>NW_023601322.1:65686739-68154175 GCF_014898055.3 Talpa occidentalis | reverse complement strand
AAAAAGGAATTAATTCAGTGGGAGTAATCAGCAAGGCATGGCTTCCCACACTTCCTCACACTAGGGGTTCTTTCTACTCTCTATTTGCTATAGAGAGTAGCAAATATAGAGTCAAGACTAAACTCCTCTGCCTGGAATTCAAAGCAATCTACAATCTGGCTGCCTCCCCAGCCCTGCACTGCTCCTCCACCCCCAAAGGCTTATCCCCCAGCATCCCTGCACCATCCTGGGGTACTGGGACTGGCCTCAGGATATATGCCCAACTTCACCAAAGTGTCCCTTTGTACCTCCCTCCCACTTTACACCAGATCCATACCTTCAAGGCAGATCCTGGCCCCTGACTCTATGATGTCTGTTCTAATCACTTCAGCCCACACCGATCTGCCTTTTCTGAACTCCTACAGCACTCCTAGCCCGCACCACACGATCCAGCTCGTTTATAGCATCGCACATTGCTCGTTGCTTGTAGTCAACCAGAACAAAGGGGCTGCGCAAGCACCTGCAGAGCGCCGGCCTGTCAGGACCAAACAGAGTGTTAAGCTCTTTCTCAGAGTTGGGACCTCGCTGGAATTGTTCTATGTCCCTCCTGGCTCTGGGCAGGCTCAGTAAGTGGCAGTAATTATTTCCTTTCAATTTTCAGATATCATCCTGTTCTCATCCCTCTACATGGTGCCTTGCTCTTTCTGGGGACAGTGGGCTGGGGGTACAGGCTCCAAAGACCTGCCCGTTTCTGTGGAACCTGAGGCTGACTGAGCTATAGTCTCACGCAGGGGTGATTTTTATGATTTGCCTCAGTTAACTGCCTTAACGGGGTGCTTACCACCACCTCAGCAATGTGTCTCCTTTCTCTGCCCCCCTCCATCAGGTTTTATCAGTTCAGCGCCCATCTCTACCAGTCCAGGCCCTGATGTCTGGGGGATTAGCTCACTTGGACTGCTCGGTACCACTGCTTCTGTTTATGACACTAGGTCTCTGGCTACTATGGGCTGGGGAATGTTGCACATTCCTGTGGACAGGAAGAAGCAAGATATTCCATGGTGATTCCTGCAGTGGCTGTGCTGAAGGTAGGCAGATGGGTCAGATGGCCACCTCTGCCTCACTCCCCCACAGGCCAGGAGCCAACCTTACTTAAGATAGGAAAAAGAAGGTGGCTGTGAGTTTGACCAGACAAGCCACTAAAACTGCCTGCCAGAGAGGTACCAATGTCAAATGAGAAAGGTCACTGCTTTCTGGAAGACAGTGGCAACCCAAGTTTGGAATGTCCCCAGGACAGAGCTGAGCTGCCACAGTTCCAGTCTAAAGGGCAGGCTGGCCCATGTCTGGGCTGCTCCTCTCTCAGGTCTGACCTCTAACCCCCTCTCAGCTCCTCAGACAACTGCCTTCATGTCTCTGCTTCTCTGTTGTCTCATCTACTCCCATCAGCACTTTTTTTTTTTTAAAGATTTATTTATTTATGCATCCAAGAGCTGGGGTGTGGGCCAGAGGTGGTGGTGGTGGTGGAAGTGAGAGGAGTCACCAGAGACAGAGTGGGAAACAGAACAGGAAGAATGACTGAAATGCAATCGAAATCGTGCTGCAGTGGCTGCCTATAGCTTCACAGTGCTGAGACATAACCCCTTGCGCCACCAGGGAGGCCCTCCCAACCTCACTTAATCTCATTTCTTTTTTTTTTTTTTTTATTTATTTATTTATTTATTTTTTTTTTAATAGAGGCATGTTTTATTTATTTATTTGTTTGTTTGTTCGTTTTTTTTTTTTTTTGTTTCGTTTACACATGCACTGGGTACAGTCAGAAGCACGGGAGGGTGAGAGAATTCACCAGAGCCAGAGCGGGGAGCAGAGCAGGCAGAAGGACCGAAGTACACTGCTGAGGGGAGCAGCGGGCGCCAGGAGAGGTCTGCGCGCCATGTGGGACCCTCCTCTGGTGGCCGGGGAGCAGCCGGGGATCGAACCGGTGCCGCAGAGGCTGCGGGCAGCTTCGCAACCCAGCGCTCAACCGCTGCGCCACCGGGGAGGCCCACTTAATCTCATTTCTGAGGTTACAGAGAAGGCAACCTCCCTTTCTGTCCAAAAGGTTAAGGACAAGTCTTCCTGAGCCCAAGAAATAATGTCACTTGCTCATGCAATTAACGAGTTATACAGAGCACTGACTGAAATCCAGAGTTTCAAACACTTAGGTGAGAGCCTGTCTGTTCTTTTTAAACAATACATTGCGTAAATTCCCTGCCCTCACATACTGAAAACATTCTTAGCATAATGATTTGTTTTCCAGGCGTAAGACAATTCTAAAAGAGAGAAATAGGCACTGATTCTCCCCTAACCCCCAAACATCCCTCTTAGGATCACAGATATATCCACATCCCACATGCAGAAAAACCTCAGCAGTGTGCTCGCTTCGGCAGCACATATACTAAAACCTCAGCAGTAATGAATATGTAAGAGATATTCATATACCTTATATCTACATAAGATACACATATCTTGTATATTCATACATCACATACCTTCATAATGAACAAACAGGTATTCATCATTCTCATCAATGTCTGGTCCTTCCATATTTATGTCATACATGAATAATGTGTATTAAATTATTTAATTGAAACCACTTTATACTTTGGTCCAGTTATCTCAGTTGTAAGAATATTTTTAATATAATTTTTAAAAGATTTATTTATTTATACAAGCACTGGAGTACAGGCCAGAGGCACGGGAGGGTGAGAGAATTCACCAGAGACAGAGCAGGGAGCAGAGCAGGCAGACAGACTGAAATACACTGCTGAGGGGAGCAGCGGGCAAGACAGGAGAGGTCTGCCGTGCCATGTGGGAATCTCCCTGGCCGGCCAGGAATCGAACCCATGCTGCAGAGGCTGCAGACAGTTTCACACTGTTGCACTCAACCTGCTGTGCCACTGGGGAGGCCCAGTTCTAAGAATTTATTATAAGGAATGGGAGGTGAGTACAAAGATTTATATGCAAGACTGTTCAACATAGCATTACTTACAATAATGAAATATTTGGAAACTATTTATAGCAGCCTATGTGTGGAGACTTGGTAAAAAGTTTGGTGCTTCCAAGTGATGAAACATCCACCATTGAAAATCAGTTTTCTGAAGAACGATTAATAGCATGGGAAAACTGTTAAAATAGGTGATAAACATAGTATATACAATGACATGAACATTGAGATCTAGTAAGGAGAAAAAAACATATACATGGAAAGATGATTTGGAGAGACAATTTCCAAGAGTTCATCAGAGGATGTGTTTTTTTTTTTTTTTTTTAAGATTTATTTATTTATGCATACAAGAGGTGGGGTGTAGGCCAGAGGTGCAAGGGGGTGAGAGGATTCACCAGAGACAGAGTGGGGTGCAGAACAGGCAGATTGACTGAAATACACTGCTGAGGGGAGCAGCGGGCGAGATAGGAGAGGTCTGCTGCGCCATTTGGGTCAGTTCCCTGGCCAGGGATCAAACTCGTGCTACAGTGGCTATGGATAGCTTCATAGTACTGAGACTTAAGCCCCTGCACTACCAGGGAGGCCCTATCAGAGGATGTGTTTCAGCATGGTGAAAATGAATAATTTTTCATGGTATGTTTTTGGGTTTTTCCTATATCCTACCTGAGCATTTGTTACCTTTAAAATAAGAAAATAGGGCCTCCCTGGTGGGACAGGCGGTTGAGTGCAGCGCTGTGGAGCTGTCCACAGCCTCTGCAGCGTGGATTCAATCCCAGCCAGCCTGGGAGATACCCACATGGTGCGGCAGACCTCTCCTGTCTCACCTGCTGCTTCCCTCAGCAGTGTATTTCAGTAGATCTCTCTGTTCTGTTCCCCGCTCTGTTTCTGGTGAATCCTTTCACCCTCCCACACATCTGGCTTGTGCCCTGGTTCTTGTATGCATAAATAAATAAATCTTAAAAAAAATAAGAAAATGTAACAAATGCTAATATTTGTCAAATTCCTTTTTATTTTTCAGAACAGCCATGGTTAGCACTTAGCGCAGGGAAGTTACTCAGCTTACACATGGAATGATGAGCACAGAGAGCTAAGTGGCAGCCAGTGTCACAAAGTGACAATGGGCAACACGAGGATCAAGACTCGGTACCCTCAGACCTGGCCCAAGACATCAGCTTCCCCACTCGGCTTCCACAGATGACACTTTCCTGTTACTTCGTCACCTTTTGCTTTCAACCTGGAGACTTGCATAGCTCACAATCCTCAGGCCCAGCATTGTGCCCTTGTCTTCTGGGATGTGTCCACGGAGATGCTAATCTCACTTGGGGCAAAACATCTGGGAGAATCGGCCCTCAGGGATAAGGGATGAAAAATGAGGAGTCAAAAATGTTTCAGTCCCATTTTAGGGCCTGATGTGCCAGCCGGTCAGGCCTTCCTGCAGTTCTTCTAGGAGATTTACTTATAACAGCTGCCCTCTGAGCTCCAGGGGAGGCAGCCAGGGTACCTCCCATCTTCAGCACCCAGTAGGACCAAGGAGTCAGACCTACTGAGGCCATGATTCAGAATCCTTTGGGGGTTACTTAACTCTCTAAAGATCTGATGAAAGTAATGGGTCTGCCACAGAAAATTGCATGAAGGCTTATTTCTACATATTCTAGTACATAATTCAAGGATGTTACAGACCTGAAGCTAGTCACAGATCACAGCAGACAGCTTGTCCAGGCCAGGCCCTCTGTCGTGCCCTCTTTGGAGTAGCTCCTTCAGTTGCCCTTTCAGCTTGCCACCTCTTTGCCTCAATGAGCCCTAATTATCGCCTCTCTGGGAGGTGACTCAGGGCCATTATCCTTCTTCCACCCTTGATGACCCATAGGGAGGAGAGAGGAAATGACTTACATAGAGTCAAACCATGAGTCAGTGCCCAACCAAAGACTACAATGTGGCATTTGGGGCTCCCAGGGCTATATTTAGGCCACTGGGAAGAGCTGCCTCTCATGGTCGGGTAGGGTCTGAACAGAGGGAGGTGCTAACCACAGCTCTAGGGTAGCGGAAAGAAGACAGAATTGTAGTTTCACCACCCCGAAGCACTCCACGTGGATAAAATACGGGAGGAGCAGCACCTCCATGCTCACAGAGCACAAAAATAAATGGAGGTTATGGGTTCTTTGTGTGCAATGCAGGAAGCAGGCAAAGGCTCTTGATCCCGGCCAGAGGGAGACTGAGCAACCATAAAATAACCCAGGGGAAATAAGTAGAAAGATACACATGTCCTTGTGCACTCGCACTGTCCCTGAATATTCTGGATGGAGAAAAAGGGATAGAACAAGCCAGCCTGGTGGATACTTCCTCATATAGTGGTACAAACTTTCAAGAAGGTGTCTTAGTAACATGTATCAAAACTCTTATAAATGCACTTTTAGAAGCTGAATTTGAGAAACTAACTCAAAATGTATGAAGAGTAAGCTACCAGAGTGCTCATTTTAGATTTTTTTTTATGGCGCAAAGAAAATTGTAAACAACCTAGAAGTACAATAAGAACAGATTGTGAAGTAAATGATAGTAGTTTCAGATATTTCACCTGCCACAGCTAAGCCATTAGAGCAAGTCTGTCATTGTCCCTCATATATATTTGTATTCTATTTATTATCCCCCTCCTCATCACAGCTGCCACATCCCAAGTACAAAGCACACCCTCTCCCCTGGACAACTGAACAAGCTGCTAAATGGTCGACCTCCTTTACTCCCACCCCCTTCTTTACATAGCAGTCAGAGCTGGCTTGCTTACTGACTGGCCACCTAGTTGTTTATTTTTAAGGTAATAATTATTCATCAATCCACCACTTAAAGTAAAAAGTAGGAACTTGCCAAGTGCCCACACTTCACCATTTGGTTCCCCTCTGTCATCGCTTTATCTCCTCCCATGCCAGGCAGACACCATCCTGAATCCTCATTCCCTTGTTTTGCATATTTTTATTAGTTATTTTTATCTTTATAAAAAAGAACACCATGTGGTAAGCAATATTTTTTGCACTTGGTAGTATTTTGCTAAGATTGACACATATTGTTTTTTTTTTTCCATTTTTTTTTATTGTGGTAATATACATATAACATCTCAACAGGAGGCCAAGCTAGAGAAAGAATTATCTCAAAAAACATAAATAGTTGTCCTTCAGTCTAGGAGTACAGGTTCCAAGAACCCAATGGATAATAAAATCAAAGGGTGCTCAATTTCCTTAAATAAAAGGGTATAATATTTGCATATAATCCATGCATATACCCTCCTGCATGCTTTTTTAAATTTATTTATTTTTAATTCCCACCCCCCCTAAGATTGACACATATTATTTCATGTTGCTATGCTTCATTCATTTAAACTGCTGTCTAATATTCCACCAGGCAGAGTTTACCCAGTCTTTCATGAATTGGTGTTCAGGTCTTTTTTCTAGATTTTCTCTATTGCAAGCAATGCCACCATGAGCGTTCTGGGCCATGGTTCTTGGTGTATATGTGCAAGGATTTCTCTTGCATATACAGCTAGGAATGCCATGTCTGTATTTTAATATTTATGTGACTATTAAACCTTAACTGTTTTCCAAATTGCTCACCAGTTTAACCTCCCATCAGCAATTCTGAAGGTCCTGTGGCTCTGCCTCTGTTCCAACATTTGATATTCTAAGACTTCTGAAATTTTTTCAAAATTGTGCTAAAAGTCATCTGGTTGTAGTCTTAATTTGCACCTCCCTCACCACTGACAAGATTGACTATCTTTTCATAATTTTATTGCTCTGATGTATTTCCTGCTCTGTCACAGGCTTGTTATGTCATTCACCCATTTTTTTTTTTCAGCTGAGTTGTTTGTGCTTTTCTTACCAACTTGTAGGAGTTGTTTTCATGTGTTCTTAACACTAATTCTTTGCTGGCTGTGTGAGTTGCAAAGATCTTTTCCCAGTCTGTAAACTGTCATTCTATGTTAAGGTTTCTTTTTATACATAAAAATTCTTACTATTATCAAATTTATCTATTTTTCTTTTGTCATATTATTTTTTATGTCTTAAAAAAATCTTTCCCTGCTCAAATTCTAATAGATAATCACCTATATTTCCTGCTAAGAGTTTTAAAGTTGCATTTTTTTTACATTTCATTCCATCCATCTGGAGTTGATGTTTTCTCTGTGGTGTCAGGCAGGCATCCAATTCCACCTTTTCTGCATATGATTTTTTTTAAGTTCCATTTTTTAATATAGCTTTTTATTTTGCTACTGATTTGACATTCTATTCCTATCATATACCAAAGTTCCACATCCAAATTCTGATCTCTCTAATTTATTTTACCAGTCAATCTGTTTATTCTTTTTTTTTTTTTTTTTAGAGGCATGCTTTATTTATTTGTTTGCTGGTTTGTTTGTTTGTTTGGTTTATACATGCACTGGGTACAGTCAGAAGCGCGGGAGGTGAGAGAATTCACCAGAGCCAGAGCGGGGAGCAGAGCAGGCAGAAGGACCGAAGTACACTGCTGAGGGGAGCAGCGGGAGGCAGGAGAGGTCTGCGCGCCATGTGGGACCCTCCTCTGGTGGCCGGGGAGCAGCCGGGGATCGAACCGGCGTCGCAGAGGCCGCGGGCAGCTTTGCAACCCAGCGCTCAACCGCTGTGCCACCGGGGAGGCCCCAATCTGTTTATTCTTGTTCCAATTTTACACTGCCTTAATTACCTTAAGATTCATAATAAGTCCTGATATTTGGAAGGGCAAGTCTTTCCTTTCTACTTTTCTTTTTCTGAATCCCTACCAGGTAACATTAGAAACTGTTGAGGTTTTAATTTGAATCTGTAGGTCAAAAAGGGGAGAAGTGAAGAAATAACACCTTTATGGTATTGGTTTCCTATTTTTGCAAGTAGTATCTCCACTTAGTTCTCCTTTTAACAGCTCTAAATGAAACTGCCACTTTTTTTTTTTAATAATAAATTTTATTTTTATATTCCCCATACAATTGCAACCCCCTTATTTTGACCCTAATCCCTCCTTTCCCCGCCCCCACCCCCCCATAGAGTGTCTCTGGTTCATAGTTTTTTGTTGATTTTGATTTTCACTTTCTTATAGTTATTAATTTTCCTGGTCCCTTATTTAAGTTTTCTAGATTCCTGCTATGAGTGAGACCATCCGGTATTTTTCTTTTTCTTTCTGGCTTATTTCCCTGAGCATGATCCCTTCCAGCGCCATCCATGTTGCTGCAAATTGCATGTGTTTATCTTTTTTGAATGCTGAGTAATATTCCATGGTATATATGTACCACATCCTCTTGATCCAGTCATCTATTTTTGGGCATTTGGGCTGAAACTGCCACTTTTTTAACTGTAGAAGACGTGCACAACTTTTGTTAGATTTATCCTGTTTTATTTTTTCTGATAGCATTTTAAATGTGTCATCTCTTTATATTTTCTAAACTGTTAGTGCAGAAAATGAAAATTGCTTTTATATATAAGTTCCCTAGGTAGGTTTTCCTATTTTTCTAGTAATTTGTATATTATTTTGGGTTTTCTATGCAAATAATGACCAATTTGCCCTAGTATTTCTGTAGTACTCTTATGTGGTGAGGAAGTTCCTTTTCTTTCCTTTTTATCAGGAATGGTTGATTTTTAAAAAAATGTTTTGTAGCTAAAACAACACAAATATAGAAAGCACAAAACAAATACACAGCTTATGATAAGATTCACACCTTTGATACCACCCTATGTGAAAGGAGGCAAGACCAGCCACCCAGAAGCTTCCCCTTTGTCCCTTCCCACTTATACGCCACCCTCCTTCCTCCTAAGAGTAATTGCTCTCCTGACTTTTTGGTAATCAGCTCCTTAGGTTGTCGGGGGCTAGTTTTATCACTAAAATATGAACCACTAAACACTATAGTTTTGCTCTTTTTCAGTTCTCTAAATTAAAATTTCACTTGTTTAGAGCAGTGTTAGGTTCACAGCAAAAATGAGGGCAATGTTCTGAGATGACCCATACGGCCCCTGTTCCACGCACACATGGCAACCCCCATTATCACCAGAGAGGTGTGTTTGTTGCAAGGATGAACCTACAAGGATACATCATTATCGCTCAAAATTTGTAGTTTACATCAGGTTTTGCTCTTGGTGTTGTATATTTTATGGGTGTGGACAAAAGTATAATGATTATGGTATCAGAGTATTTTCACTGCCCTAAAAATCCTCTGCACTCCATTTCATCCCTCCCTCTACACCAACTCCTGGCAACACTGATCTTTTTACGGTCTCCACAGTTTTACACCTTTTCCAGAATGTCAGATAGTTGAGCTCATGAAGTAGGGACCCTCTACAGACTGGCTTTTCATTCAGTAACATGCATTTGCCTATTATTTTAATCTATCTTTTAAGGCTCTTTTCCTTCCCTTTCTGTCTATATTTGGTGAAGACGCCAGCTCACTTGTGTGATTTTCCTGTGTTAGGTATTAATTTTTAGCAATGGTTTTCTTTGAATCTAATGAGATGGTTATGTGGATTTTCCCCGCTCCTTTAATATGTTAATGAGGTAAATTACATTTATGGAGAGCACTCTTCCTGAAAGAAATAAGATTATGCTACTTCCTTCCCACAACTTCTTACTGACCTTAGGATGAAATCCAAAGCTATGACCATGGCCTACAAGGCCCAAGAGGGCCCTACAAAAAGTCTACACCTTTGATTTAATAAACAGTTTTCCTTCTTCCTCACTCTGTTTTGGCCAAACTAGCTTTCTCACGGCTCCTCAAACATGCCAAGTTTATTCCCAAGCTTTGGTCCTTGAGATGATCTTTCTTTCTGGAATGATCTTCCCAGGCCCCCTCCCCCATCTCTACATGACAGCTTTAGCATTAAGGTCTTAGATCAAAATTTCCTTCCTGGATCATTAATCTAAAATAGCACCCCATTCTCACATCTCTTGCTTTTAACAACTCTTAACAGCATCTGAGATTATTCATCTATTTACATTGTCATTCCAATTCCAAATGGAAGCTCGAAGCACAATTTGTCCATTGTTTTTTTCCTAAGTAGGTGCCTGGAACAATGTAGGCCCTTGAGAAATATTTGTTGTGCCAAAATACTATTTTATGAAAAAAAAATCCATTGACAGTTTGAGATATTTAAATCATATTAAACTGGTTTTTAAAAAAATATATATTCACGATAGGGTTTTAATTTTTGTCAAAAAAATACACTTGCTTGTGTGTCTGAATCTGAAGAGTCAAATATCTGGAAGGACAGAAGCACAGAGTTAACAGTGGTCTTCTCTGGGTGAGTGACACTGCTCACTTCCTGGGTTATTTATGTTTTTATTGATGTCCTTTGGTTTGTCTATATTTTCTGATTCTTTACTTCTTTGACAAGCACATATTGTGTTTATTTTAAGGCAAAATGATAAAAGTAACTTTGTTAAGATGAAAGAATAGACAAGCTTGTTTCTTTAAAAAAAAAAAAAGGTACATTCTAATGTCACTGGGATCTTGAGCTAGGAGAGCTCATCGGTGTATGCAGTTATCAAACAACACATAGCAGTGTCTATCTACCCCTAGCTTGGGTGCCACAGGGAACTCAAGGACTGTATCTGCATTTACTTATTCATGATATTCTGCCTTGTAACAGAAAAAGGAATTGTTGCAACCCATGGAATGGTCCCTCTCATATCATCTGTTTAGGGAGATGAGATATTCACAAATGACAAGGCGAACACATTAGCAACAATGGTGAGAACCCCACGCTGGGTGACTGTATCTTATCTGGGGTCACTTACTAGAGCCTACCATGGGCTTACCTGGAACACTGGTGCTCACTTCTTGGAATAAACAGTTCAGTATTTATGATCACAACATGTCAAAATGAAATGGTGAGCTGGTGTTTAATGAGTATAGAGATTCAGTTTTGCAAGATGAAAAAGTTCTAGAGATGTGTTTGCACAACAATGTGACCAGACTTAGCACTGCTGAAATTTTGTTACTTGTTTTTCACCACAATTTTTTCTTAAGTGACAAATGGTCCAGACCAGCACCGACTATAGTATTAAAAAACTTGGCCTGGGTGGGATCACTGGGCCCACAAGGGGTCTGGAAAGACATCAAAAGGAAGGACTTGATGAAGAAAAAGATAAAACCTAGGATTACATCAAACTAAAAAGCTTCTGTATGGCAAAAGAAACATTAACCAAAACAAAGAGACACCCTACTGATTGGGAGAAAATTTTTGCACGCCATACAACTGATAAGGGACTGATCACAAAGATCTACAAAGAACTCACAAGCCTCAACAAAAACAAAGTAAACAATCTAGTCAAAAAATGGAAGGAAGAGCTAAAAAGACACTTCTCCAGAGAGGAAAGGCAAATGGTCAACAGACATATGAAAAAATGTTCAACATCACTGGTAATCAGGGAAATGCACATCAAAACCACAATGAGATACACCTTATACCAGTGAGACTGGCACATATTAAAAAAACTAGCAACAGGGCCTCCCTGGTGGCGCAGCGGTTGCGCACTGGGCTGCGAAGCTGCCCGCACCCTCTGCAGCACCAGTTCGATCCCCGGCTGCCGGGTGAGGGTCCCACATGGCGGGCAGACCTCTCCTGCCGCCCGCTGCTCCCCTTAGCAGTGTACTTCGGTCCTTCTGCCTGTTCTGCTCCCTGCTCTGGCTCTGGTGAATTCTCTCACCCTCCCGCGCTTCTGGCTGTGCCCAGTGCTTGTATAAATAAATAAATAAATCTTTAAAAGGAAAAAAAAAAAAAAAACAAACTAGCAACAACAAAAGTTGGCGAGGATGTAGAGAAAAATGAACTCTTCTACACTGCTGATGGGAGTGCAAACTGGTCCAACCACTATGGAAAGCTGTCTGGAGGTTCCTCAAACTGCTAAAAATGGAGCTACCTTATGACCCAGCAATTCTACTCCTAGGGAATCTACCCAAAGGACACAAAAACATTAATTCAAAAGACACTTGCACCCCTATGTTTATTGCAGCACTATTCACAATAGGTAAGCTATGGAGACAACCCAAATGCTCAAAAACAGATGACTGGATCAAGAACATGTGGTATATAGACACGCTGAAATACTATTCAGCAATTGAAAAGATAAACTCATGCCATTCTTAGCAACATGGATGGAGCTAGCAGGGATTATACTCAGTGCAATAAGCCAGAAGGAAAATGAAAAATATCGGATGGTTTCACTTCTAAGAGGAATATAGGGGAACCAAATAAGGGATCAGGAGACAAAAATAATAATAAATAAAAAAACAAAATTAACCGGCAACTATAAATCAGGGACATTCTATAGGGGAGGGAGAGGGATCAAAACACAAGAACAACACAATGGACTATGGTGGTGGTGTACAGGTGAATTAGTGGAGGGAATTTTACAGGGACTACACCTGAGAGAAGAAAGCAAACATTGTGGGCTTCCCTGGTGGCGCAAGGGGTTAACCACAGCACTGTGAAGCAATTCGCAGCCTCTGCAGCACAAGTTCCATCCCCAGCCGGCCAAGGAGCTATACACATGGTGCAGCAGACCTCTCCTTCCTTGCCCGCTGCTCCCCTCAGCAGTGTATTTCGTCAGTCTGCCTGTTCTGTTCCCCAATCTGTCTCTGGTGAATCCTCTCACCCCCTGCACCTCTGGCCTGTACCCAGTTCTTGTATGCATAAATAAATAAATCTTTAAAAAAAAAAGCAAACATTGTACAAAAATGAACAATGATGTAAAATATATATAAACAAATAAATATATATATATATATATTTTTAAAGAGGAAGAACTTGAGCTGTCTGGGCCAGAGAATACAAGTGGCTTCCATAAAAGGAAGGGGGGGGGGGCAATTAGGACAAGGTAGCCTGTGAGAAGTAGCTCGAAGATGTATTTGGGACCAGTGAATAAATGGATGGGCTCTGATGAAGTAGAGGTTTGGAAGTCAGTGATTGGAGTAAGGGTAAGTAAAGGGTTGGGGCAGAAGGGGAAAGGACACAGATGAGGAGGTTGAGAAGCCTGCACTTGAGCCTAGAGGCGATGAGGAGGAATGAAAGGTTTTAGATTTAGGAAAGGATGTGCTAAAAGGGGTGTTTTAAAAATACTAATTAGCATTCAAATTAGAATGTAGTACACATTAATCTCAAATCTGCTGAAAGGGAAGGAAAAGTAAGCACCCGCATCTCTGAATGTGACATTCAGGTGACAGCTACTGCTGAGATGAACACGGAGTCTAGACCAAATAGGCCAACTCAATACGCATCTCAGGAAACAGGACCCTGTCCCCCGCCACTAATGCAAAAAGATGGATTCTATCACTCCTGTCTCATAACCTTCTCCTGGAGCAGCTCAGAATCTCAAAAGCACCTTTTTCATCTCAGCTCTGTAATTAGCTAGGGCAGCAGTGATTCCCTGACTAAAATGCAAAGCATAAAGAAGGCTGGATTTAAAAATAGGGCTCAACAATATGCAGACAGGGGCAACTCACCCTAGATGCTGGTGCCTAAGAAATAGCCAGGTGCCCACAATTCAAAGGAGCACTTAGAGGCTTCTCCCTGCTCTGTTCTCTGGACCAGAAATAAGCCTGCTCCCCAGCAACTCCCCCATCAGGCAGTTAACTTGTCTTTTCTGGAAGTGAAGACGTAGATGAGCCATCGTCTCCAAGGAAAAAGGGACAAGGGACTCCACAGGACGTGCCCACTCACACTTGTTATGGGACATTCCAATTCTTTTATTGAAAAAAAGAGAAATAGGGCCTCCCCCGTGGCGCAGCGGTTGAACACTGGGTTGCGAAGCTGGCCGCAGCCTCTGCAGCTCCGGTTCGATCCCCGGCTGCTCCCCGGCCACTGGAGGAGGGTCCCGCATGGCGCGCAGACCTCTCCTGCCGCCCGCTGCTCCCCTCAGCAGTGTACTTTGGTCCTTCTGCCTGCTCTGCTCCCCGCTCTGGCTCTGGTGAATTCTCTTACCCTCCCGCGCTTCTGACTGTACCCCCAGTGCTTGTATAAATAAATAAACAATTTAAAAAAAAAAAAGAAAAAAAGAGAAATATCAGATACTATTTTATTTAGAAGCCAATGCACATGTGGCCAAAACCAAAAAAGAATAAGCAAAAAGGTTAATAAAACAGCCATGTTTTCAGCATGTTACTATGTTAACAAATATACATGGATTCATAATGGACCTACTGTTTTGGAACATCATTTTTTTTTTCACTGAAGAATCTATTGAAAATGTTTTCTGATTTCAATAATTAAACTTCCACAAAAATGACCGGAATGGTTGCGTGGTGCTCTACAACACAAGGGAAGACCACAGTCTAGGCAGCCAGCATCCCACTGTGGAGAGTCTAAGTAGCTCCTAGTCTTTGGCAATCACAAACAACACTGTGATGAACACCTAGGAACAAGATAACCTTGTTCCCAGGATCCTAATATTGGTAGTGGTGGTGAAGGTGTTAAAAATGTACAATAAAGCCCTACTCAAAGGCAGACACCTGGAACAACGACTGATAAGAAAAGCCTGCCCCTTCAGGGCCCTGACTCAAATCTCCTTTCTCCTAGGAAGGCTTCTTTGACCAGATCAATTCCAAGTGCTTTCTTTCCCTCCCAAGTACACTAATCTGCTCAGCATCCTTGCCCTTCCTCTGGCACTTCAAACCTGCCTGGTATGGCTTTTGTCTGTGTGTCCTTTGTTTCTTATACCAGAAGCTGCTTGAAGGTTGAAATCACACTGAGTCCTTCTTTGTTGTCACACTGAGGCACATGTGATTACCACCTGATAAATATTTGTTAAATTACTTCATTCAAAAGTCTGGAGGAAATCCTTTAATTTTTTTTTAAAGATTTTATTTATTTATTTATACAAGCACTGGGTACAGTCAGAAGCGTGGGAGGGTGAGAGAATTCACCAGAGTCAGAGGGGAGAGCAGAGCAGGCAGAATGACGAAGCACACTGCCGAGGGGAGCAGCGGGCGGCAGGAGAGGTTTGCGCGCCATGTGGGACCCTGGCCTGGCGGCCGGGCATCGAACTGGCGCTGCAGAGGCTGCAGGCAGCTTCGCAACCCAGCGCTCAACTGCTGCGCCACCGGGGAGGCCCGAAATCCTTTAATTTTTATTAGAACTTGAGGGTAGTCAGTGGAATGAGGAGTGAGACCTCTACCCATCCCAAGGGACTACTGGGTCTCAGCACCCCACCTATCCCATCTCCCTGACCCCCAAAGTGCTGACAATTCAAAAGAAGAGGGAATAAATGGAATGATCTCATGAGGACCATCAGACACGTGGTCTGCCAGCACTGGCCCTAAAGGGTTAAACAGCGGCAGCCTCTTTCTCCAAATAGCACCTCAGCCTGCTCTTCAGAGAAGGGGGAAGAACAAAGGTTGACAAAACAGATCTGCCACAAAGGTTAAGGAGAGATACCATTGCCTAACACCAGGCAGAGAACAGATACTGTAGAGCTACTATGCCGTACAAGGTGTCATCCGCCAGAGAGCCAAAACAGTGATAGATGGAGGCGAGCCCCCCAGAGCCAAGGGCTCAGTATTGGTGAGGATACCCTCACTTAGTCCTGGGATGCAGAAAATCCCCTGGATAAGCTAGCAGGTGAATCCTGCTTGTCGAGAAGATAGAACATTCTAGCCAGCTGTCCACTGGTTGAGGTCTATACACACAAATGTAAATAGGCCTGGGACCAAGGGAGTGCCAGGAGCCAGAATCCTTCCTGGGAGGGTTCTCTGCATTCAGTTGCTCTGAACATTGTGCTACCAGGTAAATCGGGAAGCTTATGTTAAACCTCTGCTCTGCCTAGACCTGGGCTAAGAGCCAGTGAGCTATGGGGAAAATAAAGCCTGGACTCTCTCTTTATAGAGCTGTCATCTGCCTGGGGGTCCGACGTTACGGATAGAATGAGGAACAAAAATGCTCTGTTTCTGTCTTGCTGGGCAGAGGTGAGGTGAAGGTGGGAAACAGAAAATTAAGCACTCCAGGCTGGCAGTCAGGAGGATGGGTTCTAGGGCCTCAGCCACCAGTGAAAAATGACACAGCTTTGGGTGAGTCACTTTACCTCTTCAATTCTCTCGTCTTTACACTAGAAAAATGAGAGGACAATCCCAATGCTGCCCACAAAAGAGCTCTCAGGTCAGAACATAGTTCTGGAAAAAATGCAGAGGATTGCAGAAACGGCTTTACTGTGGTCAACACTCACATATCTACAAAAAACCACAAGCCAGGGAAGCAGTGGAGGGCCAGCCACGCCTCCATCTTAGGAACACTCAGGTCAGCCCGTGTGAGGGGCTCCTGGCGGCCCAACCCAGGCAAGAGCCACACAGTAACTGCTCCATATCCAAACCGGAGTCCCACCCAGCCAGGGCGGCTCAAGAAAATCTGCCTCTGCCTCCCCCTTCCACCCTCCTCATTCCCCATCAGACACCAAATCTGGTCTCTGCTCAGTGATGCAGCAAGAAGAGCAGAACTCAGAGTCACGTGAGGTGGAGATGCTCAGTTCTAAAGAGGCCCAATGCTTGCTCCTGACAAGGCTGAAAGAAGAACTATTGAGCTGAGGATTTCAGAATATTAGCATTAGCTGAAAACAAACAAAAACCACCTACCCTCTGGAGTAAAAGAAATACACTGCCCCCTGAAATACAGGGTAAGAGCAGAAAATGGCAGGAACAGGGGAGCTAGGAAGAAGGAAGGCAGGGCAAAGAACTTGCTCAAATCAGGGTAATTTTCAAGAAGGGTTCTAAAATTTCTAAGTTTTAACAGAAGCTTCTAGTGCCCCCACATCACATCCCTTGACCCACTTCCTATCTGTGCACAGCTCTGTGTGAGCTTAGGTCCACCTACTGGTAACAGCATCAAGTACAACCTCCTGGACTTTTGCTGACTTGGAAGAACAACCTTCATCCAGTGGGGACTAGGAGCACGTGGGAGCCCGCCTCCATCATGCCAGCAGACAATTCCATGAGGCCCTCAGTGTGAGTCCCGACAAGTCCTGGCAGAAGAGAGTCCCCAGTGCACACAGCAGGAACCCAAGCATGACACCCTTAAACCTGCTCCCTCTTTCCCTCCCTCATTCCCACTCACACTGCCCCCTCACTCCTGCTTTCTGGATGTCCCCTCAAGCTTTCCATACCCAAGTTCTCGCCTCAGACTCTGCCCTAGTTAGAGAGTTCTATGATGACTCAGCATATTTTTTCAAGGAATGCTATGCTGCTCTGAACAGCTTTCTTGGTAAGGCCTATGGCTCTCCGTTCATCCATCAGGTCCAGTTATTCAGCTTTATGGCAAATCTAGCTTTCCTGAGCCAGCCAGGCTTGTGGAAGGAAGGACTGAGAGTTCTCTGCCGGTGCTCTGTCACTCTGGAATCACTGCTCAGGAGGCAAGGTTATTACATAAATGCAATTTCACCTTCCTCACTGCACACTGCCCCATGCTGAGCTCCCTCAACCACCACCCCATCCAATCTTTTACAAGAAGCATGATTTCATTTTTGCGAAAAGGAGGACAAGTGAAGGAGGGAAAACATCCAGATCCAGACAAGGGAAATACTCTCGGTAAGAACACTTTGGTGCTGAGTGCGTGCCTTGTCCTATAGCCACCCAGAGAAAGTCAGGACAGATGATAAACTCACGTGCCCTCCCCACCAACACACACAGAGAAACACACACACACAGAGGAAAACACATACACACATATACATACCCAGGAAAACACATACACACAAATCCAGGATAATACACACACACACACACACACACGGCAAGTCAGCAGGAAAAAACAACATCAAATTATTAGCCATTGTTCTCTGAGAAATGGGACTGCGGTCATTCTTCTGACCTAGCATATCTGCGGAGCCCTAAACATGACTTATAAGTGCACACAGTTATGAACGGGATAATCTGGGACAACAGCAGACTCCAGATCTTGCGCCTGGAAGTTTTAAGACAAGAGAGGTGGAAATAAAATATTACCTTATCAGTAATTCTCTCCCTTGGCAACTTGGTCTTCCCAAGGAAGTGAAGCACAGAAATACAAGTCAATTGCCTACACACCCTACACACCTCTGTGCCTGAACTCTGACATTTCCCATCACCACCCTCTCAGCCACCAGCTTCTGCACCCTTTCAGCTTCTCCTGTTTACAAGCCATGGAGAGGGCCAAGCTTAGCATTCTATCCTCCCCTGGGACTTGGGCACTGAACAATGAGGGGACTGAAGGGCAGCAGTCGGTGAGTTGGGGAGCCCCTCAACCAAGCCAGTTGTTAAGTAGGCGTGAGAACCCATCAGCTGGAAACACCGAAGGCGGGCAGGCAGGCGGAATGATTCTGGGTGAAGGAACATTGTAAATGTTGTCACCCAAAATAGAGCTGAGCTGAACTTGGCTCCCCAGCACTGCAAGCCTCCTTCCTGCTCTCTGTTGGCTCCTTTCCGAGCCCTCTGAGATGCTCCCAGGGTGCCACACCTCCTCCTCCCTGCTGCCAGGATTGGTTTTGCCTGCTCTGCTACTCACAGCTGGAGGCAGAGGGCAGAGGAGCAGCTCTGACCTGGAGTTAAGAAGCGGGGTGGGGAACAGCCCTGGGGTAGGCTCAGTCCCTCATGGCCCAACAACCATAAAAATTCTATAACCCAATGGCAGGCAACTCAATGAGATCAAAGACACATCTATCAGGATAACATGGACCTCATGTTATCTCTGGCCGCCCCAACCTCTAGCCCTACTCTCCTTTCTAAGTTCTACAAACTGTCCAGTCACCCAGTGAGAAACCTCAACCTTATCTTCAGTAAATTCTACTCTCTTACCTCCATATATAAATATTCATCTAGATCTACTGATGCACGTCTTTTTCCAATCAATTACCTTTCTCTTTTGAGCTCTGGTTACACTTCTGCCCTGCATCACCTTTCTCCTGGATTATGCTAGTATAAGGTAGGTAAACCATTTTCAGGCTTTTCTGCCCTCCTGCCATTAGCATTGCCCTGCCTGATGGGGCACCTGCATTTGCTACATTGTTATAGTTGTGACTTTTACTTCTGTGGGCCACGAGTGCAGTATTGAGATATTCCCCAAGAGAAGCAAAAGCAGGAGAAGAGACAGGAGACAGAGAGAAGGGTTTCGAGAAAGACCGCCAGAGAAGGCCAGAGTGAAGACCTACCGGTGGCTTGGAGGCCTGCCAGCCTCCTGGCCCCCCAGCACCCCTGCCTACCGTGCACCTGGTTGCTGCATTACATGTAAAAGCTCCATAAAAGCCTGAGAAAAGCCATCGAGGGGTCCAGGACTCCTCCTTTAACACCATCTGCATAGGATAGAAAACCTGCTTGGTGGCCATTCGGCCTCTACAGCTAGGAACTTCCAATTGCTCTCCCTAGCTTAAATCCTTTCTAATCCATTATCAGATTTGAACCAACATCATATAGGTCACTCTGATCCCTTCTTCAAAAAGTTTTCAGGGGCTCCTCCCCTCCTACAGAATGACATCCAAAATCTTGAACAGAGGACTCAGGTTCCTTCACCACCTCCCAGTGACTACTGTGTTAGTGTGACCCCTTGCTTTCCATACCTCACCCCCCATGTTCAAGCTACATCAGACCCCTCAGAATTCCCTGGATTTTTCAGAGCCAAGAGGAGACCTTTCACATGAAAGCCTGCTGCCACGGGCTCCTCCCCTTCTCATCTCCTGTGGGATGCACCTGCATCGCTTACCTGGCACCTGGCACATTCACTTGCGTACAGATTGTTTTCTTTGTGCCATCACAGCTGCCCTACGGGAGCTTGAAAGAAGAAACTATCTTACTTATTTTCTTCTCCTAAGTAGCTGGCACTGTGTGCTATACTTCATAATATGTAACACACACTTAGGGGTTACGATGGTGATATCATTAGCTATGTTTTCACACATGGGTATCTTGTTACTCCAACCAAATTATAAGCAACCCAAAGATATATCAAAGATATATGCCAGCCCACATATATATACATATATATGTACGTATATATATATCTCATTCGTAGTATCTTGTATACCTCTGAAAGCAATTAATAAATATATAGTCCAATTATAACAGCAGATATTTATTTATTCTGCGAGTATTTTTGAGCACCTGCTATCTGTCGGACAGTCCTCTAAATACAAGAGTCAGGGCAGAGAACAAAAAGTGCAGTAATTAGGAGAGAGAGGGATCAAAACAGGGGAGGGAAGAGCACAAGGGACTATGGTGATGGTGCACAGTAATTAGGGAGAGAGGGGATCAGGGGAGGGGAGAGCACAAGGGACTATGGTGATGGTTCACAGGTGCGGTGGGAGAATTATGGGGACTACAATTGAGGGGAGAAATCAAATATATTATGAAAAGGAACAACAATGTAAGAAAATTAAAAAATAAATTGAAGGAAAAAAACCCAAAAACCCTGTCTCTGGAATCTATGATTCTAGTGGAAGGACACAGACCAAATTTACAAGAAAAATTGGCAGAACATATCATGTTCAATAATAAGAGCTAAGGTAAAAAATAAAACAGAAAGAGAGGAAGTGAGTTGCAATTTTAGATGGACGTCCTCGCTGCAAAGGGAACATTTGAGGAGGTAAAGAAAGTCTATTCCAAGTCGAGCAAACAAGAAATAGGAAGGTCCAGAGGCAGGAACGTCAGGTAGGTTCAGAAAGAATAACGAGGGCCATGACAGGTGAAGTGGGAGAAATGAGGGGAGAGGGGAGAATGGGGATCAAAGAGGAATAGGCCAGAGAATGCAGGGGGGCCTGTGGCCGCCTTACTCTGCCTGAAAAAGAAAGTCAGAGGAGGCTCTGAGCAGAAGAACCACATGAGTTGAATTATTTTCATCTTTCGGTCAACCTGGCTGCTGTGTTCAGAACAGACAGAAGAGGGGTGAGCGCAGGAGTAGAGAGACCCATCTGAAGGCCATTAAAGACAACTATAAGATAATAGTGACTTGGATCAAGTAGACTCCTGGGGAGGTGATAAGAAAAGGGAGTTTGCCAGCTGACAGGCAGGGAACTGTCTGGACGTTTCCTGATCTTGCCCAGTGCAGAAAGTGGTGAGGCCAGCTGTTTAGGTCAAAAATCTTACATCCATTTTTCAGTCTTCTTTTCTTTCACTCCACTTCTAATTCGTCCTTAAATCTTGTATGTTCTTCCTTCAAAATAGCTCTAGAATTCAGCTCTTCTCCTCACCTCCCTAATTATCTACTTGATCCAAGCTACCATTATCTCTCTGTCTAGCTGCTTTAATAGGCTTCCAATAAACTAGGTAATTTCCTAGTTTTGATAATTATACTATGGTTATATAACATGTTAACATTAGGAGAAGTTAGATAAGGGGTATATGGGAACCCTCTGTACTGTTTTTCTAAATTGTCTGTGAGCACCAAAAGGCAACAAATAAAAAGATTACATTTTGGGAAGAGCGACTGCTCTTAAATAAAGACTTGTTCAAAGAATAATACATCTCATCAAAGTTATGTCTCTAGCTTTTCCTTACAATGGGTACAATATAGTATTCTCAAATTAATAGATGTAGAAAGCATGAGGGAAATAGGAAATCACCTTAGGCTGCCACCACAAAACTGAAGTAAACAGGATCTACCAATGGATGCTAAGATTAGTGATCAAAACTTGGAAAAATAAAAGGGTTTACAAAGTCTCAAGGTATGTCCTATATTTAATTTTTTAAAGATTGATTTATTTATGCATACAGAGGTACATGCCAGAGGTGCAGGAGGGTGAGAGGATTCACCAGAGACAGAGAGGGGAGCAGAACAGGCAGACTGACTGAAATACACTGCTGAGGGGAGCAGCGGGCGAGACAGGAAAGGTCTGCTGCACCATGTGGGTATCTCCCTGGCCAGCTGGGGATTGAACTCACGCTGCATAGGCTGTGGATAGCCTCATAGTGCTATGCTTAACCACTTGCGCCACCAGGGAGGCCCATGTCCTATATTTATGAGTGACAATGACAGTAACTTTAGAGTGGAGAAGTTCAGAAGACGTGACCTAACCAAGTAATTGAGGTTGTCACCACCAGGGAGACGCACTGAGAAGGAACAACCTCATTCTGGTGGCAGTTTTGTCAAAAAGCATTCACCTCATGTCAGTAAGGAAAAAACATGAGACAAACCCCAACTGAGATACAGTCTTCAAAATAAATGATCAACAATCTTTAAAAATGTCAAGATCATGAAAGACAAGGAGAGATCATTAAAAACCAGGTACAGGGCCTCCCCGGTGGCGCAGCGGTTGAGTGCTGGGTTGCGAAGCTGCCCGCGGCCTCTGCGGCGCCGGTTCGATCCCCGGCTGCTCCCCAGCCACCGGAGGAGGGTCCCACATGGCTTGCAGACCTCTCCTGCCGCTCGCTGCTCCCCTCAGCAGTGTACTTCAGTCCTTTTGCCTGCTCTGCTCCCTGCTCTGGCTCTGGTGAATTCTCTCACCCTCCTGTGCTTCTGACTGTACCCAGTGCATGTATAAACAAAAAACAAACAAACAAATAAATAAATAAAATAAAAAAACATGCCTCTATAAAAATAAATAAATAAATAAATAACAAAACATTTAAAATAAAAAACAAAAAAACCAGGTACAGATTAGAGGGGATGAAGAAAGAATAACAACTAAAGACAATGTGGGCTTCTAAGTAGGCTAGTGGAATAAAAAAGGGATGTGAGTGGAAAAGTGATGACATCCAATAAAGCCTATAGTTTAGTGAATAGTACTGTACCAGCATTAATTTTCTAGTTTTGATCATTTTACTATGGTTATGCAAGATGTTAATATTAGGGGAAGTTGGGTGAGGGGTATACAGGAACTCTCTGTACTATTTTTGCAAGTTTTCTGTGAGTTTAAAATTAGTTAAATTTAAATATTAAAAAAGAAAGAGCATGTCTCTAGATTTACCATTGATTGAACATCATCCCACAACTCCAGACATCTTTCCTTCAGTTTTACCCATAAGACATGGTGAACCAGATATCACTTTCAGGAAGGTGCACTGAGTGGGTCTCATCCCCCCCCCACCTCCAAAGTCTATTAGGTCTTTCAGATCCTCACTTCTGGCTCAAAACCAAACAGCCTTTTTTTTTGGGGGGGGGGGGCGGGGAGCCACTCAGTGCACATTCCTGAAAGAGATTCACCAGAGAGTTCTACCTTCAGTTCTTTTTTCTTTTTAAAGATTTATTTATTTATGCATACAAGAACTGGAGTACAGACCAGAGGTGTGGGGTGGGGCTGTGAGAGGATTCACCAGAGACAGAGTGGGGAACAGAACAGGCCGACTGACTGAAATACACTGCTGAGGGGAGCAGCTGGCGAGTCAGGAGAGGTCTGCTGCGCTCCCTGGCCAGGGATGGAATTCGTGCTTCAGTGGCTGTGGATAGTTTCATAGGTTGTATCTTAACCCCTTGTGCCACCAGGGAGGCCCTACCTTTAGTTCTGACCAGGGAAAGGTACTCAGGGACTAGAAGCTGCTCCCCCAGCCACTGTTACCCCTCAGCTCAGCAGGGCCAACATTGATCTTCCCTTCAAGTGTCTGTCTCCAGAAGGAAGAAGCAAGCACTTGGACTCTCACCTTGTCTCTCTGTATCACTGCCTGCCTCTGCGCAACTTCTAGTTCACACAATGACTACATTCTTGGGCACAAACAGAGATGGCAGGAGTGCTTCTGGTCATCAAGACCAGAAGGGTCATCAAAGGCCATGGATCCAACACTTCAAGTACCAAATGCCCACTCCAGTGCCCAGCCTATCCCTGCAACCTCAGGCATCAAGCTCCTATCAAGAAGAGAAAATCCACCTTCAGCATGGTTCTTTTAGAGAAAGTGCCTGGAACATGTTTAGGAGCCAGAGGGAGGGATGGAAGAACAGGGTGCAGGTAAGGAGCAGAAAGGGAAGTCCTGACACTGGCAGTACCCTTCCTAGGCAACTCCATCTCCGATGAAACTCTCTAAGTATTCCACAAAGATTCCTCCACTAGAAAACTAGACCTGAACATGTTTAGGTCAAAGGTTCTGAAAATCTGTGGTTCCCTCAGAAGCCAGTTAGAAAAGGGCCTTTAGCAAGTACCATTCCATTCCTGGGCCCAGGCCAAAAAGAAAGGATTCTCACATGGCAGGACCTGCTGCTGAGGTCCCTCAAGTTTTTGTGTCACTAATTCTAAAATATGACATCTGTTACTTCCCCTGGTCTGTACCTGTTCTGCTCAACCATACCACAAGAGCAGACCACACTGTGCTTTGTGGGGCTCTTGGATTGTTCAGCTTCAACAGAAGCCTGAGGTGTTGAAAAAAGTTCAGAAGTGAAGACTGCCTCAAAGTGGCTCTCTTACCCACTGTCCATACGAAACTGTATAACCATTTAGGAAGGCAACTTGCTATTAATATCTATCAAGAGCCTTAAAAATGTTTCCACCCTTTGACCCAACAATTCCACTTCTGGGAAGTATTCTAAGGTAGTCAGAGTTGCACAGAAAAATTTCCATTCTAATATTAGCTCTTGTAGTAAGAAAATCAATGACATATCGCAATCGATTAGTTGATTAAATAAAATACAGGGCACTTGTATGATGGTATTCTATGTTCCATTAAAAGAGCACATTTTCCAAGAACAGCTTGCCATATATCATGTATGGTCCTCATTTGGTGTGTGCAAGGCACGGAGAGGAGAATTATGCACATTTAAAAATGCAGGAAGGAAACACATTTTTTTTTTTTTTTTTTTTTTAAAAGATTTATTTATTTATTTATACAAGCACTGGGTACAGAGAGGGGAACAGAGCAGGCAGAAGGACCGAAGCACACTGCTGAGGGGAGCAGCGGGCAGCAGGAGAGGTCTGCGCGCCATGTGGGACCCTCCTCCGGTGGCCGGGGAGCAGCCGGGGATCGAACCGGCGCTGCGGAGGAAGTGGGCAGCTTCGCAACCCAGCGCTCAACCGCTGTGCCACCAGGGAGGCCCGGAAGGAAACACATCTTAACAGCACTTACCTCTAAGTGGTTCAGATGCTGACAGATCTTTTTATATTTTCTTCTTTATACCTTTCTGTTGCTTCTAAATTTTCTCCAACAAACTTATATTACCATTCCAATAAGGAAAATAAACAGTTCCTGTTTTATTGGTGAGTAAACAGACAGGCTCAGTACCTTGCTCCAGGAGCTTCACTGAGTCAGAATGAAACCAAAACAAAGACCCTGCTTCTTGAAAGTCTAGCTCGTCTCTCAGCTGCCAGCATGTGCACAGTGGCAGCTTGAGGACAGTGATTTGCAATTGGGGTGATTTTGCCTCCCAGGGGACAAATGGCACATCCAGAGACATTAGTTATTGTAATTGGGAAAGGGAGCATCGCTGTTGCGCAAGGCAGCATCCCACAACAGAGAACTATTTGGCTCAAAATGCCCATCGTGTCCCTCTTGGAAGTCCGGCCCCAGTGGAAGGGAACCAGCACTGGACTTTGCGAAAGCTCATGTGGCTTAAAAGTACATCAGGAGCCCACTTTGCATCCTGTGAGAGCCTCAGAGCCTTCTGCTTAGACAGTACCTGCCTTGGTGGCTGGCGGGCCCCAGGGTACTGGGCACCAAGGACTTTATTACTTATATTCAGCAATCGTCCACTTCCCAAAAGAAATTGCTCATTTCACTCCAGAGCCAAAGCAGACACAAACAGAACACAGCTTAAAATCAAGAGCTCAAGTAGAGGAGACAAGCCAAAGGGGGGTGAGGTGGTGGCTGGACTGCTGACAGCATGTCCGTCACTCAAGGGTCCTGAGTGACCACACCAGACTCAGCTTCCAAGTATTTTTAGAGTAGGAGAAAAGGAGCCCCACCCAAACCCTGAGAGAAATTCTTTCCACGCGTGGAAACTCTGTGCTTCATTAAAGGGGCCACTTGCTGGGATACATCTTTGGGCTTCAAGGGGAAATGGGTGTGATGTCATTGTTTCCTTGTGACGGTGGGCGCAACTTAGCAACTCGCAGCACTCCAGAGCTGGAAAGAACCATGGTCAAGCCCCCCTCCCCTTCGATCAGGAAACCAAGTCCCAGAGGTTAAGAATCATGCTCAAGGGCCTCCCGGGTGGCGCAGCAGTTGAGTGCCGTGTTGCGAAGCTGCTTGCAGCCTCTGCGGCACCAGTTCAATCCCCGGCTGCTCCCCGGCCACTGGAGAAGGGTCCTGCATGGCGCGCAGACCTCTCCTGCCGCCTGCTGCTTCCCTCAGCAGTGTACTTCAGTCCTTCTGCCTGCTCTGCTCCCCGCTCTGGCTCTGGTGAGTTCTCTCACCCTCCAGCGCTTCTGACTGTACCCAGTGCTTGTATAAATAAATAAACAAACAAACAAACAAATAAATAATCTTAAAAAAAAAAGAATCATGCTCAAGTCACACAGCTATGACAGAGTAAAGAGTGGAACCCATACCTTCCATCCTCTCTATTGCTTATCAGCATCTCAATCACTAGCAAGTCTGGACTGCAGCTGCCAACCAGCACTGCCAGAGGGAACCATGGGTCTCTAGTGGCCTTTCATATGAGCACAGGTGTGGGAGGACCTGCACAAGTAGGTGTACACAATGGATGGACTGACATGGTGCATCCCTTTTGGCTGCAGCCCCGACTGAGGATAAGCTCAGAGTCTAGGCAGCTGGCTGGGGAAAGCAGAGATGTGTACACAAGAGGTATGAATCCCTATCCTTCGAGTAGCCCACACAACTATTTGCTGCATCTATTCCACAAGTATTTCTTGAGCACCTGTTCTGAGCTGGGCATAGGCTACTTGGTCTGATCTAGTCTCTGTGAGATCTAGCCCTGTGAGAGGCCCTATTCTTGGGTTACTTCCACATTCCTAGCTCCTCACTCCTTACTACTCCAGGATTCCCTGCAGCAACTTATCTTTATCTGAGCTAGCTTAGAAGTATCCACCTTTGGTTGGCAAATAAAACAGCAAGACTAAAACCAAATGAAATGTATATGTACTCCACTGAACCCCAGATGGGATAGCCTTAAATGCCAACATAAAACCTAGATGGAAAAAGAATAGCATATTTAACATAGCAGTGGAAGGAAAATAGCCCTCTGACAAATGATATGATCAGAGACAAGACTGATCAGTCTATAAAATAAAAGCATGAAGACAAAGGAGGTATGGTCATATGGTTAGGATATGGGCTCTGGAGTCAGACAGACAGGTCTTTGCTTCTGTGTGGCCTTGAGCACATAATCTCTCTGTGTCTCACTTTCCTGTATAAAAAATGGGACACTAGCACTAGTACCGACCTCTAGGCTGTTGTGAGGATGGAATGAGGTAACGTGTGCCAGATGGTTAAACAGCACTGGTACGTGCTCAGTAGTCATTCTTCTTGGCACTTAGGAACCACTTAGCGCTCACCCTCAGTCTGATCCTCCCCCTTCCCCAGCAGATCCTGGGCGAAGGGCACCTGAGGCTGCACGGGTCACTACCCTGTGGATTAATGCCACCGTCTCTCTCCATCCTCCCAGGCACAAGGAACAGTGCCCAAGTCAAAAGGCAGCTTGGAGCTCAGAACCAACTGGTGTCTTGGGGAGATACTACTGACCCCCAAATCCTGGAAGTCTGATCTGGAATGTGGACAGAGGTGAATGAAAGCCCCTGCCTAACCTAGACAGGTGAAGCTCCACAGTCCCTCGCACTGTGAGGCTGCAGACAGCCCTGGAGAAGTTGGCAGCCTTTCAGAGTGCCACTGCAGCTGCAGGACGGGGGCACAGGGAATCCCTCACCTGCCTTGTCTCAGCGTGAAAGAGTCTCAGGGTCAAAAGTATCCTGAATTTAAACCAGATGTCTTCTGTCCTGAAACTAGGCTGAAGTTCAAGAGCAGAACACTATTTCCCATTACTCTGAATGGGACGCCACATACAGGAAGCACTTAAAAACATGCTTTGAATGAAGTACTTCTTTACTCTCAGCAACCAGAACCAGGAATGTATACATTAAGTTCAAGGATGAAGGTCAAGTAGGCCAGACTGATTCTCCCCCCTCTTCCCCCACCCACAAAGGGCTGTGTCTTACTCATGCAGGATTGCACACCTTCAGTTCCAGGCAGATCCTCCGGGAGGCAGGTGGAAAGCTTCGAAAGCATCCGATATGTCCATAATTTTCTGGAGGCTCTGGAAGACTTGTTCACTATCTCTCAAGAACCTTAGACTCTGGCCCCTCTTGTATTGCCCACTGCCATGGGGCCCTGCTCCACCGGAGGGCACTCTCTGTTGCCAGTCCCTCCCACCCGCTCTGTCCCACATGAAGCCACCAGAGACCAAAAACTAATCAGGTCACTTTCCTATATACAAGCCTGCAAGGGATTTCCTCTTGATATAAAAAGTAAAGACCAAACTTCTCAGCACTGCCCACAACACCTCCCCCTTCGGCTACAGTGTATCTTATTGGTAGTAGCTTCTGCTGCTTTAAACACTTTTCATGGCTTTGTATCACAGTCGCTCTTACCCCCTCTTCCCTAAAATTCTTCCTTGCCACTAGTTATTGTGCATCTCGCTCTGGTCCTTCGCCCTCCTTCAGGACTGCGACAGGCAGCCTCTTAGAAGGCCCTCGATGATCCCGCTTAACATCCTTGTGCCTGCTGAATGCAGTAGCTTCCCCTTCAGAGTGAGCTGGACCTCGTGACTCAGTCCTCATAAACAGAATATGGCAAAAGTGATAGGATGTCACTTCTGTGCTGGCTTATAAAAAGACTATGACTCCCATTTTGCTTGCTCTCTCTGCATTTGCTCTGAAGGAAATCAACTGCCATGTCGTGAACTACGTATTGGGAGATCCACGCAGCAAGGAACTGGTACTTGCGGCCAGCGCCAGTGGGGACCTGAAACCTGCCCCCAGCCATGAGAGTAAACTCAAGAGCCCTGTGCAGCCCCAAGATGACTGCAGCCCTGGCAGCACCTTGACTGTAGCCCTGCAAAATCCCTATGCTGGAGGAATCACCTAAGTCACATCTGGATTCCTAGCCCACAGAAGCGGAGAAAGTAAACATCTGTTGTTTTAACTAAGGATCCAATGTTTTGGGGCAACTTGTCATGCAGCCATAGATAAACTACATGAGGACCCAGTCCCAGTGTCACTCTCCTATTAAGCTTTCCCCAACACCCTCACCGAGCCCCTGGCCCGTCTATACCTCTCCTGTTGCTCGTGGGATAAACCTAAGGCTCTACATGATGATTCAGTTCAACTCCTCTCCCCAAACTCGCTGTTTACCACTGCACGTGGCACTTGGGGTCACCGATCTTGTTTCAGCTACTCTGGCGGCACGTGCCCTTTATCCTTTTGCTCATACTGGTCCCACTTTCCGGTCCCAACTGAAATTGTGTCTGCCAGGAAGACTCCCCAACGCCCACGGCTAGGGTTAGGCGTCCCCCACTTGTCTTCCCTCTTCTCTGCACGTCTCTAGTCAGACCATTCACTATATTACGCTGTGAATACCTTTACCTGTCTTGTTTTCTGAATTGGGCCACGAGTTCTTCGAGGGTTGGGCAAATGTGTGTCATTCACATATCTATATATACTAGTCCTGATTTAACTTTAAGGAATTTCATTATACTCTTTCCAGTACACGTTGGCTTATCGGTTCCTTGAATTCTTCTTCTCCAGGGAGCTTGTGTTCCACCTACTCTAGGCACTGGCTCATGCACACACCGTAGACCTTGTCATCACCGACAATCACCACCCCTCTATGAGCGCAAATGTATGCGCCCCACTCCCCGCCCACCACCTTTTACTTTTCAGCTCCCTCCCTCCTGTGTTTGGACTGCAACAATTCTTTTATCCTAACAGGATCTCCAAGCCCTTGACACTATCATCATTTAACTGGTCCTCAAACTGAAGTGAAAATCCTCTCTTCCCTTCTCTCCCAGTTTAATCTTTTTAATAACCCTCTTTCTTCACTGGCCCAAACCACAATCCTAGTTAATCCAACCTAGTTAATCCATCCACCCAAGTGAATGCAACTGGAGAAAAGCACGCAACCACTCAGACTGGCTCACTTGAAATTCCTGACCAGGAACCAAAGGTGGGCCTTCATATGCCTGACAATCCCTAGGTTGTTCTGTTCACTCACTTACTCTCCTAGGTCATGATTTCATCCTTTCTTTCTCCTGAAACCTCTACGAACTCCTCCCCCCATGCTCTCAAGCTGATGGGAGTTTCCTAACTTCACTAAGAAAACCAAAACAATTAGAAGAGAATTTCTGTAAGCTCCCACAACACACTTATGCATCGCTCAGCATCCATCCACATGGTTCTGCCTTCCCTCTTCTTACTTAAGATAAATGAGCCATGGCCCCAGAGCCCACCCCTCTACTTGTGTGCCAGATCTCACCCCTCCCCACGCACTCAAGGAAACCATTCCAACAATCTCCCCCACCCTCCGACATCGTTAATTTCCCATCCTCAACTGGATTTTCCCCACCAGTATATAAACAGCTGCTATTTCTCCCCTATTAAAAAAATAATAAGAGGCTTTCAGTTTAGGAAGATGAAGTTCTGCAGATGGACGCTGGTGATGGTTACAAAACATGGATGTACTCAATGCCACTGAACTTACTAAAGGTCAAAATAGTAAATTTCACACTACATATATTTTACCACAATACAAAATAGTAAAACTAAAACTCTCCTGGTTCCACTTTTTCTATTAGCTGCCACCCATAGCCCTGTTCCCTCTGCAGCAAACTTGCGATGAACTCCTTCTCTTCTATTTTGTGCTAAATCCCCTCAAATAAAGCTTTAACTCCTACTACACTGAAGTTGCTCTTGTCAAAATCTCCAATGACATTCACATTTCCAAACCCAGTGATTAACATTTACTCCTCATTTTCTGGACTCCCCAGGAGTATTTCAGCCAGTCAGTCTCCTCCCTTGACTTGGTGTACTTTCTCCACTTGGCTTCAGGCCACCACACTCTCTAGGTTTTATTCCTGCCTCATGAGTCTTTCTCACTCCTCTTTGCTGACTCCTCTCTCCTAATCTCTCTCTTTTTTAAAGATTTATTTATTTATGCATACAAGAACTGGGGTACAGGCCAGAGGTGTGTGGGGGGGGGAGAGGATTCACCAGAGACAGAGTGGGAAGCAGAACAGGCAGACTGACTGAAATACACTGCTGAGGGGAGCAGCAGGCGAGACAGGAGAGGTCTGCTGTGCCGTGTGGGTAGCTCCCTGTCCGGGGATCGAACTCATGTTGTAGAGGCTGCAGATAACTTCATAGGTTGCATCTTAACCCCTTTGTCACCAGGGAGGCCCTCCCCTAATCTCTTAACCTCTTAATATTTAGTGTCCAAGGCTCAGCTCCTTGTTCTGCTTCTAGGCTCTACCTCCACTCATTCCTTTGACAATCTCTTCTACTTTCATGGCTTTTTTAAAAAAAAGATTTATTTATGTATTTATACAAGAGCCAGGGTACAGGCCAGATTTGTGGGAGGGTGAGAGGATTCACCAGAGACAGAGCAGGGAGCAGAACAGGCAGACTGACGAAATACACTGCTGAGGGGAGCAGCAGGTGAGACAGGAGAGTCTGCTCACCATGTGGGTATCTCCACGGCCAGCAGGGATCAAACCGGTACTGCAGAGGTTGCAGACAGCTTCACAGTGCTGAGCTCAACCACCTGTGCCACCAGGGAGGCCCAACTTTGATGGCTTTTAATACTGCCTCTCTTCTGCTGATTTCCAGACTTGTAGTTCCAGCCCACATCTAACTCTCCACTTAACACATCCAAACTATCCAAAGCTGCACTCCTTATCTCCCCCACCCCCAGATTTGATTTACCCACAGTCTCCCCCCCCACCCCAGTGGGTATATCATGTTTCCAATCACTCAGGTTAAGCCTGGAATCATTTTTATTCTTTTTCTCTCCCACTTCACATATTCTCAATCAGGAAATACTTTGGGTTTTATCTTTTAAAGCTATTCAGAATCCAACTTCTTCTCTTCCCCTCTTTTGCGCCCAGTATATCAAGCCCCCATCGTCTCTCCCCTAAACACCCGCAGTTTCTCCTAACTAGTTTCTCTCTTTCCACTGTTGTTCCTGAAAGGATACTCACAACATAGCAGACCCTGTTATCCCTTTCAAACACATCAGATCATACTGTTCCTCAAAACCCTCCACTGGATTCCTTTTTTCACTAAAAGAAAAAGCCAAGTCTTCATAATGGCCTATAAGATCCTACGTGATCTGGCGTCCATTGCCTCTCTGACCTCAGCTCATTCCATTCCAGACATCTGGGCCTTTTTACCTCTTACTGGCATGTTCCAAACATGCCAGGCATACTTCCACCTTAGGGGGAATCCCTCTGCCTGAAATTCCTTTCACCAAGACATCCATAATCCTATCTTCCTCACCTCCTTCAAGTCTCCGCTCTTACCTCACTTTGTAAATTAGGTCTATCGCAACCACCCTATGTTACATCCCCCCGCACTCCACGGAGCCCTTCCCAATATACACATATATTTACTTTAATAGTATTTACTGCTTTCTAAACAATATTAAATTTACTTATTTATTATGCCTATTCCAGAGTAATGGTCTCTCACCAGAAAATAAGTTGCATGATTTTTGTTCATTCAATATGCCAAGCACAGGAGTCCTAGAATGTTATTAAGTCTAGCATGATACTTAACACATTATACCTATCAAACACTTTCTAAGTCATGCATGCTCTACCTAGCACTAATTGGGATTATCCACCTTTGTGTCTCAGTACCCAGGTCAGAGATTTTATTAAAACACTGGTTAAGTAAAGGGGCAAAAATATTGAAAATAAGTAATGTGAGACCAGAAAAGTAAGGCGCCACTATTCTATGGCTTGTATTTTAAGTATCCTGCTTCCTCCATGGCCACTCCCAGCCTGGAGCTTTCCATTTCTGAATCTCTCAGAACGAAATTCTCACCAACGAGAATGAGGTGGTCAGGTAAACGCAATGGAGAAGAGGACACCTTACTGAAGAAGGGTCGCCTCAGCAGCCTTTCACTCAAGCTTCACTATCATATTACACAGGAAGGCTTTCTAGGGGGGCGCACAGTGAGCCCACAAGTTACAGAGGCAAACCAGGCTCCCCTAAACTTTAGCTCTGATGTCAGGCTTCTAGGCCCCAGATTCTGATAACCTAGAAACTGGAAAATCAAGTTACCTCAACAAACACATCCCTTGTGTTTCTGCTTTCAGGGCTCCACATCTCAACAGGGAAAGCTGGCCTTGGCTCAGATACCCTTACAGCCCATCATTCATTTCTAACACGGGGCTCCTTATGCCATAGTTGTGGGACAGGCTGCTCCAACCTGCCATATCCTCAAGTCAGAGAGGAAGCAGTCAACTTTCTGACTCCAGAACCCTGCTGGCAACTGGAGAACATATAGGCTGTCACTGGGGAGGGTAATAGGAGGGGGCTGCAGAAGGATAGCTAATGCCATCCTGAAATCAGGCATGAGCAGTTAGAACTCCATCTATCACCTCAGGCAAGTGATTTCACTATCTGGGCCAAAGTTTCCTTGTATTTATTTATTTATTTATTTATTTATTTATTTATTTATTTATTTATACAAGAACCAGGGTACAGGTCAGATGTGTGGGAGGGTGAGAGGATTCACCAGAGAGAGCGGAGAACAGAACAGGCAGACTGATGAATACACTGCTGAGGGGAGCAGTGGGCGAGACAGGAGAGGTCTGCCACACCATGTGGGATTCTCGCTGACCAGTCGGGATTGAACCTGTGCTGCTGAGGCTGCGGACAGCTTCACAGTGCAGTGTTCAAGCACCTGTGCCACCAGGGAGGCCCGTTTCCTTGTATTTAAAACTAAGTTTTGAGCTTGATAATCTCACTATATGATTCTTATAAAACTGAACTACTATTGACTTCTTTAAGTCAACAGTTGAGGGGACAGCATTGTCGGCATACATCTATCTCCCTGCAAATTCTTATTGACTCCCTTTTCCCCCACTCAGCTGTCACTCATTCATAAAGAAAAACAATTCTGGTGTGCCAGGCCTTGTGCTAGGGTTGGGCGTACAGCTGTGACTATGACACACAGTCTCTGCTGTCAGGAACTTATGGTCTAGGAGGGAGACAGACATCTAACACTGAACAATTTTTGAGGTTATCACAAATAAGTACTAGAGAGACATGGAAGTGATAGTGGCATCATGCGAGCAGACACAGCAGATCTGTGACCTAGTCTGGGAAAGGGAGTCACATCTGACTGAATGAACCAGGTGAGATGGAAGGGCTTTTCAGAGATGGGAAAGACCACATACAAATGCTCTGAGGCAGGAGTCTGATTTGTTAAAGCTTGGGGTTGGGGGGGCGCAGCCAAGCACAGAGCAAGGGGTGGGAGAGCTGAGATGGCACTGATGGCACTGGCACAGGTGAGACCACCCAGGAGAGGACTGGACTCTTAATATACATTTAAGTTAATGAAAGGGACTGGAGCAGAGGTGGCAGAGTAAGATGCAGAGAACAAACTCTGAGAGGAAAAGCTGATGTAAAAAAGGCCAATAGTGAATCAAACACCTAGATCAGGTGAAGGATGAGCAGATTTGGTATGGGTGAAGTCAATGGAAAAACAGATAAATTCAAGAGAGATTTACAAAGTAAACAAGATGGGGGAGGGGCAGGGAAGATAAGTACCACCTAAGTCGTTAAATTAAGGAACATTTTCAGACGACCAATTTGGAGAATTGCTATTCCCGCAATTGACATTATTAGGTGAGCTTTTATTCAGTTCAGTTATTACTTTGATATTATTAGTTCAGTGTGAGGCATGCTGAATTTGAGCTATTTGTGAGATATTAAACAGAGAAGATGAAAAAGAAAGTAAAGGTCTCCAACAAAAAACTTGAAGACATGAAGCTGAAGGTCCTCAAGACACAGGAACTGTGTCTTGGCAACTGGATATAAAGAGAATACAGGAGAAACAATGGTCAGCTAGGGTGGAGATGTGAAGATGCCCACATTTAAAAATTGAGAAACAATTTGGGCTAACATCCAAGATCTACAAAGAATTCACACAACTCAACAAGAAAACAACCCAATGAAAAAATGGGAAGAAGATCTAGACACTGTTCCAAAGAAGAGATACAGAAGGACACAGGCACATAAAAAAATGCTCATCTCACTTATCAGCAGGGACAAATCAAAACCACAGTAAGATACCACCTCACATCTGTGGGAATGGCTCACACCAAAAAGAGCAGGAGTGGGCCTCCCTGGTGGCACAAGAGGTTAAGTCTCAGCACTATGACGCTATCAGCAGCCACTGCAGTGCGAGTTTGATCCCCCGCCAGGGAGTCAACCCACATGACACAGCAGACCTCTCCTGACTCACCCTCTGCTCCCATCAGCAGTATATTTCAGGAGATCTGCCTGTTCTGCTCCCCACTCTCTGGTGAATCCTCTTACCCCCCACACCTCTGATCTGTACCCTAGTTCTTGTATGCATAAGTCATAAATAAATAAAACTTAAAAAAAAAAAGAACATCCAAAAGGAACAGGAGCAAGTGTCGAGAAGGCATAGCAATAAAGGAACTGTGTGGACTGTGATGGCGATGCAGACTGGCTCGGCCCTATGGAAAACAGTATGGGAGTTTTTCAAAATATTAGAAATAGAGCTGTATGATCAGCAATTCCACTCGTAGGCACCCAACATGAAGAATAGAAAAGCACTAATTGGAAGGGATATATGTACTCCCATGTTCAGTGCAGCATTATTTACAACAGCCAAGTTATGGAAACAATCTAAGTGCCCATGACAAATGAATGGATAAAGAAAATAAGGTATATATGCACAATGGGATACTACTCAGCTAAAAAAAAAAAAAAAGATTAAATGGTGCCATTTGTGACAACATGAGTGGAACTAGAGAGGATTATGCTAAGTGAAATAAGTGAGGAGAAAAAGAATACTAATGAGTTTACTCATAAAGAAACAGAGCAAAGGAACAGCCAACACCAAACTAAAACAAACACTCGGAATCTGACTGCAGAATTGAAGTTACCACAAGGGAGGAGAGGGCAAAGGGAGGTGACGGGGCCCAGTGGACTATGGTAGAGGGTCACTGCGGATCTGATGGTGGGTGTGGTGTGGTAACACACGTTTGAAGTATGACTCTACACCCCTAAAACATGTGCTTTAACATGTGTTATAAACCAACGTTACCTCAGTAAAAATAATTTAATATGAAAGAGAGTAAGAAGTAAAGGTTGACTGGAGAGAAGAGAGTTGAAAAACAGAATGTGAAGGACTGACCAGGGAGGTAGGAGAAAAACTAAGGATGCAACCTAGTGGAAGCCAAGGGAAGCAGACATCTCAAAAATGCAGGATAAGTTAATAGTATCATAGAGTTGAGAGATGAAAAAAAACAGTGGGACATGAAACGTGGACATTGGGCTTGGCATTTGGGGTTCACTTAGAGCAATTTTTTTTAAAGATTGATTGACTGATTTATACAAGCACTGGGTACAGTCAGAAGCGCCGGAAGGTGAGAAAATTCACCAGAGCCAGAGCGGGGGACAGAACAGGGAGACTGACGAAATACACTACTGAGGGGAGCAGCGGGCGTGGCAGGAGAGGTCTATCGCACCATGTGGGACCCTCACTGGCAGCCAGGGATCGAACATGCACTGCAGAGGCTGCGGGCAGCTTCGCAGCCCAGCGCTCAACCACTGTGCCACCAGGGGAGGCCCCACTTAGAGCAATTTTGATGGAGTAGGACCTGAGAAGAAGCCAGATAGGCGACAGGAGAGGTCGTGAAATAGAGACAAGGTCTGTGGACTAGTCATCAGAATCTGGCTGTGGGAAAGGAAAGAGAAAAACAGGCAGCAATTTAAGATAAGAGAGAAATAAGTATATTGAAAAACAGATGGAAAGGATTCAGCAGAGATGAAGACAGAGAAGGGGCAGTATAGAGGGAAAGAAAAGGTGACAGTCTCAGGCTCCTAGTGGGATGGGATGGATGACAGGAAAGAGCTGGCCACCACACAGACCAGCTCCTCTCTGCATCGAGGGAGAAGGTGCAGAGGAGTAAGTATAAAGGTCGGTTTAGATTTCTCCCTCCAAACACAAAGTCATAAAGTCAGTTCAGCAAATATTCCAGAGAAAAACTTAACCTACAGACCTAAGTGTTCTTGGTAAGCAACAGATTCCAGGATGCAACCAACCTCCATGGGCTCCATCTTGACCCCCAATACAGAACACACTCCCTCCTCTGCCCCGTGCCTGAGCCAGAGCAAGACCACTGGACAGCTGCTTCCCACCAGGCCCTCCACAGGGGATGTGACAGTTGGGAGATGGCACAGGTACAGCCAGATCAAGTCTGGGAAATGACTGAAAACAGCAGTGAAGTACAGGTCCTCAAATAACACCTTTTCATTCAACGTCATTTGTTGTAATATTGATGAGAAAAATGAAACCCCTTGATCAGAATAAAGAAATCCCAGTCAACAACCGTGGACATTATTTGAGGACCTGTCTTCTTTATACATTGTTTCACTTAAAGTTGCAATTTCTAAGAATCTATGATGACATTAAATGAGGATTTACAGTTGAAGAAAAGTCCCAAAGAGCTGGCTAATAGACAGAGGCATCAGAGGGGTGTGTTAGGACAGAAAACCAGCCCCATTCCTACGTGTAGTAGCTTGGGAGGGGGCAGAGGCTGTCTCACTGCCTAATTGACCAAGACTTTAGGGCTACAGTCTAGAGTGAGACACCTCCTGTGACATTGCTCAGGCCCTTAACCTACAGTTCCCCCAAACCTGGAATTGGGGCAGTGTCTCCATCTCACTATCTCATAGCCACGTCTCTGACTTCAGGACCAGAATTCAGTCAGTCTCTCAGTCCAAAGTGCACAAACAGCCACAGGATTGGAAGATTTAGGAGGACAACTGCTTGCCAAGGTCACGGGAAGCTGAAGATCAAAACACAAATGCTGCCAAAACCCAGGTCAGCCCTTGACCTCTTGGAGAGCCAAACCACCAATCCCCAATCCAGGCCCTGGTCCCCTTATTTGCTCTCTTTTCAATCACTGAGGTACTCCTTCCGTGACCCATAGAGATGCTCATTTACAGCACCAGTGCTTCAAACAAAGGCTCAATCCCAAGGGAAAATCCATAGAAAAGATTAATTCCAAAAGAAGAACTATAGAAGGAATCTATTTAGAACACTGCCTCCGAGGTCCCTACAGCCCAGAGCCCCCAAAGCATTGCGAGAAACAGAAGGAGAAGAAAAGGCAGGGAACCACAGGGAGGTGATAACTGACACTTAGCAGGCTGCCTATAATAAACCAATGACATAAGAGAAATAAACACAGCTTTGGGGAGAGGTGCTGCAGGCTGCCCTAAGAGGCCCAGGGGCTCCAGGGAGTCATGCTGGGCTAGAAACCCGGTTATTTCTAGGGCACTAAGCAGCATCTGACCTGAATCAGAAGCCTACGAAGCAGGGGCAGAGGGCCAATCAGAGGCTGGAAACAGCACAGCTCCAACCAGGTGCTGTGGTCACCGGCCCACCCCCAAGAACAGGGAAGGGAAAAAAGCCACAGAATGCTTCAGATAACTCAGGCCAGCCATCCAGTCATCTCTTGAGTCTGCAGTTTGCCGGGATGCCTGCGTAATCAGCAAGAGCAAGTAATCCCCTTATCACTTCTCTTTGTTTTCAGACTGGCTCTGCCTAAAAGACATGGGTTCAAATGAGCTCCATCGGCTGTAACTAGTGTGACCAGCTTATATCTCACCAAATGTTTGAATCTCAGGTCCCTAGACAGGAAATTAGGAGGGGAAAGCCTTCCTAGGTTGTGGCGAGAATCGAGTGAAGTAACGTTTGTGTAAGTATGTGCTCAGTAAATGTCAGTGCCTCTTTCTTATCTCTAGTTCCCTGAGAATTTGCATCTAGCACTATGACTTTTGGGCCTACATTCCCTGAGCCCACAGCAGAGCACAGCAAGGGACAGTGGCTCAGAAGTCTCCTTGTCATTCAGCTCAAAAGGTGGAAAGCCCACAGCCAGATCATCAAAGGATGAGAGTTGGTACTAAGTAAGAAGTTCTGAATTTGCAGTTGAATCCGAAGAGCTTTCAAAAGGAAAAAAGAAAACAGAAGTCTCCTGAAGAGACCCTTCATAGAACTGGTACTGGTTTTCCTGTCCTTGGAGGGTCTGTATTGGGGGTTTATAGAATAGGGAAAGGAGACCCGACTCCCCACCTCTAACACCCCAGAGCCAAATACAATCAGCCCAGAGTAACGTAAACTATCTGTTCACTAAAAAGCATCTCACCTTTCACTTTTAAGAAAGAAGCAGGAAATGACAACAAAATTGTCATTAGAGATTTTTTTTAAATCAACAAACAGGCTATGTCTCTGGGTCAGGACATATGTGTTCAAGCCAAACTTTTCTTCCAGAGCTCTGTGCCATGAGAACGGGTGGCCATGACACATGGGAAGATGTTCAAAGACAGACAGGCTTCTACAAGAACTGAGGCAGCAAATCCCCCATACACTTTAGCAAGATATTCTCTAGCAAAGGTTAATATAAAACAGCCACTCATATAGGAAAAGAATTTGTATAGGTGGCCCACTGCTCCAAGGAAAAGATGATTTCATCATGTCTACAACGCCATCAGTTGTAGGGCACAGCCAAATTTCAGAGTGGTTACTCTACCAAGTGGGGTAAGTGCATCACAGAGCCAATGTAATCTGATATGTCTGCCTGGGGAAATATTCTATGCCGTGTCTCAAACTCCCACTCTGTGGCCTTGCCCTTTAAGTCCTGGCAGAGGAACTGAGAAGAGGTTATGCAAAAAGCCTCTCAGAGCATTCATCTTTAAGAGTGAGCAAACTGGTCAGTAGTTACAACAATAACAACAGCACACACTGCTACAGCCTTTGCAATCTCAAAGCACCTTTTCAGACATTATTTCCTCTGAGCCTCACAATATCCCTACTAGGTAAGAAAAGCAAGTATCACTATCCCTATTTTTCAGTGAAGGAAACGGACTCTCAAAGGTCAGTTGTCCCAAGGTGACAGAGCTCCTACGTGGTTAAAACTAACATCTCTCTCCCAGGATGGTGCTCTGCTTTACGAGATGAAGTCTGAGGTCAGGATCACTCCAGCATTTCCACGGAAGAAGTCCATGAGGCATGACTGACCTCTGTATTTTAAAATTCTGTCTCTAAGATTGTTTCCTAAGAATGGTCCTTAACGGCCGTGGGGGCATGTATGGAAAAGGCACAGAATACTGGAAAGGACCATGCTTTGCTTATTCTCTGGAAGTCAGTGCACATGAACTAACAGAGGGCAAGTTCACCCACCTAAGTTTCATACCACATGAAAGGAACTCATGATTCCGCAAAACATCACCTCGTGTCCTAATGTGAATATGGCCTCGTATTGGCAGACTCCTTCTTGAGTCCAGGCAGAGGGTGCTAGGATTCCTGTCTCATCTACTTAGGGAACAGAGACCATAGGAGCTGCATTATACCAAGTTACTGGAAAGCCCCTGAAGAGCAAAGATAGAGAGGTGGAAAGGTCTCCCAAGCCTTGTTTCAGGAAATATCTGTGGTCAACCCAAATAAGTAAGAATAGCCAAAATATCTACATGAATAAAACAGAAAGTTCTGTCCTCAGTCCTGAGCTCTCCCCTGCTATAGTCCGGGAGTCCCCTGCTCTTACAGTATCAATCACCCTCTATGTATGGATGTAAGCTGCAGACTTCAGATACTTCAACCCCAATCCATCCTCTCACAGAGGCTGCAGCCTTATATCAAGGGAGCCCCAGCCATCTCTTCTTACCACTTCCCCATCCACGCTTTCTGTTCCAGCCTAACTAACAACCTGCCATCCTCGTATAGGTCAGACATTTACTGAGCTAGGTACTGTGCTGTGTGCTGGTCCCAAAATGGATTTTGAACTCTCCTTCTTGCATGATTTTATTCAAGCTTTTATCTCTTCCAGGAATGATATTCTCCTACCAGCAACTAACAAAGTCCAATCTGATACATCTATCAAGGTCTATCTGTAATTCTATCTCCTTCTCTTTCCCCATTTCTGTTTTCTCTACTGGGTGTGTATTTGTCCTCTCTCTTTATGCGCAAACATTCTTCTCTTCGTGTCATATCTCTGCTCCAAAACCCACAGCAGTGCCATATCACCTCCAGAACCAAGTCTACCTCCTTTGCCTGTCTCTGGAGACCCTCTTTAATCTGGTCCTTCCCTGCTGTCCTATCTTATCTTCCCTGTACCTCTACCCCAACCACACTAATCTCCTGGTTCTGTAAAGACATCTTGCAAAAAGTCTTTACAAAAAGTAGCTCTGCTCATGTACTTTGTCCTTTGACCTAGAAGCTTTTTCTTTTATCTACTTAAATCCCCAAACCCTACTCATTCTTCCAGACTAACCTCCAGTTCTACGTCTGTCCTAGAAAATTTTCAGCTTCAATTGATTTCCCCCAATCTGAATTTGACAGTCGAGTTGCCCTTTTTGCACTTATTATATACCTTTTGCTTTATGTCACTTGCTATGATTCATGTTACTCTGCTATTCCCAAGTAGACTGTAAATATCTTAAGAGCAAGACACATGACTACTAGAGCTTCCCGTCATTCTTCAAAGAAAAAAAAAAATAAAGGTGCTTTTAAAAACCCTATTAGCTAGTACTTGATGGTGAACTTACCCCTCCCTTTTTTGGGGGAGCCAGGGAAGGATGACAATGGGACTGCATACCCATCCAACTGATCCTATATGCTGTGTTCACAGATGGTGTGGCAACCCTACCTGGCAGATTTGCTATAGCCAAAAAGCCTGCTCTCTCTGTTGACAAAAGCCAACAATCACTGTAATCTAGGCTGCCATATGGTTCAGCCAGCTCTGTAGCAAAATCAGTTTCTCAGGGACATGGAGAGACCATGCGGGCCAACTCTCCTATCTATGGAATGGAAGGAGGTCACCTTGAGCGGGCCCGACCAAAGCCAGGAAGATACAGAGTCTCCAAAGACAAGCCAAAGGTCAGGAAAATGCAAAATGCAAATCCCCTGAGTTATCTGTCAACTGGATTTATCCCTTCCCTGGAATCTAGTGACATGGACCCAAGAAGTCCCTTCCCTGAAGACTTAAAACTCACCTGGAGAGGGCATCCCCGATGGCGCAGGCAGTTGAACGTCACACTGTGAAGCTGTCTGCAGCCTCTGCAGCACGGGTTTGATCCCGGCCAGCCAGTGAGAATCCCACATGGTGCAGCAGACCTCTCCTGTCTCGCCTGCTGCTCCCCTCAGCAGTGTATTTCGTCAGTCTGCCTGTTCTGTTTCCTGCTCTGTCTCTGGTGAATCCTCTCACCCTCCCGCGCATCTGGCCTGTACCCCGGTTCTTGTATAAATAAATAATCTTGAAAAAAAAAAACTTACCTGGATAAATCCACAGCCAGGCGAGGGTAGAGGGAAGAGGTTACACTGCCCTGACTGTGTGGAGAGAGCTGCCTAAAGTCCTAGTTTAATTTCTGTTTTCATAGCATCTGGTCCTGAGGGCCATTAACAGAGTAAAACAATTTTATCACTGAGCCAGCTGTCCTAATTTAGGAGGGACACTCCCCATTTTTTGATCAACTATTCATCACTTCCCCCATTCTCCCTCCTTTGTGGATTTCAAAAGCAGGAAGAGGTCAGGCCCCCTTCATCTTCCTAAATTGCCCCAACCCCTCCCATCCAATTATCACAATCACAGACTCTGGGAGTCTGTGCGGGTTTTATACTCAGAATGAAATACAAGGGCAATCTAGCCTCAGTGAGGAAATTCAGCACTCCAGATATCCAGATTGTGCCTCAGTGCAGGATTTTGCTAAAATTTTCAAAGAAAAACCATGAAGCCCACGCAGGCTCTATTCTAATGCCATGCCACTTACCTAATGAGCTTGAAACATCCTACCCCAGTTCTCCCAGTTGATGAAGAAACCACCATTTGTCAGCTTAAAACAAAGCCCAAAGCCTGCACAAGATCACAGTGGAAGCAGACGTCTGAGGCTGGATCTGAGGACACCGATTTCCAGGAAGAACTTTCATCCCTTAAAAACAACAGCAACAGGGCCTCCCTGGTGGCGCAGAGGTTGAGCGCTGGGTTGCGAGGCTGCCCGTGGCCTCTGCGGCACCGGTTCGATCCCCGGCTGCTCCCCGGCCACCCGAGGAGGGTCCCACATGGCGCGCAGACCTCTCCTGCCGCCCGCTGCTCCCCTCAGCAGTGTACTTCGGTCCTTCTGCCTGCTCTGCTCCCCGCTCTGGCTCTGGTGAATTCTCTCACCCTCCCGCGCTTCTGACTGTACCCAGTGCTTGTATAAATAAATAATAAATTAAAAAAAAAAAGAAAAAAAAAAAAAAAAAAAAACAACAGCAACAAAATCCACAAAGCCTGACTAATGTCCCGTCCTCAACTAAGGTCACAGCCCAGATTGTCCTTCTGGCCACCTAAAGGAAGCGCCTGTCACTTCTGATAGCCTGGTTCAGTTTGCACTTGTGCCATTCACTTGCCTCCAGGCACCCAGCTCACATCCTACGGCCCTAACATCAGCACAAAGCCCAGCATCAAGAGGACCCTGGGTAAGTCACTTGTGATGGATAAGGCTTCTCTTGGGCTGATTTTTGAACCAGCCTCCTGGCTTTGTTCCTTGAGTATGTGCAGCACCCGATAGTCTCACATTTGAGAAGAAATCATTTCTGCTCTCATTTTTCTCCCACCTAGTATTTATTGAACTATTCAATACCAAGTACCACGAAGGTGACAAGGATACAGGGATATCCCTATCCCTGAATAATCTTTTCAAGGTGCTGCCCATAGAAGCTATGAAAATACAGACTCCAATTCATATATCAGAGATTTGCCTTTTATAATTACAGCAACAATGATAGAAAGAGTCCAATGTAGAACTTGGCAACTAAGTCAGCTCTCCTCACCACCATCCTCTGAAGGGGCTGCCTCACTTTTGAATCTCTAGTAGCATATTATATGCCTAGGCCAATCTCCCTCCATGAATCAGGTACTTATTCCCAATTGCCATTTTTAAACCTAACGTAGAATTTATTCTTTTTACAACTCACCGAGAAGTTGATAGTCATCTCACTATGTAAGACCAAAATAAATAAATGAATAAATAAATAAGAAGACACACACACACACACACACACAAATGATAAATCTTTGTATTTCCATCTTGTACTCTAGAAACTCAGTCTAGAGGACCATACACACATAACCTCCTTCCTCATCCAACTATGTCAAGTGATAGAACAGGCTATTATATTTACAGAAGAGCTATGAACTGTTATAGAAACATGGAAGATGCCATGATTCATTCAGACTGAGGGAATCAGAAAAGGCTTCAAGAGGTTGAATCTGAACTGGCCAAGGAGACAAAATGCATGAAAGCACTAAAGAAGAAAAGGTAAAATGTGTTTGAAATGTTCAAGACAGTATTTTTTGCTTTAGCAGATAAGTGTGGAGTAGTAGACTTCAAACTTTATTTTATAAAGCTAATTCCAGCAACAGACAATAGATGGATGAGAGCACAGACTCTGAAAATATGAATTTCACTGAGCAGCTACTGTGACACTCTAGATGGGGTTTAAGAACTGACAGAGAGGGCCTCCCTGGTGGCGCAAGGGGTTAAGTCACAGCACTATGAAGCTGTCCTCAGCTACTGCAGCATGAATTCGATCCCACCCAGGCAGATTACCCACATGGTGCAGCAGACCTCTTTTGTCTCACCTACTGCTCCCCTCAGCAGTGTATTTCAGTTAATCTGCCTGTTCTGCTCCCCACTCTGTCTCTGGTGAATCCTCTTACCCCCCGGCACCACTGACCACCCCAGTTCTTGTATACATAAATAAATAAATCTTTAAAAAAAAAAAAAAAAGAACCCACAGAGAGCATCATGAATAAAAGAAATGGATTAAAGAGAATTTTCAGTAGTGAAAACTGTCGTGCCCAGACAATATACTGTATACAGGGCATAAAAGCGAGAATGGAACCAAAATGATTTTGAGGTTTCTAATGGCTAGGAAAACTAGATGGTTATCTAAAATGGGGGTGACTAGGCAAAATGGATAGAGTATGGAGAAGATAAAAAGCTCAGTTTGAGACATTTTGAATGTATCCTTTGTTAAGATCTCAGAAAGATCAAAGAAAAGTCCTCAAAGAATCTCTGAGCCAGACAAAAGGCCCACTAAGGAAGGACCCAAGGAAGTACCTCCCAGGTCCTTCCCACTAAAGATTAGGGATTCCACTAATCTTAAGGATTTTGTCCCACTGAGCATACTGGGAGCTCAAGGTAGAGAAGAGTTTATCTTGATAATATTTGAGAGTACAGCTTTTGTCTAACATAGAAAAGATTCATGGGGTAAACCAGAATAGTACTAGCAGGAATACTACCAGCTTGGACTGAAGGGAATCAAGACACACAAATTGAAAATAAGCCTTTGGACCCCCAAACATCTACAAGTAGCAAGCAAGTTGAGTTCTGCCCATCCTGCTGTTTGGACATCTTCAAAAACACTTTCTGGCTGGGAAGAGACTGACCCTCTGCACTATGCAATTCCTAGGAACAGAAAGGCCTCAGCCAATTCCTAGGAACAGAAAGGCCTCAGCCTATCAAAGACTCAGCAAGTCTTCAACAAGCAAACTACCCATTCTAGAGCCTTATCTCCTCTATCTGGCCCCTTAATCATCTCAGGACAAAGGAGAAGACAACCAGGAACCACCACTATGCTTAGAACCCACCAAACTTACACAAACTAGCCAAGACTAAATTATTCACCTTGCCCTGCCTTCCCTGAGGTAACCTCAATAAAGGCTCTGGCCTAATGCTTTCCCTTCTTTTCTGTCTCTGTCACCTGACCAAAACTGGCCATTTCCTTTGTGACCCTGTGAGGTGATGCCTCTTGGGTACCTGTGAGTATAGTAAGCTTTTTGTATCTCTCCCATGTCTCTTCTTGTGCCTGCACCTAATTGACCATTGCCTAACTGAACTCAAACAGCGAGAAACTACTTTGCTGAAAACAAAGGCTACATATTATGGAGAAGGATGGCTAAATCAGAGAGCTAAACCAGGAACCCCTATGACATACAAAGGAGAGTCATTCCCAGGCAGTAGGACTGAGTTCTACTCATGTGCCAGGCTGGACTCAGAAGTGCTATGCACTAGTGGCTCTTGGTACCCCCTTTCTAAATAGGAACATACAGCCCAGAGAGAAATGAAGGAGACCCTGTGACAACTGCATGTGCTGGGAGATCCTAGGCTGGATCCTGAAACAGGACAATACCACTGGTAAGACAGTCAGCAAAGTTTCTGTGAAGTGTATAAATTCATGAATAGCATTATAGCAGTAGTGTTAACTTCCTTGCTTGGATTATTTTACATGGTTGTAGAGTTTGGGGAAGCTGAGCAAAAGGGGATTTTTGTATACTTTTTGTCACTTTCTTCTAAATCTGAACATATTTCAAATTTTAAAGTAAAAAAATAGTCATTTAAATATGTTTAATAGCACCAATTTTTTTAAAGGGGCATCGACAGCAGCTACCCTGCCTTTTCTTTCCCGGCACTGTATTGGGGGATGTGGAGCAGATAACTTGGCTCTCTAGTTCACAGTCTACTGTGAACTCAGAGACGAGGGGCTGGAGTGGCTGTCCCCAAAGAACTGCATGAGCGAAGCAAGTAGACCTGATTTGGAAGATGAGCTCTGGAGCCATAATAGAGGAGTCTTTTTATGAGGGAGGAGGGTGAGGATGTGAGGATGAGTGTATTTTTCATGTGCAAGGAATATAAGTAATTTGTGGCCACAGAGCAGACTGGCATGGTTTCAGAACAAGTCTACACATTCTTTGACAATCCTTCCATCAAGAAGTAGGCTCTAATTCTGCTCTCCTTGAATCTGGTCCAGATTTAGTGACTCTTCTAACAACCAGAATATGGTCAAAGCGACACTAGTGATTTCTGAGGCTAGATCATAAAAATACAGCTTTTGCCTGGCCTCTCTAGGGACTCATGGACCTTGGTCCTCAGCCCCAGCTAAGTTCCCAGAAGAGAACAAGCCAGCATCGATTGCTAGATGTGCTAGAGAGGAAACCGAAAGGACCCAGTCTCACTGTCTGACTGCTCGGCCACCATCTAACTGAAATTACACCAGGAGCCTCAACCTCCTAGCTGAGCCCAGTGAATCCCCAGAGAGCATAACAAATAACGGTTTCTGTTTGAAGACACTACATTTTCAGGGTGGTTTGTCATGCAGCAATAGATAAATGAAACAATGTGCCAAGGGAAGTTCAAAGTAGGAACTCAGGGAAATTAAGGGACTTTACTCAAGTTCACACAACTAGTAAGAAGAAAAGTCAGGATTTTAATAAGAATCAATCAGAATTCAAAGGCATCTCCTTCCACTACCATCAGACGTGACAATAACAGTCACTGCAACAGTCTGCATAGGGTCTTTTCTTTTTTAAAAGAAAACTTTTCTTCTTTTTTTTTTAAATTTTAAAAAGATTTATTTATTTATACAAGCACTGGGGTACAGGCTAGAGGTGCAGGAGGGTGAGAGAATTCACCAGAGACAGAGCAGGGAGCAGAACAGGCAGAAGGACCGAAATACACTGCTGAGGGAACAGCAGGCGAGACAGGAGAGGTCTGCTGCACCATGTGGGAATCTCCCTGGCCGGACGGGAATCAAGCAGGTGCTGCAGAGGCTGCAGACAGCTTCACAGTGCTGCGCTCAACCTGCTGTGCCACCGGGGAGGCCTGCATAGGGTCTTTTCTATTAAGCAGACACTGTTCTGAGTCTTTACGTGTACAACGTTATGGAAAGTTGTCATTATTAGCCCCACTTTACAGTTGGGGGACCCGAGGTACAAAGATTTAATTAAGTTGCCCAATGTTATACAGCTACGAAGTCAGAGAGTCAGATTCAGCCTTCCAAGTCAGCTCCAGTGCATGCAGTCCTGGCCACTATGAACAGATTACATAAACTGAGAGGAGAAACCAAGGACAGTTCTTAGGAGCTGTATCCTTTACAAGGTGATCAAAAGCAGAGGAGCCAGTGATTGATGACCTGAAAGGAAGGGACAGGGAAAAGAATCAAACATTATTGGCAGAACCCAACATTACTGGATGAACCAGCATCCATCTTTAAGGATGACCAGGTCAACTGCAAGCCAACCATGAGACCCCCTCCCCCAAGCCCACAGTTGTCAGTAACAAACTTCAAGGAAAGCAATCTTTGAACCACAGAATGGAGTCTAAAGTCCACCGGATTACCCTGGTCATGCAGACAGGGCAGCACCATCGCCCTCTCTCCTCTTCTCTCCTCTCCCCTCCCCTCCTCTCCTCTCCTCTCCTCTCACAATGACAACACTCACCTCTACTCTGAAATGATTAGGTTATTTGACATCAGAGATGAGAGAAGTAAACTCTTGTGTATACTTTTAAAAACTATGGTTCATCACCGTAGCCTAACAAAGACGATCAAACCAACTAAGACCCTTTCTCAACTCCATGTTTGTTTTTTTAAGACATGTTCCCTAGGATGCACTGAAGTTTCATGTGATGCTTTCACAGAACTAATCTAATACCAATGCCTTTAATTCTTACTTCTGTATAACAGGCTCTGGGCCTAAGGCACACCATTCATCAGAGGCCCTGAGGCTGTGAGACCACACAGAAGAAGCACGGAGCCCACACTGTGTGTGGGCAAAGAGAAGTTGGTGTAAAATCAGCAGAGGTGAAAACACTATTCCCAAGGGAACGAGTCTCAGCTCCAGCTCCCATGTGCCCTCTCAAGTTAGCTGAGTGCATACCACGCACAGTGGAAACCTACTCAGATAATTTACATAATGAAAAACAAAGACAGCAAGCTCCCTCCCAATCTGGGGGCCACCCATGTGCCTCCTTTCAACCTACAAATTAGATTCTTTCCCAACAGCAAGAAGTTTCTCTCAGAGGTGGTGATGTCTTGCTCTGCCCAGAATATGATACTACCTGGCTCCACATCCTAGTGGGTACTGGCCTGACCCAACTAGGCTGAGCCCCAGAGGTGCTATCTAAAAGGGTTTACTGTCAGTACGTGGCCAAGGCAGTTTAAAATACCTGTTACTAAAAGGTCAGTTATTAACCTTTTTGGAGAGAGCATTCCCTTTTGAAAATGGGAGAGCCCTCCCGCCACCCTGTTTTATCCAAAAGAACTGGTCATCAGAAAAGTTTAGCCAGATCTATTCCACCGGCACTGGTGTCTATTCTAGGGTTCCTACCTTCCCACTAGGACTGTCAGACCCACATTCCAAAGGAAGATTAAGAATTGCACTAGACATTTCTGGAAACTTCTCTGGCACTGGGGATGGGGGGGGGGGCTGAAGAAGAGCTGTTACATTTATAACCAAAGCAAGTATGACAACAAGCCTAAGTAGGAAGGTGGGGAGCAAGGTGGTATAAGATGGCAGGGGTGAAGACCCTGATTAGATAGTCTTAGGAGTAAAACCCAAATGAACTGGTTATGAAAAGGAAACCATTAAGAGCAAGCAGTCTGATAAGCTGTCTTGGCTTCACTCTGTAACAACAGGGTTGTGTGGTGGTCTGAGATTCATTTCTTCCTTTTTAAAAATTAATCTTTTTATACTTTTCTTCCCTCTGAAATCTAATCAACTAATGACGACACTGGGACAGTTGTATCAAACACAGCCCTGCTGTTTTTTCTCACCCAGAGACAGAGATTGGGACACCACAAGTCATCTACTTAATTTACCTGTTCCATCCTGACTGGTTAATAAACTCTCCTCTCAAACGTCATACCATTTACTCCAGAAGAGAGACGTCAATTGGCAGTGCTTGTGAAATTCATTACTGGCATAAGCAATATGGTGAGATCCTGCATTCAGATTGTACTTATGGCCACATGAGGCAGTGAAAAGGACTCTAACCTGAAGAAGCTGCAGGCCAGGACCTTCTGCAATGTGACGACTAGGGGTCTTTAGGAACTCTGGGCTAGAAGTTAATGCTCCCTGGAGAGCCAATCCTGCTCCTCTGGCAATACCTCAGGCAAGCAGACATGACAGAAATGCACAATTTCGAGGAAACAGTGACAGGATGAACATGGCAAAAGAGAGATATAAAGAAATACTGGCGTTCCCCCACCCCATGACCATTTAGAAATAAACAATGCTCTAAGAACCAGTACTGACCTCCAGAAAGCCCTCAAGCTGACTGTTACGCAAACAGGTACAACCACTCCCCACCTAATTGGGATCTCAGCTTAACAAGAGAAAAGACCTTGCCCTATCTAAGGGATTCAGCCTGAAGCATGAACAGTCCAGTTGGATCTTCTAGGCAATCCAGTCAATTCAGAAAGCTTCCATTGCCAGCAAAACTAGAGAATTTTGCAGACTGCCAACTAACCAAAAGACAGAAAGGAAACAGGCCAAAATTCTGACAAGCATGAGGAAAACCACCTAGAGAGAATTCTAAAACTCAAGGGGGCCTTTTCCAGAAAACTGCCAAGATGGAGGACACGGAGCAGAAGGAGCTAATGTTCTGCACGTACAAGTTCACCTACCTGGGTGGGACCTCGACTGGCTCTGCTGGACACATCTGCTAGCAGCTCAAGTGACATCCGGCGCCAGCACAGCGCCACCCCACCGTGGAGGAGGCCGCACAAGCTGGTGCCTGCGAGAGGCAGCACAGGAGGCCGCACCAGTGGAGAAGCCCCAGCAGTGTCGCTGCACCCTGGGCAGAAACCTGGGCACTCCGCGGGTGTCTGCAAGGGCAGGGCTTTCCTCCAGGAGGAATCAGGACTAAGAGAACAGCCGCCACCCGGCCAGGCCTCCATCACCTACAAGTATGTCAAGCAGGGTGGACCTTGGGTTCCCAATCCCCTGTCTCAGCCCCCTCAAGTAGCCTGCTAGGCCAGTAAAGGTGCAACCTGATCTAAACATACACACACACACACACAAACACACACACACACACACACAGAAAAGAGAGAGAGCAAGAAAACAAATAAACTAATAAAGCTGGACAAAGGGAGAATTACTTGCAAGAAAAGGAAGACACTATGGACTATCAAGAGGGGTGGGAAATACCTAAACTAAAACATAACTGAGAAGCCAAATTCTGCCCTTTTTCAATATGTCTGAAGACACTTTCCATGCTGGGCCCTAGTCTCTTGGCTTGTACTGTCATTTGAGGTATCTTGAAAGGATTCACTGCTCCCGTCTTAATTGGCAATAGCCAGTAATCAAATATTTATTTAACCATATTTTAAATTACAGACTCCCAAAGATCTTACAATTAAGTGAAGAATCTAGGACACTGATACCCAAGAAAAGACAGTTAACAATGTATGGCAATAAATATTAAGTGTCACATAAGTGACATGGGCCATAAATATCAAAATCCAAAAATAAGAAACAACCAAGAATATTTATTGGGGTCAGAGATGTGTGGGTAACCCTACAAATGCAGCATAATAACATGAAACAAATATTTAAAGCAGGGACGTTTTGTCCTGAACACACTAAAGGAGCAAGTTTTCATACGTTCATCAGGTCACACATATCAATTAACTAGTTAATTGAAATTAATATTAAACTTCCAAAATGCTACCTATTACATACCTACACCTGTACCCCCCTGGCTGCAGGCAGACACTGGACCCACACCAAGCCAGTACAAAAAGGAAAGGGGAAAAAAAGGAAAGAGAAGAATGATTTAGTGTGAGCATATCTGGAAACATCCAAATCAAAGCAGGCTTAGTCAGATACCTGCTTTCTTTGAAAAGAAAAAAAAAAAATAGGAAGATTTCAACCATTTTTCGGAACTTTTAGCAACTCCCCCCAAACAGTGTGAGACCAGTGCAAGCAAAGATCAGGCATTCCTGATGAGATTGCAAAAGGAACACTTTGGAGTACTGGTCTTAGTCTTCACATCTGTAAAAGAGAAAAGCAGTAGCAATGTGGGCTTCCCAAAAAGGTGACCAACACAGACCTGTGGATACATCAAGATCTGTAGCCTGCTTGGGGCCTCACGCCCTGGACTCCCCTACAATAAGACCACACAAATAACCCATTCCTTTCTCAGCACCATCTCCCCCAGCCCAAAAGAGCAATCCTCAAGTTAAGATATATGGGAGCATTTAGGATAAAAATACAGTTGAACCTACAAAAAAAGTTACTATAGCTAAAAAGTAAATTTTCAATAGCATCCAGAAAACATGAAATATTAGGCATAAACTTAACAAATATGTGCAAGACCGATTCACTAACTACAAAACTGAGGTGCTTTTTTAACCTAAGCCTTCAAATACTACTTACATAATTACAAGTAAACTCATCAGCCTAGCATTCAAGATAGATGAAAAACATTGCCCTAATCTACCTCTCCAGGCACCTTGCCCATTTCTTCCTTTCATTCTGGTTATTTTGTATACCACAAACATGCCCTTCTGCTTCTGAGAATACTGCTCCCTCTACATGGAATCAATTTACTCAATCAATTCATCTCCATCCCCAAACTACCTCATCTATCTCGATTAGAATCCCATCCTAAACTACCTCTCCAAGAAACGTACTTTAATTTTCTAACCAGATATGATCTTCCTTTCCTTTATGACTCCACCTCTCCCCACAGCAGCACTATGTTGAGACAGAGATGTGGCATATTCTGGATTGACTTCTGAACTGAATTACTGTGAGAATTTTACACTTCTAGATGGTACAATGACAGGGACTACGCCTGATGCAACCCTCCTAGGGTACCTGGTTCTTTACATGTAGCAAATATTTGTTGGAACAAACATTTGCTAGATGGAATTCAAAGACAGCTCTTTTAGTAACACAACCTTAGGGATAACAAATGGCATCACTGTCTTAATCAAATTAATGATGTCCTGACTCTCTCAAGGGCTGCACCAGGTATTTAGCCATGTGGTGACCTTCCTCTCATTCAGTTCTGAAAGGAATGTTAGTTCAGTTTGGCTTCTGTTAGTTGGACCAATATCAAGATTAAAACCAAGTATAACATCCCAGCCTAAAGGACAAAGACAGATCCTTCGTCTATATAAACAGATCCGGGAAGGGCCGTGGAGGGGAAGCCAATGTCCTCTGTACAGGGCAGGAGATCTGGGAAGGGAAAAGAGAATCATCAAGGATACTGTTTCTGAAGAGAGAATAAAAGATAACCCGAACATTACATCTTGGGGGTCTGTGTAGCTGGCAGAATCAGAATCCCTCTAGGAAACCAGTGCCTCTGCCACTCTCCAAACATCTGCCAGGGTAAATAGAATGTTCACCACCTCCAACCCACCCCCAGGGGGCAAGCAGCACAATCAGGTTGTGAGCAGGCTCACCGAGAAGAGCTAACAGGCTCTGCTCCGGAGCAGGTCCCTGGGGAGGCTGTTTGGGTCTCACTGCATGTGAAAGGCGTGAAGGGAACGCTACTGCAGAAGGAAACTCGTATACCACACACATCTTCCCAGCAGCAACAAGCCAGACAAAGAAGGCTCTTTAACTTAGCCTCATTTCATAATTATCAAAACATCACAACTGATGAGCAGCAATTGATCTCAAATCTCAACCAGTGTAAATCTCTGTCTTCTGACTCCCAATGGGCAAAGCTTCCCAGCTCTTTGCCTGGGTACGGCAGGTCCTCTTTGGTGTCATCCCAATGCCTTTTAACCATCCTCAGGGATGGTTCAGTTCCTATAGCCTTACATGGAGCTCCAGTTCACCAAGATTCATCTGTATGCACTGTTGTTTTTAAAGGGGTCTGCCTTAATTTCTCACAACTCGGTCATTTTGCAAACTTGTCATAATTTAGCACTTTCACATGCCAACTCCCACTTTCCCTAGTTATCTAGAGGACCCTACATCATCTTTTGAAATTAATAAACTGGATTTATTTCCATTACAATTTCTAATAAGTAACTGAAAAGAAGAGTTAAGAAATGGTTAAGACAAAAATCCCCACCTCATGTACATCCATTTAAACTCTAAATCTGGGAAGAAATTTCTTTTACCTTTCGTGTATTGCAGACTTTGAAGAGAAACACCCAAGAACAAGTTGCTAAAGACTCCACAGAGAAAACTGCACTTATATTGATAGCATTCCTTTTCTGAGTCAACGTTCAAAATTGTCAAGTGCTACTAAAACCAACAGGATTTAGAGGTTAGAGATGTCCCATTGTTTAGATGTGCACATTGCTTTACCCCCTACATATTCTAATGGCAATTCCCTGATCCTCTAAAATGTTAACACTGTGTTCAAATCAGTTACCTGAAATGGACTCCAAAATAGTATTTGGGTGGTTAATCCCCTTCCCTTGGGATTGTACCAGCTGTACTTGAATATGTTCAAAATCAAATGTTTTGGTCAGCAACTGGGGTCTTTGGCTTCTAAATGAAAATCAAAGTAAGCGTGCACTATGGAGTTTTCTCTTTCCATATATGGAATTGTAATTTCCCACATGGATGCTACCGTAAGATTACCGAGTGTGAAACAATAGGAACTGGGTAGAGCTACAGCCCTTAAGCTCAGTCACAAACCCTTGAATCTCTCCTTTGAACATCTCAATTAAGGAGTCTTTGTCACAAGACACTACCTAATTGCAAAGAAGTTGAAAAATAAGTTGGCATTTTCATTCTTGACCCTAGGGTGATATTTGTGAGGTAGAGTACTGGTTAAAGTCATGGGCTAGGTTAAAAAAAAAAATAATATGTATTACTTGGGGAAAATTTACCATAAAATTGGCTTAATGGCAAAATATATGCATTCTTCACCTGTTGAAAGAAAAAAAACATAAGACGATTTTAAAAAACCTTTCGCTTTTAGAGAAATACACGTTTTAAGAATGTTACTTTACAATTGCCTTAGAACTGGGCAGCTGAGGACAGACAGAGGTGAGCAAGAGACTTTTCACTATACATTCCTACATACTTTCTGAATTTCAAATCATATATTCAAATTATAAATGCAAGCTGATAAAGAACAAAACTATGATGTATTTGCTATTAGAAAATAAAATCAAAATCTCCAGATAATAAAATATGGCAGAGGATTAGGACAAAAAAATCAGCCACCTAGTTAGTTAATATATCACTCTCTCTAATTCCCAAACCATTTGATAGTTATTTTATTCATTGTTTAAATACCAGGGTGGAGGGATGGTAATCTACCCTTCCACCTACCCCCCCACCCCCCCCCCCACCCCCCCCACCCCCCACCCCCACCCCCCCACCCCCCACCCCCCCCCCCCCCCCCCCCCCCCCCCCCCCCCCCCGCAAAAGAAAAAACGAGAGGGTCTTCTCCAGAAAGACCTTTATTCTCCACCACACAAATCCCATTAACACTAATCAGCACAATGATTAAGCACATTGTAGTTAAGTACTCCAGTTGATAAGGACTCCTTTGGAAAAAAAAAAAGGTTCCCATAGAGACAGGTGAAGGCTATCATCAAACTCAGCTTTCAGCACAAGAAGTGGTGTCACAGATTGGAGAGTTAAGATTGTTTTAGTATTAATCTGGAGACTTTTTTTTCTAAACTTCACTTGACTTCATCCATTCAAAAAAACGCTTATGAGAGTCCCTCTTACAGAGGCTTATAGCCTGGCACAGTACCAAATACTTGGGAGGGGAGTGGAGCGTGGGCAAGAGAACTAGGAGAAAGAAGGCCTCAAAGTTAAGAGATGGTTCTTACCCCAAGAACAGAATAGAATTCTGTTGAGGAAAACAGCCACTGAAAGAAATAATGACATTATGATGGTAATCCAACCCCTCCATCTATAACCCAGCCTGTCCTCACCCCTAGGGCTGGTCAGTTTCTAATCTAGTTTCACTTTCCCATCTTCAAGCTGCAGCACAGCTGGGTTTCCAGCTGGCTGGGGAAGAAAAGATTCTTTAAATAAACAGCAATTTAAAAATATGCAGTTGCTTTTGCTATACTGAATTTTGTGAACCACCTTCCTCTAATATGTGAATCTGGGTGCCCGAATGAATGAATAACTGTCCATCCTAAAGTTCATAAGGTCTCCCGGGAATACACATTTTCCATCTTTGACAACAAACTACACTATACATTGAAAACCGCAAACCAGAAAGTCCCAAAGAGTATTTTTCTATGTGTCTGTTCAGTAAGGAAACAGATTAAAAACATAAACAGAAAAGCATCAAAATAGGGTGTGATTCTACCAAAATACATGTAACCATGGTTGAAAATGCAGGATATTTGCAGAACAGGATGCTCTTGCAGCATTGCAAGGAGTTGCTAATCGCTGAGAGCCCTTTCTAGCTCATTATCTTCTCCTTTCCACAGAATGCACAGAAAACACCTTCATGTATGCAATCTTCTGAAAAATGCAAAGATTTGAATCAACTCTTTACCATTCGAGGCAGTAACTATAGCTCAATGACACACACATTTGCTCTATAAAATGCCCCTCTGGCAGGTATTGTTATTCCAAGAGGACTTCAGAGACTGCAAGTCAACATTTCACAGATTCAGGGAATTTAACCTTTCAGACGACATTTTTGAAGGGGGTCTAACTTGACCCTTGTAGTGATGGTATGCACCAACTTTTCAGCATAATACAACCTTCTATATGGTTTATTACCCAAAGTCCCCATCCACCAATGCACATCTTTTTAAATGATTTCCCAAAGAACCACACCTCTCAGAACCCAGACACACTTAGAGCTGAAACTGGCTAAACAAAGTATCAATTCAACCACAGTTGCTCAATATAAGGGCCATGATGACAGTTTCTAAGTGCCAGTTTCCCTATTTTGCAATGGGCAAATCTGCCCCAAGGAGAAAATGTTCCCAATGACAGAGTGGCCCAGAGGGTTTTCTTTAGAGATAGAAAACAGAAAATGAGTTTGTTAGTTATTTCCTGCTGAGCACAAGGAAGGTGTTGTGGTTAGTTAGGATGATTTTATTTCCTTATTTAATAGGCCATTACCAGTGCATTAGCCACCTAGTAGAAAAATAAGAAAATGCAGTTTCTAATCTCCTTATATAATCCCCTCAAGCTGATCCGTATCTATACAATATCAAGTCTAAGCAAAAATTTTTACTAAAAATTTTACAGTCTAAAATATTTACTTAACATTCCTGTTCCTTGATAATTTGTGATGTGTGAAGGCCTCTTTTCTGCAGTAATTGCAGTCCTAAATTTATCTTTTGAAGAACTCTACTACATACACTATTTTAATAATAGGAGACGATCAAAACCTAAAAGCAGACTATATTTCTGACCCCTAAATCTCTCATGATTTCCACATTCAACTAGTAAAAACATTAGCTAAAACAGACAGGGTATAATTGAAGAGGGAAGGAGAAGAGGAGGAGGAGGGGAGCGGAAAAGCTAGTTACTCTCTGGAGTTACCTGACGATGACCACCAGGGCTCAGTGGACCAGACCAAGGATTATGTGGCAATGTGCACTGTGCAACTCACCAAAAACCAAAATAGGAGCTGTCCTTGGACAAGGTTCAATAAATGTTTTTACTATCTATTTCCCACTGCATAATACAGAACCACAGCTCTCCAAGGGATGGAAGATAAAATACTTACCAGACTGAAAAATCAGAAATTTTTAACTGGTCTCAACTTGTCATCATAAAGCATTTCACAGCATAAAACCAACACTACAGAGCAGTCAACAATATTCCTCAGAACAATGTCGGAGAGATAAACTGCTGTTATCACCAACGTTTTTTGCCTCCTTATAAAAACACCATAAGATTCTTCTGATTAAAGCAAAGCAATCAGGGCCTCCCCGGTGGCGCAGCAGTTGAGCGCTGGGTTGCAAAGCTGCCTGCAGCCTCTGCAGCGCCGGTTCGATCCCCGGCTGCTCCCCGGACACCGGAGGAGGGTCCCGCATGGCCCGCAGACCTCTCCTGCCGCCCGCTGCTCCCCTCAGCAGTGTACTTCGGTCCTTCTGCCTGCTCTGTTCCCCGCTCTGGCTCTGGTGAATTCTCTCACCCTCCCTCGCTTCTGACTGTACCCAGTGCTTGTATAAATAAATAAATAAATCTTTAAAAAAAAAAAAAAAGCAAAGCAATCATAGTTTAACATAGTACCTAGATATACTCCCACCATTAAACTAAAATTTATCTCTTGAAAGACAGGAGGGGAAGAGGGTGGAGGAGGGAAACTTCCAAAAAGTCAATTGATCTAGAAAGATGAAGGCAGCACAACTTGCTATGAAGCACATTCTTTGCTTCTCAAACTTTATCTACAACACCCAGAATCAGTTGCTAAACTAGTAAACATACCCCAACTTCTAAGACAATCCAGGATATCTATCACAATTCAGTGATTATACAGCTCAGAGAGTCACACCACAAACACTAAAGTCAGGCTTAGTTGGGACAAAATGAAACCCCAATATGAGTAAGCACAAGACGAGCTAACACCAAATATTCCAGTATGGAGACAAATTGGTTTGAGATATTTTACTGAGAAGTAAATACTGGGTTCAGGCACAGGGGAAAAAAAAAAAAAAAGCTCTCACACTGACATTTCTTTGACTTTTGACTGGGGAGTCCTCCATTCCCAGCTGCACAGATCTACAGATTTCTACAGATGTCAGTGTTTTGTTCCTAATCACTGCATTCCTGTGCAGCACCCAACATTATGAAGCTGAGAGATGCAGTCCACACATCCTGCCAGTAAGATGTCAGAGCTGAACTTAGAGCATACAGCAGAAGTTACTCTCTTTCATTATCGTCACAATCAACAGACCTAGTAAGATCTCCCAGAAACAGCCAAAAGAGGTGTCTGCTTGCTAGTCCTAGAGGTTAAGAGGGGCTATGTCACCCGGTTAGCAAAGACAGGCAATCACACATGGGGGGGGGGGGGGGGAGAAGCCAAGCCACATGGAGGACAGAAAACAGTAGCAGAAAAAGTCCAACTCTGCCTGCGCCAGCGGTGTGGACGCACAGCCAGGGGCCCAGGGGAGGAAGGAGGGGGCGGGGGCCATCATTCTCTAGGAGAACTTGTAAGGGAGGCCTTCACAGCCTGAGAGTCTGCCCAGCTGCTCCTGCAGACCCTGCCAGCTTGGGCAAGGCAGGCCCATAGGAGCAGAGCGGACAAGGCCTCTGAGGGTCACTCCTGACTCACTGAGCCTCCGGCCAGCACCACCCAGACCTCTCCGTTTTTCCTGCCGCTACTGGGCTATGATGGCAGCTTTCCAGCCCCACATGCCATACATCAGCCGCAGATCCCTACTGGCACAGGCCAGCGCCTCCTCACGCCCCCCACTCCTGGCACACTTTGCACTTGATTCTTCTCTTCCCAACCCCAACCCCCTCACCCACTCGTGCCAAGGCGCCCTGCCCAGGGGCGGCCCCACCCCCCCACCCCCAGCGACCGGGCACCGCCAGGCCTGGGCACCTGCAGCACCTCCCCGCCCCACCCCCATTCTCCACCACCTCGCCCCTCCCCCCTTTCTCTAGCAGAGGGAGGGGGCGACTCACCGCAGTCAGTGCACAGGATCTTGCCCACCTCTTTCTTGAGGTTTTTGCCGTTGGTGTCGATGGGGGCAAAGGCCGTCTTAAAGACTAAGGGCTGCTCCGTGGGCTCCAGGAAAAAGATGTAGCGCTGGTTCCTTTCGAGCGGCGCACATGAGCCCACACTGATCACCTGCTCGCGCTGCAGCCCCCCGCTCCGGAGCGGCCACTTGTCCAGCACCTTCACCAGCGCTACCCGACCCGAGGCGGGCGGCTCGCGGGTGCTGTTGGAGCTGGAGCCGCCGGCCGGGGCCAGCCCCTGTACCTTGCCCTCCACCACCACGGGTGCCTTGTACGCCTGGTCCTGCACCGACTTGAGGCTAGGCGAGTAGCAGGCGAGGGACACACCGAAGAGCAGCATGGAGAAGCCGGGGGCCGGGTCGCGCCTCATGCCGCCGGCGGCTGCAGCTCGCGAGCGGGCGGCGGCTCTCCGGGCTGCGGGGCTGCGGGGCTGCGGCTGTTGCTGCGGCCGCAGCTCTGGGGGCGCAGCGGGACGGGAGATGCTGCTGTTGCTGCTGCTGCTCTCGCTGCTGCTGCTGCTGCTGCTCTCGCTGCTGCTGCTGCTGCTGCTGCTGCTGCTGCTGCTCTCGCTGCTGCTGCTGCTGCTCCTCTTGCTGCTGCTGCTGCCGCTGCTGCTGTTGTCGCTGAAGCTGCTGCTGCTGCTGTCGCTGAAGCTGCTGCACCGAGCCTTCTCCAGTGGCGGCGGCGGCAGCGCTGAGCAGCAAACCTGCCGCATCTGGCCAGGCCATTTGGGGGGCTCCGCCGCTCCGCCGCCGCCGCCTTGGGAGGGGAAACAGAGCCCGCTGGAAAACCGGAAACAGCGTAACGTTAGCGCCTCGTAGCCCTCCACCGGCAGCTCGGGGAGGTGGCCCAGCTAGAGCAGGGGGCAGGCGGCAAGTGGGCCGCGATACGCAGCGCGGCGCCGCGCAGCGCTCCCACCCTGCGCGCCAGGACCTGGAGGAGGATGCGGAGGATGGCACGCCCGCCCACTTGCTCTCTCGCGCCCCCCTCTACCCTCCGACCGAATGTGGAGCGCGGCTTCTGCAGGGGAAGCTAGGGACTGCACTCCGGCTTCAGGGCCCGCATGGGGCGCGGGAGGAATCGTGCTACCCTTTGCTCTTGGGATTTATCGGCATGACAGTGGGATAGTCCGCGAGGAGAGGGTGGAGTGGGAGATAACGGATTCTGTCACCGTCCTATGAGCGTGGGAGTGGGACGCAGGGCGTGCCCCTGCCTTTGGCCATCGACCGTAGGATGCGGCTGGCAGGTCGGCCTCCCGCCTCCTGGGCTGTCCCATTCCCTAGGAGGACCCTGGAGGCCAGCCTCTAATGGAGCCCACGTGCTTGACCGTGCCATCACCCAGTGGGCGCGGAAGATCCCTCTTGAGGTGGGGAAGGAACCCGTCCCGTCATTTTGGAAAGAGCTGGGGCTACACGGAGACTAGTCTCGACATTGAGGACACCTAACCAGGGGCGGTGTTTGGGAGAGGCTGAGTTTCTCCAGCTGCCCCCTGGACAGGCTGCACACTATGCAATCTCCTGTTTTAAAACGCCTCTCCCTAAGGGAGGTGAGGGTTTCTTGAGAGCCAACCTGAGAGCTAGAGGTGTCACGGGGAGAAGCTGCTCTATGGGGAAGGGTTTCTTTTCCAAACTCCATACTTGCAGGAGCGTTTGCACCACCAAAGTCAGCATCTGATTTTTAAAAGCAGGTCCACAATGTAGTCTCCTCCTATCAATAAGGTGCCAGAGAATTTTCAAAGCCCAGCTTATACCCTTGAAAAATGTGGAGCTCAGGAACTGGAGTGAGATCTCGGAGAACTGTATCCCTGACTGGGCCCCGCAGGAAATTTACCCAAGGATGTCTGACTTAGGCCAGGACTGTGCTTCTGGAAAAGGAAGGAGGGAACTAAAGATCTTTCCTGGCTAAGAAACATCATTTCTCCCATCCCACCCCAAATTCCCTCTAATGGCGTCATTTTATATTTGGCCACCCAATCCATTCCATTAAGTCCCTTCATCTCATCTTATCTCCCTCATCCAATCACACACCAAGTCCTTGGTTCCACCTTTTTAATAATCTCTAATTGATTTACTTCCTCTCCAACGCTGCTATGAGCACCTTAGTTCCAAGCGCTCATCATCTCTCACCTGGACTACTGCATAACCTCTTAAAAAAAAAATCTTGCTTTTTTTTAAAAAAAGATTTATTTGTTTACACAAGAACCTGGGTACAGGCTACCGCATAACCTCTTAACTGACCTCCGCACCTTCCCCCTCACGGTGTTCCTCCAGTCCTACCACTGCCAGTGATCGTTCTAAAAATAACATGTAAATAGGATCTGCCATGCCACTGCTTTTCGGAGTAAAGTCCAAATGCTGCAGCATGACTCTTCATGGGCTCCTGCCTGGCCAACTCCATCGTCTGGGAGCCAACCGCCTACCCAAGCGATGGTCAGCACTTCAGGCTATTTCTTGTATCCGGGAAGCCTCACCTCCACCTTGTCTACCTAAGAAATTATTCTTTCCTCAAGGCCCTGCTTAGCATTATTTCTCATTTTCCTCTATCCCCACCACCATATACATACACAATTAATCCATTTCTCCTCTCCATTACCTCACACATATTACTATTAGGGCACTGATCCATACCATACTTTAAGCCGCTGTTAATAGGTCTGTAAACCCACCAGTCTAGGTGTTTTAACACAGGGACCATGTCTTTGGATCCCTATCCAAAGGGAAGTTGGACACAGAGGTTGGCATAGAATAAGGATCAGCAAATCTTTGGTGAAAGAGGAGGGAAGGAAGAAAACTGAAAATCGTCTCTCTTAGCCGGGCAATCTTGCTGGCCCCTTCAGTATCCCCTTTCTCATGTTCGTAGGTCACAGGTCTCATCCATCACAGAACATCACCGTAAGGAGAATGCTAATTCCATCCTCTCGTTTTTCAAAGCAAGGAACAGTTTCAGGGAGGAAAGGGGACTTACTCAAGACCGCACACAGCCAGGTTTGTACTAACCTTCTGTTTCTGGGCTCAGAGCATAGTGAAGAGCTCGAGCTCTGGAGTCAGAGTTGGGTTTCAAGCTAATTTTGTAACTTATTAACTTTCGGATGAGTCTCTCTGTCTTAGTTTCCTCACTGTTATAGAGGTACTGGAGTCCAGCTCAATAAAGCTGGGATTTGCTCATTATGTACTTGTTTGACAAATATCCAACTGATTGGCTCCCCTGTCCAAGCACTAGGGCATGGCACTTGTCACTGGGTACACTCAGTGAACCAAGCTGACTCTGTTCCTGCTCTCAAAGCTCATAACTCTAGTTGGGAAGACATCAGTAAGCCGGTATGCAAATCGGTAACTCATTACTTAAAGGGATGCATGTCCTGAAGGAAATAAACAGAATGAAATGATAGGGAATAATGGAATAAGGGGAGGGTAGGTGGGCTTGGATAAGAGAAGGCTTCTCTAAGGAGATAACATTTAAATTGAGACTTGAAGGCTTTGAAGGATGTGGATTATGTGAGATAAAGGTGAAGTGCTTAGAACAATGCCTGATGCTGAGTAAAGGCCAAAATTAGTTTTGAATATTATTGGTATCTTCCTAATCCCAGTGGTTCCTAATCTAGGAGCAGAGAATACTGAAGTGGTTTGTAGTAATTGCAGACTTGGATTTTCTGTATATTAAAATAGGCAATGCAATTGTGATGAATAAAAATAGATTTTCTCACATTCCATTTTAAAGTTTGGCGAGACATTAAGTATGAAGAAGAGTGAAACCAGGTGAAGAAGAGTGGTAAGATATGCTATCATTTTGTCTTTTTCTAAAGGCTAAATATGTAAATGTTTGTAGAGCATCGGTTAACTTTGAAAGGACACAGTAGAAACTGAAACGAAACGAAAGGACCCCAGGTAACTGGGGAATGGGCTGCAAGAAGGATGCTTTTCATAGTAGTCCCTTTTGTACCTTGTGATTTTTGTATTCAAAAATGTTTTCTTACAAGGAAAATATTTAAGAGCATTCTCTAATTTTTCACTGTTGCTGAATTTTTAACATGTATTTTCCCAAGCAAATACTATTAAAATAGAACTATTATAATGAATTCCTGGAAAAAAAATTTACCTTAAAATGAGATTCTTATTCTCAAAAGTGTTAGAAATGATTGCATTATAATTTTATACTCTTTAGAGTGCAAAGGTAGGTTTTGAGATCCAATAGTCTACTAGAATTGCTACTGCCACCGATGGTGGGGACTTAGGCAGAGACTTCTAAAGGAAAAAGAGGTATCTATCCAGATTTGCTCAAGGTGTGATGTGTATGAAGAGAAATTTCCAGAATTAGCTTCAGCCATTTGGGCATTTGGTTTTCTAGGAGGACTGCCCAACACTATGTTGGCTTTTTCTTGGGCATTAGAGTGAATTAATATGCATGTCTTCCAAAATAAACCTTCATATTTTGTACCTGCTATCTCTTCATTGTAATTCAATAACTGATAATAAAAATCATAATAGCTACCATTTAGTAATGACCTATTGTGTGTCAGGAACTTCATGTTTATATGTCCATGCCTCAACAACTTTGCATTTTATAGTTGAAGAGAATTACAGGGGATTAATAATGACAGGCACAATTGGGACTCCATTTGGGCCGCCAACTGCCAAAGTGTTTGCATCAGGCACACCACCTCAGTTCTGCGAATGAGAGGCAGGACTCCGCCTCATTTCATTTTCATCTGAAAGGTTCTAATCCTCTCCAGGCTACTTCCACCAATGGGATATTCTCTGAAATTCATAACACTATAGAGCAAATGGTATAAGCATCACTTTACAAAAAGATGAGGAAAACTGAGACACAAAGAATTTAAATGACTTCTCCAAGATCACAAAGATTCTGATAAGGCCTACAGATATTACTAACTGAAGCTCACCTTTTGGGTTTTTTTGGTTGTTGTTCTCTCTCTCTCTTTCTCTCTCTCTCTTTGAAGATTTATTTATTTATACAAGGGCTGGGGTACAGGCCAGAGGTGCAAGAGGGTGAGAGGATTCACCAGAGACAAAGCAGGGAGCAGAACTGGCAGACGGACGGAAAGCACTGCTGAGGAGAGCAGCAGGCAAGACAGGAGAGGTCTGCCGCACCTGTGGGCAGACCCTAGCCAGCCGGGAATCGAACCCGCACTGCAGAGGCTGCAGATAGCTTCACAGCGCTGCGCTTAACCTGCTGCTGCACCACCGGGGAGGCCTATTTTTGTTCTCTTTTTTCCCCTCTTATTTATCTATTTATCTATCTCAACTCCACTGAGGCATAATCAACCAAAAAATTGTAATATATTTAATGTGTACAATGTGATCATTTCTTACACAATTAACACATCCATCACCTAATATCTTTTCCTTTTTCTTTCTTTTTTGGTGAGAATATAAGTTTTATTCTCTTAGTGAATTTCCACTATACCCTACAATACTGTCAACTCTTGCCACCACATTATACATTCGGTCCTAATAACTGAAGGTTTGCATCTTTTTACCAAACTCTCCCCTCTTTCACCTGCCAGCCCCTGGCAACCACAGTTCTTTTTCCTGTATCTATGAGTTTGACTTGTTTATTTGTTTGTTTGTTTTTATAGATAACATATTGTTATAGGACAGGGAGAGGGTCAGCCCAAACCCTGCAAACCTGCCTATTCTAAATGGGTTCTGCCATCCGCCGCATCAGCACAAAACATAGGAGACTTTAATGGGAAGGAACTTTAATAAAACTAGGAAACAATACAGGTAAGGCAAAGAGTCTAGTTTCTAGTTTCTAGTCTAGTTTCTAAATGAAGCATCCAGAGTTACCCATCCCCTCGTGGGTAAAAGTCCATCCAAATGGGATTGGCCCAGAACAAGGCCCCAAAGCCTGCTACAAGTCTAAAGCATCTTCCAGTGGGGACCCACAGAAAAGGGTCACAAACAACTGGACAAGCCCGGAAGGAAAAGAGCAAAATCAACATCAAGATAAAAGCTGCCATTGTCACCTCCCCACGGGTCTCACCCACATCTGTGTCACCCAGTCCACGACCAAAAGACAAGCGCAGTTTCTTCACGTGTCTCTAGGCTCCATGCGCCTCCTCCAGGTCTCCTTGCTCCATCCTGCTTCCTTCCTCAGTCTCTTCTGCAGCTTCTCCTCTTCCTGCTCAGCTCCACCCTCCCTTGGGTGGGGCAGGGAACCTCCCCCTTTCCTGGGGACCACCCTGTTACAATATAACAGATACCATGCAGTATTTACTTTTCTCTGTCTGGCTTTTTCATTTAGCATCATGGCCTCCAATTTCATTCATGATGTCAGAAATGGTAGGGTGTCCTTGTTTTCTAGGGGTAAATAACATAAAAGATAGCATGGTATATAGCACATCTTTATTCCTCCATCGTTGGACACTTAGGTGGTCTCCATACCTTAGCTACTGCAAATAATGCTACAGTGAACATGAGAGCACAGGTAGCTCTTCAAGATGATTTTGTTTCCTTTGGAACAAGCTCACACTTTTGAACAGAACCACAGAGATTTGGAAGCCAGATTTTCACTCTACTGACTCCCTATAAGTTTGTGAAAAAACTGGTTCATGGTAGCAGTGGGCTGTGTCACTATATAATAATCACTGAGAACAAAAACAGAAGTAGACAGAATGGTATAGACATTCTGAATTCAAGATAGAACACCCACATGAAAAGCTTGGCTTCTTCTCCTAGATCCCTCCCACACAAGATGGGCTTCTTCCAGCTTTAACCAATTCAGTGGCCAGAAAGGACCACTGAGCCAGGTTACAATGACTTACTGCACCTAGAAGGACTGGTGAGTCAAGGAGATGTGTATCTGGTCACAGAATCTCACAGATCAAGCCAAATACTTTGCAGGACAGCCTCACTTTCTAAATAAAGACATTTTGTAAACCTTTTATTCTCCTTTTGAGATCTGTTTTCTAAATTTGGCTCCAAGAGTCACTCTCAGGTTCTGTGTGGTTAATTTCTTTTCCTCCAAGGATTTTCAAACAAGGGACTAAAGAGAAAACAGATACTGAGAATCTGAGACTATTAGCACTGAGAAGCACTTTGGCGTCAGGGCAGCCCCTTGTCCTCCTTTCACAGTGGCAGACACAGAAACCTTGGAGCGTGTTTGATTTGCTTAAGGTCATACAGCCCACTTAGTAACCACAGCACTAGAACCCTGACTCCTTGCCTAAAGCTCAAAATCCTGGCTCCACCCCTACTAGGAGGTGAGCTTCTGCAAGTCCCTTACCCTTAGTTCCTCTCCCCCACCGTGAGTCAAATCAGGATCATACTTCTTAGGGGTGTTGTGAGGATTAAACAGATAATTCATGAAAAATGCTCCACACCAAAGCTGGTGAAGGGTAAGTGACTATGAATGTGGGCAATGGACTCACACTGCCCACATCTGAGTCTAGGCTCTGCTACTTGCTTCGCTGACATGTTGGCCGCAGTACTTGACTTCTCCATGTCTGTTTCCTCCCTATAAAGTGGGCATGGTGACGCTAGTTCTCACCTCATTAAAATTGTTGTAAATCTCAAATAAAGTAATAAACATATATAGCCCACTTAGAATGTTTGGCACATGTTAGCTATTATTAGCCTGACTAGAATAACTGCTTTTCGTTTGAAGTTAGCCACACTTTGCCCCACATTCCACAGTTTTAAAATCACCCATTTTCATATGCTTTGAACACATGCTAAAATTCTTAAGAGTAGAGCATGATGTTCTATTTTGTATTTTTTTAAAGAGGTCTCATCATTGGTAGTCCCAGATCCCAATCAAGAGAGGGCATGATTCAATAATTCACAGGCTAGGACTGTGTCAGGAGTCAACTCCCAAATCTGCTGAAAAGGGCAGCAGTCCCTTTGTCTGAGGTGCTCCATCTGGGATAATAATATTTATTTCTTTGTAAAGTGCTTTGAGACCTTTGAGTGAAAAGCACTATGGGAGCACAAATTATTATCTCTTTTCCAGATATCACTTTTCGATTCAGATCCAGAAGTTCCCTAAAATAGACTAGGGCAGAGTACAATCCAGACACAGATGTATCTGTCCTATGTTATCGCAATCAGATAATACGTCTGTGCTTGACGCCATCTTTGCTTTTCTCTTGCATGTTATGGCATGTCTAATTTGGATTGGGAAACAATGAGATGACCTCAAGCGGGACGTTTTTTGCTGTTTCACATTCAAAAATTTTCTTCCCTCTGTTTTCCTGATTTGTGCATTTGGAATCCTCTCCTGAGGTCAACAGGAACTCTGAGGTTGATTCAATTCTGGGGGCGTGAAGCAGAGGAGAAGAAAATTTTCTTATTCCCTAGTCCTCAGGCTAGTGTTCCTTTGCAGCTCCAATTCAAGCTTGTTTCCCCTCATATTTTCCAGTTTGTGTGCCTTCTTTTTCATTTGCTTCTTAGGCACTTCCAGTATCATCCAAGGTCAGAAATGGTTAAGACTTGACTTTTCTTTTTTTTAAAGATTTATTTATTTATGCATACAAAAACTGGGGTACAGGCCAGAGGTGTGGAGGGTGAGAGGATTCACCACAGACAGAGTGGAGAACAGAACAGGCAGGTTGACTGAAATACACTGCCGAGGGGAGCAGTGGGTGAGTCAGGAGAGGTCTGCTGTGCCATGTGGGTAGCTCCCTGGTTGGGGATGGAACTCGTGCTGCAGTGGCTGTGAATAGCTTCATAGGCTGTGTCTTAACCCCTTGCACCACCAGGGAGGCCCAAGACTACTTTTCTTTACAACTCATAAATTATTTTTTTCAATCTACTAAAAAACAAACATTTATTAAAAACCTATTATGCTCACAGGGACTACACCTGGATTAAGAAATCTTGATGTTTATGCACGAATTCAGTTTGTGAAAATTCACTTATATACTCATCACTGCATCTGTTTTACTTCATAAAAAATGTTAAAAGTCTCAAAAAAAAAACTATTATGCATACTAAATGAGAGATAAAATAGCCCTGATAACTGCTAGGGCTAAAACTAGTATCAGAAGGTATTATGTGCTAAGGGCACCTGCCCTTGACACCCGCCCTCCACACACACACAAACATATACACTCTTTAATGTCATCCTTCCCCTTTGCCTCTCAAGCTGAGTCTCCTGCTGTTCTTTGGCAGTTCCAGCTCTGAGAGTAGAGAAAGTATGTTCTGCAAACGTTACGCCTTCAATATTTGCTGGACATGACAAACTCAGTCACACTCAGGGAATGATAGCTATTAACTCCTTAAGTTTTGCTTTAGTGTCTAAGACTTTCCATATTATTCATGCCAAAATGAATTTATTCCAAAAAGTTTTATTCTTTCATTTGAAAAATCCATTTGATTTATACTTACTTTGCAATTTTTCACTCAAAGCTATTTTTTGTGCCTATTCTAGATCAGGCTTTATAGCAGATGCTGAGAATGCAAGTACAAGTAAGATATATAAGGTCCCTGCTCTTGAAGAGTTTATACTCTTTAAATAGAGAAAGACACTAAAATGGAAACAAACAAATAAATAAAGCATCTCAGTAAGAGAAGAAATAGGTAAGGAAGAGAGAGAATATGTGAGTATTGTTAGATTAAAAGCAATGTGGATAGAATGCTACTTGCTAGCATCGTCCTTCAAAGGAGACAATATTTGCTCTGAAATCTGAAGGATGAAGGCAGTTAGCCACAAAACTCTGGGAAAAAAACATTTAAGGAGGAGACAACAATAAACCTGATTTGATCAAAGCATGGAGGGAAGACCAGTGAGGCTGGGGAGTGTTATAATGAAGGGCAAATATGGTTAGGATGCTAAAGAGGGATCAGACTTATGCAGGCCTTGCAAGCTATAGTAGTTTTGAGTTTTATTCTAAATACAATGGGAAGTCATTTGAGAATTTAAGTAGAGAAATGACATAATCTGATTTATATTGAAAAGAGATCACTCTGAAATATGGAGCAGAGATTGTAATGGTGCAAGAGAGGAAACAAAGAGACGAGTTAGGAAGCTGTTACATTAGTTTAGGTGGGAGGTAACAGTGGTTTAGATCTGGGTAATGGCCTTGGAGGCGAAGAAAAATGGATGGAATTCAAAATATAATTTGAAGGTACCAATAAGACTTTCTGGAAGATTGGATGAAGTGGATAAAGAAAATAGAAGGATTAAGGATGACTCCATTTTCAGCTTGAGCAACTGGAAAGATGATAGCACCATTGACTGAGATGGGAAACTTAGCAAGTAACATAATGAGGCTGGAGGAGATAGTAAATTCTAAATTTTTACATTAATTAATGGTGAGATACCTGTTAGAGTTCAAAAGAAAAATCAAATACCAGCTGGATATGTAAGTTTAGGCTTCAAACAAGAGGTTAGATTTAGAGGTCTAAATTGGAAGTCAACATATAGTATTTAAAGCTGTGGAACTAGGTAGGATGATGAAAAGGTAGGTTGATGGGGAAGAGGATCTAGAACCTCACTCCCCACTGTCCACTCACTATATGTGAGCCACATATATAATTTAAAATATCCCAGTAGGCCCTCGCTTGGTGGTGCAGGCAGTTGAGTGCAGCGCTGTGAAGCTGTCCGCAGCCGGCGAAAATTCCACGTGGCTCGGCAAACCTCTCCTGTCTCGCCTGCTGCTCCCCTCAGCAGTATATTTCAGTCAGTCTGCCTGTTCTGTTCCCCACTCTGTCTCTGGTGAATTCTCTCACCCTCCTGTGCATCTGGTCTGTACCCTGGTTCTTGTATGCATGAATAAATAAATCTTTAATAAATAAATAAATAATAAATAATAAATAATCTTTAATAAATAAATAAATATTTTAAAAAATTTCCCAGTAGCCTTTTATAAAAAGGCAAAAAGTAACAGAATTTTAATAGCCCAATATATCCAAAATGTTTATTCAACATGTACTTATATAAAAATTACTAGAGATATGTTACATATATTTTTTCCATACTAAGCTTTAAAAATCCAGAGTGTCTTTTATACTTACAGCATATATCATTTCACACCACATTTCAAGTGTGCAGTAGCCACAGGTAGATGGTGTAAGTCTAGAACTTAGCCATGGGGAACCCCCATATTTAGAGGTTGATTAGAGGAATCAGGAACGGAGACTGAGAGAATGGTGTCATGGAGGCCAAGAGAAGAAAGTATTTTAAAAAGATTCTGGGCCTCCCCTGGTGGCGCAGCGGTTGAGCACTGGGTTGCGAAGCTGCCCACAGCCTCGGCAGCACCTGTTCGATCCCCGGCCACGGGCGAGGGTCCCACATGGCGCGCAGACCTCTCCTGCCGCCCCGCTGCTCCCCTCAGCAGTGTACTTCAGTCTGCCTGTTCTGTTCCCCGCTCTGGCTCTGGTGAATTCTCTCACCCTCCCTTGCTTCTGACTGTACCCAGTGATTGCATAAATAAATAAACTTAAAAAAAAAAAAGATTCTGATGGCCTGTGTCTAGTATTTATAAGAGTCTGAGCCAGATGAGAAAGAGCAATAGAGTTCAGCAACATGGAGGTCATTGATGACCTTGACTGACTGTTTCAGTGGAGTGATGATTCCTGGCAGGAAGCCGGGACTGAGTCAATGCAAGGTAAGGAAGGGGTGACAGCCAATATAAATACCTTCTTCAGAAACAGTTTTGCTTTGCAGAGGAGCAAAGAAAGGAAGGACTATTAGGAGGGAGATGTAGAGTCAAGGGAGGATTTTTACCAAAACAGGAGATGCTGGAGCATGTTTGTATGCTAATACGAGTGTTCAGGTAAGGAGGAAATTGTTGGGGGATACAGGAGGTAATTGAAGGCTGAAGGCCCTCAGAAAACCAGAAGGAATGGACTTAAGAGCACAAAGACAGGGGCTGGTCTTTGACAGGATAAGTGATTCTTTATGGTAGCCGGAAGGAAGAAGGATATGGAGATCAAATTAGTTTCAGAGAAGAGACCCTAATTAGTTTATAAGTATAGGCAAAAGCGATCTTCATGTCAACACAGGACTGAAGTCATAAGCAAAGGAATGAATGAATTAATAAGTAAATAAAAACTGTGTTTGAGAAATGCAAGCCAGAAAGAAAGAAAAAAACCAAAACAGGTAGTATGCATGTGGAAGGGGGAGGATGGGAAACTATAATCTTTTACCCTCCTTTCTTTAAATTTCAATTTCACTAATATAAGACTGTAACTTTTCAGGATCTGGAATGTTGGTATTCACCCTCCTATAAGATCCCCCTTCTCTGGAACAAGTTACCTAAGGAACTAGTTTAATAATCACAAATTTGCCTGATGGTCAGAGTCTTGGGGCAAAGGGAATGAATAATCTTAAGGTCATTTCATTGAAATTGTAAAAAAGTCTGACAAATGACCTCTGAAACCTGTAACTGGGTACCCATGTCTGTCTCATTCAGAGTTTCTCTCCCCTGAGCAGTGTTGCAAACAGAGTGAGACAATCTCATGATTCAGTTTGTGAGACAATCTTCCTAGGGTCTATTTAATCTTATAACAATTTGGAAATCCAGGCCTCTTCTATGCCTTTAAGAAACTTGAAAGCTACTGGAGGGGAAATCTATCAGGCAGGGTTGCAAACAGGAAATAGTATTCTACTTGAAAGAGTTTACAGAAAATAATTTATTAAAGGGACTATTTACAAAGATGTGGCAGAACTAAAGGAAAAAACAGGTACATAGAGGCACTAAGGGACTAGCAAGCGTTTGTTAAAATCTTCTCTTCTCTAGACATACAGGGGGAACCTGAAGAAAGTGTTCCCAGACCCTGGGGAGTGCTAGAGTCCTATAGGAGGGGCTGTGGGCAGCTGTTCCAAAAACATGGCACCTAAGAGAAGAAATGTCCTACTTTCTCTTCCTCCTATCCCTGCGCCAAGCTCCTGCTGAACCCCTTGAGAAGTAGGATCCAGATGATGTAATACTAAAGGGCAGTTCTTGAGGGTTGAGAGCAGGACAGGGAAGGATGGAAAGCGGTGGGTCAAGAAGAGTAGAACTGGGCCTCCCTGATGGTGCAGGGATTAAAGACAGCGCTATCAAAGCTATCTGCAGCCACTGCGGCACAAGTTTGATCCCCCGCCAGGGAGCTACCCACATGGTGCAGCAGACCTCTCTTGAATCGCCCGCTGTTCCCCTCAGCAGTGTATTTCAGTCAATCTGCCAGTTCTTTCCCCACTCTGTCTCTGGTGAATCCTCTCACTCCCCACACCTCTGGCCTGTGGCCCAGTTCTTGTATGCATAAATAAGTAAATCTTTTAAAAAAAAAAAAGTCGACTCACTTAAAAAAAAAAAAGAAGAGTAGAACCAACACATAAATATAAAATATCCTTATATGAAACAATTAAAGAAATAATTGTGGAGCACTAAATACGGGCTAGACATGAGGGAGGGGAGAGGGAAAGCTAAATAACACTGCTAATTCACAAGACTGTAGTCCCTCTTAGCTTTCCAGACCAGCGGAGAGGGGAGGGGGCTCTGTTTAATTAAAGAAAAGCTTTTATTTTTCCCTTTATTGTGTACAAAGCATAAAATCCCAGAGGTGAAAATATTTGTGTGACTTTTTGAGAAAATGAATCCTGTACAGATTTTTATATCCTATTGTCCTGAACCTTATTGCTTCCACCTGCACCATTGTAAAGAGGCCTTAACCTCCAGGAGACACTGACTTACTGAGGCTTAAATTTAGACAAAAGCCTGATGCAGACATCTGAGGTCACTAAGCTTTTATCACCATATGGACACAATCAAGCAGAAAGCAACACAGCCTTGCAGTTAAGAAAGTAGGCTCCCAGGTCAGATTGCTTGGGATTATATGCTTGCGTTACTACTTGTAAGCTCCACAACCTTGAGTTATTCCTCTTATTCTCCCTGACATCTATAAAATGGGGATAAGAATAGTATCTATTCTACAGGGTCATTTCATGAGGATTACATAAAGTACTTCATGTAAAATACTCAGGATACTGTCTGGCATATAGTGAATGCTTATAAAGAGTCTTATTAATAAAGTCAAGGTTCTGATTCTTTAGTATTATGCAACCAACTCTATTTCTCTTTAATAATCTTGGTCTCTGCATCTCTAGAGTCTTCTCTAAAAATCAATCTCCATTTCTCTCTCTCTGTCACAAACACACACACACACTCTCTCTTGCTCATGCATACATACACACATTTATACCAAAGGTATATGCATACTTTTTAATCCATTAATTTATTCATGTATTTATTGAGAACCTAGTATGTCCCAGGTACTGGACTTAGTGAGAATAATATTTAAAAAAATGAAAGTGAGGGAAACAACAAGCAGCCCTTGTCTCAAAGCAGTTTGTGATCTAGTTAGACATTCACAGAAATACTATAAATAAAAGCTGTATGATAGGTCAATGCCAGCTGATAAATTATGATATTGTAGCTTGTTTTTTACAGATTATAGATAAAAGGATGTGACCAGAATTCTGAGAGTTACAGGTGAGATGTCAGGCTGTGCTGTCCAATATGGTAGCTACTATCCACATGTGACGATTTAAAGTTTAATTGTAAGCAATTAAAATGATATAAAATGTAAATTCTATTGCTCATTTGCACCAGCCACTTCTTAAGTGCTCAGTCACCATAGATGGCTAGAGACTACTCTATTAAACTGTGAAAATATAGAAGAATTCCATCACTGTAGAAAGTTTTACTGGACATGCCCTATAGGTGAGTTTCAAATAGGAAAGAAATTCCCATGGTCTGGAAAGGGGCTACTGTGGGCAAAAATAGAAAAAGTGCTATAAAATACAAAAACCATGGGCCTCCCCGATGGCGCAGCGGTTGAGCGCTGGGTTGCGAAGCTGCCCGTGGCCTCTGCAGCGCTGGTTCGATCCCCGGTGCTCCCCGGCCACCAGAGGAGGGTCCCACATGGCGCGGAGACCTCTCCTGCCGCCCGCTGCTCCCCTCAGCAGTGTACTTCAGTCCCTCTGCCTGCTCTGCTCCCCGCTCCGGCTCTGGTGAATTCTCTCACCCTCCCGCGCTTCTGACTGTACCCAATGCTTGTATAAATAAATAAAAATAAATCTTTAAAAAAAAAAAAAATACAAAAACCATGGTGAAGATAGTTTTCCAACTTGGAACCATAGTTTTTACTAGGTGTAAAGGCCTGAGTGATACAATGTTGGTGATATCACATGGACTGGTGCGCCCACCATTTCCTCACCAAAACTTTTTCCCCCAGTGGAACTTCATAATTCAGTTTTAGGTATTTTTCCACTTTGAAGTTTTGTGATATAATTCAAGGGAAAGGCAATTCACTTCATCATGAATTATAATACTTCAACTTTTTTGAAATGGTACTGCAGGGGTATCTGCATTACCATGGGCAAAAGTATGGGCAAAGTGGTATGGGCAAAATGGCTTTTCCCAGAAGCTACATTTTTTTTATCAGTTAGCTTTCTTTCATATTTTTCTGATTTCACTGTTTTTTTTACTCATAAACATGACACTTTTTTCAGAGTTCCTTTTCTTCGTTCTCTCAGGAACACAAAGTATGGAATATAATTTCATGTTGACGGTGTTTACATCCATGGAGTTAGAAGCAAGAGTCCTTTGTCTCCCCTGTGTGCAACAATTCTTTCAATGCTCCCCCCCATTTTTTCACTTTGACAGTACATCAGGAAAATGCTACAACTGACATGGAGTGGGATGGGAGGGGGAGGGGAGATGGATGTTAAAATTTTGTACCCAGGATAAATCTGTCATGCGCACAGAAAAATAAGAGGAGTCTTGGTGACTGGTTTCATTTTTCTGCCTGGAAAAAGAAGTTCAAGTCCCCAGATGAAAAAATGAAACTATTTAGTTCCTGGATCTGAAAAAAAAAATTACAGGCTATTGTTACTGTTAACAAGTCTTCTGGAACAGTTTTAATTAGAAAGATAAAATATAGCTGTGGTTTTCTGGCTATTGATTATATTGGTCAAATTTGAAATGTGGTCCCCAAAACTGAAACCACCCTAATACTGTATCTTTTCCAAATAAAACACTACAGTTTCTCCCTTGAAATCATCCTGTCGTGAGGAAGCCCAAGTATCTATGTGGAAAGGCCACACATGAGGGAAAAGCAAGTACCTTGGCTCACAGCCCAGCTGAGCTTCCAGCTAGCAGCCAGTGCAAGTGCCCAGCCATACAAGTGAGGCCATATTAGACATTCTACCATTTTCATCACCTCAGCCAGCACCATGTGAAGCAGAAGAACTACCTTGTCAATCCACAGAACGGTGAGCAGTAAAGAATCATTGTTTCAAGCCACTAATTTGGAAGTCATTTGTTAAAGAGCAACAGACACTAAAATAGTATCTTAGGGAAGGCTCTCTAGAAACTATATGGCTTACTTACATGCTTTGTCCATGTGGTAGGTGTGTATTTTGTTTTGATGAATTCAACTATGTTGTGATAGAAGGAAGAAAAAAACTAATAGTTATTCCCACATTTTTCTACCACCAAATATACCACCCGTCCCATCCCTGTACTCACACTCTCTGCCTTTCCTCTGTTACATTGGAAGAACTTTTATGTTCCTGTCAAAAGCCAACTATTTCAATTGTATTCCAGACTCCATCCTGGCTTTTCTTTCTAAAGGAAATTACTCAATTAGTTTTTCCTTCTACTATGTCACCAATCTCCCCATCTATTCACTCATTCCTATCAGTACATAAATATACCTTAATAACATCCATTAGAAAAACTTCTTTGATCCCATAACCTCTCCACCCATTGTCCCATTTTCTTATTCCCATTCATAACAAAACATTTTGAATCAGTTGTCTATAGTCCTCATGTCCTCTTTCTCTTGTGATAGTCTCTCTCAACACATTCTCATAGGTTTCAATCATTTCACTTAAACTGCTCTAGTCAAGATCACCAATGATTTCCAATTAGCCAGATTCAGCAGTCATCTCCTGTCTTCATCTTCTACCTCTTAGCAGTATTTAACATAGTTCATTACTCCTTTCTTGAATCATTTTCTTCTTTTGGTTTCTGCTATACCCCACACTGCTGATTTTGATCCTATCTCACTGGTCACTTTTTTTAAAAAAAGATTTTATTTTTGTTTATACAAGAACTGGGGTACAGGCCAGAGGCGCAGAGCCTTTAGGGTGAGAGGAGTGTCTTTAGGGTGATTCACCAGACAGGGATTCACCAGACAGGGCAGGGAGCAGAACAGGCAGACGAACCGAAAACACTGCTGAGGGGAGCAGCAAACGAGACAGGAGAGGTCTGCTGCATCATGTGGGTAACTCCCTGGCCAGCAGGGAATCGAACCAGTGCTGCGGAGGCTGCGGACTGCTTCACAGAGCTGCGCTCAACCCACTGCACCACTGGGGAGGCCCCCATTGGTCACTGTTTTAAAGTCTCCTTCCAAGACTCATACTCTTTCAATCAACCTCAAAATGTTGGTATACCCCAGAATCAGTATGGAGACCCTCTTTCTTTTCTCCATCTACCCTCAACCCTCTTGGTAATCTCATACATTTTCTTGGCTTTAAATACATCAAAGGGCTAACAACTCCTCCATTTCTATATATCTACTCCTCAATGAACTCCAGAATGGCATATACTTTTGCCGAACTGACATCTCCACGTGGAAGACTAACTGGCACCTCAAATTTAACATTCTCAAAATATAACCTTTATTTCTGATTCCATCATCAAACCTCTTCCTTACCTGTCTTGGTATATTGCATTGCCCTCTACCAAGTTGCTTACTCCCAAGTGCTACAAGACACTAAATCCCCTCTTGCCCTGACCACCCACATTTAACTCAAGTTTTGTCAACTCTACCTCCAAAACATGTTATCAGTCTGCCCACTTCTTCCTAAGTCCACTGCTATACCTGCTATCACTTAGACAAGTTTCCATCATCTCTACCCGGGACAACCATAACCACCCCTTAACCACCCACTCTCTCTAATTAATTTTCTGTTCAAGAGCTTTAAAAAATGTAGATCAGATGCCATTCCCCTGCCTGAAATTCTCCAAGATCTTTCATTGCATTTAGAAAAAAATTAAAATTAAAATTACCATGACCTATAAAATGTCACATTATCCGTTCTCTACCTACTTTCCCAAATCTGTCTCCTTCTATTTCTTGTTAGTTTAGTCCAGTTTCAATAGCACATACCTGCTTGCTGTTTATTCACCATATCAAGTTTGCACCTGCCTTTGGACCTTTCCACTTGTCACTCTCTATGCCTAAAATATTTTCTCCTATGACTGACTCCTTCTCATCATTCAGGTATCAGTTTGGGTGTCACTTTCTCAGAGAGATCCTAAATGTTTACCCACCTAAAGAGTAGCCCCCAAACAGTCTATCACATTATATTCATTATAGCAATTCCCACTCACAGATAATAGTTTGCTTATTTATTTATTTTCTTGTTTATTATAATTCACCCTTCAAAGAGGGTGAATATTTAAGATTTATTTATTTATACAAGAATGGGGGTACAGGCCAGATTCACAGGAAGGTGAGAGGATTCACCAGAGACAGAGTGGGGAACAGAACAGGCAGACTGACCGAAATACACTGCTGAGGGGAGCAGCGGGTGAGACAGGAGAGGTCTAGCAGCACCATGTGCGACCCTCACCAGCCAGTGGGGATCGAACCAGCGCTGCAGAGGCTGCGGACAGCTTCACAGTGGGGTGCTCAACCGCCTGCACCCCCCAAGGGAGGCCCAAAGAGGGTGAATCTTAAAAGAGACCTTGTTGATTTTACCAAATGTGTGTTGTATGAGTGAATGCTAAAATAATAATTATAATATTCTTTAACCTTAGTTTGGCTCAAGAACTTTATTTGGATAGTACGATAACATAACTATTTCCTGGACAACTCACATCATTCTCTATGAACAGCTTCTATATACTGCGGACATGGTACTTTAGTTATGCCTCTGCGAGATTAAAACTTTCCACAAATCCTGAGACTAAATTTTGCATATTTAGAGTCCAATATGCTCTGTGAAATTTCACTGGCTCTAAATGATACATTGCTGACTTGAACAGTATCTGTCAGATATCTAAAAATTTTTAGTGTAACTTAAGTAGTAGAGATGTCATAAAAATGTTTAAGTGTGATTCCTCTCCACGAAGGATTCAAAACCTAAAATGGGGTGGAGCATAAAACTAAAACACAGGGAATAATAAAACACTGTATTTATAGAAACAATCAACAGTTTAAGAATAATAACTCTAGGAACACAGAAAAATGCAAACAGTTGAAAACTTTTGGTAGTGGCATTGTGGGTAACATTTCCTTGCTTAGGGCCTCCCTGGTGGCCCAAGGGGTTAAGCACCGCACTATGACGCTATCCCCAGTCTCTACAGCACTAGTTCAATCCCCGGCCAGCCAGGGAGCAACCCACACTGCGTAATAGACCTCTCCTGTCTCGACCACTGCTCCCCACAGCAGTGTATTTCAGCCAGTCTGCCTGTTCTATTCCGCGCCTTCTCTCTGGTGAATCCTCTTACCCCACTCCCCCCACCCCCGCATCTCTGGCCTGTACCCCAGCTCTTGTATGCAAAAATAGATGGATATTTAAAAAAAATTTTTTTCCTTACTTAAATTCCCTTAATTATTTGTGTATGTTATTTGTGTATATAATGAATATATTCTGTAAAAAAGGGATTCTAGGCTCAACAGGTACCCCGAGTTTCTCCCGGTACAACTTTCACAGGGTAGGAAGAGACCAGGAATTCTTTTACCCAGAGAACCACAATAATTCAGTGCTCCATCAATTCTATTTCCCACCAGGCTGATACCTTCTCCCTTTATGTTTAATGTCCAACTCAGTCTCTATTAGTGGTTTCACCTTGCGGCCACCAGAATTAACAGGTGGAAGGTGGGGTAAAGAGGCACCTTTATGAATATCAAAACCTCCTCAGAAAAATGAATCCACTTAGTTCTCTTGCAATCCAGAGAATGAATGAACTTATCCGGCGGTTGGGAGGAAGGGGCCCACTATGCACAGAGATTGAAGGGAGTGTGCCACGGGGCATGGTGGTGCTGAAGAAGACGACGGGGCGGTCACCACAGATGTGCCCTCGGCCTCAGCCACAGGGTAGATGTCGGTGTCGTCCGCCAGGGGGCGCGCCTCCACCGCCATCTACTCGCAGCCGGCGGGAGCGCGGCCTCGGCCTCCGCTAGCCGCGGCCGCACAGCTGCCTGGCGCCGCCGCTAGCGCGTCTGCGTTGCTTCCAGAGGCTGGAGAAGTAGCCGTAGCTCTCGCCGCACACTGGGCGGGAGTAGGGTCGCTTTGCCCGCGCCCGGAGACTGCAAAGGCCTCTTCCCCCACGGGCGTGCAGGTGCCGGCGCTCCCGCAGGGGGTTTCCTGACCACGGCTCGCCACCGTCGGACTCCCGCGAGTGGCCGCACCCGTGTGGCCGCGCTGGGGAGCCGGCACCGCGCCGCTGTGCGCCACCGCTCTCTGCACTTGCAGCGCTCTGGCCTCCGCGTCGGACGCGGACCGCTGGGGCCACGTCTCCAAGAGTCGTCCGGGAGGCTGCGGGTGAGCGAGCGGTCCACGGGGCCCGAGGGGCCGGGGGTTCCCCCGGGCCGCCTCGGGCGCCTGCCGCCGAGTCCACTTTCTTGCCACAGTTGCCACCCTCGAAGCGCCGAGGGTCCCGGGCGGCCGCAGCTTCGCGGAGCCGCAGTGAAGAAGGGAACGCGGCCCCGCGGGACACGCGGAGGAGCGGCCGGCGCCCGGCCCGGCTCGCCAGCTGGCGCAGCAAGAAGACGCGGGGCATCGGCCGCACCCAGGAGGGTCCTCGTCGGTGCGGCTATGGCGGAGCGTGAGCAGGTGGGAGAGGCGGTGGCGACGCACCCCGCACGACTGGCAGCGGGAGGGGGCGCGCCGGGCAGGCATCGGGCGCTGCTTCCCCGACCTGGAGCTTGGCCCGAAAGCCTCGCCAACGTCCCCATGCGCGCGGGGCCGGTGCCTGGCGCGTGAGTTGAAGGGCTCGGAGCCGCCGGGCAGCGGAAGAGCCTCGCCCAGGTGTGCCCTCAGGGGGTTCCCTACAAGAGGTTCTCAAAACATCGTGCCACCAATGCTGCACAGGCGGCGCCGTTCCGGGCGGTGCACGGAAGCTGGCGCCCCATGAGCAGCAATGCCTGGCCAGATTCACAGCAGCACAGGAGACAGAGGTAGCAGAGGTAGGCGCCAGGGGCAGCAGGCCGTGCTGAGCTCTCCTCCCACACAGGGGTTCCTGTGAGACACCCTTCTCCCGCCCTCCCCACCCCCCACCCCCACCCGCCTGTCTCAGGGAAACCAGTGACAAGCTCTTCCTGCGGAACTGGTGTTGTGGGCAGAGGGACCCCTCAACCCGATGGGTAGGCGGTGAGAAAGGAAGTTGGTGAGGTTGACAAAGGTCTTTTCCCATGGACATGAAGGCAGAGGATCCTGGGTGTGGACTTTCGGGTGGGAGGAAGGCCCCTGTGAGGGAAACCCCCGCCACAGTCTACATAAAGGAAGTAAGACTTCAGCTTTGTCTCCAAGATGCTAGTCCAGATAGAAATGACTGGGGAAAAAGCACCACAGAAGGGGGCATTTAAAGATGCCCTCCTGGTGACTCTGTATGTGCTGCTATAGTTGATGAGGTGAGAGAAAGAGCTGGTCACAGACTGAGCAAAAAGCCTGCCTGGCTGGATCCCCACAGTTGCTCCTCCAGGCCTTTCACTTTGAGGAGAGGGGTGGCAAAATGACTTCACAGTTGCATAGCTCATAACTGGTCAGAGGATGGCAGGGGATCAGGCTGAGAAACAAGAACCTCTGTAAGTGGTAGGGTTAGAGTGTCCTACTGTGAGGCAGGCTTCTCAGACTCTAGAGCCGGGACAGCTGCTCAGGAAGCTGGTTAACAACTAGTAGAATTGGGAGCATGAGTGCACCAGGAGTACTTGTAGAGGAGCAGCTAACTCCACATATGTCACTACTCAATGATGGTAGATGAGGACAGCTGCCCCTTCCCCACCCTCCTCTGCCTGTAGTATGAGTGCTCCATGGCCACATGGGCCTAGACCATAAGGACCCTAACAACCGGGGGCCCCAGTTCAGTCCACATTATTCCTCCATCACTACCAGGTCAGTTAAATGAACATTTACTGCGTAAACGGCTCAATCCTTAAATGCTGAAAACATACCTATAAACATATAAGTGCAATGCAATGTAAATGGTGGGGTTAGAGTGTCCTATTGTGAGGCAGGTATGATAAAAAAGAAGTATGTACAAGACACAGATGTACTAACTTGAAGGCTGAATTATTTCTGTCAAGAAGTATATTACAAAGTAGAGGCTGATTAAGAAGTGTCTATAAATGATAATGGAGGAGAGAAGTTTATCAGGCAAAGACAACTACGAAGTGACATTCCTGCAGGGGTATAGGTCCCTGGACAAATCACCCTATGTGTCTTCCTTCCTAAAATGTTTTATGGGTTATATTACCTTTGAGAATGGCAACAAAAACCATTGGAAAAGAAGTATAAACAAAACATAAAATTTATGTTAGTTTTGTAGAAGAGGAAGACGCAGTTCAGCTAGTCTTCGTGATGGGCTGTGTGTATGCGTTTGAGCCTTTCCTTATGAATACATGTATGTATATTTTTATTTATCACCAAATAGTTAACATGGAGGTCATGATCAATTAACTTTATTTATTTTATTATCAATTAACTTTAAAAAGTTATTTATTCAAAACTTTTCTAGATGTACTCTTGCATAAAACAAAGTATAATAAACTTATAAATTTCTTCTGGAGCAAGACAGGGCTCATATTTTAAAAACATTAAAAACTACTTCCTCTGTTTTCTAAGTCTCTTTGTTCTCATATGTTAAAGCATGTTAATTAATGTGTAATATCCCTATTAAGACTGGGTTGCATACATATGTACAAAAATTGTCTGACACCTACTATAAAAGAAAGAAATAGGATTAAATCGAATACCATTTTCTCTGGTACAAGATGGAATATCTAAATAAATATACCACTGATAAACACACCACTATTTATTTAGCACTATTATATACAATGAACTATTTAATGATTTGTAAAAGTAGCTGCCATATGTACTGAAGTAAAACCAAAATATTTTGCCTACTAAGTACATGTGCATTTATGTTCACTAGTCATTTAACTAATAGCTTTGACTTCAATAAGTTCATAGTCTAACTAAAGTGACAATACTCACATTTATTAAACAGTTAGAAGTAACCTTAACCTGTGTAGTAAAACCTACAGGGTTATCAGTGTCCTGCAGGTAGGAGCAATATTAATGGTACTTATGACCTCCAGCATGCCAATGTCCTTGTCACAACTTTATTTCATTTCAAAAATGTTTCCTTCGTGTAAAACAATGTGTTAATTAAAGAAACTTTTAAAATGATAAATAAAATTGACACTATTAGCTCAATTTGCAAGGGAAAAAAGAGGACTCAAAATCATAAGTGAAAGAGATATTATAACTGATACCAAAGAGATACAAAGGATTATAGCCACTATGCCAAAAATTTGGAAATCTAGAAGAAATTGATAAATTCTTACAAAAATACAACCTACCTCTACTGAATCATGATGAAATAAAAAAATATGAGCAGACTGATCACAAGTAAAGAGACTGAATCAGTAATGAAAAATCTCCCAAAAATAAATATTTAGGAACATATGACTTCACTGGTGAATACTACCAAACATTCAAGGAATTAATATCAATTCTTTTCAAATTCTTCCAGAAAACAGGAGAGGAAGGAACACTTTCAAACTCATTTTATGAGGCCACCAGTACTCTGACAAGGATAACCAAAAAATTATAAATCAGTATCCCTGATAAACATAGGGTATGGATATCCTCGGCAAAATAACAATATGTTAAAAGGATTGTATACCAAAATTGTTCCAGGGATGCAAGGATGGTTCAATATTTGCATAACAGTTAATCTGATATATCATATTAACAAGATAAAGGCTTAAAATCATTACAGTTAGCGCAATACATGCAGAAAAAAGTTAATTCTCAAAGAGTGGGAATGAAGGAAATATGCATCAACATAATAAACAACAAATATGATAAGCCCACATCACACTCAATGGTAAAAACTTAAAGGTCCTTTTGTAAGATCAGGAACAAGACAAGGATGCCCACTCTTAGCACTTTCATTCAACATAGTTTTGGAAGTCCTGGTGAGAGCAAGTAGGCAAGAAAAAGAAATAAAGGCATCGAAATGGAAAGCAAAAAATTACATGCAGTTGACATATATGTAGAAAACCTTAAAGATATCACCAAAAAACTGTTAGAGCAATAATGGATTCAGTAAAGCTGCAGAATAAAAAATCAATGCACAAAACTCTGTTGCATTTCTATATACAAATAATGAACTATCAGAAAGAGAATTTAAGAAAACAGTTCTATTTACAATTGCATAAAAAAGAATAAAACACCTAGGAATAAATTTAACCAAGGAGAGGTAATACCTGTACACTGAAAACTACAAGACATTGATGAAAAAAATTGGAGAAGACACAAGTAAATGATAAATGATATTTTGTGCTAATGGGTTGGAAGAGTTAATATTGTCAAAATGTCCATAATTACCCAAATCAACCTATAGATTCAGTGCAATCCATATCAAAATTCCAATGGCATTTTTAACATAAATAGGAAAAAAAATACTAAAATTTGTGAGGAACCATGAAGACTCAGAATAGTCAAAGAGCAATCTTGAGGAAGAACACAACAGGAGGCATCACACTTCCTGCTTTCAGTTATATTACAAAGCCATAGTAATCAAAACAGTTTGGTGTTGACATTAAAAACACATACACATAAATTCATAAAACAAAATAACCCTAAAATAAATCCACATACATATAGTCAATTAACTTATGACAAGGGTGCCAAGAATATATAATGGGTAAAGGACAGTCTCTTCAAAAAATGGTGCTGGGAAAACTGGATGGCCACATCAAAAGAATTTTGTATTAAAAGAATTAACTTAAAATGGGTTAAAAACTTGAACATAAAATGCAAAAACATAAAACTCCTAGAAAAAAACATAGGCAGTAAACTCTTTAACAGAGGTCTTGGTGATGATTTTTAAAATCTATACTGAAAGGGCCTCCCCGGTGGCGCAGCGGTAGAGCGCTGGGTTGCGAAGCTGCCCGCGGCCTCTGCGGTGCCCGCGGCCTCTGCGGTGCCCGCGGCCTCTGCGGTGCGCGCGGCCTCTGCGGTGCCGGTTCAATCCCCGGCTGCTCCCCGGCCACCGGAGGAGGGTCCCACATGGTGCGCAGATCTCTCCTGCCGCCCGCTGCTCCCCTCAGCAGTGTACTTCGGTCCTTTTGCCTGCTCTGCCTCTCGCTCTGGCTCTGGTGAATTCTCTCACCCTCCCGCGCTTCTGACTGTACCCAGTGCATGTATAAACAAAACAAACAAGCAAACAAATAAATAAAGAAAAACATGCCTCTATTAAAAAAAAAAAATCTTTAAAATCTATACTAAAAGGCAGAGCAATAAAGTAAAAATTAAGCAAGTCAAACTACAGTAAACTAAAAAGTTTCTGCAAAGCAAAGGAAACAATCCACAAAACAAAAAGACAATCTACTGAAAGGGAGAAAACATTTGCAAAACATATATTGATAAGTGGCTAATTCCAAAGTATATAAAGAACTCATATGACTTAAAAGCAAAAAACCAACCAACCCAGTTTAAAAGTGGGCAGAAGATAAAATCAGAAGACATTTTCCCAAAGATATATAGATGACCTCTACATGAAAAGATGCTCAAAATAATTTATCATCAGGGAAACGCAAATCAAAACCAAATGAAGCATCACCTCACATCTATTGGAATAACTATTTCACATCCCTTAGAATAACTATTAACATGTGTATATATATAAAACATGTCTATATGTTACATAACAAATGTTGGCAAGATGTGTAAACTGTTGGTAGAAATGTTAATTGGTGCAGCCATTATGGAGGTTCCTCAAAAAATTAAAAATAGAATTATATCATATGATCTAACAATTCCATTTCTAGGTATTTATCTAAAGAAAATGAAAACATATACAAAAACATACAAAAACTAATTCAAAAACATATACACCCCCATGTTCATTGCATCATTCATTATTCACAATTGTAAAGATATGGAATCAACTAAATGTCCATTGATGGGTGAATGGATGAAGAATTTGTGGCCTATATATACAATGGAATATTATTCAGTCTTAAAAAGAATGGAATCTTGCTTTTTGCAACAACATACAGAACATTATGCTAAGTGAACTAAATCTGATAGAGAAAGACAAATACTACACAATCTAATTATAATTAATATTAGAGCCATTTGGAAAGAGATAACACTAGACCCATTCTTCATACTATACATAAGAAAAACTCAATGAAAAACTTAAAAACAAAGCTATAAATGTTCTAAAATAAAACATATGGCTGAATTCTTTTTCAAACTATGTGTACAGAAAAACTTTGTAACTACAATTTAAAATAGAGAGGTGATAAAAATAAAAGACTGATAAATTTAACTACATAAAAATAAAAATGTTTCATGTGACAAAAACACTATAAGCAAAGTCAAATGACAAATGGATATAATATTCATAACACGTATCACAGATACATGTAATACATGTATCACAAGTTAATATATCAGGCCTACTTCTTTAAAAAGTTCCTTAAAATAGAGTAAAAGTCCTCTAGGAAAATAGGCAAAAGGCATGAACAGTCAATTCACAAATATATGTATTAAACATATAAAAAGATGTTCAATTTCATGCATAAGAGAAATTTAAGTTATTAAAGCATATTGAGATATCATTTCTCATTCAACTGACAAAAGAAATTCAAGCTTGTCAATACACTCAGTTTGTGAGGATTTAGGAAAACATACTGCTGGAATGAATAATGAGTAAATATGATGCTGTTGGTGGAAGTCAGGAACAAGCACAGAATGAGAAAAGACAGGAAAAAATCCAGTGGAGAAGGACTGGAATTAGAGAAACTGGTGCGAACTCGTGATTTCTTAAATATGAACAGGGGTGTGTATGTTCATGTTTATGTATATGTATATATGTATGCATATGCCAATGTTTATGTACGTATGTATACTGCCTAGTGTGTATGAATAGCCTAATTCTTGCTCTTCAAATGTTTAAGAAGCAAACACAACCCCATAGCAATGTGCATCCTTAGTGCCCAGATCATGGTTTCTAATATCATTCCTCACTAAAAGGAACCTGGACTCCTTCAAGAAATGACTGATTCCAGGGTTGGGGCAAGGTAGGTACAATTGGAGCCTAGAACATCTTGTTATGCTACAAAATAAATGCTAAAAATTGATGGGAAACACACTGCAAGGATATGGGAACCAGCTTGAAGAGGTTTCTACTGGCCAAAGGGATAATTTGAATACCAAAGTATGTAAAAACAGTAATATATTATACACTTGAAAAAAATATCAATCCATGACTCTGTATCCTTAATGGACAGGTAAATGGAGGGGGGGAGGCCTCTTGCTTAGAGGACGAATGCTGAGGGTCTAGTGCCAGCTTATCCATTAGGCTCAGTGTCTAAGAACCATGATACTTTAAAGGGTTATGAAAATGTTTTAATTTTTATTTCTTTTAAAAGAAATCAGAAGAAAATAAATGTAATAATAAATCCAAACTGGATCATATTCACCTTTATACCAACAGCATCATAAAGTATAACTAAAAAAATTTTTTATAGAGAAAGGGCCCCCAAAGGCAAAAAAGCACAGAGCTTATGAAAGTCACAATGTGACGCTGTGAGGGATAACTGGTGAATGTGGGTAGGATTCTAGTTGGGCAATTATCGTAATTACCACCTTTATGGTAAGGACTCGTCATCAATAAATTTAAAGGAAATTTTTGGTGAGTAACAGGATATTTGCATGATCTTAAAGCATCTCTCCCCCTTCTTACTAATTTTAAGAAAAACAGGATGATTATACAGTGGAAAAATCAGGTACCACCTTGACTGGGAAATCAAAATTAATATCACCTATAAGGGAGAGATAAATATCACGTGCATCCACATATATTTCCTGAGAAGGTAACAAGATCTTCTATGAAGTATTTCTGCTAAAAGAGCATAAATGCAATATAATCATGAGCAAACCTCACACAAAGAAAAGTGTTCTATTTTTACAAAGGATAGGGGAATGAGGAGTTATATTCTTCAAGAATATCAATGTCAAAAAAGAGAAAGTCTGGAAAATGTTCTAAACTTAAGATAGCTAAAGAAATATGACAACTAATTGCTATGCCTGACCCTAAAAGTGACCCTGAAGGGGAAGGGGAAAAACCTATGAAATACATTATTATAACAAAACATTATAAAGGGTTTCCCATGTTATGACATAATCTTTGAATATTTCATTTTAAATGTCTGCATAACATTTCATTTTAAATGTCTGCATACCATTCTAACAAACTAATACTGGAGAGTCTACTCAACCATTTCCTTGTTGTTAGACAGTCAAATCATTTTCAGTTTTTCCTGATTTGAACAGTGTTCGCAATGGGTAAGTTCAAGAGCTGAAGTACTATAGTAGCTATATTCAAATTTCAGGTGTTATTTACTAGCTGTGTAGCTTTGAGTAAATTACTAATTTTTCTATGCCTCATTTTCCTTAAGTCAGGAATTATAGTTTTCACATGGTTATTGTGAGTATTAAATGATATGTTCATGTAAAGAACTTATAGTGGTGTCTGGCACATAGTAAGCATTCAACAGGTATCAGCTATTTGTATAAATTTTGTGCATTAAGCTTTTCCACTTGGGAAAACTTTTGAAATATTAATAGTTTAATATAAAGGCAATTGTGATATACTGTAATATGTAAAAAAAACACCTAATGTGAAGATAAGAATGGAAATGTTTGGAACAATGACACAGTGGTTTTATAAATGTACAGGTATTCAGCTAAAAACAAAAACCCATTTGCCTCCTGCTACTCTAAAATATACCACTAGGTGGCAGCGTGACCAATTAATTGGCAAAATTGATTTTAAATAGGTGATTTCCAAAATCCCCAAATAGAGTTGTTGGTTTTTTTTTGTTTTTTTTTTTTTTTTTAAAGAAGTGTGGTCACAACCGGCACATTAACTCTATGGCTTGTGAATCAATTGAGGTGCAAACTTCCCAGTACCTCATTAGGTATTAGGTTGGCCAGGCATCTCTGAACTGATTCAGCTTTCTTCTGACCTCATTTTTACCCAGCTTAAAAACCTTTCCTCCTTCAGACTTTACCATTTCATCAAATAACTACAATCATCCACTTAATTTCTTAAGTCAGAAACTAAACTTTATTATGAGGAATGGGACTTTTTATAGTTGAATTCCAGATTTGTCCCATTATGGTAAAGAGGAATGTGGTCTGCATGGTATCAATTATTTTACTATTTCTTGAGGCTTGTTTACAGTAAGTTTTCAAAGCTTGTCATGTGTACTTTAGAAGAACATATACTCTGTTAGGTGAAAGAGTCTTGCTGTATGTATGAAATCAAGCTTGTAAACTATGTTTGTTCTATCTTCTATATCCTTATTAACATTTTGTCAGATTTTTGTGGACAGTGCAGTTAAAAAAAGAGTCACTGTAATTAAAGATTTATTAATTTCATGCCATTCTGTTAAAACATTTTTGTTTTCCTTTTATTAAGTTACATATAGTTTCAGAATTGCTGTATCCCCCGGTAAAGTATTCCTTATTTTTTTTTTTAAAGATTTATTTATTTATTTGTTTGTTTGTTTGTTTATTTATTTGTTTATTTATACAAGCACTGGGTACAGTCAGAAGCGCGGGAGGGTGAGCGAATTCACCAGAGCCAGAGCGGGGAGCAGAGCAGGCAGAAGGACCGAAGTACACTGCTGAGGGGAGCAGCGGGCGTGGCAGGAGAGGTCTGCGCTCCATGTGGGACCCTCGCCTGGCGCCGGGGATAGAACCAGCGCTACAGAGGCTGTGGGCAGCTTCGCAATCCAGCGCTCAACCGCTGTGCTCCCAGGACGGCCCTTCCTTGTTTATTTTTAAAATTGTTATTCTTAATAATTATTTTTCACTTTAAAGGCTATTTTATCTGGCATTAATATTATTTTACTAACATTCTTTGGGCAATATTTGCCCATCTTATATTTTTCCATTCATTTGCTTTCAACCTTTCTATGTCTTTATGTTTTAGCTCTGTTTATGGCAAATACTATAGAGCTAGATTTTTTTCTTACTCATAGTATGAGCAGTTGATTTTTTTATTTTAAATTCCCCCCCCACCATCATCCCTTATAACCTTTCTACCTCCCTCTTAACCTCAGAAACCTCACTTTATTAGTGTCCACTAGTTTTTTTTTTTTTAATTTTATTTATTTATTTATTTATACAAGTACTGGGTACAGTCAGAAGCGCGGGAGGGTGAGAGAATTCACCAGAGCCAGAGCAGGAAGCAGAGCAGGCAGAAGGACCGAAGTACACTGCTGAGGGGAGCAGCGGGCGGCAGGAGAGGTCTGCGCGCCATGTGGGACCCTCCTCCGGTGGCCAGGGAGCGGCCAGGGATCGAACCGGTGCTGCAGAGGCTGCGGGGCAGCTTCGCAACCCAGCGCTCAACCGCTGCGCCACCGGGGAGGCTCAGTGTCCACTAGTTTTTAATAAATATTTTGCTTTATAAATTCATCCCCTGTGTAAATGTCTAATATTTATCTTTGTCATTCTGACTTGCTTTATTATACACAAGTCCCACAAATGCCTTCCATATTTCTGTAAATGGCAACATTTTGTCTTTTCTTATAGTTGGATAATATTCCACTGTGTGGCAATACCACGTCTTGTTAATCTAAACATCTATCAGTGGACATTTGGGTTGTTTCCATGTCCTAGCAATTGTAAATAATGCTGCTGCAAACAATGTAGAGCATATAATTTTTTGAGTTGATGGTTTCATGGGATTCATAGATAATGCAGTATTCCCACTTTTAGATTTTTAAGGTAACTCCAGATCACTTTCTACCAATCTACCAGAATTCCTCTTTCTCTGCAACCTAATAGCACTGCTGTTGGGGACCTTTTTAATACTCACAGGTATGAGATGATAACTTGTCATGGTTTTGACCTGCATCTCTCTCATTGGAAGCAATGATAAACATTTTCCCACATATCTGTAGGCCATCTGGATATCCTCTTTGGTGAGTTTTTATTCAGATCTGCTGCCCATTTATTAATTGGGCTGTTTGTTTTTATCATTAAGTTTTTTGTATATCTTGGATATTAACAAATATGTGTGTAATGTGTGATTATTTTCTCCCATTTAGTAGTATGACTCTTTAATCTACTTATGCTTTCTCTCATTGTGTAAAAGCTTTTTTAATTTGAAGTAATTCTAATTGTTTATTTTTGTTTTTTTAAAGATTTATTGTATTTATGCCTATAAAAGCTGGGGAGCAGGCCAGAGATGCGGGGGTGGGGGAGTGTAAGAGGATTCACCAGAGACAGAGTGGGAAGCAGAACAGGTTGGATCTACTGAAATACACTGCTGAGGGGAGCAGTGGGAGAGTCAGGAAAGGTCTGCTGCGCCATATGGGTCACCTCCCTGGCCAGGGTTGGAACTTGTGTTGCAGTGGCTGTGGACAGCTTCATAGTGCTGAGACGTAGTGCTGAGACTGCTTGTGCCACCAGGGAAGCCCTATTTTTGTTTTTATTTCCCTTGCCATGGGGGTCGAGTCTCTAGAAATATTTTCATTGCTGATGTCATGAAACCTATCATCAATTTTTTAAATATATTTTATTGTTGCAGGTCTTATATTTAAGTCTTTAATCCTCTTAGGATTTATTTTTATGCATGGAGTTAGAGTGGTTCAACTTCATTCTTTTATTTATGGCTCTCCAGTTTTCCTAGCACATTTGTTAAACATTCTCTCCTTTCTCCAGTGCATGGCCATGGTTCCTTAATCAATAATTAATTGCTGATATATGTGTGGATTTGTTTCTAAGATTTTAATTTTAATTTAATTCATTTCTGAGATTTTAATTGACCCATTTGTCCATTTTTATTTCAATACCATATTGCTTTAATTAACTGTTATTTTTATGGTATAGTTTAACTTCAAGTAACACGGTACCTCCATTTCTCTCCTTTTTTCTCGGGGTTGTTTTAGCTATTTAAGGCCTTCGATGGTCCCATATAAATATATTTTGTCCTACTTCTTTGAAGAATATCTTTGGTATTTTAGTGGTGAGAATTGCATTAAGTTTATATATCCCTTTTTGCTTTTGACTATATTGATGTTTCCCATTGATGAACATGAATGTCTTTTCATCTCCTTCCTTTAAAGATCTATCTCCGTGGCCTCCCTGGTGGCACAACGAGTTAAGTCTCAGCACTAAGAAGCTATCAGCAACCACTGCAGCATGAGTTTGATCCCCAGTCAGGGAGCTAACCCACAGGGCAGCAGCAGACCTCTCCTGTCTGGCCAGCTGCTCCCCTCAGCAGTGTATTTCAGTAGATCTGCCTGTTCCACTCCCCACTCTGCCTCTGGTGAATCCTCTCACCACCCCCACCTCAACCTCTGGCCTACACCCCAGCTCTAGTATGCATAAATAAATAAAATAAATCTTTAAAAAATCTATCTCCTTTAATAGAGTCTTGCAGTTTTCATTGTATAAGTCCTTTGCCTTCTTGGTTAGGTTAATTTATTGAATTAGACTGCTAAGGGGAACAGGGGTGAGACAGGTGAGATCTGCTGCACTGTATGTGGGTTAGCTCCTTGGCCTGGGATCAAACTCAGGCAGTAGCAGTGATAGCACTGAGATTTAACCCCTAGGCCACCAGGGAGGTCTCAGGTATTTGATTCTTTTTGATGCAGTTGTGAATGGAATTATTTTTTAAATTTCTTTTCCTTTTGTTATATTATTTATATATAAAAATGCAAGTTATTTTTTCTGTGCTGATTTTATAACCTTCCATTTAATCTGTAATCATTTATTGCTTCCAATAGCTTTTAGATATAATCTTTACAAATTTCTACATGTATTATCATATCATCTGTAAATATAGTTTCTCTTCTTTTCACAATTGGATTCCTAATATTTTCTGTTGTCTGATTGTTCTAGCTAAAACCTCTAATACTAAAATAAATAGGAGTGGTGACAGTGGGCATCCTTCTCTTGTTCTTGATCTTAAAGGCTAAGTTTTCAGGGTTTTTTTGGTAACATATAGCCTTTATTATGTAGAAGTAAGTCCCTCTGTTCCCACCTAGTTAAAATTTTTTATCCTGTTCTGATTTATTTTATTTTTTTTAAGATTTATTTATTTATGCATACAAGAACTGGGGTACAGGCCAGAGGTGTGGGGGGCAAGAGAATTCACCAGAGACAGAGTGGGGAACAGAACAGGCAGACTGACTAAAATACACTGCTAAGAGGAGCAGTGGGTGAGACAGGAGAGGTCTGCTGCACCATGTGGGTTAGCTCCCTGGCCGGGGATCAAGTGCGTGCTGCAGTGGCTGCTGATAGCTTCATAGGTTGCGTCTTAATCCCTTGCACCACTAGGGAGGTCCCCTGTTCTGATTTATTTACCTGTTTTTATTATAACCTGTTCTACTTATATATTGAAATTATTGACATATTTAGACAATTCTATGATGTGCTTCTTATTTACAATGCTATTTCTTTGAGCCCCTTTTTTCTACCTTAGCTGCCTTTTAAAAAAATGATCTGGGGCCTCCCTGGTGGCACAAGGGGTTGAGATGCAACCTATGGAGCTGGCTGCAGCCATCACAGCACGCATTTGATTCCCCTCCAGGAAGTTACCCACATGGCGCAGTTAGACCTCTCCTGATTCACCCGCTGCTCCCCTCAGCAGTGTGCTTCAGTTGATCCGCCTGTTCTATTCCCTACTCTGTCTCTGGTGATCCTCTCGCCACCTCCCTCCCTGCCCACTATGCCTCTGGCCTGTACCCTAGTTCTTGTATGTATAAATAAATAAATCTTTTAAAAAATGATCTGGCTTTATTTTCTCTCTACCTTTATGATTTAGAACCTTTATGTTTCTACCCTTTTGATAATTATTCTTATATATTTAACTCATATATTAGAAAGTATAAAGTTAATTAGTGCATCAGTTCTCTCCCTGAAAGATCAAGGGCCTTGGAAAATTTGATCTCCAATCATCTCACTTCTACCTTATTCATTGCTATCTGGTATTTTATTTAAAACACCTTCTCAATTTGGGCTTTAATGTCCTTATTAGTGGTGCTTATATCAACGCTAATTTAGATATGCTTACATGTTTAGATTTCCTTGCTTACCATTACTTCCTGCATTATGTTATTTCCTTGATTAAAATCCTTTGGTAGTTCCACATTATAAGAAATAATATCCCAATCCTTTGCCAGAGTGACAACACTAAGCATGATCTCACGTCCCAGTTTGCTTCTCCTATCTCCTCTCAGGCCGCTCTTCCCCATTGCTCATTGCCCACCAGCTACAGATATCTTCTTTCAGGCTGTAACCCAAACCTATCTTGCTCACCTCAAATCCTCAACAAATTCCTTTCCTTCAGCTCAGTGTGGTCTGTTTTTTATTCTTCCTATCACTAGCTCTCTCTCATTCTTCTCAGCTTAAATGCGATCTCTCAAAGAAGTTTTCTTTTGCCACCCTCTATAGATTAGCTCCTCCCCACCCCATAACTCTCTACCACTGCATTTATTTTCTCAATGTACTTCTGAGAAATCATAACTACATATTTGAATATGTTTCCTTGTTTAGTGCTTGCCTTTCTGACCAAATTTGTCTCTATAAGAACATCAGTGAGAATGGTAAACCAGATGTGAACAAGACACATTTTAAAAGAAGGATTTATACACATTTTATGTTAAATTAAGTAAATGTAATTCTAAGGTTCTCCTTGGGAAGACTACCAGAATGGAGACACCACTTGACAGAAACAGAATAATTGAGGGAAAGACTGAATTTTAATAAAATCAAGGAGAAGGAAAATTACTTCTGCTTAGAAATATTAACACTAAAATAACAGTGGGACATCCGTGTGACGACATCACACAGACAATCAGAATTACAGTGATGGGATACATGCTAGAGGTCAGGACTAAATGTGCAGTTTGGGCAATAAGTTACATATTTTTCATCCCTCCTTAATTTAATATTCAGTATCTCTTTGGGCCATTCCAAACCTTCTGCTTTCTCCCCATTCATTCAACACACTTCTTTCTTCTTTGCTCTGTGGTATGGCCAAGAGTACAATATCTAACTAAGATGGATGCTCTTTCTGCTGTCGTGGAACTTACAGCATTTAAAAATGAGGAAGGGATATAATTAAATAAGCACTCGTGCTAGAGTATGATATACTCCACCATAGGGATTAGGTAATAGAGTTATTAAGGGGGCCTTCCTGGTGGCGCAAGGGGTTAAACACAGCCTCTGCAGCAAGAGTTCTGATCCCTGGCTGGCGCAGCAGACCTCTCCTGTCTCGCCTGCTGCTCCCCTCAGCAGTGTATTTCAGTCAGTCTGCCTATTCTGTTCCCCACTCTGTCTCTGGTGGATCCTCTCAAACACGCCCCCCCACCCCACAGCACCTCTGTCCTATACCCCAGTTCTTGTATGCATGAATAAATAAATCTTTTTTTATTTTTTTTTTATTTTTTTTTTTTATTTATTTTTTTTTTTTATAGAGGCATGTTTATTTATTCATTTATTGGTTTGTTTGTTTGGTTTTTTTTGTTTATACATGCACTGGGTACAGTCAGAAGCGCGGGAGGGTGAGAGAATTCACCAGAGCCAGAGCGGGGAGCAGAGCAGGCAGAAGGACCAAAGTACACTGCTGAGGGGAGCAGCGGGCCGCAGGAGAGGTCTGCGGGCCATGTGGGACCCTCCTCTGGTGGCCGGGGAGCAGCCGGGGATCGAACCGGCGCCGCAGAGGCTGCGGGCAGCTTCGCAACCCAGCGCTCAACCGCTGCGCCACCGGGGAGGCCCAATAAATCTTTTTTTAAAAAGATTTATTAGGTGCACATGGCAGGAAAAATTAACCTAGTCTATGGGGTCAGGGAGAGCTTTCTGGGTGGAAGAAATGCATTACTGAAACTAAAGGAGTTATCCAGGAAAAAAAGGAGGAAGGAGATGCCTTAAGTAGGGAAACATTTTTGCAAGAGCAAGAAAAAGCATGCATGCTCAAGTATTCCTATTTTTGCCAAGAAGATATTCTGTACCCAGCCCTTTAAATTTGTTTTCAAGTTGATTGAGGCAGAATTTACATCAAGTAAAATTCACCCTTAAGCTCTCTGAATTCTGACAACTTGTACAGCCATGTAACCATTTCAACAATCGAGACAACTTCCATCATGCTAAAAAGTTCCCTCAAACCTCTTTGTGTCTCCCTTCTCTGACCCACTGCCAACTGCTGATTGGATTTCTGTCCCTACAGTTTACCCTCTCCCAAATGTCATTTAAGGGTCTGCCCGGTGGCGCAGCGGTTGAGCGCTGGGTTGCGAAGCTGCCGGCGGCCTCTGCGGCGCCGGTTCGATCCCCGGCTGCTCCCCGGCCACCGGAGGAGGGTCCCACACGATGCGCAGACCTCTCCTGCCGCCCGCTGCTCCCCTCAGCAGTGTACTTTGGTCCTTCTGCCTGCTCTGCTCCCCGCTCTGGCTCTGGTGAATTCTCTCACCCTCCCGCGGTCCTGACTGTACCCAGTGCATGTACAAACAAACAAACAAACAACTCTTTTAAAAAAAGGAAAAAAAATGTCATTTAAAAGGAATCATCTGACTCTGGCTTCTTCATGAAATATAATGCTTTTGAGAATCACTGATATTGTTGCATGTATCAGTAGCTTGTCCCTTTTTATGGCTGAACAATATTCCATCCTAGAGGTATAGCACAGTTTGTTTCACCAGCTGATTGACACTTGATGTTTCCAGTTTTATGGAAAATATAGACAAAGCTGCTACAAATATTCTCATGGAGTTTTCTATGTGGGTATACACCTTTGTTTCTCTTAGATAAATACCGAGGAGTAGAGCTATAGGGTCATAGAGAAAATTTATATTTAACTAGATAGGAAGTTGCCAATCTGTTCCCCAAAATGTGTGTACATTTTTGTACTTCCACCAACATTATATGAGCATTCCAGTTGTTCTGCATCCTCACCAACATTGTTTTTTTTTTTTTTTTTTAAAGATTTATTTATTTATTTATACAAGCACTGGGTACAGTCAGAAGCATGCCGGGAGCGTGAGAGAATTCACCAGAGCCAGAGCGGGGAGCAGAGCAGGCAGAAAGACCAAAGTACACTGCTGAGGGGAGCAGCAGGCGGCAGGAGAGGTCTGTGAGCCATGTGGCACCCTTCTCTGGTGGCCAGGGAGCAGCCAGGATCGAACCGGCGCTGCAGAGGCTGCAGGCAGCTTCGCAACACAGCGCTCAACCGCTGCGCCACCGGAGAGGCCCCGCTAACATTGTTTTTTATTTGGGCCATTCTGCAAGGTGCACAGTGATAACTCATTATCATTTTAATTGCATTTTCCTCATAGAGATGATGTCCAGAATCATTTTATGTATCTGGTTGTCATCTGTGTATCTTCTTTTGTATAGTTCTTTGCCCATTTTTTTCCACCATATTGTTTTCTTATTCTTGAGTTTAGTCTTTTATATATTCAAATGACCAATACTTTATCATAGATTCAGTTTGCAAATGTTTCTTCCCAAGGTATGGTTTTTCTTCTCACTTTGATAGAGTATCTTTCAAAGAGTATCTTTCAATATTCCATCCTAAAGGTATAGCATATTTTTACTTTCATTTTTACAGATTTATTCATTTATGCATACAAGAACTAGGGTACAGGCCAGAGGTGTGGGGGGTGAGAGGATCCACCAGAGACAGAGCAGGGAACAGAACGGCAGATTGACTGAAATACACTGCTGAGGGGAGCAACGGGTGAGTCAGGAGAGGTCTGCTGCATCATGTGGGCAGCTCCCTGGCCAGGGATCGAACTTGTGCTTCAGTGGCTGCAGATAGCTTCATAGTGCTGCTTCTTAACCCCTTGGGCTACCAGGGAGGCCCTCAAAGAGCAGATTTTAAAAATACCACCTAAAGTATTAATTTTTCTTTTTCGACCTAGATTTTTAATTCCATTTCTCTCCATCCCTTTCTAGCAGTCTTCTTTCCCTGGCTTCACTCATGCAAGCTTTTTGCAAAATCATCACTTGCCCTTTTTGCCACTGTCCTTTTTCTCTCACATTTTCCCTCTAGTTATTTGGGATGAATGTTCTCTAGAAGCCTCCATTCCCCTTGTACTTACTCATTCCTTAAATCCAGAAAATTTTGCTTTCGTTTACACCACACTACCAAAACTAACCTCTGGATGTCACCAAAAACCTCTTACATGTCGATTCCAATAATATTTTTAGACCCTAATTCTTCTCTACTTCCTTTTTCATAACCCTTCATTCCAAAAATTATTTTTCAACCTCTTACTTTTAAACTCCCCAAGAAGCTGATCTAAGACTATAGAGGCAGTCTTTCCCTAGGGTTTACTTTCAGTTGTTACTTAATGTCATATAAACAAAAAATTCTTTACTATATAAATTCAACTTTTTGCGGGTCTGAATTCAGAGTGAAGCAGGAAATATGAAACAGGTGTTAAATTACTTACAGGCGACTAATTCCCTAAAATGACTTGAATATCAGCATTTCTTTTTCAAAGGCTTCATTATCTTTTTGAAAAGCTATCTTCCCAGTGACATAAATTTCAGCACAATCTATGACTAATTTTTATTATAAATTCTGAATGACTAGCGTCTACAATGAATGAAATTTTAGTCTTTTTCTTGAAGTTATATATTCATATATATTATGCTATACATTAGGAAGAAATACAATCTAGGAACAATCTCCAAGACAGGGAGAAAAGTAGTTATTAGAATCACAAAGCTTGTTTCTAGTACTTATTAGATAGGCTGAAATAAAATAGAGATTTCCCCCCTAAAATAAAGGCATAAAGCCATAGCAAAGAAGTTTAGTTTTGAATTTGCAACACTAGAACCATATAGAACAAATAGTTTCGTCGTTCTCAGGTATCCTACCAACTACCCTTTTTCTTCTCATTTGTTTCTTCTGTTTGCCCTCCCCCTAGCCCCAAATCTTCCTTGGTATAATGATCACAGAATATATGACAAAATTAAATCATTCCATTTGGCTCAACCCTAGGTCAAAGTAATTATTTGTTAGCCGAACTATCACTTGCACCTGCTAAAAAATTGCTTTGAGAAAGATAGCTCCTGATTTTTTCTTCTTGGACAGAGCCAAACAGAGTGGGTGAAATTTTCCTGAAACATATTGGTGTCACAAACCCGGCTGGGGAAATCAGTGCCCTGATGTCTTCTATGTCTCTGTCTTGAGGATATCAATGCATTCTGAGCACATTGGGGCCCACATAATACAGTACAAAGACTTTTGGAGTTAGAAAGACCCCAATTCAAAGTACTCCTGACCACCACTTGCTAGTTTTTGTCTGGAAAGTCAACAAACCTTAATGAGCTGTTTCCTAATCTGTGAAAGATAATAATATCTACTTTAATAGGAATCATATGTAATAACCTGACACTAAGTAAATACTTAATACATGTTCGCCCCTTCCTCTCTTCTTCAACAGTAATTCTTTTAGTTCAGAATGACTTTTTAAAATGTTGCCCTGTTTTGGTCCACTGATGTAAGGCAAATCCCTTGCACTTTCCACAGGGTACACTGAGATAACTGAGACAAGGAGATACTCCATCTCCTGCATTTATTTGTATTTTAACAAATACTTTCTGCATAGGGATTTTTAATGTGCCAAGGGCAGTGATAGTGTTCATTTCTGTATCATGTTCTGGGAAATCTAAAAGTTCTGTGAGACATTTCAAAAAATTTCTGAAAAAAATGGTAACAAGACATAAATCATTCCTATGACCTACAAACCCCACCTTGACAATCAGTACATTGGTCATTAGCATTTAATTGCATGGAAAGAATATATAGATTTATTAAGATCACACAGGAAATACAAGCTTATAAATAAAGTTCAGGGCATCCTATCTATCTTTTTTGTCTTGAAATATCATACATATATTATATGAATAAATTATAAGTTAAATTTAATTTGAAGCTCATTTTGTCAGACTAAGAACACACATAATCTGTTACTCAGCAATTATATTTCTGGGATTCTGCCCTAGAATCTACTCATATGTGACTGAATACATATGTAGACGCATATTTACTTTGTGTTAAAGTCTAGAAACAACTGATTAAGTATTATAGAATAGTCATACAATGAAATATTGTGAACCCATTAAATAGTTTAAAATTAAATAAAAATAACATTCCCAAACCTTGTTAAGTGCTAAGGAGAACAGAAAGAAATATAAGCCATGGTTCTTATCCTGGAAAACTTACTACCTGGTTGGGGAGGGTCACAGATGCACTTCAAATTACGTCTTTGTGTGAATCAACTTTTTGATTTATGTTCTTGAAAAAAAAAATCTTCTAGGCTGTGGGTTAGCCACAGCCTTTGGGCAAATCCAACTCCTTGCCTATTTTTGTAATACTATTTTGTGGGAACACAGCCATGCCCATTCATTTACTTATTGTCTATGACTACTCTCCTGACAGAGCTGAGTATTTGCAACAGAGACCATTTTGGCCCATGAAATGAAAAATATGTATTATCTGATCTCTTATAGGAAAAGTTTGTTCACCTCAGTTGTAGGCCTTAAAAAAAAAAAAAAAAAAAAAAACCTAAAAAATGGGTTGAGGTTCACACAAGTGAAAGTGGCCCATATTAAAAAACAACATATGCTGGTGAGCATGTGGAGAAAAAGGAACCCTCTTATACTGCTGGAGGGTTGTAAACTGGTCCAACCAGTATGGAAAGTTGTGTGGTTCATCAAAACATTTAAAATGCATCTACCATGTGACCCAGTGATTTCTCTTCTAGGAATCTAACCAAAAAACACAAAAACACTAATTCAAAAGGAAACCTGCACTCCTATGTTTATTGCAGCACTATTTACAATAGTTCAGAGATGGAAACAACCTTAGTGGCCCAAAATAGATGAATGGATCGAGAAGCCATGGTAGATATACACAATGGAATACTACTCAGCAATCAACAATGACAAACTCATTCCATTTGTGGCAACATGAATGGAGCTGAAAGGGATTATGCGAAGCAAAATAAGTCAAATGGAAAAAGATAAATATCAGATGGTTTCACTTATAGGTGGAATGTAGGGAACTGAACAAGAGGTCAAGAAAAAGACAAAACTTGCAAGCTGACCAAAGATTGGAAGGATACAGCAAGGGAGGGGAAGGGAAAGGGGTCAAAAAAGGGGAGGGAAGAGTACAAGGGACTATGGTGATAGATCACCACTGCTATCATGGTGGGAGCACTACAGTGACTACACCTGAGAGGAGGACCCAAATACTGTATAAAAATGAACGAGGGCCTCCCTGGTGGCGCAGGCAGTTGAGCGCTGTGCTGTGAAGCTGTCTGCAGCCTCAGCAGTACCGGTTCAATCCCGGCCAGCCCGCGAGGGTCCCACATGGCGCAGCAGACCTCTCCTGTCGCGCCCGCTGCTCCCCTCAGCTGTGTATTTAGTCAGCCTGCCTGTTCTGTTCCCCGTTCTACCTCTGGTGAATCCTCTCACCCTCTCAGGCATTTGGCCTGTACCCAGTTCTTGTATAAATTAAAAAAAAAAGTGTTTTAAAAAAAATGAACAATGATACAAGAAAATAAATAAATTTAGGGAAAAAATGGTTTAAGGTTTAGCTTAGTGTTTTAAAAATACAACCATAAATTCTTTGATACACCTTCCTTTACAAGATGAAGCTTAATTATCCTCTTTGGATGTGAACTGAACTTAGTAGCTTCCTTCTAACAAAGTTTGCAGAAATAAGGGTATATGACTTTGGAGTCTAGATCCTAAAAGATTCTAAAAGATGTTACCGTCTTTCCCTTGCCTTTTTTCTCTCTGATTACTTGTTGAAGTAATTTGCTCTCTGTTAGGATGCTCAAGCTCCTTATGGAGATGTCCATGTGGCAAAGAACTGAGACAACCTCCCCACCACACCACCTCCACCCCATCCAACTTCCCCACCAAAAGCTAGTAAAGCACTAAGGCCTTCTGCTAATAGTCATGCAGCCATGTGAGTGAACCACCATGGAAGAGCTCCTTCAGCTCCAGTCAAGCCTTCAGATAACTGGAGTCCTAGATAACACCTTTTTTTTTAATAGATTTATTTATTTATACAAGCACTGGGTACAGTCAGAAGCGTGGGAGGGTGAGAGAATTCACCAGAGCCAGAGCGGGGAACAGAACAGGCAGACCGACGAGATACACTGCTGAGGGGAGTAGCGGGCGAGACAGGAGAGGTCTACGCGCCATGTGGGACCCTCGCCCGGTGGCCGGGGATCGAACAGGTACTGCAGAGGCTGTGGGCAGCTTCACAGCCCAGCACTCAACCGTCTGCGCCACCAGGGGAGGCCCTACATAACATCTTGACTGAAGGCTCACATGAAATCCTGCATCAGAACCACATTCACCCCTGACTTCTTAACCTGTAGAAGCTGTGAAACAATTACTATCTATTGCTTTAAGCTGTTCAGTTGGCGGGGTGGGGGGGGGGGGGGGGCAATTCGTTATTTAGCAATAGATAACTAATACAAAGCTGAAAGTCACACATGCCCTAGAGCAGCAGATCCCTCAATTTTTTCTTTAAGTCCCAGACAGTCAGTACTTCAGGCTTGCAGTCCATATGGTCTCCATTTCCACTACCCAATTCTGTTGTCCTAACAGGAGGGAGCAAGAAATAATAGTAAACAAATGGGCTTGGCTGGGTTTCAATAAAACTTTATTTACAAAAACATGTGGCAAGCCTGTGGGCCTGATTTGCCAACCTGTGCTCTAGAGAAACAGTTGTATTGTTGCTAAGCAATGACTGGAAAGGAGTGGTAGAAGCTTGGGAATTTCTCAGGTTAAGGTTGCAAAGTCAACGATAAAGGAAACCTCGGACTAGAAAAGGGTACATACACTGTACAATCACAATTCTCCTTTCTCTCAGTCAGTTTTGGCCAACGGGAGAAAGGAAACAAAATTCTTGAAAGGGTGATAGGACTTTTCCCCTAAGAAATACGGTAAAGTGAGGACTAAGCACCAGCCAGCTAAGAGAATGAGAAGACTGAAAATAGGAGAAAACTGTTTTTATGGTATTTTTACCAAGCTGCTAAAACCTTAAGTACCAGTGCTAAAGCTGGAGCTCTGAAGTGCACAGTTATTAAGAGTAGGAGGAAGATTGTTTTCCATTAACACCTGGAAACAGAACAAGGAACTAAATAGTAGTGATAACTGTCAGTGGAAATTAAAAAGGGACCCAAACTTCACTAAAATCTTTTTCTTAACATTGGTCCTATGTGTATCACAAGAAAGTGGAGAGCATTGCCTTTAGAAGTTAGTCATTGTTCAGATCTGTAAATGGACTAAACATTTGAAAAAACTCATAATTGGAATCACATGATCTTTCTGATAGAAGGACATCTGTCTATCTGAGCATCATAGTCAGAAGTCACTATTTTTAGTGGCAACTCCTCCAACCGCACACTCACCAGGCAGCCATACCACCCTAGATATGTAATCACATCTAATGTTTACTGAATACCTACTAAATACCAGGTGCTAGGCTAGGCACATTACAAGCATTATTTCACTGAATCCCCCCCAATAACCCTGTGAGGTAGGTATTGGTGGTATCCCCATATTACAGATGAGAAAACAACAACAACAACAACTTGAGGCTCCATAAAGAAGCTTGTCCAAGGTCATTCAGGTAATACATGGTATTTGAACCAGGTAGTTCACTTCTGGAACCCACTTAACTGGTATTTTCTGCAAGCCTTGAAGAGAAAAGGTTAAATGCAACATTGTGTGAAAGCTATGACCACACATTTTCTTTCAAAGAAGGTCCGTTTAGGTGAGTGAAGAGAATTCAAATGCATTAAACAAATGAAAAACACTCTTACAAAACACAATAGCAAGAAATATTCACTACTATCTGGTGAAACAGAACCTAAGGGGTAGGGGAGTTGGTTCTTAAATCAACATGTAAGGAAAAAGGAAACAGGCAAATTATTCCTTAAAATTGCTCCTAAAGTACAGTTCTTTTTTTGTTGTTGTTAGAAATTGACAATTTTATTTTTTTTTATTTTTAAAATAAATTTTATTTTTATATTCCCCATACAATTGCAACCCCCTTATTTTGACCCCAATCCCCCCCCCCCATAGAGTGTCTCTGGTTCATAGATGTCTGTTGATTTTGATTTTCACTTTCTTATAGTTACTCATTTTCCTGGTCCCTTATTTAAGTTTTCTAGATTCCTGCTATGAGTGAGACCATCCGGTGTTTTTCTTTTTCTTTCTGGCTTATTTCGCTGAGCATGATCCCTTCCAGCGCCATCCATGTTGCTGCAAATTGCATGTGTTTATCTTTTTTGAATGCTGAGTAATATTCCATGGTGTATATGTACCACATCTTCTTGATCCAGTCATCTATTTTTGGGCATTTGGGTTGTTTCCAAAGCTTAGCTATTGTAAACAGTGCTGCTATAAACATAGGGGTGCAGGTGCTCTTTGGAATTGATGTTTCTGTGTCCTTTGGGTAAATACCTAGGAGTGGAATTGCTGGATCATATGGAAGCTCTATGTTTAGTAGGTCAAGAAATCTCCACACAGCTCTCCATAGTGGTTGGACCAGTTTGCACTCCTACTAACAGTGCAGGAGAGTTCCTTTTTCTCCACATCCTCGCCAACATTTGTTGTTGCTAGTTTTTTTTAATATGTGCCATTCTCACTGGTGTAAGATGGTATCTCATGGTAGTTTTGATTTGCATTTCCCTGATGACAAGTGATGTTGAACATTTTTCCATATGCCTGTTGGCCATTTGCATTTCCTCTTCAGAGAAGTTTCTTTTTAGCTCTTCTGCCCATTTTTTGACTGGATTATTTTCTTTGTTTTTGTTGAGTCTCATCAGTTCTTTGCAGATTTTTGTGATCAGTCCTTTATCATTAGTGTTGTGTGCAAAAATGTTCGCCCAGTTGGTGGGGTTTCTCTTTGTTTTTGTTATTGTCTCTTTTGCTGTGCAGAAGCTCTTTAATTTGATGTAGTCCCAGCTGGTTATCTTTGTCTTCACTATCACTGCTTTGGGTGATGTGTCTGTAAAGATGTCTTTGATGTGCATATCACGTAGTGTTTCGCCTGTATTTCCTTCTATGTATTTTATGGTTTCAGGTCTTATGTCTAGTTCCTAAAGTACAGTTCCATAGATGTAGTTTTGTAAGTTCTGCAGGCATAGTTTTGTAAGGCATAGTTTTGTCAGAGATTTCCTATTTGTAAGACAATAAATTCATTTCTCCCCTCTCTTGCTCACTCTGGGATTTATTCTCACTTAGGGGAATAGCTGAGAAGTACCTTCAAAAAATCTAAATTCTCCTCTCTTGTTCTCCATCCCTTCCTCTCCTGTGGAGTATGTATAATGAACATATCCAATTTTAAAACACCTATGTTGCTCCTCTAATACAAACCTAGAACAGTGCATAAATGTTAAGACAACCCAAGGTAAAGAACATTATAAATCCTCTTTTGTAAATGCAGAACAGGAATAAGCACCTCAGAGATATTTCGACTGTGTTAGAATACATCTGCAATGCTCACTCTTCTCAGCAGGCCATCTTAACCTACTGAGTGCATGATTCAAGGAGAAGAACCTCTGTCACAAGCAGAGCAAATTTCTCTATCCTCTTAGTTGTCTGAAATCAGTATAGGAACTGAGGGGCTTTTTTTTTTAATTTAAATTTTATTTTTATATTCCCCATACAATTACAAACCCCTTATTTTGACCCTAATCCCTCCTTTCTCCGCCCCCGACCCCCCATAGAGTGTCTCTGGTTCATAGTTGTCTGTTGATTTTGATATTTTCTTTCTTATAGTTATTCATTTTCCTGGTCCCTTATTTAAGTTTTCTAGATTCCTGCTATGAGTGAGACCATCCGGTGTTTTTCTTTTTCTTTCTGGCTTATTTCACTGAGCATGATCCCTTCCAGCACCATCCATGTTGCTGCAAATTGCATGTGTTTATCTTTTTTGAATGCTGAGTAATATTCCATGGTGTATATGGACCACATCTTCTTGATCCAGTCATCTATTTTTGGGCATTTGGGTTGTTTCCAAAGCTTAGCTATTGTAAATAGTGCTGCTATAAACATAGGGGTGCAGGTGCTCTTTGGAACTGATGTTTCTGTGTCCTCTGGGTAAATACCTAGGAGTGGAATTGCTGGATCATATGGAAGCTCTATGTTTAGTAGGTCAAGAAATCTCCACACAGCTCTCCATAGTGGTTGGACCAGTTTGCACTTCCACCAACAGTGCAGGAGAGAGGAACTAAGGGGCTTTTTGAGATGACAAATGAAACTGAAGTAACCAGAACTTGGATAACTAATCAAGACATTTAGGAGCCTCTGCTTGAGAAAAGAAAATGATGCAAAAAATAATACAATTAAAAATGCTCTGCTAGGAAACTGATTTCAGAGAAAGCAAGGAGAGAAAGAAGGTGGAATGAAAAAAGCTCTTTGCAAAAGCCAGTACATCCTGCACACTCCAAGTTCTCATTATGTTAACACACTCATCATAAGGCTAAAAAATAAAAACAGGAGGGGTTGAAACAGGGTCAGAGCTAGGATAAGGTAAGTGACACATACCCCTTGGGCACCAAGCTTAGGAGGTACCAAAAAAAAAAACCAGTCATCAAGATAAATAATATTTTAATACAACCATTTAAAAAATCAGATTGGCAAAGTGCAGCCAGCCATCTGCTTTGCCAGTAAAGTTTTATCGGCTCAGGCTCAGGGTGCGGTGATGGAGGACAGGTCATGCAAGGGCAGGACAGAATTCTATTTAAATTTTGAGATTTTGTTTGTCACAGATTTTTTGCTCTAATTTTGAAGTTAAAAACATGTCACATGCTAACATTATTTCTCTTGATTACTGACTTTTTTTGGATCCCCTTAAATGCTGGGCCCCACTCACCACATCCTAGTCCTGGCCTGAGTCGGAGAAGGGAGAGGGAAGAGGCAGGAAGATAGTGAGTGGTTTAAAGACTTGTGCAGGATTTAGGGTCAAGACCTACAGCAGAAAAGTTGGAGGTTGAGCTTCTCCTGCTCTGTGCGTTCTGTGCCCTGGGCGCCCTCATACCAGTGAAGGCCGTCCTTTCATGGAGCTCCTTCACTTGCTTGGCAGCTGCAGTCACTTTTATATGCAGGTTCTGGAATGCTGGGAGCTGTGTGGCAGCCAACATCCCTCCTCTCCCTTCTCAAACATGACGTTCTCTGTAATTCAGTTACAGACACCTCTTTCCTTAGCCTTCTCACTCAGGGAGCCTGATCAAGGAATCTAAGAACTAAGCCTCATTTGCCTTCTCTGGATATGCAAGTGAATTTGCATATATCTTGTGTCCATTTGCATTCCCCTCACAAGGGGCATTTAGAATAAAAACAACATTCATGAATCAAAATGAAGCTTGTTCCATTCTTTCTCTGTCAAAGTATGTCGTAAGTAAAAGGATACTGCAGTGTGAGAAAAGAGCTGAAATTATATTTGCCAGGGTTGTGTGTAGTTTAAAAGCAATCCGATTTGGTGGCATTTACCACCACAAAATTGGCATTTAATATTTATAGGTTTAGCCTTGGAGTACATAATCACTCATGACTGAAAGAGCCACTCCTTTCTCCTGCCATTCTTGTAGCAATTTGAGCCAAGAGCCCCTAAAAGCAGAAAGTGCCTTCTTTTTCCCCTCTAGGTCACCACTTATGAGGTGAGAAGACTGACGGTTCCAGTTAACTGATTTCTCCTTTTGAGATGAAGTAGATGAAGAACAGACTGAAAAGGAGAAGAGGAAGGAGTGATGGTTCTCATATTCCTCCAACCCCTTTGGAAGCTGAAAGAACTAAGCAAAGGAGAGTTACAAGTGGCCTGGTGTGAACACTGCACAGAAGTGCATCGAAAGAAAAGCCAACGGCAGTGGACAACGGGTCACTAAATGAGATGGCGCCTAAAAGAATGAAAACTGGTATCATCAATAACAAGAGCAAGTTCACTACAGAGTTGTTTTCAAAAGTAGAACTGATAAGCAAAAATACATCACCACGCCTCCAGCACTAACAGAAAAGGTGCTTACAGAGTGTGAGCCCTGCAGTCTGTGTGACAGGTAGATAATTCAGTGAAGAAGGATGACGCAATCCTTCACAGCTTGAAAAAATCCCCTTAGTGCATTTAACCTCCTTATTTTAAAATACCCTGTTCTTGAGGCAGCTTTCTGGTTATCAGATAATTTGTAAACAAGAAAAGGAATACTCTGGACAAGAGATTTTCATTTTCAAACAAGTAGATATACCTCTTACTATAATTTAATGAAGCCTCATCTAGTTTATAATTCAGTTTTGTATATTTGGTTAGTATGAATTAATGCCCGGTTCAACTCTTGCTGAACTGATCAAGTTTCTGACCAACCTGTCACCAAGCCTTATCATTCCTTCCTTTAAAATGTCATACACATGGGCCTCCCTGGTGGCGCAAGGGGTTAAGATGCAACACATGAAGCTATCCGCAGCCACTGCAGCACGAGTTCGATCCCAGGCCAGCCAGGGAGAAACCCACATGGTGCAGCAGACCTCTCCTGACTCGCCCGCTGCTCCCCTCAGCAGTGTATTTCAGTCCATCTGCCTGGACTGTTCCCCACTCTGTCTCTGGTGAATCCTCTCACCACCCCCCCCCACCTTCTTTGGCCTGTACCCCAGCTCTTGTATGCATAAATAAATAAATCTTTTTTAAAAACTTTAAATTAAAAAAATTTTAAAAATAAAACGTCATACACATCTTGAAAATACTATGACAAGCATGCAGAGATAAATGAGCAGAGGGACTCCCTTAACATTGTTCTCACAGACAGACACACACACACACACACACATCTTAGAAGTAATCTAAATGTCTATCAAGAGACTGGTTAAATACGTATTATAGTAAATTCATACTATAGTAAATTCATACTACTTAAATCTCTGAAACTGTTAAAAAGAATGAGATAGATTTATATATAACAGTATGGAAATATTTCCAAGATGTAGTATTAAATAACATACATTTTAGAACAGCTTAGATACAGATCCAATTTAGGTAAAATTACTTTTATATATAGACATATATAAACATCTATATGTGTATATGATGTTTGTTTATGATCAAAATTTACTAGAGGGCTCCCCGGTGGTGCAGCAGTTGAGCGCTGGGTTGCGAAGCTGCCCGCAGCCTCTGCAGCGTTGGTTTGATCCCCGGCCACCCGGCGAGGGTCCCACATGGTGTGCAGAACTCTCCTGTCTCACCCACTGCTCCCCTCAGCAGTGTATTTCATCAGTCTGCCTGTTCTGCTCCCTGCTCTGGCTCTGGTGAATTCTCTCACCCTCCCGCGCTTCTGACTGCACCCAGTACTTGTATAAATAAATAAATAATTCTTTTTAAAAATTTAAAAAATAATAAATAAATACGTAAATTCTAAAAAAAAATTTACTAGAATAATATTAATATTAGTAGTACTTTGTAAGAATGGGATTGAGGAAGGATTGGGGGAACAATAGACGTTTATTTTACAAAGTACAACTATAATTTTAATTTTTACAATGCTCATGTGGTCCTTTCGTATTAAATATCAATTTATAGTGATTGATATGTAACTTAAGGAATTAGTAACTAATATTTGTGTGGGTTTATTAATACATATATATTATACACATTTCCATGAAGTGAGTACAAAGATAGGCACCAATGCATGTAAAATAAAACATTCCAGGGGCCTCCCTGGTGGCGCAAGGGATTAAGACACAGTACTATGAAGCAATCTGCAGCCTCTGCAGCTTGAGTTCGATCCCTGGCCGTCCAGGGAGCATCCCACATGGCGCAGCAGACCTCTCCTATCTCGCCCGCTGTTCCCCTCAGTAGTGTATTTCAGTCAGTCTGCCTGTTCTGTTCCCCACTCTGTCTCTGGTGAATCCTCTCACCCCCTGCATCTCTAACCTGTACCCCAGCTCTTGTATGCGTAAATAAATAAATCTTTTTTAAAAAATAAAACATTCCAGGGCCTCCCTGGCAGTGCAAGGTGTTGAGTCACAGCACTGTGAAGCTATCCACAGCCACTGCAACACGAGTTTGATCCCCAGCAGGCCAGGGAGCTACCCACATGGAGCAGCAGACCTCTCCTGTCTTGCCCACTGCTCCCCTTAGCAGTGTATTTCTGTCAATCTGCCTGTTTTGTTCCCCACTCTGTCTCTGGTGAATCCTCTCAACCCTCCCCATGCACCTCTGGCCTGAACCCCAGTTCTTGTATGCATAAATAAATAATTTTTAAAAAAAAAAACATTGTTAATCTTTTGGTTTATGTTCTTATGGTTCTTTCACAGTGAATTTTTTTTCTTGTTGAAAAGATGTTCATTATATACTGCTGTGATCTATGTCTTTGTTTGACATAATATAAAGAACATTTCCATATGTGCCATGTCTTCTCCAATATGATTTTTGATATCTGCATAGCATTCCATAATATGGAGACATAATTTACTCACCCAACTCTCTCCTTTTGGACTGTTTCAATTTTTTACCATTCTGAATAACCCATAAATTGCCATCATTTTGACTAATCTTTGCAACCAACCCATTATTTCCTCTGGGTAAATTCCTAAAACTAAAATTTCTGGGTCAAAGAGTAAATATTACTTTTTTACTATAGGAAAATACATTAAACATGCAATTTACTATTTTAATTTTTTAAAGTGTTCAATTCAATGGTATTACTACATTAACAATGTTGTGCAAGTATCGCCAGTACCTAGTTCCAGAAGTTTTTCATCATCCCAAACAAAAAACCCCTCACTCATTAAGAAGTCATTTCCTATTCCCTTAATCCCTTAACCCAGGCAAGCACTACTCTGACTTCTTAGGCCATAGAGACAGCCTTGCCTCAGTATTCAGAATTACCTATTCTAAATGATTCTTATAAATAAAATTATACAATGTTTGATCTGTTGTGCTTGGCTTCTTTCACTGACTATAATGTTCTCAAAGTTCATCTATGTTGTAACATGCATTAGGACTTCATTCTTTTTTGTGACTGAATACTATTCTACTTTATGGATATACCTCATTTTGTTTATGCATTAATTTTTTGAGGGACAGTTGGGCTGAGGGACTTTGGATTTACGAACATTCATGTATAAGTTTTTGTTTGAACATCTGTTTTCAATTCTTTTGTCTATAAATTCAGGAATGGAATTATAAGATCATATGGTAATTCTATTCTTAACTTCTTGAGGAGCCGCCAAACTGTTTTCTCCAGTGGGTGTTAGCATTTTACATTCTGGTTGACAGTGTCCAATAGCTTCCATTTCTCTGTATCTTCATAGCACTTGTTATTTGCTGTTATTGTTGTGTATTTTAATGAGACCATCCAAGTGGGTATGAAGTGGTATCTCATTTTGGTTCTGATTTGCATTTCCCTTATAACTAATGATGTTCAGCATTTTGTCATGTTCTTCTCAGGTTGACTATTTGTATATGATCTTTCAAGATATGCCTACTCAAGTTCTTTGACCATTTTTTAATTGTCTTTTTATTATTAATAATTATTGCATTATAAGAGTTCTTTATATTTTATAGAAAATAGACCTTCATCAGATATATTTGCAAATATTTTCTCCCATTCTGTGAGTTATCTCTTCACTGTCTTGATTATGGCCTTTGATGTATAAAATTTTTAATTTTTATGAAGTCCAATTATCTATTTTTTTACTTCTGTATTTTTGGTGTCATATTTAAGAAACAAATAGCAATTCTAAAGGCATAGAGATTTGATATTAAAACTTCTTCTAACAGTTTAATAGTTTTAGATCTTATTAAATATAATGCCCCATATCTTTTATCTATTGTGAATTTATTTTTATATATGGTATAAGGAAGAGATCCAATTTCATCATTTTTCATGCAAATATTCAATTATTTCAGCACCATCTGTTGAAAAAAAACACTATTCTTTCCCCATTGAATGGTTTGGGAACCCTTGTTGAAAAATCAAAGTAATAAAAATGTATATACAGAGAACATTTACTACTTTTCTGTGATTTGTTACCTTTCATTGAGTTCTTATGCCCTCATACTCAGATTAATGCAATAGCCTTCTAATTATGCTGTCTAGCAATGACAGAGTAATATCTCTTTACTATCATTATGTTATTTGCTTGTTCAAGAGTGGGTCAGGTTGCTACATGTAAAGTATTAACTGATGACTAGACATCAGAGCATAGTAATTCTACCAAACTGGGGCCTCCCCAGTGGCGCAGCGGTTGAGCGCTGGGTTGCAAAGCTGCCCGCGGCCTCTGCGGCCCTGGTTCGATCCCCTGTTGCTCCCCGGCCACTGGAGGAGGGTCCCACATGGCGCGCAGACCTCTCCTGCCGCCCGCTGCTCCCCTCAGCAGTGTACTTCGGTCCTTCTGCCTGCTCTGCTCCCCGCTCTGGCTCTGGTGAATTCTCTCACCCTCCCGCGCTTCTGACTGTACCCAGTGCATGTATAAACAAAACAAACAAACAAACAAACAAATAATTAAATAAATAAAACATGTCTCTATAAAAAAAAAAAAAGAGTGGGTCAGGTTGCTACATGTAAAGTATTAACTGATGACTAGACATCAGAGCATAGTAATTCTACCAAACTACATTCATCTGTGCTTCTTAGCCTAAAATAACCAGCCACTAGTCTTATCCATCACTTCCTATATAGATAGATTAGGAGGAAAATTGAGTTAAAATATATCCAAGAATGTGTAAGGAGATATATTCTTTTAGCAGGTGGTAAAACTAGTCTTTGATCTCAAAATTAACTGTCATTTATCTTTTCCACAAACATTAAGTGGACACTTATTGTGTCCTAGAATTATAAGATTCATATGCTATGCTTTAATTACTCATAGCTTGGAAGAAGAAACAATTAAGAAAAAAGATAAATTATAATCCAACACTGTCAGTACAATAATAAAAGAGAGAATAAAACACTGTGGGAATTCCAATTTATGGCAAGTTTAATAATAGGAAGATTTCTTTTTTCCTGAATAGGTTTATCAATTATTTTAAATTATTTTTATAGTATTTACCCATCACAAGTTTACCTTTTAATTCATTCATTTACAAATATTATTAATTGCCTACTTAATGTGGAGAAAAGGACAAAGAAATTTCTAATCTGGTTGGGATTGAGTTATGACACATAAGCTAAAAATATATATACTTACAACATTTTATTAATATATTCCAATTTTTGAAATATTTAAAAATTATATAAAATCAATACATGAAAGATAATACAGTATGACTCAACAGCTCAAAAACTTTGATTTAAAGCCAGAACCAGGTGAGCAGTCTAGATAGCAGTGCTCATTCCACGGCACCTCAATATAGCAGTATGTCACTATAAATGGTGCAGCATGTTTTAGTAATGTGTATCCATAATACTTAAGGTGTTTAAGTTTGCAAGTTATTACACACACATACAGAGAGAGAGAGTGCGCGAGAGAGCAATAGTAGAAGAGTATTCTTATGATAACATCATTCTCATTTATTTACATCCCGATATACTTGCAAGGTTTAGCTAATGAGTACTCAAGAGGGAAAGATCAATGTATCTAGGAAGAATTTAAAGAATGGGTAGTATTCAGAGATAAATTGAAGGAGAGAACATTCCCTCATGTGGGAAAGATGAGAAGGTGCATGATGCATTAGGAGAAATAAACAGACTGGCCTAAATGAACAGAGATTTATAGAGAAGTCTTAGAGTGGACAGTTGTTTTTGCTGCTCTGCATCCTTTTAACCTTTTTCTGGTTATAAGGCCCTTATTTCCTTGCCAACCACCCCTCTCTCTTCTCTGATTAGATGAACTTTGGATAGAGTTGATTCTAGCCATAGTCCAGGAATGAGTATGTGACTCAAACCTGGTGAATCATTGCCATGGTCCCCAAGTTGCAGAAATGGTTCAGGAATGGGCAATAAGATGCAATGAAACTTTTATTAAGAGAGTCACATGGTCTTTTCTTCTAAAATTGCTCAATAGTAAGGACGCTGTAAGCTTGGAGATGCTGGGAAGTCAACACTTGTGCTAGGAAATGATTCCTAGATAGTAGAAGATTGGGCTGACAGATGAAGAGAGGGAATAAGTCCCACTGAAACTATCTTGTCCTTGGATCAAAGCCTGGCTAAAGCCAATGTCCCCTAGACTTTTCATTATGTTAGCCAATAAATTTTCACATTTGTTTAAATCAGTTAAGTTAGATTTTCTATTGCATGAAATAAAAGAATCCTAAATTATTTGCGTCTGTTGGGTATAGTTACTAAAGATGCTAGGAGAAAACATTAGATATTAGAACTTCATCCTATGAGAGGCTACTAAAGAATCAAGTTTTCAAGAGTAATTTTTTTGACAGGAGAGCATACAGGAGTGGAAATGAGATTATGTCTCAGATTTCCTATACTCCAGACGTAAAATGTTTGCTCTATGACATTCTGTCGTAGCTAGTACTTAGTACTTCTCAAACTCTGTCTTTTTCTTAGTCCAAGTTTGACACATAAATCATTAGACTTTGATAAGTGAGTTTCTTAGAGTATGCTCTATCTTCATAACATGGGTTTTTAATGAACGTGGTTGGGATAACACTGTTTATCTTAACAGTCAGTGAAATATATTGCTACATGAACAGTGCATCCAAAACCAGTAAATATGAAATCCAAATTTTCAATGTATATCAACAAATTATATCAATGACTGATTTGTGAAAAAAATTCAAAAGGAGAAGCTAAGAATTAGGTCTTTCTGACATCCCGGCTCATGGATTGGAAGAATTAACATTATCAAAATGGCCATCCTACCAAAAGCAATTTACAGATTCAATGCTATTCCAATAAAAATTTCAATGACATTCTTCAAAGAAATAGAACAAATATTGATGAAACTCTTATGGAGCCACCAAAAACCCCAAATAGCCAAAGCTCTCCTGAAAAAAAAAAAAAAAGAAGAGAATGGAGGTATCACACGCCCAGACTTCAAAATATACTACAAAGCCATAATAATCAAAACTGCATGGTATTGAAACAAGAACAGACACACAGACCAATGGAACTGAATAGAAAATCCAGAAATAAATTCACAGATTTATGGTCAACTAATCTTTGATAAAGGAGCAAAGAATATGCAACGGAGCAAAGAAAGTTTGTTCAATAAATGGTGCTGGGAAAACTGGGTCTCTACATACAAAAGAATGAAGATTGACTACTATCTCACATCATGCACAAAAACCAATTCAAAATGGATTAAAGAACGAGACATAAGACCTGAAACCATAAAATATATCGAAGGAAATATAGGTGAAACACTACATGACATATACCTCAGTAACATATTTAAAGACACATCACCCAAAGCAGTGATAGTGAAGGCAAAGATAAACAGATGGGACTACATCAAATTAAAGAGTTTCTCTATAGCAAAAGAGACAGAAACCAAGACTAAGAGATACCCCACTAATTGGGAGAAAATTTTCGCACACAACACTAATGATAAAGGATTGATCACAAAAATCTACAAAGAGTTGATGAGAGTCAATAAAAACAAAGTAAATAACCCAGTCAAAAAATGGGAAGAATGGGCCTCCCCTGTGGCGCAGCGGTTGAGCACTGGGTTGCGAAGCTGGCCGCAGCCTCTGCAGCTCCAGTTCGATCCCGGCTGCTCCCCAGCCACTGGAGGAGGGTCCCACATGGAGCGCAGACCTCTCCTGCCGCCCGCTGCTCCCCTCAGCAGTGTACTTCAGTCCTTCTGCCTGCTCTGCTCCCCGCTCTGGCTCTGGTGAATTCTCTCACCCTCCTGCACTTCTGACTGTACCCCCAGTGCTTGTATAAATAAATAAAAAAACAATTAAAAAAAAATGGGAAGAAGAGGGCCTCCCCAGTGGCGCAGCGGTTGAGCGCTGGGCTGCGAAGCTGCCCGTGGCCTTTGCAGTGCCAGTTTGATCCCCGGCCGCCCGCTGGCGAGGGCCCCACATGGCACGCAGACCTCTCCTGCTGCCTGCTGCTCCCCCCCTCAGCAGTGTATCATCAGTCTGCCTGTTCTGTTCCCCGCTCTGGCTCTGGTGAATTCTCTCTACCTCCCGCGCTTCTGACTGTACCCAGTGCTTGTATAAATAAATAAATAAAATCTTTAAAAAAGAATTTATAAAAAAAAAAGGGGGGAAGAAGAGCTAAAAAGAAACTTCTCCAAAGAGGAAGTGCAAATGGCCAACAGACATATGAAAAACTGTTCAACATCACTTGTAATCAGGGAAATGCAAATCAAAACTACAATGAGATCTTACAGCAGTGAGAATGGCACATATTAAAAAAAAATTAGCAACAACAAATGTTGGCGAGGATGTAGAGAAAAAGGAACTCTCCTGCACTGCTGGTGGGAGTGCAAACTGGTCCAACCACTATGGAGAGCTGCGTGGAGGTTCCTCAATCTGCTAAACATAGAGCTTCCATATGATCCAGCAATTCCACTCCTAGGTATTTAGCCAAAGGACACAGAAACATTAATTCAAAAGAGCACCTGCACCCCTATGTTTATTGCAGCACTATTTATAACAAGTAAGCTATGGAAACAACCCAAATGCCCAAAAATAGATGACTGGCTCAAGAAGATGTGGTAGGTATACACAACGGAATATTACTCAGCAATCAAAAAAGATAAACTCATGCAATTTGCAGCAGCATTGATGGACTAGAAGGAATTATGCTCAGAGAAATAAGTCAGAAGGAAAATGAAAAATATCAGATGGTTTCATTTATAGGAGGAATATAAGGAACCAAAAAAGACATCAGTGCAAAAAAAAAATAAAAAATACAAAACACAACAAAACAAAAATTGACAATTATAAGTCAGAGACATACTGCAGGGGAGGAAGAAGGAGAGGGATCAAAGGAAAGGAGGGAGTATCACAGGGGACTGAGGTGATGGTGCACAGGTGCATTGGTGAAGGAAACTCTATGGGGACTACACCTGAGGGGGAGGGGAAGCAAATATTGTTTCAAAATGAACAATGATGTAAAAAAAATTTAAAAATTAAAAAAGAATCTGGGTTCTATCTAATCCTTATAAAGACTTTTAAATAATCTGCCTCTTCCCCTTCCCTCTTTGAGCATATTCTTCATCTCTCCCATTTCTGAGGCTTTCTGAGGTTCCATGGAACAACTCTGTGCATTTTTTGGTACCTTTCCCCTCTGCAGTACCTAGGTTTTACCTTTCTCTACCTTGTTTAGTCATTTATCATCTCTCCATTCACTCTAGTCTATATTTACTGTGCCTTTGAGTTAAAGATGTTCCCTAATATCTTTAAATATGGAGTTCCTGTTTTGTTTCCTGTTCTCCTACAAATGCCTTTAAACATCAAGTGTATATAATATTACTCACAGCAGGAATCAACAAATTAAAGCTTTAATAAGATACTACTTTTTGCCTATAGCATTAGCAAGGATCATTCACAAGGTTACTGGCAGGCCTTAGTTCCTGGCTTTTTTTTTTTTTAATTTTTTTTTTTATTAATAGAGGCATGTTTCATTCATTTATTTGTTTGTTTGTTTTGTTTATACATGCACTGGGTACAGTCAGAAGCACGGGAGGGTGAGAGAATTCACCAGAGCCAGAGCGGGGAGCAGAGCAGGCAGAAGGACCGAAGTACACTGCTGAGGGGAGCAGCGGGCGGCAGGAGAGGTCTGCGCGCCATGTGGGACCCTCGCCAGGTGGCCGGGGATCAAACCAACGCTGCAGAGGCTGCGGGCAGCTTCGCAACCCAGCGCTCAACCGCTGCGCCACCGGGGAGGCCCCGTTCCTGGCTTTTGAGTGGGAATCTCTGAGTGTCCTTAAGACATGGCAACTGGCTTCCTCCAGAACAAGTGATAGAAAAGTCCAAGGTAGAAGGTGCAGATTTTTTTAAAAAGTTTTGAGATATAGTTCATATATCATATAATTGATCCAAAGTATACAATTTAATGGCTTTAATATATTTCCAGGGTTTTGCACCCATCATTACATCAATGTTAGAACATTTTTGTTCAGCCAAAAGAAACCCTGAACTACATCATCACACCCTAAAATCTCCCACCTGCAACCCTCCAGTTCTAGGATCTCCACAGATTTACCAATTCTGGATATTAGATATAAATGTCATAAAATATCTAGTCTTTGTGACTGGTTCCCTTCACTTAGCCTGTCTATAATGTTCAACCATACAACATGCATCAATGTTTAATTTCCTTTTATTAGGTGCTTTCTTGTCTTTTAGTGGAATTCCTCCTACTTATTTTTGTTTACATATCCAGGTCTCTCTCTATATATACAAACACACACACACACATACAACTATTCTAAGACCAAGAAAGTTCTAGATCTTCATAGCTCAGGAGCTGGGTGAGCACTTCCCAGTCTCAGAAGCAGTTCTCTTTAGAAGTGAGGTTCTAATTTGGCCTGTGATCCTTGGGTCCTTGCTGTTTTCATAACTGAAACTTGGAAGAGTATCCCACTACTTCTGCTATATTCTGTTCATACAGATCAATCCTCGTACAGTCTGGGAAAGGGCTACACCAAGGCTTGCATACTAGAAGGCAGGATTCTTGGTGGCTGCCGACTATAGAGTGGAGGTTGTCTTGCTGCAATCCACGTTAGGAATAAAGGCTTGATCTCAAACTTTGCCCCATCATATATATCACCACTTACAAAATGGCAAAAGCAACCAACCAAAGAAACAAAAAACTAACTAATGTTGCATGATATAAAGATTAAGTCCCCATTTAGGGAGAGCTTTGGCAAGAATCAGTCTTCCTTCAATAGCACTTGAATCCCTTGATTAGTACACAAGTGAGTATCTGGCATTATGGGAATAAGGAAATGAGTTTTAACACTTGGGTTTAAGAGAGAATATTGAAAGAAACCAATGGATGACAACAACTTAACTAAACACATTGCTAGCCATATAAAGAAAGTTGCAAACACTCAACTGGCATGAATGTCTTCACTCTGATGAACGATTTTTTTCCCCAAGTATAGCTATGATACCATAGAGAAGAAAGTAACTGCTTTCATGGATTTGGTTACGAATATTCACTGAGTCATTTTGTCAGCCAACAAATATTAATGGTACAGAGGGAACTTTTGCACTTAATATTCTCTGAGCTCCCCCTTTGAGACATGGTCTCTTCCTTCAAAGATCTTTCATCCAAAGGCCAAAAAAAAAGACATGGCAAACTGGTATTTGTTTTTAAAGACAATAAATACAAGTAGCTATAAAAGTTCTTCTTAAAACTATACATACATTGACATTTGTCTTGGATTCTCTTTTTTCCATCCCCATGTGTTTTTAGTTATTGACGAAAATTGTTTATATACAAGATGTTTTTTTCAATTAAAAAAAAAACCACACATTTTCGGGCACAATGTAGCAGCACCATCTGTTTGGGCTTATTTTCCTGGTTAATGTGTGTGGGTCAATTTAGTGGATAACAGTACTAAGATGAACATTTGGAGTTTTGAAATTTCCTTGAGAGATTAATTTGTGTTGCATCATGTAACTGTGTCAAAAGAGGGTTAGCTGAATCTCTGTGGTACAATTAAAATACAAGGAAATACACAAAGATATCTTTACTAAACTTGGTTCAGTGGAAATATTCCAGATCGACAGATTGAAGGAGGCTTTTATTTAAAATAGTTTTGCAGATAGGTGTAAACTCAAGACCAGATTGATTTGTGATGGGTGAATAGTAAAGAATATAATTTTACATATTTCCATTTCTTAACAAGAAATGTTGGAGTGTGTATAATTTGATATTTATGCAAGATCAACTTAAAAGCAGCATTCAAACAACACAGCAGAAGCTAGCACACAAATAAATGGCTTTCTTTCAAAAGAACTTCCAGGCACAGTAATGTCAAATGAGGCTGCAAACTCTTAAAATAGAAATGAAGTTTAAAAAGATTTAGGCAAAGATGACTCTTCCATCTTATAAAAGGTAAATATATGCCATTTTACCCCCACCAGACGGGCAAAAAGTAAGTATAGCACCACCAAATATTTAAAAGTAGAATTCTTATAAACTGGGAAAAAGAAAAAGTACTTGGCATTAAATATGTCACAAAGTTGAATACTGCATATTCTATAAGCCAGTACCTTACCAAATGACATATAAAAGAACGTTTATAGCAGCAATGTTTACAGTTCCTTTAAAGGCTAAAAACAACCCAACTATGTATAAATAGGAGAATAAATTGTGATATTTTCACAGAATAGAATGCTGTATAGTATGAAAATGAATAATCACTATATGTGACAATTTAAATGAATGAATTTTGGAAACATAATATTGAGCTAAAAGGGCAAATCCCAGAAAACTGTATTGGATGACAGTATTTTTATAAAGCTCACAGATATAAAAATTAAACAGCACTGTTTTATCATATACACATTTGTGATAAAACTAAATATTAAAACTTAATATTTTTAATATTCCTTTTTAGGAAACAACAACAGAATGATAAGCACAAAATTTAAGGTACTGTGTACCCCTGGGGTTAGGGTGAAGAGATACCAGAGAAACACAAAGATAGATGAAATTTACAGGAAAACCTTCTAGTTCTTGATTTGGGTAGTTCATTACCAAGTTGTATTCCTGAGACACATACATGTATCTTTTGTATGTATTAAAAATAAAAAATTTAATAGGTTGATCTAATTTATCATCGCCTCCTTTAAGTGAGAAAGAGCTGGGTTTTATTCCGCTTGTAAACAGGTGGCATGGTGTCATCAAACAAGGGATAAGACAAAGAATTCTGCAAAATAGCACCTCCCTCAAAGCTACTACTAGATTTTAAAGAGAATATTAAGTCTAGCTGGTATCAAGAGAATGTTAGTGAAATTAAATCCTGGCAAATTAAATGGGAATGTTTTTCTACATAAGAATGGGATGTGTGGTAAACCCAAGCTCCTACCTGCCACTTGGGAAATTGTGATGATCCCGAATGGAATCTCCGTATCACTAGCAGAAGCTCAAATTTCCAGAGATAAAAGAAGTATGAGAATTTTCAGGAAACCTGGAAATTCAGAATAGAATACCCAGGATAAAAGAGCAAAATACATAAAGGTTAAATAGACTCATCTATTCAATAATCATTCTTTAGCATCATCTATTCAGCAGGGAGGGGGAAAGGAACTGGAGTCAGAGTGATAATTAAGACACAGTCCTGAGGAACTCATATTTTGGTAATAAGGAAAAAAACCTTTCAATGTGTAAGTAGAAGAGACACTGCTGTAAAGAACCCATTAAAAAAGAAAAAGATATTCAGACAGAGAAAAAGAAAGTAAATGACCCAAAACCAAGAAAGGGGAAGACTACTTAGCAGTTCCAAGAACAGTACAATTGATAAATCTATAGTGAGGAAAGGAAGGAGACTGCTTTAATCTTGGTTCAAAGGCTATTAATTTTGGAATCTACACTCAAAATTACCTTATCCCATGAGCCTGACATCTGAAAAGGGAGAGAGAGAATATGAACATGGCTTAGGCCTTGAGAGAAGGGTAGGAAAAGTTAGTGCCGCATAGGGGGTGGAGTTCACCTTTATGGAGTATTTACTATGTGCCAGATTCTCCTCTAAACGTTTTTTATGAATTAACTATTTGAACTGTCACACCTTTGTGGTAGTTAGAATTACTAGCCTAATTTAATAAATGAGGGAACTGGGGCCTATAGAAGTTAAGTAATTTGCACAAAGTCACAGTTAGGAGCCAGAAAGCAGAGTTTTAAAGCTCAGAGATAGCATTACACAGCCTATGTTCTTGACCACCACATAGCATAGAGGAGGGAGCTCCTAATCAAAAGTTATGAAAAACAGTGGAGCTTAAGAACAATATAGCATGAGGAACAGTTGAGACCGATTGTAAATATTAAATTTTTACACCCCAGGCAGTGTTACACCTTGATAAACATTACTGGTGTGTCTCAAAAATTTTGTACTAGGCATTGTGAATATAGGATTACACAGGAGCTGGTGGAGAAAAGTTGTGTCTCCAGAACATGGTCTTAGATGGAAACGACATCATTTTGATCCCTCAGGAGATGGAGGCAGAAAGTTGCTCAAGATAAGTCTTAAGTGGGCCTCCCTAGTGGCGCAAGGGGTTAAGCACAGCACCATGAAGCTATCTGCAGCCTCTGTGAGTTCGATCCCCGACCAGCAAGGGAGCTACCCACATGGTGCAGCAGACCTCTCCTGTCTCACCCGTCCTTCCCTCAGCAGTCTATTTCAGTAGATCTGCCTGTTCTGCTCCCCATTTTGTCTCTGGAGAGTCCTCTTACCCCCTGCACCCCTGGCCTGTACCCCACTTCTTGCATGCATAAATAAATCCTTTTTAAAAAAGGTAAGTCTTAAGAAAGCCCTCAGTTTTTCACATAATTAACTAATGTACTTTATAGACAATTTCAGTAAGTTTATCTATTTATTCAGTCTCTTTTTTTCTCCTCAGCAATTTAATAACTGACTTGTTTGTTCATTTAGTTCAGCAGTATATTAATGAAGTAATATTGATGGGTTTAATTCCTTTTTAGTTCTCGTGGTCATAAACTACACCCCTAAACTTAACAAATATAGGCTACTGAATGAACCCAGAGAATTTGTTTGGCTCAGAACAATCTATCAACATTACACAAAGATAATGTTTTACTGTGTGTGTGACAGAACCTTCATCTTTGTGTTCATGGACAACACATTAATTTTCACAAAGAATAACAAAAGTGATTTGTTTCATGTCTAACAATGGATCCCTAGGACAACCAAGAACAGATACTTGGAAAGTTCAATATAATATGCTTTTTCAGACTGACCCTACCTATGTTATACAGTCATTACAGAGTCTGCCCCACCTCATGACATATATTCAATCTTGTTTTTAAATAGCCAATAAATAAACAAAAACAGAAAATCCGTTTCTTATTGCTTATGGAAGAACTCTTACCTGAGGACAAACTAATGAAAGCAAAATCAATTCCAACTCAAAAACTCACATCTAACATGCCTAGAATAAAGTGATCTGAAGCAAGTTATGCCTTCATTGAGAGAGACCAACAAAGGAGTGACAGAGCTTTTTTTCAGTGTTGCTCAGCAAACTACATATTTTTCATGTGGTCTGACATCTGACAAGGCCAAGAGAGTAAGGTAGATGCCTCATAATTATCCAAGAGTATTCAGAGGAAAGGAAAAGGACAATGAAAGAGAAGGTTAATGTGAAAACTCATCGGACTGAGAATGAGGATAAGAAAATCTCTAATCTCAATTGGAGACAGAAATGGCTAAAATCACAGCAGAAGCAAATAAAACACAATGAAAAAAAGTATTAGAAGATATTTGTAAAGAATGTGTAAAGTTTTGATGTCTGATATTTCAGAGTAGAAAGGGAAAACATGTTCTTGATAGCATGACTGATATTCAAAACTTCTCCAAAGCTGAGAGGTGGGGAGAGAGGGATGAGGAAAAGAATTAGTTTAATGAGTGTGAGCCAAGGAAGATTGTCTATGTTCAAATCCTAGGTCTACCACTTAGTAACTGTATGATTTTAGCAGGTTTCTTAATCTCTCTGTGCCTCAGTTTTCTCATTTGTAAAATAAGGATAAATATTAAAATAAGGATTAAAAATAAAATTTAAGGATGAATATTAAAATTTAATATTAAAATAAATATTAAAATTTATGCATAAGGTTGCTTTCAGGATTTTTTTTGTAATATGTAGAGAGTGTTTTACACAATGCCAAGAACATAACAAGCATTATGTAAATACTATACTTTTGAATAAAAGATATCAAAAGATTAACACCAATGGTGATATTTAATCAGAAAATCAAGAAGAAATCTGGTGCAAGTCTGTAATACTTTATCCAAAATGCTTGAGGCAAGACATGTCTCTGAATTAAATTAGGAATGTATATCATGCTATCTATTTTTTAGTTAACATTTGTTATCCCAGGTACCAAACAGCCCTTAGTCAAATACATATTTCAGAGATCATGATACTTTATAGAAGCATAATTTTATTACATTAAATTGTGGAATAAAAATCATGGGAAATAAACAGCAATGGTGACATCCAATGAAAAACTTTTCTGAAAACCTAATGAGTACTCAGAACACTTAAGGAGTTTCTTTTTTTTTTTTTTTTAAAAGATTTATTAATTTATTTATACAAGCACTGGGTACAGTCGGAAGCGCAGGAGGGTGAGAGAATTCACCAGAGCCAGAGCGGGGAGCAGAGCAGGCAGAAGGACTGAAGTACACTGCTGAGGGGAGCAGCGGGCGGCAGGAGAGGTCTGCGTGCCATGTGGGACCCTCCTCTGGTGGCCGGGGAGCAGCCGGGGATTGAACAGGCGCTGCAGAGGCTGCAGGCAGCTTTGCAACCCAGTGCTCAACCGCTGCACCACCAGGGAGGCCCTTAAGGAGTTTCTTTTTTCTCTTAAGAAAGAAACAATGACGTATTCATAACTATTACATGGGATGTTACCTCAATTATACCTGGGTGACTTTATGTAGCATAAATTGTTCACATTGCCTGAAACATCTCCTCAGATACTCCCAGGATCCACTGACTCTGCTCAAATGTTACCTTCAGACAGACTTCCTTGATTATCCTGTTTAGAAATCAAGTGGGAAGCATGCACACACATTCACACACAATCACTCAGAAAAGTCTTTCCTTGCTTCATTTTTCTTTTCTTTTTTTTTTTTTTTTAAGATTTATTTATTTATTTATACAAGCACTGGCTACAGTCAGAAGTGTGCCGGGAGGGTGAGAGAATTCACCAGAGCCAGAGCAGGGAGCAGAGCAGGCAGAAGGACTGAAGTACACTGCTGAGGGGAGCAGGAGGCGGCAGGAGAGGTCTGCGCACCATGTAGGACCCTCGCCAGGAGCCGGGGATCGAACCTGCGCTGTAGAGCCTGCGGGCAGCTTCGCAAGCCAGCGCTCAACTGCTGCACCACCGGGGAGGCCCTGCTTCATTTTTCTTTTTAGCACTTGTCACTATGCAGCACTGTAGATTTATTATCTGTCTTGTAACTGGAACTTCTGTAAAAGCAGGAACTTTGTTTTTGTTTAAGTACCTAGAATGTCAGGCTAGCAAATTCTTGACAGATATGGCTCAATAAAAGACTCAAGAAAATAAGACCGACTGGTAAACAGTGATGGGGTTCAAGAACTAGTCCTGATATAGCAGTCATACTACTACTGTTCAAAAGGAAGTTCAAGGCAAAAAAGCTAAAATGCCTTCTAAACATCAACTGTAATGTGTTTACATAATTTGTAAATTAGTGGGATTTCAAAGAGTAATTTGAAAACATTTCTTCATTAGACACATGCAATATTTCCCATAGGTAAAGGCTTATTATCTAGGAACTAAAAACTAATCATTAGGGCCTCCCCAGGGGTACAAAGGGTTAAGTGCAGCACTATGAAGCTATCCGCAGCCTCTGCAGCATGAGTTCCATCCCTGGCCACCCAGGGAGCTACCCACATGGCACAGAAGACCTCTCCTGTCTCACCTGCTGCTCCCCTTAGCAGTGAATTTCAGTAGATCTGCCTGTTCTGTTCCCAGCTCTGTCTCTGGTGAATCCTCTCACCCCCTGCACCTCTGGCCTGTACCCCAGTTCTTGTATGCATAAATAAATACATTTTTAAAAACTATACATTTACATTTAATAATTAATTTTGTTTGAGTATTCAAGTAGACAAGAAGAAAAAGTATAATTTTAAGATAAAAATACTATAGCACAAAATATTAGAAAGACATACTTTGCATTTTTCCTATAGAGTATTATTTTTTTCCTGAAACATTTCACTCACCATAGAAAGAAACCCAACTGACCTTCACTTAGTTGTAAAGTACTTCATACTGCATTTGGTTGTAAAATTGGCATAAATTAACCTCAGAAGGCAGTGGTATCTGGTTGTATGGACACACCTTCTAAAGGATGGGTACTTAATCTGGATAAAAACATTTTGGTTGTACTGTGGGTAGGAGGATGAGTAATTTCCCCCAGTTCTATAGCCTCCACAGAGACGGTCCCTTTTACCTGCTCCAGGTAGTAAAACAGCAACAAACTGACATTCTAAAGCAAACAAACAAAGGAGTTCTGTGTTCGCCATAAAATATGCAACTAAATTCAATAGTAGTCTCCAGTCCAGATAGATCCACTCTTTCAAAAGGCCCAGCTTTCCTCTCCATCTCATCCACATGTTAGTTCTGATGAGAATTACTCTGAGAGAGAAGGAAATAACTACCATTTCAAATCACCATATTTGGACCCTACAAATTGACATTCCATTGATCATCACCAAAGGTAAGATAATAGTATCGCTTAAAGATGTTACATTTGCACTTTTTTTCTTTCTATTATCTTAAATCAGAAAGGGAATATATATATATAAAATGTATATTTATAAATATATAATAAATAAAAAATATATAAAATCCTCTAACACCTTAATGGCTTTGGAACTGTGTTACCCCAGATCACACAAGGATTTTCTATTAGAATTACTTGAAAAAATAATGTAAATTGAGACTGTATGTTTCGCACAAGAAGAGGAACCCTAAATTAGACAAATTAGCACACACATCTGGGCCAGGTGTTATTAAACAATGACACCAAAATGCGGAGAGGGAGGTGAAAAAAAAAAAGGTGAAGTAAGATAACTGATACAGAAAAAGATCAGACACTCATAGACATAAAAAAAAAAAATTGATTATATTGTGGGTAGAAGGATGAGTAATTGCCCCCAGCTCTATAGTCTCAACAGAGCTTACCTACTTCTTGAGAACTGGTTCAGCATCATGCTAGCATTTAAGGAGTAGCTAAAAGGTCCACTTCAATAATTCCTGCACAAAGAAAGAAAAAGTTGTTCTTGTTTGAGGGAAAATTCAAGATCATTAGCATAGTGTGTTTCAGGGTACATATGAACTATATAAATGCTCATACTTCTGACCCTTGTCTTCAAGTCCCTAAACTGGAAGAAAAACAGACAAATGCTCCAGGAACCACTTCACACCCCAAACACGTGCAAACTTTGTTCAACAGAACACTTTACTGCCAAAAGGGAGTTGGCAGAAGTTTGGAGCAAAGGCCCCCAGGGCTGCATGATTTGCTGGCATCAGTGAGTTTAAAAATCTTAACATAATGCTGTGGAGTTTGAGGTCTACCAATATGCCTGAGGCTCTTTCCCCAACTTTGACTTGAGAAAGGTGAAAGTTGCCATCAAAAAAGACTTCATTAACCCTTCATCTTCTACCCAGAAATACTGTGAATTTCCCACTCTTGTCATATCTCTGTCATATTCCTTGGTGGTTGTGTTTACACTGTAAATCTAATGCGACCTATTTTGGAATGCATGTAAATTCACTTTAGTTGCTTGGATGAAGGGATACAAGGAGAACTACTATAAACATAAAAAATAAATCACGACAAACTTCTACTTAGAAAACACTTGATTCAAATAACTACCATATATCACAAGTATTACCCTAAAAAATGCAGGAGACATTAAGATACAGAATAACTGTCAATTGCTGTAATTTTACATATGATTTAGCTTATCTTTTTTCTTCTCTGAGATTGAATGATGATAGTTTATTTTGTATAAAATGAACAGTTTGGGGAATCAGGAAGGGAGCCAAGAAGGGTTCTATTCCATAAGGGTCAACAATAAGGTTCTATTTGGGATGTCCATAAACTTCATGCAGTTTAATGAGGAAAACTGCAACTTAATTTTTAAGTTGTGGTTAGTGTCCTGGCAACTATACAATTAACAACTTTAAGCTCATAAATGCTTGATAAATATGCACTACTGAGAAATGATGGTTTCCTTTGAAAGGTTACCTTGTCTTGTTTCAATAAGAAATCAGGTATAAAGATGCTACTTGCTCATATAACCAACAAAACAAAAAAACTTTTAATACTTTTCTAAAATTTTGATTCTTTCCCTCAGTAGCTCCAGGTATTTCATTAATTTCTCTGAAGGTCTTTGTTTTGCTTCCTCTACAACTTCCTAAGTATTCTAATTCTCAGCTATGACTTCATATCTTCACCAGCTTCTAATCTCCATAATACAGTTGGAAGCACTGAGGACAAAACATTCTCTAGGATGCCAAATTGCAGACTAGTTTTAAAGATATTTATATTGCAGTGCTGCCACCTAAAGATGAGGTGAATAAAAAAGCAATTCAAAGGAAATGAACCATACCTCTTAAAACTGTCTCAAAAATTTTCTCATCTCTAGGGATTAATAAACATTTTGTTGTTGTTAGTATGGACGCTGAATTGGTTCACAATAATTTAGAGCTGGGCTGTACTTTTTATGGCAGCACATTTCAACCTCAAACCTTTGAGTCCTCTGTGATCTGGGATCTCCAGGAATACCTCCCACATATATTTCTGACTTTAGGCACTACTTACAATACATAAGGGGAGGGGGGCATTAAAAGATACCTCCAAGCAAAGAATCGAGAGATTTGTTTAGTGGATAAAATAAGAGATAAACCCAAGGTATTTCCCTCTATGGAGGACAAACTCCTTGCGACTCTGAACCGACATTTTTCCAGCACAATTTTCTCAGCTATGAAATAGGGTTAATTGCACGTCATTACTTGCCCCGAAGGCTTAACTAGATAAGCTTATTGGAAAAGGTCCCATAATAAGTGAGTTTAAAAACTACTATTGCCTAATAAAAGGGTGTCTTAATGGTGTATTGGAAAGTAACTACAAAATAAAATACAGTGTTAGGACAGTTTTCCGAAATCACAGATTGATTTTTTTCCTGAGATCTATCTAAATAATGCTAAAGATGATGAAGGCAGTTTTCTAAGTATTTTGCAGCAGATAATTCTCAACTGGTCCACCTTCAATGCAAGGAGTTGCAGGATGGAGAAGTGACAGCACACAAAGGGAGGGGAAAAGTTTCCGTGCACTCAAAACCTGGTCAAACTTGGTGAGATTTCAAGAAAACTGTCTTAAAGGACATTTGTGTCCTTGCACAGCAATTTCTGACAATGAACTCATCCCTTTTACTCTCCCTCTCGGCCCAAGGACGCATAAATAGTATTTACCAGGGTTCTGTCTTTGGTCACAGTCCCTCAAAGGGGCCCAGTTTCACCTACACTGCGTGGGAGGCTGGGCAGCAACCCCACGCTTCCTGTCAAGGATTCCCGGGGCTACCGCCTGAACGTGGTCTAGCTTCTTTTCTTCTTTATGCTAATTCTGCCCTTCCAGCCCCTCTGGGCGGGCGTCTGAAGGCCAAGGTGAGACCCTCCCGGGAGATGAAAGGCCTGCAGCCTCCTGAGGGACGCAGGCGGAAAGAGGGGGGCGCGGGGGACGGTGACGCTGTGGCAGCGGCACGGACCACGACGCAGAGGGCCCGAAGTTGGAGCTGACGCAGGCCCTAAAGGTTCTATCCCCGCCTGAGTGTGGCTTCGGCCTTCGGAGCCCCACGAGGCCTAAGTCCTCCGGGGGGCGCTACGGCGGCTGGCGGAGGCCGTGCCGGCGACGAGACGGCCGGCAGCCCCCTCCCCAGACGCGCCTCAAGGCCTGGGCCGCGGGCTGTTGACGCGCCAACGGCGGGGAAGGCGCGCGCACGCGCGGGATGGGGGCGGAGGGAGCGCGCTCGGCGGTCGCCGCCGCGGCAACAGCAACGGAGGGACGCGAGGGCGGAGGGCGCGAGCCACGGGGGGAGGGTGGGGGGGCGATGGTGGGTAGCGCGGAGCGCGCGCTGACGTCGCCCGGAGTCACGCACGGAGCGCCGGGTTACGCGCCGACGTCTGGCTGCCACGACTAGCCGTCTGCGGCGGCGGCGGCGGCGGCGGCGGCGGCGAGCGGATCCCGCAGGGGAAGGAGGAGGAGGAGGGAGAGCCGAGGGGGCTGTGAGTGAGCGGGAGAAGCGGGGTGCGAGCCGGGCTTGCCCGCGGGAGGGGAGAACGAGCGCGAGCCGAGCCAGCCGACCGAGCCGCCTCCTCCTCCTCCCCTCGGCGTCCCGCCCCCGCCTGCCCGCCCGCCCTCCTCCCTCCTCAGCCGGCGGAACCCGAGCGAGGCGCAGCTCGGCTCGCGCCGCTGTCCAGGACAGGTGTGCGCGCGCGCGCCCTCCTCCCCTCCCCCCTCCTCGCGCCCGCCTCGCGCGCGCCCTCCCTCCCTCCAGCCCGCGCCCTCCCTCACCTGCGGCAGGACAGCGCCCGCCCTCCCGGGTAAGCCCCTCGCGACCTTCCCTGCCGCCACTGCCACAGCGCGAGGTCCCTCCCACCCCATCCCCTCTGGTGACCCTCTCATAGCCCGGGAATGATCCGTGTACCATTGTAGACATCCCCGCACCCTCCCTTCGGGGACCCCGGCAGTGCAGCAACGCCCCCCCACCCCTGTAGCGCACCAACGAATGAACGCCCTCCCACCTCCAAAAAAGAACAAAATCACACGCCCCTTAAAAAAAATCCAGACCACCAATGGTGCGATTTGCATGGCAATCCATAGCTCCTTTCCCCCTGGCCACCTTCGCCCGGGGCCTGGGACAGTGCGCCAAACGTGGCTGACACTCCCTGCACAGCAGCCCTGGCAGGAGGGGAGAGGAAAGAGGGTTCCATCATCTACGCTCCACTACCAGCCCTTCCTCTCCTCCGTTCAACCCCTTCCCTTGGCCCCCTCCCCCGCAATGCATACACCCGCCACGGATGCGTTGTAAAAATAAAAAATAATACATTGGTGCTGGTGCTGACATCGCGGATGAAGCCAGGCCTAGGGATGGGTGGCCCAAGCAAGGCATTTTTGCTGCCCCGTAAAGCTAAGTCAGGCAAGAGCCCCTTCTGCCTTTGTCGGGGGCAAAAGAAATGGCTGTGAAGCTGGAAAGTCTTCCCTTTGAGCGACTGTGGGCTCCAGAGGCTACCGAGATGTCTGTCGGGGAAGGGACAGCCCCTCCCTCCGCCACCCCCCATCCCTCCCATCTTGAGTCTGAACTTGGATCGCGAAAGGCCCAAGAGTCAGCCTGGGGCAACTTTCTTTGGTTCGTTGCTGTCTGCCCCTTGAGTAAATGCTTTCTTCATTTCCGCTGTCTCCGCGGGACCCTCTTGAGGGCTCTCATTCGTTTTTATTTGGACCCCTAACGTTTCTGTCGGAATAGGCGCTTTTGGACAGATTTTTGCAGCGGTGTCTATGCTTGTGTCCCGTGTCCTTGGAAGGGAGGTCCCAGTGCTTGATAATAAACTGAATTTGGTTTGACATCTTTCGGGAGACTGTCAGAGAAGGGAAGGAATTTGATTACTGCAAGACCCCCCACAGCTCCCCGCCCAAACTGACGTTTGCGATTTGCGGCTTTGAAAATTGGGAGTGTTTGACCAGTGTTAGAGTTGCTGATTTCATTCCTTTGGGTACTAGTAAAACCATTTAAGTATCAGCCGGAGTAGAGAGCTATTAACATTTGCATGGCTTCTGTTTGTACTTTTCGGATACATAAAATGTCGGGTTCTTTGAATCTCTGATCGAATTTAGAATGTGTGGTACGTTTATTTAACTCTTCTGCAAATGCTTGAAATGAATTGTGAAATGCGAGGGTTCTATCACATGGATTGTTCTCTTCGGATTTTAATTGCTTGATTCATGGCTTTAACCTTAAACATCAAAATAGCATTGAAGAGGCATAATTTTAAAGAATAGGTGAGCTATCGAAAGGGGGTATGCTTCTAAAGAATGACCAGTGAAATACTATTACTATAAATCTTTGTTGTTCTTGTTAAAGGTTAAGATTTACTTGAGAGTTTCCCTTAATTTTTCTAGTAGATAGCCATGAGATGAAATCGGTTATCCCTCTACTTTGAACACTTGCAGTACAACATTCCAGTTGGTTTTAATGATTTGGGTATTGAAGATAATTGTCTGGTTTAAGACTGGCATTTAACCTAAGTAGGACTTGAAAAATATCAGTTGTAATGTTTTTGTCTCTCTTCTCTTCTGGAAAGCTGTGATTTCTGTCAAGTATTAATCAGCATATTATTTCTGTTGGGAATTCTATAATCCAAAAGGATTTATTAATCAGGGGTAGATTTCCTCTCTCTAAGTCTATCTTATAAATGTGTGTGTTGATTTTTTACCTTTAAAAATCAAAGCTTATTGGGCTAATTTCAGAATTACCGGTTGTAGTTCATGCTGAGAAAAATCAAGGCTTTTTCCCTTTTTGTTCTGCCTGGTAATGTCTGTTTCACTTGCATGCAATTTTTTGTTGGTAAAAGTTAAAGACACAGAGATAGTGCAATTAAAAATAAAGCAATCTCTATTCCCTTCAAAATGTGTGCAGTGTTGATGAGAGAGCATAAGAATTCTAGAGACATTTATGAGATTTTTAAAATATTAAACCTACCTTGAGGAGAAAAGAGGTAATTCTGACAATTTTTTCGCTAACAGATATTTTACTGAATAGTACTATATTTCGTTTTCCCTTAGTCTTTTCTACATTAGGAAATGAAATTTGTGGGTTTCATTTTACAACCAATTTTTTAAAAATAACAAATTCAGACAACTAAGTACTAGAGCTGACTTCATTTACCAAGTTAGTATATTGTTTAGGTAATCAACAAATAGCTAGTAGTCTTTTTAAATTCACAAATTTTCTAATGGATTTTCAGTGCAAACATGCAAATCTAACTTTGAAATTCTATTTAAGGCTCTCAACTTTTTGTTGTGAGATTTTTCTGAGTCAATATTCATTTTTCCCAGACTGTCTTTTAAAGTACTATATTATATGGTGTAAGGAAAGTCAACTTTCTCTCCCCACCTTCCCCACCCGCCAGTCTGACCAAAAACCCACACTAGAGGCTTATCCTGAACTATGTGAGCAGTGGAAATGTGCTAAATATGTAGTTTGTCATTGGATTACTTTGGGAAAGGCATTAATAATCTTGTTTGCTTTTTAAATACATTTATAAAGCAGGCAAGATTGCAGGTACATATTGCTGGTGTGTATATATGTTATACATACGTAAAATAACTAGCATAAAAGAAGTAAGTACATAGTTACGTAGAGATATTCAGGTCTCAGTCCTTCGCTGTTTTAAGCTTAAAATTCCCAGTATAAGCGTGCAAATGAAATTTAATTTGTGTTTTGTCTAGAAACTTCTTCAGTTGCCTCTGCGCTGGGGAACTAAGAACTCGTTCCTGGAGACAGTCACTGTTTCAGAAAATCAGGGCACTCCCAAACGCACACTGCTTCAGAATCCCTGGATGTAAATGTTTGGGACAAAGGGCAAGAAATTTAGAGATGGTCCAAGAAGGTGGACAGTTGCAAGCTCTAGTTTTCTCTCTGGGGGGGGGGCGTGGGGGTGCGTTAACTTTTGCAAGGACAAAAGGCAGGGGCCGACTGCCCCCCACAGCGCAATCCTACTGGCTTTGTTGCTACTTTGAGCACTGGGGATGGGGCAAGGGCTTGGTTCTGCGCAAGGTAAACCCTTGACGCATAGCAGTGGTCTTTCTAGGTAGGATTTCGTGAGATTTAGTCTCAGTGGAGATGAGGCATGCATATCCTGCAGGGGTCTTTGTGGAGACACTGCTACTCAGCCTTTGCCACCCTATTTGGGGCCGGGGTCTATCCAGGGTCCTGATCGCTACTCTGTGAGCCTGGTGGAGCCGCCACTTTGCACATGCATTTTTGTGCTGAGGGTTCCTATATTCTTTTCCAGACAGGCTTGGGGATAGGGGAGGGAGTGCAGGAAAAGCACCGAAAGGGTCCTGTGGGGTACTGGAGGGTGCCCCCAAACTAAACGGATGTTTGTTTTTTTTTTTTAAATGAGGCCCGAAGCCTGGATTTCTCGCAGAGTGGGCCTTTCCTTCAGGGAGCAATTTCAGGAACCACTGGACAAACGGGGGTTCTAGGGCTAGTTCATAGGACTACCCCAGTTTGCTCTTTGGTAGTCAGGGTGCTTTGCCCTGTTTCTTCCTCTTTAGTGGGAAGTAACAAATGTCAACCCATAGCTGAAATGGCTAATACTGGGTAGAATGGGGCCTTTGCTAAAAGAAAGGGAAGCTGGGAGTTCTTAGCAGGCTGGTTTGCCCCGGAGGTGAAGTGTTATTTTAGGGTCAGGCTAAAGCCCCGGACTGGTCTGGGTTTCTTGATCTCTAGTCTTTTCTTCACCCACCTTTTTTCCAGGAAGCTAGAGTGAGTAGGTACTCCACTGTCTCTGGGGCAAACAGTAAAAGAGACAAGTCGGCTTACTTTGGGGAGCGGGGATGTTCACTGGGTTCGGAGCCCACGGATGGGATAAGCACATTTTTCTCAGGTTGTGGGCAGCAGTCCATGCTTTTTTTTGAAAATGCCAAGAGTAGGGCTGTGGAGTCTGTATTCTCTGAGACCCCTCCAGAAGGTGATGGGGAGAATATAGGGACATTGTCAGGGGATCCCCTGGAGATAGGCCTTAACTTTCCCACAGGCTGCCAGGACTGCAGACTGCAGTGAGGGAGAGGAAACATTTGCTATCTATCTGGGAAAGAGGAAAATAGGCCTTCGCTTATGCCTGAGATCTAGGAAGATATAAATCAATTATTTGAGCCCCTTTCTAAAATCAGAGCGACCCCTCATTTAGCTGTCACTCTCCAAAGACTTGTTGGTTAATTAACGGCCGGTAATCTAGCAGTCTGCCTAATAAACGTGCTCTTTTAATGTTTTATTTGGGGGGGAGGCAGGGGCTCTTCTTGACACTTAGAAGTTTCTGGGAGGAGGGGTGAAAGGGGCGAACGAACCTGCTTTAATGAATCCCGTAAGGAAATGCGTTTCCCAGGAAATTCCTGACATTTTTAGCTTGTGAATTTCCTAAAGCCTGCTGGGTTTTCTCCTCCATTCTGGGTCCTTCTCGAGAGGAAGAAGAGTGGGCTGGGGGCTGAGGGCTCGGCAGGGCCTGGTTCATCCGCAGAGCTGGCCGGCGACCGCGGTTGGGCTCGGCCCAGAGCTGGTGCCCCCCTTCCCCAAATCTCGGGAGGAGGAGGGGGAAGCGGGCGGGCAGTCTTGGTCCCCGAGGGGCCTGATTCGAGGGTTTTGGGTGCGTGTGGGGTTTCTTTTTGATTGTTGCTTGTGGGGGGGCAGTGGAGCCCACGGGAACAGGCACTGCGGGCACCCAGGCCCTGGCGCGGCCGCCGTCCTCTGCGCGGCTCCCCCCGCCGGTGAGTGCGCCCGCCCGCCCGACTGTGCGGGGCTGCGGTTGGGGGGAGGGGGGAGCGGGATCATCTGAGGCCAGAGCCGCTGCGCGGGGAGGGGGAGCGGCGGGAGCGAGGGGAGGGAGAGGGGAGGGACTGGCTAGGTGTCTGCTGCTCCGCACCACTGCCGCCGGCGCCCCGTCCTCATCCCTGGCAGCCCCTTCTGCAGCTCAGGGCTACCACCGCACCACCGCTCCTCTTCCTCGCCCGCCTCTGCGGCCAGGGCTCTGCTCTGCGGTAGGAGACAGCCCGGGCGGGCGCCGGGTGGGCCTGTCTGGGTCCGGGTCTGAGTCTGGCTGGGGCCCACGGGGAGGGGGGCCGTGACTTGGTGTCCCCTCTCCGCAGCGGGTTCAGTGGCGTCGCGCAGGCCCCTCCCCCAACATCCTCTCTTTAGGGTCACAGGAAAGCAGAGCTCAGGCCCGCTCCCCTGCAGTCCCCTCTCCCCCGAGTCCCCCAACTCCCTGGGCCGAAGCCGCCCGGGGTCTGGCCGACAGCGACGGCCACGGCGGTGGCGGCGGCAGCTGCGACGCGGTGCGCCCCGCGCCCCCCTGGCGCGGCGGGGTGTGGGGCGAGGGCCGGTGGGCGGGCGCCGCCTGGCGGGCGGGCGCGCGGGGCCGGAGGCGCGGAGGGGGCGCGGGTCACGTGCCGGCGGGCGGTGGGCGCGTACAGTAGGGCGCCTGCTACTGTACTGGGCGTCAGTGCCCTGTTACCGGGTCTCGTCTGTCTCGTCTCTCCCGCAGATCTCGCGAGAGCGCTGCTGGCTGTGGGGGTTGCGGCGGCAGCAGGCGGAGCCGGGGAGGGAAAGCAGCGGCGGCTGAGGCGACTGAGGCGGCGGCGGGCGGAGCGGCAGGCGGCGGCGGCGCGGCGGCGGAGCGCAGCATCATGGCGGACCGAGACAGCGGCAGCGAGCAGGGTGGTGCGGCGCTGGGCTCGGGCGGCTCCCTGGGGCACCCGGGCTCGGGCTCGGGCTCCGGCGGGGGCGGTGGTGGCGGCGGGGGCGGCGGCGGCAGCGGCGGCGGCGGCGGCGGGGCCCCGGGGGGGCTGCAGCACGAGACGCAGGAGCTGGCCTCCAAGCGGGTGGACATCCAGAACAAGCGCTTCTACCTGGACGTGAAGCAGAACGCCAAGGGCCGCTTCCTGAAGATCGCCGAGGTGGGCGCGGGCGGCAACAAGAGCCGCCTCACCCTCTCCATGTCCGTGGCCGTGGAGTTCCGCGACTACCTGGGCGACTTCATCGAACACTACGCGCAGCTGGGCCCCAGCCAGCCGCCCGACCTGGCCCAGGCGCAGGACGAGCCGCGCCGGGCGCTCAAGAGCGAGTTCCTGGTGCGCGAGAACCGCAAGTACTACATGGATCTCAAGGAGAACCAGCGCGGCCGCTTTCTGCGCATCCGCCAGACGGTCAACCGGGGGCCCGGCCTGGGCTCCACGCAGGGCCAGACCATCGCGCTGCCCGCGCAGGGGCTCATCGAGTTCCGCGACGCCCTGGCCAAGCTCATCGACGACTACGGCGTGGAGGAGGAGCCGGCCGAGCTGCCCGAGGGCACCTCCTTGACTGTGGACAACAAGCGCTTCTTCTTCGATGTGGGCTCCAACAAGTACGGCGTGTTTATGCGCGTGAGCGAGGTGAAGCCCACCTACCGCAACTCCATCACCGTGCCCTACAAGGTGTGGGCCAAGTTCGGACACACCTTCTGCAAGTACTCGGAAGAGATGAAGAAGATCCAAGAGAAGCAGAGGGAGAAGCGAGCTGCCTGTGAGCAGCTCCACCAGCAGCAGCAGCAGCAGCAGGAGGAGACCGCCGCCGCCACCCTGCTACTGCAGGGTGAGGAAGAAGGGGAAGAAGATTGATCAAACTGAATGAAAATAAACCCCCACACATGCATACACACACACACACACACACAGTCACACACAGAGAAAATATACTGTAAAGAGAGAAAATAAAAAGTTAAAAAGTTTAAAAAAAAATTAACTGTTAACTCCAAGGGAGCACCACCCACAGAACCTCCACCAACTGACAGTTTCTCTTCTTGACTTGCCACCCATCGCTGGATGTTGTCCACTTTATCCACCATATAAAACAGTAAGCAGCTGCTAAAAACAAAAAACAAAAAAAATACAAAAAGTAATAACATTATATGAACTGTGTTTCCTACTTGATTAAAAAATATAAAGAACTGAGTGTTTATTTCCCTAATTAACCAAGAACTTTTGTACACGTTTAAGCTATTATTATTAAAAGTGTTTGCAAAATGGTCAAGATTATAATATTGCTGAATTATATAAAAGTCCTTTTCATGTTGAGCTAACATTTGACTTTAGCACAAAAAAGAGATATTTTAGAACACGTAAAATAATATTTTTAGTTTTTCTCATTTTGTTACCAAATTTCAGACCTTACATGGAGGTTATAGTATATTTGACACCCTATATACCTGTGATTAGAGATGTGTATATATATTTGAGGGCTAGGCATGCTGTGTGTCTGAGCTTTGTCTAAATGTTATGCAGAAGTTTGTAGAGTTAAAGGTACGTAGGTTTAATTCATGCAAGGTAAACAATAAGTGCTCTCTTTTATACAATATGCATTGCATCTGGACCTTAAACATATAAAAAATGGTCAGTGAAACTTCTGTGAACATGAAGAAATTATTAAAAAAGGCATTTAAATGAAATTTGCTAAGTTGTGATTTTTACGGTTGGAACCAAAGTTATTCAAATAGTAAAAGGAAAAGGAGAAAGAAAGAAAAAGGAAATCTCCCATAATATTTTTCTGCATCTGTTTGCTTTGACTGAGTAGGCGTTTTTTGTCATTATTGTGTATATGAGATGTACTTGTACCGTTCATAATATATTTTTTTTTATTATGTGTAGAAAGAGTTTAAAAATTTAACTAACGTGCAGCAATTTCCAGTGAACCTGTACTTGGACATCAGGTAGTGAGTCTTTGTGGTCACTAGCACTGTCTCCTAAACTTGTAAGAGGTCTGAAGCTATCCTTTGATTTTCGCCAGTGCTTTTAACTTATGTAGACCTGTTAAAAAGCAAAGCAACACAATTATAGTTATCCTACTGAGCCATGGATTCTGAGTTTCATTTTAGAAGTGAAAGCCAAGTTGGTGTATGTAAAGGATTTCCATGTAGCTGTGGTGCTAGTTATTACTGGCTACATTATATGCTAAGTGTATTTGTGTTCCCTAAGTGTACAAGCCTATCAAAAGTATGTTCTATAACTCATATAATCAAGGTTGTAGGGTATGAAAATGCAAAGCTTAGGAGAGCACTTTACCAAACTGGTGTCCTCCAAACTGAAATTGTTTGTAACGATAGTCTTACAGGTTTTCATTTAAAGATGTTTGTGTGCTTTTATTTGACAACTAACTTCTTGCTGCTGTATAGTAAAATATTAATATATTTTTATCATTAAACTGCTGCATGACTATCATCTTTGAGTGAAGAGAAAATGTTATAAAAAAAAAAGATGCCTTAAACAGTACATTTTGATTTGGAATTCTGTAGAAAGTATTTTGGTTAAAAAAAAAAAAAGGATTTTGTCTGGTAGAGTTCTGGGGATGGAATTGTTTCTTGGCAAATCCAGCCATTTAGATCTAACTGCTGTATGTAGAAGACACCACCTGTAGGAGCTGGAAGGTATTGGTGCTTCTCACATTTTAAAGCATTGGCCTAGGAAGGTGAAACAGTTGTCCTTTTGAAGGATTCTTTTTTTTTTTTTTTCTTTTTGTTCTGCTGGTTCTTTGGGTTTTGATTTGATACTTTTAAACTCCCTGGTTGAGTGTGTTGTCTTTGTTTTTGAGATCTACTGTATGTGTTGAATAACAAGCTATTTCCATTGTACTGTGCATTTTCCCATTAAATTGTTTGCTTTTAATATTCATACAACGTTGAATAAGAGGTGACCGTACAATAGTTAGGAGTTTCTTTACTTACAAAATCACTGGAAATTATTAAATTGCTTTCCCCTCCCCCCAAGGTGCATTTTTCTTATTTCCGTATAGTAAAGTTGAGCTTTTACAGTGCATAATGTGACATTTGGAATGCTTATCAACTGCATGTAAACATTAATAACCTGCACTTTTTTGTCTTAAGGTTCGTTGAGCTGTTTTGTTCACTGTACTTTAACTGTGATATGGAAAAGACTGCATTCTCTGTGTTGTTACTAGTTAGGAAAGAGAATTGCTTTGATTTTGTCTCTTGTTTACTATAGCTTCTTAAAGTTAAGCCTTGTACTACAGGTTGTTGGAGTACTCCTAGATCAGTGTTTCGTAGTAGCCAGCAATAAGTAGTGCAAGTCAACAAAAACACAGCAAACTTAGGCAAAGTGTCCTTTCTTTGAGATGCGAGTTCTTTCATGAGGTTTTCTTTAGGGTCAGAGTTAACCTAAAGTGAAGCCTTGCTTACCTATAGACTTCAGATTCTGCTTGGAATCCTACCGGATTAAGAAGCACATGTATTGTGCAATTGTCTTTACACTATAACAGTTAAACACAATCTTACTAAGATTCTGAAACCAGTGTCTGATTTACGGTCAGTGGATCTAAAAAGAAATCCACATGCAAATCTTTTAAGACTTCAGAGGTGATTATAGAAAAGACTAAGTGACTGTAAAGATGCTCTTTTTTGCATCTCACTTTATCTCCCCACACACCCAACCTTCCCTTCACCCCTCTCCTGTTGCATCCTTTCCCCACCCTTTCTCCCAGGTGCTCGGTACTTTACCAAGGTTCTATATCTCAGTGTTTTATGTTGGAGTTTTTCCTTGTTTTTATTTCACTGGTTGGTATACCCTGTTTTGTGTTGAAACAAAAAAGGAAATGGTATATTTGACCATATGTGTTATTCATAGAAGACAGTATGATCAAATGTGCCAAAAACAAGCAAACAAAACTTAATTCCTGCAAGTATGCCTTATTTTTAATGATCTGCTTTGTCTTACAATTAAGGTCCAAGAGCTTGGTTAAACTATATTATTTGCCTAAGTATAAAAGAAAACTTGAAATGCATTGCAATATTGATGTTCTTTAAAATGAGAGACACTGTCAAGTAATTTAATTCAGAGATCAGCCACCAGATCTGAAATGCCCATATATATGTGTGTGTTTGGTGTTTTTTTTTTTTTTTTCTTTTAAATCACCAAATCTTTTTTAAAGCTACTTTTTACTTGTGCCTCCTATTTATCATGCTGATGTTAGAAGCAGCAGTCATCCAGCCACAGAGGGAGCTAAAGTTAACTAACCAGAACTGTAGAAATCATTATACATGCCTTTGACGACAAAGGAAGTTCATAAGAAAAGCTATGTTGGCTTTTCCTCCACTAGATACAGATTGGAGATAGATGAATATTTGCCAAATGAAAAAAAAAAGACAATGCGAGTCAGGAAAGACAAACTTTTCCAGCTTCTCAAAAGCCATGGAGAGTAGAAACCAAAACCAACAAATTAAAAACCTTGAAAGTCTCACTTTCTAATTTTCCCATGCAGGGGTTTGTAATTGACTCAAAGTGCAAAGTATAGCAAAGTGTGTTTTCTAAGGTCTTCGCATCTAGAGATGGATAACTATTTTGATTTGATTTTTCAGGTAATGGAGAAAGCTGCTAGTATTTTTAACCCCTGCCTAAAGAAGACAGATCATTTCATTTGGGAGCAAATACTTATTGCCTTGAAAAATAGCACTGTAATAGCCTATGATAATTAGTTGTAGAGTAACCTTTATCCCTTTTAAACTATGCAAATTATTAAATAAGTGTAAATTAGGATTCAATTAAAGATAGTTGATTATATTGCAATCAGATGGCATTCACAAACTTAACTGGAGCATATACAAATAAATTCTATTAGACTAAGAGTTTTTGTATGCTAACAGAAAAATATAATTTAGCTACCTATTCTAAAAATGGTGAATATTATTAATATTGTATAATAGGACTGGGAAGACTGCCTCCTTTTTTGAAGAGAGAGAGATTAAGGATTTTTATAATTGTTTTTCATCAAATTTTAATATTTTTGTCAAATTTTTAGGTATTTAATTTGTAAAAGTTTGCTTTGTACTGGCATACAGAAAATAGGGTATTGATTTTAAACTTTTTGAAGCCAAGTGATCAAGTACATTTGTAATAAAAGTCAATGGATCTATATCAGTTGTACTCACTGTTTTCATTTCTTATTAATATAGGAGTAGTGTATTTTTTTCTGCAGGAATACGGAACTAAATTGGGGTGGAAGGGAGGGGAAAGAAAAGTCTGTTGATAACAAGAGTCCGGGTGGGTGCCATGGCCCAAGCACTTTATAGCCTCTTTAAGTCAGTTAAGATTTGGTGTATGCACATGTCAGATGATGCATATGTCAATTTTTTTCTTCCTTTTTTCCTATGGAACTTGATATTCGTGGGGGTCATCTCATTTATTTTGGTTTCTGTGCTTTGCATTTGGCACTTGAAACTTTCTAAACTTAACATTTTTCTTTTGTGACATTTTGGGTTTTCTGCCATCCATGGTGACCCCACCATGGGCATGATTATTTTTCCACATATGGTTCACCTCTCAGATATTCCCACTCATTTTTTCATATCACACACACACAAACACACACATTTCTAGATGGTTTTATAATGGGGATTTCTGAAATTGTTCCTCTGGTGGCTTTCATAGCTCCACAGTTCATTTTGTTTTACGTGTGAACATGCTTTTAAGGTTCTTCCCTATAAAGAATGAGATACCAAATCTAATGACTTTTATCTCCTTTTAAGAGTCTTTTCAATATCAGAATGAGATCCTGCTCTCTAGTAAAAGGTTACTAAAGCAAGGGAATCTTTAGCAACTTAGATTTGAAACAATTGGTGATAACTCTGAGTATAACATTTATAGTTTATTATCCCTAAACCTGAATATCTTCGTAATTTGGAGATATATTGCCCCATGAGAATGGAATGAATAGGAAAGAATTTATTAGAATCAGCAAAGTGAATAATTTTGCTGAAATTATTTGTGTGAAAGTTGTCTGTTCAAGTCTATCCATTTTCAAATTATACTTTATGATATATGTAGGGTTTCTTTTTCCCATTGCAAGCTAACTGAATGTAGGCTTTTCATAATGAAGTACATGATAAAAACTAAAATGATTACTGCTCTTACAATTATTGTTTTCACCCAGCAGCATGAATTACTGTAGAGAATTTGCAACATTTTAAAGATAGCCTTTTAATGTTTGAGGAGTTATTTGATCCTAAAACCTAAACTTAAGGCCTAGACATTTCACAGATTCTTTCTGAACAGAAATTTCATTACGGACTAAGTGAAGATAAACCTAAACTAGCAGGTAGAGTTTCAGGATGCAAGAACAACCAGGTGAAAAGTGAAAGATATGCTAGGTTTCAAGCCAATAGTTTGTCATCTTTTAGCTGCTAAACTGACTGCAAAGTTTTGATGGCACTTTATGTCTTTAGAAAAGTTGAATATGGAAAGATCACTTGTTAAAAACATTTTCTTAAAAAGAATTTCATAGCTATTCGTTTTTATTTTGTATATGTGCTGCCGAAGCAAGCACTATTCATTTTTATTTTGTCCCCATATTATGTTTGGTAATTTTTTTTCCTGATGTGCTTTGCTTTTGTGGAAAATTGTCTTGTTTGATAGGTAGCAACATGGTGGTGATCCTCTGCATGAAATGTACTTCTCACAGACCAGAAATATTTTACTCATTTTGGATTTTCAGGATTTTTGTGTTTTCATGACTATCTATTTTGCTTTTGATGATTATCAGTAATTTGCTCAATAATTAAATTTTGGTAGCATTTCATGAAAAAAAAAATCAAGCTAAATAGTTCAGTTTTATTGATTTTAGGATCTACTGTAATGATTCAAGAGGACTCCAAGTTCTAGAACCAAGCCCTTGTCTGCTAGAATTTCGAACAATATGAAAATAACTCTTTTTACCATGTGTTTTGGTCTAAACTGCATTGACATACAAAAGGATCCTAGGAGGACTTAAAATGTCCTATTATGAAGTGGCCATTACACTTGTGGGACAGGTGACTTAGGTATTTATCTTGGCTAGTTTAGTGATGGCCATCAGGTAATGAATTGTTAAACACATGGTAAGATTGGGTAAAACTCCCATTCAGCTGGAGTGAATTGGCAATTTCCAGTGCAGGTAGTTGGTGGTATTTGACCGACCTACCTATCTACCTACCTACCTACCTACCTACCAACCATATACATAGGCATTTTCTTTCTCCTATCCTCCTTTTTCCTTGTTTCTCTCTCCTTTTTCTCCTTATTCTTGTTCTTGTCGAAAGCCTGCCCAGTAGCAATCAAGCTTAACCCCCTTGAGAGGGAAGTAAAGAAATTGCTGACTCCTGCCTTAAAACATAGCTAACTGATGATCCAGAAAGAATTGTATATTATGAGGTAATGAGGCAGTTTTTTTCTGACTGCTGTTTTTCCCATAGTCATAAGTTGGCAGTTTGATGGGCATGGACATTAAGAAATTGTGACTTTTGAAGAGAGTAAGAAGTATGTGTATTTGGGGGAAGTTACTGGGGGCTGAGACTTAACTGGTATAGAAATTTGAGCACAGAACGGGGAGAGCTGTTTAATGTGTTCATAAACGGGAGCATGAGAGGTAAATAAAGGAATAACTTGATTGGAGGTAGAGTGGGAGAAATTGTTATTGCAGGTAGGAGAAGTTACTAAGATGGAGTCGTAAATGAATGTTTTTTGCTAAGGACAATGGAGTTGATGTTCAGTAAGGAAGTTTCAATAAAGCTAGAGAAAATGGGTCCCGTCCATTGTTGGTTATGAGAAAGCTTTAGGTCTGTAACTTGATGTTATGATGATGTATTTACAAATCTTTTTTCAGGTGTAGGGTGTTTGCTTTATTAGGACAAATTAAGTAGCACAAAGGTGGGATGGCAACTTTTCTGGTCCAGCCAAGTTGGTACTGGGGACTTAACTATTTTGGAGGAAAGAGGATAAATTTCAAACTTTTTCAGAGTTGTCATTTTTAAACTATCAGAAATAGTTACACACATTATTCTCTGAGCTCATGTTACAATGTAGTTTTATTTACTTTTCAAAATAGTCCTAGGTCAAATCATTCCATTTTACAGTCCACAAAGATCCATATTATGCCTTGGCTTTACAGAACCTTGAGCCTTCAGTCCACATAAATTTTTAAGCTAGAGGATTAAAAAAACTGGGTAGAAACAATAAATTGCAACTTTATATATATATTTTAATTTCTTCTTCATTTTCAATCCTAACAACTATTTAGTCTTGTAGGCTTTATGAGGTCCTCAATAATACTGCATTTCTGGAACTAGATAACATACCCCTGCCTACAGGTTTGTGTTTATTTTCCTACCGTCCATGTTACTTTAGAGTTGTAGAATTCCTGAGACTTCAGTCGTGGCAGATGTGACTAATATAATTTTGTACATATTTGAAGTTCTTTATGTCCTTTGTAGGCTGAACTGGTTGTGTTTAGTTTTCTGTTCCCATTATCCTAGGATCATTTTAAATTATTTAAGATAAAGAATTGCTGTAATACTCATTTTTTTTTATAATTCAAGTATATTTATATTAACTTTTCTAGTTTGGTGTCGACTTAGTCTCAGTGCTATTGACTGGTTACTTTCAAGTTCAATTTTACCCAAATTTGTATGTTAGTGATAAAATCTCTTTAAAGATAGCCAAAAAGTTGTTCTGATTTTGTGTTTGGAAGGTGACTTTTTTTAATTGTTACAAATGTCGAGTTCGTTAACAATAGCAGATTTATCTTTGTTATAGGTGATTTTGTAGAGTTGGCACTTGATATGATTTCCACATTTTATTGTGTGTCAGATTTTAATTATAGTACAGATCCGTACTATAACTTGTTTAAGTCAGTGCAGAGCCTTCTTAAATAGCCCCTCCCTTAGGAATCGCTTCAAGAAAGGTGAATTCCCAAAGCTGTGTCAAGAACCAGTGATTTAAATGACTGTGAGACAAATCTTTGAAAGACTTCCTTGAGTCTAGTCAATGGAGATAAATGATAGCCCATTTCCATGCTGCATACAGTTGTTAGGGTTTATAAAGTTGTCAGTGTGTAAAAGTGCAAAAGCAGGAAAGACTATGTGAAGTTGCCTATGAAATTTCTAATTTTCTTTATTTGCACTATTTATCTTTGCACTTGATTTTTTTAAATTCAGGACTAGTCACTTTCATTTTTGTTTCTAGTCTTTTCTAATTTCTTACAGAATTATTTTCAATATCCCACCCAAAGCAAAACTTATATGCAATTAAATATACTTTATAAGTCCAAGAAAATATTTCTTAGTGTTAGCTATATAGAATAAAAATTTTGTTTTGATAAAATTTTTAATATGGGCCTTTATTTGCCAGTAAAATCCTTTGTAAACGTGAGCTTTATTAAACTATTTGAATAGACAAAGTGAAGCTTAGGATAGGGAATATATATATATATGTATGTATGTATGTATGTATGTATGTATGTATTATGTATGTATATGAAATGATCTCTTTGCAATTTCCAGCCTGAGATGGCCTAGTTCTGGAGTGTTGATTGGTTTTCAACTGAAGTCAATGAGATTTGAGTCTTGCTAGGTATTGGCTTAAAAAGCTAGACGTGAAGCGAGTGGCAAGTGGCAGCTCCCTCTTTCGTGTAGATTTCTGTAATATAGAGTTTCTTCATGGTCAGTATGCTATAACTGGTATTGAAATAATTATATTAAATGAATATTCCTTTTTGGAATTCAAGGTTGACTCACTTTTTGAGGCGAGGGTGGCAAGGAGTAAGGGACTTTAACTAGAAGCATTCTTATAACCTCAAAAATGTACTCTAGAAAGAATGGAACAAAATGTGTACCTGTGAATATTTTTTTTTTTGTCTTAGTGAGATTGTACAACAGTGTTCAGAATTGCAAAAGAAAAAAAGTTTGACAGTTTTGTCAATAGAACAGAAATGTGTTTTGGCTAAAATTATTTTTGATTTTTATTTAATTTTATATTCCCTTCCCTATAGCCTTTTAGATGCTTCATACTTAAAACCAAGAAGTGAGAGGCCTCTTTTCAGATCTGGTTTATTTTTGGAATGCTTGAGTGTGTTTCTGGATGGGGGTGCAGGGAGTGGTGTTTTAATTCTTGACATGCTCTTCTCAGCATGTTTTGCTAGTCATTCCGGATCTTATGTTTGCAAATTTTGTTGGAAATTCAGTGATGTATTTGAAATGCATCACTGTGAATGCTTGTGGCTGGACTTTGTTGTGGAATCTGTGGCTTTGTTTTTAATTTGGATAGAAAGCTAAATCTTCCTTGTTCAGGTTACAGGTTTATCTGGTGAATTGTGCTGGTCGTTGTCTAAATGCGGACCAATTTTGGGAAATGAAAGTTGACGAATGTGTATTTGACTCTAGATAATCCTTTACTCAAAATTGTAAATTAGAGGCTCATATCATTGCTGTTGTCTTAAGTTTCATGTTGTCAGTTCTTTAAATGTAGATGATGATCAACATTATATCTATGAATTTTCTTTAGGAAGAGACAAAAACTCAGTCTCCAAGCGTTTTCTTGGAGACAAACTTTACCATATATGAAAAACGAAAAAATTTAGAAAATGGCTTTGATTATTTTTATTGGAGTTCAATCAGCTTAATTATTTTTCCTAGTTTGAAGCACTTATTTCCCAAATGTGAATAAAGGGGAAAGATCAATAAGTTGGCCCTTTTTATTGAGGCCATTTTTAGTTTCTGCCCCCCGTCCCTCCATCCTGGTATGAAAGAAATTACGGGTATCCCTCTAAATCCCTGTAACCCCTTTTTGGGGTCACAGATACCTTTGATAATCTGATGAACGTGGTGGACCCGCTCCCCAGGGGGAAAAAAAACTGCTCCTACACAGATAATTTTGCGTATAACCTCAGGGGCATCTCTTATCTTCTGAAACCCAAGTTAAGAATCTCTGCTCTAAGTAAACTCCATAGGAAAAATAATAATAATAATGCATTTAATTGATAAAATTAGAAACTATTGGCTTAAAACATTGAGATAGGAATTATTGTTAGATGGTGGCCCCTACTTAAAATTGTGACTTGTAACCAGCTTTGTTAGACGTTAGACCATCCAGATGGAAGGAAAAAGAAGTAAAGTTCTGAGAGCTGTTTCTAAGGAGTCAGGGCATCCCTCTCTAGACATGGGAGCCATGTCTAGTGTTAAGGTTCAAGGCAGGGGTCAGGGTGCCTGACAGCTTCTAGCAGGGTAGAGTTTGATAAACCACAATGCTCAGGATGACTAGGGGTTAGCCATTATCTTAACCCCTTCCTCACCAAAAGATTTTAGTTTTGTCTATTGGGAAACAAGATGTCACTAGGGAAAAAAAAGATTTGCCTTATAACTTTGCTGGAACACATCAGTTGGTGACATGGGACACCAGTATTTTTGAGAAGGTGCATAAAACCAAAGTAAATTATTCTCTATGTAGAATATTATTTACTAGTAACATTTGTTTGGATGTATTAGCTTTGACAATTTTTACCAGTAAATACTGATTTTGTTTAAGACTGGGAATCCAGTTTATAAATAGAATAGTTGATATATCTGTCCTTTACCCCATGTAAAGAATAGTTTAAAGATTTATGCATACTTTTTACTTTCCTCTCTTGATGCCATGGAGTGGGGTGGGTTGGGGGGGATGTCTTTGAGTCAACTACTGACAGAATGTCTTCTCCAAATTTGAAAATTGAGAAGCAGCACTTTAAGTCTAACTCTACACCATTTTAGTGCATGTATTAGTTTTAATAATGATTTTTGGTGCATGCCTTTGGGCTTATTCAAAAGTGTACAATAGGAAAGTATATTTCCTTTCTTAGAAAGGAGATGTTTTTCTACTTTGCAACATGTGATTACAAAATCTTCCTCTCTGGGAAGATTAACCATGTATTGAACTACTGAAAAGTATATATTTTTAGATATACAGAAGGAATCTACATGGAGCAGCATTCAGACCTATATAGAAGTCATAGCATTCTGTATAGGACCAAAAAGGAAATAACATTAAACTCTTAAACAGACTTTGTTGGGTAGAAATACCTTTAGATCTTGCTTTGACTTCGAAAAAGAAAATGCCACAGAAGTTTGCTGAAAACTTTTGTTGCTTGAATTTTCTCTGTCAGTGTATTTAGCCCAAGTACAACAGTTTTGGGCTAACACATAAGAATCAAAAACAAAACAAAACAAAACAAAAACAAAGCTAACTAAATAGATCAGTCTGGTTTGTCAATCCAGCTTGACTGAAATAAGTAAACTAATCGCTCGTAACATGAAAAACTGTCCAACTCCTCTAAGGTTTTGACAAAATAACCTTGGCTGATGTGGGAAGGTTCCCACTTTGATTTCTGACCTGACAGCGAAGATTCATGCTTGACATGATTTCAAACCTGACAGTGTCTGTTTAAGGAGCTATGGTACAGTTTGCTAATTCAATCCCAGATACCTGTTGATTACCCGTGAGATCTAGAGTCCAAAGTAGCCAGCAGCTGTATCCCTGAGTGCTCTGTGCCCATCAGATCTCTTAAAGTAAGCAGGGTTGGGACAGGTCACAGCTCAGATGAGTGACCTCAAGTGCTGTGGACAGCCCCAGATTCAAGAATTGTATCAACTTTCTTGGGAGTCATCACTGAACTAACGTCCCACACGGTATTACTTGCTATAGATGCTCTCTTTTGGAAGAGGCCCAGAGGATACATCCTAATCGCTTGTGGTACTCAGAGAGGGGGTGCTAACTCTGATGCCCTGGCCAAATTCCAGTTTAGGGATGTGGGTCTTCTTCTTGCCATTCTAATTGGAAATGTGCATCGCTTCCCATTTTCCCTGTTGATCTCAGTGCAAACTTGCACTAGTCTGTTTCTTTGCCCCAGTCCCAAGTCTCTAAGATGCTGGTGTGTATTATATGGGCCAAGTTCATGCCTTGTCCTAATGCACAAGAGTTGAGGAATGAGTGACCCTGGTGTACTTGGAGAACACACAGGAGCGGCCCTGTGTTTGGAAGATAAACTTGTGATGCTTTGGGGATGAAATTGGCCCTCTTTTAGCATAATTTGGGGAATGTGCACTGGCCGGAGGCTTCCAGCCATGAGGTGTGAGCTGAAACCTACTTTCCCTCTTTTCTTATAGCATGTTGAGAAAATCTGTTGGGTTTTCAGCAGTCAGGGAAGGCCGGAGTTCTGCAGCTTTAATCTGGGTAACTTGAGGCTGGTTTGAGCAGGACTTTGGTTAATTAACTGGGTTCTCAGATGCCACAGACTCCGTGAAAAGTCACCATTATTTTCAATGGTTGTGATAGAATTTCCCCCACTAGTCATTATTTTAAGATTATATTGCAGAGTCGTTTTATTTGAGCTTTTTTGTGTATACACAATCCCAAACTGGAAGAAATTTTAAAAAAAAGGAATCCTGCTGTGAAAGGTATATATTACTCTAGATTTTTCTTACTGTAAATATTGTAAGATTGTAATACTGTCGATATTTTATTAACCAACAAATGTTAATCTATGTGAATTCAGACTTATTTTAAATGTGCTTCTTATTTACTGTGTGTGGTCCCTGTTGCTGACAGTATTAAGTTATATTCTGATGTAAGATTAACTTTATTAAAGAATGTAAACATTAATGTTTCCTTATGGGAAAACAAATAAAGTATAAAGAAGACAATTCTTTTAATTAAAATATACTGTGTATTTACACTTGCTAGACCCAGCACCACTTATAAATTTAGTACACTGTTCAGAGTTTTAGTTACCACAGCTGACATGGTTGTGCTCTATTTGAAAGTCCAAGAGTAGGTATTGTTGGAATATAAACAGTTTGTATTTGTCTGCTGTGAATCAATCTTGAAATTTCTAATCAAGTTTGTAAAATTTTTATAGTAAAACATTTTAATGACAATTTAAAAATTTATCTTCTCTAAAGAATGGTCAAAACTATATCCTTTCAGAAATATAATTGTTCTTTAATATCTTTCCAAAATGACTTTGGTTAAATGGACCAGATGTATATTAGTTAAAATTTAGGACAAAGTTGTGATATTCTTTGCGTTTACAAGTTAATCCTTATTGGAAATGTGCCAATTATACAGTAGAATATCATTAATTTGCACTGTTTGGGGACCCCATTAAGAATGCTGAATTTTGCCAACTAAGAAGTAAGCAAATGCAATTTAAAAAGTAAATCTGAGCATTCTGTATTAAATATGTGCAGTTATTATCACATGAAGAAGCGCAGTGTGTCGGGCTGTAATATAACCATACTTGCTGTCATGTTCTCCCATCTCAGTGCTGGGAACTCACCATGTGGAAACCAAGCAAATGTGTTGTGCATCAGCCGGCTTGAGTTTGTTCAATATCAAAGCTGAAACTAGCGAGGTCTGCTGTACTGCTTATTGAAGTATTGTGATTCTTTTAGGCATTGATTCTTATAAAATATATACTGTAACAGTATACTTTGTACAGATTTAAATTTTATTTGAAAAAATGAAATAAAGTAGGCAAAAAATAAAGATGTTTATTTTTCATGTGACTACATAAACAGATCAGTCTTTTGTTTCAGTGCCTTTGGGGTGGCGGTCTGGTTGCTCTTGGATTTTTTTTTTTTAATAATAGGTGGAAACCGCTTTTAGGACTGAGCAGCAGGTATACTTGGCTGGTCATTAATTGGCTGTGATCCCGAAGTGTGCTCTCTCTCACACTGGAAAACTCTCTTTTATGTTCCCTTTGACAACAAATAGGTTCTTCTTAAAGATTTTATGTGAATGGCCTCCCTATCTTGCTGCTTGATTCAGTTTTTTAAATTCTCTGTTAGTGTGACGGTTAACCTAGCCATCACAGCTGAAAAGAAAAACTTTTCTCGTAGATCATGCTCCTTTCCCATGGAAGGTTTTCTGTTGTTTTAAAGTTGGAGTTGGTTTGGGAAAGTGGAAGAGTTATAAAAGCATATATAACAAAAGATGAAGAGAATCCCCTACAGAAAATCGAGGTTGTGCTTAAAAATAAGATCCTTTCAAAACTGCTTTTCTAGTGAGTGGAGTGGTAGACGATAAATGAAGTTACCGATAAAATGTGGCACGGGAGTGAGCAAAAGAGTTTTAACAGGACTTTCTCGTGGAAGTTTAGATTATCTGCCCAAAAAGAACCATCCCAGTTTTGACTAAAATCAGTGAAGGCCTCAGACTCCCTCAGTCTTTAGAAGTGGAGTTGAAAGTGCCATTTGTGACTTTCTACTCATTTTATCTTTACTGATGCTTTCGCTGAGGGGCTGGATCTGAGGAAGGCTTGGAACACTATAGGATTTTTTTTTTTTTCCAATGTTACTTACATGTGTATGACAGCAGTTACATTCTAAAAACCGGTGCTTGGACATAGAACTATCTCAAGTTCACAGATTCACAGTTCCCGTCTTCCTTGCATGAATCCCAAGACTGTTTTGTTTTGATTTATTCTCTTGCTAAAATAGCCCTCCTTTGTAGAGCACAGCAGAGTTAGACTAGCTTCCACATCTGACAGCCACCAACTCCAATAGAAATAATGTAGAAATTTTGCTGTGTAAAGACTTAGAGCTGAAGGTGCCAGTATTTGAGGGGGACAGGGGTGGGAGGTGAGAGGGGGAGGAGAGTGAGGTGCTAACAAACTTAAGTTTCCCCTAAGTTCTCCAGTACCTGTCATTTGGGGGGCACACAGAGGTCAAGCAGGTGGATACTTCCTGAAGAGGAGACCAAATTCTCCTCTCTCCTTGTTCCTCAAGGTGGAACAAGGCAAACCCTTGGGTCCTGTGGGAGAGGTCTGCAATTAAATATGCCCTGTGGCCATCTTGGAGAGCAAGGGGTGAGGTTCTGTAAGACTACAGGCCAAATACCCCAGACTTGGGGTAGATCTGAACTATAGGGCAAAGCTTTTAGGGCCATAAGAGCCCCTTAAGAAAGAAGCCCAGCATGTTCAACAGAACTGTTTGTCATTTTAACTTAGCTCTTTCTTTTCTAAAGTGATGTAATTGGCAAGTTCTTCCCACCCCCACCTCCAGTGGATGTTAACTTTTTATGTGGCATGTCATTCACTTTGGCTCTTTTGCATGGTTTTTAGAAATCTCTTTGTTCCCTGTTCCAGTAACAACTTCTTTCCAAGCAGACAAGACTTTTTTTGATTTGGGGTACCGGGTTTTGGAAGAGGTTCTGCTCATTCAGGATCAGAGGAGAGAGGAATCTTTTTCCACCTTTGACTGCAGCTGACCTCAGGGCCAGCACTGCTTCCACTGTACTACTGTCCCCCACAGCTCTGGAACCTGAAGAGGAGGAGCTGATTCCCCCCAACCCCCGAAAATGGGAGTTCTACCTTAAGTTTGAAGATCTCCAGAAGGTTCCCCATAACATTCCAATTTTCCTGCCAACATTGATTTTCGTTCATTTTGATTTATTCAAATTAGGTCATTTGGCACTTAGGTTGGCAGTGAGAAAATGTCACAAAACAGACTAAGAGAAGGATATCCGCACCTTACAGCTAGCTGGGTTTCCAGTTAACCTCACCACCCTGGGAGTCCTGACGCCCCCGAGTGCCCAGCTGTCATTGCAGACCCTCCCCAGGGAGGAGAGGTTTCTCCTGGGGAGATAGGCAGCAGCTCCAGCCTGGCTCCACTTTCTCTCTGTCTTGGGCCATAACACTGTGGGTGGGTTTCTACTGCCATTGTCCTAAATTTTTTTTCCAAGTCCATCACTTTTAATAATTCCCCACCCCAGTTTTATTGAGTTATATTTGACTCATCACTGTGTAAGGTATACAGCGTAATGGTTCACACATATATTGTTAAAGATTACTGCATCAGTTCTGTTAGCATCCATGGTCTTATATGGATATAATAAAAAGAAAGTATTTTTCCTCATCATGAGAACTCTTAGGATATACTCTCTTAGCAACTTTTGCACATGTCATACAGCAACTAGTCAGCATGTCATATGTCACATCCCTAGAACTTATGTTCCTGGAAGTTTGTGCCTTCTATTTTCCTCCGATTCCCCTTCCCAACCATCCTTGATAACCACAAATCTGATTTATTTTACTATGAGTTCTTTAATTAGATTCCACTTTTAACAGATTATACAGTATTTGCCTTTCTCTGGACTTTTTTTTTTTTTTTTCCCCACTAACATTGAGTACTTAAAATATGCGAGTCTCCAAGCTGAGCATTTTTATCTACATTATTTCTTTCAATTCCTAATACAACCCTGTGAGATGGGCACTAGTATTACCTCCGCTTTAGAGAATTATGACCCAGAGATTAAGTTACCTGGCCAGGGTCACACAGTTAGAATTCAAGTCCGAGTCCAGCAGGCTGATGCTGGGACACATGCTTGACCTCAGTCCCTCGAGTGCATATTGCCTTCTCCAAATTCTGCCTCCTCTTACGCTAACTAGTAGGATCTTCCTGACCCTATCGTGGCCTCACCTCAGGATGTGTTCAGCTGGTGGGTGGCAAAGCTAGTGTTCCCTATAGCAAAGGAGGATTTCTCCGCATAACTCAAAAGTCATACTTCCTGTTTCTGTTCCTCCAGTTCTGGACGTTGATTCATGAATGAATCCACATTTCATTTCCCCTCCCCTTTCGTGGGGGAATGACTTACTCAGAGCAGGTCTGAGGAAAGCTGGCAAATGGCCCTTCCAAGCCTCTCTTCTCCACTGCTCTTGCTTAAAGTAAGCACAGCCCTGAGTACTGTTCCTGCCTCTCTCTCTCTCTAACCACAGTGCCCTGATCAAAGGGTCTGAGAATGAAGCTCTTGAATTATCTCATGTAGTTTGTTATTCCTTTCCTTTTCCCTGAATATTCCCCCAGCAGGCACCTATCTTAGACCAGACCTCCTATCTGGGCCCACCAGACCAGGAGGCAGTCTCGAGGAGGGGACCTGCACGGGCTCAGATTCCCCAGACCTCGGGGTTCACAAGCAGTTGGCCCAGTGATTGGCTGAGCCAGGGCTGGCCCTTTAGTTGTCAGCTCAGAGTTTTGCTTGGGCTTTCCAGAGGCTCTTTCCTGCATCCTCCACAATGATATTTCCCAGATACTTCCTGACCTCCAGGGGAAGGTCCAGAGTGTCACTCTCTAGGGGCTTCTTCCAAAAATAAAATCTCAAATTCTTTGGGAGTTGGGGTGGTTTAGACAACTGTGGCATCTGTTAGAACTCTTGTCTGAAAAGGGAAGCTCCCCATTTAAACTTGAAGCCCTTCTGGTACTTGGATTCTCTAACACAATGATTCTCAAGGTGTAGCCCTTGGGTCAAGAGCATCACCACCCCCTTGGAAGCTGTTAGAAGTCCCCACAGATGGACTAAATCAGAACCTGCTGGGGCCTGGCACCCCAGTGTGACAAGTCCTCCAGGACTTGATTCTGATGCCCAGCGAAGTATGGGGAGCACTGCTCCCTGAGGCATCGGTTCTTTGTCCCTTTTGGAGCCCTAGGTTTGTGAATCTGATGGAAGCTTGTGGGCCCTCACCTGCTTCACAGAACGCCTGAGGTCCAAGTGTAGAATCCCTGCTCCAGAGTATAGAGCTTGTCCACCCCTCCCCGGCTTCCTCTCTCTCAGGCTGTATCCATCCTGTTGCTTCCCCAGTGTTGGTGGTAGCTGTGCCGTTTAGCTCCTCATCAGAAAGTTCAGGGAATAGTCCTTGCTGCTCCCTGTGCTGTAACTGTAGCCTCTGGCCTCCACATAAAAGCCAAACGCTCAGGCATGGGGCAGCAGGCCAGGAGCCTGGGCTGGGCGCTCTGTGTCAGCACAGACTTCCATGACGGCTCTGGCCGGGGCAGAGCTTTGTCAGTGGCAAGTCCTGGGTAATGCCTTTTGGACTGATGAATTGTCTGGAACTCCCCCATTTGCATGCACAAGGATCCCAGTGTGGACGATAAATTATATGTTCACCCATTTTCTCACCTAACAGCCTCCTCACTGGTCTTACTACTGCTCTTGCCCACACCCACCTCTCCCCCACCCCCCCCCCGCCCTCTCACTCCCCCCCACCCCTCGGCTATCCATTCTCCACACCGCAGCTAGAGTGATTTTTTAGAAAAATGCTAATTAGATGATGTCACTCCCCTGTTTCCCATCACACTTAGAATAAAAGTCTAACTCTTTACTATGGTTACAAGGCCCTTATGATTCGGCCCCTGCCGAACGCTCCAGTTTTCTCGCCTTCCTTTTACCTCCTTGTTCATGTCCTTCCTGCCATGCAGGGCATTTTTGGATATCCATCCTCAGTGCACAGAGCACATTGCCCCCCCCCCCCCCCCCCCCCCCCCCCCCCCCCCGCCAGAGGTCTTTGGCCTGCTCTTCCCTCTGCCAGGAGCTCACTTCCCCCAGATCCTCACCCACTGGCCTTTTTGTGCCATCGGGCCTCAGCTTTCGTCCTGGCTTCAAGGAGGCCTCCTCCCACAGCCCAAACTGAAGCGGCACCTCCATTTGCTCCCGCTCACTGCCCCAGTCTAGGTTTCTTTCTGGTGCTGAGCACTGTCCCAAATGCACTTCTGTCGATGGGGTTAGCTGCACAGGCAGGACTTGTGGCGGCGCCTCCGGTGCCCGGATGAGTCTGGCGCACAGACACTCGGTAAACATGTTAGTGAGAAACTGGATGCCAGTGAGGCCCGGCCAGGCAGGAAGGGAGCCGTGCCTCTGGGGCTAACTTCCTCATCCATCTGAATGCAAAAATGCTGTATTTTATCTCACCTCAGGCCCACGGGTGGCGCAGGGACCCTGAATATGAGACCATTTTCTCTACCTGCTGCCAACCTCCTTATCTCCCACCTCTTTGGGGCCTCCGTGTCTCCTCTCCCCAACTATTCAACCTCCAGATGAGGCTCTGGAGAAAGGGCAGTAACCCTGACGTCAGCAGATAACTTCATGCCTGCTCTGTCCCTAACTGCCCCCCAAAGTGCAGTTGGTTGGAACTCTAGCCATTCAGCATGTACTTGGGGGCCCCTTCGCCACTGAGTATGTGAGCAACAATGCTGTTCTGATCGTGTCCCTTGATGAACTGGGTGCTCACTCTCCCTGGAATCCACCAATTGAGGAAAGAAGGGAATAGCTATTCAAGGGTAATATGCCCTATTGTTAAAAGCCAAGGTGCCGACGGTACAGCCTCTGTGGAGCACAACATCACCGCTGATGTTTTACCAGATCCTGGCTCTCCTGCTGTCTATTCCTCCAACCCCTGCCCCCCTCAGTGGAAACGCTGAAACCCTCTCCTTTCCAGGGAAGAAATGAAAGCGCTTTCCTCCTTCGTTCTAAACCTGAGGCGGGAATGAGGCTCCAGAGTTCAACAGAGTTTAAAATAAATTTAGGCTCCAGGATAAATTTAGGGCTCTGGAGTATGGACTCAAATAGCAGAGTCACACTAAGAGAGGAGATAGAGCCTGAGGGTTTCCAACCAGCTCTCCAGAAAGCAAGCCCCATAAGATGAGGCGCTACCTGGTGGACAGAGGCCAGTGTGGAGGAAGCAAGGACTCCATTCTCTCTGGAAAAATTCCAAGGCCATTGTTTGCGTCCCGGTCTTTGGGAAGGAGCGCGGAGGTTAAACATTCTACTATATTTGAAATTAGGGCTGGCTGCAAATCCAGATCCTGTCCCTCACTAGTGCTGTAGTCTTAAGCAAGTCTGCATAGCCTTCCCCCAGCTCATTTTCCTCATTTGGAAATGGGATAAGTGCGCCTACCTCATTTGACAGTTAGGTAGCGTAAATGAAATAAGCTAATGTTGAAAGCTTATAGCATGGTTTTGGCACAGAGTAATGTTCAATGCATGCCATAATCATCATTATCCTTGTTATTTAAAAAAGGGAATCAAATGTGGAACTTGGGTAGTCGGTAGAGGCTGTTTCCAGCAGCCTCTGCCTTCCAGGTACATGAAAAGAGCAGATGCATCTCTAGAATGATCAGCTGGTCTCGCTTAGCTGAAGGGAAAGGAACCCATTCTGACCCCTTCCTATTTCAGCTCTCGGCTTCCCCTCACGCCTTTCTCCTGCCAGGCCAAGGAGGACGCAGCCTGTGACTCTCTTCACAGATCTAGTTGTAGGTTGGACCAGATTTATTTTTGGTTTGTCCCTTACAGTCTGTGCTCCAGGCCCGGGGCACCTGAAGCTTCCCGGTGGCGGCAAAGGAGAATACTCTCAAAAAACAAAATATGGTCTCAGTTTAGGGACCCTGCTTCCTTCTGGCTACAAGCAACAGGAGAGACTCTGCCAGCTGCTGAGGGCGTGGGATGTCTAGAGGTCAGTGCTGAATATTAACTCACCTGTTGGACATCTAAAATAGCAGTTAATCAGCCCTAGGGAACAACTCTTGCATAAGAAAAGGAATGTTTTTGCCCATGGCAGAAATTCTTGAGCTGGGGCTTTTGCGGAGCTGAAAAGCTTCTGAAATATTACAGATTTTACCTGTATGTGCAATGCACAGTTTTCTAAGAAAAGAATCCATAGTTTTCTTCAAAACTCTCAAGGGAATGGGTCTCCCTGGTGGCGCTGGGGTTAAGTCGCAGCGCTCTGAAGCTGTCCACAGCCACTACAGCACGAGTGCATCCCCGGCTGGCCAGGGAGCTACCCACATGGCGCGGCATGTCCTGTCACGCCCGCTGCTCCTCTCAGCAGTGTATTTCAGTCAGTCTGCCTGGTCTGTTCCCCACTCTGTCTCTGGTGAATCCTCTCACCCCCCGCATCTCTGGCCTGTACCCTAGCTCTTGTATGCATAAATAAATAAAATAAATCATTGAAAAAAACCTCTCAAGGGAAGTTACAGCCCAAATCAGTCGCTGGTCCTGGTCTAATAGAACCTCTAAGAGGCTGTATTCCTGAAGCTGGCTGATTGGACAGGACTTTTGTAAAAAGGCGCTGGCCTGGAGGAAAGAGAGCCACTCTCATGGGACCCATGTTGGCAGAGCCCGCCATATCCATTTGGGAAGTTAGGTTTTAAGCTAGCTCAGGGTCCCCTGTTTGCCCTGAAATTGGGTTGCAGTACCAGAAGGCACTCTAAATTGCCATATTTTGTGCCTGGTTGGGGGACCGGTCCAGTGTTGTCCTAGAGGTAGAGACAGGGTTGGGTGAGCATAGCAGGTGTGTTTTGGTAGTGATGTTGCAAGGTCCAGGGTCTCCATGTTGCCCTCATTTGATTGCTGGCACGTAGTTGGTACTTAGTCATGGTTTGTGCATCGATGTGGAGTTGTTTCCTTTTCTCTTGGAGAAATTGAATCTAAGCTCATAGTTCATTTTTTAATTTCCCAGAGGCTGATCAGTGGCTTCACCTTACCCCCTTGGCATCCGCTCATGAGGGGTCAGGTGCCTTCGTCATTTCTCCAGCCACACTTATTTGCCCCTTCCTTCTCACCCCCCACATCCTGAAGGATAGCTCTTGAAGCCCACTTGGAGCCTGTGAGATTGTTGGATGCTTCTGGAAATAGGATTCCATCTTCGAGGCACCACTCCCAACTCAGGCCAGTTTTAGCGCTGTCTCTTGCCTTTCCCAATACCCACCATCCCTTGTTGTAGCCTCTTGTTCATGTTAGAAAATGGCATCTACCTCCCTGCTGAAAATTCCCCTCCTCTCAAACCCCAAGTGCATGTCCTCAACCCACCTGGTCTTGTATATCATCAGAATACCGCAGAGGTTTCTTAAGACTTGATTGTCCTCCACCCTGAATCAGGCCCACCCCCTAGGAGCTCAGGGTCAGTGCACAAGTGGGAATAAGAGCTGAGAGTAGCTGTGATTCCCTGGGCTTCCCCAAGAGCAGAGCCTGATCCCCACATAGCAAACTGGCTGACAGAGGCTCCAGGAGACAGAGTTTCACTTTACTCTGGGGGCCTTGATTATTCTCCAGACATGAGACAGAAGCTTCTGACAGAACAAAAGTCTTCTGACTTGGAGCCAATAGATTCTGCAGATCCACCAGCTCACCCAAGGACGCAGGCACAATCATTGTCATTGCCACCGGGATGGGGTGGGGGCCATTATCCCCAGACTGCCCCCATTGCCACAGCTGAGGGTCTCTAGGAGGTGACTAAAGTCCTCACAGAGTGACATTTTCTCCACATGCTCTCCCAAAGCCTCTCTCTGAAGGTGAAACAAGGCCCTGGGAAGGAGCTGCCTGGCCTCCTCCACTCTGTGAGATGGGCCGAAGGTCTGGAGACGGTGATGTCTGACAGAGACAGGCCTTCTTCCCACTCCTCACCCAGGCCAGTGAAACTCTCTTTATTCCTTTCATCTTGCTTCTCCATCTCCGCTCCTGTACTCAACCCACTCATTTAGAGCTGGCTCTTAATAAGTATGACTGGAGTTATCTCTTGATTGTAGGGCCCTGGAGATGATAATGGGGAGTAGCCACCCTCTGGTGTTTGTCCGCTTCCTCCTGAGCCCTGGCTTCTGAGAAGGCATTGTAAGGGGAGAGTAGGCCTCTGAGGCCAGCGCGTCTCGCTGTCTGCTGGGGGGCAGAATGAGCCTCCTCCGGTTAGGCCAACTGCTGCTTTTAACCTTAGTAAGGGTGCCCTGGGTTATACAGCGGCTTTTTGTTTTGATCAAACATTTCAGTCCTAGCTTTATGGCTTTGATTTTTATGATTTAGAAAGAAGGTTTCTCTGTTCCCAGATAATAAACACATTCTCCCATACTTTCTTGTATTTTTTTATGTTGTGTTTCTGTGTTCTTTAATCCATCTAGACTTTATTTTCATATTTGGTAAGAGCTAGGGATCTAATATTTTTCTCTCTCTTAGTACCAGTTGCCCACATGCTGCCCAAAATTATCCCTCCTGTAGGCCGTCTTTCCCCTAGTGACTTGAAGTACTACTCTTCTCACACTCAAAGCTTCCGTAAACGCCTGTGACTGTTTCTGGATTCACTATTCTGTTGCACTGAACTTTTTAAAATATTCCTGTACCAATGCCATGCCATTTTAATCATTGTAAGCTTTTGAGTTTGTTTTGATGCAGTGTATTTTCCTCCTCCCCCCACCCCGCCCACTTTTGTTATTCTTACATATTTTTTCCCTTCTAGATCTACTTTCCAATCAGCTTGTCAAGTTTCATTTAACAAGTGCTATTGGGATTTGGGTTGAGATTTTTTTATTATTATTACATAAATTAAGCTGGGAAAGAGATGCTATCTTTACTATATTGAGTCTTCTCAGTCTGCAACAGAATGTCTCAGCTCAGCTGTTAAAGGGGAGAGTCACTCTTCTCCTGACTCCAGTCCCTCAGTGCCCCGAGCTGCCAGCCTCTTGTGCTAGCACGGGCTGTGATTCTAGCTTACTCTTTCCTCTTCCCACCCAGGGATGGATGAAGCAGTGGAGCATTTGCTTTGGCTCAGGAATTCTAAGCTTTATCTTTCCAAGTCCCAAAAATACTTCAGAGGGATGGTCTATCCCATGTCTGTAACATCCCACTTCCAGAATCCCCCTTCTCATCTTGCTCCCACGCGAATTCCAGTATTTGTGATCTGAAGTAGGACAACTTCGTGTTTCCTTTAGTCTGAACTTCCCTGAGAACCTCGTGGGCCTGAAATGTAACCCCTCATTGCTGACCTCGTCTCTGTCCCCATTGTCCCATGTCATTTCTAAGATCATTCAGACAAGGCCTTATCTTGGGAGGAGAGGAGAGTTCACAGGATCTTCCTGGAAATAGCAGTTTTAGTGATTCCTTGCCAATTGCCCACATGAAAGACACGGGTTTATTACCCAAATTTGCCAACAGGTACTCTGCTCACTGGCCTGATCTGCACAGAGCATCTAGAATTTCCTAGCCGTTGTTGATCCCTAATTTCTATCATGCAGACCAGTTTCAAGAAGCAGCCAGCAAGGTCAGGCTGACTGCCAAAAAGCTAGGCCTGAAGCAAGATTGCCTAGCCCTTCTGCTTGAATCTCTTTCAGGGCCGAAAGTGCCCAGCCATTCCGTAGCCAGCATGAACGCTAGAGGGGACCATCTAAAGTTGTGTGTGCTCAGACCAGGTGTGGCAGGCGAGAAGAAGGAAAACAGGAGCTTGACACAGGGCTTACCCCTAGAATAACTGAATGTGCTGTAAAATCACAAAGCAAAGAGAGAAGAGGTTTGCCAAAGCCTTTGCCCATGTACCTCAGAGCCCAGAAAGGCCCCAGAGTCCCAACACCTAAGCACGCTTTGCCTGGCCATGCTGCTCGCCTATTTCTGCACCTTCTTGGCTCTCTCTGCCTCCCCTCCTTCTGCTTCCAAGCTCCTCTGCAGCCAGGTCAGCACAAATTACCACTAAAATATCCCCTGTGGCCTTGACACATCTTCACCTGCTGCTTATCCAGGGGATAAGATTTCAGGGTAAGGACTGTGGAATTTGTTACAGTGACTGGCAAGTTATGCTAATGTGAGACTATTACAAAAAATAATTCCTAGACATTTGTGTTTCAAAGGACAGAAAGAGCCACTCCAGCATAGTGAGCTGATTTCAGGAACAGGAAATCTGCCACAGTGGCTAAAAAGTTCTGGTAACACAAACAGAACTACAGAGTCTGATTCCTCGAGATCTCACTTCCAAACACAATACGCTGCACAGAATTTTCCCTGGCCATCCCCCACCCCACCCCCCACGTTGCTCAAGGCCCAGCCAGCCACTCAGTTTTACATGTCTAAATCTGAAATCAAAGTCCCAGGCAGGGAGAGGGATTGTCACAAGTAATTGCAACATCCCACAAGAATTTGTTTGGGAGTTAAAAGGAGCCAAACCTGGGCCTTCTCCAAAGCTTGCAAGTCTGAGCTTTCTGCAAACCACATTTGATCTGCTCCAATGTGTTGAATGTGAGTGTTTGTCTTGTGCCTGCTTGGCAGCCCAAGGGGACTGTACAGGGCTCCTGTGGCCGACATTGGTGACAGGTGTGTCTTCTCCCAGGATAGGACAGAGTAGGAAACTTCCTCTATGAGCCATAGGCCCCCAGAGTTGACCTTAACCCTCTGGGTCATGCTCTGAACACTCGCCCCTGGGGAGAGGAGGAATGGGGGCTCTGATGGCTGCAGGGAGGGACTTGGGTGGGAGAGCAAGGGCCTCAGGCATCTTGCCACACACACTATTGCCTCCTTCCCAGCCCTGGTCTCACCCTCTGCTCATCTCACTTGAGGCTCACATTTGCCTTCATGGCATTATTCAAGGAGACGGTCTCTCTTCTTTGGATATAGAGTAGCCACCTTCCAAGTGATGGCTTAGGACCCACACAGTAGCTACTGTGATTGTGTTTCAACACAGCCCAGCATTATTGGGGGATACGGTGGTGGTTGTGACCCAGAGGCAAACACCATCATCCTCATCACACCATTTGCTGAGCACTTGCTTCGTGCACGGTCCCCTTGTGAGGATGACATTGCTCTTTCTCCAGAGTGGGGGCCAGGCCTGCTGAGGTGAGGTGACCTGCCCCCCGACGCCCACACCCCTGGTCTCCCAGTTGGGCTGAGAGGGAACTGGGCATCCACGGACCTGGAACATCACCACGGCCCATTGTCTTCAGGAAGGAGCAGGAGCCTGCTTTTGGCTCTCGTTGGGCCAAGCAGAGCCCAGATTGTACCTGCCAGTCCCAACTGCCCCAGATTACCAGGGACCATTGGAAGGGGCTTCCCCGCCATGTCTTTCCAGGCCCCGGGTCTCTCACAGCTGACCCTGGACAACTAGGACATGCACCTCAGGGACAGAGATAGAGGAGGGGCAGGGGACAGCCGGGGTTTGGGCTTCTGGAGAACTCTCATGTCGCGGTGGGCATGCGGGACCCAGTGGTCATCTGAACTCTGCTCCCTCCTCCTGGTTCAGGACTTCAGGGGTGAGGCTTCGAGACCTGGGTTATTCCTCATCCCTACCACTCTAGCTCTAGCTACAAAGAACCCAACGAGAGCCAAAAGCAGGCCAAGGGGATTTTTCTCTCTCTGCCCAATTTCTTCTCAGCGCAGTCTAATGTCTCTGTCTCCTCCGCTCATTTACATGGCAGGTTTATTTAATTAGCCAGAGGTGAGTCAAAGTGCAGCTTGTCCTCAGAGTTAATGGATATTTACTGAACCACCAAACAGCGAGTGACGCCAAGACTGGACTGTGTCCTCTCTATCAGCTTAGGAAACAGACTTCAACCCCTTGTGCCTGACTGGAACTGGGAACCCAAACTAGTCAAGGAGTAGGGCTGATGGACCTCTGAATTATGGTGAGGAGCAAATGAGGCCATGCACCTAACATGCCATCCATGGAGCCGGGCACATCGTGGGGACTTAGAAATTGATAGTTGTGTTTGTAAATTTTAAAAGGAACTGTAAGGAAAAGTGGCCGGAAGACCATGATCCCCTCGGAGGCATGTTCCAAGGGAGTCACTGGGGATACAAACCCACAGGCACACATAAGTGTCCTCCATGCAGAAGCGAGGACTGCTTCTGTCCACTTTCATGAGGCCTCTTGTAGAAGAGGGAGAAGGTAGGAGCGGCTGTCCGGAGGAGTTCCCGCAGAGCACGAGTAACGCCCCTCTCCTGTAGCTGTGATCTGACGGCAAAGGGAAGGAAACCTGCCCTGGGCAAAAGCACAGGGGCGATGCACGCCCCGGCTAGGCCAGGAGCCTCCCTCCTTCCGTCATCCCAGTCCCTGCGCATACCCCGCTCTTCTCCTGGGAGACTTGACCCTGGCCCTTCTCCCAAATGGTGCTTACTTAGATCCTTTCCCTTGGTACCCTGATGGGTCACTGCCATGGCACGATTTGGTGAGTACTTGCCCATTCCCTCAGCCACACCCGATCCACAGCCGGCCCTGTCTGACCCGGGGCTGCAGAGGAATCCCATTGCCCACAGCCCTCTTTGTGGTTGCTGGCTCTGGGCAGCTCGCACCTGGCTCTCCTGGCTCATCCTTTAAGCAGCCACTGCCCTCCCCACACAAGTGCAGACACAGGCCCTCCTTGGCTCTCTGGGCTTCAAGTCTGCCAGGCTTGACCCTATGACCCCCACAGAGTCAGGTTGGAGGTCGCCATGAAGCAATGCAGCCCCAGGATAGATAGGCCTTCCTGGAAGCCAGGGCCAGGTAGGACATGCTACTGAGATAGGACCAGTGGTCTGTCTGTCCCCAGCTTTAGAAGGATGACTTTACTAAGTCCAAGATAGACAAAGTACCAGCGGCCCTGAGTCCTGGACGGATCTGGGCGGGATCACACAATGGAGCCTAGAAGTTTCATTCTGGGTTTTCCAAATCTGCACAGTCAGAGGCTGGGTGGGAAGGGGAAATACCAGAGATGACTTGAGTAAGGGAAATGGAATGGGATGTGGGGCAGAAAGTAACACAGCCAGATTGTCAGCTCCAGCCTGCCACTGTGAGCCTGAGGTGCTGGGGCACCTGTTGGCCTCTCAGACAGGCTGCTGCCCTTGGGCCTCCTCCTTCCAGAAGGCAGCTGGGCCTTCCTTCTCCAGCAGGACTCGCTGCCCCTCCCGCTCACTCTGTAATCTTTTCCCCTTTGGACTTAGCCTGCAGATGCTTCCACTCCCTTCCATAACCTAGGCACCTGGGCTTCCTCCTTCCTCACCCCACCCCCCAACCCCCACCCCACTCAACCCCCCTTTCTTTCCTCCCTCCCTCATACCTCCCAGCCTATTCCCACCATGCTCTCCCTTGAGGTTCTGCTGCCAGGCCATTTGCTGTGTCAGTGATGTCTGAGATTGGAAGCACCCAGAAGTCAAGGACTTTTACCTCCCACAAGGTACAGGGCAGCACTAGGCTCCCTGTGGGCACTGGCCACCTCTTTGAATGCTGATCCTCTCCTAATAACCACCTAGCACAGCCCCTGAGCTCTCTGCCTGCCTCAAGAGGCTGGGAGTGGCAGGCCCGGGTGTGGCCTGGTCAGCCAAGGCTACCTTTGACCGGTCACTGCAGGAGGGAAGATAAGGGGGCATTTCACAGAACGGGTGAGGAGGAGCGGGAGGCTGTTATTTCCAGGGAGACTAGGCGAGGGGGGAGGGAGCCGGTGGAGGGGTGAGGACCCTGGGTGTCACTGCCGGAGAAACCCATGCGGGACATGGGGGGCGTGGATCCGGGGGAGACGCCCAAATCGCCCTGGCGCCCCGCGCCACGGTCTCTTCATCCTCCGGGGGCGGCCTGCCCCCCCGGTTCCCGGCCGCGGGACGGAAGCTTCTGGACCCCAGGCGGCTCCCAGTGCTGCTGTGGACAGCTCACTCCGCAGTGGCGGCGGCGAGTACCCGGCGCCGCCAGGGGGCGAATGAGGTGCCCGCGGGCTCGGGACGCGCGGGGCGCTGGCGCGGCCCTCGGGAGAGGGCTAGAGGCCGGGCCGGGGGGCGCGCGCCGGACAGGACCGCCCCAGCGCCCCGCCCTCTGCCTGCGCGCCCCGGGCGCCGCCTCCCGGCCCCTCGCGGCCTCGCGGCCGCCCCGGCCGCACTCTCGGCCGCCCGGATTTGGGGCGCCTGACGGAGTAGGCCGCGCCCCTGCCGCCGCAAATGGAGGACGCTGGCATTTTCGGAGGGGTGAGGGAGGACGCGGCCGGCTTCCCGCCTTCGCAGCGCTCGCAAGCGGCGGGGCGCCGGCGGGGCTGCTCCCCGGGCTCGGAGCCGGGCGCGCTCGCGCCGCACCTGTTGGAGCGCCCCGGCCGCCGCGCACCCCCGCGCCCCCCCGCGCCCCGCCGCCGACCCGCGCGGCCGCGTTCAGCCCTGGGAAAACAAAACCCGAGCGAGTGGTTTGCGATTGCGAATGGCGGCCCCCCTCGGGGTCAGCTCGTGGTGAGGACCACGTTTTGGTAAGTCTCGGGCTGCAGCTTGAGCCCCCCAACACCCTCGGGACGGAGGCTGGTCCCCAGCCTTCACTCTGGCCTTGGCACCGCTGGGGAGCTTTCCACTGGAGGAGATGCTGTTTCCTTAGAAAGATACTCCGTTCCCTGGGACCCAGGGCAGCCTTCTCAGGACAAGTCAGCTCTGCCGGAGTTGGTGATAAAGCTGAGAGAGAGAGAGAGAGAGAGAGAGAGAGAGAGAGAGAGAGAGAGAGAGAGAGAGAGAGCTTCCTTGTGCCCACACACTAGCCTGCGTCCATTCTAAGTAAATATTTTTTGCCATTGAATAAAAGGAAGTCCAGTTATGTTTCATCTCAAAGGGAGTGTTTGAAACTGGACCTCTCTGCTTGCCATCTAGTAAATCACCACATTTTGGTTCAGCTAGGCTTAGTTTCAAGTCCTAACAATTAGCACAGGTTCCCACAGCAGGAATGCCAGGGCTGCCATCTGACCTCCAAGGGGAAGCATCTCCCTACCACCACCACCACCCACCCCCCCATCCCACCCCCAGTGAGTACGCTCTGTGGACAAGACCAGAACACAACTGACTTGGTTTGTCATCTAAGGTGCATCACTACAAGGCCTAAGTCACTTTCGAGCTCTGAAATGTGGGGTTGGGCTGCAAGCTCCAGACTTCAAATCAATTTAGCATCTGGGGCCTGGATTCCAGGATACTGTCTGCCTCCTGCTCTGTTCATCTGTGCATGGAAGGTAAGCCCAGAAGTCAAGCCCATGATCACAGTGCCTGGCAGCTCAGCAGCCCCAAGGGAGCCATGCCTCCCGGGACACAATGCTACCTCATGCTCTTGGTGCAGGGGACCTAGTCCAGGCCACTGCAAGATCCCACTCCTGCTCCCTCATCCTCCAGTGGCCTGCGTTTCTGAGATTTCGTGGCTCTGTAAGGACAAGGACAGTGCCTGAAGTGCAGTACCTCGTGTGAGCATGAGACCCTCAGGTATAAAGAGTGGTATTTGGGGAACCCTGGCCCCAGTCCCCAAACTCAGGAGACTCTGGGGTTAGTGTCCAGTGAACAGCCTGTATGACTGTGACCTCTGACCATGTCCCACACATCTGCCCTGTTGCCACCCTTGAGCTTTCTCAGAGGTGAGAGTTTACTGGGCATGACTTCCCTCAGGGCTGCCCCATGCACCCAAATGCGGCAACCTGCCTGTACTAGCACCCCTAGTTCAGCCCATTTGAGGCTTCACCTCCTGTCCTCTTCTGGAGTGGACATTCCACTCCCCCCACTCAGTTCTGCTTGGGAGCCTTTATTTCTGGGGGAGCTGCCTGGAGGAGAAGGGAGGTCCTCGCTTGCTCACAGATAGAAAGGCACAGAGGCAGGAATCGTGGGAACACAGCTGCAAAGGCTCCTCTTGCCCACCTTTCATCTCAGCTAGCCTCCCATCCCACGCAATTTAGTGGGTACCCACTGTCTGCCATGTCAGGGGTTGGCTAATAATTAAGAAAGAGTCCCAGCCACAGGAGGGCTCATGGGGGCTCCATAAGCTAAAGGGAGCAGAGGGGTCCTCAGCTTTTCCTGAGCCATAAGTTTAGCTTATTCTTTAACTCATTCATTCACCAAATGTGTATTAGGTGACTACTGTGTGCCAGACCCCGAGACAAGTGCTGGAGAGGCAGTGAGGAACACAAGCATAGCCGCTAGGATCCTAACGGTACCACCTTGTGGACAGACATTCATCTGGCAATGCGCGGGTAGTAAGCCAGGACAAGGAGAATCCCGGGATCCTGGGAGCGCAAGTGAAGAGGTGGGCAGGGGGAGGAGCCATTCCCAGTGGGCGGGGCCATAGGAGGGGACTGATGGGGACCTGGTCCTGGCAGAAGCTGGTTTGGTGTTTATCTTAAACATGACCCCGGAGCTCCAGGAAGGCCCATCCCTGTACCCTATCCCTGGCTCCCACACCCCGGAAACCTGCCAACCCTCTGCCCACGCACTCTCTAAGGATGCCAGGCGCCTTTCCTTGCTGCCTGTTGATTGGTGGCAGGAGGCCGCAGTGCCCCAGGTGGTCACTGACTGAAGTTTCCAGGCTGGGAGCAGAGGGGTGGGGTTTCAGGCTGTGGAGCCGCTTGTCCCAGCCTCCTAAGTGACCTGGAAGGAGCTGGGATTTGGGTGGTTTTTAAAAGAACCCCTAGGAGAGGAGCATATTGACATATTGTCATAGTGACCTTGACACCCCACCCCCTTACTGCTTCTCTGGCTAATTCAAGGCCTGGTCAGGAGAAGCCCCCCCCACCCCCCGACACACACACACCCCTATCCCTCAGGAGAGAGGCAGCAAAGCCTCTGGCCTGGGGCTCCTTCAACAAAACAGTCACTCCAGATACTTGGGGCCGCCTGCCTTTGGCTTCTCTTCCACACACTTTCTGGCCCGATCTGGATGGGTTGGCAAGGGGCAGCCCTTCCACGGCCTGGACCACCCACAAATTGGCTCAGGAAAAGCTAAGGACCCCTCGGCTCCCTCTGAATGGGGGTGCAGGGCCCTTCAGCAGGGCTGGCTCCTCACCAGCATGCCAACCCTACCCATGGCTGGTGAGGTGGGGGTGGGGGGAGCAAGGGTGGGGAGGCTGCTGTCCACTGTGGGGAGCTAGACTCAGGTCTCAGCCTCAAGGTGCAGCAGTGTGGTCATGTCCCGCTCCTGGCCCGGCTCTTGGGTGTAGCTTCTCTCATGCCTCCTGGTCTCACCAGGAAAGAAGCCCAGGCTGGCTTTCCTGGGAACACAAGCTTCCTCAGCTGACACGACTCAGGTTGACAGCAGCAACCCATGGGAGGACTGATCCTCCGGTAGCTGTGGCCTCTGCGTCCTTTTGTCCTCACAAATGTGGGTGAAGCTGGTGTGTGGGGTGTTTGTGCCTGCTCCCCCACACCCCAGGATCAAGGGACCCAGGATTGTACTTTATGTACCTGCGTTCCTGCACGGCCAGGCTCTTGCAGATGCAGATCTCTCGGCTGCCCCCTTCCCCTCTGCCAGCCGCTCCACGTTCAGTGTTCAAAGCCTCTAGCAGGAGTTGGTTGCCCCTGAGACCCCAGCCCAGAGAAAGGGGCCTGAGGTGGGTGTCCTTGCCCACGAGTCACCTCTGTGGAGAAGAAAGTCTGAGGACCCTTGGAAAGCCAGGATCACGGTGTTAAGCAGAGGTGTGAGCCTGCATCACTTTCCTCTCCAGGCCTGCACCGCCCCCGCCCCGCCCACCTTGAGCGGCCAGCAGGCCCAGGGCCTCCAGGCCAGGGTGCGTGGTGCTTAGGCTGCAGGGCCGCCCGCCCGCCTGGGCTGCTCCCAGGGACGCTGCAGTGAGAACTCACTGAGCTTCCCGTCCGGCCGCCGGGAGAGGTAAGGCGGAGGGGAGGACCTCCTGCTCAGAGGGGAGGAGGGCCCTGTCTCCTCTCGCTTCAGCTTCAGTTAATTAAGCTCCTTACACTAAACATGATAAAAAGTTTACCGTGGACCTTAGCAGTGTCCGCAGCCCAGCTCTGTAAGGCTGGACGGCGTTAAAGTCTCCCGGGTAGCTGCTGGGAAGGCATCGGGCACAGCTGCTGGTAGTGGCGTCTGTTGTTCACACGGGCTAAACGCATCCTGTGCATTTTATCATTCCACCCTTACGCTCTCTAAGAGACATGCTCTTGTCAGCCCCGTTTGATAGCTTGGGCAAATGACGCGTGGACCTGGGCAGGGCACCACGCTGACTCCACTCTTGGCCAAGTTCATTTTGTGTGCGAGTACATCATCCTCTAAGCCTTGGAAACAGTGACCTGAGGTGGGGGTGAGGCCTGCCGATGTCAGGGCAGGGAGGTGACAGTGGCCTGCTCCCGGGTACCCTGCACTCCGTGGCTGAACTGGGATGGCTGGGCCATCTGACTCCATCCCCCACCTTTGTCTGGCCCAGCCCCTGGGCAGGCAGTCAGCCTAAAACTGAGGACATGCCAATGAAGCCAGAGGTGCCCTCTGAGCCCAAAGTCAGACAGAACACGTGGGCAGGGCACCTGCCGCTGAAGTCACTCGTCTGTCCCATGTGCCCAGGAGACTCCCCTGTCACGTTCCCAGAGCAGCCCTGCCTTCTGCATTGTGGGAAGGAGCGGCCCTGGATGGGGGAGGTGAGGTGGGGAATCTGGGGTGCAGGCTGCCAAAAAGAGGAGCCCAGAGCAACCGCTCTCTGCAGACCAGAAGAGGGTCCCCCTTGTCCGGTATAGCCAAAGGCCAGGAAGAGGCTCTGTGGGGATTATTACTTTCCATCCTTAAAGCTACCCTAAGAAAATGCTGTAATCCTCAGTTTTACAGAAGAGCCCCATGCTAAACTCCTCACTCTGTCACCCTCAGGGCCCTCATCAGGTTGTGAAAAGGGTGGGGGGGGGGAGTGTTGAGCAGGAGAGAAAGAGAGCCTGAAAGCCTGGCCTTAGGGAGGGAAGAGGCAGCCTCAGGTGTGGGGGAGGCATTGACCTGCTCCCACCCCCACATTCATGGTAAACTTAAAGCCACAAGTGATCTCCCACTCACTGACAGATACCAGCCAAGCACCCCCACAGGCAGGCCCTGTGCCCAGGGCCCAGTGACAGGGCTGTCCCTGTCCTCAGGCAGGTGGGGTGCTGAGAAGGGATAGCTGCGCTAGAGGCAAGTCCCCTGGAGACAGCATGAGCCGAACGAGGTCAAACCAGGACACGTGGTACCCTCAGCGGCCAGCCAGCCTGGCCTGAGAAGGTGGTGGGGCAGAGGGGATCCATTATGGGCATGACGCAGGGATGCTAAAAAATGGGGCTGCTGAGAAATGGGGGTGAGGCAGGCAGAGGCAAGAGGAGAGGCCTGTGGTGGGCCTGCCAGGATACCGGACCCTTAGTGGCAGGGCCTGTGGGTGTCCAAACCTGAGAAACCTGACAGCCAAACACCCTCCCACAGTCTCCTGGCGACACGTCTACCAACCAGACCGGGAACATTCCAGCCCAATCGAAACTCCCATGGAGAGATCCAGAGGTCCCATGTGCTGGGCAACCTCCACCCGGGCCTGCTTGCCTTCCCACCACCAGGCCTGAGAGGGGGCTGCCAGTCCCCAGAGATTTCTCCAGACCCTCTGAAGGCTGGAGGCCAGAATTTCTCCCTCTCTAAACCCCTGGAGGCCGGGAGGGGACTAGGCTGAGACGGAGGGGAGGAGGATGGAAATGGAGCCAGAGACCCCACCTGCGAAGGAGCTGGGAGATCCTGCCTGAGAAACAGGACTTGCGTGATCCTGGTCTCCGGGGATCCTTTCTGGGGAGGACAAAGGAGCAAGATTCAGCCCCAGGCGGAGCCCCAGCTTGCCTGCTGTCCTCCCCCAGACCTACACAGCTTGCTTTTGGCAGGAGGAGAGGACACAGGCAAGACAGGGGGCAACAGCCCCCAAGCCCTGGAAATGGGGTGTTGGAGGGCCAACTGGATGGCATGCAGCCTGCTGTCGGTTAATTGTTTTTATTTGTTTTTAACGCTGCTATTCTTTCATTGTGCCAACTACATCATGCTTCAGAAGGCAGCTCTTCTCTTAAGGGGGTGGCCGGGAGCAGGGATAGATGTTTTAAATATACCCCTAATGTCTCCACCTTCAGCCTGAGATGAAAAAGATAGAAATGGCCATTTCCCGGCTTACACACTGGAGAGCGCACCCTCTCGACTCCCCAGCCCCTAGTCCCCACCGACCCAGCCCCTCCCCGCAGGGAAGCAGGTTTCTGGCGGTGGCAAAAATTAAAGACAGAAGCAATGAGGAAAGGAGAGGAAATGAGGCTGCCTCAGGCGACGGAGCTCCCCAGCCCACCTCACCGGCTGCCCAGGGCACCTGGATTCTGGTAAGGGGTGGGGGTGAGAGCTGGGAGAGGGGACTCTCCCTTCCAGGACCTCTGAATTTCCTGTGGCAGGCCCAAAGAACAGCCCCCGCCAAAACACCCCCACCCCCAGCTGACCAGCTCTCCTGGGCTGGCCACACCTCATGTGGCCTCATCTCAGCCGACGGCATCGCCGACAGTAACAGCACGGCAGCCCGGCAGCAAAAATGATCATGTGTTGAGGGTGGGTTGGGTGGCTGTGCTGTGCTCATGCGTTTCCATTCACACACCTCATGAGAGTTCCATCAGCTCCGTTTATAGATGCGGCAGCTGAGGCTCAAGGAAGTTAAGTGACGTCCCAAAGTCACTCAGTGACAGTCGACTCAAACTGACTCCAGAGCCTGCAGAGGACTGACACTGGCCTTCCTCCACCACGCCGGCTCACCCCAAATCCACGGCCTTGTGGGGAGCATTTTCTACACTCTGCAGCCCAGCAGGCCTCTTCCTCCTCCTGCCCAGTTCCACCCCAGCTCCCAGGCCCCCTTCTAGGGCAAGGGATGTGGCAGAAGGGGCTCAGGAAGGTTTTACTGCTCCTCTACCTGTAATTCCCCTTGCCACACCCTTGACTCCTTAGTTCCATCGTCTCAAAAATGAGAGCTGCTCGGGTATTTCATGGCGAGGGGTCACATGGGGGGGACCTGACTCGTGCACCGTGGCTGGGAATAGCCGGCCAGCATTGCCTCCCGCACACCATGGCCACTTTGTGAGTTGTCAGTCCTGCATTTGGTAGGAGAATAGGGGGGACCAGCCCACAAGGCGATAGGTGAGGGGTGCCACAAAATCCTGGTGGGTACAGGTGAGCAGAGATTTGTGGGTCAGGCTCCACAGTGGACTTGGCATCCACCTTCCCTGGGTGCGTCTCTCCTGCCTCCCCACTCCTACCTGCTCTGACCCCACCAGGTCTGGGGCACCTGGCAACACCCCTACAACCCTCAAGGCAACCTGGGTTTGAATCCTGGGACCCTAAGCAAGTAACTGAACCCCTCGGGGTCTCAAGTTCCTTATCTTCAAACTGGCAGGAACTTTTGATAAAGGAGGGCATATAATAGTAACACTAATGTCTATTAAGCGTTCACTATGTGCCAGGGTGTTTTGTGTATCGACTAGCTAAATCCTCCACACCCTCTCTGTGAGGTTGTGCTACTATTATTACCCCCATTTTATAGGAAAGGAAACTGAGGCTAAGGTTAAGTAATTTGCCAAAGCGGGCAAGCCACAGAGCCAGGCCCCTGGCCGCCTAGGGCCAGATCCGAGGCTCCCTGCTGTGCCACACCCTGCAGGTCCGGTGTGCTTGGGCAGGGGGACACTGACTCACCCCAAACCTCACTTTGCAAAGGTGCTTCAAGTCTCCCTGATAGCGAACCAGAATGATGACATTGGTGGGGGCCAGGGTGCTGCCCAGGGGCTCTCTTTAGACCTTTTGGAACCCATGGCAGGTTTCTCCAGGCCACCTCCCTGAAGGGGACTTCCTTCAACCCCAGGGCTGGGGCACAGACAGTAGGGGGGGCGGGGGAGAGGATGCAGTGAGGGCAGCAGATCTCAGGAGGAACTGGCGTGCTTGGGGGGTATTTGTTTTTAACTTCCCCTCTGCCCCTTGCCTGGCCCAGGAAGGACCCATGGTTCCATTAGGTCATCGAGGGGCTATTCGAAGGGAAGCTGTTCTTGGCCAGCTCTTCTCCCTAACCTTCAGCTCCCAGCCCACAGGTCACTTCCTGAGGGAATGGCTGAGGCCAGGCCCTGGCCTGTCCCCTGTCGGTGGAAAGTATGCACTCCCTTTTGTGTGGCTTCCATCACCAGCTCCCCTCTTCTCCCCTGCAGGTCCGGGTGCTTCTTGAGGGCAAAGACAAGATGGCTTTGCTCACCACTGTCCCCAAGGCCTGGCACAGGGCCTGACATATGTGTGTGTGAAACAAGAGCTGGCCTGGGCCAGGGACATTAAGAGGCAGCCAGAGGGTGTCCCCAGGAGACACTGGCACAGAAGCCCATCAGACCCTGACCAGGGGCTATAAGACCTGCCGCCCAGGGAGAGGGACAGGGCCCCTGCCAGCTTCAACGTCCTGGACAGTTCACAGACAAGTCTGAACCACGGAGGGGCAGGTACCCAAGGAAGTGACCTCTCAGCCCAGCCCCTGCGTGGGGCTCTGGAAAGCTCCTTTCCCCAATAACCACAACAGCAGGCATAATACTGGCTCATTTTCACTGAGTGCTTACCCTGCCAAGCGTTCTCCCTCAGAAGCCTGGGTGGCCTGAGGAGGCAGGGGTCATTTTCATCCCCATTTTACAGGTGAGGACCTGGAAACTCAGAAGTGACCTGTGCCAAGTTGCTTTGTATGTGCTGGGCACAGGTGAGGTGGTGAAGCCTGGTGGTCAGATCCAGAACCAGCAGTGGTCTTGTGCCCGGACAGGCCACAGGCCGATGGTCTGGGGCAGGCGCCATCCGACCGGGCGCCTAGACACAGGCAGCGGCACAGACGCCCTGACCCTCCCGCGGGGCTCAGCAGGGCGCTCTGGGGTTTACACCGTTGACGTGCAGTGAACGCTGGCCGGCGTGGGACCCTGCGCTAGGCGCTGAGGAGGACTGGTGAGCAAAAGCGGCCCCAGCCCTTGCTCCCCCGGAGCATACGTTCTAGTGGAGGAGATGCGTGTCCAACTCAAAATTGGGACCCAGCAGAAGAAAACTGCCGGGTCCGTGGAGCGCGGGGTGACGGGTGGGTGGTGTCAGGGCCCGTCTTTCGAAGAGGATGACATTTCTGCACGGACGTAACCAATCGATCGGCCAACTGATTCGTGCACGCAGAGAAGCAGGCAGGTTCCGCCCCCGTGACTCAAGGAGTGATAAGGCTTCCCTGGCCCCGGCTTTCCTCTCCAGTGTGTCGCAGACCACGGCCATTTTGCCGCTTGTTGAGGGAGGGGGCTCTGAGGTTCCAGATCCGGGTGACCCCAGTAAAAAGCGAGGGGAAGTGTGATCTGACTTGGTTTTTTGGGTAACACAGGAAGGGCAGGGCCCCCCTCCGCCCTGATCCAGGATTGAGCGGCCCGCCCGCCCGCCTCCCGCCTCCCGGCCTCCGAAGTGCGGGGCTCTGCTGCCACCTGGTGGGCGCGATCGGCCGTGCAGGGGCGCCCGAGCCGCCCGCGTCTGGGGTCCGACTCCGAAAGCGGCTTCGTCTGGGTGACGACTGGGAAGGAGGCAGCAGGAGGCTGGGGTGACTCCCCAGCAGGCAGGGATGAGGAGACGGAGAGAGGGGAGAGGGGGAACTGCTGCTTGAAAGTCAACTGACTGGAGACCGACAATGGCTCCATTGTGTCTGAGGCCTTGACCTTGATTTCCTGCCACTCTCATCTCCCGGTGCCTTGGCATCGCCCGGGTCTGATTGGCCCCGAGTCCGCTCCGTGACAGTGGGCGGGCCCGAGCTGGCCGCCGAGAGCCGGGCCCTCCCGAGTGCCGGCAAGACGCACGACTGGCCCACTGCCCTCTCCCAGCCGCAGGGCCCGCGCACGGGCGAGGTCGGTTACTCTTCCCTCCCCACCCTCAGGGCCGGCGCAGGTGCCCAGGGGCGCTCTTGGAAAGGCAGTGCAGCCTGGTGGTTAAGGACTGGGAGCTGCAGTCGGACAGACTCCAAATTAGCTAAGGAGTCCTAGGGCGTCGTCCTTGGACTATGTACGCACATGCCACGTCTTCACGGCAGAAGGTATTACGGGATACAGTGAAGCGCTAACGCTCCCCTGGTCCCGCTCGCCTCTCCCTCCTGTAACTGACTGCCCTCGGCAGTGTCTTGTGTGTCATTCCTGATCCCACTCCATGGGTTTATATGAAAATACGTGATTTGGTATATGGACTCTCTGCACCTCGACCTCCTAATCTAAACATGGGAATGAAAATGCTAGCAGTTCAATCTGAAGAGGGACTGAGAAAGTGACCTGAGGTAACGTGTGTGGAGCACGTAGTGCAGCATCTGGCACCCCGTGTGTGTGATCTTGCCATCACCCCATCTTTCTGCCATTGGTGGGTCCCAGTTCTGAGGTCTGGCTAGAAGCCCTATCTTCCTCCACACCCTTGTTCCCCCACCCTCTTCTCCCTCCTAACAGACTGTGATAAAAATCTGTGTTCCCAGGCCTGTGTGTGTTTTTTAAGCTCCAAAGAGCATCTGGTGTTTGCTGCATGTTCTCCTCTTCCTTCCTTCCTTCACCCCACCTCTCCTCTCCCCTCTCGCTTTGACCTAAATGCAGCGACCGACCACTCGTCCCCCTGTGACCTGTGACTGAGGAAGAGACTTCTGTGGCTCCTGCTGTCAGGGGTGGGTCGGGACTGTGTTGGGAGGGGGTGTGTGAGGAAGGTCAGTGGCAGACTAGGTCAGCGCAGTGCTGGGTGTCAGAGCACCCCAGGATCTGGTCAAGGGCCAGCAACTTCACCTTTCTGAGCCTCAGCCTCCTTCCCTGCACATGGGGCTTCTAATAAGGGCCACCGGGTCAAGTGCTGTGAGGAAAACTCGGCGCCTGTGAAGGGACCTGGCACTTAGAAAGTCAAACAGCAGTTATGATGATGTTCGGAAACAGGGCCATGTTTATTTAGCATTTTACATTCACAAACGGAATCTCCGACTTCTTCCTTCTTTTTAAAATGAGCTAGTCTTGCAGCGTGGAGAAGGAAGTTTGATTTTGATTCACAAGTGTCCCAGAGGACGGTACCTGCCTTTCCCTGGGCCTCTCCTGCAGCAACCAGGTACCACTACCGCATGCTGTGGCTGGTCCCCCAAGATGCCCACAGAGCTCCCCACCGCCAGATACAGGATACAGGACACTGAAGGCCTCCTTGTTCCAGAGGATGCAGCAGGAAATGCATCAAAGCCACGTGAGTAAGACGAGGCCCAGCAGGCAGCCATGGCCCAGGGAGGGCCGCTGCCACATGGGGGGCTTATTGGGCGGACACATCAGCAAATATTTATTCAGTGCCTATTAGGTGCCAAGTATGTTAGAAGCACAACAAAGAAGTCTAAGGATAAGACTTTTGTGCTGGGAAAACTAGTTTTTTAATGATTCTTCTGCAGTTGATGTTTTCCTCTTCCCTCTAGCTATCACTTCCACACATTAAAATTCACAATTTGGGGCCTCCCTGTTGGCGCAGTGGTTTAGACGCAAACTATGAAGCTATCGGCAGCCACTGCAGCACGAGTTTGATCCCTGCCAGGGAGCTACCCACATGGCTCAGCAGACCTCTCCTGCCTTGCCCGCTGCTCCCCTCAGCAGTGTATTTCAGTCAGTCTGTCTGTTCTGCTCCCCACTCTGTCTCTGGTGAATCCTCTCACCCTCCCACACCTCTGGCCTATACTCCAGTTCTTGTATGCATAAATAAATAAATCTTTAAAAAAAATAAAATAAAATTCACAATTTTAGTGCGTGGTTTGAAGAGTTTGGATGAACACAGTCACGTCACCACCATCACAATCAAAATATAAAATATGTTCATCACTTCCCAAATTTTCTGCTTCCTCTTCTGTGATCTTCCCCTCCCCAACCTCGAGCCTCTGGCAAGGACTGTCCCTAGAGTTTCACTTTGTCCAAAACAGATTCTTACTTTGGCAGCCCTTGAAGTCTGCTTCTTTCTCTTAACAGGATGCTTTTGCGATCCAGCCATATCAATGTACGTATTGGCAGAACATGGCTTTTTCTTTCTTTCACCTTTTTATTCTGAAGATTTTCAAATACAACATTAAAAAAAGTTAAAGAAATAATATGGTGAGTACCTCTAAACCTATCACCAGGAGTCAATCATTCTTTACGTTTTGCCATATTTTAATATAACATATATACACAGGCACATATTTACCCGACCACTTGAAAGTAAACTCTGACAGTGTCGATTCGGCACCCTGCCAGCACTTGGCATTGCCATTTTGGAAAAACATTTTAGCCATTCTAACACATGCGCTGTGATCCCACTTGACGTTTAGAACATAAACAAGACCAAGGTACAACTCTCCTTAAAGTCCTCCAGGGGTTCCCATCACATTCAGAATAAAATTTGTTCTCATTTCTGAGGTGAAGAACCTTTCTCCTGACCTCCTCTGATTCTGCCACTACCTGGCATCCAGCCACAGCCCCTCCTTATTTCTCTAATACCCCAAGCTTACTGGTCCCTCAGGGCTTTTCACTTGCAGGTCCTTCTTTCTGGAATGTTCTAGCCCTCAGTGTCCACATGACTCACATCTGTCTGATGTCAGCTTCTCAGAAAGTCAGTGTGAGCCCCAGCCCTCTGCTCGCTTCACAGTCCTCCCTTGTCTCATTTTTCTTCATAGCACTCATCTCTGCTTGATAGAATATTATGGCAATTACCACCTTGTGACTGCCTGTCTCCCCCATAAGGGCAGATATTAGCTTAACATGGTGCTTGGCATGAGGAAACTTCTCGATAAATATTTGTTGAAAGAGTATGTATTAGAAACCTCTTGTGACCCTCCCCTCATCCCTCTGGCCCACCTTCTCCTCAGCTATCACAATGGCAACCAGCTGGGAGCCGCTGGGACCCCTTGGCGTACCTGCTCCCCATGGCTCTCACCTTCTGCCCATGGCTTCACTTCTGTCTGCACTCAGGCACCCAGCCGTTAAGTTGAAGGAAGTTCAACCCTCTGGGGCATTCCTGACCCATGGGACTGGTGTTGGTAAGTGTGTGCTCCCTTCTTTGAGGCCCGTGGGCTATTCTGGGGTGTACTCTATGCTGCTCTTCAGCAGATCCCTCCCAGATGGAGCCCCAGGGGCCAGTAGTGACCAGCCCGTGACATACCAACTTTCTCCCTTCCTCCTGCTTCCCCTTCCCACACCTTTCTGGAATTCACTTGCAAATGAGCCCTTTTTCTGCTTTCTCTACCTGCAAGGAGATAGCAGAGATGGAAAAGAGCCCAGATTAAATTAGGACAAACCTATGGAGTTCATGGTCTAGTGGGAGAGACAGATAATAAATAAAAGGCAACAAAATTTAAATATCTACAGGTGAAGAGATAGACTTTTCAATACATGGTGCTAGAGTAACTGAAGATCACTATAGAGAACAATGAATCTTAACCCCTACTTCACAACAGATTTGAAATGGATCAAAGAACTAAGTTAAAAAATATGTATGTGGGCCTCCCTGGTGGCGCAAGGGGTTAAATCTCAGCACCCTGAAGCTATGGGCAGCCGCTGCAGCAAGAGTTGGATCCCTGGCCAGGATGCTACTCACATGTCACAGCAGACCTCTCCTGTCTCACACTCTGCTCCGCTCAGCAGTGTATTTCAGTCAATCCTCCTGTTCTGTCCCCCACTATGTCTCTGGTGAATCCTCTCATCCCCCCTGTACCTCTAGCCTACACCCCACTCTTGTATGCATAAATAAATAAAATAAATCTTAGAAATAAATAAAAATATATATGTATAAAACTTCTAGAAGAAAATTTAGAACATCTTCATGACTTTGGGAGTAGGCAAAGTCCCTCATAAAAGGGGGACAAATGACAGCATTAACATGAAAAGTAAATCATGGGCTAGAAGAACATTTTGCATTATGTCTTTTGACAGAGAATTTGTATCTAGAACATGTGAAGACATTATAACTCAACAAGACAAATAGCCAAATGAAAATATGAGCAAAAGATTTCAACATATATTTCAAAGAGAAGATAAGCAGATATCTAATAAGCACATGAAATGCTGTCATAAGTCATTGAACTGTAAGGGAAATGTAAATTAAAACCATAATGAGGAAGCACATACACCTGTTAAGATGGCTCAAAGTTCAAAGAATCTTGTGTGGGTGAGGATGTGGAGCAACTGGAGCTCTCCTACATTGCCAGCAGGAGTGTGAAATGGAAATATGTTGTAGAGCAACCCTGATACAAAACGGGGTGCCTGACTGTGGGTCCTCACCCGCGCGCTTAAAAGGACTTATCAATGCTCTACTGCAGGCACACGTGAAAGGTTAATAAAAGGTTTATTTACAAGGGAAGGGGAAATGAGGAAATGTACAGCTCTGGGAGAAAAGTGGGAGACAAAGTTTTAAATGCGTCCTACCCAATCCGCCGATCAGGAATCCCAAAATGGCGCTCTCAGAGTTGGCCGCCAGCCAGGAGCAGTGAAGCCAGGAGGCGAGCGATCGCGAGCCAGAGAGCGCCCAAGGCCCACGTGTTTGGTTTTTTATATCCAACCTGGCTGCCCAACTCCACCCTCAGGTCCCAGCCACCCTCCCTTGGTGGTGATGGGATTTGTCTTTCCCAGAGTCTTGATGGCTTTAGTCTGGAGTGGGGGTGGGGTCCACAAAGCCTGTATGGGATTAACTCAGGACATCATTTCCCCCTAACAATTACACTTTTAAAAAAATTTTGCAGTATTTTATAAGGTGAAACATACACTTACCGTGTGCCCGGCTCTCCCCATGATAGGTATTTATCTCAAAAAATAAAAGTGTGTGTCCACATAAAGACTTGCCTGTGAATTGTCAAAGCGGTTTTATTCATAATAACCCCAAATTGGAACACTTTAGATGTCCATCAACAGGCAAATAGACAGTGGTATCCTTATAATAGTTTACTCCCCAGCAAAAAGAAACAGCTACTTACAAAAGCTACACCCTGAATGAACCCCCAAAGCATTATGCTAAGAGAAGCCAGACAGAAGAGTACATTCTGTGTGATAACATTTAAATGAAGTTCTAGAACAAGGAAAACTAAGCTATGGGAACAGAGAGTAGAGCAGTTATTGACTTGGGTTGATCGTGGGAGTGTGATAGGACAGGGAGAGGGGCAGCCCAAGCCCCGCAAACCTGCCTATTCTAAATGGGTTCTGCCATCCGCCGCATCAACACAAAACATAGGAGACTTTAATGGGAAGGAACTTTAATTAAACTAGGAAACAACACAGGTAAGGCAAAGAGTCTAGTTTCTAAATGAAGCACCCAAAGTTACCCATCCCCTCGTGGGTAAAAGTCCATCCATATGGGATCGGCCCAGAACAAGGCCCCAAAGCCTGCCACAAGTCTAAAGCATCTTCCAGTGGGGACCCACAGCAAAGGGTCACAAACAACCGGACAAGCCCGGAAGGAAAAGAGCAAAATCAACATCAAGATAAAAGCTGCCATGGTCACCTCCCCACGGGTCTCACCCACATCTGTGTCACCCAGTCCACGACCAAAAGACAAGCGCAGTTTCTTCACGTGTCTCTAGGCTCCATGCGCCTCCTCTAGGTCTCCTGGCTCCATCCTGCTTCCTTCCTTAGTCTCTTCTCCAGCTTCTCCTCTTCCTGCTCAGCTCCACCCTTCCTTGGGTGGGGCAGGGAACATGGAACCTCCCCCTTTCCTGGGGACCACCCTGTTACAGGAGGGGGATATTGGCCTGAAAGAAGTCACAGGAAAATTTTACAGGTTCTGAACTATTCTCTATCTTGAGTGGTGGATACACGATATTTGTCAAAACTCATCTAACTCTGCACCTTAAGTAGATGCTTTTTATGGTACACAAATTAGACCTTAGTAAGGTTGATTTTAAAGTAACTTGATGATATCTTGTAATTAGTGCTACAGAGGGGAGAAAATATGGCATTATGAGAGAGTCATGGTAAAGGAAAATTACTTTTGATTGGTTGGCCAGGAAAGGACTCTTCAAGACATTTGAGCAAAAATCTGAATGTCAAGAGGGACCAGACACAGAAAGATCTAGGAGAGGGCATTCTGGCAAAAAATCACTGCAGGAGCAAAGACCCAGAATCAGGAAGGAGTTCAGTGATCTTGGGAGTGTCTGAAGGCTAATGTGACTAGGTGAACTGGGTGGAGCAGATAGTGGTACAAGACAGGGTGGAGAGGTGGGTGGGGGCCATATTTTGCAGGACTTTATCAGCCCTGATAAAAGTTTGGAATGTGAAATGAATAAAATGTAAATCCCTCATGGTCTAGTGGGGCAGAAACACTTAAGCAAAGAAAGACATTCAGGGTCACAGTGATGTATTTGGGAAGTGTACAGGGATAGAGGATAGTAGTTAGTGCTACCTGTGAATATCTGGGAAGGCTTCCCAGAGGAGGTGACATTTTCATCGAGATTTGAAGGAAGAGTAGCAGCGAAGAATGGGTAATCCAATGGGAGGTATTGTGTCTCTATTGAATCCCACAGACAAACAACCCTGTGGAACAGTCAAAGACCTGAGCCTAATGTAAATCTAGTTGGAGTTTTTCCTGAAGGAGGAGATGTGGCAGGTGGCCTGAGGCTGGAGAGGGAGGATCAGAATGCCTTTTCCTTTTTTTAACATTTTTTTAAATATTTATTTTATTTAAGATTTATTTATTTATTTATTTATGCATTCAAGAGCAGGGGTGTAGACCAGAGGTGCGGGGGTGGGACAGGAGTGAGAGGATTCACCAGAGAGAGTGGTGAGCAGAACAGGCAGATCTGGGCCTCCCTGGTGGTTCAAGAGGTTAAGCACAGCGCTCTGAAGCTATCTGCAGCCTCTGCAGCACTGGTTTGATCCAGGGAGCTACCCACAGACCTTTCCTGTCTCACTGCTACTCCCCTCAGCAGTGTATTTCAGTCAGTCTGCCTGTTCTGTTCCCCCTCTGTCTCTGGTGAATCCTCTCACCCTCCCGCACATCTGGCCTGTACCCCTGTTCTCATTTAAAAAAATATTTATTTATGCACACAAGAGCTGGGGTATAGGCCAGAGTTGCGGGGGGTGAGAGGATTCACCAGAGACAGAGCGGGTAACAGAACAGGCAGACTGACTGAAATACACTGCTGAGGGGAGCAGTGGGTGAGGCAGGAGAGGTCTGCTGCGAAATGTGGGTTGCTCTGCTGCTGGCGGGGATCGAACCGGCACTGCAGAGGCTGCAGACTTCATAGCACTGCGCTTAACCACCTGCGCCACCAGGGAAGTCCCCAATAAATAATCTTAAAAAAAAAAATAAAAAGAACAGGTGGATCTACTGAAAGACACTGCTGAGATACACTGCTAAGGGGAGCAGCGGGGGAGATAGGAGAGATCTGCTGCGCCGTGTGGGTAGCTCCCTTGCCTGGGATTGAACTCATGCTGCAGTGGCTGCGTGACTTAACTGTGCTTAAGGTTAAGTGCTAAAACTTAACCCCTTGCATCATCACGCTGGAATGCCTTTTCACACTGGATTCTGCAGGGGATGGGAACCCCTAGAGAACATTAAGTCAGGGCTTACATTTCAGATTAAGACCTCCGGATCAGGCGGGTGGTGGCAAGACCCCAAGCTGTGGTGTGCAGTAATGGGGAAGGCATGAACAGAGTGTGGGGGAAATGGGCTAAACCCCGATAAGAGCTGACTGGGCCTACCCCCTGCCCCTGGGGGATAATAGCTCAGGTAAGCAGGATATGGGAGGAGAAACAGGTGAAAGGAAAGGTCTACAGTGCTAGAGGCACCAGCCAATCATAAATGCTAACTTTTATGTGCTTCTGCTCCCTCAGAGGACTGGTTAGGCCTCACCGCCCTTGTCCCTGGACCCTAGTGATTCAGCAGCAGTGGGTGTAGGATGGAGCCCAGGTGTCTGCATGTGTAAGAAGTGCTTCTCCCACCTTGCTGTGACCAGAGTCACAGCTGCACCAGTCTGGCTTCTCTGGGGCCTGTGGCAGGCGGCAGGCGGGCACACACTCACGGGCTGACTGAAGTAGGCCTGATCTCAAGGCAAAAGAGATGCAGAAACAATAAATCCAAAGAAGAAATCAAGAAAGCCATCCTTTTTATTATTGAAACAAACAAAAAAAAAATCAAATACTTGGGAATAAACCTAACAAAAGAGGTAAAGGAACTATACAAAGAAAACTATAAAACACTGTTAAAAGAAATAGAAGAAGACACAAAGAAATGGAAAGACATCCCCTGCTCATGGATTGGAAGAATTAACATTATCAAAATGGCCATCCTACCAAAAGCAATTTACAGATTCAATGCTATTCCAATAAAAATTTCAATGACATTCTTCAAAGAAATAGAACAAATATTGATGAAATTCATGGGAAGCCACCAAAAAGCCAAATAGCCAAAGGTTTCCTGGAAAAAAAAAGAGAGAAGGGAATGGAGGTATCACACTCCCAGACTTCAAACTATACTACAAAGCCATAATAATCAAAACTGCATGGTATTGAAACAAGAACAGACACATGGACCAATGGAACCTAATAGAAAATCCAGAAATAAACCCACAGATTTACAGTCAACTAATCTTTGACAAAGGAGCAAACAATATGCAATGGAGCAAAGAAAGTTTGTTCAATAAATGGTGCTGGGAAAACTGGGTTGCTACATGCAAAAGAATGAAGCTTGACTACTACCTCACACCATGCACAAAAACCAACTCAAAATGGATTAAAGAACTAGACATAAGACCTGAAACCATAAAATATATAGAAGGAAATATAGGCAAAACACTACATGACATGCACCTCAGTAACGTTTTTAAAGACACATCACCCAAAGCAGTGATAGTGAAAGCAGAGATAAACAGATGGGACTATATCAAATTAAAGAGCTACATATAGCAAAAGAGACAGTAACCAAAACAAAGAGAAACCCCACCGAGTGGGAGAAAATTTTCGCACACAACACTAATGATAAAGGACTGATCACAAAAATCTACAAAGAGCTGATGAGACTCAACAGAAACAAAGTAAATAATCCACTCAAAAAATGGGCAGAAGAACTAAAAAGAAACTTCTCCAAAGAGGAAATTCAAATGGCCAACAGGCATATGAAAAAATGTTGAACATCACTTGTAATCAGGGAAATGCAAATCAAAATTACAATGAGATACCATCTTACACCAGTGAGAATGGCACATATTAAAAAAAAACTAGCAACAACAAATGTTGGCGAGGATGTGGAGAAAAAGGAACTCTCCTGCACTGCTGGTGGGAGTGCAAACTAGTCCAACTATGGAAAGCTGTGTGGAGATTCCTCAACCTGCTAAAGATGAAGTTTCCATATGATCCAGCAATTCCACTCCTAGATATTTAGCCAAAGGACACAGAAACATTAATTCAAAAGGGCACCTGCACCCCTATGTTTATAGCAGCCCTATTTACAATAGGTAAGCTATAGAGACAACCCAAATGCCCAAAAATAGATGACTGGATCAAGAAGATATGGTTCATATACACAATGGAATATTACTCAGCAATCAAAAAAGATAAACTCACACAATTTGCAGCAACATGGATGGAGCTAGAAGGGATCATGCCCAGCAAAATAAGCCAGAAAGAAATAGAAAAATACCAGATGGTCTCACTCATAGCAGGAATTTAGAAAACCTAAATAAGGGACCAGGAAAAAGGTTAATTATAATAAAGTAAAAATCAAAATCCACAAGCAACTATAAATCAGAGACACACTCTGGGGGGTGGGGGTAAGGGAGTAGGATCAAAACAAGGAGGGTGGGAATTGCATGGGGATTATAACAAAGATGAAAATACATACATTGTGCAAACATGAAAAATGATGTAAAAAATATAAAATTTTAAAAATTAAAAAAAGTAAAATGCGGGCCTCCCCGGTGGCACAGCGGTTGAGCGCTGGGTTGCGAAGCTGCCCCCAGCCTCTGCAGCCCCGGTTCGATCCCCGGCTGCTCCCCGGCCACCTGAGGAGGGTCCCACATGGCGCGCAGACCTCTCCTGCCGCCCGCTGCTCCCCTCAGCAGTGTACTTCGGTCCTTCTGCCTGCTCTGCTCCCCGCTCTGGCTCTGGTGAATTCTCTCACCCTCCTGCACTTCTGACTGTAACCAGTGTTTGTATGAATAAATAAATAAATCTTTAAAAAAAAATTCAAAAAAAAAAAAAGTGATGTGGAAACAGGACTATGGCTGTGGTGCCAGCAAAGATAGTTTAGGTGTCTACTGCAGAGGAAGAACTGCCAGAGCACCCTGTCCAGGGTCTGGGTGGAGGCCAAGGGGAACTATAGAGCAGTTTCTCCAGCACGCTGCTCATGTCACCAATTCCCTCCACAATAGCTCTAAGTGAACCAGTCCTACCTATTGTTATGTCCATTTTACAGATAAGGAAACTGAGGCCCAGGAAGCTTCAGTAAAGTGTTCTGGGTCCCTGCCTATAGGAACAAGAATGTATGATGAAGGAGGTATTTTTTTTTTATACAAGCACTGGGTACAGTCAGAAGCGCGGGAGGGTGAGAGAATTCACCAGAGCCAGAGGGAGAGCAGAGCAGGCAGAAGGACTGAAGTACACTGCTGAGGGGAGCAGCGGGGCGGCAGGAGAGGTCTGTGCACCATGTGGGACCCTCACCTGGCGGGTGGGGATAGAACCGGCGCTGCAGAGGCTGGGGGCAGCTTCGCAACCCAGCGCTCAACCGCTGCGCCACCGGGGAGGCCCTGAAGGAGGTATTTTAATGCATTTGGAGACATGATTCAACATATACACAAATGAATAAAACTGAGAGTTTGTACAATAAAAATTTTAAAAAATAAATTCTGGGCCCCAAGGTAAGGACATCTGGCACCCAGGGCTGAAATACCGGTCTCTGGACACCCCCAGTCATGGTGCTGCCCTGCCTCCTGTGAGTGGAAGAAGTCACTGTCAATCTTTTTTTTTTTTTTTAAAGATTTATTTATTTATTTATACAAGCACTGGGTACAGTCAGAAGCACAGGAGGGCGAGAGAATTCACCAGAGCCAGAGCAGGGAGCAGAGCAGGCAGAGGGACCGAAGTACACTGCTGAGGGGAGCAGCGGGCGGCAGGAGAGGTCTGCTCGCCATGTGGGACCCTCCTCAGGTGGCCGGGGAGCAGCCAGGGATCGAACCGGGGCTGCAGAGGCTGCGGGCAGCTTCGCAACCCAGCGCTCAACCCGCTGCACCACCAGGGAGGCCCCAGTCACTATCAATCTTAAATGATCTTCCAAGCCACGAAAGTGGGGAGAATCCACTGATCCTTCCCTTTCTGAAGGTACCTAAGTCCTTCCCTCTGTGTGTTCTCTGAAGAGAAGTCTCCCATGGCCCCCAGGAGCTGTGATTCAGAGTCTCATGGTGCCAACCAGATTGTAGGGTCCCAGCCAGGAGCACTTGTCTGATCTAAGGCTCTCAGAGCAGTGCCCCATGCCTCCCTCAGCTTTCTCCAGGCAACAGGAGGTGGTGGAGGCGGCGGCAGCAACAGCAGCAAATCTGTCCCCAGTGCACTGGAGTACTGTTTTGCTCTGATGAAATACGCATGGCATATGGCTGCAGAGTTACTATCTGGAGAGCAGATAGAAATGGGATTTTCATGTGCCAGATTTCACTTCCCTTTCTGAAACAATCCTCGTAGTAAACAGAGGTTTTCTGATCCTGTTAAGATCCGGAAGATGGGAATTCCTTTACGCTTTTAAAGTCAAACTATTGTCTTGCAGAGTTTCAGTCTTTGGATGCTGCACATGTTTTTTAAATGTGGAAGCTCTTTGAGGCCCCTTCCTTCCTCCGAAGGCCAGAACAGGAAGAGTCCCTGCCACCACTGGAGGACTCCAGGCCCCGCCCCGGCCACCCCAGAGAGGAGGCCTCCATGTGTCCTGCGGCTGCCATCCTTGGCCGGTGGGGTGGAGAAGAGGAAAGGCTTGTGCGGCGTGGGAGGCCTTGGGGCAGAGGAGGCAAGGAAGGGCCAGGAAGCAAGCAGAATGTGACTTTTAGGAGGAGAATTATTTTGAACCACATTCTGTGTGCTGACAACATAATGATCATTATTAGGACCTCAGATGTAACACGAAGCCCGCCCTGAGTTAAATTTTCCCTTTCAGATAAGCTTGGCCTGTCAGCCCAGCCTAAGATGGTTCTATACCAACCTCCTCCACGCTAGGGGAGGTTGGAATGCTCCAGCTTCTCCCTTGCCGTTACTGTTCATTAAAGATTTTGGGGTTTTGGTAAACGTGGGCACTGGTTTTCTACTTTAGCCTTATACTATCAACCGGAGAAATTATTAGAGCAAGGAGCTGAATTTGCAGTGTCCTAGTCATATTTGGGTCTCAGGGTTGTTATCTGGACTGCTGCCTTCCAGGACCCTCCTGAACACAGTATAACCTCTACAGAGGTGCAGGACTGTGACCTGAGCCATGCCCAGATTGTGTTTGGCCTTTACAATGTGTTAAGAATGGGTTATCACATCAAAATCTTGATTACTGGCTTCTCTTGAATAATTAGAAAATCTGGCCGCAGTGGCCACATTACCCTGTGATAAGTGAATGGAGTTTAATAACAGTTCCACCCTTTGCATAGAGTTTGTTCTCCAGTTTGCCATAATCCCCACCACTCCCTATTGCCCCTATTCATACCCTAAGGAAGGGCCAAAAGTTAAAAGCAGCTGTGGAGATAGGATTTTGGTCTTGACCCCACCACTTCACCATTTACTTCCCGTTGCTCCTTGAACAGGTGTCTGTATTTCTCTGAAGACTTTTTTTAATCCCCAGGAAGAAGAGAATAATGAAATGTGTGCAGAGCACTGGCAGAAAGCCTAACCCAGAGAGAGCATTCCCTAGGAATTGCCCTGTGTGATTGCAGGTGTTTAGGACTATTTCCTGTGAATGACACAGGAGATTCGAAGATGGTATACAAATGGACTATGGGGAGGTAAGCTTCATGTAAACCAGGATTTAAAAAAATCTCTTTTGTTTATTCCTACATGCCCGGAGCCTAGTACAGTCCCTGGCACTGGGTAAACAATATATGTGCTGAATGAATTTGAGAATTTAATGTTTTCCCTGAATCTTATTTTCATGATATGTGCTAAATGAGTATTTGTCCATTTGATAAATATAAATGCAAATGGACTTATAGGCTGCTGATTTCCAATTTGTAGTGATTTTTTTCTTTATTCCTGCAAAATATCAAAATGCCGGTAGAGTCTCCAGAGTTGGTGGGAACTTCATTGCCTTTACTTAGCTGAGTCACAGCTTAGGAGAAAAATATGTTCTCCTCCAGGGCTGGGTTTCTAATATCATTTTCTGAATGCCAGACCACTTCAGGAACCAGTGCTTCAAAAAGTCACAATTAAAAACGCACACATTTGTGTGCTGCCTCTCGAGAACTCAAGGTGCTGTACAAACACATTTAAGGCATTAAGTGCTCCCTGAAGCACTTGCCTCAGAAGTAATACTCCAGCGAGGAGAGTGCACTTAGGTAAAACCAATGGCAGTTTCTAGCCAGCGTCAATGAGGCTCCACCTCTAAGGGCCGAGGTGTGCTCCCATTGGATGAAACTTTCCTGGAAATACACGTGCGTTGACTCCCAGGTGAATTCAAGATTTGCCTGTTGAAATAGGTTACTTGTGCCTACTGGAACCTTCCCAGGTTGTGGGTTTGGTATCAGTAGTCTGCAGGGGTCAGCTGTGCTTTTGTTTGCTTGGCTTCCATTTTCCCTAGTCTTGGTAACCAAATTTCAATTTTCCTGGGCAAGCTGTTCCTTCTACTCTGAGCTGTGGACTTTCGGAGAGGCTGTCTTCACCCCCAGCTCCAGAGGCAGCTATGGAAGGAGCCACAGCCTCAGCCTTTGGGCACACTCACCTGTTCAGAGAAGAGCAAGTTATCCAAAGCCATTGCAAACATTAAGACTCCAATGGGGAGTTTTTCTTAGTACTACTGGGAAAGAATAAAATATTTTGTTTGTTGGGAGTTTTTGTTTGTTGGTGAGGATATAATTCTGACCCTCTCGGAGGGGCTGCCTGAGAATGCGGAGAAAAGAGAGCTGAGAGAGCATGAGATGTGATTTTAGGCTACAATGCTGGGGTGCTTGGATTCGGTTCTGTCTAAAGCTCAGGTTCGCCTCCGGTTTCATGAGCCAATAAATTCTCACACCCTTTTTCTTAAGGCAATCTGCATAACATTTTAGTCACTTGCCATGGAGACTTTCCTGAATAGCCAATTGCAATTGGAAAATGTAGATTGAAAAAGAGGCAGAAAACCGTAGGACCCACTAGTCAGGTGTACAACAGAACCTTCAAGCAAGGTCAGAGGCAAACTGATGACTGCACTTTCTTTACAGACGGAGCAGTGGGGAAGGAATGGGGAGAAGGGAGGGAAATTTTTTCTCCTTTCTTTTTTTTAAATTGAGTTATAATTGGGCCTCCCCAGTGGCGCACCAGCGAAGCTGCCCCCAGCCTCTGCAGTGCCGGTTCGATTCCCGGCTGCTCCCCGGCCACTGGAGGAGGGTCCCACATCGCGCGCAGACCTCTCCTGCCGCCCGCTGCTCCCCTCAGCAGTGTACTTCGGTCCTTCTGCCTGCTCTGCTTCCCGATCTGGCTCTGGTGAATTCTCTCACCCTCCCGTGCTTCTGACTGTACCCAGTGCTTGTATAAATAAATAAATAAATCATAAATAAATAAATAAATTGAGTTATAATTGACATAAAAATTTATTAGTTTCAGGTATACAGCATAATATTTAAATATTTGCTTTTATTACAAAATGACTACCCCAATAAGTCTAGTTAGCATCTATCCCCATACATAGTTATGACATTTTTTTTCTTGTGATGAGGACTTTTAAGATCTATTCTCTTAATGACTTTCAGATATGCACTACAGTATTACTCCCATGCTCTACGTTCTCTCCACCATGACTTATAACTGGAAGTTGGTACCTTTTTACCTCCCTAAACTGTTTTGCCTGCCCCCCACCCAGCATTCTGGTAACCACCAACCTGCTCTATGTAACTGTGGGCTCGGGGTTTGTTTTTCAGATTCCACATATAAATGAATCTATGCTCTATTTGTTTTTCTTTGTCTGACATAATAACCTCACAGTCTATCTATATTGCAAATGGCAAGACCGCATTTTATTGTTGAACACTATTCCACTGTGTGTGTGTGTGTATGCATATATATGTATATATACACATGAAAAGATGCTCAGTGTCATAATCAGGGAAATGCAAATCAGAGCACTGAGACATCACTTCACACCCGCTAGAATGGATATTATAAAAAAGATATATATATACATATCCATATATATGATATAGATATACACACACACGCACACACACACCATAACTTCTTTTTTTTTTTTTTTTTAAAGATTTATTTATTTATTTATACAAGCACTGGGTACAGTCAGAAGCGCGGGAGGGTGAGAGAATTCACCAGAGCCAGAGAGGGGAGCAGAGCAGGCAGAAGGACCGAAGTACACTGCTGAGGGGAGCAGCGGGCGGCAGGAGAGGTCTGCGCGCCATGTGGGACCCTCCTCAGTGGCCGGGGAGCAGCGGGGATCGAAGGGGCGCTGCAGAGGCTGCGGGCAGCTTCGCAACCCAGCGCTCAACCGCTGCGCCACGGGGGAGGCCCCACCATAACTTCTTCATCCATTCATCCATTGATAAAATAGACAAGGGCAAAGTAGGTTGTTTCTGTATCATGACTATTATAAATAATGCCGCAGTGAAATGGGGTGCATACCTCTTTTCAAATTAGTGCTTTGTGTTTTTTTTGATAAATACCCAGAAATGTAATGATATATTTCTATTTTTAATTTTCTGAGGTACCTCCAGTGGCTGCCTCAATTTACCTTCCTATCAATAGTGCATGTGGTTCCCCCTTTTCTCCACATCCTCACCAACACTTGTTATTTCTTATCTTTTTGATAATATCCATTCTAGCAGGTGTGAAGTGATGTCTCAGTGTTCTGATTTGTATTTCCCTGATTGTGACACTGAGCATCTTTTCATGTACCTCTTGGCCTTCTGTATGTCTTCTTTGGAAAAACATCTATTCGAATCCTCTGCCCATTTTTATTTTTATTTTTATTTTATTTTTTTTGTTGGATTGCCAGTCAATTTATTTGCCTTTGAGAACATAACAGATGTACTTCAAGGAAGACAAAATTTCATACTACAATGTCAACTATACAATGGAAATTTTTTAGACATGCCAAGAAACAGGAAAATGTAACCATAACTAAGACGAAAAATAATTCAAGAGAAGTGTACATGCAAGAGATCTAGACATCGTGTTTAACAGGTAAGTTTAATACAAAAATTATATATATATATATTTTAAAGATTTATTTTTATTTGTTTATGCATGCAAGAACTGGTCTGCCCATTTTTAAATTAGATTGACTGTTTTTGCTGCTGAGTTATATGAATTCTTTATGTATTTTGGGCTTACCCTTTTATCAGATATAATTTGCAAATATTTTCTCCAATTAAGTAGATTGCCTTTTTATTTTGTGGGTGGTTTGCTGTGAAGGAGGTTTTTAGTTGTTGCAGCTCTACATGTTTCCTTTTGCTTTCACTGTCTTTGCTTTTGGAGTCAGAGCCAATGTCAAGAAGCTTACTGCCTGTTATCTTCTAGGAGTTTTGTAGTTTCAAGGTCTTATGCTTAAGTATTTAATTCATTTTGGGTTTTCATTGTGTATAAGATAGTGGTCCAATTTCTTTCTTTTGAAATTGGCTGCCCAGTTTTCCTAACACCATTTATTGAAGGTTATCCTTTCTCCATTGTTTGGTCTTGGAGAAAAATCATAAATCAATTTATCATAAATCAATTGATCATATGTCTATGGTTTTATTTTTGGACTCTATTCTAATCCACTGACCTACAGTGGATTAGTGTTTTTATGCCAATACCGTACTTTATTACTATAACTTTGTAATATAGTCTGAAACCAGGGCATAAGGAGGCCTCCCTGGTGGTACAAGGGCTTAAGTCTCAGCACTATCAAATTATCAGCAGCCACTGCAGCATGAGTTAACTCCCTGGCCAGGTTGGTGACCCACATGGTGCAGCAGACCTCTCCTGTCTCACCCGCTGCTCCCCTCAGTGGTATATTTCAGTAGATCTGCCTATTCTACTCCCCACTCTGTCTCTGGTGAATCTTCTCACCCTGCTCCCCAAAACACACACACCTCTGCCCTACACCCTAGCTCTGGTATGCATAAATAAGTAAAAATAAATCTTTTTTTTTAAAAAGAGAGATATCAGGGCGTATGATGCTCTGGCTATGGCCTTCTTTCTCAAGATTGCTCTGGCCATTCAGGGTCTTTTGTGGTTCTAAATTTTAGGACTGCTTATTTTATGTCTGTGGAAAATGCCACTGGAATTTTGATAGAGATTACATTTAGATTGCTTTGTGTAATATAAACATTTTGTCAGTATTAATTATTCTGATCCATTAGCACATATCTTTTCACATATTTGTCACTTCAACTTCTTTCATCACAGCCTTACAGTTTTCAATGTACAGATTCTTTACCTATTTAAATTTATTGCTAGGTATTTTATTCTTTTTGATACAATTGTAAATGGGATTATTTTCTTAATTTGTTTCTGATAGTTCACTATTAGTGTTTAGAAATGCAACTGATTTCTGTGTATTGATTTTGTATCCTGCAACTTTATTGAATGTGTTTATCCTTACAACTTTTTGGTGGAGTCTTTATGACTTTTTCTGTATAATAACATGTAATTTGCAAACAGTGACAGTTTACGTCTTGCTTTCCTATTTGGATGCCTTTCTCGTTCTTGCTTAATTGCTCTGATGAGGATTTTACCTTGTCTTGTTCCTGATCTTAAAGGAAAATTTCAGTTTTTCACTGTTGAGTGTAACGTTAGCTATGGTGGTGTCATATATGGTATTGATTATGCTGAGGTATGTTTCCTCTATATCCATTTTATTTTTTTGTCATTCACAAATGGACGTTGAATTTTGTTAAATGTTTTTCCTGCATTTATTGCAATTATCATACGATTTTTATCCTTTAGTTTGTTACTGTGGTGTATCATGTTGATTGATTTGCCAATGTTGAACCACCCTTACATCCCTAGAATAGGTACTTCTTGATCATGGTGTATGATTCCTTTAAAGTTTGATGGATTCAATTTGCTAATATTTTGAGGATTCTTGCATCTGTGTTCATCAAAGACATTGGCCTCTAATTTTATTTTCTATCAGGACAATGCTGGTCTCATAAAATGAATTTGGAAATGTTCTCTTCTACTTTTTGAAAGAGTTTGGAAAAAATTAGTATTAATTCTTTGAATTCTCATTAGAATTCACCTGTGAAGCTGTTTGGTCCTGGACTTTTGTTTGTTGGGAGGGTTTGTCTCCTTTTTAAAAAAAGAAAAAAAGATAATAAAAATGAATCAGGTCATTCTTTGTTGGATTTTCATGCCAGGCTTTCCTTTCACATGTGTTCATTTGTCTGATTCTAGGAGAGAAGACATTGAAATTAGCCTCAGGCCATGTCTCAGTGAATTCCTCTAGACACCACATTCCAACCAGAAGATTCTGCTGTCTCAAAAGTTCTTCAAGACTCTCTGTGTTAGACTTCAGGGAATTCTAGTAGTGTTTCCCAGCTGAGCCCGTGCTCCAAAAAGATGTTGCTCAATTTGTGTGGCATCCAGAGGTGTTATTTAATAGAGTTAATATGCATGTCCACATACCAGCCTTCAGCTCCCACACATGTATGAGCCAGTGGTGGAAATATTTTTTTTTTTTTACGAAGGGTTTTGTTTAGCCCTTGGTTAGCTCTTCTTCCCCCTTTGGGGTTGCAGCTTGACCTATTTCCTTTTCTGACCAGCCTGAATTCTGCCACCACATGATTCTTTGCAAAATTCTATATCCCATTACCACTTCCCACTTCAAAGAAGCTCAGTGGGTCCTTGTAGTTTTCATATTGAATCTATCCTCTTCTCCTCAGCCCTTATAAGCCTCATATTAAGAGTTTGAAGCCATGCTCAGGTTTCACATGCATTTTTTCAATTAATCCTCAAAATGGCATAACATAATATTAGCCCTTTTTTTTTTTTTTTCCAGATGAGGAAACTAGTACACAGAGAGGTCAAGTAACTTGCCCCAGGTCATATGACCAGTAAGAGATGGAGTACTAATGCTACCCGGTCACTACACTTGACATCTGATGGTCCAAGCAGAAGATTCTGCTGTCCCAAAGTTCTGCAGTCTGGTGCTGCCATTTCTCACAACTCTCCAACTTCCACAGTCCATTCATCTGGCCCTATGTCTAGGCCCACCATTCTCTAATGTTATTGCCTTCACTTGTTTCATCCTTCATTCATCCATTCACTCAGTAAATACTTCCTGAATCCCTGCCCCAGGTGCTCATGCCATCCAGATGACATGGCTGAGAATGCCGTCTTCTCTCACCACTTCTCCACATAATTCCTTGCAAAGCTCCTCCTATCGAGTATCCTATCTGGGTCAATGCCCTGGTATGCCTCCCTTTCCGTGAATCCTGGGGGCAGGGAAAGGCATGACACAGTTTAGCATTCAGTTTCACAGAGGACTATAGAGGGTTAATGCTGTCTCACTACCTGAGGACTACGTGAGGATACACAGTCCTTTCACCTCCATCAGTGTTGAGTGCACATTAGGCATTTGAGAAACATTCTTTTATCTAATTGCTGAGTGAACAAGTGAGTTTCAGTGAAAATATGTTTTTTAAATGGCCCCTTGAAAAATTATGAATATGGGTTCTGTCTTTGCTCTAGAATTTACCTAAAGTTCATGATAATCTTAGATAGAGACTGAGGCTCAAAGAAGGTGGGTAACTTGCTCAAGTTCACAAAATGGATCAATCTCAGAGGGCAGGCTCCCAACCCTGTGCCATGCTGCCCCCTTGGTCCTCAGGTGGTGCTCCTGAAATCATGGAGGCCGAACAACCATTCTGTCACTAATGGACTGCCATAAAAAACACGCTTTGTCAGGACATTCTACACAGACCTTTTTATTTCCAGGAATGGAAACTTGCTGCTGTTATGAAGGAACTTGATTTAACTCTGGCAACTTCTCCATCTGGCCTACTGCTTAGTACTGGGACTTGAGGTCAACATCCTAGAAAAGAGCCCCAGGGGATATACTCTGTGACCACACTCTGGATTCTTAAATGCTGCCAGACATATTCCCTGATTTTTGCTCATGCATGTTCTGTTTTTCCTTTGATGGCAACATCGTCTCAGCCAACCAACTCAGTAAAAGGGGAGTGGCCAAGGACCTTACAGAAAAGGAGCCATCATCTCTTCTCACCCAGCACAGCCCCCATATGTCCCAGCTGCACATCCAGCTGCTAAAAGCAGCTTCCCTCCCCTCCCAGGCATTTAGTTAACCCTACTTTCTGCCTGCATGCTCACCTTGCTCTGCCCAGGTGAGAGCCTAGAGCCATGTGCTAACCCTCAAGGACCTGAAAAACTTCCCAGTCAGAAGGGACTGCCTACTGCTGGGTCCTGAGGAGACTTCCACAGCCCTCTCAGCCTCCCTCCTCTTAATGCTATTAGCACCCCTTCCTGGGTCTCTTTTTACCTTCCCTCCCCAAACCACAGTAGCTTCTCCTTTCTCTCTGCTTCTCCTTTCTCTCTGACCCTTCCCCCTTCTCTCTGCCCCCAATGCTTTTCCCCACCCTAGGCCCCTCAGATCACATTTAGCCTAACCTTCCCCCACCAGTTAAAGCTCTCCCCTTTAGATCTGCCAAATACTCAAAATCTGGCCACCCCCTGCCCTGCTCCTATCATCTCCCTACCCACTATTCTCTGCCTCTTGGGACCTAAGCTCCTGTTTTTAATCTTTCCTATTAGTACACATCTTTCTGTCTAGAGCCATGACTAATCCCTTTCACAGCTGTCTTTTCCTCCACTAGGTTACAAAATGGATATACATTCAAAAGCATAACTTATTTTTTTTAATAATAAATTTTATTTTTATATTCCCCCATACAACTGCACATGCCCCATTCTGACCCCAATCCCTCCCCTCCCGGCCCCCACTCCCCAAAAAGTGTCTCTGGTTCATAGTTTTCTTTTGTTTTTTTTATATATAGAGGCATGTTTTCTTTCTTGCTTGCTTGCTTGCTTGCTTGCTTGCACTGGGTACAGTCAGAAGCGCGGGAGGGTGAGAGAATTCACCAGAGCCAGAGCGGGGAGCAGAGCAGGCAGAAGGACCGAAGTACACTGATGAGGGGAGCAGCGGGCCGCAGGAGAGGTCTGCGCGCCATGTGGGACCCTCCTCCGGTGGCCGGGAAGCAGCCGGGGATCGAACCGGCGCCGCAGAGGCCGCGGGCAGCTTCGCAACCCAGCGCTCAACCGCTGCGCCACCGGGGAGGCCCCTGGTTCATAGTTTTCAAAAGCATAACTTAAATAGAAAACCAAGCATGTAAGCAGTACAGTTGTACTTGGATGTGAGACACATTACCCATACACTTCTCATCTTCAAAGACCACGCCCCAGTCAGCCTGGTATTGCCTCTTGCCTGGCATTAAAAGGTACTCACAAGTTCATTATAACTCTTCTCTCTGACCCTTCCCCCTTCTCTCTGGTCCCAACACTTTCCCCCTCCCATAGTCTGAGAGGGAAGGACAACATATGTAAAACCTCCATGGTGGCACAGGGAGCAGGAGTGTAAAACTTAAGTGAAACTAAATCATCAAGAAGTGAAGGTGTTAGGGGGAAAGGATGTCCTGAGTTAATCCCATACAGGCTTTGTGGACCCCACCCCCACTCCAGACTAAAGCCATCAAGACATTGGGAAAGACAAATCCCATCACCACCAAAGGGAAGGTGGCTGGGACCTGAGGGTGGAGTTGGGCAGCCAGGTTTGGTATAAAAACCAAACACGTGGGCCTTGGGGGTCTCGCTATCCCTCGCCTCCTGGCTTCACCACTCCTGGCTGGCGGCCAGCTCTCAGAGTGCCATTTTGGGATTCCTGATCGGCGGATCGGGTCGAAGTCATTTAAAACTTTGTCTCCCACTTTTCTCCCTGAGCTGTACATGTCCTCATTTCCCCTTCCCTTGTAAATAAACCTTTTATTAACCTTTCGCGTGTGCCTGCAGTAGAGCATTGATAAGTCCTTTTAAGCGCGTGGGTGAGGACCCACAGTCAGGCACCCCGTTTTGTATCGGGGTTGCTCTACAACAAAGGGACCAGATAAGTAGTGGCTCTCATAATGGGATCTCTGGGGAGGGTTGTATTTTTTTTTTTTTAAGATTTATTTATTTATGCATTCAAGAACCGAGGTACAGGCCAGAGGTGCAGGGGGTAATGAGAGGATTCACCAGAGACAGAGTGGGGAGCAGAACAGGTAGACTGAAATACACTGCAGAGGGGAGCAAGGGGGGAGACAGGAGAGGTCTGCCTCCCCATGTGAGTCAGCTCTGTGGTGGGGGGAGATCTCCTGCTGCAGAGGCTGCGGACAGCTTCATAGTGCCATGCTTAACCCCTTGTGCCACCAGGGAGGCCCGGCTTGGATTTTCATTTGGAGCTAATGATCTAGGTGGGGAGACTATAAAGTCACAGAAGTGAGTTGGAGAGAAAATCAATTTCTAAAATGAAAAATAATTTTTGCAAGTAGGATTTGCAAGCTTGACTCTGGCTTTGCCCTGGGGGCAGGGTAGTGATTCAACTTCTGCTGGGATAGGAAAAGGAGCAGGCCTTCAGGACAGAAGGTCAAGATCTGGGCTCCAGCCTCTCTCCTTCCCTCTCCCATAAGGATAAAGTCTTGCTACATTCTCCACTACTTGCTGTGAGGTTTATGGGGAAACGTTAGCAGAGGGTAATCTAGTTATCAGCCTCAGTCCCGACAAGCTCAAGTACAGCTGAGCAGTAAACCCCCCACCTGGCTGGTACGAGGCTGAGAAGACTCGAGGCGCAGCCCACAGGAACCCCCTGGGCGACACGCTGAGCGGGGCACCAAAGGCACACGGGCACTGCCTTCCAGGCCCCTCTCTAGCGGCGAGGGGCGTCACCTGGAGTCCCAGAGAGCTTACCCCACCCGAGGGGAGCGCCTGCTGGAGTCTTAGGCGTCGGTGCCGGCTCCGAGGCCCCAGAGCCCGAGCGCGGACCGCCGGGGAGCCGGGCGGCCAGCGGCTGGGGGCGGGGCTCCGTTGTGACACCGCCCTTTGGCCCCGCCCCGCGCGCGTTGCCAGGGTGATCAGGTGACTCGGAGCGCGCGGCGCCCGCGGCGGCCGTGACGTCAGGAGCCGGCGGCTCCTTTTCCGCTTGGGAGCAGGTGCAGCGAGTCTTTGAGGTTTCCTCGGGTCCCACCAGGTCCGACCGGGAGAGCGCGGAGCCCGCTGGTGGCGAGGGGAGGTGAGGCGCGACGGGGACGGCCGGCCGCACAGAGTGGGGAGGGGGTGAGGCTCGGGCAGGGCCCTCCTCGGGCTGTGCGCTCCCCCGAGCTCCCCAGAGGGCGCCCCGAGAGCCCCAGGCGCCGGGGTGGGAAGGGCTGGCTGGGACGGGGGTGCGCGCGGCCCCGGGGAAAGGCTGGGCGTCGGGGGCGCGGCTTTCCCGGCCTGCGCCCCCCGCCCCCCGCGCCCCCGCCGCGGCTCCTCAGCCTGGCGCGCCTCGGGCTGGTCTCGGGCGCCGGCTACAGGGTTCCGCTTTCGGGTGGTCTGGCCTGGAGGCGAGGGTGGACTCGGAGCGGGGCTCGCGGCCCTCCGCCTCGGGGGACATCTGCGGGGGCTCGGCGTCGCGCCTCCTTGGGCTGCGATTTCTGGGTCGCCGCCAGGAACCCACTCGGCGTTGGGAGCCCGGCCTGCCGGGGGCGGGAGGCTGGACCGAGCCCTGAGGGACGGGGGGTGTTCAGAAGGAGTGCGGGGGCAGGAATCCTGACTGCTGAGAGTTGTGGGGTTGGGATCTGAGCAGACCTGTGGGGGAAATGAAATCTGAGCGGGTGCCCAGGGGTGGGGACTGATCTCTGGACAGCGGCGGGCGTTGAAGGGGAGGGAAGGGGACCTCGGGAGAAGACAGTGAACCTTGAGCGGGAGATAAAGACGACTGGATCCAGGTGTCAGGGCTGTTTAGGAGGCAAAAAGTTTGGAAAATTAGGTTAGGGCGGGTTAGGAACTACTGTTGAGTGGTCGGCGCAGGGTTTTGTGTGCCATAGGGAGCCACTGATTCGTCGGCTGGATTAGAATAGAGGGAACGCAGGGGTGGGGAGACATTGAGGAGGCTGTTGTGACCAGCTGAGAACAGGTGACAGCTTCTAGAACTGTGGTCTGAAGGGATTCTGTGAGGGAGCTCTGCTGAGGAGGTATAACAGATATATCAGTGGGGAACCTGGGTGGTCAGCTGCCTCAGCCATTGTTAGGAGATTTTACAAAAATTCCTCCTTGTGAGAGAAAGGAAGCATTCATATGCAGCTCATTTTTTTTTGTTAGCGCACTCCGCGGATTTAATGACCACCTGAGAACTTTACCCCCTGCAATTGGAGGTTGAATTGGCCACAGCACTTGACCTTCAGAGGTTTCAGTTTTACAAACACCTCTTATCCCCAGGATGAAACCCAACCCCCGAGTGGCTGGTAGCAGATTTAATAGGGGGAAGTCATTAAAAGATGATCAGTACCCAGAAACATGAAGATGAAACCTTGGGGAAGCGGACAGGAGTCCTTTGCCATTTATTTGTAGAACGAAGATCTCTAGCTCCAAGTTCCCCTTTGCTACCTGCTCTGCTCAACTGGTGGGCTTCTCACCTTAAGACTACTGATTGTTGTGTTATCTGGCCATTTTTGTCCTATTTTTCTAAGAAACAGGAAGACATTCTGATTATTGGAGAGGAATGATTTGGTGATTTATGGGTTTTCTCAGCTCTGACATTTATAAATACTGTGCACAACTGTCTGTTTTATATTAAACCCTAGCAACTTCTGTTTTCTTGAAGGAAGTGAAATGGCCGAACCTTCCTATCAATTTGTTTTGTATTTGTTTGACTTCAGAAAACAGAATTGGCCCTCAGGGGATCCTGTGCAGTTCAGGGAATTGCTGAGAACTTGGGAAGGTGACCGCAGCTGTGTGTATGAGCGGAGAAAACAGCACAGCACTCCAGGGAGGGTGGATCCAGGTGCTTCCCAGGTGCCACTGAGGGAGAGGCACTTCCAGTCAGATCAGTGCCGACCTTCTCTGTGAAAGATCATTCTTTGTCTGAAGAGAGTGAGGGATGTTTATCACACTTTACTTCTTATGGAAGAGTAACCCACTCTCCCCACCCCACACCTGTTAAGTGGTAGGGCTTGCTGTGATAGTGCCCTTTTAAGGGACCTTGCAGGACCCCCTTAATATTAAGATCTTGGAAATTAGTCTCTTGGCCACATTAAAAAAAAAATAGTTAACCATCTTCTAAATCTCCTTGGAAATATCTGAACCAGACATATAATCATGCTTCCTTCGGGAAAAAATGGCCGTTCCTCCCCACGCCCTCCCCACACATACTTTGTACTGTCATTGCAATTTAGGAGACCTAGATTTGGGGAATTTTCCACTTTCATTCACCTCTTCCACCCCCACATGTTTTCCCATAGATAGGGAATTTATGATTTTCATTGTCAGGAGGAAAATGTTTGTTTCCTTCAACACAAGCTAAGATAAACTGCAGGGTAGGCTGTTGAGCAGAAACGCCCTAAGGGAAATGGTGGGATGGGCCAGATACCCCAAAGCATTCTGGGTCATGCAAGGCCTGGGCAGGGGCCTCCTTTCTTGGCACAGACACATTCCTTACTTTGCCACGGAGTAATGGCCATACTCCCTTGACGGCAGTACTCCCTTGACGGCAGTACCAAGGAGAATTAATGAGAGGCTTATATGAAATGTAAGCTCCTTCAGAGTAGAATATTTTAATTCTTAGATCAGTGGTATACTTTGATATGTAGTGAAATAAAGAAGTGGACACTCAAATTTTATAAAAGCGTCATTAAAACTCTAAAGCATTTTTGTGTTTTTTTTTTCTGGAGTATTTGAGCTTGGTTACCAGTAAGCCTATAATCAAGATCTAGAGGCCTGAGGGTAAGTGCATGTTTGTGTTTCATATGCAAATAAGTTCAGATTGTTCCCCACTCTTTCCTGCTGTTTGAGTGCCCTGAGTAAACCAATAACCTTGCAGGCTGTGCGGCTTCCAACCCAACAGCCTTTCAACCCTAAAAGAGTTAGTTATTAAGCTCCTGAGACACAGAAGTGGGTAATAATGTTCACTAAATTGAATGAGGAGTGAAATGGACATCTTTTAAAATCCGCCTATCCCATGTCAGTCAGCCCGGGCTGCTACTCAGTGGTAGAGATTCAAGTGTTCAATGAGGTTCCCCGGGGGTCTGCAGAAGTACATCCGTCTCTCCCGTGTAGACTGGGCATCATCGTTCTCACGGAGGGGAATTCTGACTGGAAAGGCTGGTTTTCCTCAGGCTGAGCTGAGTGTCGTGGCCTCCAGGCTCCTCGCGCTTGACCGAGGCTACTAATGGGCTTCGCTATAAAATGAGAGAGTTGACAATTAAAAAGCAGCAGTGTAGAAACAAGGAGATTGGACAGGAGTGGACCCTCCAGCCTCCTGCCACAAAGGTTCACACCGTGTAGTGCTAATGCAGAGCTCTTCAAAAGGAAGCGAGATTGGAATGCTTTCTTTGTAGGCTTTAGGATACATATGTGGTGTATTGGTACTGATTTAGACCTCAAAACCAAAGCTAAGAAACTGGATGTGCCCTCATTTGGAAAGCAAGTGAGACAAAAAAATCTCTGGGCATCAACCCTGTGGTATAACTTTGCCCCAAACAAGGGATGATGTATATTTTTCTGAACTCTTTCAGTGAAATGGTTTAAGTAAATGTTGGCAGTTACAGTGGGAGGAGGGTTTGCTGTACCTGAAATTACTTACCAGGGAGTAATGCCTTTTCATAGGTGTCTACCATTAGTTCAATGATGCTGCTCAAGCAGCATTAGTCACAGTGGTGTCAGTTTGAAGAGGTGTTGGGTTGGGTGATTCTGAGGAAAGTTTCTGCAGAGTTCCCCTTTCAGTGACATGTGGTGAGTTTACCCAAGAGAGGAAGACTTTTGCACAGACATAAGCAGGGGAAGTTCCATTTTAAAAGGACAGGCTTATTAGGAAAAGTAGAAAGAAAAAGAGAGGCACCTGCACAGTCGCCAGCTAGCGGGAGAGCTGCATCTCACCAGTGCAGAAATTGCACTGATACAGTGTTCTTTTAGGGAGGAGTTCACTCCTTTGTGGAATTGTTATCTAATGTTAAATTAGTTACTTCTAAGGTGTGACTAGAGTGATTTGTTAAGGACCAGTGATTCTCCACAATGGGCCTCATCTCCATATCCCTCCACCTCTGGTCTGCATCTAGGGGTACTTTCTATTATAATAGTCTGACACTTGCTACAGCAGTTGGCAACTAAGGAGTTTTCATTTCTATAGCTGATTTAACGATTATGTTAGTCATTTCTACCCCTACCTCTAGTTTCTGGTCTTGTGACCCCTCCATCCTAAATTTTCTACTCTTAGCCTCTATCACCAAGAGTGTTGGCAGAGCAAATACATCATAACAATCTATCTAGATATGGTCAGAGTTCAAAGTCAAGGTGAGATTGGAGCAGTAGAACTGGAAAGTCGATAGGGTGAGGAAGTCCTGGGAAGCCGTGCTGGACTTGTGCTGGCTCACATTTCTGAATGCCCGCAGGCTTATCAGTCAGCTCTCCGTGTCAGCCCCCTGGCAGAAGCAGCTGGGGAGAGTATGTGGCCAGCAGGACTTGGTGGGAATCTGTTGCATGAGTCTTTCTTTCTTTCTTTTTTTTTTTAAAGATTTATTTATTTTTTTTACTTATTTATACAAGCACTGGGTACAGTCAGAAGTGCGGGAGGGTCAGAGAATTCACCAGAGCCAGAGCGGGGAACAGAGCAGGCAGAAGGACCGAAGTACACTGCTGAGGGGAGCAGCGGGAGGCAGGAGAGGTCTGCACGCCTGCATGAGTCTTTCTTGTTTGAGCTTTCAGGATGCCTGGAGCTTCCTAGTGACCCCAGACTCTGCCCTCCCTCTTTCCCCCCGCCCCCCATCTTTCCCTCCCCATGACATCTCCGAGGCCACTGGGTTCCTTCTATCCCTGATACAGCGTCTGCACCCAGCTCTGCTGACTTTGCTGAGCTAAAATTTGGAGAGCTTTGAAGTCTGCTGTTGGGACAGAAACTCAGTCAAGTGAGTTGTTTAGTCTCAAGCAGGGGCTTGGAAGTGGATGCTTTACCCAAGTTTCTCACGCTTCATTTGCATCCCACCTGCATGGTTTTTGGCTTATCTCTATGCCACCGGTACTATTTAACTAACCCTTTTCATTAAATTGAATCTTTAAAAAAAAAAAGCAAAACCTATATTTTTTTTTAAAAAAGGGAAATAGTATCATTGCTGTTAGGTAAAAATTACCATCACCTAGTACAAATACAAGGTGTATTTTCAAAAGTATGTTTTAAAATTAAGCTGTTTGTCCACATTCCCCAAAGCATGCCACACACCGTACTTAGGGAAATATTGCTTTCACCCAAAGGTATGAAAACATTTACTAGGGAAGAATGATGTAAAAAATATATTAAATAAAAAAAAAATAAGACCAGAAGTTAAAAAAAGAAAAGAAAAAGAAAACATTTACTAAGAATAAATGTTTTCAGGTGGCAGCGGACAGGTGGGGTAGCGATGGTTTGGGATAGACAGCCCCCGGAGAAGTCTCCTCAAATCCCATCTCCTGGAAGTCTGTGATCTTCCTGGAAGTCTCCAGGAAGACAGCAGGGTGAAGAAGTTAGAAACTAAAAGTTGTTGGTGCAGAACAATTGGTGTTTTGATACGAAGTTTGCCCGAGGAAGCCTGGGTGGCAAGCTCTTACACGGCGGTCAATTCTAGCCCCTTTCAGTTCTGCCGTGCGGGTGTCCTTGGAAACCTCAGATTTTGACCAGGGCAGGTGTACTTGGTGTCTTTTTTTCTGTAACTCACCAAGTCCCCTTCCTTTGAGCCCCTTGTCTTCCAATATAGATGTAGCTAAGTATAAAAATCTGAAGTTGTCATCTTGCGTTTATATCTAACCTTGGTTGTCCATAAGGCGGATTCTTGTCAAAACCCTGTGAAAGTGGAAAGGAGAAAGGAGGGCCAGGCCAGTGCCGGAGGGTTGCGTGTTGTCCTGGGGTGCCCCACCTGCTGGGCGGGAGCCATACTTGGTGGGGGTGAGATTCACTGGTGTCCATTAAGAGCCGCCTGAGGGCTGAGTCGCTGCCTCCCCAGCCTGGCGAGCAGAGTCGTGGCCGCTTGGGATCAGCGGGAGCCGGAGCGCTTAGCTAAATTGCAGGCACATTAAGCTGTCGGGGTCTCTTTCTAAACCATCAAGACTTCCACTTTCCCACAAAGCCTGATCTAATGCTGTGGGAGGGGCAGGCTGAGCTGGTGGGGGACTTGACCTGGGAAGTGGCCTCATCAGGCTTGTTAGGAGGCTGGGGCTGTGCCTTTCTAGTGTGTCCTCTCAACTTGGCTGGGGGCACAGTTCAGCCCTTTTCTCTCTCTCTCTGTGCCGTAACCTAGCTTTTCATTTCCCAACTCTCTTTGCATTTAGGGCTTTCTTCCCTTTTTCTTTCCATTCTGTTCACTGCTGCTTTCTCTTTCTATCCTCCCTCTTGCTGGGCCTCGTTTTCTCTCCATTGTCGCTTTGAGGACTGGCTATTTGAAGTTTCAGAGTTGCAATGCTGTGTGCATCTCAGCGATGACATGTAATTCAGAGGCCCACAGTCTTTTTTTTTTTGAGGATTCAGCTTCCCCAGTGGCTTTCAGATGGCAGTGTTGGGGTACTGACCAGAGTCCCTGAGTTGAGTGGTTGAATGAAGCCGGGGGTGCTTCTCCCCCAACTGAATTCCAGCAGTGTGAAGAGGGGGTTGTGGTCAGCATTTGCTGAAATTGTGGGGAGCTGTCAGACAAGGAGCTGAGAACTCCTTCCAGAAGCTGGAGACAGGGGAGTTGTGCATAGTGGTTCCTGCAGAGGACTCCACATGACTGAGAAAGGCTGGAGAAGGTGTCCTTGGTGAGGTGACCCGAAACTCACAGGACCAATGGCAAGGGTGGATTCTGCCCTGGAGCCAGATTTTTCCAGGTAGTGACTGGAACAAATCATGTTCCCTGCTGGTATTTGGATGGTTGGATTGAATAGCAGTTCTGTGGTTTAGAAATTCCATGATTTAATTAATTTAACTATTCCCATATTAATGGGCATGGGGATGTTATATGTTACCCTGTGTGTGTGTGTTATATAACTATTGTAAACAAACACTACTGTAGATGTGCCTGCGTGCTATAAAATTGGGTGTATAAATTTTTTTTTTGCATACTGGCACTAGCATGTATCTGCAGGATAACATTTTTTTTTTTTTTTTTTTTGAGAAAAGCTACCATAGCTTACCAAAAGCACTTATATGGTAATAATAGAAGTTGAGACTCATAGTGTGGGTGGGGGTGGTAGATAATTTCTTTCACCAAATCACTACACAGGACAGCAAAGGGATTGGGGGAGGGGGTGCCAGAAAGCTAGGAAACTCTGAGATCAGCAGGGGGTACTGAGTGTGGACACCAGGGGCTGCTGAGTTAGGAGGACGTCCAGCATTTGTCCTGGTGACTGGGCTTCCATTGGGTGTTAAGTGTCTACAGTCAGTGCCTTCAGTTTAAACTTGGTAAAAGTTCTTAAAATTAGGAACTCTTAGGAAAAAGTTTGAGTAGCTGTGAAATTACAAAAATCCTGACTTTGCTTTAGAGAAACCACAGGATGGGGGAGAAAAGGCCAGGTCACAAAGAAGACTTCAGAGGTCGCTGCTGACCTGAGGACAGATACCTGTAGTGTCCAACATGGGCGAAAACATCAATGTGAAAGGCAGAGGATGTAAGGGTAGGGTGGGACCTGGTATTGGGGGCAAAGGCTCTTTCGTACTTCCCCACTTCAGTTTTGGATAGGGCTTTTCATTCCATCCAAGGACATCTCTCGACTTGGGAGAATAATTCAGCCCTCAGCAGCACCTCGAATCTGCTATAGCTTTGTTGCATAGCAGCAAGAATGGTCCATGCATAATAGATAAAAATTTCATCCCCCCCCAAAAAATTCTTGTACCCACCCATACCAATTCTGACCCTAAAATTAACTTGTGTCATTACTACTTAATTGAAAACTAGTATCCAACAAAATAAAAGCAGTAACTTGAGGTGTGTGGTATATAGTTTAGGTCCACACATATACAAGGATAAGTGGGGAGAGCAAAGCTGGGCCCTAGGACACATTCAGTCCAAGTGCAGGGGACCATCAGCAGAAGCAGATTTGCATCTGCTCATCTGCAGGTGCCAGATCTCACCAGACACAACCAAGAACTGGGAGTTAATGAGGAGACCATTCCTGTCCTTCCAGTTTTAGAAGTTCCAAGTCAAAGATGAGAGAGACAGACAGACGTGTGGATTTACTGGCATTGTCTGGGGAGCAGATCAATTTGGCTCTCTGACCCACACTCATCTGGGCAACTCCTTCTGCTTAGACTCTGATCACATCCTGCTTGCTGGCATGAGCTTAAAGTGCTTGCTTCTTCCCCAGAAGAATCAAATTTCTTTGCATCTTAAGTATCCCTGTGTAGTGCACCTCACAGGGAAGGCGTCTCTGTCTGAGATGGTCTCCACCTGCACTCCTGTGGCCCGGCTGGTGGGTCCCATAGCTCTGCTGACTTCCTGTAGGATAAATCCTTAAAGATGAAATTGCTGGTTACAAGAACGAGGTATCTTATTTCCTTGTTGTTTCAAATGTCTTTATTGAAGGGTTTCTAAGAAAAAAAAAACCAACTCTGTAATTGTTGATAAATATTTTTGGGTAGCAAGGATTTTTTTAACAGGCTATTTAATAAGTATTCTAGATCTTCTATCTCACAGAACAACAGGTCTCGATCAAACCAGAGGTTTTTGCAGAAAGCTTTATGCCAAAAGATTTTAGCAGATGATAGGTTGTCCTCTGTTGAAGGGAACCTCCTGGATTCCCTCAGAAAGTCTCCAACGTTGGGGGAAGGCAAAATGGCTTTTCAAATAATTTTTAAATACTATTGTGGATAATGAATGTGGGTAAGATTTTCTATTCCTCATGTATCAGGACAAATTAAGAATCTACATCTTTGCATGATCTTAATGTTGGGGGTAGTGGCATAAAGCTGTTACCCAAATAGCATTAGCAAACCATGTCACCAAATAGTTTACAGGTTTTTTCATGTGTAACTCATTTATAAAATCCTTGTGTTTAATTTTTATAGCACATAGTTTTTGTGGGAAAAGACAGCAAGAAGACCATCTGGTCTCTGAACCTCTTCATGATGCTTGGACAGCGTCCCCTGGGGTGGATGGGCCATTCCTATTTTTTTGTGCATTTAGTGTTTTGATGCCTTGGTCAGTAAAGGGCTACATTTCTCAGCTGTGTATCACCACGTACTCCACAGAGAAGCTGCTCTAGCCACATGCCCAAATGTTGACACAAAAGCCGTGCCCTAATTTTTATTTATTCATTTGTTGATTATATAATAATAGCTCTGGGCCTGGTAGAATTCTCTGGCTAACAAAAGATGGTGAATGAGATAGGGGCTGGGACTCTCAAGGACTCCCTAGGACTCCTAAGTCAAGTTGTCCATGCAGGAGTAGATTCTTCCTAGGTGAAGGTCTCAAGTTCTAGAATCCTAGTTCTTGTGCTTTGGGGTTCAGATTAGAGGCCACAGCTAATTATCTGTACTCACCACACACTTTTAAGTATGTATGACCAACTTCTCCAATTATGGGGTCCTTCAGTCCTCTGTTTGCACCTCAGGTAACCTCTTTGAGACGACCACTTTCTGCGTCACCCAAAGTGAATTTTATCTAGTCTGCATAGCCAAATTATCCTCACCATGCTCTGGAAATTTGAAGAACTTCCAACATTTTCCATCTGACATAACAGACAACTGGAAAAGATAATTTTATTCTTAGCAGTACTGAAGGGGAAGAGCAAGCCAGCTAGAGTTTCTTTATCTCTTCTCCCCAGATCCAGGCCTGTCATCTAGTAGCTACTTAATATTGTTTAATAAACAAATGATCAGTTTTGCCAGTAGCATCCAACAAGCCAACATAAATTGAGTTACCGCATCCTTTTTTTTTTTTTAAAGATTTATTTATTTATGCATACAACAGCTGGGGTACAGGCCAGAGATGTGGAGGGTGAGAGGATTCACCACAGAGAGTGGGGAACAGAACAGGCAGACTGATTGAAATACACTGCTGAGGGGAGCAGCAGGCGAGTCAGGAGAGGTCTGCTGCGCCATGTGGGTTGCTTCCTGGCCGACTGGGGATCGAACTCGTGCTGCTTCCTAGTGCGGTACTTAACCCCTTGCACCACAAGAGAGGCCCCAGCATCCTTTTAAAAGAGAGAGAATAACTGTAGAAAAGGCAGATGCAGTGATCCTGAAAGTCTGCTCTTCCTTCACAAGGCTGTCTGCAAGCTTACCCCTTGACCTCACCACATCCTGCCTGCTGGCAATGAACCCTTTCATTTCCTCAAGTGCACTCTGCTCTTTCTCAGGTGGTTGCCTCACCACTGTGGAGGCTGAGAGATCTGCATTTCTGCCTGTGCTTAGTTTTCAGCACGAGCATCACTTCCTCTCAGCAGCTTTCTCCACTTCCCAACCATTGTCTCCACTTTGAGGTCACTGTACTCTGTGCTTCCTCTTTCTCAGCTTGGTTTTGTGGTTGCTGATGTGAATGTTTGTCTCTCAGACTGTGCTGAGAAGAAACTGTCTCATGCTTCCTATTGTCTCTGTCTCACTTGCAACCATTAGTGGATCATGGGACACCTTTTTGGAAGTTGGTGTGGAATGACCACATGACCACATGAATGGAAAAACTAACATAAACTTTCATGAAAACTGTAAACCTGAAATGATAGAGTAACACAAGCTTTTTTCAGTAGTCCAACAAACTTTGTTGGACCCAAAATCGTGGGTGTGAGAATCAAGAAGAAGTGAGGGACCTAGAATATAAAATGATGTATTTATGAAGGTCCTACTCTCGAAGGCCAGCTAATCAGGAAATTTAAAAAGAAGACAGAGGCGGTCTTTATTAGTAAAGATCTGCTCTCACATTTTTAAATTTTGAAGACCTTTTTAAAAATTGCCATGAAGGACAGAAGGATGAACTTGACTTTGGGCTGTGATTATGAAAGTCCTGAAGTGGGGCCATCGTCGTGTAACCAAGAGAATTTTTGTTTACCCCAAGTCTGGTACTAAGCCAAGTGACAACTCATTTTGAAGCAGAAAGAAAATAAAGGCCGTTGGGAGTTGAAGTGTCTTGTGAAGTGTCACAATTTAAAAAACTACTACAAAAAAGCAGTGAGGAGCAGGCATAAAATAAGTTATCAAGGGCAAGATGAGTAATAGGAAGGGAGATGGAGGTGCCAGAAATGGCTAGGAAGCCTACAGTCGTTCCAGGCATTAAAAAAAAAAAAAAAAAAAAAAAGATAGGTAGCAAGTGTCAGAGAGCACTAAGAAAACTTAATTTTTCTCTGACTCTATAGGTTCCCTCATTGAAAACTTCAGCAATACAGAAATGGCTAGGAAGCCTACAGGAGAATATAAATAAAGAACACTGGCCCGCGATGCCAGCCCCCAGGGAACACTCCTCTAGCCAGATTTTGTCTGCTGTTACTGTGCACCTTGAGGCAGGTTTTCACATGAAAGTTAGTGCATTTACACATGTAAACATGTCTCAGCTCAAGAGAGAGAGCGTTTCCCTCTTCCCAGAAGCTCCTGTTTTCTAGTCAACATGAAGCTTGGTTTGGGCTGTTCTGGAACCTCATGTCCATGACACCATACAGGGTCATTCCATCTCCTTTTGCTCTCTGTGGGCGCCAGCCATTTTGTTGCGTGTAGTAATCATTCTTTTGTGTAACTAGACCATAATCTCTCTATTCAGTTGGTGAACCTTTGGATAGCTTTCAGTTTGGGGTTGTTAGAATAAAGCTGCTTTGAGCATTGCTATATACTTCTTTTGATGGACTATGTGCTTAGTTCCCTTTACTCTATTTCTGAGAGTAGAGTTGCTGGGTCATAGTGCAAATACCGCCAAAGTCATGAATATATTATAGGCTTTCTTCTAAGAGCTTGATTGCTTAAACATTTGTACATTAGTCTATAAGGTAGGACTTTTTTTTTTTTTTTTAAATGAGGATGGGGATCAAGGTTCATTTCCCCACACAAGAATATCCAGCATTATTTACCAGTAAGACTGATTTTAATTTTTGAATTGCAGTGGTGCCTTTCTGTTAAATCACATCACTACCCTATGGGTCATATGTTTTATGGATCTATTTATCATTATTTTTTAAAGAAAATATCTTAGGCCTCCATGGTGGCGCAGCAGTTGAGCGCTGGGCTGTGAAGCTGCCCGCAAGTCTCTGCAGCACCGGTTCAATCCCCGGCTGCTCCCCGGCCACCGGAGGAGGGTCCCACATGGTGCGCAGACCTCTCCTGCCGCCCGCTGCTCCCCTCAGCAGTGTATCGTCAGTCTGCCTGTTCTGTTCCCCACTCTGGTTCTGGTGCATTCTCTCACCCTTCCGTGCTTCTGACTGTACCCAGTGCTTGTATAAATAAATCTTTAAAAAAAAGAAAAGAAAAAGAAAGTATGCTGAATACATAACTCTAATTGTTTCTCACACTTTATATTACATTAGCCTTCAAAAACAACTTTTTTTATTATTATTTTTTTTTATTTTTATAGAGGCATGTTTATTTATTTATTTGTTTGTTTATTTTGTTTATACAAGCACTGGGTACAGTCAGAAGCGCGGGAGGGTGAGAGAATTCACCAGAGCCAGAGCAGGGAGCAGAGCAGGAAGAAGGACCGAAGTACACTGCTGAGGGGAGCAGCGGGCGGCAGGAGAGGTCTGCGCGCCATGTGGGACCCTCCTCCGGTGGCCGGGGAGCAGCCTGGGATCGAACCTGTGCTGCAGAGGCCGCGGGCAGCTTCGCAACCCAGCGCTCAACCGCTGCGCCACCGGGGAGGCCCACAAAAACAACTTTTTAAAATGATTATAAAAGAACTATTATATATATCACATATAGTCCACAATTGAACTTTTTTTGGGTCATTTACATTGTTTTCCCTCTTTTTCTTTTCTTTTTTTTCTTTTTTTAAAAGATTTATTTATGCAAGAGCTGGGGTACAGGCCAGAGATGCAGGGAGTGAGAGGATTCACCAGAGACAGAGTGGGGAACAGAACAGGCAGACTGACGAAATACACTGCTGAAGGGAGCAGTGGGCGCAACAGGAAAGGTCTGCCCCGCCATGTGGGACCCTCGCCGGCTGGCTGGAATCGAACCAGCACTGCAGAGGCTGTGGACAGCTTCACGGCTCAGCGCTCAACAGCCTGTGCCACCAGGGGAGGCCCCTCTTTTGCTTTTCTATGTCTTTTGTGTTGCAGGCTTTCCTCAACTTCTGATCATCTTTGTCCGTTCATTTATATTTGAGGCAATGAAAAGTCTATTTGGATTTCTGGATGCATGGGTTTTTCTGTGGGGTAACTGCATAAGTTATCCTGTTGGAATCTCATCAAGTATTGGTATCAATTATTTTTCCCATTAGAATTCTTCAGTTTTTCCAGAGAAAATTCTCTGTTGTCCTGCCTGTAGGGTTAATGCCAAGCTAGCAGGTATCAACTTTGAAAAAGATTGTTCTTGCCCCCATCTCCACATCGATGAGTTCCTTTACTGTGATCTTCTCTCCATGGGCCACTTTCCCAAACTCCCGTTGAATGGTTGACTGACTGCTGGCCTTGTGTGCACAGCCCTGGGACTGCAGCGTTTAGCATAGTCTCTTAACGGCGCGTGGTGCTTGCTCTTTCTGGAGCTCTGATTGATCTTTAATGCTGCAATTTCCACTGCTCACTGTTTACATTTGATGCCCACTATGGCAGAATTTATATTTGACTCTACCAAATTTGTAAGGGAAAACATTCATGTCACAAAATTTAATGTCCTACCTTCGGTTTAAAGCTCATTTGTGTTTGGTTTTGGTAAGTGATTTGTAGTACATTGCTCCCTGGCAGGTGATTTTTTTTTTTTTTCCCACTGTGGTTTCCTTCTGTACAAACTTGGGAACAATTGATTCTCACTAGGCAAAGTCCTGCTTTTCAGATTCGGCTGTACGATGACCATGTCTTGGGATGCAGGGAGGAGGAGAGTGCACATGCATGCAATGCATTCGTGTGTATGCGTGTGCATGTGTGTGTGAGAGAGAGAGAGAGCGAGCGTGAACGAGATGGCTGCTATAGCATCATTTTAAGTGCCTCTCTGAGTAGCACATGGGATCTTCCCCTCCCCCCTTACTGAGTGGTTCCTCAGGCAGAGGGTGAACAGTGCACACTCAAACTCAAAATGAGGGGGATACATGATTGAGGAAAAAGGGGAGAAGGGGAAGAACACAAACATTTGGGGAGTTTTGAGGGTCCCAGAGAGAGAACTATAGTGAGGTATAGAAGCAAATAAATGGATCAAGAAAAGTCATAAAGAACTCAGATCTGAAGTTATAATAGATCTGCACACTTTGTTCTTTTTCCTTGTCGCTGTTCATTGCTCTTAGAAGAGTAATGTCTTAGAAGAGTGTTGTCGGAGAAATATAGTCCAGAACCGGAAAAAGTGAGGACATTACTGCAGGGTTCTTGTTGGACTCATCCAGTTAAACTGTGTTTGATGGAATTAGGTCAGTCTGGAGGGCCCTTCCCCCTGCCCCGCAACACTGAATTTCTTGAAAGAGTAGTTCTGGTGGCTGTCTTTTACTTCTGTGATTTAAAAAATAAAAAATGGAATGGACAGGGATGTAGGGGGGTTAAGGAGATTGATTTTGGGCTAGTCAGGCTCGGCAGCTTTCCACGGCCTTCTCGGCCGGAGACAGGAAAGCAGAAAGGGTCAGCACTTAATGCACAGGTGGTCCCTGGAACCTTTGCGTTAGGGTGGTGAGTAAAGGGCAAGTCCATTCCCAGTGTTGACACCATGTTGGCACAGATCAGAGAGCAGAGAGGGAAAAGAACTCTTCTTAGTTCCTGTCGGGCTCCTGGGAAAATAGTCTCTAAAATGGAGACTACATGCAGGTGTGCTGGAAATAGAGCCCTTCAAGTCATTCTGATTTGATATTAAAATGTTTCCATTTATTATCACCTCCTTCTAAGGGCTTTCCTCCCCACCTCTGCCTCCTCCTATTGGGTATAAGCCCCTCTTCCTAACCAGCAATCTGTTTACCACGTTAAAAAAAAAAACAAAAACATTACCCTTGTTTGTCTTCTCAACCCATTTCCCAAGGAAAGCGCCCGAACCCTCTTCACCACTATACCCACTGTGAGAACAGTGCCAGGCACGACTGGTTTTGTGTGTGTGCTTGGTTGCAAGTCACCCACAGCGGCTTAGTAGCTTACCTTACTATTGCTTCCTTGTGCTGGAAATTCTGTAGAGCTAGCTCAGTCTGGGCTTCAGTCTGATCTATGAGCTGGCATGGAGTCATCTGGAATTCCATTTCTTTCTCCTCTGCCTTTCTAAAGCACCTGCTTCCTCTCACGGCTGACTCCCTCTGGGCTGCATATGAGCTGTCAGTGGGTTTATAGGCCATGTCCTTGCTAGACTTAGTGTGTGTCTGTGCCATGGCAAAGGGAAAGGTGGAGTATGTTAGGAGAGCCCCCAAGCTTCTAACTGACAAAAATACTTCCAAACCGGTCCCAGCGGCAAAGAGATGCCATTTGAGATAGGCTAAGTTCTGGATTCTTTGAATTGATTTTGATGAAAAAGGGAAGAGCGTCAGTCTGTGCCCACCCGCGAGTGGAAATGGGATGCTGCTTCCTCTGGGGCATCAGGACTGAAGAATGGGCGGGCACTAACTTGGAATCTGACTGTTATCGCGAGGGGGCTACGGTGGTGGTTTGGGCCAGCTGTAAAGTCACTAGTTCAATGCAGATTTCCTAGGGAGCCTTACTTTATGGCTATTCTGTTCTAAATATCGAGTCACTTAATGAATTTATTGATAGTGTGTTATAAAGAATAATGAAATAGTAACTGTTCATTGAGACTATCAACTTGCTGTTTAGTTGGAATAGCAAACACTCTGGCACTAAGGGTTAAGTCTCAGCACTATGTAGCTATCAGCAGCCACTGCAGCATGAGTTCAATCCCCGGCCAGGGAGCTACCCACATGATGCAGCAGACCTCTCCTGTCTCGCCCGCTGTTCCCCTCAGCAGTGTATTTCTGTCAGTCTGCCTGTTCTGCTCCCCACTCTGTCTCTGGGGAATCTTCTCATTCCCCACACACACACCTCTGGCCTGTACCCCAGCACTTGTATGCATGAATAAATACAATAAATCTTTTAAAAAAAAAAAAACACTCAAATAGGTAAAAAGTTAAATATTCATGCTGGAGCCACAGGCAGAGGCAGGAAAGATACCACTCCAGTCTTCTACCATGCCCTCTGCACAACCCGGTGATGGTTTGTTTGCTTTAACTTAAAAGTCATTGTGTCTGGGGCCTCCCCCGGTGGCACAGCGGTTGAGCGCTGGTTTGCGAAGCTGCCTGCAGGCAGCCTCTGCAGCACCGGTTCGATCCCCGGCTGCTCCCCGGCCACTGGAGGAGGGTCCCGCATGGCGCGCAGACCTCTCCTGCCGCCCGCTGCTCCCCTCAGCAGTGTACTTCGGTCCTTCTGCCTGCTCTGCTCCCCGCTCTGGCTCTGGTGAATTCTCTCACCCTCCCGCGCTTCTGACTGTACCCAGTGCTTGTATAAATAAATAAATAAATAAATCTTTTAAAAAAAAAGTCATTGTGTCTGGCACTGCAGGACAAGGAAAGGAGACACTGGCCCTCCAGACTTCAGCCCAGTCCTGAGAAAGGCTAACAGACTTGGGGGCTAGGAAGCAGGAGCCTCCCTCTCTGAAGCCGCTGGAAACGGGAACCTGTAAACACCAAGGGGCTTCTCCAGAGTCCTGGGAGCCCAGGGGACCCTTGCACCTGGGGCAGCGGTTCTACTCTTTGGGTCACTGGTGGCAGTGCTGCTGTTAGAAGCCCCCAGTGTGGTCCAACCGTGTTAACTGGGGGATTGCTCATCCCGGGTCACCTCCCCTGGTCCAGTCACATTAGTGATGACTTTGCACCTTTCCTCAGGCTGTCTGATCGCAATTGTGAACATCGCTGAGAATTTTAGTAGTATATTGTTGTCTCCACGTATTACAGTTTGTTTTTTTTTTTGTAGAGGTTGATTTCTAGCTTTATAACATTATGGTCAGAGAGAGTACTTGGTATAGTTTCCATCTTTGTAGTTTCATTGACAATTGACTTGAGACCCCACCTGTGATTTGTTCTTGAAAATGTTCCGTGTGCACTTGGGAAAAATGTATACGGGGCAGTTGTTGGGTGGAGTGTTCTGTAGATTCTGTTAAACCGCTTTGATCTCACTCCTTGTTGAAGGCCGGGTTCCCATTTCAGAGCATTTCAAAAACAAAATAATATCCTGTTCTTCATTCAGCCCATCTGTTGAGAGGCTTGCCTGGAGTGAGCGCCGTAACTCGGCCCTAGGGCAGCAGCGATGACCCCCAAGCTGACTTGGTTGCTGCTGTCCCAGCCTAGCGCAGAGCGGGGAGGCAGACACAAAGCACATAAGCAGATACATAAGGTGTTTGCCCTTTGTGATGGCAAAGGAAACAAATGGGCAGAGATAAAGATGGGGAGATGGGGTCTGAGATACCTTGAAGGCATTTTGTAAATGATCTCATGGATTGACATTTTTTTCCTAATGATTCCAACAGATTAAACGCAATTTTTTTTTTTTTTTTTTTTTTTGTCTCTTAGGTACTCTTTGCAGGCCAGTGATGAACCCGGAGAACCCTCCACCGTACTCAGGCCCTGGTCCATCGGCTCCATATGCACCTTATCCACAACCAATGGGGCCTGGGCCCTACCCGCCGGGGCCAATGGGAGGGCCCTACCCACCTCCTCAGGGGTACCCCTACCAAGGATACCCACAGTATGGCTGGCAGGGCGGACCCCAGGAGCCTCCTAAAACCACAGGTACCGTGAAGGATGAGGGGAGTGTGTGTCTATTCATGACTTAGAGTGTGGGCCTGCAGTCCCTTGCTGCCAGAAGAGGTGTTTGCATGCTCTTTCTGGCATAGCAGAAACTCAGCTCTGGTGTGCCGTGCTGATGTTCCCAAAGCTGGTGACCGCTTAGAGTCCTGCTAACTCCTGAGAAGGACTTCTTTCTCAGGAGGCCCAAGTCAGTTCTACTGGCTCCCTCCATGTCTCCTGTCCTCTTTGGGGCTGATGACTTCCTGGCCAACATGCTCTCAAGTGCACCTTCTAGAGCCTGTGAGAGACAGCACCACTTTGACTCTTGCTCTGGCAGCCAATTTCATTAATTCAGGTTTAGCCTGTTGGGATTATTTTATCTCTCAGTATGTTGGCCCACAAGTCATCCTCTTGCCCTTGTTTTGGGAGTTTTCTTTACTGACAGTTTTTCTTAATTCTAGCGCAGTTTTCAGCAGGCTCCAAGTCTGTCTTGTGTGCTAGAACAGTGCTACTCAAAAGTTTACTCTGCAGACGAGTGCCAGCCCATTAATGGCGCTGGACCACGATAAGTACGGAAAGTGAGAGTAAACATTTACAGACTTTGAGACCAATTTGACCTTGCTGTGACTTTCAAGCATGAAACCTCGCATTTTACAAAAAGTCTGTCGCTGAAGGATTAGAGAGAAAACCTCTTGAGCAGTGCTGTGTGCGGTGTCTTCCTCTCTTGTAGCTGCTCTTCCACAGCGGTTTTAGCTTTTTAAAAGTGCTAATTCTTACTGAGTGTTGATTATAAGAGCTTTATGTACATTAACATTTAATCCTTGCAACAGTTCAATGACCATTGTCCCATTTTACCCTGAAGAAATTGAGGCACAGAGTGGAGTAGTGAGGTGCCCATCCAGCGTCACCCAGCCAGCAGAGGCAGGTTCTGAATTGATTTGCATCCTCATTGTTTGGCTAAAGAATCTGTACCTGTAACTGGCCTTCTCTGAACCAGTCCACTTCTTTCTAAGTTTAGGGGTTAGGCTGCCTTTGAGAGTCTCTGGTAATTTAACCCTTTACTAATTAAAAAGAGTAACAGAATTGATGGTTCATTTAATCCCAGGATTTGAGGATTTTTAGAATGGGTGGGTGCCGTAGAAAAACATTAAAGGGGAAGTTACACTCTTTGGAAAAAATTATACTTCTATAGTGACAAATCAGAGGTTCAGAACACATGAATGTGAATACCTTTAAAGGTTTGGTTTTTCATGAAAAATTTACAGTCCAAGATTATTTTGTTGTAACAATTTTTTAAAATTTTTTAAAAGATTTATTTATTATGCATATAAGAGCTCTGGGGTGTAGCCCAGGAGTGCAGAGGGCGGGGGTGGGAGGATTCACCAGAGACAGAGTGGGGAGCAGAACAGGTGGATCTACTGAAATACACTGCTGAGTGGAGCAGCGGGCAAGAGAGGAGAAGTCTGTTGTGCCATGTGGGTCACCTCCCTGATGGGGGATCAAACCTGCCCTGTGGTGGCTGCCAAGAGCTTCATAGTCCTAAGACTTAAACCTTTGTGCCACCAGAGAGGCCCTGTTTTAACAGTTTTTATAGCTCCATTTGAGAGAGTACAAGAAGTATAACCAGTCAGTCAGTAGTTGGCATTCAGGAATGTGATCTCAGAGAGGGATTTCCTGAAAATAAATCTGTTTCTGGGTTTTCTGCCTCAAAGCAAGGTAATTCCGTGATGAATGAAAAGCTGATCAAAAGACCACATTATATGTGATTCCCTTTATGTGAAATTCAAGAATAAGCAAAACTGATCAATGGTGATAGAAATGGGGATAGTGGTTACTCCTGGTGCAGGGCAAGGGTAGGGCTGGCTCTTTAATAGGAAGGGTACAAGGGAACCTTCTGGGGTGTAAGGAATCTCAGTATAAACATTCTTCAAGCTACAGACTTACTGCTGGTGCACTTTTATATGTCAGTGAAAAAACATCACCCTGGCATTTGGGTTATCCAATAGACTCAGCCCAGGGCCTGCTGGGTATAGGCTATAGTGAGTCAGTGGTTTCAGTCCTGGATTGTTTGTACCAACTAGCAGGATTTGGCCCTTTATAGAGCTGGCCTCATGCTTCCTGGCTTGGTTGACTTTGTTCCTTCAAGCAGAAAATACGGATTTGGTCTTCTTTCTTGGCCTTGGCGTAATTTAAGTATCATGTCAGCCTTTTTGAGGAAAAAAAAAAAAAGTCTTAATTCTTTCCTGGATTAAAGGGTTAGTTCAGTGTTGTCAGTTAATCATGATTTCACAAATGCATTTGAAAGCTATTAGCATCCTTCCCTATGGGATTTCTTTCTCTAGCACAGGCTTATGAATTGTTTCCTTCGTAGATTCATTCTGCACCCTAACCTAGAAGGTTATGCCACATAGTCAAGTTCTTCTTTCACTTGGGGCCCTGGTTCAGTGCATGAGACCCTTTGAACCCTGTGCTAAGGGATGCACCCTTTAGGGACCCCTCTCATTCCTTGCTCTCTGTATTATTTCTGAGACCCCCAACCAGGATCATTCTCAGGGCATGTATTCTCTGCTTGTGTCTGTGGCTTGTGAACAGAAATGGAAGGTTTTTTCCTCTAAGTAGATGATTTTAGATCATCCACTTATCTACTTCTCTAGATACATATCTTCACTGAAGCTCAAGTGTGTAGTCCAGGTGGCAGTTGTTTCTTTTATAAAGGCGGGAGGGGCCTGGTTATTCTTCACTGGTGTCTGGTAATTAAGAACGACCTTAATGAAAGTGTGAATGGAAGGGTAAAGGGTAGATGGCTGATCCAGCCAGGGTAGATGGTAATCTGTGGCTCAAAGGTCATTTTTCAGAAATCATAGTTTAGAAAATCTTTGTTTTTCTCAAGAAACCATGTGATTGGAAGCAGCACATCTTTTGTGATTGAGGCTTCCCAGAGAGCAGTATCTTAAGGATCTCTAGGGAGATTTAAATAATGATAATAACGATATTTCCTGGATGCCTGATCATCGCCTCACGTCATCTTACAACCGCCACAGCACAGCATCAGTCCCATGTTAAGAGTGGAATCTGAGGCCCAGCACAGTTGCATTTTGCATTTTGATTATCTGTTGTGTACAACAGCACCCAAACTTAGTGACTTTTCACAACAGTAGTTTATTATTTCTCATGATTCTGTGAGTTGGCTTCATGGTCTCTCTTCTGAGGTCACTGGTGTGACTGAACTCAGCTGTCACCTTGGCTGAGGCTGCAGTGTCCAATGTGGCCTCCTCCCTCACATGACGAGGGTCTTAGTTTGCCTCCCCGAGAGAGCGCCGCATGGTCTCTCATCTAACCTGAGCTGCTTTCAGGCAAGCAGCTTCCAAGAGGGTTGAAGCAGAAGCTGCCAGGCTTTTAGCAACCGGTCCTAGAACAGCACAGCTGCCCTACCTTCTATTATATTCGTTCAAGGCAAGTCACAAGGCTGCTGGATTCAACAGGATGCCCTCTCCCTCCTGCCCCAGATTTTTGTTGTTATTGTAACAGCTTCATTAAAATGTAATTCACATGCCAACACCTTTCACCCATTTACAGTGAACAATCCAGTGGTCTCTAGTGTGGTCACAGGATCGTGTGACCATCACCTCAGTCTAATCCTAGAGCACCCGCAGGTCATCCAGCAAGGATGCCATGTGCCCTCAGCCTTCACTCCTCGTTGCCCTAATCCACCTGCTCCATCCATCTTCTTTATGTCTCTATTGATTTGCCTGTTCTGGACATGACATATAAATGGAAGCATGCAATATCTAGTGTCCTATGACTGGCTTCTTTCACTTAGCATAATGTTTTCAAGGCTCATCCATGTCAAAGCATGTATTAGTACTCCATCCTTTGTATTGCCAAACAGTATTTCATTGTATGAATAAACCACATTTCATCCATGGGGTTGACGACCTTTGGGCTTCTGCTCTATTATGACTAATGGCTATTAAAAACATTCGTGTAAGATACACTCACTGGGAGGAAGCGCAAGAGGATACAGGGTGAGAGCAAGTGACAGTGACCACCACATTCCACCCTTTGACCTCACCTCTTAGTTCATGCGTCTTCCCCTCTGCTCCATGTTTAAAAGGCATCCTGCCCCTTCCAAGACCACCAGATGTCTCATCCAGTAACTACATCCTGGTTGTCCTTGAGGTCCAGGGCTGTCATTGCGTAGCCTGTGTGCAGATGAGGCCCCCTGCCCTGCCCTGCCACCCTTGCCCTCAACTCCACTCCACCACACCCACACATCTCTAGAGATCAAACAGGATATCTATCACCTCCTCCTCGAAGCTTCCTCTGACTATCCTGTACCTCCAGTAGGATTCACCCACCGCATACCTCCACTGCACCAGACTTTTTTTTTTTTTTAAAGATTTATTTATTTATTTATACAAGCACTGGGTACAGTCAGAAGCGCAGGAAGGTGAGAGAATTCACCAGAGCCAGAGGGGAGAGAGAGCAGGCAGACTGACGAAGTACACTGCTGAGGGGAGCAGCGGGCGGCAGGAGAGGTCTGTGGGTCATGTGGGACCCTCGCCCGGCAGCCGGGTATCAAACTGGCGCTGCAGAGACTGCAGGCAGCTTTGCAACCCAGCGCTCAACCGCTGCACCATTGGGGAGGCCCTGCACCAGACTTTTTGCAAAGTACCCCCACTCTCCAAATTCAATTAGTCTTTGTTTTCTCTCCACTTTTCCTCTTTAGTGTCCGCAGTCAGCCAGCCTTGCTCTAACTGCCCTACTGGAAGCCTTCACCATTTGTGTTAGTCTAGACTCCCAAGGCTCTGTTGACAAAATCTCAGCCTTAAATATTTTTTAAAGATTCGTTTTTATTTATTTATGCATACAAGAACTGGGGTGTAGGATAGAGGTGAGGGGGTGAGAGGATTCACCAGAGACAGAGTGGGGAGCAGAACAGGCAGACTGACTGAAATACACTGCTGAGGGGAGCAGTGGGCAAGACAGGAGAGGTCTGCTGCGCCATGTGGGTCAGCTCCCTGGCCAGCACTGAGACTTAACCCCTAGTCTACCAGGGAGGCCCTCAACCTTAAATATTAACCAACAGAGGGTCACCAGAGACTATGGAGAGACTCCAGAGTGACAGATGTGACCAACCAGACAGAAAAGGACTCTCAGGGTGCAGAGGCAATGAGGAGCAAACCCTCCTAGAACAAAGAAAAAAAAAACTTCCAATAGACAGAAAAAATAAATCTTATTGAAGTAAGAGCAGGGATGCTGTATAAAAAGGAATGCAGGAGGGGTCTCCCTGGTGGTGCAAGGGCTTAAGCACTGCACTATGAAGCAATCCGCAGCCTCTGCAGCATGAGTTCGATCCCCAGCCAGGGAGCAACCCACATGGCACAGCAGACCTCTCCTGACTCACCCGCTGCTCCCTCAGCAGTGTACTTCAATCTGCCTGTTCTGTTCCCCACTCTGTCTCTGGTGAATCCTCTCACTGCTCCCCCACCCCGGCATCTCTGGCCTGTACCCCAGCTCTTGTATGCATAAATAAATAAATCTTAAAAAAAAAAAAAAAGGAATGCAGGAAACAAAAGCACTTAAAGAAAATATGAAACCGACCTCTGCCCAAAGATGAGGTCTTGAAGCCACATTTGGCAGCCAGATCCTGCCAAGTCAGAATTGAAGGCTTTGTGTCACAGGTGGAAGTTTGACGTGTGTTTCACTGTGTTGCTCTATAACAAACCACCCTAAGTCTTAGAGCAAGAGGTTAAGGGCAGGACTTGGCAGAAAAGTTTCCCCACAGCATCTACTATGGCCAGAACGTGGCTGGTGTGTGCTGTCTACCCTCCAATGAGGTTTTCAGCCGTTCCTCTTGGCTTTGTGTTTGCAGCGTGTCCGAAAGTGTTCTGTGGGCTTGGCTTACACCTGCAATACAGACGGAAAAGCCGTGTGGTTTGGCAACTGCTTCCCAAGGCGGGGCGGAGGGAGAGAGCAGGACGGCAGGGGGTCAGAGGCGCCCGCTGAGGCGCTGCTGTCTTAGGTGTGTGTTCCAAGCCCGTCTTGTGCGTCTCCATTCTGACTGGTGTGTTAGAGCTTCTCGTTTCCCTGGAAGGTTTAAGTTCAACATTATGTCCTCTGTTTCAGTTTTGGTGCAATGTGTTTCGGGTTCATTATAACAAGGAATAATTTTCCAAAGAAAAAAAGAAAAAAAAATCACACGTCTCAGCCGGGAGGTCCTGATCTCTCCCCAACCCCATGTGCTCTCATGGGGGCTGACTTGGGCCTGTGGAAGAGTGTTGAAATGGAAGCGGCCAACAACAAATCAAAAACTTTTTTACTTAGCTTTTACGTTTGAAACAAGTTCAGACTTAGGAAGAAATAGCACAAAGGATTCATACTCCTTTCACCCAGATTTCCTCCAGCCTTATGTAACCACCATCCGGTGACCTGCCAGGCTGCTGCCCAGGCTTAGAATACCACTTGCATCACACTGTGTGGCTTGAAGCAGATGAGGGCCTGTCCAGCCTGGACGCTGGTGGGGGCAGCAGACTTCACTCCTCGGTGGTGGGGTGGCACAGACATTATCCAAGAAGGAGGTGGGTTGGAAGATGTTAGGAAACCCTTCCACAAGTTCCGATGGTGACAAGGCGACCTGCTCCTCAGGGAAGCAAGCTAAGTAAGGACTATTTCAAAGGGTTTGTGAATATGCTGTAGTGACAACTATTGAAAGGGGAAAACACTATCTTCTGTCTCATCAGAATAGGCAATCTTTTTTTTTTTTTTTTTTTTTTTTTTTTTAATAAATTTTATTGTTATATTCCCCATACAATTGCAGCCCCCCCATTCTGACCCCAATCCCTCCCCTCCCACCCCCGCCCCCCTAAAAGTGTCTCTGGTTCATAGTTTTTTGTTGATTTTGATTTTCACTTTCTTATAGTTATTCATTTTCCTGGTCCCTTATTTAAGTTTTCTAGATTCCTGCTATGAGTGAGACCATCCGGTATTTTTCTTTTTCTTTTTGGCTTATTTCGCTGAGCATGATCCCTTCCAGCGCCATCCATGTTGCTGCAAATTGCATGTGTTTATCTTTTTTGAATGCTGAGTAATATTCCATGGTATATATGTACCACATCTTCTTGATCCAGTCATCTATTTTTGGGCATTTGGGTTGTTTCCAAAGCTTAGCTATTGTAAACAGTGCTGCTATAAACATAGGGGTGCAGGTGTTCTTTGGAATTGATGTTTCTGTGTCCTTTGGGTAAATACCTAGGAGTGGAATTGCTGGATCATATGGAAGCTCTATGTTTAGTAGGTCCAGAAATCTCCATACAGCTTTCCACAGTGGTTGGACCAGTTTGCACTCCCACCAACAGTGCAGAAGAGTTCCTTTTTCTCCACACCCTCGCCAACATTTGTTGTTGCTAGTTTTTTTAATATGTGTGAATAGGCAATCTTTTTAAAGACTGATCTGTGAATTGGCTGGAAGTTCTTGAAAGAAGAGTTTTTTAGTTCTGTCACCAAAATGGAAATGACCCCCCCCCCCTGCAAATCAGAAGTCCTTTTGAGCTCCTGGCAGACATCACGAATCGGCTGTGGCTTTCTGCTCAGCCCAGTGTGGCTTCAGAATCCTCCTTCCTAGTGTCTAGGCAGGCAGTGTGCATTGTTAGGTCAGGTGAAGCCATTGACTTTCTTGCTAGGCCAATCCTCCACTCCCTCCCCCATTTTCTGAAGAAATGACTTCCAGAGAGGTTTAATGACTTCTCCAGAGTCAGTGATTGTTGATTAGAATGGAAGGCCTGATTCCAAGCAAGCTAAATGCATTTCCTCATTATGCTCTGCTGCTGCTGTGTGGCCCAGATTCCAAAGACATGCTGAAATCCTAGTGAAGGAAGATGCCTCTTTCACCCCATTCCCTCCCTACCCAGCTCCTCCCCTAGCCCACAACAAAACCTGGTAGATACAGCAGCACCAGCTTCCTAGTAGACAGAATCAAGTGGAATGAGAGGCAAATGCCCTCATCAACACCAGACCTGGCAGGCCGCTCCTCCTCCCTGACTTCTGCGCGCGCGTCACCTCCGCTTGGAGGCAGCTGTCCCTCTCCCCCTCGCGGCGGCTCACTGCTGACTCACGGCATTTGCTCAGTAAATACGTGTCTGATGAATGGTGGCTGTGAATTCATGTTTGGGGTCTGTCCCTCTTTCCTTTGCTATTTAACTCTCCTGAATGCAGATATTGGGGTTACTGGGGATATTGGGGTTTTCTTCTGCGTTAGGACTGTGATAGCTGGCAGTGAATTGCTTTAAAAGGGAATTTGCCTCAGCAGCATCCTTGGGGTGGCCCCCTGGGATTCAAAAGCCCCATGGGCCTGCGGGCTGGGTTTCTAAGCCCCCCTGGTGGGAAGGACCGGTGAGCCTATTCTAGCTCCTTTGTCATTTGAGAAGCAAAAGAAGAGTGCGTGTTCCAGGGGTGCCCTGCTGGCTCATCAAGCAAACAGCTAGAAGGTGGCAGCGGCCCCTTTATTCCACATCTGAGGCCGGGGAGTGATTGTGGTGTGTTTCTCCTCCTGCGCCCTGGTCTTGGGTCTGTCTCGTCTGGGAGCGTGAGGAAAGGCGTTTTTACGGGCTGGCAGCTCTGGCTAATTGGCTTGAGGGATGAACTTAGAGCTTGGCTTCTTTGAGCCTTGTATTCCTTTTTTCATCAGATACTCTTCGCAGGCATTTTTATTGCCCCGGGAAGCCTTTCCAGCGAAGGCGAAGTCTACTTCAGGGCCCTTGCTCCCTGCCGGGTATCAGATGACAGAATGTCCCAGCAAGGGCGCTGCGTGGAGCCGCCAAAACCCGCACTGGCTTAGGAACCTGGGTAGAGTTTCTCCAGTTCCCTTGGCTTCTGTTTCCTTATCTGTAAAATTGGAATTACAGGACTGCAGTGATGAGTAAATAAGATAACATGCCCTGTGCGGAGTGTACCCTTCCTCAGCCCACACACGCTTTCAGGCTTTTGCTTGTCAAGCTGCCTGGACTCTTAGGGGAAAGAAGTTTTTCCGAGGGTCACTCCTCATCTACTCTTGGGCTCCCCACTGGCCAGCGGGAGAGCACCAGAGGCCTGGCATCTGCAGTCATGGCCACCCGACTGGGCTCCCTCCTCCTGCCCTTTCTCTATTTTCTACCCAGACCCTTCCAATGGCTGGTGTCTGAGAGTAAAAGCCAGCAAGGCCCTGCATGAGCCAGCTGCCCCCGCATGCTCTGCATCACCTTCACGGGCCCCCTGTTCACCCATCAGGAACCCTGTGCCCCCAGGGCCTATGTATATGCTGTTGTTGTTTTTTTTTTTTAATTTTATTTATTTTTGCATAGAAGAACCGGGTCTTAGGCCAGAGGTGCAGGGGTGAGAGGATTCACCAGAGAGTGGGGAGCAGAACAGGCAGATCTACTGAAATACACTGCTGAGGGGAGCAGCGGGCGAGACAGGAGAGGTCTGCTGCGCCATGTGGGTCACCTCCCTGGCCGGGAGCGAACTCAGGTTGTAGTGGTGCAAGCGCTTGAGATTTAACCCTAGGCCACCTGTGCTGTTGCTTTTCCCTGCATGAATGGCTTCACTTTCTATTGATTCTTGCTCAGCTGTTGCCTAGTCGGAGAGGCCTTCCAACCACCGCCCCTCTCCCTCCACCCGTTTAATAGAGTGCCCTAACCTGGTGTTCTCTGTGCCTGTTGTTCCCCTTTTTCCTATTTAATGGATGGTTTTCATGTTCGTGGGCTGTCTTTCTCCTGCTAGGATGTAAGCTCCTTGAAGGCAGGAGCTTGGTGTCTTAGTTCACTACTGAAATAATAAAAATTGGTTCAGCAGCCAATATCTTCTCCCACAATATCCTCCACTGCTACGGCCCCCTGGGAGGCCACTCCTCTGGCCTGGCCTTGGGTTCCTTTCCCTCCTTATCACATCTGCGCACACTCCTGGAAGTGGCCCTAAGAGGCTGCTGCTTCCTGAATTTTTGCTGAATGGAGGCCTGCTGCTCAGCCCCGAGTCTGTGCTTGATCATCTCATTGGCGTGACAGCTGTGTGAGGTGGGTCCTGTCAGAGGAGAGAGCTTGCCACGCCGGAGCAGGAGGCAAGCGCGGAACAAGTGTTCTAGCTCCATGTCTGACCGAAAGGTGTTCTCTGTGACTCACCTGCCACAGCCGGCCCACCCCCAGGAGAGTGCCCAGCGCCCGCGGCTCCTCCACGCTGTAAAGATCTGCCTCCAGATCTGATCCTTGCTCAGCTCCTTTGTGCTTTGATGTTCCTTCTTTGCCTGGTTTTTCCTGGTCTTTGTCTTATTCAGAGCTGAGAGTGTGCTGGTTCTTGCAAAGTCTTCCTTTAGATTTTATCCTGCTTATCTTTGTTCAGTCCATTTAAACTTCATCCTTCCTCTCCCACATCTTATCGCATATCCTGGGGCATTGATTTGAACCTTCTGATGCCCAAATGACACTTAACAGAAGTCCTGGGTAAAGTGTCACTCTGTTTCCTAGCGGCCTAGGCCCGCATCTTTTAAGACCTTAGCCAGGCTTCTCAGAAGTAAAAAACTTGTGCTTTTTGACCCAGCAAGTGGGTCTGGGCACGTAAACCTTTTGCTGTGAGAAGAGAGAGGCAGATCTGGTGGCCTCAAGGACGGAGGTCTCTAGAGAAAAAGGAGGATGAAGATGAGCAAGGAAGGGGGAGTATGGGATGGGGACAGTAAGTTCCCCAGACAGTATAGTCGCTGCTAGTTAGTATAGGACTTCCTTAGAGATACACTGAAAGCTCGAATCCCCAGGGCCTGTGCAGATGACAACACAGAACCTGGGAGAGTTGGCTGTGATCTGATCCACCCTGAACTTGGTCCTTCAACTAGGGATACTTATGGGGTCCTCCTAGTTTTATGGCTCTTGACAGGACCTCTGCCATCAGTATATTTCTCTTAGCCTCCCTATTCCTCCCCCAGAGAGGGCATAGACTTTCATGGTCCATTGGGCTTAGAACCTGCTGATAGTTGCTTTGGAGGGAAAAAAGTCCCTTTTCTTTCTTTCTTTTTTTTTTTTCCTTTTGTAATATTCTATTGACTTCCCTTTAGTTTGAAGACTTTTCCATTGGCCTGGGTTTCTATGTGATAAGCTGGAGGTTTTGATTTGTCTGAGCATAAAAAGGTTTCCTCACCTAAGCCTTGAGCCTGCTAGTGTAGGAACTATATACAATTTATGGGTTTAAACATTTCTTCTACCCTCCTTAATGGTGTTCTTTTATTCTTTGAATAATAATCAACATTCTCCAAGGCCTTGAGGACCTCCTGGTCTGGCGCTGGTTAGCAGATTCCCTTCAGTTCCTCAGCCTCACCAGGCCTCTCTTCCCACATGACTTTTGCCAATGGAAAATTCTTCTTGCCTCTCTCCCTGAGTACAAGTAGCCCTGGGTAATCCTTCCATATCACTCATCTGTCACTTCAGCGTCAGTGGTGTCCCACCCCCCAGTCTGGGTCAGGTTTCTGTCCTTCTTAGTACTGTCTGGGTTTACAATTTTACAGTCTTGGCTCTAGTTGAAGAATGAAGATCTTCCCTACTATCTGAAAGCAGAGACTTGTTTGACCACTTGATTCCCCAGTCACTTCTTGCTGATGAAGAAATGTTTAGACATACTGCAGGAGAGAGGACAGAGTGAGATTCTGGAATATATCTTTTCAAGTTGTTGAACTCTGGGCTTGATTTTGTAGAAAATACATTATTACCTCGGTTTTCTCCCTCACCTTATTTTTGTCTGTGAGCCTAGCGAAATATTCAGTGTGTGGTTGGGGGCTGGGCTGCCACCTGAGACTGGCAGTCACAGATGTGTGCATACTCAGAACAACAATGACCTTCTCATGACCTTTTGTCATCTCAGTTCACTTTCCTGTTCTTATTTCCTAGACATTTCTTTCTTACAGCACATGTCACCTGTCCCTGGCTGCCATGTGCAGACACCGCTGTGCTCTCGGCCCACCCCACCCCCAACACACACACCCTTGGTCATAAGCAGCTTTCCTGGAGGGCAGCATCTCTCAGCATTGTTGCCATTTGGGCTGGATAATTATCTGTTGGGGGTCTGCTGTGCTGTGTGTTGTAGGGTGTTCAGCAGAGTTCCCAGCCTGTCTGCTGGGAACTGTCTGTGCCAGTAGTGTCTTCTCAGTTCTGACAGTCGAAAAGTCCCCCAAAATTACCAGATTGTCTGGGGTCCTACTCACCTGCCTTTGAGAACCACTGCTATAGAGTCTTTGTAATAAATAATTTAAGTTGGCCATTGCTTTTGAACCCAGTGGAAGCAAAGGCCTTCCTAATCAACTTCATCAGCAGGGGAAAAGCACATGACTCTGTCTGGTGGCCTGCCCAGGAAGGAGGATCCAGGAGTTTGGAACTGTGAAGAACTCCCTCTTGGCCTCTGACTGGACAAGCTTTGGTTTTGAGCCTCTGTTCAGTCTAGGCCTAGAGAATCTGGTGTTCACTACCAATTCCCACAGTAAGACTATCAGAGCCAGAAGAGTTTGAGGGCAAGGGTCTAAAATTTTTAACATTTAATCTTCACTATTAAGTATTAAATAATAAATACCAGCTGAAAAATAGAAAGTCCTTATTGAGTAGTTACTGGGTGTTAAGCATTTTTTTTATATTAATTCATTTAGTTCTATAAACCACCCTCTGAAGTAGATCTTTTATTACCCCGTCACACAAGGAAACAGAAGCATAGAAAAGCTGACTTGTCCGTGGTCACGGAGCTAGGAAGCGGGGGAGCTGGGATTCAAAACCACCAGTCCAGCCCCCAAGCCATGTTCCTTAGTGACGGCCATTTACCACGCATGTGGTGAGGGCCTGGCACTGAGCTGCGCCGTGGACGTGCCTTCAGTCCGCACACTGGCCCTTTCGCGTGAGTGGCGTTATCTCAGACTAGAGATGTGGAACCAGCATCTCACAGGAGCCAGCGTCTCCCCCTCCACCCCCAAGGGCCTGGCACCTGCTGCTGTGGGTCACATGGCCTCCCGTGATTGAGTAAAAATGTTTTCTAATTTCGTCTTGCCTCTTCCCTGGAAATCCCCACTCAACTCAGCATTTGTTAAATGCCTTCTGCAACTTAGTGCCAGTCACTAAATAAATGTTATCATTTCTAATTAGATCTTACTCAGATGCTTTGTGTATATTATCTTATTTATGCCATACGGCAGTCCTGGAGGTTTCCCAAAGAGTAATTTGCTGAGCCATGAGCTGAACCCAGGGCTGTCTGGTTTCAAATTGTATTCCTAGCTCTTACGCTCTTTTGCACTCCATTAGACAATATCCTTAAATCACTTCAAAGTTAACAATAACACGCATGAGAGCAGTGGTGAAGGAGGGTTGTGTGAGCAAGCTGCGTCCTTCCTGGGTTACTTAAATCCAAACTCTGCCTTTCTTTTCACGAACACAGATGAGATTGGCCTTCAGTGAGGGCACTGGGCGCCTGGCATCAACTGTGCCTCTCGTCCACATACTTGTGACAGACCCCACAGCCAGGCCCGCACTTAGTGAGGACCCCTCACCTCAGCACTGCGTTGCGTGGACCTGGGCCTCATGTAAAGGTGCCTGGTCACGAGGACTCTGGGGATGGTAGGCTCCTGCAGACGGCCTCGGCTTCCACCTTGTCAGGTGTAGAGCCACGGTCTGGTTTTGATCAAGTACTCCATGCAAAACACTCTTTTGCCTGTTCAAGAGCCTTGGCCGTTGCTCAGGGGTAATGGAGTATGAAAAGGCAGCTGCTCTTTGCAGATCTGATTTACTTGGCTGGCCATTGGGATGTGCCAGTGCCCACTGCCTGGAAGCCGGCTGGGTTGGCCAGGCCTGGCTGACCCAGGGAAACAAGGGTGTTTTGAAGTTTTGTCCTGCTTGCAGACCTGTGGGCTTCGCTGCTCTTCTTACCCCCCTGGATCCGGGGGCAGCCTGGGTTTGCTGTTCCAGTACTGCTTTTACCCAGTGCTGACATATGACCTTCACGTTCCCTTCACCTCTTTTTAAAGTTAGGTTGTATAAGCAATGAGGAAATTGGTTTGTTGAGCAAAGAAAAACTTGTTTCGGGTACAGGTATCTCAAGAATTTGCCTGGTGTGGGTGGGAGAGAGTAGACCAGTCCCTCGGATTGCACCCAAGACCACGGAGTTAGGACCTGCCTGTCCCCACTGCACTCTGCAGAGCAAGCCTGGTGCTGCGGGTCACGAGTGGGGCGTCACCTCTTAGCGAGGACCTTTCCCTGGGACATAACCTTCCAAGTGAATGTGCGCAGGCCAGGCTGGCTGCACCACACCCCTGCCGCTGGCATGGTGCCCACTGGCACCAAGCGCCACTTCCCAGCGGTGGGGGTGGTTAGCCACAGGGGAAAATCTATATTCTGTTTATCTTGTGGCTCTCTGGAGTTAGATATTCTAAAGAGCGGGACATAACACAGGATAATTATAGCTAAAATGCTGACAGTGAAGATGGCAAGGAACATGCTGGTCACTGGGTCTGGCTGGAGCAGGTGCTAGCCTGAGTGGTGGCGACCGCGTCCGGTGTGAGCAGGCCACAGGTGCCTATGCTTTCCAAGCAGCACCTCTGCTGTCCCCGGGCTGCTGCCCATGGTCACACTGGCTTCTCACCCAGAGAAAACACAGCCTTGTTTTCTCAAAATAACTTTTTAAATTGCAGAGTACCTCTTCCTTATAGAAAGGAAATGATACCCACAATTTTGCTACCCAGAATAATAGTTATATTAGCATTGTGGTATAAATCTGTTAGTTTTAGTTTTTTGTTTTTTGCTTTTGTTTTTCTTTTTTTGATGCAGCCCTTTTGGAAATTCAGCTAGTACATTCATCCCTGTTGAGGCGTGTATTTGCAGCTAGATACAAGTGCTGTTGGGTGTTTTGGGGTTTGTTTTGCATTTTTATTTTTTCCTCTAAAGTTCATCAGCTCTGTGTGTCCTTAGCTGATCTTGGCCCCGTAGCTGATCAAGTCCTGAGTGGGATCAGCTGCCGTCGAGGGCGCCAGGTCAGATGCCAGGCTCACTGCCCTGTGTATTCCCTGCTGACCGCCCCAGCCTGCCCTCATCTACATGGTTCTTGTTTGCGAACATCTCAGTTCAGGGTAAAGCTCTGCAGCATAAGATTGCTTTTCTTCTTAGCCCTGTATTTATTTGGCTTCTACAATAGCAGCAGCAGTGATAGCTATGATTTATTGCCTGTCTACTCTGTGCCCTGCACTGTGCCAAACTGATTTTCAAGGAGTTCATAATTTAATCTTTATAACAGTCTGAGAGGTTGATGCTGTTGTCTCCATTTTTAAATTGAGGAAACTGAGTCACAGAGAGATTAAGGGGGTTGCATTTTACACAAGTGCGCTATGCAAGGGATTGCCAGCATAAGCCCTGAATCCAGTGAACCCATATCTGCAAGACCTGGACCTCGGGAGGACATAAGAATGGAGGGGTTGTGAGCTGAGCTGATAACCTGGCGGGGGGCTGAGAGACCCCCAAGATAGGTCAGTGAGTGGAGTGTGGCAGTGTCTGAGTAGCTTCTTCTCGAAGCTTCCTGCTGTTCTGGTTTGCCTTGGCTCCCTGAGGGAGCAACCACCTCCTCCAGGAAACACTGACTATCCCAGCTCTCAGGGAAAACATCGCAACCAAGAAGCCTGCTGCCCTGTGCTGCCAGGGCCACGGCCCTTTTGATTTTGAGAGGCCAGTAGCGCCTACCCTCTTTCCCACCGCTGGGCTCTGTGGCTTTTTCCTCCTTTGATCACAGGTGTCTTGCACGTCCAGGCTGGGGTCTTGCTTGGCAGAGGTGGCGCGTGCTCCTAGGATGCCGTTGCCCATCCTCAGCCTCTTAGACTCGGAGGCTTTGGAAGCCGGAGAAGGGAGTAGAGCAGCAGTCTCCCTCCCTCACTTCTTCCAGGGAGTGTCTCAGGTGAGCATATCGAGAGCCTTGGCCTCGGGACCCTAAAGACACACCTGCTTGCAGACTGGAAATTGGGAGTAACCGGGAGACGTTTCAGTGCCACTCAGCAGTTTCCTCAGGGAAAAATCTCCATCAGACTCTCTTCAAAACAGTGTCTTGGTTCCCTTTGAGCTTTTCCATGTGCCTGTTTTGAGGGCAGTTCTTCCTGGGTAAAAATGGGGCATGTGTATCTGTGAGTACTTGAGAAAAGTCACTAGCCCCAACCCCCAATAATTCTCTGTCTCAGCACCCTTGTGTGGCCTGGGTGGCCATGAGCTGCTCCAAGGATAGGATGATGACCCAGCACCAAGGACTCTGCCCTTCCAGGAAAGTTCAGGATCAGCTGAGATCTCTTGAAGGATTTGAACTGACAGAAGTGGGGGTGACTCCCTTAAGAACTAAAGATGTTTAGTTTTTTCTTCATGTTTGTCTTCACAATACCTCGCAGTGACTCGGAGCATAGCCAGCAACGCCCCTCCGAGGCTTGCCTGCTGTGCAGGCCAGCGCCGGCTTCCCCAGAGGAGGTAAAGGTGCAGGACAAGTTGTTCTTTGTTCATTTACTTGATCATTCACTCAGATTCACTCATTTCCTGGATGTCTCCTATATGCCAGGCCTACCGCTGCCCTGTGCTAGGCTAAGCGACCTGGGTGTCTCCAGGTTTGTTATCCAGGTAGGCTTGGGAGCTAAGGATCGCCAGGGTTCGCCTTGGAGCTCAGAAGGCATCCCCAAGTAGGACCGTTCTTGGCTCAGGCCGGGCCAGGGTGGCAGAAGGGTCTGGGTAGTCACCAGCTGCAGCTTCTATGGTGGGCAGCGCCCTTTCCTGGTGGTCACCTGGAGCTAGCCCAGGCAGGACCCCAGATACACACCTCTGCAACCCATGTCCCCAACTCTTTGTTCTTCAAAAAGACCTCAGTTCATCGTGCCAAGTGAAACACTGTCCCTAGAGTCCCCCGCCCACGTCTACAACGCTGTGCCGGTCCCGATGTCTCAGCAGTTGGGGAGCCCTGCCATCTGCCCTCAGCTCTCTGGGCAGCTGCTCGCCCATAGAGGAGCTGCTGTATCCCAGGCCCTGGCCTATGTGGGACTAGGCGCAATTATTACCACCACGTTATGGGGGCAAGACTGAAGCCGGAAGAGGTTGTCACGCTCCGGGGTGTCCAGCTGCAGAGCCACCTCCCCTCATCTGCACTGTTTTTTGGCGGACCACTAGGTCCCAGAAATTGGGTGTGCCTGTGCTATGGCCTGGGGAGGGGCGCCACTGCCTGCGGGCTGAACGTGCTGGGGTTTGCCCCCGTCCTTCTGCTCTCCACGCTGGTGGCCTGTAAATAAACCACCTCTGGGCAGGCGACCCCTGCCCCCTGCCCCCTGCCCCATGCCTGGGAAGCAATCAGAGCTCTCGCATTCTCACCACACGAGCTCCCTCCATCCCTGCTCCCCTCCAAGGCTAACCCCACTTAGTGTCCCACGTCAGGTTTTTCACTGCAAGGGTTAGCCTGTCTTCCTGTTTCAGAGGAAAGGTGGTTTGGAGACTTTTTGATCTGGCTTCAGCAACAAGCTGGTTGGAACTGGCAGAGCTGACCGCGAGAAGGTGTTTGGTGTGTGCCCGAGTTGCAGTCCCACTGCCAGGAGGGCGGATCCAGGCACAGTCCCACAGCCAGGCCGTACTCTGTCCCGCTTTCTCCCCTGGGGAGACGCTGGCCTCACCTTTGCCTGCTACCTCTCCCCGGGTGCGGGGAAGACGCTGAGTGCGGGGGTGGCTCTCAGGACACCATGTTGTTGACTTTTGGGGGATGTGGGCTGGGGCAGTGTGAGGACCGTAGGGCGCGAGTGGAGACCTGAGTGGGGCCAGAGCCCCTCGTGGACCTTCCCCTGTCTCCAAGGAGGCCCTCGCCCCTCGTGGTGGGCAGCGTGGTGCAGGGGGCGGTGGGGACAGTCCTCGTAGGTGAGCCGCTGCAGCGAGCTGCCCATGCTCATGAGCCCGGGCAACCTGTCCCCCGTGACCTCAGAATTCACCTTGTGCCTGGGCTCTAAGCTGAGGTGTGTGCAAGGGAACAGCCATTTTGTCACAAACGTAGGTAAGCGTGATGGTGGAGGAAGCAAACCTCCTAGGTGTTTTGCATAAATGTATCTGCCAGAGCTGTTAATCAATAACACAGGAACCTAGTATGTGTAGGAGCCAGTCGGGATCTGTGGACCTAAGATAAAAACGTGCTTTGTGTCGAGGAGAAACGATATGGCAGTGTTTGCCTTGCTCGGAAAGGCAGCGTGCGCTATCTAAATGAGCCGCTCGGCCGGCACCAGAGTGAGTCAGACCAACAGATAGCAGCAGCCTGTGCCTGTCTGCGCCTGGATGCTCACGGCTAAGACCCGGGTGACCCGTCCACTGGAGCCTGCTCCCCGCCGAGTAACTTCTCCATGTTTCAGGGCCTGAAAGCCAGGGAACTCATAACTCTTTGCATTTCTCCCGTGCAAGTACTAACCAGGCCCAACCTTAGCGTCCAAGATCAGGCACATTTTGGGGTGGTATGGCCGTAGAAAATTCCTTGGATTTCCATTTTAGCCATCCAAATCATGGCAACGGTTGTTTTACATTCATGGGCCACTGACATTGGGAGTTGGTGGTTTCTGATTCTCTTTGTTCCCTGTCTTTCTTTTCCTCTCCTTGCTTTGTTTCCATGATTTCCTGGTTCCGTCTTTCCCGCTGCCCAGCATGAGGAGCTGATCACCACCACCACACCACCCGCTCCTCGGGGGCTGGGGATCGGGGCCCTGGTAGATGGGCCAGTCTAGAACAAGGCCCACTCTGGGCCAGCCCCTCATTAGCGGTCACTTTAGATTGTCATTTTAGATTGCTTTAGCATGAGGGAAGACAAGGGAGGACGGAGTGGAGCTACATTGGACTTCCCTCCCTCCTTAGTCATGGAAGATCATCCTGATGTGAATTCAGTCGTTGTTCGTGGTCCCACCCAGCATGGCCCGGCTCCGTGCGCCTCCTCAGACTGACCCTCGGCTCCTCTTTCCCTGCGGTCAGCGGGTGGCCGGAGTCCGGGGGGCAGTCGTTTATCCCCAGACCCCTGCGCAGGCTTGGCTGTGTCAAAAAGACGAGCAGTGAGCCAGTGAGGTGAGGGGGGCGCCAAGAGAAGGGGCAGGCGGTGGAATCCCTGTTTCTGATGACACGTGTCTCTGGGGGATGAGGCCAGGCTGGCGACTGCAGGATTGGTTCCCAGACCCAACTGATAAGAACCGAACCCGCTGCCGGGACCGAGTGTCCCCGCCCCGCCACCCCACTGTACCCGCGGTGAAGCTGAGAGCGGGTGTCTCTCCTGCCCAGAGTATCGAGGGGCCTGAAATCCTCACAAATAAGCAGAGGACTAGACAGTTCAGGGTTTTTTGTAGGTGGTGAAATGTTAATAACATTTAATCTTTTCGCCAATTTTAAGTACAGTAAGTCCTTCACCTTGTGTAGGTTTTTGGAAATAGCAACTTTAAGCCAAACAATGTATAATGAAAGCGGGGCCTTGAAGCACTGGGTTTCACTCAACTCGGTGGGATTTTTTTTCTCTCCAGCATAACACAGCAGCGTTGCTCAAGCCCGTCGTGGCTGGTGCAGTGGCAGAAGTACATTCCTGCTGCTCTGTAGCCGTCCCCGCGGCTCCCCAGCCCGACAGCCACCCCCCTGCTTTCTGCGAGTGCACCTGCTCCTTGTCAGCGGCACCTTCCAGCATTGGTCCTGTGGCAAACGGCACTTGGCCCAGCTTTAAGGTTCGCCCAGGTGGTAGCGTCTGTCAGCAATTCATTCCATTTGAAAGCTGAGTAACCACCACCCCGGTGTCTGGATACGGCGTGCCCGCCGCTCGTGCACCGGTGGACACTGGGGTCGCATCCACCTGCGGGCCCCTGTGGCTGTGCCACTGTGAGCACAGGCCTGCAGATACCTGTTCTGTTTGCTTCCAGTTGAGTGTTTACTGGCACAAGGAGCGTTTCTCTGAAGGGCAGTTTCTGATGAATCACCCTTCTCTGCCGAGAGCCAGTCTTAGACCAGAAGTCAGCTTTACTCACCGCCCAATTTTAGGCGCCACCACTGGCCACTCGTAACCTCACACTCCACTTTGATATTTGATAAGACTTTTCCACGGATGATAGTTCCGGTTTGACACAGCACCCGCCATCGATGACTCAGTTGGCCACTTGTACTTTTGGGGGCACCTTTGTCAGTAGCGGGCACGGGCACTGGCAGTACACCCGCCCTAGGGGCGCAGGCTTTCTTACCCAAGTTAGACTGGTCTTCTGGCCTCGTCTCCCTCCCTCTCAGGCCCTGAAACCCCGAACCCCTTGCCAGCCGAGGCTCTTACAGCCATCTGTCCACACACAGCGGCTCCGTTCAACCACAGCAGTGCCTCTTGCCATCTGTTTTCAGCCATCCAGTTCCTAACACAACGTTGAGCATTATTAGAACTAGATGTAAATCTTTCCTAGGAAAGTAGAATGTACGTATGGCATACTGTGGCATTTGGAATCACCACCAGGACTGGCATTCCCTGCACCAGCTTGGAACGGGTCCTCGTGCCCCCAGGATGGGTGAGGGGCACACTCCTCACCAGCTGCCCCGTCCTGAGAGCCACTGCCCCTGCATGAGACTCCTACGCCACTGTCCCCCTCTATTTGCCAAGCCACTTCAGACATGGAGGGGGCTGGCTGTGAAAGTCTTGTCTTGATGGGTATGTGGTCATTCTGTGCCGATTTCTTAGTAGAAATTCTCCAAACCCACAAATGCGCCAATTCAAACCTCTTCCACGGAGCCGGGAACCCTGGCAGCCTTGAGTGCATGACATGGTGAGTGTCCCCAACTGGAGGGCCTTTGGCCACCTCTGCAGCTCCTCGTTCCACCCACGCCACGCTGCCTCCTGCCTCTTGGGCCCTGCAGGGGCAGCTCGCAGCGAAGACGTGCCTGCACTTGAGAAACTCCTAGTCCAGTGAAGGCCTTTAGAAACTCGGAAATAAATCAGTCATTTCTGAGACAGTCCTGTTTTCTCCTTCCAGAGCCACAGCTGCTGCTCCCCTGTGTCCCCGGCTGGGTCTGTTCTGGGCTGTCTGGGACACATTCTGTCCCACGCCGGCTGAAGGCCGCCCTCGGGCCCTGCGTGCTGTGCTGTGCCCTGCAGGACTGGGTGGTGCTGCTGAGGCTGTTTCTGAATGGCTGTAACCGTCATGGGTAGCAGCAGCTCAGGGTCAGGGAGATCCCGGCTGGGCAGGCTGGGCCAGGAGCTGCCTCTGGGAGAAGGAGCTGCTGGGCCCAGGCTGGAGGAGGCAGAGGAGGGGCTGGGCCTGCCGCTTGCTCTCCTGTTCCTCTGCGGGCCGACTTCCTGCCGCTGCCTGGCGCGGCCATCGGGGCCCTGGCTGGGAAGCTCCGAGCCTTATCTTGAGCCAGTGCGTGTGCCTCTCCTTGCGGGCCTCGCTGTCGACGCCGTCAACCCAGCGCCGCACAGTGAAGGCACTAGGTTCACAGAGATGTTGAGGATGGCCCGGGCCGGGCGAGCCGAACTGGAGCCTGAGCTAATAAGCGTGGGAGGGAGGAGGAGCCGCGGGCGAGTCGCTGGGACGCACAGAGAAGGCTTCGGTACCGGCTCGGCCCTGTGCCCACCCTCGCAGTCCCGATGGGTGATTTACTGGGGTTTGCTTTAGCTGCTGGAAGAGGAAGGGCGGAGCTTGCCAGGCAGCAGATCACATGCTCCTCAGAGGGTCAGGAGGACTGTGGGTGTGGAAGGGGGGCCTTTCCACAGTCATCCAACCCAGCAAGGCCCTGCCGAAACTCTGGGTGTGGCCGCTGGTGAATCAGGCGGCTATTTGTGGACCTGACGGGGGACAAGGGGACACTTTTCTGTCCCGGTTGAGTAGGCCGTTCCTCCGGCAGGGAGAGAGACACCTTGTTCAGGGGGCGCACAGGCACGTCCAGGACCGACTGCTGTCTGCTCACGGGGGTCACTGTCCACGCAGGGAGGCTGAGGATGGGCGGGTTCTGGGCAGGTGCCTGTGAGATCCACTGTGGGGTTTCTGGCTGGGGTGGCTCCCAGGCCCTGAGGGGTGAGGTGGGTCATGACGAGGCGTGGGCTGGCAGTCAGGACACAGGTATGTCTGTGGCCCTTGGGGTGCAGTCCCTGTGCTGCTGTCTGCTGCTCTCAAGCAGTCAGGCACCCTGCCTGTGTCGGCACTCCCAGCTTCCCAGCCTCGGAGTCCCACTTCCCAAAGATAGGAGCTTTTCTCACCAACCGTGAGCCTGGACTCAGGTGCCCTGTGGCTGGCGGAGGCCAAGGTTAGAAGCGGTGAGGCTGCGTGTGTGGCATGCGCATGAGCTGGCGTGACAGAGCATGTGCAGAGACAGGGCCCTAACTCCAGGCAGATCCCCCCTGCATTCTGACCTCCCACCACGGGTCACTGGAGATGGAGCCCTGGTCTGTTGACTCATCTCTTCCCTCACGGTGGCCTTGGGCAGACCCCTTCCTTGGCTGTGCCCCAGTGACCTCGCAGTATAGTCAGCCCTGCAAGTCCTTTGTTCCCAGAACAGCACTCTGGTCTTTTTTCTGAGGTTTCGCCCTAGTGACCTGGTGCCCCCTCCTGCCTTCCCTCTGTCTCTCTGGGTCTGTCTACCAGAAGCTGGCTCTTTCCATGGGCAAGGGAGGGGTCTGCCTGAGGGCCAGGGTCATTTGAGTAACAGCAATTAACATCAGTCAGCAGTCATTGAATGCTTTGCGGGGTGTTGGGCACTGGGTTAAATGATGCATGTTTTTTAAGATTTATTTTATTTTTACGCATACAAGGGCTGGGGTAGAGGCCAGAGGTGTGTGGGGGGGGAGCAGTGAGAGGATTCACCAGAGACAGAGTGGGGAACAGAGCAGGCAGATCGACTGAAATACACTGCTGAGGGGAGCAGCGGGCGAGACAGGAGAGGTCTGCTGTGCCATGTGGGCAGCTCCCTGGCTGGGGATCGAACTTGTGCTGCAGTGGCTGCGGACAGCTTCATAGGTTGGGTCTTAACCCCTTGCGCCACCAGGGAGGCCCTAAATGATGCATTTCTTATGCCTGTCATCTGTGTATTCCCGGCAACCTGTGGGGTATAGATCACTAATGTTGCCCCTATTTTACAGCAGAGGGAACCGTGGCTAAGGGTGTGTGGCCAGTGAGTAAGGAGCTATACAGTGAAGTCCAATGTGATGCGTCCCACTGCCAGCTTTGTACTGAAATCCTAATTGCAGTGCCTCCGGTAAATTGGGACAGTGTCTTTGGGAATTGACCTGGATGGGGTGAAACTGTCACTTAGGGAGAGTTCCTTCCTTGTTTCACTCCGAACTGCCTCTCTCCAGAATCTAATGAGAACCCACAGTTTCCCCCACCTATACCCACTCCCCTACTACTTCCTGTTGAACCTGGGGTTGCTGGGGACTGATGCTTGGAAGAGGCGCTGCGGCTTTAGCGAAGCAGGCTTGGCCCATGGGACAGCTGGTGCCCCCTGCAGGTTATCTTCACGCATCGCAGGGTGGGGCGCAGACGGGCTCTTGCAGCCTGGACGTCCTATGCCCACAGGTCTGTGCTAGGTGGCCTGTGCCCGCTGTGCTGATACACACCTCGCCCCCAGCAGCTGTCCCTCTGCTGTGAATGCTGCTGTAAGTGGGCTGTGCCTTCCCACAGCAAAGCTGTCCTTACCCAGCTGGCTGCAGACGCCAGAATTCTGCCACCACCAGATACAGCGGTGCCCAAAGACAGAGGGATTTCACATGTGAAATTAAACTTTTCTCTGGATTATGAGTCAACCAAGTACATACCTCCGCGGGGTGCAGGGGCTAGAGTTGGGTCACCTGACTCAAGGAGAGCAGCACTGGCTGGCCTCCCCAAGCACGCCCAGAGGCCGTGATGCCCAGTGCTGTGCCAGAAGCAGCCTGCCTTACTTAGGTTGGCTCTGGGGCCTGAGAAGCAAGTGTTGACCTCAAACACCAATTAGTTATTTTGACAACAAACGGTGTTTATTGAGAAATAAAACAGAGCGGGCAGATTGGATAATGCATTCATGGTGACATCCACGTGCTTTTCCCTGATCCAAGACCAGTAGCCCCCCTGTAACCTCTGGGGGACCACCCCTCACTTTCCCCTGAGGGGAAACAGTGGGAGATGCCTGCTCTGGGCCCTGTAGTTGGCTGATGTTGACACAGGGGCCACTTTCCAGCAGCCACACTCGCTCACAAGGGTTCTGAGTACTCGTGTTCACACAGGGCATTGGCTGTGCAGTCTCTGTGGGCAGGGCTGGGGGTGTGGGTTGCTGAACGAGGGTCCATGCTGTGACTGGGCAGTGTAGGGGGCCGAGGAGAAAGTGCTTTGGAGAGGAGGGGGGACCTGCCTGAGCGAGGCGTGCCATGATGGGCAGTTCATGTGGGAGGGGGCATGGGACTGCTGTCTCCTAGCTCATCCTGGACAAGCTGTGTAGCTTCTGCCATGCACCTGCTTCCTCTACAAACTGAGGCCACAGTGCGTTCTCTGCGGGGCCTCGGCAGACCTGAGCGTGAAGGTGGTAAAGGCTGACGCAGGTGGTTGCAGGAGCCACGGGCGGCGTCCTGGCTTAGGAGACGTTAGTGTCCCAGCAGCCCCGGGTCGTGTAGGGTACGGGGGCAGAGCAGAGCAGAGACATTTCCAGAGGGAAAGAGGATGAACCCCATGACAGTGTTGCTGTGTCGAGAGGCCAGAAGGGGGGGATCACCTTTCAGGGTCGGCCGAGAGGGCAGTGGGGCTCCCGACAAGGGCGCGGCAGGGTCACGGGAGCGCAGGATGGGGCGTCTCAGATGCAGGGGCTTGGCAGAGGAAGGGGGAGGAGTATGGTGTTCACCCTCATGGGGGAGAGCAGAGGGCAGCCAGGGGGCTGGTCCAGAACCTGAAGGTGGCCTCTCACTGTACCCGCTCCCTTGGCAGCCTCTTTCTGCACAACCCGGCCAGCTGGGCTCCCTATTACCCGCCTGAGTCCAAACCCGAAGTGGAGGCACAAGAGGCCAGGGGTGGTGTGGTCAGTTCTGAATGCCACCCGGCATTGGTGCATAAGGAAACCTGGCAGCTGTTTGGGACCTGGCATGGAGTCGAGGTGGGGGGTTTCTGCCTTATGGGGTTCCGCCTTCCAGATTGCATCAGTGCCGGGGTGTGCTGATCTCCAAGCCCCTTGGCAGGGAGGAGCAATGACCTAGGAGCTGCTTCTCACCCGCTTGTCCAGCAGGACGCCCCAGTGTTTGCCCGGGGCTGGCAGAGGCAGCGAGGACGGGGGAGTCGGCCTTGCATCGGAGACATGGCTGAGGCTGTGAAGCGGCGTTGCAGGCCACAGGCCAAGTCTGCTGAGGAGCGAGAATAACTGGGAGCATCGGTTGGGTGGAGCGGGTCCAAGTGGGCGTGCGGTACCAGGGCTGGGAGGAGGAGGTCTGAGATTGAGGCCCGTGCCACTCGGGAGCCCAGGTCGAAAATGCCAGCTGTCCCCAAAGCCCTGGAGCTAGTAGTGGTTGTGTTCCCGCCCCCGCCCCCGCCCGTTCCTTGCAAAGAAATTCTGCCGATTCACACTCCTGCTGACCGGTTGGTGAGTTAGAAGTGGGGGTGACACGGAGCTGTTGTGAGGATTAAATGAGATGGTGTGCAAAGCTTCAGCCGGTGCCTGCCAGGGTGGGGCCCCCTTCAAACTGGACCACTTAGGGCGAGCTCTGGAAGGGGAGGGCCGGTGGGAAGAAGGTCTCACGCTCCCTGGCTGATGTCTCCTTCCTTCAGGAATTTGAAGCTGGCGGTGAGTATCGGCCTTGTGCGGGCCGGGCCAGGCTCGGCGGGGCGCAGACCCGAGGCCTGGGTCGGGCTGGTGCTGGCGGCAAAGGGCGCTGCTGCTTCAGCCCCTCTGACTGGGTGTTTCTCTCCCCACCTGCCCCCAGTGTACGTGATGGAACAGAAAAAGGACAGAAACGTGGGCTGCGAGGCGGTCCTGGCCGCGTGCTGGGCCGCTCTCTGCTGCTGCTGCCTGCTGGACTCCTTTGACTAAGCGCCCGAGCTGCCTCCGGGCCGCCGCCTCCTGTTGCTGGAATAAACAAGAGTGTTGCACAGTTTCCATCTTTTCTTTCCTTGAAACATAACTAGTCCACAGACTTTCAAGTTCCAGCAGCTTTGAGCGGTGTAAACTGGTATCTCACAATTTCACTTGACCTTTCCTAATTACCAGGAACCTGGAACATAAACATTTTTGGTGATTTGTCCGCATGTATCTTAGGGTTGGCGTGTGTTTGTAGCCCATTTTTTCCTACTGATCTTTCTTTGATTTGTGGGAGTCTTAAATAGTCAATAATATTTTCATTTTTTAAATAAGCTTGGCAAGTATCTCCTCCCTCGTCCAGCTCTTATTAACCTTTTTAAAAGCGTATTTTCTAGTCTGAAAGTTTGTAAATAGTCTTTCCCGTCATGCTTTTTGCTTTAGTCTTTGAGAAATGAAAAATCGTTTTCTATTCCAAGGTCATCAAGGGGCCCAGCATGTCGGTATTCTAGAAATTCATCACACAGAGTGTTTAGTCCACCTAAATTATTTTTTGATCATGATGTGGGATAGGGTTTGTCTTTGTGGTTCCATGTGTGGTAGTCCTAATGCCCACTGTAGATTAGGACATGCTCTCCTACCCACTGATGTGAATCGAGCTGGCATATGCGAGGGGGCAGGGACCGGGAGTCTGGCATGATGGCCTCTTCCTCACCCGGGCACTTGTGCACCGGATTTTAGGGTGAGTGCGTCGGTTTCTGTGGGCAACAGCCACTTGTCATTAAATGGGATGATGTGTAATTTGCAAAACTGTCTTCCTCCCATGAACATGCTCTCTCTCCATTTATTTTTGTTAGCTTTTATGTCCTTAGTCGCCTAATTTTCTGGACAAAGCTTTCACATAATCTTTGTTGGTTTTTAAAATTTCATCCAAGAGTACAGCTTAAATGCTGTGAATGGATTCTTTTTAAAAAAAATTACATTATTCGTGGAATACTTTAACTCCAGGGGGCTTGCAAATTACAAGTTTTTTCAAAGATTTATTTACTTATGCATATAAGAACTGGGGTGTGAGCCAGAGGTGGAGGGGTGGGGGTGTGTGTGAGGATTCACCAGAGAGTGGGGAGCAGGACAGATTGACTGAAATACACTGCTGAGGGGAGCAGCGGGCGAGGCAGGAGAGGTCTGCTGCCCATGTGGGTAGCTCCCTGCCATGTGGGTTAGCTCCCTGGCCGGCCCAGGAGTGGCTACAGTGGCTGGTGATAGCTTTAACAGCGCTGTCTTTAACCCCTGCGCCACCAGGGAGGCCCCAAATTAAAAGATTTTTAATTTATCATAGCATCGGCTTGGGCATTTGCATTATGGGAAGAGCAATTCCTGATCTACTGCTTGTTTTCCCGAGGGGCCCACGCCTGCCAGCCCTGTGTTCCTTCAGTCAACCTGCACAGCTCCAGTGTGGTGGACATCTATGTGGAATACAGAGTCCACCATGATTTTATTCCTCCCAAGAACACCAAATAGGGACGCCCCACTCGCCATCTCGTTCCAGCCAGAAGCCCAGGAGTCATCCTGACCCTCCCTTTTTCAATCTTCGTATCCAGTCCATTACCCATTGTATCGTATCCATCCACAGAACAGACACCACCCCTGGCCCGGGCGGCTTTATGTGCGAGGAAGGAACCAGACATTAAATAATCCTGCAGGCAACAGGCGATAGAAGGTTGGTATTGCTATGAAAACACAGAAAAGCGGGACAGTGTAAGAGGGATCTGAAAAGTGAATTAGGTATTAGAAGGAAAAATAACTATAGGAAGAGCAGGTACTAAGGCCCAATGAGAGAAAAGCACAGGGCCATTTGAAAAAGTAAAAGAAACTGCTCTGGCCCAGAGCAGTGGGATGTTGGCAACAGTTGAGCAACAGGCAAGAGCGAGACAAAAGGCTCATACCCGCCCCCCCACCCCATTAAGGACGCTGGTCTTTGTCCTATAAACAGTAGGAGCCACTGCAGGATTTTAAGCAAAAGGATGAACATGATCAAATTTGCACTTTTAAGAGATCCTTTTAGCTTCCCTGTGGAGAATGGTTTGGAGGAGCCCCAAGGGCACCTGGTGAAGCTGGAGAGACGTGAATGAATTGGAGACATTTGGAAGTGAAACTGACAGGCCTTGGTAATGGACTGGATACGAAGATTGAAAAAGGGAGAGTCAGGATGACTCCTGGCCTTCTGGCTGGAACGAGATGGCGAGTGGGGCGTCCCTATTTGGTGTTCTTGGGAGGAATAAAATCATGGTGGACTCTATTCCACACAGATGTAAAACCATCAGTATATGTCCTTTTCCTTCTGTCTTATTTCTCTTAGCATCCCCTTCAGTCCCATCCATGTCGCAAAGGGCAAGAGTTCCTTTTTTGTTTGTTGTTTTTTTTTAATGGTGACTAGTATTCCATTTGGGCGCTTAGGTTGTTTCTATAACTTGATTACTAAAAATCGTGCTGCAGAGAGCATGGGAGTGTACACACTGCTACAAATTAGTGTTTTTGCACTCTTCAGGGAGCTATCTAGGAGTAGAAGTGCTGGATCATAAGGTAGATCTGTTGTTAATCTTTTGAGAACCCCCCATGCTATTTGCCAGAGGGGCAGGACCAGTGTGCATCCCCACCAGCAGTGTGCAAGGGTTCCTTTTGCTCCACATCCTCGCCATGGTGGTGGCTGTGGTGTGGTAATGTACATCTGAAGGTACGATCCTGTACCTCTGAATCATAGATACTTGTAACCTCAATTAGAATATTGTCTTGGAAGCAAACCCATCACTAACTGCTGGTGTATCCTGTGAGGACCTGCTGAGTAGTATTCTGTTATATGGAGGTCTCCCAATTGAAGGATTTTTGCGTCGTTTGCACTTTTAGGGGATTGCAAATTGACGCAGAGAGGCTTTTGTGGAAATGTACATTTTCATTTTTCTAAGGTGAATACTCAGAAGTGGAATTTCTGGATTAAGTGTATGTTTAAGAAACAGCGACTGTTTTCCATAGTGGCTGTACCATTGTGCACCCCCACAAGCAGTGAGAGAGAGTTCCAGCTGCTGTGTCCTTGACAGTCCTTAATATTGCCCAGTATTTTTTATTTTCGCCATCCTGATAGGTGTGTCATGTGGCAGTGATCTGAGGTCATAGTAGTTATTAGCATCTTTTGAACAGCTGATGCTGTTTCCGTGTGGCCACTTGCCTCTCTGACACCCTCTCCTGAAGCGTCTTTTACCCACTTTCAACTTGGGATGGTTTCTTACTGTGGACTTTTGAGAATGTTTGTTTATTCTAGGTACAAGGGATCTATTAGGTGTTATTTGAAATATTTTCTCCCACTTTGGAATTTGTCTTTTTATTCTTCGCAGTGTCTTTCAAAGAGCATAAATCTTACATTATTAGTCCAGTTTATACTTTTCAAGATGATGCTTTTGGTGGTGTCAGGTCTCAGAACTCTAACTCCATGTCATGAAGTGTCTTACATTTTCTAAGATTTTTTTCTAGTTTTAAAAGTAGATCTGTGATCCCCTTTGGGTTAATTTATAGAATGAGCATTAAAATGGTTGAAGTTGCCTTTTGCACCCCAATTTCTTCAACATTTGTTCAAAAAGATTCTCTTTCACCCTCGAACTGCTTCTGTGCATTTGTCCAACATCAGTCAGCCATGTCCATGCGGCCTGCGACTGTCTATTCCATTCCTTTGATCTATTAGTCTCTTTTGCCGAGAACATAAATGGCTTGACTATTGTGGCTTTATAGTAAACCTTGAAATAAGGAAGTGTGATTCTTCCAGTCTTCTTCAAAATTATGTTGTTCTAGCCTTCTTGCCTTTCCACGAATTTTAAAATCAGTTTATATCCCAAAAAAGAGTGCTGGAATTTTGATTGCAAGTGCACAAAGCTTGTCATCATTATGGGCCCTGATGGGTCATTTAATGGGACTGCTGGCTCCATCTTATGTGTCCTACAAACCTCTCATCACACAAAGCACCTGCACTTCCCCTGCTGCATTGTCATTTCCCACCGCGCCCCAGCTTATGGTGGTAGTCCTCTGACACTGGTGGTGTGCAGCCCAGCGGCAGGGCAGCCAAGGAAAGCTGCGCTATGTTGTGGGGCTTGTCCCACCTGGATCAGGCTGAGCAGGATGGCACGTGTTTGCCAGCCACTAGAGCAGACTCCCTGCCACGGGATCATGGGTCTTTCGTGTGCCGCAGATAGCCAGTTTTCCCTTTAGATTTTCCTTAACTACTTCTGTCTGGCACAACCCTGCTCATGTTTATTTCTCCAAAATCCACATTAGAAATATATCCATACTGTATCATCACGACACAACCAGCTGCTTCTCCCTTCGTCGTTAGGTCGCCCATTACACTGGGGCTTCTCACACTTGTGGACGCCCCATGCATTCCCTTTGATCTTTAAGGTGAACTCACACCCACGGCTCGGGTGGGTCTTCTGAGACATGAAACAAAGGTACGTGTTGGAACTGGGGGTGCTGGGAATCGCCCTGCTCCTGCTCTCACCCTGCCTCTCCTTCCCCTCTTCAGCCCCCCTCCCCACTCTCAGGATAAGAGAAAAAGGCTTCCCAGGCTCCGTACAGGAACATGGGCCATTCTCCAGTGCCTCCTCCCCTTGAGGAGGCCTCCATCTAGGGGAGGTTAAGGCGGCTGAGGAAGCTACTGCTCGAAGTGACGCGGTCAGCTGGTATAAAGACATGCCAACGGGAAGGTTTCATCACGGGTGTGGGGCAGATGAGTCAAAAACAAGACTTTTTCTGCCCTCCCGCCATGAGCACCTGCGGTCTTGCACGTGCACCTGCAATTATGGCCACCTGGGCCCAGAGCGCGCGCAGGTGTGAATGGGGACACTACGTGTGCCGCGGGGCTGTCCGTGCCCGTCCTGAGCCAGGACCGAGAGTGAAAAAGCCAGAGGCAGGCCAGAGAAAGAGAGCAAAGATTTGTGGGGGTTAGGGGGCTCCGTCACCTGCCTGCCGGCCCCAGCCCCCCTGCCTGGCCCCCCTGCACCTGGCTTGCACTGGAACAGGGCTCTTGAATAGTGAGCTGATGGCCATTTCAAATGCCCTCTCAGTTTGCCCGTATGCCACCGTGGGCCTTCACACAACTGAAGGACGGAGCTGCCGGCCCCGCACCCACAGAGCTACCCCATGACGGGAGGGCTTGTGCGGCTTGGGGGTGCGGGGCTGTATTGGATGAGTTTACAAGATGATTTCCAGGCAGGTGTAGGTTTCTGTAAATCTCGAGAGACAAGAGCCCGTGGTAGTGAGGGAGAAGCTACTGAAAGGGAACCTAAAATGTTTACTAGAGGCTCAGGACGGGCAGTTTCCTCTATGGCTCTGCCTGTCGGCATTTCTGCCTGAGGGTGGGGCTGGTGGGGCAGGCGCTCTCCCTGTCAGGCTGCACAGTGTCCACACGTCTTGTTTATCAAAAAAATGTTGCTCTCAGGGCTACTGGTCACAGGCCTGACTCGGGTAGGCAGGACGGATGTTCAGGCTGGCCTGTTACTAAGCCGGGGTGGGGGACATCCCTGCTGTAGACTCTGGACGCTCCGGACTGGGGGTTCCCTCGAATCCTTATCAAACTCTCAGAAAACTTGGTCTTGGCTCCGAGGTGGCTGCCTCCATCACAACAGGAACCCACATACTGGTCAGCAAGCTCTTTCCAGACCCATCCAAACACCTAGCACTTAGGGTCTGGAGAAAGATGGAGTGGTGACTCATCTGCCGGGCAGTGCTCAGTGGATCCATCAATGGGCACCAGCTCCACACTGTTCCGCCCTGGAGTGGGGGTCTTGGGACAGGAAGAAGGGACAGGCGTGGGAGACCAGGCGAAAGCTGCAGAAGGAGACATGGGGGGACTCAAGGGACGCCTGAGCTTAGCTGGCAAATGCAACTGCTGTGGCAGAGCCAAGACCCAGGCTGCGTCAGCGCTGCTGGCCCCATGTCCTGCCTGCCTGTGAAGGAAGAGGAGTGTGGAAGGAAAATACCCTCACCTCCCTGAACACTGGAAGATTCAACAGGGCTAGGGGAAAAAATTTAATCCATATACATTTGCTTTCCACAGGCCCAGGAGGACAAGGCAGGGAAGTAGAGGGGTGACTAGGCTGGGGGTTGGGGGGGCCGGGAGGCCGGCAGCACCAGGCCTCCCAGCCCCCAGCGAATCTTTGCGCTCCTTCTCTGGCCTCCGGAGTCTCGTGGTCTCGCCTCAGTGTGGGCCTCACCGCTGCTGCCTTGCCCCCAGCACAGGTGTGCACACTCACACGCACCCCACACACCCTGGCCCAGGTGGCCACAATCATAGGCGCCCGTGCCCTGTGCTGCCTGTTGGCCCTGGGCATCCATGCCAGCGGCATGTTTAAAATAGCAAAATCTAAAAAAATACATAAAATGTATTTTTCCAAATTTTTTCTAGGTGGTGTACCAAGCTTAGATTGAGAAAACTTTTTTTGCTAATGTCTGCCAGTCACAAGTTGTATAATCTGCACGGCATCTCCGAGCTCACGTCCCTACACTATAAATGCAGCCTCTCCTGCTCTCGACCCGTCAGGGTCCAGGGCAAACGACAGACCCTTGTTGGCCCATGCTCCTTCCCGCACGTGCTTACCCGGCGCTGGCGGGCTGCAGAGAGCAGGTGGCACTGCCTTTAGGACACTCAGTGCTGGGGCCCCACTGTGCTGTGACTCCATGATCCCCCGGCTGTGTACATCCAAGGAGAGCTGAAGTGAACCTCCAGCAAGTTGTGTGCGCCACTCTGCCTTGCACGAAGGGACAAGACCCACCCCCATGGCTGTCTTCGGGCTCGCTTTATCCCTAAAAGTTTCCCTCCCGTCCTGCCTCTCAGCCTAGGCAGTAAGAGGGCCCTTCCAACATCCCCGGGCCCTCCGGGAACGCGGGCCTTCTGTTGGTCTTCGTGCACCAGGGCGGGTGAGAGCAGCTGAGCGCAGGCCACAGGTGCTTCTCCCCAGGCAAAGCTGTCGTCTCCCTGGGGCAACCTACTGGGAGGTGCTGTGGCTGCGGTGGTCTTAGCAATTGAGACCAGCCTCGGTGCCCATCGCTGGCCTGGGCTGTGAGGCCAAGATGTTGCTCCTAGTTCTGGGCAAGGTGGTCAAAACTGAGTGACCTCTGTCTTTTCATTTCCCTCTCCGTGTCCGCTCTCGAGCTGGGACCGTGTAGAGTGCACACACAAACAAGAACGGCCTAATGAGCTCTATGACTATTCCAGAGCACTGGATTAATCATTTAAAATGTCTGTGGTGAGCAAGTAAAGGTTTCAGATTCAAGATAAAGCTGACTAAGGAATTAGTGCTGCCAGCTGAGAAGGCCTCTTACTGGTCTTGTTTGCAGGTCATCTCTGCCCTGGCCCTGTGGGCCCCAGAGCCCCACTTACCTGCCCAGAACCCGGCCTCTGATTCGCCCTTGTGAATGGCACCCCTAGATCTCAGGACCGGGGGAACTGCTGGTTGGTATGGCTGCTGGGCCTTGGTTTGGTGGGCAGAGGACTGGCATGTTTCCAAGTCTCTCCATCTATCTCACCTGCTTCCAGCACAGAGCTGAGGAGGTGTGTGACTGTCTCCTCCATGTGAGCTCTGCCAGGAACTGCTCTGAACCAAGACCCAGGGCTTACCCGGGACCCCCTGACCTAGCCTGGGCACTACACACGCACCACATGGCAAATCCTGCGTGCTGGCCCGCTGCAGAGAAGAGCACGGAGGGTTGCTGCCCTAGGGCACTCGGGGGGCAAGAGAGACACCGGGGAAGGGCCCCCTGAATCTGATGTCCAACTCAACTGCAGACTTCTGGGAACAGAAAGTCCTTAGCTCAGGTCACTGGCTCTTGGCCTTGGCTGAACAGGGTGCTCTTGGCTTCTGAGACGTGAAAAGGAGAATAGAAGGTGAGCCTTTTGGCTGGTGGGGTGCCTTTATCCATCAGGCTGGCCGCTGCGGGGTATGGCTCTCCAAGAAAGCAGCCCCTGAAACGGCCCACCTGGGCATCAACTGCTGAACTTGCAGGGTAGTGCCTACTCCCACCTCCACCTACTGCTCTTTTGACCTGCCCTTTTATCCCATTAAAAAAAAAACCAAAAACACTTTTTATTATGAAATGATTTAGACTTGCAGAGACAGCCTCTCTATACTGTTCACCCAGCTTCCCCTAAGGTTTCACATCAGATGTAACTGTGGTTCTGTGGCCTTTTTGGGCCCTGCTTGGTAGCGCAGGCCAGTTCCAGGAAGGCCCCTGTGGGCTGGGTGTGGAATGCATGCATTTGGCACCATCTCTGCCCTGTTCCTGCTGCATAACCAGTACTGCCGGTGCCACAGGTCCCCTGGCTTTAAATACCGAGGAAGGCTATCATGGCCCAGGGCTGTCTGGGAGCTCAGTAGCTGGCCGGCCAGGGCAGAGAGGTGCCTGGGGTGAGGTGGTATTCCAGGGTGACTTGCCCATGCAGAGCAGTGTGACACGTGCCGCCCTCTGGAGGTGCAGTACCCTGGACCTCGAGTGAGAGGGCATTGAGGGGGATTCAATTATAAAATACACCATTACTGACTCCCCTTTCTCAGCTCTCTCCTGAGCTAGTCACCCCTGAGGGACCGAGAAGCTGCGAAACACAATTCACTGTACCTCCAGGCCACCCACCACCGTCTCAACACCTAGGGGCACAGGTTCTGTCATAGCTACTGGAGAAAGTCACAAGGACTCGGGAAGCGCTGTTGCTGCTCTAGGAAACAACTGACTCGGGTTTCTAAGGTACAAAGGGCACTTACCACCCCGGCTAGGTTGACTGCAGCCCACTGTTCTGTCGTGATGCTGATTATTTAACTCTGTAAGCACTGTCTGGGAGTAATGAGCTCGAAGTCCCTACTGCCCCAGGTGTTGGACTGTCATGTGAAGTAAGCCCTGGAGAGACCACCACACTGAAGGAGGAAGGTGACAGAGGCAGCAGGCGTGGGACATTTTGTTTCCAGACTAAATGCGCATGGTCCAGTGGTTCTGACGGGAGGGAAGGACCAGTAGGAGGGGAAGCAGTGCCCGATGCTTGTACCACGGGGTCGTGGAGAGGGAGGGGGACCCTGGAGGAAAGGCGCCCAGCACAGGTCCTGGCACATTTGTGACCATCTCAATAATGGTAGCTTAAGAGACCACCCTCCCAAGCGATCGGCCTCGATCAAGCAGACTATTTCTAGAGGTGGCGTGGAGAAGGCCCTCTACCCCAGGGGCACAGAGATGGCACAGATTATTCAGAGGGGCCCTAGCCAGTTGAGTTTCCCTGTCAAGGATGCCCATGCAGAATCAGGGGAGCCTAGGGACTTAGGTCATCCGGGCAGATGGCAGGTGAAAGTCTGCCTGGTGTCCCCTGCTGCAGTGATCCCAGGGCCGGAGTGTCCAGGCTGGGCTCTGGCTGGTGTGAGAGAGGACTGTCCCGAACCCCATTCACACCTGGTCGTCATCCTCTCCAGGCTGGGCCGGGGCAACACCGGCTTGCCAGAGCCCCTAGAGCCCAAAGGGCTGAGTGCAGATCCTGCCCCTGCCTCTGGGTGGTCCATGTGCTTGCACAGCCTTCAGGCCCTTACCTGTGGAAAGGGGAATGACGACAACCTCTAGTCGCAAGGTTACTGTTAGGAACAAGACAGGTCATGTCGCTGTCAGGCCCCAGAAGAAATGCGTTGTCTTCTCCACTCGGCTTCCCTGGTGGTGGTCTCGTCTCCCAGAACAGGGCGCGGTGTTACTGGGTAGGCCCCCTGAGAGCGAAAGGGACAGCGGGCCAGGGCTGTCTGGGGGGGAGGGGCGAGGACGCGCCTGATGTGAGGGGAGAACCGGGAGACGCCCGCTGACCGCTAGTGGCCTGCTGCTACTCTACCAGCCTCCAGGGAGAAAACTGCCAACAGGGGTATAAAATTTTTTCTAGCCTTCCTTACTAAATTATCCTGGGTAGATGCGTGTTACTTTACTAAAAGTAATGTTGCTGAAGTAAGACCTGTAATGAGCTGTCCGACATTACAGATAATGCAGTGTAATAAAAAACTCATCTTGGGATTTTCGATGGTAGAATTAAAAAAAAAAAAAAAAAAAAAAAAAGGAGACGTGCCCCCGGGGACCACAGTGCTGGCCGCGGGGTGTGGCTGCCCAGCTTCCCGAGGACTTGTCTCGCAGGGATGGAGGAAGGCGGAGAAGGGCAAGAGGCTGTACCTGGTGTGCTGGGTGCTTTCGGCTGCCTCGCCCTCCCTTGGCCTGTTCCCGCTCACCCCGCCTCTCTTCTTCCCCTCCAGTGTATGTGGTGGAAGACCAAAGAAGGGATGACCTGGGCCCTTCCACCTGCCTGACAGCCTGCTGGACTGCTCTGTGTTGCTGCTGTCTCTGGGACATGCTCACCTGACCGGCCCAGCCCTCCTGTCCTGCCAGCTCTGCTGCCACCCGACGGGTGTGCCTGCCCCCATCTCTGATTGCTGAAATAAATGACTAGCTCCGCAGACACTTCTACTTTCCACACCGTGGGATTCTAGATTAGCAGGGTTGCTGCTGTTTAATTCAGTGACTTGATCTTTTTAAGGCTCAAAATCCATTTCTTACTGGCCTTTCACAAATGTGCTAAATGACTTTCATTTTTTTTTTTTTTTGGCCAAAGGCTTATTATGAAATATATATTTATAATTTTGGAATTATGCTTTCAAGGTAGTGAGGAGATAAACCACTGAATGATTTCTCTGCTAAGACCCTGTATGTTTCAATAAATTTGTCTAAGCCTCAACTGTCTCCATTATTCCAGATAGAACCCAAGCCCAGGTCCCCACTGCCAGGCGCTGTGACCACTGCTCACTGAGGGCACCTCCGCTAGAGGCCGCCGCCCGGCATGTGAGGAGCAGTGTGGGTGCTATCGGGAAGGCAGGTCCTGAGGTCGGCTGTTGTCCTTCAGCTCGCTCGTGCATGCGGCCCCTTGCAGAGCTAGCACCGTCTTCCTAGCCCCATTCAGAGATGGACTTGCGTGGGAGCTGTCCCTGCTTTTACCCAGGGTCCAGGAAAGGGCCTGCTCTGGAGGGAGAGGAGCCCAGGGCCACACCTGAGGCTGGCTTTTCCTGCAGTCCCTCCTCCACCCATTCATCTCCACTTTGGCCACGGGGTGGCGCTGAGCTGCCACAGCAGCGCCTCGGCCTTTCCTTCCTCAGCTCATGCCTTCCCTGCAGAGGAGGGATGTGCTAAGGAATCTTTAACTATCAGTTCCCTCCGACTGACAGACAAGCCATGATTTTGTATCACCTGATTTCTGTGGTGTAAATGGTCCCACCACAGCTGGCTTCAGGCTACCATGTGATGTCCTGGCCGTGGAATAGGAAGGAGAAGCGCACGGTTATATAGTATTTCCACCATCCAGATACAACAGGCTGTGAACCTCAAAAATAGATAATGGCCAGATTTAGTCCATTAGGAAGGGATAAGTTTTGAATATTTATTACCCTTGTTTTTAATATAACTTGATGGGGAATTTACATAACTTAAATTTCAAAATATTGGCTATGTTTAAGTAATGACCAGTTGCAACAAAATTACTGAAAACTGAACAACTGACCCTCCAACCAGGGTGAGCTTGCTCCACTGTCCCTCAGCTCCTAGGAGGAAATCTGGGGTGTGGTGCCCTCCTTATGACACTGGCCAAAGGGACACTAATGATGAAGACAGGGCTGCTGGCTTATTACTGAGTTTTCTTTTGGAATGTTTGGGAAGAACAGGAAAGAAATCTTAGGACTCCCACAGAGGAGCGACTGTTGTGCTCACTTACGTCCAGCTATGCCTTGGTCTCTTCTTCCTTATCTGTACACTAGATAGAGGCTCAGAGGTGGCGGAGGCTCAGAGGAACAGAAGAGAGGAAGGGGGTGGGCTTCAACGCAGAAGCAGCAGGGCCACACCTGGAGGAGGGCGGGAAGGCGCTGCGGTGGACAGCCTCTGCCTCTTGCCCTGTTCTCATCCTCAGCCCAAGAAAAGCAGACTTCTTAGCAGAAGGGGATGCCTTTTATTGGTCTGACCAGCATGGCTAGTAGCAGGCTCGGAAGAGCGCCCCTAGCTGTCCTCTGCCCTTTCGGGGAGGGTGGGCTTATCCCTAGGGGAGAGGAGTGTCAGGCTGGGCAAGGATAAGAAATACAGGGTTGGGATCTGAAAAGGGGCTCAGGGTGATGTAGAAAAATCGGGGTTACCACACAGCCACATTAAATGTCCATCAGGGCAGAGCAGAACCTGCTGCCCCACACAGGCCCCTCTGCCCTTGCCAGGAACGGAGGGTAAGAAGGAAGAGCTTCCCCCAGAGGCCTCCTACTGTGCCCTTCTAGCCATCAGCATCTCCCGGATGTTGTCCTCCGCTTCCTTCACACTCCGCTCCAGGTAGGACTTTTTCTGCTGCAACATGAAAAAGAAAGGTGGGTGAGGACCAAGGAGAATAGGCGACGCTGGCAAAAACAGCTTTTTTGCCCAATGGTGATGGCATCTCCTCTGCAACCAGTGGCTTCTAGGAGTACACACCTGCCCGGAGTGTCCCCCCCATCCCTGGCCCACAGGCAGGAGGGGAGGAGGTCGCTTGGTACAGGAAGCAGAAGTGCTCTGGGGAAGACAGACAGTAGCAATCTTTCCCTAAAAGGAAGCAGACTCTAAAAACAGGCGTCTCAGTACATGAAGTTATACCAGACAGACAAAGGCCAGGAAATTCCAGGACAAAGCTCCGGCCCCACAACAGACCGTCTCTCAAGGTTTTCCAAGGCCCGGGCCAGGCGCCTAGCCACCCCGAGGCAGGCTGGAGAGCGTACCCGCGCGCGACCCGGAGGCAACGGGCTGGCGAGTACCAAGTGGTAGCACACGTCTCACTGAGGCAGCTGAGTCAGGAAGAAATCTGCTTTTCTACTGAAACTACCGCCTGCCAGGAATCCAGGACAGTGACACACCGAGTAAAGCAGACCTTTCGGAAGTTAGCCCCTAAACCCATCTGGGTCCTAAATTAAAATCTCAACTTACACAAAGACCTTTAACTACTTTCAGAACCAGGATTACAAAAGATTAGTCAAAGGAAATGATGTCTGTGTGTTATTTGTTCTGTGGTCACCCCAGAAGCAGGTGGTTTTACCCTGGTCCCTGCCGGGGGACCCAGCTGTGGCTGCATTCCCTCTTAACAGACATGAACTGAAGGCTCCCTTGTGGAGGACCACTTAGTATGATGCGTGTGGCTCAACTCCACTAAGCGAGCGTGCAGAGCCCTGCTCCAGGAGCCCAGAGCGGCCACTGCCTTCGCTCCCACCCCTTCTCCAAGCAGCCGTGGATTCCCTCTGACCACTGACGTGCCCTGGGGGAGCCAGGGCAAGCCTGTGTAGCAGGGGGCTGAGCAATCTAGTCTGAGAGACTAGTCTGGAAACTCATCCCTAACCACGGAGTTAGGAAAAGTGACATCGACGCTCTACTGCTGGAGCCCTTCACTATAATCCACTGGTGGCCCTTGGCATATCCTGGCCCCTAACTCCTGCCGTTCTCTGTCTAGAGATCTATTAAATAATTCAGGGACTTTCATCCCATAGGAGCCAAGTGTTGTGGGATCCACCCGACTTTATCAGTACTTGGGTGAACCTGACTCCTGTTTGTCTTCGCCTAACTTCCAATTTCCTGCCGCTATAAAGAGCCCTGTCTCTACTCATCCCCCGCCTGTCCAACTGGCACACAATTCCCCGGGAAACAACAGGAGCGCCATAAAAACTCATGGTGACCATGACCGTTCAACAGCCACAAACGCAGATTGTTGCTAAGGAATTCTGTTTAATTACGCTGCTACACCTGATACAGTCCTATCACTGTGTTATCGGAGTGGGAACTTAAACTTCCTTTGATAAACAACCCTCAGACTTTACTTGTGGTGAGTTAAAAAGCGGCAAACACCAGTAACTTCTGACACACCACTGAAGAATGCATGGACTGGGTGTCGCACAGAAGGGGCGGACAGCTAGCCAGGGAAGCTCCATCCGGTAGCTCCTGGGTCCCAGCCCCGTGGAAATCTAAGGACAGGTGAGTGGAGCAAGCACATTCTACTTGTGCAGTCGTCAGCCGGCGTCAGGACCCGGGTCTGTGGCGTACCATCCCCACCAACCTGCGGCGCCAGCTGGCAGAACCTTCAACTTGGAACGTCACCAAGGGCTTTTCTCCCGACTGCACGGGCTCTGGCCAATCAAATCTCTAATCCTCAGCTTGAAGATCGTTCATTCTGTAACATCCCCTTTCACTTTCAGGATTTTGTCATGATTTTTGCCACTGCATACCCTGAAGCCCTCAAGTGTTAAAATAATATAAAAATAAACTTGCCAATCTTTATCAGTTTAGACATTCCATTTTTTTTTTCCAGTCCAACAAATGCAGCACTCCCAGCACACAGGGAACTGTAAATGTATTTCAAAAGAAGTAACAGGTCTCATCCTCAAAATACATCCAAGCCCAGAAGCTGGCCTAAAGCACCCCTGGGGTTGAAGGCTATCTCACAAAAAATGACAGGTTGAAATCCTAACCCCCAGGATCCGTAAGTGTGGCCTTATTTGGAAATAGTTTTTGCAGACACTACCAAGTTAAGATGAGGCCATAGTGGGTGAGCCAGCTTATAAGAAGGCCGCATAAAGACAAAGGGACCCAGGGAGAATGCCCCAAGCGCCAAGGAAGAACAAGGAGGGTGGCCACCAGCAGAAACCAAGCAGAAGAAAGGAAGGATTCTTTCCCAACCCTTCTAAAGGAGCCATAACCCCACACTACCTTAATTTTAGATTTTTAGCCTCCAGAACTAAACCCAGTTTGTGGTAATTTTTTTATGTAGCCCTTGAAATGAGGGATGCCCTCCCCCCACACACACATACACACAGCGGGTCTATCCCATGGTTCTTCTGGACCCACTCTGAATTACAGAGGCCTAGGTAAGGATTCCTAAAAACTAATGTGCTGGGACTGTTCTTACCCCCCCAAAAAAACTGTAGTAGAATCAATCCAAACACACATGAAACCATCAGAGAAGATAAATAAAGGAACCAATGATTAAGTCAAACTTTTTCTGCCTTGAATCTCCAGCGCTTCTTCCTATAAGCCAGAAATTCTGTGGACTCCAGTCTCCCCCACTTCTGCGAATGACACATCTGTTCCTGCGATTGCTCAAGACAAAAACTTTGGTGTCATCTTTGCATCTTTGACATCTGGTCAGCCAATAGTCCTGCTAGCACAATCTCAACATGTATCTAAATCTGACCTCAGTGATAACCTACGTGGGCTCTTTTCTTCTGCTGTTGGCCCCCTTCAGTTTCTCATCCACACAGCAGCCTGCGTCACCTTTTAACACTTAAAATCCTCAAAGGCCATGTAGACAGTTTTGCTCTCAGCTGACTCTCTGACCACCCCACCCAAGTCCTCACTCATTCATCTCCAGACACTCTGGCCTCCAGCTAGTCCTCCAGCCCCCAGGTATGTTCCTGCCTGGCACTGCTGCCTCTTGGCTCTCTCTGCAGGAACAAGACAGCCACGTTACTTGCCTCCTTGCTGCCTATTCTCTAAAACACCTTGCAGAATCTGTCTTGCCTTATGAAACAAAAAGATCCTGGAGGGCAGGACTTAGCTCTGCCTGCAGATACTTCCCCAACGTCTAGAAGCATGACTGGTATGTAACAGGAACTCAGTACTTGTGGAATGGGAAACCTGTTAAGGGAAACGGTGCCTTGCAGAATTACTTGTGCACACAACTCCTTTTTAGTTATTCCTCCCAAGGCGAGTGGGTGAGAACATCCACCAGAGGAAGCTAAAGCAGTGGCTGACCACTGTCCCTCTAAAGGGTTTTCCATCTTTTGGCACTGCCCTCTATCCTCTGCCCCTGGACATCCACGGGATTAGAACGAACTTCACTGATCCCACTAACAGAACAGACGCTCAGGGTCAAGTCCTTACCCTTAATCAGGTTAACTTACAAAACAAACTATCCCAACTCCCCATGCCCTGGCATCAGAAATCCTTGAGAAACTGCTCCATCCCATGTCTTGTCTGGGCTACTGTGAGCTGCATAAACTGCTCTATTTTAACGCTTCCACCAGGAGTCCCAGGAAGGTGTTTGCCACCTTCTGTTTCGCTGAGCAGACTCCCTCAGAACCAGAGGAAATTCTCCGGTGCCATCAACCCACAGAGCTCTGGGCACAGCGACATGGGGCCTTGTCCTCAAGTCAAGTTCTGAGATTTCCCGTGGGGCTCAGAATGGCCAAAGAGGTGACACTTTTGGAGCTATTGCTCATCAGTCTGAGGTTCTTCCTTCTGGGAGTTGACTGAGGGCTGGTGTTCACCTCATCCTCTCACCAAGGAAAAAGACGCCAAGTCCCTAGAACTTTTCTGACATGACACAATTTCTCAAATAGACTCCTGAGGTAATTCATCTTGTGATGCTATCTCTATATACTTTTTCTTTTCTAGTAACTCTGTCTCCCTTTTTCTCTAAATTAGTATTTTTTCTGCCTGTCATTCTTGGAAAGTGGAAAGAGTTCACCATCTCACCCTGTTTCCCTATTTGTAAATTGTCAACACCACCAGAGTCCCCACTCTCCTATTTCCCCTTAGTCACAAATTCTCTTTCTTCAAATGAAGAAAAGACAAACAAAACAGGTAAAGTAGAACTCGGGAGCCGCAGGAGACATGGCGGATGAAAGGAGACTTGTGGCTTGTCCCCGGCCTCCAATCCAGACTATGCGGGCAGGAGACAGGGCAGTCTTAGCGCCCCTCTGTCCCTGAGGTTCTCTGAGATGTATGCTAAGAGACTGCACTGAGCCCCCTGTTTCTGAACCTGAGTTTTATATGCTCTGGCCACACACTTCTCTCTTGTGCTGAATCTATGGCTACCAGCTTTTGCAGCCCCTGGCCAACTTCAAATTCTTCTATTAGTCAAAAAAAACCTGAGGCAAAAGCTACCTTCTCCCTGTCTCTCCCATGACCTCCAAATTAAAAACCCAGAGTCCTCACTGATTCTCACATTCTCTCAGTTTGCAAAAACTGAAACAGCCAGAGGATGCCAGCTGCCCACAATGGGCGAGTTTAGCAAGAGGCCAAGAATTCACTGAAAACTGAGGAGGCATGTCTTGGCAAATAGGGTAATATGTGCAGAAGGCAAGGAAAAACAAGAAGAAAGAGAAAGAAGACAACATGGGGGAATAATCAGAGAAGTCAGAAAGGGCAACCTGCAGCAGCACAGAGCTGTAGTGAGCCGTGGCAGAGCAACTGGCAGCACAAGTGCTGTGCCCACCCAGGTGGGTGAACAGTACACACCAGAGGCGAGAGAGGCAGGCCAGGAATAGACGCAAACAGACAAGAGGCCCACAGGTACAGGTCCACTTGGAACCTCAACCAGGTACATCCACGTCACCAATAAGGATGCAATTGCTGAACCATCTATGGCTGGGAGACAAATTCAAACCAAACCTGCAAATTCTGGGCATCAAGCAAGAGAATACAGAGAAAAACTAAAAGGTTACTATCTCTGTATTTTTTAGAAAGAGCTAAAAAAAGAGAAAAAAAGAAAGTGCTTTCAAATTCTCTCTCAGACGTACCTCTGCTGAAACAGAGAAAGGGCTGGTTCCACAGAGCAATGACCATGTTCTTTCCCAGTGTTCTTCTGCCTGCTAAGAGACACTGCTACTATATTGGGGCAGACCCCCAAATCCCTCCCTCATCACCTGCTCAGCTTGTCCAAGACAATCCTCTACTTGAGCACCTCACAGTAGAGAGAAACCGAGTTGGGGGAGGCAGGGATTCCCATTTCCTCCCCAACAACAGTGTAGAGCCCCTCAATTCCCCTGGGGCTTAAGTGGCCTCTACCCACTGTTGCCTTCCCTAACCTATCAGCCTCACTTAAGTTCTAGAAAAACCCAGTCCATCACACAACTCTGGACAGAGGGTAGTAGGACAGTTCTTAGCTGAGGTGGCGCAGGGGGCAGGATCAGCAACTGTTCCAATGAATATGGTGTTGATAAGGCTTCATACACTTGTGAGCACCAGGCCTAAAGGGAAGAGGACAGCCAGTGAATCCTGTCAAGTGACAGGTAACCAAAATATGAACACTGGGCTCACGGAAGATTAAGTGGAGAAGGAAGTTTATCACTACCTTAACTATCTAAAGCAACAGCTCGTAATATATGGCCTCTGGACCAGTGACACCAGCATCACTTGGGAACATGCTAGAAATTCACACTTTCAGGCCTCAACCAGCCCCACAACTTCTGTTTTCACAAGTTCTCCAGTTGATTCTGATGCACCTGAAGTTTGAGAACCACTATTCAAAGGTGGGAGGTCAGCAAACTTTTCCAAAAGACCAGATAGTAAGTATTTTAAACTTTGTGGAGTTGGCCGTCTCTGTCATAACTGCCACAGTCAGTTCTGCCAGCGCAAAATGGCCATGGATGATGCGTAAACAAACGAGTGTGGAGTGACTGAATGGGCAGAGCTGTGATCCCACAACAAAAACAGGCAGCAAGCGGGATCTAGCCAGCAGGCTGTAGCTCGCCGACCTGTTTTTAGAAAAGAGAAGCCCTTACAGGCAGACGTGAGCCCAGCAGGTAGAGCTATTTCAGAGATTTTAGACTCTTAATAAAAGCTGCCTAATAACAGCTTAAGCATCCATCCACCCTTCGTGCAGTCCACCACCAAATCGTTTCTCTTTTCTCCTCCCCCAGCACTGGGGCTTGAAGTTCGTGCGTCATGTTTTCCCATCCTCTTCCCCTCCTGCTGTTGCAATCCACCAGTGCTGGGGTCACCCCTCACTCATGGGGTGCCCTCTCCTCTCCACCACTGCGGGACCTCACAAGCGACTTCAAGAGAGCAAAGGATCCACCCAAGCCCATGACCGTATTCTTTACCAAACTGTTTAAGTCACCTAGTGATCTAGGTGACTCACACCCTAGTGATCTCGTCATACCGATTCCCGCTCCACCTCCTGCTCGCGTTCACACCACTACTTCATGATTTCCAGGCCACTTCTACCTGACTCGCTCGCTCTAGCACGTCAACCTCCCCTCTCAAGTTTTCATTATTCATTACCTTTCATGCCCTTTCCCGTCCAGCCTAGCTTCGCTTTCACAGTACATCGTTTCTACTTACTCCCCTTACAAACATCCTTTCCTCCTTTGCCTCTCTCTTCCTCTGTGCACCTGGTAAAATGCCAGTCTGAATTACACTCAACCCGGTTACGGAGGGACACACGTTTGTACCTGGACCGCTGAGTGTGGCTGCAGAACAACACAGAACTCTGCTGAATGGTTTCACTTTAAAATCAGAACCATGAATCTTAAATGGGCGCTTCTGGAAATTCTATTAAACTCTGCCAATATGTTCACTCATCTGCTCTCCAAAACAACTATTTCATACTTTATCTAGTCTTCTCGAATCTCCTGTAGTCTCTTCCCCGGCTCACTCCAACCTCACTGTGAAAATACCAGATTGCTAATTTGGTGAGAATTCTCTCTTCTTCCCACTTCCAAATCTACCCAACCTCCATTAAACTCTCTTCTGTCCCTACTGTTAACATGGAAAGAAGGTTCCTGCTCCTACCAAAATACAACCTTTCACCTGGGCCTCGATTCCATCCCCACTTGTCTTCTCAAAAATCTCATTCCCCCACCTGTCCTTTCTTCTTAATCTTTAATTCCCCTTTCTCTGCCAGATCTTTCCTGATGAGACACTTTTTGACCTTGCACTCCCCTGTGGGTACTGTCCCCCTCCTCTTCTCAGCAAAATTTCTCAAACCAGCTGTTTTCAGCAGCTGCCTTCACTTCATTCCTTCCCATGTGCCCCTCAGATACCTCCATCCCCACTTCCATCTACTCCACTGACTGACGGCGGTCTAGGTCACCGATGATGTCTGTGTTTTCCAGAGCAGTGACTACTTCTCTATTCTCTTCTGACTCAATCCACATTCACTCATCAACAGCATCTGGCACAATTCTTGCAATACTCTCTTCTCTTAGCTTCCATGCTGCCACACTCCTGTTTTCTTCCTACATCACTGGCTACTCCTTCTAACTTCTGCTTTTCAAACTCCTCCTCTGTTCCACTTCTAAATGTTGGCATTTTCCAGGAAACTGTCCTAGAGCTTTTCATTTCCCTTCTACACTCACTCAGGAACCCTCATCTAGCCTCATGGTTTTAAACAATATTATAATGACTCCCCAATTTCTATCTCCAATTCTAACCTCCTATTTTGATTTATATACCCAGTTGCTTACAAGACATCTCCTCTTGGGTGTCAAACATATCTAAAACAAACACAACTGTGTTAGTTACTCCTTCCCCTCCCAGTCTTCTCCATCTCAGAAAATGGTACTCGTCCAACTGCTCAATGGAAACCACCACAGAAATAAAAGAATTCAGAAACCATCTCCAATTCTCCTCAAACCCCATATCCCTCATCCAAACCATTAGCAAGTTTTCATTTTTATCCAATTCCACTGCTACTATCCTAGTTCAAGCCTCCATCATTTTTTCCCTGGACCTCTGTCACGGATATTTTAACACATAAATCAGGTTACCTTCTGCTCACAATCCTCCAACAGCTTCCATGGCACTCAGAATAAAATCCAAACTCCTCAGCCTGAGCAACAAGCCCCTCTATCACCTCGTCCCTGCCAACCACGCCAGCCTTATTACCACTCTTCTCCATTTTCACTCACTTAAACAACTCCACCAAACTTTTTCCAATCTTAAGACATTTACTATCTGTGCCCTTCACCTGGAATGTTCTTCCTTTAGATACTTCTAAGTGGCTGGCTGCTTCTTTTCATTTAGCTGAAAATGTCACCTTTCAGAGAGGTCTTCCCTGATTACTCAACAAAAGGAAGCCCCCAGTAACTCCCTATGTAGCTACTTTTACTACATTATATTTTATTAGTTTTTCTTTCTTGTCTACATCTGAATGTAAGCCCCACAGAATAATGATCCTAACTTGATTAATGCTTCATACCCTAACCAAGAAGTGACAAATAATTCATCTGTTCGTTATTTACTGCTACCAAATATATATCAGGTGCAAAAAAGCACTGGAATCAGAGCAGTGAGCAAGTCACACCCTTATGGGAAGAGATGACATATTGCTGGGCACGGGGAATGTAACCACCATTGTACTAAGGGTTCCGAGGGAAAAGCACAGTGACTAAGGGAGGAAACACCTGATAGAATCAAGGAAGTCACAGAAGCACTTTGAACTAGCTCTGAAGGATGAGTAGGAATTAACTAAGTGGAGAGGTTAGAGTGGGGAGAGAGCAATTCCAGGCGCCGGTTGAGCGCTGGGTTGCCAAGCTGCCCGCGGCCTCTGCGGCGCCGGTTTGATCCCCGGCTGCTCCCCGGCCACTGGGCGAGGGACCCACATGGCGCGCAGACCTCTCCTGCCGCACCCACTGCTTCCCTCAGCAGTGTACTTCGGTCCTTCTGCCTGCTCTGCTCCCCGCTCTGGCTCTGGTGAATTCTCTCACCCTCCCGCGCTTCTGACTGTACCCAGCGCATGTATAAACAAAACAAACAAATAAATAAATAAATAATATGCCTCTATTAAAAAAAAAAAAAAGAAAAAAAAAAAAAAAGATGTGGTATTTATCCCGAAGAGAATGGAAAGCCACCACATTTTAAGCAGCCATCACAAACATCAAATTTCCATTCAAACCAAAGTATCACTCTGGCTATAAGAGAGATGAATTAGAGCAGAGCCTCCCCCCAGAAAGCCCAGTGAGTCATGAATGGGTCATAATGTGCCCAAGATATTGATCCCTTCAGTTCCCAGAGTGGGTTTAAGGCAGTCAGCCACCCACTCCTCTTTCCAGCAATTCCCTCCAATTGTGAGTACCCTTGTCCATTTACCCCAGTAAATCACACAAATACTATTTTCTTGGTGCTAAGTTGGGAAACACCAGATCAGAGGATACAACTGTGAATGATGGGAGATCTGTTATGAGGACATTACAACGGCCTTGGAAAGACAGGATCTTAATAGTGGCAATGGAGATGGAAGCAAGCAGGAGATAGAATAATGAAATAATCAGGAGAAAAAAAAAAATCAGTGAGACTTCATCAAGTCCTTCTGCATAACCTTCATTATACCAGAAGTTGTAGGAGCAAGGGGTGAATGGTAACTCCCAAGAGGATCAGGTTGGAAGGGAAGATTATGAGTTTAGTTTGAATTTAATGTACCTTATGAAATAGGAGAAAAACACCAGATTGGTGAGATACAATTTTGTGTCCAAGTAGTATCTGGAATCATGAGAATGGCTGGTATTACTAGCAAAGAACACAGAATCAAAGTCGACCTACTTAGCCTTGTAAAAAGTCAACATTTAATAAGATTAGAAGAGGAGGAAGAGAAGGTACAAGCAAAAACTGAAAAGGAGGAAAAAACTGTGTCACAAAAACCAAGAGCAGAGTAGTTCAGAAAAAGGGATGAGATCACCAAAAATCACTGGATGCGCTGGAACACGAACAGTGACAACATGTCAGAAATGGCTGAGGGCAGGAGAAGGAGGGCTACATCTAGTGGCTGCTAGGATAGCTCCCAACTTTAAAAAGGTCAATGGTTCTTTGAGACCTGACCTTAAAGCTCCAAGAAGGAAAACTGGGGCTCTTGGGGGCCCCAAGGGCACACGTACTGCAGTATCAGCAGAAATAATTTCCCTTCCTATCTTCAGTGAGGCACTGGGCTTTTTTCTGCAGCTCTGACACAGGGTTATAGACGCATCAGTATAATTGAGCACAAGGAAATGACTTGAAGGGCTAAGTGCAATATTCAGAAATTATAGGAGCAGAGATAATGACCTTCAGAGACACACAATGCCACAGCTAAGAATTGTGTGCAGTATAAATGTACTCAAGGTACACTAAATATGACTAGTACTTGTTTTAAGAATGGAATTTTAAAAATCAAGAAGAATATACACAGAAAGCCCTACCAGCATCACAACCCTGGAGTCTTTGATGGCTTTCTAAAACCAAAGAAAAACTACAAATTACAGCACCCATAGAACACCTTTTTAAGTTCCATCATATGTACAAAAGAAATGTAAACAGTAGATATTAAAAAGATCATTTAAAATGAAAGCACTTTACAAAATCAAGATGCTTCTCAATATATATTATTTTTCTTTTCCAGGATCACAAGCCAAGTGGTCATCAACGGGATAGAGAAGCAAATAAAACAAGTTTTACTATTTCAACTTTTGCCCTACTCTTAACAGAAGAGCAAGATGATCCAATCAATAGTGTTTACTGTGGAGTTTGGCCTGTAGGCATGGTAAAGGGCTAGGTGAGTGAGGGTGTGCCTTCTGAAACAGGAAATAAGGGCAACACCTTGCATTCTTGCAAGTAGAGTTATAATTGACTCAACTGTGGAGGCAAAACTAAGGTATGTGTGGCAAAATTCTAAAGACAACAATCCTACTCTCTGCTCCAAGCAACTCAAGAATTTTTACTACAATTCAGTAACAAATAATCCAATTTAAAAAAAGGGCAAAGGACTTGAATAGACAATTTCCCAAAGAAAATATACTAACAGCCAATAAACACATGAAAAAGATGTCCCCCATAATTGGTCATTAGAGAAATGCAAATAAAAACCATAATGAGATGCTCCTTTATACCCACTAGGACGGCTATAATAAGAAATGGAGAGTAACAAGTATAGGTGAAGATAAAGATAAATTAGAACCCTCATATATCACCAGTGGGAATGTAAAATGTTCAGATGCCGCAGGAAAGTTTGGTAGTTACTCAAGCAGTTAGAAGATAAAACTACAATATGGTAATTTTGTGGAACCAGCCATTCCACTCCTGGGTAATACTCAAGAGAAATGAAAACAAGTGTTCAAACAAAAACCTGTGAATGCTCACAACGGCATTAATCACAATAGACAAAAGGTAGAAACTGAAATGTCCATCAACTGACAAATAAACAAAATGTGGTCCACCTCTACCATAAGTATTTCTCAGCCATAAAAGGACAGAAGTACTGACACATGGAACAACACAGATGAAACTTGAAGACATTGCATTACATTGCATTTTTGCCAGACACAAAAAGTAACGTATCGTGTGATCCATATATATGAACACCCAAAACAGGCAAATCTTTAGAAACAGAAAACAGATTTGTGGTTGATACACTGGGGCAAGAGAGGGAGTGAATGGGCTGTGACTATTCAATAGGTAAGGGGTTTCTTTGGGGGGTGATAAAAGTTCTACAATTACACAGTGGTGATACTTACACAACACTATAAATTTTAAATGAATTTTACCTCAATTAAAAATAAAGAATTCCTAGTCTTTCCAAAATGCAGCACCACAAAGACAAAAGACATGACATGAAAACCATGCGGCGTGTTCAAGGACACGGGAGGGCAAGTTCCTGATGTACTTTCGCAGTAAATCCGTCTTTACTCCACCCAAAGACTCAGGAGTAACACAAACACAAAATGGCCAGGATAAAATAAACTGACGTATTAATTTCTGAAAATTGCCTTTAATGTTATCAGCAGAAACACCAAACATTTAATCAGTTAAAATGATACTCTGGGAGAGCCAATGGACAAACAGAGGTAAGGAAACGTCTATGTGATCACCTTACTACTGTCCAAACATGTAACATATTTATACAACTAAAAAAATAGAGATATGGCAACCGGAAACCCATAAAAGGACCTGGAGACAGTGAAAACAAGCAAGAGCTCAAAGCCACCGCAAGCACAAATGGATGACTCATCAGCATCTCTGTGGACTCGCAGAGGTCAGCAGAGGGCAGAACTGGAGAACTACAAATGCACTCCAGTATCAAAGGGCTACTTATAAAGCTTCCTAAAACTTCAGCTTTCTTTTCATGAAGAAAGAGAAGGAGGAGTTATATCTGCCAGTATCACCAAGAAATCTCTCAAATCTAAGATAAACCTCTAGGACACATATTCAAGCCAGGGCCTTTGGGGAGCATGAAGAAGTCAAGTCACATCGCCCAGAGACACTTCTCCATCCAGGGTTCACACCATGATGAAATCACTCTACAGACCAGACGTCACAGCTGCCACTTATCCCAGCTCCACACCCACCCAAGTTACCATGGAACTGGTACAAACAGAATGGAGTTTAATATGCTATTAGCTCTGATCTAAGTAGCTGACATAACACCAATTAAATTTATAATGACATAGGAGTAATAAAAGAGCACTTGGCATACGGCTCTTTGCAAACATGATTCAAGGGGTGGTTTTCATTTTGCCCTTCCTTCAATTTCCAGATGCCAGGCCACTGAGAAATCACTTTCATTCTCTTTACTCAGAGTTGATGCTGGGGGAGGAGGGGTATCATTTTCTAAGAAAAGAACCACTAATATTAGAAGGTCTGGCTATTGGGAGTATCCAACCACAAATAGGAATCCCCCTTTCAGATGGAGTGGCTGGAATCTAGAATCTGCAATCCTGAGTTCCTCTTTCCTGACTGATTTTGATTATGACATGGCTTCCCCACAGAATCCAGGGCTTAGAAAACAAAAGTAGCAGCTATCACTACCCTGCTGGCACCTGCAGCCTTGAGTCCATGCACTTGCGCTCCAAATGGTGACACTGACACGTAGTAGTGTCTTTTGGTCACACCTACACAGCACATGTACACTGAGGCTCTCATCAGTGGGTCCTTTGAATAAAATGTACCAGGTTATATGTTTTTATGGAATACCAGGTAGCAATTAAAATGAGTGTACTACATATATTTATTACTGTGGATGGAGCTCAAATACCTACAATTGAATGAAGAAAAAAAAAAGTTGTTCAAAGATATGAACAATATGATTTCTGTTGAATGAATACAAGATGCTGTGGAACATGTAACGGAAAGATACACCAAATGCCTGGTAGTAGTTTCTTCAGATGAATGGCAATGAGGTTGAGGTGAGGGGATTTCAATTTCATTACTATTTTTTTCTAAAAACTTTAAAGCAAATATTACAAAATGCTAACATACACTATCTCTGGGTAGTAACTGCTGTTATTTTTTAAATTAGCTTTGAACATCTATATCTTTGATTTTTTTCCCAAATTAAACAAAACAAAACTTTACCTCATAAGCATTTGGTGGTAGTATGCTCAACTAGTAAAGAGCTACTGAGCATCCACTATATGCAAACAAAATCCCTTATTTACTTAGTATCTACTGTGGCCCAGTCACAGCATCAAGTGATTAGCACATACTATGTCACAAGGTGGGTACTTTTAGCAAGGGAGAAAAATGTTTCTCTTCCTCACCTCCAGTTTTTGTTAGCCAATCTACTCTTCCAATCTACTCTTAGGAAGACCACTGGTTTTTCAGATTGGCATGTTTGGAAAAAGGACTATGGTCCTTCCCTTTCCACTCTGCCAGGATCTGCCTCCTTGCAAAGGGTATACATTTTCCTCATAATCTTCACAGAGAGGTTCTGCCTGACTCTGCAGACACCTGTGGTCCTTCCACACTTCCAGATTTGCTGGGTGAATCAGTTTTAGAAACCATTATTGTTGTTGCACACCTAAGCTACATCTTTCAAGTTAATCTTTATCAGTAATAAAGGTAAAATATGCAAAGACTTTATATCTGCCTGCCTTTCAACTGGATACTTAGGTGGAGATAAAAGGGATTCTTTATGGTTTCTTGCCATTAATGATGTTTTAAGATTTATTTATTCATGCATACAAGAACTGGGGTACAGGCCAGAGGCGCAGAGGGTGAGAAGATTCACCAGAGACAGAGTGGGGAACAGAACAAGCAGACTGACTGAAATACACTGCTGAGGGGAGCAGCGGGTGAGTAAGGAGAGGTCTGCTGTGCCATGTGGGTAGCTCCCTGGCCGGGGATTGAACTTGTGTTGCAGTGGCTGCGGAGAGCTTCATAGGTTGTGTCCTAAACCCTTGAGCCACCAGGGATGTTTTTGTTGCCATTTTTCACAGAAGCATATTTAGGCTTAGGATCACTAAGTAACTTAACCAAGGCAGTAGGTAGTATGTGGCAAATTCAGAATTCAAATTCATATTCATCTGATTCCAAGTTCATATTCTTAATTATTGTGCCAAAGCATTATATTATGCATAGTAAGCAAAAAGAACAGTACCTATTACTTGCTAAGAATCTTCAAGAGGAACTAGAAAATAATCTAAAAGAGGCTTTCCTTACTACAAGAACAGTGAAAGAGGATAGGAAAGTGCACACTCTGTACATATGTGAGGGTGCACAGACAATAGTGAAGGTACTAGTAATAAAATCCCATTAGGCAACTTTTAAAAAAAAAGATTTATTTATTTATGCATACAAAAACTGGGGTACAGGCCAGAGATGTGGGGGGATGAAAGGATTCACCAAAGACAGAGTGGGGAACAGTACAGGTGGAATGACTGAAATACACTGCTGAGGGGAGCAGCAGGTGAGTCAGGAGAGGTCTCCTGCACCGTGTGGACTAGCTCCCTGGCCAGGGATCAAACTCGTGCTGCAGTGGCTGCGGATAGCTTCATAGTGCTGTGACTTAACCCCTTGCGCCACCATGGGCGGGGGGATTGGGGGAGAGCTTTTATAAAATTTATTTTTACAGATTTATTTTTTTCCATAAGGCAACTTTTATCCTTCAAAACTAGTAGGCATGTTTGTTTTCACCCATCTAAGTATCCACGACTCTTAAATCTTACTCAAATTGCCATAAATAAATGGCCTGCAGGGTTTTTTAGCTCCCGTGCCCTCAATGAGCTGCGTTCAATCACTGCTACAATATGTTCCCGCAGACAGCACTCAGTGTTAGTCTAACTTTGTCAACCTCTACTCGCTGCCAACCCTACAAACCTGCTTTCCGCAGCACAGCAGGCCTGCCCAACTCAAGGAAAGGCCTGGACAATCCTCTCACCGTGGGGAGAGTTGTTCCAATCTCTTCAGCCTGACCCCTTCTCAGCAAGAGCTTGCCCGTGTGGGTTTTCACTCAGTACTCTGGAGACACCATGGACAACTGACCAGAAAACATGAACTCATGCGTCCTCAACACCACAGTTGTACCCACAAACATATAGAATCTCAGTGGAGCCCAGTACACATGAAGTGCCACTGGAAACCACACTGAATGAATAGCCTTGGCACCAGGAATAGCTACCTGCCCAGAACAAGCAGTACTTACACAGAGTGAGTAAGAGACAACTCTGATTTCATTCATTTAGCCCTGACTTCTTTCCCTTAGTCCTTTCAGTCCCACTTCTCACTCCAGCTCTCCACTGCACCACTCCACTTCCAGATTTTTGTCCACACTATTTCTTTGATTTGAAATGCTCTCTCCTCTGTTCCACCCAACCTAACATCATTCTAAACTGACCTTTAAGGCCCAGATGAAATGCCCCTCTCTCACAAATCCATTCCAGATTGCTCCAGCAGGAAACTGAGTGATATATATAAATATATATGTGATATACATATATATATATATATATATATATATATGATTCCTTAACTGCATGTCCAAAACTTTAAGTCCTCTCTATCATCCCTAAACCCAGTCACCTTGGTTTTACCTTACAATGATATATCGAGTCTGATTGTCTTCACTGTCATTGCTCTGCTCTAAATTGCCATCAATCTCTTATTCACATAATGCAACAACATCCTAACAGATTTATAATCTATTAACAAAGCAACCAGACTCTTTCTTTTAAAATGTGAATCAGGGGCCTCCCCGGTGGCGCAGCGGTTGAGCGCTGGGTTGCGAAGCTGCCCACGGCCTCTGCAGCGCCGGTTCGATCCCCGGCTGCTCCCCGGCCACCGGAGGAGGGTCCCACATGGCGCGCAGACCTCTCCTGCCGCCCGCTGCTCCCCTCAGCAGTGTCCTTCGGTCCTTCTGCCTGCTCTGCTCCCCGCTCTGGCTCTGGTGAATCCTCTCACCCTCCCGCGCTTCTGACTGTACCCAGTGCTTGTATAAATAAATAGATAAATCTTAAAAAAAAAAAAGAACAATTAAAAAAAAAAAGAGTTGTTTTAAAAAAAATAAAATGTGAATCAGATCAAGTTATTCCTGTTTGAAGCCCTCCAAAAAGTCCCAAATTTCAGAAGATAATCCAAAATCCTTACCATGACTAGGAGGCCCTCTATAATCTTATTCCCTGATATCTGTCGGATACTACCTCCTACTATTCTCTACCTTGCTCTCTCAACTGCAGTGGCCTCTTGCCATTCTCCCAATTTATCCATTATGCTCTCACTCTGCGGTTTTTTATACTGGCTGTCCCAGTATAAAACTGAAGCTAGAACTCTCTTCTCCCAGATACACACACCTTGTACCCTCATTTCCTTCAGGCCTCTGCTCAAGTATCATCTTCTCAAACAAACTTCCCCTGTCATCATTCCCATTATCCTCTATCCCTGTAGCCTGTGTTTTCTCTTTAGTATTTGTCAATTATATTATTTCTTAAAGCTCTTGCTCCCGTTCTCCAGACTATAAACTCCACACCATGAGGGCTTTTGCTAATTTTGCTCAAATTAGCTCATTGCCTATATTAGCATGTGGCAGATAGTAAATGCAACAGGATGAAGATTCCTTAATGTGTACAATTAAAAGAAGGAAAAGCCTCCATAGTTAGAAATAACCCCAAAGTAATCTGCATAATCAACACACCCAGCTTTATGCATACATTCATGCATTCGTCTGGTCTATCTAAATAACAATTATTATTGGCGACAGCCTTATGTAGTAAACTGTGGAATTGCTTAGTCCTTCCAAAGAGAGGAAAATCAATTATACATGATGAAGTTCAGTCTATGATGCTGATACATCAACGCTTACAGATTTAAGCAACAGGCATTTTCCATTTCAGTTCAAAACCTGATCCAGTTTAAGACTTATGCCTTCCATCACCACCAATCTTCTGTTTCTCTCTCCTGCTTCTCTCAGAGAGAAGGGAGACAGAGTCTACATTAAAAAAGGCTTTGAATTTCAACTCCAAAAAAAAATTCAGGCTCTGGGTGGAAAGTGATGTTTTTCTTTACAAATTTCTAGATTGTACTTGAGCACAAATGAAATCTGTCTTTTGCTACTTACAAACATTTAAAGTGTGGCCATGCAGGTCATTCCACATGAATCACAAGACATTATCATCTATAGAGTAAGGATAGTCTTAGAAACTGTGCCCTAAATTTATACTTGAGGCCTTTCAGTGCACTAAAATTAATTTAGTATTTCATTAAAATGGAACAAACCAGGTTGGTGATTTAAGAAATGTCTGAAAGCAAGGATTTCCAAGCAAGCAGTGTCCAAGTGCTCAGATCCCAACATTTTAAATGAACACCAGGATATTCATTAATACAGTTTTTCCCAAGACATTTCCCCCAATAATCTCTAATATATAAAAGCAATCCATTTTTTTTTTCCCACTTTGGTGCAAAAGTGATCAGGATAAGACAAAAAAAGTTGCCCAAAGGAAATGATTTTAGATAGGACTTCTGATAAAAAATCAATAAGCAATTTAGAATTTAAAAATGAGTAAGCCCTCAAGTGAGTGAACATATAGGACACCAGAAATATGATTGAGAATTTACTCCTAGTTTCACAGACTCCACTATTGGTGAATACATAGCAAGGGGGGGAGGGGGGAGGCATTTAAGTCATTCCTCCAGTGATGCCAGACAGCTTTGCAAACAAATTCTAGATTGCTATCTCCAATTTATTTCTATTATTAGAAGTTAAGGCACACAGAGGCCAAGGACCAAGTAGACCTTTATGCTGGCAATGTTGGTGGGTAAAAAAAAGAAAACAGGTGTATTAACGTCACATGCATTCTTACTTTTATCAAACAACCTGACTCACTCTGAAGTTAGAGGAGCACTAGATAGAAAGATTTATTTATTCGCATACTAACTCCCCCATTTCTAACCATCACCCTTTCCCTTCCACCCTCTCTCACAGGCTAACCGCACATTTCCACTGTCGAAGGCCACATTAAAAGACAGCAAAAGACCACAATGGCCTAGCTAGTCTTTAACACAACCACTGGTGGGAGCATGCTCTTTGAGCCCCCAGGCCCTGGCTCTACACTTGTAAGTGGAAGTGGGTACGTGAGCCCTATGGGGTCTGGGGAAAGAGAGAGCTCAAACAATGTTCTTGTCAGCATTTTAAACAAAAAATCCATTCAATGAGAATGGCACCATGTTCCTTTTGCCCTTTCTCCCTAGGAACTAAATTAAACAGATTACAGACAGTGGCAAGAGCTGGCCTTAGAACAGCCTCCCCCTTATTTGTTATTTTTAGCAATTTAATTCGACAACGCCTGACAACTAAACATGCCTAGAATAGCTAAAGGGAGGGGGGGGATTATCAGATACTACCAGCAAAAAACACACTAGTCATCACTTCCTCCAACCCGAAGAAAGAATCATTTTCCATGTCTTTATAGCATCACACACAGTTTGAGCCTTTAGAGTCTCATAGAAAAACAGAGTACGTATAAAAGACCAGTGGAAACCGATAATGCTTCCTGACCTGTTCCACCCTCACATGTGTTTTCTTAAAAACAAAAGCAGAGTAAAATGAACTAAATTGCTTTACAAAAAAGCTAGGAGTACCATGCATCTGTGACCATTTTGGAAGTTTGCCTCATAGGAGAATTATGTACCCAAAAGAATGGCTTCATGAATTGTGATGAAATTCAAATATTTTTACTGGGCTAGAGGTAGGTAAGAGATTTGTTTAAAAGAAAACAAAGGGAGGTCAGAGAAGCTCCTCTAATAAATCATAATTCTCAAGACAGCATCACCCCATACATACTATTAATAAATGAAATACCATAGTGAAAATTCTTTGAAAAAAATCAATAAAATGGTAAAACAGGGTAATGTCCTAAGTAGTGTAACTATCTATACCCACAAATTAACTGAAATTCATAAAAAATATATTTTATGAAATTTAACAAGATGCCATTTATGAAAGTATCCCTGTACATGAAATTATTTATCCGCATTTTCTGCCACTTATCGTAGGTTATCACGTTTTTTAAAAGACAATGCAGGATAAAGCACTATTATTTTAGTGTGGAGTTATCTCTAAAACACATGATGCTTAATATAAACTACTTTAAGCCATCACACACACATCTCTGTGACTTCAAAGTCTTAAGTGACTACTGCAAAGATATCAAAGAAGATGCCAACACCTTGTATTATACTTTTGCTGTAGAGAGACAACCAGTTTTATTTTAGCTTCAAAAACAGGATTCCAGGGCCTCCCTGGAAGGGAGGGGCTAAGTTTCAGCACTATCAAGCTATCAGCAGCCTCTGCAGCATGAGTTCAATACTCAACCAGGGAGGTGACCCACATGGCGAGCAGACCTCTTCTGTCTTGTCCGCTGCTCCCCTCAGCAGTGTATTTCAGTCAGTCTGCCTGTTCTGCTCCCCATTCTGTCTCTGGCGAATCCTCTCACTCCCAAACCTCTGGCCTATACCCCAGATCTTTATGCATAAATAAATAAAATAAATCTTAAAAAAAAATAGGATTACAATTAACTTTTTAAACTAAAGTAATGATCTGGGCATGAAAGGAAACTGGTATTCTATTTTATTTGGCCTCCTACCATCTTTTTGTTTCAAGGAAGCTTTTTGCTCCTAATGTGGTAATTCAAAAAAGACAAAGTAATAGCAATAAACTTACTAGAAGTGACTCTAGGTATCTTCTAATCCAACCCTCTCATTTTACAGATGAGGACACAGCTTACAGTACAAGCAAAGGCTGGACTCCAGAATTCCTAAGTCTACCTAAAGTATTTGAATTAGGAATTTAAGGTAATGAATGCTCTGCTATTAAAACCAGTAGACTCGGAGACCTGCATTTGTGGCTTAAGTATAAGCTGGGATCTTGTTCTTTTGAACTCACATGCACAGTGTGCTCATTAACACAGGTGTAGCCTTGCCCACATTGAGTACTTGACAACTCACTTCTTCTGGCCAGTTTCTATGATGAGAGGACTCATCAGAATCAAGCTTCTGGGGCAAAGAAAAGTATCCTGACTAGTATATTAGAACCCTCACCAACTAGTTGTTAGAGCAGGGAGACATTCAACAACAGGAAAGAAATCAAAATCCAATTCATCAAAAGATATCATTTTTTAGACCGCCTAGAAATGACTGGAGAACTCTCTTGCATGGGAGAGAGGAGGCAAAAGATAAATATTTATGGCAAGAGAGAAAGGAAAGTATAAATCATAAAGCAGATAACAGCAAAAGCTGGGGTCAATAACCCTGGGAAGCATTCAAAAGGACAGTCCATGTGGGTACGAATACACTGAGGAGGGGAATCCAGGCACCCTGGGAATGTATCCTAGGAAAAAAATAACTGAATTGAAATGCAAAAACTTGAACTCTGGGCTAGATGGAATGCAAATTTTTCTTTTAGATCGATCACAAAATAAAGATATGCACCAATGAACAGATCAAATCAAAGGACTAAGTGTGTAAAATAACTGAAATATGTATTTTGAAGTAACAAAGGCCATCTAACTAAAAGAACATATCTTTTTGAACTGTTTACATCTAAGTTCACACCAGACATGAAAAACGTCCACGGAGGAAATGAAATCTGTCACAGATAGTTTACATTTGGGCAAACATTAGCAGATACCCTGACCAAGGTACTGGTAACAATCAATAAAGAATACCCAACCAAATAAAGAGCATATATGGGCTTTTTCAGGCTCATACCAACTCTTCTCTGAAAGTCAGAGAGGAGGATTCAGCAGCTCTAAGACACATGAGCACAGAGAAGAGAGACAATACACTAGAAACTCCAGAGTTTCCAACAATCTTTCTTTTAGACTTGTTTTAAATAATTAAAAACTATTTTAAAATGCTCTTTTTATAAATGTTGAGAATGCAAATGAATTCTAGATAAGTATTCATATCTGAAATCCTAATGTTGGGAAAATAAATCACTTCATGCACAACTCCGTAAGTGAAAACAATATGGGAAAGAGATTAATTTACTCCTTGCAATTATTTTTCTTTTTAATGTTTTAGAAGACTCAGAGGTGTCTGGCTATGTAGCTACTATTGAATGTGGGAAATCATCAAGCTTATTTTTAGATTAGATATTTTATACTTCTCTCCAGGACTCAAACTCTCCTGGGTTGAAGTGGAGGATGTTTCTGAGAAACAGTTCTCCTAAGCAAAAGATTAAGAGAGAAATTATACAAATACTCTATTAAGAACATCTTGACTTGTTAAGGACAAAAATGGACTGTCTAGAAAGGTACCTTATGGTACAACTATATAAAGGAATAGCATTTAGCAATGAAAATGAACAAATAGCAATCTCAGGTAGCAAAATGAATATACTTCAAAACAAAATATTGAGCAAAAAAAATGGGGGCTTCCCTGGTGGCCCAGGAGTTAAGTCTCAGCACTATCACCACTACAGCTTGAATTCGATGCTGGCCGAGGAGATAACCCACAGGTGCAGCAGAACTCTCCTGCCTTGCCTGCTACTCCCCCTCAGCAGTGTATTTCAGTAGATCTGCCTCTTCTGCTCCCCACTCTCTCTTTGGTGAATCCTCTCAACCCCACACCTCTGGCCTATACCCTACATCCTTTTACACAAAATAAAATAAAATACATTTTTTAAAAATATTGAGCAAAAGTAGCAAGGAAAATACACACACACACGATATTGTTTATATCAAGTTCAAAAACAGCCAAGATTAAATTATACTTTGGGGATATATACATAGATAGTAAAACTATACATTTAGAAGGAAATTATCACAAAAGATAAGAGCAGGATGGAAGTACTGGGGTGGTATGTAATTTGGAAGAGGGAAATAAGGAGAGGCTTCTAGTGTATTGTCAATATTGTTTTCCTGAATGTTACAGGTATCTGCTATAAATTATTAAGTTTTGCATACTTTAATACATGTTTCCGTTAAAACTCTATTTCACTACAAAATAAATACATGACTAATTGTTTAATGGGTTCTAAACTTTGAGCTATGCAACCAGATAAACCATTGGGTGAAATTCTTGCTGAGTGTATAAAAAACAGTCCATCACTGGTTCTGCTCTCACCTGTCCTCTGTCTTCATTGAAAGACACAAATCACTGTTTATCATACAGTAGTGTCCACTCCACATCACCTCTAAAAAGGGGCTCCCATCAGAAGCACAACAGTACCAGCCGTAAAATGCACTGGTTAGGGCAAAAACTGTACACCCATCCAAGTGCCTACCAGTTACCACCCATGCTATGGAAAAAATGATCCTCAATAGGCAGAGTAAAATCTCCTCAATCATGGGAACTCCTCCAAAACATTTTCTCATCAGAGTCTCAGAACTCAGCCAACTGCTCAGTGTCATAGGCACCTCCTATCCAGTTCTCTCACGACTATTCTTCCTACACGTTTCAGGAACCACTGTGTGAACAAAATTGCCAGTTTTGTGGAAGAATCAGGACTTTATGTCATAGAGTGGCTTAGAGTTTACTTATAGCGTGAGTTACAGAGTTATTTCACAACCCTGGGATTGTAACATTCTGCGTCAGAAGTGGCACTAAGCAGGTCAGAATGTCCAGGGTTTCCTTTTCTAATTCCTCATTGCTGAGCTAATCAGGGTTGGTAGAAGGGGTGATACCATGTCACAGACAGGGGAAGGGAAGTGGCCAGCCAGGATATGCATATGCTAGAATACAGTGGGTACTTTAGACTGAAGGTAGATGAGCCTGAAGCAATCACTGCGTGGCCCACCTGCAACAAGGGAGAGACCCATTAGAGAATGGTGGTCAAAATGTATCTATGCATCACAGAAAGCTTTACAGTTCTTTCAAGGGTTTAAATATCTGAAATTGGGATTGGATGACAAGCGATTAGAAACTGAGCTGTGGGCCTCCCCAGTGGTGCAGTGGTTGAGCGCTGGGTTGCGAAGCTGCCTGCGGCCTCTGCGGCGCCGGTTCCATCCCCGGCTGCTCCCCGGCCACTGGAGGAGGGTCCCGCATGGCGCGCAGACCTCTCCTGCCGCCCGCTGCTCCCCTCAGCAGTGTACTTCGGTCCTTCTGCCTGCTCTGCTCCCTGCTCTGGCTCTGGTGAATTCTCTCACCCTCCCGCGCTTCTGACTGTACCCAGTGCATGTATAAACAAATAAACAAACAAACAAATAAATAAATAAAACATGCCTCTATAAAAAAAAATTTAAAAAAAAAAAATCAAAAAAAAAAAAAAAAGAAAAGAAACTGAGCTGTATCACTTCATCTGAATGCTGAAGCTGTTTCCCAACTACAAAAGAAGTCCTTAAGTAACCATTTCCTCTCTACACCAAAAAAGCAAGCAGAAACACAGAATGAGTTATTCACTCTTTAGGAGACATCTCCGCAATGTCTCAGTATGTTTTAATTGAACTTTCATGAAAAGTGCATTTTCTCAAAGTCTACTATTTTTCTCCTTGTAGCAATGCTGTACATTTCAAAAATTATTTTTACAGAGACAGATGAGACTCAAAAGTCTTAACTCCAAATCCCAAACAATTAATTTTAAAAAATAAACTTTTGTACTTTTTAATATCAACATAAGCTATATTTTTTATGTATTACACATTCGGCTATCTTCTTTAAAAAGTCGTAAGATAGGGGCCTCCCCGGTGGCGCAGCAGTTGAGCGCTGGGTTGCGAAGCTGCCCGCTGCCCGCAGCCTCTGCAGCGCCTCTACAGCACCGCTTCGATCCCCGATCCCTGGCTGCTCCCCGGCCACCTGAGGAGGGTCCCACTTGGTTCCCACCCCCAAACCAGCCCCCGCCAACCCTCCCAACCTGAGCCAGCCAGGGAGCAACCCACATGGCACAGCAGACCTCTCCTGTCTCGCCCGCTGCTCCCCTCAACAGTGTGCTTCGGTCAATCTGCCTGTTCTGTTCACCACTCTGTCTCTGGTGAATCCTCTCACCCCCCGCATCTCTAGCCTGTACCCCAGTTCTTGTATGCGTAAATAAATAAATCTTTAAAAAAAAACAAAACTACGTAACACTATCATATAGCCAATCTGCTCTGAAAATATTTCCTAATCAATTCCAACAAAGTGATTGTGGTCTGAAGAACAACCCAACCTAGGAGTATTAAAGTATAAATATGGCTCATGGGCTACACGATGCCCAGATGCCCTGATGCTGACGCTGCTGAGAATTCAGAGAAGAGGGGCTTGGCTCTCCTTATCCCTCAATAAAGCTGTTCAAAATATTTTTTTAATGTAAATCTGGAATTTTAAGGAGAAAAAAGGCAATTCAGGCTATCTTTCCAATATTAAGAGAGCACTTGTCTTTATCCTTCTAGTAAGTAATATAACTCCCTTGCAAGGGTACCCTCACCTCAGGACCACAAAAGGAATGGGTCAACAGATAAGAAAGGCCACCAGGTTGTGGGCGCAGCACAACAGAGTTATCAGAAGTTAAAACAAATTCAGGTTACCTTTCGTGTTCAAAGAAAAGTCGGGTGGTGAATCTGGAGTGGACAAATACAAAGAAACACTAAGAAAAAGGCAGGGTAAAAGGCAGTCTAGGAAATACCCATGGAGATGGGCTCTCAGGTTAGAGAACCTGGTTCAGACCAGCATCTGTGTCGGGGAACAGGTTTGTCCACCATGACATTTACGCAGACTATTGGTAGGGAGTGAAGAAGCATATACAGTGAAGAAATCCACTAAGTGAGTTACCAGTCCTGATCAGAAACTGATCCTAAGATCTATACCAAAAATAACCTTACAGCTTCATAGATAAAAATTACTAAACGAAAGTAGCTTGTCCTTTATCTACAGAGTTATGTATAAATTGTGCCTCCCCAACTTAATTTTATGGTATGTAAAGATAGAAATTAATGATTATGACAATTACATAGGATTAAGGTGAAACAACTGGACTGTCAAGAAATACAAGGGTCAGAAGAAGACATTGTAGATTTGAAAGGAGGAACCACTGGGAATGCTGGAAAAACTAATTAGAGTTCTGAATCTATATCAAGCTTCCAAAGTAGTAAGATCCATATTTATGAAGACTTCAACTGGTAATAGTTTATATTCCCAAATTCCCATATTGTGCTATGAAACTAAAATAATTAAGCAGGGAAAAAAAAAATCACCTAATGTAACACTGAGGAATCCAAAAATACTAAAATAATTCAACAACAACAAAACAACACAAATTAAAATGTGGGGAGAGGTTGTGAACACTTTTTGAAAGATGATATACAGACAGCTAATAGGCATATAAAGAGATGTTCATTATCTGTTATTACTAGGGAAATGCAGATCAAAACAATGGGATATCACATCATACCTGCAAGGATGGCCATTATCAAAAAGACAAGAAACAACAAGCGTTAACAAGAATGTAGAAAGGGGACCCCATGGCACATTGTTGGTGGGAATATAAATTGGAGCAACCATTATGGAAAAAACTGTATAGAAATTTGGCAAAAATTTTTTTTTAAGATGTATTTATTTATGCATACAAGAACTGGGGTCTAGGCCAGAGGTGCAGAGAGGTGAGAGGATTCACCAGAGACAGAGTAGGAAGCAGAACAGGCAGATCTACTGCTGAGGGGAGCAGCAGGAGAGACAGGAGAGGTCTGCGGTGCCATGTGGGTTAGCTCCCTGGCTGGAGATCAAATTCATGCTGCAGTGTGGCTGATGATAGTTTGATAGTGCTGAGACTTTAACCCCTGTGCCACCTGGGAGCCCTAAACCAATGTTATTTTAATTAAAAAAATTGTTTTACATTGTTTGAGGAGAGCATCTCTGGATCCATTTGGGAAAAGCCACTGACCATTTGAGACTTGGTAACTTAGGCGGTTTTCATTTCCAGCCTCTTCTACTTCCTAGGTTGCAGGTCCATCTTGGAAGTGGATTCCTTTGCTCTTAGTTGGGGGTTTGCTTCCTCTCCCTAGATGACACTTTGATTCTAATTGAATGGTTTACTATATCAAGTTTGTAATGCAAAAGTGAGGAGATAGTAGATGTTTCAGTTAATATCAATGAGTAATGGAAGGATAAATGCAAGTAAAATGTGAATTGAAGACCCATTTAAAAAAAAAAAAAATTTTAAATGTAGTTCTTGTCCTAAAACTGTCTGCCTGTGTCTGTGTAGGTATCTCTTTTAACAATCCTTTCTCTTTTAGGGCCTCCCCTGGTGGCGCAGGCAGTCAAGCACAGCATTGTGAAGCTGGCCGCAGCCTCTGCAGTGCGGGTTCGATCCTGGCCAGCCCACGAGAATCCCATATGCGCAGCAGACCTCTCCTGTCTCACCCGCTGCTCCCCTCAGTGGTGTGTTTCACTCAGTCTGCCTGTTTTGCTCCCCGCTCTGTCTCTGGTGAATCCTCTCACCCTTCCGTGCATCTGGCCTGTGTACCCTGGTTCTTGTATGCATGAATAAATAAGTCTTTAAAAAAAAACAAAACAAAACTTTCTCTTTCAAAAGCGGCAGCAACAGCAGCAACTCTCTGTCCACCTACATCTATGCAGGTGTCCCTTTTTTCCTAATAAACCCATCCTTTTTAAATGCATTAAGGCTGCTCAGGAGAAGTAGCATTAAACTAAGACCTTAAGGATTAATACATGGAGTTGGTAAAGGCTTAGTTAAGGAAAAAGTGGAGGGAACTACATTTGCAAAATTCTAGTAGAAACAAATAAACCATAACAACTTCTAAAAGTATCTCCGCATGGCTGGCACACACAGTGCTATAAAAGAAGATATTGGAGGGCCTCCCCGGTGGCGCAGCAGTTGAGCGCTGGGTTGCGAAGCTGCCCTCAGTCTCTGCGGCGCCGGTTCGATCCCCGGCTGCTCCCCGGCCACCAGAGGAGGGTCCCACATGGCGCGCAGACCTCTCCTGCCGCCCGCTGCTCCCCTCAGCAGTGTACTTCGGTCCTTCTGCCTGCTCTGCTCCCCTCTCTGGCTCTGGTGAATTCTCTCACCCTCCCGTGCTTCTGACTGTACCCAGTGCATGTATAAACAAACAAACAAATAAAACATGCCTCTATTAAAAAATAAATAAATAAATAAAATAAAAGAAGACAGTGGAAAAGAGGAAGATGAGAGAAATAAACAAGGCTTCTCATAAACATCCTTGAAGGCTGTTAAAAAGTTTGAACTTTACCCTAAAAACAAAGATGATGATTATGAGGAATAACAGCACCAGATTTCACATTTTAGTTTAAATATATAAAAAGGATGGAAGGGCAGAAAGCTGGAAATGTGGAAACCAACTCAGATGTTACTGCAAATGGTAGCAGGAGCTGGTTTAAAGGTGGGGAAAAAATTCCTGAAGGAAATGCCATTACTGGAAAAAACAACAAAGAAGTAATATGGTTCAGGAAAGCCAACTTAATCCAAGGAGGATTTAAAATATAAATTAAAGCAATAAAATCACACCTAAACATATCCCAGAGGAACTACAAAGCTTGCAGGACAAAAAGAGAAAATTAAAAGCAGCTAGAGAGAAAAAGGCAAAGGAACAACAATTAGACTGACAGATGACTTTTCAACGGCAACAATGGAAGTCAGAGAAGTCAGCAGGTATACTAATGCTGCCTTTAAAAGAGTTGAAAAATCCCTGAAAATATAGAGCAAAATGAAACATATCCTCTGAACAGTTATAGAGTAATAAGCATTTACAGCACCCAAATAATGTTCCTAAATACTGAACTAACAACAGCCGGTGGAGAAACTGACATATCGTTATAGATGGTGATGTGGCACATCGCAATAAAGTGAATAAGTAGAAAAAAATCAAGACACAAAACATTTGAACACAACAATTAACAATGTACCTTGCATAAGTGCACATGTGGGTATGGGAACATGCATACCAACTATAAAGGTAGGATGGGGGAAAGTATAGGACTGCCTCAGGGAAGAGTAGAGTGTGCAGTGGGTGATATTAAGAACACAGGTTAGAGTAGTATTTGGGAAATGTACTAAATGTAGAGACAGGGCTCACACAATAATTGAATGTTGGGGTAATTAAAAAACCTGTAATGGGAGGAGGAATAAAAACAAGAAATTGAATATATTTCTTATATTACCAAAGGGTGAAAAACAGTATATATAATTTCTCTTTATTTAAAAAGAAATGTATGTGGATAAATGTGTTTATAAAAAGAAGTTAGGAATGAAATGCATCAAATTATAGATGTGAAGGGCCTCCCTGGTGGCACAAGGGGTTAAAGTCAGAGCACTATGAAGCGATCTCCTGCTCCCCTCAGCAGTGTATTTCAGTCAACCTGCCTATTCTGCTCCCCTCTCTGTCTCTGGTGAATCCTCTCACCACCACACCCCACACCTCTGGCCTGCACCCCAGCTCTTGTATGCATAAATAAAATAAATCTTTAAAAAAAATTGCATGGGCCTCCCCGGTGGCGCAGCAGTTGAGCGCTGGGTTGCGAAGCTGCCCGCGGCCTCTGCGGCGCCGGTTCGATCCCTGGCTGCACCCCGGCCGCGGAGGAGGGTCCCGCATGGCGCGCAGACCTCTCCTGCCGTCCGCTGCCGCTGCTCCCCTCAGCAGTGTACTTCGGTCCTTCTGCCTGCTCTGCTCCCCGCTCTGGCTCTGGTGAATTCTCTCACCCTCCCACGCTTCGGACTGTACCCAGTGCATGTACAAACAAAACAAAACAAAACAAACAAACAAATAAATAAATAAACATGCCTCTATAAAAAAAAAATTGCATATCTTTGACATTTGCAAATGTGCAGAGAAAAGGGAAAGGTCATATTTTAATTGTTTAATTATCTGTTCGACTTTTTCTTGTTTTAGAGTACGCTTCTATAACTTTCATAACCTATTATAATTTTAATAACAGAAAATAAGACATTAAAAAGAAAAAAGAGAAAATAACTTTCTAGGGGAGAGGCCAAAGTTTAGTGCTACTATTTTTTTTTTTGCAGCTATAATTAGCATTTCAGATGCATACCAACTAATCTACTTTTATTACCTGAAAGATACCAGCATACTCTATTTGATAAAACTCCACAAAAGGAAAATTTGAAAAATAAATTTCCTAATACTCAACAGAACTGAAAAATATGCTAAAATCATCATCTGTGGGGCCTCCCCGGTGGCGCAGCGGTTGAGCGCTGGGTTGCAAAGCTGCCTGCAGCCTCTGCAGCGCCGGTTCGATCCCCGGCTGCTCCCCGGCCACCAGAGGAGGGTCCCACATGGCGAGTAGACCCCTCCTGCCGCCCGCTGCTCCCCTCAACAGTGTACTTCGGTCCTTCTGCCTGCTCTGCTCCCCGCTCTGGCTCTGGTGAATTCTCTCGCGCTTCTGACTGTACCCAGTGCTTGTATAAATAAATAAATAAATAAACAAAATAAATCTAAAAAAAAAAAAAAAATCATCATCTGTGGCAACTTTACCATGGTAAATTTTGTAACTATGAATGTTACAATTTATCAAACACAGATATTAGATGGAAAAAATAATCCATGCCCTCCTCCTATCTTATTTCCTTAGTGTAACCAGTGTTAACAATTTTATGTTACATATCATTTTCAATGTTCACATGCAGATCTTGTTTTTTGTTTGTTTTCACAAAAATGATAATTATATACATATTATTTTGCATCTTACTACTTATTCATCAGATAATTTTAGATGTTTACTTATAGTTGCAAAACTCATTTTTTGTTACCTGTCTGAAATAGTTTCAGACAGATCAAGACACTTTTGTTTGAAAACACTAGAGGATTCACTCTAAGATTGGCCTGACAAAAATGACAAAGTAGGTCACAATAACAACCTGACTACTATTAATCAGGTAACACTTTTTTTGTTTGCTTATTTGTTTTGTTTTTACAATGTATCTTTCTTAGCTACAAGTCTATTATCAGGTTTCTTTAAATTATCAGTAATCAAACAAAAATAAGCCTAAGTAACCTCAGACACTGCATGCTCCCAAGTCACATCAAGTGGGTACTCCTGAAAAATCCCCAGGAGGCTACAGGGGGTGTTCTCAACAATTCAGCAGAAGGCTGAGTCAGATTCTGAACCACTGCCTCACAGAAATTAGATAAAGTGACCTATGAAGTCATGGTATCCACCCCCATTTCAGGAAATCTTGGTCCTCAAGAAATAACAACCATTTTTTTTTTTTTTTGTCCAGTCCAACTTTCACAAAATACAGGATGGAACTTTCACTAAAATCCAAGAAGATACTTCATCAAAGGTCTCAACATACAGGAAATTAAATTGCAATTTTCCAAAGATTCACTAAGTTACAGGAGCAGTTTATCATTCAGACTTGCCACTCAGTGCTTGTCTACAGCCAAACCTATGCTAAAGGAATTACAATGTGCAAAAGAGACATATCATACAGATCCTCTAACTACTATGATCCCTGACTATCCAATCACAATTTGTGGTGTTTAAAAACAGTGTTTTTATTTTATTTAATTATTTTTTAAGAATAAATATGTTCACTCAAAGACAATAAGGAAAATATCTTCAGGATAACAGCATCCTATCCTCTTCAAAATTCTCTATAGTTCCTAGACTATTTTTTTTGGGGGGGGTCTCATGCACTGCCACGAATATGACTTCTTCATAGTTCTAACACAATTAGGGAAAAAACACAAAAACAATGTGACATGACTTTGGCAGGCATACATTTTCATTTAATAACCAAAAAATGAAGTAATTACTTTTCTCCTAAGAACTGACCAATACTATAATATTCATTCAAAACTTACTTCCAATTCTTTAATTTTTTCTTCTGCTATTTTCTGCTTCTCTAACAGTTGGCTGTGAATTACCTCTTTGGATTGCAGAATAAACCTACAAAACAAAACAAATGAAGATTAAGCCACATAATCACTATATTCATTAACGTCAACAGCTATAAATCACAAATATTAAACTAAGAAAACTAAAAGGATGATCACCCAACTCAGGAAAAACAAAATGCCATCATTAGGTTAATGTGATTCATCAGGAAACCACCACAGATTTAAGTTTTCTTGGCAGAGAAGGAATAAAGACTTAATTAAAAGTAAATTCAAATACACAATTGCTGATGCAAGAAACTGTATACAGTATTATACAGTATTATGAAATATATACAGTATTATAAATTAATGTCACTTCAATGAAAAGAATAACAATAAATTCAGCCTTCTTGATTAAGAAAGGAATCAGATTTCAAGTAGATTCTACATCAAAGAGGGAAAAATAGGGGCCTCCCTGGTGGCGCAGGGGTTAAAGACACAGTGCTATCAAGCTATCACCAACCACTGCAACACGAGTTCAATCCCCAGCCAGGGAGCTACCCACATGGCACAGCAGACCTCTCCTTTCTTGCCTGCTGCTCCCCTCAGCAGTGTATTTCAGTCAGTCTGCCTGTTCTGCTCCCCACTCTGTCTCTGGTGAATCCTTTCATCCCCCAGACTTCTGGCCTACACCCCAGTTCTTGTATGCATAAAAATAAATCTTTTTTAAAAAGGGTAAAATAACATCAAGCGGAAAAAATCTATCATAGGCTAAGAGAAAAGTTAACAAACATTAAAAATCCCCCATAATTTTTATTTTTTTAGTTATCTAAGACAATTTTTCTCTAGATATTTTTAAAACAATAAATTTGAGTTCCTCCTCCAATTTTTTTTTTTTTTATAACAGTAACTCATGACCTTTTAAAGTCACAATCAAGCACTGTGTTAGGATCAATGCATTAGTGTTTATATGAGTTTCTCACACACAAAAAAGCGCTGTATAAGGCCTAGTATCTTTTAATATTATTTCCAGGGTTTATAATACCTCTGAAAAGCTCAAAATGCAGAAGTGGAAAATTCTGATTTTTTCAATTTTACAGTCAGACACATTATTTACCACTGATGAGGGTGGAAATATGAGGACACTTTAAAAATTAACACTGAATTAGTTTTGTGACTTTATGTTCATAATTCTTGCTGTGGGGAAGGAAGAACTAACTATTTTATAGCCTCAAGTAAATGAACTGTATTATTTCCCTTCCACCGGAAGCAGGGGAAAACCTCAATTACTCAAATCATTTTCGGATTGTTCGACTAGCTATGACAGATTTCAATTAAATATTACAATTAAGCAGACTGTTTCTTCTCTTTGCACATTAAAGGTTTCGCAACAACCAACTAAACATAAGTTCTTAACAAAAAGCCAAACTGCTGACCTCAAAAAACAAGAGTGTGTCTAGGTAGGTTCTTACAAAGAGGATCTGGTATTATAGATCTGAAACAAACAAAACAGATCAAAAAGAACAACTCCTCCTTTGCCTAGACACCTTGCAAGAAACTGCCTTTCCTCCCAATTCTTCATGAATATACCTTGCCACAAATATTAACAGTCTGGTAAGTGTCTCTTTTACTCCACTAATTTATAAAGCCTGTACCCTGATGTGGACATTCTAGATAATTCATCTGCTGATCCTAGTCTTCAGCAGTAACTTTATCCTTGTAAAAATCTTACACATCTACAGCAAAGACAGATCACCTTCATGCAAAACAAGAATTACTACATAACCCTTTGTGACTAAAGTGTTCTCATTTAGTACAAGAGACAGGCACTATTTCTGATAAAACTACGGTTTATAGAATATTCTCCTCAGACCGTACTAGTTATTTAATATAGTGTTGAAAAGAATTGTATTTAAATTTCAGTATCACCGTGTAGAAAGTATCATAAACCTAGGCTCAAGAGTCACCAAAGTATGTCATTATACACATAATTTTCTAAGAAAGTCTTTTAGCTAGGGATATAATAATCTTCACAGCAAAATACACATTTTTAAATAGCATTGATTGCTGGCCAGTGAGTAGTATTCTCAAATAAAAGGTCATCAGACATTATCTTTATTAGTGTCTGGGAAATTTTCAAAGCTAAGATTAGAGGTCAAGTCATTACTTATGTGGCCTTTAAAAATAAAATATCTGAACAGATACTAAATCCCTGGAGCAGAAAATAAATTTACTAGAAAGCAAGAATACTCAACAACAAAAACATGTTTTTCCAACGCCACACACCCTGAGGTAGCTATATTAGACTAAGTCAGCTTAAGGCCAGAGAGATGTCACAAAAGCTGGCCAAACTACTATAAGCCTAGGGAGACCTCAGTCCTGACAATTTTAAACAAAAATGAGTACTCAGTAAACTCACAAATCTCAAGAGTAGTTACTTAGTCAAAATTCAAACAAAATTATGAAAATTTGTTTTAGTCCTCAATTTAAAAAACGCCGAAGATATACTATATGGAGACAGAAAGGGGCCTCAAGAAACAAAATCTAGAAAATCACTTATTTGTGTTTGAATTATCAGATGCCGTTCTGTTGTCTTTTTTTTTTTTAATTTCAGGTGCTGTGTGAAGATAGAGGATCTATCATAATAATGTAAAAATGAGAATGATAAACAAATATTATGCACATAGTTTCTCAAAGTAGTGTGTCTCACAGAGATTTTGCCTTATAGTTTATGGAAAGCCAAATGGCAAATAAAGGATACTTAGTTAAGAATGTGGTGCATGGGCCTCCCCAGTGGCGCAGTGGTTGAGCACTGGGTTGCGAAGCTGCCGGCAGCCTCTGCAGCGCCCGTTCGATCCCGGCTGCTCCCCGGCCACCGGAGGAGGGTCCCACATGGCGCGCAGACCTCTCCTGCTGCCCGCTGCTCCCCTCAGCAGTGTACTTCGGTCCTTCTGCCTGTTCTGCTCCCCGCTCTGGCTCTGGTGAATTCTCTCACCCTCCAGTGCTTCTGACTGTACCCAGCGCTTGTATAAATAAATAAATCAATCTTAAAAAAAAAAAAAAAAAAGGAATGTGGTGCAGGGCCTTCCTTGTGGCGCAAGGCGTTAAGATGCAACCTATGAAGCTGTCCGCAGCCTCTGCAGCATGAGTTCAATTCCTGGTCAGGGAGCAGCCCACAAGTGCAGCAGACCTCTCCTGACTCACCCGTTCTGCTCCCCACTCTGTCTCTGGTGAATCATCTCACCCCCCACACCTCTGGCCTACACCCCAGTTCTTGTATGCATAAATAAATAAATGTTTGAAAAAAAATCATGTTAACAAAAAAAAAAAAAAGAATGTGGCACATGGGCAACTTCCTGTCTCCATCTCTCAATCTCTCTGTCTCTCTCATGTACTTTCTTGAGTACAACAGAGCATCATTTCTAACTCATAACACAAAGAAAAAAAGAATGTGGCACAAGGAAAGGCAAACTAAGAAGAAATTATTTTCATATGACAAATGATATGCAGAAAATATACTTCCAAGACTCAGGATTATACCATCTAGACAAGAGTCACTGCTTTGTAAAAAGCTTCTAGTTTGACATGGAAATCAGTGCCCTCCCTATACTCTGTTTTTAAGGATTCATAGCCTGCTAGTTCACTTCCTCATTTATTTGTAGTTATGCCACCTGGAAAACAATTTTATGATGACTTTGGTTCTGTTTGAGAAATACCTGAGGCTGTGTGCTCAACTGTCCCACAGGTTAATACATGACTTCCGTTTTCTTCTGACTCAGCATGAATCAAAAATGTTGCTCATCTTCCCAAAACACAACCAGTGGTAATATCTTTTGGGTACACTTCCACCTAGACATACATTATTCAAAGACAACAATAGTCTCATGATAATGTTCTTTGGGTGGGAAATTTTCAGAGGATGTGTGAAAACATACTCTAATAGCATTTAGAATCTGCCCACACTCACTCTCAAGTGTGTACTGTCACCTACAATAAACTGTGGCCTTGTGCCACACGTTAAGCAGCACAGGAAAGAAGAATGAGTCTGTCTTTGTCAGTTATAGCTCAATAAAATTTGTAAAATTCAATGCCTTATAATGAACACTAACCAAAAAAAGAAAAGAACATGTTTGGTTTTTTTTTTTTGCCTCATTCTACTGGCAATGAAAATTATTTGCATGTGTACACAAAGATCTACATGCAAAAAATCTATTGCTTAATATTTTAGCAAAAAAAAAAAAAAAAAGTACGAATAACCAAAATCCCTCAGTAAGGAAGTGATTTTAAAAAGCATGCTACATCCAGGGCCTCCCTGGTGGTGCAAGGGGTTAAGTCTCAACACTGAAACTATCAGCAGTGGAAGCTAATCCACATGGCCCAGCAGACTTCTCCTGTCTCGCCCACTGCTCCCCTCAGCAGTGTATTTCAGTCAATCTGCCTGTTCTGCTCCCCACTCTGTCTCTGGTGAATCTTCTCATCTCCCCGCACCTCCCACACACACCTCTGGCCTACACCCCAGCTCTTGTATGCATAAATAAAATAAATCTTAAAAAAAAAAAAATCATGCTACATCCAGATTACAGAATGCTGAGTCAGTTAGTTAAAGACTTCACTTGTCAGAGTAATGAAGGTAAATAAATACCTTTGCAACTCTTTTTATTTTTTTTAAGATTTATTTATTTATACATTTAAGAATTGGGGTACTGGCCAGAGCTGTACCTCTCACCATACTGGTGAGAGGATTCACCAGACAGAGTGGGGAACAGAACAGGCAGATCGTCTGAAACACACTGCTGAGGGGAGCAGTGGGCAAGTCAGGAGAGGTCTGCTACTCCATGTGGGTAGCTTCCTGGCCGGGGATCGAACTCATGCTGCAGTGGCTATGACAAGTTTCATAGATTGCGTCTTAACTCCTCGGAAGGAGGAGTTGCGTCTTAACACCAGGAAGGCCCGATTTTTTCATTTTTTTTTTAACATTTTGCTAAGTTAACCTAAGGTGAGGTTGCCATGGGCTCAAAATCAAATGAAATCAGGAATTCTGGAAGGTAAGAAAGCAATCTATTGGCTTTCACCTTGACTATTTCTGCTCAATCCTGGAGATTTTTGAGCATCCACACGGGCACAAAACAAGGAGACAAAACAGGAGGTAGAACATACTGACATTCCAAAACAAGGATCCTACTAGGAGAATCCTCAATTAAAACCAATTTCCCAGAGTGTTTCTCTTTCAATCTAAGAGTGAAGAAGAAATAAACTTACCTCTCTGGAGAGTACAATAAAGGATATGTGTTTATCAATATCTTCGTAATAAAGTTGAAAAAGTTAAAATGTCCCCCCAAAGTATATTATTTAACTGGCCTCCTCATGGATTGTGGTTGAAATTCAATACTATATGATGCAGAAACTCTCAAGCACAGAATTTAGTTTACAGTATTCTAATCAAGTGAATAGCAAAATTCAAGAAAAGTGGAAAATGGGTTAATAAAAATTAACCAAACTTGAAACACAAAGAGAAAAACAAAGTATGTAAAATCAAGAAGCAGGAGCCTCCCTGGTGGCACAGCACAATGAAGCTATCCACAGCCACTGTAGCACGAGTCCGATCCCTGGCCAGGAAGGTGACCAACATGGTGCAGCAGACCTCTCCTGTCTCGCCCACTGCTCCCCTCAGCACTGTATTTCAGTCAATCCACCTGTTCTGCTCCCCACCCTGTCTCTGGTGAATCCTCTCTCACACACACACGCACACATACTCACATTTCTGGCCTTGCACCCCAGTTATTGTATGCATAAATAAATAAATCTTTAAAAAAAAAAAGCAAAACAAAACAACAACAAAAAAAACCATGAAAAAGCATGTGAGGTCTAAGAGATGCTATCAAGTAGTCTAACAGATTAGGAACCCCGAAGAGTGGAGAACATAGGACATTCTTGAAAATGGACGAGAACTTTCTAAAACAAAAAAAACAAAAAACACCAATCACAGCTCCGAGCCACTCAATAAAAATGGACAAAAATAAATACAAAATGAAAACAAAAACAGAATACAATTAGCTGTAACATCATCAAACTACTGAAAACTAATGATGAAGAGAAATCTTGACAGCAGCCAAATAAATGACATATTGCAAAGAAACAAAGATAAGAATTACAGCAAACTGGGCCTCCCTGGTGGCGCAGCAGGTTGAGCACAGTGCTGTGAAGTTGTCCACAGCCTCTGCAGTGCTGGTTCAATCCCGGCCAGCTGGCAAGAATCCCACAAGGCGCAAAGACCTCTCCTGTCCCGCCTGCTGCTCCCCTCAGCAGTGTATTTCAGTTGTCTGCCTGTTCTGCTCCTGCTCTGGCTCTGGTGAATCCTCTCACCCTCCCGCGCCTCTGGCCTGTAACCCAGCTCTTGCACAAAAATAAATAAATCTTTAAATAAAAAAAAAAAAAAATTACAGCAAACTTGTCACAAACCATGCAAGACAGAAGACCATACTGACTTTTTTCAAAGTCTAACAAGTCTATAATAAGTTCCTAGAGACTGCTACTATAAGTAAATAATGTATAATACCACTAATTTCATCACAGGCTAGTCAACATGAATAAGAGTTAAGCTCCTCTGGCTAATTTCCAGTTGCAAAAACATCACCAAACTTCTAAATAAAGACCCAAAACACTTCAAATATTAAGCTATAATTTGTATTCATTTTCCTAGTCACTTATTCCATTTCAGGGTCTTGGATGGCCAGAGCCTATTCTGGCAAATCAGGGCACAAGGTGGAACCCAACCCTGGCCAAAACACCTTCCATCACAGGGTGTACACGCACACACATGCACACACACTCAGACTGGGACAATTTACATGCACTGATGAAGCTAACATGCACCATTTTGGGGATGGGAAGACAGCAAAGTACCCCACGAAAACACAGACATGGGGAGAATATGCAAACTATGGACAGTGGCCCTCAACTGGGGATCAATTTTCTCATAAATGTTGTAAAAAACATTTAATAAAATGTATTCAATGTCAAGAACCTATGGCAACAAAAGAAAAAAGCTATTAAGCCAGGGCCTCCCCGGTGGCGCAGCGGTTGAGCGCTGGGTTGCGAAGCTGCCCGCGGCCTCTGCGGCGCCGGTTCAATCCCTGGCTGCTCCCCGGCCACAGAAGGAGGGTCCCACATGGCGCGCAGACCTCTCCTGCCGCCCGCTGCTCCCCTCAGCAGTGTACTTCGGTCCTTCTGCCTGCTCTGCTCCCGGCTCTGGCTCTGGTGAATTCTCTAACCCTCCCGCGCTTCTGACTGTACCCAGTGCATGTATAAACAAAACAAAACAAAACAAACAAACAAATAAATAAAACATGCCTTTATAAAAAAAAAGCTATTAAGCCAGCATTACATACGCAATGAAAATATCAAAAAACTGAAGGAGAAATTCAAACAAAAGCTGAGCATTCATTCTAGAAAACATACACCTGAAGAAATATTATAGGTAGTTCTTCCAGCAGAAAGAGTATGCTAACATGTGGAGACTTACAAAGAAATGAAAAGCATTGAAAATAACACAAAATGAGATGAAGAGACAAATTTTTCTTCTATGGCTTGCAAGCTGATACTGCCACATGCTTCTCTTTGTAATGTCAAGAGAATCGGTACCAACAGAGACCACATGGTCAACAGAAAAAAGTTATTTACTACAGTAATGCACTGCATAATGGTGTTTCTGTCAACACATACCACTGCATACACAACAGTGGTGCCCATATACAGCCTAGGTGCAGCAGGCTATGCCATCTAAGTTTGTGTTAAGTACCCTCCAGGGTATTTGCATAACGACAAGACTGTCCAACAAATTTCTCAGAAGATTCTCATTTATGTGTATGGCTATATATAGCCCATTACCAACTCCTGGTCTAAAAGCAAAGTAATACATTGTAGGCTTCATCACATATGTGACACGTATAAACAATAAAAAAATTAAATAGAGGGCCTCCCTTGTGGCGCAGAGGTTAAAGTCTCAGTGCTATCAAGCTATCACCAGGCACTGTAGCACAAGTTCAATCCCCTCCCAGGGAGCTGACCCACACGGTGCAGCAGACCTCTTCTGTCTTGTCCACTGCTCCCCTCAACAGTGTATTTCAGTAGATCCGCCTGTTCTGCTCCCCACTCTCTCTGGTGAATCCTCTCACCTGCCTCCCATACCTCTGGCCTACACCCCAATTCTTGTATGCATAAATAAATTTTTTTTAAAAATGAAATAGAGGGAACAATTTATCATCTTTATAAAATAAAGTAGTATAATACTATTATTTGAAAGTAGGTTGTGATAAATTAAAGATACAGTATTATAAATAATAGGACAGGGCCTCGCCGGTGGCGCAGCGGTTGAGTGCTGAGCTGCGAAGCTGCCCGCAGCTTCTGCAGCGCCAGTTCGTTCCCCGGCCGGTCGGCGAGGGTCCCACGTGGCACGCAGACCACTCCTGCCACACCCGCTGCTCCCTTCAGCAGTGCATTTCATCAGTCTGCCTGTTCTGCTCCCCGCTCCAGCCCTGGTGGATTCTCTCACCCTCCCGCGCTTCTGACTGTACCCAGTGCTTGTATAAAAAAAATAAATCTTTAAAAATAAATAAATAAATAAATAAATAATAGGACAGTCACTAAATTTGAAACACTAAAACAGTACAAAAAGAGCCCTCAAAGGGACAGTGTAGGGAAGGTCACAGTCAGTGGGTTCTCACCCATGTGCTCAACTGCAAGACCAGTAAGGCTCAGGGTCCAACAACAACAGGGTTTAACAAACATGACATTGGGAAAATGAAAGATTTTTTGAGGCTACCAGCTCTCTCACTCCATAGTGACCATAGTGCACACAAGCTGCTCTTTGAAGATGGGGTGACACTGCAGTACCCCACAAGAGCAACTTGAAGGCTGGACCAGACACCAAACCAGACAGCAAAGGACCCAACAGCACCAGGAGGTGGTGCCGAAGAACCAAAGGCCGTGGTCAGCATTTTGAGACACTGGGCCCAGTCCAAATATACTTCTTGCCATCAATGGCAGAGCCAGAGGCAGGTGCAGCAGCAGAGTCTCTGCAAAGGTCTACAGAGGTGTGGAGGTCTAAAAGTTTACAAAGTCTACAAAGGTCTGGAAAATCCCACAGAGGTCAACTGCTCAATGTGTCTCTCTCTTCAGAGGTTGGGAGTAAAACCCTTCTTCTCTGAAGATGGTCCGAAGAATGCTTCCTCTTTGAAGGTCAGTTGCTGGCCACTTCTTTGAAGGTGGTCCAATGAATCCTTCTCTCTTCAGAGGCTGGCGGCACATTGCTTCTACCAAGGTGGTCTGATGAATGCTTGCTCCTCAAAGGCCAGCAGCAGAATTCCTCAAGCTGGCTCTTGTTCTGACTTCTATTTCCTCAGGGTGCCCCACCTTACAAGACTTACTGTACTGTTTTCAATCTTAAGTATCTGATTGAACCACTTTGCACCAATCAGCTTGTTTTTCATTTTTCAATCCGAGTAAGTAACTAATGAAGTGAATCTGAACTAGATTGGTTGACTTAGCTCACATATGATTGGTCCATTTTTGAAAAGGGGGGAAAAGCCCAGTCTGCCCTGCACTCAGGTCAGGGCAGGCTGGTGGGCCTGTTGGCTCCAGGAAGTCATGGACAGAGGCATGGCTGGGGGAGAAGGAACATCACAGGCAGTAAGTGGACCCCCCAAAAGCCGTCTTGTCCCACAGCCTTTGAGGGACATGGGGATCTGGTAATGATTTTAAAAAAGAAAGTTTACTAGAACTAGCAAGCCAAAAGGAAGATAAATGGATTCATAAAAAAATAATCTAAAAAGCAGAAACAAAAGGAATAAAAGGCTGTAAATTTATAGCAGTAATTATAGCAGTAATTAACTAAAATGTAATTGATCCAAACAACCCAATTAAAAGGCAACCATTGTCAGATTTGGATTAAAAAGCAAGACCTGACAATACACACCACCAAGAAATTCACCTTAAATAAAAAGACAAAGATAGGTTCAAAGTAAAAGCATATCCACTATGATGGCAATAATCAAAAAGACAGATAATAACAAGAGTTAGAGGTGATACAGAAAATTTGGAACCCCACCCCCCCCCATATCTCCAGTAGTATGTAAAAAGGTACAGCTGCTGTGGAAACATTCTGGCATTTCTCAAAAGGTTAAAACAGTTACTGTAACACACAGCAATTCTGGGCCTCCCTGGTGGGAAAAGGGGTTAAGTCTCAGCATGATAAAGCATTTGCTCTGCGGCCAGGCAGCTACCCACATGGCCCAGCAGACTTCTCCTGTCTCACTTGCTGCTCCCAATAGTATATTTTAGTACATAGGCCAGTTCTTCTCCCCACTCTCTCTGGTGAATCCTCTCACTTCCTGCCCCCACCTCTGGCCTACAACCCTAGCTCTTACATGCATAAATAAAAAATATATAAATCTTAAAAAAAAAAAAAATAGCAATTCTACTCTGATGAATTCAGCCAAAAGAAAGAAAACACAGGGCCTCCCCAGTGGCACAGTGGTTGGGCGCTGGGTTGCAAAGCTGCCCGCAGCCTCTGCGGCGCCGGTTCGATCCCCGGCCACCGGGTGAGGGTCCCGCATGGCGCGCAGACCTCTCCTGCTGCCTGCTGCTCCCCTCAGCAGTGTACTTCAGTCCTTCTGCCTGCTCTGCTCCCCGCTCTGGTTTTGGTGAATTCTCTCACCCTCCCGCGCTTCTGAGTGTACCCAGTGCTTGTATGTATGTATGTATGTATGTATAAATAAATAAATAATGAAATAACTTAAAAAAAAAAAAGAAAGAAAACACACTCTGCACAAAAACTTACCCAAAAACTTGTTCACAGCAGTACTATTCATGAGAGAAAAAAGTGGAAACAATTCAAATGCCTTATCAACTTATTAGTGTATAAAATATGGTATATACATACATGAAATATTTGGCAAAAAAGAGAACAGAGGGCCTCCCTGGTGGCGCAAGGGATTAGGACACAGCACTATGAAACAATCTGCAGCCACTGCAGCACGAGTTCAATCCCCTGCCAAGAAGGTGACCCACATGGCACAACAGACCTCTCCTGTCTCACCCACTGCTCCCCTCAGCAGTGTATTTCAGCACATCTGCCTGTTCTACTCCCCACCCTGTCTCTGGTGAATCCTCTCACCCCCCACACTCTGGTCTATACCCCAGTGCTTGTATGCATAAATAAATAAATCTTAAAAAAAGAGAGAGAACATAGCACTGCAACATGCTACAGCATGGATTAACCTTTAAATCTGCTAGAAAGACAAACTCAATCACACTGTATGCTTGTATGATTCCATATATATGAAATAATCAGAACAGGCAAATCTATCCAGGCAGAATGATTAGTAGTCGACAATGGTAGAAGAAATGTGGAACAACTACTAATGGGTTCAGAGATTCTTTTGGGGTTCTAGAATTAGTGATGATAATTGCACAGTTTCATAAATATACTGAAAGTCACTAAATTGCAAATTTATTTTTTTAAAACACTTTTATTCATGTCTTACTTACTGGAGAAGCATTAGAACAATTCTCTTTTTTTTTTTTAAGATTTATTTATTTATTTATGCAAGCACTGGGTACAGTCAGAATCGTGGGAAGGTGAGAGAATTCACCAGAGCCAGAGTGGGCAACAGAGCAGGCAGACTGAAGCACACTGCTGAGGGGGGCAGCGGGCAGCAGGAGAGGTCTGCGCGCCATGCGGGACCCTCCTCCGGTGGCCGGGGAGCAGCCGGGGATTGAACCGGCACTACAGAGGCTGCAGGCAGCTTCGCAACCCAGAGCTCAACCGCTGCGCCACTGGGGAGGCCCACTAAATTGCAAATTTAAAAAGGTTAAAAAAGTAGTTTGTTATGTGAATTTTATCATTAAAAAATAGCCAAAATATTTTAAAGACACTTCAACAGAAAGGAGATAAAAGATGACATATGCTCAACATCTTAGTTATTAGAGAAATGCCAATTAAAACCACAAGGTTTTACATACCAATCAGGACAGTTAGAATTAACAACAAAAAAAGGCAATACCAAGTGTTGGTAAAGATGAAAAGATATTGGGGCCTCCCTGGTGGTTGAAGGGGTTAAGTCTCAGTACTATCAAGCTATCACCAGCCACTGCAGCCCAAGTTGGATCCCCCGCCAGGGAGCTACCCACATGGCCCAGCAGACCTCTCCTGGCTCTCCTGCTGCTCCCCTCAGCAGTGTGTTTCAGTTAATCTGCTGGTTCTGCTCCCCACTTTGTCTCTGGTGAATCCTCTCACCGCCCCCCACACTTCTGGCCTACACCCCAGTTCTTGTATGTATAAATAAATAAAATCTTTAAAAAAAAAAAAAGCGCCTACTTTACTTACAAATGCAACTCTAAAAAGCTGAGTTAAGGGCCTCCCCGGTGGTGCAGCGGTCCACAGCCTTGCAGCGTAGGTTCGATTCCCAGCAGGCCAGGGAGAGACCCATATGGCACAGCAGACCTCTCCTGCCTTGCCAAATGCTGCTCCCCTCAGCAGTGTCTTTGGTCCATCTGCCTGTTCTGCTCCCGGCTCTCTCTGGTGAATTCTCTCACCCTCCCGCACCTGTGACCTGTACCCCAGTTCTTGTATAAATAAATTAAAAAGCTGAGTTAAGAAAGATAATTAGCACTACAGTATACCAGATGGTGGAAAGTGCCATGGAGAAAAACAGTCGAAAAAGGAAATACAAGGGGCAAATTACGGGGAGGATTTATATGTGTAATTTTGAATGGGATGGTCATGAAAGGCATCACTGCCTTCATAAAGACCTGAAGGAAGAAAAGGGGTATGCCACGCAGACATCCAGAAGAAACAGTCTTCAGGCAGAGAAACCAGCAAGTATAAAAGTCTGACTTTGGGCCTCCCTGGTGGCACAAGGAGTTAAGAAGCAATCTATAAAGCTAGCCGCAGCCACTGCAGCACAAGTTCGATCCCTGGCCAGGGAGCTACCCACATGGCACAGTAGACCTCTCCTGACTCACCCGCCACTCCCCTCAGCAGTGTATTTCAGTCCATCTGCCTGTTCTGTTCCCCACTCTATCTCTGGTGAATGCTCTCAACCCCTGCACCTCTGGCCTGTACCCCAGTTCTTGTATGCATAAGTAAATAAATCTTAAAAAAAAAATAAAAGTCTGACTTTGCTGATGAAATGGAAAGCCATCTATAGGTTTTGGCTAATTCATTTTTGACTTAATGTTTTAAAAGAACTGCTGTGTTCAGTTGATCAGACTATAAAGTACTAAAGATTGAAACAGAATCCAGTTAGGAGACAGATGCAGTAATCCAGTGGTAGCTTAGACCAGGGTGGTGTTAAGTAGAAGTGTTCAGATTCTGATCAAAATTTAAGGACAGAGTCTTTGCTAATGGATTGAATATGCAATTGAAAGAGAGGATTCAAGGTGACTCCAAGATTTGGAAAAACTGGAAGGACAGAAAAGTCAATTAATGAGATGAAGATGACTCAGGGAGGATGACCTGGTTTGTTTGAAAGAGGAGAAATTTTATTTTGGCCAAGTTAATTTTGCGATGGCTATTAGACCATCAAATGGAGATGTAAAGGAGACCAGTGGATGTACAAGTTTGCAATTCAGGAAAGGGCTCTAAGCTAAAGATGGCAGTTGTCAGTACATTAAAAGGCATTAAAGAGGTGGGGCCTCCCTGGTGGCACAGGGGTTAAAGACACAGTGCTATCAAGCTATTGGAGTTCGATCCCCAGCCAGGGAGCTAAGCCACGTGGTGCAGCAGACCCCTCCTGCCTTGCCCACTGCTCCCCTCAGCAGTGTTATTTCAGTAGATCTGCCTGTTCTGCTCCCATTCTGGTGAATCCTCTCACCCCCTAACCCCCACACCTCTGGCCTACACCCCAGTTCTTATATGCATAAATAAATTTTTTTTTTAAAAGTATTAAAAAGGTAAGCCTGATGAGAGCAACAAGAGACTGAGTATACATGAGAAGAGAAAAAAAGTCCAAAGGCTGAGCCTAAGGTCAACCTTAAACTTAGAAATAAGAAAGAAAACAGCAAAGGAAACTGAACAGGAATGGCCAGTGAAATAGGAAAACCAAGAGGTGGTATCCTGATAGCCAAGGAAAGAAAGTTTTCAAGAAAGAAAAGAAGATCAACTGAACTATTTACTACTAATAGTCAAATAAGATGAAACTAGGAATTCACTGGAATTATTAAAGCATCATGGTCCCTTCAGGAGCCTAATCCCATGTAAACGTTTCATGTCCTAGAAGAGTAACTCATACACTGCTAGGTTCATTCTGTACTAATTAAAAATCACTGCCTATTTTTGAATCAAACTACTCCTGAAATGGAAGCTGTAGTATGTTAATCTATTTTAAACATGATGCTTATTTTTGGTCACTATTTGGTATTCCAACTATTCTTGTAAATAATCACCTCTGATGTTTACCACTTGACTCTGGCCTCATCAAACCCCAAACATTTCCACATATAAGCAGTGAGCTACTCTACAACTTTTTTCTAAGATGTGATCTATATTTTACTAGTGGTTAAAATAGAGAAAAATATCACCATTTGATAATAAGAAAAATTATCATCCAATGAGTGCTGCAGGACACAGAGACTCCTGGTACAAAAACAGAAAGTCCCAGAGAAATACAAATGTTTTTTGGCACAAATGCAAAGGTTTCAGTCATATACACATATACAGGATGCATACTGTGGTCCAAATCTTTTTGCCCTGTGCCAAATAACATAAAAGGTTCAGCTTAAGCCAGTCATGCTCTTTTCTATTTAAAGACACATTTTTAATACTGGGCTCCTGCTGCTGTGCAAATTTTGATATGAGAACATTTCTTCTTCAGAACCAAAGGAATAGTGTCTTCCAAGTACTCTGGTCCATTTCAAGGTAATTGAAGGAAGCTTAAAACAAGAGTTGGTAGTGAGAGTTCCTGGCAAGAACAGAGATAACATTTTCCCAGACATGTCCATTCGAACTTACTATCTGAAAATAAAATAAGCATAAATTCTTTACAAAACCACAGGCACTAATAATGCATGTAATATACTGCAATCCTAATAAACTCATCTGGGTAAGGGATATTTGTAGTTCACAGCAATTCCAGATATAATAATAATACTAAAAAATCATGACCAAGTGTATATTCATATAAGACTCTTGCCATCTAGAGCAGCAAAATTTTTTTGAACTCCATTTTGGATATTTCATTAAGCAGATTATGTTCCTTAATATAAACATCTTAGTCATCTCTCAAACAAATTAGAGAACCAATTGTTCCTAAATTTGCCACTGAGATAAGCGGTAACTAAAACCAGAAATTCTTGGTATAGTTTAAAATTGATAGGTTTTCATCTCTGAGAAAATTTATTTTTTTAATTTTTGTGTAGAAAAACTTGGGGTGTAGGTCAGAGGTGGAAGGGGGAGGGTGAGAGGATTTACCAGAGACAGATTGGCGAGCAGAACAGGCAAATTTATTGAAATAAACTGCTAAGGGGCCTCCCAGGTGGCGCAGCGGTTGAGTGCTGGGTTGCGAAGCTGCCCTCAGCCTCTGCAGCGCCGGTTTGATCCCCGGCTGCTACCCGGCCACAGGAGGAGGGTCCCACATGGCGCGCAGACCTCTCCTGCCGCCCGCTGCTCCCCTCAGCAGTGTACTTCGGTCCTTCTGCCTGTTCTGCTCCCCGCTCTGGCTCTGGTGAAATCTCTCACCCTCCCGCGCTTCTGACTGTACCCAGTGCTTGTATAAATAAATAAATAAATAAATCTTTAAAAAAAAAAAAAAAGAAAGAAAGAAACTGCTAAGAGGAGCAACAGGCAAAACAGAGGAGTTCTGCTGCGTCATATATGGGTTAGCTCCTTGGCCAGGGATCAAACTCAGGCAATAGCAGTGACAGCCCTAAGACTTAACCCGTAGGCCACCAGGGAGGCCCCCATTCCTGAGAAATTTAGCTGAAGTTAGTTACAACATATAATTCCTTAATACAAAGTAAAAAGTTCTGGGCCTCCCTGGTGGTGCAAGAGGTTAAGTCTCAGCACTATCAAGCTATCACCAGCCACTGCAGCATGAGTTCAATCCCCAGCCAGGAAGCTGACCCACATGGTGCAGCAGACCTCTCCTGACTCACCTGCTACTCCCCACAGCAGTGTATTTCAGCATATCTGCCTATTCTGCTCCCCACTCTGTCTCTGGTGAATCCTCTCACCCAACCCCCGCCCACTTCCACCTCTGGCCTACACCCCAGCTCTTGTATGCATAAATAAATAAAACAAATCTTAAAAAAAAGTAACAAAGTTCAAAATTACTGCTACCTTTACTTTTATAAGAACAACGCGATGATGGCACTTTTCACTCTCCTCAGCTACCCTACGGTGCATATCACCAACTGGACTCCACCGCAGGGGGGAAAAAACAAAAAAAAAAAAAATCAGGATTTTTTTTGTTGTTTTCCTCCTAATAAATTTTTACTGCAGTAATGTTGGCTTATGTTTCCGGTGTAGAGTACTGTAATTCAACACCTTATATACCAACAACAGTCCAGTTTCCATCCACCACTTTATCAATCCCTTTCATCCCCTTCACCCACCCTCTAACACCCTTGCCCTCTGGTAACCACCAATCTGCTCTCCCTATCTAAGAATGGAGAAAACCAAATAACATATAATTTCTCTTATGGGAGGAATTATATGTTATTTGGTTTTCCCCATTTATTTCTCTTAGCCCAATACCCTCAAAGCCCATCCATGCTGTCACAATGGAAAGATTTCATTTGTGGGTTTTTTTTTTTGGCTTAGTAGTATTCATTAACACACACACACACACACACACACACACACTGGTTTATGTGTGCATATGTATATGTTTACACATATACCCCTCTGTGGAAGTAGAGTGTGCCCATCTGGGTTACATACATATTCAACATGAACAAAACTGAAGTCATTATTCCCTGCACAACAGGAAAAGTTGTATTTTTTTCCCTAAGAATGCTGAAAAATGAAAGCCATGACTTTAAAGGTTTATATATGCGTATGTATGGATATATCCATACAGATATACACCATTACATACTACATACATGTTTGTAGTGGGGGGGGTGTGTGTGTGTACATACCACAATTTCCTTATCCACTCATTTTCACTGGACATTTAGATTGTTTCCCTATCTTGATGTTAGTAATTCTGCAATGAACATGAGCTTATCGTTTCAAATTAGTGTTTCTGCATTCCTCAGATAAACAGGCAGAAATGGAATAGTTCAATCATATGTTAATCTTATTCTTAATTTTTGAGGTCTCTCCATACTGTTTTCCATGCAGGCTGCACCAATTTACATTCCACCAACAGTGTATAACATTATCAAAATGAATGTCCTGTGTTTAAGCGAGACTGTTTGGATTCTAAGGGACATGGGAGGGGAAGAAGGGAAAGAATTATTAAAAGAACTCACTTGCAGAAGAAACATGGCTATGTAATTCCTACGCAAATGTTTGCTAACTTCCTCTGGCATAAAAACAGTGATGTCATTATACACAGCAGTACAGCAGTTATAACGAACAGAAAATTTTTCAATCACTGACAACTTAAGGAAATTAAGAATATTACTCAAAAATCTCCTCTCCCTAGAGTATCCATCTGTGGAAGATTGTGCCCATCTGGGTTATATACATACTCAACATCAACAAAACTGAAGTCATTTTTCCCTGCACAACAGGAAAAGTTGTGTTTTTTTCCCTTAGAAGTCTGAGCAATGAAAGCCATGACTTTAAATGGCTCCATATAAAAACATAAGAAGGGTGGGTCACAGCCCATTAGGAAAAGCAATTCAACATCAAGAACTTCTCTTCCTTTAAAATAAAAATCTAAAAAAATAACTTAAAAAACTCTCCCTTTGAAAATTATTTTCATTGTTTCTTGTTCTCTAAAATACAGATTATTAAAAAAAATAAAATAAAATACAGATTATTGCCTGTAAAGAGTATAAAAGCTTATAAATTGAATTTGTAATGTGTTCATACCCCAAAGACATCTGCACATTTTTTTCCTCTTATAGTAAGCATTAAATATCCAAATTTGATTCCACTGGAAAAAAAAAACATAAATTTTTGCTCTCATATCAATATTTACCAATAATATTTACTACTACCACAAGATTTGTGGTTTATTTCTTTTTCTTCTAGGAATAAAACATAGTAGCACTATTTCTTCAGCTTTAAAATTACCTCAAATTGACAAACATCAATTCTATAAGGACATGAAATCATAAAACGGTTGCAGAACTTGAGACACCAAGGCTATGTATATTTCTGTTAACATTTAACAAAGAAGAACTGCAAATGTTTCATCCTGGCTTTATAAAATATCAGACTCAAAACACAGGTTAACATCTAAACTAACAATTAAAATCACTACAAACCAACAAAACATATTATACAAATGGGCAGTTCAACCAAGTTGTCATGAAGAGTTCAGATTTCCTCATCTTCATTAGTTGAAAAACTGCTCAACTTTTTCGATTTTTAAAAAATGAGTTACCTGCCAGGAATATACCTACTCTTTCACTTTCTACCTGTGCTGCATTTATCTTAGTGGTTGAAAGTTCCAGAAGATCTCAACCACTAGAGATCAACCATCAAATTACTTCAAGAAGTAGAAATAGCAACACCGCTCCCAAACAGCAATTTCTGCATTGCTAGACACTTATCTAGTTGGTAGATTTAAACCATTGTTCATTCTTAGCTCCCTAAATGTAAAAAAAACACCCACAGAATAGTGGCATAACTCTAAATTAGTTTAAATATGGAACAAAGTTATTTTTAGTTAAGTTCAGGTTTTTAAAAAGCACTAATCATTCTTCTCAAAGGCTAATCTATTCAAGTTCCTCCCATATTAAAAAAATAAAAAGCTAATTTGTCTCTTTTGAATAGAAGAAATGTTATTTATGTACTACTCAAGCAAATGGATTTAGAATAATAGAATAATAGACATCAAATCAGAGTCAGGATCATATCAATTGTTAACAAAAATAAATTTGACATTAACACTGCATGTCCTTTCAAACACTAGCATGGCTGAATGTCATTTACATGCATTTTCAAATGAAATTTTAAAAAATTACTCTTTAATGCAAAGGGAAAAAAACTGTAAGCCATTATAAACAGTTCATTATTCATGAACAAAAAAATACAAGAAACATTCATATTATATTTATTTGAGATGTATCTATTTCCTCCTTGCATGCTAGAAAGATACAAAGACAAACACTTCCAACTATTCAGACAGATCATTCCACAGTTGTAACTTTCATCATAATTCTCAAAGCAGTATGGTGAGGTCAGCTCACAAACAGCTTAAGTAGCAAAACTAGAAATTGGTGGTAGTAGTATCAGGCTACATAACAGCCCCTCCAAAGAATATGAAGTAAGAGAACTAAAATGTGCTGGCAACATACCAACAGACTGGATGGGATATGCTTTGAGCAATGAATACACAGTTTACAGTATATACCAATTCATTATCTTTCCTGTAATTTGATTTTCCTTGTTTAAAACCAAAAGTAGCCAGATATGAGATATTTAATACCACCAAATATCTCCATACTTATGACTTGACAGGCATCTTGGTAAATTAAATAGTTGCAACATATGCAGATATTTTTCTGCAGAGAACTGTCTTTTCTCCAAGGATTATACTATCCTCACAGCTCAATTCTAAAGGCTTGTATTTTCTTATTGTCAGTTCTATCACTACAACTGGCTGGTATTTAGAATTCTCTACAACTGTCTGGTATTTAGAAGTAAGTGAATGTCCTGAAGAGATTTAATAAAAAATTAATCCTATCAGGTCACAAAAAAATTTGCCTGCAAACAATTACTTCAACCTTAGTCAAAATATATACTGATTTTGTAATTTCATCTTGACCAAATCATAAATTAAAACAGAGTAATAAACTCTGATTCTAATAATAAACTTTCTAGACATTTTCTTTCTAAAGAACCAATGTAAATAACTACTTTAGGCAAAAGAAAGAATCAGGGCCTCCCTGGTGGTGCAAGAGGTTAAGACCCAACCTCCGAAACTGTCCACAGCCACTGCAGCATGAGTTCGATTCCCGGCCAGCCAGGGAGCAACCCACATGTCACAGCAGACCTCTCCTGTCTCTCCTGCTGCTCCCCTCAGCAGTGTACTTCAGTACATCTGCCGGTTCTGCCCCCCACTCTGTCTCTGGTGAATCCTTTCACCCCTCCCCCCAGCACCCGCACCTCTGGCATACACCCTAGTTCTTGTATGAATAAAAATAAATCTTTACAAAAATAAACAAAGTATGGGGTATCTTTAAAAAAAAAAAAAGACCTGGCATCACCCAGAAAAGTGTGAATAAGTCTGCCCAGGAGAATGGAAAAATCTCCAGAGAAGATGAGTTATGTCTGTCTCAAAGACAGAAGATGAGGTATGTCTTAAATACAGAATTTCACAAGGGAGGGTGGTATATTGCAAACCAAGGACAGAAAGAGCAAAAGCAAGAAAGCACAAAAATAAGGCATGTGACAAAGGTAAGAAAAACAATTTCTGATTCATGTGCTACTACTCTTCTACCCTCATCCCATGGGCGATACCACTAAGCAATTAAAGCATGCTTAATTAAACTCAATATCCTTCTTAACAGAATGGAAGTAAAAAAACCCAATGGAAGGAGGCAGATTCACAACATGAAATTTATATACTATCCTAAGCCTGGGGATAGAAAGTGGTAGGAGAGAAGGGTTTAATTTACCTTAATTTAATTGCAATTTAACTTAAGCATCCTTCATTTGGACAATTAGGAATATTCATGAATGCTAGGCTGACAAGATTAGATTTTACCCTCTGAGCAACAGAGGACAAAGGATTTTATGATCAATATTGATATGATCACTGCAGGCAGACATGCAAAAAATGCATTTGGATGAGTTTAGTGTAGTATATATACACAGGTTGATTTTTAATGATGCTCTCACCTGAAACAATGTTACAATACAATGTTACTTCAAAAAAAAGTGTAATTTTTAAAAATGCATTTTGATCGATAGAATAAAGGCAGCAAGAACCCTTAAGACGTTATTGCCATAGTACAAATAAGACACATTGAGGCCCGAATTTCAGCAGTGGCAAAAATCTGCAGCAGGTTCTGAAATAAAAAATGAAGTGTTTGGGGTTTTGTTATCAAAGGCTTTAAAAACAAAAATCCAAGAAAAATTAGTATTCAATTACAATTCCCAAAAAATACTCAAAGAGAAAACGGACAGATTAAGGTAAAAACTACAATTAAAGAAGTGAATCACAATGATACTTAAGATTACTCAACACTATGAATTCAGAAATAGATATTTCAGGTTTAGCATCAAGAAAGAAAAACGTCCTCATGACCAGACTAATACTCAGCAAGTCTTTTCTTCCTGTCATGGCACTAATACTCAAGCCAAACAACAAATGCTACTCACCTTACATGCCCCTACAATGCAGGGGCAAACACACTCCCAGTGAGATGCAGAAAGCACAAAAGTCAAATTTAAAACCATATACGGGCTACACTTTTCCAAACATTTAAAACTATATATTTGTTTTAAGAAGCATCATTTACATGAAATAAATCTTCTGGAAAAAGCACTGTTCTCCTGTAAACTAATTCATATTCTGATCTTTAAACTCTGAAATTGTATTTTTAAGTAAGAACACAATTTATCTGTAGCACTTTGGGAAGTACAAAAACACTCCTATCACTGCTACAGAATGTTTAATAAATGAAATTATCCTTATTAAAAAGAAAAATTCATTGTAGTTCAAAAGGCCAAAGTTTTTCTATTTTGGAAAAAAGATTATTTAGCTGTTGCAAACAAAGGCCTGTGAATTGAGATCCAAGTACAACATGTTAACAAGTATGCTAGAATAGAAAAGCTAGCATTACTGTTTTAAGCCATAAGGATATTCACATTAAGGATAAAATTATCCTTCAGTGAATGCCAACAATGCACCTCAGGGTACATAGACATATTCATTCTACTTTGTTCTCATTCCAATTCTTTTGTGTCCCAGTAGCAAACTCTCAAATTAGGTTTCTCTTCCTCTTAAAACAATGCGAAACAAAAAACATGAGATCCAGAGATAAAATTTACTTGTGGCAAATTTTGTTATTCTGAGAAGCCAAGTCAGATGAACAGTTTATCGTAATCTCTTTTCCATAATCTTTTTTTTCCCCCGGAAAGATATGGATTACATTAGTTGTGAGCAAGGTCTACTTCTCATGATGTCATTCCAAAGTCACTACGAAATATGCTTCCTTCAAATCCATCACAAGTCATCCTAAAACTGATGTCAAATTCCATTCCAACCAAAAGATCTCCAAACTTGAAGTAATGGTTGACTTCCTAAGTAATATTCATAGACCAAATTCCAGAAAAACCCTCCTCCTGTATCTCCCCCTCTTTAAAAAAAAAAAACAACCAGCCTTCTCCTTTTAGCTCATTGTAATGGAATGTGACCTGCAGTCAAGGGCTTTTCCATTGCTCATTTACTAAGAGAACAAGAAACAGATCTTTTCTCATAGTGGCAATATATTTAAAAAAAAAAACAAAAGGTGCTGTTTAGGTGGTTAATCATAAAATAACTATTAGAACAAACAAAAGGTAAATTGGTTTACTCATAGAAGAGCTGTCCAATTAGAACAATATATGATCAAATTAGTGTTTAAATGATAAATAGTTCTTTATTTTTATTTTACAAAACTGGTCAAACATATAAAAGATCTATGATTTGTATGACTCCTAATAAATTAGGCAGGGAATGGGTGCATTAAAACTACAACTACTTAAATAAATCTTTATGCCCAAAATTACTATAAAAATCATTTCACAACAAATCATTTTGTCACTGAAAAGTTACTGAGGGGCCTCCATGGTGGCACAAGGGGTTAAGACGCAACCTGTGAAACTATCATAGCCACTGCAGCAGGAGCTCAATCCCCGGCCAGGGAGCAACCCACATGGTGCAGCAGACCTCTCCTGTCTCGACTGCTGCTCCCCTCAGTAGTGTATTTCAGTGAATCTGCCTGTTCTGCTCCCCACTCTGTCTCTGGTGAAACCTCTCACCCCCCACACCTCTGGCCTGTACCCCAGTTCTTGTATGCATAAATAAATAAATCTTTAAAAGAAAAAGAAAAAAAGATAAGTTACTTAAGTACCTAATCATACAGGGAAATATTTAATATTTCCTTTCAAGTCTAAACTTAAGCACATCTATCTGAGGTTCTGTTTCTCATTTAAATAAACACAATGCAGGGCCTCCCTGGTGGCACAGAGGGTTGAGCACAGCTCTGTGAAGCTGTCCACAGCCTCTGCAGTGCCAGTTCGATTCCAGCAGGCCAGGGAGATTCCCACATGATGAAGCATCCCTCTCATGTCTCACTGCTCCCCTCAGCAGTGTATTTTGGTCCTTCTGCCTGTTCTGCTCTCTGCTCTGTCTCTGGTGAATTCTCTCACCCTCCTGGCCTCTGGCCTGTACCCCAGTGCTTGTATAAATAAATAAATATTTTAAAAAATGCATTTGACTTGATTTTTAAAGCTTATGATATTTAAACCAAGTTTTAAAATGAACAAATCTACGATTTAATTCAGACAATCCTCTCCCAAGATCACCCCATTAAGGATACATTTTACTTACATTCTTCCTACACCTTCATACATATTAGTCTCATCTACCAAAGTCATAATCTCGGTATCTGTAAGATGAGCATGCTTTTTCGTTCTGTTTAGCTGTTCAATCTGTATGTCTGCAAGCTTCACCTTCTGTTGAGTGTCAATAACTTTGGCTTGAAGCTCTGTGAAGGCCTAGTAAAAACAAGTCCTTGATTTAGTAGTTAAAAAAACATTTTACAAGAAACATTTAAGTCAATCCCAAATATATTAAAACAAAGTATGCTACCTGGAGACAAAAATGAAATGCACCAAAGCAAACTTCAATAAAAATCCTTATAACTGTAAACCATCAGGTCACTATGTTAACTACTGTATTTATCATATCCTCAGAAGATGTGATTTGAAGAAACAGGAATAAAAAATATTAAACAATAACCACATCAAGAAGTAACAGCAATAAATTTAACAGTCAAGGAATGAAACCCAGAGATCCCAGACCAATACCATAAATTTAACAATTTGCTACATTTGTATTACAGGATTAGGTTTCAAACCACCTTCCCACATTTGTTTGAAATAATTAACATGGGGATATTAATCTGAGAACACTGAGAAAATATCTCATTTGGTCCTCTCAAGAATCTGTGAGTTAGGTATGGCAGTTTCATCATTACAGTTTACAAATTAAGTAATTAAATATATTAAAGAGATATATATCATGTATGTGATATGTATCATATATAATATAAATATGACAAAGAGATATGCACAGGCTACTATTAGGTGAAAAGGTAGATACTTAAATTCATTTCTTATGACCCCTAGTTCAGTAATCTTTCTAGTCTATCTCTACAGTAATATATTCAGAATATGAATATTTTTAAGAGAAAGACAAAAGAGAAATTCAAAACACTGGTAGAAGAATGGCATCAAGATCTTCATATGCACATAAAAAGCCAAATATGAACTTTTTGTACATTTACTTAAAAATAAATACAATTCTGGGCTTCCCCAGTGGCGCAGCGGTTGAGCGCGGGGTTGCGAAGCTGCCCGCAGCCTCTGCAGTGCCGGTTCGATCCCCGGCCACCAGAGGAGGGTCCCACATGGCGCGCAGACCTCTCCTGCCGCCCGCTGCTCCCCTCAGCAGTGTACTTCGGTCCGTCTGCCTGTTCTGCATCCTGCTCTGACTCTGGTGAATTCTCTCACCCTCCCGCGCTTCTGACTGTACCCAGTGCTTGTATGAATAAATAAATAAATAAATAAATCTTTAAAAAAATTTAAAAAAAAAATAAATAAATAAATACAATTCTTCCATATTCATTGAAGTGCCCAGAATGACTTTCACATGCTGTCACATTTCTGCCTGAATAACAACATCTGTGACTGCAATACACGGAAAAGGCTACAAAACTCAGCCATTCTGACTTTGTTCTCACCTACCAGTAAGACTTGAAAAGATCTATTTTAGGGGGAAGGGAGGTGTCTGAAATGCCCAATTTGACTCCCCCCCCAAAAAAAAAAGACCGTGTAAAGCTATTAGAAGATAAAAATAATCTTTAAACAAGTTTCATTTATTTAACTTAATTGGTTGTCAAAACTATCTCATTTAGGTCTGTAATCCTCTCCTTAGCTGGCATTCATTGTCCACAGGTTTCCAAGCAACAAGTTCAAATAATACTGGAAGGTAAATCCATTCACAGCTGTACTCTATTGTTAGCACTTTCTCTAAATCTTAACTTAAATTTGAACTTTTTACAGAAGAAAATAAACTTTCAGAATACTTCACGAGTTCTTAAAATGAATTTTGTGTTGCATGTAAAATTATAGCTACCACCTGATTTCTGTGTCCAGTTTGCTAAGGAACCTAGTACACTGTTAAAACTGAGCTAGTAGAGCATTATAGGGCACCATATAAGGGCTAAATTTACAAGTTTCAAGACAAGAATGGCAAAAAGATACAAACACATAAATCCTAGGGTCAGTAACAAACAGCTTCTTTTATTTGTAGCAAAAGCAATTTCAGGGGCCTCACTGGTGGCAAGGGGTTAAGAAACAGCATTATGAAGCTACCCACAGCCACTGCAGCACAAGTTCAATCCCTGGCCAAGGAGGTGACCCACATGGCGCAACAGACCTCTCCTGTCTCATCCGCTGCTGCCCTCAGCATTTCAGTCAATCCGCCTATTCTGTTCCCCTCTCTGTCACTGGTGAATTCTATCACCCACTCCAACACACACCTCTAGCCTGTACCCCAGTTCTCGTATGCATGAATAAATAAATCTTAAAAATAAAAAGCTATTTCAGCTCTCCTAGTTCTTATGCAAGGGCTGACTATAAGACAAGTCTTCAGAAGTAAAATTTACTCTTCGGAAAATTGAGTTAATGGTCAAAAAAGTGGGGGGTAAGCTGGACAACCCCGAATTCTACTCCCAACCGTCAACTGATTCTTTTACGGAACTCAGTTTCCTTTTCTGGAAAAGTAGTGGTTTAAAGTATTATAGATGAAGTCTAGGATCCTTACTAATCCCCCTAAAAAGGCATCTTGGCTCAACAGTAATTTTAAAATCCTCACAAATATAAGGTGGCCAAAACATTTCTGAGTACAACACATTTATAAGCAATTGTTTGAACAAACAAACCCAATTCCTTCTGATACTGTTTTTGCTTGGAAAACTTTACTAGACTTGTCTTCAAATTAGGGGGTGGGGCAAGGTGGGAGTCTAAGGTCTCACTCAGAACTGTATGTAAATACTGCGCTCTTTCAAGGTATGGGATCGAATAGGTGACCTAAAAACACAGTGGGAGTTTTTCAAAGCAAAGGAAAGTGCAGAATTACAGATGCCTCAGCTTGGGCACCGAGTACGAAGAGGCTCCAATTTGAAAGGCTCACTTCAGGCCTTATTAGGAAACTGGGAGCTCCAAGCGAAACGAAGCGGCTTTCGAGTTGGAAACAAAAGGAAAGTCCAGCCAACGGTCCGCAGACTTCATCAGACCCGGCCCAACCGGCTCTTACCCGGGAACAACCGCTCGCCCCCTACTCCGAGCCTAAGGAGACCCGGTCCCGCCTCAGGACTCTGGGAAACCATTTCCCAATTCTCTAGGGCCTCTTTCCTTCCGCAGGACTCGGGCCTCACTCGATATTCTTGTTCACAGTCCCCTTAGCTACCGGGAAGCCTCCGCCTGGTCAAGACCCTCTTTTACCTTCTTCAACTCCAGATCCACGGGGGCCGCCATCTTGGTTCAATTTGCGCGCCTGCGCAGTATGTGACGGTCGATAAAAAACCGGTGCGAGAGGGGAGGGCGGGGAAGACCGGTCTCCAAGATGTGCGCGTCCCCTTCTTTCTGCGCCTGCGCATTAGTGGGCCACCGGGGCTTCTTTCACTCCCCGGGCCAGGTGACTCTGGAAATAATTCGGATTGGGATTCAAAGTCTGTCTTCCCCATGTGACCTCTCACGCCTGGCCTGCTTGTCCATGAACTTACAAACACAGGCCAAAGCATATATTTCGTGCATGGTTTTAAAATTTTGACAAATACTTTAATTTGTGCTGCTAAAATGAGATATATGTGGATAAAGTCAAAACCTCTTCATTCAGGGCCTCCTTGGTGGCGCAGGGGTTAAAGACAGCGCTATTAAGCTACCACCAGCCACTGCAGCACGAGTTGGATCCCCAGCCAGCCCGGGAGCAACCCACATGGCACAGCAGACCCCTCCTGTCTCACCCGCTGCTCCCCTCAGCAGTGTATTTCAGTCAGTCTGCCTGTGTCTGTTCCCCAATCTGTCTCAGGCTCTGGTGAATACACACACACCCTGCACCTCTGGCTTACACCCCGTTTAAAAAAAAAAAAAAACCAACTCTTCATTCATTCATCCTTCAGCTATACTCTCTTCCCCCTCCCCATCTCTCTGCTATCTGAACTGAGAAAGAATCTGCCTGAACCGCAGGGATGCCAGTATGGAAAAGAACAGAAGGCTTAGTGGAAGTGTTCTTCCAAAGAACTTATTTCTAATGAACGCTCCTGGAAGACCTTCTAGACACAGTGGTTCTCAAAGACCAAATGAGTGGGGGTTGTTTGTTTGTTTGTTTGTTTGTTTTTGTGGGACCCTTGTGGTGAACCGCATTGCACAACAGCTGCGTCACCAGGGGAGGCCCTCAGATGAGAGTGTTTAAAACAAAACGAACAAAAAAAAAAAACCAGAATCTCTGGTCTTCATCCCTAACTTACCTAAAATCTTCGAGATCAGGGCCCAGAAAAATGACCTTTTTTTGCATAACCATCTTATGATCTGATGAAAATCATCTGCAGCTCATATTTTGAGAATCTGCTATAAAGGACCTTGCATTTGAACCAGAATGATGGATAGTAATTCGTCTTTATGAAATGGAAGAAATGGATATTTCACCTACTCTAAAAACTTAGGGTGAGGGGGAGAGCAGGGAATTTGGAACCAGTCACATCTCGATTCAAGATTTAGTCTGCCTTGCCTTGACTCTCAGTCTGTCTAGTTCCATTTATTAGCAGTGTGGCAATAGTTTGTCTCCTAATTTAATTTGAAAATAACAATATCGGGAACTCCCTGGTGGCACAGGGGTTAAAATCTCAGCACTGTCAAGCTATAGGCTAGCCACTGCACCATGAGTTCGATCCCTAGCCAGGGAGATAACCCAAATGGCGCAGCAGACCTCTCCTGTCTCCCCTGCTGCTCTCCTTAACAATATATTTCAGTAGATCTACCTGTTTTGCTCCCCGTTCTGTCTCTGGTGAATCTTCTCACCTCTGCACCTCTGGCCTGCACCCCAGAACTTGCATGCAGAAATAATTAACATAAATCTTTTTTAAAAAACAAAAACTTGATTGTGGGGATGTTTTCCTGGGTGGGACGTATCAAATTGCACATTTTAATATATTCAGTTCATTATATGTCAATTATAACAATACTTTTTTAAAGGGTGTTTTTAAAAAAAGAGATGTATTTATGCATACAAGAACTGGGGTACAAGCCAGAGGTGTAGGGGGTGAGAGGATTCACCAGAGACAGAGTGGGGAACAGAACAGGCAGATTGACTGAAATACATTGCTGAGGGGGAAGCGGTGGATAAGACAGGAGAGGTCTGCTGCACATATGGGTATCTCCCTGGCCAGGGATGGAACTCGTGCTACAGTGGCTGCAGACAGCTTCATAGGTTGCGTCTTAACCCCTTGCACCACCAGGAAGGCTCTGTAACAATACATTTTTAAAAGAAAATAAGGACTCCTAGGCTTTTGACCTAAGCAAACAAGTTGCTAGTAATGTCTTTACCATTCTTTTTTTTTTTTTTGAAGGTTTATTTATTTATGCATATAAGAACTGGGGTACAGGCCAGAGGTGTGGGGGTAGGGGGGTTGTAAGAGGATTCACCAAGACAGAGTGGGGAACAGAACAGGCAGACTGACTGAAATGCACTGCTGAGGGGAGCAGCAGATGAGATGGGAGCGGTCTGCTTTGCCATGTGGGTCAGCTCCCTGGCTGGGATCAAACTCATGCTGCAGTAGCTGTGGATTGCTTCATAATGCAGACACTTAAGCCTTTGTGCCACCAAGGAGGCCCTGTTTTTACCATTCTTTTTTTTTAAAGATTTATTTATTTATACAAGAACTGGGGTACAGGTCAGAGGCGCAGGAGGGTGAGAGAATTCACCAGAGCGAGAAGGGAGCAGAACAGGCAGATGGACTGAAGACACTGCTGAGGGGAGTAGTGGACAAGGCAGGAAAGGTCTGCCACGCCATGTGGGTATCTCCCTGGCTGGCCAGGAATCGAAAACCCACACTGCAGAGGCTGCAGACAGCTTCACAGGGTAGTGCTCAACCCACTGCGCCACCAGGGAGGCCCTGTTTTTACCATTCTTGTGGTAATTCTTATGATATAGTTTGCATACAGTCACAAAATCTATAGGAATAATAAAAATAATCCTTTCCCAGTTAAGAGACTGTATTTATTAGAATAAAGATTCAGCTGCTATAACAGAGACACTGAATAGCAATGATTGCAACAAGATAGGAGCATATTTACCTTGTCACAATACCCAGGGTAAGCACATGAGTTCCATAATGCTAGAGCTCCTTAAGCACTTTCTATCTTATCCATATGATCCAAGATGATTCATCACCACCATATCCATAGCCTAGCTAGAAGGAAGGGGAAGAAGAAGCAGAAGGCTCACTCCTTCCTTATAAAAGCAAACGTTATCCCAGAAGTTGTAGGTGTGATTCTATTCATATCATACAGGCCCGAACAGAATCACATGGCCATTCCTGGGGCCAAGAGAGCCTGGGAAATGAAGTTGTTTATATGGGCGACTGTATTGAGAGTAACACAGGAATTCTATTATTAGGAAAGGGAAATAGAGGACAGATATTGGTGGGAAATTAACAGTTTTTAACATTAGAGCTTTTCAGCATACAAAGCAATTTTCTATTCATCAAGTCAATTGATCTTCACAACTTTGTAAGATAGATGAGACCCAAAAATCTCCCTCAGTTTGAGAGGAAGTTTAGCAGAGTGGTTGAGTACAGGCTTTGGAATCTGATGACCTAATTTCAAACCCCACTTCTAAAATTTACCAGCTGTAAGATTCAAGAGAAATACTTAACCCAAAGCTGCCCTCTCTTCAACTGTAAAATGGAGGTTATAATAACAGTCACCTCTCAGGTGGGTATCATGATTAAATGAGCTTACACATGCTAAAGTTCCTGGGATATTTACACATAATCAACATTAGCTATTGTTGTGCATCAATATTACAAATCTACAGATAAGGGGCCTCCTTGGTGGCACAAGAGGTTAAGAGCTATCTGCAGCCACTGCAGCATGAGTTTGATCCCCGGACAGGAATCTGACCCATATGGCGCAGCAGACCTCTCTTAACTCACCCGCTGCTCCCCTCAGCAGTGTATGTTGGTCAATCCGCCTGCTCTGTTCCCTACTCTGTCTATGGTGAATCCTCTCACCCATACACCTCTGGCCTGTACCCCAGCTCTTGTATGTAAAAATAAATCTTTTTAAAAATCTACAGGTAAATAAAAAAGCAGTCCACAGTACAATAAGAATAACAGTTAAACAGAGGCTTATAACAGAATATGAAAATTTGGCAGTAAGCCCAGGACCTTCCTAGGAGGGAAAGATGGGAGGGAAGGCGTTGACCCCTGGAACTGGAAAACATAAAGGAGGACTCCTAACTTAAGAGCCTTGTAGACAAAGTAGGAATTCATGGCAAATAAAGGAAAAAGGATATTTCTAGAAGAGACAAAGACACCAAGGCAAGAGACTGTTGTCTTCAGAGAAATGTAAGTTGCTTGATTTGGCCAGAACCATGTTAAACACCAAGAGAAAGGTACAAAGAGATAGGTGAGAGCCAATGGTGGAGAGGCTTCCACGGCAAACTCAGAAGCTTGGTTTCCATCTGTGGTTACTGGGCAATGAGTGTTGTGAGCAGGAAGTGAGGGCCATATTCACATTCTATAAGACTACCATGACCACTTAGAGTGCAGTGCTTCCCAGAAGGTAGGTGAGAACTGAAGCAGCCATCCAGACACCAAGAGGCTAGAACTAAGGTAGCAGAAGAAGAACCTAGAATGCATTTGCTTTTCAAAATCCCTGTCCTGTCTTGAGCTAGTCTTCTCTTAATTCTGCCATCTCAGGTGCTTTTGCATGATACAAATTACAGGAACAAATATCTTCTTTGATAACATTTTTCTCTCTCTTTTTCATAACATTTCTATATAATGGTAGCCAACCATTATGGTTTGCCCAGATTGTCCCAGTTTTTGCACTGAAAATCTTAAGTTCTGGGAAACACCTCAAATGTGGGAAGATCAGGACAGTCGGTCACCAATTTTTTAGAGTCTTGTAGAGAAAGTGTGAGTATAATGATTAAAAGCAAATTCTAGAAACAGATCCCTCCAACATGTATCAGGTGCAGGACCTTGAGCAAGTTACTTTACCTTTCTGCCATTCAGTTTTCCCAAGAAAAATGAGGTTGATGTAACATAGTGTCTAACCCACAGGGTCATAGTGAGAATGAATGAATATATACTTAATTGCATTTAGAGTGGTACCTGGAACTTTGTATGTGCTATGAGCACTTTGCCCTCATAGCTGTTAGAAATTGCCTGCTTTCTGATTTATTTCACTTAAGTCCCAAACATCCCCTTGCTGCGTCATCCTTTCTTGGATGTCTCCAGACCTTTCACTTCAGGTCCATCAGTCACCCCACCCAAGGGTGGTGAGAAAAAGTAGTTCTGTGACATTGGAGACTCTGGCCTGTGGGTAGCCTTTGAAGGTTTTGGACTGAATTGAAGAGAATTGAAGGCCTTTTAAGACTCTCTCCCAAGAGAGATACCTCCTAATAGACTCAATAATGGGGAAATTTGCACCTGTTTCCTTTGAATATGAATTCTGCCTGGAGTAGGTTGGGAGGGGTGGAACAGTTATAAGGCTTGTATGCTAGTTCTGAGAGGGCCTAAGGGACCAAATTGGGAGTGATCCCTTCCCAAGTGATACATTTGCCAAGAAACTCTGAGGTAGCTTTCTAGTTAACAAAGAAGTCTTGAGCCCAGGACCTTCCTAGGAGGGAAGGGGGCCTTAGCCACGCCTACCAAATGAAATAGTCACTGGAAACTCTGCAAGGAGAGGAAGTGAGTCGTCATAAGCAGGAACTGGCGGTGGCTTTTCCTAGGCACCTTGCCACATCTGATTCAATCTGTTTATGAAAAGTCCAAAGAAAGTGAATATTTTCAATAAATTTGATGATTTCAACCTACGTAAGAGATGGAACTGATTAACAGAGCATAACACAGTCTGGGTTATTTATCCCTTTGCTCATCAGAGAAAGTGAGGGTGTGGGGCCTGCCAGAGGTGACAGCCAAGAGCAGGAGACTCTGCCCCAAATAGGAAAAGAATAAAATAAAGGAAAATCAAATGCCTAGTGAGGAATCCACATCTCTATTGATCACCGTAGCTCACATTAAATGGAAATAGTTTCTGGTCCGTAAGAACAGGAAAAGGAATACAATGGAGTTGGCCAAAACACATGCATTTTATAAACAGGCCCCAAAAAGTACCAGGGCAGAGGAGTATTTTTCCTACCATCAGAGCTATACTAGGACAAGGTGACTAAATATTTTTCCCCAAAGCACCTATATTTAGCAGCTCCAAAGATTTTTGAATAAGTTTTTTTTTTAAGATTTATTTTATTTATTTATGCATACAAGAACTGGGGTGTAGGCCAGAAGTGTGGGGGGTGAGAGGTTTCACCAGAGATAGAGTGGGAAGCAGATCCACTAAAATACACTGCTGAGGGGAGCAGCAGGTGAGACCGGAGAGGTTGGCTGTGCCATGTGGTTACCTCCCTGGCCAAGGATAGAACTCAGGCTGCAGTGGCTGCCTATAGCTTGATAGTGCTGAGACTTAACCCCTGCGCCACCAGGGGTGGCCTGAATAAGGTTTTTTTCAATTGTGAGGAGCTGGAGGAAAAAAAATGGGCCTCCTGGTGGCCTAGGGGCTAGGGGTTAAGTCAGCACTACCACTTTGACCGCCCACCTTGGCAGCCTGAGTTAGTCCCCAGCCAGGGAGCTAACCCACATATGGTGCAGCAGACCTCTCCTGTGTCCCCTGCTGCTCCCCTTAGCAGTGTATTTCAGTAGATCCACCTGTTCTGTCTCTGGTGACTCTTCTCACCCCCTGCACCTTTGGCCTACACCCCAGTTCTTCTATGGAAAAATAAATAAAATCTTTCAAAAAAAAAAAAGTCCTACCTTTTTAAAATGACAAGCACATGGGTGTAGCACCTACTAAGCAAGAAACCGTTAAAATAGGAAGTCCCACATTGTCTGCCTTGTTACTCACTTGAATATGTAGCCACAGCAACTACAAACTTACGTGTGACCAGTTTAGTCTCCACAGTGGAAAGAGATGCCTCTTTCCTTCATGGTTCCAGAGAGAATCCCAGGCTTGGATTTCTGTGGCCTCGGTTAGGTCATGTGTCCACCTTTGAAATGGTCACAATGGCCAGAGCAACGAATGATCTGATTGGTCAGGTGTAGGTCACATAGCCTTTTCTGGAAGGTTAGCTGTATCAGTTTCACCCAAAAAGCACAGGAACTGAAGGTGGGGGAATCTGTCTTCTTTCAAAAGGGTAAAGTATAATTGTCAAAGGAAGAAGTAAAGGATCTTACAAAGTGGAAGAAATAAATAGACACTCTATCTTAACTGTTAAATTTTCACCTTTTTCTTTTCTTTTTTTTTTTTATATAGACGCATGTTTTACTTATTTATTTATTTGTTTGTTTTGTTTATACATGCACTGGGTACAGTCAGAAGCGTGGGAGGGTGAGAGAATTCACCAGAGCCAGAGCGGGGAGCAGAGCAGGCAGAAGGACCGAAGTACACTGCTGAGGGGAGCAGCGGGCTGCAGGAGAGGTCTGCGCGCCATGTGGGACCCTCCTCCGGTGGCCGGGGAGCAGCCGGGGATCGAACCGGCGCTACAGAGGCTGCGGGCAGCTTCGCAACCCAGCGCTCAACCGCTGCGCCACCGGGGAGGCCCAATTTTCACCTTTTTCAACCCTCTCTCCTAATAAGTAGGTCAACTCCGTTTCAACAGGTACATGAACATCATGGTGGCTAACTTCTACTCTTTCTCACATAGCAATGGTCAGGGACCTCAAGGAAACAGTTCTGCTTTTGTCATTGGATGTCAGGATGCCATCTGGGGGACTGAATCTGAGACTTAGTGCTGTTCAGCTTTTCTAGTTCAGACACAGTATTGATATGTATACGAAAGTATTAAGTTTACAAGGGTAAGTACTAAGTACTGTTGATAGGGATATGGACGTTAACACTTCCTTTTGACCACTCAGCTAAGGTCAAATATTTTGGCCTGGGTTTTAGAAGATAGAAATCATGGTTGGCTGAGGGTGAGTGGCCAGTGACCTCATAGGTCTTGTGTTTCTAACCACAGCGATTAGTAGACTACATGAAAGTCACTACCTGGAACATTAGACTCTTAGCATCAGCTCCTTAAAGAATCAGGGGCAAATTCTGGAAAGAATCCCATTAGTTCATCCACTTGTCATATTGTAACAGGGTGGTCCCCAGGAAAGGGTGAGGTTCCAGGTTTCCTGCCCCACTCAGGGGAGGGTGGCGCTAAGCAGGGAGAGAAGAAGCTCCAGAGGAGACTGAGGAAGGAAGGAAGCAGGATGGGGAGCCAGAAGGAGACCTGCAGGAGGCACATGGAGCCAAGAAGAAACCACACTTGCCTTTTGGTCATGGACTGAGTGACACATGAAGAAACTGCACTTGCCTTTTGGTTGTGGACTGGGTGACACAGATGTGGGTGAGCCTCATGGGGAGGTGACAATGGTGGTTTTTGTCTTGATTTTGATTTTGCTCTTTTCCTCCCAGACTTGTATGGTTGTTTCTGATCCTTTTCTGTGGTCCCCACTGGAAGATGCTTTAGGCTTGTGGAAGGCTTTGGGGCCTTGCTCTGGGCTAATCCCTTTTGGATGGACTTTTACTCACGAGGGGACAGTTAACTTTGGGTACTTGATTTGGAAACTATTCTTTGCCTTTCCTATATTGTTTACTAATTGCATTAAAGTTCCTTTTCATTAAAGTCTCATATGTTTTGTGTTGATGTGGTGGATGGCAGAACCTATTTAGAGCAGGCAGGTTTGTGGGCTCTGGGGTGCCCCTCTCCCTGACCTATAACAATATATCTTCATTATGCTTTGCCATCTAAAGTATAGGTCTGCAGGGCCTCCCCGGTGGCGCAGCGGTTGAGCGCTGGGTTGCGAAGCTGCCCGCAGCCTCTGCAGCGCCGGTTCGATCCCCGGCTGCTCCCCGGCCACCGGAGGAGGGTCCCGCATGGCGCGCAGACCTCTCCTGCCGCCCGCTGCTCCCCTCAGCAGTGTACTTCAGTCCTTCTGCCTGCTCTGCTCCCCGCTCTGGCTCTGGTGAATTCTCTCACCCTCCCGCGCTTCTGACTGTACCCAGTGCTTGTATAAACAAAACAAACAAACAAACAAATAAATAAAACATGCCTCTATTAAAAAAAAAAAAACATTAAAGTATAGGTCTGCATATTTGACCTCAGCTAAGGGGTTAAAAGGAAGTAGGAACATCCATATCCCTATCAACATTACTTAGTACTTATCCTTCAGTACTTCCATGTACTTCCATGTATCTATCCATAGTGTCTCTGAACAAGGAAAGCTGAACAGCACTAAGTTTAGATTCAGTCCCTCAGGTGGCTCCCTAAAGCGTAGGGAGCTATGTAATAGGGAATCCTTGTCTCAAGGAGTGGGAAGAACTTGAATTCTTCTAGTTTACCCCTCTCTTAATAGTGGATGAAACAGTGAAGGAAGCAAGGCTCACACAGGCATAGCTAGTTGATGCCCAAACTGGAACAAGAGCCAGGTGTCTTGGGCCCCCTTCCAGAGCTCCTCCTGACTGCCCTGTGGCTTCTACCATAGATTCCAGCAAGACTACTGTGTGTCAAACAAAAGAATTTGGAATCAGAAGACTCTAGATGTCTTGGGAATATGAGATTCCTTTTTGAAGCCATTTACCCTGGACTGCATTTAAAGATGAGGTTCTTGAGAAGGTGACAGGGCCTCAATCCCAGAACATAAAAAAAAGATGAGATTAAATAAATAAGCTCCAGGGCTCTGCTCCTTACAAGCAAAGTGAACCTGGTATTCTTTCAGACATGACCTATGCGTGGGGAGTTCTGGGTTGTCCATAAATTCACCAGGATGTCCAGGGTGTTTTGGGTAGTGGTGTGCTGTGAGAATAGGCTTTTTTTCCTAGATGATGATGAGCAAGAACTCTTCAGCATCTCAAAACTGCTGACAAGTCATAAAAGCTTAAGAACCAGCACTCAAAAGTGTTTTTCCAAATGGAGCATGTCATCAGTGTTATTAAGGGAACTTTAAGAACACAGAGACCTGGGCCCTCCTCTTGGAGAGGTAGAGTAATTGGATCAGTTTGGAGAGTCAAAGAATCTTCATCTTTCAGAAGCTTATCAGGCTTAGAAGCAGCAGTTACAGAAGAAAATGTTAATGGAAATGCTTTCCTGGAAGGGAGAAGGAAAAACTGCCTCAGGACTTGGCAACTTAATGCCACTCTAATTGTAAATAATTCAGGTGTTTATGACAAAGAAGAAATAGGAATTCCTGGAAAGGGGAGAGAACTGAAACCCAAGGAGCAAACCATAGAGAAAATAGTGAAATTCAATAGGCCAAGGTTGTGTTCTATGGCATTGTGAGCACAGCCTCCCTGGGCAAATCAGCTCTTTGCCCAAGCAAAGAGCTTCACTCATCCTCTAGGCCCCCGCCCCCTCACCATTTACAGAGACCGTCAAAATCTCTGAATCCCTAATCTCCAGGGCTGTAGAGTTAGAACAAATCTGCCACTTTGTATTTTTCTCTAGTGTCTGAATAAAAAGCTACTCATACATTGACTTTGTTCATTTATGCATGAAACAAATATCTGCTTCTCCAAAATGCTAGGCACTGCACTAACAATGACCAAAATAGACCCCTTCCCAGTTCTCCTGGCAAAGTGCTGGATTCATTTCATTGGAGAATTGGAATTATGAAGATATCTTTTCCTTCATCTTAGTGGTTCTGTTATACAATTTCTCCTCTATGCCCAGAACACACTACGCATTCTTTTTCCTTGTTTTTAATTTATTATTTTTATTTTCAATATTTATTTTTATTTATTTATGCATACAAGAACTGAGGTACAGGCCAGAGGTGTGCAGGGTGGGGTGAGAGAGGATTCACCAGAGAGAGTGGGGAGCAGAACAGGCAGATAAACTGAAATACACTGCTGAGGGGAGCAGCGGGCAAGACAGGAGAGGTTTGCTGTGCCATGTGGGTTAGCTCCCTGGAGGGGGTGAAGGTGGGGGGCGGGCATCCAACTCATGCTACAGTTGCTGGCGATATCTTGAGAGCGCTGAGACCTAACTTCTACGCCACCTGTATTTTTCATACAGGCTTCCCACTGTCCAGTTCTCTAGAATTTTCTTCCAGTGTTCTGCCTGGTAAGTTCCAATTAACCTTGTGAGTATTGTGACTTCAAAGACCTTTTCACGAAGAGGTCTTTTCCTGAGTCCTCATTTGAAAGTAGTTCTCCCTGTTATCCTCTCTCAGAGCAACTGACACTTTTTCTTCATGTTTTTTTGTCACGATTCTTAATAGTATATTATTTCATGGGATTATTTTCACCTTGAAAAAAATCATTCATACAATAATCACATGCTGAATGAAAACGGTATAAGTCATATGCCAGGAAAAGAAAATTAACTTCCAGCCGCTGACTCCCTGATTCCCAGTTCTTTTCCCCTCAGGCAAATGTTGTTATTACTTGCTTATATTCTAGGTACCCTATGTATTTTTGTGGGTGTGTGTAATTATTTATTAAGTGGCTATCTCCTTGACTAGATGGAGGTGGACACCATATCTGTTTGTTCATTGCCTTGTCCATATACTTGGCGCATTCCCATAATTCACATGTGTTGGTGAGATGAATGAAGATGTTAAAAGAACAGAGCGATTGGATGAATATCTAACCTGCCTACATCTTTCCTGCTCCTCCTCAGTGCAGAGCACACACCAAATTTGCCCAAAATTCCTGGGCTTCCTTACTCTCTGCTTCTCTCACTGGGTTGAAATTATAACTCTCCAGTCTGCCTGTCTCCCCCAGTATACTGTGAACTCCTGGGGGCAGAGATTACGTTTACTCTTAGGGAATGCGGTGCCACGTATCCCAGCAGTCAATGAACACATTCTGACTGACTGCTTGTCTAATCTGACTCACCAGACACTTGGATCATTTGCAATTTTGTTCTCGAACTCTGCCAGCTCACAAAAATCAGTTGTGATTTTTCCCACAAAGACTAGCTTTTCTTCAAAATCTATTGTTTAGAGCAATGTACTTCACTTGAGACTCACTGCTGGTTCTCTTTTAGGGCTCAGTTCCCTCATATGTAAAATGGAAATAATAACGCCAAACTCCCAGAGAGGTTGTAATAATTAAATGAGGTCTTATGTAAAAGTACCAAGCACTTCACCATGGTTGTTCATTTCCCCACTGCCTTCAGCAAGACAAAGAATTTCAGTGGGTATCTGCTTTACTGAAAAAAAGCAGTCTCTGCATGAGAAGTAAGATCAGTGAGGGGAGGTTCCCTAATAAAATAAAATAAAAAATCCACTTTGGACAATGACTCGAAATATAATGGCTTCATGTCCAAGATGCTGCTGAGTAATGCACCCTCAGGACAAAACACACAGACTTAGAAGATCCCTCAGGCCTTATGGATTTGGTCCTCTGCCTGCCCCTTCAGTATCAGGTTGCATGCTTCCTCCCTCTGCTCCAGCCTCAGCCATACATAGCTTGCTTTGTTCCTCCTTGCACCCTTTGGATGCCAGGTCTTTGTGCATGTTCCTCCATCTGTCAGTCACTTATTCTATCCTATAACTCTAAGCTTAAAAATCTCTTCCTTGGGCCTCCCTGGTGGTGCAAGGTGTTAAAACGCAGCACTATGAAGTTATATACAGCTACTGCAGCACGAGTATGATCCCCAGCTAGGGAGGTGACCCACAAGGCACAGCAGACCTCTCCTGTCTCCCCGCTGCTCCCCTCAGCAGTATATTTCAGTAAATCTGCCTGTCCTACTCCCCACTCTGTCTTTGCTGAATCCTCTCACCCACTGCCTCTCTGGCCTGTACCGCAGCTCTTGTATGCATAAATAAATAAATCTTAAAAAAAAAAAATCTCTTCCTCAATAAAACCTCTAGATTTGATCTCCTGCATTAGGTGACTCCCTGTGCCACTGGCCACTCCCAGAGAACCTTGTTCTTTCCCTTTCATAGCACTCAGGACAGAATTCCTAAAGGGGCTCCATTCAAACCTCTATTTCACAATTATTTCCAGAGTTTCTCTGACCTGCTAGGCATTGTCCGGAGGCTGGGGATACAGTGGAAGGCAAGATAAGTCACAAATTCTATTCACAATACATGCATTCTAGGGCCAGAGACAGACAATAAACAAATAAATTAGCATGGGACTCTGCTATTCGTTTCTGCATTTCCAGAACTGGACAGTGGACCCAGTACACGCAGATACTAGATAAATATTTAATGAGGTGATGCCATCAGATACGGCTACCTGGACAGTGTATCCTGTCTCCCTACTATTATAGTTACCCCCTAGTCTGTGCAGATCACAGCCTGAGTCATCTATCCCACACACCCTCCCAAATCTGATCATGCTTCCCCCTACCTTCTCTCACTTTAAGACCCCCGTCTGGCTCTCATTGCCCTGAGGGTCCAATCTGAACTGCTTGGCACAGTCTGAAAGGCCTTGTCTACCTCCCTCTGTAGCCTCTTCACATCTGCTGCCCACCCCACCCCAGCTGCTGACATTCCTGTCACACCAAACCCATTTCAGTTCCTCATTCACATCATCCTCGCTGTCTGCTGACTGTTCCTTCTGCCTAGAATTCCCTTAACCTCTCTGATCCATTGGACCTCAGCTGCTCACTGTTTAGGGCTCAACTTGAATTTCACTTCCTCAGGGAAGTGGCCTCCCTGACCCCTAGAGCAGGAAATCACTGGGCACCTCCTTTTGCCCACATAACTTTTTTTAATAAAGATTTTATTTATTTATTTTTGCGTAGAAGAACTGGGGTACAGGTCAGAGTTGCAGGGGGTAAGAGGATTCACCAGAGACAGAGGGGAAGAGAGCAGGCAGATCGACTGAACTGCACCGCTAAGGGGAGCAGGGGGCAAGGCAGGAGAGGTCTGCTGAGCCGTTTGGGTTGCTCCCTGGCCCAGGATCGAACTCGTGCTGCAGAGGCTGCGGACAGCTTCATAGATTTCATCTTGCGCCATCAGGGAGGCCTCTGGCTGGGCATTAAACTAGGCTGTCGTGGTAATAGCGCTGAGACTTAACCCCTAGGCCACCAGGGAGGCCCCCACATAACTCTCTTGACACTTGGTGGTTGTGACTTGTTTAATTGTCCAGTGTTCCTGTTAGAGCACAAATTCCTGGAGGGCAGGACCTGGGGCCTGTTCACTCTTGTGTTCTTAGTCTCAAGAACAAAGGAGGAATCACTACGTGTCTGAGATGAATCTGTGTGTAGCAAGCTCGCTCAGAAGCTGCCAACTTCGAGTTGCAGTGTGGCACCTCTCAGCAGCCTCTTAGGAGTATCAATGCTCTTTTACAATTGCAAACAGTTAATTCTCAGATTTCCTCCACACTCTGAGTCAGGGTGATTTGCCCAGACTTATTAATATGAGGAAACAGCTTCTGGGGAGCAGGTGATCTGCCCCGGGGAGGTAGAGAGGTGAGGCAGGCACAGGGCTCTGCCTGTGACCACACTACCTCCACAACCCCCCCACCCTTTCTTATTCTGAGCACCAGGCGGAAATGTAATGTCATGACACATTGGGGGATTTCTTTCCTCCCCTGCATTTTTCTGAAGTGACTGCAGCCTAGGGGGTTGGGGGAGCACAGGCCTTGAAAGGAGGGAGGCGGGTGGTGGGGAGGTTAGCTGCCGCATTCCTTAGCAGCCTCCGTTTGCATAGTTTTGAGGAAGAAGAAAGGAGTTTGCAAGCTTTGGCGGCTGCACTAGGCATTCAGCTCCTGTTCTGGCAGCTGCAGAGGCTGGCCCTAACACAGGCCAAGCCAGGAGGCAGGCTCTCTCTCCTGCCTGGGCTGCCAAGATGAGGTAGAGGAGGTCAGGCCCTCAGCCTAATGTGGGGGCAGAAAGTGTCCCCTTCTCTCTGCCTAGCCTGGCAGCGGTTAGCCTTGAGCCATTAAGTGTGTGTGCAGGGGTGGGGTAGAGGAAGCCTCAGGGCCTGAGTGCCAATCTTCCCAGGTGGGTGTCTGATCCAGACTTCAGGGGGCTAGCTCAGCCATCCCTCACCCTAACCCCCCCAGGAGATATCAAGGGGCAGCCCCTGGGCAGATGTCCCCACCCAGCTGCTGGGGCCACTGCCATCACATTCCAGAGCGGGCCTTGAGCCACAGAGCATGGCTTGAGAAAGAGCTTGAGGCCCCATTCACCATGGAAACTAGGCTTCCTAGGAAAAGGTCACATATTTGATGTGGCTGTCATCTGGGTACCTTAAATGCAGCTCTGTTCCTGTTTTCCTGGGACACCCGCCAGTGGAGAAGGCCTGAGACAGTGGGGTGGCAGCTGACCTGTTTGCCTGGCTCTAGGCAAACCCCAGTCACAGTTTCCCCTTCTCAGCAAAGCCCAGTGCTACACCCATTCACACAACCTGTACCCCAACTTGTATTCACTGGGCTATTCTTTACTCTCTCAAGGACCTAGCCATGCCAAGAATCTGGAAAGGGAGGTACCAACAAGACCCAGAAGGGTAAAAGATAACAGAGGGCTCCAAGTTGGAGCTTGTTAACAACTATCATATATTGGGGACTGACTCCACTCCAGATACTGTGCTTTACCTGCCTGGTAATCCTCCAAAAACCTTAAAAAGAAAACAGGCTCTGAGAGACTAAATAACTTGTCTGAAATTATCATACAACCAGCAAGTGGCATGGTCAGGATCTGAATCCGGGTTTGTCTGCTCCAGTGCTGGGACTTAACCTCACTCTTTTTTTCACCCATTCATCTATTCAAACATTCATTCATTTCTTCAATTGTTCATTAGTTCACACACGCATGCATCAAACATTTTGTGAGAGTCTCTGATGTGGCAAGAGCTGTCTTGGAAGTGGGCAAACAGAGCTGCAAAAGTTGCTGCCCCATGACCTCTAGGAGTTCCCGGTGGGAGAAGCAGGTGAACAAACCATGACAATATGCAGCGAGATGAGAGTGATGGGAGAGGAATGCCAAAGCTGCTGCGGAAAGAGGACAGTTTTCCAGGTGTCGTCCCAGACCCAGTGCTGTGGAAGCACAGAGAAAGAATGACTAACCTGCCGGGACAAGGGGTGGGTGGCAGACTTTCTCCAGTAGGTGCCTAAACAGACACGTAGAAAAGAATGTTTATACCTGCAAGGTTAAACTCAGGTCAGCCTGGAGTGTCAGGGTCTAGAAATGTACTCACTGTGTTCCAAGGGGACCAAGAAGGAACACTTTCCCCAAGAAGACCTGCACGGGCCCTCCTTACCAAGCGTGGCGCTGCCCAGGGCCTTCTAGCCCCCTTAGGCCCACCAGAGAAATAAGAAGAAGTCAGGTCTTTCTGGAAAGCCTTGGCTGAGGGCATGATTTACATAGCCAGCTTTTACCCAGACACTAGTGGCATGCAGGAAGAATGAGCTGGTAGCTTCTTCCTTCTTTCACGCTCCCATGGAAGCCAGCTCATTGTCAAAAGCTGGGGGACAGTAGCAATAAAACTAGTCCCTGGGTATAGTGAAACTAACCCAGTGACTTCCAGGTTAGGCATGAAAATAAGGGTTGGGGAAAAGGGTGACTTAATTCCTCCCGTCTGTCTGGTTCCTACACCCACATCATCTTTGGGGAAGACTCCTACACAGGACTATAGCACTCCAGCCTGAAAGGAAGCCTTTTCCTTCAATGCACTGTTGGTTAGTAATGGCCAACGGCTGGGAGGGAAGAAGAGAGGCAGGAAGGAGGGAGGGATGTCCTCTGAACAGCAAGAGGGCAGCTGGCTTCATGCTGTGTGGGAGGCAGTGAGCTAAGAGGTCCCTGTTCTCTTCTCTCTCAATCAGGGGACAATCAAGAAAAAAATGTGCAGTTTCAAAAGTTCAAAAAGAAAATCCAGACCACAACAACCTCCAATGTTAATTTGGGGGTGGCCTACATCAGGAAAACAATCATGGGAAGGGGCAATTCTAAGTTCCTCCTCCTGCTTTTATTTTATTTTTTTTTTAATGTTTTTATATTTATTTATTTTTAAAGAGGCATGTATTATTTATTTATTTGTTTGTTTGTTTATACAAGCACTGGGTACAGTCAGAAGCGCAGGAGGGTGAGAGAATTCACCAGAGCCAGAGCGGGGAGCAGAGCAGGCAGAAGGACCAAAGTACACTGCTGAGGGGAGCAGCAGGCAGCAGGAGAAGTCTGCGTGCCATGTGGGACCCTCCTCCAGTGGCCTGGGAGCAGCCGGGGATCAAACCAGCGCAGCAGAGGCCGCGAGCTGCTTCGCAACTCAGGGCTCAACCGCTGCGCCACCGGGGAGGCCCTCCTCCTGCTTTTAGATGAGGTTCTTCTCTTTTTCTTTTTCCGAGTTAGTCCTCCGTGGTGCAATGCTGCCTGGTGCTCTCCTCCCTGGGGACTCGGCCTGATCCGGCACCTGAGCATAGCAAGGGGGAAGACACAGGCCCCTCTTCTCTTCTCTCTCTTCATAGAATCTTGACCAAGACAGGGGCTCGGGATCAGTGAGCAGCTGGGGCCTCCTGGGCAAAAGCTGCGCTGAGGGACATCATGTCAGCTGGGGGCAGCCGTGTGCAAGGTACTTCAGCCCTCTGAGACTCAGGACCTGCATGGCGTGTCCTGAGACCAATTTCCAACAGGGGTACCATGTGGAGACTTCCCTACAGCAACAGTGACTTCAGACACCGGCACCCTGAATTCAGCTCAGTTCTGACACTGGCTACCTGGGGAGATCATCAGATTTCTCAGCTTAAAGGCTTGCTTTCTCCTCTGCCAGCTGCAAGTCCAAGCAGTTACCTGTGCTTCCGGCCAACGGGCTAGCGGTTGGAGGTCCCCAGAACACCGATCCGCAGGCTCCATTCATTGGCCAAAGTGGCTCACAGAACTCAGGAAACCCATTTACTTACCACGTCATTAATTCACTATAAAGGATAAGACTCAGCAGCCAGATGAAGAGAAATGTAGGGTGAGGCCCCCAAGAAAGGAAGTTTTGTCACGGAGCTTGAGGTCTGGCAAAGTGGCATGTGGAAGCACTCCAGTTCCCCAACTTGAAGTCAACCTCTAGTTCCTCAACTTGGCTGGAAAATCAGCAGGTGGGACTTTCATGTTGGTTTCCCAGGCCACCAGCCCCCACCCCATAGGCATTTTCCCAAATGTTACCCTCGTTAACGTGACAGGACACAACTTTATCACTCACAACACTTAGGGAGTTATAAGATTTTGGGGACTGTGAGCCTGGAACTGTGGATGAAGGCCAAATATATGTGAGAAATATATACTTTGGTCATCTGAATGATCGATAAATATCTTTCTCGTAAATGATATTTTCAAAGGACCCTCATCCACCACACTTGGAATAATAACACCAACCACTTCCCTGGGGCACTGGGAGGATGAGCTGTGAACTGCCATGTAAATGCCAGGTGTCCTTATTTTTTTATCTTTGGGTTTTTCTTATTTGCCCCCTTTGCTTCATTTTTTTCTCTTGTATCTCACTCCCCTGCCTCCTGTGGCCCTCTCTGCAGTACCCTCTTTTACCCCACATGGACTTATATCCACAAAGGAATTCTTATTTTTAAAGATTTATTTATTTATGCATACAAGAGCTGGGTTACAAGTCAGAGATGATGGGGGTGAGAGGATTCACCAGAGACAGAGTGGGGAACAGAACAGGCAGATTGACCGAAGTACACTGCTGAGGGGAGCAGCAGGCAAGACAGGAGAGGTCTGCTGCACCATGTGGGTAGCTTCCTGGCTGGCTGGGGATCGAACTCATGCTGCAGAGGCTGCAGATTGCTTCATAGTGCAGTGCTTAAACCCTTGCACCACCAGGGAGGCCCCACAAAAGAATTCTTGATTTCCACGCCCCTGTGAACTTGCTCTTCCTTCCATTTCTTCCCATCTTGATGAGCAAAACCATTTTTTTATCTGGTTTCTCAGGCTAAAGTCCAAGAAATCATCCTTGATTTCTCATGTTCCCATAATACTCACATGCAGTCTATCAGCAGTCTCACAGGTGAGTCCTCCAAACAGATCCTGCATTGACCACTTCCCAGCAACTTCTCTGCTACCACCCAAATCCTGGCTGCCATCACGTCTTACCTAGATGACTACATACAGCTCCCAACTCTTCTTGCTTCTCAGAGACTTTCTCTACATAACAAAGTCAGGTTTCTAAAACATAAGTCAAATCATCTCATGCCACTACTCGAAAGATTCCATTGCCTTCCAAATTGTTCACCTTGGCTTAAAAGGTGCCATGCGATCTGATCCCTGCCTCCCTCTTCAACCTCCAACAACTAGACTGTGGTTCAGGGTCCCTTTCTGTCCCTTACACATAGTAAATTCATTTTGATCTCAGGACTTTGTTAACTCCTTAGAAACCACCTGTAAAGGTTAATTCTGTCCCCACTGACTCTTCAGCATATCACATGTGTGTGTTACTTCCTCCTTTTTTTTTTAAGATTTATTTATGCATGCAAGAGCTGGGGTGCAAGCCAGAGATGGTGGGTATGTGTGTGTGTGTGTGTGTGTGTGTGTGTGTGTGTGAGAGAGAGAGAGAGAGAGAGGATTCACCAGAGACAGAGTGGGGAGCAGAACAGATGGATACACTGAAATACACTACTGAAAGGAGCAGCAGGCAAGACAGGAGAGGTCTGCTGTGCCATGTGGATAGCTCCCTGGCCAGGGATGGAACTCATGCTGCAGTGGCTGTGGATAGCTTCATAGTGCTGTGTCTTAATCCCTGCACCACCAGGGAGGCCCTGTTACTTATTTCTGAAATTAATCTATTTCTTTATTTACTCATGTAATGTAGGTCCATGTGTCAGTCTTGTCTACTTGCTGTTCTCTAGTGACAAGAACAGAACTCAGTTTTTTTGAATGAACAAATGAATGCCCCTGCTCCAAATTTACTTTCCCTTCTTTTCTCATTCTGTCCCTTCCCCCTTCCTCATTCTGTCAAAATGCCCTATCCTTCAGAGTATGGATCTCATCTGGAAAGTGATAGGGAGGTGTTTGCTGAATGAATGAGCTAAAATGAATTATACAACAAAGCATGCCAGTCTCTTAAAGCAAAGCTCTTCCCAGGGGTATTAGCATTCTCAAACAGGAAGCTTGAATTTCAGGCATTGTTGACTAAGTAAGGAATTTCAGGCCAGCCTAGTTGAAATGATTTATTTGGACAGAGTTACTATTCTGTGGCTTCTTATACCCACATATATTTATTAAAATCCCTTAGGCTCCTTTGAAACCACAGTTGGCATTAAAACGTAAAACAGTGATTGAAAAGCATTGTTTAGGGGCCTCCCTGGTGGCGCAGCGGTTGAGCGCTGGGTTGCGAAGCTGCCCACAGCCTCTGCGGCGCCGGTTCGATCCCCGGCTGCTCCCCGGCCACCAGAGGAGGGTCCCACATGGCGCGCAGACCTCTCCTGCCGCCCGCTGCTCCCCTCAGCAGTGTACTTCGGTCCTTCTGCCTGCTCTGCTCCTCGCTCTGGCTCTGGTGAATTCTCTCACCCTCCCGCACTTCTGGCTGTACCCAGTGCATGTATAAACAAAACAAACAAACAAATAAATAAATAAATAACATGCCTCTATAAAAAAAAAAAAAAAAAAAAAAAAAAAGAAAAGCATTGTTTATTTCTAAGGAAAGAACTGTATCCTGGGAATCAGAGGCCTAGGTTTCAATCCTGGAGGTGCCACTAATGAGCTCCTTGGGCAGGCACTGAAGATAACCAACATTTTCTGAGCATCTAGCATGTGACCAGCCCTGCGCTATGAACTTCACTCACACATATCATTTTTGTAACTGAGTTACTTTGAACTCTCACACAAATCACTTTGCTGTAGATATTTTTAGTATCTCTATTTTATAGATAGGGAAACAGGTACAGAGAGGTCAAGTATTGTGCCTGAGAGCAGTGGAGCCTGAACTCAGGCCCTAGTCTGTGTCAGCCTGCACCCCTCGTCCTTCCCTTGCCCCCTGATATGGCCTCTTGGTCTCTTGTGAATCTATCACTCAGGGCAGAAGAAACTCTTGGATTTTAAGAAACTGTTCTCTAAGACACCTTTCATATGATGTGATTTTTTTTTTTAAGATTTATTTATTTATGCATATAAGAACTGTGGTACAGGCCAGAGGTATGGTGGGTGAGAGGATTTACCAGAGACAAAGTAGGGAGCAGAATAGGCAGGCTGACTGAAATACACTGCTGAGGAAGGCAGTGGGCAAGACAGGAGAAGTCTGCTGCACCATGTGGGTATCTCCCTGGCAGACAGGGCATAGAAGTCCTGCTGCAGAGGCTGCGGATAGTTTCACAGTCCTGTACTTAACCCTTGCGCCACCAGGGAGGCCCTCATATGATGTGATGTCTTCACTATATTATTTCTGGATATGGGAAGAAGCTAAACCAAGTCTGGCCCAAGAACTTACATAGGAATGTAGCTTAGTGGTTTGAGTATCAGGAGTCAGCCTTCCCAAGATCGCAAGAGCCTTTATCACACATCTCAGGCAAATCATTTAACACCTCTGAGCCTCGATGTCCTCATCTATAACTCTCCTGGGATGAATAAGAGCATCTACCTCCTATGTTTTGTAGAGACGTAATTGAGATGATGCCTGTGGGGAGTCTAATACCCTGCACATAGCAAGCACTCCATGCATATTAAATATTTATTAACCATAATAATAATTATTATGAACTTACAAAAGAAAGCATCTCAAAGATTCCTGAAAGGGATGCCCACCGAGAAGAGGTAGAGACTCTGTCCTCAGAAAGGCCAGAGTTGTTCTGTTGACTAATTTTGGGTAGTAACTGCAAGTTCAAGGGCTCCCTGTCAGCCAAGTAGATGTCAGCTCCTTGGGGGCTCCAGTGATGCCTGAGGAGAGCTTTCAGCAACAGCAGGGCCAGGAGAAGAGAGTAACTAAAAGGCAGGAAGCCAAGAACCCACAGGAAACATTAGCCGGAGAAACAAAGTGTGCTCGGAAAAGCCCAGCCCGGGTGAGGGTTGGAGGCTTGAAGCTTGGAAGCAGGAAAGGGAGCCCCACAGAGAGTTCAAAGTAGCTCCCTGCTCCGCAGATGCATTTCTGACATCTGCACTGTTTTCTCTGATTACCAAAGCAATAATACTTTCGTACCTTACAGAACCACAGACAAGGCGGATTGCAAGAGTCACCTACCCAGGTTTAAAAAAAATCTTTTTATTGAAGCTTCATACATATAGAAAATCGTACAAATCATACTTGATGAGTTGTCTCAAAGTGAATGTACCTGGGTAGCTAGCACCCGGATGGTGGAACATGATGTTACCAGAACACCGCAAGTCCCCATCCAGTCATTACCAGTCCCTGCAAGAATCTGTTGATTGAGCCTCCCCGGTGGTGCAGCGGTTGAGCGCTGGGTTGAGAAGCTACCTGCAGCCTCTGCAGCTCCGGTTCGATCCCCGGCTGCTCCCCAGCCACCGGAGGAGGGTCCCACATGGTGCGCAGACCTCTCCTGCCGCCCGCTGCTCCCCTCTGCAGTGTACTTGGGTCCTTCTGCCTGCTCTGCTCCCCGCTCTGGCTCTGGTGAATTCTCTCACCCTCCCGCACTTCTGACTGTACCCAATGCTTGTATAAATAAATAAATAAATCTTTGAAAAAAAAAAAAAAGAAAAAAAAAAGAAGAATCTGTTGATTTATTTCACAGTTGTGTTTGTTTTAAACATTTAAATAAATGGAATTTTTTTTTTGCATTATACTTTCTTATGTATTTGTGATAAATAAATGGAATACACACAGTATTCCTTTTAGTGACTGGTTTCTTTCACTTAGTTGTGTTATGAGACTGAGCCATATTGCCTTTCAGTATTTCAGTGTGAGGATATACCACATTTTACTTACTCACTTTATCATCAAATATTGAGGGGTATTTGCAGCTTGTAGTAATTGTAAATAATGCTAAGATCATTCTTATGCATGTATTTCCATGAACATAAACGCTATACTCATTTCTTTGGTGCTTAAGAGTAGAATTTCCTGGGCCTCCCTGGTGGTGCAAAGGGTTAAGACACAACCTATGAAGCTGTCTGCAGCCTCTGCAGCATGAGTTCAATCCCTGGCCAGCCAGGGAGCCACCCACATGGAACAGCCAACCTCTCCTGTCTTGTCCGCTGCTCCCTTCAGCAGTGTATTTCAGTCAGTCTGTCTGTTCTGTTCCCCACTCTGTCTCTGGTGAATCCTCTCACCCCCCACACCTCTGGCCTGTCCCGCAGTTCTTGTATGCATAAATAAATAAATCTAAAAAAAAAAAAAACAAAAAAGTAGAATTTCCTGGTTTATAGGGTGTGCCTATGTTCAGCTTTGACTGTTACTGCTGCTCAAAGTTTTAAAAGAATATTCAAAGTACACACGAGAATTCATGGGCCTCCCTGGTGGTGCAAGGGGTTGAGTGTCAGCACTATGAAGCTATCTGCAGCCACTGCAGCATGAGTTTGATCCCTGGCCAGGGAGGTGACCCATATAGTGCAGCAGACCTCTCATGTCTAGACTCCTGCTCCCCTCGGCAGTGTATTTCAGTGGATCCACCTGTTCTGCCCCCTACTCTGTCTCTGGTGAACCCTCTCACCACCCCCCACACCTCTGGCCTGCACCCAAGCTCTTGTATGCATAAACAAATAAATCTTTAAAAATAAAAAGAATTCTATGTGGGCTCCTGAGAAATTTTGGAGTGTCACTAACTCACTAAGAGGATGAGGAGGGGGTAGTTCAATGGCATTTGTCCAGTGGATTGTCAGAATCCAACCCACCCAGGATACCATGGCCACATGACCTGCCCAAATTCCACTTTTTCCTGTTATCTCAACAGAGACTCTTCTCTAAACTCAACCTTACCTCTGGGACAGCACTGGATTCCACACTTGCTTACTTGCTCATCTTGGACTGGACTTGAGTTGTTTCTTATATTCATTCATCCATGTAAAAAATATTGGTGGGCCTCCCTGGTGGTGCAAGGGGTTAAGCACAACACGGTGAAGCTAACCGCAGCCTCTGCAGCACGAGTTCAAACCCTGGTTTGCCAGGGAGCTAATTCTGCTGCTGCTCCCCTCAGCAGTGTATTTCAGTCAGTCTCTCTGTTCTGCTCCCCACTCTGTCTCTGGTAAACCCTCTCACCCCCCCCCACATCTCTGGCCTGTACCCCAGTTCTTGTATGCATAAATAAATAAATCTTAAAACAAAACAAAACAAATATTGGTGCCTACAACTCATTGAATTGGAGCGATGCAAATACCCCTACCCCTGTGGAGTTAATATTCTAGAGATATTCATGGAGAAAAATATAGCATTACAAGGACACTAAGTAGAGTCGGGTACAGAGGCATGCAAGGTGGTCAGGGAAGGCCTGCAAGGCAGACAAGATCTGGATTATGTTTTATTAAAGATTTATTTATTTATGCATACAAGACCTGGGGTGCAGGCCTAAGGTGTGGGGGTGGCGGTGAGAGGACTCACCAGAGACAGCTGGGAACAGAACACGCAGACTGAAATACACTGCTGAGGGGAGCAACGGGCGAGTCAGGAGAGGTCTGCTGTGCTATGTGGGTAGCTCCCTGGCTGGGGATCAAACTGGTGCTGCAGTGGCTGTGGATAGCTTCATAATGCTGAGACTTAACTCCTTGTGCTCCCCTCTCTGTTTCTGGTGAATCCTCTTACCTCCCACTCCCCCCCCACACCTCTGGCCTACACCCCAGCTCTTGTATGCATAAATAAATCATTAAAAAATAAACAAATTTGCAAATGGACTGGCTGCAGAGCATGAGAGGGGAGTCCAAGATGCCTTGTTTCCACCAGGAGCCATGCCTGCACAGCATCCAGCCCTGAGTCCAGGTTCTATAGGTTGAATGGTGGATGCCTTTGCTGGCATCCTGGCAAAATTTATAGGCAGTCAAACTTTCTGTGTGAAAAATCTATTCTCTCTTGTCTCAGGGTTATTGTGATGTAAGTATTAAAACAATCACTGGAGTCATGCTAGCCAATCCAGCTTTGTCATTTACAAACTGTGTACCCTCAGGCAAGGTACATAATCTCTCGGAATCTAAGTTTCCTCCTTTGGAAATCTGGGGCAACAATAGTGTCTCCACCATTGGGTTGCTGGGGATACTGAGATAGTGTACATAAATAGGCTGGCATAGGGCCTAAGTAATACCGAAGCAGGGCTTAGGAAAAAACCTGTGTTAAACCAGTTCCCAATTAAAGCAAACATACAGAAGGCTAGGGAGTAAGGGTTATCTTTATTTGGGTTGCAAAGTATAAATACCAACCAGTTTTGGAAATACAGGTTGTAACAGTTCAGAAATGGCACCAGAAACTTCCAGAAGGGACCATGACAGCATACCTTTGCAGTTTCAGCAAGGTGGGTTTACACAAAAGCCTTCCTCACCTCCAACCTTTTCTATAGCAATTGGTAAGTTATCAGTTACGAAGAGCAGTCACCTCCACTGTCTCCTGTTCATCCTCAGCCTTTTTCTTTGCTAACACCTTCTCTAGACTATGCTCTGCTGCACTGACCCCTGCATGGAGGAGCACCAGAAGAATGGCAGGAGTAAGAGAAATGTCTTGACACAAGGGAAAATGGGTTCCCACTCTGTGGGCCTAGGGCCGTGGGGGGCGGGGAGTGAGGACCCAGGAAAGCTGCAGGCATGGCAACCTCTTCTGAGAATGGGCAGGGAGAGGACACAGGGAAACACCGGTATCCATTACACTTTGACATCAGCACCTTGGGCTTTCAGAACACAAAAGGTAGACAAAATCGCCTAGGCAAGACTGCAGTCCAACTCATAGAGTGGATCTCACAAAGTTAACTCCTACATCCTGACCATACAGAAGTCCCCCAGTGGCACTCTGATCGTGGAAGATCTTCAGAAATGTGGACAGACAATAGGTGACTACAGACGGGTCACAGAGCCCATCTCAGATTTGTGGCAGAGAAGTGCAATGCTGAGCCAGACGGTGGGGGATGTGGGGGCAGGGGGAGGGCCAGGAAAATGCCAAAGTAACAGTCTAGGCACTTGAATTATTATTGTTAGATTGTTAAAAACTAAATAAATTAACATACATAGAATAAAATAAATATATAATTTAAGAGGCATTTTACAAACAAACAAACAAACAAACAAAAAATAGTTGTTATTTTCCCATCTTGGTAAAAGTCCCAAAATTCAGAGTTCTCAGGCTTGTGGTATTTCACAGTTAGCTCATCAAATCCAGAGCCGGGGGGTGGGGTCCAAATAGCAGACCCCTTGGTGGCTACTTGAGTACATGGCTTCTCAGCCTTTGTTACTTCTTCCCAGTCCACAGGTCTTTCCTTCTTTCTCTCCTTCTTCTTTTTCTGTTTCAAAGATCCTGGAGCATATGGAATTTAACTGGCATCTGAATCCAGAGGATAAGAGTTTAAACAAACTTATGGGGTAAGTGGGGCTTGGTGGAGGGGAATCGGAAGGGCATGAAGGTCTCTCATTTTTGCCTTCTTCTGACCCAGATCCGGTTGAACATACTCTGTTTGGCACTTGAAGGCTCTGGTATTTTGGCGAAGCTATTATGAGAGAGACCCGATCTAGATAGCAACTGGGGACGAAGGGAGTCTTCGTGGCTAGCTGTGAAGTCCTTCCCCTCTGCAGAGTCTGCAATTAGCTTGTGTCTTCTCAGAGGTAGCGTTCCCCAGACGATTCCTACAACACAAAAGGAAGGCACCGAAAGCCAGCTGTAAGAGGCTCCAGGCCCAGTCTGAAGAAGTGGAACGATCATCTGGGAAGAGTTTGGGAAGGAGCAGGGCTGAGGACAGGAGGAGCTGTCTTCTCAGAAACTTTCTTGGGTCTCTATTAACTTTCCTAAGTGGAGATGAAGCACCATCAACTTATCTGAAAATAATTCTGCCATAGGACCCTGACTCCACAGTAGCCTCCCTGCCAACCCCAGTCAAGAGAACTCAGCACAAAGGCACAGACTCAGGAGAGGAGGTGAAGGCACCGCAGGGCAAAGGATGGACCATTACCTTGAGCACAGGTCTCTCTCAGTGGGAAGTAGTCATGCCCAACTTCACTTTTTCTTCATTCTCCACATCATAACCTCCTCTCCTGTGGTACCTGAGGAAAATGAGTTTTGTGAGTAAGCCCTGCCTACTATGACAAGCTGCAGGCCACAGAGCAGGTCCTTCCAGAGGATGCTGTCATGGTGATTCCCTCTGCTCCTTAGAAAAGTCCAGAGGGCATGGCAGCCCAATAGAACTCTTATCGAACCCAGCTGCCTCGAGGGAGGCCTGTCTCTACAATTTGTTAAGACCTTTCGCCTCATTTATATAATCCTCACATCTTGTGAAGTAGGAGGAGAGAGATTACAATCACTAAAAGATTATAATCCTTGGAAAGGATTGGCCTTTCTACAGATGAAAAAGGGCATAGAGTGCTTGGCAGGCCTCCCCCTTCTAGAATACAACCTGGATTGGAAACATGGCCTGAAGTCAAGATGCCTCAGGAATGGAAGGATATGGTACTAGTACCTTAATACCAAACCACACACTAATGATGTCAAGGAACAGAGGCGGGAGGAAGAACTGTAAAGAGGAAGCTCCAGGGTGGGCTGCAGGGACTGTTGAGGGAAGCACCACCGGCCATGACTGGGCAGTTTGTCCTGGGCCCTATGCACTAGACTCACATCATGCCAGAGCAGCCAGGCTCCCAAAGAACCTGTACCCAGGAAAGTCAGACCCCTAACCCAGGAATTGGGAGGGTTGGAGTGCTCGTGTGACCTCTAGGCAGAAAACCCAGGAGAAGGAAGAGAAATGGGAATGATTGGTAGCAGCAGTCTGCAGAAGCCCCTAATACTCACCTAAATATGAGAAGCCCCACGATGACGAGCAGACAGACGGATGACAACACCACAGCCACCACAGCCAGGATGGTCGTGTGGTCATAGGTATACAAGCGATTTTCCACAGGTAGGCTCAGTCCATGACACCTCTCTCCGTGGTAACCTGGGTGGCAGCTGTTTCAAGAAAAAACCAAGAGGAGATGAGGTCTGTGGTTTGGCCTCTCCCCTGACAATGGCCCACGTACATGAGCTGAACCCCAGTACCCACGCCCTCAGTCCATCAGTACCTGACATGATCCCAGCCTTCCTCTATCCTTTGGGAGGAGACTTAAAGCCCCTCTGAGGGCTCTGTGGTCCTCCTTCCTCACTCCATGCCCTCACCTCTCCAGTCCCTGTGGTTCTCTGGCCTGAGATTCCTGCTCCAGGCAGGGAAAAAGCGAGGGAGGACTTCAAGGTCTTGGCTAGATATATTCCATGTGTAGATGATGTATTACATGTGTGTCCAAACCTTCCATTGAAGCCAGTTAGAGGACTAGGCACAAAAGCTAGTGGGCTGAATGAGGAGATTTAGTATCACTCCCTCTAGGGAGGCCCCTCAACACGGTGACCAGAAATAAACCCAGCCGTCCCCACCAGTGCTTCCAGCATCCAGGCCCTCTCGCCTGCTGCCGGCCTATTAATAGGCCTGTTCCTTTGCCAGGAGTCATTTTTCTCAAGTTCCCTTCATTTAACTCCCAGTTCCCCCTGGGGTGCAGAGCCCAACTTGAGAGCTGCAACACAGCCCCTAGGTCTGAGCGCTGGGCTACCGGGCCTCCTTCATCTCAGGACAAACCGAGATAACATCTTCTCACTCTGCTATCCTGCCAGAGCATGGAAGAATGTCAGAAACAACCTTTTGGCTCTTCTAACTCAAGAAATAAATCAGATGGCAACACAAAGCATTTCCCGGACACCCTTAGGAAAACTCGGAAGCACTTACAATTGAACGAGCACATGCACGTCCCTTCCTTTATCTGAGGCCCCAGAAACCCTTTGATGTAGGCAGGAGCCCCAAGTTACAGCAAGGCAGAGCTGTTTTCCCCACACAAAGTAGAGACATGGATGCGGGTTGTCTGAGTTCAGTGAGCCGCCCACTCGAACCTGCAACTGCCCACCTAATCAGGGGGTGCAGTGGCGCAGCAGTCTGGGGACTCTAGGCCATGTGATGCTGCAGGAAGACTGGGAACCTGGTGGCCCTCTATTCAGAGCTTGGCCTCCTCTAGGAAGGAGGTACATCTGGTGCCTCAGAACAAGGAATCCCTTCTTCTGACCGAGAGGAAGTGGACCTGTCTAGAACTGGCAGCAGCCAGGCTGCCCCTGTCTCCTGCCCAGCACCTCCACCTGCCCCAACTCCTCCTGGGCACCTTTGGGAACCAACTCACTGCAAGATAAATGCAAGCCCACTATACACACAGTGGAGCACATGTTTCCTCTCCGAGCCTCTCCACACATCTGCCCCACAGGCCCGGGTGGACACAAACCACCCCTGTCCTGAAGGATGTGGAAGAAGTTCTCAAATGTTCCTGAAAAGGTCACTGTATCCAACAGGATATAGTTTATATAACAAGTCACACCTAGCACACTGGACACTATCTTTATGGAGTAGCTCAATTGCAACTCCTAACACTCCAGTAGGGCAGACACTGCCCTGTTTGGCAAATGGAAAGGCTAAGATTAATGGTCAGAGAGATTAAGTGATTTGCCAAAAGTTGCATGACTAGGCAGCAGGAAGGCAAAGACTAGGAACAAGTCTTCATAGACTGCAAATTCATGATTCCACTCTGAACGTCCATGTCCCCCTGGGAAACGCATATCTGATGGGCTGATGGGCCCTGACCTTGCTCTCTACCTACATCAGTAGTAGTAGCAGCAGTAATAGTAATAAAGAATAATAAATAGCAAACACTAAAGGCCACAAAGAGCCAAAGTCCTCTCTGCTGACTGCTTTACAAGGATCATTTTATTTCACTTCTAAACATTTTATAAAGCAAGAGTTACTAGCTTCACTTTTAAGATGATGGGACTGAGGCTTAGCTTCTGTTGGAGAACCTGCTCCAGGTTGCAAAGCCCTGAGCGATGCAGCCAGGATAGAAGCCCGCAGTCTGGGTGACTTCAGACACTGCTCTCCTGGCGGAGGGAAGCTGAATTTGAGTCTGTTTTTCATTTCCAGTCCATCATTCAAACCCCACAGGTAGTTACTCAGATGATAGAAATAAAACTTGGCCTCAGAGTCCTGCAATTCAGTTATATAATCCTTGCACAGCCACCCTGAGTCAAAAGGATAATAATGTAAACATCCTAATATTAGCCCCTCCCCCCCTGCAACTGACTCTGGCTGCCACCGCAAGGAGGGGGACAAGTACATTCCAAGCATCTACTGGGTGGGGGCAATATCGTGTGTCTTGCCCAGAGCCATCAAACTGGGACACGTTTCTCCTATCATGTCTGTGACCCATTTTACAACTTGTCTTACAAGAGAAGCAACAATCCTCTAGGATCCAGAGAAGTCTTCTAAACGGGTTTCTCCGCCTGGAGCCCAGCAGGTGGAGCCCACCATTTGACAGAACACATACATTCCAGACTCGTCTGCTGCTTTTTCTTTCTTTCTTTTTTCTTTTTTTTAATATTTATTTTTATTTATTTATGCATACAAGAACTGGGGCGTAAGCCAGAGGTGCAGGAGTGAGAGGATTCACCAGAGACAGAGTGGGGAGCAGAACAGGCAGATCTACTGAAATACACTGCTGAGGGGAGCAGTAGGTGAGACAGGAGAGGTCTGCCAGGCCATGTGGGTCAGCTCCCTGGTGGGGGATGGAATTCATGCTTCAGTGGCTGCCAATAGCTTGATAGTACTGAGACTTAACCCCTGCGCCACCAGAGAGGCCCTCTGCTATTTCTAGCCAGGTGATCTTGAGAAAATTACTTTTATCTTCCCAAGCTCCAGTTTCCTCAAGTGAAACACAGAATATTAAATACCTGCCTCACTAGAGTACTCTAAAGATCAAATGACAGAATATATGTAAAAGCACTTAGTAAAAGGCGAAGTCCCACATACATGTGAGTTATTATATAATCAAACTTCAGAAAGTACTGCCCATACCCTGGGGAACGGGGACAGGGTCACCAGAGGCAGACAGAGCCAACGAGAGGGGTTCTCCTCATTCCTCTCGGCATCTGGACAGGGAGGCCAACCAGAGCCTCCAAACCTGTCTCCATGGGCTCTCAGTTCATCTGCCCCCAGGGTTTCTCCAGCCACAGGAAACTCTGCAACCAATTTTTGGGTCAGCAGCCAGTCAGGAGCCCTAGGAAACTGGTCTTTAAAGCAACTTTTGGCTGGTGAGACAAAAGGGTTTTCCTGTGGATGGTGGCTGCGGAAAGCTGGTTTAGGAAGTCAGCTAGCCTGCCACGGTGCTGGGACACACCCTGGCTGGCGGTTCCTGGGTCTGGAGGCAAGGAGGAGCCACAAGGGCCCCAGATATCATGCCCAGACGTCTCATTCTCCTAAAGTGGGAGCCCTGTGACTTCTTGTGGCCTTCTGTCTGGAGTACCGAGGCAAAAGGCAGCCCAACCAGACTAGAATCCCGCTGTGAGTCTGCTAGGAAGCAGGCACAAAGCTTCCAAATTAGGTTGCCATGCTCTTAGGCTAGCAAAAGTCTTAAGAGACCTCTAGGATAACAGCTGTTCTCTATAAACTCCAGTTCAAACTCTGTAAGGACAGGGACAGGGAAGAAAGATGCCAACACCCTGGGACATGAAAAGCATGTGGGCCTGGAAGTCAGGCACCTGAGTCCCTGCCCTGCTTCCATCCACTTATTTAGCTGTTGATCTCAGGCGAATCACTTCCTATTCCCTGGCTCTAGTTTCCTCATCTTTAAGCTAAGGGAGCAAAGCCTGCCTGCCCTGGTTACCCAGCAGAAGGCATTTGAAAAGCCCAGTAAGGGGCCACATCTCCTCAAGAATAGCATCTGGCACCAAGTGAGTAGGTGCTCAACACACACCTTCTGGGCACAACTCACATTAAATGTAAACTCTGAGGCTCTGGGGCAAAGCAGAGAAGCCGGCATCACCACACCCTGGGGCCAGCCTGCACACCCTAAGGTGTACCTAAGTTCTCTGGACTTAGCGAGTCCATCCCGCCCAGCACTGTGGGGAGCAGCCTTTCAAGGGTTCCCAGCTGAGCACTGGCAGTTCATCCACCAACGCCCTGGACCAGTTTGGCCCGGACAGATTCCTGGCCTCAATCCACCCTGACTCCACTCAGAGTCACTGCTTCCGCCCTGTGCTAATCATGCCATTTTACAAATTTAAGACAAACATTTCCTGCCCTGTCCCAAGACATTCAGAAGGATGATATGAGGACTCTCCCTGCCACTCTTAAGCAACCTCCTCCAATGCCAAGCTCCTGCCAAGGATGTTATAGGAGAGGAGACACAGTGAGGGCTGGGGGAAAGTGACAGGGCTGCCTGTCAACTGCCAAACATGGGGCAGCTATGCCATGTGAACTCAGGCGTGACGAGAGGGCTTTAAAAAGCCCAGGTATCTACACCAACCAGGAGAAGAGATTCCAGGCTGCTAGGCGTCTGCGCACCCAACAGTCTCCTGCCCTATCCAGAGTCTCCCCAGTCACAGAGCCTGCCACCCTACAGGGACCCTGTGCCCAGCGGAAGAGAATGGATGTTTGCAGCCTGACGCGCACTGGCCTCAGGCACACTGGCGACATTATGCCTGCCAGAGAGCATGGCAGTGCCGTCATCCCTGAGAGGTTGCCAAGGCCGCCGTTTGCTGGGCTTGGCCTAGCAGAGCAGCTGGGGAACCCACAGCTCCTCCACCCACACCCCTGCCCAGGGAAAGGGTGGTGCTGCGTGATGGGGGCTGATGCTGGCTGGGTTGAGTTCCATTTCCCATTAATCTTGCACAAAGGAAGTGTTCTCCCACCCCATGGCCAAAGGCCAGTACCCTCCATGTCCCCCCATCTGCTAGGCCTTGCGGGAGTGGGGAAGAAGGGAGGAGGGGCTTCACCCTGTTTCTACAATGACTACTCTCTGTAGGGGACTGTCATGCCTTAGAATCAACCCACATTTGCTCACTTGTGTGCACACAAGCCTGAATGCACACACACCTGCCCAGAGGAATCGAGATGCACCTCACACCTGCTTAAGGGCTCAGGAAGGGAGGTCCCAGGAACTCCACTGCACCCAGGAAGCCCACTCTGCCATGTTCCCTACTGCCTTCTCCCATGCAGAGCAGGGCATGAGGCATGATGTCATCAGCTGTCTGCTCTCCCAGCCACATGCTCATTTCTGGGTGAGAAGGAAATGTCCCCAAGGATGAAAGAGCGTCACAAACCCACGCCACAGGAAATTGCATCCTATGAGGAGGGAGCCCCTTCCGCTAACTAAAAATATTTTCCCTCCTCCCAACTTCCGTGCAGAGGTGGAGAAGAAACTGGGTAGAATTATGAGCTCAAGGAACAGTGACAACGAGGAACAGTCACGTGCTGACCAAGCATGCTGATGAGAGCCGGGGCAAGGGACACTTACACACAGGATGGAGCGCGGAGCTCCTTCACATATTTGCATTCTCCGTGGATGCAGAAGTCCTTGTATTTCCGAAGGCATGGGTCTCTCTTCTTCCCTAGCCCTTTGCCCTTCTTTCTTCTTTTCCCACGCTCCTCTTTGCTTGGTGTGGCCAGAGCTTGTGGCTTGGAGGAGAAAGCAACTGCAGGAGAAAGGCACCCTGTTAAGTCTGACTCCCGGGGAAAAGAATCAAAACAACACAGAGTCTGGAAGGAGAATGAACTCATGGCTCAGTGCCTTCCAAGGTCTAAGGAAGACTGGGCAGCACCCCCAGAGAGCGGGAACGTTCCCTCAGGAGGAAGCGGAGGCTGGGGAGTCCCAAGAGAGGCATTTCACAAACTCAGTGTAAGAGTCTAATTCCAAGAATGCTAACCTCTGTCAAGTACCTGCAGCCGACTGGGCAGTTCTAGCAACCTCATCCCCACCCACTGTCCATCACCATTCCTTTTCTCTCTCACACCCACGTGGTTCTATTTTGGCCTTCAATCACTCTCATTTCCTGACGCTTCACTCAGTGACCCACTTCAGGAAGACACTGTCAGAGATAAAAATTGCTTCTGGAGAAGGTATTCGGAGGGTTTTTTTGGGGGGGATGGGGGTTCATAGGGAGGATCCTAAAATAAGAACAGTGCTTTGCATATTTGAAAGTTGCTAAGAGAATAAATCCTGTATGTTCTCATTGCAAGAACAAAGATGTTACTATATATGGTAACATATTAATATTAGAGACTTACTGTGATGAACATTTCACAATATGTACAAGTATCCATCATTATGTCACACATCAATTCTAACTAATGTTTAAATCAATTACACCTAAAAAAAAGAAAGCAATGCCCATATCCAGGTAACTCCCTCTGGGGCACCCATTATACCAAGTTCAGGGACAGGACAGCAAGCAAGTCACCCTTGGTTAAGACTTTGTTTTTTGTTTTGCTTCAAGTAAACTATTACCCTGCGCTAAAACCCTGTAGAGGGCCCCTGTGAGCCCTTTACAGCTTGCCACTTCTCTCAAAGGCCCGCTCACATTTATCTCCAAATGTCCTGTTTGGAATTCTTTAGGATGGGGAGTTCAGTGTGTCCCTGAGGTAGAAAGATGGAAAGAAAGAAGCTATCCAGAAGAAAGTGGGACAACCATGACTCTGCCTTTCCATACCTCTAAGGGGGAAAACAACCTTATACCGACATCCAGCTGTGAGTGACCATGGACTATGCTCATCAGCTCTAGGGTCTGATATCAGCTCCCCTACCACTTCTCCCAGAAGAAAAAAGGTGCCCGCTGCCCATGGCTGCAGCCATTTAGCTGGCAAAAGGGTGAGCACCATTACAGTAGACTGGAAACCTAGGAGCTTTTAGCTGGAAGTGACGTCAAAGATTACCACGGCTTTCCATTTTCAGATGAAAATCCTGAAGTACCAAAAGGCAGTCGTGAAGTCACGAAGGACTAGAATTAGAACTAAGGCCTCTAGATTCTCTATCAATGGCTCCTTCCCAACCTTCAAAGCTCCTGTAGACAGCCCTCTCCCCTCCCCTGACAAGTCTAGAACACCTGAGATATTGAGCCAGGAATGAGACAATGAATAGGCTCTGAAGTCAGCAGATTTGTGCTCCAATTTCAGCCATGTGATCTTGGGTAGGCTGCTTAATCTCCCTGAACCTTGGGTTTCCCAGTAAAAGTGGATAGCAAGAGATCCTATCTCAGAGGGGTGCTACAATGATTACATGAGCCAGGATAACATGCCAAGTGCCTAGAACACAGTAGGCACTTACTAACTGGTAGCAGTTATTTATTTTACATGGATTCTGAGACCTAAGAAACTATTCATTCAGCAAAGCAAAGAGAGGCAGGTGACAATTATCCCATAGTCCCCAGCTTTCTGTGGTGCAGACCCAGCCTCCCCCAGAGCTCAAGAGGAGAGACAGAAGCTCAGAGGGACCTGGTGATCAGAACTGTGGTGAAACTGAGGCAGAAGGGCCCAGTCAATCAGGGGAGAAAGAGTGACAGGGTGTCAGCCAGGCTCCTGCTGGGGAGAGGGAATAGTGAGTCAGGTCTGTAGAGGTATGAAGAGCAGCCGTGTGGGTGGAGAGTGAGTCACAGCCCAACTCTGCCCAGCCTAGGAGGACAGGGCCAGGGGAATCCAGGTTGTTCTGGCCAGGGTGACTTCAGAGGGTCATTGGGAGAGGATGAAGGGTGGAGCCTGGGCTCAGCTTTTCAGCAGACCCTTGCTTTAAACAGAGCAGATGCCGCATCGAAGGGAAGCGCCGGGTGAGGAGGAAGGCTGCCTGAAGAGCAGGCGGGGTTAGAACAGGTAGGTAGCTTTCCAGAGTCATTCCAGGGCTCCAGAACTCAGTCCCTGCTCCACCCTCAAGAATCGCTACAGGTATCTGGGGGCAGGGAAGCAGGCAATGCCTCCCTTCTGGACTCTGCCCTGTGCCTGAACTCAGTGACAGCTACATCTGTAGCTCTTGGAATCTCTCAGATTTAAAGTGATCAGGAAATCCCATCTTTGGGCTAGGGTTTGCAGACACCCAGCATTTTAATTCGCTCCTAAGCACCCAGTACTCACCATTCATAGCCTCCCCCGAGGTGTTTGCTTCACCTAATGAGAACAAGAGCTCCTCACCCCATCTGTTTCTCCAACCTGGAGACAGGTGGATTGGTGGAGACTAAGATGGCACACCTACTATGTTCCTAGCATTTCCACATCTGTTATTTTATACTCCCTATTATACATAATAAGGAGTTAGGACTTGCTCCCATTTTTCACATAGAAGCTGTAAGGAATAGCATCTGAACCATTCCTTGTTCCTATCAACCAGCTCACCTTAGAGGATCCCAGACTTCTTCCCTGTCTCAATTCACCCCAAAGTGTCTGAAGGTCCATGTGAAATGCAAGAGCAAGAAGGACAATGGGACCCATACCCCAGGAGAGCGGGACCCTTGACGGGCAGAGTAGATTTCCCTTCAAGTTCTCCAGGAATACCTGCAAACCACAGGTGTGCCCACACTGCATGACCCCCGATTCTCGGATGGACTTATTCTTCAACTGCCCCCAGGGGTCAAGGATAGACAGCCCCGCACACACCTCTGAAAAGGTCCAGGTCTGCCTCTTTCAAGTCCTGGACATCCCGGCTCCGGCTGCCTCCCAAGGGCAGCAGCTGGTCCGTTGATTCAGTGGGTGAGTCCAGGTTGCTGTTTCCGACCGCCAAGCCTCTCCGAAGCCGCTCCAGGCTCTCCCCGGTCACCAGCGCCGAGAACACTGCGGGTGAAGGGCGAGGCTGCATCAGACCTCTCGCCCAGACCCCCGGCCGCCACGCACGGAGGCCGGCGCCCGCTCGCCGGAGATCACTGGCCCCACCAAGTGGCCCGCGCCGGGGGCGCTGCCGCAACCTTCCCCCAGTCCCCTCAGCACAGTGTCCCCATCCCCCCGACCTCCGGAGGCGTGGGCTGCCCTGTTACCTGCAGCCAGAAAGAGCTTCAGCACCACCGACGGCAGCAGCTTCATGGTCCCGGACTCGAGGAGGCGAGAAGGCAGCAAGCACTTTGGAGGCGGAGGCCACGGGGCGCTGGCACCGGAGCTGGGGCCGACGGAGCGCAAAAGATTCCGCCGGGCACCGTTCGCGGGCGGCCTCTGGGTGCAAGCCTGGCCGGGACCTGCGCGGAGCTCGCGGCCGCGGGGCGTCTGTCTGCTCGCTCCGCTCCTCCGCCAGCCCCAGCCCTGCGCGCTGGTCAGGCCGGTCAGCCGCGTGCAGCTCGCAGCTCCCTGGATCGACTGAGCGCTCCGCCGCGCGCGGCCGGGAATAAGGCTCCGCGAGGCGCCGAGGCTCCGCCCGCCCGCGCCGCCCCTTCCCCCCTTCGCCACCCCTCCCCCTCCCGCCCTGGGAAGCCGGCCCCGCTCTCTGCGCCGCCAGCGCAACCCCGGATCCCGCGGGCGCGGCTGGGGAACGCGGCGCGAGTAGGGGGCGGGGCTCACATTTTTTGGGACCAGGCCCGGGCGGGCGCCGCCTGATTGTGGGTAGGGCTGCTAACAGGCAGGTGGCGAGGGCGGTGCTACCTTTCCCTGAAAGCTTGTGGCGCTGCAGCCTAGGGACTGCTGAGCTGAGCTCTGCCCTTGGACACACCTCTTTGCCTCTCCTCTTCCAGGCCTGGTCCCTCAGGCCATCCCTGCAACAAGCCAGGGGTCTCCTCCCACGTCACCGTCTGAGTTTTGGGAGCCTGCTTGTTTGCCTATCAGCATAAGTAATAAATAATCATTAATTCATCTGTCATTTGAAGATTAGATGGGGAGAAAAAGGAACCCTTATATACTGTTGGTGGGAATGTAGACTGGTCCAGCCCCTCTAGAAAACAGCATGGAAGTTTCTCAAAGGATCAAAAATAGATCTACCATATGATCCAGCAATTCCACTCCTAGAAATCTACCCGAAGAATGCAAAAACGCTAATTCAAAGGGATGGATGCACTCCTATGTTCACTGCAGCAGTAGTTACAATAGCCAAGTCATGTAAACAACCTAAGTGCCAAAGGACAGATGAGTGAATTGAGAACATGCGGTACATACATACAATGGAATACTACTCAGATATGAAAAAGAGATGTGCTCTTGCCATTTGCAACAAGGTGGATGGAACTGGAGGAAATAATGCTAAATGAAATAAGTCAGAAGGAAAAGGACAAATACTGATGTTCTCACTTATGTGTGGAATATAGAGAGCCCAACATGATTTTATTCCTAGGCATCTAGTTCCAGCCAGAAGGCCAGGAGTCATCCTGACTCTCTTTTTTTCAATCTCCGTATCCAGTCCATTACCAAATCCTGTTGCTTTTACTTCCAGATGTCTCAAAGGCATTCATGTCTGTCCATCTTCACCATGTGCCAGGACATGCTGGGAGAGAGCTCTATGGTTTGACATTCAGAGTCCACAAATTGGTCCATCCAGAGCCACTTTCCTGATTGGGTCCATGTGTAGGGGTAAAAACAGGCCTACTATCTATTTACACACAGTCGAGCCCATTGTCCCTCGCCATCGCCATGTTTGCAGGGGTCACTTTGACTCTGTCCTCCTAACTTGTTGCAGCTGACCCTTCCCAGATCTAGGTTTCTAGAGTGCACTGGGATCACATCAGACCTAAGCTGGAATCCTACCTTTGCTCTTTTCTCTGTAATCTTGGACAGGATATTTAATCTCACTGAGACTATTTCCACATCTCTCAAATGGAAATCACATTGACGATGATGATACCTAATTTGCAGAGAGTGTTTTGAAAACTGAACAAGGAAACACATGTAAAGTCATTAGTATGGTGTTAGGCATATTTAAGCTCTTGATAAATGTGACCTATTACCATTATGGATATTTTTGTTGTTATCACTAAGCATTCTACTTTGACCACTCCATTCCCTTAGCAGTCACCTTTCTCTCCGTTGCCCCCAGGTCTGAGGCTCCATGCTGTAGTTGGACTGGTTTCAGACAGAAGCTCACCTGTCACCTATTTGGCGAATTGCCACTGTGGGTTCCTTTGGGTGGACAGTATCCGGCCTAGAGCCTAAGCAGATGGTCACCGCCCAGGCCACACCTTTGTTCTCCCTCAGCAGCTGCCTGATCACCTGTCCCCAAAACAAAGCCACCTTGGGGTCAGGGCTCTCCCTAGGGAAGGGCGGAGGGAAGCACTTCCTGACACACAGCCAAGTCACCCCCCCACCCTTTGCCAGGTTCACACCCTCTGCTCCTGTCCTGGCCTGCCTCTCTCTTCGCACGCTCTGTCCTTCCGCCTTCTCACCCCCACATCAGCCTCAGTCCCATTCATGGGGCAACTCCAGGCTTTCATCACACCTCAGAACCTCACCCCAGCTAGATTTGTATGTCAGTCAGGTTTATGGGAAAGACCTGGAAAAAGAAAACCAAAGAGCTGACATGGATTTCTCATAGTCACTTCCCCTCTCAGAAACTTGAATGTCCTCTGATAAAAAAGGAATCACAATTCATCCTGGGGCAACCTCATTAAGTCATTTACTGCACACACATTAACTGCTTTTCTGACACTAGAAACACAGCAATATGACTGCCAATGGCATGTTTTCATGAAACTTACATTTTGTGGTAGGAGGGGGGACAGGCAGCACAGGCAATAAATCAGGAAAGAAAAATAGATCCTATAATGGCAAGTACTCAGATGAAAGTTGAAATACCACGCTGCACTTCAGGGTGCTGTGTCCCAGGCTTGGGGGGGTGACACTTTAGATTGGGGACTGATTGGCAAAGGCCTCAATGAACCATTGACATGTAAGCTGAGGACTGAATAAGAAGGAAACAGACTTGTGATCATCCATGGCAAAGCATTCCAAGCCATGTCACTAGTGCAAAAACTGAGGTGGGCACAAGCTTGAGGAGCAGGGAACAGCAGGAAGGTCAGAAGGAAGGAGGAGTCTGAGATAACGTCAAACAAAAGCCTATTGACAGGGGCTTCCCAGGTGGCACAGTGGTTGAGGGTTGAGCGCTGGGTTGTGAAGCTGCCCACAACCTCTGCAGCAACCTCAGCAGCACTGGTTCGATTCCTGGCTGCTCCCCGACCACCCCCCACGCCCCGGCTGCTCCCTGGTCCCCCCCCCCCCCCCGCCCCGTCACCGGAGGAGGGTCCCACATGGCGCGCAGACCTCTCCTGCTGCCCGCTGCTCCCCTCAGCAGTGTACTTCGGTCCTTCTGCCTGCTCTGCTCCCTGCTCTGGCTCTGGTGAATTCTCTCACCCTCCCGCGCTTCTGACTGTACCCAGTGCTTGTATAAATAAATAAATAAATCTTAAAAAAAAAAAAAAAAAAAAGAAAAGCCTACTGACAGATGATGGAGGACCTTACAGGTCAAGGTGAACATTAAGTTTTGTTCCCTATTACTGTATCAAGTGAAAGGTGGATGGGAGAACCCAGTTATGCAGGATTCTTTCATGTTCCCCCTCCTCCTTCACAGGCCTCCCCCACCTGCTCGCTGACTGTCAAGTGCCAGGACACACTCCCAGAGAAAGGCTTCTCCACTTTCCCTGACTGTGGTATTGACCTTGAGCCAACAGGCTTGGACACTTACTGGCCCTGAGCCACCAGTGAGTCAGAAGGGGGCAAATCCAGAAAGAAACCCTGGCATCCTGCTCCCCTAGCCCTGTGCTGGGTTCCCAGGCCTCTGGAGAGTCAGGCTCCCTGGGACCCGGTGCTGCTGACTCACTGCTAGGCCATCCAGACCTTCATTTGGGGAGAGCACTGGCAAGTCAGTAAGGAAGAGCTGGGGGAAGTGGGCACTGGTGATGACAAGAAAAGAAAGAGCGAGATTCTGGAGGGAGCACCCTGAGTCTCTTCCCCACTGTGGCTGAGATATCTATGGTTGTAGAATGGCTCCCCAAGCTTGGCTGTGCCTCAGAATTGATTCAGGATAAAGAGGTCCAAGCCTCACCCCAGTTCGCTGAATTAAAAATCTCCTGGGAGTGGGGCCCAGGCATTTATACTTTCAATGGATAACTCTAACATCAGTCAGGTTCAGAGAGCACTAGTCTGCATAATTAAACAGGATTATGACTCAGACATCTGAACAAAATCTGAACCTCTAAGGCAGAGGGGAGGAGCTTGAAGTCATACCTTCCAAAGCTTAACCCTTTACCTGCATGACCTTTTGTGATTCTCACTACAGCCCCACCAGCCATCCTCCAATTTTTTTTAAAGATTTATTTACTTATTTTTAATTTATTTATTTATTCATACAAGAACTGGGGTAGAGGAAAGAGGTGCAGGGGGTGAGAGTATTCACCAGAGACAGAGTTGGGAACAGAACAGGCAGATCTACTGAAATACACTGCTGATGGGGAGCTGCAGGAGAGACAGGAGAGGTCTGCTGCGCCATGTGGGTCACCTCCCTGCTGGGGATTGAACTTGTGCTGTAGTGGCTGCTGATAGCTTTCGTAGTGCTGAGACTTTAGCCCTTGTACCACCAGGGAGGCCCCCATCCTCCAAATTTTAAAGGCTTGTAGCTAAACGAGGTGAGTAGCTACCACAGTTGCCCAGCTAGTATCAGCCTTAAGTTGAATTCCTGTCTCCTTGAGCCTGTGCTCCTGCTCTCCACAGGATCCTGAACAAATGGATGAGACCACCGCCGCTGGCTCTCTGCTTCTGTGGACCGTAACATCAGCAGCTTTACTGGGACTCTATCTGCTCTGGACGTGATGATAACACTCTCCACCTCACAGGCTGGAAGGAGGATCAGTTAAGGGCAGCAAGGCACCCCGTGCAACGGGTAGGGTACCCTTTCGGAGCCAGACAGCCCGGGGTTTAAATTTTGGCTCTGCTATAATTTTAGCTTTCTAACTTTGGACATGTTAGTCAACTTCTCTGACCTATGGTTTGCTCATCTGCAAAATGGGGATAATAATAGGACCTATTTTTTATAGGGTTTGTGTGATGATTAAATCAGATCATATATATAAAGTGGAATAGGATGCCTGGCACACAGTAGGTGCTTCCTGGTGATAGCTCTTATTAAAACAAATGCTCCCCTCCCTCACTCCCTGCTTCTCTCCCTCTCTGCCTCCTTCTCTCCCTCCAGTTCTCTCTCTCTCTCTTCCTTTCTCTCTCCTTTCCTGTCTTTAATTGGAAACTTACTGGCTGCTTTATCCTGGGCCAGCCACCTTCAGAACTGAAGTTGAAGTGGTCCCTCCGATAGGAGGTGCTCATGCTTTATGGATGCAATGGTGATCTGCAAGGCCTCCACCCAAGACAGCAACCTGACTCAGAGCTCAAGTAAAAGCATGTGCTCCCTGAGGGAGGGAATTCAGTCACCTCCTTCCACTCTGACAGGAGACATGAGTTCTAAGCACACCCAGAACTCTGCTGGCTAGAGAGCAGGTTTAAGAGGGCCTCCAGTGGGGGTACTTGGTTTTTTGTTTTTATTTTTTAAGATTTATTTATTTATACATACAAGAACTGGAGTATAGGCCGGGGCGGGGAAGGGGGTCAGTTGAGAGGATTCACCAGAGATAGGGTGGGGAACAGAACAGGCAATTCTACTGACATACACTGCTGAGGGGAGCAGCGGGCAACCCAGGGGAGGTCTGCTGCGCCATGTGGGTTTAACCCCTGTGTTTAATCCCTGTGCCACCAGGGAGGCCAGTGGGGGTACTTGTAGTGTCAAGTGGCCACACACCCAGAGTTAACCCAAACCTGGAAATTGAGGGTAAGGGTTCATTGCTCCTTCCCCCAAACTGGCTTCATCAACTCTGCTCTCTATCTGGATGTGATCCAGATGATCAGGCATTTTTTAGGGTGCACCTGTATTTGAACTCACGCCTGCCCTTTGGAGTTCCTCACTCCTTCTATGTTAACTGGGGGCTCCTGGAGGCGGTGCCAGATCACACTTCCTGAAAATCCCTGGCTCACAATTTGAGTTGGGTGAAGAATAGGAATGGATGAGCTAAGGAGGGAATTTGGGCAACTCAGGAACTCCTGTTATCTCCAAAAGATGCTGATGAAAGGACATGAATGTGCTTGGCTCAGGCCTGGATTCCCTGCCATCCTCCTTCACTTCCAGGCTCATTTCTGTGAGTTTGAGACATTGACATCTCCAGCCCCAGAACTTTACCCCTTGAGATCTTCCCTAACGCAGATACAGGGAAGGGGTGGGGAGTCCTCAGTCATCCATCACACAGCCACCTCACTGGCTGTAAAGCCTCAGGCTCCTCACAAGTAAAATGAGAAACTAAACAATTGTTCCACATGCAGACACTGGCCACTGACATCACCATGAATTGTCTGCCGCCAGGCTGCTGTCAGTTTCAGAGACAATACATGACAATTCTCAGCGCCTGGTCTACGGGCTCGACCACCGTTTTCTCTGGGCCTCAGTTTCTTCAGCTACAAATGAGGAGAATTACAACCCATTAGGAGGTTCTTGTGACAAGGAGGAGACAGCATCACTGAACGTATTTAGCAAAGTGGAAAGCCCTAGATAAACAGATCAGTGCTATCATGAACTTCTCCAGGGCTCGACTTTGGAATGAGGTCACATTACATACGATACCAGGAAAGTGAAAGTTTGATTCCTCCTAGAAATGTGGTCACAGAGCTGTGATTGAACAATTTAACGCTGTCCATTTGCTTCTTTTTACTTTTTTAAAGATTTATTTATTTATGCATATAAGCACTGGGGTGTAAGCCAGAGGTGTTGGGGGTGAGAGGATTTACCAGAGAGACTGGGCAGAAGAACAGGTGGATCTACTGAAATACACTGCTGAGGGGAGCAGCGGGGCGAGGCAGGAGAGGTCTGCTGCATTATATGGGTAGCTCCCTGGCCGGGAATTGGACTCGTGCTGCAGTTGTTGGCAATAGCTTAATAGCACTGTCTGTAACCCCTGTGCCACAAGGGAGGCTCTGCTTCTTTTTATAACTAAGAATTAATCTAAGACAGTGGGTCACAAAGGAGGAGATACTGTCCCCCTTAGGGGACAGTCTAGGAATCTGTGGGGGAGTCTCTGGCTGTCACTGATTGAGGAGTTCTGGAGCATTGCCGAGGCGGGGGGAGGGAGGTTGTCAAGCCCACACAATTAAGAATTGCCCCACTTTCCAACTGCTTCTGGTGTCCCTCAGGAGCCATTCATATGGGTAAAAAACTTGATGATAATTACCTGAGCCTAGAATCATCTCTAACTTAAAATGTAAAGAGAGTTTTTGCACTGAATTTTCAGGAACAAAATTAGCATAAATTGTTCTTTTTGATGATGTTGCCAAACACACCTGAGTAAGGATGTGTAGCTGTCCCTTTCTTTTCTTTTCTTTTTTTTTAAAGATTTATTTATTTATACAAGCACTGGGTACAGTCAGAAGCGTGGGAGGGTGAGAGAATTCACCAGAGCCAGAGCGGGGAGCAGAGCAGGCAGAAGGACCGAAGTACACTGCTGAGGGGAGCAGCGGGCGGCAGGAGAGGTCTGCGCGCCATGTGGGACCTGGCGCTGCGGAGGCTGCAGGCAGCTTCGCAACCCAGCGCTCAACTGCTGCGCCACCGGGAAGGCCCTGTTTAGCTGTCACTTTCAAGGTAAGTCTGGAAGTGCAAGCAATGGGTCATTTCACTAGATTTCTAACGCATTTGTGACCAACATTGCATATTCAAATAATACTTTATTTTTAATCTATTTCTTTTGTATATTAATTGTTAGGGTATTGACTTTTCTTTTTTCTTTCTTTTTTTTTTAAAGATTTATTTATGCATACAAGAGCTGGGGTACAGACCAGAGATGCAGGGGGGAGGGGTGGTGAGAGGACTCACCAGAGACAGAGTGGGGAGCAGAACAGACTGAAATACACTGCTGAGGGGAGCAGCAGGCGAGACAGGAGAGGTCTGCTGCGCCATGTGGGTCACCCCCCTGGCCAGGGATCAAACTCCTGCTGCAGTGGCTGCTGACACCTTAATAGTGCTGTGTCTTAACCCCTTGCGCCACCAGGGAGGCCCCTCACCAAACATTTTGAAGATAATTACTCCAATTTGGTTTCCTTATGGCAACTTCAATCATTCTTTTAAATATCTGCTTGTACCTCTACCTTTGTTTTAAGCTACCTTTTTTATTTTGTTTATTTTATTTTTTTAAAGATTTATTTATTTATGCATACAAGAGCTGGGCTACAGACCAGAGGTGTGGGGGGTGAGAGGATTCACCAGAGACAGAGTGAGGAACAGAACAGGCAGATTGACCGAAGTACACGTCTTAACCCCTTGAGCCACCAGGGAGGCCCTAAGCTACCTTTTTAAAAAAAAAAAAAAAAGATTTAATTTATTATTTATGCCATACAAAAACTGAAGTGTAGGGCAGAAGTGGGGGGGGGGGGTTGAGAGGATTCCACAGAGACACTGTGGAAATACACTGCTGAGGGGAACAGCGGGTGAGACAAAAGTAGTCTGCTGTGCCATGTGGGTCAGCCCCCTGGCCAGGGATTAAACTCATGCCACAGTGGCTGGTGATAGCTTGATAGCTCTGATACTTAACCCCTGCAGCACCAGGGAGGCCCTTGTTTTAAGCTACCTTTAACTCTTTTCTAGAAAGGCAGAATAAATAATTTATGTGAAACTCAAAAGTCATTTACCTGCAGTTGCTTTCCCAACACTTTCTTACACCTTTTTTTTTTTTAAGATTTATTTATTATGCATACAAGAGCTGGGGTACAGGCCAGAGGTATGGGAAGGGGGTGAGAGGATTCACCAGAGACAGAGCAGGGAATAGAACAGGCAGATCGACTGAAGTACAATGCTGAGGGGAGCAGCGGGCATGTCAGGATAGGTTTGCTGCGCCATTAGGGTTGCTCCCTGGCTGGCCAGGATTGAACTCATGCTGCAGAGGCTGCAGACAGCTTCACAGGCTGCATCTTAACCCTTGTGCCAACAGGGAGGCCCCTCCCAACACTTTCTGAGTCTGAAATCTGATCAGAAGGGTCGGGAAAACTTGAGTAGAACAATTTAGGCCAGACTCTTAGACACCTCCTCCTCCTCTCCTTCAGAGGTCCTCACCCCTTCAGATGGAGTGTGGGCATGATGGGAAGTAGAAGCAAGCTCCAGCCATCAGGCCCATTCCAAGTCTTGGGTGGATTCTGGTGGTCTGAGGTCATGGTGGGGTCAGGGAAGGACATCCATGCTCTGAGATGAGAGAAGCCCAAGACTCCAAATGGAGAAACTCCGCTTCCACACATGCTCCACTAGCGTCTTGTCTGCATCCCTCATAGAAGGCCTTCCAAGGGAGGCATTGGAATGTTCCCTTTTTGAGCCCTGGGCCCACCTGCCACAGCTCTGACCTTGGGCAAGATATCTCTCTGAGCTTCAGTTTCCTCTTTCAGAAAAGGATGATAGCTACTTCAGAGGGCTCAGTGAAGACTCACTGAGAAGGTGAAAGGTGCTAAGGCAGCCTTAGGACACAGCAAGCACCAGGCGTCCCGAGCTGCCCAAAGTTGCTGTTACTCAAGAGCCCGACTCCCCGCATTGAGCTGGGGGGCCCCTGGAGGCAGCGTTCATGAAATCTCAGCTCCTCATTCAAGCTAAATGACTAAGGCAAATTGCTTAACTTTTCTCAGTGTTCTTACATTAAAGTGGGAATAATAAAATGTGCCTCAGAATCTGTGTGATGAGTAAGCTTTCTTATAGTGGTTATTTTTTAGTAATTGCATTACGAAAAATAGATTTTGTGTTATTTTTACTCTTAAGGGCATTTTCTGTTTTTCTTTTTTTTTTTTTTTTAAATAGAGGCATGTTTTATTTATTTATTTGTTTGTTTTTTTGTTTGTTTATACATGCACTGGGTACAGTCAGAAGCGCGGGAGGGTGAGAGAATTCACCAGAGCCAGAGCAGGGAGCAGAGCAGCCAGAAGGACCGAAGTACACTGCTGAGGGGAGCAGCGGGCGGCAGGAGAGGTCTGCGCGCCATGTGGGACCCTCCTCCGGTGGCCAGGGAGCAGCCGGGGATCGAACTGGCGCGGCAGCAGCAGCTTTGCAACCCAGCGCTCAACCGCTGCGCCACCGGGGAAGCCCCATTTTCTGTTTTTCTATAACCAATAAGAATTATTATTTTTTTAAAGATTTATTTATTTATTTATACAAGCACTGGGAAGGGTGAGAGAAGCGCGGGAGGGTGAGAGGATTCACCAGAGCCAGAGCAGGGAACAGAACAGGCAGAGTGATGAAATACACTGCTGAGGGGAGCAGCGGGCACAGCAGGAGAGGTCTGTCGCGCCATGTGGGACTCTCCCTGGTGGCCAGGGATCGAACTGGCATTGCAGAGGCTGTGGTCAGCTTCGCAGCCTAGTGCTCAACCGCTGCGCCACCAGGGGAGGCCCTGAATTATTTTTTGAAAAACACCCCTTTTCTAAATAACCTGAATTTCCTGAATGCTCACTAGACTTCAGGCATTGCATCGAACACTTTATAACCTAGTTTAATTCTCACAACAGTTTTTTGAGGAATGTAACATTTCACTCCCATTTTATAGATGAGAAAACCAAAGTCTCAGGACGTTGAGCAACTTGCCAGGTTGGTGTTAATGAATTTATACAAGTGATAAAGTTAGTAAAACCAGAGACACAGACAGAGTCATGCACATAAACGAGAAGCATAGAATCTCAGTACTCAGGATGCTCTTCACATGATTTTCTGAGTTTTGTAGGTACCGTGCTGGTGTAAGATGTTACCACTCCAGGAAGGTGGACAAAAGCTACCAGCTGGAGACCTCTCTGTCCTTTTTTGTTTTTTCCATTTCTCTATTTCTTCTCCCACAACTAGACTCACATAAAGAAATAGTTGAGGGCCTCCCTGGTGGCCTGGGGTGGAGTCTCAGTTCTATCATCACTATGACCTGAGTTCAATCCGGGCCAGGGAACTGACCCACATAGCACAGCAGATCTCTCCTGTCTTGTCTGCTGCTCCCCTAAGCAGTGTGTTTCAGTAGATCCGCCTATTCTGCTCCCCACTCTGTCTCTGGTGAATCCTCTCACCTCTTCACCTCTGGCCTACATGCCATTTCTATGCAAAAAAAGGAAAAGAAATAGTTGAAAAATCAGTTCAATTAAACAATTTACAGTTTATAAAAAGCTTACAAGGATTGTGTGAGCTGACGTACCTAGGTTGGAGGTTGGACAGAGTGGCATATTCTCTCTCCTCCCTTGGGAGTGACTATTTTCATAGTTACAGGGCTGTATCCATGTCCACGGTGGAAAATATGTTCTATGTAGTTGGACCTCAGAAGGTTGCATCTGTCTGAACACGACTTTTTTGTTGTTATTATTCCCTAAACAAGACAATATAGCAACTATTTACATAGCATTTATATTGCACTGGGTCTTGTAACTAACCTAGAGATGACTTCATGTCTACAGAAGGATGACTTAAGGGCTATGAAAACCCTAGGCCATTTTAGTTAAGGACTTACCTCTCAGATCTGGCTGTTCCAGGGGGTCCTGGAACCAATCCCCTAAGTATACCAAGTATCGACTACGTATGGTGAGAATATGTCCCGGTCCTATTTTACACACACTATTTCATTTAATAAAGTCTTTGAAGTGAAGACTTCATTAGTCCCTTTTTGCTGATAAGAAAATTCAAGTTCTGCAGAGATGAATTGTCTCTCCTCTTGCTACAAAGTGACCAAGTCTGGGTTTACACCCAAAGCAGCCTACTCATGACACCCTACCCCTCCCCTCAGAGTCCAGGGGAGGCCATAAGCCCGTCTATGGTTCCTACTGGCTTCTCTCACCAACCTGTTCAGCTCAGAGCACTCAAGGCCCAAGAGGTGGGAGTGGGCCTGAGATGAGTGGTGGTCCTCTACTCGGTAGGCCTGGGAGCCAGGGAAGTTGGGGCCACAGAGAGGTTGAGGGCAGACCTCTGCACTTTGACAGGGTGCTGGGGGAAGAGAAGGCAGGGGGCGTGTGCCTAGAGAGGAGAACAACTCCAAGCTCCTATCCACCTTAGGCTCCCCTGAGCCACTTGCCCCTGGGCAGTGATTGCTCCCTTAGACCAGCATTCTTGAAAGGGGAGGTCATACTTTCTGTTCAGACCCTCTAGTCAGTTTCTATTCATCCCGAGAGACTGAAAGCAGACCCCGCCCTCTCTCTTCAGTGACTGTTCCTCTAATTCTTGTTGGGGGAGCACTTTGGATTTGAGAGGAATCTCCAGACCAGGGGGCGGTGGGAAGGGTTGGCCTGGGTCCCATTTCTCAGGGAGGAAAAGGGTTGAGGGTATTTACAAGGGGTGGTATTTTGGGGATTGGCAGACTCATATGCACATGAACCCCATCCCTGTTGGACTTCCAACACCCGGCCCCCTTCGCGCCCTTCGGGCCAATCCGCTCTGGGCGGGGGCTAGGTGGAGAATGAAGGACTCCTCCCAGTCACCTCACCTTCTGCGGGGGGTCGGGGGGAGCTCGGGAAGCAAACCCCGAGTCTCCGCGTAGGGCAGCGGCCCTAGCGAGCCCGTTCGCGGGGAGCAGCGCCCTCGTGTGGCCTCTAGGAGAAGCGCAGTCACTTCCTAGTCCCGCACTTTGTATGCGCTCATCCAGCAAGTATTTATTGCGCGGCGCTAGATACTCGTGTGACAACGATGAAGAAAATAGATAAAATACCTGTTTTGTGGACGATACATTCCAATGTGTGAGTGTGGAAGGGCAGGCAATAAAAGATAAACAAATAAATAAACGAGGCCGTTACTAATAGTGATAACTGCTTGGAAGAAAATAAAATAAATTTGATGGAGAGTGACCCAAGAGGGAAACTTAGGACGCCATGTGATGGGAAAGGAAGGTTTCCTTGAGTAAATATCATCTGAGATGAGAACTAGGTGATCCAGTCCTGTGACGATCGGGTGGGAAGATTTCCTGGCAGAGAGAACCACTAATGCAAAGACCCTCCAGCAGGACAGGCTTTGCAGAATAGACCAAGGCCACAGTGGCTGGAGAAAGAGGAAGGTGTGAGATGTGTTTCAGAACGGTGGGGTGGGCCCAGACTGTACACCTCGTGGTAGACCCCTGAGGGAGTTTCACCTCTTTTTTTTTTTTTTAAATCCTTACAATATGACATTTCTATTTTTTTTTTTAAAGATTTATTTATTTGTTTATACAAGCACTGGGTACAGTCAGAAGCGCGGGAGGGTGAGAGAATTCACCAGAGCCAGAGCAGGGAGCAGAGCAGGCAGAAGGACCGAAGTACACTGCTGAGGGGAGCAGCAGGCGGCAGGGGAGGTCTGCGCACCATGTGGGACCCTCCTCCGATGGCCGGGGAGCAGCCGGGGATCGAACCAGCGCCGCAGAGGCTGCGGGCAGCTTCGCAACCCAGCGCTCAACCGCTGCGCCAACGGAGAGGCCCAGTTTCACCTCTTTTCAAGGAGTAATGAGAATGTGGGGAGTGAGTTTTGAAGAAAAATATAATCTGGCTTGATCCCTATAGCTGCTATGTGGAGAAAGGACTTTGGGCAATGAAGGAAGAATGCCAACAGGGAGATTACTAAAAGGGTTAGGTTAGAAAGCTGTCACAATGATTTGGGTGAGAAATGCTGGCGGCTTGGATCAGGGAAAAGAGGGTAGAAGTGGAGAGGACATGTTGATGCTAGATGAATCTGAAGGCCCAGCCAGCAGGGCTTGATAATAGATCATTGCCCTTTGTTGATTTGGCTTCAGGAGCTCCTTCACTCACACTCTGGATGGCTCCTCTGTCCTTCCTGGGGGGCTGAGCTGGGGCAGACACAGATAAATTGGGGAGTTTCTAGGTGTTGTTGGACAGAAGAATAGAAGACTCAGTGATTTTTTTTTTTAAGATTTATTCATTTATGCATACACACACAAACTGGGGTACAGGCCAGAAGTGTGTGTGTGGGGGGAGGTGAGAGGATTCACCAGAGACAGAGTGGGGAACAGAACAGGAGAATCAACCGAAATTAACTGCTGAGGGGAGCAGTGGGCGAGCCAGGAGAGGTCTGCTACGCCATGTGGGTACCTCCCTGGCTGGGGATCGAACTCATGCAGCAGAGGCTGCGAATAGCTTCATAGGTTGCATCTTAACCCCTTGAGCCATTAGGGAGGCCAAGGTTTGTGTTTTTTGCAAACTGTCCACTTTGCATCATTAAACCATTTCATGAGCAAGGCCCCTGCCTGGCTTCTGCAGACCCAGTTATTTATTAGATCTTTGTTTGTCCAAGTGGGTGCCCTCAGGGTGTTGGTGACACCCCAAACAGTTCTGGTGTTTGGTGTTTGTATTTGATACAGAGTAAGGGGCAGTACAACCAAGGGGTGTTGGTCCTCAGATCCAGCCCAGAGACTTACTCCTGTTTATTTTCACAAAACGAAGAGAGGTCAGACCTGATTCCATTTTTGCCACAGACTGGGCATTTCTGGAGAACCTCAAAAAATGTCAAGCTACCCTTACAAATGCTCTCAGGCTAGGGTGGGGCAGTTTGTGGCAAGCCAGTAGGGGAAGTGACCCGGTTGGCTCCGGTGTCAGCAGGCCTTGCTTTATGTTGTGCTGCTTGTGGTGTGATTATAAATGCAGCCAGCCTGAAGGCCCCTGACCTCAGAACCCAGGACTGCACCATCCCAGGAGTCTGCGCACGCCTCTCCAAGATGAAGCTGCCAGGCCAGGAGGAGCTTGATGTTTCCAGTGCTCAAGAAAATGTGCCCATGGGAGAGCTGGGTGGCAGTGCTGGCTCTGGCCTCAGCCCTGATGTCCCCTCCGACACAGACAGCAGGAAACTGGGGGCACCCAAGGATCCTCTGCTCTTCATTCAGCTGAATGAGCTGCTGGGTTGGCCTCAGACACCAGAGTGGAGACAGACAGGCAGGTGAGTGGGATCCAGGCCAGTTTTAGGGGGCTTCTCCCCTTCCCCAGTTGGGGCTGCCTCTATGATCCCTAATTCCTTCAGTGAGGGGGTGTTCTCACTCTTAATCAGGAGCTCCTTTATATGTCCCTATTTTAGGCCTCACCCTCCATAATGCTTTGCTTCTCTATAGCTAGTTTTGATATTTTTTTTAATTTTTTTTTTTAATAGAGGCATGTTTTTTATTTATTCATTTGTTTGTTTGCTTGTTTGTTTATACATGCACTGGGTACAGTCAGAAGTGCGGGAGGGTGAGAGAACTCACCAGAGCCAGAGAGGGGAGCAGAGCAGGCAGAAGGACTGAAGTACACTGCTGAGGGGAGCAGCGGGCGGCAGGAGAGGTCTGCGCGCCATGTGGGACCCTCCTCAGGTGGCCGGGGAGCAGCCGGGGATCGAACCGGTGCTGCAGAGGCCGCGGGCAGCTTCGCAACCCAGCGCTCAACCGCTGCGCCACCTGGGAGGCCCTATAGCTAGTTTTGAGTTATCTGTTACCCCAACATGAGGGATAACTGCCTGGGAAGGGGCACCACAGGGCCCACAACTCCTTCCATTATCCTACCTCCCTGGCTCTCCTGTGTTTCTGCTCCTGGATCCAGGAGAGAGGCCCCCAGTAACACTGTGCACTCCTCTCCACTGCAGATGGGTGCTGTTTGAAGAGAAACTAGAGGTGGGTTCAGGCCGATGGAGCGCTCCCCATGTACCAACCCTGGCACTGCCCAGCCTCCAGAAGCTTCGCAGCCTATTGACCAAGGGCCTTGTACTGCTCGACTGTCCAGCTCGGAGCCTCCCGGAGCTTGTGGGTATGCTGGGGTCCTTTGCAGGGAGGGCTTGAGTAGCTCATCATTTCCCTAAGATTTCCCCCCAAAGTCCTGGAATTTTCCAGAATCCACCCCACCCCACCTGGGAGTTATCCAACCCTATGACCAGGGGAGAAAATAGAATGGAGGGACAAGTTCAACAACCTCTGAGTTCCGACACTACCAGCAAGCGTTGAAGTCCCACCTCTGTTCTCCAGAGCAGGTGACCAGAGTGGAGTCGCTGAGTCCAGAGCTGAGAGGGCAGCTGCAGGCCTTGCTGCTGCAGAGACCCCAGCACGTCATCCAGGCCCCAGGCCCCAGGACCTGTTGGGGTGAGAGGCCCCTCTCCGGACCTAGGACCAAAGACCCTGGGGCAGGAGGGTCTCGGCTCTGTCCTGCACTTTCCTGGACCAGGAGTGGCCTGGCCTCAGCTCAGACCTTTTCTCATGGGCGTGTGAGGATGAATGGGGGGTGGAAGTGGCACAGTGAGGGGCGAATCACAGCAGGGGGTTGAACACAGCAGGCAGAATTCAATGAAGAGGAGTTCTTGGTAGATACAGCTCATTTAATTTTCACCCACGCCCCTTGAGGTAGTAGCACAACGATCCCCATTTTAGTGAAGAGAAAACTGAATTTCAGAGAGGGAGGGGGATGTCCCAGCCTTCACAGCTTGTCAGCGGCAAAGCCTTCAGGGAGCCTGGTGGATACACCTTCAAAGCCTGTGTTCCCCATCGCTGCATGATCCTGTTTTGAAGGGTCTGCCCAGCCCAGAGAGGCTTCTCCTGATGAGGAAGTTCCCCTGAAGGAGCAGGTTTGTGGCCCTTCCTTGGGCAGGACGGGAAAGGGATGAGGGGTTAACAGAGGCCTACCCCCTCACCTCTAACTCGTGTCTCCTTGAACCCCCATCCAGTGTCAGAACCCTCTACGACAGAAGCTGCCACCCGGGGCTGAAGCGGGGGCTGTGCTGGCAGGAGAGCTGGGCTTCCTGGTACAGCCACTGGGGGCCTTTGTGCGACTGCAGGAGCCGATAGTGCTGGGACCCCTCACTGAGGTGCCCCTCCCAAGCAGGTGAGGCTGCTCTCCGTGGGAGTCAGGGACCCTGGGGCCCAGAAGAAAGGCCCCTACTGGGCAGGGAATTGGGTGGTCTCCAGCTGCTGTTGCCTGGGGCTGGGGGGGTGGGGATGGTGCTCAGGAGCCTGGGAGGAAGAGTGGCAGGGGTCAGTGTATGGAGCAGGTGTGCATTTGAATATCTGAGGCTGATAGGAAGGTCAGAGGCCAGAGTGGCCCTCTGGGGTAGCACCCACTGACACTTTCTGGGACCTGGTTCTGTCACCAGGTTTTTCTGTCTCCTCCTTGGCCCCCCCACACTAGGAAGGGGCTACCATGAGATGGGCCGGGCAGCAGCTGTCCTCCTGAGCGACTGGGTGAGATGGGCTGTGTGCACATGTGACCAGATTTGTATTTGTAACTGAGGAAACAATGAAACAGTGTAGCTTTCTGTCCCTGAGTATAAGGACTAAAGTTTCTGTGGTTACCTTGGTATCCCTTATGAGCTCCCAGCTTCCTTTGTGAATGCATTTGTGAATGAATGTATCTGAATGACTTGTCTAAGTGACTTGTGTGTCTAGTTTTGAGATCGTGAAAATGCATCTCAGGGTCCAGATGTGCATTTACTGCCCTGTCTCCAGCAATTCCAGGGGTCAGCTCGTCGGGCCAGCAACGTTCATGACCTTCTGGCAGCCCTGGATGCCTTCCTAGAGGAGGTGACAGTGCTTCCTCCAGGTCGGTGGGACCCAACAGCTCGGATTCCCCCGCCTAGATGTCTGCCCCCTCAGTACAAAAGGTATCTAGATCCTCCCCTCAGGCCTTGGATCCAGTTCTACAGTTGAGAAGGGGCAGGGTGCAGGAAAGGAAAGACTTACCTTCGCATCTGGAGTCCCCCTGCAGTGACATGAGCAGCCGCTAGGGGGCAGCGCGTCACAAACTTCGGGTCCGAGTAGCTAACAGGTCGGGGATCTTCAGCCAAATTAGTTTCCCCTTCTGATCAGGCCCCCCTCGCGACCGCAGGAGGTCAAGGGCACCTCTGCCAGGCATGGGGCCCTGGCTGAAGGCAGGCACGACCCTGGGCCGCAAGCACCCAGCCCAGAGTTGCAGCGGACCGGCAGGTGAGGCGAACTGTGGTGGGAGCGGGGTAGGGGATCTGGTGGAGGAGGAGACACGGGGGCACTGTGCATGGGCTCACCCCGGGCTGGGGGCATGGGTGTGGGAATCTGGATCACTGACGACCCACGGTGGGGAGGCTTTTTGGGGGCCTCATCCAGGATGTACGCCGGAAGGCCTCCTGGTACCCAAGCGACTTCTTGGACGCCCTGCACCCCCAGTGCATCTCGGCTGTACTCTACATTTACCTGGCCACAGTAACTAATGCCATCACCTTCGGGGGGCTGCTGGGAGAAGCCACGGAGGGTGCTCAGGTGCGTGGGGCTGTGTGACCCCAGCAGGCAGGGTTTTGCATTCCACCACCCAGCCTCCTCCCTGTTCTCCCTTTCCTGGGATGATGGGTGGGCTGAAGCTTCTGTTAGGTGCTAAGGATCCTACAGTGAACCCCTGTCCATTCACTTCTAGGGAGTGCTAGAAAGTTTCCTGGGCACCGCGGTGGCTGGAGCTGCCTTCTGCCTGATGGCCGGCCAGCCCCTCACCATCCTCAGCAGCACGGGACCAGTGCTTGTCTTTGAACGCCTGCTCTTCGCCTTCAGCAAGTAGGAGAACACACTTGCTGACCAGCCACTCACTAGCCACGCTTGGCCTGGTCCTGTGGGTCAACAGTAGAGGGGGCGATCTGCCAGTTGGGCTCCAGAGCTTCTGGGGGGCGGGGGGAGTTAATCCTGCAGAACAGCCCTGCCAAGCCTTTGCCTCTTTCACCCCCAGAGATTACAGCCTGGACTACCTGCCCTTCCGCCTCTGGGTGGGCATCTGGGTGGCCACCTTTTGCCTGGCACTGGTGGCCACGGAGGCCAGTGTGCTGGTGCGTTATTTCACCCGCTTCACGGAGGAAGGCTTCTGTGCCCTCATCAGTCTCATCTTCATCTATGATGCCATGGGCAAAATGCTCAGCTTGACCCGGGCCTACCCCATCCAGAGGTCTGGATCCCCTGCCTACGGCTGCCTCTGCCAGTACCCAGATCCAGGAGGTGGGTGAGGGAACTAGGTGCAAGGAGGGAGGCTTAGTGGGGGGCGGGGTTATCCCCTTGCTGTTCACCCTGGTTAAGTTCAGCAAAATGCCGAGTACTTACTCACCTAATAAGCAGAAGTACTCTGGTTCTCAATCAGTCGAGACATAAGACCACAGAGGAGGTGGAACATCTTTATTTCTGACAATGCTGACACAAGAATATGGCTTCCCACTGACTCACCTGGTAGAGAGGAGCTGGAGGGTTACTCTTGCGAACATCCCTCCACATGGGAAGAGGTGTTCTCGCCAGTGTGCTAGACCCTGTGCTAGGCATGGACATGGCCAGTTCTGGGGGCTCAGCCACCCAGCAAACATTTACTGGGCATGTGCCCTGTCCAGTCCTGTGCTGGCCACCAGGGACACAGATAGTGAAGGGCTGGGAAGGCGTAAGGGCAGGAGGCAATAAACCAAGAATTGCAGACAAATGAGCCAGAATGAAGAACTGCCTGGTTCAACTAGCCCTGTGAGATTAGGCTCCTGAAGGGCTAGAGAAGCTTTCCAGGGGAGGGGCATACCCCTGAATCCTTGTCTCCTTCCCAGGAAATGAGTCTCATTGGATAAGGCCAAGGCCAAAAGACAGAGATGACATCTTGAGCATGGTGAGGGCCTGCTTCTTGGAGGGCCTGGGAAAGAAAGGGTGAAGGCCAAAGTAGTGGCCTTTCCACCCTGTGGGCAAGGAAAGCCATCCAATTTCACCAAGGTCTGGCCATTAGCTGAGGCTGGTGCCCTATGATCCTGGGTCCTTCGTGTCTCTGTGGTCCCCCTACCCTTGAGGGGGGTCCAGGAGAGCAGGATGCTTATTCTGCTGCCCACAAACCCATCCCCGACTGCCCCTCCACATAGGACCTAGGCCTGGTCAACGTATCCTTGCTGCCCCCATCTGAGTGTGCCCGGCGAGGCGGCCGCCCTCGTGGCCCTGGCTGTCATACGGTCCCAGACATCACCTTCTTCTCTCTGCTCCTCTTCCTTACCTCCTTCCTCTTTGCCATGGCCCTCAAGCACGCTAAGACCAGTCGCTTCTTCCCTTCCATGGTAAGTGTCAGCTTTCTTCCTGTCAGAGGATTGGCTCTCGGCCTTGGGTCCTGTTTGTGGAAGGGAAAGGGTCAGGAGGAGGAGGCGGGTGGCCGTCCTGAACCTGGCTGAGTGTCCACTGTGTGGCTAGGTGCGCAAGGGACTCAGTGACTTCTCCTCAGTCCTGGCCATTCTGCTGGGCTGTGGCCTTGACGCCTTCCTGGGCCTGGCCACGCCGAAGCTCATGGTCCCCAGAGAGTTCAAGGTGAGTGCTGGGAGTGCAGAGCCGAGGGAAAAGCAGGGCCAGCAGACAGGACCCTGGAGGAAGGAAATGCATAGATGCCATGTTTCTCCTCTAAGCTTCCAATTCCTTGCTCATAAAATAGAAAGAGTAGAATAAAGGCCTCACAGAGAGGATTAATGAGGTGCCGCTCCAGACACAAAGTGAGTGAAGAATCCACAGAAGCTATTATTATAGGGAAGGGGCTCAGAGGATGGTCCTGACCATCCAGCCTGGGTTTGCATTCCAGTTCTGCCACTTCCCAGCTGTGTGGCCTTAGGCAAGTTAACCCACATTTCTGAGCCTTGATTTCTTCATCTATAAATGTAAGTAATGCATAATAGTTCCTATCCCATAAGTCGTTCTGAGGTTCACAGATCATAGTGCCAAGTACTTATCATGGTGCCCGGGGCTGGCACATACCAAGACCTCATAAATGTTAACAATTGTTACAGGTTCTCCCTATCCTTGGTATGGCCCTACCCACCCCACTACTCCCCAATCTCTTCCTTGCACCCCTAGTTGCCAGGTCTGATCCCACAAAGCTGGAGCTCCCTGTCCAGAGGGATGGTACACTGGATAAAGCTTAGCCCTGACTTAGCACCTAGACTTTGTACATTTGGAGCTCTCCTTTCCAGTATCCCCCCAAACGGGAGGGGGGTCTTCCAACTAGGGCAGCCTCAGAAGCACAGAACAGAGGCAACACCTGGGTCCCCTCCTCCACACAGACGCTTGTAATCAGAGCAGACGCAGACACACCCAGCCCTGCCCCTGCCTCAGATGAGGCAGGTCTGAGCCTGAGTCGCCCCACCCTAGGGGGTGCTAGGGAGGAGGGCTCTGTGCACCCAGACGCGAGCACAGGCCTGATCTACCATGTTTCCTCTTGCAGGGGGGAGGGGCTCTGAGAAATAAAGTACAGAACACCTGGCTCCAGCCCACCCTCAGGCTTATCCCCTTCTGCCCTTTTTGAAGTAGCTGAGATGCTTTGAACTAGCTGGGTGCGCAGGCCCACGTCTCCCACCTAGCAGCCAGTGTCTTCCGGTGGTGGGGGAGGGGGCTTGTGGCAGAATGCCAAGGCTGAGGGGTATGGGCTAGGTTCTCTTAGGAGACCCTCTCCAACCTATCCATGGATCCTCCTTCCCCAGCCCACTCTCCCTGGGCGTGGCTGGCTGGTGTCGCCTTTTGGAGCTAACCCCTGGTGGCTGAGTGTGGCAGCCGCCCTGCCCGCTCTGCTGCTGTCCATCCTCATCTTCATGGACCAGCAGATCACAGCGGTCATTCTCAACCGCACCGAGTATAGGCTTCGGGTAAGGCTTGTGGGCAAGACTCTGGGCCCCTTGACCAAGGGACAGCAGCTCCCAGGGGCTGGATGGGGGGCGGTCAAAGTTCTTCTTGCCCCACGCCAAAGGACAGAAGGCCCAGGCCTGCGCTAGCTGCATCCTGCAGCCCCACCTCAACCCGCAGAAAGGAGCTGGCTTCCACCTGGACCTCTTTTGTGTGGCTGTGCTGTTGCTGCTGACCTCAGCGCTTGGGCTGCCCTGGTATGTCTCGGCCACCGTCATCTCCCTGGCACACATGGACAGTCTTCGGAAGGAGAGCAGAGCCTGTGCCCCAGGGGAGTCCCCCAGCTTTCTGGGCATCAGGTGAGGCCTGTATTTAGGAGACTGGAGTGGGAAGTGGGCAGCAAGTTGGGGTAGAGGGTACAAGGCAGAGTTACGTGGGAAGCTTAAATTATAAGCTGGTCTCTTTGGAGGGTTCTATCTCACTGCCCCATGAGCACTGCAGGAGCTGAATGGGTAAGAAGCTTCTGGGCCCTGAGGCGGGCGAGTCACATCTTCCCCTCTCCTTCAGCCAGGGCTGAGCGAGGGTGAAGTGCCACCTAATAATCCCCGCTCAAAGCATAAGCACCTCATTGAAGTTACAAAGGAGTCATCATAGAAATGTTTCCACAATCACATTGTGGAAAGTACGTGAACTCAGATTTATAAACTGTGAAATAAAAGTCTGTATAGTAGTGTAAAAATTGCTAATTTTCCATCAAAGTAAAAAACAAACACAAAGAGCAACTATAAGCTTGAGTGTACAGCGAGGCCTGGGATCCGATCCTCACGTTTAAGTGCCCTGCTGTGTCTACAGTTTTGCACACCAAGCTAAGACCCCTCCCTGCCAGGTGACTGTTGGCGGATCCTTCCACTTCCCTCCAGCCAGTTGAACCCAAGGGTTCTCCCAGACTATGGCTAACTCCTCCCTCTCCCCACAGGGAGCAGAGGCTGACAGGCCTGGTGGTGTTCATCCTCACTGGAGTCTCGCTCTTCCTGGCACCTGTGCTCAAGGTACCTTTGTGAGACGGGCCAGTGTTAGGGTCAGGGCCGTGGTGATAAACAGCAAGAGCTGACACTGGCTGATCACAGACTGCGTGCCAGGTCCCGGGCAGGCTTTCTCCACTCGTGGTCTCAACGAACCCTCACATTAACTGTGAGGGGCATCTGTCCGTTATAAAGGAAGAAACCAAGAGCGCTAGTTTCTCAGATCTGAGAACCCAAACTCTTACCCAGTGGGCTTTCTACCCAGCAGGCAGGGTGGAGGCACTGCCCACCCCCTCGCTCCAGCCTCTCAACAAGCGGTTGAGTACGAGCATCACACCCCAGAGACACTTGGAGGCAAAACCCCTTCACTTCTCCCTCACCAGATGTTTAGAGAACACCTGCTGTGTGTCAGGCTCTGCTGGGCACCTGGGGGAAGTGGAGGTGGGGGAAGGGAGGAGTAGTGAGAAGAATAAGGAACCAAGTCCCTGCTGGCAACACACACACACACACACACACACACACACACACACACACGCATGCACACACACATGCACACACACGTGCACATGCACACACGTGCATAAACAAAACTTAAGTAACAGGTAATAGCAGAGGTTCAACGAGCCAAGACAGCAGAGCCGGGAAGGAGAGCGTGGAGAGCTGGAGCACGCACACAGCCCCTGGCAGGACAACAAGGGGTTAGGGGAGGGAAAGGCTGGGTGAGAGTGGAGTAGCTGACAGAGCCAGATGGACCGGATCAGCCACTTACTGGCTCGGTGACTCTCATTCAGCAGATATTTACTGAGCATAAACCATGCCCAAGCACTGTGCCAGGGACTGGGGATACAGTGTGATCAAAGGAGATCATCCACATCCTTGTAGTCCGGTGAGAGGAGACAGATTAAAAAAATAGGATAATCTCAGATAGTGACAACTGCTATGAAAAAAAGAAGAGAGTGAGATGGTGAAGAGCACCAGGGGTCTACTTTCCAGTGGATGGCGAGGGGCAGCCTTTCTGGAGTGTCCTGAGATGAGTAGTGAGGAAGAAGTGAGGGAAGAGCATTTCAAATGGAGGGAATAGCAAAGCAAAAGGCCTTGCTAGGGGTGGAACTAAACCTGGGCATGTGGAAAGAGGGAACGGAGGCCAGTTGAGAGGAAACAGCAGAGATAGATACGATTGGCGAGGTGGGTCTGGTAATGGGCAAGTCACTTAGTCTCTGAAATTCAATTTCCCCATCTCTAAAATGGAGACAATCATAGAATTTAACTCATGTGACAGATGTGATGGATGAGAGTAGCCATGCAAAGTGGAAAAGGAACAGCGAGATCTGGGTGGGCATTTGGGCTGGCAGAGGTAAACTCCATTACCAGTTCTCCACTTTTTTCCCACCAGTTCATCCCGATGCCTGTGCTCTATGGCATCTTCCTTTACATGGGGGTGGCAGCAATTAGCAGCATCCAGGTGAGCCCATTAAAACTACCAAGGAACTCCACTCCTTGTCTTCTGTCCTACTGGTACCTCTTGTCTGCACCTGCCATTTCCTTTTGTCCTCTTCCTGCCTCTCTAGGGCACAGGCATTCTGCTCCATGCTCTGGCTGGGCAGAAGGCCAAGGGAGCCTTCCAGTACCTCCCCACGCCCCGTGTTGGGCTTGGTTAGCTAACAGTGACACCCCCCCGGAGACTTGAATACACTGCCTCCCTCCTGCTCTGTTCCTCCAGTTCACAAAGAGGGTGCAGCTATTATTGATGCCAGCAAAACACCAGCCAGATCTCCTGTTCTTACGGCATGTGCGTCTGGGCAGGGTCCACCTCTTCACAGCCATCCAACTTGCCTGCCTGGGTCTGCTTTGGATAATCAAGTCTACTCCTGCAGCCATCGTCTTCCCCCTCATGGTGACTTGGGCCAGGGTTGATGGTATCCTGGAGGGCTTGGGAGACTCTGAGTGTGAGAGGGTGCACTAGGCCTTCAGAAGAGGAAGAATTTCCCCTCTCTCACTTGCCCTGGCTTTGCTGGTTGGAAATTGTAGGGCAAAGAAAGATAACTGAAGGATGCCTGCAGATGGGCTGGCTCCAGGATACCGGATCCAACTTTTTACTCAACCTCTTTGGGCTGATCAACTACAAGTAGGGTTATATAACCCAGAAGAAAAGTGAGGCCCTGGGAGAGGCAATGCTGACATTTTCCTTACTCAGTGAGGTGATAACACACCTTGTTCTTACTCACTAAGGAAGTTAAGAGCCATAGGCTTTGCAGTAGGACTGATCTGGTTACCACATCCCAGCTGTGTGACCTCTGAGATAATACTAAAGGCCTCAGTTTCCTTCTCTGTACAATGGGAATAATTATTATATCTACCTCATAGGAATGCGCAGGCATCCAGGGAAACAATACACAATACCTAGCATGTAGGAAGTGCTCGGTAAGTCTTGCCATTGTTCATGCAGCTGCTGCTACAGCCCTGGGCTTTGTTTCTATCCTTGCAGTTGCTGGGCCTCATGGGGGTTCGAAAGGCGCTGGAGTGGGTCTTCTCACCACAGGAACTCCTCTGGCTGGATGAGCTGATGCCAGAGGAGAGGAGCATCCCTGAGAAGGGGCTGGAGCCAGAAAACTCATTCAGTGGAAGTGACAGTGAAGATGTGAGCTCCAGGATGGGCCCTCTCAGAATGGGGTAGGGGTGGGGAGCATGCACTTGCCCTGTTGTCCCTCAAGTCAAATATCTCTATTAAGTCTGGAGATCTGATGAATACAATCACTCCCCTTAGGTCTGTACTGACATAGGTACCCTGAAAGGGTGTGGGAAATCTTTCTTCCTAGGCCAGGGTCCCTGGTTTATGAGCCTATGGCGATGGAAAGGGATGGGGACCAGCTCTACTGGGCTGTCTGTCTCAACCCTGATCTTTGTCTCAATGTGTGTCTTTGGTCTCTGGGTCCATTTCTCTCTGCTGTATCTCTGTTTCTTTCTGTTTATTCCCAACTCATCTTGGGATCTTTGCTGTACAGTCGGAGCTGATGTATCAGCCAAAGGCTCCGGAAATCAACATCTCTGTGAATTAGCTGGAATAGGAGTCTGGGCGTGGAGACCTGGGGAAACTGAACATGAGGTGAGTGTGTGAGAGAAGCATCCCTGGTGCTAAGGGTGGGAAAGTGGGGTTTCAGGCCTTGGAAACCTCCAATGTGCTGACCACACTGTTTTCTTTTCAAGCTCCAGTCCCTCCTGACCCCGAGACTGGGGGAGGGAGGGGTAAGAAAGGTCTCTCAAGTGGCAGAAGCAAGAAAGCAAGGGTACCTGCAGCACGGGAGTCTGGCCGGTAGAGGGAGCCCAAGCTCACATCAAACTGGATGTGGTTCGGAGGAGCGGCGCAGAAGGGAGCCGGGCTCTCCGCTCTGCTGCAGAGAACCACGCGCCAGACTCGCGGAGGGATTCTGTCACTTGCGCTCTCTACCATGCCTTTATTTTACTCATCTATTTATCAAAACATTTTCTTAGTACTTATGGAGTATCTAGATGCTAGAGATACAGTGGCAAGACAGTCTTCATGGTCCCCGACCTCAGGAAGCTTAACTTCCAGGGCAAGACAGTCAATAATAGTTAAGAGTTAGGCTAAGGAAGTACGTCAGCGGCGGGAGCAGAGAGACCTTTAAAGTCCTTCTTGCAGAGGAGTGAAGGTGGGGTGCTGGGGGAAGGCTTCCAAGAGGAAGTGGTCCATAATTTGAGATCTGAAGAATGAATAGAAGCTAGTCAGGATAAGATGGAGGGGGGGAACTGTTCTAAGGCAGAGGGTGCCTTAATAAGCTGAACTCTCTTTTGGGCCAAGGAACACCATCCTCTCCAAGCCTCTGCAAGTCGGAGAGTCCAACAGCCCTCACCACTCGGCAAGTCTAGGGATTAGAGGGAGACCGGAGGTTCACGGGCTGGCCTAGCCAGAACAAGCTTTCCTTATGCGCTGGCACTGCTTTGTTCTGTTCTGTGTCCTGTGTGTCCCTGAGCACTTGCCCTGACCCTGCCATGTCTTCTCTCAGCCCACAGGTGTTTACTCAGGAAGTCAGGACTTTGATGACCTTTGGCTTAACTGCAGATGCTCAGTTGGCTGGGAATGTGGAACAATGGGCAGGACAGGAGGGCAGCTGGCCAAGACCTCAGTCACCCTCCTGAGCTCAGGGTGCAGAGAGGCGGGGAACAAGCAGATTTGCTTGGGGTTAGGAAAGGCTAGTAAGTCAGAAGGACTGACCAGGCCCAACTTACTCTGGCCCCTTTAAAGGGACCAAGTCCAGAAGTCCTTCCCATTTTGAACTTGCTGTTCTCATAAATTCTCTTTTACAGAATCAGGAGGTTGTCAGTGACTATAGCTTGCAAGAGGGAGGAAAAAGTACCTCTTTCCTGAATAAAGTATTCTTTCTTTTGAAATTCTTTTTTTTAAAAAAAGATTTATTTATTTATGCATACAAGAGCTGGGGTACAGGCCAGAGGTGTGGGCGGGGGAGGTGGGGGGGGGAGCGGATTCACCAGAGACAGAGTAGGGAACAGAACAGGCAGAGTGACTGAAATACACTGCTGAGGGGAGCAGCGGGCAAGACTGGAGGGGTCTGCTCCACCATGTGGGTTTCTCCCTAGCTCGCCGCGGATCAAACTCGTGCTTCAGTGGCTATGGACAGCTTCATAGGTTGCGCCTTAACCTTTTGCGCCGCCAGGGAGGCCCTCTTTTTGAAATTCTTTTACACATTAAAAATAATCTTTGTTCTTTTGACTACAATAGTAAATATCACTGCAAAATATTGAAACACTACAGAAATGTAAAATTTTGAAATAGAAACCATCCCAGAGATAACCAGTGTTCACATTTTAATAAATGTTGCTCTGATTTATTTCAATGGACATGTTACTATTTTTATTAAAATGGAATATACTGTTGAGTTCTATAACATGCTTGTCACTTGGTATACACTGGATATTTCCCCTGTGTCAGAACACACCTATCTACCTTATTTTGATATTCAGTCTACATAGACTGAATGATTCTATACGTTGAAAAATATATGATATATACAAAAAGAGCAAATAAAATGTTTTCTGTGAATGCAAGAACTTCTTTAGAGTCTATACTTACGAGCAGGATTATAGAATAAAAAGTATACCTATGTATCCAACACTGAAGTTAAGAACAGGATATTTCTCTTGCCTCAAAATCTCCCTCTGTTATGTTCCTCCCAGATTGCAACCCCAATCCCAGGTAACCACTATCCCCAATTTTATGGTAATTAGTATTCTCTTGCTTTTCTTTATGGTTTTAACATCTACTTATGTATCCATGTATTTATTATTTTGCCTATTTCTGAATGTTAGATACATGAAATCACACCATATGAATTCTTCTGACTGCTTCTTTCCTCAACATTCTTTTGAGAATCAATTAAGTTGATGATAATTGTACTTTGTTCATTTTTCATAGTCTGTATAGCATCCCATTGTATGACTCCATGACAATTCATTCACCATTTTTCTGTTGACTCAAAGAGTTCACTGGTGAAGCCACCTGGATCTTTGTGGAAAATTTAAGTTGATTCAAGTGATTTTTTTAAAAGACTTATTTATTTATGCATATAAGAACTGGGGTACTGGCCAGAGGTGTGGGGGGTGAGAGGATTCACCAGAGACAGAGTGGGGAGCAGAACAGGCAGACTGACTGAAATACACTGCTGAGGGGAGCAGCGGGCGAGTCAGGAGAGGTCTGCTGCGCCATGTGGGTATCTCCCCGGCCGATTGGGATCTAACCTGCACTGCAGAGGCTGTGGACAGCTTCACAGCGCTGTGCTCAACTGCCTGCGCCACCAGGGAGGTCTCTATTGTAGGATTTTTTTAAATGACTTTTTTTGGGAGAAATTTTAGGTTCCAGTTGTAAGGTCTTCAGGGTCTTTCTTTAGTCAGTTTTGTTGAACTGCATTTTTATAGAAATCTATTAATTTTACCTAAGCTTTCATATTTATTGGTATAAAGTTATTACAAACTTTATCTGCTTTATCAATATAGAACATTTAGGAATCGTTCCCTTATTGTTTTTAATATTATTGTTGACTTTCTCTTTTTGTTCTTGGTATTCTTACCAGAAATTAATCTGTTTTACTAGTTTTTTAAAAAAACTAGCTTCTGACTCTGTTGAGCTTCTCTATTGAATGTTTTACTATTTCATTCTTTTCTGTTCTTTATTGTTTCCTTTTATTTTCTTTAGGCTTATTCTGTTATTTTTCTAAGGTTCTTAGTGCATTATTTTGCATCTTTGTTATCTCGGTTCCCACAAGTTTTGATATAGTATTCTTATTTTACATATATGTATATATGTGTTTACATATATGCATGTGTGTATACACACATTTTTTTTTAATGGTGATTATGTGTGTGATTCTTTTTACTTATATAATTCATTTATACAGAGAAATCATTTGGATTGATCTATTTACAGGTTTTTTTCTGTTTTGTTTTCATTTTCACTGGCCAAATATATTTCACAAAATATTCAACATTTACTTGGATGGATCAACATTGTAAATCTGCCGTGACAAGAATTTTAAGACTAGGATCTCATTTGAACAGAAACATTTTACAATAAAAGATTAATCAGTATTTTTCCATCATATGAATAAATCGACCAAATAATGCAATATGGTCAAATTTCCAACACGTATCATTGTTTCTCTTCAAACCCATTATTTGCAGATTTTATAAACCAAGGCAAATAAAATTCACTTCCCCTCAAACCTTCTACAACTTACTACATACCCTTAATTTTAGCTTTTTCTCTATTCTTCCACATTCTGGCACAACCAGACATTTTAATTTTAAGACAAAACTACTCTCCCTTTCCTTCTTTTTTTACTTAGTATCAACCATCAATTGCTTTCCCTCTTCTCTTCAGATACAACTAAAACTTTCAACAAATCATGATGGTGGTTTCCTTTCAGTCATCCAGAACAGAAGGAGGTGCTTTGCACACACACGTTCTTATTATTCTTCCTGAACCCAAAATTTTCAAGAAGTGCATTTAAAAAATTTCCAAGTGGGGGCCTCCTGGTGGTGCAAGGGGTTAAGCACCACACTATGAAGCAATCTGCAGCCTCTGTAGCCCGAGTTCAATCCCTGGCCGGCCAGGAAGCAACCCACATGGCGAAGCAGACCTCTCTTCTCTCCCCAGCTGCTCCCCTCTGTAGTGTATTTCAGTCAGTCTGCCTGTTCTGCTCCCCACTCTGTCTCTGGTGATTCTCTCACACCCCGCATCTCTGGCCTGTACCCCACCTCTTGTATGCATAAATAAATAAATCTTTAAAAAAATTTTAAAAATTAAAAATTTCCAAGTGGGGCCTCCCCGGTGGCGCAGCGGTTGAGTGCTGGGTTGCGAAGCTGCCCGCAGCCTCTGCAGCGCCGGTTCGATCCCTGGCTGCTCCCCGGCCACCGGAGGAGGGTCCCACATGGTGCGCAGACCTCTCCTGCCGCCCGCTGCTCCCCCCAGCAGTGTACTTCGGTCCTTCTGCCTGCTCAGCTCCCAGCTCTGGCTCTGGTGAATTCTCTCACCCTCCCGCGCTTCTGACTGTACCCAGTGCTTGCATAAATAAATAAATAAATCTTAAAAAAAAAAAAATTCCAAGTGTATGTTTTCTTTCCTCTTAACTTTTTGTAACTGATTTCTAATGTAATTGCATTTTAGCTTGTGTGAGGTTCCATTTGTGCTTGCAAATGTTTATTGTCCAGTTTCCAGAAGCAATTTTCTATCTATTTCTATTAAGTCAGTCAACTAATTATACTGTTCAAAATGTCCTACATATGTCATAACCTTTTTTTTTGAACTGTTTGAACTATTAAATACTGGAGGAGGAGGTATGTTAGTACACATACTGTGATAATGACTTTGTCACTATGTCTTATAGATCTGTTAAATTTTTGCTTTTATATATTTTTCTTTTTCATTTTTTCTTAAAAAAACATGATTTAATCAGATTCTTTGTAGGAAATTTAAAACACTAATTTGTGAGGGCAATTCCATTTGTAAGCACAACACAGAGCAGGGATAGCCCTCGACCTGAGGAACAGCTTTGATTTTTGGCAGAATTTGCCAGTCCACAGCTTCCTGATCAACCTTGCACTGTTCTGTTATCTCACATTTCTCCTGCTCTGTGTGAAAGAGACTACCTTCCTGGTATTGGGGCTTATGCAGCTTCTTCTTGAAGTCAGCATCAGAGACATGTTTTGGGATCTTCACACCAGTGATATCATTTTTGGTGGAGGTGGCTATGACAAATTTCTGGTGTGTGCTACGCAGGGAACTCCACTGAGGGACAGAGGTTCAGTCATGAGTAGCAGCCACTGCCCAGCTGCTTCAAGAAAAATACCTTCTTGTGCTGTGACGCCCAATTAGTATGGTCAGATTGGTGCCAGGAGTGATGCCAGCTTGCAGTTTTCTCACATGCTGACTGAAGGGTTTTTTTCTGCTGTGGTTCATCAGCTTTCGAGGTATCAATAGGATACCTAATTATCAATAGGATAATATCTAGGCATTTTGCAAAGCTTAACTACTTGGGTAGCACTATTCTTGTCACTACCAATTGGTTTTTGATGGTATCAAGAACCTTTTCCTCTTTTTCTTTTCAATCCTGGCTTTAGCTGCTGAACACTCCCTCTTGTACATTGCCTTTCTGGAATACATAGCAGATTGGGAATAACTGCCAATTCCTCTCACTAGGACAGGGCTTCGCCTGCAGTGGGGCTTCCCCTTCTGAGGGGTTTTGGCCTTGGCCTTTCTTAACCTTGCACTGGCACCAGGTTTCTTGGTTTTAGGTTTCTTCTCCTTATTAGCAGTCTTCTCAGCTTTTTCACCTGACATCTTGCAAGACTGGAAAGAGAGCTAAGGTTTTTTTTTTTTTAAATTTTTGCATAGAACTGGGATGTAGGCCAGAGGTGTGCGGTGGTGGTGAGAGGATTCACCAGAGACAGAGTGGGGAGCAGAACAGGCACACAGACCGAAATACACTGCTGAGGGGAGCAGAGGGCCTGACAAGAGAGGTCTGCCGTGCCATGTGGTTATCTCTCTGGCCAGCTGGGAATCGAACCCACGCTGCAGAGGCTGCGGACAGCTTCACAGTGCTGCGCTCAACCTGCTGCACCACCAGGGAGGCCCAGTATGATGTTTTTTGATAATCAAGTAGAGAAGTCAAATAGGCAGTCAGACATGCAAATACGAGGTTTGGGGGAAGGTCTGAGTCAGAGGTAAAACTGTGTTAGGTTATTAGCACATAAATTATATTTAAAACAAACTAGATAAGATTGCCAAGGGAGGACATAATTAAAAAAGAGATCCATGGACCAAATCTTGGCATACTCTCATGCTGAGACGTTGGAGGTAGGTGAGGAATCAGAAAAGGCACAGACTAAGGGGGGCTCTTGACAGGAAAGGAAAACCAGAAGAATGAAATGTTTTGTTTTTTTTTTAACTTTTTATTTTTTAAAGATTTTTTTATTTATGAATACAAGAACTGGGGTATAGGCCAGAGGTGCAGTGGGTGAGAGGATTCACCAGAGACAGAGTGAGGAACAGAACAGGCAGACTGACTGAAATACACTGCTGAGGGGAGCAGCAGGCGAGACAGGAAAGGTCTGCTGTGCCATGTGGGTAGCTCCCTGGCCGGCTGGGTATCTAATTTGTGCTGCAGAGGCTGTGGATAGCTTCACAGTGCTGTGAACCCCTTGCGCCACCAGGGAGGCCCAGGAGGTGTTATTCTTAAAGAAAAGAGATGCTTCAAGGACAATGTTTCTGATTGTAGTTTGTTTTGGGGGTCATTCTAATGCCTTACTTTTTTGCTAGTTCATCTATGAATTTTAAAGTTAAGAATTACGTTATTGTTTTAGTTAGGAAGGTTGTCCAGGAAGTTTTAAACCACACAAAGCTAGAAATGAAAATTCCGATGGCTCTCTTTTAATGTCATAAAGAAGGACCTAAAATGGTAATCTATTTAATGACTGAGAGGAAATGTATGCCAAACATATCATTTAAGTATAGATACCTGAATATTTTACTTATTTCAACAACATCTATATATTGTTGAAAACATCTTCATAAAGACTTCCTTATTGAAATAGTCAACAAATGATTACTGAAAATTGACAGTGTTCTGTCAGATAAGGTATCTTACTTCATAGAGTTTTCATTAGAGAGTAGTAACAACCAAAATATAAGATCATCTTAGATAATGGTAAATACTCTGAAGAAAATTAAGAAGGGTAATAAGATAGGGACTTGGAGAAGACATTACTTAAGATGGATGTTCAGGGAAGGCTTCTCTGAAGAGTAAGCTTTAAGCTGGGACCTGAGTAACAAGGACCCAGCCAAATTATCATCTGCTTGCAGGTCAAGATGTGGTAAACATACATGTGAATTTAAGCTCTCTACAGTCCCTAGGTTGGGAACCACTGTCACAAGGAAAATATTTTGAGGCCAGTATTGCCTTCAAACCTAGCCCTTAGCTTGTTCAGTCCAAGTCACATGACTGTGAGATGTTCCTTTACTGGCTCTAAACCACTGGCTTAGTTTTCTGTTAGTAAAATGGGGCCAAAGCCTGGATTCCAGGGTGCTGCAAGGGTTAATTGATACCTGTAAGATTCTTTAAGATCTTTAGATGAAAGACCCAGGGCTGTATAGAAGGTTATTAGAGCATCACAAACCTCAGGGAAAATCTCTCCACATTAGTAACTAGGCCCTGTCCTCTCTAGTCTGTGTCCGTGGGACCATGGTTCTCAAAGTTTTGTTGGTATTAGAATCAAACGTTCTTATAAAGTGAATTCAATTCTTGGCTCAATGTCTGAGGTTGTGGGTTCTTGTCTTCTCAGTTCTGTGTTTCTCTCTCTCCTTGTCTAGGGCCTCATGCTTCCCAACAGTCTAGACTTCTGTCTTTGCAAGAGGACCTGACTGTACACTTGTCTATATATTCTATGGTCACAGACAGCTTTGGTCATTTTTTTTGAGAACAACCCAGAGCAGAGATTAGGCGTGGCAGGAATGTGTTTGTATTTACTTCTCAAATGTAGACAGAGTTAAGAGGAGGGCTTGGGGAAGCCCCCCCCTTTCTAAAATAAAGATTTATTTTGTTTATTTATGCCACACAAGAACTGCGGTATAGGCCAGAGGTGCAGGGGGTGGGGGGAAGGAGTGAGAGGAGTCACCAGAGACAGAGTGGGGAGCAGAACAGGCAGATCTACTGAAATACACTGCTGTGGGGAGCAGTGGGCAAGATAGGAGAGGTCTGTGGTGCCATGTGGGTCAGAACTCATGCAGCGGTGGCTGGTGATATCTTGATAGTGCTGAGACTTAACCCACCAAAGATAACCCCTGTGCCACCAGGGAGGCCAGGTTTGGGGAAACCTTTGAATAAAAGGAAGGAGTTGCTGACTGGTTCAAAATGAGAGAAAGAGGTGAGCTCTGGGAAAGTAATACTGGTTTGAGGAATATTGGTTTCCTTATCTCTTTATGGTAAGAAGCCTCACTATAGGAGTTCTTTAGGACTTGACTGATCATTTATTCATCCATTCATTAAAAAATACGTGTCAAATATCTGTTATATGCCAGATAGAGTGCTAGGTATAGGAATTCAGTGCTAAATAGGACAAGATTTCTGCTCTCCTGGAGTTTCCATTCTTGTAGAGAGAGACAGGAAATCAGTAAATATAACAATACATACTTAAGACAATTTCAAGCAGTGATAAGTAGAGTAATATGAGCTAACATGATAAAGAAGAAGGGTTTGGTGGGTAAATACTATTGATAGGAGGGTTAGTAAGGCCCTCTCTGAGAAGACAGCATTTTAGCAAAGACCTGAATGACAAAAAAGGCAGTCAGTCTGAGGAATAGGGGGGAGTGGGTGGAGGGGAAGCATTTTTGGCAAAGGGAGTATCAGTCCAAAGGCAGGAAGGACTTCTGAACGTTTGAACAACCGGGAGAAGGCTCGTGTAGCTAGGGTGGTGTAAGAGAACATTCCAAGATGAGGTTGGAGAGGATGAGGATTTAGGGTGCAGGCCACCATAATGAATACCTTGTAACAGACAGTGTGGGTAAGACCTTGATCCTTGGGGTAAGTATAGCAGGGGCTGACCCAGAATAGCCAAAACAATCTTGAAACCAAGTTGGATGACTCACACTTTCTGATTTCAAAACGACTTCAAATCTACAATAATCAAGTCAGTCTGGTACTGGTTGAAGGACATGTAGCTAATGGGATAGAATCGACAGTCCAGAAATAACACTTATAGTTAATTTACACCTCACACTTATAGTTAATTTACAAGAGCACCAAGACAATTCAATCATGAAAGAATTACCTTTTCAAAAAACAAAGTGTTGGGAAAACTGGATATCCATGTGCGAAAGAGTGAAATTGGAACCTCTACCTCACATTATATGCAAAATGAACTAAAAATGGATGTGTAAGTGTAAGAGATAAAATGTAATTGTAATTGTAATAAATGTAATAAATTGTAAATGTAAATTGTAATAAAGAGATAAAATGTAATTGTAATAAAATGTAAATGTAATGTAAGTGTAAGAGATAAAACACTTCTTTTTTTTTTTTTTTTTAAAGATTTATTTATTTATTTCATTTTATTTATTTATACATGCACTGGGTACAGTCAGAAGCGCGGGAGGGTGAGAGAATTCACCAGAGCCAGAGCGGGGAGCAGAGCAGGCAGAAGGACCGAAGTACACTGCTGAGGGGAGCAGCGGGCGGCAGGAGAGGTCTGCGCGCCATGTGGGACCCTCCTCCAGTGGCCTGGGAGCAGCCTGGGATCGAACCGGCGCTGCAGAGGCTCCGGGCAGCTCCGCAACCCAGCGCTCAACCGCTGCGCCACCGGGGAGGCCGAGATAAAACACTTCTTAGAAGAAAACATAGGTGCAAATCTTCATGACCTTGGATTTGGCAAGGGTTTCTTAGATATGACAGCAAAAGCGCAAGCAACAAAATAGAAAAGTAAATTGGGTATCATCAAACTTAAAACTTCTGTGCTTGCAATGACTCTCTAAAAAGTAGAAAGACAGTCAACAAAAATGGAAGAAAATATTTGTAATCATCTATCTGTTTAGGGACTTGTATTTAGAATATATAAAGAATTCTTACAACCAATTAAAAAATGAGCAAGGGATCTAATTAGATATGTATCTAAAGACATACAAATGACCAATAAGCACATGAAAAGATACTAAACAACTTCAACTATCAGCGAAATGCAAATTGAAAACATGATAAGCTAATATTCACACCCCCCAGGACGGCCACAAATGCAAGTACTGGTGAGGATGTGGAGAAACTATAGTACTAATACACGCTAGTGAGAATGTAAGATGGTGCAACAGGCATGGAATACAGTTTGTGTTATTCAAAAAATTTAACATAGATTCATATGACCTATTAATTCCACAGCTAGGTATGCACTCAAAATAATTGAAAGCAGGGAGTCAGATACTTGTACAACAATGTTCACAGCAGCATTTCCACAATAACCAAAAGGTAGAAACAACCAAATGACCCAACAAACCTAGATAATGAACAGAGAGACAAAATGTGTTATACCCATTCAACCACAAAATGGAATGAAGCGCTGATATATGGTTCAACATTGATGACCCATGTAAACATCTTAAGTGTTTTAAGTTTTAAAATATTTAGTGGTGCAAGAGGTTAAGTCTCAGCCCTATGAAGCTGTCGGCAGCCACTGTAGCATGAGTTCAATCCCTGGCCAGGGAGCTACCCACATGGAGCAGCAGACCTCTCCCAACTCGCCCACTGCTCCACTCAGCAGTGTATTTCAGCAGATCCACCTGTTCTGCTCCCCACTCTGTCTCTGTGAATCCTCTCACCCCCCACATCTCTAGCCTACACCCCAGCTCTTATATGCATAAAACAAATAAAATAAAAAAATCTTGAAAAAAAAGGGCCTCCCCAGTGGTGCAACGGTTGAGTGCTGGATTGCGAGGCTACCCGCGGCCTATGCAGCGCCGGTTCGATCCCCAGCTGCTCCCCGGCCACTGGAGGAGGGTCCCGCATGGCGCGCAGACCTCTCCTGCTGCCCGCTGCTCCCCTCAGCAGTGTACTTCGGTCCTTCTGCCTGCTCTGCTCCCTGCTCTGGCTCTGGTGAATTCTCTCACCCTCCCGCACTTCTGACTGTACCCAGTGCTTGTATAAATAAATAATTAAATAAATAAATAAATAAATAAACAAACCAATCTTTAAAAAAAAAAAACTTAAAAAAAAAAGAAAAGAAAATGTTGCAAAATAGATGTGGAGACTGTACAACCCTGAACCTTGTAAAAGCTACTGAATTGTACACTGTGGGAAAACTGTGTGGCATGTGAATTATATCAATATGCACAACTGAATTTCAGTGAAACTGTTATAAAAATAAAAAGAAGAGGAGGGGCCAGAGCCTACTAATTAGCTGGGTCACCACAGGGAGACTGAAAACCTCTAGAGCTTCCAAGACCAAAGGAATTACCACTGCTGGGCAAGAACTGGAGAATTCTCCAATACCAACTCCAGGCACCTACCAGCTAAGTGAGCCCAAGGGAAGAACCATGGCCTTGGGAGGTTTTCTCCAGTTGTTTTCAGAGACAGGTGTTTGTTCATCTCCCATGAATATGTCCATGTCCAAAGGGGATAATGTACAGTGATGCAAACTAGAGCTGTGTTCTCTCTCTAGATCCTCTGCTCTTTTTTTTTTTTTTTAAGATTGATTTATTTATGCATACAAGAGCTGGGGTACAGGACAGAGATGCGGGGGGTGAGAGGGTTCACCAGAGACACTGGGGAACAGAACAGGCAGACTGACTGAAATACACTGCTGAGGGGAGCAGCGGGCGAGACAGGAGAGGTTGGCTGCCCCATGTGGGTTGCTTCCTGGCCAGCCGGGGATTGAACTCATATTACAGAGGCTGTGGATTGCTTCATAGTGTGGTGCTTAACCCCTTGCGCCACCAGGGAGGCCCCCATCCTCTGCTCTTTTCATAAGACATTTATTTCAGAGTCCTTAGCTCTAGCCTGACATCTCCTGGGTATTAGTAACCACAGGGCCACAGAGCTGGAAGATCATCTCATCTGAAAGATGTGGAAACTGAGGGCCCAGAGGAGAGCTACCTGTTCATTACACAACCATAAATGGCATAGAGGGGATTCAAATCATGGTGACATGCCTTCCCCCTAAATTCCCCATCCTCCTAGTGACTATAAACCTAGTGAATGAATAGCCTTAGGCAAGGGTGGGGGGAGGTGAGAGGGGGGGCAAGAGAGGGGGAGGAGAAGAATGGAAGGAGAGTAAGGGAGAGAAGTAAGTAGGTGAGGTGGAGAGAGGTATGTGGTAAAGTAATAGTTGTTACTGTATTGGCTTACTTTTTTTTTTAATTTAGCTTGATTTCTTTCTATATTGGCCTTTTCTCATTAATCATGCACTGCTGTGGCCTAGAAGAATTGTTGGTATTTAAAGGCCACTGATGATTTAGGCCATTTTGAGAAATGGCTCACAGCAAGAGGAAGGAAATATGAGTATTGCTACTTCAGAGGACATCCCTGGTTCCACCTGCTTCCTGATATTGAGCCCCAGGGGCCCAGCTGTGGTCCCTGCAGCTTGTCCTTACCTTCCAACTTTAGGGTCTCTAAATAAGGTCTTTTTTTTTTTTTTTATAGAGGCATGTTTATTTCTTTATTTATTTGTTTTGTTTGTTTGTTCTGTTTACACATGCACTGGGTACAGTCAGAAGCGCGGGAGGGTGAGAGAATTCACCAGAGCCAGAGCGGGGAGCAGAGCAGGCAGAAGGACCGAAGTACACTGCTGAGGGGAGCAGCGGGCGGCAGGAGAGGTCTGCGCGCCATGTGGGACCCTCCTCTGGTGGCCGGGGAGCAGCCGGGGATCGAACCGGCGCCGCAGAGGCCGCGGAGAGCCTCGTAACCCAGCGCTCAACCGCTGCGCCACCAGGCCCTAAATAAGGTCTTAATGGCTGGGACATTTCCTCACTCTCACCTGCCCTTTTCTAGTCTTTTGTTTTCACTCTGTGCAGCCCCAAGTTGTGCCTGGAGAAAGAGGAGAAGGAATACTTTTTACCTTTCAAAGATTTACACCAGCGACACCCCAAGCACAGTTCAGAGCTCTTGTCCCCAAGCTTTGACTGCTGGGCTACAGATGAGAATTGGATGCGTGGGGAAAGACTGAAAGCAAGCAGAGTCTCTTAGGTCCTCTCCATGCTTCTGCCTTCATTGGAACTGCCCGATGATACTGCAGCATTTCTGAAATGTATTGGTCTCAGAACCCCTTTAATTCTTAAAGATTAACAGACTGGGCCTCCCCTGGTGGTGAAGGAGGTTGAGCACAGCGCTGTGAAGCTGTCTGCGGCCTCAGCAGCGCGGGTTCGATCCCGGCCAGCTGGCGAGGGTCCCACATGGCGTGGCAGACTTCTGTCTCGCTCGCTGCTCCCCTCAGCAGTGTATTTCGTCAGTCTGCCTGTTCTGTTCCCTACTCTGTCTCTGGTGAATCCTCTCACCCTCCCGTGCATCTGGCCTGTACTCCAGCTCTGGTATGCATAAATAAATAAATCTCAAAAAAAAAAAAAAAAAAAGATTAGGGCCTCCCTGGTGGTGCAGCAGTTGAGCGCTGGGTTGCGAAGCTGCCCAAAGCCTCTGCAGCGCTGGTTCGATCCCCGGCCACAGGGCGAGGGTCCCACATGGAGCGCAGACCTCTCCTGCTGCCCATTGCTCCCCTCAGCAGTGTACCTCTGTCCTTCTGCCTGTTCTGCTCCCCGCTCTGGCTCTGGTGAATTCTCTCACCCTCCTGTGCTTCTGACTGTACCCAGTGCTTATATAAATAAATAAATAAATAAATAAATAAATCTTAAAAAAAAAAAAAGATTAATAAGAACCTAAAAAGTTCTTGTTTATTTATGTGGCTTTTATCTACTGATATTTGCTCTATCAGAAACCAAAACTGAGGAATTAAAAAAATATGTAAAAATTCATTTCGGGCCTCCCTGGTAGTGCAGTGGGTTGAGCGCAGCGCTGTGAAGCTGTCCACAGCCTCTGCAGCATGAGTTCCATTCCTGGCCAGCCAGGGAGATTCCCACATGGTGCAGCAGACCTCTCCTGTCTCACCTGCTGCTCCCCTCAGCAGTGTAATTCAGTCAGTCCGCCTGTTCTGTTTCCGGCTCTGTCTCTGGTGAATCCTCTTATCCTTCTGTGCCTCTGGCCTGTACCCAGCTCTTGTATAAAAATAAATAAATCTTTAAAAAATTTCATTTCATAAATGTGAACAAAAGCAGCATTTTAATAAAAAGCTATTTTTCAAAACGAAAAATTAATTATTTATTTATTTTAAAAAAGATTTATTTATTTATGCATACAAGAGCTAGGGTACAGGCCAGAGATGCGGGGGGGGGGCGTGTGTGTGTGTGTGTGTGTGTGAGAGGATTCATCAGAGACAGAGTGGGGTACAGAACAGGCAGACTGACTGAAATACACTGCTGAGGGGAGCAGTGGGTGAGTCAGGAGAGGTCTGCTGCACCATGTGGGTAATTCCCCGGCCGGGGATTGAACTCGTGCTGCAGAGGCTGCGGGTTGCCTCATAGTGTGGTGCTTAACCCCTTGCGCCACCAGGGAGGCCCACGATCCAGGAATCTGAATATTAATCTGAGATCTCTGTACGCAGAACAGTTATGCTGATTATTTTGGACTCTATAATGGTTCAGTTGTGAAAAAAACTATGTCAGTTTGTGGGCAGGGGCACTGGGACAGGATAGGGCTTTCACCAAATCCCAGAGGCCACTGGTAGGCTTGTCCACTCCTCAGACATTTGTCCTACATAACTCTTGTAACGATGAAGCAATCCTCTTCAACTGACAAACCTTTTGCATTGACTAGATCTCTACTGGAGAAGTTCAACTCTGGCTGTTATTTTCTTGCCAGTGGTAGCAATGCCATTGGTAGCAACAGTTTAAGAGGGCCCTCTAGGTGAAAAGTTTCAGGGTAGAGTCCAGATTACAATTTTTCTTATAACTTCTGGGAAAATTCTCTACAGGTATCCTTTTGAGGCCAAACCACACAGCATGCACTTCCTTGGTGAAGAAAATCTGGGAGGTGGCACTGTTACCTGCCCTGCAGGTAAACGCCATGCTGCGTCTCCTGATTTATAGGCTTTCCTTGATGAGCAAGGGGTGTGGTAAAATGAATTGAGTTCAAACACTCCACAAGAGTCTCCAAGATCAGCCTTCAGAGTGACTCAGTTCTCACTTATAATCCTAAATTACTCCCTGAGTTAGATTAGAATCCTGGGCTTGCTCGCTCCTCACTTCAGTAAACAATGAAGTACTTCTGATTTTCATAGGAAACATCAGAGGGTGATGGATAAGGTCATGAAGGTCACCCAAGAGGTTTTCTTGGGAGCTATTAACCCTCATGCCCGGTTCTTCAGTTTCTCCCTAATATTATAAAGGGAAGTGTAACTTTCTTAGAGGACTCCTCAAGGTTTTCTGATTCAAAAGTACTGATTCACTATATACCAGACAACCATGACCTGGAAGATAAGCTGCCTCTTGCTGTGGGGCTTACTCTCTAACAGTTCTCTCATGGGGAAGTGCTCAGACCATGAGATTATAAACACTTACTACTCCTGGGGTCTTCTAAAGTCTGTGGCAGAATGCCACGGTGCCAGCTAAGGTGAGCTTCTACAGGAGGTGGCCGTGACTGCCCAAGTTGCAGGGTACAAGAGGTTGTATGAAAAGAGGGTGTCTGGAGAGGTTAGCCTCAGGTTTCCCAAGAATGGGATAGGAGAGGTGAGGGCTTTGTTGTTATGCACATGGTAAGGTTCTGGGTATCTCCAAATGAGTGCAGACTCTTAGAAGCTGATTCTTGACAAACAACTTGCATGACAATGGATCAGGGTATCTGCTGAAACCCAGGACACTTGCTGGTACTTATTCCTCAATAATTCTTGGTCTTCCCTTTTAATTAGTAATGGTAGGGGGCTCACAGAATTATTGCTAATACTCCTATTTTCAGTGGAGGCAATACCCAAAATATATTCACCAAAGAATCGGCTGAGGGAAAAGTGGATCAAACCTCATTGCTAACCTTTCTGCAGAGAGCTGTTTCTTTCTTTTTTTTTTTTAATATTTATTTATTTATGCATACAAGAGCTGGGGTACAGGCCAAAGGTGTGGGGGGTGAGAAGATTCACCAGAGACAGAGTGGGGTACAGAACAGGCAGACTGACTGAAATACACTGCTGAGGGGAGCAGCGGGCGAGAGAGGAGATACCTGAGTTGAATCAAGATGGTCACTCTGCATGTTGGTTTGGGGGAAAATATGTGATTCCAGAGGACTTCATACACAAGTCAAGCTATCTTTAAACAAATTCATTGCACCATTTTCTTTTATTTTTCTTATATTGTCCTTACAATATATAGGTCATTTCCTATCTTGGAATTCTGCTCACTCAATTTATATTCTTGTTCCACTTATATATCTTTGGGCATCTCCACTTTGCCAGGTTTTGAGTAAGAGCCAATCGCCAGGTCTAAAAGGATGCCATGGCTCATCTAGAGGCATAAAAATAATAGAAAGAGCAAAGTTGTGAGTTACAGCTAAAATTTCTTGCATATGTTGTATGTACTATTTGATTTACATTCTTGTTCTATGTCCAGTGCAGTTTTCAAAATAGAAACTTGGAATGATCTTCCAAAGACAATTTCAGAGGGCTTAAATGTAGCCCACTTCTAGGATCCACTCATATCTGAAGGAGCGTTGTGGGCAATACTTAATCCCAGTGCAGATGGGCTTCTTGGCATAGTTTTGCCTCCTCTTCTTTAGGGTGTGATTCATTTTCTCAGTTTGTCCTGTGGATTTCAGTACCCAGGCAACATGTAGCTTCCAAGTAATCTGTAAGGCACTGCCTCCTTTCCAAGTGACTTCTCAGCCAAAGGTAGGTTCACTATCTCTCTGAATAGAATAGAGTGATCCAAAGTAAGGAATTATTTCCTTCAGCAATTGTTTGGCAACCACTGAAGCTCTTTCTATCCTGGTAGGAAATGTTTCCACACAGCTGAGCTCTGATTCAAATTTTTTAATTCCATGTAGACTCAGAATATATTTAATCTGATTTTGCATAAGTTTCAATTTGCAAGTCCCTCAATAATAAGCAAATCATTACCATATCCCTGTTTCCTCCCAGCTTGGTGCTCCAAATAAGCATACAATGCTAAACTTTCTGGTGTGTTCTTTGCTAAACTTCCAGGTGCTTCTTCCCCAGGTGATATTTTTGTTCTCTCTGATTATGGTGTCATTTTTGGAGTCTGTGGGTTTGGAGTGCGGGATCTTTGGGTTCACTCTGGGAAAGGTTTCACCAGAGCTACCCTTTCAGTGGCACGTGGTGAGTTTCGTGATGAGTTTCCCGGCCAGATTTCCCATGAGACAGAGACGGTAGTTAAATTTAAAGGGCAAGCTTGTTAGGGAAGGGATAAAACAGTTAAAGACACTTTCATAGACACAAGGGGCAGCAAGAGCTGCCACAGAAGGGACAGGTTTGCTAAAAGAGGCCTGCATGGTTGCAGGTGGGCGGCCTTGACAGGTCACAGGCAGGCAGGGAGGCTGCTGCCCTGCAGAGGAAGAGAGTTGGTGAAAAGAGTCACAGGTGGGTAGTGGGATCGCTGCTCCAAAGGCATTTTTTTTTTTTTTAAAAAGATAGCTCTTTTTTTTTTTTTAAGATTTATTTATTTATTCATACACGCACTGGGTACAGTCAGAAGTGCGGGAGGGTGAGAGAAATCACCAGAGCCAGAGCGGGGAGCAGAACAGGCAGACTGACGAAGTACACTACTGAGGGGAGCAGCGGGTGCGGCAGTAGAAATCTGTGCGCCATGTGGGACCCTCACCAGAGGCCAGGGATCGAACCGGTGCTGCAGAGGCTTCGGGCAGCTTCATAGCCCAGTGCTCAACCGCTGCACCACCGGGGAGGCCCAAATGGCATTTTTTTTATTGTAGAAGGAAAAACACTCCTAAAATGTACATGGAACCACAAAAAAAAAAACCTGAAAACCCAAAGAAATTCTGAGAAAGAACAAGGCAAGCGACATCACATTTCTGGATTGTAAGCTATACTACAAAGGTACAGTCATCAAAACCAGTATGGTATTGCATAAAAGCAATAGACCAATGGAACAGAATTGGGAACCCAGAAATAAACGCAAGCCTATACATTCAATTAATATTTGATAAGGGACCCAAGAATACCTAATGGAGAAAAGGCAGTTCTTTCTATAACTTTATTTTTACTTAATATTATGTGAATTTCATTTTAATGACTATAGAATCAAGTTGCATACCATGCTTAACTGTTTTTGCATTAGATATTTAGGTTGTACTGACTTTTCCTGCTATGTAATAATTTTGTGCCGATGTCTGATGTACTCTTAAAGATAAATCCCTAGAAATCCAAAGGAAAAATCTTAAAAAAACAAACATATTAAAAGTAGATTTAAAGTTTCTTTTACAAGAAAATTATAACGATGTGAGGTGATATATGTTAACTGAATTGTGGTAATCATTTCATAAATACATATAAATCATGTTTTACACTTTCCCACAATGTTATATGTCAATATATCTCAATAAAACTGGGGAAAAATCCTCTTGACTTCACCTATTCAACTTTTTCCTCACCTCAACCACTGACAGTCACAGATCTCTTTACTATCTCCATAGTGTCATCTATTCCAGAATGTCAAATAAAGAGAATCGTATACTATATGTACCATTTTCAGACTGGTTTCTTTCACTTAGCAATGTGTATTAAAAATTTCATCTATGTCACGAATGGTTAGATAGCTCATTTCTTTTTATTATTTCATTCATTTATTGATTGGTATTCCCTTGTATGGCTGCACTATAGCTTGTACATCCATTCAATTACTGAAGGACTTCTTCAATTGCTGGAAGCAACAAGCTGCAACTACAAAATTCTGCATGCAGGTTTTTTTTTTTTTAAAGATTTATTTATTTATGCATACAAGAACTGGTGTGTGTGGGGGGTAAGAGGATTCAGAGTGGGGAACAGAACAGGTGGATTGACTGAAATACACTGCTGAGGGGAGCAGCAGGTGAGACAGGAGAGGTCTGTTGCGCCATGTGGGTTACTCCCTGGCAGGCTGGGAATCGAACTCATGCTCAGAGGCTGTGGATAGCTTCACAATGCTGTGCTTAACCCCTCGTGACACCAGGGAGGCCCTGCATGCAGGTTTTTTTATGTGGATATAAATTTTCAAATCAATGGGTAAGTAGGAGTACAATTGTGGATTTATGATTAAATTATGTTAGTCTTTGTAAGAAAGTTCCAAACTTTCTTCCAAAGTGGCTATGCCATTTTACATTCCCAACAATGACTGAGAGATCCCTGTTTTGTATCCTTGCCAGCAACTGGTATTTTCAGTTACTTGGATCTTAGCCATCTAACAGGAGGAAATAAATTTTTTTAAAAGAATTATTTTATTTTTTTATGCATACAAGAGTAGGGGTGTAGGCTATATGTGTGGGGAGATGAGAGGATTCACTAGAGATAGAGTGGAGAGCAGAACAAGTGGATCTACTGAAATGCACTGCTGAGGGGAGCAGCGGGTGAGACAGGAGAGATCTGCTGTGCCATGAGGGTCAGCTCCCTGGCAGGGGATCCAACTCATTCTGCAGTGGCTGAAGAAAAATTTAAAGAAAGGATGTTGACACATAATTCCACATTTCTCTTCAGAAATTTGTATTGATTTATCTAAAGTAATTTTAGGTCTTTTTTTTATATTTATTTATGCATACAAGAGTTGGGGTACAGGCCAGAGATGTGGGGGGTGAGAAGATCCACCAGAGACAGAGTGGGGGACAGAAACAGACACACTGACTGAAATACACTGCAGAGGGGAGCAGTGGGCAAGCCAGGAGAGGTCTGCTGCGCCATGTGGGTTTCTCCCTGGCTGGCCAGGGATCAAAATCGTGCTGCAGAAGCTGTGGATTGCTTCATAGTGCGGTGCTTAACCCCTTGCGCCACCAGGGAGGCCCCAATTTTTAATTCTTATACTCCTTTGTTACCCACATTTAATCAGGCACCAAATCATGCTGTTTCTTTGTGCTGACAGTTCTTTTTCTGTATTCTGATAGCCATCTACCCAACCCAGGCCTTTATTGCCTCACATCTGGACCAAGAGCAACAGGAAGACTTCTTCTGTCCCCTCCCCTCTCTCCCTCCCTGCTTTCCTTCTTTCCCCCAGATAATGTTTGTTGAGGTAAAGACTTACCTCTTACCTCTTTGCATGGGTTCCAGAGATTATAGGTTCAAAGCTCCACAAATGTATACTTTCATACTTGCTTTTTAGAATCCAGTATCAACTTGTTCCAACCTAATTTACACAATGCAGCCTAGACAAACAATTGTAATCTTCCTCTTATGATTTTTTGAAAGATTTATTTTATTTATTTATGTATACGAGAACTGGGGTCTAGGCCTTAGGTGCGGGAAGTGAGAGGATTCACAGAGACAGCGTGGGAAGCGGAACAGGAAGATTGACAGAAATACACTGCTGAGGGCAGCAGCCGGCCAGACAGGAGAGGTCTGCTATGCCATATGGGTTAGCTCCCTTGCAGGGAATTGAACTCATGCTGCAGTGACTGCTCATAGCTTCATAGTGCTGACACTTTAACCCTTGCGCCCCCACAGAGGTCCTCAAGCGGACTATTTTCTAGGCTTAAAAGCACAGCATCATACACAGAGGTAGACTTGTTATTTCTAATTCCCAGCTTGCAGACCATCCCTCCAAATCCTATTTCCTTTCAATAACCCTAATGTATATTCTCTTACATGTTGATTTTTTTTTCAGCTACTCATGGTTAAGGATCCTGACAGCAACCAAAGGAAGAAAGTGGATATCGGTGCCTCCTCTTTTGTTGATAACCTGAATGATGTTATTACAAAAGGTATTTATTTTATTTATTTATTTTTAAAATTCTTCAAATTAAGGATTGGTGTTTTTTTTTTTTTTTTTAAGATTAATTTATTTATTTATACAAGCACTGGGTACAGTCAGAAGCGCGGGAGGGTGAGAGAATTCACCAGAGCCAGAGCGGGGAGCAGAGCAGGCAGAAGGACCGAAGGACACTGCTGAGGGGAGCAGCGGGCGGCAGGAGAGGTCTGCGCACCATGTGGGACCCTCCTCCGGTGGCCGGGGAGTAGCGGGGATCGAACCGGCGCTGCAGTGGCTGAGGGCAGCTTCGTAACCCGGCGCTCAACCGCTGCGCCACTGGGGAGGCCTACAAAAGGTATTTATATACCCCTTAGTTTCATAAGTTTGAAAAATATCAAACTATTCTTGGCACTAAAGATGTATTATCAAAAGGAGCAATATCATTTCCTTGCCTCATTAAGCATTTAGCAAGGATAGAACTTCTAGTGTGCAAGCAGCCACTTCTTTATGTTTATGTATATTTTGCCCCTTTTCAGGAAGGGTGGGCTCACCCTCAGCAAAATGCTAAGAAACTTTCCGAATAATTGGTTTCCTTTTCTTAGACTGCATGGTGGGGGTAGTTTAGGTGAGGCATAGCTCCTTGTTTTTTAAAATATGCCCACTGCCTAGCTTTTGCTAAACATCTTGCAAATATATTCAACAATAGCTCAAATAAGTGATAGCTTTCAACTGGTTGCAATTTCATATTTTTCAATTAAACTAATAAATGTTCAGCATTTAAAGAGTGAGCTGGAAAGTTAGAAATCTATAGCATTGTTTGTTAATTTTTTTTTATTTTTTATTTATTTATTTTTTTAAAAAATTTTTTTTTATAGAGGCATGTTTTCTTTCTTTCTTTATTTGTTTGTTTGTTTGTTTATACATGCGCTGGGTACAGTCAGAAGCGTGGGAGGGTGAGAGAATTCACCAAAGCCAGAGCGGGGAGCAGAGCAGGCAGAAGGACCGAAGCACACTGCTGAGGGGAGCAGCGGGCGGCAGGAGAGGTCTGCGCGCCATGCGGGACCCTCCTCCGGTGGCCGGGAAGCAGTTGGGGATCGAACCGGCGCCGCAGAGGCCGCGGGCAGCTTCGCAACCCAGCGCTCAACCGCTGTGCCACAGGGGAGGCCCTAATTTTTTTTTTAAAGGAAAGAAATATAAATGTCCAACACACAGAGCCGGGTTAAATAAGTTATGGAACATTTGGTCAACAGAATACTACTAAGTAGTAAACAAGGATGATGGAACTCTTTGTACACTGACATGGAATATCTCCAGAATAAATTAGGTAAAAAAAAAAGCAAGATGCAGAAATGTGTACGGTATGCTGTCATTTGTGTTAAAAGGGAAAAATAAATTACATGTATGTGCCTCTGTTTCTATATAAAAATCTCTAGAATGATATTTAGAAATCTCATAATATGGTTTACTTATAAGAAGGGATGTGGATGTTTAGTGAACAAAATAAAAGGATGTATTTTTAAAATTCTTTTTGAAATTTGAACCATATGAATGTATGTTTATTTTTAAAAGATTTATTTATTTATGCATACCAGAACTATAGACCACAGGTACAGGGTAGGGTTAGAGGATTCGGGGAGAGAGTGGGGAGCAGAAGAGGCAGATCTACTGAAATACACTGCTGAGGGGAACAACAGGTGAGCAAGGAGAGGTCTGCTGCACCATGTGGGTTAGCCGACAGGGATCCAACTCCTGCTGCGGTCGCTGGCGATAGCTTGATAGTGTTGTGTCTTTTAACCCCTTGTGCCACCAGGGAGGCCAATATTCAGATTTTTAAATGTGAAATGACATGGGTTAAGAAACTAAGAACACAGTTGGAGAAACCAGTTAAGAAATTAACTCCTCTTTGAGGAGGCCATGGAATCAACATGATATATTGGGAAGAGTATGGGTTTTGGAATCAGGCAGAAACAAATCCTAGCTTTTCTACATGCTGGCCTTATAAGCTTGGGTATATGATTTAACCTTTTTGAAGTTCCAATTTTCTCATCTATAAAATGGGTGAATCCTTGATAGGTTATTATAAAAGGTAAGTGATATAACATCCAAGTACAAAGACATTTTTTGGTTATCCTTTTTTCCTCACATAGACAGGTTGAACTTAGAGTGCTGACATGCAGAAATTAAGTCTTGAGGAAATGGAGAGTGCAGGTAAAATAACTATCTGTACCTTAAGTCCTTGTAGCTATCATATCATTTCTCAATCTTACATTTCTTGTGAGGAAAGACACCTTTTAAGATTTCAAAATAATAAAATATAATAAAAATAAAATAATAAAAATTTAAAATTCCGTGGGCTATCCAGTTTCTTTCCCTCACTTTTTTTCCCTCACTTTTTTTCCCTGTCTGAAAACTAGTCAAAAGGAAGAGTGTTTTTAAACATATTACAGAGCCTCCCTGGTGGCACAGGGGTTAAAGACGCAGTGCTATCAAGCTATTAGCAGCCTCTGCAGCACAAGTTCAATTGCCCGCCAGGGAGCTATCCACATGACACAGCAGACCTCTCCTGTCTTGCCTGCTGCTCCCCTCAACAGTGTATTTCGGTGGATCCACCTGTTCTGCTCCCAACTTTCACTTCCCGCACCTCTAGCCTACACCCCAGTTCTTATATGCATAAATAAATCTTTAAAAAAAATAAACATATTACAACTATGCCCTAATAAATATTCCCAGTGGTTTTTCTGTGAGAAAATATTTTATTCTAAAGTTCATTTCCTTTTTTTAAAAAAAAGATTTATTTATTGATGCATGCAAGAACTGAGGTACAGGCCAGAGATGTGGGGGGTGAGAGGACTCACCAGAGACAGAGTGGGGAACAGAACAGGTGGATTGACTAAAATACACTGCTGAGGGGAACAGTGGGCGAGACAGGAAAGTTCTACTGCACCATGTGGGTCACCTCCCTGGCAGGGGATCTAACTGGTGCTGCAGTAGCTGCAGATAGCATCATAGTGCTGAGACTTAACCCCCTGAGCTACCAAGGTGGCCCCTAAAGTTCATTTCTTTTTATTTATTTATTTATTTATTTATTTTTAAATAATTATTTATTTATTATTTATACAAGCACTGGGTACAGTCAGAAGTGCGGGAGGGTGAGAGAATTCACCAGAGCCAGAGCGGGGAGCAGAGCAGGCAGAAGGACCGAAATACACTGCTGAGGGGAGCAGCGGGCGGCAGGAGAGGTCTGCGCACCATGTGGGACCCTCCTCTGGTGGCCGGGGAGCAGCCGGGGATTGAACCGGTGCTGCAGAGGCTGCGGGCAGCTTCGCAACCCAGCGCTCAACTGCTGCGCCACCGGGGAGGCCCTAAAGTTCATTTCTAATAAAGGTACTTTCCTTGGGATTTGCTTTCTACTGCTAATTCAGCATTTGAAAAATCAGTGTATTACTTTTAGTATTAAATGCCATCTTAAGATACATAAAAATTAAGGTTACTTATTAAATCACATTAATACTTTTGGATATTTTACACAGCATACACTGAGTTTGATTTTATATATTCACCAATTATTCCTTGACATGGTAATGATTTATCAGTTTTTACATTTGTGAAACTAAAAGAATGTGGTATATTTGGAAATATTAAGTCATAATTAATGTAGACTCTATACAGCAGTCACCAAAATCTAGGAGACTGGAAGTTCTTAATTCCCAAACTACTGACAACCAATATGTCATCTAGAGTGCCTGGTGAAACAGATTATTGCTCAATCATATTTTCCTGGTTATTCCCAGGGTCTGTTGCTAGGCTTCATGCACTGTATATTGTTCACTCTTAAATACCTTAGGAAAAATGTAGGTACCCAGACTTCCTTTCTCTCTTTCCTTCAGTTTCATAAATCTGTTTAAAGAATTTAATGAGTTTGTTCAGGGAGTTGCATCAGAAATTAATTTTGTATTTGTGGTAGGAATGAGAAGTAGTTCCTTTGTAATGTTGCACCAGTCAATACCTGTTTTTGCCTAAGGATGTATCCATACCAATTCTGGATAATCCAGCTTTGAAGTGGGTTGGGCAGTGCTGGGTTTCTTTTGTTGGTGCTATTAGTTTGGGTAGTGACCTAGTCACACATGTCTTGAAAACTTAAACAGCAGTGAGGACACCAACAAAATAAGTTCCACAAATTGCGACTAAGTTGGTGTATATAGTATTGATATCAAAATTGTTTTCTAGAAAAGCGAGACAGACTCCCTCCTCCCATCAGTTTTCTACAACTAGAAAGACCATTTACCAAGTATGTTCTGGTCATATTAAACACTGCCCCTTTTTGCTTGTGAAATGCCAAAACGAGCAATTAACAAGCTAAAGAAATGTTCACAATTTTCAAAATGTCCTCTAAATAAACGTTTGTCAGAGTCCATTTTTAAAGTCAATAAAAAATCATTATATTCTTTACAGAATTTTCAGATTCCAGTTCAAGAGAGGTGAAACAGTAAATATTGCACAATCAAGATCTACAGAGCCCTTTGTTAACATTGCGAGAGAACAGACAACGCCAAATCTTTTTTTTTCCCTTCTTTTTTTGGCCAACCTCTGTTGGCTAAAACTCATACCGACAGTCTCTGGGTCAAAGGACATTTGCCATACAAAACCTCACCAAAATGACTTTGTGGTGATTTTTAATCATAGGATTAGTGAAGCGTGAGGATTCTAAACCCCTCTTTATTGACAAAGGAGACAGAGAGAACAGAGGTAGAGATCCTTACAGAGGGAAGATCCCTCTTAGCCAGCTTTGTTTGCCATTGCAGAGATCTGACAACAATCAGTGTGGCTGGTAAAACCGAGGGGCCTTACCAGAACAAAGATGAACAAAACTAGTCTTTAAGTTTAGCTAAAAGCCTTATTATCTGATTTATTCATAACAACAACACAATCGAGAGGTAATACTGTTACCCCATTTTACAGATGAACAAACTTAAACTCACAGAGATTAAACAATAAATGCTCAGGGGTCACAGAGCACCGGTGGCCCCAGAGTTGCAAAGGGCTCCTGAGCGCGCTCTCGCCACCACCGCGTCCAGCCCCGCCGTCTGGCTGCGCGCGCAGTTCGCGCCCCCCCCGCCCCCCCTTCCTTCGTGGGACAGTTCCCGGTACTGAGGCCTGGCGCTGTCCAGCCCTCGGGCCTGCCGCCTTCCACAAGCAAGAGAACGCGGCCCCGCGGGGCGATCCCGCCCGCAGGTCGTAGAAAAGCCGCGCCCAGCCCGGTGCAGGCCGACTCGCCCCCGGGCAACCCTCTCCAGCGGCGGCCTCCCCTCCCGCCCATCCCCTCAGCGCTGGCGGGTGGGCTCCGCCGGGAATGGCGGGAGGGGAGCTGCGAGAACGGCCCTGGCCTTCGCCTCTGCGGCCCCCTACTCCCGCCCAGAGGGCCGAAGGCAGAGAGCTTCCGCAGCCTCACCTGTCCCAGAGGCGGCGACCGTTCCAGTGACTGACGGTGCGCTCCTCCAACCCGGCCCGGGCAGGAAGGCGGCGCCCGGCCGAGACGGATGGCTTCTTTCCTCCAATCCGCGGGCGGCAGCTCTGGGTCCGTAGTCCCCGAGGCCGGCGGAGCGACAGGTGGGAGCCGCGCTCCCTCCGCCCCGCTCGCGTTCTCGAAGCGTCAGCCCCACCCAACGCAGGGTGAATTTTACTCCGAATGTCACCAAATCCTGTAGGTCGTCACCTCAGCCATCATTTTAATCAGAAGTGGAAATTCCCCAACCCTTTCCCGTCACCTCAGATGGAGGCGGGATGAATGCGTTCTCGCCGGCCAATTGTACCGCGCGACGTCCTGTGACACAATGACCGACACTTAATGGCGCCAATGAAGTCTCCCATTGTCAGGGGTCACTATGACTGACCATAAGTTCAACTAATCGACTTTAAGGTCGTGACGCGACAGTCGTAGAGGTTGACCAATAGACATAGAAAAAGACCGGAAATAGGCGCGTGGGGAGTAGGGGGAGGGTGTTCGCAACCGCCTAGGTCTGCGCGGGTCAACGCAGCTTGGGGGCCGCGAGCCAGAGAGCTGCGCGTGACGAAGAGCCTGAGCGACGGGGTCCCTTGGCCAATGATCTGCGGCGGCTGGGAAGCGTCAGCCAGTGGCGAGTGCGGGGGGCGGGAGTCAGCAGGTTAGGCAGTGAGAAGTTGGTGGCGCTGCTGGGACGGGGGGAAGGAGACGCTTCTTCCTCCTGCTGCTCCTCTCGTTCCCGGGATCGGCGGCGGCGGCCGCGAGTGACTCGGCAGCGTCTCCGGCTCCGCGTGCGAACCATGCTGACCGACGGCGGAGGCGGCGGCACCTCCTTTGAGGAGGACCTGGACTCAGTGGCTCCGCGATCCGCCCCGGCCGGGGCCTCGGAGCCGCCTCCGCCGGGAGGGGTCGGACTAGGGATCCGCACCGTGAGACTCTTTGGGGAGGCCGGGCCCGCGCCGGGAGTCGGTGGCGGCGGCAGCGGAGCGGGCGGAGGGGACGCCTCGCTGGATTTCAAGTTGGCGGCCGCCGTGCTGAGGACCGGGGGTGGAGGTGGCGCCGCTGGCAGCGACGAGGACGAGGTGTCTGAGGTACGGCTTCGGGACCCCCGCCTCCCACACAGCGTGAGGCGTGAATTCTCCCGGGCCGGCTTAGGGCCCGGCCACCCTCCCGCTGCCCCGGCGGAGTCCTTCTCTGACAGCCGTCGGCTCCATGGCGGCAGCGGCTGGGGTGCGGGCCTAGTGCGCCCTCAGCTTGCTCTTCAGCCCGGCGGCTCGAGCCGAACCGGTTCCCGGCACCTTCAGTAGATCCACAATAGGGAGTCCTTTGGTCTCTGAGCTTCGCGCGGGAACTGGGAGTCTGGCTACCTCCCGCCCACCCCGCTGTGGCGATTGGGGGGGTGGGGGCGGGGGCGGGGGCGGGGTCTCGCCTGAGTCCCTGCCCTTGGTACTGAGAGAAGAGACCGGGCGAGGGTGGGGGCGCCGGGGGGAGGTTTTCCACTGTGTGCCTCTCCCCAAGGCTGAGGGGTTGGCATTTATGCCTTCCTGTGTATCGAAGGAGGATTCTCAATTGCCCCTCTTTAGCTCGAGTCAGGTGAGTATTAAGGAGCTCTCTGCTTTACCCTGGAAAATCACGTGAGTCTTGCATCTGGGACCTTTGTGAAGTCAGGAAAAGAAAGTTCCAGTGCATCTTTGAGCTTCGTAATAACTGGATAGCTGAACTCTGGAGTTTGTTTTTTTTTTTCCCCCCTCACCTTTCAGCTTGGAGGTGAGGCACCCTACTGACACCTTTTGGAGTGAGGGGAATTAGTTACCCGATCCCTCATTTCTTTTGACTTTTAAGCATATACTGAACCTTTTAGTCTGAGCAACCTAGGGTGGTAGGCATTGTCTTCTTTGGGCTGTAGGGGAAAGGACACTACGCACACAAACACTTTTGTCTGGACTATGGCTTAGATTAATACCGTCCTGTGATAACTGTTGCTTTAAGTCCTCAGAGTTTTTGATTTTGGTTCATTCCCTATGACTGATTTTGGTGTTAAAATACTTGAGTTTCTCTGTGTGTACAATTATCCTGGCTTTTGTATTTGAGAGAAGTAAAGAGAAACTGCATTGTCTTATTCTAGGTCTTATTCTAGGTGTTTAAAACCATAGTATGTGCTTTGGAAATAACAGTGTGTGGGTTGTAAGAGAGATACTCCCTTAGGTCTGTATATTTTTGAATTTCAGCATAAGAGAAATTACTTCTAACCAAGGCGGGACAGGATTTTACAGAGTAGGCAGTTATGGGAGAGCCTGTGAACCACTTCCACTGTTGGGCTTATGAAGGCTTTCTTTTATACTTAAGATGAAAAGTGATGAAAGATGAACTTAGAACACATATACAAAGATTAGAATATTTTTCTGTGAAATTTGTAGGAGAGACTGAAAAGGTTTGCTTTGGCTTAAATGTGATATAAAGATGATGTCTTGATTTTCTGGACCATTTTTTACATAATTCTCATAAGTGAGATCAGCACTCAGTCATTTGCTTTTGCATAAGTCATATTCTTAAATTTCTTCAGAAGTTGACTGTTAATGAGTCTCCAAAGTCATAAATCTCTAATTCTTTGGACTCAAGAGCTTTTGAAGTAACCATTTCTATGAAGATTGTGCACGCGCGGGAGGACACACACACACACACACCCACACACAATTTCATTTGTAGGCCCTATACCATGTGCTTAAAAGTTAGGAGGAGAATCTGCACCTTTGTATTGTATTTTTTTTTTTTTATGTTTGTCATAGAAGTTATTTATGATTCTTACACCCATTCAGGTTAATGGTAGGGAAAAAACCCTTAGTTTCTGTTAAGTTTTCTGTGCCTAAAAAGGATTTAGATATTAAGTCTGAGACTGTTTTTCATTTTTTTGGAATGGAGGTTCCTGGGATACCAGAGACTTTAGCATAGTCTCAGGTAATGCCTGCTATGTATATAGATTCTTTTTTAATCTGTGGAAAATGTAAGTTTTTTTTTTAAATGTTTCTCCCATATCACATGGAGAAGAAATTCCTAGGTTATCTAGTCTTTGCTCTATATTGTATGTGGTAGGGTATAATCTATGGCTTTCTGAATGAAATTACTTATTTTCCCAAGCAAATTTCTTACCTTTTCTCTCTGATAGGATGAGTTATCTTCTCCCATACTATTGGCTTTGAATTTCCAGTGTAAAGAGACTGTAAATAATATTCTTTAGAAAACACTCACCCAAGTGGCATCTGATGACTAATACTAAAAATCTTTATTTTCATCTTTCCAAGGTATTATAGAACTGAGTTTTTACAATCTGGAATTCCAGATCAACAATGAGTTGGATTGTAGTTTGAGTGAAGTTTGTCTTGTTCCCTACATGGGAGAGGACTTAGGTGAGAAATGAATAAGAAATGTGGAGGTCTAGTGTATTTGCTCTAGAATTACTTGAAGTTCTATACATTTGGCAGACAGATGTAAATAGTTTAAGGACCTCTCCTTATTATCAGAGCTAACAGCTGAGTGGGGGAAAAAAAAAAGCTGTTTACCTTTGCTGAATCAAAAGACCTTTAAATTTGAGGAAGGAGTTTGGGTCTTTGTAAGTTGTTTTTTATTTTTATTTTTTAGTATTAGAACTACTAGCTTAGGGAATGTTACCATTTGATTCTTTGGTTCTTGTTTTAAACATTGGGGTAAATATTTGTTTCATAATTTCTTCAGACATATTGAGCAAGTTTCTTAGCTGTTCAAGGCCTTGACTAGAACAATCAGAACTTGCGTTGGAGCCTATTGAAATGTATCCATTGTTAGAATAGAGATCAGATTGAAAATTGTATAAAATCCAATTTTAAGAGTTGATTTTAGATTCATAGTCTTTTATTTTACGCAAGGTAAAAGAAAAAAAAAAACTCCTAAAGAATGAACTTTGGTGAGGTTTATGACTTTTAGGTTTTTTTTTGTCATAAGAATTTGTGAATATACTGCATATGCATATCTGTGACAGTCTCCTCTGAAAATTATAAAAGTGAAAAATTAAGCAGTATAGGTAGTAGATATAAGATGAAAAGTAAAAATTGTCCTCACCTCTACTGACCCTTCAAGTCACACTCTTCAGATGTAACCAATATTAAAATTTTTCTTTCAGTAAATTTACCAGTTATGACAGCTAAAAATGTCTCCAGGGGGCAAAATCACCCTTGGTTGAGAAACCACTGGTCTAGAGGCCCCTTTTACCAAGGATGGCAATTTTGTCATGAATTCTTTGTATTCAAACTTCAGGTAAACATGGTGAGTCACTGCTTTAATAGCATCTGAAGACTTAAACACTTAGAACCTGGACAAGAGCTAAGTTTAAGACAGGATACAGAAAAGTTTAATGCTGTCAGTTTCTATGGTAAATTTATCATTTTTGGGAATTTCCACTTAATATACTATATTATTTTTGAAACGTTCATTTATTTTCCATGAAAATGAATTTTCTTTAAAGATTTATTTATGCTTACAAGAACTGGAGTACAGGTCAGAAGTGGGGGGGAGGCGGGTGAGAGGATTCACCAGAGACAGAGTGGGGAACAGAGCAGGCAGACTAACTGAAATACACTGCTGAGGGGAGCAACGGGCGAGTCAGAAGAGGTCTGCTGCGCCATGTGTGTAGCTCCCAGGCCGACTGGGGATTGAACTCGTGCTGTGGATTGCTTCACAGTGCTGTGCTTAACCCCTTGTGCCAGAAGAGACGCCCAAAAATGAATTTTTTAAAAAACTTTAGGGAACTTGGTCAAGGTAGAAAAGAGTTGATTCTATGAAATATCACTACAATGAAAATAGGACATATGACTATATTTAGTGAGCAGATTTTGGAGATACTGGAAATACTTGTGAAGGATAAGTTACATATGGCATGAGTATCAGTCTTGTGCAAGTTTTGTTATATAAAGCCTTAATATTTTACATATAAAATAATCTGTTAGGGGCCTCCTTGGCGGCACAAGGGGTTAAGTCTCAGTACTATGGAGCAATCTGCAGCCTGTATAGCACAAGTTCGATCCCTGGCCAGGGAGCTAGCCCATATGGTGCAGCAGGCCTCTCCTATCTTACCTGCTGCTCCCCTCAGCAGTGTATTTCAGTAGCTCCACCTGTTCTGCTCCCCACTCTGTCTCTGGTGAATCCTCTCACCCTCCCTGCACCTCTGGCCTATACCCCAGCTCTTGTATGCATAAATAAACCTCAAAAACAGAATGATGTGTTGATGAATGTGTGCTTATTGAATGGTGGGTCAAAACAGAGTTGATTAGGTTTTGTAATAAGGAAATCCTTATGAAACTTGAAGTATGTAGAGGGTTTTCTTTTGGTTATTTCCTTACTCTGGTCTGCTATACTTTTTAATGTCTTATCCTTTCAGAATTTCTTTAAGAAAATACAAAATAAGCATTTTTGTTTTCTCCATTGTTATACAAGAGATAACATACTATCCATGTGTGATTTTTAAGTGATAAATCTGGAAAGTATTTAGACCCTTGAATCTAATCAAAGTGATAAAACATGTTAGAATGAAGTGTAGGAGATCATTTTAGTGCATTTCTTTCTGAGCCTATTAGGTAGCAGAGTGATGTCCTAGATCACCTTTGAAAATCAATTTTGGCCTTTTGATTTAATCATAAATAAACAAAATATATTGCTTTAAAGAAAGCAAGCAGTTTTCAAAAAGAACTAGTTCAGTTGGCTAATGAAAAGAAATGAACCGCCTACTTTTTTTTATTTTTTGCCAAATTTATCTTCCTACAGAACCGAAGTTGTAAGAAATAAAATTATTTTCACTCCCCACTATAAATGAACTGTTTCAGTCTATCTCCTTGGACTTCATTATTTACAATTTACGTCTCCTATTGCTTGTCTATAAAATCATAGAATCTTGGTAATAATCCTATCTCGCCTCATTGTTAGGTGACTGCTTCTGTTTATTTGATTATTTTTTTGAAGATTTATTTATTTATGCATACAAGAACTGGGGCACAAGCCAGAGGTGTTGGGGGGAATGGTAAAAGGATTCACCAGGGACAGAGTGGGGAACAGAACAGGCAGACTGACTGAAATACACTGCTGAGGGGAGCAGCGGGTGAGTCAGGAGAGGTCTGCTGCGCAATGTGGGTATCTCCCTGGCCGGGGATCGAACTCAAGCTGCAGTGACTGCGCATGGCTTCATAGGTTACTTTTTTTTTTTAAGATTCAATTATTTTATTTTTTTTTAATAGAGGCATGTTATTTATTTATTTGTTTGTTTGTTTGTTTTGTTTATGCATGCACTGGGTACAGTCAGAAGCGCCGGAGGGTGAGAGAATTCACCAGAGCCATAGTGGGGAGCAGAGCAGGCTGAAGTACTGAAGTACACTGCTGAGGGGAGCAGCGGGCAGCAGGAGAGGTCTGCGCGCCATGTGGGACCCTCCTCTGGTGGCCGGGGAGCAGCCGGGAATCGAACCGGCGCTGCAGAGGCCGCGGGCAGCTTTGCAACCCAGCGCTCAACCGCTGCGCCACTGGGGAGGCCCAAGATTTATTTATTTTTATACATGAGCTGGGGTACAGGCCAGAGGCGCGGGAGGGTAAGAGGATTCACACAGATACATAGCGGGGGAGCAGAAAGGGCAGACAATCGAAATACATTGATGAGGGGAGCAGGGGGCACTACAGGAGAGGTCTGCAAGAGCGAACCGGCACTGCACTGCAGAGGCTGCCAACAGCCTCGCAGTGCTGTGCTCAACCCACTGGGCCACTGGGGAGACCCAACCCTTGCACCACGAGGGAAGCCCCTGCCTCTGATTATTGAATACTTAGTGTATTCCAGTATCATCCTGGATACTTTTGTTATTTAATGGTTTCAACACCCCTTTCAGGTAGGTATTATCTACATTTTTATAGATGAATACATGTAGATGCAGAGAAATGATGACTCCAAAAAACAAACAGCTAACAAAAAAATGATTAAAATGTTACACAGCTAGTGAGTAGTAAAGCTAAAGTAGTAAGCTGAAAGGCCATGCTACAATTTTCCTTCTTCATATTAGGAAATTAGCAATTTTTGGTTACCAAGTGCTGTTTCTTCAATAAATGCTTGCTCCTTTCATGTTTGGAGTTTTCATAGATTGAAAGTAAAATGAGAAAAGTAAGGCCAATGAATTTCTAAACAAAGCTATTTTCCCCACTGTTTCCTGTTTTCAGATAATGTTCATATATTTTTGAAATATCCATTTTTTGAAGATTTTATTTATTTTTGCACAGAAGAACTGGGGTGCAAGCCAGAAAGTGCAGGGGCGGGTGAGAGGATTCACCAGAGACAAAATGGGGAGCAGAACAGGTAGATTTACTGAAATACACTGCTGAGGGGAACAGCAGGTAAGATAGGAGAGGTCTGCTGCACCATATATGGGTTAGCTCCCTGACTGGGGATTGGACTCAGGCCTTGGAGGTGATAGTGTGAGACTCTAGGCCACCAAGGAGGCCCCTGAAATACCCATTTATTTTTTAAAGATTTATTTGTTTATGCATACAAGAACTGGGGTACAGGCCAGAGGTGCGGGATGATGAGAGGATTCAACAGAGTAAGAGCGGGGAGCAGAACAGGCAGACTGACTGAAATCCACTGCTGAGGGGAGCAGTGGGGGTGAGACAGGAGAGGTCTGCTGTGCTATGTGGGTTAGCTCCCTGGCTGGGGATAGAACTCGTGCTGCAGTGGCTGCCAACAGCTTCATAGTGCTGACATTTAACCCCTTGCCCCACCAGGGAGGCCCCCTGAAATATCCATTTTTGACAAAATATCAAATTGGAAACCTCATATCAGGACCCTGGGTAAAGCTTCAAACCTGGGAACCACTGAGTTAAGTCACTTGCCCGGGTTCACACAGCTATTTAGTAGCAGAAAATTTATAGAAGAGAATATATCCTTTCACTCTTGTTTTAATTATCTTGCCTGCTAGATTGTCTTACTATCTACTTCTCTTCTGATGCATTACAACTGAGATTTAAATTGATTGCTTAAGAAAAGCTTAACTCAGACTGGCATATAATTCATGGTTGACTTTGTTGAAAAAAACTTAATATTATTTAGTGAAACTGATGATTACCATGTAGCTCAACATATTAAGAAAGCAGTCAAATGTGTGCCATTGAGTATAAGGGCACTTTTTTCTAAGAGAATTTGAAAAGGTGAGGCCTTCTCATTATTAATTTTATTTTTTTTTAAAGATTTATTTATGCATATAAGAACTGGGGTACAGGTCAGAGGTGCAGGGGGTGAGAGGATTCACCAGAGACAGAGTGGGGAACAGAACAGGCAGATTGACTGAAATACACTGCTGAGGGGAGCAGCGGGCGAGGCAGAAGGGGTCTGCTGCACCACGTGGGTAACTACCTGGCTGGCCGGTGATCGAACTCGTGCTGCAAATGCTGCCACTGAGTATAACGGGCACTCTTTTCTAAGAGAATTTCATAATTTAACTTACTTGAAAAGGTGAGGCCTTGTCATTACTAATTTTAAAAGAATTAAGAAATATGAAAAGCATTGATCTAGAAAGGCATATATCCAGCTTCACACCTTTGCCAACATGGGAAACATTAGTTTTCTTGCAATATTGTTATACTATAATTTTATCTGTAAAAATTAAAATCCATGTATTTTATTAGTAGTTACCGCCACTGTACGCTTTGAAGAAGGAAGATCATTTAATGAAGGATGATTTACTGTTTTGCCTTTCTTCCTGGCAACTTTATCTAAACCAGGGAAAAAGTAACATTGCGTATAGGCGCTTTTTTTTTTTTTAGAGATTTATTTATGTATACAAGAACTGGGGTTCAGGCCAGCGGTGTGGGGGGTGAGAGGACTCACCAGAGACAGAGTGAGGAACAGAACAGGAAGATCGACCGAAACACACTGGTAAGGGGAGCAGCGGGTGAGTCAGGAGAGATCTGCTCCTCCATGTGGGTTGCTCCCTGGCTGGGGTTCAAACTCGTGCTGCAGTGACCGCAGACAGCTTCACAGGCTGCATCCCAACCCCCTGCGCCACCAGGGAGGCCCAATAGGCTCTTTTTTATTTGCTACACTGAAATTTAGCAGCTTTTTTTTTTAAAAAAAAAAAAATATTTATTTATTTATTTATACAAGCACTGGGTACAGCCAGTAGCTCGGGAGGGTGAGAGAATTCGCCAGAGCAGGGAACAGAACAGGCAGAAGGACCGAAGTACACTGCTGAGGGGAGCAGCGGGCGGCAGGAGAGGTCTGCGCGCCATGTGGGACCCTCGCTGGCAGCCGGAGATTGAACTGGAGCTGCAGAGGCTGCAGGTAGCTTCTTAGCCCAGCACTCAACCGCTGTGCCACCAGGGGAAGCCCAAGCAGCTCTTTATCTAAGAGCACATTTTGACTTTCCTCCACTACATACATCTTCATTGTCCTTAATAATGATTTCAGTAGTAAAAAGTATGTGTGTGTGTGTTTTTTTTAAAGGAGCTCTCCCCCCACTGTATTCTAGTGGTTTGACTCACTTGTGTTAGTGTGCAATTTGGAAAAGGAAAATGCAATATACCCCCAGGGATTAGCCCTAAAAACCAAAGAATTGAACAGAACAGTTTGAGTTGATAAGGTATAAATTGGATGTGTTTAAGGATTTGTAATGAGGACAGTTAGGTTGGAAAACAAGTTGTTTTTTATTCCCAAAGATTTATTTATTTATGCATACAAGAGCTGGGATACAGGCCAGAGGTGTGTGTGTGGGGGGGGGTGGGGGGGCGCCTGGTGAGAGGATTCACCAGAGACAGAGTGGGGAACAGAACAGGCAGATTGAAATACATTGCAGAGGTGAGCAGCCGGCGAGTCAGCAGCGGGTGAGTCAGCAGTGGGCGGGTCAGGAGAGGTCTGCTGTGACATGTGGGTTAGTTAGCTCCCTGGCTGGGGATCGAACTTGTGCTGCAGTGGCTTTGAGTTTTAACCTCTTGTGCCAACCAGGGAGGCCTGGAAAACAAGTTTTGTTGTGGTAAAATTATGTAACAAAATTTATCATTTTAACCCTTTGTTTTTTAAATTTTATTAAAAATAGATATATAACATAAAATTTACCATTTTAATCATTTAAAAATTTTGTTAAAATACACATTACATAATTTCATAGTTCAGTGGCATTAAGTATATTCACATTGTTATACAATCCTTACCATCAACCATCTCCAGAACTTTTTCATCTTCCCCAAACTGAAACTCTGTACCCATTAAAGAGTAATTCCTTAGCCTGGCTTTTCCAGCCCCTAGCAACCATAAATCCACTTTCTTTCTCTTTTAATTTGACTACTCAGTCAATTTCAAATAAATGGAATGGCATAATTTTTTGACTGTCCTTTTTCACTTAGTGTAATTTCTTCAAGGTTTATCCATATTGTAGAATGTGTCAGAATTTCATTCCTTTTAAAGGCTGAATATTATTCTACTATTTGTACATTCCACATTTTGTTTTCCATTTATTTGTTGATGGGTATTCGGGGTGTCTCTCCCTTTTGGATATTGTGATTATGTTGGTGTGTTCATGGGCGTATGAATGTTCTAATCCCTGCTTTCAGTTCTTTTGGGTATATACCCATAAATTGGATTGCTGGATTATATGGTAATTCTATTTTTAATTTTTTGGGGGAGTCATTGTACTGTTTTCCATAGCAGCTATACCAATTTACATTCCCACCAGCAGTGCTCTAGGGTTTCAGTTTCTCCACATTCTAGCCAATACTTGTGTTTTATATCTTTACAGTAATAATATATTCAGATCTTTTGCCCTTTTTAAATTGGGTTTTTTGTAGGAGTTCTTCATATATTCTGGTATTAATCCCTTATCAGTATAAATTTGCACATATTTTCTCCTAATTCTTTGGCTGCCTTTTCAGTCTGCTTAAAACTTTCATCCTTGAACATTTGAATTTAAATGAAGTCCAATTTATTTTTTCTTTTGCTATCTGTGCTTTAGGTGTTATATTCATGATGTCATTGCCAAACCCAATGTCATGAAGAGTTTACTCTGTGTTTTCTTTTAAGAGTTTTGTAGTTTTAGCTCTTAGTGTCCATTTTCACACATGGTGTAAGGACAGGGTACAACTAACTTTACTCTTTTGCATACAGATATTGAGTTTTTCCAATACTATTTGTTGAAAAGACAATCATTTCCCTATTGAATGGTCTTGGCATCCTTGTTGAAAAGCAATTGACTATATAAGAGGGTTTATTTCTGGTCCTGTTCTTTTCCATTGGTCAATATGCCTGTCTTTTGTGCCAATATTACACTGTTTTGATAACTGTAACTGTTATCAAATCATGAAGTGATAGTCCTTCAACTTTTTTCTTTGTTTTCAAGATTGCTTTGGTTATTCAAGGTCCCTTGAGATTTCACATAAATTTTAAGATGTACCTTTAGAGGGAGAGAGAAATTTTTTTTTAAAGATTTATTTATTTATTTATTTATTTATTTATTTATTTATTTATTTATTTATTTATTTATACAAGCACTGGGTACAGTCAGAAGCATGGGAGGGTGAGAGAATTCACCAGAGCCAGAGCAGGGAGCAGAGCAGGCAGAAGGACCGAAGTACACTGCTGAGGGGAGCAGCAGGCGGCAGGAGAGGTCTGCGCGCCATGTGGGACCCTCCTCCGGTGGCCGGGGAGCAGCCGGGGATCGAACCGGCGGTGCAGAGGCTGCGGGCAGCTTCGCAGCCCAGTGCTCAACCACTGCGCCACCAGGGGAGGCCCGGGAGAGAGAAATTTTTTAAGATTTATTTACTTATGCACACAAGAACTGGGGTACAGGCCAGAGGTATGGGGCGAGAGTGAGAGGACTCACCAGAGACAGAGTGGGGAACAGAACAGGCAGATTGACTGAAGTACACTGCTGAGGGGAGCAGTGGGTAAGACAGGAGAGGTCTGTTGCGCTATGTGGGTTAGCTCCCTAGCATGGATCTAACTTGTGCTGCAGTGGCTGCTGATAGTGCTGAGATTTAACCCCTTGTGCCACCCTAAAGCCCTCCCTAAAGCCATTGAACTCAGTTAACATAGAATGCTGCACTATGAGTAGATGTTTGTGTAATATAATCATTTTTTTCTCAGTTTGTCCTAGTGACTAATTTGTGATTGGTGATGATGCTTTGTATTTGAGTAAATGCTAGGATGAATACTTTTATCTTTTTATATGATTAAATATGAGCCCATTCTAAAAGAATTATCTCGATATGATAGTTATTAAGCCTACTTAAATGAATCTGTAGTATTTTCTTTACTGAAGTACAATTGGAAAGTTTTCACATAGACGTTTTATGAATAAGATGGTAAAAGAGTTTGCCCATGTCAATTAATAGCTTAGAGAGGACTTTGCGCTCCTATCAGCTTGTAATTGATTTTTTTAAATCTGTGTTTACTTATTTTCTGAGAAATCTCTACATTTTTATTTTTGCCTTTTAAAAATAGCACCTGAGGGGGTGGGGGGAAGCAAATATTGTTTAGAAATGAACAATGATATAAAAAATTAATATAAAAAATAAAAATAGTACTGTTGCTGAATTTTTAGTACCATATGTGAAACATACTATCATTATCAAAGAGCAAACTCTCAGGCAATTATATTGGATACATTCTCTTTGTTGCTGCTTTTTATTTTTATTTTATTTTTTAAAGATTTATTTTATTTATACAAGAACCACGGTACAGGCCAGATGCGCGGGAGGGTGAGAGGATTCACCAGAGACAGAGCGGGGAACAGAACAGGCAGACTGACAAAATACACTGCTGAGGGGAGCAGCGGGCGAGACAGAAGAGGTCTGCTCACCATGTGGGTTACTCTGAGGCTGGCGGGGATCCAACCGGCACTGCAGAGGCTGCCGAAGGCTTCACAGCGCTGCGCTCAACCACCTGCACCACCAGGGAGGCCCGCTGCTTTTTATTTTGATAACATTTCAAATTTCCAGGGAAGTTGCAAAATGATATAATCAATTTATTTTTTATATCCTTTATCCAAATTCACCAGTTTTGTTCATCTTTTTCTCTCACCATAAACAATTTTCTGAACCACCAATTAATGTTAATTCATATTCTCTCTCTCTTCCCTTTCCCTTTTCACCTTTCCTTATATACAGTTTATTTTCTGAATCATTCAGGAGTACATTTCGTACACCATGCCTCCTTTACCCTTAAATTCTTCAGTATACATTCCTAACAATAAAAACATTCTCTTATATAACCACAATCCATTTATCAAAATAGGAAATTAAAACAGTTTTTGAAATGTTTTTCAAATTCAGGTTCCCATAGTTTCAAAAATTGAAATATAATTCACATACTGTAGAATTCATTCTTTAAAGGGTACACTTTAGAGGTTTTAAAAATATATTCACAAAGTTATACAACCATCACCACCGTCTGTTTTAAAATTATTTTCATTACTACCATGTGAAACCTTGTACCCATTAACAGTCATTTCCCATTCCCCTTTCTCTGCAGCCCCAGGAAACCACTAATCTACTTTTTGTCTCTGCATTTGTCTAGTCTCAGTATTTCATGTAAATGGGCTCATATGAGATGTGGTTGTGTCAGACTTTTTTCACTTACAGTATGGTTTTCAAAGTTGTTCTATATGTATCAGTGCTTGGTTGGAATAACTGTTATCTAATCATGATATATCTACCACATTTTGTTCATTGATTGATGACATTGGTTGCTTCCACATCTTGACATTATAAACAGTGATACTTTGAACATTTGTTTACAACTTTTGCATGAACTTATTTTTTCAGTTCTCTTGGGTATGTATGGTGGAGTAGAATTTGCTAAGTTATATTATGCTCTATGTGTGAACTTTCTGAGTAACTGCTAAGGTGTTTTCTACAGTAGCTGCATCATTTTACGTTCCCATCAGTAATGTATATGAGGGTTTCAGTTTCTCCAAATTCTTGCTAACATCTTGTTTGTTTTGATTATAGCCATCTTGGTATAGAATTGTATATCATTGTGATTTTGATTTGCATTTCTCTTAATGACTAATGAAGCTGAACAACTTTTTCTGTGCCTAATGGCCATTTGTATACCTTTGGAGAAATGTCTATTCAAAACCTTTTTCCCATTTCTTGATTGAGTTATTTGTCTTTTTATTGTTGAATTGTGATGGTGGGCAAATATTTTCTCCCATTCCATGAGTTTTATCAGTTTTCTTGTGTCATTAAAATTTAAAAATTGTAGTGATGCCCAATTATTATTTAAAAAAATTTATTGATTTCCCATTCATTTGTAGACATATCAGGACTACAGCTTCACACCTCATCATGCACACATGCCTAATTATTCCTCCACAAAGCTCCAGTGCCAGTGTACTATCACATTATCCCTTCTAGCCTTCCTTTCCGTCCCCTCCCAGTTGAGTCTAAGAGTAGTTGACTCTCCCAATTTGATTTCTTTGGTTATTTATACTCCACAAGTGGGTGAAATCATCTTATAAAATTGTCTTTTACTTTCTGACTTATATAACTTAGTATAATCCCCTAAAATCCTTTCATGTTATCCAAAAAAGCACTGTATCTTTTTTTTTTTTTGTTAGTAGAATACTGTTTCATTGAGTATATATACTACAATTTCTTTATGCAATAATCTACTGATAGTTATATAGGTTGATTCTATGCCTTGGCTACTATGAATAATGCACAACCCAATCTGTATGTTTTTTTTTTTCACAACAGCTTTATAGTTTTAACTCTTATATTTAGGACTTTGATCCTTTTTTCAGTTAATTTTTATGTAAGGTGTGAGACTTAATTCAGTTTTTTGAAAGTGGATATGCGGTTGTCCCAATACCATATATTGAAAAGTATCTTTTGCTATTACATTGTCTTGCCACCCTTGTTAAAAATCAGTATGACGATTTATTTCTATTCCATTGATCTACCTGTCTTATGTCAATTCCATGTTTTCTTGGTTACTGTACCTTTTTATAATAAGTTTTTAAATTGGGAAGTGTAAGTCTCCCAACAGTTCTTTTTCAAGATTTATTTGGCTATTCTGAGTTATTGATATGTTCTTGTTCTCTTCATGTGATCTTTGAAAGAGGTGTAATAGGGAATGTTTAATTTGCTGCAAAATTTGTGCACATATAAAAGATTGTCTTCCTCCTTGCATTCATATTCTACCTTCCCTGAAATTTCTGCCCTTCTCTTATATACTGAAGGTTGATGGAGGAAATCATTTTTTAAGCCTGTTCTTCAGGCTGCCAGAGAGCAAATTGTCATAGTATTAGTGGGTTTTTATTTTTATTTATTTTTAAATTAATGATTCTCCTTCCCACCAAAACCTGAGTATACATTTGAGAGGAAATAGAGCTGAAGAGGGAAGAGATGGTTGGTTTGGGTAGTTACAGTCCAAGTGTATTCTATGTAGATTGTAGTCAACAAGAAGAATATATACAAAATTTCTTTTTCCACAAGTGGGTAAGTGGAGAGAAAAAACCATAGCAATTAGACTTTTACATCAGGTATCTTCTAATAACCACGTAAAAGGTGTGAATTCAATATTTAAGTAACATGCAATTTGCTTGACACCAAAGTCAGTGTTATCACCCATGTGATTAAATTGCAAAGCAAATCATGGATGTCGCTGTTCAGATAGTCCCTCCCAATTATGTTAAATTACTAGTTATTTTGACTCTATGAACGGTGAGTCTGTACTGTATTTTAGTACCTGTTTTACTTAGGACTGGACCAGCAGGTTAACAAAGAAAAGTTTATTTTCCTTTAGTTTGAAGAGACAATTATTGAAGGCTATACTTAAATCAAGTGCATAGATTTGACCTATATTTCTCCAACATAATACAGAGTAGTATCATAGTATCAAAGGAACATGTTAGTGTGTATTATTCACTCATTCTCTACAGAAGAAAGATAGAGTTTAGTGTAAGGTAGAGCCTTTCTTCATGAACTCAAATCTTGCATAGTAAAATTTTGTCTTTCAGAGATTTCAGTTCTTGGCAATTTTTTAAAGAATTCTGAATGGTATGGTAGAGTGGATTTATTTATCCCACAATAAATGGAGTCTACTATTTGTTAAGCTTTGTGTTAGACTTTCAGATTATAAAAATGAAAAAAAATGGTACCTGACCTTGAAGGTATTACTCTTTTAAGGAACATGAACAATTCAGGGAAATAGGTAAATTTATTCAAATTATATTTGCCCTTCTAAATTCTTTTTAGATGTTAAGAAATTATGTATTTGAGTGTTAGTTCTAGGCATTGTACACTTCAACTGCATTTCTTTATTTTCTTTTCTCTGATCTTATAATAGCCAAAGATCCTAAATTCAATGTGTGGATCACTCCCCTGCATTAGTTGGATGACCACCATATAGGTTGATATTTGGGTGTGTTACATCAGGAGTTTAAAGTGGCAGGTTTAAAGGGGCAGTGATTTAAAATGAAAGGATACCAAGTCCATCAGCATAAAATGGTCTTGTACTTATGTTTAAGCAAAACCACAAGTGCTTCATTATGTTCTATAAAATCTACAAGCATGTACTGCTTCTGTGCCTTTGGCATTTGCAGTAGCTTTCTTCTCTTAGATATCCATGTGGCTTTCCTCTCTCACATCTTTTATCAGTTTGCTAAGAGGCCTTCCACCTGTCTCCTGTATATATGTGCCATAAACATCCCAGGCTCACCAGTTCGGAAATTGAGTTCATTTTTTCCTCCATTCCTATAACCCCCCACCTTTGTGAATTGTATTGCTTTAAAACTAGTCATTGTAGTCAGAATCCTCAGAGTTCCCATCTGCTATTTTTTCTCACCACACTCATTTAAGCAGGCATAAGTCTGATAGGTTTTTCTTAACATCTTGTTTGTCCCTTTTCCTATTCTTACTCCCTTTACCCTGTGTCAAACCATCATTTGTCTTCTGCACTTACTGTAAGTTTAATTATATCACTCCCTTGTCAAATAATCCTTTCTGTACATTCTATAAAGGCATACAAGGTTATTTAGGATTTAGGCTTCTATTTTTCCAATCCTATTCTTGCTGTACCCTACTTTATTTGCATTTTATATTCCAGCCATATCAAATTGCTGTAGTTCTCTGAACATATCAAGACATTTATGCCCTGGTATATTTGCTTCCACTGCTTCTAAAATCATTTTAGCTACTATATATGCGGAATGCTTATTGCCTGCTGGGCTAATAATTAATCTACGTATTCTCAAGAAGAAAGGTGTATTATTTCCAATTTACAGATAAGGAAGGCAAAGTTAAGAGGCATTCTGTAACATATATTAAAATTGTATATCTAATAATGAGAGAGCCAGGATTTGAATTCAGGTATTTTGGACTCTAAGTCCAAGTTTATAACTCCCAAGTCCATGTTTATTACCACTACTGTACACTGCTGCTGTCACTTTTGTCCTTCTTTCCTATCCTGTTGGATTCTTTCTTGTTCCAGAGTTGTCATCTCCAACTGATTTTCTTCCTTACTACCCCAGTTAGAATTGACCATTCCTTCCACTCTGTTCCCTGTGTAATTGTGTATAGATCATAGCATTTCTGGTACACTATTACATTTATTTGATTATCTGTCTTAATGAGCAGGAATCATGTTATTTAATTTTGTGTTCCCAGTATATAGTAGAATGTCTGGCTCATGGTGAGTGCTTAATAAATGTTGAATGATTGTATATGCTCAGGTTACTTGTTTGTCTAAAACAGGTATAATGGATTTTACATTTTTTTTCAAAGATTTATTTATGCATACAAGAACTGGGGTACAGGCCAGAGGTGTGGGGGCTGAGAGGATTCACCAGAGACAGAGTGGGGAACAGAACAGGCAGATTGACTGAAATACATTGCTGAGGAGAACAGCGGGATCAACAGGAGAGGTCTGCTGCACTATGTGGGTCACCTCCCTGGCTGGGAATTGAACTCATGCTGCACTGGCTGCTGATAGCTTCATAGTGCTGTGACTTAACCCCTTGCGCCACCAGGGACGGCCCCGATTTTATATTATTTTTACAAAGTGTAGAGAGTAAGAAAGATAAGGTCTTTAGGTAAATTGAATTTAATAGTACTAATAGTAGTAATCATAATAATAATTGATATTTGTTGAGGAGTTACCATGTGTTAAACACTATTATGTACTTTTATTAATGTTTTTATACTTAATCATCAATAAACCAGTAATATACTAATTGCCATTCTTATTTTATAACTGAGGAAAATGAATGTCAGAGAGGTAAAACAGATTAGCTAAAATCACTGAGCCAGATGGTCTGGCATTCTGAGGTTTCTTGCTCTTAGTCTTAATGGCATTAATTGGAGGTTTATAGATGTTTGAGGCTCTTTTTAACTTACTAAAATTGAGTGCTTCTTTAGAGTGTCAATGTTTATTTTCTTTTTAGAGCAGAAGCCAGGACTTCTTTCTGAAATCAACAAAACCCATTTATTATCATTGGGAAAATACAGAGTAATGTTTCTTTTTCAAAGTTAAGATTTTCATGTCCTTAATTGCCATATACTTCATTCCTTGTGACTTCTAATGAGTATGTGAGCAGTCTACTTTTCCAAAAACCAATTGTGTCACAAAATTTGTTGTTTGTGTACTGGTTAGAAATAATGTAGATGTCGTTGCCAGAAATTACCAAACACAAGCATGACTTGTCTGTCCTTGTAGGAACTCTGGGAGAGAGGAAATACAATTAAATCCATTATATTTAAGTAAGTTTTTTTACTGACATAACTTTTTTTTTTTCCTGACATAACTTTTATGGTTGAATTGTGACATGATACTTCTAGATTCTCTGCTTACTTCATTGGTTAGTATTTTTATTTTTATATTCCATTATTTGGGAGATTCACTTCGTACACTTGATGTGGTAAAGGAGGTGTCAGCTTTGAAGTCTGAAATACCTGTCTTCAGATCCCTGCATGGTTATGTGTGCTTGGTCAAGTCACTTAATTTTTTTTTGAATTTCAGTTACTTAAAATGAAGATCACTCAATTTATCTTATCAAGTAGTTAAGATGATTGAATAGAATAATATGTGGAAAATGCTGACACACGTGAGCCATTGTATATATGATTTTTTTTTTTTTTTTTTTTTTTTATTTATTTTTTTTTTTTTTTATTATTTTTATAGAGGCATGCTTTATTATTTGTTTGCTGGTTTGTTTGTTTTGTTTATACATGCACTGGGTACAGTCAGAAGCGCGGGAGGGTGAGAGAATTCACCAGAGCCAGAGGGGGAGCAGAGCAGGCAGAAGGACCGAAGTACACTGCTGAGGGGAGCAGCGGGCGGCAGGAGAGGTCTGCACGCCATGTGGGACCTCCTCCGGTGGCCGGGGAGCAGCCGGGGATCGAACCGGCGCCGCAGAGGCCGCGGCAGCTTCGCAACCCAGCGCTCAACCGCTGCGCCACCGGGGAGGCCATTGTATATATGATTTTTTTAAAAGCACTTAATGATAGATATTTAAAAAGCCATCACATTTAGAGACTTCAAAAAATAATAGCGACTACATTAAAACTATAGTTAAGAAATGAAGTTTCTGTAGCTGGGCAAAGTAGGGTTCATTTTCTCCAGCTTTAACTTAGAATTAGAAAAAGCAGGATGATTTTCTCGTGCTTTTGTGAAGTATCAGAAATCCCAAGATGCTATTTATGTTTTTTGAGAAAAAAATAGTGGATCTGAAATAGGGAGCACAATTTTTTTTGTAGAAAGAAACTTGAAATGTTTTTAGGTTAAAGAATACAGCCTTTTCGGGCCTCCCCGGTGGCTCAGTGGGTTGAGCGCCGTGCCGTGAGGCTGTCCGCAGCCTCTGCAGCGCGGGTTACATCCCAGCGGATCCCGTCCGGCTGGCCAGGGTCCCACATGGCGCAGCAGACCTCTCCTGCTGCGCCCACTGCTCCCCTCAGCAGTGTCTTCGGTCTGGTCAGTCGGCCTGTTCTGCTCCCTGCTCTGTCTCTGGTGAATTCTCTCACCCTCCCGCGACTCTGACTGTACCCCAGTTCTTGTATAAATAAATCTTAAAAAAAAAAAAATACAGCCTTTTCATTCTACTATTTCAAAATATTGTTGTTGATTGTATTGAGCCATATAGTATCAAAATTCATTTTTTTCAAAAAATTATTTATACAAGCGCTGGGTACAGTCAGAAGTGCGGGAGGGTGAGAGAATTCACCAGAGTCAGAGCAGGGAGCAGAGCAGGCAGAAGGACCGAAATACACTGCTGAGGGGAGCAGCGGGTGGCAGGAGAGGTCTGTCGCGCCATGTGAGACCCTCGCCCTGTGGCCGGGGATTGAACCGGGGTTGCAGAGGCTGGGGGCAGCTTCGCAACCCAGCGCTCAACCGCTGCGCTCCCGCGGAGTCCCTCAAAATTCATTCTTAAATGTATCATTATGAAGTCCTGGATTGCAACTTTATTACTTCCTTCCTTTGAGTGCATCTTGGGGCATGTTTTGTGATGGATGTCACTGTTGCAAATTTGGAGTACAGTGTTTTTTTTTTTGCAAAAAGTGCTTGCTGTGTCCTTTAGTAATTTTCTGTGGAACACTGACCTCTTCTTTTCACTGTTACAAGAAGAAATGAATAGGAAGTCACCTGCATTCTAAAATTTGTGTAAATGCTGCTGACTTGAAGTAGAGGGCTTAATTTGGGTATGGAAAGGTCACAACATGATGATCTATTCAAATATAAACTAAAAAAGAAGAAAAATAGCAAGGATAATTTTAAAAATGTACATTTTTGACATTTAAAATGTTTTAGCATCCCATTTTTTTTTTCAAATTAACAAACCACTGTGCCTTACACTTAAAGTTCAGAATAGGAATAAGTCAAATGGCAAACATCCTTCTAGGAGAATATTTCAAGTAGGATTGAATTTGAACCTAGGTTATCAAGTTTCTTCCACTGTGTATTTTAGAATACACTCTAATTTTGTTTGTGTCCAATGGTTTGGTTGCAATATGATAGATTTTAAGGTATATAATACTAGAGTTATTTTCATTTTTATGTGTAATATAGCATCCCATTTTTAAACTTTTTTTTTTATGGAGGCATGTTTTATTTATTTATTTATTTGTGTGTTTTGTTTATTCATGCACTGGGTACAGTCAGAAGCGCGGGAGGGCGAGAGAATTCGCCAGAGTGGGGAGCAGAGCAGGCAGAAGGACCGAAGTACACTGCTGAGGGGAGCAGCGGGCGGCAGGAGAGGTCTGCGCGCCATGTGGGACCCTCCTCTGGTGGCCTGGGAGCAGCCGGGGATCGAACCGGCGGCCGCCGCGGGCAGCCTCGCAAGCCAGCGCTCAACCACTGCGCCACCGGGGAGGCCCAGCATCCCATTTTTAATGATCAAATTTGAATTTCCTTTTTTTAAAGATTTATTTACTTGTTTTTATTTATGCATACAAGAACTGGGGTACAGGCCAGAGGTATGTTGGGTGAGAGGATTCACCAGAGACAAAGTAGGAAGCAGAACAGGTGGATTGACTGAAATGCACTGCTGAGGTGAGTAGCGGGCAAGTCAGGAGAGGTCTGCTGTGCCATGTGAGTCCCCTTCCTGGCTGGGGATCAAGTTAGTGCTGCAGTGGTTGCTGATGGCTTCATGGTGTTGAAACTTAACCCCTTGGGCCACCAGGGAGGTGCCACAAATTTGAATTTCTTAAGGGAACTTTGTTTTTGAAGGTTTGTGAGGAAAGGTAATATTTTATAAATTTTAGCCTTCTCATGAACTTGGTCATAGCTCCATTTGGAACTTAGGGAATTATTCTTAAAGGTTATCAGAAATGAACTGTGGCTACTAATATTTTAGTCTTTAGCTCAATACAAAATCATGTATTGTGTTAAAAATAAAAAATTCATAAACCATTTTGTTTATTAAAAGACAGTCTGTAAAAAATGTATTTTCAAAATATTTGAGAGCTTGCTGTTTTTTTTAATTGCATTTGACAACATGACTGGAGAATATATACACAAAAATGTGTAATATGGAAGTTTTATGATAGAATATTCTTTTTTACAAATTTTTCTAACTAGCAATGCTATTTCCAAAAATACAACCTTGGAGAAGGTAATAATTGGTTATTGGTTTTATTATTTTACTATTATAAGACTTAAAATATTAACATTGAAAACTTTTTTTTTTTTTTTAAAACAGTTTATTTTTTTTTTTTAAAGATTTATTTATTTATTTATACAAGCACTGGGTACAGTCAATAGCGTGGGAGGGTGAGAGAATTCACCAGAGCCAGAGCGGGGAGCAGAGCAGGCAGAAGGACCAAAGTACACTGCTGAGGGGAGCAGCAGGTGGCAGGAGAGGTCTGCGCGCCATGTGGGACCCTCCTCCGGTGGCCAGAGAGCAGCCGGGGATTGAACCGGCGCTGCAGAGGCTGCGGGCAGCTTCACAACCCAGCGCTCAACCGCTGCGCCACCAGGGAGGCCCAACATTGAAAACTTTTATTATATATAGCACTGCTTACTTAATGAAGCCTGATAGAATTTTTTTTTTTTTTTTTTTTAGTGTAGGTGAGTTTTGGCCAACTCATAGCTGGGTTAATAAATGATTTTTCTAACTAGATTTGACCAGGATGACTCAGGGTTTTTGTTTTTTTTGTTGTTGTTGTTTGTTTGTTTGTTTGTTTTTAATGAAATAATAGTTGAATCTGGTGAAATTCCCTTGTAACTGTTGCCATCCAGTGGTTCATTTCTGAAATGTCAGATGGGATAAAAAAATGAGACAAAATGTGTGTTCCTCCTTGCCTTTGTTTAAATTTTAGTTAAGGCTAAAACCCTCATTTTTTTTTTAAAAAAAAGGCAGCAGGGAAAAGACTTTTGAGGAGGAAAATAGAAACTGATTTGCCTTTAGCATATTAGAAGAGATTACCTAAAGAGAAAAACCAGGTAGTTTTTTGTGGGCCAGACTAACTCTTAGCCATTTTCCTTCACCTTTTATTTTTGTACCTAACCATTGGTCGAAAAAATATCTGCAATGTTTAAGACTTGAAGTAAACTTTCTTACCATGGCAAAACAGTGCCTTTAAAGATGAATGTTTTGTTTGTTGCTAATTGATGCTTCAGGATAAGATGAGCTGTGTAACTTTACCATTAAGCAATAAGGAATTTTCTGTAAGCTTTTAACTATATGTGAGAAACTGAGGTTTTTATATTCATTTACATGATGAAGACTTATTTCATTAGATATGTCATTATTATAGAATGGCATATCCATGCTGTAGACTTTTTGTGTGTTATGTCCCCAAGCCTTTTATATTAAATGTGTGGAACTGATTTTAATCTCTCCATGTAGCTGTAAATGGTTTCTATCTTGACTGACTAGATATATTATACTATCTAGATATATTATACTCAAAATTGTAAGAATATATTTCAACAGGTTTATCACATAAGATGTTTATGAACTACCAAAAATAATATCCCAAATATTCACAAAGTAATAGGCACATTGGATATTTTGTTCTTTTATTGGTTTTATATTGAGATGGGTTTTTAAAGATAGGAATTCACCTATCTTTAAAGATAGGAAAAAGGCAATAGTAAAATTGAGTATTTTTAGGCACATCTAATTGACAAAAATGTACACAAACCATTTATGTGTTTAGTGATATGTGTAAGTATAACTAATAAGTATAACTAATATATAACTCACATAAGTGTAACTAATTCTGATTTTTTCCACAAGTGTTGTTAACTACTTAAAATTTGATCTTTTAACTAGGTAAGAATGTAAATAAGAAATGTCCAAAAGTGCACTTGAAGGTTCAAATGAGCATCACAGGAAAAAAAAATTCTACGTAAAATGATGCATATTAACTTGTGGCAATCATTTCACAATATATACAGACGTAAAATTCTTTTAACAATGTTAAATATCAGTTATATCTCAATAACACTGAAAAAATAAACATAATAGGAGAAAGAAAATTCAAGTGAATGCTAATAAAAATGCATCATGCTAGATTCTCAGTGTAATTCTACCAGTTTGAAGCCATTGAAGCTAGGCTCTGGTGAGGGACAAGGCAAAAAAGTTGCAATCACACAGAATTATATTCTAAAAATTATATTTACTTAGTGTTTTATTAATTTTAAAATACTTTTATTGTATTATGTCATGTCAATAGCACTGTAAGATAGGTGGAGTAAGTGTTGTGTTTATTGAGAATGAAATGAAATGTCAGAAATATTGAATAAATTACCTGAAGTCACACAGAGTATCTGAAGGATACTGGTGTTTTAACCTAGTTGGTTTCCAATGCACTAATTTTTCCTTTGAGCTGGTCAAAACTTGAATTTATGTACACTGTTAAAACATTGGAGAAGTAGACTCAGAAATTTTCTTATGAGTTACAATTCTCAGAGAAGTTATAAGCCCTCTGAAGGCAAAGGGCACATTTCTATTTCGTGTTGTTATTCTGAACTTGATTCTCCCAAGAACTTAGGAATGTGCTGTCATGTGCATGTGGTGCTAACATTACTGATACTCATGATGACATTGCTGCTTCTTTCTCTTTGTAATAGTGGTGACCTGGTTGGCAGCAAATAACCTTTTACTCAAAACTGTCCCCAGTTCTTTCTAACCTAAAGCCATAGTTGTATTCTAGATACTTTATGGTGTTTTAAAAAGTGAGATGTAACTCTTACCATAAGATTTAGCATTTTAAGGTATGCAGTTCTGCCATTTTTAGTATGTTCAAAATGTTGTGCAAAATTCACCATTATCTTACTATAGACATTTCCATCCTTCCAAAAAGAATCTTCAGACCCATTAGCAGTCAGTCTCGTTCCTCTTTCCTAACTTTACAAGTAGTCACTAATCTACTTTCTGTCTCTATGGATTTGCTTATTTTGGACATTTCATTTAAATAGAATTATATGTGACTTTGTGTGACTGGCTTCTTTGACTAAGCATGATGTTTTAAAGTGTCTTCTGGGGTATTGTATGTGTCATTACTTAATCCCTTTTATGACTGCATTCCATTGTCTGGATATACTACATTTTGTTTAACCATTTGTCAGTTGACATTTGGGTTTCCATGTGTAGGGCATAACATGATGCGGTTATGAACAACTCTGTACAGGTTTTTGAGTGAATGTACATGTTTTCAGTCCTCTTAGGTGTGTATAGTCATGTATCTCTTAATGATGGGGATATATTTTGAGAAGTGTATCACTGGGTGATTTCATTGTATAAGCATCATAGAGTGCAAGTAGACAGCACAGCCTGCGACACATCTAGGCTCTGTAGGATAGCCTATTGGTACCACCATAGAAAGTGTTGTTAATCTGGCTGTACATAGAAGTAGAACTTCAGGGTCATACAGTAATTCTGTTTAATTTTTGAAGAACTGCCACACTTTTCCACGGTGGCCAACAATATATGAAAGATCTTATGTTTTGTGAGGTGGGCCATTAATCACTTTGCAAGTGCATCTTCAAGCCTTCTTTTTTTTTTTTTTCATTCCCTTCTACCTCTACCCCCATCTATTGAAATTATATGCATTCTTCAAAATGTAGCTCTCACATGCTATTTGTTGTACAAAATTTTCTTGGATTACTCAAGCTAAAAGTGATTTCTCTCCCTTTAACGCACATTGGTATATCATTGTCTCTCTCTCTCTCTTTTAAAGATTTATTTATTTATGCATTCAAGAGCTGGGGTACAGGCCAGAGGTGTGGGGGGTGAGAGGAATCACCAGAGACAGAGTTGGGAACAGAACAAGCAGATTGACCAAAGTACACTGCTGAGGGGAGCAGCGGGTGAGTCAGGAGAGGTCTGCTGTGCCATGTGGGTTGTTCCCTGGCTGGCCGGGAATCGAACTCGTGCTGCAGTGGCTGCAGATTACTTCATAGGTTGCATCTTAACCCTTGCACCACCAGGGAGGCTCTCATTTTTTCTCTTTGACACCTTTGGTTATAGTTATTGAGGTCATGGAATAAATGGGAGAGAATTAGAATCCTTAACTTAGAATTTTAAAATGTTCCACGATGCAGATATGCTGTGTTTATATATATAATACCACATAATATATATAATACCACATCACACTAATGTTGTTTTGTTGGTTTTTTTTAAATGGAACAGAAGTTAACATATAAATACATGCCATCTCTAATTTGTAAAATTTCAGAATTTGAAATGATGGTTTAATCTATTTCACAACTGGCAAGTATATAAATCTGCAAATACCTAATAATTTCTTGGACTTGTACCAAGCTTCTTGTTATATAAGCAGTTACCTTTAGATATCATTTGACAGCTGGTCTACATTTACCTGTAGACATGAGTCTAGAATAGAATCTGTGTCAATTATATATTAAAGAAGCTTGGTTCAACATAGTATATGGCTTAATATTATTAACTCTGTAGTTTAAGAATTATTTTGTAAAATCATAGTATGTCATTAGGTTATAAAATGTTTCCGAATCATTTTAACTTTACTGTCTTTATTTAGCATATTTGGTGCAATGTCATTGTGAAAACTGATGACCAAATAGCCAAATATGTCAATAATGTTGTCCAAAAATACTGTGATCCTTTTTCAAAGATTCATTTTATTCATTTATGCATATAAGAACTGGGGTCTAGACCAGATGTGTGGGAGGTAAGAGGGTTCATAAGAGAAAGAGAGGGGAGCAGAACAGGCAGATCTACTGAAATGCACTTATGAGGGGAACAGCAGGCAAAACAGGAGAGGTCTGCTGTGCCATGTGGGTTAGCTCCCTGGCCAGAGTTTGAACTCATACATCAGTGGCTGGCAGTAGCTTGATAGCACTGAGACTTTAACCCCTATGCCAACAGGGAGGCCCTGTGATCCTTTTTTAAAATAAATCTATGAGGTAGTTGTGCCTTGTGGTTAAGAACACAGACTCTTGTACCTCTATGGTCTGGGTTTGAAATCTGGCTTTCCCATTTATTAGCTGTGTGATCCTGGAGAGGTACTTAACCTTTCTGTTCCTGATTTCCTGTATGTATACATAGTCCCTGCCTATAGATACTTGCATATTATAGACATAGGTATGTAAGTATTTGCTCATGGTTATATACATGATGACTCATGTTAATATAAATACATTTTTAAATAAAATAAAGATGCTACTGTTTTATTTATTTATTTATTTTAAATATGATTCCGCCTTAGAAACTGAGTGAAATACACACAGTTCACAAATTGGACTTTTTTTAAAAAAGATTTATTTATTTATTTGTTTGTTTGTTTGTTTGTTTGTTTATGCAAGCACTGGGTACAGTCAGAAGCGTGGGAGGGTGAGAGAATTCACCAGAGCCAGAGCTGGGAGCAGAGCTGGCAGAAGGACCGAAGTACACTGCTGAGGGGAGCAGCGGGCAGCAGGAGGGGTCTGCGCGCCTTGTGGGACCCTCCTCCGGTGGCCGGGGGAGCAGCCGGGGATTGAACCTGCGCTGCAGAGGCTGCGGGCAGCTTTGCAACCCAGAGCGCAACCGCTGCGCCACCGGGGAGGCCCTGGACTTTTTTTTTTTTTTTAAGATTTTATTTTATTTATTTATACAAGCACTGGGTATAGTCAGAAGCGCAGGAGGGTGAGAGAATTCACCAGAGGCACAGCGGAGAGCAGAGCAGGAAGACTGACGAAGTACACTGCTGAAGGGAGCAGCAGGCGGCAGGAGAGGTCTGTGCACCATGTGGGACCCTCACCTGGTGGCCAGGGATCGAACCGGCGTTGCAGAAGCTGCGGGCAGCTTCGCAACCCAGCACTCAACCGCTGTGCCACTGGGGAGGCCCAAGATGCTACTGTTTTAAATCATGTGTTTTTCACTTACTTTTATGAATGCTTTCATGACATTAAATATCCCTCAAAACATTGTTTTTGATGATTGCATATAGTCCATCTTATGAATATATAAAATATACTTATCAAATTCCCTATTACAGTTTTCCCCCCTTGTGTTTTTAATTGTAGTTAATGCTTTCACACCTTTTGTTATAGTTGTTGAGGTCATGGAATAAATGGGGGAGAATTGGAATCTTTAACTTGAAAAGGTTTAAAATGTTCCATGATGAAGATATGCTGTATTTATCTCCATAATATATATAATACTATATCATATCAATGTTGTTTTTTTAAAATAAAATAAATGAAAACGTTAACATATAAATAGGTAGAGAATTTGGTAAGTATATTTTGTATATTCATAGGATGGACTATGTGCAGTCATTGAAAACAATGTTTTGGGGCCTCCCTGGTGGCGCAAGAGGTTAAGTCGCAGCACTATGGAGCAATCCTCAGCCACTGCAGCATGAGTTCAATTCCCGGCCAGGGAGGTGACCCTCATGGTGCTGGAGGCCTCTCCTGTCTCCCCACTGCTCTCCTCAGCAGTGTATTTCAGTCATTCCACCTGTTCTGTTCCCCACTCTGTCTCTGGTGAATCCTCTCACCCCCCTGCACCTCTCGCCTGTACCCCAGGTCTTATGTGCATAAATAAATAAATCTTAAAAAACAATGTTTTGAAGCATATTTAATGGCATAAAGAAAGCATTCATAAATTTAAGTGAAAATTGTAGTGAATGGTTTGTATCTGCAAACTCTTTTTTGTCTGGCTTTCAGGTAATATTTTAAGGACAGATTTTTAAATGTGGAATTACTGAATTGAAGGGCATTTTGATAGACATTTCCAATCTGAGGAAGATTGTGCATATTTTTTAAGAAAATTACTTTAGAATTAACTTTGAAATTAAAGGATTCATGTCTATTTTCATAAGTTGATTTTCTTCTGACACTCATTTCAATCAGTATGTATTGAATACTTGCTATGTATGCTGTATTCGAAGACCCACTGGTAGAGCAGTGAACAAACAAGGAATGGTTTTTAGCCTCATGGACCTTTCTTGTCTATATGACTCTAGATATCTGGCAGTGGGCTAAATCTTACTTTCTTTTGTTTGAGAGTCAGAGTTGACTAAATAAAAACTGTGCTTTAATAACTTACCTATGTTATGCCATCTTTTTACTATCTAGTCCTGTATACACCTGCCTATGACCTGTGTTCCTGTACATGTTTTATTAATAAAACAAACAAACAATCAACCACTGCTTCTTAAGCTCTGTGTTAGCACAAAAGATATGCAATGAATCTGGTACGCCTGAGTTATACCTGTAAACATACCTGAAGATAAGCAGGTAGTTGGGAGACTCTTAAATTCCCTTCCTATAGCCTCAATAACTAATCTGGTTATATTTAAATTACAACTCACAAGTCACCTTAAATTGTAATTATTCTAACAGTAATTGATATCTTTAATTCATAAACAGGTTGAATCATTTATATTGGACCAAGAAGATCTGGATAATCCAGTGCTTAAAACAACGTCAGAGATATTCTTATCAAGTACCGCAGAAGGAGCAGACTTACGCACTGTGGATCCAGAGACACAGGCACGACTAGAAGCATTGCTAGAAGCAGCAGGTATGTTATTTTTTGTCTGCTTTGTTAAAAGCAGCTAAAAAGAATTAACTCGCTCTACATAAACTATATGAGATACCCTCATTATTTAATGTATAAAATTTGAAATCCTTTTCAAATTTGTATTTTTTATTCCTAAAGAAAAGTTGACATTTGGTATTTAAAAGATTCTTGGTGGAAAGTTTTCAGTAAGTGATATCTGAGGTCAGCACTAACATTTTCAAGGTATTAGATAATCAGCTACTTTTCAAGGAAAACATGTCTAATACCAATTACAATATAAAATAAAAATGTGGGAGATAAGCTTAGTTCATCAGATTATGAATCTTTTAACCGATTTAAGGAACTCTGCATGAATTTTAATATTTTTTCATTTTAGTCTATGTGTGACTTAATATGCATGGCTATTTTTGACTTAAGACATTGAACACAAACTTGGTACAAAATATACCAAACATTGCTAACTTCTTATTATGAAGTTGCAGGAAAGAAAAATCTGTGATGAGCATATGTTCTAAAAATAATAGCTACTTACCACATTTTATATCATACAACCTGCTCATTATTTGCTATACAAAGTTTCCTTTACACTGTAATGAAAGAAATTCATAAAATTGTTTTAAGAAGAACGTTAAATTTTTCTAATTTTTCATATTGCTGCTGATATATATTCACTTTTTTTTTTTTTTTTTTTTTTTAAAGTAGAAGAACTGGGATATAAGCCAGGGGCCTGGGGTGTGAAAGGACTCAGCAGAGACAGAATGAGGAGCAGAACAGGCGAATCTACTGAAATACAGTGCTAAGGGGAGCAGCAGGCAAGATAGGAGAGGTCTGCTGCGCCATATATGTGCTAGCTCCCTGACAGAGATCAAACGCAGGCCTTAGTAGTCAAAGCGCTGAGACTAAATCCCTGGGCCACCAGTGAGGCCCCCAATGTATTTTCACTTGTGTAAGTCTATTTATTTAATATAAATTATGCATATATTAAACATAAGAATTTTATCAGATTGATTTTTAAAATAGTGCCTAGAAATTTATTAAGAGTCCCATATAGCTGTATCTTAATATATCATGTATGTATCACAGATATGTGTCTTTTAATCCCATGTTAAAGCTATTAAAATGCAGAAAATTAAAATGCCTACAGAAATTTTCATTTAGTTTTAGTGCTGTAAGACGCATAATATTAAAGGTAGGTATTCAGAAAAATCACATTTCATATTGAAAGAAGAAAAACAATGTTGTATTTCACCAAATAATTACCGGGGAAGAGTAAGAATGAAAAGAAATTGTGTATTTTCATATCTATATTGGTAGAAAGAAAATAAACCTTGGAAACAATGATTTTCTGTCTTCTAAGACAGTAAGTTGTAAATGTTAAAATTTTGTGTACTTTGATGCTTAAACTCTAGACATTGTATAGATAGTCTTGCGATGACAGATAATATGTTAGGAATATGTTTATTTTATATCATCTTGTATTTCTTTTAACTTTATCCTATTACGGAAAACCGTAGGTACCATATGTAGCAGGTTGATATTTAGTCCATCTAATGTGTTTTTTGGAACTGATAGAAACTTAAAATTGGATTAAACTAAATAACTATCCAATAAAGACTTAGATTTAGGACAGGACTAGTAATAATAGTAATATATAGTAATAATATAATAATATATAATATATAGTAATAATAATATATATAGTGTGTGTGTGTGTGTGTGTGTATATATATATATGTATATATAATGTCATATTGCTAATTTTGTTGGCATCCTTTCCCTCTAGTCTGGATTTCTTGTGAGTCTGCTAGTTGTGATTTAGGTATATGTGCTGTATAAGACTCCTGAAATACAAGTGCCATGGGTATGCTCTAAATTTTTTTTGTCTGTGCTTTAGTACCTTACACTTACTTGTTTTGCTTATAGCAGAGTGAAATGTGAACTAAAGGTGTTTCTCTTCTGCAGTTCTTCTCTATGCTAATTTCCTTTCCTTTCCCAGACCAGGCCTGATTATAGGTGGTAGTACATCTTTGCTCTCTGGTTTAGGTTGACACTAGACTCTTGTGAGTACTGTCCTATAACCCTGATTCCATAATTAAGCATTTTAAACTCATTTCTGTTTTTCTGGGCACCCCATGATTCTTCCTTGGGGTCTGTTCTTTTGTGCCCTTTTCTCTAAAGTATAAATATACATACTATAAAATAAGTAAAGCATAAACACTGGGCAAAAACACTTGTGTTCAGAGACTTTAATACTCCACTCTCACCAATGGATAGATTAACTGAACAGAAAATAAACAGGGATATAATATCCTTAAACAAAGAATTAGACTACATGGATCTAATAGACATTTACAGGGCACTGTACCCCCAAAAACAATACATATTTTTCTGAAGTGCGCATGGAACATTCTCCAGAAGAGACCACATTCTGGGACACAAAACAAATATCAACAAATTTACAAAGCTTGAAATCATATCTAGCATTTTCTTGAACCATTGAAGCATCAAACTAGAATCAGCTGTCATAGGAAAGCAGGGAAATCCATTAATACAGGGAGACTGAACACAATACTGAAAGGCTATTGGGTTAATGAAGAAATCAAAGAGGAAATAAAAAAGCACCTCGAGACAAATAACAAGGAGACAACTTTCCAAAAACTTAATGAGAGGTTGCAAAGCAGTACTTTGAGGGAAATGTATAGCAATATAGGCCCACATCAAGAAACAAGAAAGAACACAGATAAAATAACCTTTTTTTGTCATCGCAAAGAATTAGAAAAAGAACAAACAAATCCAAAGGTCAGTAGAAGAGAAATAATAAAAATCAAAACAGATATAGGTAGTAAAGAAATTAAAAAGATACCCAAAGATTAATGGAACCAAAAGCTGATTTTTTTGAAAAGTAGACAAACCTCTAGCAAGGCTTTCTAAAAAAATAAGGGTGAAATCTCAAATACATAGGATCAGAAATGAAAGAGGCGATTCTGCAACAACACATGTTGCAGAAATTTGGAGGCTAATTAGAGACTATGATGAACAACTATACACTAACATTCAATAACCTAGAAGAGATGAACGAATTTTTAATTTTTTTAAATTTTTTTTTTTTTTAGAGATTTTTTTAAAGATTTATTTATTTATACAACAATCAGGGTACAGCCCAGATGTGCAGGAGGGTGAGAGGATTCACCAGAGACAGAGTGGGGAACAGAACAGGCAGACTGACGAAATACACTGCTGAGGGGGGAGCAGTGGGTAAGACAGGAGAGGTCTGCCGCGCCTTGTGGGACTCTTTCTGGCCGGCATCGAACCGGTGCTGCAGAGGCTACAGACAGCTTCACAGTGCTGCGCTCAGCCACCTGCGCCACCAGAGGAGGCCCTGAACAAATTTTTAGAATTACATTACCATCAAGATGAAATAGGGAAGAAAGAGAAATCCTGAGCAAACTGATCATAAGCTAAGAAATTGAAACACTAATCAAAACTCAAAAAAAAAAAAAAAAATCCAGGACTAGATAACAAGTGAATTCTACCAAACCTTCAGATTAGATTAACTAATACCTATCCTGCTCAGACTCTTCCAGAAAACTGATATGAAGGAATACTGCCAAATACATTAATACCAAAACAAAACAAAAAAGAAAAAGAAAGGAAATTACAGACCAATATCCCTTAAAAGCACATATGCAAAAATCCTCAATAAAATCCTTACAAAATGAATCGAAAAATACATTAAAAGAATCATATGCCATGACCAGGTGGCATTCATACCAGGGACACATGGGCGGTTCATTATCCAAAAATCCATAAAAGTAGTTTATCACATCAACAAAAGATAGATAAAAACCATATGATCATATCAATAGATACTAAGAAAGCAAGCATTTGATAAGATCCAGCATCCATTTATGATGAAAACCCTCAAGAAATGGGATAAATGGAATATAACATAATAAAAGCTATTTACAACAAACCCACAACTAATAGTCTCAATGGTGAAAACTTGAAATCCTTTCCACTAAGATCTGATACAAGACAAGGATTTCCACTCTCATCACTATTTTTCAACATAGTACTTGAGGTTCTAGCTAGAACAATTAGGCAGGGGTATAAAGTCAATTCACAAAAATCAATTGTCGGGCTTCCCTGGTGGTGTAGGGCATGAGTTCGATCCCCAGCCTGGGAGATAACTCACATGGTGCAGCAGACCTCTTCTGTCTCGCCCACTGTTCCTCTCAGCAGTGTATTTCAGTGCATCTACCTGTTCTGCTCCCCACTCTGCCTCTGGTGAATCCTCTCACCCCACCACAACACCTCTGCCCTGCACCCCAGCTCTTATATACATAAATAAATAAATCTTTAAAAATAAAACATTGAAAAAAAATTTCCTTCCTATATGCAAACAATGACATAAAAGAGGAAGAAATTAAGAAAGTGATTCTGTTCACTATCTTTCACACACACACACACACACACACACACACACACCTGGATGTGAACCGAACAAAGGAGATAAAAAGATCTATGCAAAGGAAACTCTAAGACATTGTTAAAGGAAATAGAAGACTCAAAGGAATGGAAAAATATTCCCTGTTTATAGATTGGAAAAATTAATATTGTCAAAATGGCATTCCTGCCCAAAGCAATATACAGATTCAGTGCAATCCCAATAAAAATACCCATGGCATTTTTGAAAGAACTGAAACAAACTGTACGTAAATTCATATGGAATCACAAAAGACCCCAAATAGCAAAAACAATCCTGACAAAAAAGATAATGGCGTCCTCACATTTCTAAGACATCAGATTATATTACAAAGCCATAATAATTAAATAGCCTGGTGCTGAAACAAAAACAGACACAAAGACCTATGGAACAGGATTGAGAGTTCAGAAACAAACCCACACTTATATGGAAAGTTAATCTATGGCAAAAGAGCCAAGAATATACACTGGAACAAGGATAGCCTCTTCAATAAATGGTGTTGGGAAAACTGGACAGCTGCATGCAAAAGAATGAAACTCGATCACTATCTCCACACCACACACAAAAATCAGTTAAAAATGGATAAAAGACAGATGTAAGACATCAAACCATAAAATACATAGAAGAAAACATAGGCAAAACATTTCACTATATAAGCTTCAGTGATGTCTTTAGGGATTCATCCCCAACAGCAAGAATAACAAAAGAGAACATAAACAACTGGGACTGCATTAAACTTAAAAGCTTCTGCACAGTAATAGAAACCATAACTAAAAAGACACCCTATTGAATGGGAGAAAATGTGTGCATACCATATATCTGACAAGGGACTGATAGCAAACATCTACAAAGAATTGATACAAATGAACAAAAAAAGACAAATAACCCTATCAAAAAATGGGCAGAAGAATGAAATAGACATTTCTCCAAAGGAGACATTCAGTGTTCGTCATCACTTATCATCATAGAAATGCAAATTAAGACCACAGTAAGATACCATCTCACACCTGTGAGAATGGCCCATATTGAAAAGGTCAGAAAGAAGTACTGGTGAGGACATGGAGAAGAGAGAGAACACTCCTACACTGCTAGTGTGAACGCAAACTGATCCAGCCCTATGGAAAGCAGCATGGAGGTGTCTCAAAACTTTAAAATGGATTTGCCATACAACAGGAAAAATTAAATACTAATTTGAAAGGAAAATTGCAGACTGGTGTTTATTGCAGCGCTATTTACTATAGCTAAATTATGGAAACAGCCTAAATGCCCAAAAACAAATGAGTGGATCAAGAAGATGTGGTATATATGCACAGTGATCAAAATGATAAATGTATGCCATTTGCAGCAACATGGATGAAGCTGGAAGTGATAATGCTAAGTGAATTAAGTCAGGAGAAAGGTAAATACCATATGGTGTCACTAATAGATGGAATATAGAATAACTGAGGATCAGATAAAAACAAGTAAAAACTGACACTTGAAGGTTGACTACAAAACCAAAACATACAGAAGGGCTTAGGGGTCAGGGGCCATAAGAACAAAGAGGGAAGGAAGTACAGTGGACTGCAGTGGTGGACTATGAATCATGTGGTGGTAAGGACACTACAGTGGCAACACCTAATGGGGATTTCCAGATATTACCTCAATTAAAAATGAATGAATTAAAAATAATTAAAGCAATATGAAATGTATTAAGTAGATAATGAAACCTTCTTATTGTTAAGGTTTACATATACTTCTGTTCTTTCCCCCTTGTGCTTATATAAATACATGTCTATGTTTGAATATACATAATTTAAAAAAAATAAAATAGGCTTATATCATGCAAAAGTAACTATTTTTTCCCACTTATTGTGAAATACTTCCATAACATGTTGTTCTTTCTCCTTTTAAAAGATAATATTGTATTGCTTGGGTGCCTGTAATTTATTTTACCAATTCCTTATTTAATAATACTTACATTATTTTCAGTTTTTAAAAATCTTTTAATTGCAGTAACATTCTCTTATAATAGCTATAGAAGTTTTCTGAGAACATATTTTCACTTAAGCAACTGTATATATTTCATCCTGCATCTACCACCAAATGTGCAGTCACCATCCGTCACCAACAAGTTGGCCTCCTCTGTTCCTTTCCAATTCTGTTAACCTCTGGGAACCACCATTTTGTTGTCAGAGTCTAAGGATTTATTTATTTTTTTTTGTTCATTTGCTTTTTTTCCCCTTTATGTTCCAAATGGGTGAAATCATACAGTATTTGTCTTTCTCCTTACTCATTTCACTTAGCATAATCCCTTCAAGGGCCATCTGTGTTGTTGAAAATAGCAAGATATGGGGCCTTCCTGGTGGTGCAGTGGGTTAAGTGTCAGCACTATGTAGCAGTCTGCAGCTACTGCAGCACGAGTTTGATCCCCAGCCAGGGGGCTAACCCACATGGCACCGCAGACCTCTCCTGTCTCGCCTGCTGCTCCCCTCAGCAGTGTATTTCAATTCATCTGCCTATTCTGCTTCCCACTCTGTCTCTGGTGAATCTTCTTACCCTCTGCACCTTTGGCCTACACCCCAGCTCTTGTGTGCATAAATAATTAAATCTTTAAAAAAAGAAAATAGCAAGATAATCTGTTTTATGGCTGAGTAGTATTCCTCTGTGTATTCATACACAGATATATATTTTTATCTATTCATCCATTGTCTTGGACACGTGGGTTGTTTCCCTGTCTTAGCTATTGTGAATAATGCTGCAGTGAAAATAAGAGTGTTTGCATCTTTTCAAATTAGTGTTTTCATATTCTTTAGGAAATACCCAGAAGTAGGCTTATTAGATTATATATGGTAATTCTATTTTTCTTTTTGAGGAACCTCCATATTTTCAATTTTTTCATATCAGAAATAATGCTGCAGTTTATATCCCTAAATATTTGTAACTTTTCTTACTTGTACAGCTATCTTCAGAGGACAGATTCTGACAATGTGGTTATCACTACATCAGAGTTTATTTACATTAAAAAATTTGATAACTATTATTGAATTGGTACCCCAACAGGTCTATTAATGGTTTTTGAGAGGACCTCACACCCCAACCAATTTTTTATGGTCAATTTCATAGATTATAGTAATTTTATATTATCCATATAAATTATCTAGTAGCTCTTTGTGAATGAGATAAATCATTGGCTATTGATTTATTTCCAGTTTTTTAACTTTATGGCTTTATGTAGAATTTTTTATTGAAATTTTAGAAATTATATATATGCTTATCTTTTCATGGATTATATCAGCATTGTAAAAATTCTACATGATAAGTTCTACATGATAAATTCTATATGATAAAATTCTACGTAGTATAATATTAATGTTATTTTTTAGTTTTAATTTTTTACGTTTAGATCTTAAATTTACCTGGTATTTATTTTTGTGAATGATGTGAATTAGAGTTCTTACTCAGTTTTCACATGGTAGCCAATTTCTGAATAGTTCTTATGAAATAAGCCCTCTGGTCTCTACTGATAATGAAATGTAATCTTTATCATATATTGAATTTACAGATGATCTAGGATATTTTTGAGGGAGGGGTCTCTGTTATATACTCTTTTTTTTTTTTTTTTTAAAGAAATTTCTTTTTTTTTTTTTAAGATTTATTTATTTTTATACAAGAATTGGGGTACAGGCCAGAGATGCACAGGGGGGTGAGAGGATTCACCAGAGACAGAGTGGGGAATAGAACAGGCAGACAGACCAAAGTACACTGCTGAGGGGAGCAGCGGGCGAGACAGGAGAGGTCTGTCCCACCATGTGGGTTTCTCCCTGGCCGGCAGGGAATCGAACTTGTGCTGCAGTGGCTGCGGATTGCTTCATAGGTTGCGTCTTAACCCCTGCGCCACCAGGGAGGCCCCTCTGTTATATACTCTTGATATAATTATTCTTTTTCAGTGTGAGTTTCATATTATAATTTGCATAATATCATAATACACTATATTTTATTGGGTAAGTTTTCCCTTTTTTTTCTGGGTTCTTCAAAATTTTATTGAATATTCTCATTTTCAGCAATAATAGGTGATTTTATCAGCTAAATTTTCTCTTATGGTAGTAATTGATTCATCACTGAATCTAAAGAAAAAGATCTATGACAACTTAGATATCTGATAGTCCTACTGGACATGTGGACTCTGATGGACAGGAATTTTCCCTTATTGACCTTTTCTTGTCTTAGTGTCAAGCACCTTATAAGCACATAATAAATATAAAAAAATTAAAATGAATTTAATTTACAGTGTTGACCCAGAACATGGTTCTAGGATTTCAAGCAAAGGAAGAAACAATTGGATATTTTATAATATTACAGAATATCCTCTTCATTATTACTGAAACAGGTATAGACAAATGGGATCCTGTACTTGATATCTTATAGTATAGCTATATATTTTGAAAGAAATACTATTCATTTGATATAAGCATCATATTAAGTTATACTTGGATTTAGATAAAGGACAAATTAATATTATGTACCATGTGAAGGTGAAAGACTAAAACAGGTGGATATGCCTTTTGACGTTAGTGACCCAATGAAAATTACCAGCCTTACCTTCTGTTAGCCTTATCTATGGAGACTATGCCATTTTTACCTTAGATGATAATGCTTACAAATGTAATTATAATTTGCATTTTTTACTTTTTCTTCCTCTGCACAACCTGATTGATGCATACTTGAAGGAATTGGCAAATTGTCCACTGCTGATGGTAAAGCTTTTGCAGATCCTGAGGTACTCCGGAGATTGACATCCTCAGTAAGTTGTGCACTGGATGAAGCTGCTGCCGCACTGACACGAATGAGAGCAGAAAACAGCCACAATGCAGGACAAGTGGACACGTATGTGTTTATTGACTTTCTTGAGTGAATGTTGAAATAGCAATTTTTGATTAAACATGTATTTTGGAGGGATTTATAAATTTTAACAAATGGATGTTAGAGTGGATATAAGTGTATTTTTTTAATATGGATATAAAATGTATGTTTTATTTTCTTCATTCCCCTCATTCTCTGAGTTTTCTTGTGGAATGTACTATATTAGTGTCTGTGAGATCTCCAAACTGAATAAAAATCCAAACTAAATAATTTCCATTGCTAAGGAAGTTATTTATTCTAAAAATTGTGAGTTTATTCTATTTAAAATTTAAAAATTAGAGTTTATTTTAAACTCTAAACTAACAGCTTGAGCATCAATGCATTAATCTAGGTGCTTGCTAAATATGGTTCATGGACTAGCAGCTTCAGCATCTACCTGAGAGCTTAAAAATGCAGAATTTCATATTCTACTTTAGATTTACTGAATCAGAATATGCATTTTAACAAGAAACACAAGTGATGTGTAGGCACATTAAAATTTGGAGTCACCAATTTTTAAAATCATTCTGCAATAACATTTTTACTTAGTTTTTCACCTGCTATTAAAATTTTAACCCATAGGATTGTGTCTTATATGTCTTTGGGAATCATTTTACCGGTAAAGTTTAAAAACGTATCTGTCTAATGCTTTTAAAGGCATTTAAAATTTTAATATGTTAGAATATTTTGAAGGAAAAAAATAATGGCTATTTTCATACTCAATTTATTGCCTTACTGGCTTGCTTGCTGTACACAAATACTTAGTATTGCAAACAAAGATGCTCAGTTAAAAATATATTCATATTTTTGTTACTGTATCAACAGTTTTCTATGTATGGCTATTTTTAGTATGATTATTATTATTAAAAATACACATAATACATTTTATTATTAAAAATTCAATGTCATGATCACACTATCAACAGTGTGAGTGCAAAAAAAAATTATACATTAAGTCCTTGGTTGGAATGCTTTACACTTTCCACAGAACAGGAACTAAATTAATCTGTTAAATGATGAGTCACAAATACAGTCCTCAAGGTGTTTTTTTTTTTTTTTTTTTTTTGCTCATATATGTGAGCATTGTCTAAAACATTTCTTCTGCCACCATTGAGTTCACTGAATTCTCAAATATGCTGTAATCTGTAGCTTCCTTGTCACTTCTCTGGCTCTCCTCTTCTGCTAAACTTTGTTTCCTGGCAGTAAACTAAAACCTTCTACCACTGCCATAGCTACTGTTTCTCCTACTGGTACCACCACAGGACCTTTTTTTGTGGTTTGGCAAAATATTGGCCTCCACCACCATAGGAATCAGAGCTTATGCTGTCAAAGTCTCCTCCTTTCCTGGGTCCAAAATTTGAAGATTGATTGTTGTAATTGCCAAAACCATTGTAGATTCTACCACGGTTGCAGTTGCTTCTGTCATTACCACATCCATTGTAGGTAACCACTGCCAACATATCCACCACTACCATGGCTGCCACCAAAGCCACCTTGACCACTATGGTTTCCTCCATGACTAGTGTTGTTATTCCCACCAAAACCATCTCTATGACCTCCACCAAAGTTTCTAGAACCACTTCTACCTCTTTGGCTGGATGAAGTACTGGCCATACCTTGCTTAGATAGGGCTTTCCTTGTGGACATTCGTAGTGTTGTCTACAAAATCACACTCATCAAAGGTTACAAAAACAGAGCCTCTTTTCTTGCCACTGCCTTGATCAGTCATGATTTCAGTCACTTCTGTTTTCCCACACTGCTCAAAATAATCTAGGTGATGCTCTTCAGTGTCTTCTTTAATGCCACCAACAAAAATCTTTTTCAGTTAAATGGGCTTGGGGTCTTTGAGAACCTTCTTTTGACATAGTCCTTTTTGGTTCCACAACTACAACTCTTTCCATCCATCCTTCTTGTGTAGCATTGCATTCTTGGCTGCATCCACCTCCTCCACTGTGGCGTAAGTGAAAAACCCAGAGCCTCTGGATCACTTGGTATTTGAATCTGTTAACACACAGTCTGTGGGCTTTCCCCATTGTGTAAAATGACTTCTTAGTCTCTCATTGGTTGTTTCAAAGTTTAACCTCTGATAAAGAGCTTCCACAGCTGTCCTAGCTCCCTGGGAGACTCTAACTTAGATATGATGGCAGTGGAAGGGGAGACTTTTAGATGCTTAGTTGGTGGCATCCACAGGCATAAAGGGAGAATGGTTTATTGTTACAGAACCCTGACTCTTTCTGTGTCGGTTAATTGTTGATTGTTTTGTTTGCAGTCGCAGTCTGGCAGAAGCTTGTTCAGATGGGGATGTGAATGCTGTTCGTAAATTGCTAGATGAAGGCAGAAGTGTAAATGAACATACAGAAGAAGGAGAAAGCCTGCTGTGTTTGGCTTGTTCAGCTGGCTATTATGAATTAGCACAAGTAAGCAGAAGTAATCCTTAGTGATTAAAATTGTGGAAGTATTTTGATGATTTATCTGTTTTCATGGCTAATAAGAGAAACTTGATAGATTCCATGGTCTTTCTTTTTGGCAGTTGGTAAAGTTGAAACTGTAGATAATTTTATTGCCTATGCATACAACTGGCATTGGTCCACTTTTCTACCATTTACTCAAAACTAGTCCTCATGAATAAGAAATACATAGAAATGGTATTTTAACCTTCTCTTTAGCACTAGTACACAACTATAATACAAAGTAGTGATTTGTTTTCATTTCATTTAATTCATTTAAATTACCGCAGTTCATTTACTTTTCTCACTCTACGTGAGACATGTGCTTAACCAATTAGTTTCTCACTTGTGAGTATAGTTTTGTTGTTCTTTTTTTTTTTTAATAGAGGCATGTTTTATTTATTTGTTTGTTTGTTTGTTTTTGTTTATACATGCACTGGGTACAGTCAGAAGCACGGGAGGGTGAGAGAATTCACCAGAGCCAGAGCGGGGAGCAGAGCAGGCAGAAGGACCGAAGTACACTGCTGAGGGGAGCAGTGGGCGGCAGGAGAGGCCTGCGCGCCATGTGGGACCCTCCTCCAGTGGCCGGGGAGCAGCTGGGGATCGAACCGGCGCCTCCGAGGCCACCGGGCAGCTTCGCAACCCAGCGCTCAACCGCTGCGCCACCGGGGAGGCCCTTGTTGTTCTCTTTTATATAACCCAAACAATATAAATCATTTGACAAGAGAAGATACATTTTATAACAGGATGGCTAATCTGATTACTTAAAGATTAATAAGTAATAGTGTTATAAAATATAGCATCTAGCCTGGTATTTTAAGCAGTGAATATTAGCATGTTTTCCCAAAATGTGTTTCTTTTTCATTTTTCCTCTAAAAGAATATCTTCTAAATTCAGTACATTCTCTAGAAATAGTACTAATAGTAAGAATTAACAGTTCCTTCTTGTGTGTCTGTTTTAAAGGTATTGCTTGCTATGCATGCTAACGTTGAAGACCGAGGAAATAAGGGAGACATAACTCCCTTAATGGCAGCATCCAGTGGAGGTTATTTAGATATTGTGAAATTATTACTTCTTCATGATGCAGATGTCAACTCCCAGTCTGCAACAGGTATGTAGAAAATGATACATTAGTTGGAGGAAAACCAATTGATAATTAATTATAACCTGTGACAATGAAAAAGGTCCCTAGGGAAAACTAGTTGAAAACCGACAGAAAACTCTTATCCCTTGTTCAGAATCTCTGAGTAAAATATAGATTAATATCTTCAAAAATCTTTAAAACACACTTAGAGTCTTGTAGATCAAGAGTAACAGTTTTCCTATTGTTGACAATTTCCTTTTTTCTAGAGTATTTGTAATATATAGAAAGGCAAAATTAAAAACTACATTTCTTATAGTTCTTTGTCTCATTTAGATACAACTACTTTTGACTTTAGATTAACCTGAAAATACTTACCTTCAGATTTATCATGTCAGGTATAATAAATGCATTTACTAATAAGATAAGCTTATCAGTGTTCCATACCATTAAGTAAATATTAAATGTAAAAGTAATTTTATTTTTAAAATATACAATACTCCATAGGAGGGATTTTAGGTTTTCTGCCAGCCATTTTGTCTTAGTTGTAACATCGATATACGTAATTACTTGAGACTGTTAAACAGTTAGATTCTGAGCAATTTGAGTTCTGATATGATAATATTTTGCTGAGCTTTTAAAACAATCTTCAGCCCTATACTGTTGAATGATGAAACCCCCTTAAATAAACAGAAATCTTCAAAAGATCAGGGAAGAAATGTGAAAACTCCCAAACATATATTTTTGTAAATGAATGGCAAATCAATAAAATTTGATGAAAAAAAAATTAAGTGACAAGCCAAGGGGTGAGGACTTTTAAAGAAAAAAATTTTAAGGAATTTTGTTGAGGGGTATTTGTATTTGTCTTGCTGAGTCACATGGTAAATGAAATATTATTCAGCCATTAGGAGAGATAAAATGTTGCCATTTACAGAAAAAGGGAAGGAGTTCAAGGAATTACATGTAGTAATGCAAGTTATAATTTAGAAAATGTTACTCAGAAAATGTAAAGTGTTTCTAAGTTGTATAGTAGTAGAAGAAAAAGGAATACTTTGAATGATTAGAATATTCTGAATGATTAGGGTAATTTTGAGTGATTAGAATGTTGAATGTGATTTTTCAAAATGGCATTGAATGCTATTAAATAAGCTAAGAAAATATTAAAAGTTGTAAATTGATATTTATAATAAATCCTAAGAATGCATTTTGTTTTTAGCAAATATTTCATATATTAAGAAAATTGTAAAAGATCATACTATTAGAGGCATATATGTGGTAATGAAGAATAATATAGACTCATTTAAAGTTTGTTGAATATTGTTTAATTATTTGAGTTACTTAGGTCAAAATGTATTTGTTGTTTATTCGTTTTTTTGTAAGCTCTGTGCTTGGCCAGTTGGAAGACATGATAACTAAAATCTCTCTGTCTTCAAGTAGGTTAGCTTTGAGTCAAAGAGACAATACGAAGTAATATAGATAAAACAATTAAAACTATAATTCAATAGAATATGAAGTAATTAAATGCTATGGCAATAATGTAGATGACTAAGAAGCCCTTACTACTGTTGCTACTGCTCCTGCCACTACTGGCACCGAGCCATTGCTACATCACCCTAAGGTGTTTCCTTAGGGAAAACACCTTGATATTTCCCTTTTTCTTCTGTTTTTATATGAAATACAAGTATGGAATGTGAAAACTGGGCTGTGCCAATCATTTATTGCAATTCGCAGTTTAAATAAATTTGCAATTTATTTGGTGTGCACCCTTTAACCTTTGAAAATCACTCCTTTTATCAATTACATCAGAATGTATCTCTCATAGTTACATAAAAGAAAGCAATGCATTTGTTAGAACCATCAGATTTATTTGTCTCTTTATAAAAGTATATCTCATAAAAACTTTTGAAAAATGAAGAGAAGTAGATAGGATAAAGGGTTACTCTCTGAAAATCTCTGTGGCACAGAAATTCACACCACTGTTACCATGTTAATCTCATGCCTTACAATATTTTTGTATAGTTACATACTTGAACTCACCATAGTCTACATGCAATTTTGTATCTGACCACTTATTTTCTACTTTATTAACTATTCACAAACATTTAAAAGAGTTGTATAATCTATTGCATTGTTATACCAGTTTTTTTTAATGGAGGTGAGATTCATTGTGGAATCACAGCAAAAGATTTTAAAATAGGGTGCTAAATAACTTGCTTTTGATTAGTAACATTAATGCCGTGTACATACTTGTTTGTTCATACTTAGCAAAGAAGTTGCTGCCATCAAGGATATTTTAAATTTCTCTTTGAGGATTCTTGGAGATCATCCAATTCCTTGGGGTTTGAAGTTGCTTTCAGCTAAAAAAAATTTTGATTTTACATCAAGTTGCTTTTTTACTTTCACGTCTCTGATTCATTGCTTTTTTTCAGGAGAGTCTTTTTTAATTTCCTTGTTTTTTTGTAACTTTCTAGTTTTTCTCCTGTTAGTTGATTTCTAGTTTTATACCACTGTGGTAAGAAGAGATCTTATGATTTTAGTCTTGTTGAATTTGCAAAGAAAACGTTCTATGAGCACTTGAAAAGAATGCATATTCTGCTGTTGTTCAGTAGAATGCTTTATCCGAGAATCCAGACTTTAACATGAGTACGTGGAAGCAGAGATGTAATAATGGTACACAGACGAAATGGGAAATATAACAGGTAGAGGTGGGGACTTAAGGTCCTGAGGTGCTCTCCATCTCCTCTCTGTTGTCTCTGAGGAACTTCTAGGGGGAAGTCTGAAGTTCTTTGGAACTCAGTTTGCAAGCACCAGATTATTCCAACACCTTTATTTTTCAAAAGGTAGTAGGATAGACATCTTGAGAGAGGAATGGGCTTGCCTGAGGTCAAGTTCAATTTTTAATTAACTTAATTGTTTGGCTTAACAAATTACGCCTACTGCTTTCATGTTAGAATCACTTAGGGAGCTTGTTAAAAATACATTTTCCCAGGATTCGTCCTTTCATAGTCCAAAGCAGTGAGTCTAGAGAGAGACCAAAAACCATGTCTCCACATGCATTTCTATGGAGGGGATGTGGAATGTGCTGACTATTCTAGGTATCTGCTTTTACTTAAGTTTTCCCTTTGACCCCAGAATGTAGGGTCCCACTTACCCTTGATGTATAGATTAAATGTAGCCACTTCCTTTTCTTTTTCAAAGCTTTATTTATTATTATTTTTTTAAAGATTTATTTATTTATTTATACAAGCACTGGGTACAGTCAGATGTGGGAGGGTGAGAGAATTCACCAGAGCCAGAGTGGGGAGCAGAACAGGCAGAAAGACCGAAGTACACTGCTGAGGGGAGCAGCGGGCGGCAGGAGGGGGTCTGTGCGCCATGTGGGACCCTCCTCCGGTGGGCCGGGGAGCAGCCGGGAATCGAACTGGCGCTGCAGAGTCTTTGGGCAGCTTCGCAACCCAGCGCTCAACCACTGCGCCACCGGGGAGGTCCTCAAAGCTTTATTGAGAATATTTTACATACCATAAAATTCACCAGTTTTTGTGTACCTGATTTTTAGGAAATGTATGGAGTAGAGCAGTCTTCAATGCAATCTAATTTTAGAACATTTCCATCACAACAAAAAAATTCCTTGTGCCCATTTGCAGTCACCCCCAGTATCAAACAGTATTAATCTGTGTCTTCAGGTTTAAGATTGTGGACATTTATGTTATTTGGACATTTATAGTATATATTCTTTTATATTGGAATTTAGGAAAATCTTTAACAAGAAAATTAGGATGATGCTTCTAATCAATATGACAACAACAAAAAACCCTTAATGATGGTTCTAGTGGTTTATGTAAGGAGATTAAAAAGATATACTAGAGAAATACATTAGCATAACTTTATATTTTGTCATAATTTTGTATTTCCTTTTATTCTTTGTTAGGAAACACTGCACTAACTTATGCTTGTGCTGGAGGATTTGTTGACATTGTAAAAGTGCTGCTTAATGAAGGTGCCAATATCGAAGATCATAATGAAAATGGACACACCCCCTTAATGGAAGCAGCCAGTGCAGGTCATGTGGAAGTTGCGAGAGTTCTTCTAGATCATGGGGCAGGAATCAACACTCATTCTAATGAATTCAAAGAAAGTGCTCTTACACTTGCATGCTACAAAGGTACTTTCTAAACATATATGAGTATTTATAGTTTTTTCCATAAAATCTTTGAATATTTGAGTATTGAGTATTTGAGTTAATTTTATATTGCTTGTTTTTCCTGTCCTATAAATTATCTAGCAGATAAGAGATTATATAGCAAGTCTATTTAGCCTGTATTTCCTATAACATAGTTTCACAGTGTATGTTTATTATTTTAACTCAAATTTATTCAATTAATTATAAAGACAGCTAAATTCTTAGCATGACTTTAAAGGATTTCCATTATTTAATAACTTTTGTTTTATATGATTTTTCCAACCTTTGTTTCACAAATAATACACACTCAATAATAACCACACTGATAGAAAAAACCTGAAAAACAGAGTATCTTAAAGAAATTTTACAATGACATGTAAAGATTTAAAAAGCACGTAAAGAATATTTTCAGTTCATTTACTTCCAGTGTTTTTAAGTATATGTATAAATAAAGACATACAGACATATATAAATAAAACAATTGTACCCTTAACACTTACAATCTGTATTTTATTTAGTGGTATGTTGTGGACATTTTCCCATCTTAATAACTCTTATAACTTGATGGTCACATAGTATTGTAATTTCAGTTAGAAGTAGATTCGTTTACGTTTCATAAAATCTAAATTACCAATGATGTGAATAAAAGAAAATCTTTTTCTCTTGAGCAAAAAATCAAGTCCAAAGATAGGCTATCTAAGAGCTATTATGGCAGTTCCATTGCAGCAAGATCTCAGAATTATATTTTTCTCTTCTACCATCCTACTATGTAGTTTCTATCATCAAGATTACCTACGATCCATGATGGTAGCTAAAGCCCCAGCAATTCATGTTCTAGGAAGGATGAAGAGGGTAAGGGCAAAATGGGGAATGCCTTCAAGTTTAGTCATATTACTTTAAGGAGTTTTCCTAGAAGTTCTGCCTTAAATCCCTACTTACTTCACATTGACTATACATAGCAGCAAAAGAGACTGGGAGATGTAGTCTTTTAGTCAGACATGTTGCCACTCAGATGAAATCAGAGTACTGTTTTTAAGAAGAAATGAGAGATGAATATTGGGTAGGGAACTGGCAGTCTCTGCCAAATACATCAGATGGATCCATCATAATTGCCTATTTTTGGACAATTGAATTGTTCCCAGTTTTTCACTATTATTAAAAACACTGTGATTACATCCTTGTACAGACATCTTTGCCTAATCTCTGATTATTTCCTTAGGATAAATTCCTGGAAGTGGAATTGCTGGGTCAAAGGGTATGGACATTTTTAAGGCTTTTGATACATATTGCCAAATTGCCTTCTAGAAAGGTTGAACCAATTTACACTCCCACCAGCAGTGTTTGAGAGTACCCTTTACCCCACCCTACACCCTCACCGACACTGGGTATTATCATTCTTTTTAATATTTGCCATTTTGATAGTGAAAATGGTGTTTAATTTTATTCGCGCTTGTTTAGTAGGAAGGCTTAATAGTCTTTTCATCATTTGCCTTTCTTTTTTGAATTGCCATTTCATGTCCTTCATCCATTTTTCTATTGAAGTGTGCCTTATTGATGATTAAGACTTTTTATATATTAAATATATCAAGAGGGTTTGAAATTATTTTGAATGGAGTTTTCTGTGCCTGCTATTTATTACCACAGTGAGTTTATGGTTATTTCAAAGCTGTTTTTCTGAAAAAATAGCCAAACATACTTTAACTGGCATTCTATTTGATTTTGGTCTTCTAATTTGATAGTTTATACAGATTAAATAAAAGAATAACTGTTGTTGCTTTACTTGACTTGTGTATTTTTTAGATTGATTAAATCAAATTTAGATAGACTTTGACAAGAACCTTCTTTTTTTGGATTGGCTTTATAAAACTCATTGATTAATTGAATGCAAAATACTTTGCCTTAAAATTTTTGTACAGGCATCTGAAAGAAAAAAATTCCCTTTTTAACACTTATGTATTAAATTGATCCTCAGGTCTTTAGAAACTTTGTGTTTTAATTTGTGTGTTTGTTTTTTTTTTTAAGGCCATTTGGATATGGTTCGCTTTCTACTTGATGCTGGTGCAGATCAAGAACACAAAACAGATGAGATGCATACTGCCTTAATGGAGGCTTGCATGGTAATTTTTAATTGTGTTCACTTGAGATTTTATGGGAAGAAAAGGTTGTGTGTGTTTAAGCCTTTAAAAGTTAGTGGGGTTTTTTGAAAATTTTCATTATAAGATCCGTAAAGATTTGAAAAAATCTGTACATTATCAGAGAGGAAAGGGGAAGTATACAATGGTTTGATAGTAAATCTGTCAGTGTAGGAGACAGTACAAAAGGCAGGCATTGCAAAATCACAACACTGGTAAACTTTTTCTTTTCAACTTTTTAAATTGTTGTAAAATACATGTAACATAAAATTTGCCATCTTAACCATTTTTAAGTGTACGGTCCTTTGGCATTAAATACATTCATAATATTTTGCAACCATCACTACCATTTATATACAGAATTTTTTTTTTAAAGATATATTTATTTATGCATACAAGAGCTGGGGTACAGGCCAGAGATGCAGGGGGGGGTGAGAGGATTCACCAGAGACAGAGTGGGGAACAGAACAGGCAGACTGATCGAAATACCCTGCTGAGGGGAGCAGTGGGCGAGACAGGCGAGTTCTGCTGGGCCATGTAGGTTGCTCCCTGGTTGGCTGGGGATTGAACTCGTGCTGCAGAGGCTGCAGATTGCTTCACAGTGCTATGCTTAACCCCTTGGCGCCACCAGGGAGTCCCTATCTACAGAATTTTTCATCTTGTAAAATTGAAACTCTATACCCTGGCAATCACCATTTTACTTTTATCTCTGATTTTCAGTATTCTTAAGCACCTCATATAAATGGAATCATATAGCACTTGTATTTCTGTGACAAAGTACTTAGTATAATGTCTTCAAGATTCATCCATGTTACAGTATATGTCAGAATTTCCTTCCTCTTTGAGACTATATAATATTTTATTGTATGTATAAACCACATTTTGATTGTCCATTTCGCCTTTGACAACCATTTGGCTTTCCTCTGTGCTTTAGCTATTATAAATAATGCTACTGTAAACATGGGTGTACAAATAGCTATTTGAGTCTCTGCTTTTAATTCTTTTGGTTATATACCCCAAAGTGGCATTTCTTAATCACATGGTAATTCTGTTTTTAATTTTTTGAGGAACTGTTTACCACAGTGGTTATGTATTCCCACTAGTAGTGTCCAGATTTTTGATTTCTCCACATCCTCACCAACAGTTTTTTTTTAAATTTTATTTTTATATTCCCCATACAATTACAACCCCCTTATTTTTACCCTAAGCACTCCTTTCCCCGCCCCCCATCCCCCATAGAGTGTCTCTGGTTCATAGTTGTTTGTTGATTTTGATATTTTCTCTCTTACAGTTATTCTTTTTCCTGGTCCCTTATTTAAGTTTTCTAGATTCCTGCTATGAGTGAGACCATCCGATATTTTTCTTTTTCTTTCTGGCTTATTTCGCTGAGCATGATCCCTTCCAGCTCCATCCATGACCAACAGTTATTTTCTTTATTTTTTGATGGTGCTTATAATGGTTTGAGGTGGTATTGTGTGCTTTTAATTTCCATTTCCCTAGTGATTAGTGCCACTAAGCATGTTTTCACTGGCCATTTGTATATATTCTTTGTAGAAATGTCCATTCAAATCCTTTGCTCATCTTTGTTTTGTTGCCTCTGCCTTTTGTATCATATCCAAAAAAAATCATTGCCAAATCCAAAGATATAAAGCTTTGTCTTTGATCCATTTTGAGTTAATACTTGTATGTGGTATAAGGTGAGGGTCTAATTCCATTCTTTTGCATGCAGATATCCAGTTTTCCCAACAGCATTTAATGAAAAGGCTGTCATTTCTCAATTGAATGGTCTTCATACCCTTGTCAGCAATATTTGACCATATGTGTAAGAGTTTATTTCTGTGCTCTGTATTCTATTCTATTTATATCTATCCCTGTCTTTAAGCCAGTACTGCTGTGTTGTGATTACTGTAGCTTTGTATAAAATTTGAAATCTGAAACTGTGAGTCCCCAACTTTATTTTTCTTTTTCAAGATAGTTTTGGCTATTTCAGGATCCCTTTAGATTCTTTATGAATTTTAGGATGGGCCTTTCTATTTCTGCCAAATTGCCACTGGGCCTTTGATAGAAATTACATTGAATCTGTAGATCGTTTTGGATAGTATTGTCATCTTAACAATATTATGTCTTCTGACTGATAAATATGGAACATGTTTCCATTTAGTTATATCTTTAATTTCTTTCAGCAATATTTTGTAGTTTCCATTATACAGGTGTTTTATTTTGAATTCCTAAGTATTTTATTTATTTATTTTTTAAAAAAGATTTATTTATACAAGCACTGGGTACAGTCAGAAGTGCGGGAGGGTGAGAGAATTCACCAGAGCCAGAGCTGGGAGCAGAGCAGGCGGAAGGACCGGAGTACACTGCTGAGGGGAGCAGCGGGCGGCAGGAGGGGTCTGCGCGCCTTGTGGGACCCTCCTCTGGTGGCCGGGGAGCAGCCCGGGGATCGAACCGGTGCTACAGAGGCTGCGGGCAGCTTCGCAAGCCAGCGCTCAACCGCTGCACCACCAGGGAGGCCCTTATTTATTTATTTTTTGGATGCTATCGTAAATGGAATTGGTTTTGTAATACCCTTTTTGGATCATTTACTATTAGTGTATTGAAATGCACCTGATTTATGTGTTGACTTTGTGTTCTGGTACCTTACTGAATTTATTACCTGTCAATATTTTGTGTATCGTCTTTATGGTTTTCTACATATACAAGTATATCAATTGTGAACAGAGATAATTAAACTTCTTCCTTTCTGATTTGGATGCTTTTTTTTTTTTTTTTTTTGCCTAATTGCTCTGATTAGAGCTTTCAATACTATATTGAATAAAAATGGTGAAAGTGAGCATCCTTATCTTGTTCCTGATCTTAGAGGAAAAGGTTTCGGTGTTTCACCATGGAGTACGATGTCAACTGTGGGTTTTTCACATACGACTTTTGTTATGTTAAGGTACTTTACTTCTACTCCTGCTTTGTGGAGTATTCTTAGAAAGAAAGGGTGTTTTATTTTGTCAACTCCTTCTGTATCAGTGGAGATGATCCTATGATTTTTCCCCCCTATTCTGTTAATATGGCGTATTACGTTGATCAATTTGTATATATTGATCTGTCTTTTGAATTCCAGGAACAAATCCCACATGGTCGTGGGATTTTTGCTGCTGAATTACTTTTTTTAGTATTTTGCTGAGGACTCTTGCATTAATGCTTATAAAGAATATTGGTCTGTAGTTTTCTTTGTCTGAATTTAGTATCGTAGTGATGCTGACCTTATATAATGCATTAAGAAGTGTTCCCTCCTCTTCAGTTTTTGGGAAAAGTTTGAGAAAGAGTAGTTTAAGTCTTACTGATATGTTTGGTAGAATTTACTAGTGAAGTAGTAAAGTTCAGTACTTTTACTTGTTGAAAGGTTGGTTTTTTGTTTTTTTTTTTTAAGATTTATTTATTGAGCCTCCCTGGTGGCGCAGCGGTTGAGTGCTGGGTTGCGGAGGCTGCCCGCAGGCTCTGCAGTGCTGGTTCGATCCCCGGCTCCTGGCAAGGGTCCCACATGGCGCGCAGACCTCTCCTGCTGCCCCGCTGCTCCCCCCAGCAGTGTACTTTATCACTCCACCTGCTCTGCTCTGGCTCTGGCTCTGGTGAATGCTCTCACCCTCCCGCACTTCTTACTGTACCCAGTACTTGTATAAATAAATGAATAAATCATTAAAAAAGAAAGAAAAAAAGATTTATTTATTTTTATGCAAGAACCAGGGTACAGACCAGATGCGCGGGAGGGTGAGAGGATTCACCAGAGACAGAGCTGGGAACAGAACGGGCAGACTGACGAAATACACTGCTGCGGGGAGCACCGGGCACTACAGGAGAGGTCTGCCAGGCCATGTGGTTTTCTCGCCGGCCAGCCTGGATAGAAACCGTGCTGCTGAGGCTGCAGACAGCTTCACAAGTGCGGCACTCAACCAGGGAGGCCCTGAAAGATTTTTTTTGTTCCTGATTCATTCTCCTTACTAGCTATAGATTTATTCTGATTTCCTATTTCTTCATAGTTTAGTTTTTGTAGGTTTTGTATTTCTAGCAGTTTGTCCATTTCATCTGTTATCCAATTTGTTGGTGCATAGTTGTTCATGGTAACTTAATCCTGGAACCCTTTTTATTTCTGAAGAATCAGTAATAATATTCCCAATTTTATTTCTGATTTTAGTGATTTGAGTCTTTTTTCCTTTTTCTTAGTCCAGCTTGCTAAAGGTGTGTTGATTTTGTTGATCTTTTCAAAGAATAAACTTTTATGGGTTTTTTTTTTTTTATTTTGTCTATTCTCTATTTTGCTTATCTCTGCTCTGATCTTTATTATTTCCTTCTACTAGTTCTGTGCTTAGTTTAGTATTTTTCTAGTTCCTTTAAGTGATTTTTGGTTTGTGTTATTTCTTAACCTGATTTTAAACACAAGTAATACCTGAGTATATTTTTTTGGAAAGGATGGTGACATGTAATCTCGTAGTAATATATTTGATTTTAATTATTGCTTAAACCTAATTTTGGAGATTGTGGACACATTTTTAATGTTTTTGTAAGCTTCATATTAAAATCCTATATAGCAAATTGACATTGAATATATATTGACTAATATGTACGCTATGGATATCCTATAAAGCATTTATTTATTTTCAGGATAACCTCGGATTAGATTCATCATTCACCTTCAATGCTGTCAACATAAATTCTTTAAAATGGAAGTTAAGGCCATTTTCTACATTTTTTTAAAAAAAGATTTATTTACTTATGCATACAAGAACAAGGGTGTAGGCCAGAGGTGTAGGGGGCATGAGAGGATTCACCGGAGACAAAGTGGGGAGCAGAACAGGCGGATCCACTGAAATACTCTGCTGAGGGGAACAGTGGGCAAAACAGGAGAGGTCTGCTGAGCCATATTGTGGGTCAGCTCCCTGGCTGGGGATTGAACTAATGGTGTGATGGCTGCTGATAGTTTGATAGTGCTGAGACTTAACTCCTTGCGCCACCACAGAGGCCCCCATTTTCTACATTTCATAACTAAAAGAACTGAAAAACAAGAAAATTCAATAATCTTTTCCCCAAATCATGCAATTAGGTAGGTAGCAGATGCTCAAGTCCTAGGCCTACCACAAATAATTGTGTAGGTTGTACAAGGTTATGTGATAGCCTGCCTTAGTGTAGGTTTTATTTTTTCTGTAAAATATTTCTGCTATTAACATGTTTACTCTTATTTGAGGCAATTTAAAAATTTTCATTTGTTAGAAAAATTATGGGTAAATTTTATAGTAAAATGAAATATATGTGCCAATAATTTATTTGCATATGCTAACAGTTGCAAAAAGACTTAACATAAATTTTCTGTTGACAGCACAAACTTTCAGAATAAAAATATTTTAATGAATAGTACTTAGCAAATGTAAGCCTTTGTTGATAAAGCAATACAGGCAACATAAAACAATACTGGATTTCAAAATTATTTCTAGTATATTTGATCATATAGATAAATCCAGGGACCATTTTACTTCTTTTGTGGGCACATAGATATCATACATATATGCATATCTATAAACAAGACATCAAATACAAAGAAATTAAAGCTGAGTGTTTAAGACAAGTTTAATTACCTAGAAGTGAAAATATTTTTTGAGATGTGATTAAGTAAGTACTATGTAATTTCTATTTTGTTGTCCATGACAGTATTATAAATCACTCAGAAGATAGTGACTTATTTGTTATTTCTCATGACTCTGGGTTGATTTATTCCGTTGTTTTCTTTTAGTGGGGAAGTTTCACATGCAGTGCTGTCAGATAGTGACTGGCTAGAATTTCCAACATGATTTAATTCACAGGTTGGCACCTTGCTGGTGATGGTTGGAAGTCTGGGACCTCCTTGGGTGATCTCTCCATGGGCTGTCAAGAATTAGCGTTCTAAGAGAAAGGCTTTAGAATTGGCACAGCATCATTTCTACCAAATTTTACGGACTAAAGCAGTCTTGGAGCAGCATACATTCAGAGGGGTGTGGGAGATAAAATTTATCTCTTGATGAGAGGGTGTGGTAAAGAATTTGCAGTCATCTTTGCACAACTCCTAAGGAAAACAATTCTCAAGCCGTATCTGTATTACTTTATTTTTGAACAAGATAACCTTGTTCTAACAAGGATATGCCAACAATTCAAGGTAAGTAAAGATCATCAGTATAGTACTTATAGGGAAAAGTTAGTTAGCAATCTATACAACAAATAAGTTAGTAATTGGAAGAATTATTATGGTTTTTTAATGACTCTCCTAAATAATTGTTTGCAGGGTACATCAGGAATCTTTCTCCTGGAAATGATGAAAAATATAATACTTTTGAAATTGTGTTTAACTTACATACAGTAAACTGCCAAATCTTAAGTAGATAACTGGAATTTCATATGTATGTATACCATTTAATCAACCAAATTAAGAGATAGTTCTCTAGCAGGTGGCTCACCTCTGCCCTCTCCCAAGCATTACAGTAACCACAATCTTTTTTTTTTTTTAAGATTTTTTAATTTATGCATAGAAGAACTGGGGTATAGGCCAGAGGTGTGGGGGGTGAGAGGATTCACCAGAGACAGAGCAGGGAGCAGAGCAGGCAGATTTACTGAAATACATTGCTAAGGGGACCACCAGGCAAGACAGGAGAGATCTGTTACACATACATGGGTTAACTCCTTGGCCAGGGATCGAACTTAGTAAGCCTTAGCAGTGATAGTGCTGAGATTTAACCCCTAGGCCACCAGGGAGGCTCTGGTAACCTTATGTCATCATAAATACATATTTTTTCTGCCTTTTTCACACAGTATTATTTATAGGAGTATTATTCACATTGTTGCATTTTATAGTACTCATTCATTTTTTAAAATTTTTGTGTAGTATTCCACTGTATAAATATACCACTCTTTATCTAGTCTTGCTATGAAGTACGTTTGTGTTGTTTCTAGACTTCCTGTTACCAATAAAACTGCTATGAATATTCTTGTACATGTCTTTTGGAACACATTTTTGTTGAGTATATATCTGGGAGTAAGATTTATAGGTGGGAAAATTCTTGATTTTTAATTCAATTTATTGGTCTGTTCAGATAATTCTATTTTGGGGGGGGGTTAGTTTTGGCTTTTATGTCTTTTAGGAACTTGGCCATTTATCTAAGTTATCTGTTTTTTTTTTGTTGTTGCATATAGATACTTTTTATTTCTCTGGTCAATATCAGTGTCTTTTATTCTTGAGTTTAGTAATTTCAATTTTTTTTTTTCTTGGTTGTCTATCTAAAGGATTGTCAGTTTTATTGATCTTTTCAGAGAATCAGTATTGGGTTCTCAAAATTTCTCTCTAATCTGCATCTTATTTAATTCCACTTTATCTTTCTACTTGCTTTGGGTTTGTTTTGCACTTTTTTAGACTTGAGTGAGAGCTTACGTTACTGATTTGAGACATTTCCTCTTTTCAATTATTTGTATTTAATACTCAATTTTCTTCTCAGCATTGCTTTAGCTGTGTTCTACAGATTTTGATATATTGTATTTCATTTTCATTCTGTTCTCAAATTTCACTTAAGACTTCCTCTGTGTCCCATGGATAATTTTGATATGTGCTGTTTAGTTTCTAAATGTTCGAACATTTGAAGATTTTTCTGTTACTTTCTGTTAAAGATTTCTAGTTTGATTCCATTGTGATTGGGGGACATACTGTGTATGATTAAACTTCTTTAAAATTTTTGAGGTTTGTTTTATAGTCAGGGTGGGCATTTGAAAGAAATGTATATTCACCTGAGAGCAGGCAGAGTATTTATTCTATGATGTTCATTAGATCTTGTTAATTGATGGTAGAGTTCTACATCTTTTTGATATTCTGTCAAGTTCTAAGAATTATTGAGAGGTGTTGATAATCTCCAATTGTAGTTGTAGACTTGTCTATTTCTTTTAGTTGCTTTACAATTTACATTTTGGAGCTGTGTTTGATGCATTTTTAGAATTGCTCTATATTCTTGGGTTGACCCGTTTATCATTGTATAAAGTCTTTGTTGCTGCTAGTTTTCTTTCTTCTGAGGTCTCACTTATTTGATTTTAATATAGCTACTTCTGCTGTCCTTTGATTAATATTTGTCTGATATCCTTTTTTAAAAATTGTATCATTTATATGGAAGTGAGTTTCTTGTAGACAGAATATATTTTGGGTCTTTTAGTATATACATAGCCCACTGTGCCAATTCCTGTTTTTTCTAATTCATTTGTTTAGACCATTTACATTCAAATGCAACTAATGATACAGCATTTTAGTATATTGATTCTATGTTGAAATTTTTTTTCTCATCCATTTAGTTTTCCCCCTCCGTTTTCTTTAATATAAAGTTATTTGGAAGTCCTTTTCTGTTAGTGCCTGGGTCTACTTTTATTCATTATATGTGGATTATCACTTTTTCCTGCCTTTTAGTATATCTAGTAATTTTTAATTATTAGCTATATGTTGTTGGTGCTTTTTAGATACTCTGGATTACTCTGTTTTCTTTTTAAGACTGTTGATGGTATCCTAGCAAGCAGTGAAAATACCAGTAGACCACTCTAATCCTATTGAAGTTTAATTTCAGCTTAGCTCTTACTCCTAGGGCATTCATTATTGCTTAGTCCTAGAGTAAGCACTCAAGTCTTAACTGCTTGGTTATCTCCCTCTGCTATCTCAGTTGAAAGTGTGGAATATTCACCAAGGTTTCTCTGTTCTGACTGAGTATGGACTCCCAAGTCGTCTGACTATTTTCTGCTAGGCATCCTGAAGTCTCATCATTGGTATGTTGAACTCAGGAATTTCCCAAGTTATCTAGGATAATTTTATATAGATTTTTGGAACTCCTGTGTTTTCTTTTTCTGGGGTATACTACCCATACTCCCCAAATCTTGACTATTTGTCTTGCTTTTAGCCTAATCTTTGTTTCTTTGCCCAAAGAGGTCTTTACTCTTTGGTTAGGCTCTCTTTAACTTGGTCCATCTTTTGGAAGATGGCAGAGAGAAAGCAAGAGTGAATGTAGCATTCATCTAATGTGCTTCCTTCTTGCATTTTCGATAATCCTAGTCCAGGCTTCATTGCTCTCCAATGACCTCTAAACAATTGCTTTCTCATTTTTCCTAGTTTTTATAGTTGTTTATGATCGGAGAGTAAGTCTCTTTAGAGCTACTACTCTCTGATTAAAAGATATTTTTGATGAAACAATACAGGCAACATAGAAAAAAATTAGTTAAGTATCATCAAGCTCTTAATGGAAAATGAAGCCCAACATTTTTTTTTTTTTTTAAGATTTATTTATGCATACAAGAACTGGGATACAGGCCAGAGTTGGGGGGGAGGTGAGAGGATTCACCAGAGACAGAGTGGGGAACAGAACAGGCAGATTGACCGAAGTATACTGCTGAGGGGAGCAGTGGGCGAGTCAGGAGAGGTCTGCTGCACCATGTGGGTAGGTCCCTGGCCGGGGATCAAACTCGTGTCACTGTAGTTGTGGATAGCTTCATAGGTTGCGTCTTAACCCCTTGCGCCACCAGGGAGGCCCTGAAGGCCAACATTTAATTAAGGTTTCTTTATTTCTTGAAAAAGAGTTCAAAAATGAAAAAGAATTGTCCAAATGTATAATTACTTTTGCATTCAGTTTTGGTTTTCATTAGCAATATTTTGGTCATTATAAAATATAGAACAATACAGCATATGACTTTTTTTTTTTTTAGAGGCATGTATTTTTATTTATTTATGATTTTTATTTATTTGTTTGTTTGTTTTGTTTATACATGCACTGGGTACAGTCAGAAGCACGGGAGGGTGAGAGAATTCACCAGAGCCAGAGCAGGGAGCAGAGCAGGCAGAAGGACCGAAGTACACTGCTGAGGGGAGCAGCGGGCTGCAGGAGAGGTCTGCGCGCCATGTGGGACCCTCCTCTGGTGGCCGGGGAGCAGCCGGGGATCGAGCCGGCGCTGCAGAGGCTGCGGGCAGCTTCGCAACCCAGCGCTCAACCGCTGCGCCACCGGGGAGGCCCAATACAGCATATGACTTTATGCTAAAACAAGAGTTAAGGCCTACACAAAAATTTGAAGAATTTGAAACTAAAGAACATTAGTGGTGTTTGAAGATAGCCCTCTCTGAGTGTATTGTTAATTGCCTTGCTCTCTACATATATTGATACATGGTAAAATTATTTACAAGTGAATATTTGTTTTTAAATCTTTGTAAAATGTTTTGCCTAATTGCAACAAATAAATGATGAGGAAAATTTAGGATAGTATCCGCAGGAGTTTTACCCCCCAAGTGGTAATGATCTCACAGAATTTGTTACTATTTTTGCCAAGCCTTTCTATCATAGATCTAACACAGTTTCTATGCTTAAACATGACAAGTTTGAGGGATAACTAATTGTATATGACCAGACAGTAGTATAAACAGTAATTATTTTGACATGCCATTGACTATGGAATTAACAGTTTTTTGAACTTAAAAGAATGTGACAATTTAAAATTCTGTGGAATTATAACTGTCATAAGTCTCATTCTCTTGGAAATATTTGCGCTTGCTCAAAAAAAGTAAGGCAAAATAATATTCATTGACTTTTCATAAGACAGAGCTTAAATTTCCCAAATGGGAATGGTAATATATATGCATCTAAGCTACCTCTCCTTTTCTTCCTTTCCTTTCCTTAATCTGTTGTTTATTTTCTCCCACTTAAAAAAAAAAAAAAACTTAAAAAAATTTCCTTCCTTCTTGCTTTGCTTGTGAAAATCTGCAGGATGGACATGTAGAAGTAGCACGTTTGCTTTTGGATAGTGGTGCTCAAGTGAACATGCCTGCAGATTCATTCGAGTCTCCATTAACGCTAGCTGCCTGTGGAGGACATGTTGAATTGGCAGCTCTACTGATTGAAAGGGGAGCAAATCTTGAAGAAGTTAATGATGAAGGATACACTCCCCTGATGGAAGCTGCTCGGGAGGGACATGAAGAAATGGTGGCATTACTCTTAGCACAAGGTAGTGTTACTTCTTTAATAAAAACAATCAATTCGCTTTGCATGTTTTGTCAGTATCAGTGTAGATTACTTACAACTAAAATTTTTTTGCACTGATTATAGGAGAAACTCCAAAAGTAGAAATAGTAGAGATGATAATCACAATTCAGAGCAATTAATATCTTTGTCGTAAGTCTTTAGCAACTAGTTTTATCATATATTATGCTTTTTCCCCCTTCTAATGCCAGGAGCAAATATAAATGCCCAGACAGAAGAAACTCAAGAAACTGCTCTTACCTTGGCTTGCTGTGGAGGATTTTCTGAAGTTGCAGACTTTCTGATTAAAGCAGGGGCTGATATAGAACTTGGGTGTTCCACACCTCTGATGGAGGCTTCTCAGGAGGGTCACCTGGAGTTGGTTAAATATTTACTGACTGCTGGTATGTAGCTTTAAAATGTCTTTTACAAAAAGGCTTTTATAAAGCTTCTATAACTGAGCTATTTAACTTGTTCATTTTATGAAAGTTGAAGCATAGTTTCACAATTTGATTGTTCTTTTTAGGTTCCCAAGTCTCTAAAAATGTAATTTTTTACATTGTTTCTTGTTATTAATTTTTGCTTAATGACCATAAAGCTTCTCATTGACCTCCTCTCTATTGAATGATTTGTGCCTTCTGGAGGCAGAAGTTAGTTCTTCCTACTCTTTGTTAATAAGAGGAGATTGGAAAAAAATATTTTAAAAAATTAGAGGAGATTGGGATGACATAATAGAGACTATAATTTGGCATCTTCAATCTTGATCATTTCTTCACATTTCTAAGTCTTCTCAAAAAATTTTTTTAAAAAAAGAGCAAGTGAGATTTTCATTTTGGGGGCCAGAAGTACTTAATTTTAAAATAATTTTTGCTTTATACATTGTTAAGCAGTAGTAAGAAAATAAGTACTTTTATATAGATTATTTATAGTTTTATAAAGCAAAGTAAAGTTATACCAGAAAAATTTATCCAAATACAGACGTAAACTTTTGTATATCCTTTAGAAAGAATATAAACATTTTACTTTGTCCACATCTAACATGTTGTTTAAAACTTGAAATATAAGTAAATATGTAAAGGAGAATAAAATATTTAGCAGAACTATAGTATTCATCCTTTTGGGACTTCCACTCTTAACATTAATTTGAATATAGTAGGCCAACCTCAGTTTTTTCCTGAATTATTGTTAGTTTCTTTATAACTTTGGATGATTTTTTAGCTTTTGAACAAATGTATAAAACAATCATACAAGCTGATCTCTTCCTCACTTGGATACTGTTGATTACTATAGTTAGTGTATACTTTTATTCAGCCTTTGTTCTGCCATCATTTTTGTTAACTATCTCTGTCCCATTCAAGACTTTCTCTATTAGTGGTTACCTTTCTTCTTTTTTCCCCTTTCATCCTTCTGTCAAGTAAAGTCATGCTATTTTAAGAGGCTTTTACAAGATGGAGTAAATATTTACTAAGAAATTATTGAATACCAGGCATTCTGCTCAGCTCCTGTGTTATCTCTGTTGTCACTTGCCCCTATATAGTAAGAAATATTAAACACATTCTTATAGATATGGAAACTTATGTTATAACCATGTTATGTAACTTCCCTGTTAGTAAATAAGCTAGTAAGTGACTGAGCCAGTATTCAAACTGAGAACTCCTAATACTGTTTTTTTCTATTGCGTCAACATTGATTCTCATGTTTAGTTACTTTTGCTAATTTGAAGTAAATAGTTTCGAGAACTATCTCAGCAGTTTGGAAATCACATTTTTGTTAATAGATCACTGTCTAAAAAGTTCCTTTTTCCATATTAGAGTGTGATTTATTAACATGAAATTCTTATAGTATACGGCTAAAAAAAATCCTCCAATAGGTCTTTTCATACATTGCTTATAAACTAAAAACATTTAAAAACTATTTTGCTAAGTGGTGTATTTTCGAACACATAGAAAATATAGTACAATGAACCCTGAACCCATCATCCAGCTTTAATACTTTTTTTTATTATTTTCTTATTATTTTTTACGTCATTGTTCATTTTTAAATGATACTTGCTTCTCCCCACCCCCTCAAGTGTAGTCCCCATAGAATTCCCTTCATGCTTTAATATTTTTTAATTAATGGCCAATCTCATTTCAGTCTCAGTTCATTTTTTCTTCCGTATCCCATTTATTCTTATAAAATGATGTTTATTTACTTAAATATTTTTAGTTTAATTTCTGATTTGAAAATCATTAAAATTATTTTTATAAATGAATTTGTCAGTATGTACCTCTAAAATATCATTTTTTAAAAAAAATAACCATTTTCCTACCTAAAATTTTAATATTAATCATTAAATATCCAAGTAGTTTTCGTATTTTCCTGATAATCTTGTAAATGTGTGTATTTAATGACTTTTTAATTATGATTCAATAAGCCTCTTTTAACCTCCATGATTTCATTTGACTTGTTTTTGTGCCCCTTGTATTTCCTAAAAGCAGTAATCAGATCTAGAGACTTCACTGGTATCTGCTATGATACATGTATGTATTTGTGTGTTACTGGACTTCTTCATAGGTAGTATTTGTGTACTTTCATCAGGAGGTAATAAATGTCTCTTTTTATTAGCCATTGATGATCATTACTTAGATTCACTAACTCATTTGGAGTTGCTTAGTGTTGATATTCTAAATTCTGTTATTCTTTCCTTGTTAGCTGGAATACATCAGTAAAAAAGAAACTTCCCCATATCAATTATTTGGTTACCCTCGGGTATAAAGCATATAGGAGTGATAATATGTTTGATTTTTTTCCCCCTAGTTAGATTTACCAGTTTCCAAAATGAACTGGTATTTAGGTAGTCACCTAACATCCTTCACTGGTGACCAATGAAGTGGTTTTTTGGTTTTGAGTTGGACATCATCTAAAATTTATGGGTTTAAACCCAAATATGATGACTTTTACCCAATCATAGTCCTCATTCTTTTTGTTGCAAAAAATTGTCAGAAGTTACAATGTTGTGATTATATTTGATCAATTTAGTTCCTAAACATTTTGATATGGCATCTTTATAGTCTCTGATGCTTTCCTTGAATTCTGATTTGCAAAGGTGTTTCAGGTGCACCTAATATAAATTCTGTTTCTGTCTTGGAACCAATCATTTATCTAAGAAGCTCTAACTCTGTATAATAGGAAATGGTATCTAGAGATAACAGTTTAAACTAAAGATACTATCTTTACTTGGCCTGTCACTGTCTCTAGTTCTTTTCAACTGGTCAGAGTTAGGAAATACTTATTTTCTTATCCATAAAATACATCATGAGTTCGTGTCAGTACTTTCGCTCCAGAGCCAGGGTGTTTTTACGTAATCACAAAACCTTGTTTCACGCTTTCTAATCTGTGTTTTCTCTCAACCATGCCAAAAATTTCAATTCCCATCAAAGGATTATTCAATTAATTTTTGCCACAGTATCCATAGGACCATCCTAGAATTTAAACCAATATTTACAACAATCTGATGGATGAAACTTTGCTTTCTTTTGTTTTGTAGCTCTTTTATTTCCTAGGGTATATTTTACTAGGGATGTATAGGCAAAGTTTTGTTTAAAAAGCATATTTAAAGGAAACTGGATATTTAAAATACATTCTGATTATTTTCATATCTTTATTAGTTCACCAGTTTACCAAGTTGAAGTAACTAATATAGTTTTATAATTCACAAAGTAAATGAATGTTTTTGTTTACTAGGTGCTAATGTCCATGCTACAACAGCAACAGGAGACACAGCCTTAACCTATGCTTGTGAAAATGGACATACAGATGTTGCAGATGTTTTACTTCAAGCAGGGGCCGACTTAGTAAGATATTTTTAATTTCAAATATTTTTGTGTTAATGTAAATGTTTTTTATTTTTAACCTTTAAAAACACTAGTAAAGATCAATAATTTGCATGCTTTATATAAAATAAAAGTTTGGCTGTTTGCTCTAATTGTTGCATTTATTAAATGTATTTAAAAATAGTGTTTAATAGAGCATACTGTCTCTTCTGTGGTAAAACTGTTTCTTCATTTCAACACTGATTTTTTTTAACTGCTCTTTATTAGACATCTATATCATAAATTCAGTGGCAGGTTTACAGAATAGAAAAACCTGTCAAGTGCCTTTGATTTCTTTTATTTCTCTAATTGAAAACAAAACCACTATTAACAAAATTATTACTGCATTTGATTTTTCTGTTCTTTTAGTACTTTCTATTTTGAATTTTCAGATTTTCAAATTAGATAGCCATTTCATATGTGTAATAATCTTTACAAATGTGGATAACTGTAAATAATAACCCACTTAAAGGTTCATACTTGTTGAAATACTTACTTTGACTAATTTTTCTTTTGTGAGGATACATAAATTGTCCTCCAGACTTTTCCCTAGAATTCCATGATATATTTCTTTTTTGTTCATTATTTATTTCTCTACAGTCCATGTGAGATATACATAAATAAATGCCGTAGTCAACTTTATTTGCTTCAGCTATTTGGAAAAAACTGCACAAGTATTGCCTTTTAAACCATCTTCTATAACACATTCACAAAGATACCTGAGAACATTGTTGGAAAACAGTTATTGACTAAAATAATGATATAGTGTGGTTATGTTACTTATTATCATTTCTACTAATTTTAACTATTGCAATTATAATGCTAGAATACATTTTCATAATCAGGATCTGCCCTATCAGTTAGAATTTCTGAAAGGTGTGTTCTTTTTTGTTTGAGAGTTATAATGGAGAGGTTTTAAGTAGATCTGCTGCCTTTGTAAAATATTTTTTCTTTTTGTAGAGTTGCTTTGGGTCATCTGTAAAAATTAAGAATTGAAGTATTTTATCATTTCAAGTAAAATAATAGGATAAAGTTGAGATGCTTTTTTAAACAGTATGGTACTTTATCCTCTACTTTCTGATCTGAATTTCCAGCTTTTCTACAAAAAATCACTTTTGTAATCTATTGAGAGTTAATCTAACAGTATTAAACAGGAGAAAGGAATGATCTGTTAGATGCATCCTAATATTTCAAAACATTATTGATTTTTCACCATATTAAAAATCTGTGAAATATTTTTAAATATTTTATTTTAATAGTTGTCTGAATTAGGTTTGTGATTAGAATTCCTTAGAAGAATTGCATTAAATGAGCAGATAGATTTAAACTTATACCATTTTATGTTCAAAATTTAAGATTAAAAAAAGTGGTTCAGATAAATCTGTAGCCTAATTAAATACAAAGAATACAGTTTTTCCAAAATAATTATTTTTCTACTTTGCAACCTGTTTTTGCAGTCATATCTACATACAGTTACAGTAATTATTCTTTTCTAGTTTTTCACCATATATTCCATCATAATCTTTCCCATGTTGCTATAGTCTTTAAAATTCTTTTGCATAATATCTCAAGTTGATAAACCATAATTATTCATTTGTTGAACTTTGAGATGCTTTGTTAGGTTTAATAACTGTACAATGCTCTTTTTTTCTTTTTTAATTATTTCATACATTGACTTTTGGTTTTAACAAATATTACCTATTTAATATTTTACTGTCTGGAGAGACAGTTTTAAAATTAGTTCATTTCCTGATAATTATTATTACAAATAATACTTGTTCTTATAGAGAATGTGGAAAATATGAGCAGTTATAGCAAATTTTATATTTAAAACCTGTAAATGAGCTTTATAATTTCAAGCTTGATAGTAAGCCATGTAGGCGCCAGGGAAAACCCTGAATAAAGCAGGCAAATCAGTCTTGAGAAAAAGTGACTGATAATTCTTATTAGCTGGGCTTATAAAAGCAGTAACATCTTACATGCCCTCCATTCTTTGATGCCACCTCGTAGTACCGGTTTTGGTCTATAGTCTCCTCTAGTGGTTTGCAGATGGGAGACTTCCCACTCCCATTAAATGGAGTAGAGATCTGTTCCATTCCTGGCATCCCATAGGTGTGTTCTTGATATTTAAGTTTGCTTGATCCTTAAGTTTAACAGATATTTTTATTGGCTGGCTAAGAACCTTTAATTTTGGGGGATCTACTTTTTCCCTCAGTTTTATATAACAATATATAAATCAATCTTTGGAACATAATCTGTATGATTTGTTAGATTTTAGAGCTTAACTTTTGCCACAATTCAAGGTTTTGATACAGATTTTTGAAAGGAGTTTGATGGCTGTTTCTCATTTAAAAAATATTCTGTATCAGAATCAGTTAGGTTGTTACAGTTTTAGAAAAATTTTATGCAACTATTTAGTTTTCTTGTATTGTCTTTTAGGGTAAACTGAGGCTTTTCATTCTAAATGTGTAGCCGGTATAACTTAGAACTTAGTTTTAAAGGTCATCTAGAAATTTTCATATTCATTACTTTTAAAAGATTCATATTGATGGTTTGCTAAAATATATGCATGCTATAACTTGAAAGTTACTCAAAACTTAATTTTCTAGTTATAAAAATATTTAAATTGAAAATATTTATAGGTATATCCAGTGAAAGTACACTATATATTATCAATTAATATGTAGCTTATCTAACTTTTTAATAATTGCATAATTTTGAATAATTCATTAGCTAAGACAATTAGACTCATTTAGTATTCTTAAACAGACTACTTAAAATGTTCCTGTTGAAAATCAAAAATGAAATAAAATGAAAATTCCATTAATTTTCTGAGTTTTAATTTAAAATTTCTCCCTCTTTAACATGTACAATAATTTTAACTACAGGGCCCCCCTGGTGGCTCAGGGGTTAAAGTCATAGCACTATCCAGCTATCACCAGCCACTACAGCATAAGTTCGATCCCCAGCCAGGGAGCTAAGCACATGGTGCAGCAGACTTATCCTGTTGCCCACTGCTTCCCTCAGTGGTGTATTTCAGTAGATCTGCCTGTTATGCTACTCACTCTGTCTGGTGATTCCTGTCACCCCTACACATCTCTGGCCTACACCCCAGTTCTTGTATGCATAAATAAATAAAATAAATCTTTTTAAAAAGGATAATTTTAATTATTCTATAAGCCTTGAGCTTTTACTCTACAAGTAGAGAACCTTGACCAAATGACTCAGTTTATATCTTCCTGCAATTTTCGTCTCATTACCATTGTAATGGGAACTGTTGTATATTGAAATAAATGTTATTCTTTTAATTGTTTTCTTTTTTTGCATAGCATTTTTGTTTATTAGGCCCAGATTATATCTGTATGGTTATAGGTATAATGTGATAAAATGTGATAAAATCTAAAAGAAATGCATTTTTTTTTTTAAAAATCCCACCTATGGAAAGCATGTAATCTTGTTTTTCTGAAAATAATTTTTCATAGTATTAGTGTCCTTACAAATTTGACCAGAAGCAATCAAGAAGCACAATTTAAAAACTAAAGTTGGCCAACTCCCATAGCAGTTTGACCTACTGCTCTGGTGGTGGTTTACTTTAAGCCATTCTCCCCAATTACTGGTCTTAGGTCACAAGGCAGTGTTTTAATATGTCATGCTTATTCTCATCTTTAGAGTTTACATCAGCTAAAATCTTTATGACTTGATTTATTTTACCACAGTCCTTTGGACCCTTTCACTCTCACTTCCCATGTTCAAAGTGAGAACTTGCTGTTAATTATTCAACAGTGTAGCTTGGATTACTCTGCTGCTTCCTTCCTGTTGTTTGCTTTTAATTTTGACCTACTTTGTTTTCTGTATTTTTCTGGATTCTACTAATTCTTGGTAATAGACACAATCTTTATCTAATTATGATGGCATCAGGTCACAATTTTCAAAGGCCCTCAGTGATAGTTTGCATACAGTATGTTTAGGTGGCAATATTGTATTGGCTAACCTATTAAGTAGTGTTTTGATTTGGTGTTTTTGTTCTTCAAACCATTTGTAAAGTTGATAGAATCTCTTTTTTTCATGGCATGCATTAGAATTTCCTTCACATGTATTTCTCAACAAAGCTAAAGTTGTAATGTGAGAAAGAGTGATACAATAATCTGGTAAATAAGTATTCCTTTCTGTCCGTGCTTCTGGGTTTTCATTTCCAGGAGAGGTATAGGGTAGCATAATTGATCAGTAGGCCCAAAACTCAAGGAGTATTTCCTATCATAAACAACTAACAGATAATAGAGAAGGTTAATAGATTTTATAATAGCTATACTTATATAAAGAAATTTTGTGACACAGTTTGGCAGTTTGTAGGCCTTTGTTGCTCTTAGAAGGTAACTTTTAAAAGGAAGAAATGCCTCTGGAAGCCCTCCTATAATCCTGTATGTTTATCGATGCCTAATGAGTGACAAAGGCTATAATGTATTATTAGATAGAAATGATGCCACTGAACATTAACAAGACACCTACAATTTAATCATAGATATCAAATCACTGGTTTGTAGGTAAAAACTTGTCTCAAAATCCTCACCTATAAAAGAAATTAGTATTATTTTTGGACTGTTTTACTGCAGTCATATAAGTAATCTTACTTTGGATCTGCTGGGTATCCTTGGACAAATCACTTAAATTCTCCAGGTTTCCTCCTCTTCCTCTCCCACTTTCCCTTTTTTTTATCAGTAGCTTGGACCAGATGACCTTTAATGATCGGGCTTAAGAAATCTTATGACTGCTAGGGCCTCCCTGGTGGCGCAAGGGGTTAAGACACAGCCTATGAAGCTGTCCTGCAGCCACTGCAGCATCCCTGGCCAGGGAACTACCCACATGGTGCAGCAGACCTCTCCTGACTCACCTGCTACTCCCCTCAGCAGTGTATTTCAGTCAGTCCACCTGATCTGCTCCTCACTCTGTCTCTGGTGAATCCTCTCACCCCCCACATCTCTGGCCTGTACCCCAGTTCTTGTGTGCATAAATAAATCTTTAAAAAAAAGAAGAAATCTTGTGACTTCTAAAGAAGAAGTAAGCATACTACCTACCTATTTGGAGGTATTAGGTAGATTAGATGATTTTGAGTGCTTTGTTAGCCCAAGAATGTATAAAGGTGAGATCCTTAAAGAAATAAATTTTTTATATAAATCATCATGACTAATAATGATGATAAATGTTATATCAATTATTTGACCTCTTAACATCTTTGTATGTACTTACATGTATCTTAGCTTTCCCCATACATTATTTTGGGGGTTATAATTAGTAATTAGCTGATTTGATTTATTATATTCTATAGATTTTTTTAATTAGGTTATTAATCTCAAACATAATTAGTTAGGGTACCACCATGATTTGGCATTATAATGCTAAATATCTCTTCCACCATAACTGTATTATCAATATTTTATACTACTTAAGTACTTTCAAAGAAATAGGAAGATTTTCCTTTGCATGGATTTTTGTCATGAGGAAACCATTTCCCCTTCCTTGTGAAATACTAAGATCAGTCAAGATTATAGTCTCTCCTAGTTATCTTTGGACTTACCGAATTATAAATGTGTTCTTTTCCTGCTGTTAAAGTTTATTTCAAATAACAGAAGAAATTTGTATTGGCATCTCTTCTCATATACCTTCAAATTTACAGACTTCCCTTTGTTTAAGATTGTTTTTTCTGCTTTGACTTTTAAGAGAGACAAGGAATTTAGATTGCCATTTTGCTTCAAAGTGTTTTGCACTTTGAAGATGCAGGTGGAAAAAGAAGATCTGAGGACATAAGATAGAATGTGGTTTCTTTCTTTATGCTCAAAATGTATCTGCTTTAGATGGTGTGGATCAGAAAAAATAACCTAAAGTATGGGAGACACTCAATGTCACTAATTATGCCATCTTTGCCATAATAGTTGAAAAATAATTTGTCCCATTTTAATCACTTATTTTCCTCATTATTGTAACTAAATTTTTGTATGAAATAAGTTTATAATTAGTGGAAAATATTTTTTCTTATTTTTAAGTAGCTCACATCTTTATGTGGTTCAAAATTCTTGAAGTTTAAAAGTGTCCTCTAAGCACCTCTTTCCTTCTTTATTGACAATCAGTGTTGTTTATTTCTGTATCACTTCAGAGATATTTTATTTAAATTTGATGAAAACATTTAAAAAATTATAAATGCTTGATTTCATATATTCAATGTATTATTGAAATAGAATTTTGGTTTTTACTATTCAGTTTTCTCTGTAGGATTGACTAGTTTTTAAGGGTTTATTTTTAACATTTTAATAAAAATTGAAGCACTTTGCACTAATGAAGAAATTGAACCCTTTGATTATGTCATAGTGGTCTCACTAATTTTCATCCTTAACCATAAAGCTTTATGACCTTTGCTTTCCCTGTACTATGTTTTCCAGCTAAATGAACTTTATGGGGTATTTTCCTAGAACATTTGTGTTAATGGAAACTAGGTTATTTGGACATGGATATATTAATGCTGTGATTCATATTTCTTGAGTTTATTTCCTTTGAAATAAATTTGTCCCATTTGGACAAATGGGACAAATTTGGACTCCCCTTAAAGAAAAAATTTTAAATATCAGTTGTCATCTATATTAAATCTTGACTGATACAGAAATATGAATCAAGTCCTTTTTCATGAGATTTTTTTTTAGGGCCTCCCCGGTGGCGCAGCGGTTGAGCGCTGGGTTGCGAAGCTGCCCGCGGCCTCTGCGGTGCCGGTTCGATCCCCGGCTGCTCCCCGGCCACCGGAGGAGGGTCCCACATGGCGCGCAGACCTCTCCTGCCGCCCGCTGCTCCCCTCAGCAGTGTACTTCGGTCCTTCTGCCTGCTCTGCTCCCCGCTCTGGCTCTGGTGAATTCTCTCCCCCTCCCGTGCTTCTGACTGTACCCAGTGCATGTATAAACAAAAAACAAACAAACAAACAAATAAATAATAAATAAATAAAAACATGCCTCTATAAAAAAAAAAGTTTAAAAAAAAAAAGATTTTTTTTTTAATTTAAGCAATATGTTGTGTGTCCTTAAACATTTCTATATGCCCAAGCACATATATATTCAGTGTATGTGGACTATGTTAATTAATGAATAGCTTATGAATGGATTTGTTACCACATGTAACCATTTGTTACCATTTGTTACCACGTGCTTTCTTATTATCAATAGTTTAATGTTTTTAAACTAAGTTCCTATAGTTTTCTCATTTTTTTTTCACAGGTACCCAGTGTTCTAATTGATAAACATCTGGGTTATTACAGTTTTTAAATATTACAAAAGGTACTGCACTAAATATTAAGCACATTTGCATATCTTTGCAACTTTTCTTATTATATAGGGATCAATTACTAGAAGTGAAAATCTTTGGTTATTGGAGGGTCTACATCTAAAGTTTTGATTATTGCTGCCAAATTGTTCTCAAACGCTGATTTAGTCTATATTTCTGTTTTATCTCCTGCTTCACCATATTCTTATTTATATGCATTACCTTTCCTTTTTTCTTTCTGTTTTGAATAGCTTAATTTTCTAATCTCTGATGCAGTCCCCATGTTTGTTTTATCAAAAATTTTCCCTATGTTCCAAGTAGCCCTATGAGCTGTTCATTAATTGTTCCCATAGCTTTGGTGAACTATATAAAACACAAGTATAAGGTTACTTTCTGGAAGAATATTGAGACATTGTTTACAAATGCAAATTTGGACATGTTGTTAATATCTTTAAAGAACATATTGATTTTTAAAAAACAGACAGTATCTATTGACTCCAACAGATAGAGATTAGTTTATCTTCCACTATAGGATTTCATGAGACTTTATTTTTTTTTACAGTCATGATTTTATAATATTTACAGTCTGTTTAATGACCCTGTTTCTCACAGTTGTATTACTGTATGTTTAGCTTTACTAAGGTAAAGCCATTGTTTACTTTACTAGGGTTTCATATTAAGTAGCTTCTTAATTCTGAACTCATCTTTTGGCTGGCTGATATGGATTTGAATTTACTCTTCCCCGCCTCTGAAAAGATTTCAGAGTTGCTATTTCATTTTTGAAGCTGTTGTATGTTATATTTTTGAAAGAATGTAACCAAATATGAACTTACTGAATATCTTGTTTTCCTCTCAAAATTCTAAGCCCCCTATATCACCAGATCTTGTTAGAATATTCCCTGCCATGTGTGACTTCCTTTCTCTGCCCGGATTATCATAAATTTCCTTTTATTATGCTTAAACCTTTGTAATTTCATCATTGGAGTATATCTTAGTATTTACTAGTCTGGATGAGTTTTTTCCTAGAAAACAACACATACTTTTTAACTAAAGATTTTAGATTTCTCTTCTCTATTTCTTATTTTTCAATTTTTCTTTTGTTATATCCCTTGAATACCTCTTTATATATTTGATCTCCCTCTTTTGAATTATCTTTATGTTTAATCCTTTCATTTCTTTGTCCTTTTCCTCTGCATTCTTTCTTAATCGTATCCTCCAGGTCACTATTTTTTTCTATATGTTGTTGCTGCTTCTGTGAGATTTTCATGGTTTCATTATTACTTAGTTCCTTTTGTTCTTCTACTCACTTCTAAATCTTGCTGTTATTTGTTCAGCATTTTAAAAACTTCATATTTTCTTTATTTGAATTTACAAGGGAATAGTAAACTAAAATTACTTTTTTTTCGTAGGAACTTCTTACTAGTTTTTGTGTTGAATACTTTGTGCTTATTCATATTTGAATGAGGCTTGCTTGCTATATGTTGAGATTCATATGGGGATAGGGTAGAGAAAGGAAATGAGTCTTAACTATCAACTTCTTCAAATCAGCTAGCTGTCTCAGAATGCTTTCTTACCAAATCTCTCAGAGGAACATGTATCCCTTTAGAGTAAGCAAACCATCCAGGTAGGAGGTAGAAGTGACTTAGTGAAACCTTGCTGAGGCTATATTTCTTTGATTTGGAGACATAGTTGACTCTGTTCAATGCCTGCAAAACTTACTACCATTTTCTAAACTGTATCCTTCTCTCACTGTAAAGTATTTTCTCTCATCAGAAGTCTAGATCTAGAGAAAATTCAGATATTCTGTCTCTTAATCTCTTTGAAGATTTCTGTTCTAGTTGAAAAGTTTGCACACTATTTTTATATTGATGAGTGAGAAGGCTGGAGAACTACCTGACTAATCATCTTATAATATTTTCCTTTTTCCTTCCAACTTCTAATGTTCCCATGTCTTTTGCTTTAATTATTTTCCTTGGCTAGATGATAAAAGATACCATCCTTGATTTTGTGACTTTAGTTGTATTGGAAATAAAGACATGAGATATAATTCAGCAGAATTTATCTGCATATGTTAAGGTTTATATTGAAATTATAATTGATAGAGAACCACATTATCATACCTTTAAAAAAATAATACTCATGAGTTTATGGTCTCTACAGACGAGAATCTTTTTAGTTGAAGATCCTGAATTAACAAAGGCCAGCATCTGAAGTCTCAGTCACAAGGTCTTCATGGCCAAATGTGATTTTAATTTTTGGAATAAGATCCGTGAGTTGTTCTTTTTCCTTTCACAGGACAAGCAGGAGGACATGAAGACTATTTTGGAGGGCATAGATCCGGCCAAGCATCAGGTGAGGGTGGCCTTTGATGCTTGTAAGCTACTACAAAAAGAATAGATGTTGTAGGTAACCAGAACTCTGGATATCTGAATTCCAACCAAGAAGTTCCAAGGCCCTGCTGGGTGACAAAGGAAATCCTCTTCAGTTGATAAAGCTTATGACGTTACAATAAAGAGAGATTTACATTACTAGTAGTTTGCTTCCTTAGTATTCTTTTTATATTGTATTCCTAAAAAAATCTCTTAGGTGAAAATGGATTTTCTTTCTTTCTTTTTTTTTTTTTTTTTTTTTTTTATATTCTCCAGTTAAGATAACTCAGACAGAAAATCTCATCTGAAAATTCCTTAGCATTCAATTTTGTTCATCAAGATCTGATACTCAGATCTAGAATGACACGTTTGATTGTTTTCATATAATCCTACAGTTAACAAAAACATAGTTTAGTGAAACATATATTATTTTGTTCAAGTCCTAAAAGGTTAAATTTTTCTTCTTAAAACTGTCTCCTATTACCTCATTATGAAATTGGATTTTAAGAGGTTGATACTGTTCATAAACAGGCATTACTTTCTTTGGAAAAAATGTGTGGGATTTATACTTGTTATTTTAAAAGTCAAACAAATTTAATATCCATTGCAGTCCAGAGAAATTTGTTTACCTCATGAATAATGCTTAATCTAAATTAGAAGTAAATTTGAATTGGATCACAGTTAATGTAGGCCACCTAAAATTAATTTTTCTGTATCAAGTCACTATTATTATCTTCAATGAGTTGTTGAATGAGCAGTTGTTATAGTTTTGAAAAAAGTAATATGAATTTTTGCTGTTTGTGTTATATCTGAGACTCCTTTACAGAATGTAAAGCTGAGTATTATTTCAGATAAAGTCTTTCTCCCCACATTTGTTACAAGAAATATGATTATAAATCTATTTCTCAAGTAACAAGTCTCAAAACTTAGAATACTTTTTAAAAGTTAGGTTTGTGACCCAATTTTAAAGGTTCTCATTCTGAAATGGGGAGTCTGCATTTTAACTGATATCCCAGGAGACTTTATATCCTCCCTATTCCACACTTTGAGACATTGCTAGAGTTCATATAGATTATTCTGCATCATTGTTGAGTTCTATTCTTTTTCCCAACTTGTCTTTTTAACCAATCATTCTCCCTCCATCCAAACTGAATAAGCTTGGTTTTTCTGTTTGTTACTTGCAATTTTTAGAAACTGAGCTTAACCCCAAGCCCTAGAACAGTGCCTCTTAATCTTTTTTTCCATTTCACTTCTCTTGAGGGATGTGAATCTGATCAGTAGTAGTAGGTCACTAAGGTAATTAATAATATGCAGTGTTGGGTTGGAAGAACATAGTCCCTAGGGAGAGTATCAGAATTCTCAAACATAGATATAGAATAAGAGTCTCCCTCCCCTCTCCTGTAATTCTGGTCATTTCCCCTAGACAGGGGAACTTTAAGAAAACCTGCCTCTGTGGGATAGTTACAATGTTTAGATATATGCCTTGGGTGCCCATAATTGTGATTTTTAAAGGAAATAAATTTATTTTAAATAAACAGTTTAAATTTTGTATCTACAGCATAATAGGGGGAAAAAAAAACAAACAAAAAACCTGCACTTCTTTTTCATAGTGTTTAATTCATCAGAACCAGAACTTCGCGCTGTACTTTTCACAGATTAACTTTTAGGGGCCTTCTAAGCTCTAATTACTCACTTACCAATATATTTTAAAAGCTAGTGATTAACTTCCCTTAATAAATTTTTAAGTATGATTTCCCACTTTTAAAATGTTAACTTTTTATTAAGGAATAACACATGTACATATTTAAAATTTTTACTACTCAAAGCCAGAAAACTTAACAATTTTCCTTGATCTGAAGCTGAGATATACACAAAACACCTAAAACATTTTAATTTTTTTAAAAGGCCGAGTTCTGTCTTCCTAGGTTGTTTATTGAATGAAAGCTTTTCAGCTATCTTAATGTTGTTTAAATGTAAGTACAAATGGCTTTTAGTCACGAAGGTAAAGTGCTATATATTTTGAAACCTCTCCGCTCTCTATCATTTCAAGTACATAGACATAATAAGAAAATTTGGAGAAAAACTAAAAATAAATAGCTATACTCAAAACAATATGAAAGAATTCTGTGAAGTATAAATGGAGCATGAATCAATAGCAGAATGTATAGACCCAAGGAAAATTAAACCTAAAAAATAAATGGGCAGGGCCTCCCCCGGTGGCGCAGCGGTTGAACGCTGGTTTGCTAGGCTGCCCGCACGCAGCCTCTGCAGCGCCAGTTCAATCCCCGGCCACCGGCGAGGGTCCCACAAAAAAATAAAATAAAATAAAAATAAATAAATGGGCTGTGGGGGGCTGGCATTTCAACTTCTATAGAGGAATAGGAACTGAATACATCTTATAGGGAGCCAGCCTAGATCTAGTCTACTTGAATGAAGCAAGGAGCTAGGAACTTACTGACCTAGCTGACAGCCAAGAGGGGAAAAAGTTCATAAGCAGATGCCTAGGGTGGCAGTCAGAAATGAGCCAGTTGTTCTTTTTAGAGGAAAGAAGTAAAGACAACTGCAACTAAAAACTTGGAGGACATCATTCTTTGATTTAGTGAGATACACTGAAAAATTTCATGGGACCAGAAGCTTAATTCATCAATGAAAGATTTACTTCTGAAATGGACTCTAAGAGCACCTTTCAAACCATCTGATGAAAAGGGATAATTTTGTGGATGGAAAGAAAAGAAAAAGGAACTCCTTTGCAAAATGAGCTTTTCAAATAAAGCTTTTTCAAATTATAAAGCTCATGAACAAATCTACATTGAGAGATAGTTATAACAAAAGCAAGCGCAGGCAGCAGAATAAGAGAATACAGGCCCAAGGAAAGACTGATCTTGAAATTTTTATACTTGCTCATTTTAAACTGTGACCCATAACAATGTGAGACAACAAAACTGATAATTATGAGTTAAAAACAGGTGGACATAAAACAAATTTAAAGTTTGAGGGGGGGCCTCCCCGGTGGCGCAGCGGTTGAGCGCTGGGTTGCGAAGCTGCCCGCAGCCTCTGCAGTGCCGGTTCAATCCCCGGCCGCTGGGCGAGGGTCCCACATGGGGCGCAGACCTCTCCTGCTGCCTGCTGCTCTCCTCAGCAGTGTACTTCGTCCGTCTGCCTGTTCTGTTCCCCGCTCTGGCTCTGGTGAATTCTCTCACCCTCCCACGCTTCTGACTGTACCCAATGCTTGTATAAATAAATAAATAAATCTTTAAAAAAATAAAAAATAAAAATAAAGTTTGAGGGGAATTATAGAAATAACTCAAACTAGGATAAGCAGTATATTGGAAACAATTGAATAAAGAACTAGTGAGTGAATCAGGTGATAAAACAAGAAATAACAATAGAGCACAGAGAGAAAATAGGAGAGAGAAATTTAAAGATAGATTGAAAAGCTCCACGGTATGTCTATTTCAAATACCTGAAGGAAAGGATAGGATGAAAATAGAAAGCAGAGGCAGTGTTTGAAGATTTGATAATGGAAAATTTTCTAGAATTACAGGCAGAAACAAATCCTTGATTGAAGAGGCAATCAGTAAGTAGAACAAATGAAACTTCAGGATTTAAATGATAAAGAATAATATCTTAAAAGTTACTGTATGAAAAAATACAAAGGAACAGCAATCAGATTTTTAAAGGTAGTTTTTCATCAACAATAATAATCAAAGAAGACAATGAGACATAATACCCTCAAAATAACAAGAGAATACAACACAATATAGAATTCTGCACTAAACTACCATTACAGAAAAGGAAAATAAGCATATTTTCAAATCTACAAAGAATAAAAGAACTTACACATCAGACCCTTACCAAAATACTACTAAAAGATATGTACATCAATAAAGAGGAAAGTGAACCCTGGAGGAAGGCGTGGAATGCCAGAAGGTACGGTAAGCAAAGAAATTGGTAAAATGTTATGAATTTTTAGTATTTAAAACCCCAAAATTTTATGCTTAAAACCAAAGTAGTAATAAACTCCCAGACAGCCATGTGGAAGAATGTGGGCATGTGGAAGGATGTGAATAGAAGGGTAATGCCATGCTTGAGTTCTTGTGTTGTTCAGCAGGGGATTGGGTACTGAAAACTTTTTAAAAATTTCAGAAATATTTATCAGTAATCAGAACAAATATATACCTACTGTATCAGTTGTTCAAGAACAAAGACTTTTGAGTTACATTTAACATCAAAAACTAGCAAATAATGCTTCTAGGAGACAAACCTGAAGCAGAAATGACAGGGAAAGGTTTTTTCCATCAAAGTGATGGAAAAGATTATCTTAGGCAATATTCCTATCAATATTCCTTAAAATGAAATTTTAAGCCAAAACAGTTTTAGAGATAAATGCTTCTCCGATACTTAACTTGCAACTAATTGATAACAGTCTGCCCTCAACTAGAATAGAAAATTACTAAACTACAAGAAAAATAGATCTATATTTATAGTGGTAGGATTTTCTCCACACCCTTCTCTATGATACTTATACATCAAATAGATAAAGCAGTGATTAAGAAAAAAAATGTCAAGTTTGATTTTAGAAATATGCTAACACTTTGTTTCCAATAAGTGTGCTGTACTTTCCTCCATACATGGAACATGTCTAAAATTGTCCATGTTAGACTACAAAAAAGTCTTGAAAACAAGCTTCTTATTCATGAACTACATTTTCTGATCTCTGTTGCTTTAAAATTACAAATTAATGGTAAATTTTAAAAAAATTCATATATCTAGAAAATGATGATGCTTTTACATAGTTTATGGCGTAAAGGAGTAATCATAGTAAAAATTACAAAATAGAAATCACAAAACCTACATATCACACGTGGGTGAAAGGAGGTAACTAATGTGGTCCTGAGAAGGAAAATTTACATATATGTAAATGAAATTTACAGTGAAAGTAAATGAGACTAATAAGAGAACAGCACAAAGAAGAACAATATAGATAAAAGCAGAAGTTAATAGTCTAGAAAACAGCCAAAAATAAGGATAAAAAGTTAAAGGATAGAAAGCAAAATTAAAGGCTGAGTTTTTAAAGGAAGTATTGAAATAGGTAAAATATGCCAGACTTAAAAAAGGGAAAATGGCACAGGTAAATAATAGAAACTTAAAGCACATTATAATTGCTTAATACAGTAGATCTTTAAAATTTGTGTCTGGCAATTGTATGACCAGTCAATTTGCATACTTAGATAAAGTGAATACTCAATTTTTCTATAAATTATCAAAATAGACTCAACAATAGGAAACCTCAATAATGCAATATCCACATAACAAACTGTTTGAAATATCCACATAACAAATCACCCATCCAATGAAGAGACCCAGATGATTTATAGGTGACTTTTACCAAATGTTCAAGGGATAGCTTATTCCTATTTTATTTCAGTTCCCAAAAACAGAGGAAGAAGTTTTAAACTGTGCACTATCTAAATTTATGACCTTAGAAAATAATTTTCAGTATTTATGAAGGAAAAAATTCATAATTTATGTCCTAAAAGTTTGTTGATCTTGAACAAATGTTGGTTGTACTAAGAAACCCATCCTACATAAGTAAGTAGTTGATCAAATTTGATTCCTATTTTAAAAGGAGGATTTAAGGGTCAGATATTATGAAACAAATATGTTGTGGATATGCATTATTTTATGGCATGAAATACTGCATATACTTATGAAGTTGTGGCATTGTTTTACCAACCATTTTCTAAAATGTATTCAAACCAAAGTAACAGATTTCTAGAGAGAAAAATAGGTAGCTTTCCACACCTTTCATTTCAAAAATTTTACTAGTATCTTGGATTCTGAAATTCAACTTGGGGTGAGGGTCTTGGGATTCTATGTTCTGATTTTTTATATAACAAGTATATTTTAAATATACAGAATTAGTAGTTACTTTAAAAGTTTATTCTAAAGTAGAGCTTTCAAAAATCTTTTGCCTTTGCCATTACTTATGGGGGTTTGTTTATATTGATGGTATCACTACCAGTCTTAAGCTTAAGAGATAAGAAAGAAAACTTTAAAAGAAAAAGAAAGAAAAAGTGACATTAGTATTGCCTACCCATGTTCTAGTAATGATGTGTTATCAAATGCAGATAATGAATATCTTACTCTAAGTTTAACTACTAGTCTTAATTTCTTGTTAAATTAACTTTTCTTTCTTTTATTTGCCTAGTAGAAAATTAAAACTTCAAACCTCAGTACTATGAGAGGAAAGATATAAGAGGTCAGTTATGCTTAGGTTCTTCCTTGGTAAACAGAATTCAAGCATTTCATTATTTTAAATAATAGGTATATAATGGTATGCAAAAATGGACACAATTGTTCTTTCAGAGGACGGAGACATATTAACCAAATAGTTACACAAACCAATAGATGATTGGAACTTTCAAGGAGTGGTTCATAGAAATTTAAAGTCAGTATTAGTCAGGAAGAATAGTCAGGAAGTTCAGGAAAGTCTTCCTTGAGGAAATGACTTGAGATGTGAAGGTTAAAAAGGGATCAATAGAGGAGTGTTACAGGGAAGAGAGAACTGCTTCAAAAAAAAGGTCCTGAGCTGGGAGGGGGAAATAATAAGTTGCTATACAGAGTAATCTATTTCCAGTATGTAATTGATCATATTAATTCAGAAACAAATCAGATGGAAAAACTGGACAACTTTCTAGATCTTTCTGAACAAAGTTTTCATGGTGTGTATTCCACTGTGTTTGGTGTAAATTGCCAGAATGTTAGTTAAACCTACATTTCAGTGTAAGTTTAAAATTCATTCTAAAGCTAAGTCATTGGCATTATCTATAGTTATTCATTCTTCCATACCTTAAGAGTTAGTCATGATTGTTTTCTAATCTATAGTAACAATTAAAAAGTCAAAGATTAATTTTTATAGGTTTAGAATGTCTACACTATAAAAATATACATTTCTTTTAGAATGGAATTCTTGTTACTGCAGTTCATTTAAAACTTACCATTAGGTTGACAATCTATTCTTGTTTGTCATTGTTAATTTGCCTAAATCTTAGATTAGATATAGTTATGTAAATAGACTAAATTGCTTTCTGTTGACAGAGCACACTTTGTGGTGGCTGAAGGATTCTCTGAGTTTATTAGAATAGAGTTGACCTAATCACTGTTCTTTATCAAGTTTTTCTTGGTAACAAAAGAGGACCATAACAATAGAAATTTATGTTTGCATTCAAAGTGAAAGAGGGGTTAGGTGAGAGAACTTTTCATAGAACCATGTATCTGCTACATTTTAATACTTAGATGAATGTATAAGAGTTTGCAGTTCTCCCAGCAGACAGTACTATTTACACAAGCAGGCTCCTTTTCCTGGCAGTTGGTATTAGGATGATTGGGAGCTGTTTTATCATTTATTCCTTTTGCTGGCAAACTTCCTTGAAAAAAATAGCCATCTTTATGCTATTACAAACTGCTTATTTTTGTCTATTTAAGTATTTTATTTCTACTCAAAATACCTGCTCATTGGTATATTTTTCTTTTTCTTTTTCCCTTTACCCTGAAATACCGCAGTGTTTTTTCCCTTCAGAATTTGGTTTCCATCTTATGATAGAGTTTTAATAGGGTTCTGATATAAGATCAAGATCCTCCTTAATCACCCTACAAGACCTAAGGTTCCTTTTTCACAGTTCAGATGAATAATTAGGAAAATATCTTTTTAAACTTAATATTAGAAAATTGCAATTATTTATCTTTGGAAGTCAAACTGAACATAAGTATTGTCTTTAGTGGTTATTGTTTGATATGCAAAACTGAGTTCATCTAGTGTGGATTTGAGGTAGGTAGTGTAAGTGGTTACTTGAGTGTTAAATCTTCATTATGTCATTGATACTAAGTGTTTAAAATAAATGGCTAATGATTGGCACTGATTTTTTGTTTCTTCAATAGGAACATGAGTCTGAAGGTGGAAGGACACCTTTGATGAAAGCTGCAAGAGCTGGTCACTTATGCACTGTGCAGTTTCTTATTAGTAAAGGTAAAGAAAATACCAGTTATCATTTCTAAGAGGCTACATTTCTGAATATTCATAAACTGTTGCAAGTTGTGTTAAAGCTACTTTATTTACATTGTAAGAATTGTGCTCTAGTCTTTTGTTGCTGTATTTTATTTATTTACTAAGTGTAGAGTTCATGAGGTGCTTATTAGAATTTTTCTTAATTAGTATTGAGTTTGAAGTTTTCACCAACTCAATAGTATATAATTGCTCTCAAAAGTTGTATAAGCCAAATGTAAAATGTCTGTATTGAGTAAATAGCACTGTTTTGTCTAATTGAGTAAGATTACTTTTATTTTCTTCATATCACATTTTTGCTACCACGTAAAGCATATTTTTATAAAATGTCATAACAGTCTGTAAAACCTTTTTACTTCAACCATGTAGAAGGTTATCTTGTATCAAACAACTACACTACTAAGCATATAATTAGACTTGTTAGGACCTCCCTGGTGGCACAATGTTTAAAGTCTCAGTGCTTACAAGCTATGGTGCTATCACCAGCCACTGTAGCATGAGTTCAATAGCAGCCCAGGCAGCTAGCCCACATGGCGCAGCAGCCTTATCATGTCTTACTTGCTGCTCCCCTCAGCAGTGTATTTCAGTAGATCTGCCTGTTCTGCTCCCCACTCTGTCTCTGGTGAATCCTCTCACCCACTGCACCTTTGTCCTATACCCAAGTTCTTGTATGCATAAATAAAATAAAAAAAATAAATCTTTAAGAAAAGCTAGACTTGTTAGGAATAGGATTGATTTTGATTAAAGATTTTCTACTCTGGGCCTCCCCGGGTGGCGCAGCGGTTGAGCGCTGGGTTGCGAAGCTGCCCACGGCCGGTTCGATCCCCGGCTGCTCCCCAGCCACCGGAGGAGGGTCCCACATGGCGTGCAGACCTCTCCTGCCGCCCGCTGCTCCCCTCAGCAGTGTACTTCGGTCCTTCTGCCTGCTCTGCTCCCCGCTCTGGCTCTGGTGAATTCTCTCACCCTCCCGCGCTTCTGACTGTACCCAGTGCATGTATAAACAAAACAAACAAACAAACCAGCAAACAAATAAATAAAGCATGCCTCTATTAAAAAAAAAAAAAAAAGATTTTCTACTCTATACTAACAGCTCTTCTAGGATATAATAAATCCTAAACAATCTCACTATTTTATTAACAACTTTAACAACAATCTCATGTTGCTAATGGAAGGATGTTAATTTGTGTGCCTTTCCTCTCCCAAAAGCTACTTTTATGCAAGTTAGGATTAGGTTCGGAGCCTCCCCTGCTGGCGCAGCGGTTGAGCACTGGGCTGCAAGGGTCCCACCAAAAAAAAAAAGGATTAGGTTCAGCAGGGTATTTCTGAAAGTTGAATTAATAATAGTGCTTTTACCATAGGTTTATTTTCCTTTTCGTATGATAAATCTGGAACTAAGAAAGAAAGAACAAAGAATGAGTATTGCTATAGTGTTACCTATCTGGTTGAGACCATTTGGGATTATACGAGGTAGAGCAAAAACCAGTTCTTCCAGGAATCAAAAATAATTTATCAAATAAAGGCCAAGAAAGTATTTTGCATTTAGACTTTCTTCAGGACATATTGTATACAGCAATTGAATAATTTACCAAATAACCTTTCAGATAACATATTTGGATGATCTTATATCTACTCTCCATATCCAGGTCCTCTGACTCTTAAAATATTGTTTAAAAAAAATCTGTTTTGTCTACTTTGAATCCTGGCTATATTGCCACATTCCTAGAAGTAGATGAAAAATGTCTTTGAAACATTTGAGAGTTACACATTGGTATTATGTGATGCTCATGTTAACTGTATATATTTATTAATCTTAGTCTTCTAGATTTCCCATTTCAAAAGTGATATTGAATGAACAAACTGCAACTACGCGCAACAGTGTGGATGAATCTCACAAATATTATATTGAGCCAAAGAAGCCAGACACAAAAGAGTACACTGTATGATTTTATTCATATAAAGTTAAAAACTAAAACTAGTTTGGAAGGCAGGATAGCAGTTATCGTTGGAGGGGTGGGTAGTTACTGAAAGGGGGCACAAGGAGATGGGACTTCTGGTATGTGGATAATGTTCTGTTTCTTGATATGGGTGTTGGTTACACAGGTGTATTCACTTTGTGAAAAATTTTCAAGCTGTACACTCATTGTCTGTGCACTATTTTATATCTATGTTGTACTTCAAAAAAAATCTTTAAAATGATATTGTCCATGAATTGATGTGATCCCAACTTTTGCTATGATTACTGTAATTTTTCTTTGAAGGTGCCAATGTGAATAGGGCTACAGCCAATAATGATCATACAGTAGTGTCGCTGGCATGTGCGGGAGGTCACCTGGCAGTTGTTGAGCTTCTTTTGGCTCATGGAGCTGACCCTACTCATCGACTCAAGGTATGCTACATAAAAATAAGTAAATAAATAAATACATATACTTCATTAAAAATGTTTGTCTTAGGACCTAAAATTTATTACTATGTAAATGTGTTCTGATTTCATGCAAGTTTCTAAAAAAAAATGTGCATCACAATCATAAAAAGTAATTTACAAATAATTTATGGTGTTATTTTTCTTAGGATGGCTCAACAATGCTCATTGAAGCTGCAAAAGGTGGCCATACTAATGTTGTTTCTTATCTCCTGGATTATCCAAACAATGTTCTGTCAGTTCCAACCCCAGATGTGTCTCAGCTTACCCCTCCTTGTCAAGATCAATCTCAGGTAAAGTAAAATGGACCTTATTTGTAAATATAAATTTCCTTCAGATTGGGAGTTTTTGTTTAAAATTTGTTTTAAGCAAAATGCATTGATTTTTCTATTGTGTTTTGGGATAAACATGGTCCTATATTCTTTAAGATTTATTTTCTTCAAAAGTACATGGAATTTTTTTTGTCTTATTCATCGAAAATAGTGTTTTTTAAAAACACCCAATACCAAATATAAATATAAATATTTGAGGTTGTCATCTTACCACAACTAAGTCTTTAAGTTTTTTTGTTCTTTAATGAATACTTCAAGCGTAATCTTAGACTAAGAGAAAGCCTTTCCCTTAATGTACCTCCCAAGACAGTATTAATTATCCTACAAATGACTGCTTTTTTCAACTAGGAAAGTATTACTAAACAAGATGTATGCACCAAAAAGTCATTAATTTTTAAACCTACCTGGAAATATGGTGAGAATATAGAGAATGTACTAAGTATACAAAGTTAAAAATCTTAATTTCTTTTCTATGAAGTTATGCTGAGAAATGCTAATATACCCTAATTCAGGAAATAATCTGGATTTGTTTTCCTTCTTACCATGTAGGTTAACTTGACCAGTGAATATATGACTTGTACTCTTAGTTATAATGAGAACCATTAAGATTTTCTCCTTAACAAGAGAGGAATATTAATTACATTTAGCTTTAAATCATTAACTACTTATATACAGTTGGCTTGAGTTTATTTGCCCAGTGAATGTTCTCAGAAGTTATTCCTTGGTGAAGGCTTTTTTTTTTTTTTTAATTTTTAAGAAATAAGTGAATTTGGTGGTATTAAAGAAACTTTAAGACAGAATCTCTCTTTTATTTATGGGTCTCTGTGGTTTTTTTGGTCTGAGATTATTTTTTTCTGAGTTGACTTTTTAGGTTCCACGTGTACCAATGCATACACTTGCCATGGTTGTACCTCCCCAGGAACCTGACAGAACGTCACAGGAGAACTCTCCTGCTGTTTTGGGAGTACAGAAAGGTTAGTCACTTAATTATTTTCCTTAAAATGGGTATTTCATCACCTAGTCAATGAATTCATGAAAGTACTTTCAGTGTAATGGTTCCTGTGTACCCATGATTAATTGAGGTAAGTAATTTTGACAAATGCTGATAGTCTTATAGGCTATTGGTACAAAAAAGGCATAAGTACTGTGAAAAATGGCTCTTGTTTTTCTGTAAACACACTGTTAGGTCTACCTTTCATATGGCACAAATGAAAATACTTAAGTGGCAAACCAAGTTCTTGAATCTATTAAAGTAAAAGAAATTTATCAGACATTTATTTTCCATTTCACTGTTCTTTAAACAGTAGTATAATGTAAGGAATGAAAATTTGTGTTTATTGTCTAGTTAAGCCTTAATAGCCCAATTCAATTCAGTATAGAACCTGAACAAATAATTATCAAAAAAGTACATAGATAATATCCAAGTGAATGCTAAGGGAGGAGTATATACTATTTTTAAAGGACTCAACTTTATGAACGCTGATATTTTTTTCCATTTGCAGATATAAAGTACCTCACTTGTCATATTTGAGTTCTCTGAAATAAAATAGTATGTAAGACATTAAAAAGTACAAATAGGGCCTCCCTGGTGGCGCAGCGGTTGAGCGCTGAGTTGCGAAGCTGCCCGCAGCCTCTGCGGCGCCGGTTCGATCCCCGGCCACTGGAGGAGGGTCCCACATGGTGCGCAGACCTCTCCTGCCGCCCGCTGCTCCCCTCAGCAGTATACTTCGGTCCTCCTGCTTGCTCTGCTCCCTGCTCTCTGGCTCTGGTGAATTCTCTCACCCTCCTGCGCACTTATGACTGTACTCAGTGCTTGCATAAATAAATAAATAAATCTTTTTTCTTTTTTTTTTAAAGAGTAAAATATACTTAAAAAGAAAAAGTACAGGGCCTCCCCGGTGGCACAGCGGTTGAGAGCTGGGTTGCGAAGCTGCCCGCGGCCACTGCGGCACCAGTTCGATCCCCGGCTGCTCCCCGGCCACCGGAGGAGGGTCCCACATGGCGCGTAGACCTCTTCTGCCGCCCGCTGCTCCCCCCAGCAGTGTACTTCGGTCCTTCTGCCTGCTCTGCTCCCCGCTCTGGCTCTGGTGAATTCTCTCACCCTCCCGCACTTCTGACTGTACCCAGTGCATGTATAAACAAACAAACAAATAAATAAAAAAAATGACTCTGTTAAAAAAAAATTAAAAAATTAAAAAAAGTACAAATAAACAGATTTATGAGCCTGTTTTTACAGAATGTGATAATCAAATCCTACGTTTTTGACATTACAGTGAGGTGTTGTATGTACGTATTCGTGTTTATTATGATTTAAGAAAAGTTGGGTATGACTAGCTGTTATAGCAGCAAATAGAAGAATATTTTATTACATCAATTTCAGTAATTTGAAGTTTTGAGGGCCTTTCCCAAGGATTATTTCATTTCTAGATGATTAATTTTTGAGATAAAATATCTGTAGTCTCTCTGACTTGGGCTAATGCCATCAGTTTTCCTTTGGACATTTAACTATTCAGACTTTTCATAAATTTAATAATTCTATTTTTAATCTTAACAAATAAAAAGAAAATTTAAGCATGTACTTGTGAAGAAAGCTGAACATCATAACTTACTAACAGTCTTTAGTAAATTATTTAAACCAAAAAACCCAGATTGCTTTTACTTGGCTAAAAACCCTGTAGAAGACTATTATAATTTTGACTAGGAAAATTTAGTACTAAGAAATAATTTTTTAAAATTATTAACTCACAGCCACAAAATAACCTAGAAATAAGTCAGGAAGGATGAGTGGTATGTGCAGAGAGGAAGGAAAATGTTTTAAATTTAGATTTAATATGTAAATAAACAGAAGTACTTGGGTAGTGATTTTTTTTTTAAGTTGTTACACAAGTAATCATATTTTTGCTTACTGAAGTACCTTCTTATGCTGAGTAAGTTATTTTCTTCACTTTGATGTTTTACTACTGAATAGAATTAAAATGTAATAACCTTTTAAGGGATCTTTCATTTTATTAAGTTATTAGGGGAGAAAATAATTAAAATCAACTGCTAAGTGACACTGCCAACTTAATATTTATACAGAATCAAAACTGGTAATGCATTGTGTTAACATGTAATATTATAAATAATGTGTGCATCATAGAATATTGTATCAATGTAAATGAGGAAGATTAGTTGATGATATAAGAGTATACACTAACTAGGAAGAAAAACTGTAATTATTTAAATGTATTACTCCTTTTTTCTCCTTAAAGTAGCTCTTTCTCTTAAAAATTCTCAGTCATGTCTGTAGAAGTATTACTTTGAATAATAAAATTGCTATTTGATGGTTTTGTTTCTTCTGAGTCAGTATACAGTATTACATCTGAGTTGCATATTGACTAGGGATGGATGAAGTGTTTTTAAAATCTAGCACACTTTGCCCTTTCTAGCTCTCATCTTTTCATGTTCTTATAACATTTTATTGTTTATTTAAAACAAACAAAAGTCTGCATCTTTGAAAAATATTCATTCTTCAAATCTTACCTGGGTGTTTTTCATATATCCTACTCAGCTATTCTTTGTTCATGACGCATGTGCACCCATGACCCATTATGCAGGGTCCATCCATCTTGACCCATATTCTCCTGATTTAGGCACTTAATCTCATGATTGCTGGTTTTTAAGTGTTGGAGATTCTAGGTGGCATCTGACAAGAGACCTCAGAAACACCTCTCTAAACAAAATGGGAAACTAGGTGAAAATGATATGTTCAGTTTTCTAGCATTATTTGGCTTTATTAACCACAGTTAATGAATTTTCAGATAGGAAAGGACGCATAAGGACTATCAGCCCTTTGCCTTTCCATTATAAATTTTGTAAACAAAATTGATTGAAGCCGTTTTTGCATCTGACTTATTTGTTGTAATTGATGCTGCAGAGATTCTAAAAAAAGAGGACTCATGATTATCCTCTGCAGGTTGTACGACTTACAACTACTCAGTAGCAAAGCATTAAAGTGATGTGGGATTATCAAAACACATCATTTTGGCCTCCCTGATGGCGCAGAGGGTTGAGCACAGCACTGTGAAGTTGTCCGCACCTTCTGCAGTGCGGGTTCGATTCCCAGCCAGCTAGGGAGATACCCACATGGTGCAGCAGACCTCTCCTGTCTCGCCCACTTCTCCCCTCAGCAGTGCTTTCTGTCATCTGCCTGTTCTGCTCCCCGCTCTGTCTCTGGTGAATCCTCTCACCCTCCCACACATCTGGCCTGTGCCCCAGCTCTTGTATAAATAAATCTTTTTAAAAAAACAACAAACACATCTTTTATGTGCAACTCAAGCCTCGTTGAGTAATTTCTTTTCTCTTACTACTGTAACACTCTACTAGATCATCCTTCTGGCTCTGGTCTCTCCCTTCCCATTCCTTTTGGGCCTCAAGTATAGAAGGTTGAATTAATCATACACAATTGCTGATGCTTTGTCATCATGGCTTCTCTTTTATTTCTTTTTATCCCTCTTTTCATCCCCCCACTTGCCTTACAGACAATTAGTCTGATGTGTTTGATATGCAGATTCTTTTGTTCTCATAAGCTCTTAGAGAATATTTACTACTTTGTATTTTTAATTTATACAGATAGTATTGTGCTCTAGTACATGTTTAGTTTTTTGCTTTTTTCACTGAATATTGTTTTTAAGATCTATCCATGGTCTACCTCTAGATTGCTCCTACCTATAGTAGTGTTTCACCCAGTATATCCTCCAGTTTTTACCTGTACTTTTTCTCAGTGGTGGCTACCCAGATTACCTGTAATTCACCACCACAACAGAAAATGTTGTGATGAAAATCCTAGTGTAATCTCCTCATGTATCTGTGAAAATTTCTATAGGACAAACTCAGGAACAGAATTGCCTACCATAGGAATGCCTAATGTTTATCTGACAGAGTATTATAAATTCACTCTCTGGAATGGCTGCAATAGTTTGATTTCCTATCAGCAATGTAAAAAGGTTCTTATATTCCCCCTCCCTGCTCATCCTCCGCCATTTCTGTGCTTGCCAACTGTTGACTTTATTCTTAAATTTGGATTTGTACATCTTTGTCTCCCCTTTTAGACTGTAAGCTCCTCAAGGGCAGGGTTTATGTTGCTCATCATCTTCACATGCTCCTCTATGCCTTGCTTGTACTAGGTGTTCATGTTTTTGTTGACCTTATTAATGAATGCCAGGCTAAGAATATAAATTATTTCGAAGGCAAAGAAAATTATTAAGAATTTTTTAAACAAGAGTGATGTGATTAAAGAGGATGTTTGAACAAATCAAGTAGTATTCTAAAATGGTGGGGGAAAGGTCAAAACAAACTTAAATGTGAAGTAAGAAATTAACATGCTGCTTTGTCTCCTAGAGTTTATAGAATAACTTACACGAAAAGTTCTCATTTTTATGTTAAATCATTGAAATTGTATAGAAGAATTATAGGTAAATAAATGAAATTAAGTATTCCTCGGGAAATTTTACTACTAATATTCTCAGGTTTTGTAGAATTCCATATGTAATCAAGCTTATGTGGACATACATATACCCAAATTTAATAATGCCTCTTAATAAATGACTGCTCATAGTTAAAGGCAAAAGGTTGAATTAATCTCAGTATATAACACAGATGCTCCATTTTTCGACACCTTAGTTAATCTTACTGTGTTAAAGATGTTTAGCATACTCCATTACACTGGGAAATATTGAGAGAGATTAGACATAAAGGATAGAGTCATCAGTTCTATGCTAGTGGCTTTCATTTTTAGCTGTGATCACAACTTTTCTGTTTCATATTAAAATATAAATATTTTATTTTAAAACCCAGGACAAAACATGTATATATTTATCCAAACACAGATTCCATTAGATGATGTATGTTCTGCTACATGTGGTATACTGTTATTTTCAATTCTATGTCATCAACCTTATTTTTTTTTCCTATTTAAGTCCCAGATGTCAATGCTGCTTAAAAATTATTCTGGTAAAATACTATGTGGCAATGTAAGCAAGCTAGGGAATTACACCTCAAGGTTTAAATTTAATTAGATAAAACTAAGTAAGAAAATATGAAACCAAATCTTATCCATCTGTATGTCATCTGTTTTTTCCTTTGGTCATTATCATTCTGTTGCACAGTATACTAATTATTTTAGACAAAAAAAAATAGCTGGTAGAATTAAAGTCTTTGTTTCAATAGTAAACTAAATACTGGGCAAGTATTATTGTGCCTCACTCTGTAACACCAATAAAAAAGAAAAGCAATGTTCTAAATTGTCTTGTGGTTTCCCATTACAAACTGTTTCTTGTTTCATTAATGGAAGAAAAGAGAAAGGTGAAGAAATTAGGATGGAAAACCAAACCAAAGAGATGGGATAGTGACTTTATCTATATTCCTAAATAGTACTCCATGATGTCACCCAGTACCACCAGTAGATGTTTGCTTATTTGTAGCTGATGGAGGAAGATGTTTGCAAGAGATAGAACTCTTAATTTCTGGCATCTTACACTACTACCATCCTACCTACTGAAAATTTTATTGCTAAAAGGACACTTGTCATAGTCTTTGCTTTCCCAAAATTGAAAGGCTTTGCTTCTTTGCTTCAGCTTCTAGGAATAATTAGGTGACATTATTTGTTTTGTTGCTATGTGCTTCTGATGCTGTTGTGTCAGTGCTTAGATCTGTATCTAAGCAATCCTATTAATTTCATACTTATATATACTCAGCATTGATTATTTATGGAAGAACTGTTTTTTGTGCATTATTCTCCCATCCTCTATTTTTCATGCTATATATGTTTTAGGCTTATAGTCTCTATATTCAGTTAAATAATCTACTCTTAGTAATCTTGTACTCTGAGCTTCTTGCATTTTTATTTGTTAAAAATAGGACCATTCTTATCTGTTATTGTACTCAAAATTCAAGTTTTGTTTTGGATAATTACACTGAAAGATTTTAAGTCTGTGAATGTCCAGTGTATAGAATTATAAATCTGATTCGTGTTGTAATCTTCTTACCTAATTTTTCTTAATCTTAAATACAGATTACACAGCGACTGTACCGGGGTATATTAAAGTTAATGAGTGTTCAAGAGAGCATTCAGTCTTTGCAGAAGACTGAATTTATTCTGTTGCTGTTCATTATGACTCAGAATTTCCTTACTGGGCTAGCAGATTTATACATTGCTGCTTATGGCAGTTATCTCACTTTTCTTTCACAAATAAACCATGTATCCCTCACTGTGTGATCTTATGGAAATAGTTATAAAATTGTCTCACAAATCTAGCAGATTTTCTCTGAAAGGATGTCTTTTCCCACCACTTTGATCAAATAGAAAAATACAGTTGAATATAGACAATACATTTTGCTGAAAATTGCTTTTTTTTAAATTTTATATACTTTTTACATCATTTTTCATTTTTGCACAATGTATGCATTTTCATCTTGGTTATAGTCCCCATACAATTCCCACCCCCTCCTTGTTTTGATCCTATTCCCTCTCCCCCCCCCCCGCCCCTGTAGTGTCTCTGGTTTATAGTTGTTTGTTGATTTTGATTTTTACTTTATTATAATTAGTCTTTTTCCTGGTCCCTTATTTAGATTTTCTAAATTCCTGCTATGGTGAGACCATCTGGTATTACTTTTGTAACTGTAGTCTTCTGACCTTGTTCAAGGCAGTATCTAGGGGAAAGTTATGACTTTTTCAGTAATAACATGTTGCAAATGTTTGAGCTACCTGCAGTTTTGAAATCTCCATTTCTAGCAAAAAAGCAGTTGAATCTCTGATTATTTTTGTCTTTTGGTTTTGTCACCATCTTGCAATTTACGAACATTTTACAGCTAATAGATGATGTTTTCTCTTTGAACTTGAGAATCATTGGCAGTGCATTAGATCTTAGTTTTTAAATTCTTCACTAACCTGTGTTATTCACATATGTTGATTGCAGTCTAAAAGAGGAGACAGCTATGTTTTTTGTCCAGTTCTTTCTTTATAACAACTTTGTTGTTTAATTTACATAACAGGCAGCTCTTTTAAGACTGCCTGTCTGTGTCTATGCAGACTTCTCTCTTTCCTTTTTTTACTTTCCTTAACCAACTTACCATGTATTGATGAAAAAAAAGTTAAAAAAAGTCATACCATAGAGTTTGCTCATTTAAGTGTAATAGTATAGTGAGTTTTAGTAAATTTACAGTTTTGTAAACATCACCAGCATCTAGAATATTTTTATCATTCAAAAAAATTCCTCTCGCTTATTTGTGATTAATCCTGTTACCACTGTAATCCCAGGCAGCCATTAATTTCCTTTCTATTGATATAAATGGAATTGAATAATATATGCTCTTTCTTATCTGATGTCTTTTACTTAGCATGATTTCCAGACTCATCCATGTTGTAGGATGTATTAGTAGTTTGCTCCTTTTTATTGTTGAGTAGTCCCAGTTCTCCTGAAACAAGAAGATTAAGCCGTGAGTTTACATCACAGTAGTTATTGTATATTTCTTGCATTTTATGTCCAGATGTTAAGATTGTTAATATTATTTTGTCATAATGAAAGTAACAAGTGTTATTCAAAGCCTTAATATAGTATGCATTTACTTCATTTTAAACATACATTGTCAATGTGAGTAATTTTGTATAGGAAGTCTATTTTCTCTTAGGTAACATTCATTGTTTTTCTCAGACTTTTATGTGAAGAATTTATTTAAACTTAGAAATATTGTCCTTTGTTATATAAGTTTAATAGAGTGTTCAGATGCAGAAATGTTAAAGATTTATTTAATGGAAAAATTTCAAAGGATATGTCTTGAAAAAATTGATTTCATGTTATATTTCATGTTATATTTTTATATAATAGGAGAAATACTTGGGCAACTTGAAAAATAGTTTTCCTTGCTTTGATCTACAAGCTATAGTTTCTTGCGGTAACCTTTACTTGCACAGTTAATATTGTAAAAAAGATAGACAATTTAACACTATTTTGATACTAATTTAGATTTGATGTTCTTTAAAAAGTCCAATTTAATAAGCAGAATTCTTTCTTCTTTGATTTCCTTTTCTCTCTGTCCCTGTCTTTCTCAATTTTCAAAATTTTCCTGTCCTAGAGATTAGATTTTTTTAAGTTAAAAATTTACTTTTTTGGAATTGGCAATATCCCAGTTTATGCTGTCTGAATAGATAAGTATAGTTTTTACCTATCACTGGTATGAATCTTTGAACACTCATTCTACAGCTTTAGTTAAAAGGGTTTTGGGAGGGAGGTCCGTGTGTGGGGTGGCGGGGGGCTGATTTTTTTTCTTTTTCTTTTTTTTCTTTTTTTTTTTTTTTTTTTTTTTTTTTTTTTTTTTTTTTTTTTTTTTTTAGCATGGCACTTTTTCAAACATTTTTCATGTGCTTAGGTACATCCAAGCAGAAGTCCAGTTCCCTGCAGGTAGCAGATCAGGACGTACTGCCACCTTTTCACCCATACCAGCCTTTGGAGTGCATAGTTGAGGAGACTGAAGGCAAGCTGAATGAACTGGGACAGAGAATTAGTGCTATTGAAAAAGCACAGCTTAAGTCACTGGAGTTAATTCAAGGTGAACCTCTGAACAAAGATAAGATAGAAGAACTCAAAAAGAACAGAGAAGAACAAGTCCAGAAGAAGAAGAAAATACTGAAAGAACTGCAAAAAGTGGAAAGGCAGTTGCAGATGAAAACACAGCAGCAATTTACCAAAGAATACTTGGAAACCAAAGGTCAGAAAGACGCAGTATCTCTACACCAGCAGTGCTCTCATAGAGGAGACTTCCCAGAAGGGGAAGGAGATGGTAGTCTCCCAGAGGATCAATTTTCAGAGTTATCTCAGGTTGACACAATCTTATTTAAAGATAATGATGTTGATGATGAGCAGCAGTCTCCACCATCGGCAGAACAAATTGATTTTGTCCCAGTCCAGCCTTTATCATCACAGTGTAACTTTTCCAGTGACTTAGGTTCTAATGGGACACATTCTCTTGAACTTCAGAAAGTATCAGGTAATCATCAGATTATAGGACAGCCTCAGATTGCTATTACTGGACATGATCAGGGGCTGTTAGTTCAAGAACCAGATGGACTAATGGTTGCAACTCCAGCCCAGACGCTTACCGACACTCTTGATGACCTGATAGCAGGTGGGTTAAGAAATATATCTGTAATAATTTCTCTTTAATCTGTGTGCTCAATTTCTTTACACAGCCCTCCCAGAACCCTGACTTTGTACTTTTCCATTTTAGAGCTATCTTTGTAAAGTTACTCATTTCTTGAGATGTTTTGGAAGTGAATTTAACTAAATGCAACAGCACTAACACACAAAGAAGTATTTTTTCCTCTTTTTTTTTTTTTTTTTTTTTGGTTTTTAAACATTGCAAAGTGAAGAAATAAAGTTGCCATGATCCTTTATTCTAGACCTTTGATATCAAAACTACTCCGTGTTGTGTATGAGGGAAGAAATCTCAAAGTTGTATTTCTTTGTAGGTTTTAGAAATACTCACATAAGATTATAAAGTAAATTTCCGTACTAGTGATTTTCATGTTTGGTAATCATAATTATAAATCACATTGCCTTTTCTTCATTTAGAATTTTATCTGATTAATTTAAATATTTCTAATTAAAGGGGGATCCAAAGATTAAGCATTTTATGTTGTTGCAGTACTTGTGATCAGAAGATTGAAAGTACATTGGCTTTATCATCTATTTTATATTTGTGTTAACTGTCTTGGTGAAAGCACAGAGACACACAACACACGTGCACATACACAAAAGGAAAGGCCTGATAATCTTAAAAGTATATGTTTCTTTTTATTGTTGTGTGGAAATTTACAACTAGATATGAAATGAGGTGCACCAAGTTTACTTTCCCTTTCATTGTCCTTGCAGCAGTGGGAAAAGAGTGCAATTAATCATTTACCTTCCTAAAGATGGCTGGTGAATGTATCACCTCCATGAGAGTCCAGTTCAGAAATGCAGCCAGAATGGCTGTTGACAGTGGATGAAGACCAAGAACTAAGATGTAGCTGGAGTGATATTCAAAGGCAGGCCAGTCCTCTGTCTCTTGATTGCAACATTTTTTTCCTTACTGTTGTCTGTTTCCTCTTGTCATATTCCTTTCCTTTTCCCATCCCAATTATGCTGTCCCAGTTTTCTTTCTTCTTTTGTGAGCCTTTAGTCTTCCTAATCTTTACTGAATCTTTAAAAATGTGGAATAAGATTACTTAAATTGGGGATTTAATTGTACATATGTGTGTCTTCCAGTGGTTATAGAATTGTAATACTGCCTGTGAGGCTCCTCTGATGTAAAAGGTATCATTCTGCAGAGGAGGAATGGCTTAGTTTTCATAAAGAAAATAAAAATGCTGGGAAATATTTTAAGGAGTTTATTTTTTAATTTGGGTTTTTCAGTCTTCAGCCTACAACCAATTAACTCAAATTAACATTATGTCATTAGTGCTGAGAGTTGTTATAATTATGAATTAACTCATGATTCATTAATAGTTCTCATTTCTAATCTGGGTATAAGCATATAATGATGAAATTGGAGACATAAGAGTATTATTTTTTTTTTTTAAGACTTTGGGTTCTATAACTAGCATTATAAGGCTCCTAATTCTCAGTTTGCAACTATAAAACCTTTGTTTCATTGTAATTTAGGAAGTGTTTTTTTTTTTTTTTTCCCTTTTAAGAATCTACAAAAAATTTTAAAGGGAACTTGTTGGTAATTACTTTATGGTTATATATACAATAGTTCTTATAAGGGAGATGAAATTTTGTTTATTTTACTGTAGTATTTGTTAAATTGAAATGCTCTTTTACAAAGTTTACATGTAACTTCAAAAAACTGTTTCAGAAAATATCTTTTAATTTTACATAATGTTAACATATACTAGTGCAGTTTAATTTCTCTGTTAGACATTACTATCTAATGATTGTTGGCCTACCATATTGTATAATAGTCTTTTGTTAGTAAGCTTTAACTTGCAAATCAGACAATAAATACAAAATTTATCTTCATATAAAATTTTTCATTTTTAATAAGTTTATCTTAAAATATATAGCAATAATTAGATTTTCCTTGTTTCAAGTGATGATCTGTTTCAATGTTTTAAAATGTTATTTTTATTAAGTCTGAGTTTCTTGTAATTTTCTTAATTGAAAGATAAAAGAAATTAGACTAGGATGAATTAAGTGAATATCTAATTCTATAATCAATATATTAACCTATCAGTAGGATTCAGTTCAAGCCAAAGATGTAATTAATTCCACCTAAACAAAATTCAGTTCTCACCCCTTATATTTAATAGAGAATGCTATATGTCTTAAGAGTTTTACTTTAGAGAGTACCCATATATAATAGCAATAAATTTTACTCTTTTTAGGAATATTTTTTTCTTTATTGCTGTTCTAGTCTGAAAATGTCATGTGAATGAGTTAGTTGTATATGTAATTTATTAGTCCTGTGCTGTGATTAGCTGACTTACTTAATTCAGCCTTTAAATATAATCTTACATGTATTATCCTTGATCTAGTTCCAGACAGAATGTACATAAAGTCTTGCTTGTGAGCATGGTTCTTAGGTCCTTTTCTTCTTAAAGTATATGTTGGAATTTTAGATACTATCATAATAGTAGATTTCTCAGTTCAAATGACTGGAAATTTAAAACAATTTAGTGAAATTCAAAATAGTTTTCATCATTCAGTAGTTTTACAAACATCTAGTAACACTTTCATTCTTAATATATAAAGATTAAAAATCAACCAATTTACTTATGTTTATTAAGCACTTATCAAGTACCATACTTTGTGCTAAATACTTTATATATATTATCTTGTAGACTATTTATTATCATCCTTCCTGTAAAATAGCACCTCTCTTTTTCTGTTGGAAAAATGAAGCTTGTGGAAATTAAGTTGCTATTAAATGCCAAGATTCACACTCATTCCAACCAGGCTTAAGAACTTTAGATGTAATATACAAGCATCTCATTCAAATTGAAGTTCTGAATTTATCTTAAAGATATTATTTCCTTAGATTTTATTACATTAAAATTCCCCTTATTTTTATACTGAGATTTTATGTGTGTGTAAGGTTTAACTTAGTATGTTGATTTCACCATGTTACTGTTGTTGGTACCCTAGTAAACTCTTAAAACAAACTAATTTAAAGTATATTGATTTAAATATTGAGGGGGGTGGGAATTGTATGGGAAATATATAACCAAGATGCAAATGCATACATTGTGCAAAAATGAAAAATGATGTAAAAAATATATAAAATTTAAAAATAAGATAATAAAAAAAATTTAAGTAGAAAAAAAATAAAAATAAAGTATATTGATTTAAATAATCCCATGTGGTCAACACAGACTTAAGAATGAAAAGATAATTAGCTTTTTATTTTTGAATAATTTTTAATAGGTATTAAAACAGATTACCTTCTTAAAATCTCACAACATAGTTTATATAAACCTGCAATCTGAGATTTTTATATAGTAAGGCTTTTATCATCTATATAGCCTACAAGATTATCCTAAATATCATTAAGATTTAAGTAGCATATTGTACTTAGTTTTTCTATCATCCCATTTTAGCATAGAGCATAAATTTAATTTGAATTATATGGTAACTTTTGTGATAGTGATCTTAGTTATTTTAAGAGACATTTCCTTCAGAGGTAGGATATGTTTTAGGATTTATGAAAATGTAACAGTCCTGCTACAGTTTCATCTGAATAACAGTTTTATGATCCATATTCTTTTAAAGTCTTTGCTACTTTCTAGTTTTGTCTTTATAACTCATCATATGTGATTATTCCTATGAAAGTCACTTCTATGGAATGTTTCTGAAGGTCATGTATAGAAGTATACAGTAATTAATGTAACAACATGTTTTTGGTAATAGACCTGTTAAAAGAATATTTTTAAAAACCAGCTCTGTAAAGTCTCTTATAATATCACATTCTGGCCTCGAACTCTAATCAAGTATTTAATAAATTTTTAAAGTCTGTTTTTCATAGTAACAGAAAGATAACATGAATAAACAAAATTTATAGTATACAGAAAAGTAGATCTTTCGTAAGGTGTATATTAGTAATTATAACACCACTGTTAAAGTCTTACTATTATAAGGTACTATATCTCAATCTCTAGTGTCTTTTATAGAGCTGTTTTCCAAACATATCAGTATTTTGAGAATGTATAACAAACTACTGCTTTTAATTCATTGAATGGCAGAAATTTTTTAACTTTATTTCCATTGTACATGTTCTTATAAGTGATACAAATATATATAATAATCATTCCTACTTGTAACCCAATAGTTAAGTTATTTATGTATTTTTGTCATGCCAGAAGCTGCAGAAATTCATATGGCTAAGATAATTATATGTATTAGTGGGGAGGAAAGAAGGGCATATGTGAAACATATCTAGCATCTTAAAATTTGCTAAGTTATTTAAGAAAAGTACTATACTAAACTTAGTCTTTCACACTTACATAGAGTATCGTTGATTGGAATCCAGTCGTATCACAATTTGAGAGAGAAAATCTTCTCCAATTCTTGAAATGTTTACATTTCCCTTAAGATGTGTGTTTTTGATTGACTTTTAGTTTAGGTACTAGAAGGTTATTGCCATCACTGAAATTTTATTCTCTTTTCTATATTATTGATTATCTGGTTTTTCTCTGAAATTTTTCTTTGTTTAGTGAGTAGTGTTTTTATTTTTCAATATAGTGAAAAATAGTTTGGCACTTACTATGTGCCAAACACTGTGTTAAATTCATTATGTACATTTCTTTATGGACAACTTACAGCATCCCTCTAAGATAGGTCCTATTTCCCCTGCATGGGGCAAACTCCATCTCTGATGAAACATAGGTAATAGATAGAAACATAAAGATGTAATTTCAAATAACTCAACTTTTCAAATACCAAGTTTTGAGATCCCAAATAAAAGTCCCAATACTCATTTTTAAAAAATAGGTTTTTAGACATTGATTCAGTTTAGCAAATCTTCAAAGTAAACACTGAATTTTCAAAACAAATACTCTGCAACTTATATGAGAAATCATCTACTTGTTATTTGTTCTCCCCACCCCACCCCTCTTTTTTTTTTTAAGTTGTTCTCAGGGCATTTTTATCTAATTGTCTTTTACAAAATTTTACTTTTTCATTGGAAACTATTTTCTCCCTATTAACAATGTAAAAGACTACCATTTGTTGTATTATCCACTGGTTCCATACTAAGTATTTTACCTGTATTATCACAAGTGGTCTTTCCAAAACCTTACAAGGCAGGTACTCATTTTACATATAAGGAAAATTGAAGCTCAGAGAGATTAAGTTACTTGCTGAAGATCAGAAAGTCAGTGGTAGAACTGGGAATTAAACTAGGATTTAATAGATCTATGAGTCCAAAACTTGTGATTTAACGACTACATTATTATTTATAGAATTTTCTATTTTCTGTGTTTTTCTGTGGTTTTACTCTCTTAAGCAGAATTCAGCAGTATAAATATTGTTTTTCAGCTGTGAGTAGCAGAGTGCCCACTGGTTCAAACAGTTCCTCTCAGACTACAGAATGTCTTACACCTGAACCCTGCTCACAGTCTCCAAGCAGTGTGACTTCCCAGTCTATGCCCCCTGTGTACCCTTCAGTTGACATCGATGCACATGTGAGTAAATTGCTTTATTTAAACTTATTTTTTACTTTCTGGTTTTCTTTATTTGGAAAGGAAAATTATTGTATATTTGTTGTGAAAATAAGTATTATTTGCTTTTTGATTAAGAATTCTGTTGTAAACAACCCCCCCCCCCCACAAAAAAAACTTTTCTTTTTTCCTTTTCCTAGACTGAAAGTAATCATGACACAGCTTTAACACTAGCTTGTGCAGGTGGTCATGAAGAACTTGTGTCTGTACTCATTGCACGAGATGCTAAAATTGAGCACAGAGACAAAAAAGGTAAGATAAGTCAGAATAAAGCTGGAGTGTAGTTATGTGGGAAAATTAGTTTTATCCCTATTGATTTCACTATTCTAAGTAGTTCTTAGACTGCCTCAGTGAAAAAATGGATAAACATATTTCAATTGAGAATATCAAAATGTGTTTATCAATAGAGCCAAATTATTCTCCAAAAATTAGACTGTAAATCATCCATGAAGTCTAGCAAGTTGGAATTGTCTTTCTCCTTAATCCAAAGGAAGAGAATGCAGGGTGTCAAAGTTCATTATGTGTATAAACATTAATAATTTTGTTGACTTAGCATTTCCTTTTGTACCAAAAGAAAGTTTAGAGCAGTTTTATGTTAAATGGTTATAAGTATCTGCCCTAAAAAGCTTTTTTCTACTAATAGAGAATTGAAAACAGTCACTTAATAAGGAAAATTTGTCTGAGATTTTAATTTTCTACTTTAGGTTTTACACCACTGATCCTGGCTGCAACAGCAGGACATGTTGGAGTTGTTGAAATCCTTTTAGATAAAGGTGGAGATATAGAAGCTCAATCTGAAAGAACTAAGGATACTCCACTTTCATTGGCATGTTCTGGTGGACGACAAGAGGTGTGTTAATATTAATTTTCATTTTTGTAAATATTTTGCATGTATTTTAAATATGCATATGCTTTGTAATTTAGCTACATGAATAAAACTTACTATATGTTTTGATCTGTTCCATATATTAAGTTTAATGCGAACAATAAGTGCCCTTATAAGCAATTTGTTTCTTGCCTTTTAGGCAAAATAAGAATACTCCTTAGACTTTGATTTATTGGGCTGATTGAAACTTAATACTATCAAATAAAATGTCAATTATCACTTAACAGTTGATGAATAAGAAGAGTAACATCGTGTTATTTCAACATAATCGGGATTTCAAAGCTCTAAATTCCTAGATATAAAATGGATTCCATTTCTCTACTATTGTAATATATAATAGGGCCTAGTAAATGTCAGATATTTAGACAAGGAAATTTTAAGTCCCGTTTTTTGTGCTTCCTTCGTTAAAAGTTCAGCCCATGGAATATGCTGGATTTCTCTGTTCACATTTTATTTTGTAGGTGGTAGACTTGCTGCTGGCTCGGGGTGCAAATAAAGAACACAGAAATGTATCTGATTATACGCCACTGAGTCTAGCTGCGTCTGGAGGATATGTTAATATCATTAAGATTCTGCTTAATGCTGGGGCAGAAATTAATTCAAGGTATCTATCACCTGTCCACTTTACTACTTGTAATTAGTAAGTTGCTTCCTTGAAGTTAAATATCTTCCTTTATTACTTGGACAAATCCAATTTTTAACTAAGACAATGCTTAATTTCTAAGTTCCAACACTTTCTAATTATCATTCATATTATGTGCTTATAAACAATTATAACTTACAAGTTTATTAAAGTGACTGTTTTTAAAGAGGTATTAATTTCAGAAAATACTTTGTTAGGTTAGCTGGAAATTTATGAAATGCGGGTTATGTTTTAAATTGTTAGGTTTTCCTATTCCTTATTGTTAGTCTAAATAAATGAAATCTGTTCTCTAGTGTCAACCATTTTGACCAAAGCATTTTTGTCTTTAATATTATCTATGCTTTTTAGAAAACAATAGGCAACATAATATTTTAATTTGCTAAGTACATTCTCCTCCCTCACCCCCCTACCCCCACTTAGGACTGGGAGTAAACTAGGTATTTCTCCCTTGATGTTGGCTGCAATGAATGGACATGTTCCTGCGGTGAAACTGCTCCTTGATATGGGTTCAGACATTAATGCCCAGATAGAGACCAATAGGAACACGGCTCTCACCTTGGCTTGTTTCCAAGGCCGAGCAGAAGTAGTGAGTTTGCTTCTGGACCGAAAAGCCAATGTTGAACATAGAGCAAAGGTAAGAATTTTTTTTTTCTTTTTTTTTTTTAAAAATTTATTTATTTATTTATTTATACAAGCACTGGGTACAGTCAGAAGTGCGGGAGGGTGAGAGAATTCACCAGAGCCAGAGCAGGGAGCAGAGCAGGCAGAAGGACCGAAGTACACTGCTGAGGGGAGCAGCAGGCGGCAGGAGAGGTCTGCGCGCCATGTGGGACCCTCCTCCGGTGGCCGGGGAGCAGCCGGGGATCGAACCGGCGGTGCAGAGGCTGCGGGCAGCTTCGCAACCCAGCGCTCAACCGCTGCGCCACCGGGGAGGCACAAGGTAAGAATTTTATAACTTGTCAATGACTTCAGATATATTTCTAGTGGAAAGAATATGGAATTTCAACTCAAATCAAATATGTTATTTCAAATTATCCATGAGTTAAAACTGATGCCCCCTGACAGGGGAATTGTGCTACACAGGGTCAGCGACACTTTCACATCCGTGATACTTATTAAAGACAATGAAAAAAAAAAAAAAAGAATAAGTACTTTTTCCAACCTCAGCTGTGAGTGGATCTATCCCCTAGTTTGCAATTTTTGTGTATTATAAGATTATTTTAAGAGTTCTTTAATATAAGAAAAACTTCTTTAATGAGACTTCTTTAATGAGACACATTAAAAACTTCTTTAATGTGTTTATCATTGTTTAAAAAAAGCCGCAGTCAAAAAAGTTATGCTTTGGGCCTCCCAGGTAGCCTAGGTCAGTTGAAGTCTCAGCGCTATCACCACTATGGCGCAGCAGACCTCTCCTGTCTCGACCTCTGCTCCCCTCAGTAGTGTATTTCAGTCAATTCACCTGTTCTGTTCCCCACTCTGTCTCTAGTTAATCCTCTCACCACCCCCGACCCCCATACCTCTGGCCTACACCCCAGTTCTACAATGCAAAAATAAAACATTTAAAAAAAAGTACTGTTTTAATTACAAAAATAAGACAACTAAAATCTAATCTGACTGTGAAAGATACAATTTCATGACTATTTTGGCACTTAGAGTGTTTCGTATTCTTGGTTTATAATTGTTAGGTCCTGGGCCTCCCCTGGTGGTTAAGCGGTTGAGTGCTGGACTGCGTAGCAGCCCACAGCCTCTGCAGCGCTGGTTCAATCCCTGGCCACCGGCGAGGGTCCCACATGGCACGCAGACCTCTCCTGCCGCCCGCTGCTCCCCTCAGCAGTGTATTTCGGTCCATCTGCCTGTTCTGTTCCCCACTCTGGCTCTGGTGAATTCTCTCACCCTCCCGCGCTACTGACTGTACCCGTGCTTGTATAAATAAATAAATCTTTAAAAATATATATATATATAATTGTTAGGTCCCTAGAGTCCTTGTAATAAGTAACTTACATAGAATTCTTTATAATCAATGGCCAATCTAGAGTCATTCAAATTGAAAAGGTTTACATGAAAGCTCATATTTCCTCATAAACTTTATTTGTATTATTTCTTAAAATTTAAGGCAACATTTATTTTTTTAAGATTTATTTATTTATTCATTCATTCATTCATTCATTTATTTATTTATACAAGCACGGGGTACAGTCAGAAGCGCGGGAGGGTGAGAGAATTCACCAGAGCCAGAGCAGGGAGCAGAGCAGGCAGAAGGACTGAAGTACACTGCTGAGGGGAGCAGCGGGCGGCAGGAGAGGTCTGCGCGCCATGTGGGACCCTCCTCCGGTGGCCGGGGAGCAGCTGAGGATCGAACCGACACTGCAGAGGCTGCGGGCAGCTTTGCAACCCAGCGCTCAACCGCTGCGCCACCAGGGAGGCCCACACATTTATGTTTTTAATCTAAGAAGTTAGGAAGTATAATTTTCCCACAGACTTTTTATTGCAAAGAGAAATGAGTCTTAACTGCCTTCTAGTTTTCCTTTTTGCGTTATTCAGTGTGACCCACTTATCTATTAGAAGTCCTAGAGAAATTCATTTTTTTTAAAGATTTATTTATTTATGCATGCGAGAACTGGGGAACAGGCCAGAGGTGCGAGGGGTGAGAGGATTCACCAGAGACAGAGTGGGGAGCAGAACAAGCAGATCTACTGAGATACACTGCTGAGGGGAGCAGCTGGCAAGACAGGAGAGGTCTGCTGTGCCATGTGGGTAGCTCCCTGGCCGATGGGTGATTGAACTTGTGCTGCAGAGCCTGCTGATAGCTTCACAGTGCTGAGCTTAACCCCTTGCCCCACCAGGGAGGCCCCTAATGAAATTCATTATTATTTTGGAAATGATACAAGTAGGAAATATCTTTTGGCAAAAATGTTGGCGACTAATGAGAAAAAGACAGGTAAATAAAATTTATGAAGTGACATTTTAATCTATTGACACAAGTGTGAGTAGAATTTAAAGAATTTATTCTGAGTTTTAAAAACTGCATTCTTAGAATGTATTCTCAACAATGTTTTCCCATTGAATATTGTACCACTTAATTTTCTTTTTATTCATTTTTAAACATCTCTTTTGTTGTACAGAAGTTAGTCTCATGTATAAATTTATAACTGTAGAAGCCTATGTTAGGATAAGTGAATTCACTCTAGCTTATCTAACTTAACCTAACAATTTTTACTTCTATTTAGTATAATTCAAGACAATGAATATTGCTTAGCTCTTTTATAAGAGAAAATCAGAATAGAGTTCACTTATAAGTCAATTGCTTTTTAAAGAAATCATATTAATTTATTATAATAATTTTTTGTTTTAAACAGACTGGTCTTACCCCTTTGATGGAAGCTGCATCTGGAGGATATGCAGAGGTTGGAAGAGTTCTCCTTGACAAAGGAGCAGATGTTAATGCCCCTCCTGTGCCTTCCTCAAGAGATACTGCTTTAACAATAGCAGCAGACAAAGGTCACTACAAGTTTTGTGAGCTCCTGATTAATAGGTGAGTAATATATATATTCTATATACAACTTCCTATGATCCCTTTTCAGAGCCTTTAAAGTTATTAAAAGTGTTTTTACTTTATTGACTTAAAAAAATTATTTGCAAGCTATTTTGTAAGTAATAAAAGGCAATAGAGAAAAATAGAAAATGTTAGCTTCTTGTCATAGGAAACATACTATATTAACATTCTTTGATTTTATAGGGGAGCTCATATTGATGTTCGTAATAAGAAGGGAAACACACCACTTTGGTTGGCATCCAATGGTGGTCATTTCGATGTGGTGCAGTTGCTAGTGCAAGCAGGTGCTGATGTGGATGCAGCAGATAATCGAAAAATTACACCTCTTATGTCAGCATTTCGAAAGGTAATTTGACACAGTGGGGAAAAGATAAAATTTAATAATTTTAAACTAATAATAAATTGTGAAATTATGTGAGAATGTTAAATTGATCTTGGAGTATAGACTATTTCCATGCACACATCACTGCTATCTTTCCATTCTCTTTGTGGCCAAATATAAGATTTATGTGGTAGTTCACTATAAGCAACTTAGTTGGTAAATCATTTGATATCTTGCCTGATTTTGTTATGTTGTCCATTAAACACTGCCTTTAAGTACAAGTAATATATATAGATGGATGTCTTCTCTACCTAAGGAGGAACAAAAATGAGTGTATTCTTCAAATTTATTAGTATACATAAGGATATATAGACTGGAAAGTTTATGAAGATCAAAATTCATGACTTTTTTCCACCACTCTTTTATATCCACTGTTTAATAACGTACTTGACACGTGCTAGGTGATCATTAAAAAGCTACTGAGTGAAGACAGTTTGTGTCTCTTAAAAAACTTAAAATTTTTTTTAGACTTTTTTTTTTTTTTTTTTTTAAAGATTTATTTATTTATTTATATAAGCACTGGGTACAGGCAGAAGCGTGGGAGGGTGAGAGAATTCACCAGAGCCAGAGCAGGGACAGAACAGGCAGAATGATGAGAAATACACTGCTGAGGGGAGCAGCAGGCGACGCAGGAGAGTCAGCGCGCCATGTTGGACCCTCACCGGCGGCCAGGGATGAAGCTGGCGGTGCAGAGGCTGCGGGCAGCTTCGCAGCCCAGCGCCCAACCACTGCGCCACCAGGGGAGGCCCTTGACTTAATTCTTTTTAAAAATTTTTTCTTTACTTTTAATTGAGATATAATTTCTAATGACATGTAAAGATCTAAAGTGAAAAGCTCAATTTTGGTAAATGCATACAGTCGTGTAACCCAAGCTCCATATAGTTATAAAATACTTCTATAATCCTAGATAGTTCTATCATACTCATTCCAAAATTCCTTCCCCAGAAGCAACTTCTTTTCTGATTTTTGTCACCATCATTCTCGTTCTTGAGGATTTTTTCAAACCTTAATGGGGGGAAACTATACAAATTTGGTTAATGTTAAAATAGGTATTTTTAGAATTGATTACAGATCACTCAGCCTTTGATAATGACATTTAGAAAGTGTTCTACCTAATACTCAATTCATAGAACTTAGATAAATATGACCATCTACCTTGTCTGAGAGCCAAAATAATTCTTTGCAATCCGGAACATTCTCTTTGTTTCAGGACTAATTTCTCTTTTAGATTTAGGTTAATTTCATGCTTTCAATTTTTATTTTATTAATAGATTGATTTTAGATTTTTTTTCTATAAAGTTTTATTACTTTTAGTGGCAGACTAAATTAAAGAAAAATGTCCTTTGGCCCCCCATATATTCCTTAGCATGTTCTATTTATCTTTTTCAGTTTATTAACGCAACACTTCTTGTTTTCATAATTTGAATTTTAGGTTAGTAAATGATATGGAAGTGATACTATACCTTTCATTTTTAAGTTTAAATATAGGGATAAAATGTTAATGGATTCTTTTGTGTATTTTTTGTTGCGCTCCTTATAGGGTCATGTAAAAGTTGTTCAGTATTTGGTGAAAGAAGTCAATCAGTTCCCTTCTGATATAGAATGCATGAGATACATAGCAACAATTACAGATAAGGTAGGTTTAATATGCTCTTGAAGCACATTTTTGTTATCTATGAAATTAAGTGTCAGTGTGTGCAGTTAACAACTTGTTCTTTTTGTCTTCTATGAGACTAATGACATGATCTTTCTATGCTTTCCTTTTTTTTTTCCTATGCTTTCGTTTTTCCATTTGCAAGTGGAGAATGAATGTAATTCTTTTGATAAATTATTTTGAGATGTCCTTCATTAATATACACTGTAATAATAGTGACTGAAGCTAAAGTTTATTACTTGATCATTAGCCTGATTAGAAAGTGTTTGAAGAACACATTCACTTTTTAGGAAATGGCGCCTTATCTTGATGAAAGACTGATACATGACTAGACTCAAAGGGTAGCTTTATCTGATTTAGGGACTTTTCAGCTGTTTGAGCTTTAATCCCTGAACTTTTTTGTGCTCATTAGCTCAAGTTTGGGGCTTATTTTGTTTTTGTTGTTGTTTTGCTTTGTTTTTTTGACCTGTTAATATAGGATTTTCCTATTTTCATATAATTCCATTTTCTAATATAGGAACTATTGAAAAAATGTCATCAGTGTGTTGAGACAATTGTGAAAGCTAAAGACCAACAGGCTGCAGAAGCAAATAAGAATGCAAGTATTCTTTTAAAGGAACTTGACCTGGAAAAGGTGAGTGGGAGAAATAATTTTCTTTTTCAGAAATTGTTCAAAATCTGCTAGTATAAATCAGCAATATATGACCAATAATCTTCACAAAATCTTTCAAACAGAAATGATTAATAGATTACCAAACCACCATCAATTTTTTATTCTGACCTCAATATTCTGAACCATCTGAGTGAAGGACTTGTTTTCATGCAAATTACAGTTTACCAAATGGTACTACTGTCTAAGTGGTTTTAATACTCATCTGAGAAGAAATTTAGTAAAACACTGGAAATCTGGGGCCTCGCTGGTGGCACAGGTGTTAAAGTCTCAGTGCTATCAAGATATCACAGCCAACGTGGCATGAGTTCAGTCCCCAGCCAGGGAGCTAACCCACATGGCATAAAAGACCTTTCCTACTTGCCCGATGCCCCCCTCAGCAGTGCATTTCAGTAGATCCGCCTATTCTAATACCTACTCTGTCTCTGGTGAATCCTTTCACCACCACCACCCCCACCTCCAGCCTAGACCCCAGTTCTTATATGCATAAATAAACAAACAAACAAAAAGATACTATTGCAACACTATTTACTATAGCTCGAACATGGAAGCAACCTAAATGCCCAGTAGAAGATTGGATCAAGAAAATCCACATAAAGGAATACCATTCAGCCATAAGGAAAAATGAAATGCTGCCATTAACAGCAAAATGAAAGTAGTTCGAGTGAATTATGTATAGTAAAGCAATTCAGAATGAAATATATTGAACATCTATACATTAGACAATTCAACAACCTGAAATACTTATTAAAAATTAGCAGATATTGGTAAGCAGTGAGGTTTCTGAGACTAAGAGGTATTGAGAGGGACGAATGGTCAAAAGGATATAAAGGATGGTGGTGGGGAACAAAAAAGGAAAAAAATAGTAAATAGAATGCTCAATTTTATGAATTAACTAATGCACAGTAAGAATGATTAAAAATTTTTTGACCAGATAGGCAAAATTTAAAATTTAAGTTTGGTGATTGCTATTGATGGCAAGGATGTGGAGAAATTAATAAAAAAAAAAGTCATACTCTATTATGATTTTGATGAATGCTCTAAATTAGTGTAGCTATTAAGATTAATTGACAAATGAATCAAAAAATGATAATGACAATAGACAATAGAGCACAAACCCTTATTCCAGTCATTCATTTATAGATATTTAACCTAAGGTAAATATTTAGACAACAGCTAAAAGACGGGAATGTATAAATACATTCATTGTTGCATTACTTATAATAGAAGGAAAAGTAGAAGCCTTAAAGCTTGTCCTAGAGTATTAAATAAGTTTTAATTTAACTCCATGATAAATTTACCTCCATGATAAATTTGTTTTCAGTTAAAATCATAAGGGGAAAAATTTATATTCACTTTAAAGTGATGTTTGAAGCTAGTTGACTACTGAGGTCCTTTCCCTTGTCTGTAATTTTTATTTTTTTCTATCTACCCAAGGATGTGGTCATTAATTCCCTAAAAAGCCAGTGTGCTTTCATGCCAATAGTGATGAAATTATTTTTAGCTGTGTATGAAAACTCTTAGTCAGTAGACTTTTCTATCAAATGCCTAATGGTTTTTTTTTATTTAAATTTTATTTTTATATTCCCCATATAATTACAACCCCCTTATTTTGACCCCAAGCCCTCCTTTCCCCGCCCCCCACCCCCCATAGAGTGTCTCTGGTTCATAGTTGTTTGTTGATTTTGTATTTTCTTTCTTATAGTTATTCTTTTTCCTGGTCCCTTATTTAAGTTTTCTAGATTCCTGCTATGAGTGAGACCATCCGATATTTTTCTTTTTCTTTCTGGCTTATTTCGCTGAGCATGATCCCTTCCAGCTCCATCCATGTTGCTGCAAATTGCATGGTTTATCTTTTTTGAATGCTGAGTAATATTCCATGGTGTATATGTACCACATCTTCTTAATCCAGTCATCTATTTTTGGGCATTTGGGTTGTTTCCAAAGCTTAGCTATTGTAAATAGTGCTGCTATAAACATAGGGGTGCAGGTGCCCTTTGGAATTGATGTTTCTGTGTCCTTTGGGTAAATACCTAGGAGTGGAATTGCTGGATCATATGGAAGCTCTATGTTTAGTAGGTCAAGAAATCTCCACACAGCTCTCCATAGTGGTTGGACCAGTTTGCACACCCACCAACAGTGCAGGAGAGTTCCTTTTTCTCCACAACCTCGCCAATATTTGTTGTTGCTAGTTTTTTTTAATATGTGCCATTCTCACTGGTGTAAGATGGTATCTCATTGTAGTTTTGATTTGCATTTCCCTGATTGCAAGTGATGTTGAACATTTTTTCATATGCCTGTTGGCCGTTTGCATTTCCTCTTCAGAGAAGTTTCCTTTTAGCTCTTCTACCCATTTTTTTGTTTTTAAAGATGTATTTATTTATTTATATAAGCTCTGGGTACAGTCAGGGTCTGCGCACCATGTGGGACCCTCCTCCAGTGGCCGGGAAGCAGCCAGGGATCGAACCAGTGCTGCAGAGGCTGCGGGCAGCTTCGCAACCCAGCGCTCAACCGCTGTGCCACCGGGGAGGCCCTCTTCTGCCCATTTTTTGACTGGATTATTTTTGTTTTTGTTGAGTCTCATCAGCTCTTTGTAGATTTTTGTGATCAGTCCTTTATCATTAGTGTTGTGTGCAAAAATGTTCTCCCAGTCAGTGGGGTTTCTCTGTTTTTGTTACTGTCTCTTTTGCTGTGCAGAAGCTCTTTAATTTGATGTAGTCCCAGCTGTTTATCTTTGCCTTCACTATCATTGCTTTGGGTGATGTGTCTGTAAAGATGTCTTCGATGTGCATATCACGTAGTGTTTCGCCTATATTTCCTTCTATGTATTTTATGGTTTCAGGTCTGATGTCTAGTTCTTTCATCCATTTTGAGTTGGTTTTTCTGCATGGTGTGAGGTAGTAGTCAAGCTTCATTCTTTTGCATGTAGCGACCCAGTTTTCCCAGCACCATTTATTGAACAAACTTTCTTTGCTCCAATGCATAGTCTTTGCTCCTTTGTCAAAGATTAGTTAACCATAAATCTGTGGGTTTATTTCTGGATTTTCTATTCAATACCATTGGTCTGTATGTCTGTTCTTGTTCCAATACCATGTAGTTTTGATGATTATGGCTTTGTAGTATAGTTTGAAGTCTGGGAGTGTGATGCCTCCATTCCCTTCTGTTTTTTTCAGGAGAACTTTGGCTATTTGGGGGTTTTTGGTGATTCCATATGAATTTCATCAATAATTGTTCTATTTCTTTGAAGAATGACATTGAAATTTTTATTGGAATAGCATTGAATCTGTATATTGCTTTTGGTAGGATGGCCATTTTAATGTTTATTCTTCCAATCCATGAGCAGGGGATGTCTTTCCATTTCTTTGTGTCTTCTATTTCTTTTAACAGTGTTTTATTGTTTTCTTTGTATAAGTCCTTTACCTCTTTTGTTAGATTTATTCCCAAGTATTTGATTTTTTTTGTTTCAATAATAAAAGGGATGGTTTTTTTAAATTTCTTCTTCAGATTTATTGTTTGTGTATAGGAAGGCTCTGATTTTTGCGTGTTGATTTTGTATCCTGCCACTTTACTGAACTGATTGATTAGTTGAATTAGTTTTTCTGTGGAGTTTTTGGGGTTCTCTATGTATATTATCGTAACATCTGCAAATAGTGATAGTTTGACTTCTTCTTTTCCTATTTGGATTCCTTGTATGTCTTTCTCATGTCTTATTGCTCTGGCTTGGACTTCCAGTATTATATTAAAAAGCAGTGGTGAGCGTGGACATCCTTGTCTTGTTCCAGATCCTTTTTTTTTTTACTTTATTTAAAGATTTATTTATTTATTTATACATACAAGCACTGGGTACAGTCAGAAGTGCGGGAGGGTGAGAGAATTCACCAGAGCAGAGTGGGGAGCAGAGCAGGCAGAAAGACCGAGGTACGCTGCTGAGGGGAGCAGCAGGCAGCAGGAGAGGTCTGCGCACCATGTGGGACCCTCCTCCAGTGGCCGGGGAGCAGCCAGGGATTGAACTGGCGCTGCAGAGGCTGCGGGCAGCTTCACAACCCAGCGCTCAACCGCTGTGCCACCAGGGAGCCCCCTTGTTCCAGATCTTAATGGGAATGCTTTCAGCTTTTCACCATTGAGAATGATACTGGCTGTTGGTTTGTCATATATGGCCTTTATGATGTTGAGGTATGTTCCTTGTATCCCAAGAATTTCAAGGGCTTTTATCATGAATGGGTGTTGCACTTTGTCAAAAGCTTTCTCGGCATCTATTGATATTATCATATGGTTTTTATATTTCTTTTTGTTGATGTGTTGGATAATGTTGATTGATTTTCGGATGTTGAACCATCCTTGTGTTCCTGGAATGAATCCTACTTGGTCGTGGTGAATTATCTTATGGATACATTGTTGGATTCTGATAGCTAAAATTTTATTGAGGATTTTTGCATCAGTGTTCATTAGGGAGATTGGCCTGTAGTTTTCTTTTTTTGTGTTGTCCTTGTTCGGTTTTGGTATTAGTGTAATGTTGACTTCATAGAACGTGTTTGGTATTATCCCTTCCTTCTCAATTTTTTGGAAGAGTTTGTGAAGGATAGGCACTAATTCGTTTCTGATCGTTTGGTAGAATTCATTTGTAAATCCCTCAAGTCCTGGGCTTTTGTTTTGGGGAGGTTTTTGATTACCATTTCAGTTTTGCTGCTTGTAATTGGTCTGTTTAGGTGTTCTATTTATTTTTTATCTAGCTTTGAGTGACTGTAGAGTTGTAGGAATTTGTCCATTTCCTCTAGATTGTTGAACTTGTTTCCATATAACTGTTCATAGTAGTTTCTGATTATTCTTTTGATTTCTGCTGTGTCTGTTGTGATTTCTCCTCTTTCATTTATGATCCTTTTTATTTGTTCTTTCTCCCTTTTTTCCTTTGTGAGCCTGGCTAGGGGTTTGTCTATTTTATTTATTTTTTCAAAGAGCCAGCTCTTGGTTTCATTGATCTTTTGGATTGTTTTTTTAGTTTCAATTACATTTATTTCTGCTTTGGTTTTTATTATTTCTTTTCTTCTACTGGTTTTGGGGTTTTTTTGTTTTTCTTTTTTCTAGATCTTTGAGCTTCGAGATTAGGTTGTTTGTTTGAGTTCTTTCTTGTTTCTTGATGTGAGCCTCTATTTCTATATATTTTCCTCTTATTACTGCTTTTGCTGCATCCCATACATTTAGGAAATTGGTGTCCTCCTTGTCATTCAATTCAAAGAATTTTTTAATTTTTTCTTTTATCTCCTCATTAGTCCAGTGGTCTTCCAGTAGTGTGGGTTTCAATCTCCATGAGGTAATAGAGTTCCTTGCCTTCTTTTTATGATTTATTTCTATTTTGATGCCTTCATGGTCAGAAAAGATGGTTGGTATGATTTCAATCTTGGTGTATTTGTTGATGTTTGTCTTGGGTCCCGGTATGTAATCGATTCTGGAGAATGATCCGTGTGCGCTTGAGAAAAATGTGTACTCAGATTTTTTTGGGTTTAGTGTTCTATAGATGTCTGTTAAGCCCAAGCGCTCTAGATCCTTATTTAGAGCTTTAATGTCTTTACTTATTATTTTTTGTCTCGTTGGTCTATCCATTGTTGATAGTGGTGTGTTGAAGTCTCCCACTATGTATGTGTTTTATCTGATGTCTGTTTTCAAAGATGATAATAGTTGTCTGATATATTTTGGTGCTCCTTTGTTTAGTGAATATATGTTAATGAGTGTTATTTCTTCTTGAAGTATTGTCCCCTTGATCAAAATGTAGTGACTGTTGGGGTCTCTTTTTACCTTTTTGAGTTTGAAATCTGTTTTATCTGATATAAGTAAAGCTGTTCCTGCTTTCTTTTTTGGCCCATTTGCTTGTAGGATTGTTTTCCATCCTTTAACTTTGAGTCTGTTTTTATCTTTTGTAGCTAAATGTGTTTCCTGGAGACAGCAAAAGGTTGGATTTTGTTTCTTAATCCAGCCTGCGACTCTGTGTCTTTTTATTGAAGAGTTTAGTCCATTTACATTTAGAGTTAATATTGATATATTAGCATCTGTATTTGCCATTGTGTTTGTCTTTCCTTTAATTTTATTTATTTATTCTTTTAATAACTTTTTTTTTTTTTTGGCCTTCTTTCATTGTTACTCGTCCCTCTGAGGTTCTGGCTTTAGGACTCCTTTTAGTATTTTTTGGAGTGGGGGTTTAATCGTAATGAAATTCCAGGGTTTCTGTTTGTCTGGGAAGGTCCTTATTCGTTCTTCATAGAGGAAGGAGAGCTTTGCGGGATAGAGTATTCTTGGTTGGCATCTGTTTTCTTGGAGTCTGTTGACTATGTCCCTCCACTTTCTTCTTGCCCGTAGTGTTTCTTTGGAGAAGTCTGATGTCAGTCTGATTGGTTTTCCTTTGAATGTTATCTGTTTCTTCCCTCTTGTCAGCTTCATTATTTTTTCCTTGTCTTGGATTCTTGGGAGCTTTACTATTATGTGTCTTGCTGTATTTTTCCTTTCGTCATGGAAGTTTGGTGTTCTTCTTGCTTCTTGTATATCAATTTTCAGCTCCTTCTTCACATTTGGGAAGTTCTCTTCAGTTATTTCCTTGAATATTTTCTCTGTTCCTACATCTCTCTCCTCTCCTTCTGGGATTCCTATAACTCTTATATTTCCTTTCCTAATGGAGTCAGATAGTTCCCGAAGTCTTTCTTTGATCTTTTTCCTTCGTACTTCTCTTTCCTTTTCTGTTTTGGTTCTTTTTATTTCTGTGTCTTCAAGAGTACTTATTTGTTCTTCCATTTCATCTATTCTGCTTTCATTGCTTTTCCCAGAGTTCTTTAGCACCGTCATTAATTCTTTGATCTCCTGCATCAAATGCCTAATGGTTAATATCCTTTACAGGCCATATGGTCTCTATCATAACCATTTGTCTCTGCTATTGTAGCACAAAGCATCTGTAGACAATAGCTAAATGAATGTGACTGTGTTCCAATAAATCTTGATTTATGGACACTAAAATTTGAATTTTATATAATTTTCACATGTCAGGAGATCTTTTTCTCACCAGTTAAGACACAAAAGCCAATCTTAGCCTTAGGGTCATAGAAACTTAAGGCAGGTGACTAGATTTGGCATTTAGACCATAATTTGCTCTTCTCCAATTTAGACAATTAAAAATTCCAGAGACTAATCATTTTACCCCCAGAATGGGAAATTACAGTTTTAAGGAAAATACTTTGCTTGATTTTCGAGAGACCTAAACTCTGTAGACAAATTCAGTGATGAGCCTGTTAGCCTGTTTGGATAATTCCCATAGAATAAGGAGTAACTTGATTTGTTTTCTACTTGTTTCAAACTTTCATTTGTGGTGCTAGACAACTATTAATATTATTATGACTTTCTTTCTGAAACAAATAATACTTTTTAGTACTGACCAAAGCAGATGTTAGCCGAATTTCAAGGTGATTAGAATCATGAATGTGTGTGTCTCTTACAAATTTTACAGAGTAGGGGGAAAATTTGTATAATAGCCTCTTGTCAGTATTTTCCCAGTGAAATTTGTATTATAAGAATCATGATAGGGCCTCCCCGGTGGCGCAGCTGTTGAGTGCTGGGTTGCCAAGCTGCACGCAGCCTCTGCAGCGCTGGTTCAATTCCTGGCTGCTCCCCGGCCACCGGAGGAGGGTCCCACATGGTGCGCAGACCTCTCCTGCCGCCCGCTGCTCCCCTCAACAGTGTACTTTGGTCCTTCTGCCTGCTCTGCTCCCCGCTCTGGCTCTGGTGGATTCTCTCACCCTCCTGCACTTCTGACTGTTCCCAGTGCTTGTATGTATAAATAAATAAATAAATAAATCTTTAAAAAAAAAAGAATCATGATAACTGCATTTTGGGCAAATAGGTAGCTTATAAACAACTTTACTGAGATTTAATTCCTATACCATACATTTCACCCATTTAAAGTGTATAATTCAATGGCTTTTACTATATTCATAGAATTGTACAACCATCACAATAATCAATTTTAGAATATTTTCATTATCCTAAAACAAAAACTCATACCCCTTAGGTTTCAGCCTTCCAAACCCTCCATTCTAGGTAACCACTAATCTACTTTCTGTCTCTTTGGATTTGGTTATTCTGGACATTTCATTTAAATAAAATTACACACTTACATGAATGATTAGAATGGTCCTATGTGACTGCCTTCTTTAACCTCACAATGTTTTCAAGGTTCATCTGTATTGTAGAGCATGTATCAATTATTTCTTTTCAAAACTTAAGCTGAACAATCTTCCTTTTTATAGATGTATCACATATTGTTTTCCACTCATCTGAACATTTAGGTTGTTTTCACTTCAGAAATTTAGGTGTTTTGTTTGATCATGTTTTCATTTCCCTTGAGTATATATCGATGAATGAAGTTGCTAATTTGATGTTGAACCATTTGAGGAAGACAAATTGTTTTCCAATGCTAAACCACTTTGCATTCCTACCAACAGTATATAAATGTTCAATTTCTCCACACCTCACCAATACTTTTTTTTATCTTTCATTATAGCCATCCCAGTGGATGTGAAATGGGTATCTCAATATGGTTTTGATTTGCTTTTCCCTAATGGCTAGTGATATTGAGCATCAATCTCTTCCTGTGTTTATTGACCATGTGTATATGTTCTTTGAATAAATAATCTATTCAGATCCTTTGCCCATTTTTAATTGTCTTTTCATGATTGAGTTTCAAGAGTTTTTTTATATTCTAGATATAAATGCTTTACCAGATGTATGATTTGCATATTTTTCCTCATTTTATGGATTGTCTTTTTACTTTCTTGATAGTTCTTTTGAAGCACAAAAGCTTTTAATTTTGATGATGTCCAGTTTATCTAATTTTTCTTTTGTTGCTCTTATAAATGTGATTTGAAACTGACATCCATGGGAAGCCTCATGGAACATAAATAAGATTATTTCTCCTTTATTTTAAATTATTGTATTTTCATAAGTGATTTGCCTACTATATTTTCAGTCAAGAGAAGAGAGCAGAAAGCAGGCTCTCGCAGCTAAGAGAGAGAAAAGAAAAGAGAAGAGAAAAAAGAAAAAAGAGGAACAGAAAAGGAAGCAGGAAGAAGATGAAGAAAACAAACCTAAGGAGAATTCAGAACTACCAGAAGATGAAGATGAAGAGGAGAATGATGAAGATGGTAAGAAATGACCTATCTGAGTTAGTGATAAAATTCTGTTGTGCTTATCAACTGCATTTTGAGTGCTTCTTGTTTTCGTTATCTATAGTTGCTGTTACTTTAATATGAAATTAATACTTTTATAGTATTTCTGAATATTTTACATTGTAAAGTGATACGGGAAACAGAAGGGGAAGGTAAACACATAATTCAAAGTTTAATTGTAATTTAAAGTAGAACATTGTTTGTCCTATAATGATGCAGTAAAAAACTGGTTTTACCAGCTAGTTTTCATGTTCTTCCCTACTCTTTCCTCCTCCAATTGGAAAATGGGGAGAGGTCTAGCTTCTCAAATTTTTTTTTTAAAGATTTATTTATTTATACATGCAAGAACTAGGGTATAGGCCAGAGTTGTGGGGTGGGGGGTGAAAGGATTCATCAGAGACAGAGTGGGGAGCAGAACAGGCAGATCCACTTTAGTACACTGCTGAGGGGAGCAACAGGCAAGTCAGGAGAGGTCTACTGTGCCATGTGGGTAGCTCCCTGGCCAGGAATCAAACTGGTGCTGCAGTGGCTGCAGAGAGCTTCATAGGCTGTGTGTTAACCCCTTGCACCACCAGGGAGTCCCTAGTTTCTCATTACTTTCAAGTTGTTATTGTACCATCTGGCAGTGCTTGTAGTAGGCGAATAACCTCACTCTAATTCTAAAATATTATTTGAAAAATTTATTAAATTCAAACTGTATTGTGATTTTTGGTTAGTTCATGAGACTGCCGCTTCATATCTTAAAGAGGTTAATGGTGTATATGATTTGTGTCAAGTTAGACATCTAAATATGACATAGTATATTTGTTCTTTATTTGTTTCTTTATTTACTAGTGAATACTAGAGAAAGGAAAATAGGGCCTAAGGGATAGAGTTGTGAATTTTTAGGTATATTATATCATGATTTATTTTGAGAATTTTTAAGTTCTGTTGCTCTCAGTGTGGTTTTTATTGTTTTTGGTCATTTCAGTGGAGCAAGAAGTTCCCATAGAACCTCCTAGTGCAACCACCACCACCACAATTGGAATCTCTGCAACATCTGCAACCTTCACAAATGTATTTGGGAAAAAAAGAGCCAACGTAGTGACAACACCCAGTACCAATCGGAAAAACAAGAAGAACAAAATAAAAGAGACCCCTCCCACTGCACATTTAATATTACCAGAACAACATATATCTTTAGCACAGCAAAAGACAGATAAAAGTAAAATAAATGGAGAACCCAGAGGTGGTGGTGCAGGTGGAAATAGTGATTCAGATAACCTGGACAGCACAGATTGCAATAGTGAGAGTAGCAGTGGTGGTAAAAGCCAAGAGTTAAATTTTACTATGGATATGAATTCCTCTAGTGATAAGAGATATTCCACACTGCTACTCCAGTCCCAAGATGAAAAGTCAAATACTGCCACTTCCAAACCTCAAACACGGTAAGTTTTTCTACTTGGTTAACTTTGCATCCACCTTTTCTTTATCATGCCTGGAACAAGAATTTGAAGTACATTCTCTAAGCCCAAGTTGTATTAAAACAGTTTAAGTCTACCACATTATCTATCTTGAGTATTCAAAGGTAAAATTCACCTGTGTCCTTATAATCATGTCCCAGTTATGGAATGATATTAGAAATTTTTATGATTTAATTTTGAAATTAAAATATTAGCATACTTTGATTGTAACTATTATTGATTATGGGTTCCAACTTTTGACTTTTGAATCCATTTTAATACTAAAATAGATTAACTCTATCCTGTTTCTATTTTTCTGAATTTTGGTGATTAAATATGCCAACTTTGAATTAAAATATTTTGGTATAACTTAATCTATTAAATAATAGTCTCAAGTTTCTGCCTTAAAATTTATCTTTAATTTTTATTTACTTTATTGATATTTCTCACTTTTCAGACTTGAAGGTGAAGTGAATTCTAATTCTTTATCAACTGGCTACAAGTCGGTGTCATTGCCATTAAGCTCTCCAAACATAAAGCTGAATCTGACTAGCCCTAAAAGGGGACAAAAAAGAGAAGAAGGGTGGAAAGAAGTTGTACGAAGGTAAGAATTATTAGTCTCATCTTTTACTTTCACATATTTATTTTCCTTTTGCAAGAAGATTCAATTAATGAATAATTTGAATATGGTTATTATTTTAAACTGTAGTGTCATGCTAAATCCACAGTAGCCTAAAGCAATGTGTAAATTTTGTATACATATTTTATGTGACACACAAATGTTGGCTTTTGAATTTTAAAAAATTATTAAAACAAGATATACAAAAGTTTCTATATAAACCATACAAAATGGCTCAAGCTTCTTTAAGAGAAGATTCTATACTAAACAGCAAAGACAATATTTTAGTGAGGGCTCTGATTTTTAATTGATAGTCCCATTTTGATTCAAAGAGTCAAGCTTTTCCATCTACCTAGTGTTTAAGTAAAGTTAAAATTGGCTGGAGAACATACGGTTTTAACCAGTGCAATTAGATCAATATGAAACAAGTAAGGAGCTCATAATTTAATAAAACTACCTTCTTCCTCAAGAAAATAAAATAAAGCCACCCACACCCCTGTAGATAATCCTGACAGCTGCCTTCATTATAGTGTTTTTTACTTAAACTGTAGTGTAAGAAATTAATAAAAGCAGAAGAGAGCCCTTTGCTTTTAAACGTCTCTCACAGTTCAGATGATACTTATACCCTCTGCTCATGCAATTCAGCAGGAAAAACATAAATTTAATAATGTGCATTTAATAACCAAAGAATTCATAAGTTTGAGCTTTTATTCTATGATGTTTCTAAGAATATGTCCACTACATTCAAACAAGAAAGAAAAATCTTGGCCAAACTAGAGAAACAATACACACTCGACAATCAGATCAATTTTATCTATTTATTTATTTATTTATTTTAAAAGATTTATTTATTTATTTGTTTGTTTATTTATACAAGCACTGGGTACAGTCAGAAGCGGGAAAGGGTGAGAGAATTCACCAGAGCCAGAGCGGGGAGCAGAGCAGGCAGAAGGACCGAAGTACACTGCTGAGGGGAGCAGCGGGCGGCAGGAGAGGTCTGCGCGCCATGTGGGACCCCTCCTCTGGTGGCCAGGGAACAGCCGGGGATTGAACCGGCACCGCAGAGGCTGCGGGCAGCTTCGCAACCCAGCACTCAACCGCTGCGCCACCGGGGAGGCCCAATCAGATCAATTTAAATGTTACTCATGAAATATTGGGCCTTCCTGGTGGCACAGGGGTCAAAGTCAACATTGTCAAGCTGTCATTAGCCACTGCGGCGCAAGTTCAATCCCTGGCCAGGGAGCTACTCACGTGGTGCAGCAGACCTCTCCTGTCTTACCCCCTGCTCCCTCAACAATATATTTCAGTAGATCAGCCTGTTCTGCTCCCCACTCTATCTCTGGTGAATCCTCTGACCTCCCTTTACCTCTGTTCTACACCCCAGTTCTTGTATGCATAAATCTTTAAAAAAAAATCATGAAATATAGCCTAGCCATGCTCTACTTTTCAGGATAGATGAATATATTCTTCCTAGCTTGTCTACATTAAGGTGACAGATTTTGATCGTGAGACATACTTTAGTGATTGCCACTGAGCATTCATCTGGAAGAAATAGTTCCAGTTTAAAGGTTCCTCCCTCAAAGTGGGGAATCCTGGGATTCAGCGACAAGCATGTGAAAGTCATAAATGTTACTCTCATCTGATTCTGCTTTAATCTTGAGAACTGGTTCTGCCAACACACACTTTTCTTTGATAATCCTGTGGGGCACCCCAGGCATCTTGTCAAATCCTAAGACTTAACTTCTGGTCTTCTCTCTGACTCTGCTTGCCTCATTCACAGGTGGAGTGCCACACTTAAATTTTATGAGTTGAGTTTTGTGTAGTTTAAATCTGAGGCTTTATTTATTTGTTGCTGAGTATAAGTTGATGGTACTGATGAGCTAGCCTGTTACCCAATATGGAGTTCAATCACACTCATACTCATTTTAATTTAGAAAGAATCAATACATTGCAGTTTAGATAATGTGCTCTTTTGGGTGAATTTGTAGGGCTTTGGAGGGAGTCGTTTGTTTTGAAGATTTTTAATTTTTAATTTTTTTATTTATGCATACAAGAGAGCTGGGGTATAGGCCAGAGGTGCGGAAGGCAGAGTGAGAGGATTCACCAGAGACAGAGCAGGGAGCAGAATAGGCAGATTTACTGAAATACCGTGCTGAGGGGAGCAGCAGGCAAGACAAGAGAGGTCTGCTTTGCCATGTGGGTTAGCTCCCTGGGGATCGAACTCATGCTGCAGTGGTTGGCAATAGCTTCATAGTGTTGAGACTTAATCCCTTGCGTCACCAGTGAGGCCCTTGGGTAGATTTGAATGCTTACATCATCAGTGATTTAAGTACAATTTTTATTTTAAATAGCAATTTATATCCTTACTAAATTAAGCTCAATATAAGAGGTCAGTTTCTAAAATAAAAACATCTAATAATAATTTGCTCTTTGAAATTTGAGAAACATTACAGGTCCCCATGAGCATACTACTGAGATTTAATAAAGATATTTACAATCTATTTAGTAAAGGTATTTACTATTCAAATTACTTTCCTAAGCTCATGTGTAGTCTTCATTTTATAGGTCAAAGAAATTGTCTGTTCCAGCCTCTGTGGTTTCCAGGATAATGGGAAGAGGAGGATGTAATATCACTGCAATACAAGACGTTACTGGTGCCCATATTGATGTGGATAAACAAAAAGATAAGAATGGAGAGAGAATGATCACAATTAGGTAATTGTGGAAAATGTATATTCCTAGTTCAGTGTAGTAACCAAATTTTATAAGAAGCATACTTTGTTAAGTGTGATACAATCAAGAATTTTATTTGATGGTTAAAATTACCTGACTTTTTACGTTTTTTTTTTTTTTTTTTTTTTTTTTTTTTGCTTTATGTTTTTTCATCAGGGGTGGTACTGAATCAACAAGATATGCAGTTCAACTTATCAATGCACTTATTCAAGATCCAGCTAAGGAACTAGAAGACTTGATACCTAAAAATCATATCAGAACACCTGCCAGTACCAAATCCATCCATGCAAACTTCTCATCTGGAGTAGGCACCACAGCAGCTTCCAGTAAAAATGCATTTCCCTTGGGTGCTCCAGCTCTTGTGACTTCACAGGCAACAACATTATCTACGTTCCAGCCTCCTAATAAACTTAATAAGAACGTTCCAACAAATGTACGTTCTTCTTTCCCAGTCTCCCTACCCTTAGCTTATCCCCACCCTCATTTTGCCCTGCTGGCTGCGCAAACTATGCAACAGATACGGCATCCACGCTTACCCATGGCCCAGTTTGGAGGAAGCTTTTCACCCTCTCCTAACACTTGGGGACCATTTCCAGTGAGACCTGTGAATCCTGGCAACACCAATAGCTCTCCAAAGCATAATAATACATGCCGTCTACCTAACCAGAATGGGACTGTTTTATCCTCAGAGTCTGCTGGACTAGCTACTGCCAGTTGTCCTATCACTGTCTCTTCTGTAGTTGCTGCCAGTCAACAACTATGTGTGACTAATACCCGGACTCCTTCATCAGTCAGAAAGCAGTTGTTTGCCTGTGTGCCTAAGACAAGTCCTCCATCAACAGTGATCTCTTCTGTGACAAGCACTTGTTCTTCCCTGCCTTCCGTCTCCTCTGCACCTGTCACTAGTGGGCAAGTTCCCACAACATTTCTACCTGCAAATACACCGCAAGCACAACTTTCTTCACAAAAGATGGAGTCTTTCTCTGCCATGCCACCCCCCAAAGAGAAAGTGTCCACACAGGATCAACCCATGGCAAACCTCTGTACCCCATCTTCTACTGGAAATAGTTGCAGTAACTCTGCCAGCAACACCCCAGGAGCTCCAGAAACTCACTCATCCAGTAGTCCCACTCCTCCCTCCAATAACACACAAGAGGAGGCAGAGCCATCCAGCGTGTCTGATTTAAGTCCTATGTCAACAATGCCTTTTTCATCTAACTCAGAACCTGCTTCGTTGACTTTGGCATCACCCAGATTGGTTGCTGCTGATAATCAGGACTCCAATAATTTACCTCAATTAGCTGTACCAGCACCTCGAGTTTCCCATCGAATGCAGCCCAGAGGTTCTTTTTACTCAGTGGTACCCAATGCAACTATACACCAGGATCCCCAGTCTATTTTTGTTACAAATCCACTACCTTTAACACCACCTCAAGGCCCACCAGCTGCAGTGCAGCTTTCATCAGCCATGAACATCATGAATGGTTCTCAGATGCACATTAATCCAGCAAATAAGTCTTTGCAGCCTACATTTGGCCCAGCCACACTTTTCAATCACTTCAGTAGTCTTTTTGATAGCAGTCAGGTTCCGGCTAACCAGGGCTGGGGAGATGGTCCGCTCTCCTCTCGGGTTGCTGCAGATGCCTCTTTCACTGTTCAGTCAGCGTTCCTGGGTAACTCTGTACTCGGACACTTGGAAAACGTGCACCCTGACAACTCCAAAGCACCTGGCTTCAGACCACCTTCCCAGCGAGTTTCTACTAGTCCAGTTGGTAAGTTATTATAACTATTACTGCATTTTATTTTGGGATTCTAATGATTGCTTAGTGGACAAAAAGTAGCTGCAAGTAAATACATATTATGAACTGCTTTATATTCTTTATATAATCCTTTTGTCCTTTGTAGCAAGAAGGTTACACTTTATTATGTCAGTTCATTTTCTTGGAATTGGTGTAAGATGATATTAATGAAAAAAGACTTGTAAAATGCTTCAAGAGTTCCAAGTATACATTTTTAAATCATAGTGATTCGGGCCTCCCCTGGTGGCACAGCGGTTGAGCGCTGGGTTGCGAGGCAGCCTCTGCAGCTCCAGTTCGATCCCCGGCCACCGGCGAGGGTCCCACCAAAAAAAATAAATAAATAAAATAAAATCATAGTGATTCATTTACATTTCTCAGATTTAAAAAGTGAGTTACAAAATTGTAGGCGCCAGTCCATAATCTGTATTGTTCTTTGTGTTCAGTCTTGGGTGCTCAGATTGGATATTAAAAGATCTTCTTTAATAGTACTCTATATTATTTACATTCAGTGGAGCTGTTTGAAGAGATCTGGTCATTTGTTGTCTCCTGTTTTTAAAAGACAAATTTAGACTTGGTTGTTAGTTTCTCAAAATTAAAAATTAGCTGCTTGAGGCATTAAAAGAAAGATACAGAATGAAAAAATAGGAAAAAAAATTAAAATTAAAACTTAGGGCCTCCCCGGTGGCACAGCAGTTGAGCGCTGGGCTGCAAAGCTGCCCACAGCCTCTGCAGCACCGGTTCGATCCCTGGCCACTGGCGAGGGTCCCACATGGCGCGCAGACCTCTCCTGCCATGCCCGCTGCTTCCCTCAGTAGTGTACTTTGTCAGTCTGCCTGTTCTGCTCCCGGCTCTGGCTCTGGTGAATTCTCTCACCTTCCTGCACACGCACCTCTGGCCTGTACCCCAGTTCTCGTATGCATAAATAAATAAATCTTTTAAAAAGAGAGAGAGAGATAAGGCTAGTGTTAGCTTAGAGATATTTGGAAAACCAGAACCTATTTTCCAGAATCTTTTAAAAGTCCAATTTTATTTATTTATTTGTTTGTTTGTTTGTTTGTTTTAAAGATTTATTTATACAAGCACTGGGTACAGTCAGAAGTGCGGGAGGGTGAGAGAATTCACCGGAGCCAGAGCGGGGAACAGAACAGGCAGACTGACAAAGTAGACTGCTGAGGGGAGCAGCGGGCATGGCAGGAGAGGTCTGCGTGCCATGTGGGACCCTTGCCAACGGCCGGGGATCCAACCGGCGTTGCAGAGGCTACGGGCAGCTTTGCAGCCCAGCGCTCAACCTCTGCCCCAGCAGGGAGGCCCTAAAAGCCCAATTTTAATTAATTTTGTGCTATTCTGAAAAACAGATGATAAATTGTGACTTAGAATGGTAAGAAGCATTGTTGCCACTTAACTTTTGTTTTTAACTTTTTTATTAAGGTAATTTTGATTTATAGCACTTATATAATTTAGGTGTATGGATTCAAACATACCATTTCAGATGTATGATTATCACATCTATGCCTACCATCTATCACATCCATGCCTACCATCAACGCACACATAATCCTCCAGCATAGTCCATTGGGCTGCTTCTCCCCTTTGCTTCCCATCCCTCACCTCCTCCTCTAACAGCCTGAATTCTGCAGTCAGGTTTCTAGGGTTTGTTTTGGTTTAGTTTTTGTCTGTTTCTTTATATTCTATATGTGAGTGAAATTATCTAGTATCTCTCTTTCTCCTGATTTATTTTGCTTAGCATAATCCCCTCTGGTTCCACTGATATCAGAAACAGCAAGATTTCATCTTTTTTTGTTATAGCTGAGCAGTATTCCATTGTATATATGTGCCAAATCTTTTTTTCAATTACTTAAAGGGACTTATTTTATTGAGGCAACAATGGTTATAATGCTGCATATGATTGAGATAGTAACATACCCTCCAGGTGTATGTCACTACACCACCCATAGTCCATTGTACTCCCTCCTATTATGCATCCTGCCTCCCACTCTGGTAGCCTCAGTTCTCCTGTCAGATTTCTAAAGTTTGTTACTGTTTTAGTTTTATCTAGCCTTTTGTTTTGTTCCTCTCTATTTCACAATTAAGTGACACCTTCTGGTGTATGTCTTTCTCCTTCTGACTTATGTTGCTTAGCATAATCCCCCTCCAGTTCCACCCATGTTAACACAAATGTAAGAGTCTTTTTTATAGCCACGAAGTATTCCATTATGTATATTCCCACATCTCCCTAATATGTCTTTGGGCACTTAGGTTGTTTCCTTGACTTTGCTATTGTAAATAATGCTGCAGTGAATACAAGGATGGGTGGGTGTATCCCTTTAAATTAGTGTCTTTGCATTTTTTTTGGTAGGTGTAGAATTGCTAGATCATATAATAAATCTGTTTTTAATATTTTGAGAAACCTCCTTACTGTTTTCCATAGGGGCTGGACAGTCTGCATCCCCACCAACTATACAGGGTTCCTTTTTCTCCTTTCTGGTCTTTGATATGGGCCCCTCTCAGAGTGTGAGGTGGTATCTTTTTGTGGTTTTTATTTGCATTTTCCTGATGACAGGTGATGATGAGCATTTATTCATGTGCCTGTAGGTCACATGTATGTCTTCTTTCAAAATATTTTAACTTTTCATTTTAGGGAAACTGGGAGAGGTTTTTCAGAGGCCTTAAGGGTGAAGGAATTTAGTCGGGGTCATTGCCTAGCTCAGGCTGTGTAGAAAGCATTAATCCTTGACTTACGAATTTAGAGTGCCTTAAGCAGAGTTTGACTTTAGATCTCTCATGTTCCAATATTTAAGCTCTTTGTACTTCACATATAGCATCTCAGAAGATGTGCAATTATAAATTTCTGGGAAAAAAAAGGTCAAGGAAATTACCTACTTAGTTTATTAGAAAACAAGGGTTGGGGATCTTAATTATCCAAATCTATAACTTCAAAATTATTTATTGCTAATGAAAAACAGTAACTTTAAAATGCAAGCATGAATCCTTACCTTCCTGCTGGAATCCAGGATTTATATACATGACCTCCTTCTTCTTAACTGGTTTATTTTGTTGATTTCTCTTCTTTGGTGGATATTGTTTATTCTCCTGGATTATGGGTAAAAAATATTGATATTTAAGATGGGAAAGGAAATTTGGAACCCTCAAACACTACTGGTAGAAATTTAAAATGGTAAAGAATTTAGAAAAAAGTTTGATAATTCTTCAAAAGTTAAACAGTTATCATATGATTAGTAATTCTATCTACGTACACAGATGTTCATGGCAGCATTAATCATAAGAACCAAAAAGTGGAAAAAACCAGTGTCCATCTGCTGATAAATGGAAAAACAAAATGTGTTGCACCTATATAATGGTGTATTATTTGGCACTAAATAGAAATGAAGTGCTGATTTATACTAAGTGAAAGAAGCCGGTCACAAAACAACAAATATCGTATGGTTCCATTTGTATGAAATTTCCAGAATAAATAGGCAAATCTGTAAAGATAGAAAGTATATTAGGGCCTCCCCGGTGGCGCAGCGGTTGAGCGCTGGGTTGCGAAGCTGCCCGCAGCCTCTGCAGCGCCGGTTCGATCCCCAGCTGCTCCCCGGCCACCTGAGGAGGGTCCCACATGGCATGCAGACCTCTCCTGCCTCCCGCTGCTCCCCTCAGCAGTGTACTTCGGTCCTTCTGCCTGCTCTGCTCCCCGCTCTGGCTCTGGTGAATTCTCTCACCCTCCCGCACTTCTGACTGTACCCAGTGCTTGTATAAATAAATAAATAAATCTTTAAAAAAAAAAAATACAAATAAACATGGACCTCATTTATTAAAAAAAAAAAAAAAAAGAAAGTATATTAGCAGTTGCTTAAAGGTAGGGGTACAGAGCAAAGAAAGATGGGGAATGACAGATAATGGATACAATCTTTTAGGGAAGACAAAAAAAAAGTGTTTGTGGTGATGGTCACACAATCCTGTGAATATGCTTAAAGTCTTTTGAATTGGATACTTTAAATGGATGAATAAGCCCTGCTTGTAAACAGTTTTGACAATTTAAGAATTTCCACATAAGGGAAAGCAAGAAAATATCAGTGGGTACCATTTAGTCGTAACATGCATTTCCCCCCATGCCCAGGGAAAACTCTGAGATTATCCTGAACATTACTCCAAGTCACTGTCATTCTTGAACATTGGGCTCATTTTTTCATATCTACTGCTGTTTGGTAATATTCTTCCTAACTATAAGAAAGAAAAATGGGGGCTCCCTGGTGGCGCAGGCGGTTGAGCACAGCGCTGTGAAGCTGTCCGCAGCCTCTTGCAGTGTAGGTTCTATCCAGGCCGGCCAGGGAGATACCCACATGGTGCGGCAGACCTCTCCTGTCTTGCCCAACTGCTCCTCTCAGCAGAGTATTTCAGTTAATCTGCCTGTTCTGCTCCCCACTCAGTCTCTGGTGAATCCTCTCACACTCCCATACATCTGGCCTGTTCCCCAGTTCTTGTATAAATAAATCTTTTTTAAAAAAAAGAAATAAAAATGGGTTTTACATAAGGTATGACATAAATGGATTCATTTTTTTTTTTAATAGAGGCATGTTTTATTTATTTATTTGTTTGTTTGTTTTGTTTATACATGCACTGGGTACAGTCAGAAGCGCGGGAGGGTGAGAGAATTCACCAGAGCCAGAGTGGGGAGCAGAGCAGGCAGAAGGACTGAAGTACACTGCTGAGGGGAGCAGCGGGTGGCAGGAGAGGTCTGTGCACCATGTGGGACGGGACCCTCCTCCAGTGGCCGGGGAGCAGCCGGGGATCGAACCGGCGCCGCAGAGGCTGCGGGCAGCTTCGCAACCGCTGCGCCACCGGGGAGGCCCTAAATGGATTCATTTTGCTATGATCTACAAAAGTAAATAGCATGCTTTCTTTTATTTATTTATTTTTTTCATTTAAGCAGTTTTTAATGAAAGTTGTATATAAGACTATTTTATTCCTGCATCTTCTCAATTGTTTCTTCCTTGTATTTGCCCTTTTCCTTTCCTACTTGGCGAGATTTGGCTTTGCGTTCTAGGATCTTTTTGCGGTCTTTGTCCAGCTTTAGTCTAGTGATAACCACCTTACTGGGGTGAATGCCCACATGAACAGTTGTGCCATTTGCCTTCTCCCGCTGCACTCTTTCAATGTAGATGACATATTTCTTCCTGTAAACCTGGACTACTTTGCCAATTTGCTGTCCTTTATAATGTCCCCGAACAACCTGAACTTCATCATCTTTCCGAATGGGCATGGATCGGACATTGTACTTCTGCCTCAGCTCTTTGGATAGAGGAGAAGACATGATCTTCCTACGAATGTGGGATGGCGCATTGAAATGCCTTTTACGATTCTTGCTCCGGTCAGAAGTCACAAAGGGATTGAACTTCATTTTGGCCGCCGGTGCTCCAGCGATGGCCGCAAAAGCATGCTTTCTTTTAAAAAAGGAATGATGTAAACCTTGGACTTTGGACTTTAACACCTTAGCTAATTAAATGTCTCGGACCTGTTTTATTTCAGGGTTACCATCTATTGACCCATCAGGCAGCTCCCCGTCCTCCTCTTCTGCTCCTCTGACAAGTTTTTCCGGCATACCAGGAACTCGGGTATTCCTGCAAGGGCCAGCTCCTATTGGGACTCCCAGTTTCAACAGACAACATTTTTCTCCCCATCCTTGGACAAGTGCTTCAAACTCATGTAGGAATACTGGAGGAAATCTTCCAAAGAGTCTTGAAAAAGTTATTAACTGTTTGTTTCAGGGAAATCTCTATTATAATTTAGTAAACTAAATGGTATGCGGATACCCACGGTTTGTATTGCAGTCATGTTAAAAGTTGTTGATCATTTGTAGGATAGAAAGCTTGAGAAGGGTCAAGCTACTCTTCTGAGCCAAGCCATAAATATCTACGATAGGACTTGGATCAAAAAAGAAATACTACAAGTAGCTTTTATAAAAGAACCCTTTGGAAGAAGTATTGTGAAATAATTTCTTAAATCTGAAAATAAGTTGAATTTATATATTTGGTAATATTGATAGGATTGAGTTCTAATTTTTGCATTTTAGGAAATTATATTATTGCTATTGTTAGTCAAAGGAGTCCTGTGTTCTGACCATTTATTTCAATATTTAGAACAGTTGAAGTTCTGAAAGGACTTGAATAGGATTTAATTTTTTTTTTAAAGGAGCATCATGAGGTAGTCAGTGAATATTGGCCCTGTTGACAAGGAGAACTACCCAGTATTACCTGAGAGTTTCATTAAGAAATGAAATTTGTGAATTGAATCCCTTGATACTTTGTTAATATTTAACCTTCCTTCATTATGGGAAAAGGGGCTGTAGAAAAGGAAGAAGAAAGACAGTTAAGTGTAGAAAGCCACCAACTATTTTCTAGACAACATACTTGGTGGTGTGCAAACATTGCCACCTTTAAGTTAAGATTGAAGATAGATGTTTTGAGAAAATTTAGAACTAGAATAACAGCATAGCCTTCCTTTCTAGTCACATTTAGTTCATTGTGAAAAAATTTTAGACGATTTTTATGCTTATTGTAGGCATAAGTAGTATAGAAAATGTTTATAGAGATTATATATTTTTAGAATGATATAAAATGAAATTTTTCTTTATAGAACCTATGTTGTGGAATAGATCTTTCCAACAAGGTTTCTCATATTCTTATAATTTTTATATGTAATAAAACAATAGAGAAATATTTTGTCACCAGGTGACTCTCCTATTCCATCTGTTTCTTCGGGATCATCTTCACCTCTTTCAGCCACTTCTGCCCCACCAACATTGGGACAACCTAAAGGAGGCAGTGCCAGTCAGGATCGAAAGATACCTCCTCCCATTGGAACAGAGAGACTAGCCCGGATTCGGCAAGGAGGGTCTGTCACACAAGCCCCTGTGGGGACCAGTTTTGTTGCTCCTGTTGGACACAGTGGAATCTGGTCATTTGGTGTCAACGCTATGTCAGGTACAGTTGCCTTGCCTTCCATTTTGTCTGGAGGAATATCTTAAGTAAGTTGTATGATTTTGCCATTAAAACAGAGTTCCTTAAAAATAAAACAAGGCAGGGGTGGAGGGAGGACAAAACAAAACTTAGTTCCTATGCTTGTCAGTGAAGAGCGTTCATACCTTTGAAGAATTGAATCCAGTCTCAGAATGTGGAATATTAATTGTGGGACATAATAATATATGTAAAAACTATAATAATAGTATATAATAAAATAGAGTTGATTAGAAGTAAAAGGTGCAAAGTATATTCTTTTTCCTCAAGCCTTCCAGTGTACAAAAGGGGACAAATCCTTTTAGAAACCATTTAATCTTTTGAATGACAAGGTAGAATGTTTGGGGTATTCAGATTACTTCATTCAGTTTTCTAGGAACTTGCTTTTTAGTTTGCAGAGATTGTCATGATTGTGCTCTGAGTTCTTCAGTGGAATGATCTTGATAAAAATGAATGTGAAAAAAGATAAAATGGTAATGTTGTTATTTTATCCAAAAAAATATCAAACCCTGTTCTCAATTCTTCTTTCCAGAAGGTTTATCGGGTTGGTCACAGTCTGTAATAGGGAACCATCCAATGCATCAACAGTTATCAGACCCAAGCACATTCTCCCAGCATCAACCAATGGAGAGAGATGATTCTGGAATGGTAGCCCCCTCTAACATTTTCCATCAGCCTATGGCAAGCAGTTTTGTGGATTTTTCTAAAGTGAGTTGACAAACATCATTGTAACTTGTCCAACACTTTCCCAATCAATGTAGTCACACTGGTGACTAAGGAACAGTTTATATTGAATAATTATATTGAATAGTTTATATATCAATAATTTTCCCTTTTGGTGTAACTAGTTTGTTTCCACAACTTTGCCAGATCTTTTGTCCAATTTCAAAAGTGGTGCTATGTTGTACACAAAACTTTGTCCTCAAACTATCCTGAAGATGCCCCAATCCTCCAAAAGAACCAGAGATTTGGGTTTTGCTGCTTTGTGTTTTGTTGCAAGAGATTTGAAGGAGGCTTCTGCCCTTCTACAAAGCTGACTATGAACTCTCCAATGCCCTCTTCTTTGCTCTGAGAGCTTGGCTGGTGTAAAGTTAGATTATGGCCCTAAGCAGTTATACAGAATTCCCCTTTTCTTCTTAGCACAAGCTTATTAGTGAAACTGAAATTAGGAAAGTTGAGAAATGATATGTGTTCATCAAATTTGGGAAATTTTCTGATAATTTGATACTGAATTTCGTTGTGTTTTCCTCTTCTCATTGAAGAGAATGTTCCCTGATGCAGATAGCCACTTTTGATTTCTCAACACATTACAGTGTTGTACTTACAGGATCCTCTGGATTTCTTTGAATGAAGGAAAATTAGAGAGATTTAAGCTGGTATTATGGAATCATCGTTTATAATTACTTCATGATTAAACCTTTCTGCTGTTTTAGGGTCTACCAATTTCCATGTATGGAGGCACCATAATACCCTCTCATCCTCAGCTTGCTGATGTTCCAGGAGGCCCTCTGTTTAATGGACTTCACAACCCAGATCCTGCTTGGAACCCTATGATAAAAGTTATTCAAAATTCAACAGAATGCACTGATGCCCAGCAGGTAAAATGGACTTAATGGTTTTTGTTTTTCAGATTTATTGTGTCATTCTTTTAATTCTTTGGGTAGTACGAGTTCTGAATATTAAGTCATGACATCTGACCACTTGATCTGAATTAAGTTTTTCAATATCATGATACTACTAAACATTTTATTTCATTGTATATATATTCTTCCTAGGCAGAAACAGTGAATTGCCATTGCATTTATATATTCATTTTGTAAATGTTAAAGATTCCTAATTAGAAATTCCAATTTTTCCTCCCCCTTTTCAGATTTGGCCTGGCACGTGGGCACCTCATATTGGAAACATGCATCTCAAATATGTCAACTAAGTTAGAAGGTCTTACTCTTTAGCCTTGTTTGAGAAACCTATGACCTTGGAAGAACCCTGGGGATTTTTTTTTTTTTAATGTGCCTAACTAAGAAATTTTCTCTGAGGCTTTAGCAATGGAAATTTGATTGACCATTGTCTAAGAACAATGTGATTTCCTATCCATCTGATTATGTTCTCTGGTTAGTTTAGCCATTTTGAACTTAGTGCTTTTGGCTAAACATACTGAATGCTACTTGTATGCAGAAGAGAATTAGATGATTACATGTTTCAACCTTTTAGGGTGGTAAATACATGTACAATTGTTTACATACTTAAAAGGAAAAAGTTGAGTAAATTTCTTGTCGTATAGTGGCTCTACTTAATGTAGCCTGTATTAATGTGAAATATTTACCAGAATATTCAATAAAAAGATGAACAGTATTTAGAAGTGGGGTGTGATCCTTTCAGTGGTCATGCAGGTACCACCCAATTCACAATCATACTGAACCATATTGAATATTATTTATCACAGTTTACACTTTAGACGCCATTCTTAGGCAGCCTTGAAAAAAGCACTTCTCAGACTAGTTCTACTGAGTCTGTGTTAAACATTCCTTATTCTCTTCCCTATCATTTTATTATTATAAGTGAGAAAGTTTCAAGTCCCTGCAACTTATCTGGCTTTAGCAGATAGGCCATTGATAGGTTTGACTCTTTATAGTTTGAGAGTATGTGAACAAAAGCAATTCAGTCAGATAGCACTCATCAAACTTAGGGATACCCAGCTCATCAACTTCAGGTTCATTCTGTGCTTTCTGACTTGTTAACCTAAAGATTTATTTGGTTATAGGTGTTTTAAGTTTTACCTGGGTTAGGACATGGGAGGGGTAAAGGTGACTCCTATAACTGTTGTATTATTGAAACAGCTGAGTAATGTTAATAAATATGTGACTAATTCTGGGCTTAGTTCCATGGCCCCAGGTATAAAGAACCAATATATTTAACAAGCTAAACACAGGAACACTGGACTGGATTGCTTTGGCCAAACTATCTGATGCAATAGAGAAGGAAAAACTATCCCACTGAAAAGAACCGTCATCAACTTGATCATGTTTTAATGTAGTAGAATTTCCTTGTCTTAGGTACAGACAATCTGAAAAGGTCAACGAGAAAATGTTTCAGGCTGATACAAAAGCCAAAATACCTATCAGGGGTAAAGAAGGATACACAAAAAAATAGAAACTAGAAGCAGAACCACACAAGCAGCACTCATGCCAACAAGGGTTCTTAATCTTCTCTGCCTGGTTCCTAAAGCAAGCCCTAGATCAGACATACCATGCTTGTTTTGTGTTAGACATACCTGATTCTTTGTCTTCTGTATCATTTTATATTTCAGCTCATTTTTAATGAATTCAGAAAGTATCACTAGTGTTGTAGCTACTTCCTCTATAGTGTTTGATAACCATGTCAGGTATTTTCAAGTGACCCCTTACCTTGAAGGGGACAAAAGACCCTTGCATCACCTACATATCTTGCTGTTTTCACTTGCTACTAGTCAAAAAAAATCACCTAATGGTGAAACGATTGAAATTACTCTTAATGAAACATATGCTAGTGAGAGATAATATTAAGTTATTCAGTGGGATCAAAAGGTGAGTTTTGTTCTGTTTTAATTATCCACAGTGCATTTTAATTATGTATTTAATTCAAGAGGGTTTAGGCCTGTCATCTGCTCTCTGAGGGCATTAGGATAAGGAATTTTATCACAGGTCAGGAACTAAAACCCATGAGCAGAGGAGGTAATTATGAGAAGCCTCTACAGAGATTAGGAAGAAACGTGCTGTGCAGTTGAGAGTAGTTATTTAGGGTACCCTTCTCTGTGTCCTCTTATCAGCACTGCCTTCATTTCTACTTGGATCCCAATAACCTACTCCCTGCCCCGTTTTGCCTGCTATAATCTCTTCTTCCTCTGTCTTGCCTCTTCCTGGCATTACTTTACTGCTATTTTACCATCCTGAACCTTGGATTAAACGTAGCTCAGGTAAGAACTTAATTACTTTCAAATATATATAAGGGATTTGGGGGGAGGCAGCATGGGTACAGTGAAACAAGGGTCAGAAGCTTAAATTCTATTTTCATTTCTGCCACTTTAAGCTCTCTAGCTTCAGGAAAGTCATTTCTCATTTCTGAGCTTCAATTATCTCATCTGAAAATGAAATTGAACATAAATGAACTCAAGAGAGTCTCCTAGATCTCACAGGTTTTCTTATGAATTAGAATATAAAGTATGGGAATTCTGAAGCCAATGGAACATTTACATTGCTGAGATTTGAGAGCCCCTACCATTAGTTCTCACATGGAATCAAAAGCCTGCTCTGTGGAGACCACTAATGACTTTGAGCATTTAGTGGAGGCAGAAGAAAACCTTGCCTATCCATAGTGAGCCCTCGAATCATTAAGAAACATCCTGCTGGGGCATAGATCGTACCCATTGTGAATAACAGTTCTTTTAAGGAATGATTCTGTATCATCAAGATTCCTGGACCCACTTATTTAAAGTAGTGTTGAATGTAATAAAATTCCCACCACCAATAAAATTATTGCTGTTTTAAGACCCTTTAAACCTATTGTGGCTACAGTGTGCTGACTTGCCCTTTTATAGGCCAGTCTGCTTCCTTCAGTCCCTGCTCTCAAAGGGGAAATCCCATCAACTCAGCTAAGCAGACCAAAGAAGAGAGTTGGACAGCCAATGGGGTCCTCTCCTAACCAGAGGTAAGAAATCTCAGGAATTGGAACTGCAGTTTTCATCTATTCTTGTAGATTCTGACCAACTTCCTCCAAACTGCAAAATTAGTGCACAAAGGGACCACTCTTTTGGGGTTTTTTTTTTTTGTTTGTTTGCTTTTTATTTATTTATTTATGCATACAAGAACTGGGGTGTAGGCCAGAAGTGCAGGGAGGCGGGGAGAGAGGATTCACCAGAGACAGAGTGGGGAGCAGAACAGGTGGATCTACTGCAATACACTGCTGAGGGGAGCAGAGGGCGAGACAGGAGAGGTCTGCTGCCCTATGTGGGTCAACTCCCTGGCCAGGGATCAAACTCATGCTGCAGTGGGTGGAGATAGCTTGATAACACTGAGACTTTAACCCCAGCTCCACTAGGGAGGCCCAAGGGGACCAATCTTTGTTAGATGTAACTTCTAGAAAGGGAATAGCTGGTTGAATAATAGTTTCAAACCAAACAGAGAAAAGTACTTAGTATAAAACAGTACTTTCCCACTGTTTTACGACCTTTGGACCACACTGTAAACCTAGAAAGAGGCAAACAAGCCTGTAGGAAAACAGCTTCTGAACACCTTGTTCTCTAACTAGCCATAGATATCTTCCACCAAAAATGTGGCAGGTTATGACGTCTTCCCAGTGGACCTTGTCCTGGAGTGAGGGGACTCTAATAATGTTACATTTTCTATTCATCTTCAAAGATTTGTCACTATTTGCCAACAGGCAGTTTCCTTCACCTTCATTCTCTCCTGTTGGCAATGAGCATGAAAAAAGTGGTTTTATATAAACAAGTGTATTAAGTCCACCTCCAATAAAGGGCAGAAGCCTGGGCTTCAGAAACAGATTTGGAAAACAAGACCATGAATCTGATGAACTAATTGCAAACCTATTTTGTGATTACTTTTTACTTACCATTTTTGATCTTGATAATATTTGTGTGAGTCCCAAGTAATTTGCCTGGTAAGCAGAGACCTGATAGTCCCTTATTCAGGTTATATGGGCAGATGGGCCTGGGCATAGTTGTTGTTTTCTTTTAAGCTCCCATACACTTAATAGGTAACCATCACTGTTGATCCACTGATTTAAACTCTTGATTCTGCATCCAGGTTGCATGAATAATGAATCTGGTTTTCTCTCTAAAAGCCAACAACATATTCTCTAGTTCCCTAGCTCTTGGAGTACACAGGTATTAGACTTAGTACTTACTCTCCCAAGTCTTCCTGCCTCCTTTCATATCATATCACTGTACCAACATCAAAAAATCTTAAATCTAACCTAAGGCCACACTCTCTCCAGCCTTCCTTTCCTGGGAGATAAAAACCAAAGCCTCCCTGCCCTTTCTTAGTTTCCTGGGGTGGGTTAGCTGTGGCAGAGAGATCAAAGGACAGGCCTCTTTTATCCCCCAAACTTGACTCATCCTTCATAGTTGGGCCCAGGTCTCCATCCAGAAAGGACACCTCCTGGCCTGACCTTCCTGCTGTGCACTGGACCATCAGAGCACTTTCCATCTTGTACTGTAATTCATTAATGGGAGGCTGAACACAGCTGTGCTGAAGGGCACAGGTTTACTCAAGTTTAAATCTCAGCTTCCTCTCCTACAATATGTGACTTTAAACAAATCACCTCTCTGGGCTTTAGTTTCCTCCCTTGTAAAATGTGGCCAGTAATAGTGCTTTAATGTCCAAAATTGTTGAGAGAGATAGGAGTAAAGTGTGTCATAGGTCACCTGCCCCCAGCGCCCAGCTGGAAACAACCAATAGCAAGTTGGCAACGCTCGGGCAGTCAGGCCAACGAGGGTCTGGAGGCCAGGAGGGTCTGGAGGCCAGTGCAGGACCTGGGACTCCTTCCAGCTTCTATGCTAGCCTGGGCTTGCTCCCTCGCAGGTAGGGCGGGACCGTCGGGTTGAGTGACGGCGGGTGTCCCGCCCCGGGCGTGACGTCGTCCTGGTGTTGTTGCTGCGGCCGCACGTGGTCGACTGAGTCCGCCTCAGACTCAGCTGCGCTCAGCGTCCTCAGTACCAGCCGCTTGCATTCCTGCTCGTCCCGCTCGCTATGTCCACGTCCACGAGCTGCCCGATTCCCGGGGGCAGGGACCGACTGCCCGACTGCTACAGCACTACGCCGGGGGGCACGCTATACGCCACCACCCCGGGAGGTCAGCGGGCAGGGACGGGATCTGCAGGCAGCGCTGGCGAGCGCGCGCGCGTGCCGTGGCGGGGCGGGGGCCCGGGGCCGGGCGGTGTGAGACTTGGACTTGTCCACTGGCGCCTGTGCAGGTTGTATTTGGGGGGCTTGGGGGTTGTTGTGTGGAGCCGAAACTCAAGTTCCTAAAACTTCAGAGTGCTGCAACACAGCTCCTTCCGGGTGACTGGGCTGAAATCGCTGGGCTGGGTTCTGGCCACTTACTCATTGGCCCTCTCAGACTTTGGCGCCTGGGAGCAGGCACTGAGGCCCCATCTGACCGCAGCCTCAGGAACACACATTGGGTCTTGCCAAGCAGCTACCGCGGGACTGGGCAGTTGGAGGCAGGGACTTAGAGTCTTTGGGCTGGCTGGGCCAGCAGCCCCGGATCAGAAGATCCTGGGCTCCTGAACCAGGGGTTGCTGCCACGTGGAGGCGGAGGGAGGGGTAAGAGCAGGGCAGGACCTTTATGAGGACACAGAGTTCCTCTAGGCTGGGCTGAGCCCAATCGGACTTGGGAGGGGTCAGGGCTGAGCCTGAACTGGGACTTGGGAGGGGTCAGGTTAAGGACATTTTGTGCCTGTGTTTTACGGGGAACACAACTCCTTCCATCAGAGAATTAAAGCCCAGGTGGCAGGGTGAGTTTTGAAAAGCCTTCACATCTGTGGCTTCCTGATCTAGCTGAGGTGGAAGAGCTGGGCCCCACCAAGTAGACTAAAGCAGTCAAGTCCCACAGCCAGCATAACTGTACAGTGGCAGCCTGCCTAAAATCAAACCTGAGCTCTCAGTTTGGTGGTGCTCCTAGAACTAACCAGCTGGGATGCTCCATTTGCTTTATGGAGCTTAGCCACATCTTGTTCAGGTCCAAATGTGGCTGTGCAGGTTAGTTGGTTGAGATCCTGGCTAGGTTGCAGAGCCCTAACCTTTTAATATACAGGAACTGAGACTCTTGGGTCTCTAATAAAAGGCCTGCATCTAGAGCTCCAGACAGCTCTGTACCCAAATTGCTGCCTCTTACCTATATCCCTTGACAGGCACCAGGATCACCTACGACCGAAAGTTCCTGCTGGAGTGCAAGAACTCACCCATTGCCCGGACACCACCCTGCTGCCTCCCTCAGATTCCCGGGGTCACAACTCCTCCAACAGCCCCACCTTCCAAGCTGGAGGAGCTGAAGGAGCAGAAGGAGACAGAGGAAGAGATACCCGGTAAGGAAAGCAGGGCCTAAAATTTAAAAATTACTTCACTAGAGTGGGGCTTCTACTCCAGGAGGACTTTCTTCACCAATGCTGGGCTTGCAAACCCTCAGCCTGAAACAGTTCTTTTTTTCTCCAGATGACGCACAATTTGAAATGGACATCTAATCCAGTGCCGATGACTGTGTGTATGGAGTTAGAGGGATCCTTCATGCCGTTCCTGCCACCACCTCTTCCAGGGGTAGCCAAAGGCCAACTGGCCTCATCTAATCTGGAAGGGAGTGACTTGTTGGTTCTGGGCCTCCCTTAGTTCTGAGGCAGCTAGACCAGAGATAGGAGTGGGCAACTTGCCAAGCCCTTTGCTCTACTTTCTCTGTGGTCTGTAGGCACTCCTCCCAACCCCGAGCCCTCCATGCTTAAGGGCTGAGGCTAGGACTGGGGAATGGAGTATGTCACCTTCTGCTTAGTAAAGGTTCAAAGAAATGCCTTGGCTCCAGTGTCCTCAATGCTGATCTTCCATCTCAGTCATACAGCTGAGATGCCCCAGCTGGCCTAGTCAGGATCAGAGGTCCCAGGTCCCTCTCCATTGGGCCCACTTCCAGCAGCAAGTAGAGCCTGAAGCTATGGGGATAGGCTACAAGAGCTGCCAAACCATGAACAGTAATAGTCTAGCCCCTGCCAGGGACTGTCCCAGTCTTTCCAGGACGCAGCATTCCTGGAATTGGACTTTCCCGGCAGTCCTTCCCTAGCTATTCCAAAGCAGGAAGAGGTGGCGCCCAGCCTTCTACTGTCTCTCCGTGCCTTTTCTGCCTCTCACCTGTTAAGTACCACCCCCTTTATTCTGACACTGAAAACCTCTACCCTCCCTTCTCATAGCATGACACAAACTTCTGTGGCCCCTTCCACCTATTATGGCTCTGTTGTCCTCAGAGTTAGGGCCTAAACTGAGGCAGCAGCTTATTCAGCAAGTCAGAGTCATAATCCCACAGTTTAGTAATCTGGTCCTTTTCTCCTTTAATTTATACAGCCATTTTCAAATCTCTGGTTCTAATTAATCCCTGTAGCATCTGAGGTAATTTCTCCTTCAATTTTTACAGCTACGTTCTTCCTAATCTCATTCCAATCACTGTTACCCTTTTACATATACCTCAAAGGTAGTAGCAGAATAGGGTAGTCTCATTTTCTTGAAATCCCCTGTGCTACTTCAGCTTCTATTATCATGCTGAAATGAAATCATCCAAAGATAGTGCTGCTCAGCCCAGCAAGAGTGGTACTTTTCATTCTAATTGGGGGGGAGGGGGGAAGTAGCAAGCAGTAATCTGCTCATGTCCAGAGCATGGAGGAAAAACAGGTTTGCTGGATGCCTGGGGAACAGGGTAGTCAAAGACACGGGGGGGGGGGGGGGGGGGACAGTTTGGCATAGGACAGGGTGCACCTCTCCTAAACCAGGGCCTGCCGTTGAGGTGTTTTTATTGAAATCCATGTTATGGGTAACAAGTGGCCCGGGTGAGACCTCTTCCCCAGAGATGGGTCAGGCCAAGGACCCCAATGGGGCAGACAGTCTCTCAAGTGCTAAGAGGGAGCCAAATGAGAAGGCCTCCATTGCCAACACATGGGAGATGGTGTGGTTTGAGTCTGGGGAACCCGCAGAATTATGGAGCCTGTTGGATGCCTGGTACGATCTGGGTTTTCTCAGCTGTGGCTGTAGATTTGTCTTCATTGGCCTCCTCTGAAGACAGACTTCTCTTTTCCGCAATTAATCTTTTAACTCCTACCATCCACTGACTGACTTCAGTCACATGGTCAACCATGAGTGAGCGGTGGATGTCATCTGCGGCTTCCCAGTGGTGGCTTGAAAGCTCTGAGGAGAAAGAGGGGCTGAGCAGGTAGCCTTAAGCAAGAAACACAGCTCCCATTCCTCCCCTCTCAGCCAAATTCTCAGCACCTGTCCCAGGTCAGCCAGCACGGCTGGAAGAAGGAACTGGGCTGCGCCACCAGGGACCCACTCCTACCCTGCACCAGCAGCGCCATCCTCTTCTTCACAGGCGTTGACAGCTTCCCTCCAGCCCACTGCTCCTGCAGCAGAGCTAGGCGTCTGCTGATGTCATCACAGACCTGCTTCTGAGAGATAGATGCCCCCTCCCAGTCAGCTACCAGCCCAGCGGGCAAGGGGAGGCAGTGCACACAGGCAGCACCGGCTTTCTCTGTCCAAAGGACTTTGCATTTAACCTTCATGTTCTGGTACTTTACCCAAAGGTTAGAAACCCCAGTGAGACACTAGTAAAAACTATTAATCTCCTTTTAAGAAAAGTACATGTGTGCCTAGAATTTTTCAGTTTCAGGAATATCTCAAATTCTCAAACTCATTCTGCTGTGCTACTCTACAAATAGAGAACTAAGGACCCAAGAGATAGAAATCACTAGGCAATTTTAACCTTCTTTTAAGAATCTTCAGATCCCTTGCCGCCACAGAACTTAGGACAACACTATAGATTTGTGGGGGGTGGGGAGGCTTTCCCTCTCTGCCTGAGCACAGAATCAGCAGGGTCTGCTCTGAGTGATGTAAGGGTACAAAAACCAGGCTGTTATCACTAATGGGAGTTCAATTCAACTTGTGTCCCTACACATCTCTACTAAATGGTCTTCAAAACTCCATGAACCCTCCTGAAATCCTGTGTTCATTTTTCTGTGAAATCCCCAGCAGATCCCAAAGGGACTCCTAACTCAAAAAGGGTTAAGAGCCACTGCCGAGAGGGTCAGAGATTAACTCCGGGAGCCATACCTGCATCTGGGGTCAGTGGAGCCTTCCTCATCACCCAACATGCATGCCAGTGCTTACCTTTGTGTGGCCCTGGCAGTCTTCCAATGCCTGTTCCAAAGGTCTCAGCACCTCTTCTAGGAGAGTCTCTGACTCAATGACTGGGGAATTTGTGGGCTCCACACTGAAGGCAGGACAGCTCCCCATAGGGGGCGGGCCAGAAGCCTTACTTGAAGGAGGTGGAGGCCCCATTGGGGATGGCCCAGGAGAAGTCTCTGAGGTGGGGACTGAAAAGGTAAAGCAGGGTCAAGCAATTATGATTTAAATTGGTAAGAAGCTCAACTCTAACTTAATTTTTTAAGCGAGGCCACAGAGATAGAACAATAAGCCAGATTAGGTTCCTGATCTCAGCTTAAATTCTAGAGGGAAAAAAAGAAAATTACCAAATTATGCTGTATGCTACAAAGAGAATGGATGGTGTGATAAAATGGAAAATATAATAGGACATAATTAGACTGTTCATGGAAGGCCTTTCTAAGGTGATATGTAAGTTACCCTAGCTCACTCAGTATGTGATGTTTAGCAGTTACTTTTAACCTCTGAGCTTGGGTTCCTCTTCTGCAAAATGGGAATACTAAAATAATAGTTATTTTACAGGGTTGCAGTAATTGTGCATACAGGTAGAGCTGCTAGATTAATGTGTAGCAGCAAAAAGTGTTCAGAGTGAAGATCTAATGGATATTAGATGCAGCCATGAAGAGCTGAAGGAACTGTGTGCGCTAGGCAGAGCAAGCGCCATGCCCAAGAGGCAGGGAAACTGACTTGTTCAAGGAAGAGAACCAAGGCCTGTGCGGCTGGAAATTAGTAACAACAAAGGGAGAGGTAAGCAGGGGATCGACACCCTGCAGGGCTTTGAAGTTTGGTTTTAAACCTAATAGGAAGTCACCCGGGGTTTATAAAAGCAAGGGATGTGACTACATGGCGTTTTAAGACATTCATTGTATAGCATGTAAAAAACTGATGAGAATAGGTCAGGAATGGAGGCAGGAACAATAGCTGGTTGATTAGTGGAGAAGTCCAGGAAAGAGCATGTCAGCAGAGACTAGATGAGGGGAAATAGAGTGGTCTGAGATCTTATTTAGAGAAGACAACAACAGGACTTTGTGGAGCAGAGAGATAAGTCAAAGATGACTCATGGCTTCTGGCTTTAGTAAGGGGCCAATGGGACCATTACTGGAGGAGAAAAATAAAAAAATGTACATCCACATGGACAGTTACTCTACTAAGGTGGCCTTTGATTTCTTGGTTTCTCCAATGGTTATGTATTTTACACCTTACCTCAGCCTCTCACTCCCCTCTGCCTGTCTCGCCACCATACTACCTCCACAGTTGGACCCCTCCTCCTCCGCTTCCAGCTCAGCTACCCCAGCTTCATCACTTCTTACAAAAGCACTCTCACCTAACTGATCTGCTCTCACTGTCCACTTTTCTGGTAAACCCAGCTTGGCTGCACTTGTTGGGAAGAAAAACAGAATCACGTTGATGAGTTAGACTTTAAAATTCATGGCTACACATTAAATCCTACCCTTTGCCTTAAATCCACACCTGGCCTCTTTTAAACTCTTCTGCCTTCTCCCCCTTCTTTTCCTTTCCCTGCTGTCTCTCTAGTTCTGCCCCTCCCTCAGATTTCACTAAGAAAATAGAGGTCAATTAGACAGGAATTCTCATCTTCCACCACTTCTACTAGCCCACCTGCATCTAGGGCACTTTCCCTCCTCTAGTAGATGAAAGCTCCCTGCTCTTCTCCCACACCCTCTCCAGCCCTACTGTACACCCCCACCTCCCTGCCTTCGCGCTTTCCTCCTGAAGAGCAGGTCTCTCTTCCTCCTGAGTCATCCCTGAGCATAAGAACATGCTGAAGATGCTTTAGTGTATTTTAAAAAGGCCTCCCCCTATTTTTTTATTTTTATTGTATTTTAAAGAGGCCTCCCCCTATTTCATCTTCAGGTAGTTCATAGAATATCTTAAATGAAACGTCTGTAATCACTCTACTTTTCACATTCTGTCTTCAGCCCATTCCAGCTGGGTTACTCTCACCACTCCACAAGCTGTTCTTAAGGTCATTACAATTATCGACTAGTAGTCATTTTTCTCTATCTAACTTGACCTCTCAGCAGTCTCTCTCTCCCAGAGTAAATTTTACTTTTCTTTCTTCTTTGGTTATTTCTCAGTCTCCTCCCTACTCAATGCTGAAATGCTAGAGAGCCTTAGGACTCTGTCTTGGATCTTTGGTCGTCTGTCCACACACTTTCTATGTAAGCAGAAATGACATCAAATACCATCCATGTGATGGTGACTCGTTTCTCTAATTTGGTCTAGATCTCTCCCCAAAACAGCAGCCCGGATTTAACATGGCAGAAACAGAAAGTTTGCTTTTGCCCTTCTCACAAAACCTTTATCCCCCAGTCTTCCCGTATCAATGAACAATACCCCAGCCAGTTCTTCAAGCAAAAAATTTAAGTTACGCTTTTCTTTCCCTCACCTCCTATATCTACTCATTGCTGTTTTCTCCCTATCGGTCTATCCTACCATCTCTAGAACTCCCATCCTTGTCCAAATCATCATATTTTGCCTGTTACCGTAATAGCCTCTTAATTTATTTTTTGTGGCCTCTTAATCCTTCCCACTTCTTCCCTAAAATTGGTTTTCCACACACATATAGATGTAAAAATTGGGGAAGATTCTGCCCTAAGCCCAACATCTGGAGACCCTTTTGGCTATCAGATCTGGATTGGTGCTTAAGGTTTCTGGTGGGTAGAGGCTGGGGATGCTGCTAACATCCAACAATGTGAAAATAATTCATCACAGGCCTCCCTGGTGGTGCAGGCGGTTGAGCGCCGCACTGTGAAGCTGTCCACAGCCTCTGCAACGCGAGTTCGATCCCCGCCAGCCAGTGAGAATCCCACATGGCAAGCAGACCTCTCCTGTCTCGCCCGCTGCTCCCCTCAGCAGTGTATTTCGTCAGTCTGCCTGTTCTGTTCCCTGCTCTGTCTCTGGTGAATCCTCTCACCCTCCTGTGCATCAGGCCTGTACCCTGGTTCTTGTATAAATAAATCTTTAAAAAAAAAAAGTTCATCACAACAAACTATTACTTAGCCCAAAATGTCAATAGTTCCAAGGTTAAGAAACCCTGGTTTAAATCGTTCCAATGCAGTGTTCTAGGTATGAAGAATAGAGGGACGATGAAAGACCTGAATCTGAGTCTCTCCCTGAGCATTTCCCATGCCAAAAGGTGGGGCTTTGACCCAGTTTAAAGACCCATCTACTTAAACTTTTCAATGCCTTCCAATTTCACATAGAAAATACAAATGCCTTATCCTGATTTACAAAGCCCACTGTGACGTGGCACCTTACTACTTTTTTCAGATCTCATATCTATTTCCAGTGCATAGGTGCTCTAGCCACTAGGTATTCTGTCTGAATCTGCCAAACTTGTTCCCATTGCAGGACCAGCTGTTTCCAATGCGTGGCACATTCTTACACTTGATCTTCGGTCACTAGCTTTCAATCATTCAGATTTCAGCTTAAATATCAGCCCCTCAGGCACATCACCGTTTTATTTCTTGTCAGAGCCCTCACTACTATTCCATGTGTATCTCCAGAGCTAAGAGTGTGGGCTCCGTGAGAACAGAAACCTCTTTCTTGTTTACTGCTGTCTAGGTCGACCTCAGGGTCGCAGGATAAAATAAATGGGTGAATAAGACGTTAAGTCCTAGATGCTTATTAATCCAAGTGAAGATGTAGAAAATAGACAAATGGATATATCACTACGGAGTTCTGGAAAGCGGCGCAGGTTGAAAATAAAATTTGAGAATGAAAAATACAACCCCAAAGATGTTTGAAAGGCCTCCCCTGAGATCTTTTGTGGGGCTCCAAGCTTTCTCAGGGGAGTCCTCAACTGAGCAAAAAGGGCCCTCCGGACAGGTTTATCGGCGCACCGCCCAATCTCGGTGGTCTCCGCACTCAGGGACCCCACGCACCTCTGGGGGATCCATCCTGCGGGGCGGCAACCCTCTTGGTGAGCGGCGTGCGCTTGGGTCCGCCGGTCTGGGTCTGCAGACCATAGGAGAACTGCGGCGGGTCGTTCCAGCCGCGCTCCTTGTTGCCTGCGGAAGTGAGACGTGTGAAGCGAACCTGGGGGAAACCCGGGGCTCGCAATCCACGCGGTAACCGCACCCAGCCTCCGCCTCAGGGAGGCCCCAGCGCCCCCAGCCCGTTGGTCGCGCTCACCCGGCTTCACGTACAGCTCCGCCATCTCCACTTCCGCACGGCCAGCGGGGCAGCGCGTCACTTCCGGGGCGGCCGCAAGGCCCCGCGGGCTGGGGCGCGCCGCCCGAGCCCGCTCCCCCTGGCGCCTTTGAGGGTGGACCCGAAACGCTACACCGGCTCCCCAAGGGGCTCGAAATTTCCTCCAAATAATGACGCAGCGGAGCCTCTTACCAGGAGGCGGCGGTCTAGACCCCAGTCCGCTCTGGGTCCCATCGCGCCAGTGTTGGAGGCCCGCGTTTAAACCACCAGGCATCTCCTGTCCCACACGTGGCCCTCAGTGGTGGGTTTCTGAAATCTCACCTCCACCTCACATTTATACTAAGTTCAATAACTAGTACTTAAAACTCCTTCGGTGTTCTATGCCGACTCTTGAAGTCACATCTCACCCGAGTTCCGATCACGCCTCAGATTACCTATTATTTTTAGTCTTTGATTCATTAGTCTTCCCCCTTCTGACAGTATCAAAAGATGAACTCCTGACTCTTACTACATACCCGGTGACTAGCTTAGTGCCTGGCATAGAAAAGACCTTAGAAGATCTACCTGTTGAATGAATGGACTTCGGGCTTCCCTCTCACCCCGGCTCTCATGCAACTGTAAGCAGCCACCAACACCAAACAGACTCACTCACCTCACATGTTAACCCCCAATTCTGACCCAGGCCCAATATACTCACACCCATTGAGGTCACTGAGGAATTTTTATTTGTAATGATTTTGCTATAAAGTGTTGCTGAGGTAGAGCCAACTGTCCAGAATCAGACAGGGGCAAGGAACACAGGGACCCAGGAGAAGGGAAGCCAGAGGCCTAATTGTGATGCAGGGCCTCTCAGTCACCCACATAAACAATAAATTGGGCAATAAATAGAGGGTGGGCAAAGGTCTGAGGGGCAGGCAGAGAAGGCTCCAAGGGGGGAGAGGCTACAGGCCCCTGGGGAGTGAAAGTGTAGAGTTGAGCATGGAGCCAGAGCCTCTTTTCCCCAATCCTCCTGGATCAATTTAGGGCATATGGAGCAAAGAGGGTTTCAGCCGGAAGGCATCAAGAAAAGAGAAGACACTCCTCTTTCGAGGGGCTGCCCCTGAACCCCCAACTCCTCCTTTCAGTAGAGGGAGAGGCAGGGGACCTCCTGGAGAGTCCACAGAACTGGTCCGCTTGAGCCGCAGGCGGGCACGAGCCTGAGCACCCCAGGCCTTGCCTCGAGTTGCAGAGGCCACAAGACACTTCTGGTATTGAACCTAGGGAGAAGGTGAATGTAAGATTCCAGGTCCTTTCTGTTCCTGGATTCCCTGAAAGTTTCTGCAGGAAGGCATCGGTCTAATATGAGGCTGTTAGGAAGCCACATTGGAACCCCTTCAGCACTTCCAGGTAGGAAAAAAACACAAAACATGATATTTCCTGTGCATTCAAGGAAGGCTAGACACTATGCTAAGTGTTTTGTATAATCTAACTTAATCCATGGTTATTTATTAGGTGTCATTATCCCCATTTTGCAAATAAGGAAACTGAGATCTAGAGAGAGCACATGGGGTCTCCGAGGTAGCCTAAGGGTTAGTCTCAGCGCTATCACCTCTGCCGCCTGAGTTCGATCCCCAGCCAGGGAGCTAACCCACATATGGCACAGCAGACCTCTCCTGTCTTGCTGGCTGCTCCCCTCAGCAATGTATTTCAATAAATCAGCCTGTTCTGGTCCCCACTCTGTCTCTGGTGAATCCTCTCACCACTATCAACCCCCACGCCCCCTACCCTGCACCTCTGGCCTGTACCCCAGTTCTTCTACTAACTAAATATTAAGAGAGCGAGAGCACACATGACTTGCTCAGTCATCTAGCCAGAAAATGGCAGAATTGGGATTCAAACCTGGCTCTGCCTGCAGAACCTGTGCCCCCAACCTCACCGACTGCTGTGCTGACTCTCATCTCTCACAGGGGTGGACTGGTCTCAAGCATAGTGGATTCCCTAGTCAAAGGGAGAATGGACAACCCAAACTCCCAATGCAATTAACCAAGGATCTTCCTAGTACTTCTCGAGTCTTCCAAATCTTTTACCTATACTGTAGTTTAAGTGGTCTTACTGATCCACAAACTTGACTTCACTGTCCTGTCCAAAACCCTTCAATGGTTTGAAGTGTTGGAATAAAATAAATTCATCACTGTGACCTCTAAGTTCTTCCATGACCTGATTTCTGCCATTCTTTCTGCCCCCTTCTCTCACTCCACCCACTCCTGCCTTGTACTCCAGATACACTACATTCTTCCAGATACTCTAATCCACTAACATCTCTCACCTTCTCTGCTGGGGTTCCCTGTACTTGGCACACCTTCCAGCCCACTCCCTTCACCTGGCTTACTTCCTCTTTGTTCTTTCAACTCTGGCTTTTCTATCACCTCTCTGGGATAACCTTTCTGAACCCCAGAAGGGTGTGTCTCCATCATCCTGTGGTGTACCTTCGTTCTAAACTACCTTCTCTCTAACCTCAGTGTTCTGTAAGGATGAGAGCTATGCCCTCTATTCCACTGAACTCCCCCAGTCAAGTACCATGCCTGGTAACCCGAAAGCACTGATACTTGTTAAGGAATGAGCAAAATGAACCAACAGAGCAGAGTGTAAGCATCCCACACCCAAATGCCTACAGATACAAGGACATAAACTAAATTAGACGAGCAGGAAAAGCAGTGTCCACTCTACAGGGCATAGCACATCCATGATTTCAGTTGAGTGTGGAAATTTGTGTATAGACCCAGTGTCAGAGCTTCGGGCATTTTTGGAAAAACAAGAATAGCAATCACTGTGTGAAATGTCCCAGCCTTTATATGCTGGTAACTAAAACTTACTAAAAACAGCAGGAGGACCAAATAGAATGACAGCCAACCCTGGGATTGCTGGTTTGTAATCTCTGGAGAAAAGACTGATCCTGAGCCTCAGTTCCCAATACTGAAAACATGGGCAACCCCACCCTCCCACTCCACCTCGAACTCACCATGCAAGCAGCCTGCACAGCTTCAGAGAGTCTCCCAGCATGGGGCTGGCACCAGAAGGCAGCGCACTGGAAGCTCTGACGGCCCAGGTCAGCAATGAGGCCAAAGGTGTGTGGGTCGCGGCCAACACCAATGAAGGTCACGAGGCGCACAGGACACTGCCACAGTGGCTCCTCCTCTGCACCAGCTTCTGCCTGCCCACACCAGGCCTAGTCACTACAGGGCCACAGGCTGGACACACTGAACCCTCCCAGAAGCCAGCAGTGACCCTTCATTATACCCACCGCCTCCTCCACAGCCCCCCACTTCACCCTCTGGTACCTGAATGGGATGTGCAGTCATGAGAGAGTCAGATACACTGAGCATGGTGGGGACCCAGGCATCCCGGCTCCCCCGGGTGGTGAGGGTACCAATAGCCTCGTTCAGCACATCCATACCTGGAGGGAAATGCCCAACACGGTGTCTCACAGACATGAAGAAAGAAGAGCCCTTCTCACTGACTTGGGGTTCAGGGAGACAGGAACAGAATACTGGGGCAGGGTTTAGAATCCTGAATTGGCAGGAGTGGTACATCCGGGGTATACGGAGCCATGAGAGCTGAGAAAAGGAGCTAGGTCCCACCTCCTCATGACCTTACACAGCCCACGGCCTCCAGCCCGTTCAGTCCTCACCCATGGCTTTAGTGACCGGCAGAGTCCCCATGTACAGTGCCTCGTACTTCTGCGCAGCCTGGCTCACTGCGTCCAGCAGCTCCACTGAAACACACACACAGAGTGGCCTGGGCACTCTCTCACTGACACCTTTCCCCACCCCTCTGAGAGAGCTGGAGCGCGCAGGAGAAAGGCCACGGCACTCCTCCAATTTAGGGTTTGAGATCCTTGGAACCAGGGCACCTCAGAAGCCCCCTATCTCCAGGGAAATACTAAATAGCCAGGACCCCACCCCCCACTCCACCTCTGGCCAAAGCAGGGCAGCTCCTTCCCTCCCATACCTTGCCGCGGCAGGTCTTCAGGGGAGATGGGGTCTAAGGAGCAGCATGGGGAGCCACCGCTCACTCCCACTCGCTCTGACAAGATCTGGAACACAAATGAGTCAGTGTGAGGCACAGGGAGAGGGACCTTGAGGTGAGGGAGCCAATACCACCTGCCCCGACCATCTGGGAAGTCTCAAGCCCAGCTCCTCACCCACATTCCCTGCACCACTCGTGACCCTTACCTGAGCACAGAGCCCATGTAGGGCACTGGCAATGGCCTTGGCAGGGACGTCACAGCGAAACACATGGCACTTGAGCATACAGCTGTCTTTGTCACCCGCCACAAAAGCGAAGTCCCTGGCAGGGTCAGAGATGGGGCTGGGACAGGGGCAGAGATGGGGCCGAGGTAGCGACTGGGGAGTGGCAGGGGCCTGTAGTGCCTACAGGAAGCTGTAAAGTCAGGCAAGGGACATGGCAGGGGAAGAACAGGGAGGTCAGGGCTGGGGCTCAAGACACCTGGCCGTTACTCACCTGTCACTGTTCCAGAAGCATGTGGGAGCACAGGAGAGAATCAGCCCAGCCTGTCAGGCTCTCCCCCATCCGTCCCTGCTGAGCTGGGCCCACCCTCCCCAACCAGTGTTGGACCAGGCAGGGGAGGCAGAGCTTGGATCCATGACAGAGGATCTGTGTCCAAGGGTTCAAGTACAGGGGAAAAACATCAGTGGGAATCACAGGCTGCAAGGGGGAGGGAGGAGCAACTATAACGTGGGGGGAATATAGGGCTCCTCACCGGCCCTTGGAGCTGCCCACACCCCAAACACGGATGTGCACCAGAGGCTGGCAGTGGATCAGACTGTAGTCCAGGGGATTCACCAGGCTCATGGCATCCTTCTTCAAGATCATTAGCATGTTCTGGCCCTGCCAAGGACAGAGATCAGTCCAGAGCTCAGATGACTGTGGTTGCCACTGGGGAGAAGCAAGTCAATGAAAGCTACCTCTACCAGGCACTAGGCTAAACCCCTTAAAGGACCAGCAGCTCACCTCGCCCCAGGCACCTTCTGGGGGCCGGCTCTGAGTACGGGTCTGGGCCAGCTGCTGGATGCAGTTATTCACTGCAATACTGCTCTTGCCTGGCACCAGGTCCTCTTCAGGTACCTCTACCCATCCCAGAGAGCGGACTGCAAAGCACTGTTGGGGTTGAAGGAAAGGTCAGGAGGGTCCTGAGTAGAGGTGGAGTAGGATGGAAGGTATCAAAGATCCCACACATATAAACCCTCTGGTACCTGCTCCATGCACCCAGATCACCTCTGCTCAGCCCAATCCCATCCCTGACATTCCCCCTTGCGGCCCTCCCCCATGGTTTGGGCTGACCCTCAAGCTCATGTGACTACCTTAGCCCCTGGCTCCATGCTCTGGATGTAGGATTCCTCACCAAACCAGGACAGAGAGTTACTAGAACAGAGCAGAACTGGTAAGAGGAACACTTCTTACAGAAGGGACACTGGTGAAGCTCAGACTACTTGATGGGAACAAAAATATGGGATAAGACACATAATTTAGTACTTCTAATATAAAACCAGAGCAGAACAGGGTCCAGGACATATTAAACAAAGGTATCATAGAGTGTGGTGTCTCATTTGGCAGGACAAAGAATGTAGAATAAAAGCTGCAAATATGGAGCAGAGTCCAAACTGTGAACCAGAGCCCCAAATCAGGGCAAGAGGCCTAGAACACAGGATAGGAAGCCCCATGGGCAGAGCCTAAGACAGTGATCAAAGTCTAGAACCTGCTAGATCAGGACACAGAATATGGAAAACAACATGTAGCAAAAGATAGCGCTTGGAACAAGGGACAAATTCTAAATACTGAAAGTCAATAACATGGGACAGAGCCAAGAACACAAAACAGCCCCAAACACGGGACAGATTCCAGAAACTGGGCTGGGAAACAGACTGACACCAGCTTTAACTTTAGATGCCATGGAACCCCAAGTCTTTCATTTTGCCTAGCCTATCTATGTTACCTCCGATCCAGTGAGCTCTCCAAACTGGAGAAGGATCTCCCCTTGGGGGGCCGAAGTCCCCAAATCCTCTCCGTGCTCTGTAAAGAGAGAGCTAGGTCAGTGTAGCAGCAGGCCTAGCTCCACATAAGGGCGCAGGTCCGTCCCCTCCTTACCCTCCACTTACCGTGCCTGGGTCCTCTGCATCTCCTGGCTCCCAGGTCGGGCGCTGCCACTGGGTACTACCGCTAGGTACGTGCCAATAGTAAGTACCTGCAGCATCCCGAATCTTCCTCCAGCCAGGGGGAAGGCCTGGCTCACCCTCCAGATTCTGGTCCCCCCACAAGTCATCTACAGAAGCAAAGGAAGGGAGGGGGACAGGATTGGAAAGGGGGGGACATATTCAGGGGTTCAGAATAATCTTTCTTCACCCCTATGGGGCAACCCTTGGACTGGAGGTCCCGTCTGAGGATTCGGACTTTCAATTTCAGATATTGCAGCGCAAAGATCAGGCTTTATTCGTCCCCCGGTCTTTACCCTGACACGTACCCCAACCCCCTCCCGGTCTTTGAGCCTTCCGGCAGCCTTCGGCGCTCCCTCGTCCCCCCTTCAGGTTCGAGTCCACCCATCGGGCCCCTCCGTGCACACCATCGCAGTTGACCAGAATGATGGCTAGCATGTAATCTTTGCCCAGCATAGCCCCGGCCGCGTCCCCGCCGGCCTGCGCCGGCCTTGACTCTCAGCCCAGCTCGACCTCTGGAGTTGCTGCGCCTATAAGCCCAGCCTCTCTGCGCCGGAGTCTGGAGGGCCCGCAAGCGCCGCACAAAAACGGGGCGGGGCAGGGGCCGCCCCCGGAGGCTGGAGAGGAAGGACCGATGGGTGGCGCGTGTAAATAAGCGTCTGGATTCCCCAGTGGATGCACGTTTCCGTGCGTGAGTACGAGGGAGGCGCACCGACGCCAGCCCAGCCACTGACATCACCGCGCCACCGTGAACTCGTCAACTGCGGAAACCGGTCTGGGGAACGTCCCCGGGTGCACAAGTAAACAAGTGAGGTCATCGCGTCTAGGTCGTGAGCGCAAGCGCGAACGCTGCCCGGGACCAGACGCGAGGGGTCACGCGGGAGTTCCCGCGGCGGGGGAGAGGGCGAAGTCTCAGTCGCCAGGAAAGCGCCTCCGCCCTTTCCAAAAATGCCCCGGAAGTACCTCCGCCCTCGGTAAAGATGGCCGCGGCACTCGGCATTGAGGGGCGGGGCTGCGCCTGCGCAACAAGTTCGGCGGGGAAGATGGCGGATGACAAGGTGAGTGCGTGAGGGTGATCTGCAGTCAGTCAGATGTGATGGTCACACTTTTCTAATTCTGGGGAGAGGCGACAGTGGAGCAGCTGGTGGGTCGGGGTGCCCCAGGTTCCCTCTATGGGCGGACTTCTCGCCCGGGGGACTGTCTCGGCCTTTGGGAGTGAGGTGGCGGTGCGCTAGGAGAGGCAAGCGGAGCCCGGGATCACCCAGGTGACCCCTTCCGGAGCTTTCACGGTCCCCAGTTAGTCTTGCTCAGACACATTCAACTCTGCCACACTTCTCACTCTGCTCCATCCGCTGGCCCCTGAAATTTCCCTCTCGGACACACTGTGTTTCCAAATCCACACGACTATTCAAAACCATTCAATCCTTTGCGTGCACACGCAATTTCATTCCTACACGGAAGCAAACTGTTCTTTTGCCCACAGTCTTGCAGCCAGCCATTTCCCCTTCCCCAAGCCCACGCCCTAGCGCATCCAGTTATTCATTCAGCTCGGGATGGCCTTGGGGAAAGTGGGAGAAGCCCAGGCAGAAATCAGATTGCTCCCAAATTGTACAGGGAACTCCCTCATGACATTACTCACTATTGGCCTAGAAGTTGTGCACAACCCACACATTTATGGAGAACTTGCCCTGTCTATGTTTTGGGCCTGGAGACACAGTAGACTGGAAAGACTAGTCAGCACTTTTAGGTAGTGTATATTCTGTTCATTACTGCTCTCCTGATACACCTAATTGAATTTCCCATTGCTCTCCTTCCTGCCTCCTCCTAGACAGTTGCTATTTAAAATAGTTGTAAGGGATGTTGTTAGTTACTAGTGTAGATCCCATCTGTCATGCCCTCCCTAGTCCCTCAGTGAATTCTATACATTTCACTGGTTTTCTTCCTTTTCAATGTCATCTCAGAGGGTTTTTATGGTAGAAGTTTTTCAGACTTACACCACTCCTGCCCCCTACCCCATACCAGCCACTGATAGACTTGAGCAAGGGATAGGAGTGTGTCAGTCTGCTAGAGTCAGCCTCTTCCTTGTCATAGGATTCTCTGCCCAAGCTTAAGGACCTAGCATTTCTTAAGAACCAGCTGGAGCACCTGCAGCGGCGTGTGGAAGACGAAGTCAGCAGTGGTGTGGGCCAGGTAAAGCTGAATCTTTCTTCCACCCCCCTTGTAGACTTTATTGCCCAATATGCTTTTGAATGGATGGTAAAGATTTATTCACCAAGTGGCTATTGAGGGCCTGTTCTCTGTGACTTGAACTGGAATCTTAAATTGGGATAAACTGGGTGAAGAGGGAAAGCAGGAACAGCATATGCAAAGCCCTTGTGGTGGGAGGTAGCATGGTGAATGTAAAAAGTGGCAGCAGTTCCATTTGGCTGCAGTAGTATGGGAGCATGCTAGGAAGCAAGACTGGAGAAGCAGGTATGGAAACGACAGCGACAGCTTGTGTCCTGTAGCGGTAGGGTTCTGTGATTGGAGCCTTTGCACCTCAAGGTTCTGAGATTGTGTGATCAGGACTTCTAGGTTCTTTTTCTGCCTGTAGAACCTTGAAGCCATCTTTGGATAGACTGCTACAGACTACTTCCAGAATGAGGAGGTGCAAGTGGTAGGATGCTTGAGTAGTTCCTGAGTACAGAAGGGAGGAGCCTGGCTAAGTGTCCTCCTCCATTTTCCTCCACAGGATGGCTCGCTCTTGTCCTCCCCATTCCTCAAGGGCTTCCTGGCTGGCTATGTGGTAGCCAAACTGAGGGCATCAGCAGTATTGGGCTTTGTTGTGGGCACCTGCACTGGCATCTATGCAGCTCAGGCATATGCTGTTCCCAATGTGGAGAAGACCTTGAGGGACTATCTACGGTCACTGCGCAAGGGGCCCAACTAGCTCTGGATCCCATGGGGGAGGCAGGATGAGCAAAAGGGGCCTGCAGGTGGAGGCCTTTCGACCACAGATGCCGTATTTGGCTTCCTCGACTGTCACCCGTTTGCTCTCTCCAGCTTTCCTGCCACCTTCATCTTTGCTTCCCTTCCTGCAGAGAGTGGACAGTGGCTCCTCAGCCAGCACCCTAAACTCCTTCCCGCCCTAACCCCATGGGACTGGCCCTAAGACTGGCTTCTAGGGCCACTAGCTCCTTTCTGGCCCTGACTGTGGAGTTTGCAGCTGATTCTGAACCTCAGTATTCTCTCTGGCGATGTGTCATGGCTACTCCCTCCTGGGAGTGGGCTCCATAACTTGATTCTCTCCAAACGTGTCACAGTCCCTGTGGCCTGTTCCCTTGCTAACTACAAAGGCAACCCAGGGCCTGGTAGGGGCATGAGTATAGAGGAAGGGGGTATGCCAGGCCTGGGCCGTCCCAGGCAGGCCCGCTGGACCCTGATGCTACTCCTGTCCACTGCCATGTATGGTGCCCATGCCCCATTGTTGGCACTGTGCCATGTGGATGGCAGAGTGCCCTTCCGGCCCTCGTCAGCCGTGCTGCTGACTGAGCTGACCAAGCTGCTGCTATGCGCCTTCTCCCTCCTGGTAGGCTGGCAAACATGGCCCCGAGGGGCCCTTCCCTGGCGCCAGGCTGCCCCCTTCGCACTCTCAGCCCTCCTGTACGGGGCTAACAACAACCTGGTGATCTATCTTCAGCGGTACATGGACCCCAGCACCTACCAGGTGCTGAGCAATCTCAAGATCGGAAGCACAGCCCTGTTCTACTGCCTCTGTCTCCGGCACCGGCTGTCTGCACGCCAGGGCTTAGCCCTGCTGCTGCTGATGGCTGCAGGAGCCTGCTACGCCGCTGGTGGTCTCCAGGACCCTGGGCACGCCCTTCCTGGGTCCCCTTCGGCAGCTGCTGCCAGCCCCATGCCCCTGCACATCACTCCGCTCGGACTGCTGCTTCTCGTCCTATACTGTCTCATCTCAGGCTTGTCGTCCGTGTACACAGAGCTGCTCATGAAGCGGCAGCGGCTGCCCTTGGCACTTCAGAACCTCTTCCTCTACACTTTCGGTGTGCTCCTGAACCTCGGTCTGCACGCAGGTGGCGGCCCTGGCCCAGGCCTCCTGGAGGGCTTCTCAGGATGGGCAGCGCTCGTTGTGCTGAGCCAGGCACTGAATGGACTGCTCATGTCAGCCGTCATGAAGCACGGCAGTAGCATCACACGCCTCTTTGTTGTGTCCTGCTCACTGGTGGTCAACGCCGTGCTCTCGGCGGCCCTGCTGCGGCTGCAGCTCACAGCTGCCTTCTTCCTGGCCACGCTGCTCATTGGCCTGGCAGTACGTTTGTACTATGGCAGCCGTTAGGCCCTGAGCACCTCACCCTGACTCCTGACACTGAAGACTGGCCACCACCATCAGAGCCACTTCCCAGCCCTCCCCACAGCAGCCCTCTGACAAGTGCCTTGTGAGAAAAGCTGGGGAAGTGAGAGCAGCCAGTTTAGTCTCTGGGGGTGGGTGGATGAAAGAGTAGTTCTGGGAGACTTGAAAAGTAGGATTGGCTAAGGAAGCTCTTAATCTGCCCCCGCAAAAAACACCCATTCTTGCAGTCTAAGGAATTCAGGGAGCATTAATACCTAAGCCTGAGAAATGACCCCATCCCTGATGGAGGAGGCTACCTGCCTCATCTTGCATGAATACAGTCACTTCAAGTGGGGTGTTGGCAACAGTTGACTTTCCTTGCCAACTGGGGTCACCCCAGCAGACCCACTGCCCCCAGGCCTGATTCTGGGTGCTCTAGCCCAGCTGTGGTGCATGACTCCCTCATAAGGGATTCTCACCCCCACTGTCACACAGAAAAGCCCAGATGCCAGAGTATACACCCAGCAGCCAGGCTCCCTTCGCTCCAGCAGCACCTGGAGACAGTGCCCTGCTCCTTCACAGTACTGCTCGCCATACCCAGCCTCTGTTCTGGAAAACCCAAAGAGGGCTGGGGCTTGACTCATCTCAGGGAATGTTGCCCCTGGGCTCTGGCTTAAGCCTACACTCCTGACCTCTCTCTGCTCAACCCAACGGCCCTCTGGAAGCTCATTGCCCCCTCTGCAGCTCCTAGGAGGTGCCATCCTTCCCACTCTAGGCCCTGACCCGCCTGGCAGTATATCCCATCTCCCAACAGCCTAGAGGAGCTCTGCACAGAGTGGCCTGGGACCAGACAAGGGAAATGCGGATAACTCAATCAGTATGTCTAATTGCGTCAGCAATAAGGTCTTAATAAAGTGTTCCGGAGAGTAGGTGGTTCCTACGATTGACCGTGGTTGTCCTGTGTCCTCTCTCTCGCGCAGCTCCTCACAAACATAATTTCCTTCCTCTGGTGCCCCGAGTACCTTATCCCTGGAGTGACATAAACTAGGAGAAAAAAGATTCTAGCTCCTGCCAGCAGAAGCTGTGAGGGTTCTGTGAATCCAAGACAATTCTCTCATGAAGCTTTTGAAATTTCTCTGAAGCACAAAACTTATGCCCCAGGGGATTTGGAGGGAGTATTGAGAATAGAACGTGCTTGGCCTGGCAGGACAAGCTAATACTCAAAAAACTCTTTTTTTTTTTTTTTTTTTTAAAGATTTATTTATTTATTTGTTTATTCATATATACATACAAGCACTGGGTACAGTCAGAAGCGCGGGAGGGTGAGAGAATTCACCAGAGCCAGAGCGGGGAGCAGAGCAGGCAGAAGGACCGAAGTACACTGCTGAGGGGAGCAGCGGGCGGCAGGAGAGGTCTGCGCGCCATGTGGGACCCTCCTCTGGTGGCCGGGGAGCAGCCGGGGATTGAACCGGCGCTGCAGAAGCTGCTGGCAGCTTCGCAACCCAGCGCTCAACCGCTGCGCCACTGGGGAGGCCCAAAACTTTTTTTTTCTAAAGATTTATTTTTTATACAAGAACCGGGGTACAGGCCAGATGCATGGGGGTATGAGAGGCTTCACCAGAGCCAGAGCAGGGAACAGAACAGGCAGACTGACAAAATACACTGCTGAGGCGAGCAGCGGGCACGACAGGAGAGGTCTGCCACGCCATGTGGGACCCTCGCCAGCCGGGATCAAACTGGTGCTGCAGAGGCTGTGGGCAGCTTCACAGCATGGTGCTCAACCACCTGTGCCACCAGGGGAGGCCCGACTCGCAAAACTCTTAATGACTCAATGTGAAAAGTCTCCATTGCTCTGGTTCCCTCACAGACATTCTCATCTGTCATCTGCTGTTGGGACGCGGGAACATCCACCTGTGGCCTAGTACCTGGCAAACTTGTTTTAAAAAAAAAAACACCCTGACCTCTTGAAGCAGAATTTTAGGTAGCAGGACTTGAGGGTTTTCTCCTCTTTTTACTAGCTCTGTTTCAGACACATGCTGAAACTAGTAAGCAACAACTGTGAAGGACTTTGGCCAACCAGAAAGACCCTATCACTAGCTGACTTTCCTTGAGCAATTCTTAGCCTTTCCTATCTTTAATTGACTGATGTCTGAAATAAGGGCCAAATACAACCTACTACCATCCTGGTCACTTAGCAGTGGGGACACATTCTAAGAAATGCTTCTTTAAGCAATTTTTTCATTATGTGAAGGTCACAGAGGTGTGGCTGCTGCCAACATAAAACATGATGGTGACAACTATAATGTCACTAAGCAATTGGAACTTGGAGACTAATGTCAAATTTGGTCCATTGTTGACCTAAATATTTGGTGTGGTAGTAGTACAAAGGGCTAAGTGAAATAATGGACACTAAGCTTTTAGGAAGGACTGGCACGGTGAGACCTGGTTAGTGGTGGTAATAATTATCCATCATGAGTGTGAGCTTGGTCATTGTGCCTCAACTTCCTCTTCCTTCCAGGACCCTTAAGGATGAGGTGAAGAAAAACTGTCCCCAAAGGGTTCCTGATCCTTTGAACACGGATCTGGCATCACTGCCCCCTGCCTAGTCTGCAGCCTTCCAAGCTGCTGATTCTGGGCTTGGAGCTCTTGGTTCTGTGTGGCCAGGTCGATGGTCTCTTGCAGAATGCATGCCAGTAGGCCACGGTGATGATGCTCTCTGGTCATGGCCTGCTCTTCCCACAGCCCTCGCCAGGCTCGGAACACCTGTGCCCAGGGTCAGAAATAACTGTTAGCCAGTCATTCTTTGAACCAACTCAGGGCTGTCCCCCTGTTCCCACTGACCTGCAGCACATGGCGTGTCCGTGCTCGGGCAGCCTGCACATGCAGGTCATAGAGGGCCACTAGGTCCTGCTCCGCAGTGTCCCGCTCCACCTGAAGGGCCTCCAGCTGGAGTCTAAGAACTGTCTGTTCCCAGTGCTGTCTCTGCCTCTCCTTGGAGGCCTTCAATGATAATACATAATATGCTTAGTGCCACCTATGTGCCAGGCTCTGTTCTAAATAACTTCATGTGTGTTATTCTACCCAGTAAAACAACCATCTGAATAGTTGCAATTTTACAGATGTGGAAACAGTGGATCAAGAAATGACCACATGACCAATGGGCCACTAAGATGACACGTGCCTTTTCATGAGTCACAATCATCCAAGTCCAGAGGTGTGGCCCACCCCAGTCTCCTTAGCCTTCCAGGAAGCAGTCAAGTGGATAATTTACAACAACCAGACTCCATGCTGCCATTGCTTCACTTTCAAATTTGCTCATGCAGTATTGTCCTCTCAGAACATGTGTGTCCCCACAGCCCATACACACATTCTGTTTATTTTTTTAAAGATTTATTTATGGGCCTCCCCTGGTGGCGCAGCAGATGAGTGCTGGGTTGCGAGGCTGCCTGCAGCCTCTGCAGCGCCAGTTTGATCCCCGGCCACCAGCGAGGGTCCCACAAAAAATAAAAAAAAAATATTTATTTATGCATACAAGAACTAGGGTACAGGCCAGAGGTGTAGGGGGTGAGAGGATTCACCAGAGTGGGGAACAGAACAGGCATACTGATTGAAATACACTGCTGAGGGGAGCAGTGTGCTAGACAGTAGAGGTTTGCCCTGCCATGCAGGCAGCTCCCTTGCTGGCCAGGGATGGAACTCCTGCTGCAGAGGCTGTGGACAGCCTCAGTGCTGTGCTTAACCCCTTGCACCCCAGGGAGGCCCACATTCTGTTTCTTAATTTGCTCAGACAAGTTACATTTTCTGAATGCCTCTGTGATAAGTACAAACTGCCCTTGTGAAGTTCAGAATCTAGTGAATTCCTCTGGCTGATTAGTTTGTCCTTTAAGACTCAGCTGAGAGGCCTCCCTGGTGATGCAAGGGGTTGGAGCACTGCTCTGTGAGGCTATCCGCAGCCTCTGCAGCACTTTGATCCCCCTCCGGCCAGGGAGAAACCACATGGCAAAGTGGACTTCTCTGTCTTGCCCGCTGCTCCCCTCAGCAGTGTGTTTCGGTCGGTCTGCCTGTTCTGTTCCCCACTGCCTCTGGTGAATCCTCTCACCTCCCCATATCTCTGGCCTGTACCCCAGCTCTTGTATGCGTAAATAAAGAAATCTTTTTTTAAAAAATGACTCAGCTTACAGGCCTCCCTGGTGGTGCAAGGGGTTAAGACAGCCACTGCAGCATGAGTTCAATCCCCAGCCAGGGAGGTGACCCACATGGCACAGCAGACCTCTCCTATCTCGCCCGCTGCTCCCCTCAGCAGTGTATTTCAGTACATCTGCCTATTCTGCTCCTCACTGTCTCTGGTGAATCCTCTCACCCCAGCTCTTGTATGCATAAGTAAATCTTTAAAAAAAAAAAAAAAAAGGACTCAGAGGGCCTCCCTGGTGTCCTAGGGATTAAGCCTCAGCACTATCACTTCTATGACCTGAGCTCTATCCTCTGCCAGGGAGCTGACCCACATGGCGCAGCAGACCTCTCCTGTCTTGCCCACTGCTCCCCTCAGCAGTATATTTCAGTAAATGTCTGTTCTGCTCCCCAGTCTCTGTCTGGTGAATCCTTTCATCCCCTGCACCTCTAGCCTACACCCTATTTCTTTTTTTTTTTAAAAAAAGATTTATTTATTTATTTACACAAGCACTGGGTACAGTCAGAAGCACGGGAGGGTGAGAGAATTCACCAGAGCCAGAGTGGGGAACAGAACAGCCAGACTGTCGAAACACACTGCTGAGGAAAGCAGCGGATGCAGCAGGAGAGGTCTGCGCGCCATGTGGGACCCTCTCCGGTGGCTGGGGAGTGAACTGGCGCTGCAGAGGCTGTGGGCAGCTTCGCAGCCCAGCGCTCAACCGCTGCGCCACCAGGGGAGGCCCCACCCCATTTCTTCTATGCAAAAATAAAAATAATTTTTAAAAAAAGATAGCTTAGGTGCCATCTTTTCAGATCCACTTCAGCCAGGGTCAGGTGCACCTCTTCGTCCCCACAGGCCCTAGTTCCACCCATCACAGCAGTTAGCACTGAGAATTGCCTCATCTATCCCCCACAAGCCTTGAGGGCCATGAGAGAGGATGTGCTGCAGTCTGTTGCGATTGGCGCTGGACCTCAGCACAGCACCTGGCCTGACTAGAAGCTTCAGCTCCCTATTTGACGCCCCTCAACTCCTCCCCAGCAAGCAGATCTTTGACCTGGTCCTCTGTCACTTTGTCCTGTTCCAAGTGTTGCAGTTGCTCTTGGATCCAAATGTGGTGCTGTTCTCTCAGTCTCTGCCTCCGGACCTGGGCCAGGAAGAACTGCAGGGCCACATCTGGAGCCTGCTGGGCATAGATGGTGTCATTGTAGGCTCATATGTGCATTCAGCTTTGGGACACAAGGCCTAGCTTTTCCAAGAGAACCCCATTACTAGAGCTACATCAGAATCTAACTCAGCTTGGAGAGTTTGGATCCAGAACAGAAACTCATTGACCCTGGTGGAAGAAGTATTGGCTCAGCCATGGAGGCGCCTAAGAGTCACATATCCCTAATTCAACCCAGGAGGAAAATAGCTTCTTCCCACACTCCTTCTTTAGCCAACTAGTAGCCCTTTTAGTCCTTTCCTCGAAACTCCATAGATCTCCCTGGTGTTGGGGCACGGCAAGCAGGACACATATTAGCTGGGATCTCAAATTCTGTAATTCTTCACTCCCCCAATAGCACCCAGTGTTCTGGGATTCACAAGTTATTACCTCTTCCCCAGAGTCCGTGAGACGTTGCTTCTGGTAATGCTCAGTGCCCAGAGATGCTGTTCTCCCTGCCACCAAAGGAAAATGCAACTAAGCATATCAAAGGTAGAGAAGACCCCCTGCTTCACCCCAAACTCCTGACCCACCTTGGGGTTCCTGTTGGAGGCCTGGGCTGTAGCTTGCTGCCGAATCTGTCGCCTGCTGAGAAGATAGTACGAGTGAGCAGTGCACACCCTGCCAGGACAGCATCTGTTAAAACCAGGCCTTTGAAATCAGACAGATCAGGGCAGGGAGGAACAGAGGGGACGGGTAATGTGACAGTGTATTGGCATTGGAGTTTTGGTGGTGGTTGAGTAAAGCATGTGTACATGTTTAGGTATGAAACTGTACCCCCCCCAAATTATATGGGTTTGTAAATGAACAGTAAATTGATAACATTTGATTTAAAAAAATTGCAGAGAGCATAAAAAGAGATAAGCACACAAAGCACTGCGCAAGTAGGCACTGATCAATAAATGAGAGCTTATTTGCGTAATTCTTTTTTTTTTTTTTTAACTTTCATTGCCAGTTTATTGGTCTCCCATTAAGACTGGATACTTACTGAAAACAGAAATTTTATGTACACTGTGCCTTCAAGTAGGTACAAAATTTAATGAGTAATGAACAGTATTGTTATTCAAATCGCATTTGTTTATCCATAACTGAATATTAATCTCCAAATTTTATGAGTTACAAATAGCCTGATTTATATCTGCATCAGTTACTTACAGTGATCTAAAGCCCTCATATAGGGCTCAATTTAAACAAAAAAATCTTATCCAAAGGCTTTTAGTTTATGCTAAATCATTTTTAAGATTTATAGCTTTGAAGCATTTTATTAAAAAGTTGGTATTTATACATAAACTGCTAAGAACTTAAAATTCATCGTAACATTTACTTCATTTTTTTGGCTTGACCTTCTAGTAAATCTTTAGCTTCATTGATTTTGGCTGCTATATAAGGAGATCCTCCCTTGTCTGGATGATTTAAAATCATAATCCGTCAATGAGCATCTTTATTGGCAGTAGGGCTTACACCTAATATTAATGCTGCTTCCCGTTTTGTCATTTTTGGTTCAGATCCACCTCTGCAATAGCCACCACTGAAAGCAGATTTTGGTAGGCTTTGAAAAACTTGTTTTACTTGAGGCTCCATATGCTTCATGGCTTGCAAAACATAGCGGCCTGCAAATCCTGCAGCAGAAATGGTCAGTCCAGCTGCTACCATTGTACTGGCCATGGCTCCGGCTCAGCTCTCCTGCCTCCACCGAGAGCGCGGCTCATCCCAGACCAGAGGCCTCGGCCACCAGCCCCACGTCCCCGCCAGACACCTGCGCGGCGCTCCGGGAAGTCTTATTTGCCTAATTCTTAAGGCCCAGGACCTGAAAACCCTAGTTTAAGTAATTATGAGAAGGGCAGAACCAGGAGATGGAAGGACCAGCCACCTTGTGGCAAATCCTGGCAGACAGCGCCCTCTCCTGCCCAAGAGATGCCATGCAGCCAAAAGTGCTGAAAGCACTGTATAGTCTGAGGATTTGGGTGTGGCTGTACCTCTGCTGCCTTCCATGACCCAGCAACCCTGAGATAGCCACGTCCTTTCTCTGCGTGTCAGTTTGCTCACCTGAAAGGCGGAAGCAATGTTTTCTTCCCTCCTTAAAATACTTCTGTGGCTTCCCTCTCAAAACAAAGTCCAAACATCTCAATAAATTTACGAAGTCCTGTGTGACCTGGCCTCTACTTGCCTCTTCTGTCCTCCCCGACTCTCACTCAAACATTATTCTCCAACAAGCTGAGGTGCTTGCAGCCCCCAAAGAGACCAACTACTCACTGAGCTCTGAGACTTTGCCTGTCACTCTCTCCGCATCGACTGTTCACTCATCGCCCCAGTCACCTCTTTCAGAAACCAGCTTCCTCCCTGGAATCTTCTGTCCCTCTCTTGCCAAGACTAACTTAGCTGGTCCTGTAGAACCCTGTGGTGATAGGCCCTTCAGGGTGCTGATGGTGTAAACTGTAAACCCCATGAAGTCAAGGAGTTCCCAGAGCCTACCTGGCACTCTGCCCAGCACATGGTGAGCAGGCATTAAATGTTTGGGAATCAGTAAATTAATGAAAGAAGGAAGGGCCCCTCCTAGAACCCTAAAAACAAGAGAGAAAGATAGACATCAATGGGCGTATACCTGAGAGAGTGCGAGGAAAGACATACCTGTGGTTCTGGGATCCCCACGGCCTCAGCTTTGACCTCTTTGAGTGTCCAGCTTTCTAGGCGCTGGCTCCAGGCTTTTACCACCTATGAAGAGAGGGTTCAGGGTAGGCTCTGGTCATTGCTGCCCCATCACCTCCAGGCGTTGCCTTGCTCACCTTTAGTTCCCGCAGTGCCCTGCCCAGCTGGCTGAGTCCATCATCCGTCAGGGTATCCCCTAGGAGGCCTGAACGGAGGCTCTTCAGGCCATTGCGTCGGGCCCGGGCCTCTTCTACTGCATTCCACAGTGTAGGCCTCACCTGTTTCACCTGCGTCCTCCTTTCTGCCACCCCCAGCAAAGCAGCCTGGAGCAAGCTCAGGGAGTTGCCTAGTAAGGGGAGACTCAGAGTGAATCAACCCCTGCCTCTGGACTCTAAAGTACACTGCTTGTAATATTTTAATTTTTATTAATGATTCTATTCATGGACCTCCCTGGTGGCGCAGGCGGCTGAGCGCCACACTGTGAAGCTATCCGCAGCCTCTGCAGCATGGGTTCGATCCCGGCCAGTGGATGAGAATCCCACGTGGCGCGGCAGACCTCTCCTGTCTTGCCTGCTGCTCCCCTCAGCAGTGTATTTCGTCAGTCTGCCTGTTCTGCTCCCCACTCTGTCTCTGGTGAATTCTCTCACCCTCCTGAGCATCTGGCCTGTACCCTGGTTCTTGTATAAATAAATAAATCTTTTTAAAAAAAGGTTTAAAAAAACCTGCAGCTACCAGCTACCAGGTTTTATAAATACTTGATGGCACTGTGCTAAGACTTTTCCTAGATTGTCTTTTTATTCACGTAACATTCTAATTTATTCTCTCCTTCCTCCATTTTCCAGATGAGATGACTGAAGCCCAGAGAAATCAGGCAACTTCCTGGTAAGTAGCAGAGCTGCAAATGAACCCCTGTTCTTCCTGACGTAAAACCAGTGCCCTTAAACATGATGCCAAACTGGCCGTTAAACACATGACCTCCCCTCACTGCTTTATGCTTGAGGGCATGAGCTGCCCCAATTTATCTTCCTCATTCCACAGGGCTTGGCAGAGGGGAAAGTCTGGGAACCTGTTGGGCAAATAAAAGTGTTTTTGTTGATTTTGGAGAGAGAGTGCCAGACTTTTTTTTCAATTGTTCTTTTATCATGGAAACATTCAAATATGTACAAAGTATAGAAAATCCATCTATTTATGACCCAGCTTCAGCAATTATCAAGGCATAGCTATTCTTGTTTGATCTATGCCCTCTATTTGACCTCCCCTAAGCCCTAACATTGTATGTCACAGACACCTGATTTTTAATGGGGATGTAAAAATAGGCAAGTACCTTCCCTTCTCTGATCCTCCTTTTCTCTTCTATAAATTAGGCCTGTGTCTCTTTCCTCATCTGTAAATTAGATCTGTCTCATCAGATTGTGGTAGGAATCAAAGATGTAATAGTCAATGTAGAAACACTTGGTGAGATGTTGAACGTCTCTGGAGTGTGGGGGGTTACTTTTACCATTGGTCTTCCTCTCAAGACATTAGCAACCTCGCCACCCAGGGACATTTCCGAATCCTGGCCCTCCCATCTGATCTTGCTGGTCAGGTGAGAAGAGGGCACAAGCCTAAAGCAAGACCCCAGAACTTCCCAATGAATCCCATGCCCTCCCCCAGACCACCTTGAGGGTCCAGACGAAGAAGCAGGGCACTGTAGCTGTTTCCTTCCAGGAGCCATGAGACAATCCAGGGCAGAGAGCCCTCCAACTCCTCACCAGCAACCTCACGTGCCAATACCTGTAGCAGGGGGCAGTCTCTGCCAGAGGAGGGAGGAAGAAAGGAGATGCCCACTGGTGGATGGGCAAAGAGAAGGCCCAAATTGCTTTCTGATGGAAAGGTTGACTCTTCTCAGGAACTCTTGCAACTCCAGACAGATTAGCAACCCTATATTGATCTTTATTTTATTATTTTAAAAATTACACAAATAGTATATTCTCATAGTCAAGACTTGACATATCTAACAAGAAACTTGGATGCAGATTATATAAAGAGCTTTTCTACTTCAATAGTAAAAAAAAGAGAGAATGAAAAAGAAAATCCAATTTAAAAATGGTAAAGTGTAACATACACCTGAAGAGGTGTAAACCTACTCCCCTAAATCATTTACCCCCAATGTTATTGAAATAAAGAAAATTAAAAAGAAATAAAAAGCCATGCACCTAAAATGTATGTAATGTTATAAAGCAATATTGCTTCAATTTCAAAAAGTATTTCAGTTTAAAAAAGGGTAAAATTTGGGCCTTCCTGGTGGCGCAAGGGGTTAAGTCTCAGCACTATCAAACTATCAGCAACCACTGCAGCATGAGTTCTATCCCCCCACCGGGGAGCTGACTCACAAGGTGCAACAGACTTCTCCTGTTTCACCCGCGGCTCCCCTCAGCAGTGTATTTAGTCAACCTGCCTGTTTTGCACCCCACTCTGTCTCTGGTGAATCCTCTCACCCCCCACACACACCTCTGGCCTACACCCCAGTTCTTGTATGCATAAATAAATCTTTCTTTAAAAAGGGTAAATTTATATTAAAATATTTGAAGTGCTAACAGATTTTTCAAAATAAAGATGGCATAGCAAGGGGATATCAGCAAAAATGGAGAGGAGGGAACTCTGGAGTTCTCCACCCACAGATATCTGGCAAAAATGATCAGAATCAATCTTACTGGAACTCTGGGAAACAATCAGAATTTTATAGCAAACAAGTGATGCTTAACCAGGGAAAAGGCAGCTTAAATAAGGTTTGAGGGCTCTGTGGTGTTTTAACTCAGCCTAGCCCCCAACCTCCTCCCTAGCAGAGTAGTCTGTTGTTTGTTTTTGTTGGGGTGGAAGAACTGGGGTGTAGACCAGAGGTGCAGGGGTGGGAGGTGGGGGGCCCTGAGGAGTGAGAGGACTTGCCAGAGACTTAGTGGGGAGCAGAACAAGCAGATCTACTGAAATACACTGCTGAGGGGAGCAACGGGTGAGACAGGAGAGGTCTGCTGCAGCATATGTGGATCAGCTCCCTGGCCCGGGGTTGAATTCAGGCCCTCTCAGTGACAGTACTGAGCTTAACCTCTAGGCCACCAGGGAGACCCTCAGCACGGAGTGGTCTTGAAGACAACAGCCCAGATTTCTGGAGGGGCAAACCTGGTTCTGGGGGAGCAGAATGGATCTTGTCCCCAGAGAATTGTGTTTGTCTATTTTGATTATGTGAGGCTTCCCACAAAAACTGACAAAAGGAGCTCCCCTTTCATTTATTTACCTTGGAACTCTCATAGAGCAGAGCAGCTATAAAGAGGATGCCCCCCCACCAAAGCATTAGAAGAAGGAAAAACAACATTTTGAGACACACAACAGACAAATAGGAAGAGAAAATATTAAGGAGTGAGATTTGAGGGCAATAGGACTTTGAAAAGTTCCTATGTGTAGGGAACCTAGCAAGACTTTTGCATACCTGCTCAGGTTGTGCTGCATGCTGAAAAGGTCTGAGACAAACCACAAGCTTTTTACCACTGGTTGATTTTTAGACTCAGTATGAGCAGGAAGTGAGGTTAAGGCAGAGTTGTAAATAGCCAGGGTGAGCACAAAGGAGTGAGATAATATGAATTTTTTGTTCCTTTTTCTATCCCTTTCCTGTCCTTCCTCTCATTCTTTTCTTCCTTTATTTTTAGCTTATTTTTGCTTTTCTGAGCCCAAACATCTAAGAAATTCTATGTCAGCCCACTAGTTAACCGCTGAGATAACAGAATAGAGACCTCAATGACCACAGTGAATTCTCTCTTTGCAACATTATTTGGAAAAGTCACTAAGCAAATATATGGCTGTAGCTCACAACAAGCAACAATAGTAAACCCCAGAGAGGAGGGGGAATCCAGTTTCCAGGGTTACCCATAATAACATTGAAAATGTCAGAACACCAAACAAAAAGAATGAATACTTAGGAGACCTATACCACAAAGAGCAGTTTTTATTAAAAATGCTCAAATTGTCCAGTTTCTAACAAAATATTGTGAGGCATGTAAATAAACAAAAAGATATGACTCACTCACAAGAAAAGTGAATAAACAGGAACTGTCTCTGAGGAAATACAGACATTGGATTCACTGAACAAAAACTCTAACTCAGCTGTCTTCAATATGCTCAGAAATTACAATAGCTAAGCTTTGGAAACAACCCAAATGCCCAAAAACAGATGACTGGATCAAGAAGATGTTGTACATATATACCATGGAATATTACTCAGCATTCAAAAAAGATAAACACATGCAATTTGCAGCAACATGGATGGCGCTGGAAGGGATCATGCTCAGCGAAATAAGCCAAAAAGAAAAAGAAAAATACCGGATGGTCTCACTCATAGCAGGAATCTAGAAAACTTAAATAAGGGATCAGGAAAAAGAATAACTATAAGAAAGTGAAAATCAAAATCAACAAAAAACTATGAACCAGAGACACTTTTTGGGGGGTGGGGGCCGGGAGGGGAGGGATTGGGGTCAGAATGGGGCATGTGCAGTTGTATGGGGGAATATAAAAATAAAATTTATTATTTAATAATTAAATAAATAAATAAAAATGCTCAGAAAGCTGAAGGAAATGAAGAAATGCTATCCCAGTGATAGAGACTATCAATAATAGAACAGAAATTAGAAAAAGGAACCAAGTAGAAAGTCTGGAGCTGAAAAGTACAATAACTAAAATTAAAAAATCACTGCAGGGATTTAATAGAAGACTTGAGCAGACGCAGGAAAGAAACAGTGACCGGACGGACAGGTCAAATGAAATTATCCTGTCTGAAGAGCAGAAAGGAAACTGAAGGGAATGAGCCTAAGAGACTTGTGTTTCACTATCAAGTATACAAGCATTTATGTAATAGAGTTCCAGAAGAAGATGGACAGGAAAGGATAGAAAGAGTATTTAAAGCAGTAATGGTCAATGAGTCCCCAAATTTTAAGAAATACATGAATCTACACATTCAAAAAGCTGGACAAACTCCAAAGAGGATACTCTCAAAAGAGAGCCATAAAATGACATATTAGAATCAAACTGTCAAAAGCCAAAGTCAAAGATAGAATCTTGAAAACAGCAAGAGAGAAGAAATTTATTGTGCTCAAGAACTCTGCAGTAACATTAAAAAACAATTTCTCATTAGAAATTATTCAGGCAAGGGGCCTCCCCGGTGGCGCAGCGGTTGAGCGCTGGGTTGCGAAGCTGCCCGCGGCCTCTGCGGCGCCGGTTCGATCCCCGGCTGCTCCCCGGCCACCAGAGGAGGGTCCCACATGGCGCGCAGACCTCTCCTGCCGCCCGCTGCTCCCCTCAGCAGTGTACTTCGGTCCTTCTGCCTGGTCTGCTCCCCGCTCTGGCTCTGGTGAATTCTCTCACCCTCCCGCGCTTCTGACTGTACCCAGTGCATGTATAAACAAAACAAACAAACAAACCAGCAAACAAATAAATAAAGCATGCCTCTATAAAAAAAAAAAAAAAAAAAAAAAAAAGAAATTATTCAGGCAAGAAGGCATTGAGAGGACGTATTTAAAGAGGTAAGAAAAAGGGCTTCCAGTTAAGGAAAATTTGCCTCCAGAGTTTGAGCTGGAAAGTCTCCAGAATAAATGTTTAGAAAGAATCATGAGATTTTTTTGGTACGTAAAAGACTTGTGCACAAAGTGAAATGTCTGTGCTGATTCTCAAAGCAACAATAAAGTCTAATGATAGAAAAAAAAGGGGGGCCCCTCTCTGGTGGCCTAGGAATTAAGTCTCAGCACTACCCCTCAATGGCCAGAGTTCGACCCCCAGCCAGGGAGCTTACCCACATGGTGCAGCAGACCTCTCTTGACTCGCCCGCTGCTCCCCTCAGCAGTGTATTTCAGTAGATCCACCTGTTCTGCTCCCCACTCTGTCTCTGGTGAGTCCTTTTACCTCCCTGTCCCCCGCATCTCTGGCCTATACCCCAGTTCTTCTATGCAAAAATATATAAAATGTATAAATACACTAAAAATAATAATAAATAAAACAATATTCAGTAAATAAAATTTTTTTAAAGTGCTAAGAGAAAAACCTTATTGACTAAGAGTCCTATATCTGGTAAAACTATCCTAAAATAAAGGAGAAATTATAGTAATATTCCCAGTTAAACCAAAACTGAAGGAGTTCATTGCTAGTAGATCTATCTTATAAGAAACACTAAAGGAATTCTTTCAGCCTGAAGTAAAAGGACAGTAAATGTTAAATCAAAGTTATATGCAAAAACAAGGAATACCAGGAAAGGTAACTATGCATGTAAATATAAAAGCCAGCATAGGGCCTCCCTGGTGGCACAAGGGGTTAAGACTCAGCACTATGAAGCTATCTGCAGCCACTGCAGCATGAATGAGATCCCAGGCCAGGGAGGTGACCCACATGGCACAGCAGACCTCTCCTGTTTCACTCACTGCTCCCCTCAGCAGTGTATCTCAGTAGATCTGCCTGTTCTGCTCCCCACTCAGTCTCTAGTGAATCCTCTCACCCCTCACACCTCTGGCCTATACCCCAGCTCTTATATGCATAAATTAAATAAATCTTTACCAAAAAAAAAATGCCAGGATAATTGAATTTTTGGTTTGTAACTCCTCCTTTACCTATATAATTTATTTATTTTTAAAAATTTATTTTATTTATGCATACAAGAGCTGAGGTCTAGGCCAGAGGTTTGGTGGGGGGGTGAGTGGATTCACCAGAGACAGAGTGGGGAGCAGAACAGGTGGATCTACTGAAATACACTGCTGAGAGGAGCAGCGGGAGAGACAGGAGAGGTCTGCTGCGCCATGTGGGTAGCTCCTTGGCGGGATCCAACTCATGCTGCAGTGGCTGCAGGTAGCTTGATAGCACTGAGACTTTAACCCCTGCAGCACCAGGGAGGCACTTTTACCTACATAATTTAAAAGACAAATGAATAAAATAATAAATCTATGATAAATCTTTATGCACATAATGCATAAGGATATAATTTGTGACAATAATATAAGATGTAGGGGTGGATACAATAGAAGTACAATGTTTATATACTATTGAAACTAAATTGGTATTAATTCAAATTAGATTGTTAGAAGTTTAATTATTAAGGTAACCACTAAGAATAACTTTAAAATATATGAAAAAGGTAATGAGAAAAAAATAAATTGTCTTAGTTCATCTGCGGTGCTATAAATAACAATTTATTTCTCAATCTGGAGACTGGAAAGTCCACGATTAAGGCATCAGCAGATTCAGTGTCTGATGACGACTTGCTTTCTTGTTCATAGAGGACTTTTCACTCTGTCCTCACATTACAAAAGGGATGAGGAATTCTCTGAAATTCCTTTCATGAGGGCACTAATATAATGTCCTTGAGGGCTCCAACCTTATGATCTAATCACCTCCTAAAATCCCACATCCAAACACCATCACATTGGAGGTTTTGTTTTCAACATATGACTAATGGAAGGGACACAACTCAGTCTATGGCAACATTATACTCAGTCCCTAGCAACATTACCCAAAAAGTCAACTAAACAGAAAACAAGGCAATATTGGCAATATTAAAGAACACAAAAAAGATATAAACCTTACTGAAAACAAATAGCAAAATGACAGAACTGAGTCCTTCCTTATCAATAATTACCTTAAGTGTAATGAATTAAATTCTCCAATTAAAAGGCAGAGATTAAAAGAATAGATTTTAAAAATAACAATGATCCATCTATATGCTGTATGTTAGAGACTCATCTTAGATCCAAAGACACAGTATAGAGTTTGAATAGATAATCAAAGGTCTCCCAACAAAGAAACAAACAGAACCAAATGTTTCACTGGTGAATTCCTGCAAACATTTAGAGAAGTATGCCAATCTTTCCCAAACTGTTTCAAAAATTAAGAGAGAAGAAATCCTAACTCATCCTGATACCAAAACCAGATAAAGACAGCACAGGAAAGCTACCATCAATATCCCTTTTGAGTATAGATACAAAAATCCTTAACAAAATATTAGTAAACTGAATGCATCAGCCTATCAAAAAGGTTGCATATCATAACTAAGTGGGATTTATCCACATAGGAGAGCACGAGAGTCCTTTGACTCAACAAAGGGGGGCCTCCCTGGTGGCCCAAGGGGTTGAGTTTCAGCACTATGAAGCTATCCACAGCCTCTGCAGCACAAGTTGGATCCCAGGCCAGGGAGGTGACCCACATGGCGCAGCAGACCTCTCCTGTCTTCGCCCACTGCTCCCCTCAGCAGTGTATTTCAGTCAGTTTGCCTGTTCTGCTCCCCATTCTCTCTGGTGAATCCTTTCATCACCATGCCCCGTGCCTCTGGCCTGCACTCCCGTTCTTATATGCATAAATAAATAAAATAAATCTTAAAAAAATATTCAACTAAGTAGGAAAAAAGGGAAATTCCACAGCATGAGAAAAGGCATATGTATCTCAATGGACTAGAATCAAGAGTGCTGAAATAAATCCATATATAGTCAAATAGATTGTATTTGTAGTCAGCTGATATTTGACAAGGGTGCCATGACCATCTGGTGGGGAAAAAGAACAGTCTCTTAAGCAAATGATGCCACAATTGGATATTCCCAAGCAAAAGAATGAATATAAATTACATTTCAATAAAGTTGTTATTTTTAAAATTTCACACAATAAAAGAAAGAAAAGATTTTGGAATAGTCTGGAATTTATGGTACTTTCTGTTTTTAAAGAATAATTCCTACACCTCTGGGGTGTAGGCCAGAGGTGCGGGGGCGGGGAGGAGGAGTGAGAGGATTCACCAGAGACAGAGTGGGGAGCAGAACAGGCAGATTGACCCAAGTACACTGCTGAGGGGAGCAACAGGCAAGACAGGAGAGGTCTGCTGTGTCCTGTGCCATGTGGGTTAGCTCCCTGTGGAGGGCAGGAAGGCTATAGAGGTAGTAGCACTGAGACTGAACCCCTAGTCCACCAGGGAGGTCCATTTTTCTCTTTTTCTGCCTCTCAGGCATATTTGAATTTGGCAATATTTCCATGATTTTACAGATATTTCAAGTTGGTTTGAAATGATGCATTTCTATCTCCAATTCAAGTTGAATAACTTTTGAGTATTGAATAAAGGGCATAAAGCCGGGAGTAAAGATAGGGTTACTTGGGAATTTTCTAATCTTGATTTAGGACATTTACGTTTTTTCTAAGTTTTTTTTTTTTTTCCTAAAGATTTATTTTTTTGTGCATACAAGAGCAGAGATACAGGCCAGAGATGCGGGGGGTAAGAGGACTCACCAAAGGCAGAGCAGGGAATGGGCCTCCCGGTTAAGGAGCGATTGAGTGCTGGGTTGCGAAGCTGCCCGCAGCCTCTGCAGCGCCGGTTCGATCCCTGGCCGCTGGTGAGGGTCCCACATGGCGCGCAGACCTCTCCTGCCACCCGCTGCTCCCCTCAGCAGTGTACTTCGGTCCTTGTGCCTGCTCTGCTCCCTGCTCTGGCTCTGGTGAATTCTCTCACCCTCCTGTGCTTCTGACTGTGCCCAGTGCTTGTATAAATAAATAAATAAATAAATCTTTAAAAAAAAAAAAAAAGAGCAGGGAACAGAACAGGCAGACTGACTGAAAAATACACTGCTGAGGGGAGCAGCGGGCGAGACAGGAGAGGTCTGCTGCGCCATGTGGGTAATTCCCTGGCCACGGATTGAACTCATGCTGCAGAGGCTGCGGATAGCTTCATAGTGCAGTGCTTAACCCCTTGCGCCACCAGGGAGGCCTTCTTTCTAAGTTTTTAGTCTGATAGAACAGAAGAAATATAAGTAACTGAAGTGAATTTGAAGAATAAAAATAAAAAGTAATAGAAAAACGAAAAATCAGATTAAAATATTTGAAGACATTATATGTAAAAGTGCTCCCATTCCCGCCCCAACCCCATGCACTTAAAACAGTGACTGGATATATTTACGTTTAATTCATTCCACTAATTCTCTACCTGGTTGCATTGGACCATACCATCTGCCAACAAAGGATTTTAGCCCAGGCTCTGATGTGCCCTCCCTGTCAGAGGAGAGGAGAGGAGCGATGGGCCTCTACATCAATATTTTACCCCCCTCCCAACTTTCCAAGACTTACCGGGCTCCTGGGAGCTGCAGGATGCGCAAGACCCCTCGCCACATGCCCTGGGTTCCAGGCCCCTGAGGAGGCACAGGTCCGGGGCAGGACATGGTGAGAGTGAGCAGAGAAGAGCCACTGTGAAGGAGAGGGTAGGCGCAGGCCACATGCCTAGGGGACAGAGGCAGGAGCACAGGTACCCTCCTGTCCTCACCTGCCTTCACCCCCTGCAGCCTGCAAGTACAAGTCTGAGGCAGCTCTTGAGTCAGGCACCTCCACTTCATTGGCTCCTGCCACCACCCTGGAGGAAGAGGATGCTGAGCTCAGCTACCAAACATCTGGGTTCTGTCAAGATCCCTAGAACCACAGCTTGGGGAGCTCGTGAGATCCCAAGAGCCTGTAAGAATCACCTCCAAGTTCAGTATAACCCCTAAAAGCCTATCATCTTCAGGATCTTGTTTTTATTACAGTCAACTGCCCAATGAGGGAAAGAGGGTAGCTGGGATTATGCCCATTTTATAGATGGAGAAACTGAAGTTCTGCTCAGTGAGATACTTAAAACACCCAGGATGAAGATGGGTAAGTGGATGCGGTGAGAGGAAGGGGGAGGATGTGGGAGGGGAATGGCCTGAAGGGGAGAAAGGATGGAGGTTCCTGGGCACAGACCCTGACCCTATAAGCATGAGCCCAAGCTCAGAGCTTCCCTCCCCTGGGGTGGCAGTGGGGAGTAACCTCCAAGGTCTTGGTTTAGGGGTGTCAGCCCTCCCTCAGACAAACATCCCCATTGGGCCCCAGAAACTCACAAGCCCAGAGGGGTTACATCCAGCACCGACAGGTTCTCTGCTCCTGGAGAGAGCAGGTCCCGCGTCCTCCCACTGGGGCTGAGCTGGATTCACACACAATATCTGTTACACACAAGCCTCTCCTCAGCCTCTGCCTCCCAGGAGCCTCCCCTGGGGCCCTTTGGGCCAAGCAGGCACCAAAGCCAGCCACTTCTGTCTGGTAAAAGGGGATGCCGGAGAGCAGCCACATAGGGTTCCCCACAGGCCTTGGGCTCTTTCTTTAGCATCACTGTGATCCTGACTTTCCCCGCTCCTGGGTCTCACCTGCACCAGGCTAAGGGTACTAAGCACAGGATCAGAGTTACTGAGGGGCCGGGCTTCCTCAAACAGCATCTGCAGCAGCTAAAGTGGAAAAAGGGAGTCAGTGGGGATTGAGAAAGGACTGGTCTGTCTTTCAACATTTCCTGAGGGTGCTGTCTGTGGCTGGGTGACATCTGTGGCTGGGTGACGTCTGTGCCTGGTGATGTCTGTGTCTGATCACGTCTGTGCCTGGCCCTGTGCTAGGTGCTCTGAACATGGCTTCCAGGACAGAAGGAGCCCCGGCCCTCATGGTCCATGGTAAGCCAGACAAGTCAGCAGACGTTTTTGTGGGACCTGTTGTTAGCTAGGAGAGGGGCCCATGACAAGGTTCTGAGATAGCAGTTTTGATTTGGGAACATTTTGCTGGAGCCCCCGAAACAAAGCTTTTAAATTTGTTATCGTTATTGGTATTTCAAAGAACTATGAAATTTAGACCTCTCTGGATATTTGATCTATGCACACCACCTGCTCTGACCCTGACAAAACATCCCAGGGACTCTAGGAGTTCCAAGAAGGAGCACCTAGTCCAGCTAGGATGGGTAGGGGAAGGTTCTTGAAAGTCTTCTGGAAGAGGCAACAGCTGAGTCTCCAGAGACTTAGGTCTGTTGGCTCCTCTGGGATTTACCTGGGGCACAAGCCGGGGTGCCTCTCCTTCCCGACCCCGAAGCAGCAGGGCCACACTGTACCCTCGGCCCACAGAGCCCAGTGTGGACTGGACTCGTGCTAGCAGCTCCTGCTCTGCCTCCTGCAGGGAGACACAAGCATATGCCCCTGTTTGGGGTGCCCTAATCCAGCCTGCTCTGAGCAAAAGGATCAGGAGGCGCTCAACCCCCCAGCTCAACTGAGGGCTCCCATCCTCCTGCATTGCCCAGCAGACCCCCCTACCTGAGCAGCATCAAGGCCCAGGACTCTGTCAAAAGCAAGGCATTGTTCCTGTGGGCAGGGCTGGGGTCAGCGGTGTCATGTCCATCTTCCTCTGCTCCCACCCACACCTATCCCAGCTCTACCTGATTCTCCAGGGTCCCTGGCTGGAACAGGCACATGTTCTGGTCCCCCTCCAGGAGCACAGAGTGACAGGTCTCCTCAGGGCCTGAGAAAGGGGGCTTCACATCAACTCTCACAAGGGAAACAACTCCCAGGACTCCGAGTCCTGCCTGCTTCTTAACTTGAGATGGTCAAGTCTGCCTCCTTGCCAAGAGGCTCCCCAGGCTGCACGATCTCTGGAAATGAATGTATGTGGACTTCTTACCTGATCCTCTACTTTGCTCTACTTCTACCACCACAGTCAGCATGGCCTGTTGGTCGTGGGTGAGGGATGAGGGGCCTGAGCTGCCCGGATCCAAACCAGCTCCTGCGTTCACTGCCTGTCCACAGTCCATGGCTTCCATGCCTCTCAAATTCCCCTCAATAATTCATCTCCCTGATCTGAGATGCTATGGACAGGGCCTCTAAATAATTGCTCATCAAAGAAGGTGACAGTCCCCTCTTCCTGAGTGACTTAGAACACTGCATGTGATTTTTCTTCATTTCTCCTCTTATGAAAAATGTTAAATAGGGCCTCCTAGGTGGCGCAGCGGTTGAGCGCTGGGTTGCGAAGCTGCTCGCGGCCTCTGCGGCGCCGGTTCGATCCCCGGCTGCTCCCCGGCCACCGGAGGAGGGTCCCACATGGCGTGCAGACCTCCCCTGCCGCCCGCTGCTCCCCTCAGCAGTGTACTTCGGTCCTTCTGCCTGCTCTGCTCCCCGCTCTAGCTCTGGTGAATTCTCTCACCCTCCCTTCTGACTGTACCCAGTGCATGTATAAACCAAACAAACAAACAAATAGATAAATAAGACATGCCTCTAGAAAATTAAAAAAAAAAAAAATGTTAAATACATTCACAACTGTGAAGGAAAGTTATAATGAACTTCTAGGTGCCCAGCTTCAGAAATTACCAATTTGAGGCCAATCTTATGTCTTCTGTTCCCCTTCCCACCCACCCCCAATGGAATTTTTTTTTTTAAAGATTTATTTATTTATTTATTTATACAAGCACTGGGTACAGTCAGAAGCGCAGGAGGGTGAGAGAATTCACCAGAGCCAGAGCGGGGAGCAGAGCAGGCAGAGGGACCGAGGTACACTGCTGAGGGGAGCAGCAGGTGGCAGGAGAGGTCTGCGTGCCATGCGGGACCCTCCTCCAGTGGCCGGGGAGCAGCCGGGGATCGAACCGGCACTGCAGAAGCTGCTGGCAGCTTTGCAACCCAGCGCTCAACCGCTGCGGAACTGGGGAGGCCCCCCAATGGAATCTTTTAAAGCAAATCCCAGATATCTTTTATTTTTTCATCCAGAGCTATTTTAGTATATATCTATAAAAGATAACCTCGCTTTAAAATAACAAAAAAAGTTTTATTGAGATATAAATTACAGACCATATAATTTGTGCATTTACAATATACATTTCAATGTTTTTTGTATGTTTGCAGTTGTGTACAACTATTACCACAGCTAATTTTAAAATATTTTCACCACTTTATTAAGAAACTTGAACCCTCAACTGTCACCTCCCTAATCCTACACCGTCCTCCAAGCCCCAATCCTTAAGCAACCACTAATCTATTTTATATCTCTATAGATTTTCCAATTCTGAACATTACATATAAATGGAGTAATATAATATGTGATCTTTTTGTGACTGGCTTCTCTCTCCTAGAACAATATTTTCAAGGTTCACCCATGCTGTAGCATGTATCAGTAAGTACTTCACTACCTTTCATGGCTGAATAACTTTCCAGGTAGGGCTGAAATCCTGTCACCAGCTGCCCAGAATCTGACTCTTCATGTTGAGTGTGAGCTTACCCTCATGACAGCATGTAAGCATGCCCTTCATGATTTCATCTCCTGTTTTAGTCAACAAATGTTTCAATTACTCATTCCAATTCTCTGTTAAACTCTGAGGATGACATGCAGGTGATCTGCCCATTTGGTGTTGAACACTAATGGGCTATAAAGTTTGGTTCTTGGTCTGAAGAAAGGTAACCTGGAGGCCCCAATTGGTACACTAACACTTTAGTCATTCAATAGTGTCTTGGGCATTTGGCGGCTCCACCAGGCATGCCAGCCCTGCACGAGTCAGGATTCATTTACTGCCCACCCAGGGCTACTGACATTGGTTCAATATAATTGATTTTCTAGCTCTGTGTGGAGCCTTCCCCTTGGGGAATCTGCTCCTGAACCACTTGCAGTCTTTCTCTGGTTTCTTTCTCTGGTTGGCAGGCAGAACAGTTCTTGTTGGAGTGCTGAGACTAAACCCCTGCACCACCAGGGAGCCCTGCTTCCCTGTTTTATACTTGGCTTGTCTTTTTGTTGCTGAGTTGAGGAGCTCTTTATATATCCTGTATACTAGCTTATTATCAGACATACAAATTGCAAGTAGGGGCCTCCCTGGTGGCACAAGGGGTTAAGCGTCAGCACTATGAAGCAATCTGCAGCTACTGCAGCACAAATTTGATCCTGGCCAGGGAGAAACCCACATGGCACAGCAGACTTCTCCTGTCTTGCCCGCTACTCCCCTCAGCAGTGTATTCCAGTAGATCTGCCTGTTCTGCTCCCCACTGTGTCTCTGGTGAATCCTCTCACCCCCACACCTCTGGCCTACATCTCAGCTCCTATATGCATAAATAAATAAATCTTTTAAAAATATATCCATTTAAAAATAAATTGCAAGTATTTTCTCCCATTTTATAAATTGTTGTTCATCTTTTTGATAATGTCTTCAGATGCACAAATTTTTAATCTCGATAAAATCCGGTTTATTACTTTTGCTTTTGTTATCATATCTAAGAATTTTGCCAGATCAGAGTTCATGGAAATTAACTCTAGTAATGTTAACTCTAGTAATGCTTTCCTCTAGTAATGTTATTGTTTTATTGTTTTTTATTGTTTATTGTTTTATTGTTTTATTTTTTACATTTAAGAAATTGACCCATTTTGAGTTATTTTTGTACATATTCTCTGTGACAAGTGCCCAACATCATCTGTAGCTGAATATTCATATACCCCAGTTTCATTTATGAAAAGATTAGTATTTCCTTATTGAATGTTCTTGACATCCTCCTCAAAATGAACTGACCATAAAAACATGGTCTTATTTTTGGATTCCCACTTCGCATCCACTGATCTCATTGTTTGCTCTTACACCAGTCTCACACTGTCTTGATTGCTGTTGTTATACAATGTTTTGAAACCAGGAAATGTGAGTCCTCCAACTTTGCTCTTTATGTGTATAAATATACATGTATGTTTGCTTTGTCTATTCAATACCTCTGAACTTAGAAACAGCTAGTCAATTTATATTAAAAAATCAACTTAAATTCTTGTTAGAATGTCACTGAATCTATAACTCACTTAGAAGAGAACTGAAATCCTAGCAACATTAAGATCTATGTATGAATATGGATGTTTTCTATTTATATAGATCTTTTAAAAATCTTTCAGTAATATTTTATAGTTTTAGAGTGTTGTTTTTCTCTCCTTTCATTATATTTACTCATAAGTATTTTATTATTTTTGCTGATATTGTAAATGGAATTTTTTAAATTTCATTTTTGGGATGTTCATTCCAAGTGTTGATTTTTGTATATGGATTTTGCACCTTGTAACTTTACTGAACTTGAGTGGTTCTAATATATTTTCATGAATACACAGGATTTTTTATACATGTGAAATTGACTTCTGTAAATTGAGAGTTTTACTTTTTGCTTTCCAATTTTGATGCCACTTCTTTTCTATGATTCACTGTCATAACCAGAACCTCTAGTACAATGTCATATAGAAGTGGTAATCATATATACCCTTGTCCTTGTCAGCACAATTTGCTCAATCCTTGGGTCACAGTTGTCCTGCCCATCCCCAATTTTGAATGCCTGCATCCTGTCCCTAAGCTGCTATGCATTACCAGATTAAAACAAACAAACAAAATCCCACATGACTTGTGCTTGGCTCTATGACATATATTTCAAACACATTAGGCAAATCTTTTTATTTGTCCTTAGTGAAGTAAAATGTTCATCAATGTTTTCTCACTTAACCCAAGACAGTAATAAAGCCCTCAGCCTGCTCCTCTCATTCATTCAATCAATTATTTAGTAAAGGGTTTAGTAAAGGGAGCACCTACCATGTACCTGGCCCTGTCTTAGAGACTGGAGATCCAGAACCAAACAAGATTAACAGTTGTGGCTCTCATGGAACTTTCAACACAATACTAAAGAAACAGAAAATGATTTAAAAAAATAATTCAAAATTTTCTAATTGAGATCAGTGCTGTGAAGAAAATAAGTGTTGAGACCAGAATGATGAGGCAGGGGGCGCTCCACCACATGGGGTGATGATATATGAGCTGAATCCTGAATGAGAAGATGCCTATCATATGAAGATCTGTATTTAGAGCTTCAATTTCATAGAAATTGCACAAACCCCTTTTATACAATTACCCACTAGCGTCTTGGCCCAGGTACATTGCCTTCCAGTCTAGGATTATAAATTAACTGTTTTTATGCTTACATTAAGACCAACCCCTCCACTGGTGAGTTAGGTACTAGTCCTTTTACCCACTTAATGATATTCTTCCAGCAGTACTCCCTTCTTTCTCCTGAATCATCATTTCCCCTCTTTATTTTATTAATTTTAAAAGGTGTATTTATTTATGCATAAAAGAACTGGAGTCTAGGCCAGAGGTGTGGGGGGATAAGAGGATTCACCAGAGGCAGAGTGGAGAGCAACAGGTGGGTTGACTGAAATACACTGCTGAGGGAAGCAGTGGGCAAGACAGGAGAGGTCTGCTGCGCCATGTGGGTAGCTCCCTGGCCAGGGATCAAAGTCATGCCACTTGGTGATAGCTTGATAGCGCTGAGACATTAACCCCTGTGCCACCAGGGAGGCTCCATTTCCCTCTCTTTCTTGGATTATTCCTACTGCTTGCAACTATGCTTTCTCTCTCATCTTAAGAACCTCTCATGTCCAACAAGGGATTGATTTTCAAAATATACAAAGACCTCATACCACCCAACCACTCAACCAAAAAATGGGCAAGATATCTAAATTAACACATCCAAAGAAGACATCATATGGGCCACAGGCACATGAAAAAAATACTCAGCATCACTTGGTATAAGGAAAATGAAATTAAAAGCAGTATTAGTTAAGAACTCACTCGTGAGTTCTTATATCCAGAACTCACTCGAGAATGGCTTATATCCAAAAGACTGGAAATAAGTGGAAATAAGTATTGATAAGGGTGTAAAGAAAAGAACACTCATTCATTAGGTGAGAGTGTAAAATTAGTGCAGGCTCTGTGGAAAATAGTGTGGATAATCCTTAGAAAACTGGAAATGGAAATACCTTATGATCCAGCAAGCCCGCTTCTAGGTATTTATCAAAAAAATGTGAACACATTAATAGAAAAACAATTTATGGGGCCTCCCCTGGTGGCGCAGCGGTTGAGCACTGGGCTGCGAAGCTGCCCGCAGCCTCTGTAGCACCGGTTCAATCCCCGGCCGCCAGCAAGGGTCCCACATGGCATGATAGACCTCTCCCGCCTCCCGCTGCTCTCCTCAGCAGTGTACTTCGGTTCTTCTGCCTGCTCTGCTCCCCGCTCTGGCTCTGGTGAATTCTCTCACCCGGCCGTGCTTCTGACTGTATCCAGTGCTTGTATAAATAAATAAACAAATCTAAAAAAAAAAAAACAGTTTATGTACCCTTATGTTCGTAGCAGCATTATTCACAATAGCCAAGACAAGGAATCAATGTAGATAGCTATTGACAGATAGCTGGAAAAGAAATTGTGGTATATATACTCCACGGAATACTACTCAGCTATTAGGAAAGATGAAATAGTGACTTTTGAGACAATATGGATGGATCTTAATAAGATTAACTAAATGAACTAAGTCAGAAAGTGAAAGACAATTACCAGATAGTTTTGTTCAATTGCAGTCTGTCCCTGAACCAGAGATCTTGTGAGACCCAGAGGGCACATGATCTGATGTGAGGGCACTGATCTTGTGGTTCAGTGGGCACATACTGTTAATTGCTTTGGGAAGAGTCTTAGAAGCTGTGAATGGTTACTACTATATGAAACAGAGTGCTAGCTTAAAACAATTAGACCCACAGATACTGATGAGTTAATGATTGCAAGATCTGATCACAAGATCTCTGGTTCAGGGGCAGGCTGTTGAATGACATCATCTTTCCTGTTCCATGACACAGTGAAAGTCAGTGTGTGTGAGAGGAGCTTTCTACTACAGGAGAGGAGCTCTGAAATTATGAAACTCAGAGATTATATAGAACAGAGCGGCATAGCTGTGCTCCTCCCTGGAAGGTGGCAGCAGGGGAGGAGAACAAGCACATGACTCTAGGTGGTATTACCTGTGAAAGAAAGGAGCTGCCTCTTGGATAATGCACCAGAGAGGAGACATTCCCCTCAGGCATGTTTACCATTCAAACATCCTTTAGCACAGTGCCATCGATCTGCTCAGAAAGTCCCAATTGCACAGAGACCAATTGTTTCTCCAGACAACCCCAGAGAGGCAACCCCTGCCCCTTCTGCCACTGCAGTTCTTTTATTTATTTTTTTAAGATATGGTTTTAGGGAGTTAAGATAAAGAAAGTCTAAGTATAATGGATTCCCCATTCCACACTCTTCCAAGCACATAGCAGACACCCAGTAAATATCTGTTGAGTGAACAACACGGACGTCCATCGTCTGACATTTTATTTTTTTAAAAAGATTCATTTTGATTTAGATTCATTTTTATTTATTTATGAATACAAGAACCCAGAGGTGTTGGGGGTGAGATGACCCACCAGAGACAGAGTGGGGAGAGAACAGGTGGATCCACTGAAATACACTGCTGAGGGGAGCAGTGGGGTGAGACAGGAGAGGTCTGCTGCACCGTGTGGGTAGCTCCCTGGCTGGGGATCAAACTCATGCTGCAGTGGCTGGCGATAGCTTGATAGCACTGAGACTTTAACCCCTGAGCCAGGGGGGAGGCCCTCGTTAAACTTTTTTTGTTGTTGTTTTAATTTATACAAGCACTGGGTACAATCAGAAGCCGGGAGGGTGAGAGAATTCACCAGAGCCAGAGCAGGGAGCAGAGCAGGCAGACTGACGAAATACACTACTGAGGGGAGCAGTGGGTGGCAGGAGAGGTCCGCTCGCCATGTGGGACCTTCGCTGGCGGCCGGGGATCGAACTGGAGCTGCAGAGGTTGCGGGCAGCTTCGCAGCCCAGTGCTCAACCGCTGCGCCACCAGGGGAGGCCCACGTTAAACTTTTTAATAAAGGCAGGGCAAAGGGTTTGTTGGTTGAGACATCCTGTCGTGGCTCCTCAGGAGCCGGGACTCCCTGAGTCAATTCATTTTTCTTTATCCGGCCTTAGGCGAAGCCCCTCGCAACTGGAAGCAGCGCCAGAGTTCCTGACACCCCCGCGGTCAGGGCCGAACTCGCACAGGCTGATACCGCGGCAGAGTTTGATGGGTCTCCTTGGTGCATGAAGGCTTCGGGATCCAGAAAGGGATTCCCTTTCAGTATCAGGTTTTTCACCTTGGGCAGTTGGTCCTGGCGTGGCTCACTGTTCAGCAGATTGCAGCTGAGATCGAGCACGCTGAGCTGGGCTGGCAGTCCCTTGGGCACCTGCTCCAACCCGGCGAAGGAAAGGTTGAGAGCGTTCAGAGTGCTGGGCCAGACGCACCCGCGAGCGGCCGGGGCAGGGGTCCGCAGCGCGTTGTGGCTGAGGTCTAGGCTGTGGGGTCGCACGCCCGCCGCCGCTAGCGCAGCGCACACAGCGCCGGGCGTCTCCACCCCCGCGTTGCGCAGAGCTAGATCCCGGAGCGCCGGGAACTTGTGAGGACACAGGGTCTTAATTAGTCCTCGTTCCCCCAGCGCAGGATTGTCAGACAGATCTAGGTTTGTGAGGGTCGGGAAGGGGCGGAGCCGTGCGCAGGGAAAGGCCAGCGAGTGTGCTTGCGCAATGCGCAGCACCCGGAGGCCCGGCTTGAGCCACTGCTGCAGGTCCGCGAGCCAGGCAGCCCCGGTTGGCCACGACACGTTACGGAGACGGAGGGTGGAGAGCGCCGGCCCCGTGTTGTCCACAGGCAGCGGCGGCAGGGTGCCGGTTACCTCCAGGTCCTCGAGCGTCAGCTCCTTGAGGCGGGAGAACCCGAGCCCACGCAGGGCGCTGACCAGGAGCTGCCCCGGCACCCGCGCGTTGCCCACCGTGAGCCGCCGCAAGCGCAGAGCCTTCAGCACGTGGGCGTACTCCTTTGGGTCGATGTCGGCTAGTTTCAGGAATGGTTCCAGGTCGTGGCCGCCGCCGCGGACCTCCACCTCGGCGGCAGCAATACATTGGGTAGCGCTGTTCCAGTCGGGCTGAGGACCCGTGAAGTTGCAGAAGCAGCCATCATCGACGTCATTTAATTCAACTAATTCGCAGGGCTCCGGGGTGGACTCAGAGGCCCCCAGCAGCGCAGGCAGCAGCAGCAGCAGCAGGCAGAGCCCAGGCACCTGTGGAGAGCGGAGGTCAGGTCGGCCCCAGCCTTTTTTTTCCTTTTAAAATTTACTTATTTATGCATACAATAACTGATGTACAAGCAGAGGTGGGGGTGGTGGTGAGAGGATTCACCAGAGACAGAGTAGGGAACAGAACAGACTGACTGAAAGACTCTGCTGAGGGGAGCAGCCAGCGACACAGGAGAGGTCTGCTGTGCCATGTGGGTAGCTCCCTTGCTGGGGATCGAATTTGTGCTGCAGAGGCTGTGGACAGCTTCCCAGTGCTGTGCTGTGCTGTGCTGTGCTGTGCTGTGCTGTGCTGTGCTGTGCTGTGCTGTGCTTAACCCCTTGCGCCACCAGGGAAGCCCTGGCCCCAGCCTTTCTTTAGAGTTCCCCTACTAACCCCCTGAGGCCCCAAGATCAAATGCTCACCATGATGGATAGGTCCTCAGAGTCTCTGCTTCCAGGTGGACTCTGGGAAGGGTTTTGCTTCTTTTCTACACAGCAGAACTTGCTGTCTTCCAGGCTTCACACAAGTGTCTGGTCTCTTGGCAGCTTCTGAGAGTTTATGTAACCCTGCTCTTTGAACTCTGGTCACTCCCTACTTCTCTTCCCCTTTCACTACCTTTCTGGGAAATTTTGCAATGAAATCTGTTGCCTAGAGAGGGGCGGTTAACAGGAAGGCAGCTTGGGGTGTCCAGGGCCCTCTGCCCTAGGAAGTGCCCTGATGATGCATGTGCCCCAGGCTGGTCTCTGTGGATGTGAGTAAAGGAATATCCCCAGTGCCTCAGGCCAAGACCCTGCACTTCCTGCCTTTATCTCCTGGACTCAACCCTGGTAGTTTCCTTGACTTTTGCCTACTTCTTGGCAGTTACTATTAACCTACCACTACCCAAGTCCTGAAAAATCTCAGTATTTAAGTGATATTTTGTGGGAAAGATTGCAGACTTCATCTACTCTCCGAGTGCCACAATTACGTTCAAGGGAAGTTGGTCTGAAAAACAATTCCCCTTCCTTTTTTTTTTTTTTTTTTTTTAATTTTTGCTGACTTGTTTGTTGTTTAAATTTATAAAGTAAGGAACATGGAGCAGAGACACATGTGAAGAAGCTGCAATTGCTTCTCAGCCTTGGACTTGTACCAGGGACTCAGGGGGATAAGGAAGGAGACACTTGAAATGTTAGGGGGAAATGTTGTCCTGAGCTAATTCCATGCACGCTTTGTGGACTCCACCCCCACTCCAGACCAAAGCCATCAAGACATTGGGAAAGACAAATCCCATCACCACCAAAGGGAGGGTGGCTGGGACCTGAGGGTGGGGTTAAGCAGCCAGGTTTGGTATAAAAACCAGACACGTGGGCCTTGGGGGGCTCGCTCTCTCGCTCGCCTCCTGGCTTCACGGCTCCTGGCTTGCGGCCAGCTCTGAGTGCCATTTGGGATTCCAGATCGGGCGGATCGGGTAGGACGCATTTAAAACTTTGTCTCCCACTTTTCTCCCTGAGTTGTACATTTCCTCATTTCCCCTTCCCTTGTAAATAAACCTTTTATTAACCTTTCGCATGTGCCTGCAATAGAGTATTTTGATAAGTCCTTTTAAGCGCACAGATGAGGACCCACAGTCAGGCACCCTGTTTTGTACTGGGGCTGCCCAATAACACCTTCAGTGGTGTATTTCAGTGGATCTGCCTATTCTGCTCCACACTCTGTCTCTGGTGAATCTTCTCTTCTCCCCGCCCCCCTGCCGCCCAGCCTCTGGCCTGCACCCCAGTTCTTGTATGCATACATAAAAAAATAAAAAATAAACAAAACAAGATGTGAGTCAGCCTGTCTAAAGAAGAAAGGGCCAAGACACAGGCCTTATTCCCATTCACAACCTGATATATAGCAGGTGCTCAATAGTTGGCTCTCCAGGGGCTGGATGGATGCTGGGCCCCGAGAGAGGAAATGTAGGACAAAATGGTGGACTGCAGATATTTAACTAAATGTTTTGTAGAAGAGATGGAAGACTTCATTGATTGATTTCAAGGGGAAGAATTAAGTTCTAAAATCCTTCCTGTTGTTACAAGGCAGGGTTCTGGGCAGAGGTCTGCTGCACCATGTCACCTCCCCTGCTGCAGTAGTTTAGGATAGCTTCATACTGCTGACATTAAACCCCGTGGAGCCCCCATTAACATAGTTGTTAAACCAGCTATAGAAATGAAACATCCTTAGGAGCCAGCTGCTGCAGCAAATATCAAGAGGCACAGACCAGAAGTGGGGATATGGAGATTGAGGGCTATTGTAGAGAATCACTGGTCCTCGCAAATCAACTTAATCACATCCTAGAAGTAATTAATTCAACAAAAGTTATCTCCACAAGGGAATGAACCCTTCCCAAAGAGAAGACTATATTGAAAGGATTGGTGCTGTAAAGAGAAGGCGAGCCAGGCCAAGTTTCTGACAGGCAGGCACTTTCATTTGCGCTCCAGGGCAAGGTTCGCGGACCCCCACAGTGGTGGGAGAAGTGGAGCCTGCTGGGGGATAAGGGTAAGCTTTTATGGGGCAGGGTCTGGCCTTGGCAGGAGGTGCAGAATGCAGATCTGAAGTTTTTTTGAAACTGCTCATTTTCCCAGAATTGTTTATCAGACCCAGTTATACTGGCTCTAGCCGGTGGTCTCCAGGATACGGGGTAGCAGCAGTTTCGAGCTCCCCTTCTCTGCCCCATTCCTGCCTCGACCTTACATATATCAGTGCAATTTCTGCCCTGGCAAGGGGAAGCAGCCCTTCTGCCCACCTGTGACTATGTGGGTTCTTCACTTTACTGACCTCCCTTTGCAAATGGGCAGAGGCAGCGATCCTCCCAAGGCTGCCACCTGTGAGTATGCAGGCCTCTCTTTCAGCAAACCTGTCTCTTTTGGGGCCTCCCCGGTGGCTGAGCGGGTTGAGTGCAGCGCTGTGGGGCTATCCACAGCCTCTGCAGGGCCGGTTGGATTTTCTGCCGGCCAGGGAGCCACCCACATGGCATGGCAGACCTCTCCTGTCGCACCCGCTGCTCCCCTCAGCAGTGTATTTCAGTTAGTCTGCCTATTCTGCTCCCCGCTCTGTCTCTGGTGAATCCTCTCACTCCCCCCCCTCCCACGCCTCTGCCCTTTTACCCCAGCTCTTGTATAAATAAATACATCTTTAAAAAAATAAAGTAAAAAAAAAAAAAAATCTGTCTCTTTTGAGGCAGCTCTTTTCTGCCCCCTTGTGTCTATGCATGCGTCCTTTACTTTCCTCTCCCTTCTTATAATAAACTTGCCCTTTTGGATATAACTAATGCCTCTGTCTAGTGGAGAAACTCACTGTGTGCAACTGATAGGGATGCTCTGGTGAAACTTTTCCCAGAGTTAATCCAAAGACCCAGCTCTCTGAACCCAACATTTCTCCAAACTGACTTCACTATGAGGGACTCTCTTCTCTGGGAACTGTGGAAAGGGTTATGAAAGAAAATTATATGGGTCGATACACTCTCATAATAGGGGCTCTGGTCCAGTACTTCTGAGCAGGGACACTGGTATTGCAATCTTGAGGATAGTGTTAAATAAGGGAAGAGTGCTGGTTGAGAGAGGGGGTTTGCAGAGACAGGGTTTAAGCAAAGGAAGGTCTGTGCAAAACCCGATGGGGATGGGGAAGAGGAAGAGAACTAGTCTTGTTTAGGTAACCAAGAGAAGATCCCAGGAGAGAAGAATAGTTGGCACCCTTACAGTGAGAGTAGACAGGGACTGGATACGTAGGGTTTAGTGGACCATAATGCAGGTTTTGCAGGTAATGAACATGGTATTTGCTTAATCAGTGTTTCCCCAATATCTAGTAATGGCCTAATCATCATTTGGTGGAAGAATTACTTTATCCAAAATAATGCGACTCACTTTTATGCAAAGTAAATAATTATATCTCTTTCATTTTCCTCACGTGTAAAATGAGAATAATTGCCATTATAGCAAATATTCAATGAGTGAATGGATATCCAGCTTTTAGTCTGTGCTCAGCATGGGAGGCATTTTTTTGGTGAAAGGGAGACCTGTATCTTTCCAGACCTCGGGTAATTTTGAATGTTCGTGCAGAGTGTGGGGAGGCGGGTGGCAACGTCTTGTTTGTTGTGTAGAAGACATTACTAGCCTGGGATGGCCGGATCCGTGTGTATTTCCTAGAACTGGGAAGGACAGAAACCTGAACTGGCCAGGAGGCCTCGCTCCAACAACCTACCACAAGCCCCGCCCCTCTGCCCCGCCCCTCTCCTAGCCCCGCCCACCCCACCCCACCTCCGCGCGCCTACGCTCGCGTCCTGATCCGCGCCTGCGCGATTGGTCTTGTCTTTCCTGGTCCGGAGGCTGCGTTCTCCACCGCCGGCTCTCTACAAATTTCCTCCAGCTCCCCCATGTGGAGCAGACGGCAGGGCCTCCTCAGGCCCACAGGCTGCGGAGTGGAGGAACTACGGCGCCGCCGGCGAGAGCGGGAGGCAGGTGCGGGCGGGCGACGGAGTTCTAGAGAATGGGGGTATGGCGGTCGGACAGAGAGTGGGGAGGCCTCTGGGCTGGAGACCGGGGTTCTGGGTCCTAGGTGCCTCTCCCACGCTCAGCCGTCTCCTTTGCCACCAGCACTGCGGAAGGCGCGGAGGGAGCAGCAGCTGGTCAGCAAGAGGTTGCTGAGAGATGACATCTTGGAGGAAGCTGAAGGGGAATGTGTGACAGTGGTCGTCGGGGAAGCAGAGGTGAGGGGGCAGAGCGCTTCTTGAGCTTGACGCCAAGTTCCTTCCCGCCCCCAAGCCTGAACGCTGTCCCATCACCAGATTCGCCCATCCAGTGGGCGGAACCAGAAAACGGGGAGCATCCTCATGACCATACCTCAACCCCACACCAATACAATCAAGTCCTCCCTGCCCTCCCCCCGCCCCCTTTTTAGCCTCCTAAAGATCTCTGGAGTCCTTATTTGCCTCATCATAGCAGCTGCCACCACCCTTTTCAGGTACTTACAGCATCCTCTTGACAGGTCATTTGCTTGTCGCTTTCAAGTCCATTCCCCATGTTAGTCATGAGTACTTTTTTTTTTTTTTTTTTTAAAGATTTATTTTTATTTATTTATACAAGCACTGGGTACAGTCAGAAGCGCGGGAGGGTGAGAGAATTCACCAGAGCCAGAGCGGGGAGCAGAGCAGGCAGAAGGACCGAAGTACACTGCTGAGGGGAGCAGCGGGCAGCAGGAGAGGTCTGCGCGCCATGTGGGACCCTTGCCCAGTAGCCGGGGAGCAGCTGGGGATCGAACCGGCACTGCAGAGACCGCGGGCAGCTTCGCAACCCAGCGCTCAACCTCTGCGCCACCGGGGAGGCCCATGAGTACTTTTTAAAAGCACATTGGGACCAAATTCCTTCTTGTGACCTGTAAAGTCCACTATGTTCTAACCTCTCCCTACTTTCCCACTCACTCATCTCAGCCATACTGACCCCTCTTGAGTTCCTGGAGTAATATACCAGGCTCTTTCCCTTAAGTGGGTTCCTTTTAACATTTTCCCGTGACTAGAAGAGTAATCATACTGTCTAGGTGTTTATTATTATTCCCCGACTATACTTAAAATCCACAAGAACCTGGACCCTATCAATATTTGTCATCATTGGGAACCTTGATGCCTGTAGTGTCTGGCTTATAGTCAATATTTATTGAATAAGTGACTGAAATAATTGGCTTTAGCTCATTTATTAATTCAGCAAGCATTGAGCATCCCGTTTCTATCATTTATGTTTAATATATAGTTTGCAAAGCACTGACAAGCAAGTTGTTCTATTCAGTCACTATGTGCCTATTTATTTTTTTAAAAGATTTATTTATTTATGCATACAAGAGCTGGGGTGTAGGCCAGAGGTGCCGGGGTGCGGTGGGGGTGGGAGGATTCACCAGAGACAGAGTAGGGAGCAGAACTTGCGGATTGACTGAAATACACTGCTGAGGGGAGCAGCGGGCAAGTCAGGAGAGGTCTACTGCGCCATGTGGGTCACCTCCCTGGCCAGGGATTGAACTCATTCTGCAGTAGCTGCAGATAGTTTCATAGTGCTGCAGCTTAACTCCTTGCGCCACCAGGGAGGCCCCTCAATCATTATGTGCCTATTTAATGTCAAGACACCCACTGGGTGCTGAGGTACACAAAGATAGAGTCCCTTTCTTTGAAGTGCTCACAATCCCAGTGAAAGAGACAGATGTGCTACCTCTTGTCATGAAGGAACCACAAGACACAAGAGAACACCTCTAAGTCTGCCAAAGGGAGACAGAAAGGGCTAACTTCCCAGGCAGTGTGACAGCAGCAGAAATCTGAAGGGAGTGGAGGACCTTGAATGGGCATCCTAAACAGAAGAAATAGGTTGTGCAAAAGTTTAGAAGCATTGAAAAAAAAAAAAACAAGGCATATTATGTAGGGTTTGTTGGACTTAAAGTTGCATGGGGAGGACTGAAGGGGTAGGTTGTCCCAGACTGAAAGGTTTAAATATCATTCTTGAAATAACCCTGTAAGAAGGCAGGGTAGTTAGTCCCATTTTACAGGTGAGCAGCTGAGGTTCAGGTCCCTTGTAGTGTAAATGGCAGGACTAGTATTACAACCCAGCTCTGACTCCCTCTACTGCAAGGTTGGCACTTAATAGCTATTTGAGTGTGAATGACCAGTTCTAAGAATGGTGCCATATTAGAGGACTCACAGGTAAAGCCAGCAGAGTGGGACTCAGACTTGCTCTCTGGCAACTGTGTTGCCATCTCTTCCCTGCCCTGGACCCCAGATCCAGCAATTTCTGCAGCTAGCCCAGCGAGGCACTGAGGGAAAGGAGAGAGAGGGGGCTCTGGTCAGCCTTCGTCGTGGTTTGCAGCACCCTGAGACACAGAAGACCTTCATCAGGTCAGTGTGGGTGGTGTGTGTGGGTGGCTGTGGTTCTGAGCAGGCACCTGCGACAGGCCACAGACTGAACAGGACGCGGTGCTCACTTCTTTAGACTGGAGGGAAGCATGCGGACCCTGGTCGGGCTCCTGACTAGCAACCAGGCCCTGTTGCAGCTCGAGGCGGCTCGGTGCCTTCATGAGCTCTCTCACTCAGAGCAGCCTGCGGTGGCCGAGGCCTGCCTGCCGGCCACTTCCTACCTTCTCACCTACCTCTCCGGTCACAGCTCAGACTTTATAGTAAGTCCTTTCCCTTCTTACCTTGTTCTTGGCTTGGATTTAAAAATTGTTTTTTGGGTCCAGTTTGAGCTAGCAGGTTGGGGGAGGGTGGCAGCCAGTTTCCCTGATGACCACAGCCATACATACGCCCATCATGTCCCACTCCCTGTGCCCAACCTCCGGCATGGGGCTGTTCCGTCCTCCCTACCCTGGCATGGAAGGGCCATGCCCAGTGTTTTTGTTCGTCCATCCTCAGGAGCTCTGTTTGTATACACTGGGTAACCTGATTGTGGAGAGTGAGACTGTAAGGAAGCAACTCCTGCCACAGGGCATCATTCCAGCCTTGGCTGCCTGCATCCAGGTGAGTAGCCACCTGTTATCCCTGGACAACCCTTCTCATACCTGCCACCCCTGCTTTGGGTAGGTAACTCTAGCCCCTGCCTTGTGCCTGAGGGTTGAGCCTCAGAATATCTTATGACCCAGCTTCTGGCGTCAGAGCCCTACACCGTCTATTTCTAGTCCCCTCACCTGCCTGTGCTGGAAGCCCTTGGATATGCCTTGTCCCAGCTTCTGCAGGCTAAGGAAGCTCCAGAGATGATCATCCCGTAAGTGAAGTTGTGCCTCCACATGTGCAGGCAGGGGTGGCCTATTTGGGGGGTTAGCTCTTGAATGCCTCGGCAAGTCTGGTTTCAGAGCTGTTGCATTGTAACTCCATGTGTCTGGCTGCCACCTGCTGCTAGGGTTTGGGAATGACAGTGTCTTGCCTTCGTGGTTCCTACTCACAGCTCTGCTTCTGCCTGCAGCTCAGTTCTGGCCTCCACTCTCCCCCAGCACATGCTGCAGCTCTTGCAGCCTGGCCCAAAGCTGAATCCCGGGGTCGCTATGGAGTTTGCTTGGTGCCTTCACTACATCATCTGCAGGTAACTCAGGCCAGTTGGGAAAGTGCCGCAGACCTCCCCTCCTGGGGCTCTCTTCCACGACAGGGATTTGAACTTAGGCTTATAGGATTGCTGTGGTGAATTAGGATTGACTAAGTAGCGACTGCTTGCTTTCTGTTGCCCAGTCAGGTCAACAACGCCCTCCTCATCACCCAAGGGGCTCTGTCCACTCTGGGGCTGCTGCTGCTGGACTTAGCTGGGGCTGTCCAGAGAACAGAGGATGCAGGACTGGAGCTGGTAGGTGAAAAGGACAGGTCAAGATCTGGATATCCTTTTACACCTTCCTCCTTACATCTGACTTCCAACTTGTCTTTGCAGTTGGCATGTCCTGTACTCCGGTGTCTAAGCAACTTGCTAACAGAGGCAGCAGTGGAGGCTGTGGGTGGGCAGATGCAGTTTGGAGACGAGCGAGTTGTGGCAGCCTTATTTATCCTTCTGCAGTTCTTCTTCCAGACACAGCCCAGCCTGCTTCCTGAAGGCCTGTGGCTCCTTAACAACCTCACTGGTATGCCTAGACACTGGACACAGGGTTGGGTTGTGGTGGGTAGGGCTGGGAGAGGGGCACTTTCAGGACATTTGAGGGACTTCACCCTGACATTTTCCCTTTCAGCAAATAGTCCTAGTTTCTGTACCTCCCTGCTCTCCCTGGATCTGATCGAGCCCCTCTTGCAGTTGTTGCCAGTATCTAATGTGGTGAGCGTACTGGTAGGTATTGGGATCACCTGAGTGACCAAATGTGTGAACAGTGGGTCAGGCTTGACCCCTTAGATGAGCCCCTAGCTGAGAACTGGCAGGTGGAGTGAAAGGGTCCCTAAACTGTGGTTAATTACTTGGGGCAAATCATCTAATCAGTTTAAGCTTTAATTTCCACATTTATAATTGGGAATTGTAACCCTGAGGGCAGTTGTGGTTGAGGGGAACAAGCACATAAAGGTGCTCGACACAGGGCCTGGACATGTGTTTTAGCTATCATTACAATCTTTGGTTTTCATCCCTGTGGGGACTGTCTGCAGGTACTCACAGTTCTGTGCAATGTTGCAGAGAAGGGTCCTGCTTACTGCCGGCATCTGTGGCCAGGGCCCCTGCTCCCTGCCTTGCTGGGCATGCTAACCTTCTCTGACACCGAAGTAGTAGGCCAGAGTCTGGAGCTGCTGCAACTGCTGTTCCTCTATAGGCCAGAGGTGAGTGTCTGCCCCCGCCACCAACCCCCCGAAGCCCCTGATCTCACCATGGCTTCTTTCCTCAAGTCCTAACTATAGTCACGTCTCTGGGCCTGGCTAGCCTATGTGGGCTTCGGCTTAAAACCTCCATCCTTTTGTTGGGAGTGCCTCCTCTTCTAAGAAGAGGTGGGCTAACCGCTGTGGAAATTAAGTGTTAGAGCACAGGGGCCCAGGTGTTGATCCTTTTCTTTCCTGCTCAGGCTGCCCAGGACTTCTACCTACAGTCAGGGCTGCAGGCCTTGGAAAAGCGTGAGGAGGAGGCAGAGCTACAGGACCGTGTGCGTGCTCTCCGGGAGAGGGCACTTCAGGGGGGGCCTGGCTCCTCCTGACACTACCTGCACTACTCATCCACACCCTGTCCTTCCTTGCTATGGAGTCCTATGGTTTACAGCCATAACGAGGTCTCATATTCTTTGCTCCCACACCTGAACCTATCTAGGACCTCTTTCATCCAGCACTGTCCACCAGGAAGGCCAGAGGAAACTGTGGCCTACTTTTTCTTGAATCTCCCTTTTTATTTTCCTATTTTTATTTTTCTTTTACTTCAGCAGCTGATGACTTTTGATGGGAGAGAATAAAGTTTTATTTTTATAGTATGCTGCTTTGCCTCAGTGGTTACACAGTAAGGGGTAGCGGATGGAATGAGAAAAAGAACATCCTGAGACAGGCTCTTACACACAAGCTTTATAGAACAGGAGAACACATTTGTCCACACACTGTACTCAATCCAGCAGAGCCCAGGCTGTGGGGCTGTTGCTCAGTGCAAGCTTCAGGCTTTGCCACTAATCGCGTTCTCCACGGCTCTCGTTACCTGATCAGCATTGAAGTTGTTCAAAGAGACATGATTCTCTTGGCCAAAAGCTGAGGAGAGAGAAAGGTGACTTAAGTATCTACTCAGTCTTGTGGGGGCTACGAAAGTATAACAGGTCTTTACCTCTAACTTTCAGTCTTGTTAGGATTTAAAGGGTAGTAAAGTGATGTGAACAGTTAGATTTTATATGCCCAGAATTTAATCAGTGGGTCTCAAAAAAAATTACATTTAGGAAATGTAAAAAATTACATTTAGGAAGCACAAGTCCAACTAGAATTTTAGCAGATTCTGGTGACCACAGTGGGAAGGAAGGTGTTTGAGGGAAGTTTTTAGGGGCATGATAGACATTTATTAATTACGGAAAGCAATGCACTGAATGGGCCTACGATGCTGGGTGCCCATTCTATGGCTCTATGGCTCTCACACCGAAATGATCTGAGTCTATCTCCCCCGCTAGTCTACTCAATTTTCAAAGAATCTTTTTTTTTAAATACTCCAAACAATTAGTGCATGACACACTTCAGATACCCTCCGTTAGAAACAATTTGCCTTAGGTGTGATTCCCTCCCTGCCCTCACACATTCCAAGAGCAAGGTGTAGTTAAAGGTCATCATTACATTACTATCATTCACTAAGTATATTTACTACAAGTCAATTATGTATCAGATGATTATTTTCAGATTGTGGCAAATTGAAATAAGGTAATATTAAAAAAGGACTACAGGCAATGTTATATAACTGGTCAGGGAATGCCTTTTTTAGAAGTCGAGCTAGAAGATGAGGCCTGACTGACAAGGAGTCGGCCATGGAAATATAGCAGAAGAGCATTCTAGGAATATGGAAACAAATGTAATGGCTTAATTCTGTTATTGATTAGCCACATAATGTTCCGTATTCCACACGTTCTTTATTTAGCCTTCTAATCTCCACAATGAGAAAAAAGAATCCACCCCCTTATATAACTGATGAAGATTAAATGAGATTTAGGCAGGAAAGCACTCAGAACAAAGCCTACCACTAATTACTTAACACAGAGTTACCAGTTTAGGTTTTTATTATTAAAATGTTCACACTCTACCTGAATCAGCACGTCTTAATTTGGAAGGCCCAACACTGAAAGAAATTGACCACCATCTCTTTCCTTATCTGAAGGCTTCTGAATTACAAATAGCAACTCCTGGTCCATACGTAGGGCCGCGCCTGCCTCCACGCAGCTGTTGCCAGGGACACAAAACACCCCAGAAGCCTGTGAGGTAAATACTCTCACGGGGAACAAGCTCAACAGAACGGCCAGACTCCGAGTTCCAGTCTCGCTACAGGAATTTGCGTGACCTTGGGCCACTGTTTCTCGAACTCTTGTCTCCCAGCAAGGTCCCAGACCCCTAGCGTCCCGCGCTCACCGTAGCGGGCCCAGAGTTTGGGCTGCACATCTGAGCACTCGCGGATTAGAATGGGCAGGTCGGGGTTTGCCTTCTTCAGCTCCACATAGCGTTTCTCGATGAAGTCCCTGTGGGGTCAGAGAGAGCGCGGCTTTGCGGTGTGGACGAGGCCTCCACCATGGAGGTCGAGTGGATGACCCCAGGGGCGCAATCCCGCCCGCTTCATCGCGCCGCGCCTCACCTGACGCCTTGGCTGCTGGGCGAGCGCTGACACAAGTGAAGGCGGATCTCACGCAGGGCACGGACTCCCCGACTTCCCGCGGCCGCCGCCATCTTGGCTAGGCTCTAAGCCCCGCCCTCCCCCGGCCTTCCGGCCAAGCTCTCCAGTCGAAACAGTGGCGCACCCTCTAGTCTCCGCGATAGGTTGGCTGGCGTCAGGGGGCGGAGCAAAGTTTAGCCAATGGCCATAAAGCAATGGCCGGCGCCGGTCTGGGCTTCCTCCAGTGTCTCCGCAGCGGGGGTGGGGCTGCGGAAGGGTTGCAGAGCGCAAGGCACTGTGGGTTGTTTCCTGAGCTGCATTGTGGGAAGATTCCCGTTGCTGCTGTGTTGTCGTTGGGGATTCAGCCCTTCCTGGCGTCGAAAGACCGCGGACAAAATGCCGGAGCGAGATAGTAAGGCTCGGGTCATCTGCCCTTTCTTGCCCGAGGATCTATTTTGGCTTCAGAACTTGAACCCGTTGTGACTTGTGACTCTTGGAGCCTGGCGAAGCCGTGGGCCCCCGAGTAAGGCCGGGTCGCCCCACAGTCAGTCTTAAAGCCTGGTCCCTGCCCCAAGTGACGACGGGAGGTGTTCATATTTGAACCCACTCTCCCTCTGTCCTCACCTTTAATCGTGGACTGCCCGGTATGTCTTCTTCAGGAAGATGTCATCTTCAGGATATCGTTTGTTCATCCCAGTGCACAAGTTTAGGGCCCCCATGTTAGGAGGCTCCCAAAACTCCTAGTATTTTCCCACTGAAGCGCTTACTACATTGCCTTGTCACAGTCGCTGTTACGCCTTTCTTCCTCACTAGAACTGGGAGCATTTTGACAGGAAAATACATCTGTATTGTTCACTTCTCCGTCTCCCAGCTTTTGCAAACACGACCGTCATGACACAAAGAGATTAAGTTACTATCTTTTTATTAGGTGAGCCGTTCTCCAATCCTTTGGCTCCAGATGGCCACGATGTGGACGATCCTCACTCCTTCCACCAGTGAGTGTTTGGATGTGGGACCTTGGGAATGAGCTGGCAATGAGTAGAATAAGTGTGGTGGTGGTGAAAGAATTGTGTGTGTGTGTGTGTATTTTTTGTTTTGTTTTGCATAGAACTAGGGTGTAGGCCAGAGGTGGGAGGGTGTGTGTGAGAGAGCGGATTCACCAGAAAGAGAAGGGATCAGAATAGGCAGATTGACTGAAATACACTGCTGAGGGGAGGAGCAGGGGAGACAGGAGAGGTCTGCTGAGCCATATGTGGGTTAGCTCCTGGCTGGGGATTGAACTTAGGCCTCAGAAGTGATAGTGCTGAGACTTAAACCCTAGGCCACCAGCTATGCCTGGTTTTCATTATTTTCAAAGCTGTAATTGAACCTGCTTTACAGGCCTTATACATATATGCCAGTAACTCACCAGGCTAAATGTATGTGAATAGAGTTGCTGGGTCTTAGGTTATACCACTTAAATTTTGATAAATACTGCCAAATTGTCTTATAAGTTGGCTATTCTGATTTATATTCTCATCAGTAGAATGAAAGTACTCACTTCCCAAATTCTTCTTCACATTTGATTTCTCAAACTTTAATTATTAATCTCTGTTGCATTAAAGGTAGAATATTTGTTTTAATTTGTATTTCCCTGATTTTTAGTAATCATGTTTTTTACATACTCATTTCCTTCAGACATGTTCATTTCCTAATTAATATTGGTTACTTTTTAAAAAAATATTTTCTTTTTAGATCAAAACTCACCAATGAAGACTTCAGGAAACTTCTCATGACCCCAAGGGCTGCGCCTACTTCTGCACCACCCTCTAAGTCACGCCATCATGAGTAAGTTCTGGGGAGCTCCTACCTGTTAACCATCTCCTCACAGAAAATCTGCTCAACTAGGTGTCTTAGAAACTGTGTGGTTAGTTCTTTTTTTGACGCCGGTAGTTCTGGTTTTTCCTCTGGAGATTAGAGCACTGACGAAGAATGTGATGTCCTAGAATCTCCCTTTTTCTTAAAATATGTTCCATGGAAAACTTGTACTAGAGTTACTACTGTTGCTTAAATGGGCAGATTTCTGAATCCATTTCAGCTCCACAGACTCTGTCTGGGCTAGATAATTGAGGATATATAATTTTAATAGTTCCTCAGGTGGTTGTGATGCTTTTTAAAGCTTGAGAATTACTCACCTACAATTTCTGCCTGCCCAATTGAAACTGTTGCTTGTGGCAGTATTTTAGGTATTTCTTCAGTTTTCAAAGCCACTTTGGATTGTGGCAATATTTTGCTATCAGTGAATTTCTTTCTCTCCTAGGATGCCAAGAGAATATAATGAAGATGAAGACCCAGCTGCACGAAGGAGAAAAAAGAAAAGGTAAAGGATGGAGGAGTGTTGGGTTTTAAAGGGGATAGTGCTGGGAGGATAGGACAAATTATAAGGATAGAGATTGACGTTTTTCTTTATTGTCTTGAGAATCCCTGCTTTCTTAGTGGAGGAGTATGCTAGGTAGAGTGATATAATAGGGCTTTGGAGTCAACCTGTGGTGTTTTAATGATTTTCACCACTTGTTGGCTGTATAACCGTGGGCATTTTATCAGGTTGTCGTGATAGTCACTGTGATAGTACATGTAAATGCTTAGCATGGCCAGGCACATAGTAACATTTCAATTATCATCATTTCAGTTATCATCACCATCATCCTTCATGTGACACTAAACTTTCAAGACCTGGAACTTTGCTTTTCTTCTTTTCTGGGCGTGGTAGACCAGATGGAATGATATGTTTTCAGAAGATGCTAAAAATTCAGATGACTTCTTGGTTGCTATATGGAGAAGTCCCATGCCCAGAGACTCAGTAATGTAGAGTTGGGTGGCATTAAAGTGTTCTGAAGTGACACATAGAATCTTCCAAAATGGCACTGGAACAGTGTGTCTGTGAGTTGGAAGATGCTGAAGCTTTGATAACAAATATCAAGAAGTAACCTATAGATCAGCTAGGGCATATATGAGCTTTCACCATAGAGAGAAGGATGAAGGGATAGAGAAACAAGCAGGAACAGCTATGACCTTGGGATAGCAACTGGTGAGCCTTACGCGTTTGCTTTTGTCTGGTCACAGTTATTATGCCAAGCTTCGACAACAAGAAATTGAGAGAGAGAGAGAACTAGCAGAGAAGTACCGGGACCGTGCCAAGGAACGGAGAGATGGTGTGAACAAAGATTACGAGGAAACTGAACTGATCAGCACCACAGCTAATTACAGGGCTGTAGGCCCCACTGCTGAGGCGTGAGTACCAGTGGAGCCAGGACATGGCCCTTGCAGCATCCAAGAGTTATGTTGTCACAATACAAATGCTTTTTCAGACTTCTCCTTGCTCTGGAGTTCATTTCAAGAGGCACTTGCCACCCACAAAGCATTGTTCTAATGTGACTTCTTTCACTATACAGGGACAAATCAGCTGCAGAAAAGAGAAGACAATTGATCCAGGAGTCCAAATTCTTGGGTGGTGACATGGAACATACCCATTTGGTGAAAGGCTTGGATTTTGCTCTGCTTCAAAAGGTGAGTCTGTGTTGGTAACTAAAGAATGGTACTAGAATGCTGAATGCTCATGTAGGAGCTTTGAGCAGTGAGGTGTGAGACCGCTTTTAGTTTAGGCCATCTGAAAGGGCCAACAGTGGCCCTTCTATAGGACTGATTGCTATTCATGAAAGGATGAATAGCAATTTTCTTGGGAAGACCCTCCCTGATTACCTTCCCTGATTACCAGGTATGGCTAAGTCCCCCCACTCCTCACCTTCCACTTCCTGCCCCCTTGCAAAGCTCTTCTGTTTTACTTACAGCAGTTATTGCACTTAGGTGTTCGTTTAATTTGTTTCTCCTACTGTAAGCTGCATTAGGGAAAGGAATGTGTTGTCTGTTTAGCATTGTATTCTTACTAAATGGCACAGTGTGGAACACTGTGGCACAGTAAATATATGAACAATGAAAAAAAGATGAATAAATACCTAAACACTAGCTTTCTTATTAGGTACGAGCTGAGATTGCCAGCAAGGAGAAAGAGGAGGAAGAATTGATGGAAAAGCCCCAGAAAGAAACCAAGTAAGTAAAGGTCAGGGACAGCTGGAGAATTAGGGAACTCTCCACGGAGAGTTTAGGAGGTGATGCCTAAAGTAGGAAATATTGAGCAAAAAAAAATTTTGTCTTTACAGGAAAGATGAGGATCCTGAGAATAAAATTGAATTTAAGACCCGTTTGGGTGAGTACAGCTACTACATATTGACTGCATTCCAGGTAAAGTATAGAGAATTTAATGCTTTGGGTGTGATTTGCTTTTTTTTCCCCCTCAACCGCCTTTCCTCTCTTTTGTTCTCAAGCCAGCTGCTTCCTATAAAACACCAATACAACTCAAAATATGGATTTAGTTATTTTGTATACATTATTAATATCTCCTCAGTTAAGTTGGAAGCATTTTCAGATAGGGGTTTATGCATTAAGGTGACATGGTTAGTAACATGGTTAGTGATTCAAAATCCATAATTTTCAGTCAGAGAGACCTCGGTTTGAATCCTGCTGGTGAAACCATATTGGGTCTGTTACGTTAGGCAACCGAATTTGCCTCTTAGCGCCTGTTTGTCTATCTGCAAAAATGTAGTTGAAGTTTACCTCTTGGGTTATTGGGTCAAAGAGAAATAATGTTTGTGGGCCTCCCCAGTGGCACAGTGCGTTGAGCGCAGTGCTATGAAGCTGTCCGCAGCCTCTGCGATGCGGGTTTGATTCCCGGCCAGCCAGGGAAATACCATATGGTGCGGCAGACCTCTTCTGTCTTACCCACTGCTCCCTTCAGCAGTGCTTTCGGTCCATCTGCCTGTTTTGCTCCCTACTCTGTCTCTGGTGAATCCTCTCACCCTCTCACGCCTTTGGCCTGTTCCCCAGCTCCTGTATAAATAAATAAATAAATCTTAAAAAAAAGAGAGAAATAATGTTTGTAATGTGTCTATCTTACTGAACATGTAATAGAGTTGTTTTTTCCCATCATTGATATTACTTTAAAACTTAATCTGTTTCTTGGGCCTCCCCAGTGGCGCAGCAGGTTGAGCACAGCACTGTGAAGCTGTCTGCAGCCTCTGAAGCGCAGGTTCAATTCCCGGCCAGCCAGGGAGATTCCCACATGGTGTGGCAGACCTCTCCTGCCTCGCCACCTGCTCCCCTCAGCAGTGCTTTCAGTCCGTCTGCCTGTACTGCTCCCCCTCTGTCTCTGGTGAATCTCTCACCCTTCCGCACCTCTGACCTGTACCCCAGCTGTTGTATAAATAAAAAAAAAAAAATCTTAAAAAAAAAAAAAACTTAATCTGTTTCTTTCTCATATATTTAATACCACGCTAGACACACAGTGCTGGGGGGCGGCGATGTAGAAGAGTTGATCGGAGCACAGGCTTTGGAATTAGGTGGCCTGAGTCCTGTTATTTGTTCTGTCATGTGGTAGTTGTGTGACTTTTGGTTAATCACTTAACTCTCAATCTTAGTATTAAGAGGAGATTATAGTACCTACTTTCCAGGACTGTTGGAAGATTAAATGAAGGAAGCAAATCATGCCTAGCAGTTGGCATAGTGGCTGGCATAGAGTAAGCATTTAGTAAATAGGAGCTGTCATTGTGCGAGGTTCTCATTGCTGTGCTTCCTCTTCTTCTAGGCCGCAATGTTTACCGCATGCTTTTCAAGAGCAAAGCATATGAGCGGAATGAGCTGTTCCTGCCGGGCCGCATGGCCTATGTGGTAGACCTGGATGATGAGTACGCTGACACGGATATCCCCACCACTCTCATCCGCAGCAAGGCTGATTGCCCCACCATGGAGGTGAGTGAACCGAGTCCTCAGAGCCTGTCACGTGAGCCTTAAACCCAGGAATCGGCCTGACTCTGTCTTGGACTTTATCTGCACATTTAATCCATCACTAAGTCCTGTCTATTTTTTATCTCCTAAGTATCCGTTGAATCTATCAATATTCCAGACTCCTGTTGGAACTATTAAAAGAGGCCTAATTGGTTTCCCTATTCCAACTCTTGTTCCCCTTTAGTATATTATTTCTTTATGTATTGAGGTATAATTCTCCATATAATTTGCTTTTTTACAGTGTACAATTCAGTGGCATTTAGCACATTCACTTGCTACCGCCATAATCAATTTTATTTTATTTTTTAAGATTTATTTGTTTATACAAGAACTGGGGTACAGGCCAGATGTGTGGGAGGGTGAGAGGATTCATCAGAGACAGAGTGGGGAACAGAACAGGCAGACTGATGAAATACACTGCTGAGGGGAGCAGCGGGCGAGATAGGAGAGGTCTGCCACGCCATGTGGGACCCTTGCTGGCGGGCCGGGATCAAACCAGTGCTGTGGAGGCTGTGGACAGCTTCACAGCGCGGTGCTCAACCGCCTGCGCCACCAAGACATTTTTATCACACCAAAAAGAAATTTTGTACTCTTTAGCCACCAGCCTACCAGTCTCCCCAAACCCTCTTTGATTTTGGTTTTTAGACATGATCAGGGTTGTCATTTTAAAGTATGAACTTTTCTCTCATGACAGTTGAGAAACTTTCAGTGGTTGAGGGGTGAAAGGATTCACCAGAGACTGAGCGGGGAACAGAACAGGCAGATTGACTGAAATACACTGCTGAGGGGAGCAGTGGACGAGTCAGGAGAGGTCTGCTGTGCCGTGTGGATAGCTCCCTGGCTGGGAATTGAACTGGTGCTGCAGAGGCTGCGGATAGCTTTATAGGTTGCGTCTTAACCCCTTGCACCACCAGGGAGGCCCAGCAACATCTTTTTTGTGGCCTATGAACCCTTGCCACATTTGGCCATCCCAACTTCTTTCCATTATGCTTTTTTTTTTTTTTTAAAGAGTTATGTTTATTTATTTATACAAGCACTGGGTATAGTCAGAAGCACAGGAGGGTGAGAGAATTCACCAGAGCCAGAGCGGGGAGCAGAGCAGGCAGAAGGACCGAAGTACACTGCTGAGGGGAGCAGCGGGCGGCAGGAGAGGTCTGCGCGCCATGTGGGACCCTCCTCCAGTGGCAGGGAGCAGTCGGGGATCGAACTGGTGCCGCAGAGGCCGCGGGCAGCTTCGCAACCCAGCACTCAACCGATGCACCACCGGGGAGGCTCCTCCATTATGCTTTGTTTGTGCTCTAGTTGTCTGACTTTTTGAATGTAGATTTACTCTTTTTAAAAAAAAAAAAAAAATATTTTTTTATGCATACAAGAGCTGGGGTGCAGGCCTGAGGCGCATTGGCAGCGAGAGGATTCACCAGAGACAGAGTGGGGAGAAGAACAGGCAGATCTACTGAAATACACTGCTAAGGGGAGCAGCGGCTAGACAGGAGAGGTCTGCTGTGCCTTGTGGGTCACCTTCTTGGCCAGGGATTGAACTCATGCTGTAGTGACTGGTGATAGCTTGATACCACTGAGACTAACCCTGCGCCACCTGGGAGTACAGTGGATTTACTTTTGACCAGGCCTTTGTGCAGCATATTGTTTCATCATCAGGAATGAGCTTCTACGATACCTTCTTTTCCTGCTTCCCCTAGTTATTTCTAACTTGTCCTTCAGTCTGTTAAGTAAGTGAATGAATAAGTGGGGCGATTCCTACTCAGTGTATTAACATTCTTGCTTCTTGGGATTTTCAGGCCCAGACCACACTGACCACAAATGACATTGTCATCAGCAAGCTCACTCAGATCCTTTCCTACCTGAGGCAGGGTACCCGCAACAAGAAGCTCAAGAAGAAGGATAAAGGTAACCTATTTAGGGAGAGAATATTTACCCCTAAAGGAGTACTTGGGGGTGGATTCTTCTGTCTTCAGAACATTGATCAGTTCTTGGGGCGCAATGGAGCATTGGCAAGGAAATGGTTACATCTGAGTTCTGTCTGCTTGCCTCATCCAGTGGTCAGCTCTGAGGCATGAGGGAGAGTATGGGTGGCTTTTGCTTTCCCACCTTTTAAATAAAAAATATTTTAATAGTGCCTTGAGAGTTGGAGATCTTGGCGAGGCTGAGTGGACTTAACTCAGTAGTATTTTCTCCATTCCTCTCTACATTTTAGGGAAGCTGGAAGAGAAGAAACCCCCTGAGGCTGACATGAAGTATGTATCTTAGCCCTTGTCATCTGATCTGAGGGAGGTGGGGACTGTTTGCATTCTAGTCTTTGACATCTTAGGGAGGGCTTGGTGTGAGAATCTGACCAAAGAGTACGGAAGTCTGTATACTCTGGCCACTCATGATCTGTTTTCGTAGTATATTTGAAGACATTGGGGATTATGTACCCTCTACAACCAAGACACCTCGGGACAAGGAGCGGGAGAGGTATCGGGAACGGGAGCGAGATCGTGAGAGAGACAGAGACCGTGACAGAGAACGGGAGCGAGAACGAGAACGGGATCGGGAGCGGGAACGAGACCGAGAGAGAGAGGAGGAGAAAAAGAGGCACAGCTACTTTGAGAAGCCAAAAGTAGATGATGAGGTGAGATGTGGGTCCCTGGTACAAGTAGTGGAGCTTCCGCTCTCCATGCCAGCCCAGCCAGGCACAGCACAGAACCCCTCTGATACTGTGTGACTCCAACAGGGTCACCTAGTCCAGGGTAGGAATTATCTTGAAAATGGCGTGTGGTGGTGGTGGGTGGTGGGTAGAACATTGATTCTGTCTTGGGGAAGGGATGTATGGGAATCCCTTAAGGTGATACTCATCTCAGTTCCTCTTCTCTCCGCAGCCCATGGACGTCGACAAAGGTGGGTTGTATTTACAGCATTTTGTCTAGGTCCTGAAGTTCCTACTTTCTCTTGGACTGAGCTCAGTGCTGGCAAGGGTGGAATTGGGGGACTTCCTGGTTCTGGGTTCTCAAAGTCTATATCTGACTTTAGGGAATACGAAGATAAATCTAGAATTTCCTTCATCTTTCTGGGCAGTGACATAGCCTATTTGCTCTCCTGGCTATAATTCCTCCAACTATAGGTTTCTGAGGATATGAGGCAGGTCCAGCAAATAGTCTGGACACCCTTCCCCATCAAGACAGAGTGATTAAACAGCCAAAAGAGTCTATTGCTTTAAAAAATGTTACGAAAGCCATAGATCGGAAGTATGTTGTGGAGAAGAGGATGTGAGTTAGTTGTTTCAAAGCCTGAACAGAGTTTTCTCCCTAGGACCTGCGTCTGCCAAGGAGTTGATCAAATCAATCAATGAAAAGTTTGCTGGGTCTGCTGGCTGGGAAGGGACAGAATCATATCCTTTAAAAAGTTCTTCCTTCCCTCCCTCCCTCCTTCTCTCCCTCCTTCCCTCCCTCCTTCTCTCCCTCCTTCCCTCCCTCCTTCTCTCCCTCCTTCCCTCCCTCCTTCTCTCCCTCCTTCCCTCCCTCCTTCTCTCCCTCCCTCCCTCCCTTCTTCCCTCCCTCCCTCCTTCCCTCCTTCCCTTCTTCCCTCCTTCCTTCTTCATGTCTTTATGCATGCAGGAGCTGGGGTGTAAGCCAGAGGTGTATGTTGTGGATGGGGTGGGGGGGCAGTGAGAGGATTCACCAGAGGCAGCGTGGGGAGCAGAACAGGCAAATCTACTCAAATACACTGCTGAGGGGACCAGCGGGCAAGACAGGAGAGGTCTGCCACACCATGTGGGTTGCTCCCTGGCCGGGGATCAGACTTATGCTGCAGTGGCTGCCAGGAGCTTTATAGTGCTGACTTAACCCCTTGTGCCACCAGGGAGGCCCTAAAGATGTTCTTGGGTTCTAGAATATCTATCCTTTAACTCCACCTGCTTCCTTGCTTTTCCACAGCACCCCCTTGCCCACCCCACTGCTTCCCTTTTGTGCTAAATTTGACCTGGATGAAGTTACCGTGCCTTTTCCTTTGTCAGAAAATCCATTCCAGCTCACAGCCCTCTCCTTAAGGAGAGTTTTCATGTGAGAACTTCTTTCCCTTGATGCTTCTTGCTTGAAGCTTCTTTATATAAGTAGAATTATTTTCTTTAACAAAACATATGCTGAAGAAGCCAGAGGACAAGAAACAACTGGGAGATTTCTTTGGAATGTCCAACAGTTATGCTGAGTGCTACCCAGCCACGTGCGTGAGATACTGCTAAAAAAAAAAAAAAGGCACGGGGTGGTGGGGGGCAGTGACTAGAAAAAAAGTTTCAAGGTATGAGGTGGAAATTTGATTTGATGGGACGTTGGGGCACTTCTTACCTGGAGGAACTCTTCTGTTAGACTCCTGGAGATTAAGTGGGGTAGTCATTCCTAGGAATATAGCCTCTTAGTGGGGTTGGTTTCCAGATGAAGCATAGGGGTCTAGGTCTGCTCCATCTGTTTAAATGTTGCTTCTCTTTAGGATGGATGACATGGCTGTGGATAGTGACGAGGAGGTGGATTACAGCAAAATGGATCAGGTGTGGAGCTGGAAGGATTGGAGCGGGGGAGGCTCTCGGGATGTTACTCTTGCGTGCAGACCAAGGAACTGTGTCTCACTGGTCTCCCCTTCTCTGAGCTGCAGCAATGAGAACAGCAGCATTATGGGCTCATGGGCAGCTTAACTGTTTTCAAAGGCTCTGCACAAAATCAAATGAGATAGGACCAGAAACATATTTCTTTTCATATTCTACATAGTGCTAGGCTTTGATCTCTATCTTAGCAGGAAGCAAGCCTTTAGTGAAAGGACAGAAGGAATTGCAACATTTAGAAAATAACTGATTTTTATTCTAGCCAAGATTGAAATTTTCCGCTAAATAAGAACAACAGCAAACTCTAGCAAACACTACCACTACTAATGATGAGGAAATTTTCTCTCCTTTTTTCTTTGTTCTCAGTGCATTGCGATGATTAAGAGCATGGTTGGTTGTTTTTGTTTTTTTTGTTTTTTAAAGATTTCTTTCTTTATACAAGCACTGGGGTACAGGCCAGAAGCACAGGAGGGTGAGAGGATTCACCAGAGACAGAGCGGGGAGCAGAACAGGCAGATGGACCGAAATACACTACTGAGGGGAGCAGCAGGCGAGACAGGAGAGGTCTGCTACACCATGTGGGAATCTCCCTGGCTGGCCAGGAATCGAACCTGCGCTGCAGAGGCTGCGGACAGCTTCATAGTTCTGCGCTCAATCCGCTGAGCCACCGGGGAGGCCCAAGAGCATGGTTTAATTCCATCTTGGAACATTGTTTTTTTGTTTTGTTTTGAAGATTTATTATTTATACAAGCACTGGGTACAGTCAGAAGCACGGGAGGGTAAGAGAATTCACCAGAGCCATAGCGTGGAGCAGAGCAGGCAGACTGATGAAGCACACTGCTGAGGGGAGCAGCGGGCAGCTGGAGAGGTCTGCGCGCCATGTGGGACCCTCGCCAGTGGCCGGGGATTGAACCAGCCCTGCAGAGGCTGTGGGCAGCTTTGCAACCCAGCGCTCAACCACACTCCACCAGGGAGGCCCATCTTGGAACATTGTTTAACTTTGGTTCTGCCATTGATAATTTTGGTCACCTTGTTTTATTTTACTCCTTATGTTTCACTTTTCTCAGGAAAATGAAGAGAAATATAGTTCCTTCTTAATAATAGTTTTTAAGAGTTAGATAGGATGTGTGTTTTGTATTCAGAATAATGCCTGACAGGTAATGAGTACACAAGCACTTACTATTATTTGTTAAGGTAGGACTTATGAATGGTGAAACCTTTGGGAATTGTGGGAAAGTTTGACTTTAATCAAGGGTGAATCATGGGCCAAAATTACATTTTCCTCCCCCATTTTCTCCTGCAACAGGGTAACAAGAAGGGCCCCTTAGGCCGCTGGGACTTTGATACTCAGGAGGAATACAGTGAATATATGAACAACAAGGAGGCCTTGCCCAAGTGAGTTGGTACTAAATATGTCCAGGGGGTGAAGAAAGGCTATAGGCTAGACATTCCCAAATCGAGTTTCTGGGAACAGATTACTAGTGCTGTCGCCCTCTGATGCCTGCTTCTCCCAACTACCCTTGTTTCTCAGAGCTGCTTTCCAGTACGGTATCAAGATGTCTGAAGGGCGTAAAACGAGGCGCTTCAAGGAAACCAATGACAAGGCAGAACTTGATCGTCAGTGGAAGAAGATTAGTGCAGTAAGTGGGACTGCCTCTCAGGTTGGGAGGGCTTCAGCTAGGAGAAAGTGCTGGCTCATAGAGGGAACAGCTGGCGGTTGGAGAGCTGTGGAAAAAGGAGAGAAGGCAGCCTTGGGCCTCAGGTGAGCTTACAGAGGTGGCATCACTATCAACTATAATGGTTCTTTTTGCAGATCATTGAGAAGAGGAAGAAGATGGAAGCTGATGGGTGAGCCTTTTATTATTCCTCTGTGGAACTATTGAGAATTGCTTAGTATATCAGTCTTTTTCTTTGTTTTTCTTAACTTTTCAAAAGGACAGGTTTATTAGGAAAAGGGGAAAGAAAAAGGCCCCTACATAGACATAGGTGGGCAGGAGAGCTGCCTGTATATTGATCTTCTAACTTATTTCTCTCTTCATTATAGAGTTGAGGTCAAAAGACCAAAATACTAATCTCCAGTGTCAACTCCAAGAACATTCTCCACAGGATATGCTTTCTACTGCTTTCTTCCTACAATTCCCAGAAAAGTTGTATGGTGTTTTTTGTGAATATATGTAAACTTTTATTGTATAATCATTTGGTTCCATTAAAATTGGTAAACTGCTGCTGTCTTTGTGTTGAGCATCCCCCATCAGGGCTGCTGGAGCACCAAGAGGGCTACTAATTCCACTGACTGTAGAATCATATACAGAAAATCAGCTCAGTCCTTTCCTGCTGTGGTTCTAGATTCCTAGGTAGTAAGGATGTTTAATAACCAGAGTGGCCAGTGGAGATAGGGAGATTGCCCTTCACTGATGGGCAAGAGGTGGACTGAGGAATGTTAAGGATGATTGATCTCAAATGTTAGACTCATTTCAGGCCCATCTGAGGGTGTGGTCTTAAGGCAGAGATTCCCTGGGGTTTAGGGTCAGCACAGTGGGCTATCAGTTGACTCCACAGTTGTGTAGGACTAGGCTCTTCAGGAGGTACCTAATGAAAATTACTTGTGGAAACAAACCTTTTATGAATTTATGCCATCCTGGGAGCTTTAGTAATTCCAAACACAAATGACAGCTTGCAAGCACAAATTTCCTTGGCTAAACAGATAACTTTGAGGAAGTGCCTTGGGGAAATCCCTGTCTCAGGCCAGAGGGTTTGGTGCCGTTCAACACCCTGAGGAATTTATCAAGGCCCAAGAGTGGGCTCCTTGGCATTTGAAAAATTCTTTCTCACCCTTTTTCTCCTCTTGTTAATAATAGCACTTTAGATGGTACTTAAGCAATAAAGGTCATCACTTTTCTCTGGTAGCATTCCTCGCTGCCATTGCCTGCACTGAGTAAGACCTGTGAGCTTTCCCGAGCAAGGTCAAAGTGGCAAAGGCAAGGCAATGGATAAGGCTTTCTAGCTTTCCTTGGGCTTTTTGAGGAAGCCAGCTTTGTGTGTGGCACCTAATTGGTTGAAATTGGGCCTTACTCGCATCAACCAGTAAGCAACATTCTGGTTTCATGGTTGTGGGCCATGGTCACATTTAGGAGAAATCCCAGAACCTGGCTCAGCTGAAGATACCCAGAAGGTTGCCACCATCAAGACCTCCTGGGGTCTTTGTTTAAAGTCAGTTTCTGCAAGTACCACCAAGTCTTGTGGAAGTCCCTCTGGTTGGTCACATAGTGAGACTCCCAACATCACACGGCAATTTTTGTCTAGGGAGACTTAATGCCTCTCTGGGTGAGTACTACAGGGATGTGAGAGGTTCAGCCACAGGAGCTCTTGCTCCTCTCTGCCCCATCATGCAGAGTGCTCTCATTTTTGTGGAATTTTTGTTGACAGGATTCCAGAATGTCACCGATTGCCAGTCCTCATTACTATTGGCCAGGTCCATCAAGGGTCTGGAGCCGGACTAGTAAGAGGCCCGATGCTGTACCTTTCTGGCCACCAAGATGGTGAAAGTGAACATCAGCTGCGTAAGCCTGTACGCAAGGCTGCCTGCTGTCCACAGCACCTGCATGTCAAATTCATGCTGCGTGTTTCTGTTTCCCGACCAACCATGTCATGCTTGTGGTGTTGGGTATCACCAGGTTATGAACGATTGTCTGTCATCCCTCTCTCCTATTCCGAGGGCACTACTGGTTGCGGGAGGGAGTACCAAATTTTCAGCATCGATTAGGATGAGAGGAAAGGACTTAAATGCAGCTTTCAACTTTATATAAAATGACCTCGGAGGGGAATGACGGTCGCGCAGTCTAGCCGGTTCAGCTACCAGCCTAGACAACACCGGGATGTAAAGGCTTTGGGGGCGGGGAGCCCTAGGATCCGCGCTACCTACACCACACTGGCCGGCCCGCCTTTTCCGGGTTCCTGAGCACGCCCTGGCGTCACTTCCTGCCCCGCCCCCGACGCGGAGGAGGCCTCCTGAGACCCCGCGTGCCTCGCGCCTGCGCTCACCTCCCAGCTCCTGCGCGGCTCGAGTCCGCCTGTGCATGGATCGCACGTGTGAGGAACTGCCCCCGGAGGATGGGAGCGACGAGGAGGACCCTGATGCGGCAGAAGCCCCGGCCAGGATCCGAGACACCCCGGAAGACATCGTGCTGGAAGCGCCGGCCAGTGGGTTGGCGTTTCATCCGACCCGCGATCTCTTGGCGGCAGGGGATGTGGATGGGGACGTGTACGTGTAAGTGCCTGCCAGGGTGCGGACGTGGGGAGCGGGGACTGTCGGGTCAGGGAGCTCCGCAGGGAGGGAGCTGGACAGGAGAGAGGAGAGAAAGTTGCTGGGAAACAAATTTCGCAAGACTCAACCTGCGCCATGCCCCAGACTCAGATTACCTGTGAGGTGCTGTCATGGCACCAGGTATCTTTCCCTCATAAATTTAAGTGGTTTGTAACCATGTGTGCATTTATGCGATTATTTTGACTGCTCATCTTCTCCACCAAAGAAGTACTTTTCAAACTTTTAAACCTCACCCTCCAGTAAGAATACCTTTTCCATTATGTGTGATGTACTCCGATGTTTTTCTGGTTTACTTGATTCTGTTGTTATTGCAGGCACACATAAAATTCTGATTGCAGCTCACTAATGGGTCATGACTGGAGTTTGGAAAACACTGGAGTGTAAATCTGTAGTCTGTTTTGTTCTCCATTGCAACTCCTGTTCTAGCCCAGGGTAGGTGCCTAAGTACATGTTTGATTTTGAAAATAAGATGTAATGGAAGCAGAGAAAAGCCATTGAAGATATTAATCAGGAGAGTTGTGCTGTCAGATTTAATGAATTTAAGCCTCAATCCCCTCGTTAGTTGCCGTGACCTTGGACAAGGTAATGTTTGTATTTTCATCTCTAATAATGGATTAGGGGCTCCCTAGTGGCACAAGGGGTTAAGTCACAGCACTGTCGGCATGAGTTTGATCCCCAGCCAGGGAGCTAACCCACATGGCGCAGCAGACCTCTCCTGTCTTGCCTGCTGCTCCCCTCAGAGTATTTCAGTGGATTCCCCTGTTCTGCTCCCCATTCTGTCTCTGGTGAATCCTTTCACCCCCGCACCTCTGGCCTACACCCCAGTTCTTGTATGCATAAATAAATCTTTCGAAAAAATAAAAATGGGATTATTAGTATCTACTTTGCAGAGGGTCAAGTGTCAGTATAGCACCAACTTAAATATTTAACAAATGTAGAAGGGTTTCACTCCTGGTGGGCAGGTAACTTCCCTCCTTACCGTTCTGGAAAGGATTAAAAAAAAAAAAAAAAAAAAAAAAAAAAAAAGAGGTTCCTTTTCCCATGGGATTAAATACAGACTTATGCTTAGCCTGCATGGTCTCAAGCCCAGTCCAATCTGTCCCATTTTTCCAGCTCTAGCCTTACCACCCTCCTGCCACTAGAACCCTCCTTATTCCTGTCTCTGCCCTGGAAGGGACATGGGCTTCTGCTTCCAGCACTTGTCCCTTATACTCTGCAAGGTGAACTACTTACTCTTCATGATCGAATTCACATGTCATCACTTTAGTAGTTATCTTTCCAGGGTCTCCTTCCCTAATTTCATTCATTGTGAATGTTTATTAAGTGACTTTTTCGTGCTAGGCACTGGGACAGAACAAAAAGTAAGCAGTTCTGCACTGGAACTCAGGCAATTGAGCACTTACTCATTCAGCCCTTTTTGAGGTCTGCTCTGAGGCACTATTTTGTGGACAGGTACTTGCCTCAAGGCTGAGCTTAATCTGTGCCTTTGCTCCATCTCCATTTGCCCCGTCCTCCGTTCATATGATCAGTATGGACTGTAATACGTTATGGTTTTCTCTAGCTCCTGCAGAACTGGAGAGCGAGGACCCTATCTCAGAGACCTTTACGTTTACAACTTCTGGGGCTGTCTTAATTAAGCAAATATTTCTATGCCTCCACTGTGCGCCATACTTCATCTTTGCCCAGGCTGAGTTTTTCAAGGATAATAAGGGGGATGGGGTGCAGTCGCAAAGAAGTCCTGGGCAAATGTACTTTGAATTATTGTGTATAGAATGTGTAAGGTCTAACATTTGAAGTTCACTGAAAATGGAAAATAGGGATGGTGAGCTCCTTGGATTTGGAGGTGTACAAATAGGAGTTCCTAGGTAGATGGGAGGTTGGCTACTTGATCTCTACACTCCATGCATCTCAGGTGGGTCCTGGGGTCATTTACTCTCTCTCCTCACCCCCAAGCTTTTCCTACTCCTGCCAAGAGGGAGAAACCAAGGAGCTCTGGTCCTCGGGTCACCATCTCAAGTCCTGCCGAGCTGTGGCCTTTTCTGCAGATGGGCAGAGTGAGTATTAGGGAAGGCGGCCAACAATATGGTGGTGGAAGGAAAACAGCACCATGACCCAGGTCCTTTTTCCTCCAGAACTTGTTACTGTCTCCAAGGACAAAGCCATCCATGTTCTAGATGTGGAGCATGGCCAACTGGAAAGACGCATTTCCAAGGCTCACGGGTAAGAGGAGCCAACTGTGTATTGGGGTGAGAGGTAAGCACCAGTACTTGGGAAAAAGCTGCTGCAAGAACTTCTGTATCTGTGTCTCTAGCGCCCCCATCAACTGTCTGTTGCTGGTGGATGAGAATGTTTTGGCCACTGGAGACGACACAGGTGGCATCCGGCTCTGGGACCAGCGGAAGGAAGGCCCCTTGATGGATATGCGACAGCATGAGGAGTACATTGCTGACATGGCCCTGGACCCAGCCAAGAAGCTGTTGCTCACAGCCAGGTAGTCTCAGAGCCGCCGCTTCTCTTTTGTGTTCAGTTCCCCTCTTTGGGTCCTCTGGCCAAACCTTTCTCTCTCCATAGTGGGGATGGCTGCCTTGGGGTCTTCAACATCAAGCGACGCCGCTTTGAGCTGCTCTCAGAGACCCAGTCTGGGGACCTGACCTCTGTCACAATCATGAAAGTATGGTCACGTGTGATAGGGAGGGGGAGTATTTGGTGGGGGGACTTCATTTGACTGTGGCTCCATGGACACGCTCTGCTCTATTTCCCTGCAGTGTGGGAAGAAGGTGGCCTGTGGCTCCAGTGAAGGTACTATCTACCTCTTCAACTGGAATGGCTTTGGGGCCACAAGTGACCGCTTTGCCCTGAAAGCAGAGTCCATCGACTGCATGGTTCAGGTCACTGAGAGTCTGCTGTGCACTGGCTCCACGGACGGAGTCATCAGGTTAGAGGCTGGGATAGCCCTTAGGGTCACGGGAAGGGTAGGTGCACCTAGCTCACACCCGGGGCTTTCTCTCTGTCTAGGGCTGTGAACATCCTGCCGAACCGAGTGGTGGGCAGCGTGGGTCAGCATGCCGGGGAGCCTGTGGAGGAGCTAGCCCTCTCCCACTGCGGCCGATTCCTGGCCAGCAGTGGCCACGACCAGCGTCTTAAGTTTTGGGACATGGCCCAGCTTCGGGCTGTGGTGGTGGATGACTACCGTCGGCGCAAGAAAAAGGGAGGACCGCTGCGGGCATTGAGCAGCAAGGCCTGGAGCACCGATGACTTCTTTGCAGGACTGAGGGAGGAAGGAGAGGACCCCACAGCTGGGGAGGAAGAGGAGAGTGAGGATGATAGTGACTGAGGGGATGATCTGAATCTTAAGATAGATCCTTCCTGGGCAAGAGTTTTGCTTCCAAGGTGTTGCCAAGACGACATGCAGACAGAGGCTCAGGACTCCGGGCACTATGTGGGGAAATGCTTACCCTGCAGCAGCCCCTCACTCTCCCACTGTAATACAAGTCCACAGCACTGACACAGGTGTACACCAACCAGGGGTTTAATATAAATACAACCAGCATAGAAAAACTCAAAAGTTGTACATAAACCGAAACTAGAATACCAAGTGGTAGGGACAAAAGGTAAGACTTCTGACCTTTTGGCTTTGCCAGCCCCCAAATAAAAAACAGCAAAGAGGACAAGTCAAGAAAATAAGCAAAGTTTTATGCTACACTGTGGGAGGAGGAGAGGGTGTGTGTGTCAGAGAATGGGCAAGGAATATCCATGGGTCAGACCCAAGCCTGGGTGGGAGGAGGGCAAGGTCCCTCACCACAACTTAGCCAAACCTGAGCTGTCCCCAGGTGTGTGCTGGGACCCTGCCCCAGCTATGGGGCTGTCAGGCCTAAGGCAGGGCCCATGCCCCTCCCCCTTTTGGGATCAGATAGTGGTTACCCAGGCCTGCTGGGCTGGGGACTGACCCAGGTTATGCCCCTTTGGTCAGGCTGCCTGTAGAGAGGATGGGGTCACTGCTTGACCATGACACCTGCCTTAGCCACAGCAGGCTGCAGGAGGCTGGCCCCAGACTTACTCAGTGCCTCCAGCAGCTGTGCAGACACAGCATCCTTGGCCACCTCATGTGCATCCTGCCCATCCTGGGCCAGCACAACCCAGATGAGGCCACTGAAGGGCACCGGGTGCCCAGGGATCACCACCTGGTACCAGAAGTGATGCCAGCCAGCAGGGCCCGTGCCCAGACACTTGGTGAGGAAGACTGGGATGCCCAGCTTCATCTGCTGGCACAACACCTGCAGGGCAGCCCGAGCCCCTTGGGACACTAGCTTGTCCCTGGCCAGGGACAAGCGGCTGCTCTCTGGCTGTAGGGGCCGCAGCAACGGACCCCCAAACTGCTGGCGGAGTCGCTGCTTCAGGTCTGGCTTGAGCCACTCCACTGCCACCTGCTCTCCACAGAGGCGTGACTGGCCTGCAGGGAAAAGATGGACTGGTCAAAGCCCTAGGCCCAAGCTCCCAGACCCCAGACAAAGGCCTGTGTTTAATTTCTAAGCCTCCCCTTATCTTGCTGTGACCTCAGGCAAGTTAACCTTGCCAGGCTTCACTGTACTTGTAAAGGAGGTGCAACACCTTCCAAGATTGCTTGGAGGTGCATTGGTTGCAAGCTTTTCTGCCTCATGAGCATCACAATAGCTAATCTTTACTGAGTACTTGCCCAGCATCAGGTAATATGCTAAGTACTGGATAATTTTCACACCCGGCTGAGGAAGTAGTTTCCACAGTGGATCAAAGGTAGGCTCAGTTAAGACTGCCTCGGGCAAGTCAGTTTCTCTTAAAACAGCCTCCTCACCCTTAAAGAAGGAGCTCACTGTATTTCATTGCAAAGCTGAAGATTAACTCAGGAATTAACTGCTTGGCAAGTGTTAACTGTTGCTAAGTGACCCCTGGTAGCAGCACTGGAAATTTAAAAACCTGAGTTCAAATAAACAGTTTGTTTGCAAACTCAAATCTGTTTGGCAGTAAAATCTTGTGACTTCACCCTGTATTGTGCAGCGGTAAAGTGCCTGGCAGAAGAGGTCTGACCCCCGCCGTTGGGACCCCACGCCCCCCCCCCCCCTACCTTCCACCAGGGCCTTTTTAGCCATGGCGGCGGCGCGGTGCGAGCTGAACTTGAGCAGCGCGATTTGCGCGGGCGCCGGCCCGGGGCTGGGCAGCAGCAACGCCTCCTGCAGGCCGGGCCCCAGCGGCTGCAAAGCGAGCAGCAGCGCGCGGCGGCTCAGCCCCAGCGGCAGGCGGTCCACGCTCAGCTCGCACTTCTCCGTGCTGCGGCACACCAGCAGCGGGCAGGCGGGGCGCAGCGGGTGGTTGTGCAGCGTGGCGATGGCGGCCTGAGCGCCGCGCCGCGAGCTGTAGCGGGCGTAGGCGAAGCCGCGGTTCAGGCCGCTGAAGGTCATCATCAGGCGGAACTCGTAGAGGCGGCCCACGCGCTGGAACAGCGGGATCAGCTGGTGCTCGTACACGTCCTGGGGCAGCCGCCCGATGAACACCTCCGACCCGGCCGGCGGCGGGCTGCCCACCCAGCCTGCGGGGAGAGGGGCGGGAGGGCCGCCGTCAGACCCTGGGACGGCTCGGGTTCGGGGCCCGAGACCAGGGCGGGCGTCTGTGAAATGGGTACAACACCCGTGCCCCGCGTCGGCAAAACTGGGTGACCAGCTAACGGGGCCCGCCCGCGGAGCAGCTTCCAGACCGGGCCCTTCCTGGGGGCGAGGGGTGCGCGTAAGGGGGCTGGGGGCCCTCAATTGCCTGGGTTCGTGTAACGGGCGCTTGGGGGTGCTGGTGATGGTCCCGGGGTGGCCCCTCCCCCAAGGGGGGCTGGTCGGGCGGTAGAGGCTGGGACGACCGTACCTGGGGGCGGCCCGCCGTACTTCCTCTGCCCGTTCACCTGCACCAGGCGGATGCCCGTCTCCCTGACCCACGCCTCCAACGCCGCCTTGTTCTCTGGATTCACCCTCTCACACCACAGCTGAAGGGGAAAGGGCAGGCTGGAATGGCGGATGGCCGCGCCCGCCCCCACCCCGCCTCCGGCGCGGGGGCCCACACCAGCCCCCTGCTGCGTGCGCCCGTGGGGCTCGCGGACTCCCTCGCCGCGGAGCACTCACCTCGCATTCCCGCTTGGACTGCATGGCTCTCGCGCTGGCCCGCCAGCACCCCCTTTTATAACCTCCTCCCCTTCGGCCTCTGGAAACTTCCCTGCCCCTCCACCTCCCAAGCGCCCATTGGCCGTGAGCACGACCCCGCCCCCCGGGGTGGAGGCGGCCTCCGCACGTGCGCCGCGGGCAGCTCGATCCGCAGGTGAAAGCCTGGCGCCTCCGCGGGGTGCGCGGACCGCAGCGCGGCCCGGGGTAACTCGCTAGCCCACCCGGTGCTGACCGCCGATGAGAACCCCAGGGGCACCCTTCACCCTGGGGTCTTTCACCCCGGTTTCCAACACTAAAATGATCCGAATGGGAGGTTCGGGCTCTGACGGGGAGGCGGCGCTCAGCAATAGAAACACGGGCAGGCTCCAGTGGTTGAGGCATTTTATTGGACCTTCCGCAATTGTTTGTGGGGTACGTTCCTTCTTGTTTTGGGGGCCCTGCAGACGAGTCCATCTTAGGTCCGGGCCCTGTGGCCTGGGAGAACAGAGTGTATTAATAAGCCTGCAAGGCCTTCTACGTAAAATAGTGCAGTGCCTGGCCATTTTTGCCAATAATTACCATTAAGATAATCATAATAAAAATAAAAAGTCTCTGTTTACTCTTCAGGTCTTCCTGCTGGAACAGGAATATGCAAAGCTGTTGAAGATATACGCAGTTTTATCTTAGTCTCCAACAGTGCCAGTCCCACTTTCCAGTTTGCTCAGTTCAGCAGATGCAGAGAGGCTGACTTGTTCTCCTTTTGATTTCCTCCACAAGGTCTTCCCTTCGGATGTCCACCTGGCCGGCATGAGAGAAGAAGGAGGTATGAACGGCTTCCTCTCCACTGCTCCCTGGGTGCTCCTACCTCTAGTCATCAGGGGTGCCTCAGCTGTGAGTAGGAACCCCGTCAAACACCATAAGGAGACAGTGCTTCTTGGGGGAGCCAGAAAATATGCGGGGCTAGAGATCCTACCCCTACCAGACTGCTAACAGTTTCGGTCTATAGGTCTTCACAACTGGGCACTAATATGAAGGCCCAGCGTTTGCCAAGGTCTTGTATGGGCACTGGCCTGCTGCATTGGCATATATTTCCTCACTGCCTGTTCCCCAGCCTTCCTGCCTGCCCCCTTACCTCTTCTCTGCTTGCCACTGAACGAAGCTTGATGACGCCATCCTTGAGCTCCTGCTCCCCGATGATGGCCACCAGTGGGATGCCCGTTTCCTCGCAGTACTGCAGCTGGTTTAGTAACTTCGGGTTCTTTTTGTACAGTAGCTCTGCCTGCAGGGCACCAGAGCAGAAGATGCAGGCTGGCTCCCACTCTCTTCAGGGATAGCCTCCTGGGGAACCCAGCTAGCACCTTGCTCTGAGTTGCACCCCAAGAAGTCATAGTGACGGCACGGTCACTAAGGGAGAGAGTCTGTCCAAGTTTGCTGCCATCCCGAGGCTTGCCCCCGTACCTTGATCCCGGCATCCCACAGCTCTGTGACGAGCTTCAGTCTCTCCTCCAGCAGTTTCTTCTGTGCCGATGCCACAAGCACCTGTGTCTCTGTGGTCCGAACCTTCTCCTCCAAAGCCTGGGGAAGGGGCAGATTAAAGTCAGGGGGCTGGATGACCTTTTACAACACCTTCAAGGAGCAGACAGTACAGGTTCTTATTAGGATTCTGAGAGACACAGCCCGACTCAGCCATCTCCACCAGGGCAGGGCGCAATCTCCTCATCTCGCAATTGGACCAAAGTTAGCTCAGACGAAATGAGCTGAACATACGACTTGCAAGAATAAATAACACAGTCCGAGGGCAAAGGTAGCTTATGTATAGTAACTTCCAGCTCATCTCATCCAGTACCTTAAAGATGCACAAGGACATTCACACAGAGTGATACGGGGAGCCCACCCAGGCTTTTCACCCCGGCAGTTCTAGTTCCCTCTTACTATGTGCCCAGTCAAGAGACTGGGCCTCTTATACTTCAACCACAGGGCACAATCTAGGGGAGCTGGGGTGGCTAGGGGGCAGGGAGGGAGAATGCTATTGCCCATTATCTTTTTTGGGAAAAGAGCTTTCGTGCACTATTGGAATAGTGACTCAGCTGGGAAACAGGCGTGGCATCCACTTTAGAGGCAAGGATGGAAGCAGTGGGGTGGGAAGGTACGCCAGAGCCCACAGGGATGAAAAGGTATCACCAGAAGCCCGGGGGATGAAAAGCAAGTGGCCAGTCAAAAGCAGCAGTAACAACGGAGGGCTTGAGCCATGATGGGCTTCCCTGGTGTTACTCTAGGTGCTGGACAATCAAGACCATTATATGAGGTCCCCCCGGCCTCAGACACATGCTTTCCACTTAGACACTGTATAAGGTGCTTAGGAGCAGACTCTGGAGTGAGACTGTCTGGATCCCAATTCTGACTCTGCCACTTATAAGTTTTATGACCATGGGCAAATTATTTAATCTATAATGCCTCAGTCACCTTGCCTGAAAAATATAAAGTAACTGCTCTCAGAGGATTCCTGCAAGAATTTTTTAAAAAATATATTTATTTATTTAGGGACTCCCTGGAGGCGCAGGCAATTTGAATACCACACTGTGAAGCCGTCCGCAGCCTCTGCAGCACAGGTTCAATCCCAGCCGGCCAGGGAGAAACCCACAGGGCACAGACCTCTCCTGTCTTGCCCACTGCTCCCCTCAGCAGTGTGTTTCTTCAGTCTGCCTGTTCTGTTCCCTGCTCCGTCTCTGGTGGATCCTCTCACCCTCCCGTACCTCTGGCCTGTACCCCGGTTCTTGTATAAATAAATAAATCTTTAAAAAAAAATAAATAGGCCAAAGGTGTGGGAGGATGAGACAATTCACCAGAGACAGAGTAGGGAGCAGAACAGGCAGAAGGACCGAAGTACACTGCTGAGGGGAGCAGCAGGCGAGACAGGAGAGTTCTGCCGCGCCATGTGGGTATCTCCCTGGCCGGCCGGGAATTGAACCGGCGCTGCAGAGGCTGCAGACAGCTTCACAGCACTGCGCTCAACCGCCTGCGCCACTAGGGGAGGCCCAAGAATTTTATTAGATAATTCACAAAAAGCACTAAGCACAGTGCCTGGCACAGAGCAGTAAAATATTGTGTATCATGAGGATGATCTGGGTCCTCAGAGATACCAGCCTAGACTCCTGACAGCCCTGCGGGAAGTAGGGATTGAGAGGATTTTGTGCAAAAAGGATGATCAAAGATCCATAAAGCTGGCTGATAATGGAGGTGGGAGTCATCTTTTCTCCTATTTCTTTGTTAAGATAGCCTTTGCCCAAAGCTGGACCACTTGCCTCCCTGGAGATCAAACATCACTCAGGTGCCACCACCTACCCAATTTGTTTGCTACCCACTCCCTAGGACCTACCTCCAGCCTCTGCTCCACGATGGAGAAGATCCGCTCCACCCCAATGCTGAGTCCCACGCAGGGCACTTTGCGCCCTTTGGGATCAAACATGCCCACCAGTCCATCATAGCGTCCTCCAGCGGCCACACTGCCCACACCCAAGGATTCTTCTCCTGCCTGGGCAGGGGTCTGTAGCAGAACCGCTTCATAGATCACCCCAGTATAGTAGTCCAGCCCCCGAGCAAGGCTCAGGTCAAAGGAGATCTGTGGGTACAAGGACACGGTCAGTACCAGCTGAGGATTAAGGCACTGAGGCAGCAAAGCTCACTGCGTTTCCCATCTCTAACCCAACTCACCTTGTCTGCGATGCCAAATAGGGTCAGGTACTCAAACAGCAGCTTCAGGTCCCCCAGGCCCTCCAAGGCCTGCTTGTTTTGGGAGAGTTTAGGATCCTGGAGCAACTGTTCCACCAGGGAGACCCCACCTGAGGAGACAGATCTGTGAGCCAGACTGACTGACCAGAAGAACTTTGTAGGGAGGCTCTACCTTTTGCCTGGACTGCACACGTATGCACACACACACACCCCCTTCCTCTCCCTTTCTCCTACATGTGATGCACACACAGAGAAGAGTTTTAGCTTCACGCTTGAGGGCTGCTGCAGAGGCAGGGTTTGTTCCTTACCGTGCTGCTGGACATAGTCCCCGATGCGGTCGGCTACGTCGGGTGCGAGGCCCTTCTCTCCCACCATCTCATTCTTTACTTCCTCCCATGATACCTGGCAGACAGACACCAGTCAGGGACCCCTGGCAGCTTCCCACTGCAGAGCAAGTGTGGGCCCTCCCTGGGAGGTGGGGGTAGGGAGCAGTTGTGGAGTCAAAGCTTCCCTGCAACCTAAATCCTGGTTAATCTTTCTCTGGTGGACACAGAGGCAGGCCCCTTCTCAGAACAGGCTGGGGGTCTGGGAAGAGTCATGAGTTTGGGTCATTACCTTGTCCAGCTTGTCCACCGAAGAGCAGATGGTACGGAACTTGCTATCGGGAACCCCACACACGGCAAACATGCCATCTAGGATGCGCCGGTCATTCACCTGTGGAGGCCCAAGGCTCAGTGAGCGGGGAACTGCGCTACCTGACCCTCCGTAGCCTCGGCCACTTGGGCTACTGGTCCCTCTGCACTAGGACTTTCTCCCGTGGAGACCAGGCCCAACTTTATCCTCCCGGCCCCAGTAGCTCTAACCTTGACCAAGAAGTCACCGATCTGAAGTGAACTCAGGATCTCACACATGATCTTCAGGCACTCTGCGTCGGGGATCATGGGGTCGAACTGCCCAGCGATGTCAAAGTCCTGCAAGGGGCGGGGCAGCCAGAGGCCCTCCTGGATTTAACCTTCTTAAAATCTCTGCTTCCCCCATGAAGGGAAGGTCTGTTTTTCTCATGCACAGACCTCCCTTCTTTCTCCACTGATCATCAGCCTAGAGATGAATCCTGGTATTGTTGGGTCTCTCACCAGTCCTGGTTTCCTTTCTATCAACTGGGCTATTCCTGATCTCCCTCATCTACTTTTCCTTATTTCCTCCTACTGCTGTGTTAATCCTCCCCTCCCCTCCCCATAGGGCTTTGTAAAATCTGCATGAAAATACTTAAGAAACCTCAGGGTGGGCCTCCCTGGTGGCACAAGGGATTAAGCACCTCACTATGGAGCAATCTGCAGCCTCTGCAGCAGGAGTTCGATCCCTGGCTCCAGGGAGCAACCCACATGGCGCAGCAGACCTCTCCTGTATAGCCCACTGCTCCCTTTGTTACAGGGCAGTCCCAATACAAAACGGGGTGCCTGACTGTGGGTCCTCACCCGCACACTTAAAAGGACTTATCAATACTCTACTGAAGGCACACGTGAAAGGTTAATAAAAGGTTAATTTACAAGGGAAGGGGAAATGAGGAAATGTACAGTTCAGGGAGAAAAGTGGGAGACACAGTTATAAATGCGTCCTACCCGATCCGCCAATCAGGAATCCCAAATGGCACTCTGAGAGCTGGCCGCAAGCCAGGAGCCGTGAAGCCAGGAGGCCAGCAAGAGAGCGAGCCCCCCAAGGCCCACGTGTCTTTTTTATACCAAACGTGGCTGCTTAACCCCACCCTCAGGTCCCAGCCACCTTTCCTTTGGTGGTGACGGGATTTGTCTTTCCCAATGTCCTGATGGTTTTGGTCTGGAGTGGGGGTGGAGTCCATAAAGCCTGCATGGAATTAGCTTAGGACATCCTCTCCCCCTAACACCCTCAGCAGTGTGTTTCAGTTAGTCTGCCTGTTCTGTTCCCCTCTCTGTCTCTGGTGGATCCTCTCACCTACTGCATATCCTCCCCCCCCCCACCCCCAATACCCCGGCTCTTGTATGCATAAATAAATAAATCTTTAAAAAAAAAAGAAAACTGGGCCTCCCTTGGTGGCGCAGCGGTTGAGCGCTGGGCTGCGAGGCTGCCCACACCTCTGCAGCGCCAGTTCATTCCCCGGCCACCGGCGAGGTTCCCACAAAAAATAAAGAAAGAAAGAAAGAAACCTCAGGGTTAGCATTATCTGGGGTGTGCAGTTTGTTTAGGATACCATGAATACTCAACAGACTCTCCTGGCCTGAGGGAGGGCCGAGTCACTGGTCTGTCCCGCATACATACTCACACATTGGTAGAATTCACGATAGCGGCCTCGGGTCATAGCTGGGTTATCCCGCCGATAGACTTTTGCTATGTGGTAGCGTTTAATGTTGGTCAGTTTATTCATGGCCAAATATCGAGCAAAAGGAACCTGATGACACAGAGTTAAGGAGAAAGCCCCTCCTATCAGTCTGGAGTGGATTATCTTTAATACCAGAAGCTGAAGTCCAACCCCTTCCTGTTCTGGTAAAACCATCACCCATGAAGATGAACTGCATTTCTGAATATCAGACAGAATCAACTCGGTCATCACAGGGGGCAGCTCAAAAAGATTAAGGCTCCTTGCCCTTTGGTAGCGTCTGCCCTGGGATATGCTGAGCAGGGGCTGGGCAAACTGGCCAGGCTGCGGAGCAAGAGCAAGCTTGCCATGCGGGAGCTCTACACAGATGATTCTCTGACAATTTGGACATAAAGGAGACATAAAGGCAACCAGTCAATTATGGGGAAATCTGTCCAGAGGACAGGGCAGGTTGCTAGAGAGTGGGAATGGGGTCCTAAAAGAGCTAAGGGTTCTAAGAACTTTGAAAAGCTAAGAACTTTGAAAACTTCTAAGGTGATGTTCTCTTTAGCCAAAGTCCTGCTCCTGTAGGGAAATAATTCACCTGATTGCAAAGGCATCATATTTGATCCTGCTTATGTCCGGCTGTCCCCAAAACCTGAGTCTAGAAAAAGCCTGAGCCCAGCGAGGGCCAATCCATCCAGCGTGCCAAGAGCCCAGGTATGGAAAGATACAGTGAGGTCATAGCGTAGGGACAGCAGCTCCCCACCCTGATCCTTCAGGTCGTAGATCAGCTTAGAGTCTTCCCCATACTTTCCTGTCAGTGTTTCCTGTGGGGGGGAAAAAAAAGCACACAAAGAAATGTGGGCACAATGGTAAATATAACAGTTTAAAACGAAGTTTTGAGAATAAAAACCCATGACTGATTTCAGCTTGTCCATGATCCCTCTGCTCCCTATCCTAATGCTTATGTGTTAGGTGTAGTTTTAATCAAAAGGGAACACCAATGTTGTTTTCTGCCTATGACATTTCCATTTTGTGATAGCTGAAGTATTATTTTTAAAAGTTGCATAATATCCCAGTGAGGAGACATTCCAAATGTTGTTAGGTTGTTCTAAGAAAAAGAAAAAACACATTCCATTTAACATTTCAGTAAATATATTTGGGTACACATTCTTTCTCACAATAAACTTCTAGGAATGAGTTATTAAATCAACTAACATATGTTTTTATGATGCCTGAGAGTTAATGTCAAATGCACAAGACAACACAGTAATCCTTGCTCTGTAATGTTCATAGCAAGGTGATAACATATTTCACCTACCAGCTTAGCAAAGTGTAAAATGTCTGAAAACTTACAGTATGTTGAATCAAACACTCAAGCAGTGGTTGGTATTATAGGCTGAATTGTATCCCCCCCCCCTCAAAATTCATATATTGAAGGCCTATCTCCCAGTAGCCTCCAAAAGTGACTGTATTAGACAAGGTAGTTGGAGAGGATTATTTGAGGAATGGCATTTTAGCTGAGATCTAAAATTAAAATCGGCAGTCTTTAATCCGAAATTAAAGTGATGCAAAGAGACAGGGGCACAGGAAGTTCAGGAAGAGGGAAGAGCAAGAACAAAAGCCCTGAGATGGAACCATTTTTAGGAGCTTGCACAAATAAGAAAGGCGACCAGAATAGCACAGTGTGAGTGGAAGAATGGCATGAGATGAGCTGGGAGAAGCAGGCAGTGGTCACATCACATACAGCCTTCTCAGCCTTGATAAAGAATTTGGGTTTTATTATAAATGCAACAAGAATCGCTGCGGTGTAAGCCAGGAATGATGCCGTCTGATTTTTTTAATAGCAAAGAACCAGAAACAATCTCAGGACCCATCAATAGAAGACTGGCTGCATATTTATACTTTATACGTATGCCTTGAAGACAGGTGCTGCAGAAGCCAATGCAGACAGGAGCTCAACAACTTCTGCTTCTCCAGACTCTCTTTGGACACCACTTGTGACAAGCAAGGTAAATAGGTAAAAGCAGGGCCTCTCCCTCTGAACCATCCATCCTCCTTATCACTAGAGAAAATACTGGTTTTTGTTCACAACAGAGAGAGACCTCTGTTGCCCTCTTTGTTGTTCATATACCCACTCTCCCACAAGGCAGTTTCTCCTCACCATCTCTTACCTTTAGTTCAAACACAGGGGTATCGATGACTTCTGCACCATGGCGCTTGAAGCAGCGGATGATGACATCAAATACCTTCTCCCGGACTGCCATCTGCCGGGGACTATAATCTCGTGTGCCCTGAGAGGCAAAACAGGTCAAAGAACCAGGGATGGGATTTAAAAACAAACCAAAAATAAGATCTAGTAATGTAAAAGAATGACCTCAGTGATTACAATGCAAATCTTGACCCAAACTTGGTCATTAATTATAAAACAATGATTAAAAAATTCCCTATTCAATGATGTAATTTTTTTAAAGATATATTTATTTATGCATTCAAGAACTGGGGTACAGGCCAGAGGTGTGGGGGTGAGAGGATTCACCAGAGACAGAGTGGGGAGCAGAACAGGCAGACTGACCAAAATACACTGCTGAGGGGAAACAGCGGGCGAGTCAGGAGAGGTCTGCTGCACCATGTGGGTAGCTCCCTGGCTGGGGATCAAACTTGTGCTGCAGTGGCTGCAAATAGCCTCATAGGTTGCATCTTAACCCCCTGCGCCACCAGGGAGACCCAGTGATGTAAAATATTTTTAATAAAGTGATAATCACTGGGTTGTTTTTTTTTTTTTTAAGAATGATTGATTTATTTATACAAGCACTGGGTACAGTCAGAAGTGCCGGAGGGTGAGAGAATTCACCAGAGCCAGAGCGGGGAACAGAATGAAATACACTGCTGAGGGGAGCAGTGGGCGTGGCAGGAGATCTGTGCACCATGTGGGACCCTTGGAGATCTAACCGGCACTGCAGAGGCTGTGGGCAGCTTCGCAGCCCAATGCGCAACCGCTGCACCACCAGGGGAGGCCCTAAAGTGATAATCACTTGTTAAAAAAAAATTTCCTATTAACCGTCACACCCAGTTGCTATCACCCTTCTAAATTCCATTCCCTTTTTAGCTTGGTTGTATTTTCTAAGATTCTTAGAACTCTATTCTCGGAGGATTTTTTCCTAGTCATTAGCGTTTTGCACCTTCAATGCAAATAAAGTGAAAAAGACAAATAATGTTTTAGTGCTATTATGAAAGCAATTTTGAACATGAAGACCCCTTGAAAGAGTACTGTGCCCATGAAATTAGATTTTCTGATACTAACATGAGTCACACTGTAATAAACATGCATTTCAACGAACTAAAATAGATATGAACTCTCCAGTTTAATCTGATTTTAACATTATATTGTAAAAAAATTTAAAACACATTATAGAGAATAGTATAATTGACCTCCATTACCATGATTACCAGCTTCAACAACCATCAACTGCTGCATTTTTTTTTCCTGGAGTATTTTAAAGTAAATCTGAGAGATCATATTATTCATCTATAAATATTTAAGTGTGATTCTCTAACATGTAAGGATTTAAAAAAAAACAAAACAGAAGACTCCAATACCTTTATTACAACCGAGAATATCTAAAGCAACCCTTTAATATTATTAAATGACTAAACCATGTTTAATTTTCTCTGGCTTGTTTGAGTCAGATTCTAAATGAAGCCTATGCATTCTGTTTGGTTGATATGTCTCACTACTATTTAATCTACACTAGTTTCCTTTCCTTCTGGAAAAAAAAAAAGAAAGTCATTTATGTGTTATGGAAATTGAGTCATTTATCCTAAAGAATTTTTCACATCATGGATTTGGTAAACAATATATTCAATGTGTCATTAACATGTTTCTCCATCTCCCACATTTCCAGTAAATTGGTATTTAGGCCTGAAGACCTGACTAGATTCAGGTTCAATTTTTCTTGGCAGGATTATTTCATAGGTGGTGCTGTGTCTTATTACATCACATCAGGAAAAACTTGTCTGGTTATTCTACTTTTTAATGATGTTAAGAATGATCATTGGTTTAGGTGAGGCCAGCCTAATCTACCATAAATAACCTATTAATCTTTTTCCCTAACAGTTTCATGATCACTGCCTTAGGATTTTACACTGTCTCTGCCTTAGGATTTACACTGAAATGATTTTGTGTGTAGAAAGGAATAGATGAATGAATTTAGAAACCCAAAGAATTAACCTTAAAGGAAGACATTTCTCTCTCTCTCTTTTTTAATGTCAGAAGGGTAATGTGTCCGTCTTGAAAAGAGGCTTGAGAGGGGCCCTCTCACCCAATGGCTCGAAAACCCAATCAGCACCCTTATAAACCAGAAGAGGATCAAAGAGTGACATCTCAACACAAGACAGACCATCTCCCCTCTTCTTTTGGAATTCAATTTCCCATACATTTATTAAATACATATTTGGTTCCATGCAACTAGTCTCATCCTCTCAGGTTTTAAATAAACTACATAAATAGTAAGTGCAATAACAGGTAAATATGAAGTGCTAAAGAGCCCAATGAATGTTTACAGAACTTACAGAAAGTGGAATCCTGAAATCCTGGAGGCTGAATTTGGACCTCTAAGTTAATTCTACTCTACTCTCCTTCTCTATTTGGGTCTAATCATACAAGTGTCCTGAAAACTACCAAGATTCATTCCTGCTTCTGCGTTTCCATTCTCTACCTGGTCCTATCTTTCTCACATTCTTCTCCTGGTTAACGTCCACTCACCTTTTAGGTCAACTAGTATACCACACTTCCCAGTTGTCCCTTATTTTTCTCAGAGTATCCTTGTTATTTCCTTATATCACTTATCGCAATTCATGCATGGGATTATTTGTCCTAAGTCTGTTTTCTTCGGTCGAATATAAGCTTCATGAGGGCAGCCTATATTAGTCACCTTAGTATACTCACCACTTGGTACAGTGCTAAGCGCACAGTAAGCACTCAATTCATATTTATTGAGTGAAAGAAGGAGTAGCAGCAGCAGGCTGATTTTTTAAAGCACCAAGCTGGCCTAGTTTCTGCCAATCACTTTGCTATCCCAGAATGACTCAGGTAGAATTCATTTCAGCCAGAGCAACTGTTAGTTCTCTGCAGTATTTCAGATTCTCCTCAATGCTCTGTTTCAGGGAAGCAGGCATGTGCGCCTTATGGGTGGAATTAGGGATCATCTCAAAGGCTCCCTAAAGGAGTATTTACCTTGGGGGTTTTGAGCACGAACTTCTGTTTCCCTTCATCAGGACCCAGCTGTGCCTTCAGTTTCAGTAGTTTTGCCACCTCCTCTTCGACCTGGTAGGGAAAGCAGACGCTGGGCTATCACATCTGCTACTCCACCCTCTCCTCTGCCATTCATTCCGTTCCCTCCCTCATCCACTATCTGGGGCAGATCTCTCTCCCGAAGCCTACCTTGGCTTCTCTCCGGTCCCATCCTAGATACCTCCCACCGAGCCCGTCCTTCACCCGCCCCCCACCCCCGTAGCTCGGTCCCTTCTCCCACATCCCTGTCCTTTGTGCAGGCCACCTTAGCTATGTATCCTCCCTGGCCTTGTGTGGCCCCTCCCTTGCTGGATCGTACCTGCTCGGCGCCGGCCTTCTGCTGCTTGAGGCTCCGCACGAGCTCTCCTTGAAGTCGCACCAGCTCCTCCAGCGCCGCACGCTCTCCCATACTGGCTGCCAGCTGGAGCCGATGGCTGTCCACAGACGTTGAAGCTGCCGCAGCCTTTCGCGGAGGACTTCCGGCTATCGAGTTGCTGGCCTGCACGCCTAGAGAGTTTCCGCCGGCGCAGCAACCACTTCCGGCTCCTCCTGGAAGTGCCGGAGCTGACAGGCAGCCAATCTGTGAGGGCTGGAGCTAGACTCGGGGTTTTCTGAGGTGCAAAAGCACTCACCTCTTCCCTGGCGCTGGCGCTTCACCTCTGCAGCGCCCTGCACCCTTTCGGGGTTCCGATCTGCCCGGTTCCCTGTGTCCTTTGCCGCCTGCCCCGCAAAGCCGGCGTCCTGCCGCACGATGCCCCAGCTCGGGCTCCTGCGCGGGAGGGTCTGGACCGTGCTGCTCGGCCAGTTTCCAAGGCCGCCACGCGCCGTTTGCATCCGGGCTGTGCGTTCTCATAGCCAGGTGAGCCAGACTGAGGCCGCTCCGGCCTGTCCCGGTGGGATCTCCTGGGCTGAAAGATTGGACTCTCAGCTTCTACTCCAGTAGTATTCCATTCAGTCTTCATTAAGTATCCCCCGTGCACCGGCTCTACGCTAAACGTTTTAGCTGCTTTGCTATTTTACCCTCAGAGCAGTCCTGAGAGGTTGGGGTTGTTATTTCCATTGTACAGCTGGGGAAACGGAGACTGCTGTTGAGTCAGCGCGTCCCCCGGAACATGCTGAGGGACGAGCCTTGGAGCAGGTTTGCAAGACAAGATTATGCTGCTCAGCGAGCAGCCTTCTTGCTCTTTATTAGCAGTAATAAACAAGCATGAATGATTATGTGACAATAGTAGGAGGAGCAGGGTCCAGGGGAGACAAAGGGTAATCAATTTTTATGGGGAGCAGGAGGGAACATAGACAGGGAGGAGGACCTCCTGTGCAGGTATTTGATGTAATTTCTTAGCTACTTCCAGGCCACCTCAGCTTGTAGCCACACAATCAGTCAACGGCTATCTAGGCACCCCGGGCTGCCTCTGATGTGGGTCATTGTCTTAAGGCAGTCATTCCGAGTGCCTTTTCCAAATCCTTCACACACAGGGGTGCAGAGAGGCCCCAAGGGGTACCTAGAAAGTCCACAGACTGCAAGGTTAAGTGACTTATCTACGGGTACATCATAAGGAACATTTTAATATGGGTCCACAGTTCCTAGCCTGATCCTCTTAGGGTCAAACAGTAACTTTTCTTATACAAAATGTATGAATATTCCCACAAATGAGATGACTGAAAACCATAAGTAAACTGAGTTCACTTTAGAATTCACCTCAAAGTGAGTTAAACTCAGTTTTTTTCTTGTTGTTGTTTTAACTTTAAGACATTTTTTCGGATTTTGGATTTGCAGTGAAGGGTTTGTAGACCTGAATTGCCATCCTTTAAGGGGAGAGAGTCTGCCAAAATATGAAGCAATCACACTTTTTATGTTTCTGGAAGAGCATTTGGCAATAAACACTGTTGGTAATAAACAACTGATTCTGTTTTACTTTGTGAAAGACCCCACTGTCTTTTGTCTATTTATTATTATTAACATCCAAACCTGTTGTCTTTTTAGCAGGTGATTTGTGTGTTCATCAAAGATAGAGCTGACATCTTTTGTTATTTTCTGTCACAGTGTCCTGCCAGTCTGGGCCATTGTGTTAAATCAGGAAATCCATTTCTGTGCATTCTTCAGGCACGTTCTGTATCCTTGGGCTTGTTCTTTTTTGTCTTCAAGCTCTATCTTCCCTAGCTCCAAGCCTGAGGTTAGAAATTCTTTAGTTCTAAGGCCTCCCCTGATGGTGCAGTGGTTGAGTGCTGGGCTGCGAACGAAGCTGCCCGCAGCCTCTGCAGCGCTGGTTCGATCCCCGACTGCCAGGGAGGGCCCCACATGGCACGCAGACCTTTCCTGCCGTTCCTGCTGCTCCCCTAAGCAGTGTATTTCATCAGTCTGCCTGTTCTGTTCCCCGCTCTGGCTCTGGTGAATTCTCTCACTCTCCCGTGTTTCTGAATGTATCCAGTGCTTGTATAAATAAATAAATAAATCCTTAAAAAAAAAAAAAGAAAAGAAATTCTATAGTTCTCTTTAACATTGCTCCACCCAAAACATTGAAGGACCCAAATTTGTAGTAAATTTCATGGCAGTTAGAAGTTGAGCTGTGATAGTAATAACTGGGCATTCTTGATATTTGAATATGAAACCACGCACACAGGGAGAGGAAGCAAAGTAACACTGCTACTTTATAAGCATTTCTGTTGTAAGTGGAAAAATGCAATGTGTTAAATAAAACTATTTAAATATGGCAAAAAGAGAAATTCTTATTTTCTCTTTGAGCAACTGAGAAATGAAGAAAATCATACTAGTCCCTATCCCTAGAGGGTTGTGGTGGGAGTAGTGAGCTGTTCTGTACCCTCATTGTTCTCAGGTGCTTAAACTTTTTCAGACTTTAAAAAGTTCCAGATATAGTGAGGAAGCTTGTATGATCCAAAACCTGGCCTCATTCACTTATAGGAGGCACATAGGGAAGCCATACAAAGGATCAGGAAAAAAAAACAAAACAAAAAAAAGGACAAAACTAGCAGGCAAACTATAAATTGGAGGCATTATCAGGGGAGGGGAGGGAAAGACATTAAAGTGGAAGGAAAGAACACAAGAGTCTATAGTGATGGTTCACGGGTGTCTTGGTGGTGGTAATTTTACGGGCACAACACCTGAGAGGAGAAATCAAACATTGTATAAAAATGAACAGCAATGTAAAAATAAATAAATAAAAATGAAAAACAAACAAACCTGACCTCACATATATTGCTTGTGTATTTTAGATACAACACATTGGGGATTTGGAGAAGGAATGAGGTTGGGGTAGATGAAATAGTGTTTGGGCTTCTATTGCTCAGGGTCAAAGGTTTTTGTGGGTTGGTGGTCGACAGGGCCAGCGATGTCACAGACCTGGTCACTTGAGAGCATCCACATCTTAATGTTCCTTTCTCTGGCAGGTTGCAGAGGCAGAGTTAACATCCCAACTGAAACCACAGCAAGAGAAATCAAATTTTGTTATCAAGACCCCAAAGGTAATGCCCTTTGCCCTACCCAGACTCATTTGAGTGCCTTGAAAACTGCCCGTTACTCTGCTCGTCTCTTCCTAAACCCTTTTCATATCCTTTAAGACTAATTTTAAAAACACACACAGCTGTATGTGAGCCAGAATCATCTGAACTCAAAGAGAGTTCAACTTGAGATTTTATTGATGTAGTTTTAATTCTTTATCTTATGTGAATTGATTTTTGTCTTTGTTTTCATGTAGCTGCATTTGGTTTCTAGGGCACCAGAGATCTTAGTCCCCAGCAGATGGTTGTGAGGGAGAAAATTCTTGATATGGTTGTCAGCTGCTTTAAACGTCATGGAGCAAAGGGGTTGGATACCCCAGCATTTGAGCTGAAGGTAAGAGGAGAAAAAAGAGTGCTGCAGCCCCAATTCTACACCTACCTTCAATTTCCCAGAGGACTTCTAGCCTGTGTTCTGGATCCATCCATTGAACTGTGGTGGTTTCTGTTTGACTCTGGCAGGAAATACTCACTGAAAAATATGGAGAGGACTCTGGGCTCATCTATGATCTGAAGGATCAGGGTGGAGAGCTGTTGTCCCTGCGCTATGACCTCACTGTATCCTTCTAAGTGCCAGAGCCAGATTTATCTCTTTCCAAAAGGGATGAATATGACTCTGGGACCCTATGGGTCGGCTGGCTGGCAGCAACCTTTACTTCTAGTTTCTCTCAGAAGTCAATTCTAACAGCAGTGCCTGGCCTGGAGGACTGTATTTAACTTCAATGCATTTCAGACTCCCTTGGGGAAGCTTGCAGAAACAGATTTCTGGCCCTCTGACCCAGATAGTCTTTTTTGTTTTTGTTTTTGTTTAAGATTTATTTATTTATGCATATAAGAACTGGGGTACAGGCCAGAGATGCAGGGTGGGGGTGAGGGGGGTGAGAGGATCTACCAGAGACATAGTGGGGAACAGAATAGGCAGATCGACCAAAGTACACTGCTGAGGGGAGCAGCGGGCGAGTCAGGAGCGTTCTTCTGTGCCATAGTTGGCTGCTCCCCGGCCCGCCAGGGATTGAACTTGTGCTGCGGAGGCTGTGGACTCCCTGCTTCATAGTGCAGTGCATAACCCCTTGTGCCACCAGGGAGACCCCTGACCCAGATAATCTTAGTTCTATATCTTGAGTGGCTTTTAGCAGTCTGCATTTTTAATAGGCACATAGGTAATTAAGATGCAGGTGATCTTGACTTATATTTTAAGAAAGAGGGCCTCCATGGTGGCGCAAGGGTTAAGCACAGCACTGTGAAGCTATCCGCAGCCTCAGCAGCACGAGTTCGATCCCCGGCCAGCCATGGAGCTACCCACATGGTGCAGCAGACCTCTCCTGTCTCCCCACTGTTCCCCTCAGCAGTGTATTTCAGTAGATCCACCTGTTCTCGCTGTTCTGTAACCCACTCTGTCTCTGGGTGAATCCTCTCACCCCTATACAGTTCTTGTATGCATAAATAAATAAATCTTCAAAAAAAAAAAAGAGAAACATTGATTAGAAGTTGTAGGCAACTCCAAATATGAAACTTAACTGTTTTGAGATGGTTGAGAATTGATCTTAATGGGTGTGAGCGGCCCAGACTTGAAGTAAATAGGTCATTTCTATGTGCTGCTTCTGCTTTCTACTAAACTTGCAGTTTTGTGATGTGGGATTCCTTCAGTTCACCCGGTTTAATGTATATTGAAAATCAAGCATGGCTAGGCCTTGGAGGTAGTGGGAAACCAGACAGAAGTTCCTTAACCTAGTGGATGAGATCCAGTTGAAATTGATAGAGACCCGGTTCATCCTAGTGCTTGTATGCTGGGTCTAGGCTTTGGATGCAGTGTTCTTCCTTAATCTATTTTTGTGAGGTCCCTTTTGCTCGTTATCTGGCCATGAATAAAGTGAAGAAGATGAAACGCTACCATGTTGGGAAAGTGTGGCGTCGAGAGAGCCCAACTGTGGTGCAGGGTCGCTTCAGGGAGTTCTGCCAGTGTGTAAGTGACCTGATGGAGGCAGCATGATTGGATAGTTTTGGGGGTTGTAATATGGGAACTGCATGCTCAGTGGAAATTTTTTTCCCCTGTCTTTTTTTTTTTTTTTTTTTTTTTTTGCTGTAGGATTTTGACATTGCTGGCAAGTTTGACCCTATGATCCCTGATGCTGAGTGTTTGAAGATCATATGTGAAATCCTGAGTGAGCTGCAACTAGGGGACTTTCTCATCAAGGTGAGTCCATGGCTATGAACTGAGAGAAGTCTGCATTTGGTGTGATGCTTTCCCAAAACATAATTGACCCCAGCCTTTAAGCCTGCAGCTCTAGGACTTTCTTTTACAGCTATGTCTATTTATAGAGGCAGCTATCACCTATGTCTAAATTTATATATCTATGTCTTTCTATAGCTACTGTGAAATTTCCTTTTTGCCCCTATTATAACTGCCATTGTTAGGAGGAAAAGGTCATTGATAAGGCATTTGTGTTACCTCCATTGAATTCATAGGTCAGTGATCGGAGGATTTTGGATGGGATGTTTGCTGTCTGTGGAGTCCCTGAAAGCAAGTTCCATACCATTTGCTCCTCAGTTGACAAACTAGGAAAGGTAGGAAAGAAGACATTCTTCAATGGACCTTATCAGAGTTCCTGCCTTGCCCTCAAATCCATGCCCCTAAAGAAAATAAAGAGATGGTGGCTGGAGATGAGCTATTTCTGGGAAGGTGCTGGGGGGAATATTCTGGAACAAGATCTGAGATTTGCTGTGCAGCAGGGATTGGACTTCCTAATCTGCCTGTGACTTTGCTAAGTCTGGTGTTAGTTACTTGTGATACACACACTGACTGAAAGCGAAATGTCCTTTTCCAGTTAGAGAAAGAAGGATCCTGAGACTGGGCTAATGTTTGGTTGTTCATGCAGATGTCTTGGGAAGATGTGAAATATGAGATGGTGGTAAAGAAAGGCCTGGCTCCTAACGTGGCTGATCGAATTGGGGACTATGTCCAATGTCATGGTAAGAACCAGGATCTTCAGAACTATATGACAGAACCAGCATGAGGGTGATGTGTGCACTGTTTGTACCTCTGAAAGAATTCCTTTGTGTAGATGTGCTTAGCTCCAGCGTCTGACCTAAATTTAATTTAATTCCCCTTTTTGCTTATTGTAGCCACATTATGTCTTCAAAAGGCAAAGGTATAGGTAAAGGAGAGACTCTGGTCATATGACATTAAAATTTGTTGTAAAGAGAATGAGGAAGCCTAGCTAGGGCACATTAGGGATACACTGTGATGAAGTAGGGCCTCCCTGGTGGCTCAAGGGGTTAAGACACACCTATGAGGCTATCGGCAGCCACTGCAGCACCCACATGGCGCAGCAGACCTCTCCTGACTCGCCTGCTGATCCCTTCAGCAGTGTGTTTCAGTCAGTCTGCCTGTTCTATTCCCCACTCTGGCTCTGGTGAATCCTCTCACCACCGCCCCTCCCCCCCATACCTCTGACCTGTATCCCAGTTGTTGTATGCATAAATAAATAAATCTTAAAAAAAGACAAAAATTGGGTGAAGTATGTCTGGGTGAATAGTACAGATCTTACCTCTCCTCCACATTCTCCTCAGGTGGAATGTCCCTGGTGAAGCAGATGTTTCAGGACCACGGACTATCTCAGAACAAGCAGGCCTTAAAGGGCCTAGAAGATCTGAAGCTGCTGTTTGAATACCTGACTTTATTTGGAGTTGCTGAGAAGGTAAATTGGGAGAGGGATGACCTCCTGCTGCACTCTAGGGTTCTCTGGGTATCGAGTTTATCATATTAACTATAACCTTACAGATCTCCTTTGACCTAAGCCTGGCTCGGGGCCTTGACTACTATACAGGAGTGATCTATGAAGCAGTGCTGCTACCAACCCCAGCTCAGCCTGAGGAGGAGCCCCTGAATGTGGGCAGTGTTGCTGCTGGAGGACGCTACGATGGGCTGGTGGGCACGTTTGGCCACAATGTGCCATGTGTGGGGCTCAGCATTGGAGTCGAGCGAATCTTCTCCATCATGGAGCAGAGAATGAATGTAAGTCCTAAGTAGGGGTGGAATGGGACTGGAGGCTTAAAAACTCATGTTTCTTGAGAACTCCTTTTCTGGTGATTCTTTTCATCCTGTTTTTTTTTGAATTACTGGTACCAAGGAAGTTTTTGGTAGTTTTAGCTGCTCTCTTCTCTTAGATGTTTGGTAAGAATATACGGACCACAGAGACACAGGTGTTTGTGGCCACACCACAGAAGAACTTTCTTCAGGAACGGTTGAAGCTAATTGCAGAGCTTTGGGATGCTGGGATCAAGGTATGGTTGCTGATATCTAAGCCACCTCAGCATGTAGGTAAAAATTAAGGTGCCAGGCCCATTTTTACCTTAAACAGAGGGTAGAACCCAAGAGCTTTCTAGTCTTCAGTAGAGTGTCTTCTTAGCAATGAGAGGACTAGTAACTCATTTCTTTTGAAATAACTTGCTCCTGGTGTGGTCACTTCTAAACCCCTTTCTGTCTTGACCCTTTTTAGGCAGAGCTGCTGTATAAGAACAACCCTAAACTACTAACCCAATTACACTACTGTGAGAAGGCTGGCATTCCCCTGGTGGTGATTATTGGTGAGAAAGAAGTGAAGGAAGGGATCATCACGCTCCGAACAGTGGCCAGCAGGGAGGAGGTGAGGAGGTGCCAGCAGAAATAGAAGGGACCAAGTGTTTCTTAAATTCTTTAAGAAATTTGTGTCTTTTGGCTGATGAATTACCTGCAGGTTGAGAGTGATAGAGATGAAAGTATATCCACCTTTAGCGGTCAATGAATTGCTTTAGTGGGCAGGAGTAGGACAAACGAAATTTCATTGGGTATCTTGAGAGTAATCAATAAAATGGACATTTTCCAGATGTTTGAATACCTCTGTCTTGAGGACATACATTCCCCAGGTCAGCTTGAAGCCCCCCTTTACTCCCTTCTGGTTAGATAAATGGTAGGAGCATTTATGAATTAAATGAATTCAGAAAAGCAGTGGCTGAGGAGCTAGGACCACTCTCTAGTTTGTCACATGAGGGTTCTCTTATGTTTCAGGTGGACATTAAACGGGAAAATCTTGTGGCCGAAATTCAGAAGCGACTGTTTGAGTCTTGATCCTCACATGATCACCATCTACAGCTCTTGGTAGAAAAGGCTTCATCTGGGGCTGAGTTCCTGATGGACTTCACAACTGCAGGATGGATGACAAGTGCCTTCTGCTTCCTCCATTCTGCCTGGGTACAGAACTATGAGACCCTGATGACTCCCGGGCTAGTGTGAGCAGCTATTCTGTGTGGGCACAGATGACTTGTATGTGAAAGACACTTGCTCTAACCTCAAAGCCAAATGGCAAATTTGAAGTGCCGTTGAATGTCAGCAGTGGGTGCTGAAATGATGCTGTGAGAAAGGCTCTGGGAAAATAACCTCAGGCCAGGAGGATTCTGAACCATTGTGATACTTAGTCTTACACCATAGCTTCTGAACCAAATTCTGGAGGAATTTATCTACAGCCTGCATTATCTTGTCCAGGGAATTTTGGGGAGTCAGAGAGGAGGAGCAATGGTTGCTTTCTGCATTGAGGAGGGACATGCTATCCCAAGGGCAGAGCAGTGCCCATACTGATGTGGCATCTCTCTAGTCCATCCACTGTTAACAAAGCAGGGTGAGGCTGTTTAATAATTCTGAATGTTGAACTTAATAAGTGACTCAGCAAGGGGGAGTTCTGAATTTTTGAGCTTCACAAGATCATTTCCTGTGTCAGAATCACTTCTGTGACTGTTCCATGTCCTGCCAAAGAGATGGTTATTTTAGAAGTGGTTGGTTAATATGTTAAATAAAGTGTTAAATGTACTAGTTTGGGTGATTTGTTATTAGTGGCTTGGTTTTCATAGGCCACATAAAACGCTGAAGAATTCTAACTGAGCTAGGAGTAATCTCTGTGGGATGATGCTTCTATATCCAGTTAATGGAGCAGTGACAGTTTTTCCTGACCCTCCCTCCCCACCTGAGAGATACTATCATGTCGCTAAAATTCAGCGACTCAGCGAGTCATCTACCAGAGTTCTCACCCTAGGTATTGCTGATGACTGATCTTGCCAACTTCAATCATGTTGACTAAACTGTGCTATATAGATTGAATGACTGTAAATGTCATTCGGTTGAAGGAAAAATGAATTAACCAAAAGGTGATAGCATTGCTTCAAAAAAAGTGCAAAAGGTGCTTTTAATATATGCTTTGGGAAGGCTGTAGCCTTTGTAAACACTTCAATGTTGTGGGGCCATGTCTTTAGTGCATACAGATAAACTGGGTATCCAGACTTCCAAATAACAGCCCTTCCGTCTTAAGAAAGGTTTAGAAACTCTTGACAGTGCACGCTAAGTTAAACAGTTGGGCACTGAACTGTAGCTCAGTTTCCTCGTTTGTAAAATAGGCGAGTTGAACTAAATCGATCAACTCTGGGATTTTTGTTTTGAAAGCCAGGGCAAATAAGCGTTGCCGGCGCCCTTACTTCCGTGTTGCTTCATACTCTCTTTGCGCGTGCGCCACTTCCTTGGGGCGGAGGCGGGGCCGACCAGTCGTCTTAAGCAGCCCTCCGGCGCTTGGCCCCAGTCGAACTCGAGGCGCTAATCTCATTGGAGGGCAAGTTCGCTTTACGGCTCAAGGCCGCCCTTTACGGCATTTTCCAGCATCCCATTCACCTCGCAGTGAAGATGGCGTCGGGCAGCGGGGTAGGTGTTGTGTGTGCGGGTGAGATTTTGTCAGGGACGGGGGGGCTTCTCGGCACGGGATATCCTGCACCCGACTGGCTTCCCGACACCACCTCGCGACCCAAGGGTCCGGGTTCAAGAACTCCCCCCTAAGACTCTGGCGCAGGGTCAGTGGAATCGTGGAGGTCTCTCGGGTTGGGGTCCTGAGGCCCCTTCAGCCTCCTGGTGCGGTGCGGAGAGACTTGGCTCTCGAAAGGTCCCGGGGCCGCCTTGGCGGCGAGGACGCAGTTCCCTTCATTTCTCTGGGGGTTCGGACACGAGTAGCGACGAATCTTGAGCGCTTTTTTCCCCACAGACAAAAAACTTGGACTTTCGCCGAAAGTGGGACAAAGATGAATATGAGAAGCTCGCTGAGAAGAGGCTCACGGAAGAGAGAGAAAAGAAGGATGGTGGGTTCCTGCTCCGTCAAGGGTTGAGGGTATCGTAGAGACAGTGCAGTGGCTAGAGAGCGGGTGGGAAGTGGAAATGCACTGCCCTCCTACCCCGTGTAACCTCGGCACGGCGTTGCCTCCTGCTTCTCGATTTTTACATGTATAAAGGGAGAGCGAGGAGATGGAATGACTGGTTTTGAGCTGCTTTCCAGTCCTGTTATCCTCTGCTTTCTCTCTTTGCTTGGCTCATTAATAGTCCCTTTCCAAGTACAGAAAAGAGATTGGAATCCTTAGTAGTGACAGAAGAAGTTATTGAGCCTCCCCAGTGGCGCAGCGGGTTGACCGCAGCGCTGTGAAGCTGTCCGCAGCCTCTGCAGCGCCGGTTCGATTCCTGGCCGGCCAGGGAGAGACCCACATGGCGTGGTAGACCTCTCCTGTCGTGCCTGCTGTTGCCCTCAGCAGTGCTTTCAGTCAGTCTGCCTGTTCTGTTCCCTGCTCTGTCTCTGGTGAATCCTCTCACCCTCCCGCGCATCTAGCTTGTACCCTGATTCTTGTATGCATGAATAAATAAACCTTTAAAAAAAAAAAAAAAAAAGAAAAAGAAGTTGCTAAAGATCCTCTTTGAACTTAGGAGAACAATCCTATCCCAGTCAAGACCTTGCCCTACAGTCTGTTTCATTGGGGCTCAGTAGTGCCTTATACAATGTTATTGTTGGTGCTTCTCTCCTAGGAGAGTTTCCACTTTACAAAAAGAAATGTCTTATTTTTCTCATCTGTTTTCAAATTTGCACATTCTTCTGCTTTATTTCCACATCACTTTGCACACACTAACCCTTTTCTATTTTTCCTCTAAGTTGGTGTCTATATTAAACTTTTCCTCCAGTTCTTAGAAGGTTCCTTTCTGTGTTCTGCTTGGGTTATCTGGCTGAAAGCATTACTGTAGAGTGTTACTGCTTTTAAATCGTTGCTTTTTTTTTGGTGAAAGTTCAGCACTCCCTTTATTCCAGTTAATTATTGACTAGAAAACATGACACTTTTTTGATTTGTTGGCTTTATTTGTAAAATTTTTAAAAAAGATTTATTTTTATTCATGCATACAAGATCTGGGGTGTAGGGGAGAGAGAGAGGATTTACCAGAGACAGAGTGGGGAGCAAAACAGGCGGATCTACTGAAATACACTGCTGAGGGGAGCAGTGGGTGAGACAGGAGAGGTCTGCTGCGCAATATAGTTAGCTTCCTGGCTGGGGATCGAATTCAGGCCACAGTGGCTGGTGATAGCTTGATAGTGCTGAGACTTAACCCCTGCACTACCAGGGAGGACTGACTTGGTGGCTTTAATATGGGGAAGAACTGTAGAGAGTTAAGGGTTGGTTACCATTTTTCCTGTGTTCAGGTTCTTCCTAGTTGTTGCTTAGCATTGTGTCCCTTGTTACCATATTTAAAAAAGAAATGAGGGGCCTCCCTGGTAGCCTAGGGGTTAAATCTCAGTGCTACTACTGCGTGGCCCTGAGTTGATCCTGGCCAGGGGGCTGACCCACATAGGGCTCAGCAGACCTCTCCTGTTTCGCCTGCTGCTTGCCTTAGTGGTGTATTTCAGTAGATCCACCTGTCCTGCTTCCCACTCAGTCTCAGGTGAATCCTCTCAAGCATACATTGCCCCCCTCCCGCCCTCGCAACTCTGGCCTGTACCCCAGTTCTTCTACACAAAAATAAGTCTTAAAAAAAAAATGAAATAATAGGGCCTCCCTTGGTGGCGCAGCAGTTGAGCACTGGGCTGTGGGGCTGCCTACAGCCTCTGCAGCACCGGTTCGTTCCCCGGCCACTGGCGAGGGTCCCACAAAAAAAAAAAAAAAAAGAGTAAACCTGGATATTGGGTTTCCTGCATTTCTTTTCCTTTCTAGTTGAGGAACTGTAATGTTGAAGGCACTTCCTTCCCCATTATATTTCAGGAAAACCAGTGCAGCCAGTCAAGCGGGAGCTTCTCCGACATAGGGACTACAAGGTGGACCTGGAATCCAAGCTTGGGAAGACAATTGTCATTACCAAGACCACCCCACAGTCTGAGATGGGAGGGTGAGTGGCTTTTCATCTTTCTCTTCAGCCACAAGTAGGTGTAATAAATTATCTCTGTTGGGTTTAAGAAGTGTTGAAGGGAGTCCATATAACAACCTTGTTGACAGTAGTTCCATTCTTGGATTATTTATGTATGTATGTATGTATGTATGTATTTGTCACCTAAGGTCTCAAGTGAACATAGTATTTCCAGGAGAGGTCACTCTCTAGGTGTTTTCATATTAGCACTGTATTTGCTTAACAGGGATTATTTGTTCTCCTGCCAAGGGAGAACAAATGGAGTTTGAAAGGCCTACTGAGGAGATTTCTAACAGAGAAATTAGATGGAACTAGGAGCTGCCTGCTGAGGTTCCAGCCTGGTTGCAAAGGTTGTAATTGTTATAGATTGCTTCGTTGTGTGTCTTCCTTCTAGACCAAGTTTATAACCTATAGGAAGAAGGGTCCTATAAGAACTCGTCATTCTTTTGCCTACCATTGCTTCTCTGTTTAGTTAGCTTTTTTAGAAGGTAGACAGCATGGCTGTGAGTGAGTTTTCTGAGCTGCATAGTAAACCCTTTTTTGTCTTTCCAAGCTGTGCTATTTAATCTGTTGCTGTGTAAATTAACCCCAAATTCTGCAACATAAAACAAATAGCTCAGTTTTTGTGGGTAAGGAATCTGAGAAGGGCATATTTAGGTGAATTTTGCTTAGGGTCTCACAAAGGGGCAAGCAAGGTGTCTGCATTCATTTGTGATGTGAGTGGGACTGGAGAATGTGCTTCCAAACTCTCTTTTGTGACTGTGGTTTGGAGGCCTCAGACCTCTCCGTAGTTCTGCGCGCAGTAAAGCAAATGACTTCCCCAAAGCAAGTGATCCACATAACAGACAAAAACAGAAACCTCATTTTAAAATAACCTAACCTTGGAAGTAAATAGTACTTTTGATATATTCTGTTGGAAGCCCAGACCCACACTGGTACAAATTGGGAGGGGATGGCAGAGGGAAGGATTTGTTGACTGCAAATCTTAGGCAACTTCTATAATCCCTCTATGCCTCAGTTTCCCCATATAAGAAGGTGGGGTTGTCATGGAGGCCTTCTGGAGATTGGCTCCCACACTGTTTCAACAGCTACAGTTTTATGGAAAGAAGAAGTGTGCCTCCTTTTCTAAAATGAAATTTCTTTTAAAAATGTTTGTTAATTGGGGAGCCTCCCCTGGTTGCGCAGAAGTTGAGCACTGGTCTGTGAAGCTGCCCGCAGCCTCTGCAGCGCCGGTTCGATCCCTGGCCACCTGCAAGGGTCCCACATGGCGCAACAGACCTCTCCTGCCACGCCCACTGCTCCCCTCAGCAGTGTATTTTCGTCAGTCTGCTATTCTGTTTCCCATTCTGGCTCTGGTGAATTCTCTCACCCTCCTGCACTTCTGACTGTACCCAGTGCTTGTATAAATAAGTAAATAAATCTTTAGGGGGAAAAAAAAATGTTTGTTAATTGGGCCTCCCTGGTGGTGCAGGGGTTAAAGTCTCAGCACTATCAGGCTATCGCCAGTGATTGGCAGCCATTGCAGCATGAGTTCCATCCCCAGCCAGGGACCTGACCCAACGGCACAGAAGACCTCTCCTGTCTTGCCTGCTGCTCTCTTCAGCAGTGTATTTCAGTAGATCCACCTGTTCTGCTCCCCATTCTGTCTTTGGTGAATCCTCTTACCGCCCGCACCTCTGGCCTACACCCCAGTTCTTGTATGCATAAATAAATAAAAATAAATCTTTAAAAGAAAAAGTTTGTTCACTGGAATGCACAAGCTCCTTAAAATCAGGTTTGACATGTGCCATTTCTTTCACTTTGCTAGATATTACTGCAATGTCTGTGACTGTGTGGTAAAGGACTCCATTAATTTTCTGGATCACATCAATGGAAAGAAACGTAAGGCTTGGAGGTAGTTTGTGGCTGAGATTGGGGCTGGGATTGGATTTTGGGGGTGGGCTGAGGGGCCGGGGGTTTCTGTTGGGTCCTTTTTTTAATATCTGGGGAATTCTCTAGTTGCTTCAACGCCAACCATCCTGTACTTCACTGTCTGTTTCTCAACGCCATGAGGTAAGACACTGTTCTAGGATCTCATAAGCCCAAGTCATGTTCTTCTCCTGCGCGCCACTGTCCCACTGGAGTACATTCTGCTCAGTAAGGGCAGTTGAAAGCCACTTGCATCTTGTTATCTGGGGTGGCTGCTCTTGCAAACATGTAAAGCCAAGGGGGTTTTTTCAGGCAAAATTACTTTTATTGCATGCTTTATGAGATTTTTTTTTTTAATGTCAGGAAAAGACTATTTGAGAGATTGAAGTTGTGTTAATGACCTTACCTTTTTCGCTGGGTACACCATGCAGATCAGCGAAACCTGGGCATGTCTATGCGTGTGGAACGTTCCACCTTGGATCAGGTGAAGAAACGTTTTGAAGTCAACAAGAAGAAGATGGAAGAGAAGCAGAAGGATTATGATTTTGAGGAAAGGATGAAGGAACTCAGAGAAGAGGTAAGTCTCTACTTTCTTTCCCTCCTTCCTCCCTAGCTTTGTGTATTATGTTGTGCATCATGGGCATATGCTCTTCCTCATCGCACTCCCACCCCCAGTACAGTCGTGTCTTTTGAATTTCTGTATATTTCAACTTTCATTTATACTTTTTTCCCCTAAGCAATAGGAGGAATTAACTAATGTACTTAGTCCCCAAGAGGTCAAAAGAAACAACTGACTGTGTCCAAATTCTGTTTTTCTCCACCTGCTGGCTGCAACTCTGAGGCAACTTATATAATTGCTCTGTGCCTCAGTTTCCCCATATAAGAAACCTTAGTATAATAGACATAAGGCACTTAAATGTTTTCTAACTTATAATGCATGCCCCAGAACACTAGTTCTGGTATTACGTTGTTTTGTTCCCTTAACCTTGTCAAGAACTAGAGATTAACTATAGGCTTGAGTAGTGCCTTCCAGAGGCTAAAACTTTTCTTTTTTGTCCCTTGTAATCTTTATCATGACTTTGCCCTGCTCTTGCGAGTTTGTCTTTAACTGTTTTCTCCTAAAGATAGAAAAGAATCTTGAAATTCTCTATCTTTCAACAATATTTGGCTCAGGAGTCTGAACTGATTCTGAGTGATTTTCTTTCCCCACTAGGAGGAAAAGGCCAAAGCCTACAAGAAAGAGAAACAGAAGGAGAAGAAAAGGAGGGCTGAGGAGGACTTGACATTTGAGGAGGATGATGAGATGGCAGCTGTGATGGGCTTCTCTGGCTTTGGTTCCACCAAGAAGAGTTACTGAGGCTTTCTGTGCTTGGCCCTTTGCTGGGCCTAATTTTGTGTGTGTGTGGGATCAATTTGGGGGAGGCACGTGGGGAAAGTCCTTCAGAGTGGCAGTGGGGAGGGCAAGAGGGTGGTTGTTTGTGGTTTCCCTCTTTCTTGAGAGAGGGCACAGGATGCAGAGGTAATGTTCTGGCACATTCCTTCAGCCTCAGTATATCACTGGAGTCACAGGACCTCTGCCCATCTGCGTTTCCAATAAAGAAAAACCACCTCTTCTGAGGCTACTATCCCAAAACTCCCCCTGCATTTTTCCCGTTTCATCTGTCCATTCTCTTCTCTGAGCATCCTGTTTATCCTGTGTTCAGCCTTTGTTCTAATTTTCAACTTTACTCAGCCTGCAATGGAAGGATTCTCTGGGTCCCCAGTTTCCAGTTGATAGCATATCTTTGACACCCCCATACCCCCATTTCCTGCATCCCCCCTGTGGCTCTTTGGCCACCTGTGCATGCATGTGTACTCCTGCCTGGGTTGGTGGTGTGTGCGGGTGTGTGTGCATGAATCTGTCACATAGAGGGAGCTTGAGCCTCAGAATGTTGTTGCCTTGGCGCCTGATGTTCTCGGCTTCCTCAGCGCATGTAACAGAAAATTAAATGGGATGAGTGTTTGGTGTGGTTTGTGTTTGGTGAGTTTTTTAACCTTTGTTCTTCAGATGTAGACTGTTCAGCTTTTCCTATTTGTTTCATTTTATTGAGGATTCCTCTTGTCTTCCTTGTGAACAGGTTCTTGGAAGAACCTGTTTGATGCAAAAAAGAAAAAGGAAAAAACCTCCTGTGGGTGCCCTTGGGTCATGGGCTATCCACTGTGTATACTAAATGGCTCTGGCTGTGCGTGTTCCACGGTGATGGGAACTCTCCATATTCTCCCCTGTGCATTGTTTTTCCTTCCACACTGAGGACTTCCGTATAGATAGAACTTGCTCTTGTCTCATTTCATTTGAGCCCTATCCCCTTTTTCCCCCTATTTTCCATCGGCACGAGCTGTACTTTCCTCTGATGGGATCTGTGCCCCGAGGAGTCTGAATGAAACTTTCCCTAAAATTTTAGCCTCCTCTGATCTTTTGTTTTTGGAATAGCAGAGCTCAGGGTTGAACTTAAGTGTTTTCCTCAGTGTCTGCAGTCACACTTGGCACAGAGTTACTTAGCACTGTTGACATTTCAACATTTGTTGTGGGTACCCCCATTTGCACTGTGGGATGTTTACCAGTAGCCACAGCCTCTACTCACTGGATGCCAATGGTACAGTCTCCCCAAGTTTTAACAACTGAAGATGTCTCTGTGCCTGGGAGGAAGGGGAACCAAAATCATACCCTTCAGAACTTCGGAGCGCTGACTTCTCCACTTTGGTGTAACCTGAGAATTGGGTGGCACAGACTTGTTGGCTAAAAAAAAAAATAAATAAAACTTTGATATTCCCTAGATCAGGGAGTGTGCCAGGCCCCGGCATGTGGAACAATGTAAAAACAAAAACAATCCCTACTAAAAAGAAAAGAAGAAAAAGTGGTTACACAAACTTCAAGGTGCATTATTTAATTTTTACTGGTTCTGTACCCTGCAAGGGGCTGGGTTAACAGTCACTACCATATGTCTATTTATGTTCTCTGCCTCAGCTTAGGTCCACACACATGTTTATATAGCACCTGAACTGTTGGTGGGTCATCTTTCTCCCCCCCCAACCCATCTTTTTCCCTTTGGATTCTGTACAAAATTCCCTTGCAGTCAGGCTGCCTTTGCCTTGTTAATTCCTGGTTCCTAATCTTGCCACTGGGAACACTTCATCTGGCTCAAAGTTTCACATACAGTAAGTAAGTGTTGGCCAAATGCAGGCGTATGGCATATCAAGTGGTGCTTTCTTTGCTGGGGTGTGTACTGCAGCTTCTTAGGTAAAACTAACCTGTTGACTGGATCCGTTGCTTCCCTTTCAAGGTAGACTGATGAGGGTATAGTTTTGAGTTCTTCCATGATGCAGGATTCATTCATTAGGAAACCGTTAAATTTGACTTCAAATGAGTTCTCTTCCCCTTTGGTACGTTCGGATCTTATTTCTGGCCACCTCTACTAAAAAGCAGTTCTGACTTCCAGGTTCTCTGAATTCTGTTGGGACTGGCAAGTGCCAAGGGGCCTATTCTAGGCTGTGAATGTTTGGAGGGGCTGAAAGTGGTAACTTGGGAAAGAGGAAGGGGATGGGTTGGAAATTTAGGAACCCAGGCAAACCCAGTGAACTGAGAAATATCTAAAAGAGAGACTTGGATATCTGTGATCTTTCTGAAATCCATGGTCATTTTGCTTTCTACTGGCCTACACCTTCATTTATTCAGTGAGAGCTGAGGAACTGAGCATCTCCTAGGCCGTGGTGGTATCTTTTGGGGTAAGATCCCAGTTGTCATGGAATTTTCATTCTGGTGAAATTGCCTTTTAAGGAAGCAGAAGATCCCTGTGGCTTCAGGTGAGTTTTTCTTAACGCTCCCCCTGAGCCTCTTGCATCTCCCATAAATCCCTCTTAAAAATTAAAATGTAAATACTTGCCCAGCAGTTCTACTCATAAAGGTATTTGCTATGTGTATATATGTGCAAGAATGTACTGCAGTTTTATTACAGTGAAACATTTAAAAATAAAACCAGCACCTTTATACTTGAATTTAACTCAGCAATTAGAGGATACATGAACTAGATGTATATATACTGACAAGAATTATAGTAAGACATACTGTTTGGCAGATACAGAAGCAATTCCCAACAGCTTGATCCCCAGTAATCCCACCCAAATCATGAAACTATATTGTGTTGACTGGAAAAGGACTGGAGGGATACCAAGATGGTAACAGTAACTGGAGGAAAGAAGGAAATGTAGGAAAAGTTAGCCGTTTATAGTACACATAAAAGGAAGAGGGTATTCGTGTTTTAAAACGTAAGAAGTAATGCTATATAACACCTTTCCAAGGAACTGTGGAGTTTAACTGGTATAGCCGCAGACTTGCAAAATATAGCCATAAGTTAATTTGCAGCTTGTGAAGATTCCATTCTCCACTCAGGCGCCAGCTGTGAAAGTTGATTTGGTCAGTGACTACTCGGTTATGGGGGAGGGCAGGGGATGGAGGGTGTGTGCAAAAACTTCTGGTGGATCATATGACCGCCCAAGGTAGGAGTAAGACCAACGCAACTGCAGAAAAGTTCACTATCCGGTACCTTTAGATTGGCCCGCTTCACGTCCTGTGGGATGGGGGAGGGATAGGGAAGAGGCAATAGGCACTGTATTGGCTAATTCGCCAGAGGCTGTGTCATGCGGAACCACTCCCTTTGTTAGGTCATTGTGACGTATGTCCTGCTTTCCAGTCAAAGGCATATAACTCCAATCCCTTCCCGGGGCTGGCCGTAGCTTAGCGGTTACTTCGTCGCACTGCAGCAACATAAACCACCTCCCAGGGTGGTTCGAGGCCCGCGGGCGCTTCCCAGCCCTTTTGCTATACCAGGTCTTCACTTTTTTTTTTTTTTTTAAGATTTATTTTTATACAAGAACTGGGGTCTTCACTTTCTTAGTAGGACATTACCAGAGAATTTTGAAGCCGTAACCCCACCTCAGAGCTCTGAAATTATTGTTTTCACCGGATATTCTGCTCTGTGTAGATTCGGAAGAAGGGTTCCTTGGAGAAATGCCTGCTGCTAGGAAAGGGGTAGGAAATACAGAGATGAACCTGAAACATCTTGTAATGCAGTAAAACCAAAAAATTTTAACATTACTTTTTGTGTTTGGTAAAATCTTTGTGTTTTTGTTCCAGAAGCTACCTTTGTAATTGTAGCTTTTCTGATCTCAAATTTCCTTCCCTTACCTGGTCTGTATTATTTTTCAGCTATATAGTCTTTCTCCTAGTACCCATAACTCCCCTTCACATCTCTTTCCTTAAGAAAGATGCCTCCCTAGGATTGCTTTTCTGGTCTCTAACTTTTCCCTTTCCTGCCTTCCACTTTTGTAGTCATTTCATTTTTTTAAAATTATTTATTTATTTATTTATCCAAGCACTGGGTACAGTCAGAAGTGCGGGAGGGTGAGAGAATTCACCAGAGCCAGAGCAGAGAGCAGAACAGGCAGACTGACGAAATACACTGCTGAGGGGAGCAGCAGGTGACAGAAGAAGTCTGTGCGCCATGTGGGACCCTCACCGGGTGGCCGGTGATCGAACTGGCGCTGCAGAGGCTGCGGGCAGCTTCGCAACCCAGCGCTCAACCGCTGCACCACTGGGGAGGCCCTGCAGTCATTTCATTTTTAGGAAACAAAATTAGCCTACTATTTTCCACACTGGTCACCAGGTTTTTTTTTTTTTATTTTGTTTGTTTGTTTATTTTTTTATTTATTTATACAAGCACTGGGTACAGTCAGAGGCGCCGGAGGGTGAGAGAATTCACCAGAGCCAGAGCAGGGAACAGAACAGGCAGACCTACAAAGTACACTGCTGAGGGGAGCAGTGGGCAAGACAGGAGAGGTCTGCGCGACATGGTCACCAGGTTTTATTTGGATATCTAGAGCTTAATATAGTTAATTATTGCCATTACCATGTTTACTGAATGTTCCCAAGTTCTTCCGTGGATGAAGCTTACCTCTAGTAAATTCGTCAAGAGGGGCCCTAAACATAGTATTTTGAGATCTTGCATATTTAGAACTGATTTTCTATAGCCTTGGTACTTAAAGAACATATTTTAGTTCACACTCATTTTCCTTGAGTTTGCCTTTATATGTTATGAAATGATATAAACCTTATTTTCTTTCCTTTGTAAATGTTTTGTTCATTTTACCAGGGACCCAGAGGTTTTGTTTTCTTTCAAATTCCTGTTTCATGGTTAGTTTTTTTAACATTCTCAATTTTCTGTTGTCTTCATATTTTATTACCTTGCCACTTTATGTTCATTTGAAGTGTCTTATTTTCCAGTTTCAGCAGTCACAAGGAAGGCAGGAATTTGCATCTTTTACCAGACTCCTTAGTTAAGGAGTGCCCTCTTCTGTTGATAGAAAGAAGTGCACTGTACCATAACAGAGGGCACTTTTTTGGGTGGCACCCAGGTTGATATGTTATGATTTTGATTCTCTTTAATTTCTGTGGTACTCTACATTTTCATTACTTGTTTCTTTTTTTTTAAAGATTTATTTATGTATGCAAACAAGAGCTGGGCTACAGGCCAGAGCTTGGGGGGGTGAGAGGATTCACCAGAGACAGAGAGGGGAACAGAACAGGCAGACTGACTGAAATACACAGCTGAGGGGAGCAACGGGCGAGGCAGGAGAGGTCTTCTTCATCATGTGGGTTGCTTTCTGACCAGCCAGGGATTGAACTCGTGCTGCAGAGGCTGTGGATTGCTTCATAGTGTGCTGCTTAACCCCTTGTGCCACCAGGGGGGCCCCATTACTTGTTTCTTTCTTTCTTTTCATCATCAAGGCCTCAAGGGATTCCTTCCCTTCAATTCATCTCTTTCCTTCAAAAAGATGCCTTCCCAGGATTGCCTTTCTGGTCTCAAACACTTTCAAACCCCCTTTTAAAAATATTTATTTATTTATGGATACAAGAGCTGGGGTGCAGTCCAGAGATGGGGGGCAGTGAGAGGATTCACCAGAGACAGAATGGGAACAGAACAGGCAGACTGAAATACACTGCTGAGGGAAGCAGCAGATGAGACAGGAGAGGTCTGCCTAGCCATGTGGGTTGCTCCCTGGCTGGCTGGGGATGGAACTCGTGCTGCTGAGCTGTGAAATGCTTCATAGTGCAGTGCTTAACCCCTTGCACCACCAGGGAGGCCCTCAAACCCTTCTTTTTAGCCCTTCAATTCTTATCATCCACGAGGTTTCAGACCTAATGTCAGCATTTCTCCACTCAAGGTGGGACTCTGGTGGTAGTTTTATGTTCCTCTGCTGTTAAAAAATATATCTACTTCATAAGGTATTTGGGTGGTAAAATTTGTACATCAAATAAGAGTATATTCCAAATTGGTCAGTTCAATGATAGAATCAGCAGTAGTATAGATTTTGGATGGCATGATGGCTCTACCTTCAATTTTTAATCTTGGTTGTTATTTTTTAAAAATCATTTCTTCATGTTTTATTTTTCATACTACAAATTTACTTTTTATACTTCTCTATTATCTGCAGTTATTTTCAAGTTGGCTTTTTTTTTAAATAAGAAAAAAAGTTGCTATAAATTCTATAAATGGTCATTCCAGCATCTGAAGTCCACTCAGGACTGTTTCTACCCTCTCTTGGCTTTGCTTTTTCCTCTTCGCTATTTGTCTTATTCTTATCTTACTGTGTTTCATGGTCTTTGAAAATCAAGATGTTCCTCAAGGCCTGAGGCAAATGTGCCCACCTCTGGAGAGGCAGTGACTGGCTTTCAGGCATCTGGGGTGCTATCAGTAGAGGACACTTAAGAAATTCATGGATTTAGGTTCCCTTATATGCCCTGGCCACACAAAAGGTTGTCTGGTGTGTTTTGATTCATTAGTTTTGGACATTTTCTATTTCCTTATGACAGATCTGGAGTAAACTCTTAAAACACTATCCCCTTGACTTCTCCTCACCCATTTTCTTTTTTTTTTTTTTTAAAGATTTATTTATGTATACAAGAACTGGAGTACAGGCCAGAGGTGCGGGGGTAGGGGGTGAGTAAAAAGATTCACCAGAGACAGAGTGGGGAGCAGAGCAGGCAGATATACTGAAATGCATTGCTGAGGGGAGCAGTGGGCGAGTCAGGAGAGGTCTACTGCACCATGTGGGTGGCTCCCTGGCCAGGGATCAAACTCGTGCTGCAGTGGCTGCAGATAGCTTCATAGGCTGTGTATTAGCCCCTTGCACCACCAGGTAGGTCCCTCCTCACCCATTTTCCAGATGTAGTTGCCAAACAACTCTTCATTAGTTGAATATTCATGTTTCCTTGTGCCTTTACAAATATTCTAAGTTAAACATGGTAATGTACTATGATTAGTTCCTTTTTTTTGTTTTTGTTTTTCCTATAGTTAATAATTATTCTGTAGTTAATCATTGACTTAAGCTAAGAATAAGGAATGTTTATCCATTGCTCAAGTTGACTTTTGTGACTTTTAGAAGGGCCTTAGCTTTTTCCACATGAGATTTTGCACATCTTTTGGTAAATTCACTTTTAAAAATGTATCTATTTTTTTTTCTTGTCTGTAAATAGGGTTTTCTTCTCCTGCAGCCACTCAAGATAAGCTTCCTAAGTTCCCTTGCTTATTTAAACTTGCCACCTCCTATCTGAAGTGATTTGCTTCTTATGTCCTTTCTCTCTTTTCCCTCCCTTTACCTGGGCCTCTTTGAATCAACAGTGTGGTACATAAGTTATAATCGATAAGCCAATATTGATATATTATTAGTAACCAAAGTCCAGTTCATAGTAGGATTTATACTTTGTGTTTTCTATTTCTCTGGATTTTGACAAATGTATAAGGTCATTTTCCAACATAAGAGTATTTTCTTAAGTAGTTATTTATTACTCAATAATATTCCATTCCACCAGTGTCCCACACTTTGTTTATCCATTTTCTTGAAGGAAAACTTGATTGCTTCCATTTTTGGGACAGTTATGAATAGAGGTATAAATGTATTTGTTTTTTCCTTTTAGACATAATTTTCAACTCATTTGGAGAAATAACTAGGAGTACAATTGCTGGATCATATGGTAAGACTATTTAGTTTTCTAAATAGCTTCCAAAATGTTTTCAAATTCAGTGTTCTAGTTTGCATTCCCACCAACAATGAATGAGAGTCGTGTTGCTACACTTTTTTTTTGCTATTTAGATTTTAGCTATTCTAGTTGCTATGTAGTGGTATATCATTGTTACTTTAATTTGCAACTCCTTAATGACATGATATTGAGCATTTTTAATGCATTTATTTTGCAATCCATATATATTCTTTGGTGAAATGCCTTTTCAGATCTTGTGCCCATTTTTAACATTGAGTAGCTTATTTTCTGATTCTCATGTTTTAAGTTCTTTTTTTTTATTTTTAAAAAAGATTTATTTGTTTATGCATACAAGAACTGGGGTACAGGCCAGAGGTGTGGGGGGGCAGATGAGAGGACCCAGCAGAGACAGAGTGGGGAACAGAACAGGTGGATTGACTGAAACACATTGCTGAGGGGAGTAGCAGGTGAGACAGGAGAGGTCTGTGCCGTATGGGTTACCTCCCTGACCGGGCATTGAACTCCTGCTGCAGTGGCCACGGATAGCTTCATAGTGCTGTGACTTAACCACTTGTGCCACCAGGGAGGCCCTCATGTTTTAGGTTCTTTACATATTGTGTAGTCCATTAGGATGGCTATAATGAATCAACATAGAGTGGATGACTTTTAATTTTTTTTAAAGATTTATTTATTTATTTATACAAGCACTGGGTACAGTCAGAAGCGCGGGAGGGTGAGAGAATTCACCAGAGCCAGAGTAGGGAGCAGAACAGGCAGACCGATGAAGTACACTGCTGAGGGGAGCAGAGGGCGTGGCAGGAGAGGTCTGTGCACCATGTGGGACCCTTGCCAGTGGCTGGGGATCAAACTGGCACTGCAGAGGCTGTGGGCAGCTTTGCAGCCCAGCACTCAATCGCTTGCCACCGGGGAGGCCCAAGAGTGGATGACTTTTAAATAAAAAAAAATATATACTTCTCAGTTCTGAAAGTAGGGAAATCCAAGATCATGGCACTGGCAGATTTGTGTTTGGAAAAATCTTCCTGGTTCATAAATTGTTTTTTCACAGGGTAGAAAGAGAGTAGGAAGTTCTGCACGATATCTTTCAGAAGGCCACTAATCCCACTGATTGCCTTCATGACTTAATCACCCCACAACATCCCACTCCTAATCTCAGCACCTTGGGGGTTAGGATTTCAACATATGAATGGGGGAGAGGGCACAGGCATTCATTCTATAGCATTTATTTCAGATATAAGTTCTTTATCAGGTATGTGTTCTGCAAACATTTTCTCCTAGTCTGTGCCTTGTTTTTCCATTCTCTTAAAAGTGTCTCTCAGAGGGCCTCCCCTGGTGGTGCAGCAGTTGAGCACTGGGCTGCGAGGCTGCCTGAAGCCTCTGCAGCGCCGGTTTGTTCCCCGGCCACCCGCGAGGGTCCCACAAAAAAAAAAAAAGTGTCTCTCTGAGCAGAAGTTTCTAATTTTGATGAAGTCTGCTATCAGTTTTTCATTTTGGATTCTGCTTTTGGTGTTACATCTTAAAAAAACATCACCAAACCAAAGGTTGCCTACATTTTCTTCTAGTTTTAAAGTTTTATATGTAGATCTTTTGATGAATTCTGAAAGCTATGTTTTATGACAGCTTTACGATGGTCTTGTGTAGATTAATTTTGTTTGTTTGTATGTGATGTTCAGTTACTCTAGCATTAGACATTTGCTGAAAAACTTTCCCTTTCTCCATTGATTATTTTGTTCCTTTGACAAAAATCAAATGACTATTTGTGTGGATCTATTTTGGGGATCTTTTTGTTCTGCTGATATATTGTTGTCTATTCTTTCTTTTTTTTATATAGAGGCATGTTTATTTATTTATTTATTTGTTTGTTTGTTTTGTTTATACATGCACTGGGTACAGTCAGAAGCGCGGGAGGGTGAGAGAATTCACCAGAGCCAGAGCTGGTAGCAGAGCAGGCAGAAGGACCGAAGTACACTGCTGAGGGGAGCAGCGGGCGGCAGGAGAGGTCTGCGCGCCATGTGGGACCCTCCTCCGGTGGCCGGGGAGCAGCCGGGGATCAAACCGGCTCCACAGAGGCTGCGGGCAGCTTCGCAACCCAGCGCTCAACCACTGCACCACCGGGGAGGCCCTGTTGTCTATTCTTTTGCCAAGACCACACCACCTGATCTTTGTAGCTTTATGTGGTAAATCTTAAAGTAGTATCAGTCCTCTGACTTTTTTCATCAGTATTGTCTTGGTTATTGTAGGTCTGTTGCTTTTTCATAAAAACTTTAGGATCAGTTTGTTGATAGCCACAAAATAACTAGCTGGGATTTTTTTTTTAAAGATTTATTTATTTATGGGGTCTCCCCGGTGGTGTAGTTGTTGAACACTGGGCTGTGAATCTGCCCGCAGCCTCTGCAGCACCAGTTCGATCCCCGGCCGCCGGCGAGGGTCCCACTTGGCGCCCAGACCTCTCCTGCCGCGCCCGCTGCTCCCCTCCTTCTGCCTGTTCTGTTCCCCGCTCTGGCCCTGGTGAATTCTCTCACCCTCCTGCATTTCTGACTGTACCCAGTGCTTGTATAAATAAATAAATAAATCTTTAAAAAAAAAAGATTTATTTATTTATGCATACAAGAGCTGGGGTACAGGCCAGACATGTGGGAGGTGAGAGGATTCACCAGAGACAGAGTGGAGAACAGAACAGGCGGATTGACAGAAATACACTGCTGAGGGGACCAGCGGGTGAAACAGGAGAGGTCTGCGGCGCCTTGTGGGTTGGCTCCCTGGCCAGGGATAGAACTCATACCACAGTGACTAGGTGATAGGTTGGTAGCACTGAGACTTAACCTCTATGCCACCAGGGAGGCCCCTAATTTTGTTACTAGAACCCAGCAGCCTCAGCAGTGGGAGCCAGCGGGAGCTGTGGTGTTCTTTTAACCTGTGGCTCTACTACAAGTCAGTTGTGGCAGTTGTTCCTCAGAGCTCAGTAACTGCCATTTTGGCACTTGTGACAGTTGCTTCTCAGCGACCTTTTATGGAACAGTGTACTTCCTGGATCGTGGACTGGACAAATCAGGTGTGAGCTAGGAGCTAATTGGTGCTAAATGGTCCAATCAGACTTTTGTTACCAGGACCCAGCCTCTCACCACAAGTCAGTTGTGGCAATTCCTCCTCAGAGCCCTTTTATGTAAAGTGCACATCCTGGGTTATGGAATGGACCAATCAGATGCTATGGGCTGATTGGTAATGGTCCAATAGGCCACAGGATTGACAAATGGTTCAATTAGACTTGTGGATGAGACACTCTGAAAGAGGATATAAGCCAGGCTTGGCAGGAGCTGAAGAGAGATGACGCCAGCCCAGAGACTTAGCTGCCAGCCCCTGAGGAAAAGAAGATGGTTTCAGCCTTCAAATGAAGAAGAAAAAGAAGCATCTAGCAGCCGACTCCGAGGAGGGAAGAGAAGCCAAAGGACTCTGTTGCAGACTGAGTCTTGATCCTGTCATTGACATTGCCTGAGAGGAGCACCAAAGGCCCTGGGCCTGGTATCTCAAAGAGCTGTTTATTGTTGGTGTAACCCAACAACTCACAAAGAGGTGTTAACACCAGTTGTCTCTGACACCACCTCTGCGGAACCAGCAGTGGCCCTCACTTCTGGCTAGTGCTGTCCAGCATTCCTGGTGACTGGTGACGACCTTCACTGATGCTACCTGGATGAGGTAGCCACCACTGTGGATACAGTAAGCTCTTTGTTTCCTCTGTTTGTAAAATAAACCCCATGGTTGTTCTGGAGTCTAAGGTCTCTTGTAATTGTGCACGTGGGTGAGAACCCACAGTGACTTGTCCTATTATCAGCCACTGTTCTTTATTAGACTATAGCTCTTAGTTTTGGTTTTTGGCCTTTTGGGGCTTTTTGGTGGCTCTCTGGTCTCAGAGCCTGGGCATGTGGGTGGCCATTCCATCCTTATATCCGGCCTCCTGCCTTGTTGCCCTTTTTTTTTAAAAAAAAAATATTTATTTTTATACAAGAACTGGGGTACAGGACAGAGGTGCGGGGTGGGAGTGTGTGTGAGAGGATTCACCAGAGACAGTGGGGAGCAGAACAGGCGGATCTACTGAAATACACTGCTGAGGGGAGCAGCAGGCGAGAGAGGAGAGGTCTGTCTCACCATGTGGGTTTCTCCTAGGCTGGCCGGGAATCGAACTGGTGCTGCAGAGGCTGCAGACAGCTTCACAGCGCTGTGCTCAACCCACTGCATCACCGGGGAGGTCCCTTGTTGCCCTTTTGTGGGCCCCTCCACCCGTTTCAATTTCTCCATTTTTGAAGAACTGTTATAGGATTCTTGATTCACAACTTTTTCCTTCAACCCTTTGAATATATCAACACACTGCCTTCTGGCCTCTAATGCTAGTAATAATTCTGCTTACAATTTCCCTGGAAAACTACCTCCTTTCAGATTTCTATATGTTACTGATGTACCTTATTTTGTCTTACACAACAGAACATTTTTCTATAGTATCACAATGTCAGTTGGGTGGTAACATCATTTTGAGAAGAGTTTAAGGAAAGAGAATTGAATATTTTAAGTGCAGACATTAGGAGGTCTTTAAAAGCTAAAACTTAGCATAGATTTTCAGAGGGGAGACTTGTTTATCTCCAGAACCATGGCCATATGACAGAAAGAGAGACCAACGGCAAATTCTCTGGTGCAGCACTGCCACCAGAAAGACCTTATACACAGACCTCCCCCCCTCCTCTTATTGTTTTTTACAGAATAGGCTCTGGACTCTGCAGAACAACTTCTAGTCTTGGCTTCCATCCTCCCTTGAGTTAGTATATTTCTCAGTCCTAAGGGAATTAGGGTGACAGCCACGTTGGTATACTTCCTGCTGATTCAGGGCACTGATCTAAGGTAGAGGAATAAACTGTTTTGAATCTCAGTGGAGGTATTAGTGCATCACAGAAGGAGGGGATTTGAAGTCATAATCAGTTGCTACTTTGAAGATAAGGCATAAGCAACAAGCAGTACAGTCAGACACACGGGAGAGTGAGAGAATTCACCAGAGCCAGAGTGAGGAGCAGAACAGGCAGACTGACGAAATACACTGCTGAGGGGAGCAACGGGCGCGGCAGGAGAGGCCTGTGCACCATGTGGGACCCTCGCCGGCCAGCTGTGGATCAAACCGGTGCTGCAGAGGCTGCGGGCAACTTCGCAGCCCAGCACTCAACCGCTGCGCTGCCGGGGAGGCCCTCTACTTTTCTTTTAAGATTTATTTATTTGTGCTTACAAGAGCTGGGATACAGGCCAGAGGTTCAAGTGGTGAGAGGACTCAACAGAGATAGAGTGGGGAACAGAACAGGCAGACTGACTGAAATACACTGCTAAGGGGAGCAGTGCGTGAGACAGGAGAGGTCTGCTGCACCATGTTGGTAGCTCCCTGGCCTGCTGGGGATGGAACTCATACTGCAAAGGCTGCAGATAACTTCATAGTGCTGTGCTTAACCCCTTGGGCCACCAGAAAGGCCTCGAGGGTTTCTACTTCTGATGAAGTATTTGTGTAGATAGAGTAGGAGGAATTAGATACTGCACATACATCTCCTTGTTCAATCAATTTATAGGCTAGGGTGATTCTGTTGTCCAGGTTACTTTCTTTTGTTAGCCTGCTGTGGCTCATACACTTGAATATTTTTAGGGTATGGATTGGCATATTTATGGAGGCAAAAGAAAAAGGTTTCAGGTTGAAACCAAAATTCCAGTCAGGAGTTTTGAGGACCAGTGGAGATTTCTAGATGTTAGGGTATTGAATTTTCTTCAGCTGAGTTTCTCCTGGATTGCAGTGTCTCTGGTATCCTTTGGTAATCAGAAATAGCAGTCATGGGGACAGTCCATGAAGTAATTGTCATGATTTTTCTGATATTAAGCTCTCAATTTCCAACTTGTGTGATTTTAGAAAGACAGTTTTAGATCTTCATTATATCAAGTCAAAAGATTGGAGACAAAATTGGTAAAATTTAGAAAGTCAGTCAGATATTGGAAAAATTCAGAGTCCAATCCAGTTTACAGGGAAAAAAATAATACCTTAAAAATGATTTGGACTAGGTCCTCCCCGGTGGCGCAGCGGTTGAGCACTGGGTTGCGAAGCTGCCCACAGCCTCTGCAGTGCCAGTTCGATCCCTGGCTGCTCCCTGGCCACAGGAGGAGGGTCCCGCATGGCGCGCAGACCTCTCCTGCCGCCCGCTGCTCCCCTCAGCAGTGTACTTCGGTCCTTCTGCCTGCTCTGCTCCCCGCTCTGGCTCTGGTGAATTCTCTCACCCACCCACGCTTCTGACAGTACCCAGTGCTTGTATAAATAAATAAATAAATCTTAAAAAAAATGATTTGGACTTGGCTCTGATGTCCACAAAAGTTATATTATTGACATATTTCTCTCCAGTTAAGTAAATATGGCCTCTTTTCCGTAATCACATCAAGAATAGAAATAATTATGTAGATAATTTGTTTTGCTTGAATGTTTTATAACATTCTGCCTATCAGGCTTCAAGTCGTGCCAAGGTAAGATCTTACAGAATCTTCCCATAACACTTGCATTTTTTTGTAATTTCCTCTTTTCTCAAGGTTTCCCAAATGTCCTGAGATTTCCAGGTCTACCAAGTGATGACTCATCTTATGCTTTTCTAATTGACCTTCTAGAACCCTGTAAGTAAGGTATCAGGGCTGTTGTTTTCTCTTTGTTGGCTCTTTGAGATCTCTCTAGTTTCTGAAAGAAGTTTAGTCTAAATTTTCACATTTCACTCAAAGGTATGGTAACATCATCATTACTATTAAAGAGAAAAAGAGTCTTAATGGATTGACACAAAAAAAGAACATTGCCGTGAGAGATAATGTTATAGGGCAGCCCCGATATTGAACCGGTTGCCTGGCTGTGGGTCCTCACCCTCACGCTTACAAGGGACTTATTAATACTCCACTACAGGCATACACAAAAGGTTAATAAAAGGTTTATTTACAAGGGAAAAGGAAATAAGGGAAATGTACAACTCAGGGGAAAATAGGGAAATAAAGTCTTTAATGTGTCCTACCCGATCCGCCAACCTGGAAACCCAAAAAGCACTCTCAGAGCTGGCCAGAGCTGTGAGCTGGCAGAGAGCCAAAATGGGGGAACCCCTCCAAAGCCCACGTGTCTGGCTTTATACCAACCTGGCCGCTTAACCCCACCCTCATGACCCAGCCACCTTCCCTTTGGTGGTGATGGGATTTGGAGTTCCCAGTGTCTTTGGCTTTGGCCTGGGGTGGGGGTGGAGTCCACAAAGCCTGTATGGAATTAGCTGTAGGACATCCTTTTCCCCCAACAATAAGATTATTTACCAAAAGTGTTTCCCTTCTGATGTATCATGGAGAGAGAAAAGCAAATCTTTCAGTTCTGCTCACAAAAAGATGTAATTTCACAGATGGTTGCAGTCATAGCTTGAAAAAAAAAAAGAAAAGTTTCCTTGAATCTGGAAAAAGCAAAACATAAAAGAACCAGTAACTTTTATTAAATTAATTAAAAAGTCATTAATATTTATATTCAACTTTAACAGTTCATTCAGTCCTTATCATGAGTCCCTATCATGGTGTAATTACCAGAAGTCTAGTTTTTTCCCCCATACCTTCTGCAACTTACTCTTAGTTCCATGAGAGTAAGTTCCATGAGAGTAGCCTATATGCTATTTAAAGTCCTTTTCTGAGGAACTCTTCTGCACTGTTGGTGGGAGTGCAAACTGGTCCAACCACTATGGAGAGCTGTGTGGAGATTTCTGGACCTACTAAACATAGAGCTTCCATATGATCCAGCAATTCCACTCCTAGGTATTTACCCAAAGGACACAGAAACATCAATTCCAAAGAGCACCTGCACCCCTATGTTTATAGCAGCACTGTTTACAATAGCTAAGCTTTGGAAACAACCCAAATGCCCAAAAATAGATGACTGGATCAAGAAGATGTGGTACATATATACCATGGAATATTACTCAGCATTCAAAAAAGATAAACACATGCAATTTGCAGCAACATGGATGGCGCTGGAAGGGATCATGCTCAGCGAAATAAGCCAAAAAGAAAAAGAAAAATACCGGATGGTCTCACTCATAGCAGGAATCTAGGAAACTTAAATAAGGGACCAGGAAAATGAATATAAGAAAGTGAAAATAAAAATCAACAAAAAACTATGAACCAGAGACACTTTTTGGGGGGTGGGGGGCGGGAGGGGAGGATTGGGGTCAGAATGGGGCGTTTGCAAATGTATGGGGGAATATAAAAATAAAATTTATTATTTAAAAAAAAATAAAGTCCTTTTCTGTGAATTTATTTGAATACAAAATATTAGAAAAAATAACTTTGGTAAATGGCAAAAGACTTTAAAAGACCACAGTTGAAGATCTGATTACACCAAAGTGACAAGGAAATTTGCTTAATTTTGTGGCTTATGGTATTTCAGAAGAATGGCCAGATTGGGCAAGTAAGACTATTATTCTAGAACATATCAGACTTTTTGGAAGATATAACCCTAGAAAATTTATATAATATTTACATATATGCCCCCAAAAGTCTAACATTTTTCCTTATGTGACGTTTTCCATGAGGTCTTCACATACTGAATAGGCCTAATTTAATCTTTTTTAAAAAGATTTATTTTATTTATGCATGCAAGAGCTGGGATGTAGGCCAGAGGTGTGAGAGATTCACCAGGGACAGAGTGGGGATCAGCTCCCTGGCCAGGGATCAAACTCTTGCTGCAGATAGCTTCATAGTGCTGAGACTTAACCTCTTATGCCACCAGGGAGGCCCCTAAACCTTTGTTAAGTTAAAAGAACTTAATAAGGGGCCTCTCTGATGGTGCATGGGGTTAAATCTCAGCACAATGAAGCTGTCCGCAGCCACTGCACCACGAGTTCTATCTGGCCAGGTAGCTGACCCACTTGGCGCCGCAGACCTCTCCTGTCTCGCCGGCTGCTCCCCTCAGCAGTGTATTTCAGTAGATCTGTCTGTTCTGTTCCCCACTCTGTCTCTGGTGAATCCTCCTACCACCACCCCCACACATACCTCTGGCCTATACCCCAGTTCTTGGATGTATAAATAAATTCTTAAAAAAAAATTAATATGACTTACTGATGTAGGTCATAGAGTGTGTGAGGGTCCTTGGGTTTGATGCCGGCGTGTGTAACAACTGCTGCCGCTTTACCACGAGTTCTTGTCTCGCGAAACCGTAGAAAGGAATTCACAGACTTTTGGAGTAAGTAAGCAGAGAGAGACAAATCTTGTCTTTGAAAGAAAAGTTTATTTAGGAAGAAAAGAGACAAAGAAGAAAGACTCCCAGGTATCAAGTACCTGGGAGGGGCCAAGATGAGCCGGTATGGGATATTATGTTGGCAATATATACTTTCTCTCCCTCATTATGTTTAAATTTTACTCTTTCTCTCCCTGATTGGTTAACTCCCAGAGGGTACTAAGCAAGGAATTTCACATTCCTTAACAGTGTTTTTTTTCCCCATCTGTTATGCTTATCGCTCTACCTTTATGGTCTAGCCCTCCCGGTGAGCATCTTTACACTTCATCTTATCATCTGAAGAAAACCAGGACCATCCTTAACAAGATTACCTGTGGTGCTAGGATGTTTGTTTTCCCCTAGTGTTTAACAATGGTGTTTGTTTTTCCCAGTGGAATTGTTTGCATTTCCTTGGTTATCCTTATCTCTGAAGCCTTCCTGATTTCTTCAGAGGTCCCCTCCTGCACTATCCCTAAAACTGCCTAATAACCCTAGCTTGCCCTGTCTCAGGTTCACTCTGGAAAAGGTTTTGTTGTAGAGCAACCCCGATACAAAACGGGGTGCCTGACTGTGGGTCCTCACCCACGCGCTTAAAAGGACTTATCAATGCTCTACTGCAGGCACACGCGAAAGGTTAATAAAAGGTTTATTTACAAGGGAAGGGGAAATGAGGAAATGTACAGCTCAGGGAGAAAGTGGGAGACAAAGTTTTAAATGACTCCTACCCGATCAGCCAATCAGGAATCCCAAAATGGCACTCTGAGAGCTGGCCATGAGCCAGGAGCCGTGAAGCCAGGAGGCGAGCGATAGCGAGCCACCCCAAGGCCCATGTGTTTGGTTTTTATATCCAACCTGGCTGCCCAACTCCACCCTCAGGTCCCAGCCACCCTCCCTTTGGTGGTGACGGGATTTGTCTTTCCCAATGTCTTGATGGCCTTAGTCTGGAGTGGGGGTGGGGTCCACAAAGCCTGTATGGGATTAGCTCAGGACATCATTTCCCCCTAACAGTTTCACCAGAGCTCCCATTTCAGCGGCACACGGCGAGTTCCCCAGGCATGTTTCTCCATGAGACAGAGACATTAGTTATATTTAAAGAGCAGGTTTATTAGGGAAAGGGACAGATTTTGCTGAGAGAGGCCTGCATGGTTGCAGACAGGCGGCTTTGATAGGTCAGGGGCAGGCAGGAAGCTGCTGCCCTGCAGAGGGAGAGAGTTGGTGAAAAGAGGTACCTGCATAATCACAGGTGGGCAGTGGGAGTGCTGTCCTGAGCCTGTGCAGAGACTGCACTGATATAGTCCTTTTCTCTTTGGGAGGGGTCACTCCTCCGTGGAGTGGCCCTTTTGGTAACAGGCAAAACTAGAAAGGGACCAGAGATTCCAGGGTGGGCCCAATCTCCCTATCTTTCCCCTCAGGCCTCTGCTCCACTCCCTGTAGCATCTGATCCTGCTTGGTTCTCATGCCTTGTGATAAGGCACTGGCGCCTAAGGGTCGGACCTCTACAGCTGGGTTAATGGTCATGTTATTCCCCTCGACCCCCACCTCCCTGTGTGAGTCAGGTTTCAGTCTTAAGAGGCCTCCTTTCCAGTTTTTCTATTCTTGTCCTCCATCATTACTATATTCTTTCAGTCTTTGTCCTGTATTTTCTGTTCTGAAACAAAATTACTCATTTTCCCCATGTTTATCAAAAGAAAACCCACCTCCTGCATCCTTTCTTATACAGAAAACATTCTATTTTCCTTCAGAATTCTTAATTCCTAAGGAAAACAAAAACGTTATGGGAAATTCTCTAGCAGTGTACATTTTATTTCACTTTCTGAGGTAACGTTGGCTTACAATGCTTGTGTGATTTAGGGGAAGAGATTCACAGACCACACCTACCAGCAAAGCACTTCCCTCCCCCATTCTCTGTTCTTACCCTCACCTCCCAGTTTGCATTTGAAAAAGGTTCTAATTCATTTTTTCCCCTTTAAATTTTTTTTTTGTTTTTTGTTTTTTTTTTGTTTTTTGTTTTTTTTTTATAGAGGCATGCTTTATTTATTTATTTATTTGTTTGTTTGTTTTGTTTATACATTCACTGGGTACAGTCAGAAGCGCGGGAGGGTGAGAGAATTCACCAGAGCCAGAGCGGGGAGCAGAGCAGGCAGAAGGACTGAAGTACACTGCTGAGGGGAGCAGCGGGCGGCAGGAGAGGTCTGCGCGCCATGTGGGACCCTCCTCCAGTGGCCGGGGAGCAGCCGGGGATCGAACTAGCGCCACAGAGGCTGCGGGCAGCTTCGCAACCCAGTGCTCAACCGCTGCGCCACCGGGGAGGCCCCATTTTTTCCCCTTTAGTCCTTTAGGGCATTGTTTTGGTTTTCTCTGTGTGTTTACATTCCAAGGATGGATTACATTTGCAACTTAAAAGGACTGAGGAAACTTCTCCCCTTATTGCTTTTCTTCCTTGTTTGTGGGGGTAGGATGATAAGTTCTTGTAACACACTGGGGTCTTCCAAATCTCACAGTAAAATTGATGCCCCCAAAAGACGTACTTGAGACACACTGTTTGCATCCTCCCCATGCAGAATCGAGGATATCCATGCCCCAGTTTGAGAAGAATGTAGTAATGTAGTACTTGGCATTAATCAGAATAACTAAATGGAAAAATGACTTAGAGTTATCACAGTAATTCTGTTGGTGGGCAGAATGAGGGGTGCCCCAGACCCCCAAGCCTGCACACTTTGAATGGGTTCTGCTATCTGCTGATACCGGAATTGTCAGGCCTAGTCTCCCAGGCAGGAACTGATCCCAGGCTGCAGGGCAGCGCTGAGCCCCAGCCACTAGACCCCCACGGGTTGGTGTCTCACGAAGCCGCAGCAGGAACTTGGCAGACTCTCTGGCGAGCAAGCGAGAAGAGGCAGGTTTGTTTATAGAAAGAAAAAGTTTATCGAGGAGAAAAAGAGCAAAAATAAAGGGGGACTCCCAGGCCAGGAAGCCAAAGTGGAGTTGTGTCTCAGGGAATATTGACCATTTTTCCCTCATTATTCTAAAACTCCACCAGTCTCTTTGTGATTGCTTAGTTCTCGGCTGTCTCACTTAATTTGCTATTTAGAAGTTAAACAGCTGCCCTTCTAAGTTGTCCATAAATTAAACCACTCTCCATTTCCCCAATCTCTACCTCCCTTTATCACCGGAAGGAAACCAAGGCCAACGTTAACAATGTTGTCCTTGTGTTGTAGAGCAACCCCGATACAAAACGGGGTGCCTGACTGTGGGTCCTCACCCGCGCGCTTAAAAGGACTTATCAATGCTCTACTGCAGGCACACGTGAAAGGTTAATAAAAGGTTTATTTATAAGGGAAAGGGAAATGAGGAAATGTACAGCTCTGGGAGAAAAGTGGGAGACAAAGTTTTAAATGAGTCCTACCCGATCCGCCGATCAGGAATCCCAAAATGGCGCTCTGAGAGCTGGCCGCCAGCCAGGAGCGGTGAAGCCAGGAGGCGAGCGATCGCGAGCCAGAGAGCGAGCAAGGCCCACGTGTTTGGTTTTTATATCCAACCTGGCTGCCCAACTCCACCCTCAGGTCCCAGCCACCCTCCCCTTGGTGGTGATGGGATTTGTCTTTCCCAATGTCCTGATGGCTTTAGTTTGGAGTGGGGGTGGAGTCTACAAAGCCTGTATGAGATTATTTTAGGACATCCTTTTCCCCTAACACTTGGTCCTGGGATGTTTGTTTTTCCAGGTGGAATTAGTTACACTCCTCTTGCTGCCCTTATCTCTGAAGCCTTCCTCAGTTCTCAGAGGTCCCCTCCTGCAGTGTCCCTAAAACTGTCTAATTCCTAGCTTGCCCTGTGTCTCACTGCCACATAAAGATAAACCATTTTCTAATGTGTGGAACCTTTAATAGAAAAGAACTTTAATACAATTAGTGTGCAACAATTAGTGTGCAATAAAGAGAAGAGAAAGAATATAGTTAAAATAATTTCCAAATCAAGCACCCAAAATTACCCATCCCCTCAAGGAGCAGGACCACTGGGCCTGAAAGCCTGCCACAAGTCTAAGGCACCTTCTTGGGGGTGGACCTATAGGAAAAGGGCAGAAGGGGCCAGGCAAGTCTGGGATGAAATAAGCAAAATCAAAGTACAAATCAAGATAAGGGCTGCTGTTGTCAGCCTCCCCATGGGTCTCTCACCCACATCTCTTTCAAGTGTCTCTTTCCATGTCCCCCAAGTCCCTGGGGGAAGTCCCAAGGCCAAGAAGCAAGGGTGGCTTCTTCACATGTCTTTCTGCTCCATGTGCTTCCTACAGTCTTTTTCTTTCCTGTCTGTTTCTACCTCCTCCTCTTCAGCTTCTCATTCCTGCTCAGCTCCACCCTTCCATGGGTGGGGCAGGGTACCTGGAAACTCCCCTTTCTACGCATCACAATTTCTATGCATAACAATAACAAATGTGGTTTTAAAGGGCACTGCCAGGAACTGTAGTGCAGGGCAGTGTCTTACCCTCCTACACTAACATTGTAGGTAACAATTTCTGAAGGACCAATGGGAACTTTTGATGCTGTGTCCTCCGTAAATTATGACTGAGAGGCCCTTGAAAGTTTACCATATCTAAAGCCCCATCAGTCAGCCTGTGTGGGGAATCAGAGAAGTGGCATGGGTGTGGCCCCCAATTCAGCTTAAGGGTCACTTAACTGTGCAGCTGAGCTTCCTGAGTATAACAAACCATAGATCTTCTGCCAACTCAAGGTTCTGGGGGTGCTCGGTGAGGACCTCAATGTTTGGAAGTTCAGAAGGAGGATTTATGGTAAGTGATAACGGCCTGCATGAACAGATGGGGTGGAGGACAGATAGAGCCTTTAAGAGGAAAGTTCCAAGTTCCCAGGATTTGGTATTTTTTATTTAGGTGGTGAATTTGTGGTTTCAGCTACTTAGCAGGGTGCTTCTGTGTGGGTTCCCAGGAAGTCTGAGGAATGTCCAGGAGGCCTCTAGGGGCGTGGCATGGAGCCCTGATGCACTCTGTGCACAGTCTTTGAACATGTTATGTTTTGGCCACCAATGATCGTGGTCAGGATGAGCCTAGGGACTGAACCTTCCAGTCCTTACCCAGAGGATTAAAATTAGCATCTCTTAAACTTACAGTAACTGGTTTGAATAATACAAATTTAATTTCGATTGTATACAATTTGCTCCTCTTTATCTGTCCTTCTGTGACAGGGCAGCCCCGATATAAAATGGGTTGCCTGACTGTGGGTCCTCACCCATGTGCTTAAAAAGGACTTATTAATACTCCACTGCAGGCACACAGGTTAATAAAAGGTTTATTTACAGGGAAGGGGAAATGAGGAAGTGTACAACACAGGGAGAAAAGAGGGAAATAAAGTCTTAAATGCATCCTACCCTTTCTGCTGCTCTGGAATCCCAAAGGCACTCTGAGAGCTGGCTGCGAGCCACGAGCCCTGAAGCCAAAAGGAGAGAGACCCCAAGGCCCACGTGTCTGGTTTTTATACCAAACCCGGCTGCTTAACTCCACCCTCAGGTCCCAGCAACCTTCCCTTTGGTGGTGATGGGATCTGTCTTTCCTAATGTCTTGATGGCTTTGGTCTGGAGTGGGGGTGGAGTCCACAAAGCCTATATGGAATTAGCTCAGGACAACCTTTCCCCCTAACACTTCCTCATTTATTTTATACACATTGTACCTGTTAAGATAAATTTATAGGGGCCTCCCTGGGGGCACAGGTGTTACAGTCTCAGCACTATCAAGCTATCACCAGCCAGGGAGCTAACAAGACCTCTCCTGTCTAGTCCACTACTCCCCTCAGCAGTGTATTTCAGCAGATCTGTCTGTTCTGCTCCCCACTTTCTCAGGTGAATCCTCCCACTCCCCACACCTCTGGCCTATACCCCAATTCTTATATGCATAAATAAATAAAATACATCTTTAAAATAATAATGAATAAAAAAATAGAAAAGATAAATTTATAACTTTCATGTTCCAATTTTAAATCATATAAGGAAAAGACAAAACAAAAGAACAATGATATTGGCTTTTTATTTACCTAGATTGTTACCTTTTCCAGTGTATTGTGAATTTTTTTATTTCTTCTTAGGTTTCAAGTTATTGTCTAATGTTGTAACAGGGTTGTCCCCAAGAAAAGGGGAGGTCACAGGTTCCCTGCCTCACTCAGGGGAGGGTGGGGCTGAGCAGGGAGGAGGAGAAGGTGGAGATTGGAGAAGGAAAGAAGAAAGGAGAGAGCAAGGAGACCTAGAGGGGGCTACATGGGGCAGAGAGACATGTGAAGAAACTGCATTTGCTTCTCTGCCTTTGGATTTGCTCCAGGGACTTGGGGGACATAAAAGTAGATACTTGAAACAGACATGGTCAAAAGACCCATGAGGATGTTAATGACAGTGTTTATCTTGATTTTGCTCTATTACTTCCAGACTTGTTTGATCCCTCATGCCCCTTTTCTAGGGGGTCCCCACCAGAAGGTGCCTTAGATGGAAGTCTTTGGGTACTTGATTTGGAAACTATTTTATCTATCCGTCCCCTTCTCGTGCCCTTATTGCACACTAATTGTATTAAGGTTCCTTTTCATTAAAGGTCTTATTGCACTAGAGTATGTTTTATTTTTATGTGGCAGATGGCAGAACCTATTTAAAGTAGCAGAACCTATTTGGAGTTCCTGGGGTGCCTCTCATCTTGCCCAGTAACAGTGTCTTTTCATTTCAGTCTGAAGAATTCCCTTTAACATTTTTTTTTAAGATTTATTTATGCATACAAGAGCTGGGGTACAGGCCAGAGGTGCAAGGTGGTGGGTGGTGAGAGGATTCACTAGAGACAGAGTTGGGAGCAGAACAGGCAGATGTACTGAAATACACTGCTGAGGGGAGCAGTGGGCAAGACGAGACAGGAGAGGTCTGCTGTGCCATGTGGGTCAGCTCCTTGGCCAGCAGGGGATTGAACTTGTGCCATGACGTGCTGCAGTGGCTGCAGATAGCTTCATAGTGATGTGACTTAACCCCTTCACCAGAGAGGCCCCCCACCTCGACATATCTTAATTTGTCCTTCATTCTTGAAGGATAGTCTTCTGGGATACAGAAATCTCTCTTGTTGATAGTTTTTTTTTAATTTCAAGACTTTAAATATGTCATCCCACTGCCTTCTTGTCTCCATGATTTCTGATGAGAAGTCAATTATTAAAATCTTATTTAATCTTTTGTTTATAAATTGTTTTTCTTGATGCTTTCAAGTTCGTTGAAAATTTGAGTATACTGTATCTTGATGTGGATATTTGAATTTATTTTCCTCGAGTTCACTGAGCTTCCCAGATGTGTAGATTTATCAGATATAGGAAGTTTTGGATCATTAAATTTTCAAAAAATGTTTTGTTCCCCTTCCTTTATTTTCTTTCTAGGACTCCTGTGAAATGTATTTTTGCAAGCTTGATGATATTCCATAGATCTCTTGGGTTGTATTCATTTTGCTTCATTCTCTTTCTGTTCCTCAGTCTTAAACAGTTCAATAATTTCACCTTCAGTTTGCTTATCTTCTGCCTGCTTCACAGCTGCTGTTAACCTCTTATAATTTTTTCACCTCAGATAATTGTACTTTTTGTCTCTAGTATTTGTTTCCTTTTTTATCATTTCTCTTTCTCAATATTCTCATTTTGCTCAGACATTATTTTCCCAATTTCCTGGAGCAAATTGAACACATATAAGACAGTTGATCTAGGCTTTGACTAGTAATTCTGTTGTCTGGGCTTCCTTTTTCTCCTGTGAACAGGTCAAAATTTTCTGTTTTGTAAATTTTTTTGAGGAATGTACATCCTGAGCACTGTAATATAGTATTCTGGCAATCTGAATCTCTCACCCCTCAAGGATTGCTAATTGTTGCTTGTTGAGAGCCAGAACGGACCTCTTAGAGCCGAACACTCATATGGGAAAGATCAGCAGCTTGTCACATTTTTCTGTCCAGTCACACTCCAGATTTCCAAATAGTTGATTTCAGTCACTTTTTCCAGCTCAAGGATTGACTTGGTGGAGATATCAACCTTTAAAGCTTCTTACTTTACCATTTTGGGTGCCATCACTGCCAATCTATCATCTTTTAATTTAAATATCAGTGACCCAGTTAGATTTTTAGTACCTGACTTAACGCATTCAAGCTCTAAATTGCTAATCTTCTCCCCAGAAAATACCAGCTCCATGCATTTTCTTTGGACACAAGGTTTGATTTCTTTTAGCTTTGGTAGAGTCAGAACGAATCAACTGGTAACTCCTTCCTTAAATCTCTTGCAAACAAAGAAGACTACCCCAGGACTACCCCAATATGTGGCAGAACGCAAAGATAATCTGACATGATAGCATAGAATGAAAACATCAAACTAGTGGTTTCTGAGTTTAAGCCCTGTTCAAAATACTAGAAATGAAATGTATTACTGAAAGGTAGTTCACAAAGGAGCATGACGCAGAATTTACCTCAGAAGTGTTTATTCTGGGATTAACTGCCCAATGCTCTGAGGCCACAGCTCAAGTTAATACTGTGAACTCTGTGCCCAGCACACGTTAGGAACTTGAATATTTGCTGAAATATTTAGCTTCCTTTGTCTTAATAGAAGCATCTTTCTTTTTTTTTTTTTTATAGAGGCATGTTTTATTTGTTTGTTTGTTTGTTTTGTTTATACATGCACTGGGTACAGTCAGAAGCGCGGGAGGGTGAGAGAATTCACCAGAGCCAGAGCAGGGAGCAGAGCAGGCAGAAGGACCAAAGTACACTGCTGAGGGGAGCAGCGGGCGGCAGGAGAGGTCTGCGCGCCATGTGGGACCCTCCTCTGGTGGCCGGGGAGCAGCTGGGGATCGAACTGGCGCCGCAGAGGCCGCGGGCAGCTTCGCAACCCAGCGCTCAACCCAGCGCTCAACCCAGTGCTCAACTGCTGCGCCACCGGGGAGGCCCAATAGAAGCATCTTTCTGAAAGCATATGTAAGAAAGGACATAAAGGATGCACCAGGCAGGGAAAGTAGTTAGCTCATACTCAAAAAAACCTCTCTTTCAAACATGCTGTTCATGAGACAATTTGTATTAGCAGAATAACCCAGTAGTTACAATACTTAAGGAATTAACGATCTAATGGCTCTTCTTACCAAACTAGTTCTTTCTCCAATAACAAACTATTGTATATCAACAACTGTCTAGTTAGCAGCCAGGAATATGTGTAATCATCGGTGAGCAGCTGCAGGAGAAGTTGGGAACTTTTGTGTCACCAGAAATTGATACAATTAAGGTGCCAGACCAGGCCAGAAAAGTTCAGCATCTTCAGTTAATCCTGGCTTTTTTTAAGGACCGGTTCGGCCCTGCATCCTCTTTGTGCAGTGCTGCTGTGCTTGCCCATGCCTACCCCTCTATCTGAGCAGTCTGTTAAATAGGCTTCTTGTTTTTATAGCCAAAACCAGCCTCTCAGCTAGGCTTGCACATAGCATATTTGTGCCATTTTAGTTGTAAAGCCTTTCAACCAGAATAATCTCCCTCATGTTTTCTTGCCATTTCCTTTCAAATATGTAAATATGGGTAGATTGTCATGAGAACTACAACTAATGTGAAAATGAGGGTACCACCAAAATTTTTGTTTACAGCCACATCATAGTTCTTTCCACCTGGGCTCTTGAATAATACATTGCCTGAAAAAGGCCAAACTTGAAATCATTTGAGTAGTATTACGTACCATGCTAGATTTCTTACATTTTTTGGCTGCAATTTCTCTTCCTCATTTTCAAAGAACATCACCATCTGAAGTCAACATTTTAATCAGTACCAGGAATCTAGACAGCCTGCTTCCAGCTTCTGCCACGTTAACATACTCAGAATGTCATAAGTCCATTTCTTTCCTCTGCGTGATACATCTCTCTCAGCCAAGAAAGCCCAAGCAGGGGGGAAAAAGTTTGTCCCTACTTCAAAGATGATGTGCAAAACACAAATACATATCAGGCAGTCTTACGTGTTTTATTATTGACCATTCTAAAATAGAGTTAAATTTCCTGTGAAAATGTTGTTTTTGTAGGTCACAGCCAAGCAATTTGTTTTTTTAATGACCAAGTAATTTGATAGGGTTTACTGTTGTCTATAGGCAGTAGAGAGATTGGAGTGGGCCAAAGACTGATTTTCAAGGTTTTCTATTGAACAACTGGTTATGTCAAATATCTTATTACCTGCTCTCACACACAAAAGAACACCTGTCAGAAGCCTACTAGCAAATCTTTTTTCATACCACACCATCCCCTTTTGTAGATGGTTCTTTTTATGTCACACTGCCAAAGAAGAATTGCTCTAGGACAGCAACTGCCTTACTCCTTTGATATTTGCCTATATAGCACCACCTGTCTAACAGACTACTCTTCCACCTCCTCTGTATTGTGAGGGGTACAACTTGGCGTTCTCAACCACATCAGTGGGAAGCAGAAAAACTTCTCAAATTCTGACATGCATTGTTTGATTCTGGCCTGTGAACAATCACAGGTGAAATTATCCATTAATTGTGTACACCATCTGTCCAGGGATGAGGTACATTACAAGGCTGGCCAACCTGTGCTTCCCCCACCCCACAAAGGGAATCTCTCTAATACTGCCTTATCTCTCCACTTGGCTAATAGAAGCCCAGCTATAAGGGTCCACCCTTCACAGAAACAGCACTTCCTTTCTCCCACTGCAGAACATGGGTGCTCTGAAACTCCAGATGACTTTATGTGCTCATAGAATTGCAAGTCAAAGAAGACTGCTGTTTGGCAGGAGAAGCTGGATGGTCACATGTAGAGAAGATTTCATATAATGACATGCAGAAATGATAAGTCATGCCTTTAGAAGATGGCAAGTAAAAGAAAAGAAAGAAATGACTGACCCAGTGTACATTTTTCCTGCCTAAAGACAATTGTTTTTCTGATTTAGACTGCTAACATTCCTTCAAAAGTGATGAAAATGAATAAAAATAAACCAACAACAAAAAAAGTCATAAAAATAAAGGCTAGTCCAATCTCTCCTTTTTACTTAGGGAAATTAATCATTTCCCTCTTTGTTACAATTTATAAAAATCAGAAAAGAAACATTTTGGGGGGATCAAATCATTTCATTGAGGAACTTTGGGCATGGGTCAAATGTTGGGAAGGAAGAGATCTGAAGTCTTCAGCCCAGTGGGGATCTCCCCAGCTTTACAGTCATAGAAAGAAGAAAAATATTTTTTACTGGGTGCCAAGCTGGGATAAACAGTGCACATCTAGAGCCACATTATGAAATAACTGTGTATGTTCAAATATTCAAGAAAAGACCAAAGTAGGCAAAATGGGAAATGCTTGAAAGATTCATGAACCAACTTAAACTTAATACTTGCTTTCCAAAGTGCTCCCTTCGGTCCATTATATAAGGGAGTAGGAATGCAAGGATTAAAGATATGTGCCATTACCCCTTCAAACCCAGGGCTTGTTGGGTATCAGGAACCAGGTTTTTAACTGTTTTTACACCACTGCCTTGTACAAGGCCTGTATGTGGTAGTTACTAAATAAAACATACTGACTGAAGGAGTAGCTATAGAGTATTTGTCCTGGGGGGGCAGGGGGATTAGCTTATTCCTCTGAGTTTCCTGATGGAACATGGCACGTCAACACCACAATGAGATACTACGTTACAACTGTAGAATGACTTATATCAGAAAGACCAGAAACAGTAAGTGTTAGTGTGGAGGAAAAGGAACCTTTATGCACTGTTTGTTGAATAAATCTGCCAGACAAACTGATAAAGGGATCAGGACAAGGGGTAGAAAGAATACTAATTCTATAAGAATCAAACATGTATTTGAGCCTAACTTCAGGAGAGTTCTATGAAAGATGGAAAACTGTCCAGTTTATCAAAATGTATCATGCAGCAGAAGCAAAGAGACAGTGGTATTTTTCCAGAGACACACGTAGGAAGAAAATAGTGTGTAAATAAAATTTTTTTTCTAGTCATTAGAGAGAGAATGACAATAGAATGAAATACTGGGACAACTATGCATTTGGAAAAAGATTCTGATATCTTACAGAATTCCAAATAGGCTAAGTACTAGAAACAAACACTGTTTTTATTGTTCTAGGGATGGGGAAGACCCAAGTATAATGTTAAAACGCAGGAAACAAAACAAATTGACAGATATGACTATAGAAAAATTCCCATCTTACACAAACACACCATCAACCAAACCAAGTAAAGTAAGACCAGGGATGTTGCAACATGAAAAAGGGACAATATTCTTGTTATATAAAAAGTCTGTAACTCAGGGAGTAGGAAGAAAACTTTAGCTGGGCTTTAGAGAACAAGAACCAATTTGCAAAAGAAAAATAAATTCCTAATATAGCTTTTAAAGCTTAATCTACTTATCAAAGACATGGAAGCATCATTTGTACTTTTCCCACTGTTTAAGTTGGCAACCATAAGAAAAATTATTTGGCAGCTACATAAATAGAATTCTGAAACTAGGACGTTCCTGGAGGCAGTGTGGCAATGACCACTCATATCAAATTTTATAGTCACAATATCTTTAGGAAATGATCAGATAAGTGGATAGGGGAAAACATTAAATAATCTTCTTACAGAGAAAAGTTAGAAGTAACTGAAATGTTCTTTTCAAAGATGGTTAAACTAGGAGAAATGCAATGCCGCCTAGCCATTAAAAATGACATGTACAGGGCCTCCCTGGTGGCACAAGGGGTTAAGGCACAACCTATGAAGCTGTCTGCAGCCTCTGCAGCACGAGTTCAATTCCCAGCCAGCCAGGGAGCAACCCACATGGCGCAGCAGACCTCTCCTGATTCTCCCGCTGCTCCCCTCAGCAATGTATTTCAGTCAGTCAGCCTGTTCTGTTCCCCACTCTGTCTCTGGTGAATCCTTTCACCACCCACACCTCTGGCCTGTACTCCAGTTCTTGTATGCATAAATAAAATAAATCTTTAAAAAAAATACTAGAAGTTAGTTTAAAAAATGACATGTACTGAAAAGAAGGAAGGCGTCTAGCATTTACAGTTAAATTTTTTAAAAGCAAGTTACAGAAGAATGTGATTGTATTTAACTGTCAAAATGTTAAGTTTGGAAGTATGGTCACCAAATTGTCCAGGATGATAGAGAACTATTAACTTTAAGACCTCTATGCTGCTTCTGTAACTTAGAAGTAAATTGATTAAAGGAAAATTCTAGCCACTTTGCAGCGAGGTCACCTTTTTTCCTCATAAAGAAGTAAATGAGGGCCTCCCTGGTGGCGCAAGGGGTTAAGACACAACCTATGAAGCTGTCCGCAGCCTCTGCAGCATGAGTTCCATCCTTTGGCTGGCCAGGGAGCAATCCACATGGTGCTGCAGACCTCTTCTGACTCACCTGCTGCTCCTCTCAGCAATGTACTTGGGTCAATCTGCCTGTTCTGTTCCCCACTCTGTCTGGTGAATCCTCTCACTCCCACCCCCCAACACCTCTGGCCTGTACCCTACCTCTTGTATGCATAAATAAATAAATCTTTTTTAAAAAAAGAAGTAAATGAGCAGGGCTCCATGTGGGTGCTGGCTTTGAAATGGTTGAAAGTGTCCTGTAAGTTTCTGGTGGTGTTATGTTGCAAGAGGCAGTGCCATCAAAACATGAAAGTATCTTGATAGCTAATCCACTACTCTGAGTTTTCAGAAGTAGAAACCAAAGTTTAGTAACACACTTGAGAGCCATACTGTAGCCCTTTTGTTGTTGTTTTTTTAGCCCTGTTTAAAGAAGCTTCTGTAATGCTGTAGTTACTAGTTCACTGATTCAAATAATATGAGGGCCATACGGGCATTTCTTTTTTGCAGTCAAGGAACACACAGTTGAATATGTTTCAAAAGCCATATGGACAATGTGTTTTTAAGTGCTTTCTTCAAATGACTAACTTTTGGGGGAAACTGATGTTAGTCTAGGATATACCCCGAAGAACCTCTCCTAAGATAGGTAAGATATATATGTAGAACCCCACACTACAAGTCTATGGCATGTCACAGGGACTCATTGAAAGCTGAAAATTATGTGGGTGGAAGGCACCCGGAAAAGCATTTAAAATGGAGCTTGCAGGGCCTCCCCGGTGGCGCAGCGGTTGAGCGCTGGGTTGCGAAGCTGCCCGCGGCCTCTGCGGCGCCGGTTCGATCCCCGGCTGCTCCCCGGCCAACGGAGGAGGGTCCCACATGGCGCGCAGACGTCTCCTGCCGCCCGCTGCTCCCCTCAGCAGTGTACTTTGGTCCTTCTGCCTGCTCTGCTCCCCACTCTGGCTCTGGTGAATTCTCTCACCCTCCCGTGCTTCTGACTGTACCCAGTGCATGTATAAACAAAACAAACAAACAAATAAATAAATAAATAAAACATGCCTCTATAAAAAAAAAAAAATGGAGCTTGCTGACCCACCCCTTTTGGAACTTCTAAATTCTCACACCTTTGAGATAGTCACAGAAGGTACAATGCGACTAACCTCTTTTGATCCACAGTTGACTAAGGAAGATATACGTCAATATTGTAAAGGTCTAACTGCCTCTCAAAAATAACCCTTTTCTGGTTGAATAGTCCTTTCACGAAACAATCCAAAAAGACAAAGCAACCTTGAGCAACACTCTCTACAACCTAGGGATTTCATCTGTTGGACAAGATATCTTCAGAAACACTCTTTCCAGCCCTGTTGGAAAAGACCTTATCTAGCGTTGTTGACAAATCCTCATGCAGCCAAACTTCAGGAAAAGGATTCTTCAGTTCGCATGACACACCTGAAGCAAGCCCCACGTCCTGACTCCACCTGACGATGTGCAAATGCAGATTTCCAAAAACTTGAAGCGGATGACATCTCAACAGATGGCCTTCCCCAAATGACCAAGCCAGGCCTATGTATGTTCCCCTCATTGTTTCTTACCACCTGTTTCTAACTTCTCCTGGTGAATGGAGTGCTCATATCTGCATCTTCCAATCAGTTATGAAAATGGGAAATCTTTCTGGTTATTTAAATCCTTCGCATTAGGACAGCTAGCCAAATTCCAGTCAACTTATCAACTGTGACTTGATTCAAGGACTAAAATAGTTTTGAATAACCACATAGTCTGTGGTCATCTACTTGATATCAAACGTGTGGTAGCAATCATCACCTGTTGTGCATGGGTAAGTGCATCTGGAAAAGTAGAAATTTAATGACATAAAATCAAGAAACAAATGAATTGGTTAAAGCAAGTGCACCAAATGACCCTTGGTTGGTTGGTTGATTTTATCTATTTAGCTAATTGTCTTTTTAGTTTTGGTTTCTGATTTAGCATCATCATTTGCACAAGAGTTGTATTGTTTAATTTTGCCTTTGTATGCTCACAGTTAATTTCTGTACTTGTATCTATAGAGGTTTGCAGAAATAATGGCTTAATGAGGTGATGCAGGAAGAGTACTTCAAGAGGATCCACAGTCTGTGACACACTTTGAGAAGATGTGAGGTAAGAAGTATGTGAGATCTCTTTTCTATACTCTTTGTTACTCTAATGAACCCTCACTAAGTTCTCAACCTCTTTGTCTTCCCTCCAGTGTGGGACGTGATACCCAGGAAAATCCTTCCCAGCACCATGGTATAAGAGATCATTGAATCTGGCATATGATGCTTTTAAAGAAAGATCTAGATCAAAAGGGTAAAATGTTAGCATTAATATTCAGAAGCCCTATTTAAATTGGTTTGGGGGACTAGAAAGAGAGTGTCTTTATGGGCATAAATCAGTAAGTTATGGGACCCAACATGACTTGCATCTAACACAGAGGATGAAGCTGTCTCCCTCTCTGAGGGGGAGGGTGCTCTGCAGAGGTGATTTAGAGTGTTGTTAACCTTGGATTTGGGATGTACACATGGGTCTGTCCTTGAAGGCACTGTCCGATTTTCCCTCTCGGGTTCTTTGTTTCCAAATAAGCCCATCTGTTGTTGCTTTTGTTTGAGGTCAACTGGTGAGAAATATACAGGGGTTCCATGGCTGCTGTGCTGGCTGTAGATTTATTTAGTCACAAAAATTGCTAATGTCATTTGTAAATCAGGTCACTGGGATTTGTGGTCTCTCCTGCTTTGTGGCTAACATCGGTGGCCTCTGGTTTTCTTCTTTGTTCTTAGCTCTTTCTGTAGGTCTCAGCTTGCTGGTTTCTGGGTGGGCTGAAATCAGGATGGGTCCTTCGTGTCATATCCTGAAAGGCTGGGGAAGCTGATTGCTCACTTCCCAGAAAGGGGAACCCTTTGTATTTGGGGAGTTCCCTCCTGATGCTGAACAATGCAGATGGGGGAATGGGATGATTCAGACAAACTGAGGCTGTTCTTTCTTCCCCTTTTGTGCTGTGATCTTCAAATTTTTGTTCTGTTGTGTTGCTAAAGTTTCCTCTGTGGCCTCCAGGGTTCTTCCAGAACTGTTTTTGTTCATGGACAGCTGTTGAATCTTTGATTTTTATAGGGGGTATGGACAGCAGCTAGGTCTCCTATTCTAATATCTTGGTGACATCACTTTTCCCCACTCTGAGGTAAGACAAGAAGGTTAGTGGGGGCTGGAGTTGGGTTATTTTCCCACATTGATCAGACTCTGGTAAGATAATTTCTTTTGAAAATAGGATTTTGTTAAAGAGAATAGAACCCTCTGGGTGCATTTCAAAATTGTTATTTTTCTATTCATGATGGAATTTTTCTGGCATTAAACTCAGGAAAATGTGGGGGCTCACATACTTTAAAAAATGCTCAATATAGTGCATACTGAGCACTAAGTAATTACTATTTGAGTGTTTCTACTGCAACTGGGTTTTATAGATGGCTTCTGCTCTAGATAAATTGTGATTCACTATGTCCATTTCTCTCTCCAGTTTTGAGGCCAAGGGCTTGCCTTGTGACCTCAGTTCTCTGATGGACCTAAGGGTTGGTTTTCAGTTTGTTCAGCCTTGTTCTCATATTTAGGGTGGCAGTGATGGGTTCCAAGTACTGTAGATGTCAGTGTAGAAACTGGAAGTCTCTTTGTAAGTACTATTTTTACCCATGTCTTTTCATCTATGTTTCAAGTAAATAATTAGAACATTTGCTTTTTTTATATGATCTGGAACAGTTTCTTTCTTTTTTTTTTTTAATAGAGGCATGTTTTATTTATTTATTTGTTTGTTTATACATGCACTGGGTACAGTCAGAAGTGCGGGAGGGTGAGAGAATTCACCAGAGCCAGAGCAGGGAGCAGAGCAGGTAGAAGGACCGAGGTACACTGCTGAGGGGAGCAGCGGGCGGCAGGAGAGGAGCAGCGGGCAGCAGGAGAGGAGCAGCGGGCGGCAGGAGAGGAGCAGCGGGCGGCAGGAGAGGAGCAGCGGGCGGCAGGAGAGGAGCAGCGGGCGGCAGGAGAGGTCTGCGCGCCATGTGGGACCCTCCTCTGGTGGCCGGGGAGCAGCCAGGGATCGAACCAGCGCCGCAGGCAGGAGAGGAGCAGCGGGCGGCAGGAGAGGAGCAGCGGGCGGCAGGAGAGGAGCAGCGGGCGGCAGGAGAGGTCTGCGCGCCATGCGGGACCCTCCTCTGGTGGCCGGGGAGCAGCCAGGGATCGAACCAGCGCCGCAGAGGCCACGGGCAGCTTCGCAGCCCAGCGCTCAACCGCTGCGCCACTGGGGAGGCCCTGATCTGGAACAGTTTCAAGAGGGATCTATAGTGCAGCTGTTTTCCCGCTGCGCCACTGGGGAGGCCCTGATCTGGAACAGTTTCAAGAGGGATCTATAGTGCAGCTGTTTTCTTTTTGTCTCTGTGATTCCCTGGAACCCAGCACTGTGCCTGGCAACATGTAGACATCAAAACAGAAGAACTGAGGAGTAGAAGGTCACTGCTAGAATATCTCTCTAAACTCTAGTGAGAAACTTGCTGCTGGGTCTCTGAATGGCCAGGTCAGTGATAACTGTCCTACTTTACTAGAGACTAGAGTCACAGAAACCTTTTGCTCTGCTTTAGCCACTTCCTTTGAAAAACCTGATCATTAGTATGTACAGTGTTTTCTTGAAGTGACTACAAAATCTGCAGGAAACTTTTACTATTTCCTGTAAGATAGTGAATTAGAGTTAGGGGCAGCCATGAAAATGTGTCCTTGGTGCTCCAGACACAAGGAGAGTAATTGACCTAGGGTCTCAGCTGCTGTGCTCTCAAATTTATCAAGTTAAGTTTGCAAGCAAAAATTTGCTATTACCAACCATGGACTCAGCCAATTGGTGAATGAATATATAAAGGATCCTAATATCACTAATAATTAGGAAGAAAAATTAATAATATCTCATTTTTGCCCATCTGGTGAAAATTTATTTTATTTTATTATTTTTTAAAAAGATTTATTTATTTATTTATACAAGCACTGGGTATAGTCAGAAGCGCGGGAGGGTGAGAAAATTCACCAGAGCCAGAGCGGAGAGTAGAACAGGCAGAGTGACGAAGTACACTGCTGAGGGGAGCAGTGGGCGGCAGGAGAGGTTTGTGTGACAAGTGGGACCCTCGCCCGGCGGCGGGGGATCTAACCGGTGCTGCAGAGGCTGCGGGGAGCTTCGCAACCCAGCGCTCAACCTCTGTGCTACCGGGGAGGCCCTGGTGAAAATTTAAATAGACAGATTGCAAACTCATTTGGAGGGTATTTTGCAAATTATCAAAAAATTCAAATATGCAAACTCCCTACCCAAATAATTCCTCTCCAAAGGAATTATCTTAAGGTAAAACTGACATTCATGTACAAACATGTAATAATGTCCATTGTAGACTTTGGGGGGGATAGCAAATGACTAGACATAGCACAACAATTCAAATAAATTATGTTAAACTTATAATATGGAATACAATGCGGTCATGAAAATGCAAAACTGACATACATAGAGATTTCCAAGTGTTACTACTAAATGAAGAGTTCAAGAAATATGGAAAAAATCATAATATATGTATCTACTGTGAATGTAGTAAAAAAAAGTTTTAAAGGGATAAAGTTTGAAATGTTAATAGTGTTAATGCTAGTGAAGGAAGAGGAAATTCAGAGGATAAAATTTTTGCTCTATATAATCATGTGTAATAACATGGTAATTTTCAAGGAGCAGATGTGACTTAAATAATTGAAATTGTTTTAAAATAGGGGAAGAAAAATTAATTCTTACTTTATCCATCATATGTAGCCTATGGAACTTTAGTGGATAATAATAGTTTATTATATTTACCCAATATTGCCACTTCTTTTTCTCTTATGTCCTAAATTTCTCTTTGGTATAATTTCCTTCCATATAAAGAACTTTCTTTAGTGTTTCTTTTGGAACAGGTTCACTAGCAATGCATTATCTTAGTTCTTCACCTGTAAAGTCTTTATTTCACCTTCCTTTTTAACGAATATTTTTTGCAAGATACTGAATTTTGGACTGGCTGTTCTTATGGAATTTAAAAATGTTCTGCTTTATACCTACATTGTTTTTAATGAGAAACCTACAGTTACATGAATAATTACTTCCCTATATAAAGTGCATTGTTTTCTTTCTGGTTTTCAGGATTTTATTTTGCCTTTACTTCTCAGCAGTTTGAAAATGATGTGTCTGGAAATGTTTCTTTGAATTTATGCTGTTAGGTGTTTTTACTTAGTTTCTTGTTTATATTTTTTACCAAATTTGAGCAATTTTTGGATATTAATTTCAAATATTTTCCAGCTTCATGTTTTTATATTGTCTTCTGGGACTTGACATAATTATTAAATCATTTGGTATTATCCTTTTAATCTCTGAGTTTTTGTTCCCTTTTAAAATGTGATTTTCTCTGTTATTCAGATTGGATAATTTTTCTAGGTCTATCTTGAGTTCACTGGCCTTTTTTTCTGTTATTTTCATTCTGCTGTTGAGTCCATCTAATTATTTTATTTTGATATTGTATTTCAATTCTAATATTCACTTTTGGTTCTTTTTTATATCTTGTACTTGTTACTGAAGTTTTCATTCATTACTTGAGTATTCACCCTTACTTTCTTGAGCACAGTTACAATTTCTGCTTTTACATCTTTGTTCATTCCAACATCTAAGTCATCTGAAGCTGCTGACTGACTTTTTTCTCATGATTCAAAATTTCTTTGTTTTTCATAGTCCATGGAATTTTGGATTCTATCCTGGACACTTTGAATATTATGAGGCTGTTGGCATTCTTTATATCATAAGGAGAATGTTGTGGGTTTTCTTGTTTTAGCAGACAGCTGACCACATTAGGTTTAGATCTCAAATATTAACCTGTTCTCTCTTACCTATAGCTCTAAACTCAGTTCTGTCTTCTAAGTGAAAGCAGTATCATTTTCATCAAGCCTCTAAGTTCTCAGTCTTGAACATTGGACTGTGGTCTCTTCTAGATCAGCTCTTAAAGTCTATAATATCCTGTTTATAAGAGCCACACTACTTGGAGTAGAGCCCAGGCATTCACACACAGCTTTGTGGGATCGCTGTCTGGCCACCCTTGGTATTCATGGTTCTCTGAAACCTCTCTTCCTGGTCCTTATATCGGAAAGCTATGGATTCAATTTTCCTTCTACCAAAAACTTCTCATGATGGTGTTTGTATTCAGACCAAGTAGACAGATGGGAGAACTTCCTTACTTTCTGAAGAAAAAAAAGATATTCCAGCCTCATCTGGGACTGTTGACAAAGTTTTCATCTGAGACATTTTCCCAATATATATCTAGTAACTAAATAAATTAGTATAATGCAATTCATGTTTTGGCCTTAGATTTAAAGTTTTATTTTAAAAGTCATTTCTTTTAAAGTCATTTAATTTTAAAAGTCATCGATGTACTTGAAATATATCTTTGATGATGTGAATTTTATTTTATTTTATTTATTTTTTAAAGATTTTATTTATGCATAGAAGAGCTGGGGTGTAGGCCAGAGGTGCAGGGGGGTGAGAGATTTCACCAGAGACAGAGTGGGGAGCAGAACAGGTGGGTTGACTGAAATACACTGCTGAGGGGAGCAGCAGATGAGACAGGGAAGTCTACCACATCCTATGGGTCACCTCTCTGGCCAGGGGTCAAACTCATGCTACAGTAGGTGTGGATTGCTTCATAGTGCTGACACTTAACCCCTTGTGCCACCAGGGGGACCCCCAATTTTATTTTTTTTAGCATATATTATATGTAGCAAATGAGACAGTTTTCCAAACCTATTTACTAAGCAATCTGTCCTTTATCCATTGATTCAACATATATATTTGTCTTAGTTCTCTGTCCTATGCCATTACTCTCCTTTTCTGTTCTCACAATAGGAGCTTACTTCCTTCCCTTTCATTCTGTGTAGCAACTTTTATTTATTTTTATTTTTTAAAAATATTTATTTATTTATACAAGCACTGGGTACAGTCAGAAGCGCGGGAGGGTGAGAGAATTCACCAGAGCCAGAGCGGAGAGCAGAACAGGCAGACTGACGAAGTACACTGCTGAGGGGAGCAGCGGGCAGCAGGAGAGGTCTGCGCGACATGTGGGACTCTCACCCGGTGGCCAGGGATCGAACCGGCACTGCAGAGGCTGCAGGTAGCTTCACAACTCAGCACTCAACTGCTGAGCCACTGGGGAGGCCCTTTATTTTTATTTTTTTTAAAGATTTATTTATTCATGCATACAAGAACTGGGGTACAGGCCAGAGGTGTGGGGGTTGAGAGGATTCACCAGAGATAGAGTGGGTAATAGAACAGGCAGATTGACACTGCTGAGGGGAGCAGCAAGTGAGACAGGAGAGGTCTGCTGTGCCATGTAGGCTGCTCCGAGGCCCGCGGGGATGGAACCGGCACTGCAGAGGTGTGGACAGCTTCACAGCACTGTGTTCAACCGCCTGCGCCACTAGGGAGGCCTCCTAAGAGTTATTTTTAATCAAAATATGTACTGAACTTTATTGAATACTGCAGTAGGTTGGTGCCTTCCCTACCCACTCACCCCCAAGAAAAAAATGTTTCCATGTTGTAATATTTGGGCCCTCTGAATGTTGCCTTATTTGGAGATAGAGTCTTTGCTTTGTAATTAAATTAACTATCTTTTTTTTTTTTTTTTTTTACTTTTACCCATTCCTTCCACTCTCCACCCCTGTTTCTGGCAACTCTTTTTTTAAAATATTTATTTATTTATACAAGAACTGGGGTACATGTCAGAGGTGCGGGAGGGTGAGAGAATTCATCAGCGACAGAGCAGGGAGAAGAACAGGCAGACCAGGCAGATGGACAGAAGACACTGCTGAGGGGAGCAGTGGGCAAGGCAGGAAAGGTCTGCCATGCCATGTGGATTTCTCCCTGGCCGGCCGGGAATCGAACCCAGACTGCAGAGGCTGTGGAGGCTGCTGACAGCTTCGCAGTGGGGCGCTCAATCCACTGCGTCACCGGGGAGGCCCTGAATTAACTATCTTAAGATGAGTTACCCAGGTAGGACTTAAACCCATTAACAAATGTTCTATAAGAGACAGAAACAAAACACAAGAAACCCATGTAAAGATAGGGGGACAGATTGGAGTGATATACCTGTAAGGAATGCTGACAGTCACCAGAAGCTGGAAAAGGTAAGGATGGATTCCCCCCTAAAGCTTTTGAAGTGGGTGAAGCATTGATAATACCTCAGTATCATATTCTTGCCTCTAGAACTTGAGAAAATAAGTTACCATTGTTTAAGTCATCAAGATTGTGGTAGTTTGTTACAACAGTCCTAGGAAATCAATACTAATTTTATTATGCATTGTTGATTTTTTATCTTTTCATTTACTTATGCATTTAGTCAGTGTTCAGGGTCCAAATAAAAAATTGCAGATATTTTAATTGGGAGGATAACACTATTAGAGGGTGTAACTGGTAAATATAAAAAACTAGCAAAACTAGTAAAACTATTTCCTTTGAGAATGCTATTAGAGATATAGCAGTCTAGTTCTGGAGCTTTTCCCATTGCCATGACAGTTTTTGGACCCAAAATTCTAGAGAGTGGACACTAAATATATGATTCAGGAATTAAGGAATCAGATTAAGAAATAATATACTTGACCTTAAGGCTTCTATTTTTAGAAATGACTGAAAGGGTAAAGACATGCTTGAGAGGTATCAGATACTGCAAAAGGAAAGTTTTTTTTTTTTAAATATTTACTTATTTTAATTTTTTATTTTTTGGATTTCATGCTGTTTTTTTTAATTTTTATTTTTTTACTTTTTTTTAAATTTTATTTTTATATTCCCCATACAATTGCAACCCCCTGATTTTGACCCCAATCCTTCCTTTTCCCGTCCCCTCCCCCCATAGTGTGTCTCTGGTTCATAGTTGTTTGTTGATTTTGATTTTTTCTTTCTTATAGCTATTCTTAAAAAGATTTATTTTTATTTATTTATGCATACAAAAACTAGGGTGTAAGCCAGAGGTGCCAGGGTTGAAAGGATTCACCAGAGACAGAATAGGGAGCAGAACAGGTGGATCTACTGAAATACACTGCTGAAAGGAGCAGTGGGCAAGGCAGGACAGGTATGCTGTGCCATGTGGGTTAGCTCTGTGTTGGAGCATCGAACTCATGCTGCAGTGGCTGGCAATAGCTTGATAGCACTGAGACTTTAAAGCCTGGCCACCAGGGAGGTCCTCAAAAGGAATGTTTTACCCAAATTATTTTATTAAATTATCACTTATATATGTTTTCTCATTTTATTATACATAATTCCTAATAGACAGGAATTTTGTCTAAGCAATATCCCATAAAACCTTTTTCAAATTGAGAGAAAAATTTCTCTAATTAGAAATAGGATAATGCAGAATCATATTCAGTAGTGGATATCAATTTACTTAGTATCAGAGAACTCATACTAGTGAAAAGCATACTGATGTTAGGAATGTGAGAATTAAATTTAATTTAGTCCTTACCACACCATAGAGAATTCATACTGGGCAGAAGCTTTATGAATGTTAAGAATGTGAGGTCATTGTTTGTGCTGATAATTCAGTTAACACTAGAGAATTTACAAGGATGAGTCATCCTGTGAATATAAAGAATGCAGGGAGGCCTTTAAAACTGAGTTCATTCTGCACATTAGAGAATTATACTGGTGACACACTTTATAAATATTAATAATATGGGAAGGATTTTATTATATGTAGGCAAATTACTCAACATGAGAATTTATACTGATGAGAATCCTGATAAATGAAAGAAATGTGAAGGGATGTTTAGACTTAATTCAATTATTATTACATATTAGAGAATTCATACTGGTAAAATGTTTTATGAATATAAGAAATACAGTAATCATTATATGCTATATATTATATTTCTATTAATGTAGCCACATCTATTAATGTAGCCACATTCATATAAGTGAGAAATTATAGGAATGTGAGGAGTGTGGGGAGGTTTTTAGACCTTTCTTCAACCAGAAAGTTCCTACTGATAAATTTTATAAATGTAAGGAATGAAAGAAAGCCTTTATTATATATGGAAAAGTTTCATCAGAGAATTCATATAGGTGAGGAAACACAAAATAGGGGCCTCCCTGGTGGCGCAAGGGGTTAAGAAGCAACCTATGAAGCAATCCGCAGCCACCGCAGCACAAGTTCGATCCCTGGCTGGCCAGGGAGCAACCCACATGGTGCAGCAGACCTCTCCTGACTCGCCCACTGCTACCCTCAGCAGTGTATTTCAGTCAATCTGCCTGTTCTGTTCCCCATGCTGTCTCTGATGAATCCTCTCACCTCCCCCAACACACACCCCTCTGGCCTGTACCCCAGTTCCTGTATGCATGCAAGATAATATGTGAATGCATATAGGAACTGGGGTACAGGCCAGAGTTGTGTGTGGGGGGTGATCCATACAAGAACTGGGTCGGTGCTGTGCTTAAACCCTTGCACCACCAGGGAGGCCCATGGGAAGGTTTTTAGATCTACTTAAGTTCTTTCTTCAAAGCATAGAATTTAAACGAAAAATAATCTTTATGAATATAAGAAATACAAAGCTTTATTGTGTGTGGACAACATATTCAATATCAGAGAATTCATCAGAGCATTTATTGTGTGTGGACATGTTCAATATCAGAAAATTCATTCATCAGAGAATTTATTGTGTGTGAACAACATGTTCAATATCAGAGAATTCATACTGTTGAAATATCTGATTAATGTAAGAAAAGTGGGAAGAGCTTAATTCCGTTCTAATTATATATTAGAGAATTCATTCTGCTGTAGTTTTATGACTACAAGAAAGTCATTAAAGCCTTTACTGTGGATGGATAACTTACTCAATATCAGATCATTAATATTGGTAATATAAAAAATATCCCAACCCTATAAATGTCAACATGGGAAAACCATTAGTGTCCATCAAAAACTTCCTTGAATTCCTCTACCTACTAAAGATAGAGCTTCCATATGATCCAGCAATTCCACTCCTAGGTATTTACCCAAAGGACACAGAAACATCAATTCCAAAGAGCACCTGCACCCCTGTGTTTATAGCAGCACAATTTACAATAGCTAAGCTTTGGAAACAACCCAAATGTCCAAAAATAGATGACTGGATCAAGAAGATGTGGTACATATACACCATGACATATTACTCAGCATTCAAAAAAGATAAACACATGCAATTTGCAGCAACATGGATGGCGCTGGAAGGGATCATGCTCAGCGAAATAAGCCAGAAAGAAAAAGAAAAACACCAGATGGTCTCACTCATAACAGGAATCTAGAAAACCTAAATAAGGGACCAGGAAAAAGAATAACTATAAGAAAGTAAAAAATCAAAATCAGCAAACAACTTTGAACCAGAGACACACTTTGGGGGGGGCAGGGAAAGGAGGGATTGGGGTCAAAATCAGGGGGTTGCAATTGTATGGGGAATATAAAAATAAAAAAATAAATTAAAAAAAAACTTCCTTGAAATCAGAGTGTTTATATTAGTAAGAAGCTCTTTGAATATAAGGAATGTGGGAAGAGATTTAGAAATAATTTGAGTCTTAGAGCCTTTAATTTATACTGATGTGACTGATTATGAATGTAAGGCATATTCGAAACCCTTTAGTCCAGGAAGGAACCTTAATATGCGAAAGAGAATTCATACTGATGAAAACCATATAAACATAAAATATGTGGAGAGACCTTAAGTAGTGGCTATCACATTACTCAGCTTCAGGGAATTTATGCAGGTGAGAAAATGAATAGAGGAAAGTGCTTCTATAAACCAGAAGATTTTAGTTTTCACAAAATAATTTTAGAGATTTTAGTTTTCATAAAATAATTCATTGTTGTAAGAACAAATTTAAGGAATGCAGGAAGGCTTTTAGGCAACAATTTTTTATTTCTTAGCATAAGAGAATTCATAATATAATTTAATGAAGGACGTCTTCATTTTTATACTTATAAAATATTATAATATCTATCTTGCAACAGATTGAAGAGTGTAGAAACTCTACTTGCTAATTTAAGCTTGTATCTCTCTAAAAGGCACAATATTATCAGGCAATTACAATGGTTACTTTGGAGAACATTTGCTATATACAAGATTGTGATATACATTAGAACAAAAAGGAAATTTTTAATGATCTGATTTATCAAATTTTCCTTTTATAGACTGCTTTGGTGTCAAGTCTAAGAACTGTTCTTTGCTTACCCTTAGATCATGAAAGTTCTACATTTTTTTGTAAAAGTCTTAGAGTTGTGTGTTTTACTTTTAATTTTTGAATAAATTTTAGAATAATATATTTCTTACTTTATTACACAGGGTAAAATTTCCAGTAATGTACTAGGTAAGAGAGGTGAGATCAAACATCTTGGCTGTGTTTACATTTAAGGTGAAATCATTTGATCCTTCACAAATATGTCAGCTCTTTTTCAAGACAAGGAAATTCTCTGTTTCTATATTTCTGAGCTTTTATTATAAATGGGGTATTGAGGGGCCTCCCCTGGTGGCACAGCGGTTGAGCGCTGGGCTGTGAGGCTGCCCGCAACCTCTGCAGCACCGGTTGGTTCCCCAGCAGCTGGCGAGGGTCCCACAAATAAATAAACAAACAAACAAACAAACAAACAAACAAATAAATAAATAAATAAATGGGGCATTGAATTTTGTCAGTGCTTTTATTTCTGCTTTGATTGAAATGATTAAGTGACTTCTTTAGCCTGTTTATATGGTGGATTACAATGACCCATTTTTGAATATTGAGCCACCTGTCCATATTTGGAATAAGCCTCATTTAGTCATGATGTATATGTCCTTTTACTTGTTGAAAAATTTGTTACTTATGTTTTATAAAGGATTTTTTTGTATCTGTGTTTGTGAGGAATGTTGTTCTGTAGTTTTCTCTCGCTCTTTTTTTGGGTATTGTTTTGGCTTTTGTGTCAGTCTGAATCTAACTTCATATCGTGAATTGTGAAGTGTTGCCACTACTTATATTTTCTGGGAGACTTTTGCAGTATTTCTGTTAATTATTCTTTATTTTTTTTTTTAATTTTTATAGAGGCATGTTTATTTATTTATGTATTTATTTATTTGCTTGTTTTGTTCATACATGCACTGGGTACAGTCAGAAGCGCGGGAGGGTGAGAGAATTCACCAGAGCCAGAGCAGGGAGCAGAACAGGCAGAAGGACCGAAGTACACTGCTGAGGGGAGCAGCGGGCCGCAGGAGAGGTCTGCGCGCCATGTGGGACCCTCCTCCGGTGGCCGGGGAGCAGCCGGGGATCGAACCGGTGCCGCAGAGGCCGCGGGCAGGTTCGCAAACCAGCGCTCAACCGCTGCGCCACCGGGGAGGCCCATTTCTGTTAATTATTCTTTAAATGCTTAGTGGAATTCCAATGAAATAATTTGAATTTGGAAATATATTTTTCAGAAGTTATTAAATAAGGAATTCAATTTCTTTTAAGAATTATGGAGCCGGCCTCTCCGGTAGCGCAGCGGTTGAGCGCTGGGTTGCGAAGCTGCCCGCAGCCTCTGCGGCGACGGTTCGATCCCCGGCTGCTCCCCGGCCACTGGAGGAGGGTCCCACATGGCGCGCAGACCTCTCCTGCCGCCCGCTGCTCCCCTCAGCAGTGTACTTTGGTCCTTCTGCCTGCTCTGCTCCCGCTCTGGCTCTGGTGAATTCTCTCACCCTCCTGCGCTTCTGACTGTACCCAGTGCATGTATAAACAAAACAAACAAAAACAAACAAACAAATAAATAAATAAAACATGCCTCTATTAAAAAAAAAAGAATTATGGAGCTATACAAACTATGGACTACATATTGGGGGAGTATGATAGCTTTTATTTTCAAGGTTGTTCCATTTCATTAAAATTGACAAATTTATTTGTGTAGAATTGTTTTCAATATTTTCTTAGGATCCCTTTGATATAAGCTGGATTTGCAGTGATAGTCCTTGTTTAATTCATATTATTGTTAATCTGTGGCTTTGCACTTATTTTTCATCAGCCTTGCTAGATCTATGTTAATTTTTTTTAAACACTTTTTTTTAAGATTTATTTATTTATTTATGCAAGCACTGGGTACAATCAGAAGCGCGGGAGGGTGAGAGAATTCACCAGAGCCAGAGAGGGGAGCAGAGCAGGCAGAAGGACTGAGGTACACTGCTTAGGGGAGCAGCGGGCGGCAGGAGAGGTCCTCGCGCCATACGGGACCCTCCTCCAGTGGCCAGGGAGCAGCTGGGGATAGAACCGGCGCCGCAGAGGCTGCTGGGCAGCTTCACAACCCAGTGCTCAACCGCTGCGCCACCGGGGAGGCCCGATCCATGTTAATTTTATTGAATTTTTTTCAAAGAGCCACCTCTGTTTCACTGATCTTCTCTCTCTCTCTCTCTTTTTTTTTTAATGTTGTCGGTTTCTATTCTTATTTCCTTACTTGAGGACATTCTAGGTTTATTTTGCTCTTTTATTTCTAGGTTATTGAGGTAGGGACTTAAGTTATTTATTTGATACTTATGCTATTTTCTAACACATGTAGTGTTATAAATTTTCCTTTACCTTTGTCCCAAGTATTTCATAGATTTTCATTTTCATCCAGTTCAATGTATTTTTTTAATTTCCCTTGAGACTTCCTCTTTGATTTATGGACCTATGGACACTTAGTTCCAAGTGTCCTTTATATTCTGTTATTGCTTTCTAATTTGATTCCTTTGTTTGCATCACTGTCAAAACATACTCTTTATGATTTCATGTCTTTTTTTTTTAAGATTTATTTTATTTATACAAGAACAGGGGTACAGGCCAAAGGTGCAGTAGGGTGAGCAGATTCACCAGAGACAGAGTGGGGAACAGAACAGGCAGACTGATGAAATACACTGCTGAGGGGAGCAGTGGGCGAGACAGGAGATGTCTGCTGGCCATGTGGGTTGCTCCGAGCCCAGCGGGATCGAACTAGCACTGCGGACAGCTTCACAGTGCTGAGCCCAACCGCCTGCGCTGCCAGGGAGGCCCCTGATTTCATGTCTTTTGAGCTTATTGAGATTTTGTGACACAGGGTATTATCTACTTTGTAATATGTTTCATGGACATTTGAAAAGAATATATATTTGGCTGTTGTTGGGTCAGTGTTCTAAAATATATCAGTCAGTTCCTTTTCGTTGATGGTGTTGCTGAGCTCTTGTGTATCCTTGCCAATTTCCTTTTCATTGTTCTATCAATGATTGAGAGAGGAATGCTGAAATCTCCAGTTGTAATTTTGGATTTGTCTAGTTCTCCTTTCAGTTCCACCAGGTTTTGTTTCTCATATTTTACATATCTATAATTTGATATAAAATATGTCATCTTTTATCCTTCTGGTTTTTGTTTCTGTTTTGTCTTCCCTACCTTTCTGAGGTTTACTAAACATATTTTAGAACCCCAAGTTTTAAAAGGTTGGTAAAGTGCACATAATGTGAACGTATCAGCTATTTTTAAATGTGAAGTTAAGTGGTGTTATATACATTCCTATTGTGAAACCAGTACCATCATCCATCCCAGAACTCTTCATTTTTCAAAATTAAAGCTCAATAACTATTAAACTAACTCCCTAGCCCTCTGACCATCTGTTCCTGCAATGAACATTCTACTGTCTGTCTCTTTGAATTTGACTACTCCAGGTACCTCAAATAAGTGGAGTCATACAGTACTTGCCTTTTTGTGAAAAACTCATTTCTCTTAGCATTATGTCTTCATGGTTGTCCCATGTTGTAGCATGTGACAAGATTTTCTTTTCTTTTTTTAAAGATATATTTATGCATACAAGAGCTGGGGTGCAGGCCAGGGGTGCAGGGAGTGAAAGGATTCACCAGAGACAGAGTGAGGACCATAACAGTCAGATCTACTGAAATACACTGTTGAGGGGAGCAGCAGATAAGACAGGAGAGGTCTGCTGTGCCCTGGGGATCTAAATCCTTGGCCAGGGATCTAAATCGTGCTGCAGTGGCTGCGGACAACTTCATAGTGCTGCGACTTAGCCCCTTGTGCCACCAGGAGGCCTCAAGATTTTCTTTCTTTTTATGTATATACCACATTTTTCTTTAGCCATTCATTTACAGATGGACATTTGGGTTGTTTCCCTATTTTAGATATTGTGAATAATGCTGCTATGAAATGGGTATAGAGTATCTGTTTAAGACCCTGTGTTCAGTTCTTTTGAGTATATAACCAGAAGTGAAATTACTGGGCCACATGCTAATTCTCTTTTTAATTTTTTGAGGAGCCACCTTACTATTTTCCATAGCAGCTGTACTGTTTTACATTCCTATTGACAGTACACAAGGGTTTTGTTTGCTCTACATTCTCAATGACTTTTTTTTTCATAGTAGCCATTATAATGGATGTGAGGCATTATCTCATTGTAATTTGGTTTTCTTTTTTTTTTTTTTTTAAATATAATTTTTCTCATCCTTGGGATTCTTTTTTTTTTTTAAGATTTATTTTTATTTATTTATACAAGCACTGGGTACAGTCAGAAGCGCGGGAGGGTGAGAGAATTCACCAGAGCCAGAGCGGGGAGCAGAGCAGGCAGAAGGACCAAAGTACACTGCTGAGGGGAGCAGCAGGCGGCAGGAGAGGTCTGCGCGCCATGTGGGACCCTCCTCCGGTGGTCGGGGAGCCGCCGGGGATCCAACTGGCGCTGCAGGGTCTGCGGGCAGCTTTGCAACCCAGCGCTCAACCTCTGTGCCACCGGGGAGGCCCTGTAATTTGGTTTTCATGTCACTGATTAGTGATGTTGAGGATCCTTCCATGTGCTTATTGGCCACTTGTAAGTCTTCTTTGGAGAAATATCTGTTTAATATTTTGCTCATTTTTTGAATCAACTTCATTGTTTCTTACTGTTGATTTTTAGGAGTTCTTAATGTATTCTGGATATTAATTCCTTATCAAGTATATGATTTGTCATAGTCTGTGGATTGCCTTTTTACTATGTTGATTGTATATATATATTTTTTAAAAGATTTATTTATTTATGCATACAAGACCTGGAGTACAGGCCAGAGGTGTGAAGGGGGGGTGGCAAGAGGATTCACCAGAGACAGAGTGGGGAACAGAACAGGCAGGTTGACCCAAGTACACTGCTGAGGGGAGCAGTGGGCGAGTCAGGAGACGTCTGCTGCACCATGCGGGTTGCTCCCTGGCTGGCTGGGGGATCAAACTTGTGCTGCAGAGGCTGTGGACAGCTTTATAGGTTGAATCTTAACCCCTTGTGCCACCATGGAAGGCCCTGTATATATTGTTTTTTACGAGCAATTTTAGGGCCTCCCTGGTGGCACAGCGGTTGAGTGCTGGGTTGCGAAGCTGCCCGCAGCCTCTGCAGCACCAGTTCGATCCCTGGCTGCTCCCTGGCCACTGGAGGAGGGTCCCGCATGGCGCACAGACCTCTCCTGCCGCCCGCTGTTCCCCTCAGCAGTGTACTTCATTCCTTCTGCCTGCTCTGCTCCCCGCTCTGGCTCTGGTGAATTCTCTCACCCTCCCGCGCTTCTGACTGTACCCAGTGCTTGTATAAATAAACAAACAAACAAACAAACAAACAAATAAATAAATCTTTAAAAAAAAGAGCAATTTTAGCTTCAGAGAAAAATTGGAAAGCACACAAATTTCCTATATACCCTCTGTCAATACTCTATAGGCTCCCCCATTATCAACATCCTCCAGCAGGTAGCACACTTGTTACAATTGGTAAACTTGCATTGACACATCATTGTCATCTAAAATTCATAGTTTACATTATGTTTAAGACTTAATATTTTACATTCTATGTGTTTGACAAGATATATAATCATATGTCTCCATCATAATGGTATGGAGAGTAGTTTCATTGTCCTAAAAATCCACTGTACTCTGCCTAGCCATCCATCCCTCTCCCAACAACCTCTGGCAACCAATGATTCTTTTATTGTGGCCATAGTTTTGCATTTTCTAGAAAGTTATAGTGTTGTAATCATATGTATGTTGCCTTTTCATGTTAGGTTCTTTCACGTAGTAATATGCATATAAGGTTTCCCATGTCTTGAGTTCATTTCTGTTTTTTTTAAAGATTTATTTATTTATGCATAAATAAATAAATACAAGAACTGGGGTACAGGCCAGAGGTATGGGGGTAAGAGAATTCATCAGAGACAGAGTGGGGAACAGAACAGGCAGATTGACTGAAATACACTGCTGAGGGGAGCAGCAGTCGAGGCAGGAGAGTTCTGCTGTGCCATGTGGGTAGCTTCCTGGCCAGGGATTGAACTCGTGCTGCAGTGGCTGTGGATAGCTTCATAGATTGCATCTTAACCCCTTGTGCCATCAGGAAGGCCCTTTTTAGTGTGAAATTATAATACATTGTCTGGATGTACCACAGTTTATTTTTCCATTCACCCATGGAGGGACATTTGGCAATTATTAATAAAGCTGATATAAATATTCTGTGCATATTTATGTGGACATAAGTTTTCAACTCCTTTGGATCAGTACCAAGAAGTACAATTGCTGGATCGTGAAGTAGAAGTATACTTAGTTTTATAAGAAACTACAAACTATCTTTCAAAGTGACTGTACCATTTTATATTCCTACCAGTAATATTTGAGATTACTGTGGTTTTGTATCCTGTCAGCATTTGGTATTGTCAGTATTTAGGTTTTGGGCATTCTAATAGATGTGCTACAGTATCTCATTTTTGTTTTAATTTGCATTTTCTGGATGATATATTTCCCTTATATGAACATCTCTTCATTTGTTTATTTGTCATCTGTATACTTCTTTGGTGAGTTATTTATTAACTCTGGCCCAATTTTTAATCTGGTGGCTGTTTCATTTTGTAGTTTAAAATTTTCTTTATATATTTCAGATAACAGTCCTTTAATCAGATTTATCTTTTGCAAATCGTTTCTCAGTCTGTTTCTTGTCTTCTCTATGCTTTGACGTCTTTCACAGAATAGAAAATTTTTAATTTTTTTTAGAGATTTATTTATTTATTTATTTATACAAGAACCAGGGTATAGGCCAGATCCACGGGTGAGAGTTTTCACCAGAGACAGAGCAGGGAACAGAACAGGCAGACTGATGACTTACATTGCTGAGGGGAGCAGCGGGCGAGATAGGAGAGGTTTGCTGCACCATGTGGGACCTCACTGGCCGGCCGGGATCAAACAGGCACTGCAGAGGCTGTGGACAGCTTCACAGCGCTGCGCTCAACCACCTGTGCCACCAGGGAGGCCCAGAAAATTTTTAATTTTAACAAAGTCAAGGTTATCAAATATCGCTTTTCTAGATCATATACTTGGTGTTGCATCTAAAAGTCATCACCATATACTTGGTCATCTATATTTTCCAAAATTCAAGGAATTTTATAGACTATGTTTTATAGAAATGCATTTTATATTTTTGTCTGTGTCCTATTTTGAATTCGTTTTTATGATGGTTGTAAAATTTATGTCTAGATTATATTTTTGTTTTGTCTGTGGCTGTTTTAAGTAGTTCCATCACTATTTGTTGAAAAGAGTGTCCTAGGGCCTCTCCGGTGGCGCAGCGGTTGAGCACTGGGTTGCGAAGCCGCCCGCAGCCTCTGCAGCGCCGGTTCGATCCCTGGCCACCAGGTGAGGGTCCCACATGTCGCACAGACCTCTCCTGCCACCCACTGCTCCCCTCAGCAGTGTATTTCTTCGGTCTGCCTGTTCTGTTCCCCACTCTGGCTCTGGTGAATTCTCTTACCGTCCCGCGCTTCTGACTGTACCCAGTGCTTGTATAAATAAAATAAATAAATCTTAAAAAAAAAAAGAAAAGTGTGTCTTTGGTATATTGTATCTTTTGCCCTTTGTCAAAGATCAGTTGACTATATTTATGGGGCTCTTCTTCTAGCAGGCTCTCTCTCTCTCTCTTTTTACACCAATACCACATTGTCTGTTAACTCTTGAAATTGGTTAGTGTCAGTCTTCCTTTGTCCCTCTCCTTCAACATTGCATTCATTATTCTAAATCTTTTTCCCTCCTCATAAACTTGAGAACCAGTATGTTGACATACACAAAATAATTTGCTAGAATTTTGACTGGGATTGCATTGAATCTGTAGATCAATTTGGCAGAAACTGATATCTTGATAATATCTTGATAAAACTGATATCTTGATAATTTTCATACCTAAGAATATGAGATACAGCTCCATTTATTTACTTGTTTTTTTAAAAAAGATTTATTTATTTATGCATACAAGAACTGGTGTATAGACTAAGGTGTGGGTGGTGGTGAGAGGATTTGCCAAAGAGAGTGGGAAGCAGAACAGGCAGATCCAGCGAAACACACTGCTGAGGGGAGCAGCAGGCGAAACAGGAGAGGTCTGCTGCACCATATCGGTTGCTCCTTGGCACACCAGGGATCGAACTCGTGCTGCAGTGGCTGGAGGTAGCTTGATAGCGCTATGTCTTTAACCCCTGCACCACCAGAGAGGCCCTATTAACTTCTTTTTTTGATTTATTTTATTAGAGTTGTGTAGTTTTCCATGTATATATATATATATATATATATATGTATGTATGTATGTATGTATATGTGTGTATATATAGGTTAGGTTATCTTGTTAGGTTTTGGGGTGCTAATGTAAGAAGTATTGTGTTTTTTATTTTAAATTTCACTTGTTAAATTTCTGGTACATGGGAAAGTGATTGACTTTCATTATCTTTGTACACTGCAATATTGTTATAATCATTTATCCAGTTCCAGAAGGTTTTATGTTGTTGTTTATTCTTTCAGGTATTCTTCATAGATGATCATGTCATCTCTGTTTTGTTTCTTCCATTCTGATGTACATACTTTTTATTTCCTTTTCTTATATTATTGCAGTAGTAGAATTTCCAGGACAGTTTTGAAAAGTAATCATGAGAGGAGAAATACTTACCTTGTATCTAATCTTATTGGGAAAGTTTTGAGTTTCTCACCATTAAGTATGAAGTCAGATATCAAATTGAGGAAGTCCCCTTCTATTCCTAATTTGTTGAGATTTTATCACCATGAATGTGTATTGGATTTTCTCAAATGCTTTTTCTGCATCTATTGATATGATCATGTGTATCCAGCTATTATTATAGAATTATTTCTCTCTTCATTTCTATCAATTTTTGCTTCACATCTTTTGTGGTCTGGTGGTGTTGGCTTAAATAAGTTGAGGCAAACAAAAGTAAGTGGGTTTATTAAAAAATCAAAACTAAGGACTTAAGCCTTGGATCAGCCTCCAGACAGTCCTGGGAAAGCGGCCTAAATTCTGAGCTCCTCAGTGAAGATCATGTACAGTTCACAGGGAGGGATCTTACAGGGAATATTTCAAGGATTTCTACAGAGATCTGGGTAGGGGTCCAGTTAATGTATTTATCTGATGTCATCTGTGCATAGAGGAAAACAAAGAGAGTTGCTAAAATTTACCCTATTTAGAGCCTTATATTCAAGGAACTGCAAATTTTAGCAATATTACATGTCTTTGAGTTGACATTCTTTGAAGTTACTAATTTGTCTGGAGGCAGCAGTTACTAAAACATTGCTTTTTCAAAAGACAGCATTTTACCTGCCTGGGCACAGCCTCTTCACAGGAACAGCCCATCTGTGTTCTGACTCTTAGTACCCTTTTGCTGGGACCAGGGCTGTGGCTAGGGCTAGTGAGGGGGTACCTACTTAATTGCTAGCTTTGGCTAACAGTGTATACATGTTTATTTTGTTACATCTTCTTGAGGAATTAAACTCTTATCAGTATATATCTTATAGCTTATTTTGTTTCTCATTTTTGCATTACTCTCTCCTTTTATGTTTATTAATTTTTGTATGAAAATATTTCCATTCCTTGCTTGCTTCTTTTTTTTTTTTAAAGATTTATTTATTTATGCATACAAGAGCTGGGGTATAGGCCAGAGGTGTGGGGGGTGGAAGGATTCATCAGAACAGAACAGGCAGATTGACTGAAGTACACTGCTAAGGGTAGTAGCGGGTGAGTCAGAGAGGTCTGCTGTGCCATGTCGGTTGCTCCCTGGCCGGCCAGGGGATCGAACTCGTGCTGCAGAGGCTGCTGAAGCTTTATAGGTTGCATCTTAACCCCTTGCACCAGGGAGCCCTCATTTCTTTTTTTAAAAAAAATCTATGTTATTTTCTTTGTGGTTACCATAGACATTACATTTACTATCTTAAAGCTATAGTGTTCTAATTTTGAGTTTTATACCAGCTTAACTTGTATAAATATATACAGAATGTTTAAAGTTTAAATGTATAATTCTCCCCCATTTAAAATAATATCCTTTAAGTCTAATGAAATACATCTTTATTTTTTTTAATTTTTAAAAGATTTTTAAAAAAATTTATACATATAAGAACTGGGGTACAGGCCAGAGATATGGGGGGGTGAGAGGATCCATCAAAGACAGAGTGGGGAATAGAACAGGCAGATTGACTGAAATACACTGCTGAGGGAAGCAGTGGGCAAGTCAGGAGAGGTCTGCTGCGCCATGTGGGTATCTCCCTGGCCAGGGATCGAACTCATGCTGCAGTGGCTGCCGATAGCTTCATAGGTTGCGTCTTAACCCCTTGCACTACCAGGGAGGCCCTGAAATATATCTTTAATAATAGAATTTCTGAGCATTCTGATCTATTTTCATATCTGAGATCAGTCCATGTAATGGGGAATATTTTTTAGGGTAACAACTGCTTCAGAAAGGAATTTGTCTTCATCAGATGTAAGAACTCTCAAGGAAAACTAAAAGGTGAAAAAGGTATTTATTGTGTGTGAAATGAGAACACAATATTTAAATTCCAGGTGGGAAGTTTGTGACAGTAACAGTAAAAATGGCAAAAGGCAAGGTTAATTTTTATGTTACCTGCCAATGTTGATGCTGGGATCCTCTCTCACTACTTTATAGCTTTGTCTTCAACCCACATGCTTTTTCAAAATCTGCACTCAAGTCTCATTTGACAAGGAAATGACTAATATGATTATCCTTTTCCCAAGATATTATATTCCAAGTTTTTCCCTTGAGGATAGTATTATGTAACCTTTAATTTTTGTATATTTTGATAATGAAGTCCTTACCTTACTGTTGTTTTGTGTTTCAATTTTAATACACTAGTGAAAGTTTATTCAGATGACATTTTAAGTTATTTTTTTAATTGGTTCTAAATATGAAGTTTAGAGGAATGTATTGGTTATTCTCAGTTTCTTCTAAGAATGTACCTTCATATTTAAATTTTTGTTATGGATGATTGTAAGATTCTCAGATATGTATGTTTAATATTGATTTTAGTATTCACATTATTTTAATTTCAATAAATAATTTCAATAAAAATAATGTGAAAGATGCAACATTTTATATGACAATAAAGTACAGATGAAATTTTCATGTAGGAATATTCAATGGACTCTAACTCTATTTGGAAATGCAACTTTTGGAGGTCAAGTTATAAGTTCATCAGTTAGATGATTATAACAAGCATTAAAGGGAAATGTCCCAAACATCATTTTTCTAAGATTTAATATATCAAATATTATGTTTGTCCTATAACATTGACATATAGCATATGTATCTGTAAAATTTCACATGTAAGTACCTGGTAATGTGTGCGAAATGAGAACACAATATTTTGTGTTAAAAATGAAACACAAACTATCCTAGAATATGGGGACTTAGTGATCAATGTGTGCCTTATTTTAAAACTCCATTATTCAGTTATGAATATGTAATAATAAAAATATGGATTGATACTTCATTTTAAATAAAAAGGTAAGATTATTTTGCTTTCTGTACCTTGATTTCTACCCAAATCCAATTGTAATAGCTTTGTAATAACAACTGAAGGAAAATATTGAATTACGTACTCTCAAATAATATTTGAAATGTCCTGGTCTTTGAAAAGATTTGAAATTGAAAATAATTGCGTTGAGTATATTGCAAATGAATATACACTATTCTGGAAATCAATGAATGTATCTAAAATCTATGGCATTAGCCACATGATGTCGCTGTATACCACAAAGTCCAGTCAATGATAACTTAAACCTAACAGAGGAAGCACCATTTTGTCACCGCCCTACAGAAGAAAAAACGGTAAGGAGAGAAATTACTGAGAATATGAAGTAAAAGCAGGAATTTGAAGTGAGGTGAGAGCTAGATCAAAGGTGTAGTGCTTTTGCGATGCTGTTTTCCAGGCGAGGAAGCAAGGGAGCTCTGCGTCTGCTGCTCTTATTTCTGCTCCTGCCAGCCTGGGGGGCGGGCAGCGGCCAGGTCCGCTACTCGGTCCCCGAGGAGGCCAAACACGGCACCTTCGTGGGCCGCATCGCCCAGGACCTGGGGCTGGAGCTGGCCGAGCTGGTGCCCCGCCTGTTCCGCCTGGCGTCCAAGGGCCGCGGGGACCTTCTGGAGGTAAACCTGCAGAATGGCATTCTGTTTGTGAATTCTCGGATCGACCGCGAGGAGCTGTGCGGGCGGAGCGCGGAGTGCAGCCTGCACCTGGAGGTGATCGTGGACAGGCCGCTGCAGGTGTTCCACGTGGAGGTGGAGGTGAGGGACATTAACGACAACCCGCCTGTCTTCAAAGGGAGAGAACAAAGGATATTTATTTCTGAATCCAGGCAGGTGAACTCTCGTTTTCCGATAGAGGGCGCTGCAGATGCAGACATAGGCACCAACGCTCTTCTAACCTACACCCTCAGCCCCAGTGATTATTTCTCTTTGGATGTACAGGCAAGTGATGAACTGAGTAAGTCACTTTCGCTTGAATTGAGGAAATCTTTGGATAGAGAAGAAATATCGGAACTTCATTTAACACTGACAGCCAGAGACGGAGGCAAACCAGAGCTAGAAGGTTCAGTTCAGCTGCTGATCACGGTGCTTGACGTTAATGACAACGCCCCATTGTTTTCCCAGGCGGTGTACAGAGTCCACCTGTTAGAGACTACAGCAAATGGAACCTTAGTGACCACGCTAAATGCCTCTGACGCTGACGATGATGCAAATGGCGAAATTGTCTTTTCCTTTGGCAGTGATGTTCCTCTTGGCATTAAAAAAATTTTTAAAATTGACTCCAGTTCAGGAGAAGTTACTCTAATTGGTAGGCTGGATTACGAAGAAACAAAATCCTACGAAATTCAGGTTAAAGCAGTTGATAAAGGAAGTCCTCCAATGTCAAGTCACTGCAAGGTTTTAGTGAAAGTACTGGATGTAAATGATAATGCTCCAGAGCTGGCGGTCACGTCGCTTTCTTTGCCTGTCAGGGAGGACGCTCCACTGGGCACAATCATCGCCCTGATCAGCGTGCATGACAGCGACTCCGGTGTCAACGGGCAGGTGACCTGCAGCCTGACGCCCCATGTCCCCTTCAGGCTGGTGTCCACCTTCAGGAACTACTATTCGCTGGTGCTGGACAGCGCCCTGGACCGCGAGAGCGTGCCGAGCTACGGGGTGGTGGTGACCGCGCGCGACGGGGGCTCGCCTCCGCTGTCGGCCACGGCCAGCGTGTGGGTGGAGGTGGCCGACGTGAACGACAACGCGCCCGCGTTCGCGCAGCCCGAGCACACGGTGTTCGTGAGGGAGAACAACGCGCCCGGCCGCCACATCTGCACGCTGTCGGCGCGCGACCCCGACGCGCAGGAGAACGCGCGGGTGTCCTACTCGCTGGTGGAGCGGCGGGTGGGCGAGCGCGCGCTGTCGAGCTACGTGTCGGTGCACGCGGAGAGCGGCCGGGTGTTCGCGCTGCAGCCGCTGGACCACGAGGAGCTGGAGCTGCTGCAGTTCCAGGTGAGCGCGCGCGACGCGGGCGTGCCGCCTCTGGGCAGCAACGTGACGCTGCAGGTGTTCGTGCTGGACGAGAACGACAACGCGCCCGCGCTGCTGCCGGGCGGCGCGGGCGAGCTGGTGCCGCGCTCGCTGGGCGCGGGCCACGTGGTGGCCAAGGTGCGCGCGGTGGACGCGGACTCGGGCTACAACGCGTGGCTGTCGTACGAGCTGCTGCAGCCGGCGGCGGCGGCGGCGGGCGGCGCGCGCGGCCCGTTCCGCGTGGGGCTGTACACGGGCGAGATCAGCACGACGCGCGCCCTGGACGAGGCGGACGCGCCGCGCCAGCGCCTGCTGGTGCTGGTGAAGGACCACGGCGAGCCGGCGCTCACGGCCACGGCCACGGTGCTGCTGTCGCTGGTGGAGAGCGGGCTGGCGCCCCGCGCGTCGTCGCGCGCGCCCGAGGGCGCGGCGGGCGCGCCGACGGCGCTGCTGGACGTGAACGTGTACCTGATCGTCGCCATCTGCGCCGTGTCCAGCCTGCTGGTGCTGACGCTGCTGCTGTACGTGGCGCTGCGCTGCGCGGCGCCGCCGGGCGAGGGCGAGGGCGCGGGCGCGGCCGGGAAGCCGGCGCTGGTGTGCGCCAGCGCGGTGGGGAGCTGGTCGTGCTCGCAGCAGCGGCGGCAGAGGGTGTGCTCCGGGGAGGGCCCGCCCAAGACCGACCTCATGGCCTTCAGCCCCAGCCTTCCTCCCGGTCTGAACGCGTTGGAAGAAAGTGAACATCCACAAACAAATTCGGACCTTTCCGGTAATGTAAGTCCAACTCTCAAGGCTTGGCTTTAATATTTTTAAATTTATCTAACAATGTTTTATATTCACTTTAAAAAAATGTTCCAAAATGTTTACTTTGAAGAATGTGAAACAAATCTTACCATTTAGTTAGATATTTATTCTTAGTCGCTGCCTGCATCTTGAGTAAAACATATCTCGCAAATATAGGGACAAATGGTTATTATCCTTTTAAAATGGTAGGATACTTTAAGAAAAAACACTGAAATATGAAATAGCCTTTTATTTAACCCAGGGTCTCAGTGTGATCAAATACAAAGATATTTTCGGGTTTATTAGTTATATCTCATAGTGAAATATCAAGCCTTGGGCACAAAATTGTATGCAGTTTCTCTTAAGTGTGGGAAATTTCAGAGTGGGTAGTAAAAAGAATTGTTCTAAGCAAATGTAATTTGAAATATTTTTATTGGGCGATATTTTAATTTTTCTGTTAAAACATGACCATTATCTCATTGTCATTATGGCCTGATGCCATTGACCTTGAGTTCTCCTAGAAGGCATATTGTGGCATGAATTTGTTATTTATGATCTTCTTAGAAAACACTTACTGAGCACCTTCCATTTACTCCATCCACAAATAGTCTGAAATATTTTTTACTGTACCCAATCTTTCCAATAACTTAGTGAAGTCCATACTTTGGCTCCAATTCATGGAGGAGGCTCACACAAAGTTCAGTGTTTATGTGGTTTTCTCCAAATCTCCCAAAGATACATACCCCAAACTTGCTAATAACTTTATTACCTTTCATTAAAATTTAAAGATCATTTACAATGAATAAATTTGTAAGGGCAAATTTTTAAAAAATCTGTTAAAAAGCTCAAAATTGGGCCTCCTGGTGGTGCAAGGGCTTAAGTTGCAGCACTATGAAGCTATCAGCAGCCACTGCAGCACAAGTTATAACCACTGTCAGGGAGCTGACCCACAAGGCACAGCAGACCTCTCCGGTCTTGCATGCTACTCTCCCCAGAAGTGTATTTCAGTCAGTCCACCTATTCTGTTCCCACTCTGTCTCTGGTGAATCCTCTTACCCACCACCCCCACCTCTGGCTTGTGCACTAGATCATCTGTGCAAAAAAAAAAAAAAAAAAAAAGAAAGAAAGAAAAAGAAAAAAAGAAAAAAATTAATATAATTTGGTAGCTCTATTTTCAGATTTAACTTGATACAGAGCTGTTGCTTAGAGCTTCATAAAACTTAGGTTGCAAACTTGTTTCTGTAACTTTTCAAGTGTTAATTATCACACCAGTCTTTTGGAAAGAGTCAGCAAAAATAATTTTAAAATCAGGTTGTCAGGAAAATTTCCCAGTTCCTCAAAAAGTAGATCAACTTTGCTGGATCATAAAATTGAGAAAGATACATTAAGGAAACACAAAGTAATTTCTTTTCCCTATCCACATTTTCATGTACCAAGAGCTACATTTGTTAATGATATTAAATTCCAGGCTTACGATTTCTTCTAGAGACACTCAGTATTTACTTATGCGTTCATTCCATAGGCACAAGTTGAGAGTCTACTACAGATAGTCCCTGAATTGGGGTGGTTTGATTTATGGCTTTTTAATTTTACAGTGGTACAAAATTTACAAATTCAGTAGAAGCCATATTTTGAGTTGTGAGTTTTGATTTTTTCCTGGGCTAACCACACCCAGGAAAAAACCATACCCATATGATGCTCTCTCCTGATGGAGGTCATGAAATCAGGAGGGTAAACAAATATATTCTACAGCCTCTTAATTTCAGTACAGTATTCAATAAATTACATGAGATATTGAATACTTTGTTATAAAATCGGCTTTGTGTTAGATGATTTGGACTAACTCTAGGCAAATGTGACTGTTCTCAGCATAATTAAGGTATGCTAGACTAAGCTATGCTTTTCAGTAGAATAGGTATATTTATTGAATGCACTTTCTAATTACACTTTCTAATTAGGGTGGGTTTATCATGATGTGATCTCATCATAAAATCTAGAAAGACTGTATATACTCAGCTCTGTTGTAGAACCTAGGGAGGCAGAAATGGTGATACAAGATACAGGTAAGGTACCTGCCTTCTAGGTAACCACATTTACACACATTTAAAATAACAACTAGGTTATGCAAAAGCTTGGATTTGGTGTAATAGTCATTTTCAGCTTTCTGTGTCTAACCAATGTGTTTATAAAGGAGGATCTCATTCTATTTGTGACTTTTTAAAAATAGGCAATAAGATCTGGCTGTTATTATCAAGCTTTCTGGAAGCAAAACAAATGAAGGCTTTCTCTTTTTATGCAAAAAGTACTCAGAAAAGTAGTGTAACTCTCATTGCCTCAGCTAAAGAAAAATATAAGCAAGATTATGCAAAGTGCCCTGAAAAGGGAAATTAAAATGATCAAACAGTTGGGAGGAACAGAGGAAACCATGTTTTAAGACTAAATTGAAAAAAAAAAACCCACCCATAAGTAGTATGTAAAAACCGAACCTATATTTTCTTCTATCAAGCCAGAAAAACTATATTAAAGGCTGATATTGGAGGCTAGAATGACACAACTTGTTTCTCTAAGCATTAATATAGGTCGGAAAACCAATTACTTAGTAGTGCTTCACCGAGAGGTTTACAATATGATTACTAATGGAAATAAACATCATTTGAAGTCTACCAAATGACTTGGTAAAACACACATTTTTATCTTTTTTTTTCTCTTTTAAGTAATTTAAAGTCTACCTTTTAAACTAGGCCTGAACTCTTCCTGTAAGCCACCTTAGGTGATTTCTGAAAATGGTTTGCTACTCACTAGACCTGGAAATCCCTACAAAGTCATGCAAATCAAGAGGTTCAAATCTTTGAGTTCGTTTTAGGAATATTCTTTTTTTTTTAAGATTTATTTATTTATACATACAAGTAATGGGGTTCAGGCCAGAGGTGGGGAGGTGAGAGGATTCACCAGAGACAGAGTGGAGAACAGAACATGCCAACTGGGGGCCTCCCTGGTGGCACAAAGGGTTAAGTACCACACTATGAAGCCACAGCCACTTGCAGCATGAGTTCAATCCCCTGGTCGGCCAGGGAGCAACCCCACATGGCACAGCAGACCTCTCCTGACTCGCCCGCTGCTCCCCTCAGCAGTGTACTTTGGTCAATCTGCCTGTTCTGTTCCCCACTCTGTCTCTGGTGAAACCTCTCACCTCCTGCATCTCTGGCCTGTACCCCAGCTCTTGTATGCATAAGTAAATAAATCTTAAAAAAAAAAAGAAACAGGCAGACTGACTGAAATACACTACTGAGGGGAGCAGCAGGCAAGTCAGGAGAGGTCTGCTGCACCATGTGGGTAGCTCCCTGGCCAGCTGGGAATCAAACTCTTGCTGCAGAGGTTGCATATAGCTTCATAGTGCTGTGCTTAACCCCTTGGGCCACCAGGGAGGCCCGTTAAGAACACTTTTGACACTACCAGGCCATGAAGGGTATGCATATCTGAAAGACCATGAAGTATTTGATGTCACTCTATAGAAGCAGTCACTCTACAGAAGCAGTGTGTGCCATTCTGTCGTTACACTGGTGGAGTTGGTAGGTGTGCCCAGGCCAAAAAGTGCAGCTGAATGCAGGGTCGGCAGCCCAAAAAGAGTGCTGAGTTTTTACTGTACATGCTTAAAAATGCAGAGTGTAATGCTGAACTTAAGCATTTAGATGTAGGTTCTCTGGTCACTGAGCTCATCCAGGTGAACAAAGCCCCCAAGGTGCGTCTCAGAACTTACAGAGCTCATGGTTGGATTAACCCCTAGGTGAGCTTCATCTGCCACATGGAGATGATCCTTATTGAAAAAGAGCAGATTGGGGGCCAGGGAGCTAATCCTCATGGAACAGCAGACCTCTCCTGTCTTGCCTGCTGCTCCTCTAAGCAGTGTATTTCAGTAGATCTGTCTATTCTGCTCCCTACTCTGTCTCTGATGAATCCTCTCACCCCCTCCCCACACTTCTCACCCGCTACCCCATCTCTCATATGCATAGATAAATAAAAGTAAATCTAAAAAAAAGAAAAAGAGCAGATTGTTCTTAAACCATAAGAGGAGGTTGCACAGAAGACAAAGATATCCCAGAAGAAACTGAAGAAACAAAAACTTATGGTGTGGGAATAGTTCAACATAAAATTCGTGGAAGTAAAAGTGAAAAAGAAAAATCTGGCCTAAAGACATTCAGGCATGTCTTCACATAATGACACTGGGGTTACTGTCAGAAACAAAATTTAGATTGATGCACTAGGGATCTAAGAACAACTAATTAATTGTGATCTTACTACCAGATTATGATCATTTTTATGTAAATGGATTTATTTTTTGTTAATGTTAATTATCCACTAAAATTAATAGGTTCATACCTTGTATATCTGAAAAAAAAAACTAGGCAAAGTCATTGCACTTGTACATATGAGAATAATGATGTTATTCTCATTTTTAATGGAGGCTTGGATTTTCAAGCACCCCCATATAAACAAAAATTATTGATTTCAGTAAGCTCTTGGTAAAAAACATTTTTATCTTTTAATTATTCAATTTTAGTTTTGTGGATATGATCTTAGTGATTATAATTTTATTTTCAAGTTATCTTGATATAATAATACCAATGTAGTGTCATTTGTAGAGAAATATTCTTGCATTGCCTGAAATTAATGGGAAAACACGAGAAGACTGTTTTCTTGAAATGTTCCTTCTTTTTCAGAAAACTTCCTATCAGGATTAGAATTATAATTCTATTTCCTGGTATAATAATAAATAGGTGGGCCTCCCGGGTGGCGCAGCGGGTTGAACATAGTGCTGTGAAGCTGTCTGCAGCCTCTGCAGTGCGGGTTTGATTCCCTGGCCAGGAAGATTCCTACATGGCGCAGCAGACCTCTCCTGTCATGCCCGCTGCTCCCTCAACAGTGCTTTCTGTCAGTCTGCCTGTTCTGCTCCCCACTCTATCTCTGGTGAGTCCTCTCACCCTCCCATGCCTCTTACCTGTACCCCAACTATTGTATAAATAAAAAAAGAAAAGAAAATAATAAATAGGTAGGAACATATTACTTGAATAAGAAATAATTGGGTTTTTTTTGGTAACCACTATTTCTGTTCTCCTTGTGAGAACACTAGAGGGTTTCAAGTCCCTATTATTTTAAGCCCCCAAGAATGTGGCAATTTGTCACAACAACTTTAGGAAACAAATATAGTGTCCATTGCTAAAATTAAACTCATTGCACTTGTAAAACCAATCTGTCAGTTCCCTAAAATTTATGTGTCTGAGCATTCATTCTTGCAAAAATCTTCATTCTGGTCTTTCACAATACCACAACTAAGCCCCAAATGGTAAAAAGAACAAACATATATATAAAAAAAACCCAAGGTAGATTGAATACTAGGCAAAAAATGAGATGCTGAAAACATGTTTACTTCAGCTTATTATTTTTGTCTCCTACCTTTTACATAGAAGAAAAAGAGGTAGCAATCCAAGAATCAAGTGATCTAATCTGCTTAATGGTCAGATGCCTTAGTAAAAATGTCAACAATAATGTTCTGTTGGTTGTACATTACCTGTTGTGATGCTTTCCTTCTAAAATAAATTCTGTTCACATTAGCAGATTAGCTTAATGGCCATGTGACCCCAAATGACTCTGTTCCTGCACATTGACTATTTCTGTTTCCCCTCTAACATACACACAATTTTCTTTCTGGTTCCTGTAAAGTCCTGTGTGGTGTGGGAGAATGTCTGGGACAGTCTTCTCCATGTGTTGGCTCAGCATCCCAGACCGCTTTTTTATGTATACAGGAACTGGGGTGTAGGCCAGAGGTGCAAGGGTGAGAGGATTCACCAGAGACAGAGTGGGGAACAGAACAGGCAGATCTACTGAAATACACTGCTGAGGGGAGCAGCTGGCGAGACAGAAGAGGTCTGCAGCACCATGTGGGTAGCTCCCTGGCCAGGATAGAACTCAGGCAACAGTGACTGGCAATAACTTGATAGCGCTGAGACTTTAAACCCTGTGGCACCTGGGGGGCCCAGATCGCTTTGATCTTATGACTTCTCAATGTCAACCTGTGCTTCCAAAATTGCTACAACAGGAAAAGGTAGCAGAAGAGAGGCTTGTACTCACAATTACATGCTACTGCTTGAAAGTGTCACATTGGTCCAAGAAAATTACGCAGCTATGCGACCTCAGAGTAACAAGGAAGTGAAAACCTCTAGTGTTTCCAGAAGGAGGAGAACAGATATATAGATTGTGGCTACAAATAAACATTGATTTCTCACTCTCACCTGTTTACCTTCCTGACTGACAGCAAGCCTAAAGGTGGCTTGAGTGATGCATTTCTTTACTAATACTTGTTCTATCAGAAAATAGGAAAAATTCCAATAGTTCCGGAAAAATCTAGCAATGGAATATATGAATATATTTTCAAATGACTAAAATGATCCTCTGCTCCTAGGTGCTTTACTTGAAGAAATGATTTAAAAAGAGGTAATATATCCAAAAGAATTAAAAGCAGGGCCTCAGAGAAATATTTTTACACCATGTTCATAGCAGCACTATTCACAATAGCCAAGAAGTGAAAGCAACCCAAATGTCTACAGACAGATGGAAAAATGGATAAACAAATGTGACATAAAGTACATTATGATATTAATCAGCCTCAAAAAGGAGGGAAATCCAGTCACATATTACAACATGTTTGAAGACTGAGGACATTGGCCAAGGTGAAACAAGCCACTCATAAAAAAGGAAATCTTGTAAGATTCCACTTAAATGAGTTAGCAAAAATGCTCAAATTCATAATAACAAAGTAGAATGGTCAGGGTAGGTGGTGTGGTGGTAGAAAATGTGTTTGTCTAAGGGATGCAAGCTTTCATATATGCAAGATGAAGTCTGAGATCTGCTTCACAACACAATATCCTTAGCACTAAGCTGTGCCCTTAAATGGTTGAATTGGTAAATTTTAAAATGAATTTTGAATGCGTTAAAAGAAAAATTATGTTTCAGAGTTTAAAATCGGCATTTTTCCAGCATGAAAACTGTTAGTAAACTTAGATCTTGGCTAGTTTTAAATCTACAGAATAACGAATCCAGCCTACATTTCGGCCACATGATGTCGCTGTCCACCACAGAGTTATCTCCAGGAAGAAAAATACCCAGATCCGCATTGTCACTCGAGAAGCTGAACGATAAAGAGAAGCGGCTGGACTTAAGCAGAGAACAATATCTAAAATTTGGAAAACGCGATTTTCTAATTTGATCAATTCACCGAGGATTGGTAATGGTGTCTTCTATGAGAAGGGAACGGGAGGTGGGGCGCCTGCTGCTCTCCCTTCTGCTCCTCGCAGCCTGGGAGGCTGGGAGCGGCCAGGTCCGCTACTCGGTCCCCGAGGAGGCCAAACACGGCACCTTCGTGGGCCGCATCGCCCAGGACCTGGGGCTGGAGCTGGCCGAGCTGGTGCCCCGCCTGTTCCGCCTGGCGTCCAAGGGCCGCGGGGACCTTCTGGAGGTAAACCTGCAGAATGGCATTCTGTTTGTGAATTCTCGGATCGACCGCGAGGAGCTGTGCGGGCGGAGCGCGGAGTGCAGCCTGCACCTGGAGGTGATCGTGGACAGGCCGCTGCAGGTGTTCCACGTGGAGGTGGAGGTGAGGGACATTAACGACAACGCGCCGGTCTTTCCGCTGGCAATAAAGACTATCCAGTTTCATGAATCGAGGCTGCTTGACTCGCGTTTTCCTCTAGAGGGAGCATCTGATGCGGATATCGGAGTAAATGCTCTTCTCTCCTACAAGCTGAGCACCAGTGACTTTTTCTTTCTAGATATACAGACAAATGAGGAATTAAGTGAATCTTTGTCTCTCGTGCTGAAGAAATCTCTGGACAGAGAGGAAACTTCTCAGGTTAATTTGTTATTGGTGGCTACTGATGGGGGCAAACCTGAGCTTACTGGCACCGTTCAGTTGCTTATTAAGGTACTAGATGTGAATGACAACGAACCCACTTTTGACCAATCAATTTACAAAGTACAGTTGATGGAGAATATTGCAAACGGAACATTAGTGGTTAAAGTAAATGCTTCTGATGCAGATGAAGGATCAAACAGCGAGATTGTGTATTCATTTAGTAGTGATGTGCCCTCTACTATACAGAACAAGTTCAAAATAGATTCCAGCTCAGGGGAAATCAGAACTAAAGGAAACTTAGATTATGAAGAAACGAAATACTACGAGATTCAAGTCATTGCATATGACAAAGGAGCTCCGTCAATGTCTGGGCATTGCAAAATTTCAGTAAAACTTGTGGACATCAATGATAACACACCAGAAATCTCAATAACATCTCTCTCACTTCCCATCCGAGAGGACGCTCCTTTGGGCACAGTCATCGCCCTGATCAGCGTGCATGACCGAGACTCCGGTGTCAACGGGAAGGTGACCTGCAGCCTGACGCCCCATGTCCCCTTCAAGCTGGTGTCCACCTTCAGGAACTACTATTCGCTGGTGCTGGACAGCGCCCTGGACCGCGAGAGCGTGCCGAGCTACGGGGTGGTGGTGACCGCGCGCGACGGGGGCTCGCCTCCGCTGTCGGCCACGGCCAGCGTGTGGGTGGAGGTGGCCGACGTGAACGACAACGCGCCCGCGTTCGCGCAGCCCGAGCACACGGTGTTCGTGAGGGAGAACAACGCGCCCGGCCGCCACATCTGCACGCTGTCGGCGCGCGACCCCGACGCGCAGGAGAACGCGCGGGTGTCCTACTCGCTGGTGGAGCGGCGGGTGGGCGAGCGCGCGCTGTCGAGCTACGTGTCGGTGCACGCGGAGAGCGGCCGGGTGTTCGCGCTGCAGCCGCTGGACCACGAGGAGCTGGAGCTGCTGCAGTTCCAGGTGAGCGCGCGCGACGCGGGCGTGCCGCCTCTGGGCAGCAACGTGACGCTGCAGGTGTTCGTGCTGGACGAGAACGACAACGCGCCCGCGCTGCTGCCGGGCGGCGCGGGCGAGCTGGTGCCGCGCTCGCTGGGCGCGGGCCACGTGGTGGCCAAGGTGCGCGCGGTGGACGCGGACTCGGGCTACAACGCGTGGCTGTCGTACGAGCTGCTGCAGCCGGCGGCGGCGGCGGCGGGCGGCGCGCGCGGCCCGTTCCGCGTGGGGCTGTACACGGGCGAGATCAGCACGACGCGCGCCCTGGACGAGGCGGACGCGCCGCGCCAGCGCCTGCTGGTGCTGGTGAAGGACCACGGCGAGCCGGCGCTCACGGCCACGGCCACGGTGCTGCTGTCGCTGGTGGAGAGCGGGCTGGCGCCCCGCGCGTCGTCGCGCGCGCCCGAGGGCGCGGCGGGCGCGCCGACGGCGCTGCTGGACGTGAACGTGTACCTGATCGTCGCCATCTGCGCCGTGTCCAGCCTGCTGGTGCTGACGCTGCTGCTGTACGTGGCGCTGCGCTGCGCGGCGCCGCCGGGCGAGGGCGAGGGCGCGGGCGCGGCCGGGAAGCCGGCGCTGGTGTGCGCCAGCGCGGTGGGGAGCTGGTCGTGCTCGCAGCAGCGGCGGCAGAGGGTGTGCTCCGGGGAGGGCCCGCCCAAGACCGACCTCATGGCCTTCAGCCCCAGCCTTCCTCAAGGTCCAGGCTCCAAGGAAGAAAGGCAACAACCCAGAGAATCAGAACACGTGGCAGAGGTGAGCCTTTTCATTTTTTAAAAAAATATTTATTTGATACATAGAAGAACTGGGGTACACGCCAGAGGTGCGGGAGGATGGGAGGATTCAACAGAGACAGAGTGGGGAGCATAACAGGCAGACTCACTGAAATACACTGCTGAGGGGCGCAGCTGGGTGAGACAGGAGAGATCTGCTGCACTATGGGTGGCTCCCTGCCAGGGGATTGAACTTGAATAGCTTCACAGTGTTGTGCTTAACCTCTTGAGCCACGAGTGATGCCCCAGCCTTTTCATTTTTTCCTCCAAATTCTAGAATTGTTCTTTTTCAGTTAACATATATTATATAATGATTCCCAGTCACAGATCTATGTTGTCCTCTTGTGCAATATAGTTTATAAATTAGAGATCAATTTCTTTCATTCAGAGCATTTAATTTTTAAAATTTTCCCTTTTTTGCCTTTTCTATTTTCCGTAATTAAATCCCTCCATCAGAATATACTTGAAAGGACTGAAAACCACATCCATAAAAGTTGAAAACTTAACAATACCTGTAAATATTTTTCTCAAATTTGAAAAAATCACATTTGAAAAAAAAATTGAAGAATATGGTTATATAATGCCTATCTCCAGTTTACACCATCCATATATTGGAATAAGAGTGTTATATATCTGAACTTTTTAAAAAGATTTATTGTTATTTATTTATGCATACAAGAACTAGGATGTAGGCAGAGGTGGGGTGGTGGTAAGAGGATTCACCAGAGACAGTGGGGAGCAGAACAGGTGGATCTACTGAAAAACACTGCTGAGGGGAGCAGTGGGTGAGACAGGAGAGGTCTGCTGTGTCAGATGTGGTTTAGCTCTCTTATCTGGAATGGAACTCATGCTGCAGTGGCTAGTGATAGCTTGATTGAGCTGAAACTTTAACCCTTGTGCTATCACACCAGGGAGGCCCCCTACCTGCACTTATTTTAAAGTATTTTTTAGCATCGAAAAAATTCATTTGGTTATCTGTTTATGTAAGTGTCAATAAGTTAGTGTTTCTTTTCCTTGCCCTTGAAAGCGCCCTAAATGGATATGTTAATGCCAGCACTTCCAAAAGTATCTGTCCTACTAGATTATTTCTACACATGACATCATTTAAGAATAAATGCTAATGTTGGCTATCATTTGTTTGTATAATAACCTGTTTTAAAAAAGATTTATTTATTCATGCATACAAGAACCAGGGTATAGGCCAGAGGGGTGTGTGTGTGAGAGAGAGGATTCACCAGAGACAGAGTGGGGAGCAGAACTGGCAGATTGATTGAAATACACTGCTGAGGGGACCAGGGGGTGAGACAGGAGAGGTCTGCTGTGCCATATGGGTCAGCTCCTTGGCCAGGCATCGAACTCATGCTGCAGGGGCTGCAGATAACTTCATAGTGCTGAGACTTAACCCCTTGCACCACCAGGGATGCCCAATAATCTGTTGTTTTGAATAAATATTTCATACTTGCAATATCCTTGTTTTAAGTCACCATAGAGTTCAATACAAAGAGCACCCTCTCAATTTTAATTTAAAAACCTTAACATTAAAAAAATAAATCACACTATTGGGTGACTAGGTGGGGAACTTCTTCATACAAGTGGAGAGTGCTCTATCCAGTCTCATATTATCCAGTTGCTCAGTCATACTTCCAGCATCAGTGTCACTGGGCTAATGTGCCTAGGCCTCCCACTGTGCAGAGACTCACCATATTTCTCTGACACCACATGCAATGCCTGAGAATCCTCTTCTATGACCGTAAAAGCTCACTCCGTTTCACCTGACAACTTTCATATTTCTAGTGAAATTGGAGTTTTTGCAAAAGGCAAAGATTGTATTGGATGGCTTCAATTTTATTGGAAAGTCTTGTGTTACTTAATTAAAACCATAAACTTGACAAATGTTACACTTGGAAAGGAAAATTTTGTTTCAACCAAAGGAAGAGGTCTTGGGGTGATATTGCTGTCTAAAACTGTCTGGCTATTTGGTGCTTAAGTTATTTGATGTTTTCCCCAAATGTAGGAAGATATTGATGAATCAGAGAAATAGCTTCCACTAATTGATCTTCATCTGAAATCTGCTTTTAAAGGGATTGAGGCAGTTGGTGGGGGAAATCTTGAACTCCTTTTAAGGAAAGTCTATTGCTACAAGTAACATTAATTATTCAGACTTCATAAGCATCAAAATGCATAGAGTACATTTTTCTTGAGAATCAGAATTTATCTAAGGTTTTACAGAAAAAAGAATTTGTATATTGTAGACATCCTACTAATTAATAGACATAAGTAAATATACTTTGTAAATTAACAATTACCACAATAGAGAATATGTATATACACATATTTCAATATCTTGATGTTTTGAGGTCCACAAATATCAATAGCCTGATTTTAAGTAGATTTCAAGGCTAAGTGGTTAATTACAGGTCTTGACTAAGATTGAGATCCCACTGAAACACTACTACCCTAGATTGTTTTGAAACTACTTGACTTATTTGTGTTTCCACTTCCTTTTTTTGAAAAAAGTGAATCATATTAATCCCTACCTCATAGGGTTGTTGTGAAAAGTTAGTGGGATGGACTCATTAAAACAAAAGAGCATCGCGCTTGTTACATGGGGACTATTTCCAATATATACCCACCACTGTAATAACAGTAATCTCGGTTACTATATTTTACTCTATGTCATGGACCAGGATACTGAACAGTGATGAGTTAGTTTAAACACACAAAAGATATATTTTGATCATATATAAAAACTTTGAATAGTCCTCAAAGGAAAATTCAACAAAAATAGAATTTTGGGGAGTTCAAACGAAATATAAGGAAAAGATACATTTAAAAATACTTACATATTTAGCCACATGATGTCGCTGTCCACCACAAGGTCTTTCACTACAAAAGAAACCAAGCTTTCATTACGTACCCAGATGCTGCTTTTCCTCACAGTCTCTGAATACGAGCACGGCAGGATTGTTTAAGAAATGAAGAATAAGGAATTGAAATTATTTTTTAAATATTGGATGGATGCAAGAGAGAGTCAATATTTGGGAAAGGCTTGCGCAATGGCATTTTCCTGGAGAGAGAGTCTAGAAGTCCGGCGTCTATTGCTTTGGCTTCTGTTCCTCACAACCTGGGAGGCTGGGAGCGGCCAGGTCCGCTACTCGGTCCCCGAGGAGGCCAAACACGGCACCTTCGTGGGCCGCATCGCCCAGGACCTGGGGCTGGAGCTGGCCGAGCTGGTGCCCCGCCTGTTCCGCCTGGCGTCCAAGGGCCGCGGGGACCTTCTGGAGGTAAACCTGCAGAATGGCATTCTGTTTGTGAATTCTCGGATCGACCGCGAGGAGCTGTGCGGGCGGAGCGCGGAGTGCAGCCTGCACCTGGAGGTGATCGTGGACAGGCCGCTGCAGGTGTTCCACGTGGAGGTGGAGGTGAGGGACATTAACGACAACCCGCCGGTATTTCCAATGACAGTGAAAAAACTGTTTGTTTACGAATCCCGGCCGCCTGGTTCTCGGGTTCCGCTAGAGGGCGCGTCAGACTCAGATATAGGAGCGAACTCGCAGTTGACCTACAGCCTTAACTCCAACGACTATTTTACCCTGGCTGTTAAAAGAAGTGATGAGGAGATTAAATCTCTCGGACTGGTGTTGAAAAAATTTTTAAATCGCGAGGACACTCCGGAGCATCACTTACTAATAACGGCGGTTGATGGTGGGAAACCGGAGCTCACTGGCACTACTCAGCTGAAAATCACAGTTCTAGATGTGAACGACAATGCCCCAGAGTTTGAAAGGACGGTTTACAAGGTTAGATTATTCGAAAATGCACCAAACGGTACCGTGGTTGTGGTTGTTAACGCCTCTGACTTGGATGAAGGACCAAATAAAGACATTGTATATTCCTTCAATGCAGATATGCCTGCAGATACTTTGTCAAAATTCCACTTAGACCCTGTTAACGGGTACATAAATGTGAAGGGTAATATAGACTTCGAGGACACTAAGTTATATGAGATCCAGGTAGATGCGACAGATAAAGGAATTCCCCCAATGGTAGGTCATTGTACGGTCCTAGTGGAAATTTTGGACACCAATGATAACATACCTGAGTTGGTTATTAAATCATTGTCATTACCTGTATTAGAAGATGCTCCACTGGGCACTGTCATCGCCCTGATCAGCGTGTCCGACCGCGACTCCGGTGTCAACGGGCAGGTGACCTGCAGCCTGACACCCAGTGTCCCCTTCAAGCTGGTGTCCACCTTCAGGAACTACTATTCGCTGGTGCTGGACAGCGCCCTGGACCGCGAGAGCGTGCCGAGCTACGGGGTGGTGGTGACCGCGCGCGACGGGGGCTCGCCTCCGCTGTCGGCCACGGCCAGCGTGTGGGTGGAGGTGGCCGACGTGAACGACAACGCGCCCGCGTTCGCGCAGCCCGAGCACACGGTGTTCGTGAGGGAGAACAACGCGCCCGGCCGCCACATCTGCACGCTGTCGGCGCGCGACCCCGACGCGCAGGAGAACGCGCGGGTGTCCTACTCGCTGGTGGAGCGGCGGGTGGGCGAGCGCGCGCTGTCGAGCTACGTGTCGGTGCACGCGGAGAGCGGCCGGGTGTTCGCGCTGCAGCCGCTGGACCACGAGGAGCTGGAGCTGCTGCAGTTCCAGGTGAGCGCGCGCGACGCGGGCGTGCCGCCTCTGGGCAGCAACGTGACGCTGCAGGTGTTCGTGCTGGACGAGAACGACAACGCGCCCGCGCTGCTGCCGGGCGGCGCGGGCGAGCTGGTGCCGCGCTCGCTGGGCGCGGGCCACGTGGTGGCCAAGGTGCGCGCGGTGGACGCGGACTCGGGCTACAACGCGTGGCTGTCGTACGAGCTGCTGCAGCCGGCGGCGGCGGCGGCGGCGGGCGGCGCGCGCGGCCCGTTCCGCGTGGGGCTGTACACGGGCGAGATCAGCACGACGCGCGCCCTGGACGAGGCGGACGCGCCGCGCCAGCGCCTGCTGGTGCTGGTGAAGGACCACGGCGAGCCGGCGCTCACGGCCACGGCCACGGTGCTGCTGTCGCTGGTGGAGAGCGGGCTGGCGCCCCGCGCGTCGTCGCGCGCGCCCGAGGGCGCGGCGGGCGCGCCGACGGCGCTGCTGGACGTGAACGTGTACCTGATCGTCGCCATCTGCGCCGTGTCCAGCCTGCTGGTGCTGACGCTGCTGCTGTACGTGGCGCTGCGCTGCGCGGCGCCGCCGGGCGAGGGCGAGGGCGCGGGCGCGGCCGGGAAGCCGGCGCTGGTGTGCGCCAGCGCGGTGGGGAGCTGGTCGTGCTCGCAGCAGCGGCGGCAGAGGGTGTGCTCCGGGGAGGGCCCGCCCAAGACCGACCTCATGGCCTTCAGCCCCAGCCTTCCTCCTGGTCCAGTTAATGGGGATAGAGAAGAGCAGCTGGGTGTGGATGTTGATCTTTCCGCCAAAGTAAGTAATTTCTTTATTCTTTCAAAAATGACTTTATTCCTCCACGTTTCTACTCCTTTGGAAACATTTTAATAATTACCCTCTAACAGTCGATTTTTCAAGTAATGGTTTTAAGGTCAAAATATTGGATTTCTTGTGACTAATTTTTTTAATTTAAATTTTATTTTTATATTCTCCATACAATTACAACCCCCTTATTTTGACCCCAATCCCTCCTTTCCCCACCCCCCACCCCCCATAGAGTGTCTCTGGTTCATAGTTGTTTGTTGATTTTGATATTTTCTTTCTTATAATTATTCATTTTCCTGGTCCCTTATTTAAGTTTTCTAGATTCCTGCTATGAGAGAGACCATCTGGTATTTTTCTTTTTCTTTCTGGCTAATTTCGCTGAGCATGATCCCTTCCAGCGCCATCCATGTTGCTGCAAATTGCATGTGTTTATCTTTTTTGAATGCTGAGTAATATTCCATGGTATATATGTACCACATCTTCTTGATCCAGTCATCTATTTTTGGGCATTTGGGTTGTTTCCAAAGCTTAGCTGTTGTAAATAGTGCTGCTATAAACATAGGGGTACAGGTGCTCTTAGGAATTGATGTTTCTGTGTCCTTTGGGTAAATACCTAGGAGTGGAATTGCTGGATCATATGGAAGCTCTATGTTTAGTAGGTCAAGAAATCTCCACACAGCTCTCCATAGTGGTTGGACTAGTTTGCACTCCCACCAACAGTGCAGGAGAGTTCCTTTTTCTCCTTGTGACTAATATTTTTGAACCAAATCAGGAATAAGTAGTTAGATCTACACGTGGTTTTTGTTGTTGTTGAACGGCAGCAGTAGTATTATTTTTACTAAATCTCTGGTTAGAAACTACTATATTTTTCAGGTGAATTTCATTGTTTAGAATATTTGACTCCAATTCTGCTGTGCTAGTCCCCACAATGTTTATCATTTGGATTTCCTACTTAATGTTAGCCCACCATTATTGGCCCATTTTATGAATTCACTTTAAGTAATCACCCCCTTTTTGTTACAGTTTTATCAGTACCTCCTATTTGAATATGATTCATTTTATTTCCTGTGCTCACATTTGGTGATAGTGTACCTTAAACAATTGCTAGTTTTACCAATTGGTTAAAAAATAAGTAGGATAATTATCATACTGGTTTTAAAATTGTCTTTGTTTATCATCAGTTCATCATTTAATCAGTAAGCATTTAATATATCAATAGCATATCAAATTTTAATACTCCTTTTAGTGAATCATTTAGAAAATATTCTTTTTTAGACTTGATCTTGCTATGGATTTTTCTTTTCCACTTGAACAATGTGTTGAGAATAATATTGCATATCCAATTTTAACACTATCATAATAACACTTGTTAAACATTAACCTCTTTTGCATACAGTACTAAGGATGCTATATCTAACAAGTCCAATAAGCCATTGTCATGACTGTTGTCATTCCTCTGAATACCAGCTTGTGTACTGAGTGCTATGTAGTAAGAACAAAACTCCAAATAATTGGCACTAAATAGACTGGCACTAAATAATTGGAGTGAAATATGTTTTAGTCATTCCTCTATTTAGTACTTGATCATTTTCCCTCAAAAATAGTTGGATTCCCATTCAAGCTTCCTTGCCACTGGAATCCAAAGCTTAGACATATTAAAAATAGAGGACAGAAACATATTTCTAAATCATTAGAGATAAAAATGAGAATATCAACCGTGCTCATAGTTAGTGAATGGGTTTCAGTGAATAAAATTAAAAGGAATACTTTCCTACACAAGTTATATATTGTAACTTCCCACGTCCTTATTTAAGCTTCCTTGCTGAAACCTTATTAATACCGGTAACATTGTGGAGGTTAACTTATAAAGTATAGAGATACTCCTCACTTTCCCCACTTTTATTTCCTTTTTTGGCATTATCCTGCATTACCCTCTTATCTGTCAAGAATTAGGCACATCATGTCATGTCCAACCTTAGTTAACTACATATTTTATGAGGTATAATTATCATCATATTTAAATTATGGGGTTGTTCAAAGATCTAGTATTGTAGCTACATCAAATGAATATTGAATTGTTCCCAAATACCCATTTCTATTCTGTAGCATTCCTCATCTGTGCATTTATTTTGCAAAATATAGTAAATGGAAAGGGAGCCCTTTTCAATTTTTCTTAGTATGTTTGACAACTATGATCATTTTCTACACATCTACAGTTTGAGTCCTCAGTGAAACTTTTTAATTCAGAAAAACAATTGAGTGTAGTTCTATATAGAATGAGAACTTAAAGCTATTTTCCAAAATAAGTCCTAGACAACCAGTAAGCAAAAGGATTTGTGATTATAGGAGCAAAGCAAGTTTGAAAATGGCTGCCATCATGTCATTCTAACTTAAGTTTATGTAAAGAAAATATATTGTGCTCTATTACTGGGAATTCTTCAATGACAGTTAAAACTCAGAATGCCTCAGAGATCATCACTGCAATGAACTGAAATTAAAACTAAGCTAAACTCAGATTTTATTTTTTAAAGATTTATTTATTTATTTATTTATTTATGCATACAAGAACTGGGGTACAGGCCAGAGGTATGGGGGGGGTGAGAGGCTTCACCAGAGACAGAGTAGGGAACAGAACAGGCAGACTGACTGAAATACACTGCTGAGGGGGAACAGCAGGTGAATCAGGAGAGATATGCTGCACCATGGTTGCTCCCTGGCCGCCTGGGGATCAAACTCGTGCTGCAGTGGCTGTGGACAGCCTTGTAGGTTGCGTCTTAACCCCTTGCACCACCAGGGAGGCCCTAAACTTAGATTTTAAATATGGAAATTGAAATATATCTTAATTATGGCAATGTCTCAGGAAAACATTTTGTATCTCTAGAAAATTATAGAGATTGCTTATATATCATATCTTCCTGACTAGCTTTTCTATGGTACACCTTAATTTAATGCATTTTATTAGACAATTGAAGAGAACCAAAACATACTGTTAGGTAGATATACAGTAAATACTAGGTAAGTGTTCTGAACTGTTTAACTATCAGGCACAACTATTTTCCTTAAAAGTATACATTTCAGAAAGGGAGGATTAGACATGCATTTCCAAATACCTACAAAAGAGAAAGTAATGTAACAAATGTCCCAGCTGATTAAAGCAGTATATTTAAAGAAGTAAAGTGTATTTAAAGAAATAAAGATGCCTGCCCAATTGGCATAATCACAAGGCCTTCCTTGGTAAAATAAATTTAAATGGTCATAAAATGAGGGAAATTGAAGAATTTGGAAATTATATATTAGGCAAGGGGTGAAATGTATTTGTTTACTGAAAAATGTACTTGGAAGAAGGAAATTGTCCATTTGACTAAAATATTATGGGAAGGTGGGAGAAAATATAAGCTAAGGCATATTAGAACCTGGAGAATAGGTGAGTGTTTATAAATAGTAAGAGTCAAAATAAAACCACCAATCTTGCTCATGGGATATGAATGGATTCCAGTGTATGAAATTATTTGGAACACGTTCCCATACAAGTTATGTCCCACATATACTTATTTGATAAAACTCACTTGCCCCTTCTGTCCTTAGATGATTTAAGGAAGATGGTCTTTCTTTTTTATGTTAAAGTTTGCAAAATTTCCTTTCAGTGGTTTAGATTTGGGATCAGAGGTTCCCTAGAGATTGGTGCTTGGAAGTCTTCAACACTAGACAATTAAATCCATAGATGAAGAGTGTATCATTATTAATAACATCCCACATGCTTGAGAACACAGGAAAAATCTGTTGTGAAATTTCCTGACACTTTATAATTTCATGTTTACAAAATGTGTGTTAAGTACATTGGATTTCTGTAAATACTTAAAACCTGTATGAGAAAAGTTTCCGCTAGGTAAAAGCTGCCACCATTCATCAATCAGTAATCCTAAATGTGAGCTTATTCCCCAAAGGCAGTGAGTATGGAAATAGTTGAAAGAATAATGAAGACTTTGTTTACAGTAGAGTCTGCATTTCCAAAATCGATACTTACGGTTAGGAGCCACATGATGTCGCTCTCGACCATAAAATTAACCTGATGGAAGATAAAAAAAAAAAAAAATCCCCTCTATTCTCATGGTAAAGAAGCTGCATCCACCATCCAGATGCTGGGAAACGCAGAATGCAAAGGAACAGGATTGAATGGTCAGAAGATTTCTTTTGATTTTGAGACAAGATCCCTTAATGAGAACAAAGCACTGCAGGCGTGAGATGGAGTTTTCCAGGGGAAGCCATCAAGAATCCAGGCGTCTGCTGCTCTCACTTCTGCTCCTAGCAGCCTGGGAGGCTGGAAACGGCCAGATCCGCTACTCGGTCCCCGAGGAGGCCAAACACGGCACCTTCGTGGGCCGCATCGCCCAGGACCTGGGGCTGGAGCTGGCCGAGCTGGTGCCCCGCCTGTTCCGCCTGGCGTCCAAGGGCCGCGGGGACCTTCTGGAGGTAAACCTGCAGAATGGCATTCTGTTTGTGAATTCTCGGATCGACCGCGAGGAGCTGTGCGGGCGGAGCGCGGAGTGCAGCCTGCACCTGGAGGTGATCGTGGACAGGCCGCTGCAGGTGTTCCACGTGGAGGTGGAGGTGAGGGACATTAACGACAATCCCCCTGTGTTCCCAGCAACACAAAAGAATCTGTTTATGGCCGAATCCAGGCCGCTTGACTCTCGGTTTCCACTAGAGGGCGCGTCGGATGCAGATATTGGGGAGAACGCTCAGCTCACTTACAGACTGAGTCCCAATGATTATTTCTCACTGGAAAAACCGTCAGAGGACAAATGGGCTAAGCGTCTTGGGCTTGTACTAAGGAAACCTTTAGACAGGGAAGAGTCTCTGGAACTTCATTTAACTCTCACGGCCACCGATGGAGGCAAACCCGAGCTGACTGGCACCGTTCAGTTACTTGTGGAAGTGCTGGACGCCAATGACAATGCCCCGGTTTTCGACAAAGCGCTCTATACAGTGAAACTGCCAGAAAATGCACCTAACGGAACGTTGGTCATTAAACTAAACGCCTCAGATTTAGATGAGGGCGCGAATGGGGACATTATTTATTCATTTTCGACTGATATTTCACCCACTGTGAAATCCAGGTTCCATGTTGATCCAAATACTGGAGAAATTATGGTAAAGGGATATATCGATTTTGAAGAAAGCAAATCCTATGAAATTCTTGTAGAGGGTATTGACAAGGGACAGCTTCCACTGTCTGGCCATTGTACAGTTGTGGTAGAAGTTGAAGATACTAATGATAATATGCCAGTGATGGAATTCAAGTCCCTGTCCCTCCCAATTAGAGAGGACGCTCCACTGGGCACTGTCATCGCCCTGATCAGCGTGTCCGACAGCGACTCCGGTGTCAACGGGAAGGTGACCTGCAGCCTGACGCCCCATGTCCCCTTCAGGCTGGTGTCCACCTTCAAGAACTACTATTCGCTGGTGCTGGACAGCGCCCTGGACCGCGAGAGCGTGCCGAGCTACGGGGTGGTGGTGACCGCGCGCGACGGGGGCTCGCCTCCGCTGTCGGCCACGGCCAGCGTGTGGGTGGAGGTGGCCGACGTGAACGACAACGCGCCCGCGTTCGCGCAGCCCGAGCACATGGTGTTCGTGAGGGAGAACAACGCGCCCGGCCGCCACATCTGCACGCTGTCGGCGCGCGACCCCGACGCGCAGGAGAACGCGCGGGTGTCCTACTCGCTGGTGGAGCGGCGGGTGGGCGAGCGCGCGCTGTCGAGCTACGTGTCGGTGCACGCGGAGAGCGGCCGGGTGTTCGCGCTGCAGCCGCTGGACCACGAGGAGCTGGAGCTGCTGCAGTTCCAGGTGAGCGCGCGCGACGCGGGCGTGCCGCCTCTGGGCAGCAACGTGACGCTGCAGGTGTTCGTGCTGGACGAGAACGACAACGCGCCCGCGCTGCTGCCTGGCGGCGCGGGCGAGCTGGTGCCGCGCTCGCTGGGCGCGGGCCACGTGGTGGCCAAGGTGCGCGCGGTGGACGCGGACTCGGGCTACAACGCGTGGCTGTCGTACGAGCTGCTGCAGCCGGCGGCGGCGGCGGCGGGCGGCGCGCGCGGCCCGTTCCGCGTGGGGCTGTACACGGGCGAGATCAGCACGACGCGCGCCCTGGACGAGGCGGACGCGCCGCGCCAGCGCCTGCTGGTGCTGGTGAAGGACCACGGCGAGCCGGCGCTCACGGCCACGGCCACGGTGCTGCTGTCGCTGGTGGAGAGCGGGCTGGCGCCCCGCGCGTCGTCGCGCGCGCCCGTGGGCGCGGCGGGCGCGCCGACAGCGCTGCTGGACGTGAACGTGTACCTGATCGTCGCCATCTGCGCCGTGTCCAGCCTGCTGGTGCTGACGCTGCTGCTGTACGTGGCGCTGCGCTGCGCGGCGCCGCCGGGCGAGGGCGAGGGCGCGGGCGCGGCCGGGAAGCCGGCGCTGGTGTGCGCCAGCGCGGTGGGGAGCTGGTCGTGCTCGCAGCAGCGGCGGCAGAGGGTGTGCTCCGGGGAGGGCCCGCCCAAGACCGACCTCATGGCCTTCAGCCCCAGTGTACCTGACTCTCGGGACAGAGAGAATCAAGAGTCATCTAGTGGGGATTCCCTTTTAAAGGTGAGTTTATTAATATCATTTGCTTAATCTGAAGTTAGTCTGCTTTTATTATATCAACTTCTTTTTTTTAAGATTTATTTATGCATACAAGCACTGGGGTAGAGTGTGGTGGCCAGAGTGTGGTGGGTGAGAGGATTCACCCGAGACAGAGAGGGTAACAGAACAGGCAGACTGACTGAAATTCAGTGCTGAGGGGAGCAGCGGAGAGTCAGGAGTGGTCTGCTGTGCCATGTGGGTAGCTCCCTGACTGGGGAATGGAAATTCCTGCTGCAGTGGCTGAGGATAAGCTTCATATGTTCCCTCTTAACCCCTTGTGCCACCAAGGAGGCCCTCAACTTCTTTTTTTTTAAAGATTTATTTATTCATACAAGAGTTGGGGTGTAGGCCAGAGGTGTGTGTGTTGGGGGGGAGGGGTGAGAGAATTCACCAGAGACAGAGTGGCGAGCAGAACTTGTGGATTGACTGAAATACACTGCTAAACTGATAGGGGGTGAGACAGGAGAGGTGTGCTGTGCCATGTGGGTTAACTTCCTGTCCTGGGATGGAACTCATGCTGCAGTGGCTTGGGATGGCTTCCCATTGCTAACACTTAACCCCTTGCACCACCAGAGAGGCTCTATATCAACTTCTTAGCTATTTGTTATTTCATTTTTTAAAGATTTATTTATTTTTGCATAGAGCTGGGGTACAGGCCAGAGGTGTGTGGTTGGGGGTGCGGATTAACCAGAGAGAGAGTGGGGAACAGAACATGTGGATTGACTGAAATATTTTTTATTTAAAATTTTTTTTTATTCATACAAGAACTGGGGTATAGGCCAGAGGTGTAGGGGGTGGTGGTGAAAGGATTCACCAGAAACAGAATGGGGAGCAGAACAGGCAGGTCTACTGAATGAAATACACTGCTGAGAGGAGAGGCAGCCTGGACAGGAGAGGTCTGCTATGCCACCATGTGTCTGCTCTCTGGCTAGTAAAGGAACTTAGGCTGCAGTGGCTGGTGATAGGTTAATAGCGCTGAGACTTTAACCCTTGCACCATCAGTGAGGCCCCTTAATTAAAATTTTTTTCAGAATCTAAATCTGAGAATTAAAATTCTTTACTACTTACCCATTTAAATTCTTTTAAACTATAGGAAACCCAAGGCAATATTATTTTAAAATTTTATTCTTATTTGCCTGTTTATATAACTAGTAATATATATTTTGTGGTTGCCCTCTCCCTCAATTTTCAGTAGTAATGCACTTTTTAGAAATAATTTGTACTATTTGCCCATAATATATTGAAAAGTGCTGTCAGAATGATTTACATCAATCAATTATTTAAAGTGAAAAGTTCTGTTACATCTATTCCAGAAGCCATTCAAATCCATTTTCCAAATTACTTTTCCTTTTCTCTTCCCCAAATGTAACCACAATTTTCACTCTATAATTGTTATCAGTTAAGATCTGTTTCTTAAACTTTACTTAAATGGAATTACACTAAATACGCTATGTTCATTCATGCACTTGTAGTTTGCGATGTATATCATTCATCATTCTATGGGATATCCATATTGGTATATGTAGTTGGAGTTCATTCATTTTCTAGTAGTTTATTCTGTGGATATGTTATAAAGTATTTATTCCACATGATATTGCATTGTTTTTCCTTTTGTCTAATCCAAACAATGCTTTCATTAATAATAGTTTAAATTTTCAGTGTCTGTGTAAATTCATACCTCTATTTTTTAAGTGTGAGCAAGATTGGTAGAACATAGCATATTTATATTATCTTTATCTTTAATAGGTAATGATAGTTTCCTTAATGCTATTATCTGTTCACCCTGGTGCTACCACTGTTTTAGAGTTCTTTTTTTTTTTTAAGATTTATTTATTTTTATACAAGATGAGAGGATTCACCAGAGACAGAGCAGGGAACAGAACAGGCAGACTGACAAAATACACTGCTGAGGGGAGCAGCTTGCTAGACAGGAGAGATCTGCTCAGCCATGTGGGACTCTCACTGGCCAGCTGGGATCGAACCGGTGCTGCAGAGGCTGCGGACAGCTTCACAGTGCGGCGCTTAACCACCTGCGCCACCAGGGAGGCCCTGTTTTAGAGTTGTTACTGCTCCATGTCATCTGCAAAATTTTCCATTGCCAGATTATGTACATGGTTGCCAGTTTGCTGGATGTATTTTTTATTTTCAGTAATTTTGACTTTATTACATGTTTTCTGAATTATGAATGAGGTTGATCATCTTTATACATTGTTATTGGCTATTTTTATATCCTATTTTATGCAGTGGTTGTTTACATCTCCTACCTAATTTTCTATTGCTTTCAAAATTTCTTACAATCTGTACATAACCTTTTTTCCTGTTTTGCCATCTTCCACTACACTGCTTGTCTTTTCATTCATGTTTTGTACAGTTAAACACTCATTTATTTGCCTTTTGGTCAACAGACATTTAAAATGTTAGTTGAGATCAATTTATCAATCTTTTCTTTTTAATTCTATGTCATAAAGATAATTTCTTATGGTATATTTGGTTTCATTTTTCACATTAGATGTACAATCTACTTAGATTTTTTTCTCGCTTGTTGTGATATGGGAACAAAGATTAATTTTCCCCAAGGACATGCTACTGAACCTAGATCAGTTCTCAAGAAATGAGTTCTTTTTAAAAAAATTTTTTCCAACATCTACATATAGGCTGTTTTTTTTTTTTTTTAAAGATTTGTTTATTTATACAAGAACTGGGGTACAGTCAGAGGTGTGGGAGGGTGAGAGAATTCACCAGAGACAGAGCAGGGAGCAGAACAAGCAGACAGACTGAAGACACTGCTGAGGGGAGGAGCGCGAGAGGCAGGAGAGGTCTGCTGTACCCTGTGGGTTTCTCCTTGGCCTGGGGAAGGGATTGAACTCATCTGTAGTGGATGGCGATAGCTTGATAGCACTGTCTTTAACCCCTGCACCACCAGGGAGGCCCTGCTGTAGTTTTTTTTAATTCTGAAACTTTCCCCCTTGTAGTCCTCCTTTTCTGTCTTTATCTGGATATTTTATTTTTCTCTCTTCCTCATACTCCCCCATTCTAATTTTTAGTTTCATTTAAGTTAATAAGTATAAAGTAGAATAAGGATTTTGTATTTATTTTAAAAAGCTGCCTTTCTTCCCACCACTGAATCATAAGAACCAAGCTTATTACAGTTTATTATTCATTAATTATAGTAATTAAGGGAGAATTTTTTTATCCTGGATACTGGTTTATGCTGTAAGAATCTTCACCCTTGCTGTTCCCACTCATTTGACCTAATATTTTAAAATTGAATATGACTTAAGAGATTATCATTTGGGCCTCCCCGGTGGCGCAGCGGTTGAGCGCTGGGTTGCGAAGCTGCCCGCGGCCTCTGTGGCACCGGTTCGATCCCCGGCTGCTCCCCGGCCACCAGAGGAGGGTCCCACATGGCGCGCAGACCTCTCCTGCCGCCCGCTGCTCCCCTCAGCAGTGTACCTTGGTCCTTCTGCCTGCTCTGCTCCCCGCTCTGGCTCTGGTGAATTCTCTCACCCTCCTGCGCTTCTGACTGTACCCAGTGCTTGTATAAATAAATAAATAAATCTTTAAAAAAATAAATAAAAACAATATAAACTAAAACATGTGAAGACAGGTCAAATGTCAAAAACTTTGTTTTCTCTTAGAATATCTTACATGAAAGAAAGTTATAAACTGAAAGAAACCTGTGAGACTGTTCATAGCATTTTCTTCATTGGGTATAAATATATCTTGAAAATATTTTCTAAATTTCTGTGCATACATCGTTAATACCAAAATATCAGTTTGGTTTTTAAACACTTAATATTTACTACAAAAATAAATTTAGTTATAGTATAGTCTTAAAATGTCACATCAATCATGTTTCTACAATAGAAGGTGAACCAACATTAAATGATTATATTGTAACACATGATTTATCATCATTTTTTAATTTCCTTTTTACCACTGCATATTAAAATATTTATACATTATCATTATCTGTAACTAATAGGTAAGTAGTCTTGAAAGTTGATTAATGTTTAAATTCTTTAGCATTTGGATGATGTGAATGCTAGTGGAAATTCCTATTAGTAGAGTTGGTAAGAATCTTTAAGATCAACATTAAATACTGCAAAGAAGGTGCGTCTGACATGGATATCAGAGGAATGCAAATTGGTTTTATGAGTAACAGAGGTAGTATTGAAACATCCCATCAAAATAAGAGGAAAAACTCAGGAATTGTAGTATGAAGTATATAAATGTGGAAACAAATGAAAAACTAAAACTTTTAATGTCAGTCGGGGACTATATAAAGTCTCTCCCTAAGGAGAATAGACTAATACAAATCACTGTAGTAAAAATTGGGGTGTTAAAACTCTAACAATAGCGATTTTGCAATACCTTATGCAAGTTGATATATTTCATTTAAAATTTAGTGATATATGTTGGTATAATGGTTGGAGAGAAAGAGAATAAAGAATACACACATCATTGAAACTGGGAAATATTTAACCAAAGTAAGGTAAGTAAAGCATAACAAAGTAGAAACTTACCCTTTCATCCACATGATGGCGCTGGAAACCGAAACTTTGTATTTTTTTTTTTTTTTTTTAACAACAAAGGAATCCAGGGTATTTTCCTTAGACAGAAAAACGGTCACTCCATATTTTACTCCGCTGCTGAAGCTGAAAAGGTGAGCAATAACCAGTTCAGCAAACTGGGAATTAAATTTCCCAAAACTATTTTGTGACTGTGCAATAGACGTTTGAAAATTGGAACGATTTTGCAATGGTATATTCCCAGAGAAGAAATACAGGATCCCGGCGTCTGCTGCTCTCGCTTCTGCTCCTCACAACCTGGGAGGCTGGCAGCGGCCAGGTCCACTACTCCGTCACTGAAGAGGCCAAACACGGCACCTTCGTGGGCCGCATCGCCCAGGACCTGGGGCTGGAGCTGGCCGAGCTGGTGCCCCGCCTGTTCCGCCTGGCGTCCAAGGGCCGCCGGGACCTTCTGGAGGTAAACCTGCAGAATGGCATTCTGTTTGTGAATTCTCGGATCGACCGCGAGGAGCTGTGCGGGCGGAGCGCGGAGTGCAGCCTGCACCTGGAGGTGATCGTGGACAGGCCGCTGCAGGTGTTCCACGTGGAGGTGGAGGTGAGGGACATTAACGACAATGCGCCTAGGTTCTTCAGACAGGAACAGAGATTATTTATCTTGGAGTCAAGAATAGCGGATTCCCGGTTTCCGCTAGAGGGCGCATCTGACATGGATATCGGAGCAAATGCAGAATTGAGATATAAATTAAGTCCTAGTGAATACTTTGACTTGGATGTTAGAGCAAACGAAGACGAAACAAATTTTTTAGAGCTGGTTTTGAAGAAGCCAGTAGATAGAGAAGAAACCCAAGAACATAGTTTAATGCTGATTGCAACTGATGGAGGAAAACCAGAACTGACAGGTACAGTTCAATTGTTGATTACTGTATTAGATGCAAATGATAATGCACCGGAATTCGACAAATCAATTTATAATGTCAGATTAATGGAAAATGCACCAAATGGAACATTAGTTATTAAACTGAACGCCTCAGATGCAGATGAGGGTATTAATAAGGATATAGTATACCTCTTCAGTAATCTTGTTCTAGATAATGTAAAATCTAAGTTTACAATAAATTCTAATAGTGGGGAAATAAGAGTTAAGGGAAAACTGGATTACGAAGAGTGTAAATTATACGAAATTAATATTGATGCTGTAGACAAAAGTACATTCCCTTTAACTGGACACTGCAAAGTAATAGTGAAAATCCTGGATGAGAATGATAATACCCCAGAGATGGTCATAACCTCCCTATCTCTGCCTGTCCAAGAGAACTCTCCGCTGGGCACTGTCATCGCACTGATCAGTCTGTCTGATCGAGATTCAGGTGCCAATGGGCAAGTGAACTGCTCTCTGACACCCAACGTTCCTTTCAAACTGGTGTCCACCTTCAAGAACTACTATTCGCTGGTGCTGGACAGCGCCCTGGACCGCGAGAGCGTGCCGAGCTACAGGGTGGTGGTGACCGCGCGCGACGGGGGCTCGCCTCCGCTGTCGGCCACGGCCAGCGTGTGGGTGGAGGTGGCCGACGTGAACGACAACGCGCCCGCGTTCGCGCAGCCCGAGCACACGGTGTTCGTGAGGGAGAACAACGCGCCCGGCCGCCACATCTGCACGCTGTCGGCGCGCGACCCCGACGCGCAGGAGAACGCGCGGGTGTCCTACTCGCTGGTGGAGCGGCGGGTGGGCGAGCGCGCGCTGTCGAGCTACGTGTCGGTGCACGCGGAGAGCGGCCGGGTGTTCGCGCTGCAGCCGCTGGACCACGAGGAGCTGGAGCTGCTGCAGTTCCAGGTGAGCGCGCGCGACGCGGGCGTGCCGCCTCTGGGCAGCAACGTGACGCTGCAGGTGTTCGTGCTGGACGAGAACGACAACGCGCCCGCGCTGCTGCCGGGCGGCGCGGGCGAGCTGGTGCCGCGCTCGCTGGGCGCGGGCCACGTGGTGGCCAAGGTGCGCGCGGTGGACGCGGACTCGGGCTACAACGCGTGGCTGTCGTACGAGCTGCTGCAGCCGGCGGCGGCGGCGGGCGGCGCGCGCGGCCCGTTCCGCGTGGGGCTGTACACGGGCGAGATCAGCACGACGCGCGCCCTGGACGAGGCGGACGCGCCGCGCCAGCGCCTGCTGGTGCTGGTGAAGGACCACGGCGAGCCGGCGCTCACGGCCACGGCCACGGTGCTGCTGTCGCTGGTGGAGAGCGGGCTGGCGCCCCGCGCGTCGTCGCGCGCGCCCGAGGGCGCGGCGGGCGCGCCGACGGCGCTGCTGGACGTGAACGTGTACCTGATCGTCGCCATCTGCGCCGTGTCCAGCCTGCTGGTGCTGACGCTGCTGCTGTACGTGGCGCTGCGCTGCGCGGCGCCGCCGGGCGAGGGCGAGGGCGCGGGCGCGGCCGGGAAGCCGGCGCTGGTGTGCGCCAGCGCGGTGGGGAGCTGGTCGTGCTCGCAGCAGCGGCGGCAGAGGGTGTGCTCCGGGGAGGGTCCGCCCAAGACCGACCTCATGGCCTTCAGCCCCAGCCTTCCTCCGTGTCCTGGAGTGACGAATATGGGCGAGCATCAAGATTTAAATGATGCTCATTGTGTCAAAGTAAGTCTGAATTTTCGTAACAGTTATTTGAAACCACTTCAATTCTCTGTATTATGATTTTGCTATTCACCATATCTTTATTTGAAGGCATTGACAGTCCTGTTAAGTGTTGTGAATCTTTTTTAAAAGATTTTATTTATTTATGCATAGAATAATTAGGGTATAGGCCAGAGGCGGGGGGTCGGGGCTGAGAGATGGAGTGGGGAGCAGAACAGCTTCATCTACTGAAATACACTGCTGAGGGGACAGCAGGTGAGACAGGAGAGGTCTTCTGCCCCTTGTGGGTCAGCTCCCTGTGGGGGATGAACTCTTGCTGAGGTCGCTGACTATAGCTTGATAATGCTGAGACTTTAACCCCTTAACCACCAGGGAGGGCCCAAGTGTTGTGAATCTTGAAGCCATACTCCCTTACCTAAATTCAACTCCTACCAATTTTGTTTTGTGCAACATTTGATAATTGTTTGATCTCTGGGTTTAACAGTATCCATCTCTAAAGTCTGGGTGATAAACAGTGTACCTGTCATAGTGAATTATAAGTATTTAGTACATTGATACTTGTAAGGTATTGATACTTATAAATAGTATTAGCTAAATGGTAAGTGCCTGATAAAATTTGTTGTTGGCTTAAATAAATCAAGGAAAGCAAAATTAAATCAGTCTATTTATGAATCAACTCACTCTATTCATGACTCAAACCTTAGAAGAGCCTCCATGTAGCTCTGGGAAAGGTGCCCAAATTCTGAGCTTATCAATGTGGATTACAATGTTTGAAACACCGAAGCATTTCAAGGATTTCTACAAAGAAAATCTGCCATGTACTACATTGAAAGACATCTTTTATTATATATATTTTTAAAGATTTATTTTTATTTGAGCATACAAGAACTGGGGCATAGGCCAGAGGTGCAGGGAAGTGAGAGGATTCACCAGAGACAGCGTGTGGAGCTGAATGTGTGGATATACTGAAGTACACTGCTTAGGCAAGCAGCAGGCAAGACAGGAGGGGTCTGCTGCACCTTGTGGGTCACTTCCCTGGCTGGAGATCCAACTCATACTGCAGTGGCTGCAGATAGCTTCATAGTGCTGATGCTTAACCAAATCTTGTGACACCAGGGAGGCCCTAATTTTCCATTCTTGAAATGGCAGAAAGTATTAAGATTGTTTCCCTGGGTTTTAAAAATAAGCACACAAGTAAACACATACTTAAGATTGACAAAATAGGCTATTGCTATAATAATCAATAAAGAGGGGCTTCCCTCATGGCACAAGGGGTTAAGACACAACCCATGAAGCTGTCCTCAGCCTCTGCAGCACCAGTTCGATCCCTGGCTGGCCAGAGAGCAACCCACATGGTGCAGCAGACCTCTCCTGACTCGCCCGCTGCTCCCCTTAGCAGTGTACTTCAGTCAATCTGCCTGTTCTGTTCCCCACTCTGTCTCTGGTGAATCCTCTCACCCCCCCGCATTTCTGCCTGTACCCCAGCTCTTGTATGCATAGCTAAATAAATCTTTTTAAAAATCAATAAAGATTATACTTTATATAGTAATGTTGAACAACTTAAAATCAACCTGTTCTCTTAGGGAACAGAGGAGAGCCATGGCCATCACTCTTGAGTAAATATTTTGAAAGTTTTTGGGAGGGTCTTTAAGACCATGACTCTGGGCCCAGAATCACTAAATTAACAAGATTTCAGGAAGTCCACAGAAAAATAAAGATATGTGTTGTAGCTAATTATCACCATCTTAGCAGGTAGAATAATTTAAGAGGTGTAAGAAATGTAATCATTGATTCAAATTGGAAAACAATCTCCTGCCCATCTTCCTTGTTGAAGGAGCCCTTCCAGGGTTATAATGGTTTTGATGGTTTCTTAAAGGATCAGGTTTCTCTGGGAGAACATTAATAGTAGATATTGTTCCAAACAAAAGAACTTAAGTAAATAGAAAATGCCCAAAGTGTATGGAAAGAGGGAATGTTTCACTGTGGTCAAAACATTTGCTTCCCATAGGAAAGAATATGAGATAAGGTAAGAAAAGTGCTGTGAAAAAATCTCGTAGATGACTCTAAGTACTCAACTAAGAAGTATTTTCTCACCTCACAAGTCATTTGAAAACTATTAAAAGTATAAAGCAATAGGAAAATGACTGCCAGAAAAAGAGAAGTTCAAATGAAGGTTGGGATGGACAAGATGATACATTCAGAAACTAATGCAATTGTTTGGGAGTAACAGCAATATTTAAAACTCCTTTAGGCAAATACCAAACTCGGAAAGTATTAGAACACAGATGCAGTTATTTTACCTGCAGTTGGGAATATAGGACTAACTCAAAGAAGACAACTTGCTGTCTTGTCTAGATTAAAAAAGGTAAAATTCTTCCAGCTGAGTTAAAGGACTGGTCCAAGTGTGACAGATGAGCAATAATAATTATCTGATGAGATATACTTATAAAATACATAGTCTAAGGATGCAAAAGAATATATAGATACAAGAACAATGAATTTCTGGAATGAAATATATAATTTAGGATGGAAAGAGATATTCAGACTACTTTTCCCCAAATTCACTTAATACAAATTCTTCCTCTTCAGAGATCCTAAAAATCTTCTATTATTGTGTTTTATTAAGAAAGACATCTATGCAAGTTGCTTGTATTCCTTATTTTACCAATTCTAGGTTTTCCTTCCATTTGTATATTCTTGAGAGACTGGACCCTAGAGCGTCCAGGAATTATCTTAAAGGGGAAACTGAATCTAACAATATGGGATTTCCAGAATTCTAGTACAAAGGATTTTTAACTTAGTGTTGTTAATATGACTTGCTTTGTTATCATTTAGATTTTTATCTTTATTTTAAAGTTTTGTGGGAAAATGTATTTTCAATGCAACCACAATTATGGTCACAACTAAAAATTCAGAAATTAAGTCCTCAAAGAATACCTTTAGCAGGTGTGAGAAATATTATCTTACAGTTTAACAAAAAGAGGGGAAAATCTCAGAGGTTGGAATAAAACCATCACTTATCAATATAATCTTGAATTCGTACTTACTTTTTGGGCCACATGATGTCGCTCTTTATCGCGAAATCCTCTCATATTCAACAAAACCGAGTCATCTGTTGTCACTTGGAAAGCCAGCACACTTTCATTATCTGGATGCCGAACAATGGCGAGCTCATGAGGATGGTAAAGAAAGAATAAGAAGATTCTTCTAAATCTGGAGCAAGTTATGCTGATTAGAATTAAAAAATCAATTACTAGCAATGTTGTACTCGAGTCCAGGCGACCCAGGAGACCGGAATCTACTGCTGTTTATTATCATTATCGCTGCCTGGGAGGTTGGCACCGGTCAAGTCCACTACTCGGTCCCCGAGGAGGCCAAACACGGCACCTTCGTGGGCCGCATCGCGCAGGACCTGGGGCTGGAGCTGGCCGAGCTGGTGCCCCGCCTGTTCCGCCTGGCGTCCAAGGGCCGCGGGGACCTTCTGGAGGTAAACCTGCAGAATGGCATTCTGTTTGTGAATTCTCGGATCGACCGCGAGGAGCTGTGCGGGCGGAGCGCGGAGTGCAGCCTGCACCTGGAGGTGATCGTGGACAGGCCGCTGCAGGTGTTCCACGTGGAGGTGGAGGTGAGGGACATTAACGACAATCCCCCTGTGTTCCCAGCAACACAAAAGAATCTGTTTATGGCCGAATCCAGGCCGCTTGACTCTCGGTTTCCACTAGAGGGCGCGTCGGATGCAGATATTGGGGAGAACGCTCAGCTCACTTACAGACTGAGTCCCAGTGATTATTTCACGCTGGAGGTACCAACCAACCACGAACTGGTAAAACCTCTCGGACTTCTCTTAAGGAAACCTTTAGACAGGGAAGAGACTCCGGAACTTCGTTTAACTCTCACGGCCACCGATGGAGGCAAACCCGAGCTGACTGGCACCGTTCAGTTACTTGTGGAAGTGCTGGACGCCAATGACAATGCCCCGGTTTTCGACAAAGCGCTCTATACAGTGAAACTGCCAGAAAATGCACCTAACGGAACGTTGGTCATTAAACTAAACGCCTCAGATTTAGACGAAGGCTTGAATGGGGATATTATTTACTCATTCTCTAGTGACGTTTCTTCAGATATAAAATCTAAGTTCTACATAGACCCCATAAATGGAGGAATTACAGCGATAGGACTAATCGATTTTGAAGAAAGTAAAGCATACAAAATACGAGTGGAGGCGATTGATAAAGGCTCCCTACCACTGGCTGGTCACTGTACAGTTCTTGTGGAAGTTCTGGATGCTAATGACAATGCTCCAGAGTTGACTGTTACTTCCCTGTCTCTCCCTATCTCAGAGGATGCTCAACCTGGTACAGTCATCACATTGATTAATGTGTTTGACCGAGATTCTGGAGCTGATGGGCAGGTGACCTGCTCTTTAACACCCAATGTCCCCTTCAAGCTGGTGTCCACCTTCAAGAACTACTATTCGCTGGTGCTGGACAGCGCCCTGGACCGCGAGAGCGTGCCGAGCTACGGGGTGGTGGTGACCGCGCGCGACGGGGGCTCGCCTCCGCTGTCGGCCACGGCCAGCGTGTGGGTGGAGGTGGCCGACGTGAACGACAACGCGCCCGCGTTCGCGCAGCCCGAGCACACGGTGTTCGTGAGGGAGAACAACGCGCCCGGCCGCCACATCTGCACGCTGTCGGCGCGCGACCCCGACGCGCAGGAGAACGCGCGGGTGTCCTACTCGCTGGTGGAGCGGCGGGTGGGCGAGCGCGCGCTGTCGAGCTACGTGTCGGTGCACGCGGAGAGCGGCCGGGTGTTCGCGCTGCAGCCGCTGGACCACGAGGAGCTGGAGCTGCTGCAGTTCCAGGTGAGCGCGCGCGACGCGGGCGTGCCGCCTCTGGGCAGCAACGTGACGCTGCAGGTGTTCGTGCTGGACGAGAACGACAACGCGCCCGCGCTGCTGCCGGGCGGCGCGGGCGAGCTGGTGCCGCGCTCGCTGGGCGCGGGCCACGTGGTGGCCAAGGTGCGCGCGGTGGACGCGGACTCGGGCTACAACGCGTGGCTGTCGTACGAGCTGCTGCAGCCGGCGGCGGCGGCGGCGGGCGGCGCGCGCGGCCCGTTCCGCGTGGGGCTGTACACGGGCGAGATCAGCACGACGCGCGCCCTGGACGAGGCGGACGCGCCGCGCCAGCGCCTGCTGGTGCTGGTGAAGGACCACGGCGAGCCGGCGCTCACGGCCACGGCCACGGTGCTGCTGTCGCTGGTGGAGAGCGGGCTGGCGCCCCGCGCGTCGTCGCGCGCGCCCGAGGGCGCGGCGGGCGCGCCGACGGCGCTGCTGGACGTGAACGTGTACCTGATCGTCGCCATCTGCGCCGTGTCCAGCCTGCTGGTGCTGACGCTGCTGCTGTACGTGGCGCTGCGCTGCGCGGCGCCGCCGGGCGAGGGCGCGGGCGCGGGCGCGGGCGCGGCCGGGAAGCCGGCGCTGGTGTGCGCCAGCGCGGTGGGGAGCTGGTCGTGCTCGCAGCAGCGGCGGCAGAGGGTGTGCTCCGGGGAGGGCCCGCCCAAGACCGACCTCATGGCCTTCAGCCCTTGTCAACCTCAAGGACCCATATCAGCAGACAAGGTGAGTTTAAAATAATATTATTTCAACAATTAGAAAATTACCATCATTTAGGTTTTCTATTTATCTTACACTTTTTTATTTTAGTTGCTATCTTTATAATCAATCATCATTTTTGTTTAATCACTCTATTTCATTACCATAAATTACTCTATATGTGGTGTTTTGATTTTACAAGGTCCAATATTGTAGACTAATATTGATGGTTTGTAGTAGTTACTTCTACATTTGTATGAAGTTATTACTTAGTGACATTTTTACCTTACTCTTAGCAGTTTTAGTTCACATGTTCATGAAGAATTTATCCTGTGATATAAATATATAGTTTCAGTGACAGTTCAGTAGTATTTTAATTATGTTCCTTGCTTGTGTACTCATATATATTCACATTTAAAAATTCAAGGAGTTAAATATAGTATATATAGAAAAGTTTCACTCTCACCTTCAACCCTAACTATTCATTTAAAACCTTTTGAATTCCTGAAGCATGTTCAATTTCTTTAGCTTCCTCCAGATTTTATGTGTATGTATGAGACCTTTCTGAAAAAGCAAATGATTGCCCTGAAAGTAGTCTTCTGCACTCTGCGTATTTCCATTTTAAGTTACATATTGGTTTTCATACCATATTATTTCCTAAAAGATTTATTAGTGTTTTTGGGTTTTCTTATATTTTCATAGCTGCATCTTGATTTCCTGTATGGATTTATTTATAGTTATGATTTATTCATCTAGTTGTTTTAACTTCACTAGGTCAATAACTAAATTATACTAAGCTAAGTTATTTAATTTACAAAAACCCAAAAATTTGATAGTTAGAAATTGTCAGCTCTCACAACTAGTGAATTTTTAGCTTGCTGTGGGAAGTTAAATTAGGACATGTGCCTGCTGTTTTCAATGTACTTTCAAGTAATGGTATAGGTATGAAAACTAAAAAAATTGTTCCATATTCAATAGAATTTCTTACCATTGTCCAGTAAATTTGTAGCCATCATAATTTATTGTTCTCCTTGAAAGAATATTGAATTTTGTAGGAAAATATGACTATTTTAGCTTTTGATGTTGCAAAGTGTTAATCCTCTTTTTATTGTTCCACCTATTTTTCTTTTACTCTCACATACATATATTTTAAAATCACTTTTTCATCCCTTGTTAAGAAATTTTAATATTAATTCTTTCTTTCTTTTTTTTTGGTGCAGAGATGTTGAGGTGTAGGCCAGACATGCAGGGTAGGAGTGGTGTGAGAGAATTCACCAGAGATAGTGGGGAGCAGAATAGGCAGATCTACTGAAATACACTGCTGAGAGGAGCAGTGGGTGTGACAGGAGAGGTCTGCTGAGCCATATGTGGGTTAGGTCCCTGGAGAGGGATGAAACCCAGGCTGGATGGTGATAGCACTAAGACTTAACCTCTAGGTCACCAGGGAGGCCTTGTTATCTATTTAATTTTTTGAAGGACTACAACTTGAGAAGGGATTCAGTACTTTAATCTTTATTCATCAATTATCACTACTTTTAAAACAGGTAAATAATTTTTTAAAAATCATACTCTTATTTATATCATGGTTAGAGAACATTTTTGGTAAAAGTTCTAGAGCTAAGGAGTGATGCTCTTTTCTTTACACAATTATTCTCATTATTTAGAATAAACTACAGAACTGGACTGAGTAAATTTGGAGCACAAGTGGAAGTTGTTTTACAGAAAATACCTCTTCTTATTGCTTGCTTTTCTGTAAGAATCTGCAACATATTTGTTTTTTCTTAGTTGTAGCTAGTGAAAATTTTACTGTGGTGATGTTATTCATATTCTCATACATCTGGGTTTCTAGGAACTTGAGTAAAGCCCATAGTAATGGCTTACTTTAATTTTAAAAATTGTAACTTCAATTACAGTAAGTTTTTGAAAACTCTAAACACCCAAGAAAACCATCAGTGCATAGGGTGCTGGTTTACATATCTTTCATGAAGACGTTTCTGAAGTCTATGAGTGTAAGAATCAATTGTTCCAAAATAACTGGAAGGGCAATGATTAGTGCCTCTAGAGAGATTCCAATTAAATATATTAAGACATATCATTAAATAAATTTTTAAAAAATCATTATCACCTGTGAAATTTCTACAAAATTTCAAGTATGCCAGAATCTTGGGTGAGTGAGAAGGACGGTCACATGTTCCTTGAAAAGCTTTCCCCCTTCACAATTGCCACTATAGCCATTCAAAGGGGGCTTAATCACCAACTATTGAGCTATTTCTGATAAACGCATAGAGAAAAAAATTTTGAGGCACTCTTTGAGGGGTTAATTGTATTTTGAGAGATAAATATGGGGAGAAGAAACCAATTGAACAAAGAGCTTGTTGAGGAAAACATGATCATTGGAAAATGGAGGAAACACTGAAAGGCTGGTTTATGATCTCATACTGTCTGTTTCTGATTGTGAGTCTATTGTCTTGGCACTTCATTCAGTAGAAGGTAAACTCACTGGAGATTTTAGTGCAATGCTATGGAAGTTGTATTAGTAAAGGCATTTTATGACATGCAAGTACAAAGAGAAGTGGCTGTAGCAAACTTTAAATAGAGCAAAGGAAAAGGAGTCATAACATAAGTAAATTTGGAGAAGATCATGCTGTAAAAACAAAATGCAATTTTCATATATTTGCATTTTGGCTAATTACTGATTAGGCCTTTTAAAATAAAATTTTACTTACCTTGTTTTCTAAGCAATATCACGGTGTACATGTAAATATGACCACTAGAAAATCGAATAGGTGTTGGAGATTTGAATTTAGGAATACTTCAAACAATAGACTTGTTTGAAGGTATATAGAAAGAAATACATAAAAGAGAAAGATTTTTAAAATAAGGCTAAAGGCATAAGTTCAGAAATTGTCCATATTATAGAGAAACCAAAAAGATGAAAAGCCAACAGAAAAGACCAATGTTAAAACAATACTAAGGCTTGCTGTGGCAGAGAAATTTTTAGGGAAATGTTTTATCGGCCATGTCTATTTTAACAGTCTTCCATGATATTAAGAATTACAAACAATTCATATAAAAATTTTCTTGCACTAGTAGAAAAAGTTTAGGATATTTGGCATTCATTAAACAAAGAAAAGCATAACAATGATTATCCATAAAAAATCAAAATATATAAAATTTAGAATTATTCCTCAGCCCAGAATACTATATATAAACATTTTGAGTGACCACAAGAGTATAACATATTTCTTCTACACAGAAGTATGGAACAACTTTCTACTTCTGAAATGTGTGACATGTCTGGATCTTACAACATTTCTCAGTATTTTAATTAATGGGAAGAAATTTCTTCCTTACAAAGAAAAAGCTATCTAACTGAAACGAAATTAGTAAGAAGGCAGACGCTATAAATGCATGCGCAACTGTTAAAGGGAAAGTATCACCATTAGGTAATAAAGAAAGGAAATTAGAGGATTAAAAGACCCCTATTATCATGGAGGTAAGTGAATTTTTGTAACTATTACCCATTGGAGCCGCATGATGTCGCTGTCCGCCAAGAAGTTCTGTATAGACGAGCTCCGGGAGGCGTACCTCTAGCGTTTTCAGTCTCTGAATGCCCAACAATGGAGGATGCAACGGAAATGGATTAGAGCACAAGCAATGCCGTGGTTCTTCTGTATATCAAAGAAGCTCTTCGGGTAACTTTAAAAAGAGGATTTGATATGGTGTTTTCTTGGCAAGGAGACCCGGGATGCCGGTGTCTGCTGCTCTCCCTTCTGCTCATCCCAGTCTGGGAGGCTGGGAGCGGCCAGGTCCGCTACTCGGTCCCCGAGGAGGCCAAACACGGCACCTTCGTGGGCCGCATCGCCCAGGACCTGGGGCTGGAGCTGGCCGAGCTGGTGCCCCGCCTGTTCCGCCTGGCGTCCAAGGGCCGCGGGGACCTTCTGGAGGTAAACCTGCAGAATGGCATTCTGTTTGTGAATTCTCGGATCGACCGCGAGGAGCTGTGCGGGCGGAGCGCGGAGTGCAGCCTGCACCTGGAGGTGATCGTGGACAGGCCGCTGCAGGTGTTCCACGTGGAGGTGGAGGTGAGGGACATTAACGACAACCCGCCTGTGTTCCTAGAAAAGGAACAAAAACTATTCATTTCAGAATCCAGAATGACGCATTCTCGTTTTCCACTAGAGGGTGCTTGGGATGCAGATGTCGGAGTTAACTCCTTATTAACCTACAAGCTTAGTGATAGTGAATACTTCATGCTGGATGTAAATTCAAAAAATGAGGAGAATAAACAAGTTGAGCTTGTGTTAAGGAAATCTTTGGACAGAGAGGAAGCTCCCGACCATAACTTGTTCCTGACAGCGACTGACCAAGGTAAACCCGAGCTCACTGGCACTGTGCAGCTGCTGGTCACTGTGCTGGACGTGAACGACAATGCGCCCACCTTTGAACAATCTGAATACGAAGTAAAAATATTCGAAAACTCAGAAAACGGAACGACAGTTATCAGGCTGAATGCTTCTGATCGCGATGAAGGAGCCAATGGAGAGATTTCATATTCTTTCAATAGCCTTGTGCCACCCGTGATTACTGACCAGTTTAGAGTAGATACAAACACTGGGGAAATAGTAACTCGAGGGAATTTAGATTTTGAAAATACGAATTTATACAAGATCCGTATTGATGCGATGGACAGAGGCCACCCTCCGATGGTAGGTCATTGTACGGTGCTAGTGAAAGTTTTGGATAAGAATGATAACGTCCCGCATGTTGCATTGACTTCCTTATCCTTGCCTGTCCGAGAGGACGCCCCGTTCGGCACTGTCATTGCCCTGATCAGCGTGTCCGACAGCGACTCTGGTGTCAACGGGCAGGTGACCTGCAGCCTGACACCCAGTGTCCCCTTCAAGCTGGTGTCCACCTTCAAGAACTACTATTCACTAGTGCTGGACAGCGCCCTGGACCGCGAGAGCGTGCCGAGCTACGGGGTGGTGGTGACCGCGCGCGACGGGGGCTCGCCTCCGCTGTCGGCCACGGCCAGCGTGTGGGTGGAGGTGGCCGACGTGAACGACAACGCGCCCGCGTTCGCGCAGCCCGAGCACACGGTGTTCGTGAGGGAGAACAACGCGCCCGGCCGCCACATCTGCACGCTGTCGGCGCGCGACCCCGACGCGCAGGAGAACGCGCGGGTGTCCTACTCGCTGGTGGAGCGGCGGGTGGGCGAGCGCGCGCTGTCGAGCTACGTGTCGGTGCACGCGGAGAGCGGCCGGGTGTTCGCGCTGCAGCCGCTGGACCACGAGGAGCTGGAGCTGCTGCAGTTCCAGGTGAGCGCGCGCGACGCGGGCGTGCCGCCTCTGGGCAGCAACGTGACGCTGCAGGTGTTCGTGCTGGACGAGAACGACAACGCGCCCGCGCTGCTGCCGGGCGGCGCGGGCGAGCTGGTGCCGCGCTCGCTGGGCGCGGGCCACGTGGTGGCCAAGGTGCGCGCGGTGGACGCGGACTCGGGCTACAACGCGTGGCTGTCGTACGAGCTGCTGCAGCCGGCGGCGGCGGCGGCGGGCGGCGCGCGCGGCCCGTTCCGCGTGGGGCTGTACACGGGCGAGATCAGCACGACGCGCGCCCTGGACGAGGCGGACGCGCCGCGCCAGCGCCTGCTGGTGCTGGTGAAGGACCACGGCGAGCCGGCGCTCACGGCCACGGCCACGGTGCTGCTGTCGCTGGTGGAGAGCGGGCTGGCGCCCCGCGCGTCGTCGCGCGCGCCCGAGGGCGCGGCGGGCGCGCCGACGGCGCTGCTGGACGTGAACGTGTACCTGATCGTCGCCATCTGCGCCGTGTCCAGCCTGCTGGTGCTGACGCTGCTGCTGTACGTGGCGCTGCGCTGCGCGGCGCCGCCGGGCGAGGGCGCGGCGCGGGCGCGGGCGCGGCCGGGAAGCCGGCGCTGGTGTGCGCCAGCGCGGTGGGGAGCTGGTCGTGCTCGCAGCAGCGGCGGCAGAGGGTGTGCTCCGGGGAGGGCCCGCCCAAGACCGACCTCATGGCCTTCAGCCCCAGCCTTCCTCCGTGTCCTGGATCTACAGGTGCAATGGAAGTTCCTCAAGCTTCTTTGGACTCCTCTGGGAAGGTTGGTGGTTTTAGCCTTTTATTTATCCACATATTTATTATTTAGTCTTGAAAAAGAAATGTATTACCAGAAACGGTACGTTTAAATAATTTTCCCTTTACTGTAGGAATTTGGTAGAATCTTCTTTATTTCCAGAAATAAACACTTCGTCTTCCTAGTACTTAACTTTTTGTAACACTTCTTTTGAGAATCATTATAAACCATACATTGAACAATGCTCATGGGATGCTGAATCACTTATTTGAAATTTGTTGTGGGAGTCTATTGACTTTTTAAAGCAGTGCTTTAAATACTGTAGTAGTTTAAAATAGAACTGCTTCTGTACACATAGGTTAGTAAGTGGAAACCAGTTATTTCTTATACATTAAGTAAAGGCAACATCACTCATTTATTTCGAAGTACTTGCGGTGCCTTTTTCTTAACCTGTGTTTGTAAGAAGCCCTGCAGGAGAAATTTATAACTTTTCCTTTGTAGTTGATTTTGTAGTTTTCTACCACTCTCTCTTTCTAAATGAGACTGTTTATGAACATGTTTGATCAGCACTACCTAGTGTCTATAAATTCAGTCTGCTTCCACTATGCCCTACAAAATAGTTACTTCACTTTAGGAATCCAATTCTAAAATAATTGTTCTAAATATAGCTCTTGTTCAAACATATATAAGATATGTTAATATCTGACAATATGGAGAAAAGAAAATGTAGATTCGCAAATTTTCCTACACTTAGAAAATTTCTTGAAATTCATATGTCATCCGATCTGGACAAAAAATACTTTCTGACAGGTACTTTCTTTCTTCAAGAAGACATTTTCCTTTTTTTTTCCCTTGGGGAGGGAAGAGGACCTTTTCCTTTTTAATGATAATTTCTGCTAGAGATGTAATGCTTAGGCTTTAGAGAGGTACCTCCATTCTACATGTTGAATTCCCTTGAAATTCATAGTCTGGAACTTAAAATTTTGACCTGTGCCAGTTTAGTTGAGGATTTTATTATATGCTCAACAGTCCAAAAGATAGATACTGGAGATGAAATCTTTTAAGTTCATCTTTAAAGTCACTACCTGTTAAAACGTTTTTTTTTTAAATTGTGGTTAGTGGACTTATAAATTGGTGGTTCTTCATACTCTATCTTTAGTTCAAGCTTTCATTTTCTCTTCTATTTTTTTTTTAAATGTTTTTTTTTTTAAGATTTATTTATTTATTTATTTATTTATTCATACAAGCACTGGGTACAGTCAGAAGCGCGGGAGGCTGAGAGAATTCACCAGAGCCAGAGCAGGATGCAGAACAGGCAGAAGGACCGAAGTACACTGCTGAGGGGAGCAGCAGGCGGCAGGAGAGGTCTGCGCGCCATGTGGGACCCTCCTCTGGTGGCCGGGGAGCAGCCGGGGATCGAACCGGCACTGCAGAGGCTGCGGGCAGCTTCGCAACCCCGCGCTCAACCGCTGCGCCACCGGGGAAGCCCTCTTCTATTTTTATATTTTAAAAACTCCTGTGTACTCTTGAATTTTGTTATGTGATTTATATTTCTATTCAGCTACTTTTCTTTTTTGGTTAGTTAGGCATCTTACAAGGTATTTCTTAATAATCAAAACAAACAAACAAACAAATGAAAAACACGCAGTAGAGGAGAATCAGAGTTGTTTGAGAATAGGGCCCAAATATAACCATGAAAATTCAAATAAACTAAAAACTTTCAATATATTTTTTTCCTTTTTCCTGTTGAACACGTTTGGCACATGCAAAAACAACCCATTTCTTTGCAAATTTTCTTTCAAATTCTGAGTATTGAGTGTTGTCAGTGGTCAAATCTATCTGTCAGCATAACTCACTTAAATCCAGATATTTGTCCCTGCGCTTTTTTCAGATTCCATATGTCAGTTGAACTTTGCTTGTGTATATGGATAAGGGTGCTAGAAACCTCCAATGTCCATCACTCTTCTAGTCTCTTATTGTTAATTATAAGTACACACTATGTCTTCTATAATTGTTAATTGTATTCTTTGTTACTGATGGCTATATTGATAAAATTGGTAATTTAGTTCTTTATTCACAGTTCAAACAGAGATGTGAGAGCAGGAAAACAACACCTAGATAGTTGGTCTAGTAGCTCTCCCTCTCTGCTTCTAAAGGTAATGTCCCTCAATTCAAGTCAGAATCATGAAACCAATAATGAAGCTCCCCTATGTTAGGCCTTGAATTGTAGTAACTAAACAGGGCTAACTAAATTATGGCCCGAACTTTTGAAAGTGGGAGGGGCACAACAAATAAATACACAAGACCAGAGATGTAAATGGAGTGTGTCCCAAGCCAATTGGGGCCCATGTTAACCACACCCTTAGATCTGACACTGCTACCACCTGGAGTTCTATAGAACATTCTGGCTCCCAGATGCCACCTCAGATTTTCTGAAATTAGTACTAGAATTTTGTATTATAACAAACACTCCAGCTGATTCTTATCCACCTGAAGTTGTTTTTTTTTTTTAAGATTTATTTATTTAATTATACAAGCACTGGGTATAGTCAGAAGTGCGGGAGGGTGAGAGAATTCATCAGAGCCAGAGCGGGGAGCAGAGCAGGCAGAAGGACCCAAGTACACTGCAGAGGGGAGCAGCGGGCGGCAGGAGAGGTCTGCAGGTCATGTGGGACCCTCCTCCGGTGGCTGGGGAGCAGCCGGGGATCGAACCGGCACTGCAGAGGCCACGGGCAGCTTCCCAACCCAGAGCTCAACCACTGCACCACTGGGGAGGCCCCCACCTGAAGTTTTTTTTTTTTTTTCAGAATTAAGTTTTTATTTGAATAGTTATATTTTCCCAATTGAACTTTTGGATCCATAGCCCTATGAGATGTTTGGCAAAGCAAGTTTCTGCTATTTGGTGGGATATTATTTAACTACTCTATTTTTTATCATTATTGGAGATTCATATTAGGACATTTATTAGCTGGCCTACAGTGTACATTAACTAGAATGGAGCTTAGTTTATGTCATTACCTTATTTGAGGTAATCAATCAATAAAAGATAACTTATTTTAGTGTCCAGATATTAGCTGTAACTGAACATTTATACTCTAGGTGGATAGATAACTTACGTTTTAATTTATGCTTTAAAAGAAATTACTCTTAAAATCAGAATTGAATGGACTTTGTTACTAGAGTCATTCCAAAGGAGTAGGGAAGTAGGAAACAACTTCTGAGAACATGGAGTCAATGAATTGAGTTATCCTCATTCCTGTCAGTTTTCTTATTCATAAATATTCTTGCACTGCTTTAAACTCCGAATAGGAACTAACAGTTCAAAAATATTAAATATCTTTTAAATAGCTCTTTTATAAATTATAACATTAAGATAAAAAAATCAAGTTTTGAATATGATGAAAGGCTTTATTTATTTATTTATTTATTTATGCATACAAGAGCTAGGGTGCAGGCCACAGGTGTGGGGGGTGAGAGGATCCACCAGAGACAGGGTGGGGAACAGAACAGGCAGAATGAATGAAATACACTGCTGAGAATTTCATTGAAATCAGTTCCATAATCCTGTAAAGTGTTCCTCATTGGAATGCTAATATTAGTTATTTCAAAATAAGACACTATTCAAAGGATGAAAATAAGGCCCAATTTCCAATATTTATCAGCAGGCATGTCAAAAATCAACAGAATCATTCTGAGTTAAAACATCTGGGTCTGAAACTTTTCTGCAATGTGCTGGATTTATCAGGAGCAACACCCTGAGCTATTGGTTTTCTCATAGGGTGTTCCTTTCCCACCCCCCCAAAAGAAATGCACTGCTGAAGGGAGCAGTCAGCAGAAGAAGTCTGCTGTGGGTAGCTCCCTGGCCAGCTGGGGATCAAACTCATGCTGCAGAGGCTGCAGATTGCTTCATAGTGCTATGTTTAACCCATTGCACCACCAGGGAGGCCTGAAAGGCCCTATTTATTAAGTTATCCTTTTTTTTTTGAAAAAAGAGAAGCTTCATGTTTTTCAGAACTTGGAGATATATTAATGGGGAATTTCAGTTACTGAATATTTTTTTCCAAGAACTTTGAGGAAAAGATTTTTTACTGTAGATTTTGATGAAAAACTTTGTTAGCAAAGATAAAACTGTAATTCCAGAACTGTATGTTTTGGGAATTTGAAAAACTTAAATATAACAAAGATAGAAGCAGTTGTCTCTGAAAGTGGAAATCATAAATCTGTTACTCATTTTATTTAGGATCATGTTTAAGGTTCTTTTGTCCATCTAAGATGCATATCAGATAGTGAAAATTCTGCCTATATGCCTGTTTTCTCAATTTAAAAATTTTCTGTGTTCTTAAGGGTAGGCATATCACTTAGTCCACTGAGCATTGATAAGGACTTTGTCGAATGACAACATGTATCCTTTATGTAATAATTCATCCCAAGGAGCCAATTTTGGTCCTAAGCATTATGAAAATACATGCAGGTAAACTCACACCTGAGAATAATTACCATTTAGGAAGCACCGACTCTCCTTAAGGTAATGTGCTAGGCACTTACTATATCATAATTCACACAACAGCCATATTATTATTATGTCAAAGTTACAAAAGTGAAAACTGAGACAGAGGAAAGGTTAATTTATTTTACCCAAGTCACACAAATGTTAGTTGGAGACTAGAAATCAGAATGGAGAAAGTTCTTGTGTTGAAGTGGGTGATCCTTTCTCTACAATCTAGCAAAAACTGAATTTACCTCTTGCAAACACTTCAGAGAATTGATGGTTCCGGTTAGGTTTATTTAAACTCAAAAGAATGACACATAGAAGTGAATTAGGTATCAGAACTTGAAGAGACTTAAATTCATCAACCAACTAAATATTGGTACCCTCAGTATTTTAAAAAAATACTGATAATTATGGAAGGAATTACTTCTCTGAGAATCTACATTCAACAAGATGCTTCAGTAAGGATCAACACAGGTTATTAGTATGTACAAAAGAGACAAAAACGCTTTGAAAGCCCACAAAGTTGCAAGTACATAAAAATAGAATTAAAAGAAAGTTAAATGAATGGAGTAGTACTTACAAATTCAGCCACCGAATGTCGCTGTCTTCCACAAAATAGCGTTTCAGAACAACAAATCCCTTGTTTCTCAAGGACTAGGAGAGAGGTACAGTGTAAGATCTCAGCCATTTCGATAAAACTGGATGCAAGAAATGGAATAGGAAAATCTGGGGAGTGTGCGTCTTCTAGACCGCTGATCCATCAATTTGTAAAAGAGGAGAAAGGAGGGATGTTCATCTACAGACCCAGCGACCACAGCGCCTGGTGCCTGCTGCTCTCCCTTCTGCTCCTCCCAGTCTGGGAGGCTGGGAGCGGCCAGGTCCGCTACTCGGTCCCCGAGGAGGCCAAACACGGCACCTTCGTGGGCCGCATCGCCCAGGACCTGGGGCTGGAGCTGGCCGAGCTGGTGCCCCGCCTGTTCCGCCTGGCGTCCAAGGGCCGCGGGGACCTTCTGGAGGTAAACCTGCAGAATGGCATTCTGTTTGTGAATTCTCGGATCGACCGCGAGGAGCTGTGCGGGCGGAGCGCGGAGTGCAGCCTGCACCTGGAGGTGATCGTGGACAGGCCGCTGCAGGTGTTCCACGTGGAGGTGGAGGTGAGGGACATTAACGACAACGCGCCGGTCTTCTCCGTCTCAGAGCAAAAGCTCTCCATACCAGAATCTCGACTGCTTGATTCTAGATTTCCACTAGAGGGCGCTGCTGACGCGGATGTCGGCGAGAACGCAATGCTTGCTTACAGACTTAGTCCAAATGAGTTTTTCATTCTTGATACTATAAACAAAAAAGACAAAGGCAAATTTCCAGTGCTTGTTCTACGCAAACTGCTGGATCGTGAAGAAAATCCTCAATTTCAGTTGTTATTAACAGCAACTGATGGAGGCAAACCCGAACTTACCGGATCCGTTACTCTGCTGGTTGTGGTGTTGGATGCCAACGACAATGCGCCTGTATTTGACCGATCCGTTTATGAAGTCAAGGTACGTGAAAACTCAGCGAACCAAACGTTAGTAATATGGCTAAACGCTTCTGATGCGGATGAAGGAACAAACAAGGAAATGATATATTCATTTAGTTCTTTAGTTGCACCCAGCGTAAGGAGGAAATTCCTGATGGATAACACGACAGGAGAAATAACAGTAAATGACCTTATTGACTTTGAGGATAGTAACACCTACGAAATTCGTGTAGATGTTACAGATAAAGGAAGCCCACCTATGGTCGGTCACTGCACCGTCTTAGTGGAAATCCTTGATGAAAATGATAATTCACCGCAGGTGTTTGTCACTTCTTTGGCTCTCCCAGTGCCCGAGGATGCTCAGGTGGGCACCGTCATCGCCCTGATCAGCGTGTCCGACCGCGACTCTGGCGCCAACGGGCAGGTGACCTGCTCGCTATCACCCCATGTCCCCTTCAGGCTGGTGTCCACCTTCAAGAACTACTATTCGCTGGTGCTGGACAGCGCCCTGGACCGCGAGAGCGTGCCGAGCTACGGGGTGGTGGTGACCGCGCGCGACGGGGGCTCGCCTCCGCTGTCGGCCACGGCCAGCGTGTGGGTGGAGGTGGCCGACGTGAACGACAACGCGCCCGCGTTCGCGCAGCCCGAGCACACGGTGTTCGTGAGGGAGAACAACGCGCCCGGCCGCCACATCTGCACGCTGTCGGCGCGCGACCCCGACGCGCAGGAGAACGCGCGGGTGTCCTACTCGCTGGTGGAGCGGCGGGTGGGCGAGCGCGCGCTGTCGAGCTACGTGTCGGTGCACGCGGAGAGCGGCCGGGTGTTCGCGCTGCAGCCGCTGGACCACGAGGAGCTGGAGCTGCTGCAGTTCCAGGTGAGCGCGCGCGACGCGGGCGTGCCGCCTCTGGGCAGCAACGTGACGCTGCAGGTGTTCGTGCTGGACGAGAACGACAACGCGCCCGCGCTGCTGCCGGGCGGCGCGGGCGAGCTGGTGCCGCGCTCGCTGGGCGCGGGCCACGTGGTGGCCAAGGTGCGCGCGGTGGACGCGGACTCGGGCTACAACGCGTGGCTGTCGTACGAGCTGCTGCAGCCGGCGGCGGCGGCGGCGGCGGGCGGCGCGCGCGGCCCGTTCCGCGTGGGGCTGTACACGGGCGAGATCAGCACGACGCGCGCCCTGGACGAGGCGGACGCGCCGCGCCAGCGCCTGCTGGTGCTGGTGAAGGACCACGGCGAGCCGGCGCTCACGGCCACGGCCACGGTGCTGCTGTCGCTGGTGGAGAGCGGGCTGGCGCCCCGCGCGTCGTCGCGCGCGCCCGAGGGCGCGGCGGGCGCGCCGACGGCGCTGCTGGACGTGAACGTGTACCTGATCGTCGCCATCTGCGCCGTGTCCAGCCTGCTGGTGCTGACGCTGCTGCTGTACGTGGCGCTGCGCTGCGCGGCGCCGCCGGGCGAGGGCGCGGGCGCGGGCGCGGCCGGGAAGCCGGCGCTGGTGTGCGCCAGCGCGGTGGGGAGCTGGTCGTGCTCGCAGCAGCGGCGGCAGAGGGTGTGCTCCGGGGAGGGCCCGCCCAAGACCGACCTCATGGCCTTCAGCCCCAGCCTTCCTCCGAGTTCAGTTCCAGATATGGAAGTGGAACAACAATCCGTTGGAGGAGACCAGTACAGGAAGGTGTGTTAATACTTTTATTCTCATTTATGGCGCTGTGAATGATATTTAATTAACCGCTTCCCCCTCTCAAATCCATTTTCGGAATATTTTCATCGTTTGCCTGTATAGTTTGTTTTTATACTTTAGTATTTTAGCAACCCCTATCTAATATAGCTATTTTAATACGTTTAATTTTATTTGTTTATTCTTCCCGTCCGCCAATCATTTTTTTAAACATTTATTTATTTATGCATACAGGAGCTGGGGTACAGGCCAGAGTTGTTGGGGGTGAGAGGATTCACCAGAGACAGAGTGGGGAATAGAACAGGCAGATTGACCGAAGTACAATGCTGAAGGGAGCAGCGGGCGAGTCAGGAGAGGTCTGCTGCACCATGTGGGTTACTCTCTGGCTGGCCAGGAATTGAACTTATGCTGCAGAGCTGCTGATTGCTTCATAGGTTGCGTCTTAACCCCTTGCACCACCAGGGAGGGGCCGCCAATCATTTCTTGATATTTCAATTTTTAAAACACCCTGTATTCTGAATTTATTTATATTTTCTAATACAAATATTTATGGTAGCCTGCAAGTTTTGATAGTTTTACTCTCATAAACTACTTTCTTTTGTTACAATTATTTGCAAGATTATTACCTTAATTTATAACTTTATTACACATTTATATCTAAATGTTGAAGTGACCCTTAATACAGTAACAAAAAGTGCTCTGGTCAGTATTCTTCATGGTGAAAATGTGTCTTTTACTCTCTACTCTCTAACTACAGACTGTGTAGCGCAGCAGAACATGTGTGATACTAAATCTTCAATACGCAGTATTCACTCATTGGTCTTTATAGTACAGGATATAGCCTGCGAGTTTTTTCATAAAACTTCTCTAAATAACGCATTTACATGAAATGTTTTCAAATTTTTGGTTTTTTTTGTGGGGCCCTCCCCGGTGGCAGGGGATCAAACCTGCGCTGCAGAGGCTGCAGGCAGCCTCACAACCCAGCGCTCAACCGCTGCGCCACCAGGGGAGGCCCTGTTTTCAACTTTTAAGGTTTTTTTTTTTTTAGTTTTTTGGCAATGGTGGGACCTGTGCCCGTGTGTGATTCATTTTTCTTAGCAGAAGAAATAGTGCACGATTATTTTCATAATTTACTTAACAGTTCCTCATTATCGAGTCTCTTCTAGGTAAAAGGCATTGCTCTTGATATTCTACCATTAGCTCTTCCATTTGAAGGAGGACTTCTGATTATGTTTAATAACGCAAGGCATTTGAAAATCAGCTTTAATTTTAAAGTGATAGAAGAACTTCTTTAATCACACTTCTTATTAGAACCTTGAAGAAAATGGAATTATGTTCTTAGAATATTTTCTACTGTACTTACATAAGTGCAATTTAGTTTAATAGCTTTTCTAGTCATCTTAAACAGGTTACATGGATGACATATTCTCCAAAATGCAAGACAAGATTGCATTTTGCTTGTTAATTTTATTTGAGTACGACCAAATGGCAATGCAACTAATTTATCACTTTGACTGGCTTTTAGTAACTTAATTACATTCCTTTTTCATATGTAGATTTAATTTTTTCTTATACATGCTTCATAAATAGTTTCTGGTAAAACTTGAAATCTCTATTCCAATTTCAAAATGCCAAGAAAGACAATTGTGGCAGGAATTTAAAAAGTCATAAAACTGGGCCTCCCCTAGTGGCCCAGCTGTTGAGCGCTGGGTTGCGCAGCTGCCCTGCAGCCTCTGCAGTGCCAGTTCAATCCCTGGCCACCGGGGAGGGTCCCATAAAAAAAATAATAATAAAAAGTCATAAAACCAAAAATATATACCACAACTCAGTACATTTCATGCCTTCAATGTCAATACTTTCCATGGCCAGTCTCCAACTCTTAGAGGTTATAGAAGATAAGTTAATGCAGAGTAAAATAATGTATTCATTGTTGTATCAAACAACTTTATGAAATAAACATTCAGATATCTCCTGTAAAATTCTTTCTTCTCCCTTATCAAGATTTCATATGAATTATAAAAGTCATATTTCTATAGGTGCATTTATCTGTTCATAAAGTCCATGCTTTGATTGGTATTAACTTTGTTTTCAATTCATATAATTGTATATTTTGCAGTACAGATCTAAGGGACAACTGTCCTCCAATATAAGATGATCCTAGTTGGGCTCCCAAACTTCCAAAGAGAGAATCCACAAGTTTGTGGATCTATTTATAATTCTTTTATAACTTTTAAAGGATTGTTGCCTTTATAATCTGTTGTTTCTTTTATGAATATAAATAAATGTACTGAGTTATGGTGTTTATACTTTCGATTTTATGACTTTTTTGCTGCAGTAGGTTTTAAAAGTTTTTTTTTACAAGGTAGCTTCTGATTAAACTCAGGGCAATATGTCTATAGGGTGTGCAACCAAAGTAGATACAGTTAAAAACTTATTTTATATAAATATATAGCTCTTGGACCTCCCCAGTGGCGCAGCAGTTGAGCAAAGCTGCCCACAGCCTCTGCAGCACCAGTTTGATCCCTGGCCACCGGCAAGGGTCCCACATGGCACGGCAGACCTCTCCTGCCACCCGCTGCTCCCCTCAGCAGTGGACTTTGTCATTCTGCCTGTTCTGCTCCCTGCTCTGGCTCTGGTGAATTCTCCCACCCTCCTGCTCTTCTGACTGTACCCAGTGCTTGTATAAATAAATAAATAAATAAATCTTTTAAAAAATGTGTATATTATATATATATATATATATATATATATATATATATTTCCTCCCTTAGTACAGGTGGTGATTTCTCATTACTAAACTGAGGATTATGCCTTTTATTTATTTTTGGATTTGAGTATTCTCTGAACTTACATAATTATAAATTTCAGACCTATCAACATCCTTCATTCTTAGCTTTATTTCATATAGAATTTCCCCCTCTTATACCCCACCCTCCTTTCAATCCTTTGTAATATCAGTGTGCCCCTTTGCAGAAAAGACTTGTCTGATGATCTGTCTTCATTTGTGCTATTAGTGAAATGGAATTGTGTGTTTACTAATATAGTAGTATTTATTTTATTTTGCCTTCTTTTGGACGTGTTTCCTTTAAATATAGAAACATTCACAAAGATATTAACATAATAAGGTGGAATTTTCTCCAAGAGCCCAATAACCTTAAAATCTATAAAGGAGGAAGTGCCGGAAGGGGAAATTAGGGGAGAGTTTACAATGAGAAGTTGAAGGCTATAAAAGACAAATTTTATGATGTCAGCCTGTCAGTGTTTTCCTCTGGCTCCATTATTAAGGCAAATATGCATTTCAATTATTTTAGAGAGTTTTTTCCATTTAATTCAGAGATGTGAAGTCAGAAATTTTCTCAAATCAAAGATTGCCTTTAACATTCTTGCCCCAAAAATAGTCTAATTCTTTTAAAATGATGACATCTTATTTTTATAATCATGTTATACATACATGTTATGCTCTTTATTACATGCCCTTCATTAAAACTCACCAATCATGAGTACTCTTTCGCTCAATGACATAGTTATTCGGATAACCTATTGGAAAATGAATAATCAACCTTAACTTTATTGGTATACTATACTTATTAACTTAGGGTAGTCTTGGAATTTTTTGACTTTAAAACTAGTTTTCATATTCTTAATTAATGAAACAATCTTTTAAGCTAAAGGTGGAGTGGTGTTTCAGCATGGAATTATTACCAAAGGGACTGGATTATTTTAGTCAGTACACAGGAGGAGGTTTATTTCTTAGTCATCTCTTTCTGAATTTAGTCACACCCATGTGATTAAATTTCCCTTACTTTCCTCTTGAATTTATTACTTCTATGGTTTAAAAAAAGAATGAGAAGTAGCTACAACTATAAATTTTTGAGATAGATTTATGATAATGGAATCACTATTTTAAAAGTGTTCAAAATGAACATTGAAGCTCACTTTTACACAAAATCTAAGAATCACTTGGGTAACCATTTATAACTTTTTTTAGTAGAGAAATTTGAGTTTTTCTTAAGGGTGCCATCTTACTGGAAAGATTTCAGATATTGACTGATTGGTTCCTTGATAGTCTTCAGAATGATCGAAACTTTTTTTTTTCTCTTTACAGACAATACCGGTGAACTTTATTGCAATTGATAATTAGGAAAATTTTGATATGTTATTTCATATTTGATATAAAACAGAAAAATAAAATTGGGTGGATGAATTAGATTTTGGATACCCTAGTCTCTTTACCCAATTCTGGAATAAAGTATGTATAAACGGACAAATATGATGTTTATAATTAGTATAAACAGACAAATATAAGTCTTGATTCAGTGGGAAACATTATCTTTAATGGCAATTTAAGTTGACCTTTAGAGTGGAAACTTCAACATTCACCCTGGGCAGATAAAGTAATTGGGAAAAAAGCTTTAAAATCAAGAAGAAATAAATATACTTTCTATTTCCACAAGTCGGTATAGGTATATCATAAACATCAAAGCAAATAAATCTTTGGATAAACTGATAAGTATTTTGCATATTAGCATTGATTTGAAACATAACAATGTGGAGGTGGTAACTTAGACACTTGTATCCCGGGTTATTAACTCTTCACAGCTGCACGAAATATTTAGAATAACAACATAGTAGAAGGATTAAGCTATAGAAAATTATAGAGTGTTGGCAATGGAGTAAACTTTATAAGAGGTAATTTCATAATGATATAAAAGTCTAAAAGTCTACCACTAGTAACCTTAAAATATGGAATTTTCATGTGATGATAGAATCTATTACAAATTTCTTACAAGACTATACCCATAACAGACGCTTCTTGAAATTATAATTTTAAGATAATAGCACCCTTATAGAGTTAATGATCAAACGGGAAGAATAAATATATAATGAAAGAATTAAAAGCCAACAAAGAAAAACATGGACAAATGTGCAAAACTTAGGAAAGAAGCAATGTAAATGAGAATATATACGCCAAACGCACTTCCACTTCGAGCCACCGGATGTCGTTGTTCTCCAAGGAGAGGATTGTTTTAACAGAAAAAAATTAAGATTACCGGGACCACAAAGACACTAGTCACTGTTCCGGTGCTTTAAAGACTGTAAACATATCCCTTGTTAAACTCAACTGAAAACTCAAGACCAAGAACTCAAAAGGACTGCACCTTTCAACTCATGAAATGTTGATTTACTAACCAGAAAAGAGGAGGCACGCACGATGTTAGTTTCAGGACCAGCTGACCAGGCAGCCCCGCGCCTGCTGCTCTCCCTTCTGCTCCTCGTAGCCTGGGGGGCGGGCAGCGGCCAGGTCCGCTACTCGGTCCCCGAGGAGGCCAAACACGGCACCTTCGTGGGCCGCATCGCCCAGGACCTGGGGCTGGAGCTGGCCGAGCTGGTGCCCCGCCTGTTCCGCCTGGCGTCCAAGGGCCGCGGGGACCTTCTGGAGGTAAACCTGCAGAATGGCATTCTGTTTGTGAATTCTCGGATCGACCGCGAGGAGCTGTGCGGGCGGAGCGCGGAGTGCAGCCTGCACCTGGAGGTGATCGTGGACAGGCCGCTGCAGGTGTTCCACGTGGAGGTGGAGGTGAGGGACATTAACGACAACGCGCCTGTATTCCCCGCGACACAAAAAATTCTGTTTATTTCTGAAACAATGGCTCTTGGCTCTCATTTCTCACTAGAGGGCGCCTCAGATGAAGATGTCGGGGCTAATGCTGTGCTGACTTACAGACTGAGCCCCAATGAGTATTTCTCTCTGGAAGTACCGAGCAATGATGAGCAGGTAAAACCTTTGGAACTAATACTAAGGAAACCTTTAGACAGGGAAGTCGATTCGGAGCTTCTCATGGTGCTCAGAGCAACTGATGGAGGCAAACCTGAGCTTACAGGCACCATGGAGTTACACATCACTGTGCTGGATGTAAATGACAACGCCCCAGTGTTTGACAAAGCAGTCTATCGTGTAAAATTACTTGAAAATTCCAGAAACGGCACACTGGTTATTAGACCGAACGCCTCAGATTTGGACGATGGTTCAAACAGTCACATTCTGTATGCCTTTGCAACGGATGTCTCCCCTAATACTGAAGCCTCTTTTCGCATAGATTCAGCCACTGGAGAAATAAAGGTAAATGGAAAAATAGATTTTGAAGAAACTAAATTATGGAAGCTTCAAATCAAAGCAGTTGACAAAGGAAATCCTCCAATGTTTGGTCACTGCACGATCCTGGTAGAAGTCTTGGACGTCAACGACAATGTTCCAGAATTGCACGTGACGTCACCATCACTCTCTGTTGCAGAGGACGCGCCACTGGGCACCGTCATCGCCCTGATCAGCGTGTCCGACCGCGACTCTGGCGCCAACGGGCAGGTGATCTGCTCGCTATCACCCATGTCCCCTTCAAGCTGGTGTCCACCTTCAAGAACTACTATTCGCTGGTGCTGGACAGCGCCCTGGACCGCGAGAGCGTGCCGAGCTACGGGGTGGTGGTGACCGCGCGCGACGGGGGCTCGCCTCCGCTGTCGGCCACGGCCAGCGTGTGGGTGGAGGTGGCCGACGTGAACGACAACGCGCCCGCGTTCGCGCAGCCCGAGCACACGGTGTTCGTGAGGGAGAACAACGCGCCCGGCCGCCACATCTGCACGCTGTCGGCGCGCGACCCCGACGCGCAGGAGAACGCGCGGGTGTCCTACTCGCTGGTGGAGCGGCGGGTGGGCGAGCGCGCGCTGTCGAGCTACGTGTCGGTGCACGCGGAGAGCGGCCGGGTGTTCGCGCTGCAGCCGCTGGACCACGAGGAGCTGGAGCTGCTGCAGTTCCAGGTGAGCGCGCGCGACGCGGGCGTGCCGCCTCTGGGCAGCAACGTGACGCTGCAGGTGTTCGTGCTGGACGAGAACGACAACGCGCCCGCGCTGCTGCCGGGCGGCGCGGGCGAGCTGGTGCCGCGCTCGCTGGGCGCGGGCCACGTGGTGGCCAAGGTGCGCGCGGTGGACGCGGACTCGGGCTACAACGCGTGGCTGTCGTACGAGCTGCTGCAGCCGGCGGCGGCGGCGGCGGGCGGCGCGCGCGGCCCGTTCCGCGTGGGGCTGTACACGGGCGAGATCAGCACGACGCGCGCCCTGGACGAGGCGGACGCGCCGCGCCAGCGCCTGCTGGTGCTGGTGAAGGACCACGGCGAGCCGGCGCTCACGGCCACGGCCACGGTGCTGCTGTCGCTGGTGGAGAGCGGGCTGGCGCCCCGCGCGTCGTCGCGCGCGCCCGAGGGCGCGGCGGGCGCGCCGACGGCGCTGCTGGACGTGAACGTGTACCTGATCGTCGCCATCTGCGCCGTGTCCAGCCTGCTGGTGCTGACGCTGCTGCTGTACGTGGCGCTGCGCTGCGCGGCGCCGCCGGGCGAGGGCGCGGGCGCGGGCGCGGCCGGGAAGCCGGCGCTGGTGTGCGCCAGCGCGGTGGGGAGCTGGTCGTGCTCGCAGCAGCGGCGGCAGAGGGTGTGCTCCGGGGAGGGCCCGCCCAAGACCGACCTCATGGCCTTCAGCCCTTCTGTACCTCCTGGTTCAAGTTCTGGAGATGTGGATCACATGGAGATTTGCTCAAATGTAAGTTAATTAAATGGGGTTTATTTAATTAACTGGGGTTTATTTAATGCTTATTAACGTCAAACACGTAATAGTTTACCGGTTTATTTTTGCCCATTCTTGCGATGATTTATTATAAAGCCCATGGAAGCTCCAGTTATTTTCACAATCTCATTACAATCATAAACAGTATTGGAATATTACTTGTTTGGTAGTAATAGTAGTGGTAATAATAATGAAACAGAAGTTCAAAACTTCCTTCCTTCAGGTGAAGAATGTTAAGTCAGCCAAGAATGAACTAAGGAGCGTTAATGAAGCCAGTAGGCAAAGCTCAAATCTACTTCTTCTACTTGCAACTAATCATTCTTACCATCTATTTTCTCGTTCTAATGGTCCTCTATTCATTATATTTATATATTCAAATTATCATAATAATGCTACTCATAATTTTGCTTTGGAAAAACCTTTGTGATTATCTTGATCATCAATTTTGTACAACATCCTAATTGAGATAGAAATTAAAATTTTGATTTTGTTAGGTGATATTTTCCTCAGAAGGGTTTGTGATCATAATTATCATTTGTCTTTTAAAATTTTATTTTAGTGAGAGCAATTTTTAATAGTTTTAAAATCCAGTTATATATTGTATTGCATTTGATAATTTATTCCCCCTAGTTTTCTGAGTTATAATGCAATATAATATTGTATTAATGTAAGGTGTACAACACAGTTATTTGATACATGTATACATTGCAAATGATTACCATGATAAGCTTAGTTAACATCCATTGCCTTGAATGGTTATATATTTTTTCCTGTGGGAACATTAAACAACTATTTTCTTGGCAACTTTCAAATATAGACTAGTATTATAACTATAGGCACCATTCTATGTATTGTATCCTCAGAATCTATCTTATGACTGGATGTTTGAAACCTTTGACAACCTTCATCCATTTCCTCCACTCCTATCCACCTTTGATAACCACTATATTATTATTTTTTTTTTTAAAGATTTATTTATTTATTTATACAAGCACTGGGTACAGTCAGAAGCACAGGAGGGTGAAAGAATTCACCAGAGCCAGAGCGGGGAACAGAACAGGCAGACTGACAAAATACACTGTTGAGAGGAGCAGCGGGTGCAGTAGGAGAGGTCTGTCGTGCCATGTGGGTGGGACCCTCGCCAGTGGCCAGGGATCAAGCCGGCACTGCAGAGGCTGCTGGCAGCTTTGCAGCCCAGTACTCAACCGCTGCACCACCATGGGAGGCCCACTTAGGACATCTTATATACAACATTCTGTTTTGGATTGGGGCTTTCTAAGCAATGAACTCATTCTAAAACTGTACTTTTTTACTCTTCCCCTACATTTTATATTTTTGATATCTCATTTTATATCTACATATTATATGCATCCCTTGAGTAATTATTGTACATTTAGTTAATTTTACTACTTTTAATCTTTAAGCTGGCTTTATAAATGCTTGATTCAATACTTTTACTGTACTTGTACTTTTTCACCAGTGAGATTTTTTATTTCACATGTTTTCTTGTGCCATATCTTTTCAGTTTCAAGAAGTCCTTTTAATATTTCTTACAAGACTGGTTTAGTGATGATGAACTTCTGTAGCTTTTGCTTAAGGTAAAATTGGGAAACTCTTAATCTCTCCAATTATGAATGCTAACATTTCTGGGTAAAGAATTCTTGGTTGTAGTTTTTTTTTTTCTTTTTAGCAATTTGATCCTGTCTTGCTACTTTCCCATGGCCTCTAAGTTTATGTTGAAAATGTGCTGATAGCCATACCAGGTTTTCCTGGAATGTGGCAAGCTGCTTTTTCTTAGTTTTGAAGATTTTTCTCTTTTACTTCTACCATTTTAATAAAATATGTCTTGGTGTGAATCTCTTTGGGTTCCTCTTATTTGGAACTCGGTGGGATTCCTGTGCTCAGTGGGTTTTCTGTTTCCTTCCCCAGATTAGGGGATTTTTTGACCATTATTCACCCAAATAATTTTCCTGACCTTTTTCCTCTTTCTTCTCCTTCTGTGAACCCTATAATGTGAATATTATTACTCAGGATATTGACTTAATATCATATTGAGATAGGTATTTACATTAATTAACTAGTAAACAAAAATTATCTTCTAAAGACTTTGGACTAGTTGTTTGGAAGCAATATCAATAAGAAGAATCATTTAAAATGAGAAAAATCAGAAGAGTCTTGTCTCCATTGTTCTTGCAGAAAATCAAAGCCAAATGACACATATGCAAATGACTGTCCTTTTTTGCTGAGAATAAGGATAATGTTTTTGACATATAAGTGGTCATATCATTTTGAAATCCTGAACATAAAGGAGTTAAAAAACTTTTCCAAAATTGCGTATTTTGATAGCAGCTTTTAAAGTATATATTTCTTATGAAAGTCTTTGAAAGTGTTTAGGTCTTTCAGAATTCAGTCTTCAGTATTATTGTTGTCTGAGACCAACCAAACTGGGTTAGTAATGGTGAGGCAGAAAGTTCCTCACTCTTTTCGATTAATTTTATAACATACATTAAATATTGTAAAATCAGTTAACATTAATAATGATACTGATATGTTTTCTTGGTTTAGCCTATTATTCCATCTCAACCCCACCCCCAAAGAATTCAGAGAAACCATAAACTGTCCTAGAAAGTTGGGTGAGATGGTGATATCTGAACTATCAAAGCTAAAATGAGAAGATGGGTTATAGGATCATTATATCAAACTCTTTTTATGAGTTGGTGGTCATCTGGTATACTTTCATATACTCACAAAATCTCACATCACTGGAAAGTAATTCCTAAATCAATATCTGGGTTTAACTTAGGCACATGATATCATCATCTCCTTTAGGTAAACTTTCTCATATTCATTTCTCTACCTTTTGAAGACTCCAAATGCTTCTAAAAACCAACCCCCAACTTCCATATTGAAGTATTTGGAGGTCTGTTGCTTCCCTTTTCTCTAAAATAGATGACAGGCTTTGACTGTCACATTAAATTTAATGGTACTTGGTATCATATCATGTTTTTTCTAGAGGCTTATATGACTTATCGCTGTGTTATGCATCACAGAATTTGGTGTCATAAATGGCGATGAATCTGGTTTATTAGTTTTTAGAGAAAGAGTATTGAATTTATTTAATGAATTCTAGAAGAATGGTAGTGTCAGGAAAACTGTAAATTTGAAAAAAACGTGAAAGATTGAAAATTAGCAATAGAATATATGTCAGAACTAAAGGAAATTATACAATTAGAAGGCAAATCCACACAGATAATATAATATGCAAAACATAAAGACTAAATATTTGTTATTAAAGCTTCATATTTGTATTTGAGTTTCCCAGTAGCCAAAGTAACAAGAGAGACTAAAAGTAAAGCAATTCATATTTGGTTTTTATATAAGGAACAAAATTTACATGAGGAAATATTTAATCCTAGTTTTCCATATGGGCTACCTATAGCATTGAACACTTGTGTGCACATACATATGTACGTATTATACAGTTATAGGCCGATAGGTATATAGATAAATGAAAGAACAAACATAAGAACAAAAATTTGAACTTAATGTTAAGTATAAAATACCATTTTCCATATTATCAATTTCAATAAGATTTAAAATCTAAATGTTCCATAAATAAGTAATTTTGAAGGACTATTTTCAAGATAAATTAACATGAAATGACCTGTGAAGTTTTTTTTTTTCCACTTTAAGTAAAATTTTCTTTTTAAGTAAAATTCTGGTGTTGGACGTGGACTATGGTACTTACAATTTCAGGCACACGATGTCGCTCTTTACTTGGTGGAAGTATTGAATAGTTGATTCAAGGGTTGGTCTCAACAGGCAGAAATTTCCCATAAGAAAGAACTCCATCATGCTAGATGGTAACGTTAATGGAGCCTTTGAAACTTCTCAAAAATATATCAAGATTTTTTTATCTGAGGCGGGAATCTCTGAAACTGTAAGTGTAAAGAGCCTTATTTTAGATGTCAATGTCCTATGCGATGTTCCGATCTCAAAGAAGGGGATTAGTTTCTCAGCGACTGCTGATGTCGCTTCTGCTCCTCGCAGCCTGGGAGACGGGCAGCGGCCAGATCCGCTACTCGGTCCCCGAGGAGGCCAAACACGGCACCTTCGTGGGCCGCATCGCGCAGGACCTGGGGCTGGAGCTGGCCGAGCTGGTGCCCCGCCTGTTCCGCCTGGCGTCCAAGGGCCGCGGGGACCTTCTGGAGGTAAACCTGCAGAATGGCATTCTGTTTGTGAATTCTCGGATCGACCGCGAGGAGCTGTGCGGGCGGAGCGCGGAGTGCAGCCTGCACCTGGAGGTGATCGTGGACAGGCCGCTGCAGGTGTTCCACGTGGAGGTGGAGGTGAGGGACATTAACGACAACCCGCCTGTGTTCTCTCTCAGAGAACAAAAGCTGTTGATATCGGAATCTAAGCAACCCGATTCTCATTTTCCTCTAGAGGGAGCTTCTGATGCGGACATAGGAGAGAATGCTCAGTTGACCTACAAACTAAGTCAAAATGAGTATTTTTCTTTGGAATTACCAACAAGTATCAAGCCAAGTAAAAGACTATCACTTACATTAAAGAAGTCTCTGGATAGAGAGAAAACTCCTGAACTCAGTTTGCTACTGACTGCTGCGGATGGGGGCAAACCGGCGCTCACAGGCACCGTTCAGCTCTTTGTCGGTGTCTTGGATATTAACGACAATGACCCGGAATTTGATCAATCAGAATACAAGGTAAGACTGATGGAAAACGCAGTTAAAGAAACTTTTGTGATAAAGGTAAATGCTACAGATCGAGATGAAGGCGTCAATGGAGAGGTAACATACTCCTTGAGGTCGATTAAGCCCAGTGGAAAACAGTTATTTACACTGGATGAAAATAATGGAGAAGTGAGGGTCAATGGAACTTTAGATTATGAAGAAAACAAGTTTTATGAAATTGAAGTAGAGGCCACAGATAAGGGGAATCCTCCAATGGCAGGTCACTGTACAATCTGGATAGAAATCTTAGACGCCAATGACAATGCTCCTGAAATCACCGTGACTTCTTTGTCTCTCCCACTGCCAGAGGACACGGAGCCTAATACAGTCATTGCGCTTATCAGTGTGTCAGACCAAGACTCCGGGGCCAATGGACAGGTGACTTGCTCTGTAACACCCAACGTCCCCTTCAAGCTGGTGTCCACCTTCAAGAACTACTATTCGCTGGTGCTGGACAGCGCCCTGGACCGCGAGAGCGTGCCGAGCTACGGGGTGGTGGTGACCGCGCGCGACGGGGGCTCGCCTCCGCTGTCGGCCACGGCCAGCGTGTGGGTGGAGGTGGCCGACGTGAACGACAACGCGCCCGCGTTCGCGCAGCCCGAGCACACGGTGTTCGTGAGGGAGAACAACGCGCCCGGCCGCCACATCTGCACGCTGTCGGCGCGCGACCCCGACGCGCAGGAGAACGCGCGGGTGTCCTACTCGCTGGTGGAGCGGCGGGTGGGCGAGCGCGCGCTGTCGAGCTACGTGTCGGTGCACGCGGAGAGCGGCCGGGTGTTCGCGCTGCAGCCGCTGGACCACGAGGAGCTGGAGCTGCTGCAGTTCCAGGTGAGCGCGCGCGACGCGGGCGTGCCGCCTCTGGGCAGCAACGTGACGCTGCAGGTGTTCGTGCTGGACGAGAACGACAACGCGCCCGCGCTGCTGCCGGGCGGCGCGGGCGAGCTGGTGCCGCGCTCGCTGGGCGCGGGCCACGTGGTGGCCAAGGTGCGCGCGGTGGACGCGGACTCGGGCTACAACGCGTGGCTGTCGTACGAGCTGCTGCAGCCGGCGGCGGCGGCGGCGGCGGGCGGCGCGCGCGGCCCGTTCCGCGTGGGGCTGTACACGGGCGAGATCAGCACGACGCGCGCCCTGGACGAGGCGGACGCGCCGCGCCAGCGCCTGCTGGTGCTGGTGAAGGACCACGGCGAGCCGGCGCTCACGGCCACGGCCACGGTGCTGCTGTCGCTGGTGGAGAGCGGGCTGGCGCCCCGCGCGTCGTCGCGCGCGCCCGAGGGCGCGGCGGGCGCGCCGACGGCGCTGCTGGACGTGAACGTGTACCTGATCGTCGCCATCTGCGCCGTGTCCAGCCTGCTGGTGCTGACGCTGCTGCTGTACGTGGCGCTGCGCTGCGCGGCGCCGCCGGGCGAGGGCGCGGGCGCGGGCGCGGCCGGGAAGCCGGCGCTGGTGTGCGCCAGCGCGGTGGGGAGCTGGTCGTGCTCGCAGCAGCGGCGGCAGAGGGTGTGCTCCGGGGAGGGCCCGCCCAAGACCGACCTCATGGCCTTCAGCCCTGGTGTTTCACAGACGGAAGAGTCTCTACATTCTTCCAGTGAAGTAAGTCATTGATATCAAAGTATATTTTTCCCTTTAAGTACTTTCCTAGGGCATTGATATGTCTTTTTTCCTTCATTTTCCTCTACATCTTTGATCACCCAGTAATTTTGAATTTTTTTTTTTTAGTTCACCTAATTTTCTAGCACCAATGAATGAGATGTAGAGCAAATAGATGACACTGGTCACCAACTTTAAAATATTGTTGTATCATTTTTCATCTTACTATGAATATTAGCCTTTAAAATTTTTAAAAAATAATTTATTTATGCATACAAGAACTGGGGTACAGGCTAGAGGTTCTAAGGGTGAGAGGATTCACCAGAGACAGAGTGGGGAACAGAACGGGCAGACTGACTGAAATACACTGCTGAGGGGAACAGCGGGCGACACAGGAGAGGTCTGCTGTGCCATGTGGGTAGCTCCCTGCCTGGGGATGGAACTTGTGCTGCAGAGGTTGAGCATAGCTTTATAGAGCTGTGCTTAACCCTTGTGCCACCAGGGAGGCCCCCTTTTAAAATTTTAGTGTTAAATACTGCCTAGGTATTTGAAAAATTTATGTTTAGTTTGAAGCTAATTTCATGGCTATAGGACACTTGCAATTTAGTGAAATGAGTTCCTGAATACCATTAACTGGTTTATAAAATGCATTGGCTTATAAATTCGCCTTCTTGATCACCATTCTAATTTCAGAAAATCTCCTTTCTCTAGTATCATAACAATAATATAAATTATGTTGTTAATTTTAAGATGAATAATTTTCTATTCACACTAAATGACTTTCTTTCAAGCTACTCTGTTATGGCTACTCTGTTATGGCTACTCTGCCTTTGTTATATAAATAAACTATAATAAAATAATTTCACATCTAAAATATAACCACCTAAATCAACTTGTACCATTTTATAAATTATTAAAATCATCTTATAAATGTACCTTAATGAAGTTATAGGTAAGCAGCGTTGTAATTGATCATTCATAATAATTTGTCTTTCTTTTTTGGTAGCATGGAAATAATGGTGCCCCTTATATTTTATGGCATAACTTTTATTCAATATAAGAGTACTAATAGATCCTTTATTATTTTCCAGAACCTGTGCTAAGATCTTCATTTTATCTCAATTTATTACAATGCCTGCCCTCTATGGTGCAGGTACAATATTGCAATATTTATCAATTTCTCTCTTATGATGAGAAACCTTCAGCTTTAACTACACAGATAATTCCTCCAGTTTAGGAGGATCACAAATCCATATGCTTGCTACTGCCTTGAGACCACTATCAGGTGAATGTTCTAAAGTGATAATTACATAGTGTAATTTTTTCCACAAAAATACCTAGAGGTTTATCTTCAGTCAGAAAATAAAACTTTAAATCCCTCAGTGTGCTATTGAAGGAATTACACTTTGCAGTGTTTTGCCTACTACTCTCTCACAGATCTTTAGTTGAGGACATGGGATATAGCATATGTTCAATTAATAATTTTTGAGTAAATACATTGCAACAAAATTTACTTCCTGGTTGATTCCTTCCATGAGAGAAGTGGAAGTGGACTTTAGAGATTAGGCAATGTTTTGTTTTGAGGAGTGCCTGTAGGACAGATAACATTTTAACAAGAAGTTATTATAGATGGAGAGAGAAGTATGAATAAATGAGCAGAACTTGCACCCATGAATATGTTTTTGAAGGATTGGAATAGGGGAGATTCTGAAGGTAGGAAATCATGTAAAAAATCTCTTTTATAATATGTTAAGTTTTCAGTAATGGAGACTGAAATTATGGCAGTATAAATTAATTGAAAGAAATATGTGTAAAAGGCACTGGCAGTATAAAAGTAACCAGACACTGACTCAATACAAATGATAAGAGAAAGATAAAAGTAGAGGTAATGCTAATATTTTTAGTTTGGTCACCTGGGAGGATGAGATTGCCATTGACCAAGAAGAGGGATCAAGTTAGATGAATAATTTGTGTGTTTGTGTAGCAAGGGGATGGATAGGAACATTTATTTGTTTTATTTATTTATTTATTTATTTATCCCAGCACTCAACCGCTGTGCCACCAGGGGAGGCCCGGATAGGAACATTTAAGAGGATGTTTCTCTTGAGGTTCTAGGAGAATATGATTACTATTGGAACTATGGGTCTGGAATCCAGGCTAGATTATAGATATTAATTTGGGAGCAATTACTTTGGGGTAAAATCTGTGAAAGTATAAAATCATCAAGAGATATGAAAAAATGAAAAGCAGTGTGTCCATTTGAAGAATTTAGGTGAGTAGGTGTGTTAGTTCCTGGTGCTGCTCTAATTATCAAGAACTGATTGGTTTATGATGACCAAAAAAATTATTCTCTCACATTTTTGGAGAACAGAAGTTTAACATGAAAGTGTTTCCTCCTCCTGGAGCTCTGTTGGAGATAAGCTATTGTCTCTTCCAGCTTCTAATGGCTGTCAGTGTTCCTTGGCTTGTGGCCACAGTACTCCAATCTCTGCTTCTGTGGTCACTTTACCTGCTCTTATTGGCCACGTAGCCTTGCATATATCTGTTTTATAATGATTCTTGTGGTTGCACTTTAGGCTTCACCTGTATAATACAGGCTAAGGCCTCCTCTCAAGAGCCTTAATCACATCTTTTGCCATGTTAAGTAATATATTCCTAGGTTCCAGGGGTCTAGATGTGGGCATATCTTTTTGGGCACCATCATTCATTTTGCTACAGTAGGGTTAAAATCATAAGGAAGTTAGGTTACAGATAGCTGAAATTTATTTATTTACTTATTTTTAAAACTTTTTGTTTCTTTTGTTTTGTCCTTACATTGTTTTTTTTAAGATTTATTTATTTATGCATATAAGAGCTGGGGTACAGGCCAAATGTGCAGGAGGGTGAGAGGATTCACCAGAGACAGAGTGGGGAACAGAACAGGCAGACTGACTGAAATACACTGCTGAGGGGAGCAGCAGGTGAGACAGGGAGGTCTGCTTCGCCATGTGGTTTTCTCCCTGGCCAGCGTTCGAACTTTGTGCTGCAGAGGCTGTGGATTGCTTCATAGTGTGGTGCTTGACCCCTTGCACCACCAGGGAGTCCCTGAAAGTGTATATTTTAAATGATTGAGTATGTGGTCTAGGGTAGGTCTGATAGACAAGAATAGAAGGAATCAAGGGACTCTGCTTATTAAGAGTAAAGCTATTGTATGATGTTACAATGCAACATCACTTCAATAAAAAGCAAAGCTATGTTAATAAAAGTAAAGGAGTATAAAAGGATGGGTATAATATCAAATACCAAATGAACCCATGTGTTATTTTCTGAAGAGTTATACAAAAACGGGCAAGAATATCATTGTGCTATTTGGCCTGGAACTTTGTAGGTTGATGATGATAGTTATAAAAATAGATAAAAGTAGGATTCCTTTTCTCTCTTCCTTGCTACAGATTAATGTTAACATCTATGTGGACTTGTTGCTTAAGCAATCAATTCATATGATAATTAGGATTTTTCCTAATTAGTGTAAGATGGGGAGAAGAGGTAGTAACCTATTGGTAATAATTTAAATTCTATCAAATACACAGAATAGTAACTTTTGACATTTTTTTAAACAAAGAGAACTCAGAACTGTAAAGCATTATACGTAAATGGTTTAAATTGTTGTGTGTTTATGCTCATACATGATACACAAATACGCAAACTGATACCCACATTGGACACTTTAAGAACAAATACCCACATTTCACAATCATATGTGGGGGAGTTATAAATATGGCATATTTATTTAAAATATGGTATATTGCTTACCAATATTTTTAAAAACCATCCCATCTTATTCTTTTAAGATTGGTTATATTTCCAGTTGCAGCCAATGACTGTTGTGTGAGCAGGTCTCAAAAATATAACAGGAAAAAGACATTCCCACCAAAACCTTAAAGGCTATGTGGAACTAGAGAAAGATTTCCAAAAGCAAATGTAGAATATTCCCCTTCTTTTAAAATTCTGATGGAAATTTTACACATGCAAAAAAATATATTTATGGAAAAATGGCAGCCATAAGTCATTTGTCAACTGACATCTACTGCAGAGATGAATGCACTGATTTAATATTTATGGAAAGAACATATTTTTAAAAGGTTTATTTATGCATACAAGAGCTGAGGTACCGGGCAGAGATGCGGGGCGTGGGGTAGGGGGTAGGGGGTGAGGGGAGAGGATTCACCAGAGACAGAGCAGGGAGCAGAACAGGCGGATTGACTGAAATACACGGCTGAGGGGAGCAGCAGGCGAGACAGGAGAGGTCTGCTGCGCCCTGTGGGTTGCTCCCTGGCAGGCGGGGGATCGAACTCGTGCTACAGAGGCTTCATAGTGCTGTTCTTAACCCCTTGCGCCACCAGGGAGGCCCTGGAAAGAACATTTTAATCTTCAATTACGTATTTACAGTGAAAAAGTCAGGAAATAGAAGAAAAATCCTACATTAATGGGAAATACGAAGACTGAGTCAATTTTACACTCCCTCTTTCGTCCGCTTGGTGTCGCTCTTCACTGAGAACGTTTGCGGAAGAAAGAGCTTCCGCTTTATCCTGCAGAAAATTTGGCAGATAGTGGGAAATACCTAGCGAATCCTTCTACAACAGAAGAACGTAGAATTGAACCTTGAGCGGCAGCTTGAGGTAAGGTATTATATACTTCCAGTATCTCTGGACCCTTTGAATGTACCATGCAGTTTTCCTGGCCAGGAGGCCCAGGTATCAGGCGCCTGCTGCTCTCCCTTCTGCTCCTCGTAGCCTGGGGGGCGGGCAGCGGCCAGGTCCGCTACTCGGTCCCCGAGGAGGCCAAACACGGCACCTTCGTGGGCCGCATCGCCCAGGACCTGGGGCTGGAGCTGGCCGAGCTGGTGCCCCGCGTGTTCCGCCTGGCGTCCAAGGGCCGCGGGGACCTTCTGGAGGTAAACCTGCAGAATGGCATTCTGTTTGTGAATTCTCGGATCGACCGCGAGGAGCTGTGCGGGCGGAGCGCGGAGTGCAGCCTGCACCTGGAGGTGATCGTGGACAGGCCGCTGCAGGTGTTCCACGTGGAGGTGGAGGTGAGGGACATTAACGACAATCCCCCCGTGTTCCCTGAAAGTGAGAAGAGAATAATCATTGCGGAATCTAGACCTCCGGAAACTCGGCTTCCACTAGATGGCGCATCCGATGCAGATATTGGAGTAAACTCTGCCTTGACCTACCAAATGGATCCTAACGATTATTTCGCTTTGGACACACAAAGCAGTCGTGAACAAACGTCTTCGTTATCTCTTGTGTTGAGGAAATCATTGGACAGAGAGGAAGTTCAGGAATATAGTTTATTACTGACAGCCAGTGATGGAGGTAAACCCCAGCTGACTGGCACCGTTCAGCTGCTGATCACAGTTCTGGATGTGAATGACAACGCCCCAGAATTTGAGCAATTCATTTACAAAGTGAGACTGTTAGAGAATGCACTTAATGGAACATTAGTGATCAAGCTAAATGCCACAGATCCCGATGATGGTACAAATGGAGACATAATCTACTCATTTAGAAGACCTGTATCGCCTGCAGTGTTATATGCATTCTTTATAAATCCCGAAAATGGAGAGATTAGGACAAAAGGCAAGTTGGATTTCGAAGAGAAGAAATTGTATGAAATATCCGTGGAAGCAGTGGACAAGGGGAATATCCCAATGACGGGTCACTGTACCATTTTGGTGGCAATAATAGATATAAACGATAACGCACCAGAGGTTACCATCACATCTCTGTCGCTCCCGGTGAGAGAGGATGCTCAGGTGGGCACCGTCATCGCCCTGATCAGCGTGTCCGACCGCGACTCCGGTGTCAACGGGCAGGTGACCTGCACCCTGACGCCCCATGTCCCCTTCAAGCTGGTGTCCACCTTCAAGAACTACTATTCGCTGGTGCTGGACAGCGCCCTGGACCGCGAGAGCGTGCCGAGCTACGGGGTGGTGGTGACCGCGCGCGACGGGGGCTCGCCTCCGCTGTCGGCCACGGCCAGCGTGTGGGTGGAGGTGGCCGACGTGAACGACAACGCGCCCGCGTTCGCGCAGCCCGAGCACACGGTGTTCGTGAGGGAGAACAACGCGCCCGGCCGCCACATCTGCACGCTGTCGGCGCGCGACCCCGACGCGCAGGAGAACGCGCGGGTGTCCTACTCGCTGGTGGAGCGGCGGGTGGGCGAGCGCGCGCTGTCGAGCTACGTGTCGGTGCACGCGGAGAGCGGCCGGGTGTTCGCGCTGCAGCCGCTGGACCACGAGGAGCTGGAGCTGCTGCAGTTCCAGGTGAGCGCGCGCGACGCGGGCGTGCCGCCTCTGGGCAGCAACGTGACGCTGCAGGTGTTCGTGCTGGACGAGAACGACAACGCGCCCGCGCTGCTGCCGGGCGGCGCGGGCGAGCTGGTGCCGCGCTTGCTGGGCGCGGGCCACGTGGTGGCCAAGGTGCGCGCGGTGGACGCGGACTCGGGCTACAACGCGTGGCTGTCGTACGAGCTGCTGCAGCCGGCGGCGGCGGCGGCGGGCGGCGCGCGCGGCCCGTTCCGCGTGGGGCTGTACACGGGCGAGATCAGCACGACGCGCGCCCTGGACGAGGCGGACGCGCCGCGCCAGCGCCTGCTGGTGCTGGTGAAGGACCACGGCGAGCCGGCGCTCACGGCCACGGCCACGGTGCTGCTGTCGCTGGTGGAGAGCGGGCTGGCGCCCCGCGCGTCGTCGCGCGCGCCCGAGGGCGCGGCGGGCGCGCCGACGGCGCTGCTGGACGTGAACGTGTACCTGATCGTCGCCATCTGCGCCGTGTCCAGCCTGCTGGTGCTGACGCTGCTGCTGTACGTGGCGCTGCGCTGCGCGGCGCCGCCGGGCGAGGGCGAGGGCGCGGGCGCGGCCGGGAAGCCGGCGCTGGTGTGCGCCAGCGCGGTGGGGAGCTGGTCGTGCTCGCAGCAGCGGCGGCAGAGGGTGTGCTCCGGGGAGGGCCCGCCCAAGACCGACCTCATGGCCTTCAGCCCCAGCCTTCCTCCGTGTCCCAGTTCTGCAGAGGAAATAGGTGGAATTGAAGCAGATTCACAACATTTGAAACAGGTGAGTTTCAAATTGTGTTACCTTTCCTCACAATCGCGACTTCAAGATTATTTTTTGCTATTGCTTGGCATTACAGGATTTAATGAATGTTTCTGAATTATGGGTTAATCTTAATTGTCCCTAACACCAACCATTTATTTTTGTTGTTTTCTTAATATTTCTTAAGTATTTATTGGGTGCATGAGGATTTTTTAAAAGATTTATTTATTTATGCATACAAGAGCTGGGGTGTAGGCTAGAGGTGTGGGTGAGAGGATGCATCAGAGCCAGAGTGGGGAGCAGAACAGGCAGACTGACTGAAATACACTGCTGAGGGGAGCTGCGGGCGAGTCAGCAGAGGTCTGCTGCACCATATGGGTTAGCTCCGTGGCTGGGGATAGAACTTTTATCGCAGTGGCCTGCAGTAGCTTGATAGTGCTGAAACTTTAATTCCTGCGCCATGAGGGAGGGCAGTGTACATGAGGATTTACAGGAAATCCGACATTGTGAATAATTTAGGCATTTGGAAAACATTTCTAAACTTTGAATTACAGTTTGAAAATTTTCAACTTTTCATTTAATACTTTGTATCTTTTATTTTCCTTTATATCTTTCATTTAATATTTTTATCTTAAAGAATGCCTCTTAAGAGGCCTTTTTTTTTTTGGTCTTGGGCTGTCTTCCTCTCTGTAGGTTCATCATGAAAACCCATCTGAATATCCAACATGAAAACCCTTCTGATTTTCCAATCATATTTTTATTTGCAGTTACATAATTGCTCAAAGACATAGTACATACATACATCTAGTGGGTTTTTCGTTACTGTGTATCTTTGAAAGTTTATTAATATGTGTAATTTAGTTTATATTTCTCATTACCAGTAACTTGTGGAAATCCTTGTCAGTCCGATACTTTTAATAGTTGTGTAGCACTCCATATTTGGGCGTATATATACTCAGTTATTCACCCTTTGATGAGTACTTTGTTTCAAGAATTCTTTTGCCTCCATCTTATAGTATCATTTTACATACTTCTTTTTTAAAGATTTATTTATGCATTCAAGAACTGGGGTACAGGCCAGAGGTGTTGGGGGTGAGAATATTCATCAGAGACGGAATGGGGAACAGAGACAGAGTGACTGAAAATACACTGTGAGGGGAGCAACGGGTGAGACAGGAGAGGTCTGCTGCTCCCTGGCCAGCCAGGTATGGAACTCATGCTACAGAGGCTGCGGACAGCTTCATGGTGCTGTACTTAACCCCTTGCACCACCAGGGAGGCCCATTTTACATGTTTCTTAAATACTGGTGTCTTACTTCCACAAAATTCAAATTTTGATGTGCAAATGATGCATTAGAGTATTATTAATTTCAATTTATTATGTGTTTTCCAAGAATTTTGTAGTACTTTTAATTTATAGGCATGGAAGATTTTAGGTCTCCAGGTTTTGAGGTCTTCCCAACTCTTATATTAAACACTCGTTAACTAAATTCATTTAATAAAAATTTATTGTGTGCTTTGAATATGGCAGTTGTACATAATGATTTTAGAAATAAACTTCATTCTTTCTGTGTAAATCCAATTATTTTGGTATCTTTTCTCTTCCATCTGAAGCCCTTTTTTGGATGTTTTGCTCAAATACTTGTTGTAGTGTATGTCTTCTGTTAATTCACTGAGCTTTTATTGAGAAAGATCTTTATTTTATTTTCATCTTTGAAAAAATATTTTCACTGGGAATAGGGTGAATTTTTTCTTTCAGTGTTTTAAAACTGTCATTCGTTGTCTTCTGCTTTGCATGTTCTCTTACAGTTTGCATGGCCTCAATAAATACTTTGCTACCATTCTTACCTTCGTTTCCCTTTATGATCATCTCCTCCCTCCCCTACTCCATATGCTTTTAAAAATCTCCTACTTAGGCCTCCCTGGTGGTGCAGCAGTTGAGCGCTGGGTTGTGAAGCTGCCCGCAGCCTCTGCAGCACCGGTTCGAGCCCCGGCTGCTCCCCGGCCACCGAAGGCCTCAGACATGGCCTCAGACATGGCGCTCAGACCTCTCCTGCCGCCCACTGCTCCCCTCAGCAGTGTACTTCGGTCCTTCTGCCTGTTCTGCTCCCTGCTCTGGCTCTGGTGAATTCTCTCACCCTCCCATGCTTCTGACTGTACCCAGTGCTTGTATAAATAATAATAATAAAAATAAAATAAAATAAAATAAATCTTTAAAAAATTAAAAAAAATAAAAATCTCCTACTTATCACTGGTTTTTGCATTTTGATTATGATATACCTTAGTCGGGTTTCTTTGTGTTATTCCACCAGAGGTTATTTATGTTCTTGGATCTGTGGATTTATTGATTTCACCAATAAACTGGGAAAATCTCAGTCATAATAAAGAGACTGTCCTTTCCTCATTTTCTAGTCATGGCTCCTTTATCAAAGATTGAGTGCTGTGTATGAGGATTTATTTCTGGGCTTTCTGTTCTGTTCTGTTGATCCATGTATCTATTATTGTGTCATTGCCATATTGTTTCAAGTACTGTTGTTTTACAGTGAAGTTTGGAGTCTGATAACATGATTTCTCTTTCTCCCCTTTTTTCTCAGAGTTGGTTTTGCAATTTGAGGCCATTTGTAGTTCCATATAAATTTTAATATTTTTCATTCAATATCTTAAAAAATATTGCTGGTATTTTGATTGCTCAGATTTTATTGCTTAGATTGATTTTGAGGTATTTTAATTATTGTCAAAGCAATAGTAAATGGAGTTATTTTCTTAATTTCTTTTGTTTCTTGTTTGTATATTAAAAGGACATGTATTTTTAAGTTGATTTTGTAAACTGCCACCTTACTGTATGCATTTATTGTTTCTTTTTTGATGGAATCCTTAGGCTCTTTTATATATAATATATTGTATGTAAATAGTGATAGTTTCCCTTCTCTTCCAACTTTAATTCCGTTTATTTCCCATTTTTGTCTGATGACAAGAACAAATACAATATTAGTTGTAGGTTTGTGATGACCTTTATTTCATTGAGGTAGATTACATCTATTCCCATCTTATTTGGAGTTTTTATCATAAATGGGCACAGAATCTTATCAAATGCTTTCTCTGAATCTATTGATATTATCTTGATTTTTGTCTTAATTTTCTTGGATGATGTATTTTATCACTTAATTTATGTATTAAACCATATGCATCTGTTTTATCATACACTAGGTGCTGGTATGTATGTGGATTTATATACTTGTAATAAACTATTTAATTTGATTTGCTAGTATTTTGTTGACATTGATTTTTGTATCAATGATCATTACAGATATTGATCTATAATTTTCTTATGCTGTCTTTGTCTGGTCTTAGTATTAAGGTAATGTTGGCATTCTTAATATGTGTTAAGGAGCATCCTTCCTGGATTTTATAAAACAATTTAAGCAAGATGGCCATTAGGGCCTCCCTGGTGGCGCAGCGGTTGAGCGCTGGGTTGCGAAGCTGCCCACAGCCTCTGCAGCGCTGGTTCCCGATCCCGGGCCGCCAGGCGAGGCTCCCACATGGCGCGCAGACCTCTCCTGCTGCCCTCTGCTCCCCTCAGCAGTGTACTTCTTTGTCAGTCTGCCTGTTCTGCTCTCCGCTCTGGCTCTAGTGAATTCTGTCACCCTCTCACCCTTCTGACTGAACCTAGTGCTTGTATAAATAAATAATTTTTTTAAAAGATTTATTTTATTTATTTATTTATTTATTTTGTTTGTTTATACAAGCACTGGGTACAGTCAGAAGCGCAGGAGGGTGAGAGAATTCACCAGAGCCAGAGCGGGGAGCAGAGCAGGCAGAAGGACCGAAGTACACTGCTGAGGGGAGCAGTGGGCGGCAGGAGAGGTCTGCGCGCCATGTGGGACCCTCCTCCGGTGGCCGGGGAGCAGCCGGGGATGGAACCGGCGATGCAGAGGCTGCGGGCAGCTTCGCAACCCAGCGCTCAACCGCTGCGCCACCAGGGAGGCCCCAAAAAATAAATAAATCTTTAAAAAAAAAAAGGTGGACATTAATCCTTCTTTAAAGATTTGATAGAATTTATTTTTAAAGTAACTTTTTCCTGGACTTTTGTTTTTTTGAAAGATTTTTTTTATATTACTGTTTCAGTTTCCATGTATTTGATCAGTTTATTTCATCTTTTTCTTCCTGAGTTAGTTTTGGTAGGCTATATTGACCTAGTAATTTGTCCATTTTTTCAAGGTTATTGAATTTATTGGCACATAGTTTTTCATAGTAGTCTCTTATAACCTTTGTATTTCACTGCTATCAGTGGTAATTTTTCCTCTTTTTTTTTTAAATAAATGTCTGTTTTTAAAAAAGATTTCTTTATTTATGCATACAAGAACTGCGGTACAGACCAGAGGTTCTGGGGTGAGAGGATTTACCAGAGACAGAGTGGGGAACAGAACAGGCAGACTGACTGAAATACACTGCTGAGGGGAGCAGGGGGCGAGTCAGGAGAGGTCTGCTGCACCATGTGGGTAGCTCCCTGCCCAGGGATCAAACTCGTACTGCAATGGCTCCCGATGGCTGTGTAGGTTGAGTTTTAACCCCTTGCGCCACCGGGGAGGACCCTGTCTTCAGTTTCTTTCATCACTGTCTTATAAGTTACCTATGGTTTACTGAAGTATCTTATAATAGTCTATTTTAAACTGATAACAATGAACTTTAATCACATACAAAAAATTTACACTTTTATTCCTTCCTATTTTATGTTTTTGTTGTCATAATTTATCTTTTTATATTGTGTATCTATTAGTGAATTATTTACTTATATGTATTTTAATACTTTTGTCCCTTAACCCTTATTCTAGAATTAAGTGATTATCACATCACCATATTATATTACTAGGTTATTCTATATTTGACTGTCTATTTACTTTTTCAAATGTATTAATCATTCTTATATGTTTTTATGTTACCTTCTTTGATTTCAGCTTTAAAATCTTCTTTCAGATTTTTTTTGTCAGGCTAGTCCAGGAGTAATGAGCTCTCTTAACTTTTGTTAGGGAAATTCTTTATCTAGCTTTCATTTCTGAAGGACAAATTTGCTGGGTAAAGTTATCATGGTTTGCAGGTTTTTTTTTTTTTTTTTTTTTAGTTCAGTACTTTGAATATTTCATCCCTGTCTCTTCTGTCCTGAAAGGTTTTTTCAAAAATATGCTGATAACCTTTATGGGGGTTTCCTTGTGTGAGAGAAAGTTTTTCTTCTTGATATTTTATTTTATTTTTTTGTGGGACACTCGCTGGCGGTTGGGGATCGAACCGGCACTGCAGAGGCTGCGGGCAGCCTTGCAACCCAGCGCTCAGCCACTGCGCCACCAGGGGAGGCCCACTTCTTGCTATTTTAGAAAAACTGTCTCTTTTTCTTTATTTTTATACAGCTTGGTTATAATGTGTCTTGTAGAATATTGCTTTGGTTTGAAATTTTGAAGTGACTTATTTGCTTCATGAACTTGGATGTCAGAAATTTCCCCAAGACTGGAGATTCATTAATTTTTTTTTAAGATTTATTTATCTATGCATACAAGAACAGGGGTACAGGCCAGAGGTGCGGGGGTGAGAGGATTCACCAGAGACAGAGGGGAACAGAACAGGCAAATTGACAGAAATGCCCTGCTGAGGGGAGCAATGGAGCAGTCTGCTGTGCCATGTGGGTTGCTCCCTGGCCGGGGATCAAACTGTGCTGCAGTGGCTGCAGTTAGCGTCACAGGTTGCGTCTTAACCCCTTGCGCCACCAAGGAGGCCCCATTAATTATTTTAAAAAAGTGTTCTAACTTTCTCCTATTCTTCTTCTAAGACTCATAATATATAGATTGTTTCTTTTCACGTCCCTTAAGTCCTATTGGCTTTCTTAATTCCTTTTCACTTTCTTTTGTTTATTTCTCTGAATAATTTTAAATTATCTGCATTTGAGTTCACTGATTCTTTCTTTTGTTTAACTCCAGCCTGTTATTGAAACTCTATATTGAATTCTTGTACATTCATTGTATTCCTTGTCTCCAAAATTTGTCTTTGGTTCTTTTTCATGCTTCTGACTCTTTTTATTATTCTGTCTCTCTGTTGAACTTCTTATTTTGTTCTTGTATTGTTTTTTTCTTTTTTCACTAAATTGTTTATGTTTTGTACCCCTCTGATCTTTAGAACAATTATTTTTGAATGGATAGATATTGTATCTCCATTTTCTTGGGTACAGTTACTGAAAGTTGACTCTGTTCCTTTGGTGGATCATGTTTCCTGATTTTTGTGATCCCTGTAGTCTTGTCTGGTGTCATCACATTTGAAGAATGTCACCTCTTCCAGATTTTACAGGGTAATATCAAAAGGAAAGGCCTTTATCTGTAAAGGGTTGCTAGGGAGGTTTTTAGTGGTACAGGGTGACAACTGTGACGGCATGTGGTGACTTCGGGTCTGAGGTGCACGATATCTTGTCAGCTCAGGGTGCTGTGCTCACAAATTGACAACTGTGTTCCTTGGTTAGTAATACAGGGGCTCCACAGTGCTGCAAAGAGTTTTCAGTTTCTGTGTCAAGTCACATGGGACCAGGGCAGGCAGTTTTAGTGGCCAGGGCTTGTGGTATATATGCATTCAACTTTTGGGGTCAATTGCCTGTGTCTGTGTAGTGCCAGATACTGGTCGCAGATGCACATGGGCCAAGGCTAGCAGCAAGCCTTTTTTTTTTCCCACTCTTCTTTATTTTGTTCCTCTGACTGGATAATTTCATATAATGGAGTTTGCTGATTCTTCTGTTTGGTGAAATCTGCTGTTAAAGTCCTCTAATATACTTGTAAGTTAATTTATTGTATTTTTTTAGCTACAAAATTTGTTCCTTTTTATTCTCTTTATTGATAGTCTCACTTTGTTTCTGCATTGGTTTTTGAGCTGGTAAAACATTTTTATTATGATTATTTTGATTTGTTGGTTCGTTCATATATTTCTTTAGGTAGGATCAGTTTTTTGAGATTTATTTTGTTCCTTTGATTGGGCCATGTTTCCTTGTTTCTTTGTGTATCTTATAACTTTGTTTTGGTATCCACACTCTTCAAAAAACAGCTGCTTCTCCCAATCTTTATGTACTAGATTAGAACGCAGGGAGAATCTCATCAGTCATCCTTGTTAGAGATTTTGGGTTGCCTCTGGAAATTTGGGGCAGGGGGATGCAACTTCTCGGCCTTTTGCATGCAATTTCTCAATTAGAGATGTTTCCTAGTTACTTTTTGAAGATCATGGCCTCTTGTTCTTTCTAGTGCCTTTCTCTGCTGCATTTCGATAACTTTCTGTTCTCACAGCAATGTGAAATTTTCTCATTCTAATTCAATCATCCGGCCATTCAAAATATGCTGACTCCCTGTCAGCACCTCAAGTCAGATGGGACAGAGACCAATTTCTTTTTATAACCCTTTAAAGACCTGAAGGACAAGAAGCACACTCACTTTTCTCTCTCCTTCCCATTGGCTTCCAGACATCCAAACTATGCCAGTTCCATCAGTTCTGTAAGTGAAACAAGACAGAAACTATTCCCTCAGACATCCCTCCTAGAAATCAAGACATTGGTCACATGCTGTACTTTTCTCTTTGCTCCTGAGAGTGTAATAGATAACCAGAGTGTTCTTTGCTGGTGGTTAACTCCCAACTTGAGGGAGGGGCTGATGTGGGTAAAGCAAAATTATTCTTGTTTCAATGCAGCCTTTCTCATGTTGTATTAACTAGATTACTGCAATGTCTTCACTGTATTCTGGAATTTTTATAAAATACATTACTCTTTTCCATATATATGTTGGTGTTTTTGCCCATATATATTTTGTTCATATATATTTGTCCATATATTGGTGTTTTTGTTGGGTAATAAGGAATGGGCATCCTATTCTGACATCTTGCTGGTATCACTCCCACTTAATCTATTTTGAATTAACTTTTATATATAGTGTGAAGTAGTGGTCCAACTTTTTTCTCTTGCAAATGCCTATCCAATTGTCATGGCATCACTTTGTTGAAAAGAACTGTTCTTTCCACATTGAATTGTTTAGGAACCCTTGCTGAAAATCAACATTTGAACAGAAAATGTAAGAGTTTGTTTATGGATTATCAATTTTATTCCATTTATCCCTTTCTATTTTTATGCCATTACTCCATTCTCTTGGTTATTGTTGCTCTGTAGCTGGTTTTGAAATTAGGAAGTGTTAATGCTGTAATGCTGTAACTTTGGTTGTTTTTTTCTTTCATTTTTGTTTTAGCTGTTCTGGGTGCCTCGGATTTCCATGCGGATTTTAAGATCAGTTTATTAATTTCTTTTTTAAAAAAAGATTTATTTATTTATGCATACAAGAACTGTGGTACAGGCCAGTGGTGCTGGGGGTGAGAGGATTCACCAGAGACAGAGTGGGGAACAGAACGGGCAGACTGACTGAAATACACTGCTGAGGGGAGCAGTGGGCGGGTCAGGAGAGGTCTGCTGTGCCATGTGGGTAGCTCCCTGGCCGGCCAGGGATCGAACTCCTGTTGCAGAGGCTGCAGAAATCTTCATAGGTTGCATCTTAACCCCTTGCGCCGCCAGGGAGGCCCCCCAGTTTATTAATTTTTGTAATGTAGCCAGCTTATTTTTGATAGAGAGTTAGTTGTATCTGTAGATCTGGAGAATACTAACATCTTAACAGCATTAAGTCTTCTGACCCAGGAACATTGGATTTCTTCCCATTATTTTAGATCTGCTTTAATTCCTTGCAATGAGGGATTGTCAAATTTTTGTTCATCATTTGCTGGTTGTTTTTGTAGTTTCTTTCTATTCCTTTTATCCTCTTTCCTTGTGGTTTGTTAACTTTTTGAAATTGGTCTATCTAGATTCTTTTCTTATTATCTTTTGTGTTTGAAACACAAGTTTTGCTTTGTGGTTACCATAATGTTCACCCCATAACATCTTATGTTTATAACACTCTATTTTGAGTTGATAACAATTCAGTTTTGAATTCAAAAACTCTACATTTTCACTTTCACCCATGTTTTATATTTTTGATGTCACATTTGATATTTTCTTATTTATTGCAGATTTATCTAATATTGCTACTTTTGTCTTTTAATCTTCATGCAAGATTTTTAAGTTGTTACTCTACTACCTTTACTCTAAATTTGCTTTAGACAGTGATATCTTTTCTTTCATATATTTTCTTATTTCAAATTAGTTCCACTTCTTTCCAGCCTAAAGAAGACTCTTTAAAATTTCTTATAACACCTGTTAAGTGTTGATGAACTCCTTTAGCTTTTGATTTCTGGGAAACACTGTATTTTATGAATGATAGCCTTGCTCAGTAGAGCATTTTTGGTTGGAAATTTTTTTCTTTCAGCACTTTGGATATATATACTTTCTTTTGAGCTGCAAAATTTCTGATGAAAAATTTGCTGATTACTTTGTAGGAGTTCCCTTGTGTCTAGCATCTTATTTTTCTCTTGCTGCTCTTAAGATTCTTTATCTTTAATTGATTAGAATATGTCTTGGTGTGGATCACTTTGCATTCATCTTATTTGGAACTCACTTTGCTTCCTGTACCTGGATGTCTCCTTTCCCAGTTTTGGAAAGTTTTTAGCCATTCTTTCTACAAAGGACATTTCTGCCCCTTTCTCTCTTCTCCTCCTGGGACCCCTTTATTGCAAATCTTATTCTGTTTGATGATGTTTATAGATCCCTTAAGTTAGTCTCATTTTCTTTCTTTCTCGTTTTTAAAGATTTATTTATTTATTTATGCATACAAGAACTGGGGTACAGGTCAGAGGTGTAGGGGGTAAGAGGATTTACCACAGACAGAATGGGGAACAGAGCAGGCAGACTGACTGAAATACAGGCAAGGGGAGCAGCAGGCAAGTCAGGCGGGGTCTGCTGTGCCATGTGGGTATAGCTCCCTGGCTGGCTGGGAATTGAACTCATGCTGCAGAGACTGCAGATAGCTTCACAGTGCTGTGCTTAGCCCCTTATGCCACCAGCGAGGCCCTAATTATTGTATTCTTAAACTCTGAGGCATTTGTTTGGTTGGTCTTTATATTTTATATATCTTTATTGAAGTTCTCTCTTTTTCATTCATTCTTTTCCCAAGTTCTGTGAGCATCTTTATGACCATTACTTTATATTTTTTATCTGATGAATTGCTTCTGTTTCATTAACATCTTTCTCTGAGGTTTTATCTTGCTCTTTCATTTGGAACACATTCCTCTATTTTGCTTCATTATCTGTGTCTGTATCTATGTATTAGGCAAAATATTTGCCTCTTCCCTTCTTGAAAATGTGGCCTTGCGCATGTGTTAAAACTTATCCAACTTTACCCTATTGTTTAGTTGCCTCTTAAATCTTTGTGGTTGTGTAGGCAACCTGGTTTCTTCTCTCTTTTTTTTAGGGGCATGATAGTTTTTTTTTTTTAATTATAGCACACTGATCACCATGATCAGTATACACATTATGATGGTTTTTCTCTTGGATATTAACATTGCAGTATTTTAGCGCACTGAAATGTTTCACTAGGACCAAAACCATTAGAGAAATAAGGATCTTAGATGAATATGAACACCAATAACTTTGGTATCATACACCACAGAGCAATTTGGGAATCAGTAGCAGTATAATGTTTTATAGTTATAAAGAATGAATGTACTCTTCTGAGTAGGCAATGTGAACTTATTAAACTTCCTTAGACTTTAATTTTTAGCTTTTATAATTTAAGCTATGTCCACTCTGACTAAAGTAAAATCACACAAGATACCTCATATAATTTCCATGCTAGTACTGTACAAATATAGTTATTTTGCTTAAGAAAATCAAATCATCTTTGAAAAAATCACATCATCTTCAAAGAAAGAGGCAAGTAAATCTTATTTTCAAATATTTGAAAATTATAGTGCTTGTTTTCCAATAAAGATTCAAACATATTAAATGTAATGATTATTATCTACAAACTTCTGTAATAAAATTAACACTACATGTACAGATTTTATTTATAGACCTGTGTTTTGCAGTCAAAAAAAGAATAGTTACTTATTTTTTTTTAAAGATTTTATTTATTTATACAAGAACTGGGGCAAAGGTCAGAGGCGCAGGATGGTGAGAGAATTCACCAGAGACAGAGCAGGGAGCAGAACAGGCAGACAGACCAAAGACACTGCTGAAGGGAGCAGCGGGTGAGGCAGGAGAGGTCTGCTGCGCCATATGGGTTTCTCCCTTGCCGGGGCTGGGAATCGAACTGGCACTGCAGAGTGCAGACTGCATTGATGCTCTCAGAGGCCTAATAAAAGTTACTTTTTAGAGAGCATTATATTTGGTATCTATTCCACATATCTCTAGTAAAGACAAAGCCACATGATGTTAAATCTACCTCTAAATAAACTTAGGCATAAAATTTTGATCAAAATTGTGATACTCTAATCTTAAAAATTCAATTAATGAGCTACTTTTTTGAGTAAATATGGTGATGGGCAATTATTTCAGTAAGCTTTTCTTTTTATGACTGCATATTTACCCTTCATTTTGAACTTCTTATGTTGCCATCTGCACCGCAGAGGCCGCGGGCAGCCTAAACTGTTTAAGCTTTTCATTATGTCTTAATTCTTTGTTGCCATTTAAACTGTTTCTTTTTTCATATTTCTCTTCTATCATTTTCTTTTTTAAAAAAAGATTAATTTATTTATGCACACAAGAACTGGGGTACAGGCCAGAGGTGGGGAAGGTGTGAAAATTCACCAGGGACAGAGTGGGGAAAAGAACAGGCAGACTGACTGAAATGCGCTGCTGACAGGAGCATTGGGCGAGTCAGGAGAGGTCTGCTGCGCCATGTGTGTTGCTCCCTGGCCGGGTATGGAACTTGTGCTGCAGTTGCTGCAGATTGCTTCATAGTGTTGCGTCTTAACCCCTTGAGCCACCAGGGAGGCCCTCCTGTACTATTTTCTTAAGTGAATATTTTCAAATACATAATTTTAATTTCTTCAATGAGTTTTCAAAATTTATTTTATTTTCTCATCCTTTCTTTGGACTTTTTATACATTTTAACACTCAGAGTATCCTTTAGATTTATACTAACTTAATTCTGTGAGATATAAAACAATTTATTTCCATTTCTCCCCCATTATTATTATATATATTACATCTTGTAGTAGTTGAAATTGTGGCTTCTTAAGATATATACCTGCATCCTGACCCTCAGTGTTCACATATTCTGGAGTTTTGAAGATAAAATTAAATTAAGGATGTTGAGATCAGTTCATCCTGAAATTTCCAGGTGGGCTCTGAACCCAGTGACAAGTGTTTTTATAGGAGATAGATGAGATGACACTAACATAGAAAAGAAGGCCCTGTGAAGATAGGGTCGGGGCTGGGGTAATGAAGCCACCGGAAGCTTGACAAGGCAAGGAGTGGAAGCCCCACTAGAACTCGAGAGACTATAGCCCACAAATAGATTGAGTTTGACTCTTTCCCCTCCAGAACTGTGAGAAAACTGTGTCTTAAGCCACTTAGTATGTGATTTTTTTTTATAGGAAACCTGCAGGAAACCAACACACATTTACATACATTACAAACAATACAATGATATAATAATTATTGCTTTTTATAATTTTATTTTTTTGTATAATTTTATTAAGTCTTTTAAGGTGATTGGAGAAATGCGAAAGCATTTATAATGTTTCTTATTTAGCACTTCTGGTTTGTTCTTGTGGATCTAAATCACAATCTGGGGCCTTCCTGGTGGCTCAAGGGTTAAGATGCAACCTATGAAGCTAGCCGCAGCCACTGCAGCACGAGTTCGATTCCTGGCCAGGGAGCTACCCACATGGTGGGATTCTTGAAGGTGAAATCCACAAAGTGTGTGGAGGGGTGGTCAAGGCTGTGACCTGCAGGAGTTTCTCACTCTCAAGATAGTCTCAAGTCAGCCTCAAACAGTGTGTCAAAATCACTAGTCTAGTTGCTTGTGCTCTGTATAAGCAGGTCTTGGCTGTGACTCTGGATTTGCCTTTTCTCTCCAGATTTCAGAATGGAGGTTTTCCCTTCAGACCTAGTTCTCTGTTGGGCTCAAGAAAAGTCATTCGTCCAGGTTTTTTGTTGTTGTAAGGGCAGGAGTGACAAATTCCAAGCTCTTTATATGTTGGCGTTGAAACTGAAAGTTTGCATATATACCCTAGCTAAAGAAAAAAAAATATGTTATTTGGTAATGCTGCCCTGTACATCTGACTAGGAAAACCCCTCCCATGCCCACCTGTTGCCCTTGGTGTCCACTGGCTACAACAAACTAGACTTCATTTCTGCAAGTGGAAATCGGAGACTTGCTTAAAAATTGTTCTTGAATATCTTTTTTTTCCTTTTCATGTATTTAACCCCTTTAAAAATGTCTCTCTAGGAATATGTTAGACATCTTTTTCCCTGTGTTCCAAAGCTGTCCCTTTGATTTTCCCTATGGTTCTTTTCCATTTTTTGTTTTTCTCATTTTTTTCCCCTTGAAACTTGATCTGAATGGATTCCCAAGCAGGGCCCTGTTTGCCTTTTTACTGTTTCCATTGTGACTTTAATTTCTGTGTGATTTTTTGGGGCTACTTTTCATAGCCTTCTATGTTCATACTATGAAATATTTGTACTGTGAAAAGAAGGCTTTTCATAGTCTTCTATGACCTTTTCATTTTTCTCTGTAAAATTATGTGACACTTTTGAGTTCTTAATTCTCTTAGACCCTCTAATATTTGTTTCATGAATCTTTTGAGTAGACACCTGTAGTCAAAAACTTTACCTGCTTGATAGTAAACATTTTCAGGTGTGTATTCTTGTTTATAATTTTTCATGTTTATTTTCATGTTTTGTTTCTTTTTTTTTGAGATTTATTTATTTATTTATTTATTATTTATTTATATATGCACTGGGTACAGTCAGAAGCGCAGGAGGGTGAGAGAATTCACCAGAGTCAGAGCAGGGAGCAGAGCAGGCAGAAGGACCGAAGTCCACTGCTGAGGGGAGCAGCGGACGGCAGGAGAGGTCTGCGCGCCATGTGGGACCTTCCTCTGGTGGCCTGGGAGCGCAGCTTCACAACCCAGCATTCAACCCCTGCGCCACCGGGGAGGCCCCATGTTTTGTTTCTTGTAATAATTCTGTAGATCCAACATGGACTCTTTCTTGGTTACTAATTACCTTTGAGGACAGTCCCTTTAGGGCTGACTGTCTGCAGGTGGAAAATACAGGTAGATGGGCCAAGAGTGCTCAGGATTAAGTCAACATTTTTTTAATTTACTATCTGACAGAGTGGCTAGTCTGTACCTTAGTGTTTATGTATTTCCAATTGTTGAGAATTGGCAGCTGCTGAGCAACTTATCCAGAATTTTCTCTCCACATTATCACCTCCCTTAGTTTCACTCTTGGAATAAATGTGTGTCTGCTCACTCTCACATTCAATCCTGTCTTCTCACCTAATTTGTGTTAAGAAATAGGACAAGACAGTTCAGCCCGATCCAGCCTATGTACATAGATATTTTTGCTCCAAACAAAGATTTTGCTCCTCAGAACCATTATTCCGGGACACTCCAAACTACTACCTGTTCTCAGGGTCTGCATTGGCAGGAATTTTCACTTAGTAATCTCTTGCATCTTGGTCCAATTTTCATGGTACTTGGTAGCTTATCTTTATATATATATTATGACTGAGATTCAAATGTTTTGTAGAACTTCATCAAAGATACACTTTTATTTTTTGTCAGCTGTCCTTTTTGTTGTTTTTGGCAGATCCCATGAGGGAGAAGAGACCTTAAAATGTCCATTAAAATATATCCATAATTGGTAGATATTCTACTTTGGTCTAATTATCACAGGTATGTAGGAAAGCTATGGCTTTTATTTTTTAAAGTTTTAAAATATCATCTCATTGAACTCTTTTTAGTTCTAATTATTTTTTCTTTAATTATCTGGAATTTTATGAATAGAAAATGACATTATCTATAAATGTCATCCAACAGTGTATTTCATCCACCTTTCTAAAACACACACACATTTCCTTATTTTGTGTTGTCCAGAATATCCAAATCAGTACTGAATAATAACTATGATATGATGAATGTTCTTTATGCTCATGATTTTCATGGAAATAATTCTATTGTTTTACTGTTTACATGCATAGCATTGTTTGGTGATAGCTGGCAAATTGTTATCAAATTTCTTTTAAGCATCTATTATAATCTGGTAATATTTTATTTAGCATTTTTGAATCTATAATATAATAGAAGACTTATGTAGAATCATTTTTAGAGGATCTTGATAGTTGCTTCATCTGATTTTTATTTCAGTGCAGGCACCATCTAGTAGACTGATCTCAGTAGTGTGGCTGCCGACCTGCCTTGTCAGTCACTCTGTGAAAATTTTTATTTTATTTGTACCTCAGGGGAAGATTTAGTGTGACTGCTCACCAAATATATTGTACATGAAATTTAAATGTAAATGAACAATATTATGTGATGGAACCTGATAGGCTACCTCTTATCGTAATGACTTTCAGCAAATTTGAGTAAAAAGAAAAAGTAAGAAAAGAGTCTAGGACTTCTTGGGCCTCCCCGATGGCGCAGTGGTTGAGCGCTGGGTTGCGAAGCTGCCGGCGACCTCTGCGGCGCCGGTTCGATCCCCGGCTGCTCCCCGGCCACCGGAGGAGGGTCCCACATGGCGCGCAGACCTCTCCTGCCACCCGCTGCCCCTCAGCAGTGTACTTCGGTCCTTCTGCCTGCTCTGCTCCCTGCTCTGGCTCTGGTGAATTCTCTCACCCTCCTGCGCTTCTGACTGTACCCAGTGCATGTATAAACAAAACAAACAAACAAACAAAACAAACAAACAAATAAATAAATAAACATGCCTCTATTAAAAAAAATTAAAAAAAAAACATAATCTCATTAAAAAAAAAAAAAGAGTCTAGGACTTCTTGATGGGTGGCTTAATAGCCTTTACAAAAAAGGGCATATATTTTAGTTTTTAATCCATCATGGAAAAAGTTTGTGGCACAGCTGTTAAAAGATCAGATGCGGGCCTCCCCAGTGGCGCAGTGGTTGAGCGCTGGGTTGCGAAGCTGCCTGTGGCCGGTTTGATCCCTGGCTGCTCCCCGGCCACCCGAGGAGGGTCCCACATGGCGCGCAGACCTCTCCTGCCGCCCGCTGCTCCCCTCAGCAGTGTACTTCGGTCCTTCTGCCTGCTCTGCTCCCCGCTCTGGCTCTGGTGAATTCTCTCACCCTCCTGCACTTCTGACTGTACCCAGTGCATGTATAAACAAAACAAACAAACAAACAAATAAATAAATAAATAAAATGCCTCTATTAAAAAAATCAAATGCAATTTTATTTTATTTATTTTATTATTTATTATTTTATATATTTTTATATCTTTTTCATTTTTGTACAATGTATGCATTTTCATCTTGGTTATAGTCCCCATAAAATTCCCACCACCCTTGTTTTGATACTGTTCCCTTCTCACCCCCTATAGTATGTCTCTGGTTTATGGTTGCCTGTTGATTTTGATTTTTACTTTATTATAATTAGTTTTTTCCTAATCCCTTATATGGGTCTTCTACATTCCTCTAGAAGTGAGACCATCGGTATTTTTCTTTTTCTTTCTGCTTATTTCACTGAGCATGATCCCTTCCAGCCCCATCCATGTTGCTGCAAATGGCATGAGTTTATCTTTTTTGATTGCTGTGTAATATTCTATTGTGTATATGTGCCACTTCTTCTTGATCCAGTCATCTATTTTTGGGCATTTGGGTTGTTTCCATAGCTTACCTATTGTAAATAGTGCTGCAATAAATAGGGGTGCAGGTGTCCTTTTGAATTAATGTTTTTGTGTCTTTTGGGCAGATACCTAGGAGTGGAATTGCTGGATCATATGGAAGCTCCGTTTTTAGCAGATTGAGGAACCTCCGCACAGCTTTCCATAGTGGTTGGACCAGTTTGCACTCCCACCAGCAGTGTAGGAGAGTTCCTTTTTCTCCACATCCTCGCCAGCATTTGTTGTTGCTAGTTTTTTTTTTTTTAAACATGTGCCATTCTCACTGGTGTAAGATGGTATCTCATTGTAGTTTAGATTTGTATTTCCCTGATTACAAGTGATGTTGAACATTTTTTCTTTGCCTGTTGGCCATTTGCATTTCTTCTTTGGAGAAGTTTCTTTTTAGCTCTTCTGCCCATTTTTTGACTGGGTTATTTACTTTGTTTTTGTTGAGTCTCAGATGCAATTTTAGATGCTATTATTTGATACGTGGTATTTGGAATAGAGAGCTAGACTCTTCTTGGAGCTGATTGACCAACCTAGACCCAGTGACAAGTGTAAGTTCTGAGGGCTACATTTTGAAGGTGAAGTAGAAAAAGACTTTTAAAGAGGTAATTTTGGAAACATTAGTACATAAATTCAAAAAGTGGTAAATTGCATAAAGTTAATTAGAATGACTATTCATGAATAAAGTTTCAAGGTAGTTAATATAGTATTATGTAAGGGAGAAAAAGTTCCTTGGTAACAGAAACTTGAGAAAGAAATTCTGTAATGTGTTACTGGTAAAGGATTCGACTTAAAAAAAATTAAGTAGATTTTATGCATCCAGAGTGCTCTTAGACACTTAATTTATGTGCTTAGAGCTTACTTAAAAAGTCAAGAAACAAAATTGAGTGATATACCTAACTCTGCCCTCAAAGAACTCACACTTTATTAATTTTGTTTGGACACTTCATTAAGCTATTTAACAGAAGGAAATTGACTTATATGATTATGAAGTCTTGTCTTGTAATTTAGTTTCCATAAGTGCATCTTATATTACCAGGAAATAGTCCTATGCACTAAGAAAATCTTGTTTAAAGTAATTATCCTTTTGCTGACAAACTCTTTGGTGGGTGTCAGATTTACTGTTTTCTTGTTTGACTTCAAGATCTCTTAATAGCAGTTTATGCTTGATGATTAGAAATCATTTAAATTTACAACTTAACACCAAGTTTGGTGGGAGAGCTTTATAGTGATACTCTTGGCAATAGAGACCAAGCAAAAATCAAGACAGTGTTTTTTGCATAGAGTCTACTTAAAGTCCTCACCTTTAATTATAAGCTTGAAATGCCTGAATTAGGAGAAACTATGGGAAAATGCCATAAAATGATAAACAAGGTTCTGCTAAATAGTTTTGTTAATGATTTTAATGTTCACTTTATACAAAAGGCACAACTCTAGACCCTTCTTCTTATATTCGGGATACCCGAATATTCCAGATCTTTCCTAAATATTGCTTTCCCCCAAATCCCAGTTTGAGTAAGAATGCAATGTTAGGTCTCTAGATAGGCATATAAGTGGGATGAATCCAAGAAGGTGAGTGCCATCCACTTAGTTTTGACACAGGTTAAATCCTTTAAAATAGACATCAGTGTTAGTTAAATAGGAGAATGAAAAAAAAAATCCAAAAGTCTGAGAACTGTGTATTGGAAAGAGTTGTTAATCAAGATTTTCTATGCTAATTCTCAGTATGTTTTTGCTTCTCATAACTTCGTGGTCTACTCCCACCCACACTGTCCTCCTAGATACTGCTGAGAATTCCTGGAAGGTTCATTGCAGGTATAAAAGTCAGGGAATCTTCTAAAAAATGAGTACATCTCTCCAGATGTATTTTGTCTGCTGCAAGTAGAAAAGTGAAAACTATATCCACTGCCAAACAGCTTGGTTAGCAGCATTAAATTGAAATAAGAAAATGTGAATTCCAGTCTCTGGTTGTAAAGTAGATACCTAGTTTTGGTTCTGAAACTTAGTGAAGAATAAATGTAATAAATTTAATTTTATGGGTTATTTCACATCGTAATGAAGAGACCCGGTGATGGCTACACTTATTCTACCTAACCTAGGGGCTGACATGATTCCTCTTATCTGACACTTAATGTGAAAGATCTTTTGGCTCCTTGCTTCAGAAGGAAAGAGGTCTTTACTATTTAGTTAGCCTTATATTACAGCCTGCCCCTAGAAGAGACCAGGTACGGGCTTGTGATGTGTCTGGAAGGTTACTGGTTTTTAGTAGCACACTGACATTACCAATTCCACTTTTAGTTTTATGACCAGAATGCTATTACCCCCTAACTTCATTTTAATCAGCAATTAAACATTATTTTAGAAATACTCAAACATCAAGTTGAGCGCATGTGTCCAGCAGTCAGCTTTAATAATATCAATACTTTTAGGAAGTTTTCTGGCTAAAATGTAATGCCCTGAAAGTTTCCATTCTCGAGCAGTATTGAGTTTTTGTCTTTCAAATTTTGGTTCGTGGAGTTTTGGACACTGTACAACTGTCTTTAAAGGGAGGTTTTAGTGAGCAATTTAGTGTTTAACAGAGATTCTAGTCACACTTTTTTTCAGTTCCCCTCTCTCTCAGGGAGTGCCGCTGGTTGTCGGGTGCTAGGTGGAATGTGGAGGTATTTCTTGTTGTTCAGAGGTGTTTTTGATAGAACTGTCCTGATTGCCGTGCAGAAGACCGGCTTAAAAACGGATTTGGAGAAAGTATGGGCATCAGTCTGTTCTTACTCTTCCTCATTGCTGTCTTCTAACTATTCACGAAAGGTAAATTTACAGAGTAGTTTTCTGGTCGTCCTGCAGAGTATCTCAGTGAGTCCGTGCTTTCCCCTCCACTTTTCTGCCCGTCCCGTTTTGGGGCGAGCTGCCAACCTTTCTGAGTTTCTGGTGCTTGATATCGGCGGGCTCCTAACAGCCTCTGTCACCCAGAGCAGCAAAAGCCGACTGCAAAGCACTCTCAGCAGGGCCTCCGGGACGGGGAGATTGTTGGTTCGCAAAAAGCGAACGTCTCTATAGAGCCGTAAGCGTTGCACTCAACCACTTTGGCACCTTGAAAAGCGAGAGTTCCGTGGGACTTCTAGTTTGCCCGTCGTTGGTCACCTGTACTAAAATCTTGGCACCTCCTGTTATAGAAGGAGGTGCAGGAGAGACTTTCCCTCCCCGGACAGGCTGGCAACCCACCGAGGTCCCCTAGCACTTGGTCTGCGGCTCCTGTTTCCTTAAGCCTAGAAGGCGTGGTCGTTCGCGAGAGCCGGGCCGCGCCTCACCGCCTGCCCCCGAGCTTGCTCTTGCGCGCGCACAGCAGCTGGTCGGTGGGTCCGAGCGTTCGGACTCCAAGTTCTTAACATTGGCCAGGGGACCCCAGAGAGCTCAGCCCCAGCTACAGTCTTCAGACAAAGGCTGTGGAGGTTAAACCGGGAGGTCGCGGGGCGTTGTCCTAAGAAATGCGGTTTCTGGGAAGTTGCGTCCGCCTCTCCCGCGGCTTCCTCGCTCCGCCCCGCGCGCATCCGGGTGGGGGGCGCGATGCCGGCTGCTGGGGAGGCCGCGCCTCCGCCGCGCATGCGGCTCACCTTCCTCTGCACCCCTAGGCGGCGCTGTGCTCCTCCGCACCCAGCCGGCTCGGCTCTCCCAGACGGCAGCTGAGCCCCCAGTTTGTGAGCCTGGCTCCCAGCCGGCCCGCGCCGGGCAGCTCCGGCTTTGGAGAAGCTGGACGCCGGCGGTGTCTGCGCCCCCAGCCTGCGCCGCGGCCACCCGCCGCCTGCTCTCTACCGCGGCTGGTGCTCTCCGGTGATCCGGAGCATGATCCCGGGTCGCCGCTGGTGGAGTGAGGACGCCGAGAGGGAGGATGGTGGGCTGGGGGGTGGCGGTACTATGTTTGTGGGTGTCTTGTGGCTCTGCCGCCGGACAGCTCGAATACTCGGTGTTGGAGGAAACCCGGCGGGGCGTAGCCGTGGGCAACGTGGCCGCGGACTTGAAGCTGTCAGCAGTTGCTCTGTCCTTGCGCAACTTTCGCTTCCTTTCCAGTCACAGCGAGCCCTACTTTGGGGTGGACCTGGCCAGCGGTAGCTTGGTGGTCCAGGAGCCGGCGGACCGGGAGCTGCTGTGCGGGGCCAGAGCTACCTGCATCTTGACCTATGAGCTGGTGCTCCAGGACCCGCTGGAGCTGCACAAGGTGCGCATCCACGTCCGGGACACCAACGACAACTCACCTCTCTTCCCTGGCAGCGATGTGCAGCTGTATATCCCCGAGTTCTTGATGCGAGGGGCCCGTTTTACTCTCCCGAATGCCCAAGATGCCGACGAGGGAAGCAACGGGGTGCTAAGCTACCGCCTGAGCCCCAGCCAGCACTTTCGCCTAGACATGGGGTCGCGGGTCGACGGCAGCGAATACCCGGAGTTGGTATTGGAGAAAGCGCTGGATCGCGAGGAGCGAGCCACCCACCAGTTAGTGCTCACGGCCTGGGATCGAGGGCGGCCCGCGCGCTCCGGGGACACGCAAGTCACCATCATCGTGGTGGACACCAATGATAACGCGCCTGTATTTGAGCACACAGTATACCGCACCAAGGTGCCAGAGACCGCGCCCAACGGTACCGTGTTGTTCCGAGTTCAGGCCTCTGACCCGGATGAAGGCCCCAACGGGGAAATCCGGTACTCCTTAAGCAACAGCACGCGAGCAGAGCTGCGACGCCACTTTCACGTGCACCCTAGAAGTGGGGAGGTGCAAGTGGCAGCTTCCCTGGGCCCACCTGAATCGCTGTTGGAGGCATACATCGAAGCCAGGGACGAAGGAGCCTTTGGTCTAGCTAGCACCGCCAAACTCCTGGTGGAAGTGACCGATGTGAACGATCATGCCCCCGAGGTCATCTTCATGACTCCTTCCAGTCCAGTTTCTGAGGACGCCGCTCCTGGCACCGTGATTGCTTTCCTTAGTGTAAGGGATGAAGACCTGGGTCCCAATGGTCAGGTCATTTGTAGCTTGTCCAGCGGAGGCCCTTTTAAGCTGAAGGCTTCCTTTGACAACTACTACAGCTTGCTTACTGACGGCCCATTGGACCGGGAGCAGGTGAGCGCCTACCAGGTGTCCATCACGGCCTCCGATGGTGGCTCACCCCCTCTTAGTACCCTCAGGACCCTGACTGTGTCAATCGCTGATATCAATGACAATACACCAAGCTTTTCCCAACCGCAACAGGAATTTTTTGTGGCTGAAAACAACGGCCCTGGCGCCTCTTTAGGCCAAGTGTTTGCCCAGGACCCGGACCTGGGGAAGAACGGCCTTGTCTTCTATGAGCTGCTGGACGGTATCTCTGAAGGGGTGGCGCCCTCCAGCTTGGTGGGGGTGGAGTCATCCAGCGGGACTATCACTGCCAAAACTTCCTTTGACTTTGAGCGGCTCAGGGGCTTTCATTTCCAAGTGGAAGCCCGCGATGGTGGCCTTCCCCCAAGAAGTGCAACTGTGACCGTGAACTTGTTCATAGTAGACAGAAACGACAATGCTCCAGTCATCTTGTTTCCCTTGCCCAGAAATGGCGCTATCCCAGTGGAAATGGTGCCTCGTTCTGCCAGAACTGGACACTTGGTCACAAAAGTGGTAGCAGAGGATGCAGACAGTGGCTCTAATGCTTGGCTCTCCTACCACATCTCTCAGGCATCTGACTCCAGCCTGTTCAGAATTTCAGCCCATATGGGAGAGCTCTGCACTGCTAGATTAGTTTTGTCCACAGATGCAGTTAAACAGAGAGTGGTGGTAGTGGTCCAGGACCGCGGAGACCCACCACTTTCCTCTTCTGTCACACTGGGTGTGCTGCTGAGCGACTCTGCCCCGCAGGTCCTTCCAGACTTTGAAGATGCATGGGAAACAGGAGGACACCTCTCCTCCCAGAACCTGTATTTACTTACTGCCCTGATCTGTATTTCTGTTTTATTTCTGGGATGCTTATTTTTCTTTGTGTGTATCAAGTTGATCCAGAGCCCAGGTTGTTGCTCTCAGAGCTGCTGTCACCCTCCAGAGGATCTGCGGTGTAGAAGGAAGGTGACTGCAAATCCTTGCATGACATCAGCCACAATAGATGTCACTACAGTTGAGAGACTTTCCCAGACCTATCTCTATCGGGCATCTCTGGGACTTGGCTCTGATAATAACAGTTTGCTGTTGCGAGGGGAATACACTGCTGCTGACCTGAGAAATCTGACCACTGGGGTAGGACTGAATTTGCCTGTATCCTGTATTCAGATTTGGAATGGCAAAGGGCAGCACACACACGTCATTGCCATGGTAAGCTCATTTCATTGGGTTTGATTCCCTTGATCAGGAGAGGGCTGCTAGCTCTCATCTAAGTTTTATCCCTTAGATGAACCTCTGGCGATGTTAATCTGTTGAACTGAATACTCCTACTTAGTGGCTCCTGTGCTAAGAATTCTGGGAATAAAAAGTACTAGAAGGCTATTCTTGGCCTCAAAGAACTTATGGATATTTGGGAAACAAGGGTCAGAAACCCAAATGTATTAAAGAACAATAAAAATAATACAGTGCAAAGGTCTAAAATTAAACATAATAAAGAGCCAAAGTTTCTGGTACATGTGATAAGTGACCTGAGATATCTTTAAACAATTCCTGTTAGGTATTTCCTTAGGGAGTGACATAGCAAATATGTCTTCATTCAGAAAATTATTCTGAGCAACGAGGATATGCAAGGCGTTCTGATACCTTAAGTGGGAATGAAAAATATGAGAAGTTTTTTTCTTTTTTCTTTTTTATTGATTTTTTTCTTTTATATATTTTTACAACATTTTTCATTTTTGCAGAATGTATGCATTTTCATATTTTTTAAATTTTTTAATTAAATAAAAATTTTTTTTGTTGTTGTTGGACCCTTGCTGGTGGCCGGGGTTCAAACTGGCGCTGCAGAGGCTACAGGCAGCCTCACAACCCAGCGCTCAACCGCTGCGCCACCAGGGGAGGCCCGCATTTTCATCTTGGTTATATTCCCCATACAATTCTCAACCCCTATTTTGACCCTAATCCACCCCCCACCCCCCAATGTGTCTCTGGTTTATAGTTGCTTGCTGATGAGTTTTACATAACATAAGCTTCATATCATGGGCGATGAGACATTTACTCATACCCTTAAAATAGATGACTGGAAACTATGATAACTTAAAAAATACAAAAATAAATTGCAGTGAATATTCAAAGGAGGGAGAAAGAGAACGTAAGAGAATGTTTGGGCAGGGAACAGGAAGTCAGAGGAGGCTTTGTGGTGGCATTTGAATGCAATCTTGAATTACATACCATTTAGTTAACTAGAGCCTATCTGCTAGGCTGTACTATGCATGAATACCATTTTGACAAAATGGTCTTTTTTGGGAATGTCACTCCAAGACATAGCTGATAGCTTCAGTATTTGTAAGTGCATAGAAATGATAAACACATCTGAGAATACCTATTTGCACTGATAGAAAGAAAGTGACACTATGGGTATAGGACTTGACAACTCTTTTTTTTAATTTAATTTAATTTTATATAATTCTTACATCATTTTTCATTTTGCACAATGTACGCATTTTCATTTTGGTTATATTCCCCATACAATTGCACCCCCCGTTATTTTGACCCTAGTCCTTCCTCTCCCCCACCTCCTGCCCCCCTGTAGTATGTCTCTGGTTTGTAGTTGCTTGTTGATTTTGATTTTTACTTTGTATTAATTAGTCTTTTTCCTGGTCCCTTATTTAGGTTTTCTAAATTCCTGCTATGAGTGAGACCATCCGGTATTTTTCTTTTTCTTTCTGACTTATTTCGCTGAGCATGATCCCTTCTAGCTCCATCCATGTTGCTGCAAACTGCATGAGTTGTTTTTTTTTTTTTTGATTGCTGAGTAATATTCCATTGTGTATGTATACCACATACTCTTGATCCAGTCATCCATTTTTGGGCATTTTGGTTGTTTCCAAAGCTTAGCTATTGTAAGTAGTGCTGCTATAAATGTAGGGGTGCAGTTGCCCTTTGGAATTAATGTTTCTGTGTCATTTGGGTAAATACCTAGGAGTGGAATTGCTGGATCATATGGAAGCTCTATGTTTAGAAGATCAAGAAATCTCCACACAGCTCTCCATAGTGGTTGGACCAGTTTGCACTCCCACCAGCAGTGCAGGAGAGTTCCCTTTTCTCCACAACCTCGCCAACATTTGTTGTTACTAGTTTTTTTAATATGTGCCATTCTCACTGGTGTAAGATAGTATCTCATTGTAGTTTTGATTTGCATTTCCCTGATTACAAGTGATGTTGAACATTTTTCATATGCCTGTTGGCCATTTGCATTTCTTTGGAGAAGTTTCTTTTTAGCTCTTCTGCCCATTTTTTGACTGGATTATTTTCTTTGTTTTTGTTGAGTCTCATCAGCTCTTTGTAGATTTTTGTGATTAGTCCTTTATCATTAGTGTGTGCGAAAATTTTCTCCCTGTCGGTGGGGTTTCTCTTTGTTTTGGTTATTGTCTCTTTTGCTGTGCAGAAGCTCTTTAATTTGATGTAGGACTTGACAACTCTTAATTTTGTGTTTTAATTGAGGTATTTCACAAAAAAGAAAGATGAGCTAATTATTATGTCAGAAACATTTATGTGCTTACAGGTGCACTACCATTTAAATTCCATTCGGCTTGTTTTATTGTTTTAGAAGTCAGTATACTTAGAAATAAGTAAATAACCATGTTTGAGAGTAATGCCACTCATAAAAGTTAAGTTCTTTTTTTTTTTTTAAAGATTTGTTTATTTATACAAGCACTGGGTACAGTCAGAAGCGCAGGAAGGTGAGCAGTGGGCACAGCAGGAGAGGTCTGCGCACCATGTGGGACCCTTGCCAGCCGGGCAGGGATGGAACCGGTGGATCCAACTGGCACTGCAGAGGCTGCGGGCAGCTTCGCAGACCAGTGCTCAACCACTGCGCCACCAAGGGAGGCCCTAAAAGTTAAATTCTTGTAATACTTCACTATAACCATAGTGAAGTGACATTTTCCAGCAAGTTTATAATATTCCTTTCTGACTTCTCACAGAGATTATGGATACAAAGGAAGGAGAGGTACAAATATTTGGGAAGGGAATATAGAGCCCTTATTTTACTATTCCAGATAATAGTGGGTTATAAGTTATTCTTCAAAAAATGATTTTAATTGTGACTAAAATAGACTTGCATCCATGATTATTTTGCATAATTAATATTCCCACACGATATGATAGAATACAGATTCGATCAGTAAATTTTTGCTGAATGAATGAATAAATACATTTGTGAATGTGTGAATTGGATGGTAACGATTGTCAAAAGAGGGAAAAACATTAACTTACCTTTTCTGCTTTACATGTTTAGATAGCTAACAATTTAAAGTCACTTTCAAATATATTTCAGAGATTATTTTCTTCCTCATAATGAATCAACACAACGGAGGATTCCTGATCCTATCGCTAGCACGAAAAACCTGTGGCTAAATATGAGTTCCAGTTCCATGTCGTTATTGTGAAATTTATAGAGAACACAAATTAAAATGCAGTTTTAAGGGAGAAAATTGGTATACTATCATGTTAGTATTTCTGGTATCAAGACACTTGCTTTTTCTATCAAAAAAGTTCACCGTTTGTTTCTCTTACTTGATGGCTTTCTGTAACAGAGAGAGATGAGAATACCATTAGTGCCTGTGAAGTTGGGAAGCCAGCCCTTGATTGAGAAACACATTTTGACTAGAGGAAAAAGAAAATATAAGTAAGTGATAAGAAGACCAGTGGACCTGGAATTTAAAGGAAAGCTAGCTATTTAAAAGGAAAATATAGATAATAACAGAGAATTTTTTTAACTTATATGAGAGATACAGTCCCAGAGGTATACTGTTTATACATGCAGGGAATATTGTACCATTCCATTCATTCAATTGAACAATCTTTTATCATCTTTGTTGATATTTTACTTTTAAAGTGTTTATGTAGTTGGTACAGGCATTTACTATTTCTTCCTATGTGATTTCATACTGAACCAATCTTAATTCTTTAGGAAAGAATGCATATCATAGTGTTAATTGAATGCCTTAAAGACACCCACAGAATTCTAGAAATAAAATACTGATTACTTGAATTTTATAAAACAAAAATCCTTCGAAAGGTGTGTAATTTCATAATATTTTTTAAAAGATTTATTTCTTTATGCATACAAGAGACAGGGTGGGAAGAACAGGCCGATCTACTGAAATACACTGCTGAGGGGAGCAGTGGGCAAGACAGGAGAGGTCTGCTGTGCTGTGTGAGTTAGCTTCCTGGTCAGGGATTGAACTCATGCTACAGTGGCTGCCGATAGCTTGATAGCGCTGTGTCTTTATCCCCTGAGCCACCAGGGAGGTCCTCATAATAATTTTAAGTGTGACTGAGTCACACATAATCACATTGATGCATATGTGCTTAGATTTTGCTCACATTCTAAGCTCTTCTCAGTTTAATTTACAGTTTTAACAAATCTATCAGTTTAAGAAAATCAGGAAAACATTTTAATCTGTATCTCTCCTATTGATATTATTTAACAGATTTAAACAAAATGGATCTACTGTGCAACCAGTAGATATGTGTCTCATCTAGCTTTTCCTGTTAATATTCCTGATAGGCAATTTAATTTTTTATATTGACATCCAAGGTGTTACCTCTGAGATGTAAATTTCTACTTTCCATTTAAAATTAGTTGCAAAAAATTAAATAAAATTAGTTGCATTCACAATTTTTAAGATAATAAATATTAATGTAGCAAAATGCATGACTTAGTTATTAAGATAATAAATATTAATGTAGCAAAACGCATTACTTAGTTATGACTGACTTTATTAAATATTCCACATGAAAAATTATACTCTAACTTACCAATGTGAGTGTATAGTTCTTCTGGAATTAAAGCCTTTTTTTTTTTTCTCCAGAATATGTAGGGTAGAGGATATTTTCCCTTTTCAGTGTACTTTGATGACAAAGTGCTAGAATGCTTTTGACATTTTAAGAGTTTTTATTTACCGTTTTCTATAAATAGACTTTCCCATAGATTAATTAGAACTTTCCTTAGATCTGTTTTTTTTTTTAAAGGTTACTAATTTTTTTTTAAGATTTATTTATGTATTTATACAAGCACTGGGTACAGTCAGAAGCGCGGGAGGGTGAAAGAATTCACCAGAGCCAGAGCGGGGAGCAGAGCAGGTAGAAGGACTGAAGTACACTGCTGAGGGGAGCAGCGGGCAGCAGGAGAGGTCTGCTCACCATGTGGGACCCTCCTGTGGTGGCCGGGAAGCAGCCAGGGATCGAACTGGCGCTGCAGAGGCTTCGGGCAGCTTCGCAACCCAGCGCTCAACCGCTGCGCCACCAGGGAGGCCCTCCTTAGATCTGTTTTGACTATGAAGCTTGTTTGATTAATTACACTGAAAGACTTTGGAGTGCCATAACTAGGGAAGCCTTGTGGATATGAAATATATTCAGATTTTAAAAATACCATGTTGATAGTATAATAATATTTGTTGTATTGTACAGAAACCACAAACTAGTAAAAAGCCAAAAAACCAACCAACCAACCAAACAAACAACAAACTCCATAAACTCCATAACTTGAGTGGTCAGAAGGGAAAAACAAGGTCTGGGAAATGCATGAACTGAAAAGTTTTGACATGTCTGATAATGCTAATGAGCTATTGATTTTTGTTAGCTTCAATATTTGCAGTTAGAGGCAAACAGCAATATTCCAGAGCCTGTATACACTTAGCTGGGTTCAGATGAAGGTGGACTAAATGGCTAAAAGGTTTTTACACTGCTCCAGTGCGTACAATGTGAATATCAGAAATAATTAGCATTTGGCAGAACATCAAATGAATATGGATCACGGTCTAAGATTCTGACTAAAGTGTTATGGGAAGTAAGGAATTTGATGGTAAAGATTATTCTTAAAAACAGAACTAAATGATAAACTAAATGATAACTCATTTTGTTCCCAATCATAGTGAATGAGATAAGAGAATGGCTCAGGATATAAATAACTGACATGTCTTTTTCACACTGCATTTATGAAAAAGAAAAAAATAAGGATAATAATTTTCTTCCTCAAACTATAAACACAGATCATGCTGCCTTCCTTGGACCTTGTCTTAGCTCTAGGGACAAACATGAAATCACATACCCCCCTTTTTTGCAGAGAAAGAGAACAATCTATCCCATGCCAAGTTCTGGGCTCCCAAAGCCCCTGCTAGCCATCTACACTAGTGTCCTCACTGCAGGTTCCGGTGACACCCTCAAAAATGTGTTCTGGGGCCTCCCTGGTGGTGCAGGCGTTAAAGTCTCAGTACTATCAAGCTATTGCCAACCACTGCAGCATGAGTTTGATCCCCAGCCAGGGAGCTGACCCACATGGCACAGCAGACCTCTCCTGTCTCACCCACTGCTCCCCTCAGCAGTGTATTTCAGTACATCTGCCTGTTCTGCTCCCCACTCTGTCTCTGGTGAATCCTCTCACCCCACCCCCACACCTCTGCCCTACACCCCAGTTCTTTTTTTTTTAATATTTATTTATTTATTTATACTAGCACTGGGTACAGTCAGAAGCACAGAAGGGTGAGAGAATTCACCAGAGCCAGAGCAGGGAGCAGAGCAGGCAGAAGGACAGAAGTACACTGCTGAGGGGAGCAGTGGGCGGCAGGAGAGGTCTGCGCACCATGTGGGACCCTCCTCCGGTGGCCCGGGAGCAGCCGGGGATCGAACTGGCACTGCAGAGGCTGCGGGCAGCTTCGCAACCCAGCGCTCAACCGCTGCGCCACCAGGGAGCCCCTACACCCCAGTTCTTGTATGCATAAATAAATAAAGTAAATCTTAAAAAATGTATTCTGGATTTGGGCACTTGATGGTCATTCTTAAGAATCTTTGTGTGAACAGAAGCTCTTTAATTTGATGTAGTCCCAGCTGTTCATCTTTGCCTTCACTATCACTGCTTTGGGTGATGTGTTTTTAAAGATGTTACTGAGGTGTATGTCATGTAGTGTTTCACCTATATTTCCTTCTATATATTTTATGGTTTGGTCTTATGTCTAGATCTTTAATCCATTTTGAGTTGGTTTTTGTGCATGGTGTGAGGTAGTAGTCAGCCAGAAAGAAAAAGAAAAATATCAGATGGTCTCACTCATAGCAGGAATTTAGAAAACCTAAATAAGGGACCAGGAAAAAGACTAAGTATAATAAAGTAAAAATCAAAATCAACAAGCAACTATAAACCAGAGACACACTACGGCGGGGCCAGGGCGGGGGGAGTAGGATCAAAACAAGGGGGGTGAGAATTGTATGGGGACTATAACTAAGATGAAAATGCATACATTGGGGCCTCCCTGGTGGTGCAGGTGGTTGAGCACAGTGCTGTGAAGCTGTTACAGCCTCTGCAAGGTGGTTGAGCACAGTGCCACAGCCTCTGCAGTGCCGGTTCAATCCCCGCCAGCCTCCGAGCAACCCACAAGGCGAGCAGACCTCTCCTGTCTTGCCTGCTGCTCCCGTCAGCAGTGTATTTAGTCAGTCTGCCTGTTCTGTTCCCCCCTCTGTCTCTGGTGAATCCTCTCACCCTCCTGTGCATCTGGCCTGTACCCCGATTCTTGTATAAATAAAATAAATCTTAAAAAAGCATACATTGTGCAAAAATGAAAAATGATGTAAAAATATAGAAAAAGCAAAAAAAGTTAAAAAAATCTTTGTGTGAAGATTATAGTTGTCTTGTTTAGACTCAAGATGATGTTCACATGAAATAAAAACAACCAATCAAAACACCTTATGGTGGCTTTTCATCTATACCCATCACTTGAGATTGGCTTGTCATTGTCCTTTTACCACGAGGGTATGCTGTGCCTATTAAAGAAGCTGGAAGCAGTTTTTCCTCTCCTTTTTCTAGTCTCTGGACATATTTGTTAAGATTGATGATACTTTTGGGGGGATTCTCTTTCTTATATATTTGCTTTCCATTCTATTAATCTTCTCTTTATCTCCTTTTTCACATTTCCCTTGTATTCAATATTTAGTACAGTTCCTTAGTGACACTCTGTGCCTTAAGTTTTCTTTGTGTTTGGGGTTTTTAAATCATGAAATCGAATTTCTTAACTAGTGGTAGAGTTATTCCTATTTTACATTTTTTTTTAAGATTTATTTTTCATGCATACAAGAACTGGGGTACAGGCCAGATGCGTGGGAGGGTGAGAGGATTCACCAGAGACAGAGTGGGGAACAGAACAGGCAGACTGACTGAAATACACTGCTGAGGGGAGCAGCGGGTGAGACAGGAGAGGTCTGCCGCGCCATGTGGAATTCTTGCCGGCCGGCTGGGATTGAACCCACACTGCAGAGGCTGCGGACAGCTTCACAGTGCTATGCTTAACCTCTTGCACCACCAGGGATGCCTCCTATTTTACATTCTTGCTTCATTTCTGTAAATTGTTTTTTGAGAAACATGTTAATTTCACCTAAACCTTCAAATATTTTGTCATGAAGTTGCTTATCAAGTCCTCTTGCAGTCTTTCTGAATCTGCAGGATGGGTGGTGACAGTCCCCTTTCAGTCCCCATGTTGATTGTCACCTGACTTTTTCTTGACCTGATTTGTAAGTAGTTTATTGGTTATATTAGCCTTTTCAAGGATGAAGTTTTGGCCTTTGGGATTCTCTTTCTTGTATATTTGCTTTCCATTTCATTAATTTTCATCTCTTTATCTCCTTTCTCACATTTCCCTTGTATACAATTTGTTACTTGTTTTTTAGCTTCTTGTGGCGTTTGCTAATATTCAGGTTTTGTTGTTTCTAACATATGGCTTTAAAGCTACAAATTTTCCATGAAGCATGGTATTAGCTGCTTCACATGAACCTGATTTTAAAACATGTAATTGAAGTATAATATACCTACAAGTTCATATATCGTAAATACACAGCTTGGTGAATAATCTGAAGTCAACATGTCAATCATATAACTCCCACAGAGGTAAGAGAGTGGGACATTACCAGCACCCCTTAGCCCCCGCAACCCTCCTCTGTCATTATGTGGGAGTAGAGAACTAACTGGCTAGGGAGCAGTCCTGTAAGAGCTGGCTACAAGCTGGCTGGCAAGGGCTGGTTGTAAGATAGCAGACTGAGGCTGGGTGCTTGAGGGAGCAGAAAGCTGACAGGCAAAGGCTATTATCCCTGAGCTGGCAGGCAGAGGCCGGTAACCACAAGAGGCACATCTCAGAGACACACAGTAGCTTGTGGTGGCTTCACACCTCTGGGTGGCAAAGTGGGGCAATGAGGCAAAGGGGGATAGTGGAAAAGCACTGGAAACAGGCAAGTCCCCATGAGAGATTATAAAAGTAAACCTACCCCCAACAGTAACAAGCTCTTTCCTTGGACCCCCTCCTGCTGTCAGGCGTCTCTCTTGCAATAAACCTGAGCTTGCTAATCTTCAGTCCGGTGTGTTGGTGATTATTCCTCAATCACTTGAACACAAGAACCTACCCGATCGGCAACAATTACTACCTTCTGAAATATAACTGTTATCATGAGTTCTGACACCAGAAAAATATAGTATGATTATGCAGCCACACAATAGAGTGGCTTCTTCCACTCTCTGTGGCGGTACATTCAGGCTGCTGTGCGTAGCGTGATACATCGCTGCATATTGCTGTGTATGAAGACATTGTATTTACTCATTTTTTTCTGTTGACCAATGTTTTTCAAGTTAATTTTTTGCTACGAAGAACATTTATGCTATGATCATTTTCCTCATGTCTTTTGAGGCACATATATTTGTCTTTCTGTTGGGTATAATATCTAGTAGTAGAAATTGCTTGGTTGTGAGGCGTTGTCCTGTTTTAATAGATTCTGCTAACAGTTTCCCAAATGAATTTTGCTGCCAGATTGCTTTCCCACCAACAGTGCGTGAGAATCACAATTCTGAGGGTTACTGCCTTTGAAATTTTTCATTGTATGGTGGTATGTACTAGCGCATCATTTTTTTTAGTTCTACACTTGTGATATTTTCATGTAATGTAACAATTGAATACTAACAGTCTGCATAAATGGACTGTAAAAATGCTAACACCATCCATTCCTCCCTTATGCACTTTTTAAAATTCAGGTTTATTAGTTGTTTGGGAAATGGTGGTTCACTGAGCTTTGCAGATTTTCTCAATGTGGATACATTTTATTACACAATAACAAAAAAAAATTTGCCAATCTCATAAAACAGTATTTTAGTATTGGGAACCTACAAACTCATAGTAGTAGACACAAGTTTTCCAGAATTATAATTCTTACTAAAAATCTTAAAATTTATCCTTCATAGCAAATACTGTCAGTTGAGTTCCTTGAAGTGACAAACTCATTTCATTCATTTTTGACATAATGTCTGTCTGCTTCCTGGTTTGCAAATATCCATATTCGTCTTATAAATTTCCTGTCTCAGATCTGTAACCCATTATTCTCCTTCAATTCTTTATTTTTATAAGGGATGATATTAAGAGATATAATCTGAACAAGAGGTGTGTTTCTAGTGTCAAGTCAGAGTTACTACTTTTTTTCAGTGACTGTGCATTTTTGAAAAAGATAAAATACATCACAAGTTCATACTAATCTTTCTAATTCAAGTTCAGTATTATAAAGCTTTCACTTACTTTTATCAATCTTACATTTATTGTTCTTTTCTCCCCTAAATTCCCAAATTATGTTGCTTTTCTCCACCAATATCCCAGTTTTCATTTATAGCAACATAATTATTTATTATGGAATTCATTGAACTCCACACTATTCAAACAGACTTAGAAAACAATATCAGGGCCTCCCCGGTGGTGCAGTGGTTGAGTGCTGGGTTGCAAAGCTGCCCGCAGCCTCTGCAGCACCAGCTTGATCCCTGGCTGCTCCCCAGCCACGGAGGAGGGTCTCACATGGCACACAGACCTCTTCTGCTGCCCACTGTTCCCCTCAGCAGTGTACTTCGGTCCTTCTGCCTGCTCTGCTCCCCACTCTGGCTCTGGTGAATTCTCTCACCCTCCTGTGCTTCTGACTGTACCCAGTGCTTGTATAAATAAATAAATAAATAAATCTTTTTTAAAAATTTAAAAAAAGAAAAAAAAAAGAAAACAATATCAGCACCACATCAATGATATGATTACAATATCTGTTTAGTGTTTTTACCATTCTTTTCATTTGTTGGGTATATCCCAGTAGGCATGTCCAGTCAAATTACATGTTTTAAAGTGTCTTGGAATAGTTTGTCTTTTTTTTTTAAAGATTTATTTATTTTTATACAAGAACTGGGTACAGGCCAGATGCACAGGAGGGTGAGAGGATTCACCAGAGACAGAGTGGGGAACAGAACAGGCAGACTAACGAACTACACTGCTGAGGGGAGCAGCGGGCAAGACAGGAGAGGTCTGCTTCGCCATGTGGAGTTCTCACTGGCTGGCGGGGATCGAACTCATGCTGCAGAGGCTGCGGACAGCTTCACAGTGCGGCGCTCAACCACCTGCGACACCAGGGAGGCCCTAGTTTGTCTTTTTTTAGTTAGACCACCAACTACACAAAGAGTTGGGTTCATTTGTTTCAAGTTGCTTTCAAATTTAGAGCATGTTTCTAAATTTTAATTTTCTTTTGTAATAATGTCAAGTATTTACATGATTCCAAAGTAAACTTATAAAACAGTGTTTTCAGAGAACTCTAATATCTACTATTCCTGTTTATCTACTTTAGTTCTTCCCTCTTGTATAGGGAATCATTTTATGGTTTATCCTTATATAATTTTAAAAATGTAAGTATATCTGTAAAGTATAACCAAATACATTATAGGTGCCTATCTTCGCTTTTTAAAATAATTTAAAAATAAAACAATACATATTGTTCTCCACTTTGACATTTCACTACAGTATTCCATACTAGTATATAGAAATAGTCCTTGCTTCTTAATGGTATTTCTTTAATAACAGAAATTTCTAATTTTAATGAGCCCCCATATCAATATTATCTTTTTTACTTAGTACTCTCTCTAACCTTTTAATGAAAATGTAGCCTACTTCAAAGTCATAAAGATATGCTCCTATATTCTAGACCATTGCTGTTTAATAGAATTTCCTGACATGTTAGAAATTTTCTATATTTGCATATATAAGACGTGGCAACTAGACAATTGAAATGGGGCCAGTAAAACCGTGGAACTGAATTTTAAATGTTATTAATTGTAATTAGTTTAAGCGTAAGTTTAAAAAGCCACATCCGATTAGTGGTTGCCATAGTTCCATCAGTTTTCAGGTTTTAACTTGCACATTGAAATCTTAAATCCATCTAAAAAAAATTTTTTTTTGTATCGTGTCATATAGGAGCTGGGATTCACTTTTTCCATTTGTAAATCTACTTGCCTTTCCTGCATACACAGTGCCAGTTAATGAAAAGATCACATTTGCACACTACTCTGCGGTGCTGTCCTTGTCATAAACCAAATGACTGCATAATCACATCTATTTCTAGACCAATTCCGTTTCACTGGTCTACTTGTCTATTCTTGTGCCAGTTACCATTCTGCATTAAATACAGTAGCTTTTAATTCATATTTGTATATAACTTCATAAATTCCCCCACTTTGTTCTTCTGGTTCAAGATTAACTTAGTTATTTTTGGCTTTTTTCATTTCTATATAAGTTGTAGACTCAACTTGTCAATTTCTACCAAAACCCGCCCCCCACAAAACCCTGCTCTGATTTTAATAGGTATTACATTGAATCTACAGAAAATGTAGGGACTATTGATACTGTAACTATTTCATTTGGATTTTAATTATTTTATAAAAATAAGGGGTTTATTGACATAATAATAACATGTCCATCAACATCTAGTCCATTATCATGGTATATCTTTCCATTTGTTTTATTTATTATTTTATCTCAATGTTTATGTGTATCTGCAAGAGAATGTATGTAGTGATACTGCAAAACTCTCACTAGATATCTAATATTTTGATACTATTTTTTTTGGCTTAGTAAGTTTATTATTGTTTTGTCTTTATTGAAAAATCTCCATAAAAAATGTTTTGGCTTATTAGCTCTCAGCAGCTCCAGCTTTTGAGCTCTGAGGAAGCCTGCCTTTTTCTGAGCTACCCCATCTTTCCTCTGGGCAAGAGATCTTTTGGGACTGTTTCACCTCTTCTTTTTTTTCCCCCCCCAAAGATTTATTTATTTATTTATACAAGCACTGGGTACAGTCAGAAGCGCGGGAGGGTGAGAGAATTCACCAGAGTCAGAGCGGAGAACAGAACAGGCAGACTGATGAAATACACTGCTGAGGGGAGCAGCAGGCGTGGCAGGAGAGGTCTGTTGTGCCATGTGGGACCCTCGCTGGTGGCCGGAGATCGAACCGGCGCTGCAGAGGCTGCCGGCAGCTTCACAGCCCAGCGCTCAAACACTGCGCCACCAGGGAAGGCCCTCCACCTCTTCTTTTTAACTCCTTTTTTTTAAAAAAAGATTTATTATTTTTATTTATTTATTTATTTATTTATTTATTTATTTATGTATGTATACAAGAGCTGGGGTACAGGCCAGAGATGGGGGGGGGTGAGAGGATTCACCAGAGACAGAGTGGGAAACAGAACAGGCAAACTGACTGAAATACACTGCTGACAGGAGCAGCAGGTGAGACAGGAGGGGTCTGCTGCGCCATGTGGGTTGCTCCCTGGCCGGCCAGGGATTGAACCTGTGCTGCAGAGGCTGCGGATCACCTCATAGTGCGGTGCTTAACCCCTTGCGCCACCAGGGAGGCCCACCTCCTTTTTTTTTAAAGATTTATTTTATTTATGCATCCAAGAACTGGGGTATAGGACAGAGTGGGGAGGGTGAGGGGATTCACCAGAGATAGAGTGGGGAGCAGAACAGGAAGACTGACTGAAATATACTACTGAGGGGAGCAGCGGGGGATACAGGAGAGGTCTGCTGTACCATGTGTGTAGCTCCCTGGCCGGGGATCAAACTCATGCTGCTGTGGCTGCCGATAACTTCATTGTGCTAAGAGTCAACCTCCTGCACCACCAGGGAGGCCCCTAACTCCCTTCTTAGGCTTCTTCTCATAGACTATTCTCTTGTATAGCGGTGTGAGCTTTCTTCAACACCTCCTCCATCATGTCTGGAGTGATGTTGTTCTTTATATATTGAGAGAATTGTTTCTTATAAGCATCATCAACTTCTCCCATTAAGTAATCCATGTCATCCACAGCGTTCTGGCACATGATATGGTTCCAAAGTGCAGAAAGCATTGAATTGCTTACTTTCTGAATCATAACCAGGAAATCAACTGGTGTGAGGAATAGACAATCTTCCATCCACAGCTCCTTTCGGGGCCCCCAAAACTTTATCCCCAGTACTAGTTTTGGCAGGTCCAACATCCAGATAGCAAGTGAAAGCACCTAGTTAACCGTTGATGCTTTCCACATTGTATTCACCTCCAGTCACCTCTACTTGGCCTTTGTAGATCGTGTCCATACCACACCTGTTGAGAAGCCTACGGGCCTGCAGCAGCCAGTACAACATTTTGCAGCATCATCTGCGAGGCCAACCTTCGCACCAAAGTTGGGGGGTTCGTGAGCATGAACAGCAAAGACTATCCTGTCTCCTTCCACACAAACTTAGGCAATCTGATTTCTCAATTGGTTACATGAACTATCATCCCATATCTGAATACTCAGTGTTATCACTCAGTGTTATCCTGGATTGCCATGCATTTTTGAGCATAGTAATCAAGTTTTGCACTCTTGCCTTCTTTTAAATTTCACTTGTATGTCCTGAGGTTGACCTTACTCTAGATAGCTTTTATCAACCCCATCATGTGGAACAGGCACCAGAGTCTGCAGCTTGTAGACAGACCTGCAGCCCAGCAGCACTCTTGATGTTTCTTAAAAATTTCATTTTTAATTGGTTTTTATTACAGGCATATAGAAATAAAACTGAATGTTGTATTAGCTTTGTTCCCAGTGCCCTTGCTAAATTTATTTTAAAATCTCACACTTAAAAATATTATTTTAGATCTTTTACATATAGTATCATGTCATGTCTGAATGATGTTAGCTTTTTTTTTTTTTAACTTTCTATCGTTTAGTTTTTTTGGCTTTTGGTTTCATGGCATTGTTAAATGGAAGTGATGAAAATGGGTTGTCTTATTCCTGAACTCAGAGAGAAAACTTTTAATATCTAACATGAAATATATTGTTTGATTTTTTTTCAGGGACCATTTATCAGGTTAAGAAGGTTTTCTTTTTAAATTTTTTTTTCCAACTCATGAATGGAGTTTTAAATTATGGATGGATAGTGGAATTTCCAGGTTGTATGGTAACTCCATTTTTAGTAGACTGAGGAACCTCCAGACAGCTTTCCACAGTGGTTGGACCAGTTTGCACTCCCACCAGCAATGTAGGAGAGTTCCTTTTTTACCACATCCTCGCCAACATTTGTTGTTGCTTGTTTTTTTGGTATGTGCCATTCTTACTGGTGTGAGGTGGTATCTCAGTGTGGTTTTGATTTGCATTTCCCTGATTATAAGGGATGTTGAACATTTTTTCATATGCCTGTTGGCCATTTGCATTTCCTTTTTTGGAGAAATGTCTTTTAAGTTCTTCTGCCCATTTCTTGATTGGATTGTTTATTATGTTTTTGTTGAGTCATGTGAGTACTAGGGATCTACCCAAAGGACACAAAAATATTGATTCAAAAGAACACCTGTACACCTATGTTTATTGCAGCACTATTTACAATAGGTAAAACCTGGAAACAACCCAAATGCCCCAAAATAGATGACTGGATCAAGAAGATGTGGCATATATACACAATGGAATATTATTCAGCAATCAAAAAAGATAAACTCATGCCATTCACAGCAACTTGGATGGAGCTAGAAGGAATTATGCTCAGTGAAATAAACCAGAAGGAAAAAGAAAAATATTGGATGGTTTTACTTATAGCAGGAATATATAGGGGAACCAAATAAGACATCAGTGTAAAAAAAATAATAACAATACAAAACACAACAAAGGAAAAACAGACAATTATAAATCAGAGACATCCTGCGGGGGAGGAGGAGGGAGAGGGATCAGAGGGAGGGAGGGAGGCGCATAGGGGACTGAGGTGATGGTGCACGGGTGCATTGGTGAAGGAAACTCTATGGGGACTACACCTGAGGGGGTGGGGGGAAGCAAATGTTGTTTAAAAATGAACAATGATGTAAAAATAAAAATAATAATATTAAAAAACAATTTAAAATAAAATAAATTATGGATGGGTGTTAAATTTACAACAATATTCTGTTTATTGAGGCGATCATGTGGTTATTTTATTCACACCATGTATTAACTTGCTTTATTTATGATAAATCAATTTTGCATTCTTGGAATAAATACAGACAGGTGTTGATTTATTATCCTTCTTTGTATCATTGGATTCTGTTTCCTGACACTTTCTTAGAATTTTAAAAGTCTGTGTTTATGCTAGGAATTGGCTTTTAATTTTCAATTTTTCTAATGTTTTTGTCAGGATTTGGCATCCAGGCTATGTTGGCTTTATATAGTAAGTTGAGAAGGATTACCCCTTTAAGTTCTTTGGAAAGTGTGTGTAAATCAGTGGTTTTTCTCCCACAAATGTTTGGGGGAATTTTAGTGAAACCTTAAAGGTCTGGAGTTCTTTTCATGAAAATGTTTTAAATTTTAAACTCAGTGTCTATAATATCTATAAAATATATAGGTCTTCTATTTCTACTTGTACCAGTTTGGTTAATTGTTTTTTTCTTATAAATTTGTGCACTTAATTTACATTTTATGATGTGTGGACTTAAAACCTCACAGTATATCTTACTTTTTCTAGGTTTTTTTTTTTAGAATTGATAAGCAGAACATGCAAGTTCAAAGTGTACAATATGATATTTAACATATATTTTTATATATAGTGAGATGACTACCATGATAAGTTTAGTTAGCATCAGTTGAATCATATAGATTACATAAAGTTTTTTTCTTGTGATGAGAACTCATAGCATCTCTCTCTCAATATTTTCAAAGATACCATGCAGCAGGTTAACTACAGTCAGCATACTGAACAGTACATCCCCTGTACTTATTTATCTGATAACTGAAGTTTGTACCTTTGACCACCTTCATCCAATTCACCACTCCCACTGCCTTGGCTCTGGTAACTACTAACCTGACCTCTCTTTCTATCACTTTCTTTTTTAAAGACTCCACATATAAGTAAGATCATATAGTATTTGTATTCTTTGTTTCACTTATTCCTCTTAGCATAACACCCTCAAGGGCCATCCATATTGTCACAAAAGGCAGAATTTCCTTCTTTTTTTTTTGGCTGAATATATGTGGTGGTCACTGGACACTTGGCTTGTTTCTTGTCTTGGCTGTTACCGTTAATGCTGCCTTGGACATGGTGGTGCAGACAGCTCTTCAACATAGTGTTTTTGTTTCCCTTAAATATATTCCCAGAGTGGAATTGCTGGATTATATGATGATAGTTCTATTTGTAATTTTTCAAGGAACTTCCATACTGCTTTACACGGTAGCTCTACCAATTCACGGTCCTACCAGCAGTGCGCAAGGATTCCTTTCCACCACATCCTCACCAGCATTATACCTTTTGTCTTTTTAATGACAACTTTCTAACAGGCACTAGATGATATCTCATTGTGGTTTTTGTTTGCATCTCCCTAATGCAAACATTAGCCCCTTTTCACTTACGTTATCTTTTCATTTTGTCACAGAAGACATTTTTAGTTTGATGTGCTCTTTTTTTTAAATTTTTCATTATGTTGTTTCTGCTTTAGGTGCTCCTATTCCTTTTTTTTAATATATTTTTTAAAATTATATATATATTTAAATATTTATTTTATTTATTTATGCATACAAGAGCTGGAGTGCAGGCCAGAGGTGTCCAGGGATGGTGATAGGATTCGTTAGAGACAGAGTGGGAAGCAGAACAGGCAGACTGACTGAATACACTGCTGAAGGGAGCAGTGGGTGAGCCAGGAGAGGTCTGCTGAGCCATGTGGGTTAGCTCCCTGGCCGGGGATCAAAATTGTGCTGCAGTGGCTGCAGATAGCTTCATAGTGCTGAGACTTAACCCCTATACTACCAGGGAGGCCCTGTATATATATATTTTACATCATTTTCCATTTTCGTACACTATTTGCATATTATTTTTATTTTAATGTTATAGAAACAATAGTGATATTTCTTCTTATATTTCTCAAATTGGTAGTTGTGCTTTATTCTTCTTTTCTATTTTGCCATGGATTAATTGATTTTATTAGTTTTTCAGTGAGCCATCTTTGACAGCTAGAAAATAAAGGACTACATGACCTTTAAATAGACTATAGTAGAACTGACAACTGAGTGCTCATGAAAGGAAACTAAAAACCAAAGATATGACCTCTTCAAAGGACTTAAAGAAAACATCTGCAAACCTAAAATTTTTTACCCAAAAAAATATCCTGGATAAAGGAAGAAAATACATATTGTACCTCCTATGGTAATCTACTTACAGTATTAAAAAAGAATGTATATCTAGTAAGATAATAATGGAGAGAGAGTAGGATAAAAATATACGTAATCAATCCAAAAGAAGACAAGGAGAAAAAGGCAAATTAGAATAGATGGGAACAATAAAAACAAATCATAAGATGTTAGATTTAAATCTAAGTATATCAGTAATTACATTAGATATAAACAGACTAAACATTCCAGTTAACAAACATGTTCATATTGGTTAGAAAGTAAACTACCATATGTCACTTATTAAAGATACCCTTTTTAAAATAATGAAGGTAGATTGAAAGAAGATGATGGACAGAGATATACCATGCAAACATTTACCAAAAGGAAATGATAAAGCTTTCTGTAAAAATAGCATTTATCATAGACATTAAGGAAAGAAGCCTTGTAGATAAAATAGGAACATTGTATAATGATAAAAAGATCAATCCATCAGGAAGATAAAACAGTATTAAATGTCAAAACAGTAACACTGTCTTTAATTATATTAAGCAAAAATGGCTGCACTCTCGGAGAAATAGATATTTCTCTATATCAGAATGGGGAATGTTAACATACTTTGTTTAGAAACTGAACAAGAAAACAAGAAATTGATAAGGATATAGAAAATTTGAATAACAGGACTAATAAACTGTGTGTATAAAATCACCAACAACTAAAGAATATAAATTCTTAAAATGTTCATAGCACATTTACCAAAATTAAACATACTCTTGGCCATAAAGCAAGTCTCAATCAGTCCATCATAAGTTTTCAGATGTAGTATTTTCTTTTTGTTAATATCTAAACACATAAAGATGTTCTACATCTAGAGATAATCTATAATCTTTTGGTATAGAATTCTAGTTACACTGCACTCTCTTCAAATCATATCCAGTTGATTTTAATTCTTTGATAATTGTTGAAATTTACCTTGCAATCTAGCATATAGTCCTTTAAATTTTTCTTGAAGAATAATAACACATGTAGAAAAGCACACTCGTAATAAATACACAGTTGGATAAATGTCCACGATTGAATATACCCGTGTAACAAGCACACGGATCAACGTACTGGAAGCCTCTGTCACTACCCACTCACCCACCATGGGTCACCACTATTCTGAGTTCTAACACCCTTGATTCGTTTTGCTCTTTTATACTATATATATGTGTGTGTGTGTGTGTGTGTGTATTTTCATATATACTCTCTATATATACACACACATATACACAGTGTATACTCTTTTGTTTTATCATCTTTTGCTAATGATGATTATCTGTAAGAGTCATGCATATTGTCGAGTGTAACTGTCTATCATTTATTCTCCTATATTATTTCAGCTGCGAATGGTCAATTTCTGTAAATGTTCTGGGTGTCCATGAAATGGTATCATCCTAAAATTGCTTGACATGACGCTTTGTATAAGGCCTTTAAGTTGTTTGCTAATTGCATTGTTCAACTATTCTGTATTATTTTTTATTTTCATTTGCTTATTTTATGTGACCCAAAAAGTAGTGTTAAAGAGTATCTCATGAATAATGAATTGTTTATTTCTCCTTGGATTTATGTTAGTTTTTTTGCTTCAGATATTTTGAGGCTATTTTACTTTTTATGTTTAATAATTATCAATACTCATATATTTACATAACGATATAAATTGAATTTCATATTTGAAAGTTTGAATTTGATTTTAAACTTTCTTTTTTAATTTTACTTTTTTTTTTTTTTTAAATCTTAAATTTTATTTTTATATTCCCCCATACAATTGCAAAAGCCCCATTCTGACCCCAATCCTTCCCCTCCCACCCCCCACCCCCCAAAAAGTGTCTCTGGTTCATAGTTTTTTGTTGATTTTGATTTTCACTTTCTTATATTCATTTTCCTGGTCCCTTATTTAAGTTTTCTAGATTCCTGCTATGAGTGAGACCATCCGGTATTTTTCTTTTTCTTTTTGGCTTATTTCGCTGAGCATGATCCCTTCCAGCGCCATCCATGTTGCTGCAAATTGCATGTGTTTATCTTTTTTGAATGCTGAGTAATATTCCATGGTATATATGTACCACATCTTCTTGATCCAGTCATCTACTTTTGGGCATTTTACTTTTTTTTTTTTAATTAAGGTTACACTGGCTTTTAAGGTAACATTGTGTATGATTAAGAAATATAGATTCCAGGCCTCCCCGGTGGCGCAGCGGTTGAGTGCTGGGCTGCGAAGCTGCCCGCAGCCTCTGCAGTGCCAGTTCGATCCCCGGCTGCTCCCTGGCCATAGGAGGAGGGTCCCACATGGCATGACAGACCTCTCCTGCTGCCCGCTGCTCCCCTCAGCAGTGTACTTCGGTCCTTCTGCCTGCTCTGCTCCCTGCTCTGGCTCTGGTGAATCCTCTCACCCTCCCGCGCTTCTGACTGTACCCAGTGCTTGTATAAATAAATAAATAAATAAATCTTTTTTAAAAAATTAAAAAAAAAGAAAAAGAAACATAGAGTCCCTCCTCTTCAGGTGGTGTTACCTCACTGTACCCACCACCAAGACACCCATAATCCTCTGCCAAAGTCTATCATGTCTCTTTGCCCCCTTTTCTACCCACCCTCCCATCCCCCTTTAGTAACCTCAGTTTTATAGTCATATTTCTGGAGTTTGAATGAAAAATGCTATTTTATTTTTTGATGCTTAATCACATTTAAACTTATAATATATTCCTGCCAAATTGCAACTTTTTACATTATGAAATGACTTTATCTATACCTCTCTTGGTTATGAACTAATTCAGTTTTTGTTTGCCTGAAATGTCATTCTTTTTTTTTTTTTTTTTTTGTGGGACCCTCGCCAGTGGCCAGGGAACGAACCGGCGCTGCAGAGGCTGCGGGCAGCCTCACAGCCCAGCACTCAACCGCTGTGCCACCAGGGGAGGCCCTGAAATGTCATTCTTGTTAGATATTTTTTCCTGGGTGTAGAAGCCTAGGGTGGTATTTGCTTCCTTTTGGTACATTAAACTCACCTGTTCATTATCTTCTGAGTTCCACTGTTGTCTCATTGTACTGTCTTATGAATAATTTCTTACCATTTTTCTTTCAATTTTATTAATTTTGTCTTCTTGTGTGTCCAGCATGCTGTTAAAACTAAAACCCTTGAGTTTCTGATTTTGGTTATTATATTTTTCATGATTAAGATTCTAATATTATTGTTCAAATCTGCTGTGACATTCTTTTACCATGTTTACTTCCCTGGAAATATTTTCAATCTGGCTTTTTATTTCTTTAAATATGTTCAATCTATGTGTAATACTCTTAGAGTCTGAAATTTGGAATTGCGTTTCTGCTGTGTACTCCTTAAGTCGGTTTTGATCGCAGCTCCATACTTCCCTGTATACCAGATTTTCTTTCACTTGTGATGGTCATTGCCTTGAAAATAATATTTGTCAGGATATTCTGGAATCTTGGACTAAATCTACCCTCCTTCCAGATGGATTTTATTTTATTTGTTTTACATTTTACAGTTGTTGTATACTTATAAACCACTTCACACCAAGTTTAAGATTGAAGGGTCTTGGGCCTCCCCGGTGGCGCAGCGGTAGAGCGCTGGGTTGCAAAGCTGCCCGCGACCTCTGCGGTGCAGGTTCAGTCCCCGGCTGCTCCCCGGCCACCGGAGGAGGGTCCCACATGGCGCACAGACCTCTCCTGCCGCCCGCTGCTCCCCTCAGCAGTGTACTTCGGTCCTTCTGCCTGCTCTGCTCCCTGCTCTGGCTCTGGTGAATTCTCTCACCCTCCCATGCTTCTGACTGTACCCAGTGCATGTATAAACAAAACAAACAAACAAACAAACAAACAAACAAATAAAAACATGCCTCTATTAAAAAAAAAATCTTTAAAAAAAAAAAAAAGATTGAAGGGTCTTGACTATGTAGGCTATTATGTACACCCAACTGAAAATCTGCAGGGTGTCTACTATCCTACCCCAGGGAGTTTTTCCTTTCCTATTTTCTTTCTGCCTTGGTTGATACCAAATTAAACTCCCCCTTAGTCCACTGGACTAGAGGATAGGTGGTCTAGAGGATAGGTCAGTGAATTGAAAAATTCACTGTCCCTTAGAGTGCATAGTCCTTGGGTCTGTAATCCAGATTAATGTAGTTTGGAAAGTCTGTGAGACTCATCATCCTATGTACCTCCTGGTCCCCAGTTTGTTTTCTTTACTCCACAAGTTACCTGAACTTGGGCCCATGATTGTGTTGGCAAGTGCTTTCAGATCAAAAAGCAAGTTCAATATTCTGCTTATCTCTCTGGGTTTAAATTTCCTCCAGAATTTGTCCTAGCATTCCCCCATTATCTTATCAGATTTTCAATGCTTTTAAGACAATTGTTTTAATATTTTATCCGGAATATTTAGTTGCTTTTATAGATAGCTGTTCTGAATAATTTATGTAGCCATTACCTGAAATTCCCTATCATACAGTTTTATCACTGGAAGACTAGCATCTGAGTAGTGGTGAAATGCTTTTATGGATGTCTTAAAATATTTGAACTATTTTTCTTTTGAAAATGACAGTATCTTAACTTTCCTCAAACTTAGACAGGGAGATTTAAGTATCTATTAATAGTGGTTAATTTTGAGGGAAAAAAAAAACACAGAAATCAAATCAACCAGGAAATCCTTAGTTATTGAATGAAGGGAGCACACTTTCCCTTAAAACATTCAGATTATCAAACTTCATTAAATGTGGTATTTGTGGCTTTACTTGATGACCTAGAATAATTTCCATATTTCTCTTTCGTAGCCATCCCATTTAGCACTTTTGTACATTGAAAATTGTGCATTAAACATGGGACACTGAAAATGTGGGACACAATCAGCAGTGTAAATAATTTATACCCACATAAACAAATAAATATCTCAATAATAAACAAGTAAACCATCAATTATAATACAGTCAGATTCAAGAGGAAAAGCCAAAAGTCACTGAGGTGTCTGATGGAGGGAGCCAGGCAGGGAACCCTCCCGTCTAAGATTTCTCATTGGCAGAAAGTATGGATGATTGATTGGGAAAGCAGGGAGATAGAGTAGAAGATGAGTATTTCAGGAAGAGCACAAATCATGAGTAAAGGTGTGGAGGAATAGGTAAAGGGCTGAGAAAACATAAGACAAGTTGAAGATAGTTTGATTTGGCAAGCGTTTACAGTAGGCAAGGTAGAAGTTGAGGCTGCAAAGGTAAATAATCAGATTAAGAAGATCCTTCAAAAGTTGATCTTTCAACTTTTATCATAAAGATATAGGGAGCTAGAAAGGGTGAAATAAGGCCTACAAATAGCATTTACACTAAATAGTATCACATAACCATTGCAGACATTTTGGGAAAGGAAGAACCACCTGTAATCCTAACACCCAAGTACAGTCAGAATTACCTGTTTCTACTTTTCCTTTTAAAAATATTTCATGAATATTTAAAAAATAGTTTTAATCACATATAACTGTGTGGTATTTTATTTGAAAAGTGAATTTAATGTTATTGTAAAATACATGTAGTTTAGGAAGGCATATATATTTTAATTCATACTTTTCTCACTTAATATTGCTATATAGGTCTTATGTTACAAATTATGAGCATATTTTAATGACTACATATACTCCAATAGCAGAGTATATTGTAATTTGTGTTATTTCCATATTTAAAAAACATGACTATATAAATTTGGGTATATTAATATCTATATGCATTAAGTGGAGAACTGTGTACTTAGGAAATCAAAATAAGTTGATTAAAAATTACTTGAATTATTTTCCATGAAATCATGTAAGTATGCCTAAGTAGATGATATGCATCAAAGTAATTAAAGTTTTTGTATTTGCCAATAGTAGAAAATAAAATAGCAAAGAGATCTTTGCTATTGAGAAGAGCAATAAACATAAAATTCCTAGGAAGGACTTAATGAGAAATGTGATGGAAAAGTGTGAAATTTTGTTGAAAAATTAACTCTTATATAAATGGAGTAATGTACTCTTAGATGGAATATTCCCCAAATCGGTTGATTTTGAATTCATGTCAGTAAAAATTCAAATGGGATTATTATAATTTTACCTTAATGCTAAAATTTACCACTACGAATAGCATGCAGAAGAAATATCATTAAAAATTAAAAGAATTTAAGATGTAGGGCCTCCCTGGTGGTGCAGGCGGTTGAGCGCAGTGCTGTGAAGCTGTCCGCAGCCTCGGCAGTGCCGGTTCCATCCCCGGCCGGCTGCAGAGATGCCCTCATGGCATGGCAGACCTTTCCTGTCTCTCCTGCTGCTCCCCTCAGCAGTGTACTTCGGTCAGTCTGCCTGTTCTGTTCCCTGCTCTGTCTCTGATGAATCCGCTCACCCTCCCACACATCTGGCCTGTACCCCGGTTCTGGTAAAATAAATAATTTTTTTAAAAAAAACCTTTTAAAAAAAAGAATTCAAGATGTAAAAGTTCCATTATCAGAATTAAATATTAGTATGGTATTATTAGCATTAGTATATAGTTTCCACTAGCAGGACTAGAGTGGAGGAAGGTAGATTAAACTACTTCTAAAATACCAAGGTAAGAAGTTATGAAAATTTAAACTGAGGCTAGAGGAAAGAAATCTACTATGATATAGAGGACTGTTAGCTTAGTCACTAAGCTGATTAAGGTATATAGTAAAATAACAGCTGATATTAAGGTCATGGAAATAATGAGTTTAATTTGGAAATCACATTTAAGTAGAAGTAGGCAGTGGTCAGTTGAATTTTTTGATCTGAGAGAGATCTGAATTTTATTTTTGTAAAAGATTTATTTATTTATGCATACAAGAGCTGGGGTACAGGCCAGAGATGTGGGGGGGTGAGAGGATTCACCAGAGACAGAGTGGGGAACAGAGCAGGCAGACTGACTGAAGTACTCTGCTGAGGAGAGCTGCGGGCGAGACAGGAGGGGTCTGAATTCTAAATACAGGCATACATGTTTTATTGCACTCTCAGATTTGCATTTTTAAAAAATTAAAGCAAACAAAGCATCAAGCAAACCTGTGGGTGCCACTTTCCAACAGCACATGCTCACTTCATGTGTGTGACACATTTTGGTAATTTGTGCAACAGTTCAGACACTTTTATTATTATCTTATCTGTTGTGGTGCTCTGTGATCAGTCTTTGATGTTACTGTTAGCTTAGGTTTTTGGGGGCACCGTGAACCAAGCGCATTTAAGACGATGAATATAATTTATAAATATGTGTTCTCACTGCTCCACCAGCTCCCCCTCTTCAGGCCTCCCTGTTTCCTGAGACACAGCAGCTCTGAAATTAGGCCAATTAATAACCCTATAATGGCCTCTAAAAGTTCAGTTGATAGGAAGACTCTCACTTTAAATCAAAAGATAGAAACGATTGAACCTAGTGAGGAGGGCATGTTGAAAGGTGAGATAGGCCAAAAGCTGGGCCTCTCGAGCCAGTTAGCTAGTTGTGAGTGCAAAGGAAAAGTCCTTGAAGGAAGTGAAAAGTGTTACTCCAGTGAAGCACCAGTAGTGCTCAGAAAGCAGAACAGCTGATAATGGAGTGAAGCGCTGTGATAATGGAGAGTTTGGGTAGAAGATCAAACCAGTCACAACATTCCCTTAAGCCAAAGCCTAACCCATAGCAAGGCCCTAACTCTCTCAATTCTGTGAAGGCTGAGGGAAAAGTCAGAAGCCAGCCGAGGTTGGGTCATGAGGTGTAAGGAAAGAAGCCGTCTCAGTAAGAGCAAGAGTGCAAGGTGAAGCAGCAAGAGCTGATGTAGAAGCTACAGCAAGTTTTCTAGAGCTCTAGCTCACATCAGTAACAAAGTTGGCTACACTAAACAACAGATTTTCATTGAAGAAGAGTGTAGGGTAAGGAAAAATGTCAGGCTTTTCTGCCCTCCCGCCGTCAGGATAGATGATGGATCCTCGCGGTCCTGAATGCATGCCTGATGGCGGGCACCTGGAATAGGGTGTGGGCATAGGTAGGTGGGACTCACCTGGGCTGAGACTGTGCTTTTTAAGGTCGGCGTCCTGGGGACGCCAGTAGAAGCTGAGGAGAAGCTGAAAGAGAAGCCGAGAAGCAACAGGGTGGTCCCCAGCCCCACGAACAGAAGAGCAGAGAAGCCATGGAGAGAACCCAGATAGAGAGTGAGGATTTTGGGTTGGAGGGACTGCTTTTATCAGCGGGCCTCCCTGTGGGCCCCCAGCACCCCTGTCTAGCACCCCTGTCCCATTAAAGTCCATATGCTGGTAAACCCCAATGCCAGCCTCCCAAAAACCTGCAAAAAGCCACTGAGGACTCTGATTCCTCCTTTACCCGGTCTGCATGGGATCCTAGAAACCCTGCTCAGTGGCCATTCCTGCCCTTACAAAGAGATAGCCTTATATCTAGGACTTTCATGGGTTGAGAGGAGAGAGGTTCCTGCCTGGTGGCAAGGCTTCAAAGGACAGGCCTGGGGCGATCCAGGAGAACATTTGGTTCTTGCGCTTGGCCTCGACCTGCCCTGCCCTTTGAAGGGGCTAATGCAGCTGGTGACTTTAAGTTGAAGCCAAGACTAATTTACCAGTCCCAGAATCCTCGGGCCCTTAGAATGATGCTAAATCCATTCTGTCTGTGCTCTCTGAGTAGAACAACAAAACCTAGATGATGGCACACCTGTTTACAGCATAGTTTACTGAATGTTTTATACCCAAGGTGAGAACTTCTGCTTAGAAAAAAAAGATTCCTTGACTTCTTTGAAGATCACTTCAGAATTTTTGTGGGTCCATAGGATACCTCAGAGGCACATCAGTTTCATGGCATATGGTTGAGGGTTTAGCTTTCTCATCTTTGCTTGTTAACAGTCATTGTCAGAATATCTCGCCTCAGGCTCTCTCCACTCAAGCACCTGGATCCCTGCAAAGGTTGTGGTTGCTACTTAGGCTCTTCTTGTTCCTTCTGCCGAGAACCTGGGGCTATCAGGAGAGCATTAGCACCTGGCCTGCCCTCTGGCCAAAGCAACAGGAAACTCATTAACAGGAAATTCATGCAAGGGAATCCTTTTCTCTAACTTTGAGTGTCCCCCAAATCTGCCTGCTTCTGTTCACTCTGAAGAGTTCTCAGTTTTGTCCAGAGGCTGCAGTGATCATCTCTGGAAAGGTATGTCTGTTGAGTTTACTTATTAGATACACTGGATTTGGCTTACAGACTCATGTTTTAAGTTTTTGCTGAAGTATCATACACACATACATATATAGCAACAAATATATATTCTTAAAGGAACAAACTTTGGATATAGGGTAGAGATGATTTAAAAAAATTCAGTATGATGAAAGCAGTCAGCTTAACTGAAATAAATTTGAAGAAGTGAGCTGAATTTCATTTTTTTTACATTTTATTTAAATTTTATTTTTTATATTCCCCATACAATTACAACCCCGTTATTTTGACCCCAAGCCCTCCTTTCCCCGCCCCCCACCCCCCATAGAGTGTCTCTGGTTCATAGTTGTTTGTTGATTTTGATATTTTCTTATAGTTATGCTTTTTCCTGGTCCCTTATTTAAGTTTTCTAGATTCCTGCTATGAGTGAGACCATCCGGTATTTTTCTTTTTCTTTTTGGCTTATTTCGCTGAGCATGATCCCTTCCAGCGCCATCCATGTTGCTGCAAATTGCATGTGTTTATCTTTTTTGAATGCTGAGTAATATTCCATGGTGTATATGTACCACATCTTGATCCAGTCATCTATTTTTGGGCATTTGGGTTGTTTCCAAAGCTTAGCTATTGTAAACAGTGCTGCTATAAACATAGGGGTGCAGGTGCTCTTTGGAACTGATGTTTCTGTGTCCTTTGGGTAAATACCTAGGAGTGGAATTGCTGCATCATATGGAAGCTCTATCTTTAGTAGGTCAAGAAATCTCCACACAGCTCTCCATAGTGGTTGGACCAGTTTGCACTCCCACCAACAGTGCAGGAGAGTTCCTTTTTCTCCACACCCTCGCCAACATTTGTTGTTGCTAGTTTTTTTAATATGTGCCATTATCACTGGTGTAAGATGGTATCTCATGGTAGTTTTGATTTGCATTTCCCTGATTACAAGTGATGTTGAACATTTTTTCATGTGCCTGTTGGCCATTTGCATTTCCTCTTCAGAGAAGTTTCTTTTTAGCTCTTCTGCCCATTTTTTGACTGGATTATTTTCCTTGTTTTTGTTGAGTCTCATCATGAGCTGAATTTCTTGATGCACATTTTGGTTTTTATGGGAGGCATATGAAATATATTACAATATATAAGATCTTTTCATTAAGGAAAGTATTGCTGTGAACACATTCTGTGTTTCTTCACTACTATGAACTAAGAATTTTGTGATAATTCAGAAATAAATGAGTTGACTCATTTACAATTGACAGAGTATTATCAATAATTGATAGAGAAATTTGGGGAAGCGTTTTGAGATGTCTAACTAAAATTTAAATGTGCATACTGTTAACTTAAGCGCCTGTAAGAATAAACACAGACACATACAAGCACACATTTTCAGAATTGCATTTAAATATTCAGTCATAAAATAAAATGAAATTAGGAAATGTCCATACAGTGGATGTGGAATAGACTTTTATAAGAAAGAAACTAGAATGATACCTACTGAAATGGAAAGATGTTCATCAATATTTAAGTAAAGGAGAAAAGTTGTATAATAGTGTGTAATTGTGATTATGTTTTGGTAACATAAATATTTCCAGGTGCATAGGTACAAGTCCGGATGGGTGCTATTGTACACTTAGACTGGCAGTGCAGTGTAGACATAACTTTACACACATTGGCCAACCAAAAAAAAATGTGTGTGAGTTGCTTTATTGAGAGCATGTCTAAAGTATAGTGAGCTGTTAGTGAGGTGGGCGACAAGGGAAAGGAATTTGAAAGAACTTTTACTTTTTTTGCTTTTTAAATTCTGAATGAATTGAATGCTGTATAAGGAGCATGTATTTTTAACAATAGTGAGCCTAAATAAAGACTAAGAGAAAATAAAAATAAATCACAGAGGAAAGTATAACCAAAATTTATATCTTTTAAAAACCTAAAATAGATGGTTGTGTTGTATTATTCAAAAAGCATGTATGTATACAATAGAGGTGTTTTTATGGCAGTATAAACAAACATACTTTTACTGGCTGTTAGTCCCCAGATGTTTTTTTCCTTCCTAGTTACTTCAGGGACCCTGTTTTGGGAAGGTTGTTGGTTCTGCACAACTGTTTAACTACTTCAGGAAGGGCCCTATGTACTTATAAGAAATAGGAGCTTTGCTGAAGTAGAAAAGGCGTGTGAGGCCAGTACAGGAGGAGCTAATCGGGATAAAGGATAGCCACAGCCACCTTGCCCAGTGTCTGGCTTATTCAGGAAATATTTATTTGCTAGTCATTTTCTATTCTTCAGAGCTTTCTGCTGAGTGCTTGTCTTGCTTCTCTGGCTACCTAACATCTCCACTGGGCATTCTGGAAACAGGCTCTTCACACGTGTCTAAAACTGAAACCTTGATTTCCAAATCTGCTCACATCACTTCTCATGGTCTTTCGAAATTGATACCACTGTCTCCTAGTTCTTTATGCCAGAAACTGGTGCATCATGTAGACGTTCCCTCTGTCTGGGGGACCTTGCCGTGCCTCCTCATTAGTCAGGCCTATAAATGCTGCCTTATAGGTGTCCATCTTCAACTGACAACCTTTACCTTGGTCCACACCCCATCTTCTCTGCCCGGATTGGATGCAGCAGTCTTGACACATTTTCCACCTGACCTGTGCTTATAATAGCCCGTTTTCCATATAGAAATGATGGGAAAAGAATAATCATCTCACACCTCTATTTATAACCTACAGTGGCTAACCCTGGAATAAGTGGAATAAAATCTGAACTTTTTTTTTTTAGAATCTCAGTATGATTTTATATTTGCATTTCTCTTTAAAAGTGAATATATTTCATATGTTTGAGTCTGCTTTTATGCATTTTTTAAAAGATTTATTTACTTATGCATACAAGAACTGGGGTACAGGCCAGAAGTGGTGGGGGTGAGAGGATTCACCAGAGACAGAGTGGGGGACAGAACAGGCAGATTGGGGCCTCCCTGGTGGCAGAGCGGGTTGAGCGCAGTGCTGTGAAGCTGTCCGCAGCCTCTGCAGCACAAGTTCGATCCTTGGCTGGCCAGGGATATGCAGATGGAATGGCAGACCTCTCCTGCTTCGCCCGCTGGTTCCCTCAGCAGTGCTCTAGGTCCATCTGGCAGTTCTGCTCCCTGTTCTGTCTGTGGTGAATTCTCTCACCCTCCCGCGCCTCTGGCCTGTACCCCAGTTCTTGTATAAATAAATAAATCTTTGGGGCCTCCCTGGTGGCGCAGCGGTTGAGCGCTGGGTTGCGAAGCTGCCCGCAGCCTCTGCGGTGCCGGTTCGATCCCCGGCTGCTCCCCGGCCACCTGAGGAGGGTCCCACATGGCGCGCAGACCTCTCCTGCCGCCTGCTGCTCCCCTCAGCAGTGTGCTTCCGTCCTTCTGCCTGCTCTGCTCCCCGCTCTGGCTCTGGTGAATTCTCTCACCCTCCCGCGCTTCTGACTGTACCCAGTGCTTGTATAAACAAACAAACAAACGAACAAATAAATAAAACATGCCTCTATTTTAAAAAAATAAATAAATAAATAAATCTTTAAAAAAAAAAAACAACAAAAATATATAAATAAAAAAAAAAAAAAAAAGAACAGGCAGATCGACCAAAGTACACTGCTGAGGGGAGCAGCGGGCGAGTCAGGAGAGGCCTGCTGTGCTATGTCGGTTGCTCCCGGGACAGCCGGAAATCAAACTCTCTCTGCAGAGGCTGCGGACAGCTTCATTGGTTGCGTCTTAACCCCTTGAGAGACCAGGGAGGCCCATGCTTTTATGTGTTTTTTAAAATTTTATATATATTTTACATCTTTGTTCATTTTTAAATTTATTTTTAAAGGTTTATTTATTCATGCATGCAAGAACTGGGGTACAGGCCAGATGTGTGGGAGAGTGAGAGGATTCACCAGAGACAGAGTGGGGAACAGAACAGGCAGACTGACATACACAGCTGAGGGGAGCAGTGGGCGCTATAGGAGAGGTCTGCTGCACCATGTGGGATTCTCGCTGCCAGTCAGGATCTAACCCACTCTGCAGAGGCTGCGGACAGCTTTACAGCTCTGTGCTCAACTGCCTGAGTCACCAAGGGAGGCCCTCATTGTTCATTTTTATTTATTTTTATTTTTTTTAAAGATTTATTTATTTATTTATACAAACACTTGGTACAGTCAGAAGCGGGTGGGTGAGAGAATTCACCAGAGCCAGAGCGGGAAGCAGAGCAGGCAGAAGGACCGAAGTACACTGCTGAGGGGAGCAGCGGGCGCAGGAGAGGTCCGCGCCATGCTGGACTCTCCTCAGGAGGCCGGGGAGCAGCTGGGGATGGAACCGGCGCTGCAGAGGCTGCGGGCAGCTTCGCAACCCAGCGCTCAACCGCTGCGCCACCAGGGAGGCCCTCATTGTTCATTTTTAAATGGCCTCTTCTTGTTTCTCTCCTATCTTTTGGCTCTTTCCCATTCCTTGTACCCAACTATGGCACAGGCTATCTTCCTAGCCTTCAGTGGCCTTGACTTTTCCTGTAGTCGTGCTCTCACACCTACTGTCCCTTCCGCGGGGAATGCCCCCCACTGGAGTGTGTGCTTGGCATATTCACCTCCTCTTATCCTTCAGGGCCCCCTAGAATGTCACTTCTTCAGAAGGGCCTTCCTTGGTGTCCATACCAAAGTGTATTTCTATCAGGTAGTCTTTATTGATGTTTCTTGATGGTTTCTTTTTGACATTTATGACTTTTTTTGCCTACTTCAATTATTTGTTCACTTATTTATCATCCACCTCCCTCATGGCATCATTCCATGATGATCAGTATCATCTGTCTGTTTCTTTTGCCAAGGTGTCTCCTGTAACCAGCAGCATGTCTGGTATATAATAGTCATTTAATCAATATTTGTACCATGAATGAATGAATCCTGCCCTTAAGCATGTTGTGCAGATGAGCTATGTACACACCTAATAATAACATATAATAATATAAAACTAATAATATATAAATTAAAATATAACTTAATAAATATATAATAAAATATAATATATAAATTAAAGCCTTACATGAGAGGTACCAGGAAAGCACTGTAGAAGTTTAGTGTTTAGTCCTTATCACAGAGTTAATGTTCAATAAATGTTGAGTAAACAGAAAGTTCCTTAGCATCAGAAAGTGGACGTTTTCTTTTTAATATGAATCAGTGAGGTCGTTTGGTTCTGACTTATCTCTGCAAATAAAATCCTGACATCCCAACAAAGTAAATTCTGAGATTTAAAAATTTAAAAACACACAAGTATAAATAAAAAAATAGATATACAGATCAATCACATATTAGTTAAGGATTAGGTTCTAAACTAAATATGTATGGTAAACATTGTGTTGTAGTAATATTAAACTTGAAAATCATGTAAGTCTTTCCAAGCACACTTTTCCTAGATGAGCGGCCCACCTTATGGGGAAGTTCTCCTGTACACTTAATGTAAGTTGGGAACAAGGGAATTGTCTACATCTGGACATTCACGCTTTTCCACCATCAAGATCAGTGATGAATGAGAGGTTTTTGGGGGCACTGTAAGTGCTCCTGCTTGCCTGCAGAGTTTCCTCCATTCTCTCTTAGTGTTGACCCACTAACCTTGATGCATGTTAAAATAGTTCTTTAATGAGAATTAAATGTGCAATATATGTGGAAGCACTTATCTCTAGGACTGGCACATACTGCACATTAAATGAATGATTGATGTATTTGGATTTAAGTATAACTTGTTTAGTCCAACATTTAAGAGTTAAAATCATTACATAGAAGAATGTGGTCACCTTCTTTCTGTCTTTCCAAGTTGACATTTCCTGTTGTGACACCACTGACTCCCTCTGTGATTTTTTTTCAAGATGTATTGATAAGAATAGGTAATAATCAATGATAATTTAATTTTCTATGCCTGCTATGATTGCCAACTCCTCAGAATTAAAGTTGACTTTACCATGCAGGGGTATAACATTCATCTCAAATTAAAGTTGACTTTAACACATGCAGGGTACATAAGCATTCATCATTATACCTAAGAAACTCACTCTAACTATCAGGGCTCCTGCTACTTCCTTAACACATTATTGTTGACCATTGGAAACAATGACTTTGTAATTTGAAAATCCCCTCTATTCCTCACTTCCTGCTAGCTTAAGGATCACTAATCCACATATTCTTGAAGGCATAGCTGTCTGATATATTGTATTTTATGTATACATAGATTTATGAACCAATAAATATTTCATATACAGTTGAGATTTTAAATGAGCTTCTGATAATTGGATCAAAGGAATACTAGTCTAGCTTTAAAGTACTGCAGAAAACCAATCATGGAAAGCTATGATGAAATTTTAATTATAAAGGATATTGAATATCCTACAGTCATAACTCTGGCAATAGATGTAACATTGGACTGGAGAGAGAGAAAGTGGTATTTTACTTAGTTCTGCTTGAAATCAACTCTATATTTCTAGTAAAAGATTGAACCATTCTATCCTTCAGTTTTAGATCTTCATTAAATTTCATTGAAGTTTCCACCGTATTGTCTTTGATTCACTAAATTTATTAGAGAATTATCCAATAGGTTAGGTAAAGAAAAGTCACAAAGTGACTATTAAGGTGTTCATTGATTGGGAGAGATTTGTGTATGTATTTTTTCCTAGTCAGCGCTGAAAAACTGAAACTTAAACTACAACATTAAGTTGTAGATGCATTAGATTAATTTTAAGGTTTTTCCCCATTATGTTCTGGATTTTATTGTTTTTGATGAGGAATCAATTTTTGTTTTTGTTCTTCTGTATTTAATATGTTGTTTTGCTTGGTCATCTTTGAAGATAATAGTTTTTTCACTGGTTTTCAGAAATTTGATTACGGTGTATCCTGATATGGTCTTGTTTTTCTTGTTTCATTTTCACTTAGTTTAATCTGTGATTTTTTATTTTATATATTTTTACATCTTTTTTCATTTAATTTTAAGGTGTTTGAGACCATTTGTTCAGATATGCTACATAAATTGAGTCAGACTAGGTCTTCCATCTCTATCCTGGCAGTCAAGTAGAGTATGCTTTCTTTGCTTATGATAGGAAAAAGAGAAATCAGAAACAAATGTATAGCAGCAACTGCTTGTAAGAACTGCTATGTTTTCCTTATTTTACAAAGCCAAAGTTTAGAGAAATTAATCAACATTCCCCAAAATATGTAATGAATCATAGGGCCAGCTCTAGAATCTTAGAATCTGGCTTTATATTAAGCAAGAGTACTATAACATTTACCTAGGTACCAGCTCTAAGCATACAATGTGATTAAAAATCTGAGACCTACATTAAGAAGCAAGAAAAATCACAAATAAATAATTTAATATCACATCTAAAGCAACTTGATATAGAGGAACAAACCAGACCTATTGTTAGTTAAAGGGAGGAAATAAAAAAAAGAGTGGAAATGAATGAAATAGAAACCAAAAAGATCAATGAAACTAAGAGTTGGTTCTTCAAGAAGATAAACAAAATAGACAAGCCTGGAGCTAGACTAACAAAGAAGAGAGAAAACATTAATAAACAGGATCAGACACGAAAGAGGAGAAATTACCACAGGTGATGTAAAAATACAAAGGGTCATAAGAAAGTACTATGAAAAATTATACTCCAACAAAGTCAGTAACTTGAAGAAATGGGCAAATTCCTAAAACAATATGGCTTACCAAAATACTAAACGAGAAAGAAAGGGTTGAATAAAATCACAAACATGGAAATTGAAAGAACAATTTAAAAAAATCTCCCCAAAACAAAAGCCCAGGGCTGGATGACTTTACTGGCAGATTCTATCAAAGCTTTAAAGAACTTGCTTAAATTATCTCTAAAATCAAGAAGAGGGAAGCTTCCTAATACATCTTATGATACTGTCATTACTCTAATACTAAAGTCAGATATACAGCACAAGAAAACTACAGACCAATGTCACTGATGAAAATTGATGCAAGAATCTTCAACAATATATAGCAAATTGAAATCAATAATACAAGGATTCTACATTATTTTCAATTGGGATTTATCCCAGGGATGCAAGATGATTTAATATACATCAGTCAATACGTTTAATCAACAAAAGAAAAGATAAAAATTATGCAGTATCAATAGATGCAGAAAAAGCATTTAATAAGATTTAGTGCCTGTTTATGAGAAAAGCGCTAAACAAGATGGGACTAGACCTCAATATAATAAAGCATACAAAACTGCAGCCCCCATAATACTTGATGATGAAAAACTGAAAGCTTTCTGCTTAAGATCAGGACAAAGACAGGATGCCCACTGTCACCACTTCTGTTTCATTTAGTATTTGAGTTTTTGCCTAGGGCATTCAGATAACAATAGGAAATAAAAGGAATCCAAGTTGAAAAGAAATGGAATTATCATTATTCCAATTATATAATGTATATATTATTATATACAGACAATATAATATTACATATTGAAAATCCTAAAGACTCCACTGAAAAGCTACTGGAAACAATAATGAAATACAGCAAAGTGGCAGCTCACAAAATCAACACACAAAAAAATCTGTTGCATTTTTATGCACAATGAATGAGAAGAAGAAATTAAGAAAATAATTCACAACATAATTCCCAGAATTCCATTCACAAATGCTTCAAAAGAATTAAATATCCAGGAAATAAATACCCAAGTAGGTGAAGGACTTACACAATGGAAACAACAAGAACTTATTAAAGGATATATATTATGACATAAGATGGAAAGACATTCCCTGCAGATGAGGTGAATCAATGGTCAAAATGATAATTCTATCAAAAGTAACAAATTTAACACAGTCACCATCAACTATTGACAATATTCTTCAAAGAAATTGAACAAATTTTTTTTTAATTTATATGGAACTATAGAAGTTCTCTAATAGTAAAAGTAATCCTGAGGGGGGGAAAAAAAAAAGAGGAACAGAGGTATCACTTTACCTGGCTTTAGACTAGACTACAAAGCAACAATAATTAAAACAATATGGTGCTGGCTCAACATGGCTCAATGGAACAGAATTAAAATCTCAAAAATAAATCTGAATGTATCAATATTAATTAATTCATTATAAAGGATTCACAATGATCATCATGTTATTTGACTATGCTACAAAGCAATAGTAATTAAAATGGTATAAAGTTGGAATAAAAACAGACATGTGGATCAGTGGGAAAAAACTGAAAACCCAGGGATAAATTCACATATATATCCATGCTTGATTCATGATAAAGGAGCCATGACCATACAGTGGAGAAAGGAGAGTATCTTTAAGAAATGGTGCTGTAAAAATGGAATGACTGCATGTGAAAGAATGAAGTTGGGTCACTCTCTAACCCCATGCCAAAATTAAATTTGAAGTGGACCTCCCTGGTGGTGCAAGGGGTTAGGCATTGCACTGTGAAGCAATCCTCAGCCTCTGCAGTACAAGTTCGATGGAAGGAACAGCCAGGGAGCGACCCACATGGCGCAGAAGACCTCTCCTGTCTTGCCCGCTGTTCCCCTCAGCAGTGTATTTCAGTCAGTCTGCCTGTTCTGCTCCCCACTCTGTCTCTAGTGAATCCTCTCACCCCTCCGCATCTTTGGCTAACCCCAGTTCTTGTATGCATAAATAAATAAATCTTTTTTAAAAAAAAGAAAAATAAATTTGAAGTGGATTAAAGACTTAACTGTTGCCATTTCATGGACTCAGGTCAATGGAAGCATCTGCAGCAATGGGCAGGAAGATCCTTTAGAAAAAATTCATCGTGATTCCTATCCCTTAGACTGTAAGGTTTATGTAGGTTATATTGGAAACAATGATAATGAGACCGAATTGGAATTGAGCTTTAGATTATTACAGACCACTCCAAAGTGTTTGATTTTGTTGAATTTGAAGATCCCTGAGATGCAGCTGATGCTGTTTGAGGGCTAGATGGGAGAATGCAGTGTGATTGCCATGTAAGAGTGGAACTGTCAGATGGTGAAAAGAGAAGTAGAAATTGCCCACCTTCTCCTTAGGAATGATGCCATCAAGATGATTATCTGAGAAGGAGTCCTCTACCTTGCTGCAGATCTCTAGGATGGAGCAGCTTCTCCCACAGCCAGTGCAAGTTCTTTTCTAAAGATGGGAGAAGAGAAAGATAACTGTCTCGGGAGAGAAATCACAAGCCATCCCACTTCTTCTCTAGGTCTGGTAGCTGATCTAGGTCAAGTGAAAGGAGACAGAAGACCAGTTTGCAGGAGTGATTAAAGGAAATCATTTGACAGGAATGTGTACAGGAAATTCAAGTTTTGTTTGAGACTTCATAAGCTTGGTGCATTTTAAAGATGCACAGTTTTAGCTATTCACATTTGTTTGTTTTGGGGACAGTGACATATAAAGATGTAATTCTCTGTGGTTCGAAATGGATCATATGAGGCGTATAATATCAAGAATTGTTGCTTTACAACTTCCCTCAAGCAAAATTTAATTTACTTTTAAATTTATCTAGTCTTGCATAGACTAAAGTCTGCCTGGCTAAAGTGTGATGTTTAATATTATGGAAACAAAACTGGCAAAAATTGAACCAAGATTTTTATTTTTTCCATAGCTAGAATCTAGTATGAGCTGTAGTTGAACAAGCAGTCTTTAAAAGCTGCTGTGAATAGAAGCCAGTAGGTATTGCTGAGTCGAATGGTATTTCCATTTTTATTTTCGTGAAACATCTCCTTACCCTTTCCACAGAGCCTGGACCAGTTTGTATTCCCATCAGCAGTGGATGAGAATTCCTTTTTCACCACAACCTCACCAACATTTGTTAATTCCATCCTTTTTTTTGTGGGCCGTTCTCACAGGGTTGAGGTGGTATCTCAGTGTGGTTTGATTTGCATTTCCCTTATAAGTGATGTTGAACATTTTTTCTTGTCTATAGGCCATCTGAATCTGTAGAGAAGTGCCTGTTTAGGTCCTTTGTCCATTTTTAAATAGGGTTATTTGTTTCTTTGTTAGTGGGTTGTATAAGTACTTTGTAAATTTTGGAGATTAACCCCTTATCAAATGTTTGCTATGCAAATATTTTTTCTCATTTTGTAGGGAATGGGAAAAAGGTTACCTTTTTGTTTTTACAATGGTTTCTTTAGAGATACAAAAGCTTCTAAGTTTGATGTAGTCCCACTTGTTTATTTTAGCTTTTGTTTCCCTTGCTGCTGGGGTATATCAGCAAATAGATCTTTGTGGGAGATATCCTGTAGTGTATCCCCTATATTTTAAGTACTTGATGGTTTCGGTTCTTATGTCCAACTCTTTAATCCATTTTTTAAAAAAAAGATTTATTTATTCATGCATACAAGAACTGGGGTATAGACCAGAAGTGGGGGAGGGTGAGAGGATTCTCCAGAGACAGAGCAGGGAACAGAACAGGCAGATTGACTGAAATGCACTGCTGAGGGGAGCAGCAGGCGAGACAGGAGAGGTCTGCCTTGCCATGTGGGTTGCTCCCTGGCTGGCCGGGGATTGAACTCGTGCTGCAGAGGCTGTGGATTGCTTCATAGTGCAGTGCTTAACCCCCTGCGCCACCAGGGAGGCCCTCTTTAATCCATTTTGAGTGAATTTTCATATATGGTGTTAAATATGGTTCTTACTTTATTATTTGCCTGTGGCTCTCCATGGTTCCCAGCACCATTTATTGAAAAGGCTATCTTTTCTCCATTTTTATGGCCATAATTCCTTTGTTGAAAGTAGCTGTTCATGTTTATATGGATTTATCTCTGGACTTTGAATTCTATTCCATTGCTCTGAGTTTCTGTTTTTGTGCCAGTACCATACTATTTTGACTACTGTTGCTTTGTACTATTATTGCTTGAAGTTAAGAAGTGTGATACCACCATTTTTTTTTCTCTCAAGATTGTTTTGGCTATTTGGGGCCTTTTGTGGTTTCATATGAATTTAATAATTGTTCTATTTCATTAAAAAAGTGATTGGTATTTTGATAGGTATTGCATTAAATTTGTAAATTGCTTTGGGTTGTATAGCCATTTTATTTTATTTATTTATTTTTTAATAATTTTTTTAATCTAATGCTTTTTTTTAAAGATTTATTTTATTATTTATTTATTTATACAAGCGCTGGGTACAGTCAGAGCGCGGGAGGGTGAGAGAATTCACTAGAGCAGAGCGGGGAGCAGAGCAGGCAGAAGGACCGAAGTACACTGCTGAGGGGAGCAGCGGGTGGCAGGAGAGGTCTGCGCGCCCTGTGGGACCCTCCTCCGGTGGCCGGGGAGCAGCCGAGGATTGAACCGGTGCCGCAGAGGCTGCGGGCAGCTTCGCAACCCAGCGCTCAACCGCTGTGCCACTGGGGAGCCCCTATTTTTTAATAAGTTTTATTTTTATATTCCCCATACAATTGCAACCCCCTTATTTTGACCCCAGTCCCTTCCCCTCCCTGCCCCTCACCCCCCATAGAGTGTCTCTTGTTCATAGTTTTTTGTTGATTTTGATTTTCACTTTCTTATAGTTATTCTTTTTCCTGGTCCCTTATTTAAGTTTTCTAGATTCCTGCTATGAGTGAGACCATCCGGTATTTTTGTTTTTCTTTCTGGCTTATTTTGCTGAGCATGATCCCTTCCAGCGCCATCCATGTTGCTGCAAATTGCATGTGTTTATCTTTTTTGAATGCTGAGTAATATTCCATGGTGTATATGTACCACATCTTCTGGATCCAGTCATCTATTTTTGGGCATTTGGGTTGTTTCCAAAGCTTAGCTATTGTAAACAGTGAGTATAGCCTTTTTAATGATGTTAATTCTTCCTACCCATGTGCATGGAATTTCTTTCCATTTCTTTGTGTCTTTTATTTCCTTTAATGGTGTTTTATAGTTTTCATTGTATAGGTCCTTCACCTCCTTCGTTAAGTTTATTCCCAGTTATGTCATGCTTTTTGGCATGATTGTAAATGGAGCTGTATACCTTATTTCCGTTTCTTCTTTATTCAATTCTATCTTGGAAAACTGTTCAAATTCAAGGTACTTCAACAATATCTACATTTTTTTTGAAATAGAAAAAAAATGTATCCAAATCAATGCATATTTTGGCTAAAGCCCACTTGGGAACAAGGATGTTCCTTAGTGCCAAGTTGCCATCTTATTTTATTCAATGGCTACAGTCCCAAGAATTGCAGAAGAGAAAGAGGGCCAAAAACGGTTTTCTATTAAAATAAGAGGTCCCTCAGTGATGAATGGAAACTTGGGGCAGGTTTTAATGGCAAAACCTGAAGCCAGAAATTAGCTTAAGTACAAATTTACGAATGTTGGACACACATTGTATCTCACATAGAATATTGGTAGTAATTTTAGTGAACTGGAACTGTGGCTGAACCCAGGCAGTTGCTATTCCTATTCCAGAGAGCTCAACTTACTCTTGGATGGCCTGACCTCTGGATGTGTGCTTGTCTGGACTCATTGATAAAACGCTGAATGGGATAAGACGAATGGCTGGCCTCTGGCATCACCCACTAGGATTCTCCTTCCAGGCTGTGGCATTCCATTAACAAACCCTCTTCGGCACTGTTACTCAAACAATTATCAACTCACCTAACACCACTGTCTCGCAGCTGTTCTTCATTTTGCCTGCAAAGATGTACTGGGAGACTTTGTTTAATGTCTCCAGGAATTCCACATAGACTTTGTAGTATTTCCCTTATCTATGATTCTACCAATTGAAAATGTCAAATGCCCATGTGAAATTTTTAAAAATGTTTTTGAGGTTGGTTTGATGTTACCAGATTTTTGCAAAGTCAAAGCAGCCCCTCGTATGCCTACTTTCATTTCTAAGTGCTCGTAAAAAAAAAAAAAAAAATTACTTTGGTAATAGTAGAGTGCTGAATGAATTTATGTCAAGTTTAATGGCAAGTTTTTAAAAATAGGAAAGGTGACTCCCTAGTCACATCTGTAAGTTCTTCCAGTACTCTGAAAGCTAATTTATCTCCTTACAAACACTTGACTTACAGCACTTTTATGTTTCCTGTCTCCTTACCAATCTTGAGGTTCAAGCTCTGCTTAAACATTTTCTTCAATGAAAAGCAAAAACTTGAATGAGATACTTTCTAAATCTCTCTCAACTTTTAACATCCTGCGATTCTTGTTAGACCATATCAGCTGAGAATGCAGATAGAAAGGCAAAGTCCCAAATTATTGAACAGTTTAATTTTACCTGTTAAGATTACACATTCTGTCCCAAGCTTTTAATCTATGGTCTTTTTTTTTTTTTTAAGATTTATTTATTTATGCATACAAGAGCTGGGGTGTAGGCCAGAGGTGCGGGGGGTGGGGAGTGGTGAGAGGATTCACCAGAGACAGAGTGGGGAACAGAACAGGCAGATTGACCAAAGTACACTGATGAGGGGAGCAGCGGGAGAGTCAGGAGAGGTCTGCTGTGCCATGTGGGTTGCTTCCTGGCCAGAGATCGAACTCATGCTGTAAAGGTTGTGTCTTAACCCTTTGTGCCGCCAGGGAGGCCCCTAATCTATGGTCTTTTATTGTTACTTGTCTGAAGGAGTTTGAGTCCCTTTTTTTCATAATCTGTTTTAGGAAATTGCTTCTTCGAAGCAACCTTTAGAGATGTCTCAGTCGAGAATAACAGTATGTTAGTTGTTCAGAACAAAAACTTAGAGACTCTCCCCAAAAGTTAATTCATTCCCACTGGAGAGAAGAAACTGTCTAAAAAATTTAGCTGCCATTTTATACCAAAAAAAGCTCTTTCATCTCTCCATGCACTGGGTGCTCTATCTGTATAGGATGCAGTGATCCTATTAGAAAGTATCTTCCTTATGGTGACATGTAAAGATAGAAGTCCTGTCCCTTCATAACAAAGTGGGTTTTTAAAGAACCACCTCAGACACACTAAACATCAAAATATTCTTTTGCCTGTTTTTTAATTATCACATGCACAGTTTAGAGAACAACATAAATACGCAACTTGGCAATTAGAGCCCTTCCTCTCACAGCAGTCACCACCAAAGCATGTCTCTTCCCCTGTGGCTAAAACATTGCTGGATTCTCCAAAGTAAAATGACTTTCAGTGGTGCCAATAATAGGGAAGGAAAATTTATGAGAGTTGGGGGAGTTCACTGGGTGCCCATGTTTTCCTTCTAGGCTTAATTCGGTTGTATTATGATTGGTTTGGCTCCTGTACCCAGTGACTTCATGGTAAATGCATTTTACAAATACAATTAAGGGGTGCAATGGAGGGATAGTGCTCCAAAGCTAGTGTTCCAAAGGGGAGTAAACAAAACCTTGTGATATCAGCATGGCAGTTACTTTTCTTGTTAACCATGAGGAAGGAATACTTTTGTTTTATAATTAGCAATTATAATACGAAGAAGAAAGAGTGATAATATAATACTTCAGCAGAGCCCTTCTTAGAAAGTCCAGCAATTTTTCAGTGGGATTCAGTACTCCAGGTTGAATCCTGTATATTTCACAACTTCAAAGAGGAAATCAACAGAACAGTTGTTCAGGCCTTTGAGCCCTCTGTCCACGTTGTCTGTTCCTATCCAACAAACGAGAAGCACCTGAATTGTTGTAAATTTTCTTGAATTTGCTAAAACAGATTATGAAAAAAGGAAGCAATCATTACCTATTTATTGAGAGTTTGTAAGGTTTCCTACCCTGTGAAGAATGTTTAAATATGAAACGTAGATCCTGCTTATGGGTTGCTTATAATTAAGGAAAATAATTATTAAAGGATGTGGATTAAAGAATGACACATGTCAGCATTCAGAGATATGTTATAGATGGTAAAAGAGAAAAAATGGTCATTATGTTTAGAATAGACAATATTTTTGAATGAGGTGGATTTCAAGCTGACCTTAAAATGTATATAAGGTTTAGAAAGGGGGCTATAAAAGATGCTATTTATATTTGAGAGGATTATACAAGTTGTAAATTTAGTTATTTTCCAACACATTAATTAAGTGCCAAACTCTGCCAAATTCCACACAGGGTGCTGGAGGGGATAGCATGTTGGGAAACTTTTCTTTGTCACTAAAGTGCTTTCCTGTATCCTACAAAAGTGATCTCTTGTGAGGAAACAAGGTCCTTGAAGGAATTCTTATGACAGAAGTTCCTTTTCTTTGGTAGTATAGAAAGGGACTGGTTTTTGTTTTCAAAATATAGGATAAGTTCTAGTAATAACTGGGAAGGGAATAATTGGGACAGCTTAGCTTTGGTGCTTAGCTAAGGTGATTTCTAATAATATTGTTATATTTAATAGTAATAATAATAAACTTGTCAGATTGCTTTTACATTACTATACAGATTGCTTTTACATTAATCATCTCATATAAGTATAACAATCCTTTCAGTTTTACTTGATATTAATCTTCCCAATTAAAATGAGAAAACTGAAGCTCAGGCTCAATCATACATCTGAGGTCACACTGTTGCCAATCGGGTGGGTTCTTGTGTTCAAGCGATTGAGGAATAATCACCAATACACTGGACTGAAGATTAGCAAGCTCAGGTTTATTGCAAGAGAGACTCCTGACAGCAGGAGGGGGTCCAAGGGAGGAGCCTGTTACTGTTGGGGGTAGGTTTACTTTTTTATAATCTCTCATGGGGAGAGAGAGATTATAAGCCATGCCTGGTTCCAGTGCTTTTCCACTACCCCCCTTTGCCTCATTGCCCCACTTTGCCACCCAGAGGTGTGAAGCCACCACAAGCTGCTGTGTGTCTCTATGTGCCTCTTGTGGTTACCGGCCTCTACCTGTTAGCTCAGGGATAACAGCCTTTGCCTGTCAGCTTTCTGCTCCCTCAAGCTCCCAGCTTATACAATCAGCCCTTGCCAGCCAGCTTGTAGCCAGCTCTTGCAGGCCGGCTCCCTAGCCAGCTAGTTCTCTACTCCCTCAACACCAGGGACATGACTGACTCCAAAGTCTGTGTTCCTAGTCACCATATTGGCCTGCGTTTTGTAGGGAAAAGCCTGGGGAAGGAAAGCATAAGGGTGCAGTTGAGGCACTAGCAGCAATATTTGTAGCCAGGGCAGGTGCCTGCAACCTGAGCAACCCCATTCCACTAACTGGGAAGGCTGGCGAGAGGCTCAGTACAACAGTGCAAGGGACGAATCTGGAGTGGTGAGTCTGGAGCACACCGACTCTCAGGACCGTGTCTGTGAAAAGGGGCTGGGTGTTGGCTCTGTTTGCCTTCTCAGTCATCAAGGGTGAAACTTGTGATTCTGCCTCATCAAAATGGACAACCTGGCAAGATGTCCTTGCTGGAAGATGACAAGATTGCTGAAAGACAGGCCCTGGTTTTTCTCCTGAGATGTGGCGCATGGGTCTTCCACTAAAACAGGACCCAGCCTGTCACTTTAATCTGGTCCTTAAGCGCCTGTGATCTTTTTAGGGGCACAGGTCCTGCATGGTCAGTACTCACTGGCCAGGTTTCTGAGCCATGGGCAGAGGTGGCAGTGACTATGAGGGCCTGGGGAGGAGATGAGAAGAAAAGGTCACTCTTACTGACAACTTACAACTTGATTCCACTTATAAGTCATTTATTTTCCGAAGTAAGTGATGGGTGAAGACATAGGCCAGGCTTACAGCTGGTGCACTTGAGAGTTTATGGCTTTCTGAGATCCAATTACCACAGCAAACAGAGACAGTGTTACCAAAGGGGGACATTTTGGGATGAAGCAGACAGAGAGGGAGAAGCCAGAGACCTAAGAAAGGAGACAGGAATAGAATGTGATGGAAATTGCTTCCCACTCTGCACCCTTGAGGGAACAAAGAGGACAAATAAGCTGCAGTGATGGGAGGAAGCTGGGAGCTTTTCTTGAATAAAATTGGTTAGATCTGGAGTGTTGTCAGCAAGCACGTTTGGTGGGTGGAAGGAAGGGATGTGAAATCTGGGGGCATGGTCTCTACCTTGGCCTATGTGGATATCCCTTCAAGGAGGGAAGCATGCCAAATGTGAGGTCTCGTTCTGGCTCCGTTCCAGTCCAGAGCTAGAAAAAAGGCCCACAGAGGAAGATCTGGGAGATGCTGGGAGAAGAGCAAGTGAAAGAACATTTCTGTGAGTGTGTGCTTTTCCCCTGTGGGGCAGTGGATTTTAAACTCCTGTGGAAGAGACCAGGGACCCGGGAAGAGAGAATGTTCAGAACCAAGAGGAGGCAATGACACAGCACCCAAGGGCTTCTGCTGCTCCTCCAGGCCCCTTGTTCACTGATGAGACCTGATTGTGTGTTGCTTTTGCAGCAATACAAGGTGGGGAGCAGGGGAGGAATTCTTAGGGGAAGGGGGCTTAGAGGTGTTAAAGGAGCCCTTGCATTTATGGAAGATGAGCAGCAGCCTTTGAAATTGCTAGCTGTTGTAAGCTAAATCCCAGCCTCCCACCTTTTGCTTATTAAGAGCAGACTTTTCACTGCAAAGCATTAATGGATTTGGAGTTCCAGCCAGGCTTGGAAGACCAAGAGTAACTCTTGATTTAATGGTTTTACAGTCTCTTGAAGACACTGTCATCCATTAAAGAAAAAGTTTAAATCACTCTTGAAGGAACAAAGAAAATGTCTTGGGTGAGAAATGAAAAAGATTTGCAGTCAAATAAGGAAAAGCTTGAGGCACGAGGCCCTTAAAATATTTACCAGGTTTCTCCCATTCTGATCAAAAGGGGTCAAATGAGAGCTAAGTCTGCGGCTTCCTGTGGCCAATATTTTAAAGAGCGAATTTTAAAAACCTGAAGTGTTGGGTATTTGCCAAGGCACTGAAAAGAAGGGTCACTTGGCTAGGAGGACTGTGTGCTGGGTGCCAGGATGCTAGCTTTAAGCTTGCTCCGCGAAAGAGGCTAGTATTTGCTGGTCTCCCTTCTCCCGGGAGCTGGGCGCTGCCTGCGGTGCTTCGCACTGAGGGCGAACGCTGGGGTCGCGTGAAGCATCAACCCCGTCACCTGGCACCTCCGAGCGCCTCCCCTGCGTGGATTTCCTTCGAGCGCGAGCCGCCGCCCAGGTGCCGGTACTCTAAGGGCCTCAGTATTTTCCTAAACTGCGCTTGGAAATCTTCCTGGGGAGCTGGTCCCCCGCGTCCGAGAGACTTCGCGGCTGTTCCGAGAGCGTCTCCCTCCAGACGCGCGGGCGGCCGGGCCGAGGCGGCGCAGGGCCGCGCGGTGGGGGCGGGGAGGCAGGGAGTGGCCGCGCCCCGGCGGGCGGCGCGAGCGCGGGCCGGGGCGGCGGGGCCGGGGCGGCCGCGACGGAGCAGCCCGGGCCGCCGTCCTCGTCCTCCGCCTGGAGCGCGCCGCGAGGCCGACCCGCGAGCTCGCCTCCCCCTCCCGCCCCGCTTCCTCTCCCCTCCCCCGGGAGCGGCGGCGGCTGGAAACCGAGCCAGGCGGAGCGCGACCAGGCGAGCCGAGGAGCTGGGCGATGGGGCGGCAGCGGGAGCGGCGGGGCCGGGAGCCCTCCGGGGGGCCTGCGCGGGGAGCTGCCCCCGGCGTGTGCTAGCGCGTGAGCCGCGGGGAGCGGGCGCGGGGCGGCGCGAGCGGAGGCGGGGCCCGGGCGTGGAGCTCGGCCCGGGAAGCTGCTGCCTCCGGCCCTGCCCGGCGGCCGCGGCCGGCGGCGATGGAGCTGGCGGGCACCGGCCCCGGGGCGACAGGGCGTCCCCGCAGCCCGCCGCCCGTGCCCTGGCTGCTGCTGCCGCCCCTCCTGCTGCTGCTGCTGCTGCTGCAACCGGGCCCAGCGGCCTCCCAGCTGCGGTACTCGGTGCCCGAGGAGCAGGCGCCCGGGGCGCTCGTGGGCAACGTGGCTCACGCGCTGGGGCTGGAGCTGCGGCGCCTGGGGCCGGGCTGCCTGCGCATCAACCATCAAGGGGCGCCCAGCCCGCGCTACCTGGAACTGGACCTGACCAGCGGAGCGCTCTTCGTCAACGAGCGCATTGACCGGGAGGCGCTGTGCGAGCAGCGGCCTCGCTGCCTGCTCAGCTTGGAAGTGCTGGCCCACAGCCCCGTGGCTGTGAGCGCCGTGGAGGTGGAGGTACTGGACATCAACGACAACTCGCCGCGCTTCCCGCGGCCGGACTACCAGCTGCGGGTCAGCGAGTCGGTGGCGCCTGGGGCGCGCTTTCACATAGAGAGCGCGCAGGACCCCGACGTGGGCGCCAACTCCGTGCAGACCTACGAGCTCAGCCCCAGCGAGCACTTCGAGCTGGACCTTAAGCCCCTGCAGGAGAACAGTAAGGTGCTGGAGCTGGTGCTGCGCAAGGGCCTAGACCGCGAGCAGGCGGTCTGGCACCACTTGGTCCTCACAGCCGTGGACGGGGGCCGCCCGGCCCGCTCCGGCACCGCTCAGATCTCCGTGCGCGTCCTGGACACGAATGACAATTCTCCTGCCTTCGACCAGTCCACTTACCGCGTCCAGCTTCGGGAGGACGCGCCCCCTGGCACATTGGTGGTGAAGCTGAATGCCTCTGACCCGGACGAGGGCTCCAATGGCGAGCTCAGGTACTCCTTGAGCAGCTACACGTCGGAACGGGAGAGGCAGCTCTTCAGCATCGACGCCAGCACAGGGGAAGTGCGGGTCAGTGGAGCGCTGGATTATGAGGAGGCCTCTTCCTACCAGATCTACGTGCAGGCGACTGACCGGGGGCCGGTGCCCATGGTGGGCCACTGCAAGGTGCTGGTGGACATCGTGGACGTGAATGATAATGCCCCGGAGGTGGCGCTCAGGGATCTGTACAGCCCGGTGCCCGAGGACGCTGCGCCCAACACCCTCGTGGCTCTTCTCAGTGTCAGCGACCAAGACTCAGGCTCCAACCAGAAGGTGAGTCTGAGCCTGCAGGCCACGCTGCCTTTCCGGCTGAATGGCATCGGAAACTCCTACACCCTGGTCGTGAGTGGCCAGCTGGACCGGGAGCGGGTGGCGGCCTACAACATCACAGTGACAGCCGCTGATAACGGAGTGCCCCAGCTCACATCCCAGCGGACACTGAGCGTTGAAATCTCTGACATCAACGACAACCCACCCAGCTTCCTGGAGGACTCCTATTCCATCTATATCCAGGAGAACAATTTGCCAGGGGTGTCGCTCTGCACGGTGCAAGCCACAGACCCCGATGAAAGGGAGAACGCGGAGGTGACCTACTCCCTCCTGGAGAGGGAGGTTCAAGGGCTGCCTGTCACCTCCTATGTCTCCATTGACAGTGCCAGTGGCAGCCTTTATGCTGTCAATTCCTTTGACTACGAGAAGTTTCGGGAGTTCTATGTGATTGTGGAGGCCCAGGACAAGGGGAACCCACGGCTGAGCAGCACTGTGACGGCCAACGTGTATGTGGTGGACGTGAACGACCATGCCCCTCACATCCTGTACCCTACCTCAACCAACTCGTCAGCAGCCATTGAGATGGTGCCTCGAACTGCCCCTGCTGGCTACCTGGTCACCAAAGTCATAGCCATGGACTCAGACTCCGGGCAGAACGCCTGGCTCTTTTACCACCTGGCCCAGACATCTGACCTGGACCTCTTTAAAGTCGAGCTACACACAGGAGAAATTAGGACTACCAGGAAGATGGGCGATGAGAACGGGACCACTTTCAACTTGACAGTGGTGGTTCGAGACAATGGCGAGCCATCACTGTCGGCCTCTGTGGCCATTACCGTGGCTGTGGTGGACAGGGTTTCCAGAATCCTCCCTGACACTCAGAGACACGTGAAGAGTCCTCGGACATACTCAGAAATCACGCTCTACCTAATCATAGCATTAAGCACAGTGTCTTTTATATTTCTTTTGACAATCATTGTTCTGGGCATCATCAAGTGCTACCACTACACGGCGTACGGCACCACGTGCTGTGGAGGCTTCTGTGGCGTGAGGGAGCGGTGCCCCGCGGAACTGTACAAACAGGCCAATAACAACATTGACGCCAGGATCCCCCATGGCCTCAAAGTGCAGCCTCACTTCATTGAGGTGCGGGGCAATGGCTCCCTCACCAAGACCTACTGCTACAAGGCCTGTCTGACCGCAGGCTCAGGGAGTGACACTTTCATGTTTTACAACACGGGGGCACAGACAGGTCCAGGACCTGGGGGAGCCCAAGCCGCTGTGGGGGAGAGCAGGCACCTCACGGGACAGAGTGGGCAGAGCACCGGGAACCTGATTATCCTCAAAAATGAGGCTGTTTCTCAAAACGAGGTGAGAGAGTCAAGAGGTCCTCCACAGAGTTGTGCTTACTTACCTCCTCCCTCAGTATCACGTCGTTGGCTTTATTGTGTGTTTTGATGTTGAAAAATGACACTAGAGAATCATTTCACAATCCATTTTCTTTTCAGATATGTGAAGGCTTGACCATAAAATTATTTGAGAACTGAGAATTAGTCGTATATGTGGTGGTAAAGCAAAGCTCAGTAGAGACATGGAACAGGCTTGAAAATAAGATGGGTAGTGGGGTGATGTTAAGAGATCAAAGGAGAAATAGCTTCTGCTGCATTAGCTACAGGAGAAGTTTGCTTTCTGGGGTGTTTCGTTTTGCCTTTCGTAAGCTGTGAGGCTTGTAGGACTGTGGTGGCCTTTTGGGCTTCTGTATGCTCTCCCTGTTTATACCTTGGGTTGTTTACAATGAAAATCATTCTTTCAGTTAACATGTCTAGTGATTGCACTGAACTAATGCAAAAGCATCTTCTGGAAAGTCAGGACAGACATGATAAAGCCAGAGATTGTGGACCTCAACCTGAAGCCAAATTTACTTGGGCTGTCTGATGTGGTAACTCTCTATAGAGGCGGTCGGGAAATGAATGATGGTAAGGTGGAGAGGCTAAGAACCTATTTGTCTGGTTGAGCCAGGGAGATATTTGGATGAATGGATTAGGGATATGAGGTTATGGTGAAGACCAGGACATGTTTGGTTTGGGGAGAAAGAGAAGGGAAAAGAACTATCCTACTAGTCCCCTCTTTTGGCATACCCTGAATTCATTGTAGGAGGATTTCTGTGCTTTTAGCTTGACTAAATATGTCTGTAATCTGATTTCCTGTTGACATTTCCTATGGTTTTGACTAGATATGAAGCAGCCTCTTCGTGTCTTTAAATTAGATAGCAAAATTTCAAACAACTACCTCAATATATTCCAAAATACACATTCATTTTCTGAACCTGAAATTTGGTTTGTAGTAGCTGCGAAGGCTTGGAAAGTAGGTGCTTTGCTGTACAGAAAGACGGGTGTTGATAAACACTCTGGTTTTAAGTGGACACAGACCAGCTCACTCAATGTTAGGAAGAATGTATATAAATTAGCGGCTGGGGCATGAACGTGTGGGTGCATTTGTGTAGTGTTTATCTCTATAAACATCCTTTGTGATACTTTAAACTTTATTTCAGAAGCCAAAATTTTGTCCCATAAAGAATGATAACTTTGTAGCTGGGGTTTTTAGAGCTACTACAAGATGAGTTAATAGTATTTGTCCCTCCCTCATATTTTGTGATGTATCTTCCTTGACATATTGCTGTCTTTCTAGTAATGCTCTTATTTTTACATTTTAAATTCATGTTACTCCTGGGGGGAAAATAATGATGAGCGTGGTGGGGGGGAGCTGAATTGAGAGATTTATTAGAAGAGCCTGGTATTGGTCAATGCTGAGCCGCCATAGGAGGCAGATTGCAGATTAAGAAAAATGGGGGAAAATCAAGGCATTCCAGAATGCCTTAGATCATAGCTTTTGGAAGCATGTAATAGGGCTTAACTTTAAATAAGGATGCTGTAGACATCTATTTAAATTCCTCTGAGGTGCTCTTGGGCCTGGGGTGAGCTGCAGGGGGTGAAGAGGCTTGGAGAGCTCAGCTTTGCCACCAGCTCTGAGCCGGAAGCCCTGAGGACTGGCACTCCAGCCCTCCCTCTCCCAGTCACAGCTTGGGGCAGTTTGATGAGTGAACTACTTCTGTCTTACACTGACCTGTGTGTTAATGTGTTCTTTGCTACACAGACCTTTGATCTGGGGAGAAATTATGTCAGAAAAGTGCTGTTCTTGGGGAATTTTGCCAGGAGAGCATGTGATTTTAACAAAGGCTAAAATCTCCTGGACACTTTTGGAAATTCACTGTGGAGCCCTAAAGATCCACAGCTCCTTGTGGTTAGAGGGAGAGAGAAAATCACGTTGCCGGAGCCAGGCAAGATGGGAACAAAATCATTCAACTCTGAAAGTCATCGCTGCTAGATCCACCTGTTCAATTCCCATGTCAGGTTTTCTCTTTTCCCTACCTGTCACTGCAGCAGGCAGGAGGATCTGGGGTGCCTGAATACCATGTGCCTGCATTCAGTGTAGAGGGGGGTTGGAAAGGATGAGTAAGGGAATTTGTACTCACTGACACCCTGCTATCTAAAGATACTCTGCTTTGCAATGTATGCACAGTTTCATTACCTGGAAGTCAGACATTAAATATTTATCAGCATCTAATGTATGAGGAAACCAACTCAGAGGGGCTAAGTAACATCCACAGTCACACTGTTAGGACACTTTAAGTTGTGTCTGTGCTTTTTGAATAGTATGACTAGGCAGAAATCCTGATGTTTATGCTCCTTTGGATCTAGCAGGCATTTAGGTTACCACTAATGCTGAAAAGAGGCTGCTTTTGGTAAAAGTAATTTCTTCCTTAGAAAGATGCAAATGGAGGATGAGTGAGTAAACACGTTACAGCCAAGCTAATAATGTGTTTTTATTTGTTTATTTGTTTCACCTGCAGCGCCTGTTAAACATCTTGTTCTTTCTCTGAGTTCACTCTGGCACACCCGTCTCTAATCTTTTGTGGTTTTACCCCCAGTGAGCTTATTTCACCAAGAGCCTCTTTGGGCAGTGAAGGTTTTAAAGTAACTATTTGGCATCAGGGCAGGATTTCTCTTTGGAGATTGCTGAAGTCCTGATGTTCCTCTCCAAGAAAATGAACCAAATCTACTGGTAGTCACTGTGTGGCTACTAATGAGTCATGTGCCTCAGTGGGGCCATTTAGCATGACTGGTGGAAAATGACAGAGCAGAATTGAGTTAAATCCTGTATTCACTTTTACTTATTTTAAAGTGATTTGTAGTCCCAAGTCTTCAATTATTTCTCCCATGGTGTGTGTATATTCACCCTAAAGCCAGATGTAGTGACCTGAAAGAGTTAAGCAGTGGCAGCTAATTTCGTTCTCCCAGGACATGTCCTGGATATAATTTACATGTAAAGTGACATGGTGATGAATTTACTCAAGCTGCACAATGGTCAGAATAGGCGAAGAAATTGTTTGTGAGTTTGCATTCTGGTGTTTGGTTCTCTGATGCTTCTTTTGAGTGGGTGGGGCTGTTTTGTTTCACCATGCCTCACTGGCTAGAGGGCTGTTCTGAGAAAAGACTTATTTTCTTTGGTCTGATAATATAATAATTTCTTCAAATTACCTCCTTCCTCCCATCTACAGATCTGCTGAGCCAGATGAATTAGGGCTGATTCTTTTCTGTCTCTTTATCTTGCACATACTCTGACTGATGAAGAAATCTATTTATTGTGCTTGAATGTCATTGGCCTACCCTTTCCCCGACCCAGGAGTGAGCCATCACATGGGCATCTGGTCTACCTCAGAAGGCTCTGCAGGGACACAGCCTGGCATATTATAAATTGTCTATTGGCATGTTGTCTGCTTGACAGAATAACAGAGTCAGTTCTGGATACTTGCTTTGGTTGACCACCAGATTTTGCTCTCAGTGAAAAGTCAGAATGATGTCAGTTTGACAGTGTTTGAGGGAAAAATCACTGTCACTAAGCCCAGGGGCTTGACTTTAATTGGGATTTACAAGGGTCTTTGAATGTGACTTCTGTAGGACTTCACCTGGTTCAGTGTTACAGTGTATGTTATAGTCTGGGTATAAATGTAGCTTTTTCATATAATATTTTGGAGCATTATCAAATCTAGAATTATGCTTTCAAAAATCAAAGATCAAGATGATTCCTTAGCAATGTTTTAAATATGCTAGCCTAGAAATTACACAAGTTCTTTCAAGAATTTGAACTTGACAAAAGCAAAGAAATATCTGACTTTGCAAAAATGAAGAGAAATGTTGGTTCCTTGGCACATAAGCAACATCAGTTCCTTCCTGGTCTTGTAGGGTCAGAACTCTGGGCTCCAGGGAAGCGAAACTGTGAGTGAGGGAGTAACTGCTGTGCTAGCAGGCTCTGCAGCCAGAATTAAGCAAACCTAGCATTTTCTGTTGTACTGGAATCCATTAGGTATGTTTTAAAGTTATGTTTATTTTCCTGCTTTATGGATTAGTGTTGCAAATAACTGCTTTCAGAGGTATTTCACCCAGAACTTTCTCTTATTGTCTATTCATTGTGACTTACTGCAAGATGAATATGTAATATGAGTATTTTAACATAATATTCCCTTTTGTCTATTGACCAATACTTTATGTATTTATTTCCTATTGCTTTGCAACAAACTACCACAAATTAGTGGTTAAAGAAAACACTCATTTATTATCCTCGAGTCCTACACCTTACAACTGAGCTAGCCCTCTGCTCCTGTTTACCCGGTTGATTTTCCTGTTTTCTGAATCAGCATGCCAGCTGGGCTGAGTTCCTTTCTGGAGCCTCTGAAGGAGAAGCCACATTCAAGATCATTCAGGTTGTTGGCAGAATTCAGTTCTTTGAGGACTGAGATTCCTGTTGGCTGACTGTTGGCTGGAGGTCACTCTCTCTCCCACTGGTTGTGCCCAGGTCCCTTGCCTCATGCCCTCCTTCCTCCACAATGAGAATCTTCTCCCATGGAATCCCTGTCATGCTTCAAATCTCTCTGCTTTCTGTTTCTGATTGAAAGGGCTCATGTGGTTAGGTCCACCCCACCCAGATGAGCTCCCTTTCTTAAAGCCACTGTGCCAGTAACAGGGAGCCATGGAGAGAGACCCATCACAGTCACAGCCTGGGACATTGTGTGAGCCACATAAGTGACAGTGTGGGGATCTTGGGGACATCTTGGGTTCCTGTCTTCATAGTTTCTACTGGTGCTCACAAAATAAAAAATTTGCAGGGGATACATCCTAACATATTAAGGAAAGAGAGATGCAACATGTAGTCTTGTTTTTCAGAGAGCCATTTATTGGCAGTCAATGTGGATTTCCGTGGTCAGAAGATAGTGGGTTTCACTGAGTCATCCTGTGAGTTTGTGAATGACATAGGTAGGGTGTTTTTACCTGCTTTATTTTAAATCTGTCCTGGAAGAGGTGATTCACCTTTTGGTAGCTCAAATATTCTATGGTGCAAATAATAATTAATGCCATTACAAGATAAGTCAGATTATTGCTCTGATTTTGATAGAAACATAAATGGGTTATTGTTCATAGTAATACCATCTCACCCAGATGGACTCCCTAGTTCTGCATTTGGAGTGACTGTTCTCAAAAGAACTAAACTTTGAAACATCACCAGACTGGGGCTTTGCACCACTAGAAATTAAGCAGAGTCCTGAGATATCCATGCAGGCAGCAGAGAACTAAGTCACACTCCGGGAACTTGTCCCAGCCCAGGACAGGTCTTGCTGTGTGAGGTGTATCAGCAATGAGCCATTCAGCTGGTATTTTCCCCCAGGTTTAAGTTTGGGTGAAACCTATGTACATTTTATTACTTTGATCTTTGTATCAGTTTTAAAAATAAATCACTATCTGGGAATCTCAGAAGTAAGAAGAGAAAAACAGCTGCTTCATGTATATGTATTTACAATGCCAACATGTTAGGGCACCCTAAATATGACTTATTGCCTCCCCAATAAGGCAAGTCACTAAATCTTCTTAAAGCTCCAGATTTCTCATTTTTCTACTTTGAGTACAGTTATATATGCCCTAGCATGATAGTTTATTAATCAAAATATTTTTAAAACCCACCAGATACCTGAACCCCTATAGGCTCTGAGGATACTATTGGCTGTGCTGTGACTGTCTGGGGACAAGTAGCATGTTTGGCCAACACAGCAGGTAGAACCCCTTTTCAGAGAGTTTGTGGTGCAGCCCAGATATTGGGGTGTTCGCAGTGCTGTGTGGAATGCTCATCCTGCTGTCTGCTATTGTGTGGATACTTAAAACATTTTCATTTCTTCCCATTTTTCCTGTCTTACTGCATTAAGACATCATAATTATTCTGGCAAATGAATCTGGGGAGTATCTGGTTGCTGGTGGATTTATGTAGAAGATGGCAGCATAGCAAATTAAATGTGTTGTTGTGGAGGTGAGGTTGTGTATGAGCCGAGTTTCCTGGTCAGTCCCAGAACTGTGTTTTTCAGCAAAATGAGGCTGGTGATTTCTTTCCAAAGATCAAGCTGCAGCAGTTTTCATCATGGATGTCACCCAGTCAGAAAAACTGGCAGCATTTACTCCACAGATGTCTCAGTCTTTCTCGAAGGAACATTCTCACAGTTGACACTAGTGCCGCTGATGGTCGGGGATGGTAAGGGTGACATCATTGATGAACAAAAAATCATTTTCAGGTTTACAATTTGCAACAGTTTTCTCTTTTGTTCCCCTGGCAGAAAATGGGAGCCCTTTGTTTCATTGATGCTACTTTATATGAGGCTTCCATAGCATTTTGTGAGGTGGAAAACCAAGAATGAGGGAACCAGCATGTTCATGCCAGCAGAGTGCAGGGCACGGAGGGCGGTGAGCACCCTGGGGTGTTTTCTGAACCTTGACATTGGTAAATCCTTGAATTCTGTGTTGCCATCCCATAGTCTGGAAGTTGAGCTGCTAGTCGCTTCTTCCCTGTTGAGAAGAAGCTGGTTTATGAATGCTGTGCATCCTTGAATGAACTGTGAGGATGACAGGGGAAAACTGACATTTCTCTGAAACAGTTAATTAGTTTCGCTGTGGCTTTGTAGCCACTAAATCTGATCATTATAATCTGCAGGAAAATATAAAATACAGCCTCCATCTCCCTAGGTTTTCATATCTCAATTTTTTGCTGACTGATTTAAGACAGTGATGGTGACCGAGTTCATCCCCACTGATTTCTGAGTAGCCTCCCTTCAGCAAGTAACTCCCCAAGCCGTCTTAGGTGCCCATGTTTCCCTCTGTCCTCTACTTTGGAGTGGCATTTGCGGACAGCCCGAGGCAGGTCCTGCCGGCCCGTGAGTGACCAGGAATTGAGTGAGGAGGCTGAGCAGGAGGAGGGGGCAGGGAGGAGTACAGGTCAGTGAAAAGGATTATGCAGCAACGCAAGATCAAACCCCGCCTTGTTTGTTTCCCTCTCTGCCCTGCGGAGGAGGCGGTGACCAGTGCAGCCGCGCGCGGGTCGAGCCAGGCTTGCTGCGGTTCCGGAACCAGCGCGGCCGCAGACCGCAGTGTCCGCAGTGCAGCCCGCGCTGGCCGCGCACCCAAGCGGAGCGGGCTCCGACTCCACACAGGCATGTTCCCCCAATGGGGCGCTTGAGGGCAAACCCAACAAAAGCTTTTCTGTCTCCAACCTGCCTGCCTGTCCCCTCTATAGAGCTGCTAGACTTAACACAGCCTGTGGGGCCCGGGCTGGGCCTCAGCATGGTTAAACCGGCTTTCCCTGCTGTTCGTTCTGTGCAAAGACCCTGATGGGCCCCTTGACTTCTCACTAAAGCGGCTACACAGGCACTTACTGCGGCTTTGGTTCCACATCACCCAAGTGAAGTGAATATTACAGTAGAGAGTCATGTGAATTTTTTGGTTTCCTAGTGCACATCCAAGTTGTGTGTGCATTGTGCTGTAGTCTGCTAAGTGAGCAACAGCATCGTGTCTGAATACACCATCCAGGCCTCAATTAAATGTGACCCAGAAACAGGAAGTTGAGCACGTGCTGCTGGAACAGTGGTGCTGGTAGGCTGGTAGACTTGCTCTGTGCTAGGGGACCATGAACCTGCAGTTTGCAAAAACGTGTACACTAAAGTGAAGCGCAGTAAAACGAGGGATGGGTGTAAATGCCATCATCTTAGGGTCCCACGTGAAACAGCTCCTACAATACTTCTTTCAGTTGCATGGAAATATTTAAGAATTAACTAATCAGTTAACATCCTCCCCAGGAGCCCTCTGCTTTGCCATAGTAACAAAGGCTTTTTTGTGATTTTGCAGCCTCGACAGCCCAACCCTGACTGGCGTTACTCTGCCTCCCTGAGAGCTGGAATGCACAGGTATGTACCCCTCTTCTTTGAGGCTGAAGCAACTTGAACTTTGTGTGGCTCAAATAGAGCAAACTGTCAAGACTGAGCTTCAGCTCCTTTGCCAGGGGAGGACATTTATTTTTGTCTGTGTCTGTTCCTTGAAACACTGGGAATGGACAGTGCCAAATGCTTATCAAGCACTTGCAAATTAGAGTCCCCCTAAAATCACTAGGACAGGCTGCTCTGTACTCTCTTATCCAAATGTCTATAAGGAAGTAATTCCAGCATCCTTTATCCCCTTTCCACCTGAATTTTCTGTCCTCTTAAAAACTGTAATTAATACTGATGCTTTTTATACAAGCAAAATACAGCATGAATAAATCTTGGATTTAGTGAAAGAATTTCATGGTTACCAGAGGGAAGGGGGGAGAAGGAGGAAGAGAATTAGGGGGCGAGCCAGATGGAGTATTGGCACAGATGGTTTGTGGGGGGTGGATCATGTGCACACATGGAAGAGCAAAACTGTAACCCCCAAGATTAAAAGAAAAATATTGATGCTTTTGGACTTGACTGCGTTGAGTGGTGGTTGTACTCACGCTGTCTACCTTGGCTTCCTGTCCCATGTTGCCTGTTATAGCCCGTCAGCCACAGTAATTGGTGATTATTCTTGTTCATGTTCACCCCCATTAGAATCACTTGATCTTTTCCATCTTGTTGCTATCTTATTGCCATCAAGGGCCTGGGCTCTTCAGAGGATGACCCTGTGTTAAGGCCCCTTATTGAATATCTGGAGACCAAATCTAGCTTACTTTAAATTAACCTAAAATAATAGCATTTCTCTAAGACTCAGATTAAATATAATTTGCTTCCCCTGCTTTGTCTCTTTGACAGTAATTGATTAACTATCATTAGCCCCAGAGCTGATCTAGCATCCATGTCATAGGGTCAAATAAAAGATTCATTATTTGTGAGTGTCTTTGGACATGAAATAAGGAGGACCAGAAAACTAATGATCATTATCACCAAAAGGACTTAATCTTAAAGAAGAAATAAAATCCAAACTTAACCCCCACAAAATACCTGGGCAACTGTTAAGTAGCTCTTCACTAAACCCAGATTACTTTCTAATGAGCATACTTTCAAAGTACATGTTGAGTTAATGAAAAATTAGTTCTAACCCATTAAAAATGCATTCGATGAAAATAAATTAATATTCTCAAGCATTACATTATAAATTGAGCAGAAATTATATCGGGTGTGCTTTCTGAAAGAGAAGCAATAGTTTAAAGAATGAAGATTAGTAGTTGGCTTGCTGACATATTGGAACCTGAATCATAATTTCAGGCTGAAACACTCGTGTGGAGGCCAGAATACTCTTTGTGGGAAGGAATTCTACATATGTGTTAGAGACCAGCGTAGGCTTTCACCCTTATCTGAGCTGGCTCATAGAGCCACTCGGTAGGAATAAACCTGGTTTACAAACCAGGTTTCCTTCCCAGTTGAATTAGTGCTTTACTGGAAAAGTGTCAAAACATCTGAAAAAACTACAGTGAAGTAAAACACTAAAAAAATCACCCCTTTTACCCATTAAAAAAAAATCTAATGAGTACATAGACATGCAAGCATTGGACATGTAGGAAACACACATCCTTCTCTCACACATGCCTGGTTTCCTGGCCTTTCCAGTCTGGGACATCACGGAACTCTTCCTTAGAAAATTCTGCTTTGAGCTGAACTGGTTCCAAGGTAGTGTCACTTTCACAGTGATCCAGACTGAACCATATCACTTGCTGGTAGGATCCAGGAACACCTCGAAGATATTAATATTTGGGGGAAAAAAAGAATATTCTGAGGTGGAGGGGAGAACAGCAACAGGGCAGAGCATAGTGTGTGATTTTCCTCTAGAGACGTTGTTTGAAGGTCGAGAGTGAGAGACGGCCTTCCCACAGTAGTTCAAGATGGCAGTGTGTTATCTCAGTAGGTTAATTTGCAAGATGAACCGATGTCTAGTTTAAAAGGGTCCTCATTTTGGCGAAGGCTCTCATGCTTATTTACTCTGAGGGCCCCATTTACTCCTCCCTCCATCCATCCACCAAATACTTGAGGCTCTAGTATGTATGTGCACTAGCTGTGTAGAAATGAACGTGATGCCTGCACTCTGAACATTGCATGTTTTCTGTCTCTGCTTACTAAGAAGGGGCTACCTGGCCATGCTGATATAATCGTTTCTGAGATGGGCTTGGTGGGTGGGTGGGTAGAAGGTCTCCCTCGTCCCAGAAAAAGCCTGGTGCACCACCTATGAGTAAAAGATAGAGAGAGAAACAGAAAATACAGTTAGGAATTAATTGGGTATTCAAGCTGGAATAATACTACAGTTAGCACAAATAATTCCAGTGTGTTTCCCTCTTTGCTATACAGAAGCCAGAAATGAGAGAGCCAGCAGGAGAGGCTTGGGCCTTTGAGCACAAGCTCTGCTCCTCTGCTTCAGCAGTAAGATGTTAAAATGGCATCAGCCCTCTGATGGGCTTCCCGTTAGATTTAGTGAGCACCAGATGACATTAATGAAAACCAAAATTGCCAGAGAGATAAAACATGTTTATTGTCTGAGTGGCGCAGCGGGCAGCAAGTCAGCAGTGCTTTGGCGGTTCACGCCAGGTCACTGCTCAGCAGAAATGTCTGCAGCGCCAGCGCTATGGAGGGTAAGCCGCGGCCCTTCCTCCGGAGCCGTGAGCACTGCATGAGGGTGGGAGGAAACCTGGAAGGCATTTCTGTCTCACTGCATCCTGGGTCCTGTGTTTCTCAGCTCCGTGCACCTGGAGGAGGCTGGCATTCTGCGGGCTGGCCCTGGAGGGCCTGATCAGCAGTGGCCAACGGTATCCAGTGCGACACCAGGTAAGGAGCAGTGTTTCTACCTTCCTGCTCGGGTTCTGCAAAGCAATCAGATGGCCTGTTTTTCTAAGACCAGTAATATTAACAAGACACTTTTTTTTTTCTTCATTTCTCTTCTGACCGCCACTGACGTCCTTACATGATGTCCTACTTAACATCCTTCAAGGGTTGAAAAGATAATGGATGGGTGTGTGCAAAGTTGTCGTCACAAGTAGCAAGGTACCTTTCAAATGCTTAGTCTGTGGCCTCGTGGGCTGAGATGACACTGTTAGCAAAGGCCTTTGGGTTGAAGACGATGGCGAGAGCCATTCACGTCCTAAGCATAAGGGAGACAGGTAATAGGTAGATTGGTAGGAAAAAGCGAAGAGGTTTCTCATGGAAGTGGCCAGTTATCGGAATCGCCCTTTTTTACTTCAAGTCAGAGTCAGAGCCATTTCTTTCACTGCTGTGCAGGCTCGCTGTTAGCCGAACCGTCTGCCTCATGGTTCCTGGCTTGGGACCGGTGGGGTCCAATTCCTAATCTAAGCTTTGGGAAAAGACACTCTAACAGGCTGGATCAAAACCTCAGTGGCTGCATACACATAGGATAATTGTTTTCATTTTAATTTCCTCTTTTTTTAAAATTTGTTTTTGCATAGAAGAACTGGGGTGTAGGCCAGAGGTACAGGGGATGAGAGGATTCACCAGAGACAGAGTGGGGAACGGAATAGGCAAAATGACTGAAATACACTGCTGAGGGGAGCAGCAGGCAAGACAGGAGAGGTCTGCTGCGCCATGTGGGTCAGCTCCCTCGCTGGGGATCGAACTCAGACTGTCGTGGTAGTAGCGGTGACACTTAACCTGTAGGCCACCAGGGAGGCACCCAGTTTCATATGATGAAATCACATGGCCCCCAGGGTCATGTGATGAAGATACGGCTTTGGAGGCTCATCCCTGTGGCATTTTTCAGAAACAGCGGGAGATGGGTCACAGAGACTACAGCTGGTGCCTGCCACAGCCCACTATATCATGTGATGATAGTTAATAATTACTGAGCCGTAATATACCCAGACACTGTGCCAAGTACATTACATGTGTTACCTCATTTATTCCTCATGACAATATTGCAAGAGATTTATCTATTTTTACATATGAGAAACTGCAGACAGAGAGGTTAAGAAACATCCCCAAAGTCATGGAGCTAATAAATGGCAGGGGTAAAAATTCAAACCCATGTGTGTCTAGCTCCAAGTCCAAGCACATCTAGCACTTACGTGTATAGCATGGCCAGTTTGCAAGAATCCATTCAAATTCAGATCCACACATACATAGATAACAGATGACATAAGTGTGTGTGTAAAAAGTTCCTTCCAAAAATAATGAGGTGCCTTTCAAATGCTTCGGCTGTCCTAGCAACATGTGCAGCTAAGGGCCCAGTTTTCCTGGCAACTCTAAGGGCTTTCATTGATTCTAATCAGCCAGCATTTGCTATTTATGAATGTTGCTTAATTCAAGTAAAAGTCACAGTTGTTGGGGGGAAAAAGCACACATTAAAGCAATTCATTAGAGAGCTAATATTGCCAGATGGCAAGGGGAGGAACATGAAATAGTTCATTGACAAATCCACAACCCCAGTGCCAACGATGGAGTGAAGAAGTGATGGAGGAGGAGATGGGTCTGGACTGCCAAGGACTGCGGGGTAGTGGGGGGCGTCTAGAAAGGTGAGGACCACTCACTCAAAGCAGCTACGTGAAGTCTTGCCCTGGAGCCTGACTTCCTTTCAGGGATTTTCTTGTTCTCATAGAGGCCCTGTAGCCCAGTCTGGTGAAACAAGAACTAACTTTGAATAATTCTTTCTTTCCTTGATGCTGGTTGGCGCATGTTCTTAGGCAAATGTGAGACAGAACTGGCTGTGGTGATGTCATCTGCCCCTGCCCAGGTCTCTCCATCAGATTCAGATGACTGGTAGGAGGCACTTGGGGAGAGAGCCCCTGTCATCCCCTCCCCCACGGGCCCTCCTCTCTTGGGTGGTCCTTCGGGTGCAGGACTGTGTCTGGCTGCTGACTTGGGGCTCATAGTCCTTTTGGCCTGAGCCAGGTGTTCCCTGGGGTGACCGCGCCATACTTTTCAGCATAATTCCACCCCGGTGATAGGAAGTTAAAGAAATTCCTCTCTGCCCCCTGCTCTGTCCTTTTGGCAATCTTAGGGTTTAGGACTCAAAATGTGTTCTGCATTTTGTGGAGGGAATATGGTGTAAAGATTAAGATGATGATTGGATGGAGTCAGATCTCAGTGGGTTACTAATCCCAAACTTGCCCGGTGAGCGCAAGCGAATTGTTGAAATTCATGTTTTCTTTCTTTTTTAAAAATTTATTTATTTATGCACACAAGAGCTGGGGTGTTGGCTGGGATAGGGGGTGTGTGTGTGAAAGAGGATTCACCAGAGACAGTGAGGAGCAGAACAGGTGGATCTACTGAAACACACTGCTGAGGGGAGCAGCAGGCGAGACAGGAGAGGTCTGCTGTGCCATGTGGGTAGATTCCTAGCCAGGGATGGAACTAGTGCTGAAGTGGCTGTGGATAGTTTCATAGTGCTGAAACTTAACCCCTTGTTCCATCGGGGATGCCTCTAAATTCATGTTTTCCTTTTTTTTTCTTTTAAAGATTTATTATTTATGCATACAAGAGCTGGGGCACAGGCCAGAGATGCAGGGGGTGACAGGATTCACCAGAGACAGAGTGGGGAGCAGAACAGGAAGACTGACTGAAATGCACTGCTGAGGGTAGCAGCGGGCAAGTCAGGAGAGTCTGCTTCGCCATCTGGGTTGCTCCCTGGCCGGCCAGGGATCGAACTCTGTGCTGCAGAGGCTGCGGACTGCTTCATAGTGTGGTGCTTAACCCTTTGCACCACCAGGGAGGCCCATAAATTCATGTTTTCTTAACAGCTAACTGTAAATTGGTACAGTGATAATAAGGCCTATCTCGTTAAGTTGCCATGAGAACTAAGAAAGAAGAGCTGAATGCTGGCTTGACATACAGGATTAATAATATCTAGTCTTGCTTGTTTGTGGGACACTTTGGTGTAATCTGTAATACATCTTTGCTGATAATATGGAGCTCAGAATTCAGTGGCTCCCGTTTCTAGGCCCAGGTTTAGGGTTTTGGAGGTTTTGCAGATCAGCCTGGCATCTTCACAGTCCAGTCAGCTCAGCTGCCCACTGGAGGTTTAGAACAGGAGGGTTTATTAGTTCTCCCTGAAGAAAAGGAAAATGTATCCCAAGCAACCCAGTCCCAAGTAGAGTCTGCCTTACTGATGCTCTCATCCTGAGTGCTCCCTGATGGAGGTGCAGTTGCTTCCAGAAGGCTCCTCCTGTGCCCACTCCTCCTGTGTCTCTTGACACCCGAGTCCCTCCCCACAACCAGCTCCTTCTCAGACCAACGCTGCCGGCCGCAGGTGGCAGGTAGGGACCTATGGAGCCTCCTTCACATGTGTTCCTTGCAGTTGTTTTTCCTCCATGGATGAATTCTTCGGCTTTCACACTATACTCTTCATTCATTTTCACAAAAGCTTAGGATAAGAAGCCATGCTTTGAAGGGAGTGATGACATATTACAGGGGATGCTTCCAGCACCACCACAAGTAAGTCAGTCACTGAGTCGGTTCATCCTGATGGCTGGGCTCTTTGTCCAGCTTCCTCCTGCCCTGTGAGAGCAAACCCAAAGTACAGGGGCCTTAGCAGCTTCCGGTGAGACTGAGCAGCAAAGGAAAATGAGCTGACCAGGGAATGTGGCACAGCCACAGCTGCTGATTGGGGGGCAGGGGGCGGAGGGCATGAAGGGCCAGTCCTTCATGTGGGTGACACTGACGTTCTCTATGTGAATGCTCTGGAGAGGATTTAACAAGTGCCCTCCTGGGGCCAGTTCCTAGAGGGAACCCCAAGAGGTTCTAGAGACTGCCCTGCCTTCCAAGGAGTTGGCTTGGCTCCAGGGTGCCAGGCTACTGTGTTGTCTCCTACTGGTTTTTCCAGGTTCCTCATGGGATGTCGGGACTTAGCTAAGGTGACACCGGTTATTTTTGGAGTGAGAGATACTCACTGTTTACAAAAGAATTCTGGCGATTCCGAAATGCACAGCCTTGTGAAAGGTAAGGTTGTAACTTGTCAAGCAGGACCCCAGGGGATCCAGGACTAAAGGGTGAAGGATCATTTAGGTAGGTGAGGCAACCAAGGCTGTGAGACTTGGGGCAAGAGGCTTCCTGTGGAGGCCAGACAGTGGTTCTCAAAGTGCAGTTTCCTGGAGCAGCAGCACCAACTGTACCTGTCGAATCAGAAAGTCTTAGGTGGGGCCCAGTGATCTGTGTTTTAAAAAGCTCCTCCATGTGTCCCTGTTGTACCTAAAGTTCAACAACTGGTCTAGAGTGGAGAGTAAATATTCCTGAGATCTGCTGTTGTTGATGGCTCAAAAACCATATTGGGAAGGCAGTTGCTTCCCCGGCCTTGCTGCTCAGCAGCGCTGATGGCTGTGACCTCAGGTGTGGGGCAGAGCACCCCTCCCATGAATTCGGGCTCTGCCACACTGCAGTTCCACATCCAGGGGATGTTGCTTACCTTTTCACACTACCTGTTTCTTTCTCTGTAAACTGGAGATAACAGTAGCTTCTGCCTCCAGGGCTGTAGCAAGAATTAATTGAGACAATCTACACCTTGCAGAGCGTGAGAATAGTGTTTAGTGAGGGGGAACTAGTATGATTTTTCAAGGTATGAATTTATCCCTCACCTTCAGAATGTAGGCCTGAGATGTTCTGTGTAGTCTCTGTGGGGAGGCTTTATTATAGAGAAGATTTTTTTTTAAAGTGCTGTCTTTTTGTGTCCTTAGGGGGTTCTTTTGCCCTGGGTCACCACGCCCCCTCACTCTGGAAAACAGATGCAGTTTCTGTGCCCTGGTTTTATAGGGGGATTCGTGGTCATATTTGAGTTGGGATTTCTTACCTCTGACAAAATCAACTCCCTGAGGAGGGCCTGATCTCCAGGCCTTGAGTATTTGGGGTCCACTTAGGAGAACTGCCATGTGAATTTTTCCTCTTCATGAGTGAGTGTGGCCACAGGCCTTGTTGGAGAATGTAGAAAGCCTGCTGCTCGCTCACCTGCTCACCCTGCACGGCCTCTGTTGCCATGGCAATGGCAGCCCTGGAGGGGTGTGATATCCTTACTAGGCTGAACAATCAAATCGGGGGTGTCTTTGAGGGGCCAGCCACCTGCATGCTCCCCTTCCATCTCAGCCCAGGTGGGCTTAGCAGTCTCTAGCTGGGGATAAGCGTCCTTGTCAGATGTGCTGCCACTTTCTGGGCATGTGGAACTCATCATGTATGTTGGGGTTCTCTATGTAGATTATGGGGTACATTCTGGACTGGCCTGGAGGGAGGAAAAGGATTCCACTGAGGAGAAGCCATGAAGCCTTGCTGGCTCCAGCCGTCAGTGGCCCCTTGGTCTCCTTGGAAGAACACTCTGCACCGTCTATTTTTTAATTTTTTTAAGATTTATTTATACATACAAGAACTGGGGTTCAGGCCAGAGGTGTGGAGGGTGAATGGATTCACCAGAGACAGAGTAGGGAACAGAACAGGCAGACTGACTGAAATACAGTGCTGAGGGGAGAAGCGGGTGAGTCAGGAGAGGTCTGCTGTGCCATGTGGGTAGCTCCCTGCCCGGGGATCAAACTTGTGCTGCAGTGGCTGCAGATTGCTTCACAGGTTGCATCCTAACCCCTTGTGCCACCAGGGAGGCCCCAGAAAAACTTGGTTTTGCAGTGGTTATTCACCTTGCTGTCGAGAAGGTCTTTGCCTAAGCTGAAGAAACAAGGTCAGGTCAAGTGCTGGGGGCCTCTCCAGAAGGGTCATGAGGGAGCTGAGCGCCAGGAGGCCTGGAGACCAGCGTGTGGCCTGGAGAGCAGCCTCCATTTGCTTCAGTGCTTGGCGCTCTTTACCAACTATTAGAAAAGGGAGAGGGAGTAAGATGGATGCTGTTCCGCTCGGCCCAGCAGCCCCGCCTGGAGCAGCCTGTCCCTGAAGGAGTGGGCTGGGTGAAGGTGGTCCTCAGGGTGACAACACCAAAGGAAGTAAGGGACACAGGGGTGTTTGTGCTGGTAGTAAAACAGGAAGTTGAGAGCTTTGTAGGACTCAGTCTGTCAAGGGTTAGCGTGGAGACAGTAGCTGCTGAGTCCCAAAGAGGGCCTCCAGGTTATAACTGCTGTTTAATGTAAAAACCACCAGAGAAACTTAAAAATTAGATAATGCCTTTATAAAAGTCTGAACCAATGTTGCTGATGGCCTGAAAGTCCGCCGGCGTGGGCTGATCCACGGGCCACGCCTGTGTCCTGAGCTGCTGCTCATGAGCATCATGAGGAGTAAGGTGACACCCCAGTCTTCTTTCTCATCTTTTCTGACCCTACGTCATAGATGCTGCTTACCCAAGACACATACATGGGTCACATCTGTCCCCATATCACCGCGGGGTCCCGAAAGCTAAGCAAAGCCAGAACCTCAGCCAGTGTGAGCAACTGATGCTGGAGGTGCCCCCAGCTGCAAGTCGGGAGTTTAGGGGGGAGCAGAGCAGCAACAGCCCCCCAGCCCTGGGCCTGGCTGTGTGTTCGATGGGGAGCCGTGGGGAAGCGTATATGCCATGGGGCCTTTGGGTTGAAGTTGCAAAGTTTTTAAATCCAGTGCTGTTGTCCCCTGAGTTTGTAGAAATAGTCTTTTTGAACAAGAGAAAGGAAGACTTAATAATAGCTGTGACCTGAGGGCTGTGCTGAGGCGAGTATTTCACATGTGTCACGTACTTAAACGAGAGGGAAGGAATTCCTCTTCCCGCATTTAGATAAGGAAATTGAGGCTCGGAGGAATGAAGGGGCTTCCTCACATGCAGACATATCTAAGGTATTTTGCTCTTTGATATTCTCAGCATCAAGTATAGCGTCTAGTACACAGTGGTGCTTAATAATGTTCGTGGAATTCATTAATGAGTGACAATGGCAAAGGCAGTTTCAGAACCCACGTCGGCGGAGCCCTGGGACCTGCCTAATGGGTGGCGGCGAGGAGCGGCCTGGTCACTGAGCTTCAGGCTGACTGGAGGGGCCCATGTTCATCTCCGTGGTAACTGCTGTCATGAGTGACCACACCTGTGCAGCCTAGAAACAACCCAAATTTACCCTCTTACACTTTGGAGGCCAGAAGTCCCACCGTGGATTTTGCTGAGCTAAAATCACGGTGTGATCTTGTCACTATGTAACAGGGATTCGTTTTTCTTTAGTTTTCATTAACACCTTCCTCATTTCCCCCCAAGTCTTCACTGGCTGCCCCATCAGCACCCACATTGCTACCATCTGCCTGCTCAGGACATTGAGGTGATCCCTGACCACGCATGTTTTCCACCCTGTGTCCCTCGCTGTTTTCTGAGGCCTCTTCATCAGAGCACTACTGTCTATTTCTAGCAATAGGTAGTCTACATTTCTAAAACAGGTAGAGGTGACCGAGGCACTTTCTCTCATTCACTTTCTCACAGAAATCTTCCAGGCCCTGCCCATCGCCCAATTCCAAAGCCCCTTCTCCCTGTTCAGTTATCTGTGACAGTACCCCTACTTCCAGGTGTGAAGTCTGCGTGCATTTCCTGGGGTGGCTGTCACAGTAACTACTGTCCAGAGGGCGCAGGCCAGTGCGTATTTATTATCTTATATTCATGGGAATCAAGTCCAGAATGGACCTCAATGGGCCAAAATCAAGGTGGCTGCAGAGCTGCCTTCCTCTGGAGGCCTTTGGGAATCTGTTTCCTTGCTTTATTGAGCTGCCTTTCTGGGCTGGCTCCTTCCGGCATCTTCAAAGCCTGCAGCAGAACTTCTGCAGGAGCCTGTGGCTCTCCTGCCTCCCTTTCTCCCTTAAAAGGACCCCTGCGATTACATCGGGCCCACCTGCATGTCCTGGGATTAGTCATGGCTGTGAAATCTCTTGTGTCATAATCACAGATGCCAGGAAATAGGGCACAGATCTCTTAGCCTATTTCTCTACCATATTATTTCTCTACCCTGGGGTCTTTCACGTTCCGTGAGGGGTGCGTGCATGCGTGCGTGTGTGTGCATTTCAGCAGAGGGCGAAGGTAAATCAGGGAGCGTGTTAGGACCATGAGGGGGTGTCGTCAGTGTGGGCTATACGTAATTGTCAGAAGTTTGGTGCGGCCTAATTCATTACTCCCTTTCCCTCCAGATCCTAACTGTTGACACAAGAGGCCACCTGAGGGATGGGGTTCAGATTCAGGCTCATTATTGGTAAACATGGTGCCATTTGTGACTGGCCATCCACATGATCAAAATGTATTTCTCACAGTTGTTTGGTCTTTCTCCAGGGTTCCTGGCTTACAGTTCCTAAAACTCTTGGAATTTCCTAAGTGATAGGAGCTATAAAGGGATCTTTTGTCATGTTAATGAAATGACTTTTGGAAATTTCCTAAGTACAGGGCTGGGTGCCAGTGAGCCAATCCTGTGAATTGGGGGTTGAAACTCTCAGCCTTGATTTAACCCGTCATCCGTACATAATGAAGCCGCCCTGCAAATCCACAAGGACGGGGTTTGGAGAACTTCTGGGTTGGTGAACACGTGCCCTCATATATCTCTTTCCTCTGCTTGTTTCTGGGTTATATCCTTCACAAGTAGGCTGGATAAGCTGGTGATCCAGGAAATCAAATGCGTCTCTGAGTTCTGTGAGCTACTCTAGCAAATTAGTTGCACCGGAAGAGGTGATCACAGGGACCTCTGATTTACAGCAGGCTGGTCAGAAGCACAGATAACAACTTGGACTTGTGGTTGGTGTCTGAAGTCTGAAGTGGGGGTGGGGGGGTGGGAGGAGGTCAATGAAACCTCCATCCTGTACCCCTTGGTCAGAAGCTCAGGTAACAGACTGGGCCTGCATCTGAAGGGGGTCGGCAGCCTGTGCAACTGAACCCTTAACCTGCGAACCCTAGGCGGCAGCTCTCCGGGCAGACAGTGTCGATTATAGCGGAGTTTTAGAACGCCCACCTGGTGGCCCAAGAACTGCTTGATTCCCCACCTGCCCCCCATTGAAAATTGGGTCCAGGAACTCAAAAGAGTTGGTCTGGAGAATATGACAGGGCCTCCGGCCTCCCAAATGCAAGGGAAGGGAACCAAGAATGCAGACCTCGGCCTTGGTGAAGGGGGACAGCTCCTGGTTTGGGGAGCAGAGGCCGAGCTAGAGCAGAGGAGGACTCGGGAGCTGCGGATAGAGAGGGGGGCCGCTGCTGCCCACTGGCCCAGTCCAGAGGCAGTGTCCCGAAGACCTGGCTTATGGTCCTCCCCCGAGCAGATGCACACCTTAAGTTGCTGGCACTAGAGGCGAGAGCTCCCTTCCCAGCGCGGTCCGCCAGCGGGTGGAGCCTGGTGTGCCGGGGGCTCCTCTGTGAGCGGAGGGGGTATGTCTCCACAGTGCCAGCGCGCCCCCTGCTAAGGGCCGAGGGACATAGCTCTGTCCCAGGCTTCAGTGTGTGTTTCCAAGATTAGGGGAGCAACTCGGGGAGCACAGCCCTCTGGGTCACCCCCAGGCTGCAGGGCACTGTAGGAGAAGAGCTGCCGCCCGCAGGGTGGGGCCAGGAGCCCAGCGTCAGGGTGAAGGGAAAGCAGATGCATGTTTTTTTTTGTTTTTTTAGAGGCATGTTTTTTATTTATTTATTTATTTGTTTTTGTTTGTTTTGTTTATACAAGCACTGGGTACAGGCAGAAGCGCGGGAGGGTGAGAGAATTCACCAGAGCCAGAGCGGAGAGCAGAGCAGGCAGAAAGACCGAAGTACACTGCTGAGGGGAGCAGCGGGCGGCAGGAGAGGTCTGAGCGCCATGTGGGACCCTCCTCTGGTGGCCGGGGAGCAGCCGGGGATCGAACCGGCACCGCAGAGGCCGCGGGCAGCTTCGCAACCCAGCGCTCAACCGCTGCGCCACCGGGGAGGCCCAGATGCATGTTTTTAAACCAGGCTTTTCTGAAGAAGAATGTGCAGAGCCTAATTGGGGTGCGCATGCGTGTTGGGGGCTGTGTAACTTGGGGGGAACATTGGTAAGGATTCCTAAATCCCACTTGCTTTTCCGCAGCGCTCGTGGGGTGGGGGCCGGGGCAAGGAGCTTGTGGACACCTGTGCACTTAGGATTCGTTTTCAGGAATATTTTGTATCATGAAAATGTTCTCACGCCAGCTGCCTCCGCGAGACCCAACAAGCTGGACATTTCCAAAGCCTCGGGCACCCTAGCAGGGCGGGTCAGAAAATAACTGCCCCCCCCCCGCCCACCCAGGCCCCTCCCCCCCCAAGCCTCTGACATTGATCAGGCATGAGACCCGCACAGGCCCCTCCTGGAGACCAGCACCCCCTTGCAGCCCTTGTGCCACCACGTGTCCCTCGCGGAGGTCCCTGTCGGCAGCCCGCGGTGTGTGTGCTCAGTCATCAATGTCACGCACGTTTCTTTACTGGACCAAATAGAAATCGACTCTAAATATTTGCCTTGGGGAGATTTCTTTAGGGAGGATGAGCGCTTCAGTAGCTCTTTCCAAATCTAGGGATTTAGAAGTATAAATTGGCTTCTTTGGTCTTTTCTCGCCCTGGGTTACCACCTCGCCTCCAGGATATGAGCCTTCTAAATGGTGCAACTTGAAGGGCACTAGAAAAACCACTTCGCAGGCTGGGCCCTGCAGCTCCGTCATTACCCAGCACTAGGCACACGCTCTTTCTCCTTCATTCATTCATTCATGTTCCCTCCTCTCACCCCCAGCCCATGCACAAAAAGTACCCTGTCCAGGGGTGTTTTTCCTTGGCTTGGCTTCAGGATAGAATTTGGTTGGAACCTTCTGTATAGTCATTAAACATTAATGATGGCCTACGTAAGGCCAGTCTCTATTCTAGATGAAGCATATATAAACAGTCCTGTCCTCATGATATGGTGGGGGGTACTGGTGGGCAGAATGAGGGGCACCCTGGGATCCCCTAACCTGCACACTCTAAATGGGTTCTACCATCTACCCCATAAGGAAAAACATACTCTTTGTGCATAAGACCTTCAATAGAAAATAACTTTAATACAATTAGGTGTGCAATAGCGAGAAGAAAAGGGATATAGTTAAAATAGTTTCCCCATGAAACTATTACCCCAAGTTACCCATTCCCTGGTGGGGCAACGCCCAGCCAAACAGTTTTGGCTCAAAGCAAGGCCACTGAGGCCCAAGAGTCTGTGACAAGTCCAAGGACCTTCTGTGGGGACCCATAGGGAAGGGGCAGAAGGAGCCAGACAAGTCTAGAAGGAAAAGAGCAAAATCAAAACCCAAGTCAGGATAAAGGCTGCCATTGTCAGCTTCCCCCGGATTTCTCACCCACGTCTCTGTCTCTTTCAAGTGTCTCCTGCCATGTCCCCCAAGTCCCTGGTGCAAGTCCAAGGCCGAGAAGCAAGTACGGCGGCTTCTTTACCTGTCTCTCTGCTGCACGTGCCTCCTCCGAGTCCTTCTCCCAGTCTCTCTTAACTTCTCACTGCTCAGCCCCACCCCTCCTTGGGTGCAGCGGGGAACCTGGAACGTCCCCTTCCTATGGCTATCACGCTGCTACAAGTGGACTCACCTCTCCTGAAAGGGCCTCCCTTCTCACAGGGAACAGTACATGCACAAAATAAGAGAAGAGCAGGCCCTGGGGGAACAGAGAGTGCGTGTGATGGACCAGGGTCATGTGGGGATCAGGACTACCGGGAAATTTGATCAGAAAGGCAGACTGGGGCAAGGTTTCATAAGGCCTTTCCAAATCCTGCTAAAGAACTTGTAGTTTCGGGCTTCCCCGGTGGCGCAGCGGTTGAGCGCTGGGTTGCGAAGCTGCCTGCGGCCTCTGCCGCGCCGGTTCGATTCCCGGCTGCCCCCCGGCCACCGGAGGAGGGTCCCACATGGCGCGCAGACCTCTCCTGCCGCCCGCTGCTCCCCTCAGCAGTGTACTTCGGTCCTTCTGCCTGCTCTGCTCCCCGCTCTGGCTCTGGTGAATTCTCTCACCCTCCCGCGCTTCTGACTGTACCCAGTGCATGTATAAACAAACAAACAAACAAATAAATAACATGCCTCTATTAAAAAAAAAAAAAAGAACTTGTAGTTTCACATGTTGGCAGTGGAGAGCCACCAGGGGTTCGACCTGTTCCTAAGAATGGAGACTCTGGTGCCCCTTGGCTTACGGAGTCTTGAGAAATCAACCGTGGGGTCAAGAGGAGCTCATGAACTATCTGCTTAGTCTTCAGAAACTGAGCGCTGAATGAGATAGTACATGCGCAGGGCGTGGCTCAAGAAAGGTGTCTCTGATGCCATGGACTCCTCCTGGCATTCAGCACAATACCTGGCACTCAGCACAGAAAATTCACAGTGTTCCTGCTGGATTACATGGACAGCGTTGAGGTGCACAGAACGGGGAGGTCATGGAGGTGAAGAGGGCTACCCTGATGCTCCTCATCCTTCTACGCCCCTTCTCTGATCGCACCTCCATTTTACACCCTGGGCGCAGGGACAGCACTGCTTGTCTAGAAATGGTCGCTCAAGGCTGAGAAGTGACAGTGATGGGAACCTGGGATCGCTGCCAAATTTTGAGAACACAGATTGTAACGAAGTGAAGGGGGAAGGGAGGGGAGGAGTTTCGAAACCCAAGCAAGCCAGAAGCAGTGTGATTGTTGGGTGAAATGATTCCACCTCACACAGTTGGGGGTGGGGGGCAGCAGAATGGATGGTGGGGGGAAGCACCCTTGTCAAGTTGTGAGGAGTCTGCAGGGAGCTCTGGGACGCAGGCAAGTTGGCTTCATGGGCCCTGCACTTAGGAAGCCCCATTCAGTTTCATGTCATACTGTCGCCACCTTGAAGTTCCTGACTCCTCACAAGGGACTTGTATTTTCATTCTGCTCTGGGCCCTGCAAATTATAGACCTGGTCCAGCTTCCAGGGTACCTGGAACAGGCCAGAGGTGCAGGGGGTGAGAGGATTCACCAGGGACACAGTGAAGAACAGAACAGGCAGACTGGCTGAAATACACTGCTGAGGGGAGCAGAGGGTGAGGCAGGAGAGGTCTGCTGCGCCATGTGGGTAGCTCCCTGTCCAGCCGGGGATCGAACTCATGCTGCAGAGGCTGAGGATAGCTTCACAGTGCTGTGCTTAATCCTTTGCACCACCAGGGAGGCCCTGGTTTATAACATGTAAGTTTACATGCGTAGCATTATGCACCACGAAAAGTCTGGACTCCTTCCCCCATTTTACTCCTTGCCCACCTCCTCTGGTAACCACCAGTCTGTTCTCTGTCTAAGAGTTGTTGCAAATGGCAAGATTTCATCTTTTCTTTTTTATGGCTGGGTGGTATTCCCTTGTGTATATGCCCCACATCCTTAGGCACTCCTCTCTCAATGGGTATTTAGGTAGTTCCAGTATCTCAGCTATTGTAAACAATGCTGCGATGAATTTGGGGAGGAGTGTGTCTTTTCCAAGCAGTGTTTCCATGTTTTTCAGATAAATACCCAGAAGTGGGATAGCTGGATAGTATGGTATTTCTATTCTTAATTTTTTGCGGAATCTCCATGCTGTTTTTAAGAGCAGCTGTACCAGTTTAAATTCTCCCTAACAGGGCAGGGGTTCACGTTGTTCCACATCCTTGCCGGTGCTAGTTTCTTGTCCTTCTGATATGAGCCATCCTCGCAGATGTGTTGATAGATGACTTGTCATGGTCTTGATCTACTTTTCTCTGATGAATGATGATGAGCATCTTCCGCGTGCATTTTGGCCTTCCGTATGTCTTCTTTGGTGTCGTGTCTATTCAGATCGCGGGCCTATTTTTGAATGAGTTTTTTTGTTGTCAAGTTCTGTGAGTTCTTTATTTTGGATATTAAGCCCTTGTCCGATGTGTGACGTGCAAATATCTTTTCCCATTCAGTAGGTTGCCTTTTTGTTTCGATGGTTTCTTTCTATCTCAACTGGTTTTTACACTTGCAGCTGATAAAGCAAATAGGGACTGGGCTAGTATTCTTTTTAATCTCCACTCCCCCCCGCCATTTAATTATAAAAAGATGCCCCCAAAACTCAGAAAATTAAATCAGTATCAAACTCAAATGAGTAGTGCCTCACTCCTTACCTCCAGTCACATTCCCCAGAAATAACCCCTACCAGTAGTTTAGAGTGTATCCCCAGATTTTTTAGAAGTGTAAAGTTTTTAGAACTGTATTTAAAAAAAAAAACAAAAACTTTTTTTTAAAGATTTATTTATTTATGCATACAAGAGCTGGGGTACAGGCCAGAGACGCGGGGGTGAGAGGATTCACCAGAGACAGAGTGGGGAACAGAACAGGCAGATCGACTGAAAGACACTGCTGAGGGGAGCAGCGGGTGAGTCGGGAGTGGTCTGCCGCACCATGGGTTTCTCACTGGCCGGCCAGGGATCGAACTCATGCTGCAGAGGCTGCAGACTGCTTCATAGTGTGGTGCTTAACCCCTTGCACCACCATGGGGGCCTTTAGAACTGTATTATAAAATAATACGCTATTACATCACCGATGTAAATATTAACCATCATTTCATGAAAATATTGAAGGGTCTCTCAACCTGACCCCCCCTTCAGGGAGGTAACAGTTTTGTTTTAACTAACAGTTTTGTGTGTACTCTCGCCACCCCCCTTTTTTTTTAATTAAGAAAATTAATTTTTTTGGGTCTCCCCGGTTGTGCAGCAGGTTGAGTGCAGCGCTATGAAGCTGTCCGCAGCCTCTGCAGCGTGGGTTCGATTCCCGGCCAGCCAGGGAGAAACCCACATGGCGGGACAGACCTCTCCTGTCTCGCCCGCTGCTCCCCTCAGCAGTGTATTTTGTCAGGCTGCCTGTTCTGCTCCCTGCTCTGTCTCTGGTGAATCCCTTCACTCTACTGCGTCTCTAGCCTGTACCCCAGTTCTTGTATAAAAATAAATCAATCTAAAAAAAAAAGAAAATTAATTTTTTAGAATAGTCTGAAGTGCACGGCAAAGCCGAGGGGCAGGCACAGAGTGCTTCCACACTTCCTTCCCCCTCAAGTCCACACAGCCTCCCCCACTCTTGACAGCCCCCATCAGCGTGGGACCATCTGGATCCTACGCTGCACATGACTGTCGCCCTGAATCCATGGTTTACACTAGGGTTCACTCTGCAAATATTAAACAGATTAATTTTTAATCACATAATTGATAACTGAAATCTTAAGAAAATACTTAGGCTTTCAAAAAGCAAAACGGGATATTACTCATATTGGCATATCTTTTTTGTTTCATACTTAACAGTTTCAGTTACAGGGCAGGATGGAGGCACCCCAGAACCCCAAAACCTGTCTGCTCTAAATAGGTTCTGCCATCTGCCATATTCCATGTTAAGACAAAACATACTCTAATGTGTAAGACCTTTAATGAATAGGAACTTTAATACAATTAGTGTACAATAAAGAGAAGAGAAGGGGGCCTCCCTGGTGGCGCAGCGGGTTGAGCGCAGTGTTGTGAAGCTGTCCACAGCCTCCGCAGCTCGGGTTCGATCCTGGTGGCTACGGAGATACCCACATGGCACGGCAGACCTCTCCTGTCTCGCCCGCTGCTCCCCTCAGCAGCGTATTTCAGTTCATCTGCCTGTTTTGCTCCCCACTCTGTCTCTGGTGAATCCTCTCACCTTCCTGCACATCTGCCTGTACCCCGGTAAAAAAGAGAGAAGGAAAGAAGGAAAGAATAGATAAAATGGTTTCCAAATCAAGCACCCATTTACCCTTGTGGGTAAATGTCCAGCCAAACAGGGTTGGCCCAAAGCAGGTCAGCTGAGGCCCGAAAGCCTGCCACAAGTCTAAGGCACCTTCTGGCCGCGACCCGTAGGAAAGAAGCAGAAAGGGCCAGGCGAGTCTGGAAGGAAAAGAGCAAAATCAAAATCAAGATGAAAGCTGCCATTGTTAACCTCCCCATGGGTCTCTCACCCACATCTGTGTCTTTCAAGTGTCTCCTTCCTTGTCCCCAAAGTCCATGGTACAGGCCCCAGACCAAGAAGCTAGTGCAGCTTCCTCGCGTCTCTCCGCTCCATGTGCCTCTTCCAGCTCTCCTTCTTGCTCCCCATCCTTCTTCCTTTCCAGTGTCCTCTCCAGCTTCCCCTCCTCCCTGCTCAGCTCCAGCCGTCCTTGGTTAGGGCAGGGAACCCGGGCCCTCCGCTTTCCCTGGGGACCGCCCTGCTCTACTCCCTGCTCAGGACCTACAGACCTACCTCGTTCTTCCTTGACAAGAATGTGCCTGGGTTGTACCCTGTCCATTCTCATGCTGGCATCTGTGCTTTTTTCCATACCGCCGTGCACGTTCTCACACGCATCTTCCGCACTCCTGCCTTCCAGCGCCGGGCTGCCGGGCAGCGGGTGCCAGCAGCACACTGGCGTCCTGTTACGTGGGGTGGACGCACGTGTACTGTCCTGTGGCCCCTCCCGCTCATGCCTGGTCACTTAGAACCCAGTGACACCACCATCACGGGACTTGGCCTTCAGGGCTGAGGATATCGGGGCAGAAAGAATTTCATTGTGAATAGTCATCATGGCAGCTAACCTGTGCTGAGCCCTTGAACCGTGCCGCGTGCACTTGCGCCAGGTGTTGCTCTGAGCACTTCGCATGCGTGAGCCCTCGCGTCCGTGTGGCTGCCCCCGGGGTGGCGCTCGTTTAGCTGTTCAGGAAACCAAGACCGCCCCGGTTAGGTGGGCCCCACGTCTACTGAGTTGATCGGGCCGGGGACCGAACAGGTTTGCTGGGGTCTGAGGTGGTCCTCGAGCACTGCTGCTCTGTCTCTAGAAGTTTATTAGATGGTTTCCCTACCTTGCTTATTCCTTAAAGCAATATCCTAGGTATTCATTTACCTGTGGGTTTGTTTTTTTTCTTCTTCTACTAACTCTTTAAGGGCTGGGTGCCTACCTGAAAATTCCTAGCACAATGGGTAATTAACTGTGAAAAAGAAAGAAATGTAGTGGGGTGAAAAACAATGTCTTTGCAGGGGAGCCACCCTATCCACTTCACAGATGAAGAAACTTGAAGGGGCCGTGGAGAGCACAATGGTGAACCCCCCCACCTAGTCCAGTGTAGGGGGACAGTGGAGAGCAGAATGGTGGAGCTGGGCCGTGACCCCCACCCCCAGGCCAGTGTGCCTTCCACCTGGTCTAAGCGGCTCCCGCACTGCTCCAGGGGCTCCAGAGACAGCGTCCTCTTAGCAACCACATCCAAGCTGGAGAGCTTCTGAGCTACCGGTCTTTAATGGTCCCTGGGAGGCTGCCCGTGGAAGGGCCGCTGGAAAAGGTCGTTCCTGGAAGGCCGGCCGCAGGAATAGGGTTCCTCAGAGGAAGACGGCCTTACCCTTCAGTTCAGCTTCTGCGCCAGACACTGTCAGGTGCTTCACCGCACTGTGACTGCGCACAATCCCGAGTCGGGTGTTGTTACCCCTGTGTTACATGTGAGGGAATGGGGGCTGAGGCGCCCAGTATTGCTCAAAGTTATGCAACAGTAAGTGGTGGAGGGCCCCCCCCCCCCCCCCAACCTTCATCTGACGCCCACTGCTACCCCCAGGATGAAGCAGTGTCTAAGGCCAGCCAGGAAGACATGAGGGGAAATTGCCCTCCCGAGTTCCTGGGGACTTAGCAACCAGGAAAGGAAGGGAGAGGAGGCCATAGAGCTTGCCGGGCTAGGGGGTGACGCAAGCAAAATATGTATTTTTTTTAGCTGACTATGGAGACCTAGGGAGATTTGAGACCAGCCATTCCAAGTTTTGAATCTGGGCTCACAGCACGTGATGTCGTTATACTCTTAACCTAGAAATGGCAGAGTTATTTTGGGCACAAAGCAAGAGCTGTAGCTTTAAAAATAAGTCACTGTATTTATCTCTTCCGCTTCAAGATTATGGAAAATGAGCCCAGCTGTGGCCTGAGGCACCAACATCCCCAAAACCTTCTCCCAGAGCACTCAGCCCGCCGCTGGCCTGGCCCAAGCCCTGGGAGCAGCTTGGGGGCACGGACGGACGCCAGCTTGCCCTCCCCAGGCCACCTCTGACCCTGAGCACCCCTCCCTCCTGCTCTGGGGACAGCTCAGCTCTCTCCCTGCACCTCCCCCCCTTCCCCAAGGCTTCACAGGAAAAGTGCTAGTTCTATCACTGAGTCGGAGAGTGAGGATCATTTTTCAGCTTTTTTACCCAATCCCCATGTAAGAGTTGGGGAAGCCAATGTGTTGTAGCTGAAGCCTTCAGGTTCCTGATCTGTGAAATGGAAATCCTTTGAATACCTATATACATGTCATTTTCTGGCCGTAATAATAAGCAATATTCCTTAAATGAGCGAATCTTCGGCTGTGCTGCTCTTACTAGCAAGTAAAATTTTAATGAGTTGTGCTTTGTGCTGGCTGGGTTATGGCTCTGTAGAAGGCTGGGAGGGGAAATTAAGGATAATGACATTTACTCCTGTACCAATTCTGGGGCCGGTGCCGTTATCGCCTTTGCAAGTGAAAACCGAGGCCCAGAGCTATTAAATATTTTGCTAAACATCACACGCGGCAGTCGCATTTAAACTGCGTTTCTGATTTTAAAGCCTTCGTTCCTTTGTTTCCATGGAAAACTCTTTCCACTGTCACCTGAAGGACAAAGCAGCGGTGGGGACAAGCCCCCAGCCCAGCCCAGCCGGGCCGCCTCCCCCGCAGGTCCCGCGCGGTTTGGGTTTCGGCCGCGGTTCTCCGGTGTCGGGCGTGGTGGTGGCTGCAGTTGCGGCGAGAACCTCCCGGTCCGGGGCGCGGAGGGAGGGACGGGGTTGGGGGAGGCAGAGCTGCCCTCGCGGCCACAGCCGCACAGACGGCGGGCGGGGGAGGAGCTGGAGCTGCTGCGCAGCCTGAGCCTTCAGCGAAGTGTGATGCTGATGGCTTTGCCTTTTGGTAGCTGAGTGTGTATAACTGTTTAATAATTGCTTGATCTGTCAAGCTCTGGACGAGAGGCACAGGAAAGTGGAGGGGGGTGATGCAAAGGTCGCTCACTTCGCTCAGAGCCCAGGAGGCTCAGAGGAAATCGGAGCGGCCAGACGGCTGCGGCTGCGGGGCTGGCGGCTGGGGAAGGCGTCAGGGCCGGGGCGGGCCGCAGGAAGCCTGGCCGCACACCCGCAATCCGCAGCCTCCGCAGCCTGACTCCCCTGCGCCCGGAGAGCAGCGCCTGCCAAGCGGAGGCGGCTCTCGTCGTCCGTGGGCTCCGCCGGCCCCGCGGGTGGGCGGGAGGGGGCTCGAGAGCCGTCTGGCCGGAGGGTCCCGGGCTTTCATCAAAATGATGGGTTTTCTGGACGCTCTTTATCAACCTCAGCACCAGAATCCCAGAGAGGGCGACAAAGAGATGAATGGGAGCCGCGGGGCGGGGCGGACTGTGCCGCCCACTCCAGGGGCGCCGCCAGGGACCCTAGTAACGGTGCCGTCTGGATCGTGCTCTAGGGTCTTCAACAGGCCTTCGCCAGCCTCCCAGGAGGGAGGTCTCACCCCTCGACTGAGGGTCCTGGCCCCACCGGTTCGCAGCCACGTGAGCGCTGAGTTCTGTTAAGGCAGAATTCAACCAAGTGAGTGTGGGCGTCTGATGGGCCTCACTGGGCGGTGCCTTCTACCTAAAACATGCCCTGAGGACCTGATGAAAAGGAAGGGGCTGTAATCAAGAGCCCCGGCAGGGGGCAGGGTGCTTGCTCAGTGTTGTTTCAGGCCAGACCAGGCGCCAGGAGCCTGGAAGGGGGTCTCCAGGTGCCCGTGGCCTGCTCTTGCTGACCAGGCCGCCTCAACCGTTGAAGCTGCACTTTAGATATTAAATCTTGGTTTGCTGAAGTGGGTTTGGCACCAGTGACTTCATTTTGGGCCTGTAGTTATTTTAACAATCCCCCCTACTTTGATTAGCTTAACAAGGATGTGATAAAAATTTAAGGTATTAGCATCATTCCCAGGTACTGGGACCTGGGAACTTACAGTTCTTTGCCTTTGAAAGGGAATTCAAGCTGGGCCTCAAGCATCCAGATGAGGTGTATCAGACTCGAGCTCCATCACCACCCCAGGGCCACATTATTTTTTTCCTTTTTTTAGATAAATTTTGACTGAAGCAACTGAGGGTACATTATGCAGGTTTTAGGAGTCCAGCATTACATTTCAACACATTTACTCCACAGATCATCACCTCCGGAAGTCTAGGTCCCGCCTACCACTGCATTACCACTGCATTAACGGCTTTCCTCCGTTTCACCCACCCTGACCTTCCCCTTAATCACCAGTCTGTTCTCTGTATCTAACAGTTTTTTTGTTTTCTTTGTTGCTTTGTTTTGTTGTATTCCACATATGAGTGAAATCATGTGGTAATTGCTTTCCTCTTGGCTTATTTCACTTAGCTTCATCGAGACCCTCAGGGTGCATGGCCATTGTCACAAACGGCAGGGTATTTTTCAGTTCTGAAGAGTAATCCATTGTCTGGGTGCGCCACACGCCCTGCGTCTCCTCTGTCCACTCTCATCTGTCAGTGGGCACTTAGGTTGTCTTTTGTAATTAGTGTTTCGTATTGTCCAGAAAAAGACCCGGCAGTGGGTCACAGGCGCCTGTCCCTGATCCGAGCAGCTCCGCACTGTGCTCCACTGTGACCCCGCGGGCTCGCCTCCCAGCAGTGTAGAGCGCTCCCTGGTCCACACGCGGGTCCAGCACTTACTGCTTGTTGTCTTTTTTGACACCAGCCATTCTGGTAGGCGTGAGGCAGTAACTCGGGATGCTTTTGATTTGCATTTCCCTGAGAGGAGATGAGCATCTCCTACTTGCCTCTCTTGCCGTCTGTATCTCTTCTTTGGACAAGTGTTTGTTCAGGTCCTTCACCCATTTTTTTATCCAGGTGTTTGTTTTTTGGTTGTTAAGTTGTATGAGTTCTTTATATAGTTTGGATATTAACCCCTTGTCAGATGTACGATTTTGCCAACACCGTCTCCTATTCAGTAGGTCGCCCTTTGGTTTTGATGAGGGGGCTTCTGTCTCAGCAAGATTTTAGCCATTTTTGAATTTGCACTTAGAGCAAGTAGTGGCTGAGCTAGTGTTCTTTTAAATCTCACTCCTTCTGCCCCCTCTGATTTAGTTACCAAAGAACAAAAATCATAGCAAATACGTGGTGCACAGAACTAAAATAAAATGAGTAGTGCCCCCTCGCCTCGGGTCAGTCTCCAGAAGTAACCCCTCCAATGGTGTAGTGTGTATCTCCCGCACACTTCTCTGAGTATTTTCCAATAAGTAATAACATACTGTTGTGAAATAACATGCAGTTACACTGTTGGTGTGAAAATGAACCAATACAGCATCAAGCCCACCTCAGTCCCGCTCCTTTTCATTGAGGCAACACTGTAACAGTTCTGTGCATATCCTGCAAATTGTTTTTGAGATGAAACTGGTCCACAGCACTGTGTGTGATTCCGTGGTGTAGGCTCACCCTGAGGAGAAAATACATTATCGAGCAAATGAATATAATAAAGATTCCAGCAGAACTTCCGGCCCAGGTACAGTGCACACGCCGATGCAGGCATAATAATTGACACGTTTGCTTACTTAGGCTCTTTCCCTTTGAAGATGCATGGCCAGGGCCTCAGCGCGCCTATCTAAACAAACTTACATTTCAACCAAGTGGGGAAGCCAGCCAAGGTGGTCTGTCTCCCCAAGGCCATCCCCAATGCCTGCATCTTTCCCCCTTTGCCTGCCCCCTCTTCCCTTGTCTGGGGACTTTGCAGCAAATGGTTTTGCCTGCTGAAAACCGATGCTATCACCGTAAGAGAGTTATGTATGGAAGGAACCCTTTGTCTTTAAGCAGGTGCTCAGACCTTACGGGCTACCCAGGTCTGGGGCCTCATGCATGACTAGTAAAGCTTCTCCTGACCTCACCATTCCTGAAGTACTGCTTGTTCTTCCTCTGCCTGGGGAAAAGACCAGAATTTCTGCAACACCTCTTCCGGTGAATGTTAACACACCGCACCCACCACCAAAGCACCCATAATCCTCCACCCCAGCCCACAGGTTCCCCTTCCCACTTTCTCATCTCCCACCCTCTCTTTCTGGGAGCCTCATTTCTGCTGTCAGACTTCAAGGGTTTGTTTTGGTTTAGTTTTGTCTGTTTCTTTTTATACTATATATGCTCCCAATATTTTTTTAAATTAGTTTTAGTTACACAAAGCAAAATTGATAGAAAAGTACAAAGTTCCTGTCCACCCCATCCCCACCTTCACAGAGCCACCCCCACTGTTAACATCCCCCACCAGAGGGTACTTCTGTCAGGAGTGATGACCCCGCAAGGACTTTTCATCATCACCCAAAGTCCACAGTTTATACCAGCCCATCGCAGCCCCTCCTCACCCTCCTCAACTCTGGTAACCACCTTTCAGCTGTCAGAGATTAAGGGTTTGCCTGTATATCCTGTTGTTATTTGCCTTGTTGCTTTACATTCTGCATATGAGTGAAATCACATGCTACTTCTCCAACACCTTCAAGGCCTACCCATGTTGTCAAAAGAGGCCAGATTTCACTTTTTTTTCCCTAAGATTTATTTCTTTATACAAGAGCTGGGGTACAGGCCACAGGCACAGGAGGGTGAGAGGATCCACCACAGACAGAGTGGGGAACAGAACAGGCACAAGGACCGAAATACACTGCTGAGGGGAGCAGCAGGTGAGACACACAGGAAAAGTCTGCAGCACCATGTGGGACTCTCCCTGGCTGGCCAGGAATCGAACCAGTGCTGCAGAGGCTGCGGGCAGCTTCACAGTGCTGCGCTCAACCCACTGCACCACTGGGGAGGCTTTTTTAAAAAGCCATGTTGTAATGTGCATCGTGTATATTCCACATCTTTATCCATTTGTCAGCTGGTGGGTACTTAGATTGTCCCCATTCCTTGGCTGTTGTGAACAGTGCTTCAGTGAACAAGGGAGTGTGTATCTCTCTTCTCATTAGTGTTTTCATATTTTGGGAGATATACCCAGAAGTGGACTTGCTGGATGATACAGGAGTTCTATTTTAAATTTTCTGAGGAACTGCCAGCCTGTGGCTACACCAATTACATCCCCACCAACAGAGCAGAAGAGCATTTCTTCCTCCACATTCATGTCAACACTCACTGCAATGGGTGTGAGGTCAAATGTTAAAGTAGGTTTTTTTTTTTTTAAGATTTATTTATTTATACAAGCACTGGGTACAGTCAGAAGCGCGGGAGGGTGAGAGAATTCTCCAGAGCCAGAGCGGGGAGCAGAGCAGGCAGAAGGACCCAAGTACACTGCTGAGGGGAGCAGCGGGCGGCAGGAGAGGTCTGTGCGCCATGTGGGACCCTCCTCTGGTGGCCGGGGAGCAGCCGGGGATCGAACCGGGGCTGCAGAGGCTGTGGGCAGCTTCACAACCCAGCGTTCAACCGCTATGCCACCGCCACTGGGGAGGCCATTAAAGTAGTTTTAATTTGCATGATAAGCGATAAAAAACAGCTTTTCATGTGTTGATGATCTGTCTTCTTTGGTGAATGCCTGTTTAGGTCCTCTGCCCATTTTTCTTTAAAATACTTATTTACTTATTTTATAGAAGAACTGGGGGGTACAGGCCAGAGGTGTGGGGGGTGAGGGGATTCACCAGAGAGAGTGGGGAGCCGAACAGGCAGACTGACTGAAATACACTGCTGAGGGGAGCAGCGGGAGAGACAGGAGAGGTCTGCTGTGCCATGTGGGTATCTCCCTGGCCAAGAATCGAATTCGGACCCATAGTGGTGATAGCACTAAGATTTCACCCTCAGGCCACCAGGGAGGCCTGGTCTTTTATTATTTTTGATGTGATCATAAAAGGTATTGTTTCCTCATTTTTCTTTCTCCTAGTTCACTGGTTGCATAGATTTTGTATATATAATAGATTTTGTATATTGACTTTTGTAACCTGTAAGTTAACTGCATTTGTTATTTATATAAATAAAATATTTATATATATAAATAAAGTATTTATATATATAAATACATATATATTATAAAATATATATTTTTTTTGGTGGAGTCTTTAGGGGGCCTTTTCTGATTTGGATTCTTTTTATGGCTTTTCCCTGCCTAATTGCTTCAACTAGGACTTCCAGAACTGTGTTGAAAACAGTGGTGATAGTGGACATCCCTGTCTCATTCCTGATCTTAGGGGGAATGCTTCCAGGTTTTCACCACTGAGTATGATTTTGGCTGAGGGTTGGTCATATTTGGCTTTAATAATGTTTAGGTAAGTTCCATTACAATTTTAAAAGAGTTTTTTTTGTTTGTTTGTTGGTTTTTTTTTTAGCATAAATGGATGTTGGATCTTGTCAAATGCTTTTTCTGCATCTACTGAAACAGTCATGGGTTTTGTCTTCCTTTTTGTTTCATCTCTGGAATGAAGCCTACCTGATCATGGTGGATGATTTTCTTGATGTGTTGTATTCAGTTTTCTAGGATTTTTTAAAAAGATTTATTTATTTATGCCTATAAGAGCTGGGGTACAGGCCAGAGGTGTGGGGGGTGAGAGGATTCACCAGAGACAGAGTGGGGAACAGAACAGGCAGACTGACTTAAATACACTGCTGAGGGGAATGGCGGGCGAGACAGGAGAGGTCTGCCTCGCCATGTGGGTTGCTCCCTGGCCGGCCTGGGATTGAACTCATGCTGTAGAGGCTGCGGATTGCTTCACAGTGCTGTGCTTAACCCCTTGCGCCACCCCTTGACAATTTTTTCATCTATTTTCATTGGCGTTATTGGTTTATAATTTTCTTTTTTTGTATTGTACTGTCTTTGTTTTGAGTATCAGGGTATGTGGGCCTCATAGATATTTTTTGTTGTTGTTTGGAAGAGTTTTTAGTAGTATAGGTATTGTATCTTCTTTGAAGGTTTGCTAGAATTTATTGGGGAAGCCATCTGGTCCTGGGCTCGTTTTTCTGGGAACACTTCTTTTATTACTCTTTCAATTTCAGCACTTGTGACTGGACTGTTCAAGCTATTTTATCCTCCTTCAATCTTGGGAAGTTGTATGAGTCTAAAACTTTGTCCACTTCTTCTAGTTATTTTGATAGTTATTGCATTGAATTCAATTTGCTTGCATAGAGACTTTTATAATAGATTCTTATGAGCCTCCGTATTTCTGCCATGTTTGTTGTATTTACATCACTTTCTGATTTTATTGATTTGGGTTTTCTCTCTTTATAAGCATAGCTAATGGCTTGTCAATTTTTTCAAAGAACCAACTTTTGGTTTCATTGATCTTTTGGGCTGTCCTTTTGTTTTCTATTTCATTTATTTCTGCTCTAATTTTTATTCTTTCCTGCTACTGGTTTTGCACTGATGTCTTATTTGGTTCCCCTATATTCCTGTTATAAGTGAAACCATCCAATATTTTTCCTTTTCCTTCTGGCTTATTTCACAGAGCATAAATCCTTCTAGCTCCATCCACGTTGCTGCGAATGGCATGAGTTTTATCTTTTTTGATTGCTGAGTAATATTCCATGGTGTATATGTACCACATCTTCTTGATCCAGTCATCTATTTGGGGGCATTTGGGTTGTTTCCAGGTTTTACCTATTGTAAATAGTGCTGCAGTAAACATAGGTTTACAGGTGCTCTTTTGAATCACTGTTTTTGTGTCCTTTGTGTAGATCCCTAGTAGTGGAATTGCCGGATCATATGGTAGCTCCGTTTTTAGTAGACTGAGGAACCTCCAGACAGCTTTCCACAGTGGTTGGACCAGTTTGCACTCCCACCGGCAATATAGGAGAGTTCCTTTTTCACCGCATCCTTGCCAACATTTGTTGTTGCTTGTTTTTTTGATATGTGCCATTCTTAGTGGTGAGGTGGTATCTCAGTGTGGTTTTGATTTGCATTTCCCTGATTATAAGGGATGTTGAATATTTTTTCATATGCCTGTTGGCCATTTGCATTTCCTCTTTGGAGAAATGTCTTTTGGGTTCTTCTGCCCATTTCTTGACTGTTTATTTTGTTTTTGTGGAGCTGCGTGACTTCTTTGTATATCATTGTGATCAGTCCCTTATCAGTTGGATGGAGTACAAAGATTTTTTTCCCGATCAGTGGGGTGACTCTCTGTTTTGGTTAATGTCTCTTTTGCTCTGCAGAAGCAGTTTGATGTAATCCCAGGTGTTTATCTTTGCCTTCACTATCACTGCTTTGGGTGATGATATTTAAAGATATTTCTGAGATGTATGTCTTGTAGTGTTTTACCTATATTTTCTTCTATATATATTATGGTTTCAGGTCTTACGTCCAGTTCTTTTATCCATTTTGAGTTGATTTTTGTGCATGGTGAGAGGTAGTGGTCTAGTTTCATTTTTTTGCATGTGGAGGTCCCGTTTTCCAGCACCATTTATTGAACAAACTGTCCATGTTCCATTGCCTATTCTTTGCTCCTTTGTCAAAGATTAGTTGTGTTCATATAAGTGCGGCTTTATTTCTGGGCTCTCTATTTGGTTCCATTGGTCTGTGTGTCTGTTTTTGTTCCACTACCAAACTGTTGTAATTATTATGGCATTGTAGTATAGCTTGAAGTGTGGAAGCGTGATACCTCCTTTCTCCTTTGTTTTCATCAGTATTTGTTCTGTTTCTCCTGCTGCTGGTTTTGGATGCTTTTGTTCTTCTTTTTCTAGTTCCTTCAGCCGCAGACTTAGATTGTTAAATTAATATGTTTTTTTTTTTAATTTGGACCTTTATTACCATCAATGCCCCATGTAGTAGTTGCTTTAAGAGCATCATTAGGGTCAGATAGCTGGTCTCCATTTTCAGTAGCTCCTAGATGCTTTTTGATCTCTTCTTTGATTACTTCATTGACCCAGTTGTTCAGAGGCATTTTGTTTAGTCTCCACATGTTTTGGTTTGTTACTGGATTCCTTTTGTGCTTCATTTTTAACTTCAGAGGTCTCCCTGGTGGCAGAAGGGGTTAAGCACTGCACTATGAAGCAATCCACAGCCTCTGCAGCACAAGTTCGATCCCCTGCCAGCCAGGGCGCAACCCACGTGGTGCAGCAGACCTCTCCTGGCTTGCCCGCTGCTCTCTTCAGCAGTGTGCTTTGGTCAGTCTGCCTGTTCTGTTCCCTACTGTCTCTGGTGAGTCCTCTCACCCCCCACATCCCTGGCCTATACCCCAGCTCTTGTAGGCATAAATAAATCTTTTAAAAAATTTTAACTTTATAGTACTGTGGTCTGTGAAGATGCTTGTTATATTTTTTGTTTTTGTATATTTTCTGAGACATGTTTTATGTTCTAGTATATGATGTATTCTTGAGAATGTTCCAGAAAGTATACTGATTTATTTTGGGATGGAAAGCTCTATAAATGTTCAGTCAACCCATCTGTTCTAACACTTCATTTAAGGCTTTTATTTCTTTGTTAATTTTCTGTCTGGTGTGTCGAAATCTCCGACAGTGATTGTATTTTTGTTGATATGTTGTTTTAGATCTGTTAATAGTTGCTTTATATAACTAATTGCTCTTATATTTGGAGCATAAATATTAATAATAGTTATATCTTCTTGGTAAATTGTCCTTTGCTCATTATGTAGTGTCCACCTTTGTCCCTGATTATTTTGTAGTTGAAAGTCAAGATTATCTGTTCTCATTTTAAAAAAATTTGTGTGTATGTGTGTAAGAACTGGGGTACAGGCCAGAGGTGTTGAGGATGAGAGGATTCACAAGAGACAGACTAGGGAGCAGAACAGGTGGGTTTTACTGAAATACATTGCTAAGGGGAGCAGCAAACAAGACAGGACAGGTGTCAGCTGTGTCATATGTGGGTTGGCCAGGGATGGAACGCAGGCTGTAGCAGTAATAGTGCTGAGACTTAACCCCTAGGCCACTAGGGAGGCACTGCCTTCATTTTAAATATTTTCCTCCTGTGGATTTTGGGATTCATTTGTTCTAATTCTTTTAAGTGTAAAATTAGAATGTTTGAGATTTTTTTGTTTCCTGCATTGCTATAAACATCCCTCTTAGTACCACTTTTGCTGCATACTATATATTCTGGTAAATTGAATGGTAGATTATTGAATACTGTTGAAATCATTCAATTTTTTTTTTAAAGATTTATTTATGCATACAGGAGCTAAGGTACAGGCCAAAGGCGTTGGGGTGATGGTGAGAGGATTCACCAGAGACAGAATGAGGAACAGAACAGGCAGACTGACTGAAATACACTGCTGAGGGGAGCAGCGGGCGAGTCAGGAGAGGTCTGCTGCACCATGTGGGTTGCTCCCTGGCCGGCCAGGGGATCGAACTCGTGCTACAGAGGCTGCAGACAGCTTCATAGGTTGCATCTTAACCCCTTTTGCCACCAGGAAGGCCCTATTCATTCAATTTTGTTTGGTTTTAACATTGATGAGGAAATAATTCTGGCCAGCATTCCACAAAAGGGTATTATTAGATGACCTGGTTTCATTATACTTTATCTCACATAAGTTGCAGTTTCCAAGAACCAAAATTAATCGAGGACTTAATGTATTTTTCATTTTCATTTGTCTCATTTTTTATCTCTGTTTCTTCAGTGACCCAATAGTTGTTCAGTAGCATGTTGTTCAGTCTCCATGTATTCAGTCTACTTCCAACTTTCTTCATGTGATCAAGTTCTAGTTTCATAATATTGTGATTAGAAAGATGCTTGATGACTTTGATCTTCATAAATCTATTAAGACTTGTTTTGTGTACCACTGTATGGCCTATTCTTGAGAATATTCTATGTGCACTGAGAAGAATTTGCATTCTGCTTTTATTATAAGAACCTCTCCACCCTATTCCTACTCTCTTGTTGCTCTGGTAACCACACCTCTATTGCTGATCAACATCTACTGCTTTATTTCTATTTTGTTTTGTCCGTTAATCTTTGTTTCTTCACATTGCACACTTGAAGTCATTTGTCTTTTTCCTGATTTATCTCACTTTGCATAATCCCCTCAAAATGCTTCCAATTTGCTGCAAATGGCAAAATTTCATTATTTCAGTAGTTGAGTGGTATTCCATTGTGTATATATAACTAATTCTTTCATCTATCAGTGGACACTCAGGCTGTTTCCATATCTTAGCTGTTGCGTACCATGCTACAAACACATTGCTGTGCATATAACTGTGAGGTAATGATTTCATACTCTCTGGATAGACACCCAGAAGTCAGAATTTTGGATCATATGGTAGTTCTATTTTTGTTTTCTTGAGTAAGTTAGTGTTTTCCAAAATAGTATGCAACAATTTATGTCCCCACCAAAGGTACACAACACCCTCACCATCGACTGTTACTAGGTTTTTGTGAGTCTGTGGTCTCTCATATATATATATATATATACACCATTATTATATATGAACCATTATATACATAATGTACCATTATACATGTACCATCATTATATATATTATATATACATATATATGTACAAGTATACACACACACACACACACACACACTTGTTCAAGTATGAGATGATCTTATTGTGTTTGGATTTACATCTTCCCTAATAGCAAGTGATGGGCATTTTTTCATGTGCTAGTTGGCCATCTATGTGTCCTCTTTGGAGAAATATCTATTCATTCTTCTGACCATTTTTTAATTAGGTTTTTTTGTTGTTGCTGAGTTGCATGGGTTCGTTATGTACCTTGGATATTAATAATCCTTTTTGAATGTATGATATGCAAATACCTTTTCCCATTCAGTAGGCAGTATTTTCACACTAATACTTTCTGTTGCTCTACAGAGGCTTTTTAATTGATATAGTTCCAACTGTTCATTTTTGCTTTAATTTCTCTTGCTATTGGGGTTGAGTCTGCAAAGTTCTCTCTAATGCTGAAATGTAGAACATATCTATCATCTGTGTTTTCTTCTATGTATTTTATAGCTTTATGTCTTACATCCTTGTCTCTAATACATTTTGAATTTATCTTTGTGTATGGACTTGAAGAATGATCCAGTTTCACTCATCTGCATATCATCCAGTTTCCCCAACACTGTTTGTTGAAGAGATTCATTTCTCCATTGTATAATCATGACTCTTTTGCCACAGCTTGTCAATAGTGTATAATTCTAGTCTCATTTATATTTCATTAACCCATGTATCTATTTTTAATCTTTAGTACTATTTTTGATTAGTGTGGTGACTTTGTAGCATGGTTTGGTGTTTTGTGATTCCAGAGATTTTTTTTTTTGTATTTTCGTTCTATTTTCTTTAAAAATATTGTTGGGATTTTGATAGTGATTGTATTGAATCTGTATAATTCTCTTGGTAAGATGGGCGTATTCATTATATGACTTGTAGTTTGAGTTGTATAGATCTTTCACTTCCTTTGTTAAATATATTCCTAGGTATTCAATTCTTTTTGCTGTGATTGTAAGTCGGACTGTTCTTAATTTCTTTTTCTTCTCACTTATTGTTCCCACATAGGAACACCACAGAATTTACTATATTGATTTTATAGCCTGCTTTTTTACTGTTCTCATTTAAGATGTTTCTAATAGTTTTTTTTTTTTTTTTAGGGTATTCTAGATATATTATCATATATCTGATATAGTCAAATGATAGTTTCATTTCTTTTTTTTCCAGTCTGATTTCTTGGGCTAAGATCTCTAACACTAAGTTAAGGAAAAGCTTTGTTTTGCACTGTTGAGTGTATATTAGCTGTGGAGTTGTAGTACACGGCCTTTATCATTGTTGAAGTATGTTCCTTCTATCCCCATTTTTATTAAGAGATTTTATCATAACTGGGTGCTAAATCTTGTCAAATACTTTTCTCTGCATCTATTGATAGTTCTATGATTTTGTCCTTCCTTTTGTAGATGTAATCTATTACATCAATTGATCTGTGTATGTTGAACTACCCTGTATCCCTGGAATAAATTCCACTTTATAATGTGTATGATCCTTTTAATGTATTGCTGAATTTTGTTTTGCTAGTACTTTGTTAAGAATTATGCATCTATGTTGGTCGGAAATATTGATCTGTAATTTTCTATTTTTGTGATGTGTATTTTGCAATCACTTTATAATACTGAACTCATAAAATGTCTTTGGCAGTATTCCGTCTTCAATTTTTTGAAAGTGTTTGAGAAGAACAGGTGTAAGCTCATCTTTGATGGTTTTATAGAATTCACTAGTGAAGGGCCTCCCTGGTGGCGCAGCGGTTGAGCGCTGGGTTGCGAAGCTGCCCGCAGCCTCTGCAGCGCCAGTTCGATCCCCGGCTGCCCCCCCGGCCACCGGAGGAGGGTCCCACATGGCGCGCAGGCCTCTCCTGCCGCCCGCTGCTCCCCTCAGCAGTGTACTTCGGTCCTTCTGCCTGCTCTGCTCCCCTCTCTGGCTCTGGTGAATTCTCTCACCCTCCCGTGCTTCTGACTGTACCCAGTGCTTGTATAAATAAATAAATAAATCTTTTTAAAAAATAAAAATTCACTAGTGAAGCCATCTGGTCCAGGACTTTTGTTTTTTGGGAGATTTTTTATTAGTATTTCAGTTTCCATACTTGATTGGTCTACACAAGTCTTCTGTTTCCTCCTGCCTTAGTCTTGGTAGGCTGTATTATTCTAAAAATTTAATCATTTCTAGGATCATCAGATTTATTGATTTTGGTGTTCATAGTAGTCTCATCAGCCTTGTTGTTTCTATGCTACCTGTTGGGATCAATCTGCTTTCATTTCTGAGTCTATTTTTTAGAATTTACTACTTACTTACTTTTTGAGCCAAATTAAAGGTTTATAATTGTTGCTTTTCAAAGAACCAATTTTTGCTTTCATTGATCTTTGTATTGTCTTTTTGGATTATATGTCATACATTTCTGTTCTGATTTTTAAATTACTTTCTTTGCAGCTTTCGGGTTTATTCCTTTTCAAGTTGCTTTAGGTGTAAGGTTAAATTGTTTATTTGAGGCTTATCTTGTTTCTTGATGTAGTCTTGTATCGCTATTAACTTCCCTCTTAGTACTGCTTTTGTCATATCCCATAGGTTCTGATAACTCATGTCATCATTTTTGTTTCTCCAATTATTCTGCTTTTATTTCTTCATTGACCAAATTGTTATTGAAAAGCATGTTCAGTCTCTGCTTGAGATTTTTCCAGTTTTCTTTTTGTGGTTGATTTCTAGTTTTATAGCACTGTAATTAGAAAAAGTACTTGTATAATTTCAGTCTTCCTAAATTTATTGGCAATTGTCCCAACATATTGTCTCTCACCTTGGAATGTTCCTTGTGCACCTGAGAAAAACGTAAATTTTGCTGTTTTGGGGTGGAATGTTCTGTATCTATCTATTTAAGGTCCATATGGTCTAGTTTATCACTTAGGACTGTTTCCTTATTTATTCTCGGCCTGGTGGATTTGCCCATGGTTGTAAATAGGCTGTTAAAGTTCCCTATCATCATTCTTATTTTTTTTAAAGATTTATTTTTTCTGCTTATGCATAAAAGAACTGGGGTATAGGCCAGAGGTGCAGGGGGTGAAAAGATTTACCGGAGACAGAGTGGGGAGCAGAACAGGTGGATCTACTGAAATACACTGTTGAGAGGAGCAGTGGTTGAGACAGGAGAGGTCTGCTTTGCCATGTGGGTCAGCTCCCTGGGGATCCAGCTCAAGTCACAGCAGTGATAGCATGATAGTGCTGAGACTTAACCCCTACACCACAGGGAGGGCCCTTATTTTGCTACCATTAGTGTGACTTTTTAGTTCTATTAACAACTGCTTTATGTGTTTTTGTTGTTCGCTTATTTGGCACATATACAAATGTTATATAAGCTGGTTGTTTTAAGCCCTTAATTATTACATAAAGTCCATCCTTGTCTCTCATACCTTTTTACTGTAGGTCTACTTTATCTGATATAACTGTCTTCTATAGGATACAATTTGCTTGTAGGGTTGTTTTCCAACTTTTTAAGTCTGTGTTTGTCTTTTGAGTCTCCATAAAAAGTCTCAATAAAAAGCTGAATTTTGGGCCTCCCCTGGTGGCACAGCAGTTGAGCGCTGGGTTGCGAGGCTGCCCGCGGCCTCTGCAGTACCGGCTCGATCGCCCGCCACCAGCAAGGATCCCACAAAAAAAAAAAAAAAAAAAAAAGCTGATTTTTGACCTATTCAGCTCTTATATACATTTCATTTATTTTTTTAAAGATTTATTTATACATACAAGAACTGGGGTACAGGCCAGAGGTGCAGGGGGTGAGAGGATTCACCAGAGACAGAGTGGGGAGCAGAATAGGCTGAATGACTGAAATACACTGCTGAGGGCAGCAAAGGGCCGCTGAGCCATATGGGTCACCTCCCTGGCCGGGGATTGAACTGGTGCTGCAGTGGCTGCAGATAGTTTCATAGTGCTGCATCTTAACCCCTTGCGCCACCAGGGAGGCCCCTCCTATGTACATTTTAATTGGTGGATTCAGGCTATTAACATTTAAGGTAAATTTGGAAATGTAACTATTTTCATTTTATTGTTTTCTTTTTGTGTGTTTTCATCATTTGAACTTTTTTCTCTTACCTCTCTTTTATTATTTAACATTTCCATTTTGTGTAATGTTTGAATTCCCTTTCCAATTTATTTCCTCTGTGGGTTTTATTTTGGAGTTAAGAGGTTTATGTGTAATGTTTTATACTTAAAACCTACTGGGCAGATTGATCTCAAGCTCATTCTATTGGTTCACATTTTAAATACTCCCCTCCCCCACACTGCATATTTGTGGTGTTGCTTCAAGGTGGGATTTTCATTTTGTTAGAGTTCCCTCAGTATTTCTTCAAGGCCACTTTAGAGATGATGAATTCCTTTTCATTTTTGTTTGGCTGAAAATACATGTATTTCAGCACTTTAAATATATCATGCCATTCTTTTCTGGTTTTTAGGGTTTCCACCGAGAAATGTACAGATAATCTCATTGGGGCTTCCTCGCGTATGAGTCATTTTTCTCTACATGCTTTACTATTGTCTTCCTTATCTTGATAGTTTCTTACCACTTATGTGTCTTTGCATGTTGTTTGGGTTTATTTTGTTTGGACTTCTCTGAATCTCTTACATCTGAATGTCTTTTTTGTTTTTCTTACATTAAAGACGTTCTTGACCATTATTTCTTCAAATAAGTTTATTACCCCTTTCTCTTTCCTTCTGGGATCCCTATGATTTGGGTGGTGTTTTCTTGATGCTGTCCCATAAGATTCTTAGGCAATATCTGTACTTCCTAATTCCTTCCTTTTCCCACATTTGGGCGTTTTCCATTGCCCTGTCTTGCAGCCCACTAATTCTGTCTGTTGCTTTGTTTTTTACTATTGAGTCCCTCCACTTTATTTTTAAGTTTAGCCTAGTGTTCTTTAGCTGTATTATTTGTTTTTGAAACGTTTTCATATTTTCTTCATCTTTGTTGTAGTCTCATTTTGTTCATTAATTTTTCTCTTTATTTTAATAAACATTAGGGTTGTTAATTCTGAACTCTTTAGGTAAGTTACCTAGATCTGTTGCATTTAGATTTTTGTACAGGATTTTATTCCATCATTTGTAGTATGGCCCTTTTTTTTTAAAGATATATTTACTTATGCATACAATAACTGGGGTACAGGCCAGAGGTGTGGGGGGGGGTGAGAGCCTTCACCAGAGACAGAGTGGGGAATAGAACGGGCAGATGGACTGAAATACACTGCTGAGGGGAGCAGCAGGCGAGACAGGAGAGATCTGCTGCGCCATGTGGGTAGCTCCCTGGCCGGCCGGGGGTTGAACTGCAGAGGACCTTGTCCTCTGTTTCTTAATTTTGTTCTAAACTATTTGTGAATTTCTGTTGGTTGGACTGAACAGTTTTGTTAATTTGATTTGTTGGACTCATTAAGATTGCATGCTGCAGGATATAATCCTAGGTTGTTTGCTGAGGATACTAGGCTGTCTATTCTTTATTCTTTATAAACCAGTTCCTCTATATCTGTCTGGATGACTGGAGCTTTAGTGCCAGCACAGGGTAGAATCCAGTGCAGCAGAAAGCAGACTGCTGCAGGAGACCAAGAGTTCAAGCCTCCCTAGCAGCTGCTGATGCCTGAATTAAGGAAATCTGCAACCACTGTTAGGTAAAGCTTTTCCAGCTCCCTCAGACTAACACTGACCTATAATACTATTCTTCTGCTTCTGGGTAGACTATTCTGTATTTATCTAAAAGTCCATCTGGTCTAATTTCACATAAGGCCATTGTTTTCTGTTTAATTTATCCATTGATATAAGTAGGATGTTAAAATTCCCTATTATCATGTTAATGTCTCACTTTAATTTTTTCCATTTTGGTGCTCCTATGTTTCATGCCTCTATATTAGTAAGTGCTAAGTCTTCCTAATGGACCAACCCATTTATCTTATATAATACCATATTTTGGACAGATGACTACTTTATCTGCTATGCTTTCTTTTAATATCCATTATTTGAGCCTATGTTTATCCATAGAGCCTCACATGGATCTCCTAAAGCAACACATAGTGGTTACTGCTTTTTAATCCCTGCAACCTCTCTGTCTTTTGAACAGTTCAGTCCAATTACTATTAGCATCATTTTTGATATGAGGTATTTCCCTTGTGTCTGCCATTATTATTGGTTTGGTGGTTTTCTATGGTGTTTTCTCAGTTTGTACTTTTTTTTAATGCTTCATGTCTCTCTAGGTTGTTTTGTGGTTACATGAGATTTGTGTGAAACATCTCATAGATAAAAGGTCCTTTTTCTACTGAATGCCTCTTCATATGCATGTATGTCATCTCCTCATCTACCCCTTTAATGTTTTTTTGGTCATAAATTTTCTTTTGAAACTGAGTTCATTATCAAAGTGTCTGTATTTGTTTTTAATGCTTGTTTCCCTTTTATGATGTAATTACCTAATGCCCTATTTTGATGTAGAATTGGAACTTTCTATTATCTTGCTTGAGGTTTTATGTACTTTTTTCTTGGCAGGAAAACTCCTTTCAACATTTCTTGAAACAGGTCTAGTTGTGGTAAAAATCCATCTGTTTTTGTTTGTAGGAAAGCCTTTATTTTACTTTCATATCAGAGGGTTAACTGGGTAGACTGTTCTTGCAGCATTTGACTTTCAGTATTTTGATGGTATCATTCCATTCTTCTGGCCTATAAAATCCCTGCTGTGAAAACTGATGAATCCCTAAAGGGGAGCACCAGTGTAGGTTTCAGACTTTTTCCCCTGGCTGCCTTTGAAATTCTTTACCACTGACTTTTGACAGTCTTAATATAATGTGTCTTGGTAAAGGTCTTTTTGTGCTGCAATAATTTAATTAAGTGGCCTGTTAGCTCTATAAACTTACATACTGTTTTGTCTCCAGATTTGAGATCTTCTCAGTTACTTGTTAAACAAGTTCTCTGCTCCCTTCTCCCAAGAGACTCATACTTATGTTATTTTTTCCTATTAGAGTTGGATAGTTATAAACTCTTGTAGTTTGTTCTAGATTTGTATCCTCTATCTCAGTAATTCCCTCTCCCATTGGTCTACTCTATTTTCAGTGCTTTCAATTGCATTGCTCATCTCACTTAACGAGTTCTTCAGTTCCAGCATTTATTTTGGTTCTTTGGTAATCTGTTCTGTTCATTAATTTTATTCTAGAGCTCACCGAATTACATGAGTGTTTTTGTAGCTAGTTAAGTCTTCATGACAGCAATTTTGAATTCTCTTGTCAGGTAGAATCTTCTTGAATGACTTGAAAGCTTTGTTTCTAGAGAACTGTCATTTTCTTCTTGTGGTACTGTATTATTCTGATCCTTCATAATGTTTAACGACTTGTACCTCTGCCAATGCAGAAAGTAGCAAACACCCTTCTTACACAGGTCCTGGGTTGTAGGCACTGCCTTTGTGTTGAGGGGATAGGGAGGCAAATTTGGGTGAAGGACTGGCACCAGTGTGACTGGGGTGTCTGTATTGTTGGCAGTGCGTTTGCCACTGCTGGATTCTTTGACTCCTCAGTCACTGGCCCTGCCTCTACTGTTGATACTGGTTTTACTATGGTACAGTCCAGAGAGGGAACCAGGGTCCTGCTTCTGGCCTCCGTCACTGCTGCTGGGCTTGTTGAGGCTGCAGGCTCAGCCACTGTAGTGAGCACTATCTTTGCTGTTCCCGTTTTAGCCTCCTGTGTCTCACCCACCAAGCTTTTGATATGTGGCTCTCTCCCGCATCTTGGTCTGCTGAACAGAGGAGCCCTTGTTGCATTTTGGATGTCTTGCTAGTTGTAGAATGCAGGGAATAAACAAAGGAAGCATCTTACACTAACATGATGTTGTCATCCAAAGTTAGTCATTCTTCTCATTCCTTTTGTGATGATGCAGTCTTGGGGCCATCATTTGTTTTGTGGTTAGCAGCTGCAAATGTGCATTGAAAGCTTTTGAGAGACTACAGCAAGCCATGGAGATTATAATAGTAAGAAGGATAAATTCCAACATATCCAGTGTACTTTGGAACTAGAGTCCCCAAAACCCAAATGAATGAAAGACAGACCTTGTTGTAAGAGTCAGCCTTTTGAGCCAAGTGGTTTTCTCAGTGATCTTAGGTACCAAGTGTTATTTCAGGTGCAGCAAGGGGTGTTGGTCACAATACAGACGCCTGCCTTCTTTAGCTAAAAGATAATCAAGGGTTATAATGACTTAGGTCAGAGAATCAAAAAAGGAACTTACATAGCACTTGCTTTAATAGCAGATTCTGCAGTATTTTTAAGAGTTAAGAAGAGAGGGAAATGGTAGACACATAGAATTACGGCGTCTGACACAACAGAGAGGAGCTGAATTTCTTCCAGAGAAACTGAACAATTGGGAATCATGAAAAAGTCTACAATGGGCAGAATTATAGCATCCCCAACATCATTGAACATGCATTAGTCTGAGATGTCACCGCCCCCCCCCCCACACCCTTTAGTAGTAGCCTGGGAGATATGGGTCATGGGTTATCTTTTCAGGCCAATGTTAGAAAAAAGGAAAGACAAAAAGAAAACAAGTTTAAATATGAAACCCTGACCTCGTGTCTTGGTAGAAGCAGTCTACATTGATAGCAGCTACTTCTCCCCTCATCAGTTTGTTCTGTAGTGCTCCAGTGTCTGCACAGGAGCAGATATGTGTCCACGAAGTTTTTAGTTTTTTTTTTTTTTTTAAAGGAACCACATTTTTTTGTTTTAAAGATTTATTTCTTTATATAAACACTGGGTACAGTCAGAAGAGAGGGAGGGTGAGAGAATTCACCAGAACCAGAGCGGGGAGAACAGGCAGACCCACGAAGTACACTGCTGAGGGGAGCAATGGGCATGGCAGGAGAGGTCTGCGCGCCATGTGGGACCCTCTCTGGGGGCTGGGGATCGAACCGGCGTTGCAGAGGCTGCGGGAAGCTTTGCAGCCCAGCGCTCAACCGCTGCGCCACTGGGGAGGCCCAAAGTTTTTAGTTTTGCAGCAGAGTCAGTGGTTAGGACAATGGGGACTAAGGGCTACCTTTCATCGGTGACACTTCCAGAATAGCCACTCACCAGGCTCCAGACTGTGACTAACAGGATCTCTTGAATTGGGTTCTGGAAGACCCAGAACCCAACTTGAGCATAGAACATTAGCAATTTACAGTAGGTGTTCATAGCATGAGGCAAGAATCAACTAAGGTTATACCAGTACACACCGATCTGCTGGTTACTGTCATGTAGAGTGAATTTGTTTCCCAAAGAGGGTACTGTGAACAGTCAGTAAAGACCAAAGGCATCTTGGTTTTAGGCCAAGGGGAGTTCAGTGATTTTGACAAGTTTAGAAATCTTAAGTTTGAAGATCCCATTAGTTCGCTCAACCTTGTCTGATGATTGAGGCTGACAGGGACAGTGGGAGTTCCAAGAAACTGGCAAGGTTTCTATGAAGGCTTGTGTGACTTGCTCAGTGAGTTGGGTAACTTGATCACTGGATAGTGTGGCAGGTAAACCCTGAGTGGGAAACAGCTCTTAACAGTTTGCCCCTCTGAGGATCATCAGCCTAAAGCAGGGAGGCTGCAGCCCATTTGGAAAACATACATGAACAAGAAAATAGCAGTAAGCCATGCTAAGTGGCAAATGAATGAAGGACGTTCAGCTTGAGATCGCTATGGACAAAAATAATTTTTCCAGAATTATGGCAAGTCAGGCAGTGCTTGTAGACTGTGCAATTTTATGTAAGTCTCCCTGCCAATGTTTTTTTTGAGTAATTTTAAATATACTCTGGTGGGTAAAACATTGCAAAACCTGCAAAAAATGGTTTTGGAGCCCCCCAAAACCAAGCATCTGTCTTGGGTTTTGTATAGCTTTGACTGATCATGTGATTTACCACCATAAATGACACAATCTTAATTTCTCTGAAACAAGAGCAGACTATACTGCCTTATAAAAAGGACATGGGGATGGCAGAAGTCTGGTAATGGAGGGTGATCTTTTGCAGAGAAGTAGAAATAGACTTCATCCACATGTGCCAAAATCTTCATAGATTCCGCAGATGCTTTTGTGTAAAGTCAGCTATGGCATTTCCCCAACAGTAAGGCTCGTCCTACTGTGTGCCTCCATTTTGATGGCAACAATTTCAGAAGGTAACAATACAGGACTAAGATCATTTATTTTTTTCATCTCCATTTTTGATTGGGGCCCTAGAAGATGTAAGAAAACCCTTTGTTTTCATTAATATCCCCAAGTCATGGCTCTCGTGAGTATTCACAGTTTAGTATTCTGCTATCTGCCATGCCTGGGTGAGGGCAATGAGCTCTGCTTGTTGGGTAGACATGGTTTGTGGGAGGATTCAAGTGACCTACTCCATTCAAGTAGGTCATATGGTAGTAATAGCATAACCAGCTTGAAAAGCCTTTTTTTAGGCTCTACAGTTGGCCCTTTTCAGTAGCTAGGCATCCACATGACAGACAATTCTTTAAAACAGCACTCTGCGCATGTGCATTACTGCCAGGTTAGCGAAGTCCCGAGTCAGTGTGTGTTCCTTCTGTAGCCCCCAGAGTTACCAGCGACAGTTTGACTTGCCAGCTATGATTAGGGCCTTTTCATCAGGGAATCTGCCACTGAAGTCTCTATCTCCCTTGTTAGTGGATGGAATAGTTCTTGTTGCCCCCCCCCCCTTTTTTTTAACCTTGGGAAAGGAAGAGGCCTGGTTTCATACATCTCTCTGTCGCAGACCAGCACAGCAGTGAACGATGAGGCCGTCTCAGGGTTGAGAGACTGCGCAGGGTGGTCAGGGATTTGGTTAAAGAAATGACAAACAGACACACTTCAAGAGAGAGTGTAAATCTGAGTGTAATTTTTTTTGAGTTTGTGACCAGTATATATATGTTTTCCAAAAGCACAGGAACAATGAATATTAATGAAATCAGCTTGCTCATGGGCTCAGCCTATCACCTACAGGGCGGTGATCTACATTTGGACCCAGCCTCATTTTTAAGTAGATAGACCATTAGTTTTGTTTTTAAACTATATAATCACAATTTTACTAACTACTTTTTTACCTAAACTACATTTTAATTATTACAGGGTTTAGTAATGTTTCATTTGAGTCAGCCTTGTTTTAAGGATTTCATATTTTTTAATTAACAACCAATGACCTTTATAGAAGAAAGAAGGAAGTTTAGAAAGACAGTAAGGGATTAAAGTTTGTAGTTTTAGAAAGACCAGATAAGGTTTTTTAGCATTTTTGTAGTGGTTTCTGGTGGTCGTTATCTTTTGATAAGCTTCTGTCTTTTCAGGGAACTTTGCTGTACTTCCCCTGCTTCAGGGTGTTTTGCTGTTTTACCCCTGCGCACTGGTTCCTTGCCCAGCCAGACCTAGGGACCATGGCGACAGCCATTAGCCCTAAAGGTCACTGCAGGGGGAGATGCAGCAGGAATGTCTTCTGGGGGTTTTGCTGTTCTCCCCCTGCGCGCTGGTTCCTTGCCCAGCCGGACCTAGGGACGGTGGCGACAGCCATTAGCCCTAAAGGTCACTGCAGGGGGAGGTGCAGCATCTCTCGACTGGCCACAGGCCCCACATGCGCATGCCTTCAGCAGGCCAGGTCGCCACTGCCCAGGAGTCAGGAAAAGCTAAACACGGGCTTCTACCGCTGCTCTGTTCCTCCAGCACTGCTGGAACATCGTGCAACGAGTCCCATTGGGCTCATTTGTACTCACCTTCTTCGTCTGGGTAGTGGTCTCCCAAGGAGGGTTTCGCTATGCCCACAGACCAAGCTGGTTCCCTGTAGGGCACCGCCGAGACAGCAGATTCTAGCATCTCCTCCCACAGTTGCAGTCAATCCTGCGTGAAGAGGCTGCCTTTCCTGCCTCTCACCAACTCCATTTTCTTCTGAAACTGTCTTGGGCACTGCTGTACCCACCAGCGCATTTCTCTGACGTCATCCCCTTGAAGTCTTTCACTCTTAGAGGTAACTTCAGGGAATGATGTCAGATAGCCATGTAGTAAAAACCCTCAAATGGAAATTCCTTAGCCAAAGTCCTAGTGGGCATCCTGCTCCGTTCTGCCCCTGGCTCCCAGCAGCTAGGCCGGGTGACTGCATGTAAATGGGGGCGGGGTGTCTTCCCCCTTTTCTGGAGATGCAGCTGTCATGATCACTGCCACGCGGGGTCACTGCCAAGAGCACTGGCCCCCCACTTATTCCTATTTGGCCTCATCGCACATCGCCTGAAAGGTAGATTTACATGCCGTCTATTTTATTATGTGAGATAAAGGGAGTGTCGAGAGAGACAATTTCCATCCTTCAAATACAATCAGGTAAAAAGACAACCATTTCACATAAAACCTGTTAAGACACACCAGTTCTCCTACACTTTTACCATAATTCTACCGAACCCTAATGGTAGCTTCATTAGGACTTCAGCTGCTGGTTTGGGTTTTATAAAAGTACATAGGAAAAGGGGTCCTGTTAACGCCAGTGATTCATCACCCCGAAGGCACCAGATGAGTTGTGTGGCAGGAAGGGAAGTTGCGTATCTGCACTGAGGATGTAGACGAAGAACGTGGATTTCTCCACAGGCTGCCTCTCTGGGTGAGGGCTGGGAAGGGTGTTAAAGGAGACAAAGGAATTTTTGGTGATTGGGCGCTGCTGGTCCCTCCCTGTTTGTACCTGGCCCCAGAGCACAATGGGAAGTTGGGGTGTCCCTGCTGTGGCTGCCACACATCACATGCTCAGGAAGTGACAGCTCAACTCTTCCTCCAGGCAGAAACTGTACTCACGAGGCTGATAGGATCTGCAGGTCTCGAAGGAACTGAAAATTGCAGGCTCCGGAATTTTTGTGGCCCAGTGGGCTCTTCAAACTGACGATCTGGTTATCAAAACAGTGTTTTCCTTAGACAAGTTGCCTTCCTAAATTAAATGGGGGCAATTTGATCGAGACATTATCATCCAGGAGAACACCAGAACCGTCCTTGAGTTGATTGAATTGAAATTAGTCAATTCAGCACCCAAACCACCCAGGAGTGATGTTAGTAACCATGTCACCTGTTTCACAGGGTTCTGAGATCTTAAGAGGCTCCAGAATTCTCTCTAAACCAGCTGTTTCCTGGTTTTCTGAGGTAAAGCAGAGGCCCTACCCCACGCCCTCTTCCACCACTTTCCCCTCTCCCCTTCCCCGCACCCCCTCTTCCTTCACCCCTGTGCCCCGCCACTGCCCACCCACACCTGTGCCCCATCCCACCCCTGCCTCTCGTCCCCTACCCATTTCCACCCCTTCCCTTTTCACCACCCTGCCTGCACCTGTCTCCCCCCTGGGCCTCTTACCCTGCACCTTTCCTGGCCTTTCTCCAGTCCCTTCCCCTCCGCCTGCTCCCTCCCCACTTCTCCCTTCCCCTACCTTCTCCCTCCCCTCCTTTCCCTGCCCCCTTGTCCATTCCCTGGACTGTTCCAGCCTCCCCTCAAGCTGCATCCAGTTCCAGCTCCCCCCACCCTCCCCCCCACCCTCTTCCCCTGCTGCTTTTTCCTCACCAGCCCCTCCAGTTACCTTCCCCACTCCTCCCTCCCCTCCCCCTTCCCCTCCCCTCCAACCCCTTTTCCGAGCCAACCCCTTTCCTTACCTTCATCTGGGGAGAGATGACAGCAAGCTGTGGACAGCCACCAGAATTTGAAACAGGACACTCCCCTTCCTCCACCCCCCCATCACCCCCACACATCTTTTCACACATCCTTTCCCTCCCGCCCCACCCCCCACCAATTTCCATGTGCCAGCTACCCTTCCTCCCCATCCCTTTCCCTCCTCTCCACCCCGCCTGCTCCCTTCCCCCACACCTCCATTTCCCCCCCCTCCCGAACCACCAATGCGCCCCCTCCTCTGCCCCCTTCCCCCCTCTACCCCCCTCCCACCCTGCCCACCACACAGCCCTTTCCTTCAACTCAAAGTTGGGGCTTGAGACCTAGTAGGGGCCACGGGAAGCCAACAGATCGTCAGAGGAAACTCCTCTTGACCCAAGCCTTTCCCCTTCCTCTTTCCTAGCTCCTGTCCCCTGCCCCAACCCTCCTTTCCCCTCCAAATTCCGTCCTTTAACCCACCCCTCTCCAGCTCTCCGCGCCCCTCCCCCTCCACAAAACCCTCCTTAACCCAACCAGAAGAAACCCCCTTCCCCGCCCACGGCTGCCTTTCCTCACCCCCTCAACCGGCCCTTCTTCCCCCACCCCTTTCTGCTCCCCTTTCCACCCCTCCTTTCCTCTCCCCACTGCCCTCCCACCTGTCTAGCCCTCCTCACCCCCACCCCTGTTTCCCCCCCAGCAGGTTCCTGCTGGCTTATCCAGTAGACACTGAAACTGGAGGGAGCTCAAAACCCAGAGCCCCTTCCAAACCTCTCCCCCCACCCCCTTCCCCTCTCCTCACCCCTCTCCAGCCAAAGGTGGGGGGGTTTAGACCAAATAGGGGACTATGGGAAGCCAATAAAGCGTGAAACTAAAAGGAAACGCCCCTTCCTCCAACTACTTCCCCACCCTGCCCTCCTCTCTCCCCACCTTTCCGCTCCCCTGGAGATGCCTCTTCCCACTGCTCCCTTCCTGGCCCCCTCCCCCTCCAGCTCCCGCCCTGCCCCTCTTCCCCTCCCTGCCCCTCTACTTAGACCCAGTGTCAGGGGCTTTAGACCAAAAGGGACTGAAGAGACTGGACAGCCAACGCGACTTGGCACAGAGAGGAAGTGCCCCCCCCAAACCAATGGGGCCTCTCCCTCCCCTTCCTCCAACCCTAGGCTCTTCCAGCCCGGTTCCCCCACCCCACCCTTTACTTAAACCAAAGGTTGGCATCAAACAGGGGACTGTGGGACGCCCACAGAGCTGGACACGAGAGGAAGCACCCCTTCCAGCTCGCCGTTCTCCTCCCCCTCCTCGCACCCTCCCCTGCTCCAACCCTGTCCTCTTCAACCCCCACTTTTCTCTCCTCTCCCCCAGCCCCTTCCCCCTTCCAATTCCCACCCCTCTCCGACTCTCTCCCCCTTCCCCCCTTCCGACTCTCTCCCCCTTCCAATCGCCCTCCTCCAGCCAAGCCCTCTCCTTAAACCAAGGTTGGATTCAGCCCAAACAGAGGCCAGGGACAGGGACGCCAGCAGAACTTGGCCTTGAGAGGAAACGCCCCGTCCCCCTGACCTCTACCCACCCCCTGCCCTGCCCACCTTCCTCCTCCTCCCCTTTTCGCCTAACTTTTCCCCACCTGATCCCCTTCCTTTACTCCTCCCCCCCCCCACACCCCAGTCCCGAAACCGAAGTTTGCAGTTTTAGACCAAAGACGGGATCTTGGGACGTCAACAGAGCTTCAAATTGAGCGGAAGCTCACCTTGCCCCCCTCTTCCCCGCCCTGTCCCGGAGCCCCAGGCTGCCGCGGCCGCGCACACTGGGGACAGTGGAAGCCACAGCCTCGAGCCACGGCAAAATCCCGCCCCCAACCCTCTGGCCATCTCCTCCCCTCCTCTGCCCCACCTCTCCCCTCCCTCCTCTCCCCTGCCCTTTCCTCCCTGCTTCCTCCGCCCCCTTCCCGCCACTTTCCCTTTCCCGCCCCTTCCTCCTGCTCCCCCTTCCCCCTGCACGGTCCCACTTCCCCCGCTTAAACCAAAGGTTGGGGTTTGAGAGCAGACAAGGGACTGTGAGAAGCCAATGAGCTTCCGAACTGAGAGGAGATTCCTTGCGCCAACCCCTCCCTTTCCTTCCCGCTGGCAGCTTTTCCCCCACCGCCCCCCTTCCTCTTACCCCACCCCTCCCTGCCCCCTTCCGCCACTTCGGCTCCCCCACTTTCTCCTCCCCTAGCCCTACCCCGCAGCGGGGGCCTGTGGGAAGCCAACACAGCTTGAAACTGGGGAACTCACGCCACAGTCCTTTCCTCCCCCCTCCCCCAGCCTCTGCCTCCTGCCACACTCCCCCACACCCCTTCCCCACCCCTTTCCACCCTTCAGCCAACTTCCCAGTCCTCAAAGCAACTGTTGGGGTTTTAGGCCAAATAGGGGACTGCGGGACTCCTATAGAAGCCTGAGACAGAGAGGACCCTCCCCTCCCTTCCCCCTCGGTCCCCTCTCACCTTCACACCATTTCCCCCTAACACTATTGCGCCTTCCTTTGCCCCTCCTCTCCCCCATTTCTACCTCTCTTCCCCTTCCCTTCCCCCTTTTCCCCTCACTCCTCTCCCCTTCTCTCCCCTTCCCACCCCACCTTTCTCCTTAACCCAAAGGGTGGGGTTTTAGACCAAACAGGGGACTGTGGGAAGCCAGCAGAACTTGGCAGAGGTAAATCCCCACTCCCTGACCCTTGCCACACCCCCTACGGTTCCCCAAGCCCTTCCCCCCCTTTTCCCCTCCTCTGCCGCCACCCCACCTCTTCCCTTTCCCACTCCTTTCTCCTTCCCTCCCCTCTCCCCACACCCCAGCCCAGTCTCCTTACCTTCACCTTGGAGCAAACCGGAAGACTGGGGCTTTAGACCATACAGGCCATGTTTCAGGCAGGATCCCCCATTTATGCAGTAGACTGGTACTCCTAAGCATCTGTACAGAATGGAAGGTGTTTTTTAGTGAGATCAGGTATTTAGCAAAAGAAAAGATTGATCGGGGGCAAGACAACCCTCCCCTAGGGGCACAGGGGTGTTGTCTTGTAGACCACCTGCTATTGTTACATTCCTGGTTAAGGCTTTTACTGCAATTTAGACTAAATCTTGGTTTGAGGACTAGGGCTTGGCACAAGGGACTATTTTGGACCTTTTTTTGAACATTTTCATTTATGAAACACCTATACAACAGACACGAAATAAACAACGCCCATATACCCATATGCTTTATGTGAAGAGCAAAAATTACACTGCATGCGGTCTGCTTAGCCCAGTGCCACACGGACAGGAAGATATATCCAAGACTCTGCTGTAGACAGGAAGCTGATCGCCAGTTTATGGATGAGGAAATTGAGGCACAGATACTTACAGGATTAGTCCAAGACAATGTACTGTTAAATCTATCATGATGGATGTTAAAACCAGGATTAAACATCTTCCAACATTTTCTAGCTAGTGCCCCTTCTGAACTTGCCTGAAAGTAATACCCTTGGTCAGAATTGTTCTGTTGTTCTATTAGGGGAAAAATCAGCTTAAATTAGAAAAACCTCTTCCAGAGCCATCGGGAGGCTAGGGGAGAGTTTACAGCCTGCAGCCCAGAGTCAGCTCACCATGGAGAAAGGCCCTGGGCAGCACCTAAGGAAACCTAGCTGCATTAGAGGGTGAAGTGACTAGTCAGCTATCTCCAGAGCTGTTTTTAAAAGTTGCAGATCTATAAGCTCTTTAAGAATATGTTCTCATTTTTTTATTTTAATTTTTTAAAAAGATTTATTTATACAAGCACTGGGTACAGTCAGAGTGCGGGAGGGTGAGAGAATTCACCAGAGCCAGAGCGGGGAGCAGAGCAGGCAGAAGGACCGAGGTACACTGCTGAGGGGAGCAGCGGGCGGCAGGAGAGGTCTGCGCGCCATGTGGGACCCCCCTCCGGTGGCCGGAGAGCAGCCGGGGATCGAACCCAGCGCTCAACCGCTGCGCCACAGGCGAGACCCTGTATTTTGTCATTTTAAAATATATGCCTACATATTGTGGAGACTAGTCTCACCCCCCCCACACACACACCACCTCCCCATCCCCCGCAAAAACAAAACAATTTACTTTCATTATGATCAATTAAAACTTCTGGATTCTAGAGGGGCTCTGCCTAAGGATCCAAGCCCCACCTGGCGGGGCGGGGGTGTGTGTGCGTGCGCGCCCTCTTTCTAGGCTTATCCATTGGAGTCGTCTGCATCTCAGTCAGTGTTTGTCAGTGCTGGGTGACTGGAAACAAAGGAGAGGAGACTTTTGTGATGCAGGGTGGGCTGGGGAGACAGCACTGAAAGGAGAAATTTCCCCTTGATTATTTGCGGGAACTAGTCTTGGGTTGGGGGGTGGGGAGGGCAGGGTAGAAATGGCTTGTCTTCCTTCCCAATTCTGTCCCGCAATCACAACACTTTACAGGCAACGCTGGGCAAGGGTCTTACCCTAAAGGGAGTGAGATCAGAGGTCAGTTCATGCTTGTGGGATCCTGAATGAGCCCTTGGAGATACCGGCTTACACGTCAACCAGAACAAGGAGAAACCAGATCTTGTTCTGCTCAGCAGCAGCAGCTGAGCACAAGTCTGATTAGTTCTTGCAGTTAAGGGCCAAGGATCCCAAGCAAAGGCCACAGAAGCTCAAAGACATGTAAAAGAAGCAGATTATCGCTAAGCAGGCCTGCTGTGAGAGGCTCCCTCAACCAAGAGACAGGGCCTAGAAAAAAGGGGAGGGGATTCTAGGCAAAAGGAAAAACCCATGTAGAGGTCTTGAGGTAAAAAGAATTGCAGAGAGGTGCCTGATGCAAGATGCCTGTGTGGCTGGACAGTGGTAAAAGGGAGACTCCTATGAGACTGAAGGAAAAGCTGAGATTGCTGACGCTCTCTCCATATATAACGCTAGGGAGTTGGATTCTTTTCATGCCAGCACAAAGCCTCTGAATAGTTTTAAGTAAGGGCTGTGGTAGAACCAAATTTTATTTTTTTAAAGGATTGTACTGTTTTTAAAAAGTTTTTAAAAAGGGGAGAAATAAAGGAATTCAGTGACTGGGTACCAAGTGGAGGGTTAGAGAGGCAGAAGTAGAAGCAAGTCACAGAAAGAAGAGACTGTTGCTGCAGTCCAGTAAGAGACAGTGGGGCCCAGGAAAAGGTTAGTAGCAGTGAACATGGACAGGAGGGGACAAAGACACGACATACAGGCACACCTGGGAGGTATTTTGGGCTCAGTGCCAGACCACTGTGGCAAAGCAAGTCCCGTGAGTTGTCTGGCTTCCCTAATCTAGTAAGTGTGCTCGACATTGTCTAAAATGCACATACCTTAAAAAGTGCTATCACCTGAACTTTCTGTGAGTCATAATCTTTGCTGATGAGGGTCCTGCTTTGAGTGTGGATGGCTGCTGACTGATCAGGGTGGTGGTGGCAGTTTCTTAAAATAAACAATGTAATTTGCCACACTGATTGACTTCCTTTCACAAAAGGTTCCTCTGTAGCAGGTGATGCTGTGTAATAGCATTTTACCCACAGCAGAACTTCTTTCAAGATGGGAATCAATCCTCTCAAACCCTGCTGCTGCTGCTCTATCTACTAGTTAAGTTTGTCAGATCTAAATCCTGTGTTGGCATTTCAACAGTGTTCATAGCATCTTCACCAAGACTATGTCTCATCTCAAGAAATCACTTCCTTTGTTCATCTTTCCACAAGGAGCAATTCCTCATCTGTTAAAGTTGACATTGTAGCTATACAGTCACATGTTGAGGGGGAGTAACAGGGTGTGGGAAAGGGAATATAGGGGAGGGAAAGGGAGGCTGGGGATGGGTAGATAGGGAGGACGCTGAAAGGGGTGGGGGAGAGAAAGGGTTTGGATGGAGAAGGGAAGGGTTGTGGTCACAGGCTAGAAAAGAGAAGGTTCCTGGGCCTCCCCTGGTGGCGCAGCGGTTGAGCACTGGGCTACAAAGCTGCCCGCTGCAGAGGCTGCGCGGGTTCGATCCCCGGCCACCTGCGAGGGTCCCAAATGGCGTGACAGACCTCTCCTGCTGCACCCGCTGCTCCCCTCAGCAGTGTATTTCAGTCAGTCTGCCTGTTCTGTTCCCTGCTCTGGCTCTGGTGAATCCTCTCACCCTCCCGCTCTTCTGACTGCACCCAGTGCTTGTATAAATAAATAAAAAAAAAATCTTTTAAAAAAAAAAAAAAAGAGAGAAGGTTCCAGGACTCTTTGACAGAATTCCAAAATGGTGGCACCAACCGCAAAGGTCAGAGCTTCAAGGTTACACCTCAAAATATAATGGTTCTCACACTTGGGATGTCTAAGGAGGTATTATAAGAAGTGTGATGTGCACCTTCACCTGAATGTTTTATAGGTTGAGTATTATGTTTATGACCAGGGACTGTTGTCCAACCAGGAAAACAGCTGGTTTAGACAGATTATTCTAGGGCCTGTTAAGATCTAAGAACCCTGGGAAACAGAGTTGAGACCGCCATTTTTAACATCACCCCTGGGGTGTTAGGATGCTAAGTTGACTAATATACATTAAATCAGTTCAAGGAAAGTTCTGGTCCCCATCTGGTTGTCTTGGACCAAACCGCCCCCATTTAATTTAATGGAAGGCAAACCTGTCTAACCTAAACAGTTCATTTTGATAACCGGATTCATCCAGTTTGAAGAACCCACTGGGCCACAAAAAATCCAGAGCACAGGTCTCCTTGGTGGCTTAGGGGTTAAGTCTCAGCACTACCAGTGCGATGGCCTGTGTTCCATGCCTGGCCAGGGAACTAACCCACAGCAGACCTCTCCTGTTGTTCCCACTGCTCCCCTCAGCAGTGTATTCCAGTAAATCAGCCTGTTTTGCTCCCTACTGTGTCTCTGGTGAATCCTCTCATGCCCCCTGCCCGACCTATTCCCCAGTTCTTTACACACACACACACAAATCCGGCGTATGCTTTTTTTAGTTCCTTCCTTTGTGACCTGCAATCCATATCAGTGTCAGGAAGAGATGAGACATCACTTACTGAACATGTGATGTGTGGGACCCAAAGACCCCCCCAACCCCCCAGCATGTGCAGGTGACAGGCAAGGAAGCTGCTACCCCATGGAAGGAAAGACATCACCGCTAGGCATAATAATAAATGGAGGTCTGGGAGTGTAAACTGACTTCTGGGCTCAGGGTTTAGTGAAAGGTGATCTCGAAGGGCTTCTAAACTCCAGCTCTCACGGCCCCACCATTTGGGCTCCTAAACCAAGAGCATTTACTTATTTACTTGCAACATCATTAGCAATTCCTTTTTTTTTTTTGGTGGGACCCTGGCCGGCAGCCGGGGAACAAACTGGCGCTACAGAGGCTGCGGGCAGCCTCACAGCCCAGCGTTCAACCGCTCCGCCACCAGGGGAGGCCCAGCAATTCCATTTTTAATGTACATATATCTGCCCTCCCTCCTCACCACCCCCAACCCCAAACGATTAGATTGACAGTGTGTGTCCCTACCAGGCCATGCAGGCACTGAGGCTGGCTCAGAAATGAAGGTTAAGGCCCAAATTGCAACAGGATTCCATCCTCTTATGCTGCACTTCTTCCTGTCTCCTCTCTCCCCATCCCCCCTCCTCTCGAGGTCATCAACATTAGGACAGACTAGGTGTCAAGCTACATCTGCAGGGCCTCCCTGGTGGCACAAGGAGTTAGGCACGCACTATGAAGCAATCTACAGCCTCTGCTGCACCAGTTCGATCCCCGGCTGGCCAGGGAGCTGCCCACATGCGCAGCAGACCTCTCCTGTCTCACCCGCTGCTCCCCTCAGCAGTGTGTTTCAGTAGCTCTACCTGTTCTGCTCCCCACTCTTGTCTCTGGAGAATCCCCTCCCCCCCCCATATCTCTGGCCTGTACCCCAGCTCTTGTATGCATAAATAAATAAATCTTAACCAAAAAAAAAAAGATCTATCTGCAGGCAATGGGTTCTGTGATTCATATACTCTCAGCAGAATACAGTATTCTGCTTTCATCTAGTACATTTCCTGCCCCATTCCCAGGCCAGAAAATCACAAGCAGATTCTTTAGGAAAGTATTCACAAAGAACCAAAACACGTTGCCAGATAATTAGGTTCCTGACCCTCCAGGCAGAAAATCTGCGCTCCTGCTTATTTCCAAAACCGGGCTTGCCCTCAGGCTGGAAGAAATCACCTATGGTTTCCTGGACCAGGTCTGTGCCTGCAGCTTCTGTGTCCTGCCTGCCCGTGAGACGTGGGAGGCAGGTACTAACCGTTACTGATTTGTGACATTTTGTCTTTCAGAACCAGAGGCAGGAGAGGTGTCCCCTCCAGTCGGTGCTGGTGTCAACAGCAACAGCTGGACCTTTAAATACGGACCGGGCAACCCCAAACAATCTGGTCCCGGTGAGTTGCCAGACAAATTCATTATCCCAGGATCTCCTGCAATCATCTCCATCCGGCAGGAGCCTACTAACAGCCAAATTGACAAAAGTGACTTCATAACCTTCGGCAAAAAGGAAGAGACCAAGAAAAAGAAGAAAAAGAAGAAGGGTAACAAGAGCCAGGAGAAAAAAGAGAAAGGGAACAGCACGACTGACAACAGTGACCAGTGAGGTCAATTCATGGAAACAAGCCACTTAGCCAGTTTTTGTAATAATGGCAAATCTCTCCCATGTAGCAACTCCCTGCTCCTTCCCCCCCGCCCCCAGCCCTCTCTCAGCCCTCAGAAATCTGCACCAAGTTCCCTGTGTCTGTCTAGATTGCATTTAACAGGTTTTGTCTTAAAAGCTTTACTAAGTCTGGTGTTAACTCTTTCTCTCCACTCTGGCTTGTTTTCAGAACCTAAAAAGCAGACCCAAGTTTCCTTTCTCCTCCGCCGCAAAGGAGAGGCCTCCCAGCCCCGCCAGTGAGAGGTTGGACTCTCTGCCCTGTGCTCCGGGGATCCTGTCTTGATGACACTTGCAGGGCAGGCTGAAAGGCTCTGAGATTGAGCAGCTTGGGTGGCTGTGGCCACCGGGTATGTGTGGCCGCCGGGGTATGTGAGTGCCCCGCAGTGGCCGGGACGGGCCAGGTTAGGCTAGCTGGCGCCAAGTGGGAGTTGCTGATCTGGAGGGGCAATGTGAAACTGAAAGGGACCAGACTTTCTAAATCTTACAACTCAAGAGGCAGTGGCCACCTTCTAGCAGACAGAACAACCCCACTGACAAGGCTTTAGGAGTCCATAAACCTAAAACTTGCATTATACCTACAAGCCAAGTGTTCAGTGTTTAACGGGGGGGGGGGCCACCTGGGGTAACAGAAGCAGATCTGATGTATTTCCTTTAGATGTCCTTGTGCTCACTTTACTAAATATTCTTTTGCACACAATGTTTATGAAAAGGCCAGATCCTTTTCCAACAGATACATATATGCAAAAACGAAAGGAAAGAAAACCCCAGCACCTCACTTTTCTTATTTGATAGATTTATTTAAAAAGAGAAAATCTATAATTATAAATCTTTAGGAGAAATATGATGAATACAAGTCCCCTACATGCTCCTCAAAAGAGACTCCGTCTACAGCCATTTAAATGATCGTTGCTGCTACAGAAGTGCTTTAAGAGAATTGCCTGAACATCTGTATTATACCGGCCACCTGCCAATCACAGCTTTACTCTTTCAGGTCACTCTGGGGCTGCCTCTTGCATGTATTAATTAATAAAGGATCTTTCTCTTTCTCTTTTCTAAGAAACAATTTGTGCACTTTGAATACACAACCTCCTCTAGCCAACTTATCAAGACCCAGAAATTGAAGAAAAATAACGTTTTCGCATACATACAGTGAGCAGACTTTTCAATCCTCTCAATCTGTGACGTGTCTTGGTGTGCTAGCCGACACCGCCTCTTTGGTTTAGTTTTCCTTTTCTATGACACTCTGACTTGCTGATCTTACTAACACCTACGACGTTTCCTGAACTCACCCCCATATGTATGCTGTATGCTATTATAAGACTCCTGCGATGTACTCACTCTGTGCTTGTGTATGTGGATGTTAATGCAACTATTACCTAGAGTGAACTTTAAGCTTTATTGTCGAATGTAATTCCATTATATTTCCTCTGTACACCTGTGGAAAAGTGGAGTAGTGTTTTTTTAGCCATTGTTAATCAGCTTTTGTGTATGAAAGACACAGTAAAATTTCTTTCTTAAATCAAGAAACTGGTGATTCAAGGAATTTTATTTATGGTCAGCCAAGAGCCATCTCTAGCCAAGACTCCTGCTGGCAAGAGAATGGATAAAGCTGTTTTTTTCTAGTAACAATTCTGGAATGAATACTGAAGATATTCTCTGAGGGTGTGCAAGCACAAAATTGACCAACCTGACCTCTTTGAAGTTACAGAATGCTTTGAAATTCTGATGTCATCTGGAGTATCAGCTCACAGAGAATAAGAAATTTTAATTTCATTAAAGTGTACAATTTAGAAGTTTGATTATATATTATCTTTTAAAAGTTAATAAAAGAGGTAGGAGTCTGTTACTAAAACAAAAGCATTAAACCTCAACAAAAACTGTTTTGTCTACTTTGAGCTTCATTCTCCCATATTTGGAAGGGTGTGTAACTTCAGCTCTGCAGGATTGCATGGGGTAAAACTTGTTGCCAACACATGTAAACCATTGCTACATTGTAGGTTGTGATCATTTTGCCCCACTGAAACCCATGTACCTGACCTTACGTGCCTTTTGAATAGTAGGAGAATCGGGCTAATTTATTAATGATGATAATTATAATGTATCTGTACAGCACTTTTTACATTTGCAAAGTGCTTTCCAATCCATGTTAGTTACTAGTTACTACAGCTGTAAGGATAAAACACGTCATGTGGATTCATTTTTAATTGGTGCTATTGGTATTTCCTCTGTTATTGCTAATAAATGGAAAATGGTGGTATGAAAGAAATGGTGGTCATTTCTAAGTTAAAGGGTAGGAGAAAATAGAACATTATCATTAGCTGTTAATATTGAAGACAGGTGTGGTATGAAACTCACTGTATCACTCTCCAGCCGTCTTCCTGGCTTTTGCGTTCATTACCAAGGTGAAACACCCAATAATATCCAGACAAAAACGCCACAATATTACTGGAATGGGCAGGCAGGAGGCTTCTGGGTCACTTCCCAGTACACTAGTTTGATCTAAAGAACTGCAACAAATGAAAAGGCCTTATCCTTTTCTCCAACAACACATACGCAGAAGCGGCAAGAAAACCCTAACACCTCATTTTATGCTGCTTGTTGACTTAGCTTTTTTCACTGGAACTCTCCAGTCATCTTGTTCATAATTTGTTTGGCCTTTGCGCCTGTCTGCAACTGGGAAGTCAAGAATTGCCCGACCTCCCCACCCCCGCCCTTGCCCAAGAAATGAACTCTTAGCACAGGGTGTATGTCAGGTGCTGTACTAGGTTGGTTCAGGTCACAGCACATGTTCTGTGACAAGTAGACCACACCTGCCTCTGTAAGGAGGCGCAGGCTTTAGGTTCATTGATTCTCAACTTTGAACAATTTTGCCCTCAGGATATCTGGCAACGTCCACAGACGCTTTGTTTTTTTTTCCTTCTTCTCTGCGCAAGGGATGCTACTAGTGGGCAGAGGGCAGAGGCCAGGGATGTTACTACACACCCTATAATGCACAGGACAGGCCCCACAACAAAGATTTTCTTAGCCAAAAATGTCAGTGTTACTAAAATTGAGCAGGCCACTACTCGGTTTTTCCACTTCAATTTCGTTGTCTATAGAATGAGAGTACCTGCAGTACAGAGCTTGTAGATTTGTGTGGTAGATTGAGCACAATGTCTGGCACACCCTACTGTTCAATCAAGTTACTTTTAATCTTTTTCTTTCGTCTCCTCACCCCCTTTTTTAAAGTTTAACTATTAGACTCAGGATTAAAATGTGAGTGAGGGATGGTAAATCAATCAACATAAACTGCAATAAAAGTCAATTTCCTCACGACCTTTTTCTACCGGGAACAAGAGTTAGGTCTGAACAAGTGGGCAGGGAAGCAGTGTTCACAGCTGTTCCTCATGAACGATCAGCACTCAAAGCCAGGAGCAAAGGGCTTGAAGACACTCTGCATGTTTGAATAAATGAATTCCATGGGACTCTAGTTACAACCACTTGAGACAGAATAGTCACCTCCAACAACAACTTTTGATTATAGGCAAATGATATCAAAAGGTCCACAAACTGGCCTAATGTCCTACAGCTAATCAGGAACAAAACCAATCTGTATCTCCCTAAATGGCCAGGCTGTTGATAAGGGTCCCACACACAACACAGAATTCACTCTTTAGAAGAACGGCAATTCATCTAATTCTGAAGGATGAAGTTTCCCAGTGAGTGTCCAGAGTTGGCTGCTGGCTTTTAGGCTCCAAGGTTAAAAAAAAAAAAAGTCTTCTACTAGTGCATTTTATGTTTTCTCATTCAAAACACAATCCTAAAGCATAAATATAATTGATGAAACAGTAATGCAATTCTAATATTAAACCTAAATTTCAAAACCACCAAAACAGCAAGAGTACGCTGAAACAAAATCTACAGATACATCCCCAGAGGACTGGAAACCCCCAAGAGCTTCCCAAAGAAAGGGCAAGTTGGCCACTCTTTACCCTATTTCATCATCTTATATGCTTCACCCTCTTGTAGGAGAAGCTGATCAAATAACTTTTCCCAATAATAACTAGGCTGCTGGCTACAACACGTAAATTGCAAACTGAGCAATTCTTCCTTTTTATGCACATAACACTGCTATGATGCTTAGAATGAAGACTTCAATAAATGAACATGGCCTATTCTTTTGAAGTTATTCCTGAGTGGTACATCACGTTATTGTCAGAATCAGTTAAGAAAAAATGTTTGTTGGTTCCCACTCTCTCTTGGGGTTGATCCGTGAGAAAATTTTCGCTGCTCAGACAGCAAATTTTCAGTCTTTTACCTCAAAAAAGTTTCTAAGCTTAAGGTCCTGTGAGGCAGACACTGGTAAATTTACTTCCATAATATGCGCCTAGTCCACGTAAGGAAAAGAGGGAGACTGGGTAGTGAAAACACGAAGCTCAGAAATTTACTAGGTTATGCAATTACCATAGGCTGTAGAGTCATCAATCCATAAAGAAAATGGATAATTCAGACCACCTCAGCCAGCAGTGGATCTTAGAGCAGAGCCAAAAAACCTGACCACTGCTACCCCAGCATACAGGAGCACTGAGTCAACAGCTCCCAGTGTTATGCCTTATTTTTATTTAGCTAATTTTATGTGACTGAATTTTCATTCTAAAATAATACTCATTTTCTTTTGTAAATAAGAGAATCCAGAGGGGTAGAAAGAAAATTTAATCTCCTCACCAGCTTCTTTGAATTCTCTCTCATACAAGAATCCAACAGTAATGATGTCACTTGTGTTTTACCACATTTTCTCTTAGACATACCCACACACACGCCTATTATCAGGGAGTGTTAGGGGGAAAAGGATGTCCCAAAGCAAATTCCATATAGGCTTTGTGGACTCCACCCCCACCCCAGGTCAAAGCCAAAGACACTGGGAACTCCAAATCCCATCACCACCAAAGGGAAGGTGGCTGGGACCTGAGGGTGGGGTTAAGCAGCCAGGTGGATACAAAAGGCAGACACGTGGGCTTTGAGGGCTCTCTCCATTTTTGGGCTCTCGGCCAGCTCGCAGCGTCTGGCCAACTCTGAGAGTGACTTTGGGTTTCCAGGTCGTCGGATCGGGTAGGACGCATTAAAGACTTTATTTCCCTATTTTCTCCCTGAGTTGTACATTTTCCTTATTTCTTTTTCTCTTGTAAATAAACCTTTTGTGTGTGTCTGTAGTAGAGTATTCATAAGTCCCTTTAAAGCGCGCGGGTGAGGACCCACAGCCAGGAACCCGTTTAATATCGGGGTTGCTCTATAACAGGAGGAGACTTCAGTCAATGAATAAGGTCATCTTCTCCCTTCCAGCTGAGCCTGAGTGGTGCATCGCAACCCTCCTGCCATAACCAGTTATGCAGAATGTAGAAAATCAAACTTATGTGCCATATAGGTCACATAACTGGTTTCTTTAAGTAAATATTGGGTTATAGGAAAAGTCATGCCGTATTTTGAAAAAACATAACTTTTCCAACAACCCAAAAGTTAAAAACAAGACCCTGAAGCTTGCCTTTTTGGTGTACAATAACATGGAGACCTCTCCAGGCCAACTCTCAATCACTCTTTGTAATTCTTCCATAACCCCATACACTATGCACACCATAATGTCATGATGCACTCACCCTTTCTTCTGTCAATGGACTTCTGGACTATATCTAGATCTTTGCTACTAGAACCAAAAATTAGCCCTTATTCACTGATAAATTCAGTGCCTGAACTTCATAAAACCTGGTGTAACCCAAAAAAGAAATTTGGAAGGCTGGTATGTACTTTATTGAAAAATCCATCTACAAAAAGTACATTTTCTATCTGAACACATAATGCTTTTTAGTACTCAGCAGTAAATTATGGGGCTCTCTATACAAATGATAAAAAACTGACTCTCAAGAAAGAAATTAGATTTGTCATGTACTTATCCTGTATCCTTTCCTTGGTGCACTACTCCAGCCAAAGATTTTTCTTCACTCAATCACAGACTGAGATTCATGTTTGAAAAAGGAGCCTCAAAGACAATTCAGACCCTTGGTTAGATTATACATATTAATATCTATATTAATATTTGGTTGACTACTGCATAGAAAGCTGTCCAGCTTTCTCACAGGTTGTTACATCATAGATGAGTGGAAGATGTATGGATTTAGTATTTGTGAAGCTTGATGTCATTCCGAAATACAGTTTTATCGTATCAAAATGGCCATAAGAAAGCCAAAGATAAAAGCAGCCTTGATATGTTGAAAATTCTCAGTTACAAAATCAACTACCTAATAGCTTTGGGAGATCTTCCTCACTACATTATTGATACAAACCAACCTTTCGAGTAAGAATTACACTCCCAAGTCCTTAGGCTGACTCCATTCTCTAAGGCTACGGACAGTATTCATTGTCCAGAGGAAGCAAACACTTCCTCTCAACTGCACTTTCCAGATCACCGTCCTCCTAGGGTCAATTTTTCAGTGATACTGGAATCTGGAAGCTTCATGCTTCCTTTCACAGCTATCACGATGCCTCAGCTAGCTTAACACACAACTCACATGACTGCTAAGCCAGCTGTGAAACAAATTAAATGGGTGGTATACATGCTGGGACAGGCAGTGCTGGATCTAACCCGGGGGTGCTTATAGGGTAGGAACTGGGCTTAAATCAGATATACATTTATGCTCATTCAATTACTTTCCTTGCATAGATTTGGCAGGAGAAGGCCCAGGGACTGAGGAACAAGTCCACCTTCTACTGGTAGAGATGTGCACGATAGAAAAGATTGTTTGGTTGCAAGTTAAAGAAACCAACTCCACTTAACTTAGGTTAAAAGGGCAATTTACAAAACCACAATCAGATGCCACGTGACCCCAGTGAGAATGACGCTCATCAAGAAGACCAGAAACTACAAGTGCTGGCCAGGGTAAGAAGAAAAAGGTGGGACTGTAGACTGGTCCCAGCCCCTATGGAAGGCTGTCTGGAGGTTTCTAAAAAGACTGAAAATGGATCTTCCATACAACCCAGCAGTCCCACTTCTAGGTATCTACCAAAAATAAACAAATAAATAAACATACCAATTCAAAAGGAAGTCTGCTGTCCTGTATTTATAGCAGCAGTATTTACAATAGCCAAGCTATGGAAATAACCTAGGTGCAAGAGCAGATGAGTGGCTCCAGAAGATGTGGTATATGCGCAATGGGATACTATTTAGTAATCAAAAAACAAACTCATGCCATTTCCATGCAGCAACATGGGTAGAGGTGGAAGTAACTGCACTATGCGGAATAAGGAGAAAGATAAATACTGGGTGGTCGTCACAGGAAGAATATAGAAAAACCAAACAAAGAGTGAAAGACAAACTTTAGAACTATCCCTGACAGCTGACCGGCTAGGGGGGTGGGGGCAGAGCACAATGGACTGTGGTGGATGACTGTGGGTGCTTCGAGAGCGGGAGTGCTATGGTGACTACTTGTGAAGGGGGGAATCCTATACTGTCAAAACACTAGCAGGGAAGTAAATCAATGGTACTTCGGTAACAATAAGTAAATTAAAAATAAATAAAAAGCAACCCTAAAAAAATAAATAAAAGCAGCAATATGTTAAATAAAATCTGCTAAGGTAATGGTTTATAGATCAGCATGTTACTGTGGTGAAAGTTCAGTGCATAGTCTGCTGGCTGCAGTATAAACAGCAGTTGGATTGGTTGACAGTAAAAAGGGGGGAGGCAACCTACTATAAGCACACAAGGTCTGACTGAAACCAAGGACGGGAATGCAGTTGAGCCTGCAGAAGGGACCGGAGACTAGCAGGCAAGAAGAAGCCATTTCCCCCGCTTACTTGTCTCTAATTAACCCCCTTCATCGGCTTCCTTGTTCCCCATCTCTATGGCCAATTTTTCTTTCCTCTTTGCAGTTTGTAAATTTATTTACCCTTAGTTCTGGTGGGCCTCAGAAACTTGTCTTCTCTTTCTAAAGCCCCATTCTAAATTCTTCACGCAGAGAGAAACCGACTGGGTCACTTTAGTCAGGTGGCCCTACCAGCCAAGGCCCAGGGCACCGCGGTTGGGAAAGAAAGTGCCCAGGAAAGGGGAGATCGGATACCGAGGGACCACTAGAACTGACTGCTGGTGTTCCCTAATGTCTACTAACCATCACTGAATAGAACCATAGAAAGTTACAGTGTAAAGGAAATTTATTTAACAGATGGGAAAATGAGGAAGAGAAATAACTCACTCAAAATCACACAGCTAGTCACTGACAAAGCAAAGCCATTCTCCTATCACCAGGGGCTGGAAGACCCGAGACCTCCAAGTGCGATGGCAATGCCCGTTCCACTATACCCCGACAGCCGCAGGAGGAGGGAGGCCGTGTTTATTTTATATAGACAGCAGTATTTCATTGTTGTATATGCTCTATTCCTCTTCTTATTCAACATGAAAATATCAATATTGACTTCTTTCTTGGCTCCAAAACGAATACAAAGTTGTATGCATAGACACACACATACAGAATCTAGACAGTATCAGGTGAAGAATCTATTCAGAGGGACCACTGAAAGTTTGGAATCTCTTTAGCCCAGCCCTTTTCAATACATATATAATTGGGTATGGAAGGGCCCAATAAATAGCTGCCTTCTTCCTTATCTAAAGTAATGTATAAATTAATAAACAAGTGAATGATATAAAGCAAAAAGTTACTTTTGTTAATGATAAAGATGAGTTAGAGGGTAGAGAGAGATGTGAGCGCCAACTTTAGGGACTGCCAAATGCAGCCCAGAATCTTTCCTGCCATTAACAGGCAGGAAAGAACAGCATGAAGGGGCAGGAAAGAACTAGTATTCCCAGGAGGCAGCTCAATTTCAGGAGGAAAGAGGGCAGAGCTCAGCCAACTATTAACCATTTATTTGTCCCCACATTGCCAATCAAGCCCCTCACACCAACACTGAGAGACACAGTGACAGGGCAGAGGACAGAGCGAAGTGGAGAGTGTGACTGGGATCCTTTTGCATAGGAGGGGAGCCAAAAGAGCAAAAGGACACTGTTTTCTGTAAACAGGTATAGAAAGGATCAGCTGGTCTTACTTTCTATAACTTGCTCAATCCCACACACATTTACATCTGCATACATTCTATGACGTGTATTCTGAGGTTCTGAGATCAAATTTCTAATGTGTTTGGAGAAGAGGGGACCCTTAAACCAACAAAGCTCTGGGTACCAGCTAGAGGTGCCTGACAATTAGCTCAATTCTGACACTATCTACCCAGAGAGAGCATCAGATTTCTCAGGATTCAGTCTTATAAGAACCCCCAACACCCAACTGCAGATCCCAGTCACAAGCCCAGGCTGTGGTTACCTGTGCTTCTGGCTGACTGGCTGTGAGGTAGAGATTCCCACACCTTCCCCTTAGGTTCAATTTGCTGAAGTAGCTCATGGACCTCAGAGAAGCATTTTACTTACTAGGTTATGGACTGATCGTGATAGGATATAACTCAGGAACAGCCAGATGAGGAGGTGCATAGAACAAGGTATGGGTAAAGGGTACAGCGCATCAAGGCCCCCTCCTGGGTGCACCACTCTCGCAGCATCTCCAACTATTCACCAAGCTGGAAGTTATCAAAAATACAGCCTTTGGGTTTTAATGGAAGTTTCATTACAAAGACAAGATTGATCAAATCCCTGGTCACTAGGGCTGGTTCCACCTCCAGCTCTTCCCCTTCCCCCAGAGGTGGGAGGAGGGTGAGGTGGGGAGGGACCGAAAGCCCTAACCTTCTAATTACTGGGTTAGTTTCCTTGGCAACCAGTTCACAAAGGTTTGGTCCAAAAGTCACTACATTAACATAACAAAAGACACTTTCATTCACTTCCCTTGGAAACTCAGGGTTTTAGTTCTTGCCAGAAACAGGAGTAAAGACCAAACATCTATTTCGTATTACAAACCACAATATGACTACGCCATAATTTATTTAACCCATTCCTGCTAGCAGTATTAAAGAGTCTCCAAATTTTTACTACCATAAACAGCGCCAAAAACACACGCTTACTACACCAGACATAAATCCCATACATATTTCTTCAGGACAAGTTCCAAAAATTGAAATTCTTAAGGAAAAATATATGCACATTAAACTTTTGCACACTACAAAATTCACCACCGTAAATGCAGTTTACCCTGACCAACAGTTTATGACAGTTTCTACACCTTATCTACCACTAGATATTGTAAATCTTTCTCAGCTTTGAATATATGGTAAATGGAGCATTGTGGTTTAACTTGTATTTCTTTGATTCCTATAAAGTTGCACATTCCTTTCCATCTCTTCTCTCACATTATGATTTGACTGTTCTGAACTCTTTACCAGAAAACAAGATGCCTTTAAGTCTACAAGCATCAAATTTGGCTTTAAAACTGTGTGAAAAATTGATGGTGTGATTCGGCGCAGTGGATGTATTAGAGAGATTATAGTGTGATCTCAGAATCAATGCTCAGTCCATATATTCATGCAACGGATAATTACTGTAACAAATGCAGACTTGACATTTCAGTAGCAGGAACACAGTGCATTAGGCCTGTGTCCCAGAGGGCTTGCTGGATCAGGAGCTTAAAGCCTCAAGTACAGAAGCCCAATCACCTTGCTTCTAAAACTCTACTCTTCAGCCTCTCTAGTGATCCCAGGCTGACACAGGGCACGCAAGAGTCTGTTTTCCATTTCCTGAAAAGGAGTCCACAGAACATTGTTCCTGGTTCTCTGGGAACATGGCAAGAAATCTGACTCCCCCAGAAGCAAATTGAGAGCCTGTTCTTTGTGGATCTTAGATTTATTGAAAGAGTTTGCAATGTATGTTAACAGTGCCATCAAAGTCAATTTTGACACTAATGTCCAATTATATATCAGGAGGGATAACAGTTAAAATAATTAATACCCATAAAGATCTCAGAGCAAGGTCAGGCACTAAGAAAACATTTTGAATCACTGGCAGTCAATTTCAGTTTCTTTCTCTTCCTTCTCTCCCCCCACCCCTCCCAGCTCTCCAGTGCGCTCTCTCCCATGCTCTTCCTCTCTGCACCTGATTCTTCTCTACAACTCCTCACCATCTCCCTCCGTCTTTCTTCCCGTCTTTTCCCTCCTTTTCCCCAGAGCACCTTTATAAGTCCTTTTCGCATCTTTTCATCTCCCATGAGCATCAGTTTAAAGTTGAAATTCTCAATATCAACTGAAAGTCAGACTATCAAAACATCCATTAATGTAATGTGCCTGATGTCTAATTGGATTAAAATTTAATTTTGTTCAGTTCAATGCATCTCATATGGGACATGCCGAGTGTACTCAGGTATCCTAACTCCTCATTAAGTTGATTTAAGAAAAGGTATCACAATGAAGTCTCCAATTTTGCTTAGCATTGCTCAGAAAAACAGAACAGACGCTTACATTTCCAGACTTTTCCCAGAACAAAATGTCACCTGGAAGCACTTGTTCACTGTAGCTAAGGTGCTATCAGTGTCCCCATCAGCTCCTAATGACCAGTGTGGCAGAGAAGAATGGCCTGTTATTTGATCCCAAATTGAATCTGCAGAGATTCGGTGAACTCAGACTAGAAACTTATTACAGTGACTCAGTATGTGTGTGTCTATTTGTGATTTTTAACATTGATACCCAGCAAGACTTACTTTTAATTTCCTTTTAAATATTAGGATGTTTCAAAACGTCTACAGTTACTGATTAGGCCGTTATGTTTCTGATGGTGGTGATACAAAATAAACAACTTTTGAACTTAAAAATTCATCTGGGAGACTCCAAGTGAACTTTTCATATTTCATGGTGCCTATCTTTGCCACAGGGGAAACAAAGGTATTCTTCACCTCTGAGGACCAAAAGACATCCCAGTTGCCCTCTGCTTGTCACAGACCACTGGCCCAGGTGAGAAGAATGAGCAGCATTGGCAATACAACTATCATAATGTTCTCATCTGGAGAAGCATGGGCTTCAGGAATAGGTGGGTCTGCCTTCAAAGAGGTCAGAAAGCCAGAACCTTGGTTCTTCCTATAATGGATAATACCCAGGACCTCAAAGGAAGTTCTCATGCAAGATGACAATGGTCCCTTGTTTTTAGCCTCCAAAGCTGCACTGACAGGGGTTCAGAGGGGTCTCCATTCGGTGGCCCTGTCCTTTAGGAAGACATCAGTTTTAGCTAAGGTAGAGTCCCAGAATTCTGAAAGTTTCTGACAAGAGCCTACCCTACCAAGTGCAGTCTTATCAACACCATCTAACATTAGGACCATCAGAATTAACATCATGGTTAATGTCAAAACTTCAGAACTCCCCCATCATCTGTTTTCTCCCAGAGAGTTATTTCCATACTGTTCTGTGGATTTTGTTTTCTTATACTAAATCTGTTATAGGACAGGGAGAGGGGCAGCCCAAACCCCGCAAACCTGCCTATTCTAAATGGGTTCTGCCATCCGCCGCATCAACACAAAACATAGGAGACTTTAATAAAACTAGGAAACAATACAGGTAAGGCAAAGAGTCTAGTTTCTAAATGAAGCACCCAAAGTTACCCGTCCCCTCGTGGGTAAAAGTCCATCCATATGGGACTGGCCCAGAGCAAGGCCCCAAAGCCTGCCACAAGTCTAAAGCATCTTCCAGTGGGGACCCACAGAAAAGGGTCAGAAACAAGCAGACAAGCCCGGAAGGAAAAGAGCAAAATCAACATCAAGATAAAAGCTGCCATTGTCACCTCCCCATGGGTCTCACCCACATCTGTGTCACCCAGTCCATGACCAAAAGACAAGCGCAGTTTCTTCACATGTCTCTAGGCTCCACGCGCCTCCTCCAGGTCTCCTTCTGGCTCCATCCTGCTTCCTTCCTCAGTCTCTTCTGCAGCTTCTCCTCTTCCTGCTCAGCTCCACCCTCCCTTGGGTGGGGCAGGGAACCTCCCCCTTTCCTGGGGACCACCCTGTTACATTTCCACCATCCTCAACTGCCAAAACCCTTCTATTCTGCCTCTGGTACATCAACAAAATCCCCGATAGCGCCAACCTCTATTCTGAAAATCACCATCTTACAAACTAAACCTGGTTCTGAGGACATCACTTAATTTTTCTCAAAAAGCTGCTGTCGCTTCTCCTTAGTCCTAATTCTACAGGGCCTAGACATAAATTCTCTTCCTTGGCCTTCATTGCAAGGTCCAGATGATGCTACCTTTCTATGCCTGGCAACACTCAGCTTAGAATCTCATGTCCTCACATTTACCATGCATGCCATCCACGCCATAGCAGTCATCTGCTGACCCACTGTCCAGTGTCGCTCATCCTCCTTTTAGGGAGATTTTATTTTTTTTATTTTTATTTTTTAAAAGATTTTTAAAATTTATTTATGCATACAAGAGCTGGGATACAGGCCAGAGATGCGGGGGATGAGAGGATTCACCAGAGTGGGGAACAGAACAGGCAGATTGACTGAAATACACTGCTGAGGGGAGCAGCAGGAGAGACAGGAGAGGTCTGCTGCGCCATGTGGGTTGCTCCCTGGCCAGCCGGGTATTGAACTCGTGCTGCAGAGGCTTCGGATTGCTTCATAGTGCAGTGCTTAACCCCTTGTGCCCTTAGGGAGATTTTAACACTGGTTCTTCATCATCCTCTCCAGCACTGTTTTCCATCATAATTGGTAACTTCAATACTCATACAGCTGTGTTTTCTCACCCCATTTCTTCATTCCATGACCATCTTTCCTCCAACTAGTGAATACACTACTCACCTCAGCCACTTACTCCCACCCATGTTATGTTACTAACATGATAACACTGTTAACATGTTAATCATGTGGCTGACATGATGAAAACATGGTAATAATGGCAATACTTTTTCACATCAATTTCAAGCTTCAAACTGTCTGGCTACCCTCTTGGATTTTTCCTAATGATTCCCAGCAGGACCCTAATTTCAAAAGTATCTTCAACTGCTCCAAAACATAGAATTCATTAGTTCTGTCATCTGTTTGTTGCCTGTCCCCCAGACTCATGTCCTTACTTCTTCAGTTAAAAATCATGGTCAGTCATTATAATCACTCCATTTTATACTTAACTTTCTAAACTTTCTATACTTAACTTTCTATACTTATCCTTATCCTTGACTTTATTTCATGTTAACATACTAGTTTGTAAAAATACTATGTTTCATAAATCCAAAACTTTGCCTACACCAGGCTTGTAGTCACAGAGATTAAAGTAGTAGGAGAAAACATCAGAATACATCATTTTATATTTAGGATAGTCTCACTTTAGATTCGTGATTGCAACTTTTAAATGGCCCTTAATTCTGTCAGATAATCAAACTGTATTTTCCTAACCTGTTTATCCTCTTGTCCTTATCCATTTTGCCATAACTACTTCATATTTTCTCATCTTTTTCCAACCTTCAGCACACCCTTATCTCCCCTAACAATACAGCATCTTATTGCTGTACTCGATAAGCAAAGCAATCCCAGGAATATGTCCACAAACTCTCACCACATTCTGATCTGTTTGTCCCCTTAAATCCTACCTTATGTTCCATGACTATGGACAAGCTGTATCCAAGCAGTATCCTGGCGAAGGCCACCCTACCACTTAGGCTCAAATCCCTGCTCATGTCACGTATTTCAAGACGATACTTTTGGCCTTTCCTATATTACCAAGTTTCTCCTTTCTACAGATCTTTTCCATCAGTAGACAAGCATATTGTTATTTCTCACATCTTTATTAATTTTTCTTGTAGCTATTCTTTATCCCAAAAAAGCTCCTTGAGATAATTATCACTACTTAGCTCCAATTCTACTCCTAATCTCTTTTTCTCCCTAAGTTTTAAAATAATTACATTTCAACAACTAGCCCGAATAGCTACTTAAACCAAAAACTCTAATGACTTCATTTGGAACCACTATTTTTCATTTTAGAAATAAGTATCTGGCCTCAAGAGATAGTTGCAATGGTTTGGATTTTTTCCTTTTTAAGAAAAGTCTACAGAAAAGTTGACAGATTCTTAAAATGAACATCCATACTTCTATATCAAGCTTCACTACTCCATAGCACTGACCACAGTCACTTCTCTTTCTCTGTTTCTCTCTCTCTCCCTTTCTCCTTTCCTTCCTCTCACTATTCTTCTTGCATACTTTTTGGTGTATCATTTGAAAGTAAGTTTTAAATATTATGACTCACCACTGTGTCAAATAATGCAATGTGCATCCCCTAAGAATAAGGACATTCTCCTCCACAATCACAACGACATATCCACAAATAAGAGTATTAACAGTATTTCAATTATTCTACTTTATGCCACAGACCAGCTCAGCGGTGGCGGGAGATCGAGACAGTCTCTGGGTTGAGTGAGAACGAGCAAAAGGTGGTCGAAGGAATTAGGGCGGGGGACAAGAAAGAATGACACACAGACACACTCAAGGGAGAGTGAAAATCTGAGTGTAATTTGCTCAAATCATTACGCATATTTATACATTTTCAAAAGGCATTAGGTCACACAAAATCTATTTTCCCAGCATAACAATGTTTCTTGTTACCTAGGCATAGAATACAATTTTCTAGCTAATAGTTTACAAGTTGCTAAGCATATGTGATTACATTTCCTGAAACTGATTTTTACATATATAGAAAAAGTCAGGTAAGAAAATTAATTATGGACAAGTTGCTAAGTTACTACTTATTCAGAAACAATGATTAACTGGTTAATGGTTAAACTGCTTTGTAGGTAATTCCATCAGGCTTGTTTGTAGGCAACGCTCTCAGCAGCCTTGTTTTCAAGCAAAGAAGGGGTTTTTTACTGAAGGCTTATTGCCTAGATTGGGCTTATAGGCTTGTAGGCCTTGTTTGATCTGAACGCCAAAGTTTATTATGATGAAGCCCCTCGGGGACTGCGTCTGTCTTAGGTCGTCAGGAGTCACAGACATGAGGCTGGCCAGTGCCTTCTTTAGTCTGCCCCCAATCTTACCCGTCATTGACTGTCCAGTCCAGCGCACAGGGGAAGAGGGTCTTACGTACTCTATTTGTGAGCATCCACAGTACAGCCACTCTTTATTTCATCCAATTACTGGCGAGCAATGGTGGCAACAGTGGCATTGCCAACCATGGAGGCAGGAGCTGCCACAACTTTATATACAGTCCATATTAAAATTTCATCATTTGCGCCTCCCTGGTGGTGCAAGGGGTTAAGATGCAACCTATGAAGCTATCCGCAGCCACTGTAGCACAAGAGTTTGATCCCCAGGCTAAGGAGCTACTCAACATGGCACAGCAGACCTCTCCTGACTCGCCTGCTGCTCCCCCCAGCAGTGTATTTCAGTCAATCTGCCTGTTCTGTTCCTCACTCTGTCTCTGGTGAATCCTCTCACCCCCCACACCTCTGGCCTGTACCCCAGTTCTTGTATGCATAAATAAATCTTTAAAAATTTTCCATCAGTTATGGCCAAAATACAGCTTTCTTTTAAGTCACAACTCAGCTGTATTTCAGTCATTACATTGGTTTATAATTGACTTTCAGTCACAACACAGAGAATAGCCCTTTCAAAATCTCTCCTCTGACTGGGGATGAGGAAGAATCTCCTCTTAGACTTTCCATATTGTTGATTCCAAATTTTGTGCTAATAAATGAGGATATGAAAACTGAAGCTCAGTTACCAAACACTGGAGACAAATAGACAGGAACTAACTCCTGTTACATGCAACAATATGGATGAATCTCAAAGCATCATGGAAAAGAAAGATTTGGGCACAAAAGGTGACAAACTTTGTGATTCCATTTATACAAAGAAAGAATCAGATTAGTGGTTACCAGGAGCTTCAGGTGAGGTAGGGATCGAAGAGAAAGGGAGGGGCATGAGATAACTTTGAGGTCAATGTTCTGTATCTTGACTGTGGCTGCAGTTAAATGGCTATGTATGTCATCTGCTAAAACATCAAACTGCATACCTTAAAAGAATAAATTTTTCTTGGGAAAAACACACAATACACACACTCACTCTGAAGTTCGAATGTGTCCAGTTCTAAAAATATCCCCAGGATTAAGCTGGCATCAGTGGTCTGATTATCTTTCACAGTTATATCCCCCAGCACTTAGAATAATCCTAAAATATCAGAGGCAATCTATAAGTATTTATTAATTGGCTAAAATAAAAGGATTTCTAAGCGGGGGGGGGGGGGGGGCTCAAACATTTGAAGATCAAAAACATTTTGCAAATCAAAACCACAATGAGATACCACCTTACATCTGTGAGAAGAGCCCATAGTTAAAAACAAACAAAAAACTGGCAACAACAAATGCTGGTGAGGATGTGGAGAAAAAGGAACCCTTTTACACTGCTGGTGGGAAGGTAAACTCATCCAGCCACTATGGGAAGCTGTGTGGAGGTTCCTCAAAAGACTAAAAATGGATGTAACTTATGATCCAGTGATTCTGAGTCCTAGGGCAAGTTAGGGATAATTAGGCAGCCTCAAGGACAGCTCAGGGACTTCAGGATTGTTAAGGAAGGCTCCAGAGATAAGGGCAACAAACTCCAAAGAGGACTAATCAAACACCCCAGGACTTATGACAGTAGGGACTTATGTTATGACCTTAGGGTCAACAGGACATTCTGAATGGAGGACAATGAAGAAAAAAAAGCTGGGACACAGAGACTTAGTTGTGGGCACAGAGACATTTAGGCAGTGAGTGAGACCACGGAGAACCAACCAATCACAAGGAAACTGGTGGAGCTTTAGAATAATTAGGGAAAAGAGATATATTCCCTGAGGCACGACTCCACTTGGGCTTCCCTGCCCCTCTCTGGCCAGGTTTCATTGGCCTGGGAGTCCCACTTTATTTCTGTTCCTTTTCGCCTCAATAAACTTATTTCTTTCTCTAAACAAATCTGCCTCTTCGCTTGCTTGCCTGAGCGTCTGCGAAGTTCCCGCTGCGGCTTCATAAGACACCAGCCCGTGGTGGTCTAGTGGCCGGGTCTCAGCGCAGCCCCTGCAGCCTGGGGTCCATTCCTGGCTGGGAGACTAGGCCTGAAAAACTGCAATTCCGGTATCAATTCTACACCTAGGAGTCCACCCAAAGAACACAAAAAACACTAATTCAAAAGGAAACCTGTACTCCCATGTTTATCGAAGCACTATTTACAATAGCTAAAACAACCTAAATGCCCCAAAACAGGTGACTGGATCAAAAAGTTCTGGCATATATATACAATGGAAAACTATTCAGTGATCAAAAATAAATAAATAAATAAACTCATGCCATTTGCAGCAAAATGGATGAAGCTGGAAGGAATAATGCTAAGTGAAGTAAGTCAGGAGGAAAAAGATAAATATTGGATTCATGTATATGTGGAATATAGAGAAACTGAACTAAGTAAGGGTCAGGAAAAAGACAAAGCTTGCAAGCTGACCACAGATCTGAGGCCTACAGTAGGGGAGCGTGAGGGGGAGGAGTCAAAACAGGAGGGAAGAGCACAAGGGGCTACGGTGATGGTGCACAGGTGCTAGAGTGGTGGGAAAACTATGGGGGCCTGCGGGAAGAAATCAAACACTGCACAAAACTTAACAATGATCTAAGAAAATAAATATAATGAAAAAGAAAAAAAAAAAGCTCAAAAGCATTTTCATGAAGGTCAATGGTTGACTGTGATAATGAGAAAAGCACTAGACTTGGATTTCCAGGCAGTTGTGTTGCGAACTTGCAGTTAAGACATTGCATTGCTTTGGTCCTCAGTTCCCTTAAAATGTAAAAATGAAGGTTCTATTGGGTGTTTCTTTAGTTTCTCATAGACAGAAAAATCACAACTTTAACTTCCCATATAAGACCTAGTCATCTATTTTTGTTTACCTTTTTCATACAGATGCTCCGGAGTAACAAGAGGATGAGTGAGCAGTTATATGTTACCTTGAGTTTATTACATTTTAGAAGTTACATTTCCTTAGTGACATAGTCCGAGCATATCAGAACGAGGCATCATTTAATAAATATTTATAAGTTATTGCATTTATCATGACCCTTTTTGTGGAACTGGGGTAAGGGAAAGTGCTTAGTTTGTACAAAGAATCTCCGGAGCCTCCTCAGAGTGAATTAATTAACAACTGCGATTTTTAGCCAATTTGGGAAGAGCTAGAGAATATTACTTTTAAAAATGTTTCTAAAATTATCTGAGAAGAATTTCAAAAATATTCATAAAATTATCACCTATGGTAGTATTTCTGTATTAGCTGAAATATATTAGCAAATACTGATTATTGCATAAAATAAGTTAAAAGATAAATGCCAACATTTATCCATAATAATGAATAATCAATTTTTAAGGTAGTTTGAAAGTCACTAAGTAATAGTGAGGCAGGCAGGCCACCCTAAAGTAAAATGATAAAAGTTTACTACCTTTGTTAGTGTTCTTCAAATGCACTATTGTTCCACTGCCTCTAAACCAGTATACACTTTTCCCATAAAGGTTCTGTGGAATGAACCATTTGCAAGATTAGGAGGGCTAATAATCATGGTAGCAATTATTAGAATAAACCTCATAATAAAAACCCCTAATACAAAGAACTAGCTTGCAAACAATGTATCATACAGAAACCTTAGCAAATGCTTTGAAAGCTGCTGGCTTAGACAAAATAGGAAGCTCAACAAAGAGCTACACAAAAAGAAAGCTTGTTTTTCTATTTTAAAGCACAAAGTAGATTTCAGAAAAGGAGAATGAAAGAATGTGATTCCCATTATTGCAAATCATAGGCAGAGAATAAAATAGTATTTTCAGAGCTATGAGAAACTGTCACAGTATTCCCCTCAGGCCATCATTATAGTGAAACAATCTACATTTCTGATTTAATATCAAGAAATTGTGCATTTAGTTTAATTTATTACATGTATAACATGTATACAGATCATCAGTTTTGGTGTTTCATATAATCTCCACTTCATGTAGTATTATTTAAAAGGAATACAAGCTGTAAAATATTTTCATAATGGATCATCACAATAGATCAGGTTTTTATCACTTCACTGAATCTGCTCTGGTAAGGTCACGAGGGACCCCTGTCTTTCTAAACTTTCATTTTCCCAAACTCTCAGTGGTACTTCCTCCTTAACACAGTTTCTCCACTTGACTTTTAAGGCACATTCTCTCCTGAACTTCCTCCTACCACACTGCCTACTAACCCACTCAGTCTCCTTCCCTGGCTTTTCCCAGTTTTCTTGACCTCTAAATGGTGAAGTGCCCAGGGTGGCCATTTTCTCTATGTAGATCTCCCTAGGAGATCTCAATGAGTTTCTGGCTTTAACTACAGCTTTCTGAATCTTTACTCCAAAATTGGTATTTCTAGATGAGAATCCTTTCCTAAGTGCTCAGACCCAAATATCCAATTGCTTGCTCAACATAACTTAGATGCTTAGCAAGCATTTCAAATTTAACATGTCCAAAATTTTTGATTTTCCATTCCCAAACTAACTGACTTTCTCCTTCTCAGTAAAAGCCATCCCAATGACCAAAACATTTAAAACAAAATAAGGAGCACTTTTTTCTTTTATTATCTAACTTTCCACATCCAAATCCATTATCTAATCACGCCAACTTTATCTGTATGTCCCAACTCAACCAATTTTATCAACTTCAGCACCATCAAGCTAGTTCAAACTACTATATCTTTTGTTTGTATTATTGCCATTGCCTTCTAACTGGTCTCCTCCTTCCACACATACAAGGAGACATTTTCATAAGTCCAATCTCCATTAAAATCCTATATTGGGTTCTCATCTTCTTTCTTCCTTGTAACACTTACTAGAACCTCACGTAATATTGTATATCTATTTGTAGGCTCCCCTAAAGGCATACTGTATAATTTATACTATGTACTCAGAGCCTAAAGGAATGTCTGACACTTAAGTGATCAATAAATAGTTGCTGAATAAATTAACAGACCACCAAGCATTTTTTTTACTTTGGCATCTGATGCTATAATCTGGTGAGTAATGGTTATCTGATTGCCTGTCTTTGTAGCTATGTCCTAAGGTTATTCTTAGAGTTCCAGGCGCCATATTTTTGTCAAACAATTGTAACAAAGAATTCTAATTCTTCATCCTACATTCTTTCCTTCAGCACCACAATCCCTATGATGTGCTGTATTGCAGGAGGGGGTAACACAGAAACCCTCCTTTTAAATATTATAAGGATAATGATATGGATGTGACATATATGAGCCTTCATCTACAGACATGACTTTTGCAGTTTGATAGAAAGCTTGCAAGTTTTTACACTGTGAGTCCTGCAGAAATCCCCCTCCTGCCAAGGCACAATGTATATTTATATATGAGAGAGAAAGATAAAAGCCAAAGAGAGAGGCCAGCCTCTGCAATGCCAGTTCAATCCCCGGCTGCTCCCCGGCCTGTAGCCTCTGCAGTGCAGATTCGATTCCCACCGGCTGGCGAGAATCCCACATGGTGTGACAGACCTCTCCTGTCGCGCCTGTTGCTCCCCTCAGCAGTGTATTTGTTTGCTGCTTGTTCTGCTCCCTGCTCTGTGTCTGGTGAATCCTCTCACCCTCCCATGCCTCTGGCCTGTACCCCAGCTCTTGTATAAAAATAAATAAATCTTTTTTTTAAAAAAAAAGCCAAATAGAGCTGTTAAGTGTCAAAAACAGAACTAAACTCATAATCATTTATTCTTTGCACAAATATCACTGAATTCCTATAGTGTGTCAGACATTATATGAAGCACCAGAGGAATGGCAGAGATGAAAACAAATAGGATTTGTGGTCTCAGAATTTACACTCTAGGGCCTCCTTGGTGGCGCAAGGGTTAAGCACTGCACTATGAAGGAATCCGCAGCCTCTGCAGCACGAGTTCCATCCCTGGCCAGGCAGGAAGCAACCCACATGGCGCAGCAGACCTCTCCTGTCTCGCCAGCTGCTCCCCTCAGTCAATCCGCCTGTTCTGTTTCTCACTCTGTGTCTGGTGAATCCTCTCACACACACACACCCCCCCATCTCTAGCCTGTACCCCAGCTCTTGTATGCATGAATGGATAAATCTTAAAAAAAAAAAAAAAATTTACATTCTAGGGCCTCCCTCGTGGTGCAAGGAGTTAAATTGCAGCATTATGAAGCTATCTGCAGCCTCTGCAGCACAAGTTCGATCCCCAGCCAGGGAGCTACCCACATGGCGCAGTGCAGACCTCTCCTGACTTGCCTGCTGTGCTCCTCAGCAGTGTATTTCAGTAGATATGCCTGTTCTGCTCCCCACTCTGTCTCTGGTGAATCCGCTCATCCCCGCACCCCTGGCCTGTACCCCAGTTCTTGTATGCATAAATAAATCTTTAAAAAAATTTTAAAAATTTACATTCTAGTTGTAGCAGAGTGAACAAGAAAACAAATACATAAAAGAAAATGTGATTCATGTTCTTACAGAAGTAAACATGATGTTCCGGAAAGAAAAAAAAAGTGGGGACTGGGGGAAAAACATGGTAGACAAAATAAGGTCCTTTTCAAAGATGCCATGTTCTAGTTCCCAGAATTGCGTGTGTGCTATATTACATAGCAAGGGAGAATGAATATTGCTAATTGCTGTTCTTGTAATCAAATAATTGTCCTGGATTACCTGGGTGAACCCAACACTATCACAAGGATCCTTTAAAATGGAAGAGAGGCAGAGGAGAGTGTCAAAAAGAGATTTAAAGATACTGCACTTCTGACTTTGAAAATGGAAGGGGTGACAAGCCTAAATGTACAGACAGCCTCTAAAAACTGGAAAAGGTAAGGAAATGGGTTTCCCCCTAAAGCCTCAGGAAGGAAAGCACTCCTGCTAGGTACTCCGATTTTACTCCAGAGATGCATTTCAGACTCCTGACATTCAGAAGCCTAATATAAATTTACACTGTAAAAGCCACTAAGTTTGTGGACTCTGTTGTAGCAGCAAAAAGCAAAAACAAAAAACCAACCACCACAGGGGCATTAGATAGCAAAATCAAAGGAATGGTCTCTAAAGAGTGAAACATGAATTCAAAGGAGCATGTCATGAAAAGAGCTGGCCATAAACACATTCCAGGCAGGGAAAATAGCAAAGCCCTGGGACCCAAGAACTGAAGAGAGATTGGTATGTTCTACAAACTGATGAAAGGTCAGAGTAATTCAAGTGTGGAGACTATGAGAGACAAAGTGGTAAATACGAGACTAAAAATTTAGGTAGGATTAGTTTAAGCCGGGCCTTCAAGCTTTATTAAGGAATTTAGATTGTATGTTCAGTGCTGGGAAGACACTGACATGGACAAGTCATAGCGTATAGCTCAAGATTTTTCAAGTGTGTACCACCCAGACAAGAAACACAATGCTACTTACACCACTGAAGCCTCCCTCCTGACCCTTCTAGCCTTTGTTCACCAAAGTAACTGCTAATTTTACTTGCATCTTAAAGTACTTAGCATTTCCAATAATTTTAGCTTTACATAAAATGATGCAAATTGGTTTTTATTTCTGAATTTTTTAGTATTAAATATTACATTATGTTTGTGAGATTTATTTATTTACTGCTGCATGAATTTTTAAAAATTTTCTTTGCCAAATGTATTTCTGCATGTGACAATAACTATCTGTTCTACTTGTGAGAATGGTTATTCTAACATTTGGATTGTTTCCACATGTTAACTAAGATTAGCATTCTTTGTATATGTTTTCTAGATACACAAACATAAGCAATTCTGTCATGTTTATACCTGAGAATGCAACTACTGAGTCATAGGATATCTCTATGAACTTTAGGAAATGCTACCAGTTAGCCAGTGATTTACCAATTTCATTCCACTGGCAGTGTGTCATAGAGGAAGGTGCCCCATCCTTTCCAACACTTAGAAATGTCAGCCTTTGTTACCTCACCAATTAATTCGTTAAGCCATTTTCTTGGGTGGGTAAACATTTCATTGTGGTTTAAATTCCCATTTCTTTTATAATAATGATGAAACCTTTTCATATGCTTGCTGGCTGTTAGGACATTCCCGTTCACTGTTTGCTCGCTGTCTTAGTACTTTGATTTGTTACACATAATTTTGGCTTCCATGGGGAGATTAGTCAACTTTATTCCCTTGCTTGGATCTTGGTCAACGTAAGTGAATTTGGGTGTATATATAGAAATTTCATTTTAGAAGTGCTCATATACAGATGGAATGCTACAGAAATACAGGTGTGCAACATGTCACCACCCAAAGTACAATTTATCTCTAAGATTAATCATGAAACCCTGAGTCAAATCATGCTTTCTGAAAAGCATTTATCTATCCTGCTTAGACACCTTACTCTTGCCCCACCCCACATACTAACATTGAGAGAGCAGCATACTCTCTCGTGAACTGAATTTATTAATGGGGTCTTTAAAACACAAGCATTATAGAACTTACTGACTGAAGGAGAGAAAATGCAAAGCTGATGAAATTTGGTTTAAATGCCCTCCACACACAAAAAAAGTAATTTTACTACTTTGAAACTGAGTTATATGAATCCTAAAACATAAATATGTGGACAAAAGTTGTGTCCAATTGATGGGGGTTTTGACTACTGGCCTAAGGAGATTCTGCAACATCTTACAAGGTAACCCCTCCTCTAGAGCATGTGCCTGCCCAGAGTGCAGAGGGCTCCTCCCAACAATAAATTAACTCTGTACAGCATGCTTTATTGCTCTGCCCCGCATTCTGTCAGGCTTTCATTGTCTCTCCCCCTGAATGGCTTTTCTTGTTGTTTTCAATCTTTCCTCTCATCTTCTCCTTTCCCTACCTACACCCATTTTTGTTCCTAGAATAGCAAAGTCAGAACAGAACCTTTTTTGTTGGTGGTGCTGCAGCACACTGAGCTATTGGCCCAGAGGAATAACCTGCAAATTCTTTTCTCTATCAAACCTTCATAGGTTATATTTGTCATCAAACTAGGTCACCTTTAACTCACTCAATTCTCTGAAGCAAGTGATCCCAATTATCAATGTCTTCTGGGGGTGAGGCTGCTTTTCATCCCTGCCAGCTCCCGAAACAACTGCTGCAATCCCCTCTGCAGCCCCAAGCAAGGAGAGAGGAGAGCAGCCACAGATCCAAAGCTTTCAGGCAGGCACTCTGCCAACTTCTGCAGCGATGCTCTCCTCCTACTGCACCTTCCTCAGCTGGTCTATATTTGAAGAGCCTAGTAAATTAATTTCCCCAGGGCATAGACAAAGTGGGGGTGGGGGTGGGGGTGAGGGAGTGTCTTAGGGGTGAAAAATGCAGTCTACTCGCCCTCTGCTGGTGAAAGGTCGGAATTATCGCTGCTGAAACAGTGCAGAAAACAATCTGCATAACATTGATAAGTTACAGTAAAACTTGTCTTTATTCAGCCTATTTGTCCATCTTAAAAGCTCTTTGTTCCCTTTTAGCTATACCTGACACTGAGGTTTAATTAGAATGTTTCTAAATCCTAGTCCCTGTCTTGAGGCCATTGTCCTTTGCCCTTCTGAGATGTGAATTAAAGCTCTTAAATGAGCTTTTGTTTAATCTGTTGCTAGGCAACTGGAAAATGTCAACTAAACTGTCACTTCTGGAGCACCCTGCTTCAGTACAATCTCTGCCTAAAATAGTAATTTCATTTGAACAAAGATAGCTGCTGTTTGTGTTTTTGAGACTAATTAATTAGAAAGACAATGAAGAAAAGCAGTCTGTTCTGTGCTGGTCTCTCAGAAAAGCTGACAAGCAGCTTTGTGTAGGAGGAGGTTATTAGCTGCCATAATTCACACAGACTTTTGTACCGCCTTTGCTGTCTTACGCATTTTGCTGGAATAAACCAAGACACAGAGGTTGGATAAACTATTGTTTCTCTCAAAACCAAACAGCATTTACAAGACAGCATTTAGAATTTGACAAGTAGTGAGGAAAAAAAAATTAAGATTTTGCAATATGCGATATTATTTAACAGCAACTGGTTCCCCCGTGAGCCTAAATGTCCCAAATCAAGGAGATCACATCCCCCTCTATATCTGGCATTTTAAATTTGTCAGTCACACGACTCCTGGAGCAGTTGGTATTGGTTAGTTCCTCTGTCAGGTGAAAATCTCTGCAGCGAGTCATGGGACCAAACTGGGCGGTGTCGCTGTCCGCGTCTAGGGTGCTGAACTCTAGGCGTGGCTAGAGGGGTTTCCTTTACATGACAACTTCCGGTAGGGCGGGGTTGGGGTTGAGCTTCAAAAAGTGGATCCAGCTGCCACCTGGTGGTAGTTGAGGACCTTGATTTTGATAAAGTTCAAAAAGGACTTTGGATTAAGACCCTAAATTCTGAACAAATTCAGGGGGTTTTGAGATCTTGAATCTCAGGAGGAGGTGGTTTTAGGGAGATCTGGCTATTTTTTTTAAAGTCACAAGAGCTGTAGAAGAATGGAGAATTTCATTTCTGCCTAATAATTTACAAATATATTTACATTTCCCCAAGCATTTCTTTAACAAACATTGTTGTATTTGAAAAGTATTTGTATGTATATTCGTTTAGAAATACTTAATAATATTCAGAGTACATTTTACTAAAAGAAATGCTATTGATACTCTATTTTGTCAGCCAAATACATTCAAGTTGAGAATACTGCTCTGATGTTAGCTTCTAGAAAGGAGGAAAAAGTGCAATTATATTTAGAAGGTGGTGAGAGGTGATAGGGATTTCTAGGAATTAAATTGTTGTTTCTTCTAATTTTCTTTCAGGTCTAGTGTATGACCTGTTAAGAGCTGAAAATACACAAAACTTATGATATGTTTGTTATTTTTACTTTGGGTATTTTTACATTGTTTTACACTGTACTTTTACGTAGTGATGACTAAGTTACTATAAGATATTTACGTTCAATTTCAAATGAGGAGACCCTTAGGCTGATAAATAGATTTGATGACAAAAAAATGGAAAGGGTGAAATACTTCACTCAAATGTTATTTTTACACAAACACTACAGAAAGGAGTGTGCATATTTTTAGAAATTGAGGTCAAAATTGCAACTGATGATCAAATTCCTAAGTCCTTCACTATATAACCTCTTTTTCCTAATAAGCTTAATTCACTCTTTCCATCTTTTGAAACAAGTTACCACTAGATAGCCAGTCTTATTATATGTTCAGATATATGAATTACAATATAAAATTGTTTCTAGCAAATTCAGAGTCAAGTGAGTTTTAGTCTCAAACTAAGTTATGAATCTCAGAAGAAAAAGAAAGACCTATCCATGAAGCACCCTTGGCTTTGTTACCTAATCCAGTTAAAATTTAGTATTCTTCTATTTTCTCATTTACTCTTCTATTGATCTTAATGAAGAAATATCTGTTTTAAGGTATAAAATATTAATTTCAATAAAAATTAAGGCAACGAATTCAGAGTCACTACTTGAATTGTCTTCAATTATTAAAGGGAGGAACTGATTGGAGTTTATTAAGAAAAATCACTAACCCAGGTCTCATTTGATTGCGTTTTAGAAGTTTTTTTTAAAAAGTTTAAAAAGTTTCCCAAATACTTGTTAAATTTCATGGAGAGACTCAGGGTGAACATGGTAAACATTAAGCATGAGTAGGGGCATGAAAGCCATCTGTTTAAAATAAGAGTGTAATGTAAATCTAGTCTATAAATGGTATCGGTTTATACTATGTCTTATGTTACCGTGGAAGACAGAAACATTATACGCTTATGTACATGGTGAACAATCAGAGGTATTGTCATTTAAAGCAACAGATGGCAGATCAAGAGCAGCTGCAATAAACTGAGCTGTCCACCAAGGACATCTAGACCCCAAAGTCTCCTGTTTCTGTTAAAATGATTAATAAACCTCAAATGTGTGAAAAGACAATGGAAGAATAGAATTCTTAAATAGCACAGTCTAAAGCTGCAGGTGTGACCTTCAAGTTTTAAAAAACATGTTTCTAAAAATATACAGTTTTATTTCAGGCTTAAAGAGTATATGTAAAAAGAAAATGCGATGGTATCCCAGATATTAAAATGCTTATAAATGACAATAAATATTACAAATACTAAACTTTATAAGACTACTTGAAATTTGGATACAAATTTCTAGTTATAGAAACAACAAATGGGGAGAGTCTCCAATATTCTAGTTAGGAAGTTATTGTTCAAAAGAAGTTGAAAACAGTGACTAAATTCTTAGCACAACAATATCAGAAGCACTGAACCTATGGTTTAAAGGTAAACAAACAAATGATACATTTTACATAAAAGAATGAATTTTAATCTAAACTAATTTTGTAAAGTCTCATAGGGAAGAACATGAAATTAAAAGAATTTGTTATTCACTATGGGACTAATTACATTTCTCTGGCTTACCTAAGATTTCAAACAAGCAAAAAATTGGCACTCAGGTAATAGTATAATAGTTACAAAATTATTTTATGTATTTTAAAAATAGCCTATTATTAGAGGTTTTAGGTTCACAGCAAACTTGAGCCAAAAGCAGAGAGTTTCCACATACTACCTGTCCCCAAACATGCACAGCTTCCCTCACTATGAGCACCTAGCAACAAGTAGAATGCAATTTGTTACAACAAATGAACTCACAGTGATATATCATTCTCTCTCTAAGGCCACAGTTTACATTAGGGGGTCCCACTCGATATTCTTCATTCAACAGATTGTGACAAATTTATAACTGTGTTACTGCCGCATCATACAGAATATCCTGTGGTTTTCCCACTAAGATCTGGAACAAAGCAAAAGTTTCCTGTCAATATTGCTTTTGAACACTGGCAGTTCTATGCAATGAAACAACAAAAGGTAATAAAAGATATGCTAACTGAAAGGGAATAAAAATGTTTTTGTTTGAAAATGACATGTTCCTCTAAGTAGAAAATCCAAAAGAACCAATCAAAAAAAACAAGCACCAAAACTCCTGGAAGCAATTATAGCAATAATGTAGAACACAAGATTAAAATGCAAAAGTCAATCACTTTCCCATACCAGCAATGAACAAGAGGAATTTAAAATAAAAACACAACATTTATATTAGGACCCCACAAAGCAAAATACTTTGTTTGACTTAGTTGTAAGTTAAATGAAATACATACAGGGCCTCCCTGGTGGCGCAGGGGGTTGAACGCAGTGCTGTGAAGCTCTGCGCAACCTCTGCAGCATGGGTTCTATCCCCAGCCAGCCAGGGAGATACCCACATGGTGAGGCAGACCTCTCCTGTCTTGCACATTGCTCGCCTCAGCAGTGTTTTCAGTTGTCTGCCTGTTCTGAGCCCCCTATGTCTCTGGTGAATCCTCTCGCCCTCCTGCACCTCTGGCCTGTACCCCAGTTCTTGTATGCAAAAATAAATAAATCTTTAAAAAAAAAGAAATACCAGATCAATATGGAGAAAACTACAAAACTTTAAATAAATGAGATATCCCTATTCACAGATAGGAAGACTCAATACTGGCAGGATATCAGTTCTTCCTAACTTGATCTATAGATTCCATATAATCCCAATAAAAATCCCAGCAAGTTATTTTTGTGGATATTGATAAACTGATGCTAATATGGAGAGGCAAAAGACCCAGAATAGTCAACACCATATTGAAAAAGAACCAAGTCAGAGGGCAGACATAAGTCCAACCTCAAGACTCATTACACAGCTATTGTAGAATGTGGTACTGGTGAAAGAAAAAATAGATGAATGGAATAGAATAGAGAACCCAGAAACAGAAGCACTTTAATACAGTCACCTGGTCTTTGACATAGGAGCAGAGGCAATACAATGAAAACAAATGGTGCAGAAACAATTGGACGTTCCATGACAAAAAGTTAATCTAGATGTGTCTTTACACTAGTCACTTTACACTAGTCACAAAAATTAACTCAAAATGGGTCACATACCTAAATATATATGCAAAACTAAAATGCCTAGTAGTTAACATTAGAGAAAATCTAGATGACCTTGGATGAGGAAATTATTTTCTTAGATACAACAACAAAGATACATTCCATGAAAGAAATAATTGATAAGCTGGATTTCATTAAATTTACATTTTTCTCTTCAGTGAAAAACACTATGAGAAAAAAACACAAGTCACAGATTGAGAGAAAATATTTGCAGAAGACATATATGATAAAGGACCATTATTCAAAATCTACAAAATTCAATAAGAAAACAACCCATTAAAAATGAGTCCAGGTCGCCGGCTGGGCAGCGCCGGTGGCCAGGAGGGAGAGCCAAGGAGGAGGAGGAGGTGACACTGATGATAAAATCATTCAAGAATTTAGATGTGACATCTGCAGCAGGTTCAAATCTCTCAGCTATACAACAAAGTGGATACTTTGTAAAGATTTTCATCTGTTATGCCCAGAGAGCCCAAATCCATTACTGAAATTGTCAGTGTGAGCTGCCTGCTAGGTCCAGTGATGCACCAGTAGACAAAGAAGGTGAAAAAGAAGGCTGGCATATTCTGCAGATGACTGGCAGAGTGTGACACCAATATGGCATCAAGCCTTACTATGATTCCAAGGATTTCTTGACTAAATAAAAATGATTATTATTTAAAAAAAAAAAATGAGTCCAAAGAACTTAATAGATGCTTCACCAAAGAAGATACACAGATGGCACGACAGCTTACGAAAACATACTTTACCTCATGTCATCAAAGAATTACAAATTAAAACAATATTAAGCTATCAATATTGAAATGAAAATATGGCCAAAAGGTCACTTCTTTTTTTTTTTTTTTAAATTTTCTAGAGGCATGTCTTATTTATTTATTTGTTTGTTTGTTTGTTTTGTTTATACATGCACTGGGTACAGTCAGAAGCGCGGGAGGGTGAGAGAATTCACCAGAGCCAGAGCAGGGAGCAGAGCAGGCAGAAGGACCGAAGTACACTGCTGAGGGGAGCAGCGGGCGGCAGGAGAGGTCTGCGCGCCATGTGGGACCCTCCTCTGGTGGCCGGGGAGCAGCCGGGGATTGAACCGGTGGCGCAGAGGCCGCGGGCAGCTTCACAATCCAGCGCTCAACCGCTGCGCCACCGGGGAGGCCCGTCCGGTCACTTCTTAACAAAACTAAATGTACTTTTACTGTACAATCCAATGTATTATTCACCATTATTGTTATTTGGCACTACAAAGAAATGATCTATCAGGGCATCAAAAGACAGAGGAAACTTAAATGCATACTGCTAAGTGAAAGAACCCCCCTGAAAAGCTACATACTGATGATTCCAACTATATGATGTCTGGAAAAGGCTAAACGATGAAGATCAGTGGTTGCCAGGCATTAGTGGGAGGGAGGACGATTAGGTGGAACACAGAATTTTAAAAAATACACAATTTTTAAGAGTATTTTTATGTTCACAGCAATATTGCACAGGAAGTGCAGAGTTCCCATGTACCCTCTGCCCTCTCACATAATTGTCTCCCCCATTATCAATGTTCTACACCTTAGTGGTACATTTGTTACAATGATGAGCCTACATTGACACATTTTCACCCAAAGTCCATGGTTTACATTAGGGTTCACTCTTAGTGTATAGTCTATAGATCTGAACAATTTTATAATGAAATATATCTACCATTATAGTATGAAAAGAATAATTCCACTGCCTTAATATTCTTGTTTCACCCCAACTCCTATCTATCCCCTGGCAACTACTGGTCTTTCTACTGTCTCCAGAATGTCATACAGTTAGAATGAAATGCTATGTAGTTTCTACTGTCTCTACAGTTTTTCTAGAATGTCTCACAGAATCAAAAGGCTATTCAGTTTGGCTTCTTCAGTCAGTAATATGCATTTTCAGTTCTTCCATGTCTTTACGTTACTTGACAACTCATTTCTTTTTACTGCCGAATTCTATTACATTGTCTACACATACTACAGTTTATTTATCCATCTGCCTACTGAAAGGCATCTTGGTTGCTTCCAAGTTTTGGAAATAATGAATAAAGTTGCTATAAACATCTATATAGTATATAGGTTTCTGTGTGGACATAAGTTTCCAACTCCTTTGGGCAGAAGCCAAGGAGCATGACTGCCAGATCTCATACATAAATATACTGATGGTGTTGGAAAACAAAGATTCTCACTTTGGTACAAGGCTAATATAAATATGAACTGGGTAAGGGAAAGGAAGAAGCCTGTGATATAATGAAGTGAAAGCATTCGTATACCAAGTATGTATGTATGTATACACACACACGCACACAGTAAAGTACAAGTATATACTAATTCAAGCAAGAGCATCTGGGATGTAGGAAAACACTGATTTTTAAGTAAAATTCACACCTTTGAAGTATCTCTCCACAAATAATTATGAAAAGAATTAAAAGATACCTTCCTAATTAAGAAATTTGGAAGACAGGGTGATAGCACTGAGACTGAACCCCTATGACACCTAAAAATGGAGCTACCATATGACCCAATTCTACTCCTAGGAATCTACCCAAAGAACACAAAAACATTAATTCAAAAGGATACCTGCACCCCTATGTTTACTGCAGCATTCTTTACAATAGGTAAGATATGGAAACAAGCCAAATGCCCAAAAACAGATGACTGGTCAAGAAGATGTGGTACATATACACAATGGAATACTGTTCAGCAATCAAAAAAGATAAACCCATACCATTTGCAGCAACATGGATGGAGCTGCAAGGGATTGTGTTCAGTGAAATAAGCCGGAAAGAAAAAGAAAAATATCAGATGGCTTCATTTATAGGAGGAATATAGGGGAAACAAATAATGGATTAGGAAAAAATAATAAATAACTAAAATTAACAGGCAACTATAAATCAGAGACATTCTACAGGGGAAAGGGAGGGATCAAAACAGGGAAGGGAAGAGTACAAGAGACTATGGTGATGGTGCACAGGCGAACTGGTGGTGGGAATTTTATAGGGACTACATGTGAGAGGAGAAAGAAAACATTGTACAAAAATGAACTATGATGTAAAATACATATAAATTTAAAAAATAGAAATTTGAAGGGCTCTTTAGTTTTATAGCCAAATTATCAAAATTATCAATAATGAGATAAAATGACTTTATTTGCCTCCTGATATAGTGCACTGGAAAGGATATGTCAAAAAATTTATCTGAATCTGATCATTAGGGCACAATAAAATTCCAAGTTGGGGGGAACAATGCTGTAAAATGGCTCTTTAAAAATGGCATTCATAAAACATACTCTCTTTAAACTTTTTTTCTTTAAAGGAAACTAGAAAAATCTGACAATTAAATGCAATGTGCGCAAAGGACATTATTTGGACAACTGGGGAAATGAAAAGATGGAATACATAGCAAATAATAGGTTCTATTCGTGTTAAATTTCTTGAGTGTGATTATTGTACTTGAGAATTTGTTGGTAGGGTCTACCCTTCATCAAAGAACAATCCATCTCTACTGGGGGGAAGGCTGTCCTCTTCCATGGAGCATGCAGGTTCAGGAGGGTGTGTGCGGAACACATAGAACATACATGAAGCAGTGAGGGAGAAAGGAGACACCCATGCAGACAGATCAGCCAAAACAACGCTAGTCATCAACAGGGTGACAGACATCACAGCTAGGTCGCCCTCATATCCATGATGATTGTATTTGAAGTTATGTGAGAGAACACCCCTGTTCATAGAAGTACGTGATGAGATAGTTAGGGATGACATCTCCTAATGGCTGCCTGTAACTCATAACAAAAATTAAAATGCTGACATAATGTCTGTCAGCTGTCGTCACTTGATACAGTGCAACATAACACTCCAAAACTCAGTTGCTCAAAACAACATGAGCTCCTTCTCATGCTTCTTAAAGTCAGCTGATCGTGTCTCAGATCAGCTGAGCTGGGCTTCACTATGCAAATTCTCTCCAAGGCTGTACTATACTTATGCTTGGATCCTTGGGCTATCTGGAGAATGTTTGCATGACGGTTATTTATGAAAATTAATGTGAAAACCCAATTACTGCAGTATGTGTCAAGCTATAACTTGCTGTTCCCAGGGTTATTGCAACAATTTACCAGACTGGGTGGCTTTAAAATAAACAAATTTATTTTCTGGAGGTTAAAGTCAAGGTGGTAACAGGGCCCTGCTCCCTCTGAAAGCTCTAGATGATCCTTCCTCACCTCCTCCTAATTACTGGGGATTGCCAGTAATCCTTGGCATTCCGTGTCTTGTAGCAGCATCAGCCCAGTCTCTACCTCCATCGTAACATGGCCCATCTTCCCTCTGTGCATCCCCAAATCACAGTCACTGGATCCATAGTTCACCCTAATTCAGTATGACTTCATCTTGATTAAATCTGCAAGACCCCATTTGCACCTATGGTCACATTTCAAAGGTATTAGACTTTAGGGCTTCAACATATTTTTGTGAGGAACACAATTCAACCCTATCTGCTAATAACCCATTGGCCAGAGCAAATGACATGGCTGTGCCCAGAGTCAAGGGGTGAGAAAGTATACTAAATTCAATGTGGGGTCAAAGTTCATCACATGGTCAAATCAACATCAAAAAAGCATTTAGTTGAGGGGGGAAAGTGATTATTTTTAATAATAAGTATAATACATAGTTACATATATTACACACATTTGCACAATCTATCAAAACTGGTGAATGCAGCAATAGGTGAAGACTATATCATCATTTATCATTTATTATATCAAACATAATTCCAGACTTAGGAAAGGAGAAGAACTAGTCAAAAAACTACAGCAATAAGCAGAACTCAGATCATAAAATCTGCAAATGTTTCAAAATTAAGCGAGAAAAAAAGCTTTTTTTTTAAAATTAGGGTAAGCAGGAGTAGCAGGAACTTTGTATGGGAGCAAGCAGATGGCATAATCAGGTGCTTTAACAGGAACTTTTTTTTTCCTCTGTGAAATTCTCAGAATAAACCATTAAGTGGGAATATTATGCATTTGGGGACTTAAATTTTGGGACAAATTAAAGTTCAGGAACCTGTGGGGAGAAACCTCATTAAAATCTGGGCAAACCAAATCAACTGGTAAGAAATGGGCAGTCTTGTAATTCTTCTGAAGGTTTAAAATATTTCAAAGTAAGATTTTTTTTTAAGCTTGTAAGTTAGTATACTTAGATATAGTTTTGGAATGAACCTTTTGTTCTCCCAAAACTGCATGACATTCTACTAGCTACAGTTTGTCCCTCTTCCTAATGTCTGGATTTTGTGACATTACAAAGTTGTAGATTTAGTCTGTGGGCGTTTAGTTCTGCCTTCGCCAGAAAGAATGAAGACCTTTCAAAGTGACCTCCAGGTTTAAAGGTCCCAAAGTTTTCAGAAGAAAAAATATTGATAACTATATATTTAATAGTGCTTTACTGTATGCTAATGAGAGATCTTAAAAGTTCTTATCATAAGAAAACTGTAGCTATGTATGGCAATAAGTACACTTACTGCAGTGATCATTGCACAATACATATAAATATTGAGTCATTATGTTGTACACCTGGAGCTAATATAATGTTCTATGTCAATTGTATTTCAATAAGAACTCCCTAGGATCTCGTAAGCTCCTCTATTATGTGTGAACTACTGGGAGAAATATCTCCTTGCGATTTTCTAACTCAAACTCTGTAGACATATTGACTAAGGATAAATATGTCTCTTACTTATGAAAAGATCCTTGGGACTCACTCAGAAAATATGAAGAACTACTACAGATCAACAGGAAAAAGGTAAGCAATCCAATGTAAAAAATGGGCAAGAGAACTGAACAACCCTCCTCCCATCCAAGGGGTAGTCAGATGAGAAAAAAATACATCAGTGTCCCACCTCTTTAAAAATTAATAAGCAGAGAAATGCAAAGTAAATCACAATCAGATTACAAGAATAATTAAGAATTTAAAGACTGGCAATGATAGGTATTGGTAAGAATTTGAAGTTGAAGTTGCACTGCCGGTATTGAAAAAGACATACTGAAAAGGGCAAAAGGAGTCCTTGATAGCTAGGAGCTGGCCTGATACTCAGACCTAGGCCATGATGTTCTCCTGTTGAACAAAATTAATTTCACAGAATATCAATAGTTAGCAAGGTCACTCTGTGACTGTGCTGGATCAAGAGAAAAACAAGGGCATATAGTAGTAATCATGTCTGAGCACAGACAAAAATCAACATCTAATTCATAAAAATGACCAGACATCTTTCCATCCCAGCTAATACAAACTACAAATCACATCTTATTTACCAATCACAGCTTTAGCACCCTCCCACTCATCTCACCTTCTACATAAAACTTGTTAATATATCCAATCATAGAATCCACTCCATTTCTGAAAGTGTCCAATCCAGAGCAAAGTTCTGCTTTGAATCACCCCCAAATCATCTAACACAAGATTAAACACCTTAAGTCTTTCCCAATACCCTCTTACTGAGACCCCCCCCCCCCACAGGACTCTGTGGTGTACCATCTCCCTTGTTGTACTAAGTCAGAAAATATAACTGTCAACTATAAGTGGTCTCTGGTCAAAGGGCACTGACAAGCACACTGAAGTCCTATACAGCAAAGGAAATGAATGAACTAGAGCTAAACACATGTGGATTGTACGATGAACTAAATAATGGAGGAAAGACATTAGATTCAAAAGATTACTTAATGTAATCTGAGGCAATCTAATTATATTAGGTAGTCTTTTATTGTTTTTTTCCCCAAAAATTGTTTTTTATTGTTTCTGTATACTTTATACCACTTTTCAAGGAGGAACACTGTAGGGATACACACTTAAGCCAGGAGTTGAGATAGCTAGTTGAGACTGAGGGACATCAGGTCAGGATGTCATTAATGTTACATACATTATTTTCATTCACTGTTTTCTCACTTGAAAAGTATGTTTTAAACTTTCCCTTAGTGGCAGTAATTATTTCTATAGCATCTAGGAGCACATAATAAAATGCTGCGCACGAATGGGAAATCACCAAATGAGCATGAGACAGTGTCAGAAGATAGGTTCTAGAGCTTATGTGACCACGAGTAGCTGTGTACCCTGGGCGAGTGATTTCACCATTTGGGTTTTCGTTTCTCCATTCGTTAAAACAAAAAAGGTAGGGGGAGAGGGGCCTCATCTTTCTGAGGTACCGTATTCATAAATATTCTATGATCCTATGATTGTAAAGGAAATTCTCAACAAGTATCTCCCAATTTCTATCAGGCCATTTTTAATATATATGAAGTAGTCTACTGCTCCATATTGTTCTATAAAATCCAAAACTAATAATTTATCTTTATTTATGCACTATACAATCTGGGAAGATATATGTATGTGTGTATATATATATATACACACACACACACACACACACTGACTAAGAGCACAGACTGTGGAGTCAGACAAAACTGAGTTTCTTCTCTAATATTTATGAGGTGGGGGACTGTTGGGGAGTGGTATAACCTCTGCAGTCTCAGCTTCTTTGTTAAAAAAAAAAAAAAAGTACCTCATAGGGTTGTTGCAATTATTAAATTGTTTGTTGCATATACATCTCATAACCCAGTACCTGGAAAGAGAAACCATACTCAATAAATCATAATCATGAATCAAGAGCCTGTTGATTCCTAAGCATGTGAGGATTCTGGGAGAAAGAATGGAATTGTGGAAATCAATAGGCTAATTGGCCACTTCTATCAGTGTACCTACTGGGCCCCAGCTTCCTGAAAGATAACAGCTGCCAGTCCCCTTTCCTTTTCCTACTGATCACTTTCCTTATCCTACTGATCACTATCCACGCCTCCACCAAACTGCCCCCCCTCCCCGCCCCGCCCTTTTAGGCTCCAGCTCCAGCAGACATTATACGGGATCTTTTTGCCTCTCCCTTGATTTCTGGGCGGACTTCCTGAAGCAGCTGATTTCTTGCCCTTTGCAGGTTGCTGGGGCAGTGCGCGGATAAAATGACGTCAGCTAGAATGGATATCCTTATTGGCCTCTCAATTCCCAAGGACTTTTTTCTGCAAGGGAATTACAAAGCGAGTCTGCTGTTGCTTTGGCAACAAACTTTCAACCGCTACCTCATTCTCCAAATGAGAACACACCTATTAATACATTCAACCGACTGGGAGTGGAGTTGCTTGATGCAAATTTTCTTCCAGGTGCAAAACAGCTTATTGGGCTTGGCTAGCCATTGGCGGCGCTGCGAACGAACGGAGGCTAGCAAAGGCGAAAGCCGCGGGTGCATGAACCTGCTGGAAAAGTGAAAGTTTTTCTGCAACAGGTGACTGCTGCTGTGGAGTGCTTGGGAGAGGAGATGGCTGCAGCACGCAGAAAACTCTTACCAAGCAGGCAAGTGAAGTCTCTTCTCCTTTTACTGTATGTTTCTGTAGGGGGTGCGGCAACCATTCGCTATTCTGTGGCGGAGGAGATGGAGAGCGGTTCCTTTGTGGCTAACGTGGCTAAGGACCTGGGGCTGGAGGTAGGGAAGTTGGCTGCGCGCGGGGCGCGGCTAGTTTCTGAGGGCAACAAACTGCATTTCCGGCTCCACCGCAAAACAGGAGACCTGTTCGTGAAGGAGAAGCTGGATAGGGAGGCACTTTGTGGCAAAGCAGACCCGTGCGTTCTGCACTTTGAAATAGTCCTGGTGGAGCCACTGCAGTCCTTCCGTGCGGAGGTCAGGGTATTTGATATCAATGACAATGCCCCGGTTTTCCTAAACAAGGAGCCGGTTTTAAAGATTCCCGAGAGCACTCCTCTGGGTTCACGTTTTCCTCTGCAGAGCGCCCAGGATCTGGATGTGGGCCTCAATGGTCTACAAAACTACACCTTGAGTCCCAATGCCTATTTCCACCTACACACCCGCTTCCGCAGCCACGGGCCCAAATATGCGGAGCTGGTGCTGAATAAACCCCTGGACAGAGAGGAGCAGTCTGAAATCAACATGACAATTACAGCAGTGGATGGCGGGTCTCCGCCCAAGTCTGGCTCTGCCCACATCCGCGTGGAGGTTCTGGACGTCAATGACCACGTGCCTCAGTTCTCACGGCTGGTGTACCGCGCTCAAGTACCGGAAAATAGCGCCAGCGGCTCTTTGGTGGCCACGGTGACTGCCACTGATCTAGACGAGGGCTCCAACAAGGCGATAACTTACTCTTTAGCTCAAAACCCTGAAGCAATTCTCCAGACTTTTCAGATCGACTCTCAAACTGGAGAGGTTCGACTACAAGGGCCCCTAGATTTTGAGGCTATTGAAACATACGACATTGACATTCAAGCTACTGATGGAGGCGGCCTCTCTGCTCACAGCAAAGTCCTAGTGGAAGTGGTGGATGTGAATGACAATCCTCCTGACGTGACCATCTCCTCCGTGTCCAGCCCTCTCCCTGAGGACTCCCCACTACAGACAGTAGTGGCCCTTTTCTCCATCAGAGACCGGGATATTCGAGTGGGAGGAAAAATCACCTGCTTCCTTAGAGAAGACCTTCCCTTTGCAGTCAAGCCTACCTTACGGAATTCTTACTCTCTGGTCACTAACAGAGGTTTGGATAGGGAGGAGGTTTCAAGCTATAATATCACCCTTGTTGCTATGGATACTGGACCACCCAGTCTGTCCACAGAGACTATGATAGAGGTATTAATATCTGACATTAATGACAATCCCCCAGTATTTCTGGAAGACTCCTACGTCTTGACTGTTCGAGAAAACAACAGCCCTGCCATTTTTATTGGTAAAGTCCATGCTGAGGATCAGGATTTGGGTGCGAATGCCCAAGTAACATATTCTCTACTGCCTCCCCAAAGTGGAGATTTATCAGTCTTTGCTTACATCTCTATAAATTCAGACAATGGGAAGCTCTATGCACTGAGAACCATGGACTATGAGGCCATTCAAGATTTTCAGTTTGTGGTAAAGGCAACTGACGGGGGTGTCCTGTCACTAAGTAGCCAAGTAACTGTCAGAGTGGTTGTGCTGGATGACAATGACAACCGCCCAATGATTCTGTACCCACTGCAGAATGGCACCTTGCCCTGCAATGACCTGGTGCCCAGGTCTGCAGAGGCAGGCTACCTGGTGACCAAGGTTGTGGCTGTGGATGGTGACTCAGGCCAGAATTCTTGGCTGTCTTATCATCTACTTAAGGCCACTGACCCTGGGTTATTTTCTGTTCAACAACAAAATGGGGAAATCCGCACACTGAGGCAGATATCTGAGAGAGACCCAATGATGCATAAACTGACCATTGTTGTTCAGGATCATGGCCAACCAGCCCTTTCCACTACTGCCTCACTAAACATTCTGCTGGTGGATGGCTTTTCTGAGCCATATCTGCAGTTTCGGGATCCATCCAAGCATCCAATAAGGGTAAATCCATCCACTAAGTATCTGGTCATATCTCTGGCTGTACTTTCCTTTCTCTTTCTCCTCTCTGTCACAGTGATTTTTGTTATACACATCTACCAAAAGATTACTAAATATAGAGAAAGGTTCACAATTCAAGAGCATTTCTATGATGACTGTAATTTCCCTAACAACCTAATGCAAGGAGGAGCCAATGGAACCTTGTCCCAGCCTTGTTCCTATGAAATATGCTCAGCCACTGGCACTGGCAATAGTGAGTTCCGGTTTCTTAAGCGCTTTATGCCCAACTTCCCCTTCCCTCATGGTACTGGAGAGGCAAAAGCAGAGGCTAGCTCTAATTTACCGCCAAATTCTAATAGAAATAGGTATCGGGGGTCAGAGGGCCATGCCCGAGAAGCAGATGACTACATGTAGCTCACATTCATGCGCATTATTCCTGTCTCCCCTGAAAGTTCATTAGTCATGGTCCTGGAAATGCTTAGTTCTATAGAGATACCCTATCATTTTGCCCTTAAATTACTTCCCAGTAGAAAGTGACACGTGCAGAGGGATGAGAACTTTTACTGATAGGGAACAGGTTTGAGAAGCAGAGACATAGTTTATCCTTACACAGAAATTTCTATATTGTTGACCCTTGGTGAGCAGAGATTACCTTTGAATCAACATCTTGCATGCATCGTTCATAAGCATACAAATGCCTGGTGAATGGCTGTCCTCACTGCTAACTGGGTGGGAGGAGGGTAAAACAAAGAGAGGGTTTGTTTTATTTGCAAATGTAATAAGGGCAGATATAAGGCTCAAGACACTCAGGCCCAGGGGCCAAAGGGGCTTTGAGCTGCTTCCAAAACCTAGTGGAAGTCAGAATGTCAACTGTCCCCCCAGGCTAAGTCCTTCAATCCTAGTAATCCCAGAATCTTCTTTGAGCAGCTATCAAAGGGATAGCTGGTCAAAGTGTCTTAGAATTGTTTGCAGATATTGTATCCAAAACCACAGAAAATTTTTGTGCATTATGTGCTGGAGACAAAGGCATTGGGTCCGCCACTGGGAATGTCTCCATTTCAAGGGATGCCCTTCCCATTGAATAATTAAGCAATTTATGATTGATGGTGGAGACTTTTCAACAGAATGGGATAGTTAGAGAAAGCATTTATGGTAAAAATAAAATTGAAGAAAATTTCTAATATAAACACATTAGGAGGGGTTGTTGAACATGGCAAACATAGGCCTCATGAAGTCCTAAGTTTTTTATCACAACAGTTCCAGCTCATTTGGATGGGAACCATGTGGTGTTTGGTCAAGTAACTAAAGGAAGAGGTATGGCAAGAACACTGGAAACAGAGAAATGAACTTTCAAAACCCTGCCAAATTATGCGTTATCACAGAGCATGGAGAACTGAAGGAAGGGGATGACTGGGGAATAGTCCCTAAAGATGGTACTGGTGACAATAATCACCCTAATTTCCCTGACTATGCAGATCTGGATCTAAAAGATGCAGATACAATTTTATTAATAGCAGAAAACTTTAAAAACACTGGAAATGCTTTTTTCAAATCCCAGTCCTGGGAGATGACCATTTAAAAATATACTAAAGTTTTAAGGTATATGGAAGGTTCAAAGGCTGTCACTGAGAAAGCAGGTAGATCTCCAGGCTGCAACCTATAGCTTTCAACTGTATGCTGAATATTGGTGCTTATAAATTGAAGATGTCCAGTTGGCAGACAACACAGGCCCTTGAAATAGACCCATCAAATACTAAGACACTGTACTGGAAAGCTCAAGGATGGCAAGGATTAAAATAATATTGTCAAGCACTGGCTTATCAGAAGCAAGCTCAGGAGACGGTACCAGAAGAAACGACTATTCAGACAGAACTGCTGAAAGTCAAACAAAATATAAAGGCAGAGAAAGATAAGGAGAAGGCAGCATACATTGATAAAAATACATTTGCTTAAAAAGGTATTTGTTTAAATATATACATTTGATTGTATATAGGCAATGAGAAAACTGAAGGGTTTTTGTCTATTATGCACGATCCTTAACGTGTTGACACTTCCGTCATTTTTGTAATACTGATAAAGGATTCACTCTGAATAGTCTCCAAAAGTAAGTCATCGGTAGATATAGGTTTTGCATAGGCTTGTGGTAGTTAACAAGTGATATTAAACGACTACACGATAAAAACACAAAAAGAAGTTATATAAAGTTATGGCCTTAAGAAAAATGGCTTTAAGACACATTTCCAGGTAGTACAAGATTTGATTTTAAGTCAGTTTCTCATTTCAGCATTCTGAAATGATGGAAAATGAAAAAGCTATTTCTAAAGCAAAATCATTCATAAAATGAAATGGAATAGGGAAACAAGTTGGTCCTTTATTTTATCATCACTCTTTTGCCTCCTAAAGTTATGTTAGGTTCTCTCATTCTAAAACTAAGGAAACCAATATTAAAACATTGACATACTTCAAGGATGCTATCAATGCTTTAACTATCCCTTAAAAGTTAAAATTTTTCTTTTTAACATAACTTAACATGCATCTTATTTTCTGCAAAAGGTGTAAATTCAGATCCACAAGGACATGTCCTATACAGGAGAGCACAATATTTGTAACTGAAATTTCAGTACTTTTCTTAAAATATTTCTCTTAAAATACTTCTCAAAATATACCTGGTCTTAAGTATTATTAGTCATAATTAGAATTAAGACTGCTTCTAGGGCCTCCCCGGTGGCGCAGTGTTTGAGCGCTGGGTTGCGAAGCTGCCCGCAGCCTCTGCGGCGCTGGTTCAAACCCCGGCTGCTCCCCGGCCACCGGAGGAGGGTCCCGCATGGTCGCAGACCTCTCCTGCCGCCCGCTGCTCCCCTCAGCACTGTACTTCGGTCCTTCTGCCTGCTCTGCTCCCCACTCTGGCTCTGGTGAATTCTCTCACCATCCCACGCTTCTGACTGTACCCAGTGCTTGTATAAATAAATAAATCTTCAAAAAAAAAATTAAGACTACTTCTAAAGACCTAGCTGTCTACCTGGTGGCCAGGATTTACTAAATTTTAGTACTATTTTTTAAAATTTCCTTCAATCAGGGATTGTCTTTGTTTTATCATTATTAAATTAGATTGCTTTTATGTATTGGGAAGAAAACCACAGAAATTATATTGTGCATTGTGCCTATCAGAGGGTACATGATGTCAATTTGACATTTTGACTAGTGACATTAATCTCTTTAAAATTCTGGTGAGAAAAAAATCTTACCATGTTAACTGTTTTTTAAGTGTACAGTTTAAGTAGTGATAGTAATCTTGACCACATGGTTAAAACAATACCTGTCATATTTCACCACTGTAAAGCTACTGCTTTTCCCTTTGTGATTAATAAATATCTGGAGAAACTTTGAAACTATGGAACTATGCAAATACATTTCTGCTTAAACTTTTGCCCACTGATTTTAGTACTCATTGCTGGATCTTTCCAGTGGCCATCAACACTATGGCATTCAAATGGTGATTTTTCTGTTTCCTTGATTCATTTTACATTCATTAACTGAAATTCTTTAAAAATGTTACATTTCCCTATTCATCTACTAATTTAGCCAGTTATTTCTTTACATATGGACTAATGGATATACACCTTGTCATTTGGTTTATAATCCAATGCTATCATGACTTATTTTGTTATTCAGCAAACCCTGTTATCTGGGATGAAAAGAAGATTTTTAAGACTTGAATTATCCACATAGAACATGTTTTGATGAAAATTAGTCTTTCTTTGTAACCCTGTAATGTTAATCTTAAGCATAAGTTTCTTTAGCATTGTTAAGGTTTGTTCATGTTTTTAACTGTAAATGAAAATTACATTAACATGATTTTACATTTCTATTACAGATATATAAAGCTATTTAAAAAATCAAAACATAAAAATTTAAAATTTTGTGATATAGACATGTTTATATATTTATAAGGTATGTATAAAAGAAATGGTCTTTAAAATAAATTATACAGGGCCTCCTCAGTGGCACAGTGGGTTGAGTGCCACTCTATGAAGCTGTCTGCAGCCTCTGCAATGCGGGTTTGATTCCCAGCCGGTGAGGGAGAAACCCACATGGTGCGGCAGACCTCACCTGCCTCACTCGCTGCTCCCCTCAGCAATGTCTTTGGTCCGTCTGCCTGTTCTGCTCCCCTCTCTGTCTCTGGTGAAGTTTCTCACCCTCCTGCACTTCTGGTCTGTACCCCAGTTCTTGTCTAAATAAATCTTTAAAAAAAATAATAATCAGATATGTAACAAATGGAGCTGATCTGTCTGGTTTTACTTAATTCTCCAAAAAATAAATATATTGCTTTCTCTGTTATGTCTGTGTAGTTTACTGTTGTTTTCTATTTAAAGATTATTGTTTCATTCCTGGAGACAAAATTCATTCATATAATTCTCACATCCATATATATAGTGAGTCATATTTTCTAGAGTTGAATTAAACAAATGTGCCTAATCAGACACGCACTTTTCAACCAACCAGACCGCCAACTCTATTAACACTTTTTTGAACTCTTAGAAACTTAAAGAAAACCTTTATTTTCTTTTTCTTTTTAAGAGCCTGTGGAAGAACAGTTTGAGACCACTTGGTGTTTGTCCCTGTCCACTCAGTGGCATGAATACTGGTAGCTACAGACCAGTTTGCAGTGGCAGGCTGAACACTCCAGTCCTCAGTAGGGAACTTTGGGATATGCAAAGGGAGTACCTGCCTGCCCTCAGACCAGTCTGTAACCTCAGGTTTAGCAGCAGTAAACTCAGGAGCTGGAGCAATACATTCACCCTGAAATTCCTCCTTGTTACAGTTTTATCAGCAGCAGTCTGCTCTTCCTTTTCAATCTCTTCAGGATTTCTGTAGAAGTAGAGATCAGGTATACTTCCTATGTGTATTCACAGGAGATAGGGTTACACGTATACAGTACTTTGTGGGTCTGTTTCCAGCACTTCAGGACCACTTAGTGAATTCCCCTTTTGCAAGGCCAGGCAATTAGCACATAGCACAGAGGAGAGTCTGTGTACACAGAGGTATGGGAGGTTTACGTAAGACACCTTCCTAAAAGACTGGTTGTCAGCCCTGGGACCAAAAACCATGAAAAAACTAGTCACCCTCAAACTGTCTGGTTAGTGAATCTTCCAGAAATAAATCAGTGAGCAATAAGACTGGCTATACTGACAGCAGTCAATTTCAACAAAACTTGCTGGCCAGTATTCCTGGATGATATGACACTGACATCAGCCAGGTTTTTAGTGGCAACAATGACACAAGCTGCAAACAGAAGCTTCTACCAGGTTCTTTTCAGAAGCATGATGTAGATGCTGTCACTTTTCCTTTTGTAGATATACTTTTCCATTTGGAAGTATAGGTTGGTGCCATCTAAGTGGGTTCCTCCTATAAGCAATTTTCAGGACATCAAGAGCTTAGGACATTGTGAATGTTTCCCTTTAAGTTACAATGGCAGCGCAGAACACACCACATGGACTTATTTCTAGATAGCGTTATAGCATTATCAAAAATATTGGTAATGTCTATGTAACACTTAAACATGATAAAAAGTAAAAATAGTAAGGGTTTTTTGGTCAAGCAAGTGAAGCAGTTTATTCTTCTGTGTACCAAGCTCTGCTCTACATACAGAAATGATTGATAAAAAAATGGGGAGAGTAAGTTGGTGACAGAGGAGGTTCCCTGCTTCGAGAGGATCATCTCAGTTAACCAATTGGGTACTGAAAGGATTGGCATGGTAAAGAGGAGGAGAGCCAGGCTAAGTCAAGGAGAGCCAAGTTTCTCACAGGCCCCCCTGCACAGATCTTACAGGTACTATATACAGAGTCCCGTGGCTTGGGGAAAAACTGGAACAACCCCTGGACATCAGAGATCAACACAGCACTGAAAAGAAGGGGAGAAAATCTCCATAAGCCTGCAGTCCATGGTGACTGAGAACTCAGCTAGAAGCCCTGCAGAGGTGAGGGCTAAACAGTGGGGAAACACATGCATCAGAGGTGTGCTCCTTGCAGCCAGGTACCCAGTAAAAAGAACAAAGACAATGCACTGGGTTGCATACCTTCTCCTACTCCTCAGGACCAGCATCATCCTCATGCATTGTGCTAACAATGCACAAGCTAGAGTCTCAGATCTAGAATTTCAGAGAGGAAGCCTAAGATTGTTATCCTCAACACAAGCTAGCACTCGTCCAACCCACACATTTACAGCAGAGTCTAGACCATCCAGGACCCTCTTCCACACTCTGACTCAGCAACTGCAACATCAGGTCTCATGATCTACAGAAGACCACAAAGGTCAAAAAACTAAAATCAAGTGGAATCACAGTGCCACCTACAGGAAAATTAAAGTAGTTCAAATTGTCACAGGTATAAAAATATGGGGAAATCTAAAGCAGCAGGCAGACAAATCTTATAACACATGGCACCTTGAAACCTCAAATAGCATGACATCACAGAGGAAAAACCTTCCTGAAACCAATACAAAGACATGGAAGATTTTATTTCCCTATTCAAGAGTTCCAAATTGCTATAATAAAAAAATTTGAAAAAATAGAAATGAAGAAAAAAAAAAAAAGTCAAAATGATACAATAAAAGCAAATCAGACAAACCAAAAAAATTCAAGAAAACAATGAATGGCCTAGTATATAAAATTAATGAACAAAAAATAGAAATTGAAGTTTTAAGAAAATAACAGATTTGGGCCTCTCCGGTGGCGCAGCAGGTTGAGCACAGCGCTATGAAGCTGTCTGCAGCCTCTGCAGGGCAGGTTCGATTCCCAGCCGGCCAGGGAGAATCCCACACGGCGAGGCAGACCTCACCTGTCTCACCGACTGCTCCCCTCAGCAGTGTATTTCAGTCTGTCTGCCTGTTCTGCTTCCAGCTGTCTCTGGTGAATCCTCTCACCCTCCCGTGACTCTGGCCTGTACCCCAGTTCTTGTATAAATAAAATAAATCTTTAAAAAAAAAGAAAATAACAGATTTGGGACATAAAAAAAAAGCTCAAAAGGCAGAAAGTTCTAGAGAAAATTATGGAAGCAGAGAGATAAAATTGAGGACTGATTCAGGTACCTCAAAGACAGAAATACACAAAGGAAAGCTGGAAGGAGAAATATAAACAAACAAACAAAAAATATTGAAAAAAAAACACCTTGAGATATCCAATTCCATGAGGAAAGGAAACAGAGGGACAGTGGTATTTCAGAAGTGGACAAAAGGGGTGGGAGGAAAAGAGGTTATCCTCCCTGGTGGCACAAGGGGTTAAGCACAGCACTGTGAAGCTATCCGCAGCCACTGCAGCACGAGTTCGATACCCGGCTAGGGATTAACCCACAAGGCACAGCAGACCTTTCCTGTTTCGCCCGCTGCTCCCCTCAGCAGTGGATTTCAGTCTGCCTGCTCTGTTCCCACTGTCTCTGGTGAATCCCCTCTCCCCCTGCACCTCTGGCCTGTACCCCAGTTCTTATATGCATAAATAAACAAATCTTCAAAAAAAAGTTATTCAAAACAATCAAGAAAAAATTTCCCAAACCTGGGGAAGGAACTAAATACACAAGTCCATGAAACTAAGAGAACATCTGGTTATCTAAAATAATGACACCTACAGGCCTCCCTGGTGGTGCAATTGAGAGCTGGGTTGCGAAGCTGCCTGCAGCCTCTGCAGCGTGGGTTCGATTCCAGGCCACCGGGCGAGGGTCCCACATGGCGCGCAGACCTCTCCTGCCGCCCGCTGCTCCCCTCAGCAGTGTATTTCATCAGTCTGCCTGTTCTGTTCCCCGCTCTGGCTCTGGTGAATTCTCTCACCCTCCCGTGCTTCTGACTGTACCCAGTGCTTGTATGTATGTGTGTATAAATAAATAAATAAAGAGTTCCTCCGGTGGCCGGGGAGCAGCCAGGGATTGAACCGGCATTGCAGAGGCTGAGGGCAGCTTCGCAACCCAGCGCAACCGCTGCGCCACCGGGGAGGCCCTATCTTGAACTCTTGATAGTTTTACTACTAAGAAAGAATCTTGAAGTCTAGAGAAAAAAGTAGGTAACCTGTACCCCTATGTTTATAGCTGCACTATTTACAATAGCTAAGCTTTGGAAACAACCCAAATGCCCAAAAATAGATGACTGGATCAAGAAGTGGTACATATCACCATGGAATATTACTCAGCATTCAAAAAAGATAAACACATGCAATTTGCAGCAACATGGATGGCGCTGGAAGGGATCATGCTCAGCGAAATAAGCCAGAAAGAAAAAGAAAAATACCGGATGGTCTCACTCATAGCAGGAATCTAGAAAACTTAAATAAGGGACCAGGAAAAAGAATAACTATAAGAAAGTAAAAATCAAAATCAACAAACAACTATGAACCAGAGATACTCTATAGGGGGCAGGGGGCGGGGAAAGGAGGGATTGGGGTCAAAATAAGGGGGTTGCAATTGTATGGGGAGTATAAAAATAAAATTAAAAAATCTTAAAAAAAAAAAAAGAAAGAAAAAAGTAGGTAACCTATAAAGTTACTCCCATCAGGCTTACCTCAGACATCTCAGCAGAAGCTGTGCAAGCAAGGAGAGAATGGAATTGACAAACTCAAAATAGTCAAAGATAAAAGCTGTCAGCCAAGAACAGTGTATCCTGTAAGACTCTTTCAGACATTCCTGGCCTAGGGGTTAAGTCTCAGCACTGTCACTGCTACTGCCTTAGTTCAATCCCTGGCCAGGAAGCTAACCCACATGGCATAGCAGATCTCTCTCCTGTCTTGCCCACTGCTCCCCTTAGCAATGTATTTCAGTAAATCTGCCTTTTCTGCTCCCCGTGCTGTCTTTGGTGAACCCTCTCTCTCTTACACACACCCACTCTCACACCTCTGGCCTACATCCCAGCTCTTGTATGCATAAATAAATATTTTTTTTTAAATCCTAGAAACTGAATACAGTAATATATCAAGATACTTATCCACCCTGATCAAGTAGGTTTCATCCCATGGATGCAAGCATGGTTCAACATATGCAATTTCATGTCATTCACCAGATCAACAAAGGAAGATAAAAACAGGATCATCTCAATAGATACTGAGAAAGTATTCAACAATATTCAACATCCATTTATGATAAAAACACTCAAAAATGAAGTGGAATTTATCTAAACATTATAAAGCCATACATGGCTTTACCCCACAGCCAGCATCATAGTCAATTATGAAAAGCTGAAAGCATGTCCACTAAACTCAGCAAGACAAGGATATCCACTATCACCACTATCATTAATATAGTATTGGAAATTCTAACTGAAGCAATTAGGCAAGAGAAAGAACATGAAAGGCATCCAAAATTGGAGAAAATGTAAAACTATCACCACTTGTCTATGACATGCTAATATATTTGAGAAACCAAAAGACTATAAAAAAATACTTCTAAATACAAAATCGGGCCTCCCCGGTGGCGCAGCGGTTGAGCGCTGGGTGGGCGAAGTCTGCCGCAGACGGCAACTCTGCAGCGCCGGTTCGATCCCCGGCTGCTCCCCGGCCACCAGAGGAGGGTCCCACATGGTGCGCAGACCTCTCCTGCCGCCCGCTGCTCCCCTCAGCAGTGTACTTCGGTCCTTCTGCCTGTTCTGCTCCCCACTCTGGTGAATTCTCTCACCCTCCCGCGCTTCTGACTGTACCCAGTGCATGTATAAACAAAACGAACAAACAAACAAATAAATAACATGCCTCTATAAAAAAAAAGTAAAAAAAAAAAATAAAAAATACAAAATCAATACAGTAAAGTGGCAGGATACAAACAATGTATCAAAAGAAAAAACACAAGAAGAAAGAAATAAGGAATACAATCTCATTTATAATCACATCAACAATGAAATACTTGAGGGCCTCTCTGGTGGCACAAGGGGTTAAGATACAACCTATGAAGCAATCCACAGCCACTGCAGCACAAGTTCGATCCCCGGCCAGGGAGCAACCCACATGGTGCAGCAGACCTCTCCTGACTCGCCTGCTGCTCCCCTCAGCAGTATATTTCAGTCAGTCTGCCTGTTCTGTCCCCTACTCTGTCTCTGGTGAATCCTCTCATTCCCCACACCTCTGGCCTGTACCCCAGTTCTTGTATGCATAAATAAATCTTTTTTAAAAAAGAAATACTTGAGACTAAGCTTAATGAAGGAAGTGAAGCACATCTGTATGTTGAAAACTATAAACCTGTTATAGGAAATAAAAGACACAAAGAAATGGAAAGATAATCTATGCTCTAGGAATGAAATAATTAACATTGCTAAAATGACCATATATCCAAAACAATTTATAGATTGAATGCAATACCTATCAAAATACCAATGATTCTTTTCAAGGAAATACAACAATTATCAAATTTATATGGTACTGTATAGGCTCCAAATAGCTAAGACAGTTCTGAAAGAAAAAAAATGGAGGAAACATACTTCCTGATTTCAAACTATATTACACAGTGACAGTAGTCAAAATGGTAAGGTACTGGAATAAAAAACCCAGACCAATGACATAGAATTGAAAGCACATAGATAAATCCACACAAATATGGACAGTTAATCTTTGACAAAGGAGCTACAGCCATGCAATGGAGAACAGCTAGCCTCTTTAAGTAAGTGTTGGGAAACATGAATAGGACTTGCAAAAAAAAAAAAAAAAAACAAACCAAGACCCATACTTAAGTGCATACACAAAAATTAAAAATGATTTAAAGGGGTCTCCCCTGGTGGTGCAGGCAGTTGGGCGCTGCGCTGTGAAGCTGTCCGAAGCCTCCACAGCACTGGTTTCATCCTGGCCAGCAGGCGAGGGTCCCACAAGGCACAGCAGACCTCTCCTGCCTCACCTGCTGCTCCCCTCAGCAGTGTATTTCGTCAGTCAGCCTGTTCTGTTCCCGCTCTGTCTCCGGTGAATCCTCTCACCCTTCCATGCATCTGGCCTGCACCCTGGTTCTTGTACAAAATAAATAAATCTTTTTAAAAAATGAATTAAAGACCTAGACACCAGAACCAAAGCCATGAAGTACTTGAAAGAAAATATAGGGTACACACAAAATTCTTATATAACCCAACAACAAAGAAACAAACTACCCAATCAAAAAATGGGCAAAGCACTCAAAAATACACTTTGCTAAAGAAGACATTTATTACAAGGGAAAAACAAATTAAAAACACACTGACAGGGCCTTCCTGGTGGTGCAAGGCGTTAAGACTCAACGAATGAAGCTATCCGCAGCCACTGCAGCACGAGTTCGATCCCCGGCCAGGAAGCAACCCACATGGCACAGCAGACCTCTCCTGACTCGCCTGCTGCTCCCCTCAGCAGTGTATTTCAGTACATCTGCCTACTCTGTTCCCCACTCTATCTCTGGTGAATCCTCTCACAATCCCCTCACCCCCAAACCTCTGGCCTATACCCCAGTTCTTGTATACATAAATAAATAAACCTTCAAAAAAAAAACCACATTGACATACCACCTCACACCTATGAGAATGGCCCATATAAAAAAGAATTGAATCAAAAAATGTTGGCAAGGTCATGGTGAAAAAGGAACTCTCATCCACTGTTAGCGGGAATGCAAGTTGGTGCAGCCCCTGTGGAAAATGGCATGGCGATTCTTCAAGAAAAAAAAGGGAAATTCCATACAATCCAGCAATGTCTCTATTGGGTATTTATTCAAATAATATGAAAACTCAAATAAGAAAAGATTTATGTAGACCTACGTTCATAGCAGCACTGTCCACAACTGCCAAGTCATGAAACCAATCCAAGTGCCCTTCAATAGATGAATGCATAAAGAAATTGTGGCATATGTACTCAATGAAGTACTATACAGCTGTGAAAAAATATGAAATAGTGGCATTTGGGACAAAATGAATGGACCTCAAGGTGATTATGTTAAGTGAAATTGATAGGGGGAAAGGATGTCCTGAGCAAACTCCATACAGGCTTTGTGGACTCCACCCCCATGACACTGGGAACTACAAATCCCACGATCACCAAAGCGAAGGTTGCGAGGACCCGAGGGCGGAGTTAAACAACTAGGCACTCGGTTTGGGTATTTAACTGGTCATGTGGCCGGGGGTTACCCCTTTTTGGCCACGAGGTGTGCTAGGTTTTTGGCAGCCTGGCGGGTCATTGGGATTCCAGGTAGGCGGAACGGGTAGAACATATTTACGAACTTAGTCCTCTCTTTTTCTCCAAGTTGTTCATTTCCCCAGTTCCCCTTCCCTTGTAAATAAACCTTTTATCAACATTTTGTGTGTGTGTCTGCATTTAGCATTAATAAGTCCCTTTTAATCACACAGGTGAGGACCCACAGTCAAGCAACCCCATTTTATATCGGGGTTTGCCCTGTAACAAAATCGGTCAAAAAGTAAAGACAGATAGCAACGGGATAATTTCATTCATCTGTGGAATTAAATAACTGAAAAACAGATAGGCAAATTATAGTAGGAATTAATCTTGAACTCATGAAAGATTACAGTGGTTACCAGAGGCAACAGAGGGGAGGAAGGAAGGAATGGAGGAGGCAGATGGGGTTTGGGCACAGGTAGTTTGGTGCAGGGTGTGTGAAACACATGAACAAATGGAAAACGTATAGTCTAAAAAAGTTAACTATTAAAAAAATAAACACCCCCTGCAGTTCATTTACAAATCCACCAAATCAGTACACTCTGCACAAACACACTGACAGCTGTAAGTTGCCAAATTGGTATCATTTTACAAGTCACTCAGAATCTGAGTCTTAGGAATATTAGCAGTGATAAATTGATTACACATGCCTTACTCTTTATTATAAGACCCATTTAACTATATACAAAAACTGTTTTCAATACAAAATTCTGTATAAACTCAATGATCTCTGCCACAAATAATAGATTTCAACCAAACAACAGAATACAAATATGAAAGGAATTTGCAAAGAACATTATTACTCTTGAAAATATATACAAAAACACATTTACTCTATAAAAAGCCACTAAACGGGGCTCCCGGGTGGTAGAGGGGTTAAATCAGCACTATCGAGCTATTGGCAGCCACTGCAGCATGAGTTGTATCCCCAGCCAGGGAGCTACCCACATGGCCCAAGAGACCTCTTCTGTCTCACCAGCTGCTCCCCTCAGCAGTGTACTTCAGTAGATCTACTTGTTCTACTCCCCACTCTGTCTGGTGAATCCTCTTACCTCCCACATCTCTGGCCTGCAACCCAGTTCTTGTATGCATAAATAAATAAATCTTTTTTTAAAAAGTCACTAAACACTTGGTGAATCAAAGGAATTTCTAATTTTACTCCAAAATTTAATTTTCCAGCTCTCACTATTCCTAGAGAGAAATGTAAAATAGAAAAGAAAAATACTGTCTTGTGGGCCTCCCTGGTGGCGCAAGGGTTAAGATGCAACCTATGAAGCAATCCACAGCCACTGCAGCACGAGTTCAAGTTTGATTCCCAGCCAGTCAGGGAGCAACCCAAATGGCGCAGCAGACCTCTCCTACTCGCCTGCTATTCCCCTCAGCAGTGTACTTCGGTCAATCTGCCTGTTCTGTTCCCCACTCTGTCTCTGGTGAATCCTCTCACCCCCTACACCTCTGGCCTGTACCCCAGCCCTTGTATGCATAAATAAATAAATCTTTAAAGAAAAAGAAAAAGACTGTCTTGCAAAATGCCCAATTAGCCAAAGTGTGAAGACTTCATTGACTATTTTCTTGAAACCCATGTACTCTCAGCGAGGCCTGTAAGAACACATTTTCTTCTAATTAGTATACAAATTAGAATTTCCCTTATACCAATTAACACTTTGCAATTTCTTTGACCTTAAAATCATTTCAAAGTAAAATATTCATTTGCTTTAGGAAGATTTGAGAAATCCCTATTCCTCACTATCAAAGTTAATTAGTAAGTATTGTTCCCTTAGTAAAAGGTATTCCTTTGAATCAAATGAGTTCTCAGGAAGCCCAACATAACCACTAACCATATTTTGAAAGTAGGTTTCCACTGACCTCACTTTTTTCCTAGAAAATCATTTTTTTAAGTACCAATATTTTGAACTTCAGCATGATCTTTTGGGAATACAAGAATGCCCCCTAAAACTTAAGTTTTCATTAAGCTTGTTGAAACATTTGACAAATTATGGAAATAATCCTTCCCAGAATACTCAAGAATCACAATATGGCAAATGTGTCAGAGTTAACATTCAGTAAATGTCAAATCAAAGAAAAATTTGTACTGATACTCAGTTGAATACTTGTCAATCTTTAATTTTTATTGGCAAGATAGTATGAGAATTTTTCTGTTTGTATATTAGCATATACAGTGTGCATGGCTTTACACAAACGAAAGTGAATAATGACTAAATAAAGAAGCTACTATGAGTAGAAAAATTAATGTTTGACTAAAATTGTTGGTTTTGTCCAAATACACCCAAATTCTCTTCAATTTATTTATATTTAAAATATCTGAAAAACTTGAATTTTTTTTTTTACTTGACCACATCTGAACCTAGTTCTGAACTAATCATGTTTAATTGGAAGAGGAAGGTATTTTTCAGTGTCCCTCATATATTAGGCAAAAAAATCAGCTGAAGAGAAAAAGGTGGTTCTGCATTTGTTTTAAACAAGTGTTAATTTTTAAAGTGCAATTTTATGTTAATCTAATTTTGTCATTTTATTTTTTCCATTTTCAACAAATAGGTCAGGTGATTGACTACAGAGGAATCTTTCTATTAAGATCATTTAAACCATTTGCCTAGCATTGAATCTATTCAGAAGTATTTAATCATGCTTTAAACTTCGACGTCATTAGGAATGCTTACTACTTTTTACATAATGTTCACTGAATAAACACGAGTGAATTCCCATGCGTGTTGATTTACAGTTTAACTGTAGCTACGTCAACCCGTTTCTTTACTGAAGAGCACTTACATCAATAGTAAAATACACACACATAAATATATAAAAGCTGCTAAAAAAAAAAAAATATATATATATAAAACAGCTGCTACACTTTCTGAATCACCTCCTGACTGTGAATATGTAAGTATACACTTTCGGGGAAAATTGGCTACTTGTTATCTTTACTCAATTTCCTATGTATATGTTTATATTCCCAGTAAGCTACCAATTGAGCGCTTCTCCTGTGCTCAATTACCTGACCATAATCTACGTTGAAAATGGAAGGAAAAAAAAATCTAAATTCAAAGTACTACGAAAGTTTGGAGGTAGAGATCATTTGAAAGAGAATAAAAAGAGATGTTAAAAAAAAAGAACCGTTCGCTCTACATATGCAAATTATTTTAAGCCGTGATTACATTCAGTAAAATCCTATTCTGTACCAGCAGTTTCGCAAGCAAACTTCAAAGTTTCTGTTAAAAACCCGACGCAATCTCCGGAGAGCTCTTACCGAAAGCTCCAGCCCATCAGCTTAACCTACTCCTCCCCCCGACCCTTGCTCGAGCAATCCAACGGCCGGTTCTTAACATCAGCTGTTCCCACTTTGCTGTTAGTGAGCACAGGGAACACGATACTCCTACTCCACAACACAGGATTTATACATTCCGGCTGTAGCCAGCACAATCAACCACGTATTTAGTTACAAATCTCTACCTCTGCCACCAAATTTATAAAAAGATTTAGTTAGCAGGATTTTGCAACTTCCTAAAGCATTTTCATCCCATTCAAAAAGTGCTTCAATTTACATTTTGCAAAGGCAAAGAGGAGCAGTTTTCAAATGTAAGAAATTTTAAATTACCCTGGTCACGGGAAGTTTAATACAGCCAGGTTTTTTTTTACATTTACCCATCGAAGCTGCGGTTCCAGTGCTAGTGCTCACATGGGCCGTAGGAAAGCACTCGAAAACAAAGGCAGCAACACCGACCTGGTGTCTGCCAGAAATCACCCAGAAACGTTCCAGACCAAACAGGAAAATACAAAAATAAAATTTCACATACCTCTTTCCCGCCTTTCTAACTTCCCATCCCTTGATTTGCTCACACAGCGAGCAGCGCCTCCCCTCGCGGAAGCCGGAAGCGGAATGCGTTTCACAAACAGCCTCTGTAGCCGACATTTTTCTCAGATTCTCGCGGAATAGACTTCAACACAGCTTTAATTAGTTCAATAATAATAAAAATAAACAAAAAAAAAGACATAAAACTAAGCGGTTAAACCTGAGCGCACGGGCCACGCCGCCCCCACGTGGGGGGGGGGGCAGCGTGGCAGGTCGCGAATCTGCGGCTTAAGAACCCGGCGACCGGAAGTAGCTGCCGCGCGCTCTTCCGGCGGCGGCGGGAAGAATCGCGGCACCTGGAGGAAGTGCGGATACGGCCTTGCCCTAGATTGAGAGGCTTCCTGTGGGTAGACTCCGATTCCACGCCTGTGGGTGTGGAATTCGAGGTAGGGAGTAATAGCCTCCCAACCTACGTGGCAGCTGACGAGAGTGGCAGCTGGTCGCCTCCATTGCCGTTCGTTGCAGCGCGCGCAGGAGAATAAAGACCTTTAAGATGGTCACACACACCAGAGCTGTCGTTCTTCCCTGTGTTTGGAGGAGACTCAGAAGTTCCGTTAAAGAAAGGAGCGGTGGGACCGTGTTTGCATACTGCTGACAACATTCTGTTTCCTTGAGAAAACTGATATTAGAACTAGAAGGCAAAGGAAAGCAAGGGTTAACCAATAGGAAAATACAAATGTCACATTTTTAAAAATCTGACTAGATGGAACTTGGAAAGCCTGGGAAATAAAGAGAACATCAGTTTGACTAGATAAATTTTTTTTCATTTCATTTTTTTTTTTATTTTTAAACACTATTTGCTTCCCCTCACCCCCTCAGATTGAGTCCCCATAGCATTTCCTTCCCCAAGGCACCCGTGCGCCATCACCACAGTCCCCTGTGCTCTTCCCTCCCTCCCTCTGATCCCTCTCCCTCCTCCTCCCCTGCAGGATGTTTCTGATTTATAATTTTGTGTTTGTGATTTGTACTGTTATATTTTTTTTACACTGATGTCTTATTTGATTCCCTATATTCCTGCTATAAGTGAAACCATCCGATATTTTTCTTTTTCCTTCTGACTTATTTCACTGAGCATAATTCCTTCTAGCTCCATCCACGTTGCTGCGAATGGCATGAGTTTATCTTTTTTGATTGCTGAATAATATTCTGTTGTGTATATATACCACATCTTCTTGATCCTTGACTAGACGTTATTCAGCAGAGCCGTAAATAAAAATATGAAGCTAGAGTTGATCACAATAGACAAGGGAAAAACATAAGTTTCTATCAGTGGATAAATGGTAAAGAAAATATGATATATTCCAATATTCAGTCATAAACAAGAAATCTGCCATTTGTGGCAATGTGGAGGGAGTTTGAGGGCATTTTGCTAAATGAAATAAATCAAACTAATACTGAATGATTACACATGTGGAATCTAAAAACAATGAACTCATAGAAGCAGAGGATAGAATTGTGGTTGCTGAAGATGAAGGAATGGGGGGAGTGTGAAGATGTTGGTCAAAGGCTACAAACTTTTAGTTATAAAATAGCATCCAGAGATCTAATGTAAAGCATGGTGACTACAGTTAACAATGCTATATTGTATACTTGAAAGTTGCTATTGGAGTAGACCTTTATATTGTCACCATGGCAACAACATGATAATTATGAAGGTAAAGGAGGTACTAACTTTATTGTGGTAAACATTTCACAGTATATACATGTATCAAATGATCACTTCCTACACCTTGAGTTACACCTTACACTGTTATATACCAATTATTTGTCAAAAAAGCTTGGGGTGGGAGGGAGAATGGAAGTAGCTGTTAGGCTGTTAGAATGTAGTTGAATTTGAAATGTGGACAAGTGAGATTTATGCTCTAATTGAAAGCAAAAGGGGAGCAGAAAAGTAGACAGGGCCTAGACCATGACATCTTAAGTTCCTACAAAGGATTCTGAATTTTAATATTAAAGCAATGAAAAGTTCTGCAGAGATTTCAGAAGGGTGTGAGAGAAATTCAATATGTTCAAGTTCACTCTGACTGCTTTGTGGAGGAGGGAGAAGGATGTGCAAAAATTGGCTGATGAGAGGTAGATGGAAAAAAAAAAGACAAGAAACTAAATTAATAATCCAGCAAATGAAGATATCCTGGATAAATGTGTTGTGAATGTATGTGAATAAAAACAGGAAAATTTGGACTGAGAATAGACCAAACTTGGTCATGGATTGGTGGTAAGGGCAATGGAGTTGTCAAAGACACTTCTGCTTCTGGTCTTCAGAAGCTTGAAGATCCATTCTAGGCTTAGGAAATTGAGATCTGCTCTCCTCCCCAAGAGTGGCAAGACATAGAAAGTACATTGTGATGGTGCAGTATGGTGGTGCACAATGGATCTTTAAGGAATTTACCACAATGACTCCTTAAGAAATTCAAGTCACACAAGGAGGACACCAATATCCTAAATGTATGGGATGCAGCAAAAGCAGTAATAAGAGGAAAATATATAGCAATAGAAGCTCACATCAAAAAACAAGAAAGAACTCAAAGAAACAACCTAATCTCGAAGCTCAAAGATCTAGAAAAAGAACAACAAAAAAACCCCAAATCCAGTAGAAGAAAAGAAATAATAAAAACCAAAGAAGAAATAAATGAAATTGAAACTAAAAAAACAATCCAAAAGATCAATGAAACCAAGAGCTGGTTCTTTGAAAAAATAAATAAAATAGACAAACCCCTAGCCAGGCTCACAAAGGAAAAAAGGGAGAAAGCACAAATACACAGGATCATAAATGAAAGAGGAGAAATCACAACGGACACAGCAGAAATCAAAAGAATAATCAGTAACTACTATGAACAGTTATATGGAAACAAGTTCAACAATCTAGAGGAGATGGACAAATTCCTACAACTCTACAATCACCCAAAGCTAGATAAAGAAGAAATAGAACACCTAAACAGACCAATTACAAGCAGCGAAATTGAAATGGTAATCAAAAACCTCCCCAAAAACAAAAGCCCAGGACCTGATGGATTTACAAATGAATTCTACCAAACATTCAGAGACGAATTAGTGCCTATCCTTCACAAACTCTTCCAAAAAATTGAGAAGGAAGGGACAATACCAAACACGTTCTATGAAGCCAATATTACACTAATACCAAAACCGAATAAGGACAACACAAAAAAGGAAAACTATAGGCCAATCTCCCTAATGAACACTGATGCAAAAATCCTCAATAAAATTTTAGCTATCAGAATCCAACAATGTATCCATAAGATAATTCACCACGACCAAGTTGGATTCATTCCAGGGGCACAAGGATGGTTTAACATCCGAAAATCAATCAACGTTATCCAACACATCAACAAAAAGAAATATAAAAACCATATGATAATATCAATAGATGCTGAGAAAGCTTTCGACAAAGTGCAACACCCATTCATGATAAAAGCCCTTGAAATTCTTGGGATACAAGGAACATACCTCAACATCATAAAGGCCATCTATGACAAGCCAACAGCCAGTATCATTCTCAATGGTGAAAAGCTGAAAGCAATTCCATTAAGATCTGGAACAAGACAAGGATGTCCACTCTCACCACTGCTTTTCAATATAATACTGGAAGTCCTAGCCAGAGCAATAAGACAAGAGAAAGACATCCAAGGAATCCAAATAGGAAAAGAAGAAGTCAAACTATCACTATTTGCAGATGATATGATAATATACATAGAGAACCCCAAAATCTCCACAGAAAAACTAATTCAACTCATCGGTCAGTTCAGTAAAGTGGCAGGATACAAAATCAACATGCAAAAGTCAGTAGCCTTCCTATACACAAACAATAAATCTGAAGAAGAAGAAATCAAAAAAACCACCCCTTTTATTATTGAAACAAAAAAAATCAAATATTTGGGAATAAATCTAACAAAAGAAGTAAAGGACCTATACAAAGAAAACTATAAAACACTGTTAAAAGAAATAGAAGAAGACACAAAGAAATGGAAAGACATCCCCTGCTCATGGATTGGAAGAATAAACATTATTAAAATGGCCATCCTACCAAAAGCAATATACAGATTCAATGCTATTCCAATCAAAATCTCAATGGCATTCTTCAAAGAAATAGAACAATTATTGATGAAATTCATATGGAATCACCAAAAACCCCGAATAGCCAAAGCTCTACTGAAAAAAAAAGAAGGAAATGGAGGCATCAAACTCCCAGACTTCAAACTATACTACAAAGCCATAATCATCAAAACTGCATGGTATTGGAACAAGAACAGACATACAGACCAATGGAATCGAATAGAAAATCCAGAAATAAACCCACAGATTTATGGTCAACTAATCTTTGACAAAGGAGCAAAGACTATGCATTGGAGCAAAGAAAGTTTGTTCAATAAATGGTGCTGGGAAAACTGGGTCGCTACATGCAAAAGAATGAAGCTTGACCACTACCTCACACCATACACAAAAATCAACTCAAAATGGATTAAAGAACTAGACATAAGACCTGAAACCATAAAATACATAGAAGGAAATATAGGCGAAACACTACGGGATTTGCACATCAAAGACATCTTTACAGACACATCACCCAAAGCAGTGATAGTGAAGGCAAAGAAACAGCTGGGACTACATCAAATTAAAGAGCTTCTGCACAGCAAAAGAGACAATAACAAAAACAAAGAGAAACCCCACCAACTGGGAGAACATTTTTGCACCCAACACTAATGATAAAGGACTGATCACAAAAATCTGCAAAGAGCTGATGAGACTCAGCAACAACAAAGAAAATAATCCAGTCAAAAAATGGGCAGAAGAGCTAAAAAGAAACTTCTCTGAAGAGGAAATGCAAATGGCCAACAGACATATGAAAAAATGTTCAACATCACTTGCAATCAGGGAAATGCAAATCAAAACTACCATGAGATACCATCTCACACCAGTGAGAATGGCACATATTAAAAAAACTAGCAACAACAAATGTTGGCGAGGATGTGGAGAAAAAGGAACTCTTCTGCACTGTTGGTGGGAGTGCAAACTGGTCCAACCACTATGGAGAGCTGTGTGGAGATTTCTGGACCTACTAAACATAGAGCTTCCATATGATCCAGCAATTCCACTCCTAGGTATTTACCCAAAGGACACAGAAACATCAATTCCAAAGAGCACCTGCACCCCTATGTTTATAGCAGCACTGTTTACAATAGCTAAGCTTTGGAAACAACCCAAATGCCCAAAAGTAGATGACTGGATCAAGAAGATGTGGTACATATATACCATGGAATATTACTCAGCATTCAAAAAAGATAAACACATGCAATTTGCAGCAACATGGATGGCGCTGGAAGGGATCATGCTCAGCGAAATAAGCCAAAAAGAAAAAGAAAAATACCGGATGGTCTCACTCATAGCAGGAATCTAGAAAACTTAAATAAGGGACCAGGAAAATGAATATAAGAAAGTGAAAATCAAAATCAACAAAAAACTATGAACCAGAGACACTTTTGGGGGGTGGGGGGCGGGAGGGGAAGGATTGGGGTCAGAATGGGGCGTTTGCAATTGTATGGGGGAATATAAAAATAAAATTTAAGATTAAAAAAAAAAAAAAGAGAAATTCAAGTCACAGCAGTTCTTTCAGAAAACATTTTGGGGCCTCCCTGGTGGTGCGAGGCATTAAGACAAAACCTATGAAGCTATTTGCAGCCACTGCAGCGCAAGTTCAATCCCCAGCCAGGGAGCTACCCACATGGCACAGCAGGCCTATCCTGACTTGCCCGCTGCTCCCCTCAACAGTGTATTTCAGTCAATCTGCCTGTTCTGTTCCCCACTCTGCCTCTGGCAGGTCCTCTCACCCCCATCCCCACACCTCTGGCCTGTACCCCAGTTCTTGTACGGATAAATATTTTAAAAAAGAAACCATTTTTGTTGTCAATAGTGTAAAAATGGACAAGTTTTCAGACATTCCAGTTGAATATGACATTGAAGATAAACTTTTGTAAAAGAATTGAGTAGATTCTTAGCAGGGCTACCAAACCAGGTAGACAGGAGACCAGTATGAAATTATATATATATATATATATATGTGTGTGTGTGTGTGTGTGTGTGTGTGTGTGTGTGTGTGTGTCTATCTCTACACTTAAGATCCCTTTGTCTTCTAGGAACTGTCCCCCATTTCCCATTTTATAGAGGAGGAAATTATGTATTTTATTAATATCAATAACTCATTACACATTGATAAGCAGGTTAGGAGTCTCATCGTGATGGCACAGCTGGTATTAGCAATCTCTATACAAAATGTCCATGAAACTTAAAATAGAACCAAGAAGAAGATTATAGAATAACAAGAGGAACAAAACAGAACATTTTCAATATGTAAAAGGTAGATCTTACCTGTTCTCAACACACAGACACACACACCCAACAAGATGAGGGCAGTATGCTAAGTGAAATAACTGATACTAAGAAAGACAAATAATGCATGATCTCATTTACATGTGGAATCTGAAAACAGTAAACTCATAGAATGGAAGTTGCCATCTCAGTTTATCTTTAGATATCTTTAGCTATCTTTAGTTTATCTTTAGTTTATCTTTGGTGTTTGGAACTGGGCAGTGGCGGGTTTTAGTCATGTTGGTCAAAGGGTATAATCTGAGGATCTAATGAACAGTGTGGTGACCTGTACTGAATAATATTGTATCTTATACTTGAAAGTTACTAAGGAAGTAGATCCTACCTGTTCTCAACACATGTACACACCGGTAATTGCGTGAAATGTAAAAAGTCCTCTCAGTTATTTTTATTTTTATTTTTTTTTTTGGTGGGACCCTCGCTGGCGGCCGGGGAACAAACCAGTGCTGCAGAGGCTACAGGCAGGCTGGCAGTCCAGTGCTCAACCGCTGCGCCATCAGGGGAGGCCTTCCTCTCAGTTATTTCAATCAGACTTTAGGGGCATGGATGGGACATTGTTTGCTTCGGTTAAAACATCTTTTAAGTTCTTTTCAACTAAAAGTTCATTAGGAAACATTTATTTTAAAGAATGATATAAATATATAACCCTAGGTAATGATTAAATAATAGATTACAGGGCATCCCCGGTGGCGCAGCGGTTGAGCGCTGGGTTGCGAAGCTGCCCGCAGACTCTGCAGCGCCGGTTCGATCCCCGGCTGCTCCCCGGCCACCAGAGGAGGGTCCCACATGGCGCGCAGACCTCTCCTGCCACCCGCTGCTCCCCTCAGCAGTGCACTTTGGTCCTTCTGCCTGCTCTGCATCCCGCTCTGGCTCTGGTGAATTCTCTCACCCTCCTGCGCTTCTGACTGTGTACCTAGTGCTTGTATAAATAAATAAAAATAAATCTTTAAAAAAATAAATAATAGATTACAGAATAAATAATGGCATTATTGGGTTAATAAATTATCTAGTTCTACATGATCCATTATACTAAGGAGAGATTCTAGACTTAGCAAAAGGGACTGGCTTGCCTTAGTTCACACAGCATGTTATTTTAGAGCTGAGGTGAAAATTGACTAGTGATTCTTTTTCTGAAAAAAATACACAAGAGGGCCTCCCCTGGTGGCACAGGGGTTGAGCGCTGGGCTATGAAGCTGCCCGCAGCCTCTGCAGCGCCGGTTCGATCCCCGGCCACCGGTGAGGGTCCCACATGGCGCGCAGACCTTTCCTGTTGCGCCCGCTGCTCCCCTCAGCAGCGTATTATCATCACTCTGCCTGTTCTGTTCCCTGCTCTGGCTCTGATGAATCCTCTCACCCTCCCACACTTCTGACTGTACCCAGTGCTTGTATAAATAAATAAATAAATAAATAAATAAATAAATAAATAAATAAATAAATAAATAAATAAATCTTTAAAAAAAATACACAAGAAACAAGCAGGAGGAAAATTTTCTGGCAGATTTAACTCAAGGTTGACATCAATTCTGAACTTTAAATTTGGGGGGGCAGTTTCTTCTACATTTACACTGATCAGTAAATCGAGGTGTTAAAAGTCACAGAGGAGTTAGCTCTGTTCTTATAAGACAAAACACACACACACACACACACACACACACACACACACACACTTAGAAAAGAAAGGCGGCCAAGATTATCAGATAGAAGCAGGCTTTATTTGACAAATGCCTATGAGGGGTGATTCTCCACAGCTGCAGAATGAGAATCACCACTTGAATTTTGGAAAGCATGTCTTTATAGCATCAGGGTACTTCTGGAATTTTTTGGTGCCCATTGAGTGGTGGGGTCTCTTCTGCTGGAAGGGGTGTGCTGGGATTTCCTGCCAAGGGCAGAGGTCTCTCTACTGCTGGAGGGGTCTGCTGGAGTTATTTACTGCTGTCAGCTTAGTCTTTAGTTTATCTCTGGTGCCTGGGAACTGGGCAGTGGCGGGTTTTAGGAGGGCATGGGCTGGTGAGTGGGAATGGGCTGGTGAGTGCTCTCATCATACATATACACACACACCTATATATACATACATATATGTATATCACATTTTCTTTATTAAGTCATCTATTTATGAATGATTTTTCCCATGTCATGGTTATTATGGATAATGGTGCAATGTACATGGAGTACAGTTATTTCTTCAAGATAATGGTTCCAGTCCTGCAGATATATGCCTAGAAGTGGGACTGCAGGGTCATATGGTAGTTCTATTTTAATTTTCTGAGGAATCTCCCTTTTGTTTTCCATAATGGCTTCACCATCTTTATTTATTACATTCGCACCCCAAAGCTTATAAAATTTCACTCTTAGGAGTCATTTAGATTTAACTTGTTTTGTAGGAGTAAATAAGACTGTACAGATAAATTCCCATTTTCATAGTACTAGCAACAGATCACAGCATTTATGAAACATTATGATATTCCAGGCACTGGCTGAACATTTCATAAGCATTGCTTCACTCAGTTTCCACAATTTCTTTTCTTTTTTTTTTTTTTAAGATTTATTTATTTATTTATTTATACAAGCACTGGGTACAGTCAGAAGTGCAGGAAGGTGAGAGAATTCATCAGGGCCAGAGTGGGGAGCAGAACAGGCAGAAGGACCGAAGTACACTGCTGAGGGGAGCAGTGGGCGCGGCAGGAGAGGTCTGCGTGCCATGTGGGACCCTTGCCGGTGGGCTGGGGATCGAACCGGCAGCTTCGCAGGCCAGCGCTCAACTGCTGCGCCACCTGGGGAAGCCCCCACAATTTCTTTTTTAAAAAAGATTTATATTTACTTTTATGTATTTATGTATTTATGCATACAAGAACTGGGGTGTAGGGCCTCCCTGGTGGCTGAGGCAGTAAGCGCAGCGCTATGAAGGTGTCCGCAGCCTCTGCAGTGCCGGTTCGATCCCTGCTGGCCAAGGAGCAACCCAGGGCACGGAGCAACCCACATGGCGCAGCAGACCTCTCCTGTCTCACCCGCTGCTCCCCTCAGCAGTGTGTTTCAGTCAGTCTGCCTGTTCTATTCCCTGCTCTGTCTCTGGTGAATCCTCTCACCATCCCACACATCTGGCCTGTACCCCAGTTCTTGTATGCATGAATACATAAATCTTAAAATAAAAGAACTGGGATGTAGGCCAGAGATGCGGAAGGCAGGGTGTGTGTGTGAGAGAGGATTCACAAGAGATAGAGTGGGGAGCAGAACAGACAGAGCTGCTGAAATACACTGCTGAGGGGAGCAGCAGGTGAGTCAGGAGAGGTCTGCTGCAACATGTGGGTTAGCTCCCTGCCAGGGATCAAACTCATGCTTCTGGGCCTCCCCGGTGGCGCAGCGGTTGAGCGCTGGGTTGCAAAGCTGCCCGCAGCCTCTGCGGCGCCGGTTCAATCCTCGGCTGCTCCCCGGCCACCAGAGGAGGGTCCCACATGGTGCGCAGACCTCTCCTGCCGCCCGCTGCTCCCCTCAGCAGTGTACTTCGATCCTTCTGCCTGCTCTGCTCCCCGCTCTGGCTCTGGTGAATTCTCTCACCCTCCCGCGCTTCTGACTGTACCTAGTGCATGTATAAACAAAACAAACAAACAAATAAATAAATAAAAATAAAACATGCCTCTATAAAAAAAATTAAAAAAAAAAACAACTCATGCTTCAGTGGCTGTCGATGAGAGCTTGATAGCACTCAGACTTTAACCCCTGTGCCACCAGGGAGGTCTCGATTCTCATAATTTCATGAAGTAGATGACATCATCTTATCCATTTGTTCAGATGAGGAAACTGAAGCTTGGAGAGATTGATTTCCCTTATCACTTGCATACAAATGAAATAGTGAGCCAAGACTTGAATGAGTCTTCCTGATTCAAGCACCTATACTTTCAATCACCACTTAAAAACATCTCTTAGTGGTACATTAACAGGTCACATGCACATATTCAAATAGCAGGACTCCCCTTTAAGTTAGGTATTAGATATATGAGCCAAATCCAAATTAAAAAAAGGACCCATCCGTACCCTTTTACTTGTCATCCTCACAACACTTCATACAGGGCTGTGCCTGACTGACTGCAAGACTGCATCCCACATAAGCCATGGTATTTCCACTTTTTAAAGAAAATCTTACTTCTTGAAAAATCAGAAATACTATTTCTGTAATAGGAAATCATTTCAGTGTGCTTGTGTTTAAGTTGGTACCACAAAATTCAACTTAGCTTAAACCTCTCCTCTTCTGAGAGTCTCTCCTAGGAGCCCTCTTATGTTCTTACTTAAATATTCCCTTTGAGTATTTCAGAGCACTTGTGCACAACTCTGTCTTACCACTTACCTCTCACTACAGTAATTGTTGCCACCTTTCACCCTTCTAGCTTGTAACCTCCTGGGGTGGCAGGTCCCAGGCCTTATCCAATTTTATATTCCTAATTCTGTATACAGTGCATGAGCATAATCCGTGTGTGATAAACAACTAATAAACTGATAAAATCAATAAATGCATGGCCACATGACTGGGCTGTCTGAAAGGAAGAAAAACCAGATCAAGTTACTCTCAATGGAAATTGTACAACTGATGATAATAAAACTGTATGCTTATTAACACTTACTTTTGTTCACATCTGCTAAATCGAAAAAATAACTCAAACAGGAGATAAGAACTGTTGCACTTGACGTTTACTCTGAAAAGATTTTCAGTTTCTGAGGAAAAGCGCTGTGCAGACACCAGATTCTCAGTTCTGACGCCCGGTGGCCGTTACAGGCTAAAAATCACGAAGAGGAGGAGGAGGAGGAGCCCGCGCTGGCCGCAGACTCCATCTTGAAGACGACAAAATCTGAAAGGTGCTGGAAATAGATGCGGTTTGGCAAACGTCAGCCCGGGGCTCAGATTTTAGATCTTTCTTCCAATGAACGGGGGCTAGACATAGTTGCTCTTACCCTTCTTGTAAGACTCCCGAAGGCTTCTCTTGTTAAAGACGACGCGCTCAGGACATGAGAAAATTGGGTGAAAGAAAATCTGGCAGAAAAGGCAAGTGGCGAATTTCCCATTTCTTCCTGGGCGCAGCGCAGGCGGCCCAGGAAAAGGAAGGCTACTCTATGGCTAGTTTCTGGACATTTAGTGCTGGTGCCCGACACGGGGGCGCCCGCGTGGAAGGGAGGACAAACGCAACAGGGTGGTTTCCACAGAGATCAGAGAATATTTTCGATCCACACTGTGAAGAGCCTTCGCGCCCCAATAGGAAACCAGACCTATAGGAACTCTGCATTTGCAAGTATATCTTACCTGTAAGCTTTTTTGTTTTCCGAGGGGGAGGAAATGAGTCTGAGATGTTCTTCCTCTGAAAATTCCTTCTGAACGTTTTAGAATATTCAGGGGGAAATGCATGAGATTTAGGTGGCTTTCCATCGTTGGAACCACACAACCAGATCAATTTACATTTTCACAATAATATGCGATGCAATAGTGGGGTGAGTAATTTGCCAGTCTGTGGGGTCGCGAGGAGGCGGGTAATGTGGGAGGAAGACACCCAAGGTAAGCTTCACTCTCTCAGGGAAAGGAATGGTATAGGTATCCACACTAGTCTGGGACCTCCTCAGTTCAAATCTTGACAATCAATGACAAGGGTAGAGACGCTTACCCCTCAGTACCATGGGTGTAGAATTCTCTGCTGACGATTTAATAAACATTTAATCTCAATAAATAATTAAGAAACATCTCAGTAAACTGTGCAGACTCACTGAGTTCTCCAACCTCTGGAGAGTACTTACTAAATACTTAAAATATTGCTGATATCTGCATTATAAACATCTGCTGCAAGAAAACTACCAGGCAATTTTAGGGTTCCCTGACAAATATGCAGGCAAATTTACATTGGTGACAGTTTCAGAAATACTTTAATTCGTGTGAAGGATGTTGGATGACAATTCCATAAAACTGGTCATGTTCACACTTATCTACTCATCTGGAGAACTTCCAGAAAGACTTCACCTTTTTAAGGATCATACTACTCTAGGAGTAGTATCAGCAGTCTGGAATAAAAAGAGAAAGCCTTGATTCTTCTTTCCAGAATTATTTTTCCACTATTAGAAATATTTCACATTCTGCCAAATGAATGCAGGACAGAAAAGATACTTGCAATATCACTTTATCGCCAATGAAATGGAGTCCTAGAAAATCACAAGACAGTAGGTAGTGACAACTATTATCCTCTCTAGTCTTGCTTTTGGGCACTGCGAGAAACAGAGGAAAACATCCTCTTTCTGAATAACAATATTGCTGTCCTTTTGTGGCTCTACCTTCAGTAGTGTTTTCTTCTGAAGCAATGCTAATTGTTGATTTACAATCAAAAGAACTGATTTACAATAAAAAGAACTCCTCTTTACTTACCTCACAAAGGTCTTTGTTTAGAAGTGTAGCCTCTGTTAAGTACAGAAAAGAAATGCATTTTTTTCTGCCTATGCTTAATTTCCTTTGACCTTCCTCAAAAGTAAGTTACTGCTAAAACTTTTAGACTATCTTCCCATATATCTTGATGCTCAGCAAGCAAAGTCAGTGTCTGTATGTAACTTCCCAGAGGAAGTCAGGCTGTTTGTTTTATTTTATTATTTTATTTTGTTGAGGTAATCATTTACAACACTGTAAATGATTCAGAAGGTCATCTTTTGCTTTTCCTGATATTTCACAGATGATGGCGGATAAATTGCGATAGTCTACTTTTCAGCAAGACTGGTCTCCATCTACTAAATTCAAGTAACTATTTATTTGAGTAATATTATGTAGTCTGTGTTTGAAATTAAATTATTTCAGTGAAATTAATGGCAAAAATTCAAATACAGATATAAAAATACAGGGGAGAAAAAGGAATTGTAGAAAAAATAAATGTTTCTTTCATTACTTAAAGTCTAATTCACTGAGTTATTGTGTAGCTTATTTACGACAATGTTAAATTTGTGGTAGCTTTTACCAAGTTACCTTATTTATTAAACACTAAAAATAATTTGTTATTTTGCAATAATATTCCAGCATCTCCAGTACAAGTCCCATAATGGAAATGCCATGTAATGTGAACTGGCAAAAAAAATCTCATCTCTTCTCTTTGTGTCAATGTTTAAAACCCTCCAATATGGTTCAGAATAATCAAAGGTAGAGGATACATAAGCATGACAATTCTCAAATGAGACCTACTTGTTGCTTTTAATGTATAGTAGTTGCAGAAAAAAAAATAAAATCACATTATTTAACCCACTGGATAATAATAGATATATATCAAATATTTGATATTTTCATTTTGAAATATTTCTTTTTTTCTGGAGAATTTAAAAAACTAAGAGAGTCTACAGCATGGCACTGCAGGCTCAAATATTGATTAAACCACATTACAAATACAATACTCTGTGTGCCACATTACCTATCCCAACAATGAGAGTTGTACTGGAAACCTGAAACTTGATGTATAAGCAACAGAAAAAAGACTAGTGTGCTCAGACTTTGATTGTGCCTTCCATATTTGCTGGAAGGTATTAAAAGCGGGAATAATAGGATACTTAATAGTCTAATGTAAGGCAAAATCTGATATTTTCTCTATTACTTGGCATATGCCATTGAAGGTACTGAACTCCAGCAGAGTTCTGTTTCAGAGGCCCTGGAGAGTAGTTTCTTCCTTCCTAATTTAGCAGTGATTTGGACACTTAGGTTGGGGAAGATATGGGCAGTAGTGAGGGGAGTAAGAGGATAATTCATATTTCTGAAGATGAAGATAGCATTTTCAAATCAACAGACTTGGATCAAAGTTGGTATGCAGATCCACTGAGACATACATGTCGAGTTTTCCATTGCTAAATGAAAATCCTTTGTATTTTCCAAGTTGAGTTGGCTCTCACAGATATATGATATACTTAAAGATATACTTTAAATCCTGCACAGCTTAAAGACAGAGGATACATTCTGAGAAGTGAATTGTTAGGTGATTTCATCCCTCTGCAAACGTCATAGAATGTACTTAGACAAATCTAGGTGGTATAGCCAATAATACACACATAAGCTATATCAGTAGCCTATAAGGACCACTGTCCTTTATGCTGCCTGTTGTTGACCAAATTGTCATTACACTGAGCACGACTGTAAATAACAATTCACTACTGTGTTCTTGGACTTGGTAATAGTAGGATACTTTTGACCACTACTAAAAAAAATCCAATAGCGCATACCTGTAGGAACCAAGTCCATGAAGATGGCAGGCCTTGGATGTAGGCAGACTATTCATAAGTACACCTAGAATCCCAATTCCCATTTCTGTTCTTTACAACTACCAGTATAATGGTGGCAGGAAATATCCTGGACCAGAATGGGCAGATTTCTCAATGGAAAGAAACAGGTTGAGGTTAATGTGACCATGACATTAGATTACCATATAGATCCAGATGGCCTTTGCCAAAGTTATGGGTTACCAGTGACTTTTGCATAGCTGTATTAAAAAGAGCTAGTCCTACCAAAAAAAAAAAAAAAAAAAAAAGGTCTTCCCTCCCTGGATATTATCTTTTCTGTCAAATATTTGGATGTAAGATAAGATAGATAAATATCTTTAAGGTTTTTTTAGGCTACTAAAGGCTTAAAGAAAACTTTTATTATAACATATGCATTGGTTTAAAAAGAAACCCATTACTAAAACCCATTGATTCCAAGGCAATAGTTATGTATAGTATGGGTTCTCAGATCATCAATTATAATAGACTTTCTGAAAAACATACTATCCTGATGTAAAAGGCAGTCCAGCTATATTAACCATCTTACCATTTATGAACTACATCTCAGCAAACCAGTTTGAGACCATAAGTGCTGTTTTCTGTGTTTTTAACCCATTGCGGAGAAAAACAAAAAAAGATGTCTTGGTTCATAGTACCAGCATCCTTTCACCCTAAATTCTTCCATAGAGGCAGACAGAGAAAAGATAAGTAGAAAAGATAAGTACAATACTATAATCAGTACCAGAGATCTGGGGTTTCCCCAGAACTGAAAAAGAATGTAATCCTGGCTTCACTTTCACCAAACTGCTCCTACACTTACCTAACATAGAACACAACCTCAGACTCCATGCTCTTTAGCAGCACATTGCTGTAGACAAAGGATTTTAAAAATGCCTAGATAACCAATTGTTGCCCAGAATGTGCACCACTTCCTCAGAACACAAAGAACCTGTTAGCTCCAACACTCCTGAATTGAAGGCTTTAAATGTCCAGTCCTGCATAAGGAAAATAGATAGTAATGTGGATCTAGAGGTTGATGACAATGGCAATTCGCTGTTCACGTTATTTTCCTGATGCAGAAAGAGATGTGATGGTCAAGGTGGTGGCAGCAGACAGATGACCTCTGGAAGGCCTTCAAGTGAAGTTTGGAAGGGAGCCTGTGGTTGTCCAATTTTTTTACACAAAATTATAGAAAACAAATGAGAGCTTTAAAAAATGTTAGGTCACTATTATATTTAATGTATCATTCATTGAAAGGCTTTTGGAAATACAGGGCATAGACAAAATATTAAATAACACCATGAGGGGGAACATAGGACAACCCACACGACAACTAGTCTGGATACCTGAAAATATGGTGTCATGAAAGATGGGAAACTGTTGTAGAATAGATGAATATAGCACCAAATACAATCATGAAACTTGGTTAAAAAGAGTTTCTAATATATTTCTTTTTTTTTTATAGAGGCATGTTTTTATTTATTTATTTATTTAATTTGTTTGTTTGTTTTTGTTTATACATGCACTGGGTACAGTCAGAAGCGTGGGAGGGTGAGAGAATTCACCAGAGCCAGAGCGGAGAGCAGAGCAGGTCTAATATATTTCTTATAGCAAGTAGTTAAGTGCATTTATAAAAGTAACTCAAGTGTGAATGCGTGTTTCACACAAAGTTGAAGAAAACTAGAGAAGGATAATCAATGTGATTTAATAGGGAATGGGTTTTACCAAATATTGTGGATTTCTTTTTTTTTTAAGATTTATTTATTTATGCATACAAGAACTGGGATACAGGCCAGAAATGTGGTGGGGGTGAGAGGATTCACCAGAGACAGATGGGGAACAGAACAGGCAGATCTATTGAAATATACTGCTGAGGGGAGCAGCAGGCTAGGTAGGGAGGTCTGCTGCACCATGTGGTCACCTTCCTGGCTGGGGATCGAACTCCTGCTGCAGTGGCTGTGGATTGCTTCATAGTGCTGTGGCTTAACCCCTTGCTCCACCAGGGAGGCCCCAGGAATTCTTAATTTTGTCAAGATGATAGTAGCATTGTGATTGTTTAGGAAAATGTCCTTATATTTAGGAGACATCTGCTGAAATATTTAGAGGTGAAGTGTGAAGAATCAACAAAAAAAGGAGTATGTATGCATAGAATAAAATAGGAAAAATGTGGCAAAACAAACAATTCTAAACTTTGGCTGGAGGACAGAGTTATGTTTATACAGTTATTTTAAACTTTTCTGTTTATCTGAAGCATTATAAATATTTTTAATTAATAGACTTAGAGCAATTTTTGGTTTTACAGAATATCGAGCAGATAGTACAGAGTTCCCATATACACACTTTCTCCTATTCACAGTCTCCCTTCATATTAACATCTTGCATTAGTCAGGTACATTTGTTATATGTGATGACCCATTGTTATGAAAATGTGCAGACTGATGAAAAAGTCTGTGGTTTATATTAGGGTTCACTCTTTGTGCTGTGTAGTTCTATGGGTTTTGACAAATACATAAATGGCATGTGTCCAGTATTACTGTCCCATAAATAAAATTTTCTGTGCCCCCCAAATTTTTTACCTCTCCTTCCCTCGCCAAAAAACCCCATTAATCTTTTTTCTTTTTTTAAAAAAAATTATTTATGCATACAAGAACTGGGGTACAGGCCAGAGGTGCAGGGCAGGGGGCATAAGAGTGTTCACTAGAGACAGAGCGGGGAACAGAACAGGCAGACTGACTGAAATGCACTGCTGAGGGGAGCAGCAGGCAAGACAGGAGAGGTCTCATGGGCCATGGGGTCAGCTCCCAGCCAGGATAAAACTCATGCTTCAGTGGCTGGCGATAGCTTGATATCATGCTTTAACCCCTTCACACAAGGGAGGCCCCCACTGATCTTTTATTTTTTTTAATTTATTTTTATTTATTTATTTATTTTTGGTGGGACCCTCGCCAGTGGCCGGGGATCAAACTGGTGCTGCAGAGGCTGCGGGCAGCCTCGCAACACAGCACTCAACCACTGCGCCACCAGGGGAGGCCCCCCCCCCATTGATCTTTTAAATGTATTTTACCTTTTTTTTTTTAAAGATTTATTTTTATTTATTTATACAAGCACTGGGTACAGTCAGAAGCACAGGAGGGTGAGAGAATTCACCAGAGCCAGAGTAGGGAGCAGAACAGGCAGAAGGACCGAAGCACACTGCTGAGGGGAGCAGCGGGCGGCAGGAGAGGTCTGCGCGCCATGTGGGACCCTCCTCCAGTGGCCGGGGAGCAGCAGGGGATTGAACTGGCGCTGCAGAGGCTGTAGGCAGCTTCGCAACTCAGCGTTCAACCGCTGCACCACCGGGGAGGCCAATGTATTTTACCTTTTCCAGAATATCAGGTAGTTGCAATTACAGAATGAATGTGTAGCTTTTCAGACTGCTGCTTTTGTTAAGTAACAAAAATTTACTTTTCCTGCATTTCTTTTGTAGCTTTACAGCACATTTCTTTTTTTTAAATTTATTTATGCACACAAGAGCTGGGGTATAGGCCAGAGGTCCAGGGGGATGGGGGGGTGAAGGGTGGGGTAGGGTGAGGGTGTGTGAGAGGATTCACCAGAGACAGAGTGGGGGGCAGAACATATGGATGGACTGGAATACACTGCTGAGGGGAGCAGTGGGCTAGACAGGAGAGGTCTGCTGTGCCATGTGAGTCACCTCCCTGGCGTGGGATCAAACTCATGCAGCAGTAACTGCAGATTTCTATGCAGTGCTGAAGCTTAACCTCCTGCGCAAGCAGGGAAGCCTTACAACTCATTTCTTTTCAGCAAAAAATATTTTTAAAACACAAAAGGACAGAAAAATTTAAAACTTAACAACAAATTGTAATACAGATACTTTGACATCTGATTTAACAAATATTCTCTAAAATGACATTTTAAAAGATATTTTGAGAAATCACATCACTTGGTATTTAATATAAAAATTGCTAACGTTGCTAGGTGTGATCATTGAATTGAAGTTGTTTTTTTTTTTAAAAAGATATATTTATTTTTATTCAAGAACTGGGGTACAGGCCAGATGCGTGGGAGGGTGAGAGGATACACTGGAGACAGAGCAGGAACAGAACAGGCAGACTGACACAAATACACTACTGAGGGGAGCAGCGGACATGACAGGAGAGGTCTGCTGCCCCATGTGGGATTCTCTCCGGCCGTCCAGGATCAAACCCGTGCTGCAGAAGCTGTGGACAGCTTCACAGTGCGGCGTTCAACCGCCTGCGCCACCAAGGAGGCCCAGTTTTGTTTTTTAAAAGCTTACTTATTAGAAAGGAAAATAAAAGCCTCTCTGGTAGCACAAGGGGTTAAGACACAACCTTTGAAGCTGTCTGCAGCCTCTGCAGCACAAATTCGATCTCCGGTCTGCAAGGGAGCTACCCACATGGCACAGCAGACCTCTCCTGTATCACCTGCTGCTCCCCTCAGCAGTATATTTCAGACAGTCTGCCTGTTCTGCTCCCTACTCTGTCTCTGGTGAATCCTCTCACCCCCTACACCTCTGGCCTGTACCCCAGTTCTTGTATGCATAAATAAATACATCTTAAAAATTAAATTAAAGAGGATAGAAATAAAACTTAAAAAAGAAATTTAAATAAAAATAGCACTACATTCAAAAGAATGTACTACTTTTGGAGGTTTTCATGTTGCTCAAATGCATCAGATTTCAGGAAAATGTGAGGTGGGAGCAATGCAAGAGAGAAATATGAGTAAAGAGACTATTTCAGCGTCCATGGGAGTGTTCTCATTTGAATGCTGTGTTTTCCCTGGATCTCTATACTTTTCCATTGGACTTGAGTTTAAAGATGGTAACCTAACCACCACCAAACTGCCTACGTGCCCAACATCTGAATAAAACTGAGAACCTTCTAGCCAAAGCCTTCTTTCTGCTCATCCTAGGACTGAAGATGCTCCCCACAGTTTCTGTGCTGATTTTTTCCAGTTTAAAAAAAGACATTTGATTTTGTGAGGAAACTGGAATGGAAATTTGTCTATGATTTGTATGTCATCATGGATGCAATGAAAAGGTCTTTCGAAACGTAGATGAGACTTCCATACATTGACAGGCACTACTTGAAAATATTCCATTTAGATTGCCAGCTGCCTAAAAGGATTGGGATTTTCTTAATGTTTGGGAGGAAATGTACGCTGAGAAAGGACGCGGGGTGGCGCTGCAGCCTTAGAATTCGAAGGAAGAAAATACCATCAGCCCGCGCTCCTCCAGCCAGAAGCTTTCTTAACGCAGGGAGCTGGAAGGGAGGCTTCCTAAGATGGTCGCTCCGGGTGTCAGGGCCCTAGGCAGCTCCACTTCACCCACAATCTTTGAGATACCGGGGGGACGCAGTCAGCGAAAAGCGAGCCCGAGCTGGGCCAGGTTTGCTGGGAGACCAGGCGCGATGGAGACCGGAGAAGGAAAGGAACTCTTTCTGAAACAAAGGCAAGTCTTGATATTCTTTGTTTTGCTGGGCGTAGCTCAGGCTGGTTCGGAGCCTAGACACTACTCAGTGGCCGAGGAAATGGAGAGTGGCTCCTTTGTGGCCAATTTGTTAAAAGACCTAGGGTTAGAGGTAGAGGAGCTAGCTGCGCGGGGGGCCCGGGTCATTAACAAAGGGAAAAAAATGCATTTACAGCTTGATAGGCACACCGGAGATTTGTTATTAAATGAGAAACTGGACCGAGAGGAGCTGTGCGGCCCTACGGAGCCCTGCATACTACCTTTCCAGGTGTTACTGGAAAATCCCTTGCAGTTTTTTCAGGCTGAGCTACAGATTAGGGACATAAATGACCATCCCCCGGTTTTCCTAGATCAAGAAATAATTTTGAAAATTTCAGAAAGTATCACTCCCGGAACTACTTTCTTAATAGAACGTGCCCAGGACTTGGATGTAGGAAGTAACACTCTCCAAAGTTACATAATCAGCCCCAATTCCCACTTTCATCTTAAATTACAAGACAGTCCTGACGGCATAATACCACAGTTGGTGCTGGACAAACCACTAGATCGGGAGGAACAGTCAGAGATCAGGTTAACCCTCACGGCGCTGGATGGCGGGACTCCACCTAGGTCTGGTGCCGCCCTGGTCCGCATTGAAGTCTTGGACAGCAATGATAATGCCCCACAGTTTGCAAAGCTACTCTACGAAGTGCAGGTCCTAGAAAACAGTCCCATTGGATCCCAGGTTGCCATTGTCTCTGCCAGGGATTTAGACATCGGTGTCAATGGGGAAATATCTTATGCCTTTTCCCAAGCCTCTGAAGACATTCGCAAAACTTTTCGAATAAATGCAAAATCGGGAGAACTCCTTCTAACAAAGAACCTGGATTTTGAATCCATCCAGACTTACACATTCAATATTCAGGCAACAGATGGCGGGGGGCCTTTCTGGAAGTTGTGCAGTCTTTGTGCAAGTGTTGGATTTGAATGACAACCCCCCGGAATTGACCGTGTCAACACTTAACAATGAGATCTCAGAAAACTTGCAAGAGACCATAATTGCTGTATTCAGTGTTTCAGATCCTGACTCCGGGGACAAAGGAAGGATGGTCTGTTCCATCCAAGATGATCTTCCTTTCGTCCTTAAACCCTCTGTAGAGAATTTTTACACCCTAGTGACAAATACAGCGCTGGACCGAGAGCTAACATCGGAGTACAACATCACGATCACGGTCACGGACTTGGGGACCCCCAGGCTGAGGACCCAGCACCACATCACCGTGCTGGTGTCCGACGTGAACGACAACGCCCCCGCCTTCAGCCAGAGCGCCTACACGCTGCTGGTGCGCGAGAACAACAGCCCCGCGCTGCACATCGGCAGCGTGCGCGCCACCGACGCCGACGCGGGCTCCAACGCGCAGCTCACCTACTCGCTGCTGCCCGCCGGCCGCGCGCACCCGCCGCCCGCCGCGCTCGTGGCCGTCAACGCCGACACCGGCCAGCTGTTCGCGCTGCGCTCGCTCGACTACGAGGCGCTGCGCGCCTTCGACTTCCTGGTGGGCGCCACGGACCGCGGCTCGCCCGCGCTCAGCGGCCAGGCGCGGGTGCGCGTCGTGGTGCAGGACGCCAACGACAACGCGCCCTCCGTGCTCTACCCGCCGCCCAACGCCTCGGCGCCCTGCCCCGAGCTGGTGCCGCGCGCGGCCGACGCGGGCTACCTGGTCACCAAGGTGGTGGCGGTGGACGGCGACGCGGGCCAGAACGCCTGGCTGTCGTTCCAGCTGCTCAGGGCCACGGAGCCCGGGCTGTTCGGCGTGTGGGCGCACAACGGCGAGGTGCGCACCGCCAGGCCGCTGGGCGAGCGCGACGCGCCCAAGCACCGGCTGGTCGTGCTGGTCAAGGACAACGGCGAGCCGCCGCTGTCGGCCAGCGTCACGCTGCACGTGCTGCTGGTCGACGGCTTCTCGCAGCCCTACCTGCCGCCGCCCGACGCGCCGCCGCCCGCCGCGCAGGCCGACCGCCTCACCGCGTCCCTGGTGGTGGCGCTGGCCGCCGTGTCGTCGCTCTTCCTCCTGTGCGCGCTCGCCTTCGCGGCCGCGCGCCTGTGCGGGAGGCGCGGGGCCGGCGCGCGCGCGGGCTCGCTGGGGCCCGACGGCCCCTTCCCGGGCCGCCTGGTGGACGTGGGCGGCGCCGGGACGCTGTCCCACAGCTACCAGTATGAGGTGTGCCTGACGGGGGGCTCAGGGACCAACGAGTTCAAGTTCCTCAAACCCATTCTCCCCAACTTCCTTGCTCAGGGTGAGGAGAGTGTTCATGAAGCAAACCTGTTTCAGGGGTAGGTCTGAAGTCAGTTGAGTATTAATAAGGGCCTAATGGAGTCCTGTCTCAGTTAATTGGTGGAAATTTCTTTTCTACTGCTTTGCTCATTGGGGGTATTTTTATTAGAAAAGTCTCTTATTCCAATCCATTACATGTTATTGGTGTTTCTAAAGTGTTGCTTTGTGATATGACAGTAATTTTTTTGTATTCTTACTGGTTTTTGCTGTAACTTAATTCAATTTAAATTGTAAAAGTATTTTGTTTTTAGGAAGTCTTTTCTTTTAAAGTAGAACGCCTTTTCTGAAAACCACCTTTTCCACTTCCTAGATAATTTTGCAGGTCATATTTCTAAATGTTTCCTAATTCAGGATTATTCTCCACCCTAGCTGTCCACACTCTGAATAGTTTCTATATGCTCTTAGGCTAGTGTAATTTTTGTTCTGTGAACTCACATTGGATAAAATCACTAACAGGTATAGTCATGAATAGCAAAGCATGTACACACATTGTTCTAAATACATACTTTAAGTGTATTTGCATGGAAATTGTGATAGTGATTGTGAGAACCTTGACTGTTGGATTCCACAAACCATACACCTTAAAGGTGCTCAATAAATCAATATTACAGTGTAGTTAAATAACTAGCACATGTCCAGTCATTTTCAAAGACATACTAATTTTTCATGCTTTCTATTTAAAAATTTACAAAATATTTGCCTGTTTCTATCCCTTCCCTTTAAAAACTACCTGTTTTATTTATGAAAAGTCACCTATTAACTTTGAGCTCTTTATTAAAATCTAAAAGACTTGAGGGAATATAATGTCTTTGTCCTTGACCAAATTTTAGAAACTTCAATGCAGCTTGGCTTTAAATTCTTCAAAAATTTATGAAGTATTTATGATTCATTGGAAATAAGCCTGTAGCAAAAATACTTATCTAGGTCTACTTGTTCTTTTTTGGTTTTGTTTTGCATTGATTTTACTTGTATTTTGCTCTTTCTGTTTCTTAGAGTTTTCAGTGCTTTTTCCTTCTAGATGCTTGAATTATGTTTCCCAGAAGCTCCCAAATTATAGCATAATTAGCACAATGACAGGAAGTTTGTAGGTTCTGAATGATTGTTTGAAGGAAAGAAGAGTCTTTATTTCACCTGTGATATATTGATATTTAAATACACTAAACTACTCACAGGGTAAATTTTATATTGATCTATAAAATATTGGACAATTTTTTAATCAAAAATTCTATTATATACAATTAATTATATATATAATTTTTGGTTATTAAACTGAACACTGTTAATCAAACACTCAGTTATCAGTCCTACTATCTCTTTCCTTCAACATATTTCCTTTCTCTTCCTGTTTGAGTCTCCTCTCCTGCCCATTAGCTTAAGAAATACATATGGGCCTCCCTGGTGGCTCAAGGGGCTAAGCACCACACAATCCCAAGCCTCTGCCAGCCAGGGAGCAACCCACAAGGCACAGCAGACCTCTCCTGGCTTGCCAGCTGCTCCCCTCAGCAACGTATCTCAGTCAGTCTGCCTGTTCTATTCCCCACTCTGTCTCTGGTGAATCCTCTCAACCCCCTTTGCATCTCTGGCCTGTACCCCAGCTCTTGTATGCATAAATAAATAAATCTTTTTTAAAAAAGAAAATTACCTTCATTTTTCTATTTCAAATTTCCTTCCATAATTCCCTAGTTGATCCAAATTTCTTCTTACAGTTCATGTTCTAATCCATGCATTAAAATAGTTAATTCTTAGTGTTCTTCAGCTATTTTAAAATTTTACAGTGTTCTATGCTATTCAATGAACTGTACCATTAATATTATAATGTGATATTGAAAGATCTCACTTTGAGATTAGCAGTGTTATAGCGCACTGTCTTCATATCAGAAGTCTCCAATCAATTTATTACCTGTAGGATTTTTGGATAAATCACATAATTTCTCCCCCCCCCAAATTATAAGTTATTCAATAGTTTGCAGTTACAGTCAAATAATACAAAGATATAGAAGTATAATTGTTGTTTTTGAAATCACTAATGTGAAAAGTAAGCTTAATAGAGGAGGTTTCATGTTACATTACTGATAATTGTGATGCTCTATTGAAAATGTGGTATTTGTGTTGTTTCGTTTCTCTGCTTAAAACCTTGCAGTGACTTCCTTTCATTCTCAGAATAAGATCCAACTGCCCTTATTTGGCTCCAGTTTACCTCTCCAGCCCTTTCTTCCTACTTATTTTCAAGACACTAAGTTTTGGATACACTGTCCTTCCTTCATTATCTAGAATAGCTTTGCTTTCCTGTCTTGGGGCCTTTACATATCATTATCTTATATACAGAATCTACATTCTACAGTCAACCCAGAAACTTCTCATCCTTCATTTTCAGTGAAGTGGCACAAATATGGAAAACTTTCTCACTGTTTCCATTTAGTTAGACCCCCCTATTGCATATTTTCACTGCACTCAGTACATCTCTAATACAGCACTTTTCACACGCTTTGAACATCTGTCTAAAGTCTGTCACACCATTATATGGAAGACTGTATAAGACTATTAACCTGGTCTGGCTTGTTACCACTATATTCCTAACTTCCACAAACTAAATATTATCATCAATATGATTATATGAGTAATTATAAAATTGCTATGACACAAAAGGGGAGAAATCTGTGTTCTTTGCATGAGTGTAAAGATATGGAAGGAATTAGGCACCTATGATCCTCTGGATCTACCTTAATAATAAGGATATTATTAAGGATATTATTAATATCCTTAATAATAAGGATATTATCTCTTATAATTTTTTGTCACCTTGCTTGGAGTCTTCTCATAGCATTTTTATGACAGTCAAAACAACTCGTGCACATTTAACAAAAAATCTGGAAAATAAACAAAAACAAAAATAGGACAGTGATTCATGTTATCCTTTAGAGCAAAATCTTTTATGTAATAGTTCTAGATATGTGGGAATAGCCTTAGCAGGTGCCCAAATCCCACAAACCATGTATATAAGTATCTATTGGGGACAGTCAGTCCCAAAAGGATAAGAATTCATTTCATTTCTCTGTTTAACTTACATACCGAAGAAGTTGCGCCAGTAGCGTCGACTGAGTGTGGTAAGGGGAATAAGCAAATTTAAAATCAAAACAACAAAAAAACCAAACACCTTCTCTAAAGTTTGAAACTGCTAGCGAACGCATGGTGGCGCTGTTGACTAAGAAAGAGAATTAAGCCACAGGCAGTGTGCAAACTAACGTAATGCACTGATCCCGTGTGGTAAACTAGGGGTTGTGAGCGTGAGCTGATTTTTAAGGAAGCAAATCTCAGCCTCTGGAGAGGAATAGTCGCTAGACCTTCTTCAAAGTTTGGGAGACAGAAGACTGCGTTTCCCGGGGCTATCAGAGACTGAGCTTAACGATATTCTTGGACCAACCTGGCATAAAGAGCAATGGAGGCCGCAGGGGAGCGCTTTCTTAGACAAAGGCAAGTCCTGTTTCTCTTTGTTTTTCTGGGTGGGTCTCTGCTTGGGTCGGAGTCAAGACGCTACTCTGTGCCTGAGGAAAAGGAGAGGGGCGTTTTAATAGCCAACATAGCAGAGGATCTGGGGTTGAGTGTAGGGGAATTGGCCACAAGGGGGGCCCAGGTTGTGTCTAAAGGGAACAGACAGTATTTTCAGCTTAATCATCAGACGGGTGATTTGCTCCTGCTGGAGAAACTGGATCGGGAGGAGCTCTGCGGCCCCACAGAACCATGTACACTGCACTTTCAGATACTATTGCAAAACCCTTTGCAGTTTATTACAAATGAGCTCCATGTCACAGACATAAATGACCATTCTCCAGTATTCTTTGAAAATGAAATGCAGCTGAAAATCCTAGAAAATACTCCACTAGGAACAGTAATTCCTTTGGGAAATGCTGAGGACTTGGATGTGGGAAGAAATGGTCTCCAAAATTATACCATCACTCCTATTTCTCATTTCCACGTTCTCACGCGTAGTGGTAGGGATGGAAGGAAGTACCCAGAACTAGTGCTGGACAAAGCACTGGACCGTGAGGATCAACCTGAGCTCAGTTTAACGCTCACCGCCCTGGATGGAGGCTCCCCAGGCCGGTCTGGGACCACCCAGATCCACATTCTGGTCTTGGATATAAATGACAATGCACCAGAATTCACACAGTCACTCTATGAAGTTCAGATTCCAGAGGACAGGCCGGTTAACTCTGTTATTGTCACTGTATCAGCTTCGGATTTAGATACAGGAAAATTTGGGACAATATCATATGCATTTTTCCATGCTTCTGAAGAAATTCACAACACTTTTCGACTAAATGCAATGACTGGTGATATTCAACTGGTTAAGTATTTGGATTTTGAGGTGGTTAACACTTATGAATTCAATATAGAAGCCACGGACGGCGGAGGGCTTTCAGGAAAATCAACTGTGGTAGTTCAAGTGGTTGATGTGAATGATAACCCACCAGAACTGACTGTGTCGTCAATTACCAGTCCTATCCCCGAGAACTCACCAGAGACTGTGGTGGCCATTTTCAGTGTTTCCGATCCAGACTCTGGAGATAATGGGAAGTTGATGTGTTCCATAGAGAATGGTCTGCCCTTTGTCCTGAAACCATCTATAGAGAATTTTTACACCCTAATGTCAGAAGGAGCGCTGGACAGAGAAAGGCAGGCCGAGTACAACATCACGATCACGGTCACGGACTTGGGGACCCCCAGGCTGAGGACCCAGCACCACATCACCGTGCTGGTGTCCGACGTGAACGACAACGCCCCCGCCTTCAGCCAGAGCGCCTACACGCTGCTGGTGCGCGAGAACAACAGCCCCGCGCTGCACATCGGCAGCGTGCGCGCCACCGACGCCGACGCGGGCTCCAACGCGCAGCTCACCTACTCGCTGCTGCCCGCCGGCCGCGCGCACCCGCCGCCCGCCGCGCTCGTGGCCGTCAACGCCGACACCGGCCAGCTGTTCGCGCTGCGCTCGCTCGACTACGAGGCGCTGCGCGCCTTCGACTTCCTGGTGGGCGCCACGGACCGCGGCTCGCCCGCGCTCAGCGGCCAGGCGCGGGTGCGCGTCGTGGTGCAGGACGCCAACGACAACGCGCCCTCCGTGCTCTACCCGCCGCCCAACGCCTCGGCGCCCTGCCCCGAGCTGGTGCCGCGCGCGGCCGACGCGGGCTACCTGGTCACCAAGGTGGTGGCGGTGGACGGCGACGCGGGCCAGAACGCCTGGCTGTCGTTCCAGCTGCTCAGGGCCACGGAGCCCGGGCTGTTCGGCGTGTGGGCGCACAACGGCGAGGTGCGCACCGCCAGGCCGCTGGGCGAGCGCGACGCGCCCAAGCACCGGCTGGTCGTGCTGGTCAAGGACAACGGCGAGCCGCCGCTGTCGGCCAGCGTCACGCTGCACGTGCTGCTGGTCGACGGCTTCTCGCAGCCCTACCTGCCGCCGCCCGACGCGCCGCCGCCCGCCGCGCAGGCCGACCGCCTCACCGCGTCCCTGGTGGTGGCGCTGGCCGCCGTGTCGTCGCTCTTCCTCCTGTGCGCGCTCGCCTTCGCGGCCGCGCGCCTGTGCGGGAGGCGCGGGGCCGGCGCGCGCGCGGGCTCGCTGGGGCCCGACGGCCCCTTCCCGGGCCGCCTGGTGGACGTGGGCGGCGCCGGGACGCTGTCCCACAGCTACCAGTATGAGGTGTGCCTGACGGGGGGCTCAGGGACCAACGAGTTCAAGTTCCTCAAACCCATTCTCCCCAACTTCCTTGCTCAGGGTGAGGAGAGTGTTCATGAAGCAAACCCGTTTCAGGGGTAGGTTTGAAGTCAATCAATGATAAATATTAAAGGATCGATTGAATTTACACTAGATAAATTTATCTTTTAATGATGGTTTCAATTAAGTATATTTAAGGGAATGCTTATTAAAATCTATATCCAATTCAATATAGAGTATCAAACCACCAGTCTTATAACTTTGTTGAAAGTAGTCAGGTACTTTTTTAAAATAACACTCCTAATGTAGCTTTGTGTGGGGTTAGTAAAGTTGGTGGATAGATAAGAATGTGTATGATTTAAGATGTACCATGTTTTTAAGGGTATACTGCTCAAATGAAAGTAATACACCTAATTCAGAATGACATTCAAAATTATTTCAATATTGGGTCTCCCTGGTGGTACAGGGGTTAAAGTCTCAGAATTTTCAACCTCTGGCCAGCCACTATGGCAAAAGTTTGATCCCCAGCCCTGGAGTTGACCTACTTGGCTCAGCAGTCCTCTCCTGTTTCACCAGCTGCTCCCCTCAGCAGTGTATTTCAGTAGATTCACCTGTTTTGCTCCCCACTCTGTGTCTGGTGAATCCGCTCCACCCCTTTCCTCCCCACCTCTGACCCCAGTTCTTGTGCACATAAATAATAAGTCTAAAAAAAAAACAACATTTCAGGGCCTCTGTGGTGGCGCAGGCGGTTGAATGCAGCTCTGTGAAGCTGTCCGCAGCCTCCGCAGCACTAGTTCCATCCCGGCCTGCCGTGGAGCAACCCACATGGCCCAGCAGACCTCTCCTGTCTCACCCGCTGCTCCCCTCAGCAGTGTATTTCCGTCCTTCTGCCTGTTCTGTTCCCCGCTCTGTCTCTGGTGAATCCTCTCACCCTCCCACACATCTGGCCTGTACCTCAGCTCTTGTATAAATTAAAAAAAATAAACATTTCAGTTATTGTCTATTCTTACATTGCCCAAAAATGGACAAAAATACAAGATAGCTGGGCTATCTTGCCTCTACCTTACCAGGGAGGAATTATAAAACTGCCACTTACTTTCCAGAGTACTCCTTGGTCTAAAATGTATTGTGAGGATTGAGGGGGGGAAAAATCAAATCTAAGCATTTTAAACAACCGATTATGGTTTTCCATTTGGCAAAAAACAGTTTTGCAAGGCTTCTGGAAAAAGGCAATTTGGTTTGTAAATTGTGAGATGTAAATTTTCTCAACCTGATGGGCATTTTTTGAAAATTTCATGAATATGCATGTATATATGATCTCTAAATGCTGTATGGTAAAAATAATGTCCCATTAAATCCCACTTTTTTTGCAAAATATTCTTGACATTTATATAGTGATGTCAGGGAAATGTTTTCTCTATTTCCTGTTTTGGTTCCTTCTTTAGATTTCAACCTGACATGAATCAGGATGATATATAGTCCTTCTGGGATAAGTACTGTCCATCCACATCAGCATTCGGCCTCCTGTAGGAGAGACCAATGTCATTTGTGAAAGAATAAACTAGCCAAAAGTAAAAAAGAAAAGTGGAATACAACCAAAACATCAACATTTATGACAAACGTAATAGTTCCCAATTAGCAAAGCTAATTAGGAAAAAATAAAATTTCTCCTTAAAGGAATTATCTCATACAGATAGAACTTTCCAGAAAATGACTCCTTGTAAATTTGCATTTCAATGAGTGTGAAATATAGGTTTCATTTGGAAGGTTAGCTGATACTAAATTTTAGTGTGCTTTCACCATTGCTTGCTTTACAATTTTTTTCATTCAAACGGCCATTTGATGTGCTAAAACTTATCTCTCTCTATGGAAAAAATACAAAAGTAACTCTTTTATAAGAATTTAAATAAAATCTACAAACCACCGATATTATTTAGCTATTGCTAATAGGTTAATATTTTGAAATAATATGTCATTTGAACATTTAAGGAACTAAAAATGTTCATTAAAATCTAATACCTACTTTACCAATTTATCTCTTATCAATTTATCTCATTAACAATTAATGTTAATTCACCCTCTACTTATCACCTTCAATTTATGCCCAAACAGCTCTCTGGCCATCATAAGTTTTCAAAACATTTTCTCACTTAAAAAAAATGAGACAGAGTTCAAAACTTTAAAGTATGTACTTAGATTTCGAACTTTAAGATTACTTCTATTCAAATTTCTTTAAAATAATGTTTATCTTTCTTTCAATGATATTTAAAGTTCTTGCCCATATTTTATCTGGGAGGAAACTGCTATTTAATTTCCAGAATACTCCTCTTAGCTATTCTAGCTCTCTTTGAATATTCAAATATCATGCTTTAGGTCTAGCAACCAATTTTTCAAATTATTGTATGACTCCTGAAGAATAAGGCATATTTTCTCCCTTACAAGTACTCACCAACCCCGACCCTGTTTAGCTTGCAATATCACAGGAGATGAGGCACATTCACAGTGGGATGGGAGGAGACATATAATGCATCTTTTCTTACTGCCATGGAATGGTTTATCAGGTGATCATTCTATATATCAATAACTCCACTTCCATGCAGATATAACAGGCTTTTTTTTACAATAAACTTGGCATTGGGGGAGTATTTTATGATATAATGTTAAACTACCCTTTTAGTTCACCTATTTGATTTTAACTTTATACCCTAATAACATCTCTAAAGATCTAGACATGGGCCTCCCCTGGTGATGCAGTGGTTGAGCACTGAGCTGCGAAGCTGCCCGCAGCCTCTGCAGCACCGGTTAGATCCCTGGCTGCTGGCGAGTGTCCCCATGGGGCGCAGACCTCTCCTGCTGCCCGCTGCTCCCCTCAGCAGTGTACTTCGGTCCTTCTGCCTGTTCTGTTCCCCGCTCTGGCTCTGGTGAATTCTCTTACCCTCTCACGCTTCTGACTGTACCCAGTGCTTGTATAAATAAATAAATAAATAAATCTTAAAAAAAAATAAAGATCTAGACATAGATTTCTTTCTCCAATATTTAAAGCTTTAGAAACTTAATTATGTATGTCATTCTTACATTTTTATCTAATTACCTAATTAATTTTACTGAACCAACAAAACACAATTTCCTTTCAATTGCTAAGTTTTGTAGCACCTCTCTTTGCTGGTAGCTATTTCTAATAGGAGACAAACCACTTTTAAGTTTCTTGTATTAATTGAAAACTTCAATACATTTTACCTATAATGCTTATGTACCCAAGTCAAGGCTGAAAGTTGGATCTAAATTATTATAAAAAATCTGGGCCTCTCTGGTGACACAAGGGGTTAAGCACCACACTATGAAACAATCCGAAGCCTCTGCAGCACCAGTTTGAGCCCCAGCTGGCCAGGGAGAAACCCACATGGCACAGCAGACCTCTCCTGACTCGCCCGCTGCTCCCCTCAGCAGTGTACTTCGGTCAATCTGCTTGAGCTGTTCCCCACTCTGTCTCTGGTGAATCCTCTCACCCCCCACACCTCTGGCCTGTACCCCAGCTCTTGTATGCATAAATAAATAAATCTCAAAAAAAATAAATTATTTAAAAAATCATTTACTTTCCCAATTCCAGTTACATAGATAAGAGAATGGATTCTGGCATAATACTTTAACAGTTTGAGTAGTAAGCTCTGCTGTGATGTGTGACAATGGGCAGGTTTGCCTCATAAAATGCACTACTAAGAGTGCCTACCTCATTAGAATTGTTTGGGGGATGAGTTAATATATGTAAAATGGCATGTAGAAGCATGTATATGTTAATATTATATCTCATTAGCTTAAGGTTGACAAAAGAAACTGAAAATGAGTGGTTCACAATATTATTTCTATGTCAAAATACAGGATAAGTAGACAAAATATAGTTTTCATTCTATTTTGATCTCTACCTTGAAACAAAATAAAAGTTGGTAGCTATAGTATGACCAATTTGCTCTTCATTTTGTCCAAGATATTTGCTTTCTACTTGCATCCAAAATAATATGCTTTCATTTTAGTATGTTTTTTATTATTTTTATTTCATTTAACATTGATGATATATATTGTACCTCATCTGATTTGCCTTAAATATGAAACAAGTTATAAAGTACATTAATATTATTGCCATTGCTACAACTTTTATAGGAATTCATAGAACTGGAATAAAACTATCTTAATTGAACAGTGCTTAACATGCGTTATACCCTCACTTTTCTGAATTCTATATTCAGCTTCAGCTATTTGTACAACTAATGTATGATCTGATAATTATCTTATGTAGGTAGAAATAATCATCAGGGAGGATTACTTATCAAATTGTTATTTATTGTATGACTAGTACTAGTTTGAAACCAGGCTTGTTTCAAACACAATTTTTCCTAATACTTCCTATCACTATCTGAATCTAAGATTATCGATATGTTCTTAAAATAATTCATTCAATATGAATTATGGATCATAGTTTATTAAGTTAATTAAGTAATTAGGTTAAATTATGAGATATTTAAGGACAGGAATGCCCATATGTGACAGGATTAGTAGTATTCCACTCAATATACTAATTGTAACTAATAATAAACTGGTTAGTTAACTGTCTCAATTGACTTATTGTAGCAGGGCAATCACAATAACTGCTTATTACGCAGGAATCCATTTTATAAACAAGCCTCTCTTTTTTACCAATATGAGTAGACAAGGCCGGAGATACCCTCTGTACACAGACTTAAATGCTTTAAGTCAGGTTTTCTTGTTTTCCCCTTAACAGTTGGTCAAAGAATATAATGTCTGGGATACAAAGACAAATATAAGAAGCAAGCTCATCACAAAATATAAATATGTATCTAGCTAAACAAGCTTAAGCTTAAAACCTTTATCTTAGCAAAACTGTATGATTTTACTCACTTGATTTTGTCTTGATATTATCCTGTTAATTAGTCAAGCAGAATAATCAAGTCCTATCACCCTCTGACAGTCCCTTTCCTTATCTGCAAAACCTATTTTGTTTTTTCTCCAGGTCTATTAATCTGATTCGATAATACCATGTGACTTCCTTCTAAATGTAATATAAGCTAGTATTTGTAAAGGACCCATAGCACAGCAATATGCCTCTTCATTCAACTATATTATTATTTTCACCCCCAACATAGGAAAATAGAACCTTTTAATTTGAAAAACAGTCTTCCTGAGACAGTGGTACAGAACACCTTAAAAAACCTTTGCATCATCATAAATTCCTCACACATTTGGAAATAAATATATATGATTATTAGGAATTGAAATTGTATGTGTTTCTCTCTCCTGGTTAGATTATGCAAGGGAGAAATATAGTCCTTTAAAGTTCCATTGACTAGGATATAGGGAGACCAAGATATTTTCTTTGTGCTCATAATTATTCTAGCTTTTACAATGTAATGGAATAACCTTATGAATAACAGTTTTATTGCATAACAAAGTTTGTGAAAGTTCCATACACTTTCAAGTGGCTCACATTTTGACAATTTGCGAGGTACGATTTGACTTGAGAATATTAGCTTCTCAAGCAGGACGCAGGGTGGCGCTGCGGGTTAAGATTGGGAATAAAAGCCCTAAAAAGCTCACGTATTCCTTCGTCACAATACGGAATTAAAAATACACGGAAGAAGCTGTTGCCAGCTGTACTGGGTTACCAACGACTTTGTGCAGCGATATACTAAGCGAATTTATGATTAAAAGCAACTTTGAACGGATAGAAAACCAGAAATATCTCTAGCCTTTGTTGTGGTTGCTGAAGGGACTGGATGTAAGCACCTCGGCTCCAACATGGAGGCACCTGAGAAAATTCAACCAAACAGGCAAGTGATCTTCCTTTTTATGGTGGTGTTCTTGTCTCAAGCTGACCCAGAGCCTATTTGCTATTCTGTGCTGGAAGAAACAGAGAGCGGCTCCTTTGTAGCCCATTTAACCAAGGAGCTGGGCTTGGGAGTTGGGGAGCTGGCTGCCAGGTCAGCCAGGGTGGTGTCTGACAATGACAAGCTTGGCTTGCAGCTGGATCGTCAGACTGGAGATTTGCTTCTGAGGGAGAAACTAGACCGGGAAGAGCTATGTGGTCCCACTGAACCTTGTATAATGCATTTCCAAGTGTTCCTGGAAACACCCGTGCAATTTTTTGAAGGAGAATTATCAATCCAGGACATAAATGACCACTCCCAGTATTTCCGACAAAGGAAATGCTCTTGAAAATACCAGAAAACAGCCCTCCTGGGACTCTGTTTCCACTGACGTTAGCTCAGGATCTGGATGTGGGCAGCAATGGTCTTCAAAAATATACTATCAGTCCCAATTCTCATTTTCATGTTCTCACTCAAAATCAGAGCGAGGGCAAGAAATATCCAGCCTTGGTGCAGGACAAAGAGCTGGATAGAGAGGAGCAGGCTGAGTTTAGTTTAACTCTCATGGCTGTGGATGGCGGGTCTCCACCCAGGTCTGGCACCATCACTGTGCAAATTCAGGTCATGGATGTCAATGACAATTCCCCTGAATTTTTGCACACCCCATATGAGGTGCAGGTCTTGGAAAACAGCCCCCTAGGCTCTCCAATACTTACTGTCTTAGCTAGGGATATAGATACCGGAAACTTCGGAAGTGTTTCTTATGGTTTGTTTCAAGCATCAGATGAAATTAAACAAACTTTCTCCATAAATGAAGTTACAGGAGAAATCACACTGACAAAGAAATTGGATTTTGAACAAATTAAAACTTACCATGTGCAAATTGAGGCTACAGATGGAGGAGGCCTTTCTGGAAAAGGCACTGTAGTCATAGAGGTGGTGGATGTAAATGACAACACCCCTGAACTGATCATATCTTCACTCACTGACTCCATCCCAGAAAATGCTCCTGAGACGGTAGTCGCCATCTTCCGAATTAGAGACAGGGACTCTGGAGACAATGGAAAGATGACCTGCTCCATTCCAGATAACCTGCCATTCATTCTAAAACCAACTTTCAAGAATTTCTACACCCTGGAAACAGAGAGACCGCTGGACAGAGAAAGGCAGGCCGAGTACAACATCACGATCAGGGTCACGGACTTGGGGACCCCCAGGCTGAGGACCCAGCACCACATCACCGTGCTGGTGTCCGACGTGAACGACAACGCCCCCGCCTTCAGCCAGAGCGCCTACACGCTGCTGGTGCGCGAGAACAACAGCCCCGCGCTGCACATCGGCAGCGTGCGCGCCACCGACGCCGACGCGGGCTCCAACGCGCAGCTCACCTACTCGCTGCTGCCCGCCGGCCGCGCGCACCCGCCGCCCGCCGCGCTCGTGGCCGTCAACGCCGACACCGGCCAGCTGTTCGCGCTGCGCTCGCTCGACTACGAGGCGCTGCGCGCCTTCGACTTCCTGGTGGGCGCCACGGACCGCGGCTCGCCCGCGCTCAGCGGCCAGGCGCGGGTGCGCGTCGTGGTGCAGGACGCCAACGACAACGCGCCCTCCGTGCTCTACCCGCCGCCCAACGCCTCGGCGCCCTGCCCCGAGCTGGTGCCGCGCGCGGCCGACGCGGGCTACCTGGTCACCAAGGTGGTGGCGGTGGACGGCGACGCGGGCCAGAACGCCTGGCTGTCGTTCCAGCTGCTCAGGGCCACGGAGCCCGGGCTGTTCGGCGTGTGGGCGCACAACGGCGAGGTGCGCACCGCCAGGCCGCTGGGCGAGCGCGACGCGCCCAAGCACCGGCTGGTCGTGCTGGTCAAGGACAACGGCGAGCCGCCGCTGTCGGCCAGCGTCACGCTGCACGTGCTGCTGGTCGACGGCTTCTCGCAGCCCTACCTGCCGCCGCCCGACGCGCCGCCGCCCGCCGCGCAGGCCGACCGCCTCACCGCGTCCCTGGTGGTGGCGCTGGCCGCCGTGTCGTCGCTCTTCCTCCTGTGCGCGCTCGCCTTCGCGGCCGCGCGCCTGTGCGGGAGGCGCGGGGCCGGCGCGCGCGCGGGCTCGCTGGGGCCCGACGGCCCCTTCCCGGGCCGCCTGGTGGACGTGGGCGGCGCCGGGACGCTGTCCCACAGCTACCAGTATGAGGTGTGCCTGACGGGGGAACCCAGGACTGGTGAGTTCAAATTCCTGAAGCCAATATTCCCCAACCTTTTGGATACTGAGAGTGAAAATAAGGAAAACCCCAATTGCAGGAATAGTTTTGTATTCACTTAAATTCTGTATTTTTGCCAAGTGACCTTCTTAATTTTGGTAAACTCCTTTGCATTGTCTTTCTTTTAAGAAATTGTACTGTTGTGAATGTATGTCTACTGTAAACCCATACATGTCTCTAATCACACTTTCTTCCTTTTTAATATGTATTACACTTAGCATTTTTTTAGTTGTACAGGATATTGAGTATTTTCTTCTTATTTGACTTTTTCTTGGTTAGTAACCATTCCATAACTACAATTTACCCAAGTAGTATAAGAAGGAATTTTAAAACCAACTTCTTGATTAGTTATTGTATCTTTAGAAGTATTTTAAAGCTTTTATGTAATCTGCATTGCTGTATATTGTGGTGCTTGTCTTTACCAGATAGCTTCATCTCTGCAAGGCCAGAGTGATTCTTATAGCCATCTAGGATTTCTTGTTGACTTCCCGTCCAGGCTTTGCCCCTGAACGTATTTGTTTCTCCCAAATTATACATAAACATGCTTATGTACATATTGATACAATATTGTGATCTCCCATGGTGAGTGTCATTTATGCTAGAGATTGTATTATTTACTTGGCTATTATATACCCAGAATAGAGTAAGTACTTCATTAATAATAAAATTAAAATTTTACATTATTCTCATTTATAAATAATAATGAAAAAAGTCTTTATTTAATTTCATATTTAATAAAACCAGGTCGTTGTTTGGTAATAATCCTTTTAAAAATCTCATAACTTTAAACCTTTATGAAGGTTTAAAGACTCTGGAGAGTATCATATACTCCCTTGTCCTTCCTTCTTCCCTAGAAATATAAGTTCAAGTGTAGTTTAATGTACATATTTCTCTTGCTCTTCCTGTAGCCTCCCTCATCTTTCAAAGGCAATCAGAGAAAATCTTATGAATTTTGGTTATCCTATCAAGTTTGATTTTCATATCAAGTTTTCACTCAAAATTATTTTGTAAACATGGACAGCCATTATCAATAAATAACTTAGTTTTGATGTCAAAGTTATCTTTTGTTTTGTTCTTTGATGTAGCTTTCAGGTATTCTGTGTAAACTTAATTTTTCAACTATACTGGTTTCATTTATAAGAAATAAGCATTATTTTATCTTTTAGAACAGTAAGAATAGAAACTAAATAAGATAAGAAATGAACTTATCTAAACTATTATTGTTTTATGCTGTGTTCAATAAGTCAATTACATTGATTTTGAGAGTTCAAACTAAATTTATATGGATATGTTATCAGTCCACTTAGTTGAACTTTTAGCACAAGTGAGCAATTGAAAATCTTGCTTTATAATCTAAATATTTTTATATTTTAAGTGTCATTCTACTGAAATTTAAATATTGGCCTCCCTGAAGTACTTTCTCCCCTATGAATACAATGAAATTTTAAAAAGCAACATTAGTGACTGTTTAAGTTATTTTGGAAACAAAGTTTTGGCCTTCATCCAATCCAAAAATTTAAATGAGAAAGTGATAACATTAGAAAAATGAAGACTCATTCTTCAGCCAAAATAAAGGGAGCAGAATTAAAAACAAATATACAATGGGCCTCCCGGGTGGTGCAGCGGTTGAGCGCTGGGTTGCGAAGCTGCATGCAGCCTCTACAACATCGGTTCGATCCCCGGCTGCCGGGCGAGGGTCCCACATGGCGCGCAGACCTCTCCTGCCGCCCACTGCTCCCCTCAGCAGTGTATTTCGTCAGTCTGCCTGCTCTGCTCTCCCCTCTGGCTCTGGTGAATTCTCTCACCCTCCTGCGCTTCTGACTCTACCCAGTGCTTGTATAAATAAATAAAAATAAATCTTTTAAAAAAAAAACAAATATACAAGACATAAATATAGTAGTTAACTTTAATGACTTCTCCATTTATTATTCATTACTTTGCTTTTCTGTGTAGGGGCAAGATATTTGACTAAATTTTTCACAAATTTATTTGAGCATTATGAAAATTCAACTATATTTTTTTGTTTATGCAAGGAAAGTCTAATTTGTATAACTATCCAAATGAGACCAGTTGAATAATTACCCACAACCCATTTTTGTTAATACGTGTGTGTAAACTGAGGAATCCCTTTGTGCATTACTTTATGAATTGCTATATGTAGACATAAAGCATGCAGTGTTCCTTACCAGTTAGTCAGCACCAGACTTTTGTGTAAAATAGACCAACATCTTGAAATGCAATGAAATTAGAAATTATTAGTAAACATGATTCAAACAACTTTCACAAAATGTATCCTTCATGAAAAATAGTTCAATTCTATTGTTACAAACCAAAAATAGAGAACAGAGACCAAATCTTAAAAATAAAGATGCAGTTCTATCATATATTTCCCAAATGCTTGTATTATATATGCATATTTTATAGTTTCTTTTTGGGCATTTTTAGGAACAGAATATAATGTGTTTAACACATGCTTTTTTTTTTTTTTTTTTTTTTTTTTTTTGTTTAACACATGCTTTCTGGGGGACAGAAATTCTACTGAAGGCAGTGTAACCCACATCACTTTAAGAACCCCTCCTTTTACTACCAAAAGTTACAAAATGGAGATTTTATAAAGTCTGAGGTTAAAAGTTACACACATATTTGATGAATTTTGCTTCTAGGTTACATAGATTATCTAACTATAAAAAATGGTTAATATTTATCTATTTGAACCAACAGATAGCAGATGGTATAATAAGATCTGAAGGAACTAAGATGCCTAAAAAGGACTGACTGACTGACTCCTACAGTCAGTTTTCTCTGAGGAAATTTGCTAAGATGGAGAACAGACAAAATACTCCTGCCAGGAACAGTAACTTCAGAAGACATTGACAGATCAGAGTATTCAGGCTTAGGGTCAGTTCTCAGGATACTCATCAGTGCCTCCCTGGGGCATTCAGGGAAGGAGACTAAAAACATAAGTGGAAAATTTCTGGAAAACATAGTGAAGTTTTAATAGTCTGGCTGCACATAGATTAGTGTTTGGGACCCACTGTGGGAAGGGACTATGGAACATACAGTAAGTTGTTTTTTTTTTATAGATTTATTTATTTATTTATACAAGCACTGGGTACAGTCAGAGAAGTGAGGGAGGGTGAGAGAATTCACCAGAGCCAGAGGGGAGAGCAGAACAGGCAGACTGATGAAGTACACTGCTGAGGGAAGCAGCAGGTGGCAGGAGAGGTCTGCGCACCATGTGGGACCCTCACCCTGGTGGCCAGGGATCAAACCGGTGCTGCAGAGGCTGCGGGCAGCTTTGCAACCCAGCGCTCAACCGCTGCGCCACCGGGAGGCCCTATACAGTAAGTTTTAATTGAAAATTCTGGAGGAAAAAGTGCCTATCAGGGCTGCAAAGAACCTTGACTAAGAACAGAACCTGTTTGAATTAAGGCAATTTGATTAGGCCTGACTCTCAGGCTACAAAAGAGGAAGGATAGTATCAGTTGAATCATGGACCGAGTTTTACATATTCAGCATTCAGTAAAAAATTATTAGGCACACACACACACACAACTAGCTATGAATAAGACCTATAGAACAAACAGACAATACAAATGACCAATAGATGAAACAGATAATTAGAATCAACTGACAATGATGTTAAAATAAGTATGACTAATAAGCTTAAAATAAGGAGTAGAGAAACTAAACTTTAAAAATAGGGAATTTCATCAGATAATTGAACTTTACAAATGGATATTCTCAAACTGAAAAAGATAATTTCTGAAATTAAAAAGCATGTATATGATAATGACATAGTGGGCATGAAGGGATGTAGGAAAAGTGAATGCAAGATAAGTCCATATAAAATATCCAATTAGACTCACAGAGAAACGAATAATGAAGAATATAGAAAGAATATTCATGCTCACTTTGGAAGCACAGAACAATACAGAGAAGATTAACATGAAACTGAGAGAACCTAAATGAGAAACAGACAAATCCACAATCATAACAGAGAACTTAAATCAATCCTGTAGAAACCTAATAAAAAAAAAGGACACGTACACTAAGAATATCAAAGATCTGAACAACACAGTAATTCTATTTTAATACATTAATATATATAACAAACAGGAGAATATACATCTCTTTATGTGCATATTATCAAATTATGGGTCCAAGGCAAGCCACATTTTTTTTTTAAAGAATTGAAATGACTTAGAGAGTATGGTCTTTATTCACAGCAGAATTAAGACAGAAATAAAATTGTAACAAGAAATCCCCAAAAGTTCTCAAACTAAATAATATAATCCTTGGCTCAAAGAGGAAATCAAAGCAGAAATATCCATATATATATTTTTTAAAGATTTATTTTTATTTATTTATTTATACAAGCACTGGGTGCAGTCAGAAGCATGGGTGGGTGAGAGATTTCTCCAGAGCCAGAGCAGGGAGCAGAGCAGGCAGAAGGACAGAAGTATGCTGGGGAGCAGTGGGTAGCAGGAGAGGTCTGCTTGCCATGTGGGACCCTCCTCCGGTGGCCAGGGAGCAGCTGGGGATCGAACCGGCGCTGCAGAAGCTGGCAGCTTCGCAACCCAGCACTCAACCGCTGCGCCACCGGGGAGGCCATGTGTATATATTTTTAAACTAGGTAAAAATTAAGATTTTATATCTCAAAACAGGGCTTAGAGATTTTCAAGCTTAAAATGCACATGTTAGAAAAGAAAGACTGAAAATCAGTAATCTAAGTTTTCATCTAAAGAAACTAAAAAAGAACAAGTCAAATGAAAATAAGGAAGAAAGTAACAAACAGTATACATATACATATATAAAATAGAAGATGAAAGTATAACAGAGAAAATCCATAAAGCTGAAAATTAGCTCTTTGTAATGATTAATAAAACAAATCTCTGAGTCAGAACAATCAAGACTAAAAGAAAGACACTTCAATATTAGGAATGAAAAAGGGACATCACTACCAACCTTACAGACATTAAAAATATAAAAGGGATATTATGAACAGCTTTATGACAATAAATTTCACAATTTATGTAAAATGAAGAACATTTAGAACATTTATTAAAACCATAATTTATCAAAAGGGAAATGAGAATAGAAAACCTGATTAGTCATTTCTAGTAAGTAAATTAGTTATTAAAAATCTAGCTACTCCAATTCACACTGGTTAACACTTTGAAATAATTTTGAAAAATTAGCACCAGTTTTTATGCACTCTTTGAGAGAACAGAACAAATAGGAACTATTTCTCAGTTTGTGTGCTAGCTATTTCTCATTTGTGTGCTAGCCTAATTTGAATGGGTTATGACATCCACCCTTGAATAAGACATTATGAGAAAGAAAAATGACAGGCCAATCTCTTTTATAAAAAGTTGGAAAATTTTCAAACAAAATAGCAACAAGTTCAGAAATATATAAGTATCTAGAGCTACACCACCCTGAACATGCCTGATCTTGGAAGCTAAGCAGGGTGGGGTCTGGTTTTCTTTGATAGGAGAAACATATAAAATAGGAATAATAAAATGGGGTTGTTTCAGGAACACAATTGCAACTTAATATTTAAAAACCAACCAGGGCCTCCCTGGTGGCGCAAGGGGCTAAGACGCAACCTATGACGCTATCCACAACCACTGCAGCATGAGTTTGATCACCGCTCAGGGAGCTACCCACATGGCACAGCATACCTTCTCCTGACTCGCCCACTGCTCCCCTCAGCAGTGCATTCAGTCAATCTGCCTTTTATGTTCCTCCACTCTGTCTCTGGTGAAGCCTCTCACCCCCCACACCTCTGGCCTGTACCCCAGTTCTTGTATGCATAAATAAATAAATCTTCAAAAAATTTAAAAAAATAGGGCCTTCCCGGTGGCGCAGTGGTTGAGCACTGGGTTGCGAAGCTGCCCGCAGTCTCTGCAGCACCAGTTCGATCCCCAACTGCTCCCCGGCCACCGGAGGAGGGTCCCACATGGCGCGCAGACCTCTCCTGCCGTGCCCGCTACTCCCCTCAGCAGTGTACTTCAGTCCTTCTGCCTGCTCTGCTCCCCACTCTGGCTCTGGTGAATTCTCTCACCCTCCCACGCTTCTGACTATACCCAGTGCCTGTATAAATAATAAATAAATAAATCTTTTTAAAAAAACTTAAAAAATAAAAATCATGTAATTCATCACAATAACAACTAAAGGAGAAAAATGTAATTATCTCAAAAGATACAGATAAAGGTCAGTTGATAAAATTCAGCATGCATTATGGTAAAACAGCAAACTGAAAATAGAAGGGCAGTTCACATTGTATTTTAAAATCTATGGTAAACGTCACCTTGATGGTAGATTACTGAAAACTCTCATGGATCAGGAATGAAATAAGAATGCCTGCTTGTACTATTTTACTATAGATGCTAAAGAGTGAAAGAAGGCAAAAAATAATAATAATAAAAGGCACAATGACTGGCTATGAAGAAATAAGAATGTCTTTTTTAAAGGATGAGATGATTTGTAAACAAACACATAATTAAGAATCTGTTAGAATGAGTAAATGAAGTTAGCAATTCTACTGAATATAATAAGGTCAACATACAATATAAATTATATTTTTGTACAGCAAAAATGAACATTAAAATGTTGAATCTCATTTGTAATAGTTTCAAAATAACAGGTATCTAGAAACACCAGAATATGCTTAAGACTTCTACATTGAAAAGTATAAAGTATTATTGGAAAAGTTGTATATATCTAAATAAATAGAGATTATATAATGTTCAATATTTTAGAGACTCAATGTTGGGGAAATGTCAGTTCTCACCAGTCAATAGATACAGTGAAATCATAAACAAAATTTCATCAGATTTCTTGGTGAAAATTGTCAAACTGAACCTAAAATTTATATGGAGATACAAAAGGACAACAATCAACACAATCTTGAAGAAAAAGAACAAAACTGAAGGACTTACCTATCAGATAATAAAACCTATTATAAAGCTTTAGTAATAAAGTCAATATGGTTTTGCAGGATAAATAAAGAGAAAATGGAAAAAAGTCTTGAACAGAACTTTGGTCAGTAGACTTATGCCAAAATGACACTTCAGAAGCAATGCAGAATGGGTCACCTTTTCATAGATGGTGTAGTCGTTTAGAGAGATTTATGTGAAAAAAAGTCATTTTTTGACCTGAACTTAATTCATATGAAAAAATTAATTCAGAAAGATTATATCACTAAGTGTGAAAAGTAAAATAAATTTTCAAAATATACCAACACAAGAATATTTTCATGACCATGGGGGTATGCAAAGATTTAAACAGGGCACAAATAGTCCTATCCATGAGTGAAAATATTGAAAAATTAGGCTAAATTAAGGTCAAGTTTTGTTCACCAAAGACACTACATGACATTTCAGGTGCAAGCCATAGAGTGGGAGAAGATATTTGCAATTGAAAAAGGAGACATATTTAGAACGTATAAGGAACTTCAAAAGGCCAATAAGAAAAGAGATAATGTCCTAAGTAGAGAAACAGACAAAAATACTTGATAGGCACTTCAAAAGAATGTATCCCACTGACCAATAAACATGTGAAAATGTGCTCAATTTAATTAATCATGGAAATACCAATTAAAGTTATCTAATACAATATCACCATACACTCACCAAAGTAGTTTAAATTAAAAGATAGTATCAAATGTTGACAAAGCTAAGGAGCAACTGGAACTCTCATTCTTGCTGGTTTCGATAAATCACACTTGAAAACTGTTTTAGCAATATCTACTAAAGCTAAAATTATGTGTACATCTTAATACACAACAATGTAACTCCTAGGAATATATTCAACATGAATGAATAGACAACATAAGACAAGTACAAGAATGTGGGTAGCAGCATCACTCAAAATATCCCCAGATGGAAAACCCCAATCAATGTCCATCAATTGGAGAATGGATAAACAAATTGTGGTATCATGTAACAGAATAATAAAAAGCAGTGAGAATAAGTTAGTAGGTTTTACAACTGCATGTAACAAATGTAATGTTAAGTGAAAGAAACATTACATTTTCTGATTGATATTTCAAAATGAAGTGATTTTTTTATAGCTTGTAAACCACATACTTCTTGATATAATTAAGTAAATCCACAACAGAAAGTTTCTTCCTGTACTCAAAACATACTTTCATGAGGAAAACTAACACAGCGTTTTAGTTTGTTCTAAAAGTATTTTTCAACTGAAAGTTAACTCAGCAAATATTTATTTAGAACTTCCAATAAATAAGAATTGGAATTATAGTTGGGATAATTTCTGTGACTTAAAAGGTTAACAGAATTCATGTTTGGAATTAAATGGTAAATACTATATGCAATAGTAAATGTGGACGCCTGGTGGCGCTGCAGGCTAAGCGTATGAATGAAGGCACAGTGGATACCCCGGTCGCCATTAAGCTGGGAATCAAAACTCTGAATGCTTCCCAAAAGAAGGAAGTGTTTTTAGGTAAGATCTAGGGGAAAAAAATCTTCAGAGGGCATCGTTCTAGGTGCAAGTCAGTCAGAAAGATTTAATTCGAGGTTATTTAACGAGCAATCTGGATCAACTGTACACGGAATTGAAGAAACTGCACCTTCTTGGACCGGACCTGACCAATGGAGACTGCGCTAGCAAAAAAGCCACGGAAAGGCAAGTTATCTTTCTTGCTATATTGTTGCTTTTGAGGGAGGCTGCCTCTGAAACAATTAGATATTCCATGCCAGAAGAAACAGAAAGTGGCTCCATTGTGGCCAACCTGGCAAAAGACCTGGGGCTCAGGGTGAGGGAACTAGCCACAAGGGGTGCGCGAATCCATTACAAAGGAAACAAACAGCTCTTTCAGCTCGATACAAAGACCGGTAATTTGCTTCTATTTGAAAAATTAGACCGGGAGATGCTGTGTGGGGCGACAGATCCCTGCATATTGCATTTCCAACTGTTACTGGAAAGCCCGGTGCAGTTTTTCAAGGTGATCTGCAGCTCACAGACATAAATGACCATTCCCCAGAGTTCCTAGAGAGTGAAATGCTCCTAAAAATCACAGAAAACGTCCTGCCAGGGACTGTGTTTCCTTTGAAATTAGCTCAGGACTTTGACATAGGTAACAACACTGTTCAGAACTATACAATCAGCCCCAACTCCCATTTTCATGTTGTCACTCATAACCGCGGAGATGGCAGAAGATACCCAGAGTTGGTGCTGGACAAAGCGCTGGATCGGGAGGAGCAGCCGCAGTTCAGTTTTATCCTCACGGCGCTGGATGGAGGAGCTCCACCCAGGTCCGGGACCACTGCAGTCCTCATTGAGGTCCTGGACATCAATGACAATGCCCCTGAGTTTTTACAGTCGCTCTATGAGGTACAGGTTCCCGAGAACAGCCCCCTAAACTCCTTGGTTGTCACTGTCTCTGCCCAAGATTTAGATGTAGGAGCCTATGGGAATGTAATCTATGCACTATTGCAAGGCGCTGAAGTTACACAGCCATTTGTAATTGACGAGATAACAGGAGAAATTCGTCTGAAAAGGACATTGGATTTCGAGACAACTCGCTATTACAATATGGAAATTGCAGCCACAGATGGCGGGGGTCTTGCAGGAAAATGCACTGTAGCAATAGAGGTGGTGGATGTAAATGACAATGCCCCTGAACTGACCATGTCCACGCTCTCCAGTTCCATCCCAGAAAACTCGCCAGAGACTGTAGTTGCTGTTTTCAGTGTTTCTGATCCAGATTCCGAGGACAACGGTAGGATGGTTTGTTCCATTCAGAACGATCTCCCCTTTCTCCTAAAACCCACATTCAAGAACTTCTACACACTGGTGACAGAGGGAGCGCTGGACAGAGAAAGGCAGGCCGAGTACAACATCACGATCACGGTCACGGACTTGGGGACCCCCAGGCTGAGGACCCAGCACCACATCACCGTGCTGGTGTCCGACGTGAACGACAACGCCCCCGCCTTCAGCCAGAGCGCCTACACGCTGCTGGTGCGCGAGAACAACAGCCCCGCGCTGCACATCGGCAGCGTGCGCGCCACCGACGCCGACGCGGGCTCCAACGCGCAGCTCACCTACTCGCTGCTGCCCGCCGGCCGCGCGCACCCGCCGCCCGCCGCGCTCGTGGCCGTCAACGCCGACACCGGCCAGCTGTTCGCGCTGCGCTCGCTCGACTACGAGGCGCTGCGCGCCTTCGACTTCCTGGTGGGCGCCACGGACCGCGGCTCGCCCGCGCTCAGCGGCCAGGCGCGGGTGCGCGTCGTGGTGCAGGACGCCAACGACAACGCGCCCTCCGTGCTCTACCCGCCGCCCAACGCCTCGGCGCCCTGCCCCGAGCTGGTGCCGCGCGCGCCGACGCGGGCTACCTGGTCACCAAGGTGGTGGCGGTGGACGGCGACGCGGGCCAGAACGCCTGGCTGTCGTTCCAGCTGCTCAGGGCCACGGAGCCCGGGCTGTTCGGCGTGTGGGCGCACAACGGCGAGGTGCGCACCGCCAGGCCGCTGGGCGAGCGCGACGCGCCCAAGCACCGGCTGGTCGTGCTGGTCAAGGACAACGGCGAGCCGCCGCTGTCGGCCAGCGTCACGCTGCACGTGCTGCTGGTCGACGGCTTCTCGCAGCCCTACCTGCCGCCGCCCGACGCGCCGCCGCCCGCCGCGCAGGCCGACCGCCTCACCGCGTCCCTGGTGGTGGCGCTGGCCGCCGTGTCGTCGCTCTTCCTCCTGTGCGCGCTCGCCTTCGCGGCCGCGCGCCTGTGCGGGAGGCGCGGGGCCGGCGCGCGCGCGGGCTCGCTGGGCCCGACGGCCCCTTCCCGGGCCGCCTGGTGGACGTGGGCGGCGCCGGGACGCTGTCCCACAGCTACCAGTATGAGGTGTGCCTGACGGGGGGCTCAGGGACCAACGAGTTCAAGTTCTTGAAGCCCATTTTACCTAACCTTCCGCCTTTGGGCGCTGGGGAGGAAATAGAGGGAAAAGCCACCTTCCGGAATAGCTTTGGGTTCAATTAGGAATCCAATCACGATGCTATGATTTAGTCATTTATCTCTAACTTCCCCAGATCCCAGGATTGGGAACATCATGGAGAAAAATTCCACCTTCAAGCATAGCATTGATTGCCCTTTTGTAATTAGTTCTTTTGAACTTTATCTTGGCTACTTTTGGAAAACTCAATTCTACAACATTGCACTTATTCATACAATACCATTATCAATTCATGCATGCTGTTGAATTTCCCAAAATGTTTACTCCTCTTGTTATTTGTTGAGATTCTTAATAAAAATCAACTGATTTTCTCGATATTCTGTTTATCTGTTTCATCACATTTGAAGTTTATTCAATGCGAACTATCTAAAGTAAATTGTTTAACATAATTTTCTTCATTTTTCTCCCTCCTTTTTTCATTTTGCTTTCAAAGGAATACATGCCTATGATAAAGAATGCTGTAGGAGAGAAAGCATGACGATAAGAATAGTTTTATCTACTCTTCTGTGGTTGTTCTCATCAGCACTGACAAACATCTTTTAAACAAACATTTTATTGAGTTATACATACAAACAGAAAAGTGAAGAATCCTTGATGTTCATTTCAATGTGTTTCAGAAACTGTACATACTTGGAATCAACATCTTGAGGAAAAATGAAACACAATTAGCATCCCAGGTGCCATTCACATTACCTCTTAAAATCTCTACTATTCCAAGTATAACAAATAGCCTAGGTGCCAATACTATAGTTTAGCTTTGCCTTTTTAAAATTTATACAAATGGAATAGTAGAGTATAAAATATTTTGTGTCTTTCACTTAATGTTATGTTACAGGTGACATTTATGCATACTACTTTTAATTCTTCATTTTTGTTGCTCTACAGTATCCCACTATATGAGTATTTCACAATTTATTTACCATCCATTTGAATGAGTCAAAATTTGGTTGTTAGAATAATACTCTGAACATTTTTTAAAATTTTTTTTTTAAAAGAGGCATGTATTATTTATTTATTTGTTTGTTTGTTTGTTTATACATGCACTGGGTACAGTCAGAAGTGCGGAAGGGTGAGAGAATTCACCAGAGCCAGAGCGGGGAGCAGAGCAGGCAGAAGGACCGAAGTACACTGCTGAGGGGAGCAGCGGGCGGCAGGAGAGGTCTGTGCGCCATGTGGGACCCTCCTCTGGTGGCGGGGGAGCAGCCAGGGATTGAACCGGTGCAGCAGAGGCCGGGGGCAGCTTCACAACCCAGCGCTCAACCGCTGCGCCACCGGGGAGGCCCTGAACATTCTTGTACATTTCTTTTGGTGTGTATGCTTTTCTTTCTGTTGGGTATATAGTTAAGGGTGAAATGCTGCTCCATAAGTACACTTTTACTCTTAGTAGATAATTCCAAATAGTTTTACAAAGTGCTGTATTAATTTACACTGTTATCAGCAGTATCTAGATGTACTAGTTCCTCACCATGCTTGCCAACATCTAGTTGTCTGTTTTTCATTATATCTCTTTGAAAGCAGTTTTAAACCTTATATTTTCTGGTTCTTACTTAATATATACTATCCATTACTTAGGGATATGTTTGTAATTTTCTTCAAACTTTAAACAATTAATTTTCTGCTATTATCATTTAGGACATAGCACACTTGAAACCTTTCTCACCCATCCTGCACAAATAGCTACTGTACTATTTTCTGGTATGTCTCTGCTCAAAGTGAAACTTCCATTGATTGTTCCACTAATAGTATATTTCTTGATCTTTTGTGTGTAGTGGAAAAGAATTCTTATTTTTTCTGTTGTTTCTTTTGCATCTATAGACATCTCTAAAATGAACTCTGGTTTTTATATAGTCATAATTGATGGCACTTTTTACTCTAGAATTAATAGGGAATAATTAATTTCTTGTTTTGTCTAGAAATATATTTTAAGCCTGGAATTCAATATTAGAAGTGAACCTTAATAACCACATAGATTATGAATGTTCCACAGTCAATAGGTCACCAGGAACACACTATCTCGGAATGAAGTTGGATTAATTGTTGTAAGGAAACTGCTCTTATTGGTCACTATTGGTCTTAGATTGTTATGTGATTTTGGGGGTGAGGTTCAAGGAATTAGGGGCTACTATGGAAAGGATGCTTTTAGAGAGTGGGGGTAACTATCTATAATTGAGTATCTTAAAGGGTTTTACTACAGAGGTGGAAAGTACAAAGTGAGGTTAAGGCTGCTTGTTTTTGTTGTTGTGTGTGTGTGTTTTTAAAGCATTCACTGGTAATAGTCAGGACAGGAGACTTTGATTTGATTATTTTTTTGTACAATGTTCTTGGTTATATATTTGCTCAATCATGATCATGAAATTCTCTTATTTTGGTCTCTTTCCATCAGGGTCACAATGGTCTTTGGTGATGTTGTTCTGTGGCATTGTTTATGTTCAACAGACATTCATGGCCTACTTGTGAGCGCTATATCGGTTTCTAGTTGAAGGAAGCAATTTTTCTCTTTCTCAAAATATTGTTGGTTGTACTATAAAATCCCTGGAAGAAATTATCAGGGAAAAGCTTCATGATATTAATTTGGCAATGACTTCTTAGATGTGACAGCAAAAGCACAGGCAACAAAAGCAAAAACAGATAAATGAGACTACCTCAAACTTTACAAAATTTGGGGGCAACAAAGTATTAAAATGCAACCTGTGGAGCAGAAGAAAATATTTGCAAATGCTATATATCCAATTATCAGTTAATGTGCAGAAAATATAAAAACTCCAACAACTCCAAAAATGAAGAACTTGATTAAAAATGGACAAAGGAACTGAAGATACATTTCCCCAAAGATGGCATACAAATGACCAACAAACAGATGCAAACATACTCAACACTACTAATCATATGAGAAATGCAAATCAAAACTTCAATATCACCTCACATTGTGATGACTACTCTCAAAAAGCAGAAAATAACAACTGTTGGTGAGGGTATGAAGAAATGGGCACCTTTGTGGAATGTTGGTGAGACCGTAAAATAGTATAACTGCTATGGAAAACAGTATGGATTTTCTTTGAAAATTTTAAAATAGAACTTTTGCATAATCCAGTAATTCTACTTCTGGGCACATATCCTATACAATTAAAAGCAAGGTCTCCAAGAAATATTTGCATACTTGTGTTTGCAGCAGCACTCTTCACAATAGCAAGTGGTGGAAGAAACCCAAATGCACATTTGTGGATGAATAGAGAAACTAACTGTGGTATATACATTTAATGGAGTATTATTCAACCCTAAGAAGGGAAGCTTATCACATGCTACATCATAAGTGAACCTTAAGGACATTGTTTTAAGTGACATAAGCCAGTCACAAAAAGGCAAATAAATATTGCCTGACTCCATTTATATGATGCTTCTAAAGTGGTCAGATGCACAGAAGCAGAAAGTAAGATGGTGGTTACAAGGCACTAGGGGAATGAGGACAGTGACAATTTTTGTTTAAAAAGGTATAGAGTTTCAGATATGCAAGATGAAAACGTGTGAATGTGAACAGACAACTCTACTGAACCGTATACCTGAAAATAATTAAGATGATAAATTTTATGTTTTTTTACCACAATAAAATATTGTCCATTGCAGACTCATATTAGTGATAAGGGCCATATTTTCTGCTCTTTTAATCTCCTGTTGTGTCTTCTATGCCACTGAATGTAGAATGTCTCCAGAATCAAGAGCAATAGATTTACTATTTTAGCCATCATTTAGACTTGACTTCACCATATCTTTCAGTATGTTCAAATCAGTAATTCACCTTTGCATATTTCCTACCTGAATCCCTCTCTGCTTCTATCTGGACTAAATGACCTCTTAGTGCAAATAAAACTGTCATCTTCTTCATACCTCTCCTAGTTGAGTCTACTGTTTGATAGATCCTTACCTATTTCTTTTTAAAATTCCTTCTCCTTGGGACTTTCGGGTGGCACAGTGAGTTGAATGCAGCACTGTGAAGTTGTCCACAGCTTCTGCAATGCCGGTTCGATTCCCTGCCTGCCAGGGAGACTCCCACGTGGTGGGGCAGGCCTCTCCTATCTCTCCCACTGCTCTGTCTCTGGTGAATTCTCTCACCCTCCCACACCTCTGGCTTGTACCCCAGTGTTTGTATAAATAAATAAATCTTTAAAAAAATAAATAAAATGCCATTATAAAAATTCCCTCTCTTTGTTACAGCATATCCTCAGGTGACTTTCTAAGAGAAGGTGCACAAAAAATAAGCTGTCTATGTCTCTTCATATCTGACAATGGATTTAGTTTTCTTTTAAACTTCATCAATATCTTATACATTATATGCATCATTCAATATCTTGTATATCACAATTAATTCATTTTTATATCTGGGATTATTTCATATTCACTATTATTTCCATAAAATTACATTCCCAATTTTTCTTTTTCTGAGACTTGTGTTTGTTGGATATCAAATATACCCAATTGTTTCTACCTGTTTCTTTTTTTTTTTAAATAATTCCATGATCAGAATTGAAGGATTTTTTTTTTAAAGATTTATTTATTTATTTATTTATTTATTTATTTATTTATTTATTTATTTATTTATTTATACAAGCACTAGGTACAGTCAGAAGCACAGGAGGGTGAGAGAATTCACCAGAGCCAGAGCGGGGAGCAGAGCAGGCAGAAGGACCGAAGTACACTCCTGAGGGGAGTAGCAGGCGGCAGTAGAGCGATCGAAACAGCGCTGCAGAGGCTTCAGGCAGCTTCGCAACCCAGCGCTCAATCGCTGCGCCACCGGGAGGCCCTGTTTCTGTTTCTTATATTTCTCTTCTATTGCACAAAAATTCATCACCAGCCATTTGAGATTTCAAATGTATTTAGTGACAAATCATTTATATTTTGAAGATATTCTGCAGTAACTTTCATCAATTAGAAGATTTAAGTAGCCGCTTATATATCATCTCTATCTTTACCCTGAATTGTTGTTTTTCTTTGCATATAGCTAAATTAAAGAAGACTTGTGAGAGATGCTACTCATCCTTGAAGATTAGTTTTATCTTTAATTTTTAATATATTTGAAAATGTTTAAATAGTATAATTGAAAGGAAAATAAAACATATAGAATAAAAATGGAAATAAGCTTCATCAGTTATGTAATTATTATAAGCTAACTAAATAAAATCAAGTTTACCATACTGCCCAATGTTTCATTAGCTAAAGTACTATTGCAACCCACAGGTAATAATTTGGCTAAATTAATCTTAAAACTATCTCTCCACATTAGCATATAATAGCATAAATAGCAGGGGAAAGCTATTAAAAATGATTAAGATAATTCCCAGTGAATGATGAAATGTTCTGTATCTTGAAAGAGGTGTGGGTTACGTGGGCAGATTCATGTGTTCAAATGGTATAGTTAAGATTTGTGCATTTCAGTTTTTGTAAACATTACTAGAAGAAATGTTTACAGACACCTGAGAATTGAAAGGAGAAACAGATCCACAATTAAAGTTGGAGACTTCAACACCCTCTCTTAACAACTGATAGAACAACTAGAGAGAAAATCAGCAAGGATGCAAAAGAAAGTATGGACTAGCTTAAGCAGAATGTTGTGAACCTGAGTGATGTGTACATGGGAGTTTATGCTTTTTACTTTGGACTTTTCCCTTAACAAAATCATATGAGATGGATTATTCCCTGGAAATGTGTTTAGAAGAGTTCAACTCTACTCTAGCAAGTCTCAGTAAAGCAAAAGAGAATAAAACAGAAGCATTATCCTGAAGGAATCCATAATAGCCCATTTTCTATAAATAGGGAGCATCTCTACATACCCAGCTGATATCTTTTAGGATTAAATTAAGATGTTAACCTCTTTCTCTTTATAACAACCAATGTTTTTGGAAACATCTCAGTGGTCTAAAATGAGTTTTAAACATACTGTGCCACTAATAAAATTTGCTTTAAAATGAAAAACAATGCAGTAAACTTATATATATGAGGATAGCTGGTGGTGGTACGTGCAAAGAGAATGAATAAAGGACTCTGCAGATGTGAGAGATTAACACTAAACTGGTATCTGAATACCACTAAAAGGAAAAAGCATCTAGGATTGAACTGGAAATAGTTTTGTTACAGAGAAAGAACAAAACCCATCCAAGAAATCCATGAGTGTTCATTTTACTTCATTAGTTTGTTTACTTGTTATTCTTATCCTCAAGGAAATCTGTCAATTTAAGCAGAAACTGGTGATATAGGGATGGATATAACCATAAATGTTCCATCACAGAATTCCACTCAAAAGTATTTCACCTGTTAAACTACCTTATACTCAGCCTATATTTATGACCTTGTGTCATCATCCTTGTTAGAGAATAGTAGAGGTGTTTCTTGAACATTTGCTTTCTGTATTGCATTATGTTCTTACAACAGGATAATATATTTGTATCTTGATGAATATGAAAGGGGAATTTGACCAACAAATACAATAAAATGAATACTTCTATTAAAATAGTGACCCATTCTACACACACAAAAATGAACTGGAATCCTAAAATGCTCATTTATGAAAGATACTTAGTTGCTCCCAGCTTCTCTTCTAAATATTTTAATTTGGTTAGATAATTCTACCATAAGTATCTAGTGGTCTCAATTCTCCTTCGAACAACTTGCTGCGAGTTACTTGCGGATGTGATCAAATAGCAAGGGTTGCTTTTCGTTGCTTTTCGTGCTATCTTATGAATCACATAATTCATAGAAATGATTGATTATTTTACCATTGGTGTTGCTAACCAACTTCCTGATTTTGTATAGTTGATTAGAAAAATTAAATGGTGGACTTCTGGGACTAAAATTTACAATGATCAGCAGAATATAAGTTGATTACAGAGAGTTTACATCACATGAAGGAATGACCCTTAAATGTTTGTATGCATGAGCAGCAAAGAGAAAGATTGAGATTTAAAATTTGATTCAAGATCTGGAAGGGGAAGAAGCCCAGGAATTGAATTTGAGAAAAGAAAACAAATTCTGAGGTAATTGTTTATGAATGTGGTTCACACACTATAGTGTGAGAAACACTGACTTGATCTATAAATGAAAGTCTACAATGCTTAGATTTGGGGATGTTTCTGAGTAAGCACTTCACGATTTGAACGCGTGGTGGCAGTGCAGGCTAAGAGAGTGAATAAAAAGATCTGCAGAATCAGTGGACTCCATTTCACCAGAAGCCCCAAGGAGGAAAAAAATACAGAACACATTTACAGTTAAAGCTAAGTTAGGAGTGTTCAGGAAGGCAGTCGTTGACAGACAAGTTGTCAGAAGGATTTGAAATTCTATAACAAGGACATTTTGGAGGGTTGACGGTGGAGTTGGTGACTGAGAGTGGAAAAGGATTTTTTCTTCTGGCACCAGACATGACAACAGAGATGGCACAAACAAAAGTACATCGCAAGAAAAGGCAAGTGGCCATTTTCATTATATTGATGTTTTGGTGGGAGGTGGGTTCGGAATCCATTCAGTATTCTGTCTGGGAAGAGGAAGAAAGTGGTACGTTTGTGGCCAGCTTGACAAAGGACCTGGGACTCAGGGTAGGAGAGCTGGCTGCACGCAGCGCCCAGGTTGTTTTCAAGGGGAACAGGCAGCATTTGCAGATTGACCCACAGACCTATGATTTGCGTCTAAATGAGAAACTGGATCGGGAGGAGCTGTGCGGCTCCACTGAACCATGTGTGCTACCCTTCCAAGTATTACTGGAAAATCCCTTGCAGTTTTTTCAGGCTACCTTACAAATCAAAGATATAAATGACCACGCCCCAGAGTTCCCAGCCAGAGAAATGCTACTAAAAATATCAGAAATTACTACACCAGGAAAGATATTTCCCTTGAAAATGGCACAGGATTTAGACACTGGTAGCAACAGTCTTCAGAGCTACACAATCAGCTCCGACCCTCACTTTCACGTACTCACTCGCGATCGCAGCGATGGCAGGAAGTTCCCAGAGCTGGTGCTGGATAAAGCGTTGGACCGGGAGGAGCAGGCTGAGCTCAGGCTAACCCTCACAGCGCTGGATGGCGGGTCTCCGCCACGGTCTGGAACTATCAAGATTCAGATCCTGGTCTTGGACATCAACGATAACGCCCCCGAGTTTGCTCAGGAGCTCTATGAGGTGCAGATCCCTGAAAACAAACCCTTGGCTCTCTGGTTATCACCATCTCTGCAAGAGATTTAGATGCAGGATCCTTTGGGGAGGTATCTTATGCCCTATTTCAAGTTGATGACGTTAATCAGCCCTTCGAAATAAACTCAATTACAGGAGAAATTCGACTGAGAAGGATGTTGGATTTTGAGGAATTACAATTTTATCACGTGGATGTGGAGGCCATAGATGGTGGGGGACTATCTGGAAAATGCTCAATAGTCATCAAGGTCCTGGACATGAATGACAATGCCCCCCAATTGATCATGTCCTCATTCATCAGCCCCATCCCTGAAAACGTGCCAGAGATCATGGTGGCAGTCTTCAGTGTATCAGATGCAGACTCTGGGCAAAACCAACAGGTTGTCTGTTCTATTGATGACAATCTCCCCTTTGTTCTAAAACCATCAGTCGAGAATTTCTACACTTTAGTAACAGAGGGAGCGCTGGACAGAGAAAGGCAGGCCGAGTACAACATCACGATCACGGTCACGGACTTGGGGACCCCCAGGCTGAGGACCCAGCACCACATCACCGTGCTGGTGTCCGACGTGAACGACAACGCCCCCGCCTTCAGCCAGAGCGCCTACACGCTGCTGGTGCGCGAGAACAACAGCCCCGCGCTGCACATCGGCAGCGTGCGCGCCACCGACGCCGACGCGGGCTCCAACGCGCAGCTCACCTACTCGCTGCTGCCCGCCGGCCGCGCGCACCCGCCGCCCGCCGCGCTCGTGGCCGTCAACGCCGACACCGGCCAGCTGTTCGCGCTGCGCTCGCTCGACTACGAGGCGCTGCGCGCCTTCGACTTCCTGGTGGGCGCCACGGACCGCGGCTCGCCCGCGCTCAGCGGCCAGGCGCGGGTGCGCGTCGTGGTGCAGGACGCCAACGACAACGCGCCCTCCGTGCTCTACCCGCCGCCCAACGCCTCGGCGCCCTGCCCCGAGCTGGTGCCGCGCGCGGCCGACGCGGGCTACCTGGTCACCAAGGTGGTGGCGGTGGACGGCGACGCGGGCCAGAACGCCTGGCTGTCGTTCCAGCTGCTCAGGGCCACGGAGCCCGGGCTGTTCGGCGTGTGGGCGCACAACGGCGAGGTGCGCACCGCCAGGCCGCTGGGCGAGCGCGACGCGCCCAAGCACCGGCTGGTCGTGCTGGTCAAGGACAACGGCGAGCCGCCGCTGTCGGCCAGCGTCACGCTGCACGTGCTGCTGGTCGACGGCTTCTCGCAGCCCTACCTGCCGCCGCCCGACGCGCCGCCGCCCGCCGCGCAGGCCGACCGCCTCACCGCGTCCCTGGTGGTGGCGCTGGCCGCCGTGTCGTCGCTCTTCCTCCTGTGCGCGCTCGCCTTCGCGGCCGCGCGCCTGTGCGGGAGGCGCGGGGCCGGCGCGCGCGCGGGCTCGCTGGGGCCCGACGGCCCCTTCCCGGGCCGCCTGGTGGACGTGGGCGGCGCCGGGACGCTGTCCCACAGCTACCAGTATGAGGTGTGCCTGACGGGGGGCTCAGGGACCAACGAGTTCAAGTTCCTCAAGCCCATTCTCCCCAACTTCCTGGGTGAACCAGCTGTTCAGGACATTGAGGTAAATGCTAACTTCAGAAATCATTTTGGGTCCAATTAGGAATCTCACTTTGACAAGATTTGGTAAATGATAATATTCACTAATGTATAATTCCTAACCTTTTCATTTACATAATGAGCTTACTGTTTCCCGTATTCATAATTATTGTCATATTTATAATTAGTTAAATCTGCTGATATATTTTGCATCCCGTAAATCTGGGCTGTTTGCTTGTTTTTAACATCATACATTTTGCATGTTCATACAATAGCAAAGAAATGGTGTTTCTCAGGTGCACGGGGAGTCAAATTCTCAAAATTTACATGTTTTCAGGGTTCTGATAGTTGACCTTGTCCAGTGATATCTTTTTATGATTAAGAGAATTATGTTTTATTATCAGGTGCATGAATCTAATTATTGTAAATGATTGCTTTCAGCTTACACATCATTTCCAGTTAATGTAATTCCATTAACTGTCAGATTTTTGTAGCGTTCCTTCCAAAACACTTGTTACCATCACAGAAAGCAGTATTTTATTGGCCATTTTCTGAGTATTTTTTCTCAAAATTGATATTATTTAAATGATCAACCCCAGTTAAACAGTAAAAATGGTAAAGATAATATTGGTAGACTTATGATTACTTTTTCATAATAAATGGTTTTGGTATGGAAGTATTTATTCTCATTTTTTAATAACATATAGTCACAGTACTCAATAAGAAAATGAAAGTAAATTAACATTATTATTCCATCATAATAAATAATTATTAATATTATGAACATCATTCCAAAATATTTCTATGGTTGTTTATAAGTTAATAGATGGAAATAACTTTTAAAAATTAATTTATAGGGCCCTCTTGGTAGCACAGTGGTTAAGTATCAGCGCTGTCAAGTTCTCGCCAGTCACTGTGGCATGAGTTCGAGCCTCAGAGCAGCAGACCTCTCCTGTCTCATCTGCTCCTCCACTCCTCCATAGATCCGTGTGTTCTGCTCCCCACTCTGTCCCTGATGAATCCTCTCACCCTTCCCCACCCTCTGGCCTACACCCCAGTTCTTGTATGCATAAACAAAAAATAAATCTTTAAAAATTAATCTATAATAAATTGCTAACTTTATAATTAATACAATCAGGTTTTACTTAAATACAATAAAACAAAATTGCAAACTATACAACTTGCTTAAGCTTATATAAATGATCCCTACATTATTAAAGAACAAGATTGTGATGCATATTTAAGATACTAGTACCACTAAATGGCCTGCTTAAAAACATTCTTACACTTTCTCCCTCCTCACTTTACTTTATACATTTTTATATAAGTACCTCATCCATGTTTATAGCATTTACAGTGCATTTAAGAAGATAATTCCCATGATTGCTTAGGCATTTTGTTTTTCATATTTAATCTAAAATTACAGAATGCTATAATTTTTCCACTTTAATTCAAAGGTAGCATTTTTTAAAATTCAACTTTTTCCATACCTACTTCCATATTTCTAAATAATCTACTTGTAAAATGCTTTCTCTCAAATTTAGTTTTAGATATTATTCACTTCTTTCCTAAGTGGCATACACACACACTTGCACAGTTCCTCTATCTCATGCTCTCTCATAGCAATATTACCATCCTGTTTAAATAGTGTTTACATAATCATGACAATGTAAATATCACTTACTACACCTGAGCCTCCTGATGCACAGATCTTGTTTCTTTCCTTCCCCCAAATTACTGCCTCATTTTCTCTCTTTTTCTATGTACATATTTTTAAGTTATCACCATATTTTCTAAGTTCTTAATCTCTTTAATATATTGTTAAACTCATAAAGAAATCACTCGTTTCCACAATTTTTAAAGCCATGTGGGAACTATGTAGGCTTCTGTCTCATTGAATAATTTGCTCTCTTGGTACCAAAGGCAGTTTAGGACTTGCTTTACCCATCACCCTGAGAATTTCTTTTATCTCTTTCCTGTGTTTGATTTCATTTTGTGGATTTTATGCCTTCCTCTTGGGTGTACTCATGCTATATTTTGAAGAATATTTGATGATTAATTTATTGAGAACTTGAACATCTGAAAATTTCAGGTGACATAAAATCAAATGTTCACTTGATGGTTTTGTTGAGTGTGGAATAATAGGTAAGGAGTTATCTACTGCTAGTATGTCTTCATTTACTTTGAGTCTCTAATATTGAGATGTTCAACACTTTGATTACCCATTCTTTCCTGACACCTGTGTTCCCCCCACCCATCCCTGATTATCAATCTAGAGCAATGAAAACATCTTTGTTTGTCACATACAGAGAACATGGTGCTACTGGCATTTATGGATACAGACAAGGGATGCTGCTAAACTATGATACACAGGACAGCACCCCATGAATGGGGGCCTGAACCCCAAATGCTCTAGAACCCCAAATGCCAATAATGTGGAGGATGACCCTACTTACTCTAGTGAAATTGGGTTATTATATATATATATTATCACCAGTGTTTCTAGAGTTTCTTGATTATGTGTCATAGTGTAAGAATTTTGTCATTCATTGTGCTGGATATTCAGTGAGATTTGTCTATCTTGAGACATATGTTTTTCATACGCAGCATGATTTGGGATATTTTTGTGTGTGTAAGTTAAGAAATTATTTCCTCCATTCAGTGTTCTTTGTTTTCTTATTCTGTAACTCTTATTAATTGTACAGTGAACTCCTAGGTTGACTTTCAATTTTTCTTAAACTTTCTCTATTTACTATCTTTTGTATTATTTTCCTGGGTTCTGATAGGTTTTCTCAATCCTTCATATTTTCATTTTCCAAAACTCTTGCTCTCTGAATGTTTCTTTCTATAGTAATTCACACACCATAATACTCATCTTTTAAAGTATACAGTTCAGGACTTTGTAATATATTCAAAGATTGTATAATCATTACCACTATCTAATTCTGCAATATTTTCACATTTCTATCACCCTGTATGGAAACCTGTTATTTACTGGTAATCATTTCCTCTCCCTTCCTCCCTCCAGTCCTTGGCAACCACTAGTCAACTTTCTATCTTTATAGATCTGCCTGTTCTGGATATTTAATATAAACAGAATTAATTAATATATATCCTTTTGTGTCTATCTTCTTTCATTCAGTATAATTTTCAAGGTTCATCCATGTTGTGGATGAACACATTCCTTTTACTGCTGAATACTACAAAACATAAATTTGTTTTGATTAACACACTGTATGGGTGAATAGACATTTGGGTCTGTTTCTACTTTTTGGTTATAATGAATAATGAATTAATGCTATAAGCATTAATTTAAAAGTTATTATGTGGACATTTGCTTTCAGTTCTCTTTGATTTTTACCTAGAATTGATTTGCTGTGTCATACAGTGACTCTGGGCAACTTTTTGAGGAATTATCAAACTGTTCTCCAAAGTAACTGCACTATTTTACATTCCTAGCATGTATGAGAGTTCCATTCTCCATATTCTTGCCAACATTTTTCCTTTTGATTACAGTCATCCTAAAATGCATAAAGTAGTATCTTATTGTGATTTGCATTTCCCAGTGACTAGTGATTCTGAGCTGAATCTATTTACTGACCATGTGAATATCTTTTCATTTACTGACCATGTGAATATCTTCTTTGGAGAAATAGCAACTCAAATTCTTTGCCATTTTAAAATTGAATTTTTTGTCTTTTTATTATTGAGTTGGAGTAGTTATTTATTCAGGATATTAGGACCTGATCACATAAAAGGTATACAAATATTTTCTCCCATTCTGTGGGTTGTCTTTTCACTTTATTGTTGGTGTCCTTTGAAGTACAAAAGGGTTTTTTCTTCATGAAGCCCAATTTACATATTTTGTTCCTTTGGTTGTTTGTGCTTTATGTATCATATCTAAGAAATCATTGCCTAATCCAAAGTCACCTCTGTTTTCTCCTAAGAGTTTTACTCCTTATATTTAGGTCTTTATTCACCCAATGGCAGTTTTTTATTATATCACAAAAACTAGATTTTTTTTCTTTTATCTCCAAGGATATTCATTGTAGGTTTTTAACTTTTCCCTTCTGAGTCTAGCATTTTGTTTTTCTTCTGAACTTCTTTTATCCTTTGTTTGTCTTTAGTCTCTGCTTCGAGATTTTCCCTATAAATATCATGCTGCCTGGTTGTCTGTTTTTATTTTTTCATGGAACATTATAAGCTGGTTAGACATTGTATGTTTGTGTGGGGCTATTAGTTGTGGACAGCGCTTGTGGGTAATGAACATTTTGTTTGGGGATGAATTATTAATATTTGTAAGTCTTTTTTCTTAGATCTGTGTTATTTTTCAGAGAGGAATTCAATAAGAATGGGGGAGTGATAGTGGAAAGTGTTATAAAAGCACAGTAATAGCTCCTTGGTTGGAGAGTAGATCCTAATCAGCGTGTAAAATTTCCTTATTCCTCTTCCCACTAATGTCTCAGTCCAGTCCTTAGTTGTGATTGTATCCGTCAGTCCAGAGTCCTTTTATATAACGCCTATAGATAGTACATCTCCCATTTTCTGCAACTATGAGTAAAGGGAAGGTACTTTGCTCCCCTGGCTGGGCCAGGAATTCTCATATACAAGTATTCTTTATATAGATTTTTCAGCCTCTCTCTCTGGACCTTCAATATGTATCATTACTTTGAATAGATTTGATTTTCCTCTTTTCTAACTCTTCCCCACTCTCTGTTCTCACTTGACAAAATAAAAAAGTGAAATCTGTCCATCACTAATTGTAGTGGCTTTACATTTTACAAAATTTAGTGAATTGTCCCCCTGCTATTTATTCTTCTCCTTTTTTGGCCTTTATAAGGCTATTTGTTTTAAATTTTTGCTCTCTATTGTTTAAATCAAGTTCAGGAGGGAAATGAAATAAATGGTTGTGCTCAAACTGGAATGAAATGCATTACTTACTGTCATTCATTTTACTCCTGCTTCTCCACAACTTAATTTATATTTTTCATTCTGTAAAGGAGAGTTTATATGTGCTGTATTTCTTGAACTATCACATCTGAGAAGTATAATATAGCTGGTATTAAATTCTTCAGTCAACTTCCTTGTCATCAGAGACTTGTTGACATCAAATATAACAGTAATCCTTTCATCATCATTTCTCAGTTAATCTATAAATTGGCTGAATTTCATCATTTAGCAATGTTTTATGAATTCTTTCCTGCTTGCTGCATTGTTATCTTTGTAACTGAATAAGATCTTGGCTAAGTATAAAGTTATTGAACCATAATTTCCTTCTCTCAGAACCTTGTAGATATCTATCTAGTATTAAACGTTCATGAGGAGAAGTCTCAAGTTTGTTTACTTTACTGGCAGGTGACTTGTTTTCTATCCTTGAATTTCATTACCATTATCAGGTTATGTCTTTATTTTTTATAATTTTTATCACCTTTTTCCTGGAACTCAGTGTATGTACCTTTCAATGTGTTCCATACAGATAATTTCAGACAGGTCATTTGCTTGTTTATTTGTGGTAAGTGTAATTGGTTTTTATTTTTTTAAGATTTATTTTACTTACGCATACAAGAACTGGGGTGCAGGTCAAAAGTGCGGGGAGTGAGAGGATTCACCAGAGTCAGACATGGGAGCAGAACAGGCAGATCTACTGAAATACCCTGCTGAGGGGAGCAGTGGGTGAAGGGGAGCAGTGGGCGGGCAAGACAGAAGAGGTCTGCTGAGCCATGTGGGTCACCTCCCTGGAGGGGGATCGAACTCATCTGCAGTAGTTGGCAATAGCTTGATAGTGTTGAGAGTTTAACCCCTGAACCACCAGGGAGGCCCTAATTGGTTTTTATTTTTTATTTTTTTTATTTTTTAAGATTTATTTATTTATACAAGCACTGGGTACAGTCAGAAGCACGGGAGGGTGAGAGAGTTCACCAGAGCCAGAGCGGGTAGCAGAGCAGGTAGAAGGACCTAAGCACACTGCTGAGGGGAGCAGCGGGTGGCCAGGGAGGTCTGCGCACCATGTGGGACCCTCCTCCCATGGCAGGGGAGCAGCCAGGGGTCGAACTGGCGCCGCAGAGGCTGCAGCCAGCTTTGCAACCCAGCACTCAACCGCTGCGCCACCAGGGAGTCCCCCTAATTGGTTTTTAAATGTCTAATTTCTTAAGGTTGTATATAGGTCTATTTCTGCTGTTTTATGTTTTTTGATTCTTCTCATTCATATTGTCTTTGTTTCTCCTCATGTGATTGATTGATCTTCAAATTATTTGGAGGGTGTCCTCAAAGTCTCAGCCACATGTTCCATTCTTCAAAGTAGATTTTCATTTGTTTCAGTCAGGATCCTGGAAATACTATTAATAGAGAACCACCACAAATTAAGCTTATGACTTGAGTTTTTTTAAACTTTTTTTTTTTTAAATAGAGGCATGTTTATTTATTTATTAATTATATTTGTTTGTTTGTTTTGTTTATACATGCACTGGGTACAGTCAGAAGCGCGGGAGGGTGAGAGAATTCACCAGAGCCACAGTGGGGAGCAGAGCAGGCAGAAGGACTGAAGTACACTGCTGAGGGGAGCAGCGGGTGGCAGGAGAGGTCTGCGCACCATGTGGGATCCTCCTCCAGTGGCCGGGGAACAGCCGGGGATCGAACCGGCGCCGCAGAGGCCGTGGGCAGCTTCGCAACCCAGCGCTCAACCGCTGCGCCACCGGGGAGGCCCTGACTTGAGTTTTTTTGCAACTCAACCTATGCATATTTAAAATACAAACACACAATAGGGTCAATCTGTAGCCTCAATTTCCCAGGCATGTTTTCTTTTCTTTTTCTTCTCCTCTACTTTATACTGAGGGAGCCTTCTATATAATTCCCTGTCATTGTGGGGAGGGAGCAGGTTTACATTAGTTGATGTCCACACTATATTTATATTATGGTTATAGCCCTATGGGGTTCCAGAAAATGGAGAGGCTCTCCATCTAATATTCCACACCTTCAGTTGGCCCTGAGCCTTAATTTATATTTCAGAGCCCAAATAGTTTTAACTCAAACCCCAAGGACAAATACTTTCAATGCCCTGAGGAAATAATAAATTTTGTTTTACTGATATACTGCTTACCCCTCTATTACAGGCTTGCACTGAAAATTAGGCTTTTTCACTATTTTTCTATTATGTCTTCTATATTTATGTTCTACATTTATCTTTACTGTATATGTTTTTGTTTTTCACAATTGTTCTTCAACATTTTACAAGTGATTTCTTAGGAAGTCTGGTCCATTTTTAAAATTATTTCCCATAGAAGAGTCATCTGAATTCTTCATACCATCAGTTTTAGAAATGAGAAGCTCTGCCTGATGCCTTTTTAATGAGATGATCCAATTTTGCCATCACCTCAGTGATATGTTAGGCTCCTTTTCCCCCTCTGATGCACTGAATCCAGTGTTTCATTCACTGGGTACTCTGCCCAGACCACTCAATGACCTAGCTCTATTTCCTGCTAAGCTAAAATCACATGGAGAAGTCTCTTTTTCTGCAGCACTTAGAAAAATATATATTGATGTAAATAAGGATGAATAAATGTTTAATAATAATAACTAATTTTAGTCTATTTTTATCATCTGGTTTTATAAACTTTACAAGTTATTGAAATTTTTATAAAATACTCATGCATTCTTTACCCTATTTTTGATACTTGCTTTGTTCACATAACAACATATTACATAGAACAGGTGAGCCAGCTATTTCCTTATTTATTCACAACTAATGAAGTTGTCATTTATTGTGTTACATATCAGGAGAGAAAGTGTCTGTGATGCAGTTGTAGGCCATTTCTGTTTTTTTTTTTAAGAATATACATTAAATTTATCAAACATTTTCATCGTTAGCCTGTTAAGACACATCCCTAATTGTTTTATTTTTCCCTATTCTCAAGCAAGCCAACTTGTGCTGGCTTAAGGGGAATGAATCTTAACTATTTGATGATTTCATATTTTACATTTATCCTTTGAAAACTTTAATTGAAAGCTCAAATTCCTTATAATTCGGTGAAGGAATAAATTTTTGAGTTTGGGTGAATGACTTCTAGTCCAGGACAAAAGCCAGAAATCACTGTATGTGTAGTTAACAATAAAAGATTGATAGAGGGAATTAGAAGCTTACAAAACTGGGAGAACAATGAAATGGCTTTCAAGAAGTATTACCATACCTGCAGTACAAAAATCAGGAAGCTGCTGCTACTGCTACAACCAAACTGTTGCCTCCTCCCAGTGTTCTCTCCCACTTTCCAAACTGGGGACTGCACACGGGAATAGTGTCTGCCTGCCAAGGTAGCCTGAAGGTCCCCTTGAAACCGATGACTAGACACAGATGTGCTGGCTTGACTGTCAGCGCCCTCACCTTTCTCACCATGTTGGTCAACAGCAACAACCTCTGGGTGACCTTTGCTGGTCTTACAAGGCTAAAGTCCAGGTATCTCACTGTTGAAACTTATTTATCTCTGGAATAATAACTCAGAGTTACTATTATATAAAACGGAGTTTTAAGCTTCCCAGACCCGGAATTTTGAAAAAGTTCATAAAGGGAAATAGGAATGTATGACAGGTATATGCCAATAGCACACATCATTGGTTCAAAAGGTCTAATCCTAGCAACTGAACTTCAATGCTTTGAGGGATAAGTTTTCAGAGGAACAAACATTTCTTCTGGATACAAAGACACCACTGAAAAGGACAAAAACAATTATGTGTTCCTCTAATGGCCAATCTGAATCAGGCAATTAATTTGATGCTATCTGCTCTTAAGGGGGGGAAGTGCAGGTGTGGTTTCAGTAGATATAACAGATTCTTAATTTCACCCAAATATTTTTCTCCCTTTATTACTAATAGATTTCCCAATTTTTAACTGCCAATTTGGTTATGTGATTTAGAGATTACATTTATCAACTCTGTTGTGACTGGGAAAGGTCCTGTAAGTTATGGCGCATGAAATATAAGCACATAAAAAGCACTACTTCATTGTAGTCTTTCAAAAGGAAGGAATAGTTTTCCCTTCTTCTGTTCGCTAGTCTAAAGGTAGATGTAATGACTGGATATTTGGCAAGTCCAGTCTTGACTCTGAGGTAAAGACCATGCACTGAAGATGATATAGAAAGAATATGCACCAACACCAGAACTCGGCCCTAGATACCACAGTCACCCAGTCAGTGGCTAGGCTTCCTTTAAGAAAGAAAAGTAAAATTCTACTTTGTGGAAGCTATTGTTGCTATGGGTATTTCTATAATTTCAGGTCAAAATTATATAAGGTATACACATATATAATATAGAACAATAGTCTAGCTAACATAGTAAGCTTCTTTAATAATGTGATATTTAAGGGAAGAACCAAAGAATGGAGATAATTATGAGGCTTATTTGAAATCAAGGTTTACATGAAACCTTAGAAATCAAAGTTTATTGAGAATGAGCAAAGCAAATCAACTTAAGATTCAAGAAAAACAATTCTTTAAAATGAAGAAAATAAAAGGAATGGATTATAAATGTAAAAGCATAAATTAACTAGATAGACTAAAACTGCAGCTTTGACTGATTAAACACATTTATATCTTTGAAATTTTCAAGGGCATTTTTTTAAAAAGATTTATTTATTTATTTATACAAGCACTGGGTATAGTCAGAAGTGCGGGAGGGTGAGAGAATTCACCAGAGCAAGAGCAGGGAGCAGAACAGGCAGACTGATGAAGTACACTGCTGAGGGGAGCAGCGGGTGAGACAGGAGAGGTCTGTCACACCATGTGGCACCCTCGCTGGTGGCTGGGGATCGAGCCGGCACTGCAGAGGCTGCGGGCAGCTTTGCAGCCCAGCACTCAACCGCTGCACCACCAGGGGAGGCCCTCAAGGGTATTTTAAATTAAATTGGTGGGTAGCACAAGCACATTTAATTTGGCTCCCTCTAGAAATGTACTTACACAAAAGTGAGTGAGAGAGGGACAGAATAAAATAGAATATTACAGATAAAAAATTTAATAGCTGGCAAGCAGATAGATAACTTAATATACCTTACAAAACAACTGCCAGTCCTGAAGGGGAAAAGCTGAGAACCCAATTCAGTCTAGACATAGGATTTTCAGAAGCATCAGAATAGTCGGTTCTAGACACTCTGGAAATGATGGCAGGATGTCAAATAAGGATGGTATTAAAATTGCCTAAAAATCAGTAAATCTTTGGTAGTCAGATAAATTTTCCCTGCTTCAATTATTGAGTAACCTACTTCCCTGAACCTTGAATAAGTGTGGAGTTTTGTTTTCTGATGGCTACAGAGGTTCCCATGGCAAAATTGAGAGCAGGGGTAATATGGATAATGGAATGATGTGGCCATCTAAATATTGAAGCTGATTATTAAAATGCTATGATAGTCACTGGGACAAATTACAAATATTTCAGTTCTTGTGTCAGACACATGGAAGAATTTTAGTTCTATTTCCTCTTTAAATTAAACATGGCCATGGAATTCCTTTTGGCTGATAAAGTGTGAAAAAAAGTTACATATTACTTCTGGGTGGAAGTTTTTTTCAGACAGTGCATGATTTTTTGTCACATTTACTTTCCTTGCTGTAGTGATCCTGAAAGCATATGTGGAGATGCAACCTCTAGAAAACTGGATCCCTGAATGACTATGTGAGGAGGCCCCATGTTGAGTGGTAGCGAATATGTAGTATGATAAAGATCAACCTCCACTGTGTTAAACCATTGAAATTTGGGGGAGCAGTTTGGTACTGAAGCATAATCTAGCCTATTCTGAGTGATACAGACTCTTCTTCAACCCAATCCTTTATCTTTTCAATCCTTACCTTTTCCTTGTAGTTAGGAGATTTTAGAGAGTTGCAGAATCTGAGCAGCCCAAGTGGTAAGGCCTAACTACACTGATGCTGGGTTTTCCTCAACTGCAAGTGCTCCCACGTCAGCACAGAATAAAGATCAAAATATACAAACCTGGCCAACACACTCAGAGCTATTGTGCAGCTGAAGGGACAGCATTTTGGAGGAGATCATCAGCAAGTCACCTGCCATCTTTTCAATCACATGAAACCACTGAAGTGTGTGAGCTATTAAAGCCATAAAGTAAACAAGAAAAAAGAGGAAGAAATAAAACAATCCTAGAAATAGAAATCAAATCAGAATAAGATGCAAAGGGAACTCCAAGAATAATAGCAAAGGTTAGTTCTGAGATGACTGATGTGCAGCAGATGGAGAGAGCATTCACCCAATTTGAGGGAAATTTGATATTAGAAGATACTGCAATACAGAGTAAACTCTAAAACACTGTTAAAAGAAATAGAAGGAGGGTTGGAAGAATTAACATTATCAAAATGGCCATCCTACCAAAAGCAATTTACAGATTCAATGCTATTCCAATAAAAAATTTCAATGACATTCTTCAAAGAAATAGAACATATTTGATGAAATTCTTATGGAGCCACCAAAACCCCCAAATAGCCAAAGCTTTCCTGAAAAAAAAAAAGAAGAGAGGACCTCCCTGCTGGTACAAGGGGTTAAGCACCGCACTATGAAGCAATCTGCAGCCTCTGCAGTACAAGTTTGATCCCTGGCTGGCCAGAGAGAAACCCAGATGGTGAAGCAGACCTCTCCTGTCTTGCCCACTGCTCCCCTCAGCAGTGTATTTCAGTCATTTTTCCTGTTCTGTTACCCAGTCTGTCTCTGGTGAATCCTCTCACCCTCTGCATCTCTGGCCTGTACCCCAGCTCTTGTATGCATACATAAATAAATCTTTTAAAAAAAGAAGGGGGCCTCCCCGGTGGCGCAGTGGTTGAGCGCTGGGTTGCGAAGCTGCCCACGGCCTCTGCCACACCGGTTCGATCCCCGGCTGCTCCCCGGCCACCGGAGGAGGGTCCCACATGGCGCGCAGACCTCTCCTGCCTCCCGCTGCTCCCCTCAGCAGTGTACTTCGGTCCTTCTGCCTGCTCTGCTCCCTGCTCTGGCTCTGGTGAATTCTCTCACCCTCCGGTGCTTCTGACTGTACCCAGTGCATGTATAAACAAACAAATAAATAAATAAATAAATAAACAAAACATGCCTCTATTAAAAAAAATAAAAACATTTTAAAAAAAATAAAAAAAGAAGGGAATGGAAGTATCACACTCCCAGACTTCAAACTATACTACAAAGCCATAATTATCAAAACTGCATGGTACTGTAACAAGAACAGACATATGGACCAATGGAACCAAATAGAAAATCCAGAAATAAACCCACAGATTTATGGTCAACTAATCTTTGACAAAGGAGCAAAGAATATGCAATGGAGCAAAGAAAGTCTGTTCAATAAATGGTGCTGGGAAAACTGGGTCACTACATGCTAAAGAATGAAGTTTGACTACTACCTCACACCATGCACAAAACCAACTCAAAAAGGATTAAGGAACTAGACATAAGACTTGAAACCATAAAATATATAGAAGGAAATATAGGCGAAACACTACATGACATACACCTCAGTGACATCTTTAAAGACGCATAACCCAAAGCAGTGATAGTGAAGGCAAAGATAAACAGCTGGGACTACATCAAATTAAAGAGCTTCTGTACAGCAAAAGAGACAGTAACCAAAACAAAGAGACACCCCACCAACTGGGAGAAAATTTTTGCACACAACACTAATGATAAAGGACTGATCACAAAAAACTACAGAGCTGATGAGACTCAACAAAAACAAAGTAAATAATCCAGTCAAAAAGTGGGCAGAAGAGCTAAAAAGAAACTTCTCCAAAGAGGAAATGCAAATGGCCAACAGGCATATGAAAAAATGTTCAACATCACTTGTAATTAGGGAAATGCAAATCAAAACTACAATGAGGTACCATCTTACACCAGTGAATGGCACATATTATAAAAAACTAGCAACAACAAATGTTGGTGAGGGTGTGGAGAAAAAGGAACTCTCCTGCACTGCTGGTGGGAGTGCAAACTGGTCAAACCACTATGGAGAGCTGTGTGGAGATTCCTCAACCTGCTAAAGATGGAGTGTCCATATGATCCAGCAATTCCACTCCTAGGTATTTACCCAAAAGACACAGAAACATTAATTCAAAAGGGCACCTGTACCCCTATGTTTATAGCAGCACTATTTACAATAGCTAGGCTATGGAAACAACCCAAATGCCCAAAAATAGATGACTGGATCAAGAAGTTGTGGGACATATACGACAACAGAGGAAAGCACTTACAATGGAGGAAGGAAAGTCACAACAATAATTGCTAATGGTCAAACTAGACATTCACATGCAAAAGAATGAAACTAGACTATTATTTAATAATAAACCAAAGGGCCTCCCTGGGCACAAGGGGTTGGGATGCCACCTGTGAAGCTGTCTGCAGCCACTGCAGCACGAGTTCGATCCCCAGCCAGGGAACTTCCCACGTGGCGCAGCGGACCTCTTCTGGCTCGCCCGCTGCTCCCCTCGGCAGTGTGTTTCAGTAGGTCCGCCTTTTTTTTTTTAAATATTTATTTATTTATTTATTTATTTATTTATTTATTTATTTTTTTATACAAGCACTGGGTACAGTCAGAAGCACGGGAGGGTGAGAGAATTCACCAAAGCCAGAGCAGACTGATGAAATACACTGAGGGGAGCAGCGAGCGGCAGGAGAGGTCTGCGCAGGCCATGTGGGACCCTGGCCAGCCCGGAGGCCAGGGATCAGGGATCGAGCAGGCGCTGCAGAGGCTGCGGCCAACCCAGCGCTTAACCTCTGAGCCACCAGGGAGGCCCCGGTCTGCCTGTTCTGTTCCTGGCTCTGTCTCTGGTGAATCCTCTCACCTCCCCCACCCCACCTCAACACACACACCCCTCTGGCCTGTACCCTAGTTCTTGTATGCATAAATGGATAAATCTTTAAAAAAAATAACAAACCCAAGAATTAATTCAAACTATGGGCCTCCCTGGTGGCGCAGGCGGTTGAGCGCCGCACTGTAAAGGTATCGGCAGCCTCTGTAGCGCGGGTTTGATCCGGCCGACTGGCTGGTGAGAAGCCCACATGGCACAGCAGACCTCTCCTGTCTCGCCCGCTGCTCCCCTCAGCAGTGTTTCTTCAGTCTGCCTGTCCTGTTCCCGGCTCTGTCTCTGGTGAATCCTCTCACCCTCCCGTACATCTGGCCTGTATCCCAGTTCTTGTATAAAAATAAATAAATCTTTTTTAAAAAATTAATTCAAACTGGATTTAACACTTGGATGCAAGAACTGAAATCACAAAATAAATAGAAGAACACATAGGAGATATGCTCCTTGACATCAGCATTAGAGAAACGTTTGGTGACTTTTTCAATAGCAAGGGAACCAAAAACAAACCAATGGGACTACTTCACTAAAAAGCCTCTGCACAGTGAGAGAAACTTGCCTCATCAAAATGAAAAGGCACCCTACTGAATGGGACAAGTATTTGTACATCATACATTCAACAAGTTGTTAATATAGTATGTGTATATACACATAATTTATAAATTTCAATAAGAAAACAATGCAATTTAAAAGTGGCAGAGGATCTGAACAGATAATTCAAAAAAAGGCATGCAAAAGGCCAATAGGCACATGAAAAAAATGTTCATCATCTCATTATTAGGGAAACATGAATCAAAGAACAATTGAGACATTACCTCACACTTATAAGAATGGTTATTATCCAAAAGACAAGAAACAACAAAAAAAAACAACAAGTGTTGGAGAGGATGTGGAGAGAAGAGAACCTTTATACACTATTGGTTTGAAGGAAAATTGATACAGTCATTATGGAGAGGCCTCAAAAAACTAAAAATGTAAATTCCATACAATCCAGTTATCCCACTTCTTGGTATTTACTCAAAAATATAAAAAATCCTAAATCAAAGTGATACATGCACACCTGTGGTTACTGCAGCAATATTTACAATAGCCAAGGACAGCAAACAACCTAAATGTCTATTGACTAAAAACCAGGGCAAAGAAAGATGTGGTCTATATACACAATGGAATACTATTCAGCTATAAAAAAGATGCAATCCTGCCATTTGAAACAACATGGAAGGACCTAGAAGGTATATGCTTAGTGAAATAAGCAGATGGAGAAAGACAAACACTGTGTTATTTCACTCATATGTTGTACATAAAGAAAACAAGCAGATGAACTAATTAAAACAAAAATTGAAACAAAAAACAACCACTGATAGACCAATTAGTGGTTGCCGAGAAGGGATGGAAGATGGAGTGGGTAAATCAGGACAAATGAGATCATTACATGGTGAAGGACAGACTTGGAATTTTAGTGGTGAATTTAATGCAGAATATATACACATTGATTTTCAGTGATGCACACCTGACACTTAAATAATCTTATAATGCACTGTTACTTCCATTTTAAAAATTTAAAATAAGATAAAAAAGAAATTCAGATATGCAAGTAAGAACAAGGAAAGCAAAAATCAGTTCTTAGAGCTGTATAGTCCTATAGAAACCAAATATTTAACATTTTCCATCTTACCAATGGCATTTTTCTAAACTAAGGCTTACTAAGAAAAGCAAAGATGATTTAAATCTCTGGAAAAATTACTGAGCACTACTGACAGGAATAAAGATATAACTAAAGATAAATTCAGTGAAAACATAACACAAAGAAATTCACAAATACAGACAAACTGGATGGTTTTAAAATAAAATACTGGTTACTTTAAAATGAAACAAAACCTGGATAGATTAATAACCAAAAGTAAAATGGGAACAACAGTCATGGATTTACCACCACCAAAGCCAACAAACCAACTCATGTAAGGAAAAAGGTGTAATTAGTCATTAGAAATAGATGATTATATCATTATAAAAACTCTTCTGCTACATGAAAATACAGGGAAAACCTGCTAATCAATTCTATGAAGGCAGGATAATTTCATACAAAAACCATAGAAATTAACATATACAACACACACAGACAGAGCAATGTGGACTGGGAGAATCCTAAAAGCTTATTGACACATCAAATCCATATGTGCAATAAAATAATAATTCTGTGTCACAATTAAATGGCATTCATATCAAGAGTTTGAGATAAAAAGTTAAAGGAAAAAGTACAGCTTTAACAGATGTCAAAATGACTTTTAAAATATGAAATAAAACCTTCTTGATCCAAAAAGGAACATTTACCCCAAATCAAGTTCAACCATCATAGTTAAAGATGAAATACTAGGAGTGCTTCCACAAAGGCAAGGATGACCTGCATACTACTGTTAATTTTAAGAGTGTTTACTGCATGTTCTTGGAGATATTAGTCATAGAAATCATATATAAACATTTTATACATAATACCTAATGAGAATGAAGGGTGGACAATGAGGTATAAAAAGTGCTTCAAAAAATTATGGATAAAGACCTTGAAACTGGAGGGATTACTTAATTCATAAGTTAAAGAAAAATGGAAAAAAGGCTAGTTACTCAGCAGTATGAAAGCATTTTTGTTAAAGCAGTTTACAAATAAATAAAAGCTCTTTCTCTAATATTTGTTGGCTTTTTGATGGACGCTTCATTTTCTTATATACTCTTTACTATCGATTTTTAAAACAGGAGGTTTCCTTAAGATTTGCTCTTGAATTTCGTGCTCTAAATTAAGATAAATAACAGATTTGATTCTCTATGAATTCAAAATATCAGAGTAAAGCGATAAAACACTTACTGGCATCACTGATGATTTGAAGGGAAACATGAAATGAAACAGCAAAACACTGGGCGAAAAAAATCACTCCTGTTGCAGTACCATCAACCCGCCATGTTTTTCTGTTCTAGCCTTAAAAACGGGAATAACATTCACATAACGCAAGGTGGCGCTGCTGGCTAAAAAGAGGGGGGAAATTTGCACAAAGGGTGTTGCAGATTCCAGCATTAAAAGGAAAGCCGACCAGACAAGAGTAAAGAAAACCGTGCTGACAGGAGTTGGGGGAAATTGGGGGATCCCTCCCCACAAGCACTGGTATTATAAGCTCATTTCTAAGGACTCAGTTGCCATTTCTGAGAGCTGCCTGAGGACCAGTGTTTTTAAAGGAGAATGGAGTCTAGAGCGGAGCGTGCTGGGCAGAAAAGGCAAGTCCTATTTCTTTGTGTATTTCTGGGAGTGTCTTGGGCTGTTGCGGAGCCGCTTCGGTATTTTGTGGCTGAGGAAACGGAGAGAGGCACCTTTCTGGCCAACCTAGCAAAAGATCTGGGTTAGGGGCAGGGGAACTGTCAGCCCGGGGAGCTAGAATTGTTTCAGATCAGAACATACTATTTTTACTGCTCAATCCACTTACTGGTGATTTACTGCTGAATGAGAAATTAGACCGAGAGGAGCTGTGCGGCCCCACAGAGCCGTGTGTGCTGCCTTTCCAGTTGTTACTGGAAAAGCCTTTTCAGATTTTCCGTGCTGAATTGTGGGTCAGCGACATCAACGATCATTCGCCAGTATTTCTGGACAGAGAGATTCCCTTGAAAATATTAGAAAGTACCATTCCAGGAGCAGCATTTCTCCTAGAGAGTGCACAAGATGCGGATGTTGGAATCAACAATCTGAGAAACTACACAATCAGCCCCAACACCTATTTCCATATCAATGTCCATGACGGTGGTGAGGGGAGTATCTACCCTGAGTTGGTACTGGATAGAGCTCTGGACCGAGAAGAGGTGCCTGAGCTCAGTTTAACCCTCACGGCTTTGGATGGCGGCTCTCCGCCTAGATCCGGGACCGCTCTCGTACGGATCGAGGTTGTGGACACAAATGACAACGTCCCTGAATTTGTTCAGTTGCTCTACAAAGTGCAGGTGGCTGAGAATAGCCCGGTTGGCTCACTAGTTGTCACCGTGTCAGCTAGAGATTTAGATGCCGGAAGTAATGGGGAAATAGTTTATGCATTTTTTTTATGCAACTGACAAAATTCTCAAAACGTTTCAAATAGATCCAACATCTGGCACAATTCATCTTAAAGCTGAACTGAACTATGAGGCAATACAAAACTATACATTAACTGTTCAGGCCAAAGATGGTGGAGGACTTTCTGGAAAATGTACTGTGGTGGTTCAAGTAACAGATGTTAATGATAATCCACCGGAACTGCTCATGTCATCACTTACTAGCCCAATTTCAGAAAATTCTCCAAAGACTGTAGTAGCTGTCTTTAGGATTAGAGACAGAGATTCAGGGAATAATGCAAAGTTGGTGTGCTCCATCCAAGATGATCTCCCCTTTGTCCTGAAGCAATCTGTAGAGAATTACTACACCCTTGAAACAGAGAGACCGCTGGACAGAGAAAAGCAGGCCGAGTACAACATCACGATCAGCGTCACGGACATGGGGACCCCCAGGCTGAGGACCCAGCACCACATCACCGTGCTGGTGTCCGACGTGAACGACAACGCCCCCGCCTTCAGCCAGAGCGCCTACACGCTGCTGGTGCGCGAGAACAACAGCCCCGCGCTGCACATCGGCAGCGTGCGCGCCACCGACGCCGACGCGGGCTCCAACGCGCAGCTCACCTACTCGCTGCTGCCCGCCGGCCGCGCGCACCGCCGCCGCCGCCGCGCTCGTGGCCGTCAACGCCGACACCGGCCAGCTGTTCGCGCTGCGCTCGCTCGACTACGAGGCGCTGCGCGCCTTCGACTTCCTGGTGGGCGCCACGGACCGCGGCTCGCCCGCGCTCAGCGGCCAGGCGCGGGTGCGCGTCGTGGTGCAGGACGCCAACGACAACGCGCCCTCCGTGCTCTACCCGCCGCCCAACGCCTCGGCGCCCTGCCCCGAGCTGGTGCCGCGCGCGGCCGACGCGGGCTACCTGGTCACCAAGGTGGTGGCGGTGGACGGCGACGCGGGCCAGAACGCCTGGCTGTCGTTCCAGCTGCTCAGGGCCACGGAGCCCGGGCTGTTCGGCGTGTGGGCGCACAACGGCGAGGTGCGCACCGCCAGGCCGCTGGGCGCGAGCGCGACGCGCCCAAGCACCGGCTGGTCGTGCTGGTCAAGGACAACGGCGAGCCGCCGCTGTCGGCCAGCGTCACGCTGCACGTGCTGCTGGTCGACGGCTTCTCGCAGCCCTACCTGCCGCCGCCCGACGCGCCGCCGCCCGCCGCGCAGGCCGACCGCCTCACCGCGTCCCTGGTGGTGGCGCTGGCCGCCGTGTCGTCGCTCTTCCTCCTGTGCGCGCTCGCCTTCGCGGCCGCGCGCCTGTGCGGGAGGCGCGGGGCCGGCGCGCGCGCGGGCTCGCTGGGGCCCGACGGCCCCTTCCCGGGCCGCCTGGTGGACGTGGGCGGCGCCGGGACGCTGTCCCACAGCTACCAGTATGAGGTGTGCCTGACGGGAGGCACTGGAACCAGCGACTTCAAATTCTTAAAACCAGTTATTCCTAACCTGCAGTACCAGTGCACAGGAAGAGGTACAGAAGAAAATCCCTCAATCCGAAATGACTTGAGTTTCTGATAAAGAATGAAATATATAAATGCTGTCATCTATCTGTGAGTATATTCCTATTAAGAAATTTATCCTGAATTACCTCTAGAGGAGTGCTTTTACTTTTTTTTCAAATATTCTTAAAGTCATAGAACAAATACCTTTGCTTTAGAAAGGATCCAACTTTAGCCCTAAGGATCCTCTACACAGGAAGCCATGCATGTGTCATGTCTTTTTTCATGCATGATGTGTAGGCTGTTACATGATAGATCCTGATCGAGATGTTTACATTATTTTTCATTGCCATCAAACTTTTTTTTTCTACTTTCCCCTGATTTATTAGAGTGCTGTATAAGTGATTCCACTCTACATTTTAGGAGCACAGATTGTAGAGTCTCTTTTATTACAGTTTAAAAAAATGTGCTTACTATTCTCCATTCACTATTTTAACACTGAATCTTAAAAGGGGAGAAATTTCAGAAATGAGCAAGTAGATGTTGGGCAGGTTCACAAAGTCACCACTAATAAATGGCAGAGCTGCATCTCTCCACCTTCTGTCCAACTCTGGAATCTTGCTATGACACTATGCACCATCATGTATCACCTGACAAGTTCCACCCTTATTAGGTAGGAACTTTTTTCTCATATTCATCTTCTTGCTCAGTCTTTTCTATATTTGAATTAACAGTGTATGTATAGTGTATCTATGTAATACACTACACTACACAGCTTTATTTCCTTATAAACCAATAATCCAGCTTTTCTGAATCAACTGTTCAACTATTATTATTAAAATTTCTGATCTAAAGCTCAAGTAAAAATGTTGAAAGATGAATCCATGCCTTTTCCTTGTTATCTGAACACATGACCTTCATTTCACAGGCAAGATAATGGCTCTGCATAGAAATATTACATAATTTTGTTTGGTTCAGTTTAGTATTCTCTTCACATTAGTTTTGTGCAGTTGTCCCTATATGCCTTTACAATGCCTTTTCCTCTTTAATTTGAAAGTTTACTTTTTTTAAGATTTATTTTTATTTATTTATACAAGCACTGGGTACAGTCAGAAGTGCAGGAGGGTGAGAGAATTCACCAGATCCAGAGCAGGGAGCAGAATAGGCAGAAGGATCGAAGTACACTACTGAGGGGGAGAAGCGGGAGGCATGAAAGGTCTGCGCGCCATGTGGGACCCTCACCCAGCGGCCAGGGATTGAACCGGAGCTGCCATGTGGGACCCTCGCCAGGCGCCCGGGGATCCAACCGGCGCAGCAGAGGCTGCTGGCAGCTTTGCAACCCAGTGCTCAACTGCTTGTCCATCGGGGAGGCCTGAAAGTTTATTTTTTAAAAGCTTCTTGTTCAATATAATGCAGTAATGAATGGGGAAGATATAAGAATAGTTTTACATGTAAAATTAATGAGAAACAAATTATCATTAAATTAATTAGAGATTCTGGGGAAATTAAGGTTCGTTACATTAATTCATAGCTGCTCTTTCTTTTTATTTATTTATTTTTGTTTGTTTTTATACAAGCACTGGGTACAGTCAGAAGCGCGGGAGGGTGGGAGAATTCACCATAGCCAGAGTGGGGAGCAGAGCAGGCAGAAGGACTGAAGTACACTGCTGAGGGGAGCAGCGGCGGCAGGAGGGGTCTGTGCGCGCCATGTGGGACCCTCCTCCGGTGGCCGGGGAGCAGCCAGGGATCGAACCGGCGCCGCAGAGGCCGCGGGCAGCATCGCAACCCAGCGCTCAACCGCTGTGCCACCGGGGAGGCCCCATAGCTGCTCTTTCTTTAGTTAGCAAATATCCAGATAATTTTTTGCATAGCTCTATTCTTAATATGTGAGATTGGTAAGTCTTAAAGTAGTGCTAGTATTATGCATTACTAATGCATATAGTCCAAGGACAAAAAAAACAATAAATACCTCACAGCCCAAAACATAAGGTGAAGACAATATTATAGTTTTTCCAACACAGCAATGGCACAGAAAAAAAGGAGGAAGGACCTTTACACAATCAAAGAAATTAAAAACATACCAACCAAATGCAAGCATGGTGGATCTTGTTTGAAACAACCACAATGACTTTGAAAGAATGGAGAATCTGATAATAGATATTAAAATATTATTAACTAAAATTTCTAGGTGTGGAATTGGCATGGTATTTTTAAGTCATTTAAAGTTCAAAATGTATAATGAAGTATTCGTGGGTAAAAATTTAGTTTGTCTGGGATATAAAAATACTGGGGAATAAGGTGATTATGCAAAATATTGGTAATTATGAAACTAGTTGTGAGTACTCAGAGGCTTATTTCCTGCTTTGGATTTGAATTTTTTCAAATAATGTAACTTAAAATTCACTCATAAAAAGTGGAGTTAACTAAAATAGCATATCAGAATTACCACTGTTATCAGACATTATATTAGAAAAAATTCTCTAAGCCTTCTCTTTCACAATTTTGACTTGATAACTTCTGAGATAATGTGGCTCATGAATTCATATGCATTCTACTGCTGACTGAATCTTGGGTGTTTTCTAATCATGGCAATGGACTTATGTAAACGGAGCTACCTGGTGCCATCAAATGACATGACTCCTCTCTCTCTCTCTCTCTCTCTCTCTCTCTCTCTCTCTCTGTCTCTCTCTGTCTCTCTGTGTGTATGTATAAGATTAATTTCTCTCTGCCTCAATTTCCTTATCTCTAAGGTGGGCAGTTCACAGCAACCCTATCTGATAGGTACACCTATCTAGTAGGTATTACTATCTCCATTTTACAGAGCAGGAAACTGAGGGAGAGGTTAAATAATTTGTCCAAGGTATATAGTTACTGATTATTCCCATATATCGAGGCAATAAAAGTATATAATTCTAAACATTGTCAGTGATACCTAATTGTATGTTTTTAATTTCTTGTATATATCCTTCCCAGCAAGCTGGTCCATATTTTCTTTTTGCCACAAATTCAATTTGCATTATTGAAAGCAAAAAAGGCCCTACTCATGTTATTTCTCTTGTGTGGTTCTCATACGTTCCTCTTGTTTTGCCTTGGCCCAAAGGTCCTGTGATAGTGAAAGTAGTATTGTAACCTTACTTATCTATAGAAAGAATTAGGAATAGTGCATCCATCTTAATCCCAGAAAACGTAAAACCCTATGAAGACACATGGTGGCGCTGCAGGATAAGAAGGTAAAAAACCAGAACTGAGTCTGCTGCTCCAACAGCAGGCAAAATTTACCAACAAAGCCAGGGAGCCCACAGGAACCTTGGATGTCACAGAGCGAGTGGATCCTCTAAAAAGGACTACTCACCGGAATATACCCAAGATCTTTTGTATATTAAGCATCGTCTCAGATTTGGAGGTCTTTACGGTTCAGGGGCACCCTCGCTGGAGTCTATAGAAAGGAAGAACAATGGAGGCCAGCGGGAAGCTCATTTGCAGCCAAAGGCAAGTTGTTTTCTTCTTTCTTCTATTGGGCTTAGCTCTGCGGGCACGGAATTTAGGCGCTATTCTGTAGTGGAGGAAACCGAGGGGAGTTCCTTTATAACCAATTTAGCAAAGGACCTGGGTCTCGGGCAGAGAGAACTCTCCAGGAGAGGGGCTAGGGTGATTTCCAAAGGCAACAAATTGCATTTGCAGCTCAATCTGGAGACAGGGGCTCTGATGCTAAATGAGAAACTGGACCGTGAGGAATTGTGTGGTCACACAGAGCCCTGTGTGCTGCGTTTCCAGGTATTGCTAGAAAATCCCTTGGCATTTTTTCAAGCTGAGTTACAAGTAATAGACATAAATGACCATGCTCCCGTGTTCCTAGACAAAGATATGCTGCTAAAAAATCAGAGAGCAGCCCTCCCGGGACTACATTCCCTCTGAAGAACGCTCAGGATGTGGATGTAGGCCAAAATAATATAGAGAACTATATAATAAGTCCCAACTCCTATTTTCGGGTCCTCACCCGCAAACGCAGCGATGGCAAGAAGTATCCTGAGCTGGTGCTGGACAAAGCACTGGATCGTGAGGAGGAACCTGAAGTCAGGTTAACCCTCACAGCTCAGGATGGCGGCTCTCCACCCCAGTCTGGTACTACTCAGGTCTACATCGAAGTCATGGATATCAATGATAATGCCCCTGAATTTGAGCAACCTTTCTATAGGGTGCAGATCCCTGAGGACAGTCCCCTAGGATTCTTGATCACCACGGTCTCTGCTACAGATAAAGATATAGGAATCAATGGAGAGATTTCCTATTCCCTTTTCCAGGCTTCAAAGGAGATTAGCAAAACCTTTGAGATAGATGCTATGACAGGAGAAATTCAACTGAAAAAACAACTTGACTTCGAAACAACTCAATCCTATGAGATCAATGTTGAGGCCAGAGATGCTGGAAGCTTGTCAGGAAAATGCACTGTTCTGACTCAAGTCGTCGATGTGAATGACAATGCCCCAGAAGTCATCATGTCCTCATTTACCAGACAGATCCCTGAGAACTCTCCGAGACTGTGGTTGCAGTGTTCAGTGTTTCAGATCTTGATTCGGAAGAAAATGGGAAAATAAGTTGCTTCATTCAGGAAGATCTACCGTTTATCCTAAAATCTTCCTTGGAAAACTTTTACACCCTGGTAACAGAGAAGCCGCTGGACAGAGAGCTAACATCGGAGTACAACATCACGATCACGGTCACGGACATGGGGACCCCCAGGCTGAGGACCCAGCACCACATCACCGTGCTGGTGTCCGACGTGAACGACAACGCCCCCGCCTTCAGCCAGAGCGCCTACACGCTGCTGGTGCGCGAGAACAACAGCCCCGCGCTGCACATCGGCAGCGTGCGCGCCACCGACGCCGACGCGCGGCTCCAACGCGCAGCTCACCTACTCGCTGCTGCCCGCCGGCCGCGCGCACCCCGCCGCCCGCCGCGCTCGTGGCCGTCAACGCCGACACCGGCCAGCTGTTCGCGCTGCGCTCGCTCGACTACGAGGCGCTGCGCGCCTTCGACTTCCTGGTGGGCGCCACGGACCGCGGCTCGCCCGCGCTCAGCGGCCAGGCGCGGGTGCGCGTCGTGGTGCAGGACGCCAACGACAACGCGCCCTCCGTGCTCTAACCCGCCGCCCAACGCCTCGGCGCCCTGCCCGAGCTGGTGCCGCGCGCGGCCGACGCGGGCTACCTGGTCACCAAGGTGGTGGCGGTGGACGGCGACGCGGGCCAGAACGCCTGGCTGTCGTTCCAGCTGCTCAGGGCCACGGAGCCCGGGCTGTTCGGCGTGTGGCGCACAACGGCGAGGTGCGCACCGCCAGGCCGCTGGGCGAGCGCGACGCGCCCAAGCACCGGCTGGTCGTGCTGGTCAAGGACAACGGCGAGCCGCCGCTGTCGGCCAGCGTCACGCTGCACGTGCTGCTGGTCGACGGCTTCTCGCAGCCCTACCTGCCGCCGCCGACGCGCCGCCGCCCGCCGCGCAGGCCGACCGCCTCACCGCGTCCCTGGTGGTGGCGCTGGCCGCCGTGTCGTCGCTCTTCCTCCTGTGCGCGCTCGCCTTCGCGGCCGCGCGCCTGTGCGGGAGGCGCGGGGCCGGCGCGCGCGCGGGCTCGCTGGGGCCCGACGGCCCCTTCCCGGGCTGCCTGGTGGACGTGGGCGGCGCCGGGACGCTGTCCCACAGCTACCAGTATGAGGTGTGCCTGACGGGGGGCTCAGGGACCAACGAGTTCAAGTTTCTCAAACCTATTTTGCCCAATTTTCAAGGCAATTCTCCTGGGCTAGAAATAGAAGAAAACCCTAACTATAGGAGCGACTTTAGTTTCAGCGTTCAGTGACAACATAGATATGCCTAGTTTCTGTTAATTTCTCATTATGCTAATTAACTTTTAGGAAAGATTTTTAATACCTCTTTTCACTGAGGGAAGAAAGCAAGAGTATTTTTGCTTTTACTACAAAGTAGAAAGGGGGAAACATCATTTGGTGTTGGTTTCTGCAGCAGTGGGCAGTGAGACAGCGTAAACCTGCAGTATCCAGAGTGGTCCCGCCAAACTCCTGCTTCTGTAAACTACTTTATAGGGGCTCTGTCTCACATTATTCCTGCATTTACTATATGTTAGTGTTATTTCAATGTTGTGTGTTGTTTTGGGGGTCTGAGGACATTAAGAACATTTCCATATAAGTTATTAGTAATTGCTTCTTTCATGCTATTTTTGACTTAAAAATACTCTACTTTCAGAAGGGGTGGGAAGCATATATAATTGGTGTTAATATCCCAAATATTTAAAATCAATGAAATTCAAGCTGATGTTTTTGGCAACTATTCTGATTGTTCAAGTTATACTATACAAAGTTGTTTGCAAAACTTACTGTCCCCCCTTTGTTTTAAAAGAATTTTATCTTTCCTTCCTTACTATAACAAGATGAACAGCCCAAAATCTTGACTCCTAAATGCTAACAAAGACAACAGTACAAATCTTTATTTTCAATGCCTTATGTATGTATGGAAGGGGGGGACTAAGGAAAATAATTATATAAAATTGGTGCATTGCCTTAAAGTTTTTCCTACTAGCTTTTAAACCATTACTTACATAAGAGCAGCAACGTATTAACATTTACAATGATGGTCACCTACACAGAAAGGAAAGAGCACAGTGTGATGTCTGGCTATTGCTTTATTCTCTTTCGTAGCACCTAACTTTTTTTTTTTTAAGATTTATTTAGGGCCTCCCCTGGTGGCGCAGCGGTTGAGCGCTGGGCTGTGAGGCTGCTCGCGGCCTCTGCAGCGCCGGTTTGTTCCCTGGCCGCTGGCGAGGGTAAAAAAGATTTTTTTATTTATACAAGAACTAGGGTACAGGCCAGATGTGCGGGAGGGTGAGAGGATTCACCAGAGACAGAGTGGGGAACAGAACAGGCAGACTGAAATACACTGCTGAGGAGAGCAGCAGGTGAGACAGGAGAGATCTGCTCACCATTTGGGTATCTCCATGTCTAGCAGGGATTGAACAGAGATTGAACGCGCACTGCAGAGGCTGTGGACAGCTTCACAACGCTGTGTTCAACCGCCTGAGCCACCTATCTTTTATATTGTTTTTTTAGTATGGCCGTACCACCCTGAACATGCCCCATTTTGTCTGATATTGTTTTCTCTTAAAAGTTTTGTACTGATTATGATTCCTTTTTATTAATATACCAATGTTAGTTTTAATATAATTGCTTTAATTGCTCTCTTTTTAGTGTCACTGGTGTTAAGAGAGTAAAATATCTGTGTCATGTTTATTCAGTGATATGATATAATAGTGAAACTGACTTTCCCATTTGAGAAACACTGAGCATCTGTGACAGAAAATGCAGTGACCAACCAATGTCCATCCATCTTTTCTTCCTTAGTAGCCAACCATAAATTTTACTTAAGGCATTATTAGTATGCTTACTCAAACCAAAATTAAAAATTTTTTTCCCAGCCTCCCTGGAATAAGCCATAGGCTGTGTTATATTCAATGAGCTGTATATATAAATTTTTACTGTAGGAAACCTCCAAGAAGGCTGTATAAAGGAATATGTGTTATCTAAGAAAAGGTCTATTTTCCCCCCTTTTCTAATTGCCCCCTTCTGCTTGGACTGTATGTCTTGGTTGGAAAACAATTAGGCATGCTCAGCGAAAAGCAACACAAGGAAGGACATAAAGGTAGAAGACAGTCAGCATAGAATGACTTGAGAGATGAGGGCCCCTAAAGATCACAAAGTCACTATGCCATCCCTGGATTGCCTGTTTCTGACCTTTTTTGATTTGAGACTAAAGGGGCTTTATCTCATTTAAGCTGCCCTCAATTTAGTTTTGGTGCTACCTCCAAGAGAATACAATACAATGCTTTAATAATGTAATATTTTAAATCAAAATGTTACATAATACAGAAAAACACACATCTTAAATGTTAACTGGATGTAACGGATCTTTTTAAAGCTTATTTCTTTATTTCAAATTTAGTTGAAAGTAGTGTACAGAGTGCTAATTAATTATTCCCTCATTCTTTTTAGCCCTCTGTTCAAGTCTAAGGAATTTGACGTTATCCCCTCTTTGACATGAGAAAACTGAAGCATAGAACACTTAAGTAATTTGCTCATAATTCTGATAAAATGAAAAGTTTGAAATATAAGACTATTTGAATTGAAAACCCAGCTCTTAACCTACACGCTATAACGGTAGACATTATCTGGTACCAATGTCTTCCTAACCAAGGATATAAATTCCATATAATCTATGAGCTGACCTCCTATGTTGAAATGTAACTTTTAGTCTATCATTTGTATTTGTTTTCACACCAATGGCCACACCACTCTGGATTAATAAATCAAAAGTACTTATAGAAGTACTGACCTAAGTAAACTGGGATAGACACTATAATTGAGCTTCATTATGAGCAGGTCAGCCTGTTTATCTTCTTGTACATTCATTATTGCAGCAATGAATGCCCTGAATAGGGAGTAAAATTGCCCTGTGGTAAAATTTCTTGTACTATTCCTTCAGCTTTTTTCTGTCATCCCTAATATACACATTAACTTAAAACTTGTTTATGTATATATATATATATATATATATATGTGAGTCCCCCTTTAAAATTAAACATATTGTATTCATTTGAGCATACCATTTCTGGAAAACAGTTACTATTATATTTTTAATTCTGACAGAAATAACTAATTTCAAAAATGTATAGGCTATTGTGAAGGAATTTCTTTCACTAACTAACTTATGGATTCTGGTAATTTAGTAGGAAAAAAACAGGCTCCAGTTAAAATTAACTGCATGCCTTTGGCAACTGCTCTTAAAAATTCTGTGGAAAAAAGAAGTGGGGAGTCATAAATTACTTTTCTCCAGGTTGTTCAACAGAACTGAATCACATTCTTCAGTATTTGCTATGATAATACTATTCTTGCAGAGTGATAAATTCTTGTTGAGTCATATACTGGGTGCATGAGAAGCTATGCTTGCATTATGTGTTAGTTTCCTATTGCTGCTATAAAAATACACCACAGGTGTGTTGCTTAAAACAATAAAAACATATTACTTATGGTTCTAAAGGCCTGATATCTTATATGGTTCATACAGGGTTAAAATCATGGTGTCAGGAGGGATGTATTTCTTTCTAAGGCCCTAGAGGAGACTCCATCTTTGTCTTTCTCCAGTTTGTAGATGCTGTCCACACAATTAATGGTCCCCCTTTTTCCATCTTCAAAGCCAAACAACATTACATCTCTTTGACCGTTATTCTGTAGTCACATCTTCCTCTGGCCAAAATCAGGAAAGATTCTCTCCCACCCAGATAATCCTGGATATAATCTTTCATTCATATGGTTCTAATTTTAATTACATGCCTGAAATCTATTTTGCCATCTAAAAGAACATAGTAACATATTTTGGGAATTAGACATGGACATTTCTGGCTAGGTGGTCATTATTCTGCCCATCACAGATTGGCTGCCTGGAGGAAAATAATACAGTTTAGTAATACCAAGTGTGGCCAACAGAAGTCACATAAATATTTGGTATAGCATGAGTTTAAGCCTCACTTGTGCCATTATGGGAATGAATAAGTTCCCCCAAATTGAGAAGGTAACTTGTATTCAAAGAATGAAGCTGGTATGCCCATTAATCACACTTAAAAGTTTATTAGTCACCTTGTATACAGTGGGCCTTGGCACTGAAGCCACTGGACAGAACTTTAGATGGAGGGAGGATTCACACCTCACTCCTAGACAGGGGTCTTTTTATACCTCTCTGAAACTTAATATTTAACTAGAGAGTAGCAGTTTCATAAAACTACTGATGTCAGACACCCAGGGGATGTATTATATGTATCTTTGTGCTAATAAGGTTAATAGGTTTGTATATGGTTCATGATACAGGTTACTGAATATGTAGAAAACAGTGTGAATTTTGGCTCTCTTCCCAGAGTAGGGTATCTCTCATTCACAGGCCTAAAATGGCCTGGATTCAAGATGGAGTCACTTTGGTTTTCCTACAAACATTGATTAGATGTTCTAACTTGAGACAAGGTAATTAACAAACTTCTAACCATCATTAATCAAAACACTGAATTGAAAAAGATAACATGAAATCTCACTGCAATTCAAAATTTAGAAATAGAAAACCTTAACAAATGAATACAAATATGATGAAGGACTTGTATCTGGAATATATAAAGAACACTTACAGCTCAATTATAAAAAGACAAATAACCCAGTCTTTAAATGGGCAAAGACGTAAACAGACATTTCTCCAAGGATGATATGAAAATGACCAACAAGCATGTGAAGAGATATTCAACATCATATTCATCAGAGAATTGCAAATCAAACTCATGATGTATGAGATACCACTTCATACCCATAGGGTGGCTAAAATCAAACGGTCAGATAACAAGTGTTGGGAGGATGTGGAAAATTTAAATACTGATACATATTACATGGTGTGAATGTAAAAGAATACACTTACTTTGGAAGAGTCTAGCAGTTCCTCAATTAAACATAGAGATATCATATGACCTAGCAATTCTAGTCATAGAAAATGAAAACATAAGTCCACACAAATATCTATATATGAATGTTTACAGCAGCATTATTCACAATAGGCAAAAATTGGAAACAACCCAAAAGTCCATCAACAAACAAAGGGATCTTCAAAATATATGTCTCACAGTGAACCCCAAAGTGGAATGAATTACTAGAACATGAATGAACTTAAATGAAAGAAACCAGTCACAAAAGTCTACATAAATTATTCCACTCAGAATAGAGAAGTATATAGAGATAGAAAGTAAGTTAGAGGTTAATTAGGACTCAAAGCAGAAGGGATGGAGGAACAGGGAATGATGTAAAGACTTTTGAGGTGATAAAAGTGTTCTAAAATTGACAGTGGTAAGAGATGCACCATTCTTCCTTAAAACCACATAACTCTACACGTCAAATGGGTGGGTTATATTTCATTAAAATCGTTTTTTTTTAAATAAAAGAATAAACCATATTGTGTCATGATTAAGCGGGGGGGGGGGGGGGAAGAGCCCAAAACCTGAGACCGACCTATTCAGGAAAACACTTCTGATAATTTAAAAATAGTGGAAACTCAGTCTTCAAGCTTAGGTGTTGGAAAGAAGAGGAAGTAATATACTTTTAAACAGAGCTCTCTTCAGAACCACCACTGATGGCAATTTTGCAGCATACACTCATTTCTAACTCAATAGTACATAGCTTGAAAAATATGTACTTGTGGAATTGTTCCCAAGTTACTTCAGAAACTTGGAACTTGAAAAATTTTGCTCCTTAATGTACTTTCTTTTCAGATTAAATGTTTAATCAATAACACTCACCCACTTTAAACAGTCAATAACATAAATGACAATTTTCTCTATGTACTCCTCCTGTGAAACAACACAAGCTGTACCTAATCGCACGAAACCACATGAAAACAGAACTCAGCCTTTTAGATTACAGAACACAGTTTACACAATCAATATGATACATTTAGAATTTTGCATCCAATGTTAAACCAGAACATGTAAGATGCAGTTCGAACACGTGGTGGCGCTGCAGGTTAAGGTGAAGGAAAACAGAATTGCTTATGCAGCCCCAGTATCCACCCAGTTTCAGACCGCCTGGAAGCTAAGCCATAGCTTTCTCAGCCAGAGCAAAAGTGAGTGTGAAACCTCTTAATAAAACTCTATTTAGCGGCACAGTCCTGACCTTCTGGACAGAGCTACTAAGGCCCTGGGAATATATGAAGAAGTTCCCGTGAACCTAGTTACAAAAAAAGAGCAATGGAAATTGGATGGAAGCACAATCTGAGACAAAGGCAAGTCCTAATTTTCTTTGTTTTGCTCAGCATGTCTGGGGTGGGCGCCGAACTGGGACCTTATTCAGTAGTGGAAGAAATGGAGAGGGGCTCCTTTGTGGCAAATCTGCAGAAAGATCTGGGGCTAGGGTTAACGGAGATGTCCACCCGCAGGGCACGGATCATTTCCAAGGAGAACAAAGAATATTTGCAGTTTCAGGTTCAGACTGGGGATTTGCTCATAAATGAGAACCTAGATCGAGAGGAGCTATGCGGCCCCACTGAACCTTGCCTACTACATTTTCAAGTGCTAATGGAAAAACCTTTAGAGATATTTCAGGCTGAACTGCGGGTGAAAGACATAAATGACCACTCTCCCGTGTTCACTGAAAAAAATATGACTCTAAAAATACCAGAAAACAGCCCTCTAGGAATTCTATTCCCTCTGAGTAATGCGGTGGACTTGGATGTAGGAAGTAACAACTTTCAGACCTATAAAATCAGCCCCAACTCCCATTTTCGGGTTTTAACTCGCAATCGCAGCGATGGCAGAAAATACCCTGAACTGGTGTTGGATAAAGAACTAGATCGGGGGCCTCCCCGGTGGCGCAGCGGTTGAGCGCTGGGTTGCGAAGCTGCCTGCAGCCTCTGCAGCCGTTCGATCCCCGCTGCTCCCCGGCCACAGAGGAGGTCCCACATGGCGCGCAGACCTCTCCTGCCGCCCGCTGCTCCCCTCAGCAGTGTACTTCGTTCCTTCTGCCTGCTCTGCTCCCCGCTCTGGCTCTGGTGAATTCTCTCACCCTCCCACGCTTCTGACTGTACCAGTGCATGTATCAAACAAAACTAATATAATAAGGACATGCCTCTAGAAATTAAATTAAAAAAAAAAAAAAAAAAAAAAAAAAAAAAAAGAACTAGATCGGGAGGAGGAGCCTGAAATCGCATTAACCCTGACCGCGCTGGATGGAGGCTCTCCACCTCGGCACGGGACCGCGCAGGTGCGCGTTGAAGTGGTGGACAGCAATGATAACGCCCCTCAATTTGGACAGCCGCTCTACACAGTGCATATTCCCGAGAACAGCCCCTTGGGCTCTCTGGTTGTCACCGTCTCCGCCACGGATTTGGACAGTGGCGTCAATGGGAAAATAACATACACGCTCTTCCAGCCTTCAGAAGATATTAGTAAGATTTTGGAGGTAAATCCTATAACAGGCGAAATTCGACTGAAAAAACAAGTAGATTTTGAAACAACTCTGTCTTACGAAGTGGACATCAAGGCCACTGATGGGGGAGGTCTTTCAGGAAAATGCACTCTTCTTCTGCAGGTGCTGGATGTGAATGATAACCCCCCAGAAGTGACGATGTCTGCATTCACCAGCCCCATCCCAGAAAACTCGCCTGAGATTGTAGTTGCTGTTTTCAGTGTATCAGATCCGGATTCCGGAGACAATGGGAAAACTATTTCGTCCATCCAGGATGACCTTCCCTTTCTTCTAAAGCCTTCAGTCAAGAACTTCTACACGCTGGTGACAGAAGGAGCCCTGGGACAGGAAAGGCAGGCCGAGTACAACATCACGATCACCGTCACGGACTTGGGACCCCAGGCTGAGGACCCAGCACCACATCACCGTGCTGGTGTCCGACGTGAACGACAACGCCCCCGCCTTCAGCCAGAGCGCCTACACGCTGCTGGTGCGCGAGAACAACAGCCCCGCGCTGCACATCGGCAGCGTGCGCGCCACCGACGCCGACGCGGGCTCCAACGCGCAGCTCACCTACTCGCTGCTGCCCGCCGGCCGCGCGCACCGCCGCCCGCCGCGCTCGTGGCCGTCAACGCCGACACCGGCCAGCTGTTCGCGCTGCGCTCGCTCGACTACGAGGCGCTGCGCGCCTTCGACTTCCTGGTGGGCGCCACGGACCGCGGCTCGCCCGCGCTCAGCGGCCAGGCGCGGGTGCGCGTCGTGGTGCAGGACGCCAACGACAACGCGCCCTCCGTGCTCTACCCGCCGCCCAACGCCTCGGCGCCCTGCCCCGAGCTGGTGCGCGCGCGGCCGACGCGGGCTACCTGGTCACCAAGGTGGTGGCGGTGGACGGCGACGCGGGCCAGAACGCCTGGCTGTCGTTCCAGCTGCTCAGGGCCACGGAGCCGGGCTGTTCGGCGTGTGGGCGCACAACGGCGAGGTGCACCGCCAGGCCGCTGGGCGAGCGCGACGCGCCCAAGCACCGGCTGGTCGTGCTGGTCAAGGACAACGGCGAGCCGCCGCTGTCGGCCAGCGTCACGCTGCACGTGCTGCTGGTCGACGGCTTCTCGCAGCCCTACCTGCCGCCGCCCGACGCGCCGCCGCCCGCCGCGCAGGCCGACCGCCTCACCGCGTCCCTGGTGGTGGCGCTGGCCGCCGTGTCGTCGCTCTTCCTCCTGTGCGCGCTCGCCTTCGCGGCCGCGCGCCTGTGCGGGAGGCGCGGGCCGGCGCGCGCGCGGGCTCGCTGGGCCCGACGGCCCCTTCCGGGCCGCCTGGTGGACGTGGGCGGCGCCGGGACGCTGTCCCACAGCTACCAGTATGAGGTGTGCCTGACGGGGGGCTCAGGGACCAACGAGTTCAAGTTCTTAAAACCGGTTATCCCTAATCTGCAATAGTAGAGCACAACAAGTGGAGTGAAAGAAAACCTGCTGCCAATCAGGTTAGTTTGGATTTAATTACCAATAAGAATCTAATAGACACCCTTTAATATTTTCTTGTTGGTTAACTACATTGTTAACACAACCATCAATAAGCTGCTTTTAATTTTCTCCTTTTGTTCATTCCCAATATCTATTTTCTAAAAGATTTTTTTTATTTATGCATACAGGAACAGGGGTGTAGGCCAGAGATGCAGACAGTGAGAGGATTCATCTGAAACTGATGAGGAGCAAAACAGGGGGATCCACTGAAATACACTGTTGAGGGGAGCAGTGGGTGAGACAGGAGATGTCTGCTGGGCCAAATGGGTTTAGTTCTCTGGCTGGGGATGAACTCGTGCTGCAGTGGGTGGCAACAGCTTGATGCACTGAGACTTTAACTTCTGCGCCACCAAGGAGCCCCCCAAGATCTATTATGTTCTGGGGGGTTGTGGGGGGAGACCCTCACTGGCAGCCGGGGAATGAAAGGGGCGCTGCCGTCTCGCAGCCCAGCACTCAACCGCTGCACCACCAGGGGAGCCCCCCCAAGATCTATTTTTAAGATTAACTTCACAAGTTTCCTTTTCCTGATATATTAGCCCAATGAAGCATTTCATTAAAATGTTTTCCACTTTGTCTTTTTATATTCATTGCTCACATTTTTCATTTTAGCTTTTTCCCTTAGAAAATGATTAAAATAATCCTCTGCATGTGAGAGATTTATGCATATAGTCACTACTTGATTTCTGTTTTCTTTTCAAAACCTGTCATTCTTGATTTTTATTATAGCATGATTCTTTTTATAATTAAAAAATTTACATAGAAGAACTGGGGTGTTGGCCAGAGGTGTGTGGGGAGGTTAGAGTATTTATCAGAGACAGTGGCGAGCAGACCAGGGGGATCTACTTAAATACACTGCTCAGGGGAGCACCAGGCAAGACAGAGAGGTCTGCTATTTCTTAAGTGAGTTAGCTCCCTGGTGGGGATCAAACTCAGGCTGTAGGAGTGATTGCACTGAGACTTAATCCCTTGGCCACCATGGAGGCCCTAGAGATATCCATAAATTATTTCTTTAAAACGTGCTATTTCCTTTTTTTGTTATGGTGATTTATATTTGTTATGTGATATGATAGCTATCTGATCAATCTTATCTTAAAATAAGAAGTACTGTAAAATACTGAGTGTGTAAATGAAGTTTGAAAACCAAAAAAGAGAAAAATTTAAGCATCTTATGGCATCAAACAGAAATAGTTAACAATATATTGAGTGCTTTTTCTTTTACTATTTAATCTGTATTTTAAAAACCAGAGGATTTTAATGACAAACAATATAGTCCCATTCAATTGAATAAACAGTAGTAGTCATTAAGCAAATATTTATATGATATGCTTTTATATTTAACAATAAATATACTTTGGCTAGGGCTAGCCTTTTCTCTGAACAATAATCTTCAATTTAATGTTTCCCTTGTTTATTATGAGAAAAATAGGGCTTGTTTCTAGATATTAGGCCATTGAAAAACATTCTGTATGAGGCAGATGCTATAATTTTGTTCTGACCTTCAGCAGTGTTAGGATAGGCATATAGTGTGGTCTGTTCTCTACCTTCCTTTATTTGGTATAGAGAAAACAGACTCTACCATAAGTAAGAGGGAACTTAAAATGGAGGTCAAGCCCTTCTTTAATTCTGCCATTAATTTTAAAGCTAATGTAAGGGGGAAATACAAATGAAAGAAAGTGAACAGAAATTGCAAAGAATAAGTAATAACCACAATTCTCAAATGGCAAGGATAAAAGTACTGAAAATTGTTTCATAGTCTACTCACTAGAGTTTATATATGCATGCTTTAATACAGCTAGAATTTGGTGTCTGACTTGCCAGCCACAGATGATGAAGGCATACTAAAGTAGCTCACATGTTGTAGAAGGGACAGACTGGCATCAAACAGGAGGCAATAATATTTACAGAGCAATTATAAGTTTTAGTGGGGCTCAGAGGAAGGGAAGCCTGAATGCTTCCTTCTGGACTATATAGTGATAATTCTATTTAAGCAATGTAATTGCATTTTTTTTTTAATGGGAAGGAACTTTAATACAACTAGGAAACAATACAGGTAAGGCAAAAAGTCTAGTTTCTAAATGAAGCACCCAAAGTTACCCGTCCCCTCGTGGGTAAAAGTCCATCCAAATGGGATTGGCCCAGAGCAAACCCCAAAGCCTGCCACAAGTCTAAAACATCTTCCAGTGGGGACCCACAGCAAAGGGTCAAAAATAACCAGACAAGCCCGGAAGAAAAAAAACAAAATCAACATCAAAATAAAAGCTGCCATTGTCACCTCCCCACGGGTCTCACCCACATCTGTGTCACCTAGTCCATGACCAAAAGACAAGCGTAGTTTCTTCACGTGTCTCTAGGATCCACGCGCCTCCTCCAGGTCTCCTGGCTCCATCCTGCTTCCTTCCTCAGTCTCTTCTGCAGCTTCTCCTCTTCCTGCTCAGCTCCACCCTCCCTTGGTGGGGCAGGGAACCTCCCCCTTTCCTGGGGACCACCCTGTTGCATAACATTGTTACTTTTCACTCAATGACCAACATTTGAGTGACACAGGAGTTTGTTTTCAAGGATCAAATAAGTTTTTGGAGACAAAAGACAGTAATTCCAGCATGGTTAGAGAAATGCCTTAAATTTTAGCAAGTTTTTAACATTACACATAAGTCTATTAAAGTCATTTCTCTCATACTAATGAAAATACATCTATCTTAAGGAGGATATAAGTCAAAAGTATACTTATATGATTCTGTTGTGGTCACTTTACAAAAAAATATAACTTTACATAAAACTAAATGGGTTTTTCATTATCTGTTATCAGATTACTTTTTTTTTCTTTTTTTTTTTTTAATAAATTTTATTGTTATATTCCCCATACAATTGCAATCCCCCATTCTGACCCCAATCCCTCCCCTCCCACCCCGCCCCCCTAAAAGTGTCTCTGGTTCATAGTTTTTTGTTGATTTTGATTTTCACTTTCTTATAGTTATTCATTTTCCTGGTCCCTTATTTAAGTTTTCTAGATTCCTGCTATGAGTGAGACCATCCGGTATTTTTCTTTTTCTTTTTGGCTTATTTCGCTGAGCATGATCCCTTCCAGCGCCATCCATGTTGCTGCAAATTGCATGTGTTTATCTTTTTTGAATGCTGAGTAATATTCCATGGTATATATGTACCACATCTTCTTGATCCAGTCATCTATTTTTGGGCATTTGGGTTGTTTCCAAAGCTTAGCTATTGTAAACAGTGCTGCTATAAACATAGGGGTGCAGGTGTTCTTTGGAATTGATGTTTCTGTGTCCTTTGGGTAAATACCTAGGAGTGGAATTGCTGGATCATATGGAAGCTCTATGTTTAGTAGGTCCAGAAATCTCCATACAGCTTTCACAGTGGTTGGACCAGTTTGCACTCCCACCAACAGTGCAGAAGAGTTCCTTTTTCTCCACACCCTCGCCAACATTTGTTGTTGCTAGTTTTTTTAATATGTGCCATTCTCACTGGTGTAAGATGGTATCTCATGGTAGTTTTGATTTGCATTTCCCTGATGACAAGTGATGTTGAACATTTTTTCATATACCTGTTGGCCATTTGCATTTCCTCTTCAGAGAAGTTTCTTTTTAGCTCTTCTGCCCATTTTTTGACTGGATTATTTTCTTTGTTGTTGTTGAGTCTCATCAGCTCTTTGCAGATTTTTGTGATCAGTCCTTTATCATTAGTGTTGGGTGCAAAAATGTTCTCCCAGTTGGTGGGGTTTCTCTTTGTTTTTGTTATTGTCTCTTTTGCTGTGCAAAAGCTCTTTAATTTGATGTAGTCCCAGCTGTTTATCTTTGCCTTCACTATCACTGCTTTGGGTGATGTGTCTGTAAAGATGTCTTTGATGTGCAAATCACGTAGTGTTTCGCCTATATTTCCTTCTATATATTTTATGGTTTCAGGTCTTATGTCTAGTTCTTTAATCCATTTTGAGTTGATTTTTGTGTATGGTGTGAGGTGGTGGTCAAGCTTCATTCTTTTGCATGTAGCGACCCAGTTTCCCAGCACCATTTATTGAACAAACTTTCTTTGCTCCAATGCATATTCTTTGCTCCTTTGTCAAAGATTAGTTGACCATAAATCTGTGGGTTTATTTCTGGATTTTCTATTCGATTCCATTGGTCTGTATGTCTGTTCTTGTTCCAATACCATGCAGTTTTGATGATTATGGCTTTGTAGTATAGTTTGAAGTCTGGGAGTCTGATGCCTCCATTCCCTTCTTTTTTTTCAGGAGAGCTTTGGCTATTCGGGGTTTTTGGTGATTCCATATGAATTTCATCAATAATTGTTCTATTTCTTTGAAGAATGACATTGAAATTTTGATTGGAATAGCATTGAATCTGTATATTGCTTTTGGTAGGATGGCCATTTTAATAATGTTATTCTTCCAATCCATGAGCAGGGGATGTCTCTCCATTTCTTTGTGTCTTCTTCTATTTCTTTTAACAGTGTTTTATAGTTTTCTTTGTATAGGTCCTTTACCTCTTTTGTTAGATTTATTCCCAAATATTTGATTTTTTTTGTTTCAATAACAAAAGGGATGGTCTTTTTGATTTTTCTTCTTCAGTTTATTGTTTGTGTATAGGAAGGCTACTGACTTTTGCGTGTTGATTTTGTATCCTGCCACTTTACTGAACTGATTGATGAGTTGAATTAGCTTTTCTGTGGAGTTTTTGGGGTTCTCTATGTATAATATCATATCGTCTGCAAATAGTGATAGTTTGACTCCTTCTTTTCCTATTTGGATTCCTTGGATGTCTTTCTCTTGTCTTATTGCCCTGGCTAGGACTTCCAGTATTATATTGAAAAGCAATGGTGAGAGTGGACATCCTTGTCTTGTTCCAGATCTTAATGGAATTGCTTTCAGCTTTTCACCATTGAGAATGATACTGGCTGTTGGTTGTCATAGATGGCCTTTATGATGTTGAGGTATGTTCCTTGTATCCAAGAATTTCAAGGGCTTTTATCATGAATGGGTGTTGCACTTTGTCGAAAGCTTTCTCAGCATCTATTGATATTATCATATGGTTTTTATATTTCTTTTTGTTGATGTGTTGGATAACGTTGATTGATTTTCGGATGTTAAACCATCCTTGTGCCCTGGAATGAATCCAACTTGGTCGTGGTGAATTATCTTATGGATACATTGTTGGATTCTGATAGCTAAAATTTTATTGAGGATTTTTGCATCAGTGTTCATTAGGGAGATTGGCCTGTAGTTTTCCTTTTTTGTGTTGTCCTTGTTCGGTTTTGGTATTAGTGTAATGTTGGCTTCATAAAACGTGTTTGGTATTGTCCCTTCCTTCTCAATTTTTTGGAAGAGTTTGTGAAGGATAGGCACTAATTCGTCTCTGAATGTTTGGTAGAATTCATTTGTAAATCCATCAGGTCCTGGGCTTTTGTTTTGGGGAGGGTTTTTATTAACCATTTCAATTTCGCTAATTGTAATTGGTCTGTTTAGGTGTTCTATTTCTTCTTTATCTAGCTTTGGGTGATTGTAGAGTTGTAGGAATTTGTCCATCTCCTCTAGATTGTTAAACTTGTTTCCATATAACTGTTCATAGTAGTTACTGATTATTCTTTTGATTTCTGCTGTGTCCTTGTGATTTCTCCTCTTTCATTGATGATCCTGTTTATTTTGTGCTTTCTCCCTTTTTCCTTTGTGAGCCTGGCTAGGGGTTTGTCTATTAATTGCTTTTTTCAAAAAACCAGCTCTTGGTTTCATTGATCTTTTGGATTGTTTTTTTAGTTTCAATTTCATTTATTTCTGCTTTGGTTTTTATTATTTCTTTCTTCTTACTGGTTTTGGGGTTTTTTGTTGTTCTTTTTCTAGATCTTTGAGCTTCGAGATGAGGTTGTTTCTTTGCGTTCTTTCTTGTTTCTTGATGTGAGCTTCTATTGCTATATATTTTCCTCTTATTACTGCTTTTGCTGCATCCCATACATTTAGGATATTAGTGTCCTCCTTGTCGTTCAATTCAAAAAATTTTTTAATTTCTTCTTTGATCTCTCATTAGTCCAATGGTCTTCCAGTAGTGTGGTTTTTAATCTCCATGAGGTAGAGGAAATTCCTTGCCTTCTTTTTATGGTTTATTCTAGTTTGATGCCTTCATGGCATCCCTGGCTGCTCTCCGGCCACCGGAGGAGGGTCCCACATGGCGCGCAGACCTCCCCTGCCGCCCGCTGCTCCCCTCAGCAGTGTACTTCAGTTCTTCTGCCTGCTCTGCTCCCCGCTCTGGCTCTGGTGAATTCTCTCACCCTCCCGCACTTCTGACTACCCAGTGCATGTATACATAAACAAACAAACAAACAAATAAATAAAAATACATACCTCTTTTAAAAAAATAAAATAAAATCACATTCTTTAAAAAAATAAAATAAAATAAAATACATTTTAAATGTATAATATATACATTATATATAATGTATATATGGTGTGTACAATGGTGTGTATAATAAAATGGTGTACATAATGGTGTGTATAATATATATATTAGGTTGTCAGAAGAGTCATGATGCATTTTTCCTTGAGAAATATAGGAAAAAATATGTCAACCCAATATAACCTTTCTCCCTCTGTGATTTCAGTCAGGCAAAGTGTTAGATATACTGATCTGTCTTAAAATATACTTTATAAACCAGATATAAAATAGTACCTCTATAAGAAACTAACCAGAAAGTGATATCGTGTTAACTAAATACATGGAAAGAAGCACAGAAAGTAAATCCACTTAGAGACAAGAAGTACTGAGATGCCTTAAAGAGCAGCCTTGTTGTAGATTTTCCAGTTGCTCCCAAATCTGCATTCTCCCTTGGGTTTTTGGAAACAAAATGTACTCTCTAAATAAATTTCCTCAGGTTAAGATAAACAAATGGATTTTCCCCCTTGTTGTCAAAAACATGTATAGATATTCTTGCATGGATAGCCCTTACTATCAATTTGAGGTTTTTAAAATTATGGCTTGTATTAATAATATCTGGAATAAAAAGTCTGTGAACTATTAGTACCATATAGTGACAAGCACAAGCTTTTGTTAGAATATATAATTTTCAGAAAAATTTATAGATATTCCCAAATATATAGTCTTGAGAGTATTTAAGAGAAATTGTTAGAAAACTCTACAAGAGTTTTGGAAATGTTTATTACTATCACAATAGCTTTAATGTGAAATAACACTGGCAATGTAGAATGTGTTCTTATTTGTAGGATCATTATAGTCTTGTCATGTGCTTTCTTTTTAAAACTCTGTAGTTAATGAAGAAACATTTTAGTTCATTCTGAATTATTAAAATACTATTTTAAAAGAGCATAGGCTATAGCTATATGGGAAAATGCTATCTTGTTTATCCAGCTCATATAATGAACTAGGATACCAACAAAAATGGGAGCTCCTATATTAAGAGGAAAATCTATCATAATTTTAAGATTGTGATTTATAAATTGATCTAGCCAACAAACATTTGCTCAGCATCTGATGTGTGTGAGGGACTAGAAGTTCTAGAGGGATGTAAAACAAAATATAGTTCTGGAACTCCAGGATGACACAGACAAGAAACTATTAAATATGCACCTTAAGCGATAGCAGGTTGTGATCAGTGCTAAGGAGAATAAGCAGGGTAAAAGACATAGGTAGTGCCCTCATATGCACTTTCCCATTTCATAAAACCTAACTCTAATCTTACATAGAAATGGTATCCTACACTGAAATTAATGGTTAACTTTTTCTTTGATATAATTCCAATAATTGGAACCACAATTCTGGAATATAGACTGCCTAGAATTTGAAAGGCAATCTAGAAGAATTCATTCGTTTTTGCTGAGAAACATTTAAGAAATAACACAATTGTGTTATTTATGTGTTATGTATTATTTTTATAAGATTACATTACTGATCATTATTAATTCTTCTTTCACTTCTCAATTTTCACAGCACCCACCCAGACACAAGCTTTAGATGGTAGGGATTATGTCTGAGTTGTTAACTGATGTATTGCAGAACTAAGTAACAGATATTAATATTTCTTTGAATGAAGGAATGAGAAATTGTAGTTGCATGGTTTTCTGAATACATCATCTCTCCCCAAACCAATTCCAAACTCCGAATAACTGGCGTCTTTATAGAGAATACATTTGCTGTGATTCTCTAAAATATCGCATGGTGGCGCTGCAGGCTAAGGCGTCAAAAACCAAAAAAGTCAGCTCTGAGGAGCTCTATCTCAGATCTCTAGCCCGAGGAAAGTCTGTGAGCTGAGCTCAAGACCAGTAAGTCTCTAGCAAATGCTGCCCATCGACATTTCCGGAGAGGTTACCGACTGAGAGATCCTTCACTGTCTCAGTCCCCTGGCGCACTAAGACAGAACTAGCCACTGTTTCTGGAAAGTTGCTTGCAGAAAGTAAAGATGGATACCAAAGGGGAGAGCTTTCCTAAACAAAGGCAAGTCTTTATTCTTTGTTTCTTGCTGGGAGAGGCTCTGGCAGGTTGGGAATCCCGCCGCTATTCCGTGATGGAGGAAACAGAGAGCAGCTCCTTAGTGGCCAACCTGGCCAAGGACCTGAGGCTGGGAGTGGAGGAGCTAGCTGCACGGGGCGCCCGGGTGGTCTCTGAGGATAACCAGCTCGCCTTGCAGCTTGATCTGCAGACTGGGGAGTTGATATTAAATGAGAAACTGGACCGGGAGAAAATGTGCGCCCCACCGATCCTTGCATAATGCATTTCCAAGTGTTACTGAAAAAACCAATGGGAGTATTTCAAGCTGAGCTACTAGTAAGAGATATAAACGATCATTCTCCTGAGTTTCCTGAAAGAGATATGGCGGTGAAAATTCCAGAGAACAGCGCTCCTGGCACTGTGTTTTCTTTGAAAAAAGCCCAAGACCTAGACGTGGGCAACAACAACATCCAAAACTACAATATCAGCCCCAACTCTCATTTCCATGTTTTCACCCGCAATCGGGGGGATGGTAGGAAATACCCAGAGCTGGTCCTGGACAAAGAGCTGGATAGAGAGGAACAGGCAGAATTCAAATTAACCCTCACAGCGCTGGATGGCGGCTCTCCACCTAGATCTGGCACCGCCCAGGTCCACATCTCAGTTTTGGATGTCAATGACAATGCCCCTGAGTGTGCACAGGGGCTCTACCAGGTGCGAGTCCCAGAGAACAGCCCTGTGGGGGCGCTGGTTGTCAAGGTGTCTGCTAATGATTTAGACACTGGGACAAATGGAGAGATAGCATACTCCCTTTTTTATAGTTCACAGGAGTTAAGCACAACTTTTGAGCTGAACAGTCTTTCAGGAGAAGTTCGACTTATTAAACAACTAGATTTTGAGACAAAATCCTCCTATGAGCTGGATATAGAGGCAACTGATGGTGGGGGGCTTTCTGGAAAATGCTCTGTCTCCATTGAGGTAACAGATATTAATGACAACTTCCCAGAAATAACTGTTTCATCACTTACCAGTCCTATTCCTGAAAATTCCCCTGAGACCGAAGTGGCTTTGTTTAGGATTCGGGACCGAGACTCAGGGGACAACGGGAGGATGATTTGCTTCATACAGGATGATCTCCCCTTCTTCCTGAAACCATCTCAAGAGAATTTCTATACCCTAGTAACAAATGCGGCGCTGGACAGAGAAAGGCAGGCCGAGTACAACATCACGATCACCGTCACGGACTTGGGCACCCCCAGGCTGAGGACCCAGCACCACATCACCGTGCTGGTGTCCGACGTGAACGACAACGCCCCCGCCTTCAGCCAGAGCGCCTACACGCTGCTGGTGCGCGAGAACAACAGCCCCGCGCTGCACATCGGCAGCGTGCGCGCCACCGACGCCGACGCGGGCTCCAACGCGCAGCTCACCTACTCGCTGCTGCCCGCCGGCCGCGCGCACCCGCCGCCCGCCGCGCTCGTGGCCGTCAACGCCGACACCGGCCAGCTGTTCGCGCTGCGCTCGCTCGACTACGAGGCGCTGCGCGCCTTCGACTTCCTGGTGGGCGCCACGGACCGCGGCTCGCCCGCGCTCAGCGGCCAGGCGCGGGTGCGCGTCGTGGTGCAGGACGCCAACGACAACGCGCCCTCCGTGCTCTACCCGCCGCCCAACGCCTCGGCGCCCTGCCCCGAGCTGGTGCCGCGCGCGGCCGACGCGGGCTACCTGGTCACCAAGGTGGTGGCGGTGGACGGCGACGCGGGCCAGAACGCCTGGCTGTCGTTCCAGCTGCTCAGGGCCACGGAGCCCGGGCTGTTCGGCGTGTGGGCGCACAACGGCGAGGTGCGCACCGCCAGGCCGCTGGGCGAGCGCGACGCGCCCAAGCACCGGCTGGTCGTGCTGGTCAAGGACAACGGCGAGCCGCCGCTGTCGGCCAGCGTCACGCTGCACGTGCTGCTGGTCGACGGCTTCTCGCAGCCCTACCTGCCGCCGCCCGACGCGCCGCCGCCCGCCGCGCAGGCCGACCGCCTCACCGCGTCCCTGGTGGTGGCGCTGGCCGCCGTGTCGTCGCTCTTCCTCCTGTGCGCGCTCGCCTTCGCGGCCGCGCGCCTGTGCGGGAGGCGCGGGGCCGGCGCGCGCGCGGGCTCGCTGGGGCCCGACGGCCCCTTCCCGGGCCGCCTGGTGGACGTGGGCGGCGCCGGGACGCTGTCCCACAGCTACCAGTATGAGGTGTGCCTGACGGGGGGCTCAGGGACCAACGAGTTCAAGTTCTTGAAGCCTGTCTTCCCTAATATGTAGGTCAAGACTTTGGGAGAAAATCTGTAAAATCCAATCTTCCAGAATAGTTTAGCTATCTGGAACTTTCCCACTGCCTACATTATTTGTTTCCTTCACCTTTACGTTTCTTCTTTCAACCCTATAGTAATCTTTAATTCTAATTGCTTTTCTTTTAACTCTACTATTTTCTTTAATAATCTTACTCTTTGTTTTATATTCTGGTTGCCTTGTAATTATTTTACTAAATAAGGTATTGTTAGTAAAAATTTCTATCAGGAAATGTCATAATTGTGATTAAATTTTTAGTACTCATTTCTAAAGGACAATATGTAAGTTAACTTCTCAAAATACATCACTCTAATTTTAAAATTTAAAATTCTAAATTAAATTTTTTTTTGTGTGTGTGGGACCCTCGCCGGCTTCCTGGGAACGAACTGGCGCTGCAGAGGCTGTGGGCAGCCCTGCAGCCCAGCGCTCAACCTTTGCACCACCAGGGGAGGCCCCCTCTAAATTTAAAATTTGTCACATATGACAAAAGATGCCTGATTTCTTATCACACTTTATTTTGAAATTAAAAGACTTTCAGTTTTTATTATTTACACAGCTATGACTTTTCTACAACGCTTTTCTGTCTAGGATGGAATAATTATTACTTATCATGTTCAGTTTCTTCCAAACTTTGAAAGTTCATCTCACCACTAGGCAGCAATGTGTATCATTTCATGATATTTATTTTAAAGTCACACCGTTAATCATTAGACTCACTCTAATATTTATCATCTACTCTTCTAGTTTAAAAATACTGAAAGACTTATGAGTCTTCCTTATATCTAACTGAAGTTAGGATTCTGCTTGGAGTCCTGAACAGACTACTAATACTGAGATTGACAGTTTTTACAGTGTGCCTATATACTCAAGGTCAGTAGACTCTAGGACCAAGTAATACATTACTTGCAATTACCCTGTGCTATTGGTGAAAAATTCTCAAGTGAGCTCCAATTTATGGGCCTAGCAGAGTTTTTGATGGCACAGCATGCCACAAATCTACTTGCCTTTGTATGACCTTGTTCTAGTTGACTTTGAAAGACAATAAATAGTTGGAGTTATAGTTAACCAAGGAAGACTTATTCTTTAAAGGGTATGGTAGTGAGACGGTTGTATGATTTGAAGAAATAATCAGGTCTGTTGTCAGAATCCTCTACCACCAGGGGTTTTTTAATTTTGCAGATGCTATAGAATGGTGTGGTGGGCAGAATTCTGTCCCCTAAAAATGTCCACATTCTAATCCCTGGAACCTGTAATGTTATGTATTGCAATGGGACTCACACAAGGAGCTCAGAAGGTTCTGTGAAATGCCATACCAGCAGAAATATTAGCTTGAACTGAAAGGAACAGAGAATTAAATAAGAGAATGCTATTGTACCCCAAATCCTATAAGTAAGAAACAGACTGATTAAAAACTACTTAGGTCCAAATATCTCCTGGCCTATTTTGAAACAATTTAATTTATGAGACTGTGGTCCTCCAAATGCAATGTCTACAACCTTTGGATTTAGGCCATGAGTGGGAAAAAAATATGAAGAAAGAAAATTTTGTTAGAACAACCATAATATCCTCACAAAGTTACTCATCTCTTTTGCTAAGTTGTTAGCAACTCTGCTAGTGAAGACATACTTAAAGGATTGCTGTGAGACTTAAAAGCAGGGAATGGAAAAGAAATAGGAAAAAACAAATGGTCCTGACCAATTCTTAGCCATGAGAAAGGAGATATGACTCACCCCATAGTATCATATGATAGACTTGGATGGTAACTTTTTTTTTTTTTGGTAACTTTTTTTTTTACTAAAAACTAACACAGGATTAAAAAGAAAACAGAACTACTTAGCTGAAAACACATACAACTTCTCATTAAAAATGGAGGATGACTTAGAGGACAAAACTTGTAACACTGAGGAGGAAGCTTCAAACCCAGGCCTTGAAAGCAAATAGTTTTCCTGGCAGTATTTCTATATTTCTGGAGCAAGTAACACCATTTCACTTTCCATTTTCTCTTTTTGAACTGGATTGTCTGTAACTATTACCCTGACCATCATTGTACAGTATGGAAAGTAGTTTCTTCAGTGTCACTGATCCACAGATGCAGAGGAATTATGTGAGGATTAATAGCCACATCTCACCCATACCTAATTTAGAAAATTTGATGATGAAAGTTGGAATTTCTGAGTTGATGAGATTTAGATGAAATTATGAACTTAGTTGATACTGTAATGAAGTGAGATCTCTGGGGACTTGGGATATATGTATTTTTATGTAGGGTGGATGTGAATCACTGGAGACCTGAAGGTGGAGGGTGGGCTGTGGTAGGGAGAATAACGTGTCCACAAAGTATCCATGTTCTAATTTCTGAAACCAGTGAATATCTTTAGTCTATTTTCCTTTTTCTAACATGGGTATTGAATTGAAGCAGCAAAATTGTAACCATGAGATGAATACCATCAAACAAAGGTCTATATACTAAGTGTGGTAAAATGAAAAGTCCTTAGATTTCTTATAAGGATGTTAAATTGATGCAACAATTCCACATTATTATCTTCCAGGCTTTATGTTGCATGATATAAATAAACCCTTATGTGATTAAGCAACTGTAATTGGGTTTTCTGTTCATTAAAGACAATGCATTCCAAACTGATATATCTTTCCACCTCACAAGTAAGGTTAATTTACAGTTGTCTAAGTAGGTCACAGGATGCAGGATGTGCTTGTAGGAAGAATCATTTTGATTTCCCTTAAAGGTTATCAAGAGAGTCCTCTGAGCAACTGAGGCTGACTTTATATCTTTATTCAGTCACTCCTCAACTTGCTAATACAAACATACACAGATAATTGAGTTTTCAAAGGAAATTTTCTAGCTAACAGCAACTCAAAAGTTGAGTTTTAGAGAACAGAATGAGAAGGTGAGCTGATAAGTGCCTATGCTTTTAAACCTGCCCTATTGGTGTCCTGACAAGACGACTAGGATGTTTATGCAGCAATCTGGAACACTGGTTTCCCTATCAGGCAGGGTCATAGTAGGATCAAAATTCTTACTTAGTAAAATAAACGGACTAGTTATGAGTCCTGAAAATCTTCATAAACAAGTCAGCAATCTACATGTTTTGCTAGAATATGCCTGGGGGAAGGATCAGAAATTCCTTATGCCCTTTCAGTACATGGAGATGCGTGATTTGCAACAGGCCCAGAGATCCATGTGCCAGTATCTACTATTTGTTTCCTATATTACTTTATCAGTACTTTAGTGGGAAAGCACTGAATTTAAAGGCATCTCCAAAGGATTGATATTTATGTCTTTTCTTTAAAAGTGCATTATTAGGGTCCTCACTGGTGGTGCAAGGGGTTAAGACGCAATCCATGAAGCTATCCGTGGCCACTGCAGCATGAGTTCAATCCCGGGCCAGGGAGCTTCCCACATGGCACAGTAGGCCTCTCCTGGCTTGCCCTCTGCTCCTCTCAGCAGTGTATTTCAGTCAATCTGCCTGTTCTGTTCCCCACTCGGTCTCTTGTGAATCCTCTCACCCCCCACGCCTCTGGTCTGTACCCCTATTCTTGTATGCATAAATAAATAAATCTTTTTTTAAAAGTACATTATTAATGTTCAACATCACTTGTAATCAGGGAAGTGCAAATCAAAACTACAATGAGATACCATCTTACACCAGTGAAAATGGCACATATTAAAAAAAAACTAGCAACAACAAATGTTGGTGAGGATGTGGAGAAAAAGGAACTCTCCTGCACTGCTGGTGGGAGTGCAAACTGGTCCAACCACTATGGAGAGCTATGTGGAGGTTCCTCAATCTGCTAAAATGGAGCTTCCATGTGATCCAGCAATTCCACTCCTAGGTATTTACCCAAAAGACACAAAAACATTAATTCAAATGGGCACCTGCACACTTACGTTTATTGCAGCACTAATTTACAATAGGTAAGCAATGGAAACAACCCAAATGCCCAAAAATAGATGACTGGATCAAGAAGATGTGGTACAGGGCTTCCCTGGTGGCGCAAGGGGTTAAGACGCAACCTATGAAGCTATCCGCAGCCACTGCAGCACGAGTTTGATTCCTGGCCAGGGAGTTACCCACATGGTGCAGCAGAAGATGTGGTACATATACACAATGGAATATTATTCAGCAATCAAAATAGATAAACTCATGCCGCTTGCAGCAACATGGGTGAAGCTGGAGGGGATCATTCTCAGTGAAATAAGTCAGAAAGAAAAAGAAAAATACCGGATGCTCTCACTCATAGCAGGAATTTAGAAAACCTAAATAAAGGATCAGGAAAAAGACTAATTATAATAAAGTAAAAATCAAAATCAACAGGCAACTATTAATCAGAGACACACTACGGGGGTGGGGATAAGGGAGTAGGATCAAAACAAGGGTGGTGGGAATTTTATGGGGACTAAAACCAAGATGAAAATGCTTACATTTTACAAAAATGAAAAATGATGTAAAAATATATAAAATAAAAATTTTAAAGTGCATTATTACCAATTTATTATCATAGTCATGGAAAATCAATTAAAACCTATCATGACACATGAAAGGTAATGTCTCAAACAATTTTAGTACTCTACAGCTGTACTGTTTGTATATTTGTGTACATTTGTATATGTGTGCATTTGTATGTATGTGTGTGCGTGCATGCTTTAGTATATGCTGGGGTACACTGCATGCAGATATGTACCAGAGTAACATTACATTTCCATGTTTTCCACACTGAAAATATATTTTTCATTAATGCATAAATCTAGTTAATAAGCTTGGTTGGCATCAGTAAGATATGCCAGAAAAGATCATATTTGAAAATGAAAGGAGTATTCTCTTTGTAAATTTAACAATATTGGAAGTTTGGCTGCCCTCTTCACCTTGAAGGATGAGCCCAGGAAGAGGGAACTATAAAGTAAATATGCTCTACTTTTTTTTCCCCCAATGAAATCAGTAAACAATAAATTTGACATCAGGATGTTACAGTTGGAATCAGTGTTTGATCCTGGTTTATTTAAACTTTTTATAAAGATTTATTTATTTATGCATACAAGATCTGGGGTATAGGCCAGAGGTGTGGGGGGTGAAAGGAGTCACCAGAGACAGAGTGGTGAACAGAACAGGCAGACTGATTGAAATACACTGCTGAGGGAGCAGCAGGCAAAGACAGGAGAGGTCTGCTGGGTCATGTGGGTAGCTCCCTGGCAAGCCGGAGATCGAACTAGTGCTGCAGAGGCTGCAGATAACTTTATAGTGCAGTACTTAACTCCTTGTGCCACCAGGGAGGCCCTATTTAAACTTTTTTTTAAAAGATTTATTTATTTATTTATTTATTTATTTATTTATTTATTTATTTATACAAGCACTGGCTACAGTCAGAAGCGTGGGAGGGTAAGAGAATTCACCAGAGCCAGAGCAGGGAACAGAATAGGCAGACTGACGAAATACACTGCTGAGGGGAGCAGCGGGCACAGCAGGAGAGGTCCGTGCACCATGTGGGACCCTCGCTGGTGGCCGGGGATTGAACCGGCTCGCTGCAGAGGCTGTGGGCAGCTTCACAGCCCAGCACTCAACCGCTGCGCCACCAGGGGAGGCCCCTATTTAAACTTTTGATATGTTGTTCATCATGGTTTTTTAGAATATTGAATACTACTTGTATTTTGAGTGCACCATTAAGTTTGCTTCTGAAACATTTGACTTACCTTAGATGACTGTTGGTTGTTTCCAACTTTCAAGATCCAGAGGTTATTGCAGCAGTAACAGTGGTCACAGCTGGAATCTGAATTTATTCTCTTCTCCATTTTGAATAGGGGATAGCAGCAGCAACAATAAAATACAAAGATATCCAAAGTGATTTGATAAACTGGAGTTCTGCAGACTGGAACAAAAGAGCACCAGTATGACTATAATTGAAAAGGCAAAATGCTTTATGTTTTTCTAGCAAGCTGCATGCAACCATGGGAAAATATTAACAATTAGGTAAATTCAAGTTGCTGACACATTGCTGAGAAATTTTTTTGCATTTATGTACATGACGGACATTGGAATAAATGTGTATATATATATTCATATTGTACACTTGTTAGGTTTAGCTTCAGGGTTATAATTATCTCATAATGAATTGGATATTGTTTCTTTCTCACCTCTATTATAAGAGTTTGTATATGACATTTTATGTTTTCATTTTATGCATTTGATAAAATTTCCATAGAAAAATCTGTAGTTAACATTTTGCTGAAGATTTTGAATTACATTCTCAATTTGTTAAGTAGATTTGCTGAAATTCCAATTTATTTCTTATGTCCATTGGGAACTTATGTTCTAAACAATTTGTACTTATTTTCTAATATGTTAATTTTATTGACATGAAGTTACTGATAATATCCTATACCATCTTTTCCATCTATTTAAGATCTGTAGTAACATCCCTCTTTCATTCTGATTATTGGTAAAATACCTTCATTTTGTCTTTATCAGTATTGCTGTGTCAGTTTCATTAATTTTTTAAATAAAATCCAATCATTATGTTTGTTATTTCCTATTACTTTCTATTTTCTGTTTCACTGATTTCCACTCCTATGTTTCTGATTCTCTTCTATACCTACTTTCAGTTTAGTTTTTTCCTTTTACCAGTTCCTCTCAAAGTTCAAATAATTGCTTATGAGGCTTCCTTCTCTAAGATATAAAATATTAAAGCTATAAATATATTACAATGTACTACTTAGCTGCATTTCATGAAATCTGATACACTGTGGTTTATTATCATTTCCATGTGAATTTATATATAATTTCTCTGTTGGTTTCTCTTGACACACTAGTTAACAAAAAGTGTGTTGCTCAGTTTCTAACAATGTATGAATATAATTTTTGATATCCCAAATAATTCTGTTTTTGTCTGAGAACATACTGTGTGTAATATCCTTGAAATTTATTGAGTTTTAATTGCTGTTCTTCAACATGAGTTGCTCTAGTGAGTTCCACACATGTACTTAAATGTTTATTGTGTAATTGTGTGCAGTGTTCTACAAATATCAACTAAATCAAGTTGTTTGATGATGTTCCAATTGATTTTATTCTCACCATTTTCCTACATGTACTAGCAATTACTAAGAAAAAATATTGAATTCTTTTAATTCTTCAACTAGGAGTGTGAACTTGTTCATTTCTCCTTTCAATTATGGCATTATTTGAAACCATATGTTTTTAAGTTCTGTGATTAGGTAGGTTTGTTTTATCTTCTTGGTAAATTGATACTAATCATTGTGAAAAATCCCTTTTAGTCTCTTGTAATACTTTTAATCTGATATTAATAGAGTCATTTCAGATTTCTTATGTTTAGGGCTTCTATAGCTCTTTTCATCCTTTTTCTTCCATTCTGTCTTTATATTTTAATTGTTTCCTTTGTAAACTACAGAATTAAATCTTTCCCTTTTTAGCCAGTTTATAATTTTTGCTTTTAAATTTTATATTGCATATAATTATTTATGATTATATCTATTGCATTTTTTAAATTCACACCCCTTTTTTTTAAAGATTTATTTATTTATTTATACAAGCACTGGGTACAGTCAGAAGCGTGGGAGGGTGAGAGAATTCACCAGAGCCAGAGCAGGGAGCAGAGCAGGCAGAAGGACCAAAGTACACTGCTGAGGGGAGCAGCAGGCGGCAGGAGAGGTCTGCGTGCCATGTGGAACCCTCCTCCGGTGGCCGGGGAGCAGCTGGGGATTGAACCGGTGCTGTAGAGGCTGCGGACAGCCCCGCAACCCAGCACTCAACCGCTGCACCACCAGGGAGCCCCACATCCTCTTTTTTTTTGTTCTTTTATTTCTTGTTTTCTTTTTCCTTTTGGCTTAATTGCGTTTTTGATATTCCATTTTAAATACTAAATGGTCTTTTTAGCGACAATATTTTCAGAAGCATTTGCTCTAAGGATAAATACTCTTTTCTTATCACAACCTACCTGAAATTAGTAGTATACCACTTCATATATAATGAAAAAATACTATGTAATTCTCATACTTGCCAAGGCACAGATCAGTGAAATATTCACTAGAGATCCTTAAGTTTTCATATGTTGGGGAACTCCTAAGAATATAATAAAATTGAGGGCCTCCCTGGTAATGCAAGGGGTTAAGACACAACCTAAGAAGTTATCCACAACCACTGCAGCATGAGTTCGATCATCAGTGAGGGAGCTACCCAATGGCACAGCAGACCTCTCCTGACTTGCTCACTGCTCCCCTCAGCAATGTATTTCAGTCAATCTGCCTGTTCTGTTCCCCACTCTGTCTCTGGTGAATCCTCTCACCCCTCACATCTCTGGCCTGTACCCCAGCTCTTGTATGCATAAATAAATAAATCTTTTTAAAAATGATCTAAAAAATTGAGAAATATTTCCAAAAGGCCTGTGTTGAAGATATAATATACTGGAGAGAAATATACTCAAGGTAATCAGGATTAAGAAGACTGCCTGATTCCAAATTCAAATGTGCACAGGAGAACTCATATGAAAGAGAAATTCTATTCTGTGGCTATAAGAAAATCTCCATTGACCATTGTCAAAAAAAGCATGGGATCACACACTTGATACAAACCCTATCAATGAATGCAGAGAATCCACAGGTATAATTTGATCTTAGGACCCATGTGAAAATTCATGTTGGAGAAGAATATTATGCATATATAAAAAATGTGGGAAAGCCTTTATTTATTCTTAAATGCTGTACATGTAAGAATGGTCATAAGAACTAACCATTGTCTTTCATCTCTTAGAATATGTATAAAAATTCTCACTAGAGAGAACTTCTATGAATGTAAAAAGATGTAGGAAATCTTCAGTTATTCATCACCCTTTAGGGCACATGTGAGAACTCATATTGAAAATATACATTATCCATGCAAAAGAATGTGAGAAAGCCTTTATTTCTTCTACATTCCTTACTGTACACAGAAGAACTTACATTGCAAAGAAGTCTTATGAATATAAAGATGTGGGAATATTTTCACTTATTCCTCAAAACATACTCTGCAAGTGTAAGTTGCATACCAGAAAGGTAGATATCTCTCTCTCTTTTCTCTTTCTCTCTCTCTCCACACACACACACACACACACACATACACATTATATACATATAATGAATATCAAAAGTCTAGTTTCCCCTTCTCCTTTAATTACTACATGAGTATAAATACTGGAGATAGGCTCTGTAATAGCAAACATTGAAAAATACTTCTATTCACATTTTACTGTGTATGTGATAATACGCACTTGAGTGAAATTTTGTAAATGTATGAAAAACAGGGATCCCTTCATTTGTTCCTCAACCCTTAGGAAACCTATGAGAACTCATACTGGAGAACAATTCTACTAGTATTTGGCATATATGAAATTCTAATTATATCTAATTCTTTAAAAGCCATATGAAATTCACATCAGAGAGACATCATATAAGTGTAATAAATGTAAGAAAGTGTAATTCTTAATACTTTAGTACATGTGTGAGAACACATACTGAAGAGAAAATGATAGAAACCATGTGGGGGAAGTCCAAGTTATTACCATTTCTCAGGCAGCAAGTGAAAGCTCATATTGGGGAGACAGGAATGTACATAATGTGGAAAATCCTTTAGTTTTCTCTCATACTTCAAAGACATACTTGAAAGATCACACTGGAGAGAAACCCAATGAATGTAACCAATGTGGGAAAACCTTCAGGTTCATCTCTTATCACGGATAAGGAAATTTTGTACTGGAAAAGAGATCTTTAAAATGTTGTAAATAAATGTTATCAATGCCCCATCTTCAAAGTGATCCACAGTTGATATATTTACAGTTTTCATATTGTAATACAAATCTTCTTGGTATTTCCAGTATCCATTCAGTTAGATCACACTTTTGTTATATACAATTATATATATAATTACCATTGTGAGGGCTCCTTGAATAGAAGTGTGTGTGTGTATATCTTCTTGTCTCCTTGGACAAAAACATGTTATTTAATATGCAAGTAAGTATATTTAACATTAATTTTATTATTGTTTCTAATTATTTTCCACAATATGCTATGTGGGTCGTCTTTAGGATATTGACTTGGGTACTTGTTGGGATTTTGTTTCTGGTCTACTATCGCAGACCCTGGGATTTAGATATCTGATATCTAGTCTGCCCCTCTTCCTTTCTAAGAGAACTTAGACAGTTTCAGGTCTACTAATGAAATAGATATATCTTTAGCATTTTTGTAGCTAGTGTATTCTACAAATAGTTATCTTGGTCAATAAGTAGGTTATATATAAATATGTAAATTAAGGGCCTCCCTGGTGGTACAGGCAGTTGAGCGCAGCATTATGAAGCTGTCCGCAGCCTCTGCAGTGCAGGTTTGATCCCTGCTGGCCAGGAAGATACCCACGTGGTGCAGCAGACCTCTCCTGACTCACCCGCTGCTCCCCTCAGCAGTGTATTTCAGTCAGTCTGCCTGGTCTATTCCCCGCTCTGTCTCTTCTGAATCCTCTCACCCTCCCACACATCTGCCTGTACCCCAGTTCTTGTATACATGAATAAATAAATATATATATATATATATATATATATTTAAAAAGTGCAGGGCCTCCCCTGGTGGCGCAGTGGTTGAGCGCTGGGTTGCGAGGCTGCCCGCAGCCTCTGCAGCACCAGTTCGATCCCCACCCACTGGCTAGGGTCCCACAAAAAAATAAAAATAAAAAAATAAAAAGTGCAAAATTATCAAAAAGGGGTGGTTTCATCAGACATGGTAGTTTCACCTTTTCTACTTCCTCCTTCAAATTGGATACAGAATTTCAAGTTGAAAAATATTTCAAATGGGGCCTCCTTGGTGGTGCAAGGGTTGAGTCTCAGCGCTATCTCACTATTGCCTCTGAAAACTTGAGTTCAATCCTTCCCAGGCAGCTAACCCACATGGCGCAGCAGACCTCTCCTGTCTCACCCACTGCTCCCCTTATCAGTGTATTTCAGTAGATCTGCCTGTTCTGCTCCCCACTCTGTCTCTGGTGAATCCTCTTACCTCCCCCTACACCTACCCCAGTTCTTCTATGCATAAATAAATCTTTTAAAAATATAAAGTTAAAAAACAAAGAAAAATATTTCAACCATGAGGATGAAAGTGAATGGTGGTTGTGCTGGAGTGTGTTAAATGAAGCTTATAACTACATCTTCCATAATCCTCTTTGCTGTAGGTTTAAGAACTGTACAGAATAGGAATCTGCACGAGATCTGGAGTGCAGAGAAGAGTAAGGCAGTCCCAGGGGATGTATAAGTAGTAGATTAATAAAGAGATCCAGAGCTGTTCAGAAGTTCCAAACTTCAAGATTGTCTTCCTGACTTCCTGACTACTGGCTTAGTTGAACAATAATCACTAAACACTTAACCTCAGTTTCCTCGGAGTTAGCAGCTTTCACAAACATCTCTGTGCACCCTTCATGTTCCCACTTTGGTGACTAAATATACCTTGCAAGTTCAAACCTGCTCATTCATATCAGTGTTCCAGGATATTGTGATTAGCTGCTTTCTCAAATCCCCTCAATCCCTCTTCTCCACTTTGTGAAATATCTGATTTCTATATTGAGCACATAATTATCATAATACTTTTAGGGCTCTATTTACCTGAGTCATACACTGTTGCTGCAAAAACAATCAAACCTGTAAGTTGTTACCTTAGGATATTGTTGATGACCACACTATCCCTATGCTGATTTGTGGGGCATGTTGTAGGAATTTCATGTTATTCAAAACTGCATAAAATCCCTAAATGACAAGCACGTGTTGAATTAAAACTCAATTTAATTCATAATACTAACAAAAGAGAAATTTTATGATCATCTCAATTTTAAATGCAGAAAGTCCTTGAAAATTTCAAAATGCATTTGATCAAAACTTTTTTTTTAAGATTTATTTATTTTATTTATACAAGCACTGGGTATAGTCAGAAGCGCGGGAGGGTGAGAGAATTCACCAGAGCCAGAGCAGGGAGCAGAACAGGCAGAAGGACCGAAGTACACTGCTGAGGGGAGCAGTGGGTGGCAGGAGAGGTCTGCGCGCCATGTGGGACCCTCACCTGGCAGCCAGGGATCGAAGCGGCGCTACAGAGGCTGTGGGCAGCTTTGCAACCCAGCGCTCAACCGCTGCACCACTGGGGAGGCCCTGATCAAAACTTTCAACACACTAAAGGATAGGAACATCCTCATTGTGGTAAAGAACATTTATGAAAATCCTACAGCTAACGCCACACTTAATGGTAGAATACTTAATGCTTCCCTATCACACTCAAGGTCAGAAAGGTCTCAGTACTTCTTTTTAACATTACAATGGAGAATCTAGTCAGAAGGCAGGAAATAATACGCACATTAAAAAGAAATTTATCTTTATAGATGGCATAATTGTGTATATCGAATATCCTAAAGAACCCATGAGACAACTGCTGGGACCAATGAGTAGATTTAGCAAGGTTACAGAATGTAAGGTCAATATATAAAAATCAATTATATTTCTATATGGCAAATAAATGGAAAATAAGAATGAAAAACTGGAACCTCCCTGATGGCGCAAGGGATTAAGCACCACACTATGAAGCAATCTGCAGCCACTGCAGCACGAATTTGAGTCCCGGCCTGCCAGGGAGCTACCCTCATGGCGCAGCAGACCTATCCTGCCTTGCCTGCTGCTATCCTGCCTCCCCGCAGCAGTGTTTTTCAGTCAGTCTGCCTGTTCTGTTCCCCACTCTGTCTCCAGTGATCTTCTCACCCCCTGCACCTCTGACCTGTACCCCAGTTCTTGTATGCATAAATAAATTTTTTTAAAAAAAGAATGAAAAACTACCACTTTCAATAGCATGAAAAAAATTAATTGACAATATGTTAAGACTTCTATGCTAAAATAAAACACTACACTGAAAATCCAAGGAGACTTTACAACGGAAATTATATATATATATTATATATATATATATATATATACACTATTTCACTATATATAAAAGTTGTGTGATATAGCTGAGTGGGGAAACTAGAAACAATAACTATCACCAAAGAGATCTATATTAGAATGCGAAATCTATAAATTTATGAGCTAGGGTTTACTTTAATGAGACACTTCAGAGAGAAACTGAGGTTTAAATAATGGAGATATACACCATGTTCAGGAATTGGAAGACTCAAATTGTTAAGATGTCCATTATTACCGAATTAATTTTTATAGAGAAATAACAAAAATCCAAGTAGGCTGCTTTATAGATTGATAAGGAACAAATACATAAATTTGCAAGACATCTTCTATAGTTAGCAATAATCAAGACAGTGAAGTGTTATGGCAGAAGAATTAACAAACTAAATATTGAACTGAATAAAATACTTACTTGATGTGAAAATAATCAACTTTTCCCCCTGTTATTGTCATAATATACTCAAGGCATTTATGTGCTTGTTTTAATGAAGTCTACATTTTGGGTCAATTTTTGCTTATTTAATTATCTCAACTTGACCAGCAGGAGACTCCTTAAATTGGTCCAGTAGGCTCTTGATTCCAATTGTAATTTTCTTTTTTTTAAAGATTTATTTATTTTATGCATACAAGAACTGGGGTACAGGCCAGAGGTGTGGGGGGCAGTGAGTGGATTCACCAGAGACAGAGTGGGGAACAGAACAGGCAGATGTACTGAAATACACTGCTGAGGGGAGCAGTGGGAGAGGCAGGAGAGGTCTGCTGTGCCATGTGGGTAGCTCCCTGGCCAGCTGGGGATCAAACTCATGCTGCAGTGGCTTCGGGTATCTTCACAGTGCTGTGTCTTAACCCTTTGCACCACCAGGGAGACCCCCCCAATGTGTAATTTTCAAAGCATCCTTGCTATCTGGCAATAGCAAGAGGTCACAAAATTATACTATATTTTGGTGATCCACACAAGTATTCAACTATTCTTACAAAGAGCTCTGGTGTTTCTTTTCATTGAATGAAGAGAACAAATTCCCGGGGTTCTGAAACACTGAAAGACTGAGAATCAGGAATTCTGAGTTCCAGTGAAGAAAGTGGTTCAGAGAGAGAGAACAGAGAAAGTTTGAAGGAATGATCTATGGACTGCAAGATGGATTGGATGTACAAAATAAGGGATAGTACAGGTAAGAAGATATCCACAGGTGTTTGGGTTGAAACAAGTGGACCCGGGGCTCCCCAAAAATAGCAGTCTGGAGGTAAAGAGTGATGAAAGCAAGTCTGTAGTTCTCTAAAAATGGCAAGTGTCCTTGGGACAATATTTGTTCATGGTAGATAGAGCTATATGAGTGGATAATCGGGAACAGCATAACTGCGTGCCTCACAGACATCCCCTTCTCCCCCCGCCCACCTCAGTCCTCTGGAATGCTAATTGTACAAACATCCTCCTTCATCCAGACCAGGTTTTGCGTTCCTACCTTAACCTGGGTTATATCATGGCCATAAATGACCCTGCCCCCTTCTACTTTGCCACTCTGTTCCTACAATCATCTGAAGACAGTTGCTATTCCACTTCTGGCCCTAGCATGGACATCAACAGAGAGAGTGTGGGATCTCAGTTTCCCTACGATATGATAAATTAAAACCAGCTTTGTGACAAGATCTACAAATGATTCATATGCTCCTTAAATTCTGAAAAGCAATATAGGTAATCCCTATATATAGGTAATCCCTAATCATCCTTTGGTATTCATTTCAGGGGCCACCTCCACCCAAGAACCCTTGCGGACTTCCCACCCCAACACAGCTTGCTGCTGGATAGTTGAGCGTGGGTATGGTAACAGCTATGCAGGTGTATGCCTGGCTTGCGGGCACTACTGGTGGCGCACCTGCTGAAGTAAACTTATTAATCATCTTGGCATCCCATGAGTAGCACCATATCAGCTTAACTGGGCATATCAGGGCATCACATATCAGGGCATCATATCAGGGCACCATATCAGGGCATCACACTTGGGAACCCTCACCCTGTACTCAAATCACTCCCATACCCAACCTTGGAATTTATGTTATGGGAGCACCTGAGAGGTGAGATCACCTGATCATGAGTGTCTTCAGTTAAGGTTGAAATCACATGTAAATCCAAACGAACATACTTACTCCATACTCTGTTCTTTAGAATAGCATGTTTTTTCACTGGGTGCATTACATCTCCACATTGCAGAATTTTATTCAGGGTTCCCCTGCAGATATTTTACTAAAGTTTACTGAAAGTCCTGCCAACAATAACTAGGGTTATTAGAAATGCTCTAAGAGTGGTTCTCCATTTGTCTTCTTTGATTCCCAATGCCCCAATCACAGCCCTGATCTGTCATCCTTCACCTCTGTGACCACCACCTCAATGCCAGTCCCCAATGCTCTTATGCAGACCCATGTGAACCCCTCACAAAATCCTGTCCCTTTCTCCCTCACCCCACTCCCTCCACAGACGCAAAGGTATATGTAGAATACACATCACAGCATGTCCCTAGCTACCAACCCTATCCTTCCAGGCCCATACCCTCCCCTGGTGTCACCATACTGCATTGACGAGAGGTCCTCCTCACTTCCCCTTTGTCATCCCTGCCCATTTCCCCTGCCCCAGAGGCCTAATTCTCAGGCCTCAAACTTTTCCCTGCCTTGAACATACTGCCCTATGACCTTCCTGGTTAACCCTTCTTACTCTTTCATCCTATTACCCGTTACCCATCACCCTATGGAAATTGTTTGCAATTATTATAACCACAGTTCCTTTGTCACCTGAAGTCCACGGGCCTCATGGGTTGGTTCCATTGCTGCACTCCAGACACCCAGAGTAGCACTGTAGACACCCTCAAAACACCACATTTACCAAATAAAATACATATACTTCAGGACAAATAGACTCAGTATGGGGTTATTCTCCAATTCTCCTGGGCCTTTTTTTCCCCTACTTCATTTCAGAGACTGACTTGCCTAGTCTACACTATCCAGGCCACCTGTGTGGTGCCCATGGTTTCAGCAATAAGTGGGAGGGCAGTGGACAGGGAATGAGGACAGTTTTTCCAATTCCTGTAACAGGTCCTCATTGAGTTCATATGACACCTCTTCCCCTTCCTCCCTCCAGGACCAAGGGGGACAGCTCCCCTATTGTTAGAACTGGGAGCCCCCTCTGAGGTCAGATTAGAAAACTGCCCATGGCTCAGTTCTTCATGTGCATTTGGATAATGCTTCTTGCTGATATGTCAGGCAACTCTCCATCTCTGTATAACAGAGGAATCTTTTCTCTAGATACAAATTACATGCACATAGTATTTTATTTTCATTTACTTATTTTAAAATGCTTTTAAAACTTGCATCTCTATTTTTACATTTCCATCTCAAAAAACCTATAAAAGGGGTTCCCTGGCGGTGTAGGGGTTAAGTCTCAGTGCTCTCACTCTATCAGCCATCACCACTAATAGCTGATATCACCGCTGATAGTTGATATCACCCTAGACAGGGAGCTAACCCACATATGGCAGCAGCAGACCTCTCCTGTCTCGCCCACTGCTCCACTCAGCAGTGTATTTCAGTGGATCCACCTGTTATACTCCCCACTCTCTCTGGTGAATCCTCTCACCCCCTGCACCTCTGCCTACACCCCAGTTCTTCTATACATAAATAAATCTTAAAAAAGGAGGCCTTATATTCACAATGTGGGTTGTATGTTGTGCTGCCATGGTTGTGGGTACTCAAGGCCTGGTTGTCAGGAAACTGAGTCAAACCTGCAGGTAACCCCAGACTGGGCCCTTACAGAATGACCCTCCTCCCTCTTGGAGGAGCTAATGTCCCATGGGATCCCCTGACATTCCATAGCCTATGTGAGCTGTGGGAAGAGCAAAGGGAGCAAAAGAACTCCTTGGGAAAGGCTGGCACTGGGACTGGACATTGGCCAAAATTTACCTGTTGTGATTATTGTTTCTCAGTTCCTCAAGTTCAGCTCTCAGTGGACGCAGCTGTTATATCTCTTGGGATCCTTTCTCTTGGAAGAGGATCTCTTTTTGTTGGTAACAAGTGGTTCTCTCCTATTGTTTAACCTTACCTAAGGCTATCTTCTTGTAGAGATTGCAAAACTGACCTGTGGAGTTCATTATTTTCACATGATTCATAAAATGTATTCTCCATTTCTAAGCAATGCTTTTCCTCCTTAAATAATTTTCTCTTAAGTTGCATGACATGTTGTCATATATATCAGGCAGACTATGAGGTAAGTTGCTGAATCTCACTTTCAAGATGTAAATTTTCATGCTGCAAAGATGCTTCCTCAATTTGGAGACTTGTTATAGGTCCTGTAAGCTCTTCAGCTATTTGTTTTTCTTCTCACAACTATTTTTTTTACTTTCCTTTTCAGAACTTTGAAGAGACACACTGAATCCTGCATCATCCATACCCTTCAGATCAACCTTTGACCAAGATAAGAAATAACTGCCCTTGTAGGCTTCCCTTTCTTGCTTGACTTCCAAGGTCCCATCATCCACAAGATTTCCACAGAGGACAAAGGGATGGTCACAGCATGTTTCAGACTTGACATTAATGGGCTGAATTTATCTTTCAGGACCTGCTCCATCCATGTGTGTGAGAGCTCCAACCTCTCTCCCCCTTTTCCAGTACTCTCTGCTTCCTTCTAGAAATTTCTTGGTTGAGCAGTAGTGGCCTTTATGGAAAATGCATTTTCATTCAAAGCTGTTTCATTCAAAGCTGTTTCTTTCTTCTGAAGTTGTTCTCCACTCTCCTCTGATGATTTTGAAATGAATTTTCAACACTGACTTCAGAAAGGTTAGGAGGCTGGCTCGTCTATGCTTTTTCCAGAAAGTAGACATTGTTCTGAAATGATGACCTGCCTAGGTTTTTTCACTGCTGACGAACACAAAGTTTGTAATGTGGGTAGAGTGCCTGGAGGGCATCAATGATTTCCACAGAGGATGCAGGGATGGTCACAGCATGTTTCAGACTTGACATTAATGGGCTGAATTTCTCAATTCACTGCCCATAGAATTCATCAGAGGCAGAACACATTTTGCTTAGTGCCTTCAACTTCTTAAAATATGTTGTCTTGTTATTATCATCACCATCATCACAGCAAAAACCCCATATATCAAGCTCTCAGAAACCAGCAGAGTGCCCCGCTCCAAGTACTCGAGGATCAGGTAGCAAGTGGACACCAGGACAGAGAGAAGGGCCTCCATGGCTGTGCTGAGCTCTACAGCTATGTGTCCAAGTGGTAGTGCTATGTGGGTCAGAACTGACCACTAAGAACCATGTGAGTGTTCCATCGCTAAGGTAAACAGGTGCTCAGCAACCTAGGCAATCAGTTGGAGCTGGGGTGGGGGGGGGGGAGGTGTGCAGCCAGGTTCTATAAAATAGATCCCACTGTGAAAAGATGTTTGTATCAATTGAACTGACCTCATGTTGCATCTGAGACTCTGTGCTACTGAACTTTTAAGCAAGCTATTTACTGACAGGCAAGAAACAGTTTCCAGATAGATACAGCCTTCTTCAAGAACAGTATAAATAAAATGTTTTCCTCTTTCTTCTCTCTACTGTAATCAAGACCATGTTGAATAAAAGTCAGTGAACTTTAAAAATTCAATTTATAACCAATGCTAGTTTTTGCAATCCTCTCCTTCCCTTGGACAATATCTTGAGTTTGTGCTACCTAATTTGCAAATTTAAGATGAAAAACAAGAACATTTTTAGTTTCATTGTGTTGTTCCTCAGTTGACACTTTTTTATAGAGAGAAACCAAAACAAAAATGCCAGAACAAAATGCACACCATCATCCACCATACACACTTCCACCATCTTACCATCCCCTAGAATCTTCACCTAGGTAAAATCTGTTTGATCAAAGTCCACTAATTTATTTTATTTTGCTCATCTACTTTGTTTTTCTTCTATTACCCATACATGTGAAATCATCTGATATTTGTCTTTATCTTTTCAGCTAACTTTGTTCCCCACAAGTTCCTTCCATTTTGCTGCAAATGGCAAAATTTCATCTTTCCCTATAACTGAATAGCATTCCATTGTGTGTATATACCACATCTTCTTCATTGAATTCACTCAGTAGACACTTAGGTTGCTCCCACACCTTAGCTATTGTAAATAATGCCACAATAAACATTGTGGAGCATATAATTTTTCAGAATTGATGGCTTAAAATTCTTTGGATAAATACCCAGAACTGGGATTTTGCTGGATCATATACCTGTTTTTAGATTTTAGAAAAAGGTTCAGAGCACCCAAAGTGGCTATACCAATTTACATTTCCACCAACAGTGTATGAGTTCCTTTTTCTCCACATGAGAATGTATGCCACTCTCACAGGTATGAATGATATCTTGTTATGGTTTTGTTGCTTCTTCCTTATCATTAGTGATGAACAAGTTTTTATAATATATGTCTCAGTCATCTGTATCTCCTCATTGGAAAAGTATCTTTTCAGAGTTTCTGCCCATTTTAAAATTGAGCTTATTTTTCTTTTTAAGATTTATTTATTTATTTATACAAGCACTGGGTACAGTCAGAAGCGCAGGAGGGTGAGAGAATTCACCAGAGCAGGGAAGAGAACAGGCAGACTGAAGAAGTACACTGCTGAGGGGAACAGTGGGCGGCAGGAGAGGTCTGCGCGCCATGTGGGACCCTAGCCTGTGGCCAGGGATCGAACCGGCACTGCAGAGGCTGCGGGCAGCTTTGCGGCCCAGCACTCAACCACTGTGCCACCAGGGGAGGTCCTGAGCTTATTTTTTAAATTAAGTTAGTTAAGTTCTCGGATAACATATTTACTCATAACAGTTGTGTTACATGTAAAATATTTGTTATTCAGTAGGCTGTGTTTTTAATCTGCTAGTATTTTCTTTTTTGTGTGTAAAACTTTTCAATTTAATGTAGTTCAATTATTTATCATTGATGTCATGGAACACAGCACCTATGCTTTCTTCTATATGTTTTATGACTTCAGGTCTTACAGGTAAGTCTAATCCATTTTGAACTTATTTTTGTATGTGAAGTTAGAGTGATATAGTCTCATTCTTTTGTGTTCAACCACTTTTCCAAACACCGTTTGTTGAATGGACTCACGGTTCTTCATTAAAGATCACAGTTCCTTTATTACAAATTAGGTGCAACATATCTATGGGTTTTTGGGCTTTTTATTCTGTGACATTAATTTATGTGTCTTTTTTTATTTCCAGTTCCACTGTTGTGATTATTGTTGATGTATAACTTAGAAGCAGGTAAAAATAATGCTTCCATTTTTCTTCTTCAAGATTGCTTCAGCTATACAGGATCTTTTATGATAATACACGCATTTAAGTATTTTTTGTTTCACTTCCTTGAATAGTACAATTGGAATTTAAATGGGGATTATATTAAATGTATAATCACTTTTGGTTAAATTGTCATTATGGCTATATTAATGCTATATTCCTCCTCTCCATGAACACAGGTTGTTTCCACCTCTACATTGCTCTATAATATTTAATATTTTAATTTTTGTTACATAACTCCTCACCTCTTAAATTTATTCCTAGGTATTCACTTGGTTTTGATGATTATAAATGGGACTGCTTTCTTCATTTTTTTTCCTCACTCATTTTCATGCAAGAATGCAACAGATTTTTGTTTAATAATGTTGCAGCCTGCTAATTCACCTTATTTATTTATTGTTTCAAGTAGTTTAGTAGACTCTTTCCAAACTGTATTCTTTATATTTCTTCTTCTTGGCTGTTTTAGCTAATACCTCTAATAAATGAAACAAGTGGGCATCCTTACCTTGTTCCTGATTTTTTTTTTAAAGATTTATTTATTTATACAAGAACCAGGGTATAGGCCAGATGTGCGGGAGTGTGAGAGGATTCACCAGAGATAGAGCGGGGAACAAAACAGGCAGACTGACAAAATACACTGCTGAGGGGAGCAGTGGGCGAGACAGGAGAAGTCTGCCTCACCATGTAGGAACCTCGCCAGCCGGGATGGAACTGGGGCTGCAGGCTGCTGACAGCTTCACAGCGGGACACTTAACTGCCTGTGCCACCAGGGGAGGCCCATCTTGCTCCTGATCTTAAAGGAAAAGTTTTCAGTTTTTCACCACTAAGTATACTGTCCTTAATGGTGTATATTTGATTTGGCCTTTATGTTGATATGCTTCTTCTACACCCATTTTGTTAGGAGTTGTTTGTTTTGTCATAAAATGGGTGCCTCCCATTCATGATAAAAGCCCTTGAAATTCTTGGGATACAAGGAACATACCTCAACTTCATAAAGACCATATATGACAAGCCAACAGCCAGTATCATTCTCAATGGTGAAAAGCTGAAAGCATTTCTATTAAGATCTGGAACAAGACAAGGATGTCCACTCTCACCACTGCTTTTCAATATAATACTGGAAGTCCTAGCCAGAGCAATAAGACAAGAGAAAGACATACAAGGAATCCAAATAGGAAAAGAAGAAGTCAAACTACCACTATTTGCAGATGATATGATAATATACATACAGAACCCCAAAAACTCCACAGAAAAACTAATTCAACTCATCAATCAGTTCAGTAAAGTGGCAGGATACAAAATCAACATGCAAAAGTCAGTAGCCTTCCTATACACAAACAATAAATCTGAAGAAGAAGAAATCAAAAAACCATCCCTTTTATTATCGAAACAAAAAAATCAAATACTTGGGAATAAATCTAACAAAAGAGGTAAAGGACCTATACAAAGAAAAATATAAAGCACTGTTAAAAGAAATAGAAGAAGACACAAAGAAATGGAAAGACATCCCCTGCTCATGGATTGGAAGAATAAACATTATTAAAATGGCCATCCTACCAAAAGCAATATACAGATTCAATGCTATTCCAATCAAAATTTCAATGTCGGGCCACCCTGGTGGCGCAGCGATTGAGCACTGGGTTGTGAAGCTGCCCGCAGCCTCTGCAGCACCGGTTCGATCCCCGGCTGCTCCCCGGCCACCGGAGGAGGGTCCCGCATGGCTTGCAGAACCCTCCTGCCGCCCGCTGCTCCCCTCAGCAGTGTACTTAGGTCCTTCTGCCTGCTCTGCTCCCCACTCTGGCTCTGGTGAATACTATCACCCTCCCGCTCTTCTGACTGTACCCAGTGTTTGTATGTATAAATCAATCAATCAATAAATCTTTAAAAAGAAAGAAAAAGAAAACCCAATGGGCCCAGAATAGCTAAAACAACCTTGAGACAGAAAAAAAAAATTTCAATGTCATTCTTCAAAGAAATAGAACAATTATTGATGAAATTCATATGGAATCACAAAAAACACCAAATAGCCAAAGCTCCCCTGAAAAAAAAAAAAGAAGGGAATGGAGGCATCACACTCCCAGACTTGAAACTATACTACAAAGCCATAATCATCAAAACTGTATGGTATTGGAACAAGAACAGACACACAGACCAATGGAATCAAATAGAAAATCCAGAAATAAACCCACAGATTTATGGTCAACTAATCTTTGACAAAGGAGCAAAGACTATGCATTGGAGCAAAGAAAGTTTGTTCAATAAATGGTGCTGGGAAAACTGGGTCGCTACATGCAAAAGAATGAAGCTTGACCACTACCTCACACCATACACAAAAATCAACTCAAAATGGATTAAAGAACTAGACATAAGACCTGAAACCATAAAATACATAGAAGGAAATATAGGCAAAACACTACGTGATATGCACATCAAAGACATCTTTACAGACACATCACCCAAAGCAGTGATAGTGAAGGCAAAGATAAACAGCTGGGACTACATCAAATTAAAGAGCTTCTGCACAGCAAAAGAGACAGTAATAAAAACAAAGAGAAACCCCACCAACTGGGAGAACATTTTTGCACACAACACTAATGATAAAGGACTAATCACAAAAATCTGCAAAGAGCTGATGAGACTCAACAACAACAAAGAAAATAATCCAGTGAAAAAATGGGCAGAAGAGCTAAAAAGAAACTTCTCTGAAGAGGAAAAGTAAATGGCCAACAGGCATATTAAAAAATGTTCAACATCACTTGTAATCAGGGAAATGCAAATCAAAACTACCATGAGATACCATCTTACTCCAGTGAGAATGGCACATATTAAAAAAAAAATAGCAACAACAAATGTTGGCGAGGATGTGGAGAAAAAGGAACTCTCCTGCACTGTTGGTGGGAGTGTAAACTGGTCCAACCACTATGGAGAGCTGTGTGGAGATTTCTGGACCTACTAAACATAGAGCTTCCCTATGATCCAGCAATTCCACTCTTAGGTATTTACCCAAAGGACACAGAAACATCAATTCCAAAGAGCACCTGCACCCCTATGTTTATAGCAGCACTGTTTATAACAGCTAAGCTTTGGAAACAACCCAAATGCCCAAAAATAGATGACTGGATCAAGAAGATGTGGTACATATACACCATGGAATATTACTCAGCATTCAAAAAAGATAAACACATGCAATTTACAGCAACATGGATGGCGCTGGAAGGGATCATGCTCAGCAAAATAAGCCAGAAAGAAAAAGAAAAATACCGGATGGTCTCACTCATAGCAGGAATTTAGAAAATCTAAATAAGGGACCAGGAAAAAGACTAATAATAATAAAGTGAAAATAAAAATCAACAAGCAACTATAAAACAGAGACACACTATGGGGCAGGAAGAAGGGAATAGGATCAAAACAAGGGGGTGGGAATTGTATGGGGACTATAACCAAGATGAAAATGCATACATTGTGCAAAAATGAAAAATGATGTAAAAATATATAAAATAAACAAAAATTTAAAAAAGGAATAAACAACATTGTCATTTCTCAGCATTCAGGTGTGCATAGTCCTCATATATATTACTATTACCTATCCCAAGTGAAAATAAATTGCTCACTGTAACTGACTTATGGGTATGTATTTTAACATTCCAGTTGGCCAAGTTGGTCAATAATTATTTGTCTTAACCTGTGAAGCAAGATAATTTACCTGGAGAGTAAGCCTCAGGGTTTTATAGAAATTCATAGTTATTGCTTCTTTGGTCTCCCTCCATAGCCTCTTGGCAGGAAGATGGCATCCACTTGCTAAAGGATTTAGCCTTTAAGGGACACAAGGGACCAAACAGAAGTTGTAGTTTGTTCAAACCCAGGTTCAATATTTAAGTCCTCTAATATTAGCACAGGATTACATTTAGACCCAAACAGACATCAAGGTATTTTAAGTTTCCAAACCCAAGACTACCTAACTGATTAGAGGTTTTTAAGATTGGCTGATTAAGGCCTAAAATTGATTCCAAATTTGGTCTTATGTCAAAACCTCCATATGCCTTATTAAAAAACAATAACCCTGATCAAATTCTGTGAGAACAACATGAGAAGGACATGACTTTAAAGAAGAGTATAATAAAGTTATCTGCCCTTGGACACCCTAATTATAAGATTCTCCTTTCCATTTTCCATGTGAAAAAGAAGGAAATGCTATTGGGATAATCACTCAGAAGCACAAGGATCACCATTAAATCATATGGTATTATAGTCAACAAATGGGCTCTGTGGCATGAGGATACCATTCTTGCCTCACAGTGGTTCAGGCCACTGAGAAGATAGTTGTGAATTCCCTCTTAACCATTGTTTGTACTTCATGAAACAGAAGTCCTCCTGAATTAGCACTCAACATTTCAGTTTCCTTACCACCTACGAAAACATTTTGCTGTTGCCCATGTAACTATTTCTTGCTATAATTATCTTAACCAGCAATTCTTTTCTCTGATGTTAAATGACTAAGTTCTTTATGACTAATGGAACTGATGGATCACCCCCTGAGCCTTCATGATGATCTGTAAGAATATCCTTTAGGTAATACTAACATCCATAATTGAAAGGTAAATGGTAAATATTGTAAATATTGATATGCAATATCAACACCCTTTGATGTAACTGAAGCTGCTCCTTTGCCTTTGGCTACTACAGCCCAACAAGGTGAATTGTACACACTCACATGGGCCTGTACTCTAGCCAAAGACAAGACTGCCAACGTTTACACTAATAGTAGACATGCTTTTGGAGTAGCACATAACTTTATAATGTTATGGAAGCAATGAAGCTTCTTCCAGTGGAAACAAAATCAAAAATAGGCCTTTGTGTTCAGAAATTTCTGGATACTATACATTTACCTGCTACTTTAGCTATGATTACAATTCCAGAACATACTAAGTTGACTGTCTGGAAGTTAAGGGAAATCACCTTGATATTTCTCCAAAGAACACTGCTCTTAAAGGAACCAGTACAGCCAAACCTCTGTGAAGCGCCAAAAGGGTATTTCCCCAATTTATAATTTAGAAAAAGAACTGGCCAGAGAAGCCCAAAAATAGGCTCCAGTAAAACAGAAATGGAAATTCAATAGCTGTTGGTGTGACCAAAAGAAAAAGCTCCAAAAGTTGGAGCTTTTTTTTTTTCTAAAGATTTTAGGGCCTCCCCGGTGGCGCAGCGGTTGAGCGCTGGGTTGCAAAGCTGCCCGCGGCCTCTGCGGCGCCGGTTCGATCCCCGGCTGCTCCCTGGCCACCGGAGGAGGGTCCCGCATGGCGCTCAGACCTCTCCTGCTGCCCGCTGCTCCCCCCAGCAGTGTACTTCGGTCCTTCTGACTGCTCTGCTCCCCGCTCTGGCTCTGGTGAATTCTCTCACCCTCCCTAGCTTCTGACTATACCCAGTGCATGTATAATAAACAAACAAACAAACAAACAAACAAATAAATACATGCCTCTTTAAAAAAAAAGATTTATTTTATTTTTTAAATTATTTTATTTTTTACATCATGGTTCATTTTTAAACAATATTTGCTCCCCCCATCCCCCTCAGGTGTAGTCCCCATAGTTTCCTTCACCAATGCAACCATGCACGCTCACCTCAGTCCCCTGTGCTCCCTCCTCCCCTGCAGGATGTCTCTGATTTATAATTGTCTGTTTTTGTTTTGTTGTGCTTCGTACTGTTATTACTTTTTTACATTTATGTCTTATTTCGTTCCCCTATATTCCTGCTCTAAGTGAAACCATCCGATATTTTTCTTTTTCCCTCTGGCTTATTTCACTGAGCATAATTTCTTCTCACTCCACCCACATTGCTGTGAATGGCATGAGTTTATCTTTTTTGATTGCTGAATATTATTCCAATATAAACACACACACACACACACACACACAATATCTTCCTGATCCAGTCATCTATTTTGGGGCATTTGGGTTGTTTCCAGGTTTTGCCTATTGTAAACAGTGCTGCAATAAACATAAGGGTACAGGTGTTCTTTAGAATCAATGTTTTTGTGTCCTTTGGGTGGATCCCTAGGAGTGGAATTGCCAGGTCATATGGTAGCTCCATTTATAGTAGACTGAGGAACCTCCAGACAGCTTTCCATGGTGGCTGGACCAGTTTGCACTCCAACCAGCAATGTAGGAGAGTTCTTTTTACCGCATCCTCACCAGCATTTGTTGTTGCTTGTTTTTTTTGATATGTGCCATTCTTACTGGTGTAAGGTGGTATTTCAGTGTGGTTTTGATTTGCATTTCCCTGATTGTAAGGGATGTTGAACATTTTTTCATATGCCTGTTGGCCATTTGCATTTCCTCTTTGGAGAAATGTCTTAAGCTCTTCTGCCCATTTCTTGACTGGATTGTTTACTTTGTTTTTGTTGAGTCATATGAGTTCTTTGTTATATCTTTGTGATCAATCCCTTATCAGTTGTATGGAGTGCAAAGATTTTTTTCCCAATCAGTGGGGTGTCTCTTTGTTTTGGTTAATGTCTCTTGCTGTACAGAAGCTTTTCAGTTTGATGTTATCCCAGGTGTTTGTCTTTTCCTTGACTTTCTTTGCTTTGGGTGATGAGTCTTCAAATGTTTCTGAGATGTATGTATTGTAGTGTTTTACCTATATTTTCTTCTATATATTTTACGGTTTCAGGTCTTATGTCCAGTTCTTTTATCCATTTTGAGTTGATTTTTGTAAACGGTGAAACTGTCCATGTTCCATTGCGTATTCTTTGCAAAAGTTGGAGCTTTTAGGGTCTCCCCTGTGGTGAAGCAGTTGAGCGCTGGGCTGTGAGGCTGCCCACAGTCTGTGCTGCACCGGTTCATTCCCCGGCCACCAGCGAGGGTCCCACAAAAAAAAAAAAAAAAAAAAAAAAAAAAAAAGTTGGAGCTTTTAGTTGACCAAATAGCAACCCAGTCTACCAGGAACTGCAAAATCTCCTACCTTACTTGTCCCATCTCTCTAGAAATCTTGTTTGCACAGTTCCTGGACACTAAGTTGCTTACTGGCCATTTGAGATCTGACAACTGGATTTTATATAAATTCATGGATAAAAATGTTTTACTCTTGCTCTGTTCCTTTTTTCACTGAATTGTGGTTCCCTGCCTCTTCCATAGCCAAATTCCTTTTGGAAAAGACTTCATCTACTGAGTAGCTCATCTTGAACTCCACAGTGATCAAGGAATGTATTTCACTGGCCAGGTGCTCTGACAAATTAATGCTATTTACAGACTTTACAATTCTTACTGTGTTTACTATCCTCAATCATTGGGTTTAGTCAAACACACTTAGAGTACTATTAAAACTCCACTGGCCAAAACTGTACCCTCAAAATAGCTTGCCCAAAAGCACTGCCTCTTTTTGGAATTCATAAACACTCACCTTCTGAGACAGTCACAGGGACCCAATGTACGTAGCCCCTGCCTTTTTTTTCTTCCAAATTCCTGGTTTAATAAAAACTTAATTTATTTTTATTTTGAGGGAAAAAAAAGGTTCTAAACATCAGGCTGGTCACAAAAATAACCCAAAGTATACACTGTAGGAAACAAATCTTAAGATTATTTCACTATTTTTCACAAAAACACATCTCATTCACAAAAACACATTGTTACATTTGCATTCACCTGCTCCACATAACCCTCTTAAATGGGGTATAACACACTGCCTCTAACTCAAAGCTGCTCTCACATGCTACTCCACTACTGAGATTGCCTTTGAAGTTAGGGAAGCAACTACTGAACTCATGTATAAATGGAAAGAACTGTATTTGCTGCATAACAAGAGATTATTTTGAAAAGTTTATAAGAATCATACATCATTTTTTATTAAGTAATAAAGGTGTATCAAAATTAAAAGCAGGGCCTCCCCGGTGGCGCAGCGGTTGAGCGCTGGGTTGCAAAGCTGCCCGCAGCCTCTGCGGCGCCGGTTCGTTCCCTGGCTGCTCCCCGGCCACTGGAGGAGGGTCCCAATGGCACGCTGATCTCTCCTGCTGCCCGCTGCTCCCCTCAGCAGTGTACCTTGGTCCCTCTGCCTGCTCTGCTCCCCGCCCTGGCTCTGGTGAATTCTCTCACCCTCCTGCGCTTCTGACTGTACCCAGTGCTTGTATAAATAAATAAATAAAACAAATCTAAAAAAAAAAATGTGGACAGAATATTATATTTTAAAAAAAAATTAAAAGCAAAAATTACAGGGCCTCCCCAGTGGCGCAAGGGTTGAGCGCTGGGTTGCGAAGCTGCCTGCGCGCGGCCTCTGTGGTGCTGGTTCAATCCCCGGCTGCTCCCCAGCCACCGGAGGAGGGTCCCACATGGCGCGCAGACCTCTCCTGCCACCCGCTGCTCCCCTTAGCAGTGTACTTTGGTCCTTCTGCCTGCTCTACTCCCCGCTCTGGCTCTGGTGAATTCTCTCACCCTCCCGTGCTTCTGACTGTACCCAGTGCTTGTATAAACAAACAAACAAACAAATAAATAAAATAAAAACATGCCTCTAAAAAAAAAAAAAAAGCAAAAATTACAGGGCAAGACAATTACTAGGAACATGAAAGGAAGTGAAAATGGGTCTAGGCACAGGGCAATATGAATTAACGAACACGGGAAGGACAAAGTTGGGGAGAACAGTGAGCATGTGGAAGGATACAGGGGAGAGGATCTAGTGAACTTTTTGATTTTATACAAGCGCCTAGGTAAAGAAATAATGGGATAAGATTTCTAAACTCCACTATGTGCTTAAGAGTCATGCTGGCCATTGGTGCTATCTGTGTCATCCTCTCCTTCCTCAGCTTCTTTTCCATCTTCCTTAATCAGCTTCCTTAATCAGCTGGTCATCCCCCAGCTTCATCTTCATCATCACCCAATAGGTGGCCCTCCTCAACAGTCATCTGCTCCACCCTCAGACTCCATTTTCACATTAGTCTCATCCTGTTTCAGGGAGCTACTACTCTGCTCCTTTTATGACTTATCATTCTTCATCTCTACTGCTGGATTGCTCTGTTTCTTTTCAGGCTTTCCAGTAGAGAATCTGGGCCAGCTGCTTCTTAATAGTCTGAAGGTCATCTCTTTTCAGCTTTCCAGATTTGGAAGATCCTTGCTGTCAACTCTTAGACTTGAAGCCATTTTTGCCCCTTTGTGATGTGTTTCCTGATACACACTGGCATTTCGAGGGCACTACACCCTGAGCAACAGGAGGGAGAAGAGGAACACATGCTGGGTAACTGTACATTCTGTCATCATAATTCCGTTGAAAAGTCATAATCTAAGTCAAAAGGGAAGTGTACATCTCTGCTGCAGAGCATTTCACACCTGCTTTCCCTTAGTTAATTTTTGGCTCTGCAGCCAGATGAATATCTAAAACCTGGCTAGCACTCACTCTGCCATCTTCTCTTGCCACAGCACCACAGACATTCCTCTCATTAACATACTGAATAAGGAAAAGAACTTAAAGAACAAAGCAACCCGCAACTTTGCCATATTCTAATCAAACCTTTCAGACAGCACTCCAGGGAGACTAGAATTGGAGCAACACATTCTACACCCTGGAGATTTTGTCTATTAGGGAAACTTTCTTCAACCTCACTGGAAAGGACTCCATCAAGTACTGCTAACAAAACACTGTGCAAACAAACTTCAGGAAATAGATTCTTGGGTTCATGCAACACATCTGAAGTATCACAACCTGACTGGACCTACATGTCATTTGATGAACTGAAGAAAAAGATTTCCAGGAATTTGAAGCAGATGACATTTGAGAAGATGGCTTTATCAAAATGACCAAATCAGGCCTGCATACATTTCTCATTATTGTCGTTTCTTGCCTCGTGTTTATCCATCCTTTTCCTTGGACATACAATGTTCTAGTACACATGGCCCAACAAAGGTGGGAGTGTTAGAATGGGTTCACTGTGTAAAACTTGAGACCCCAATAATTACGTTCACCAAAAGGATTCAGACGACACTCTCTTCATTACTGAGGAATGCTCCAGTGAAGTAAATATTGACATCTTTGTGCAGCTCAGTGGGTAGCTATCCCCTGTAGCAAAAAGTTTGCAGTATGTGATGCTGGCAAGGAACCAGGATTTCTGTTACGCATGAAGAAAATGAGATTTCAACAGAAACTAAATGGCTTCATGTAACTGTTAATGGCAAAGTGGATTTAACTGAAGCAAGATCAGCATGTCAATCATTGCTGTTTTGACACAGCAATGTGTGGCTGCGCCTAAGATTAAGAAAGATTGTGGGGCCTCCCTGGTGGCGCAAGGGGTTAAGTCTCAGCACTATGAAGTTATCCTCAACCACTGCAGCACAAGTTCGATCGCTGGCTAGGAGCTACCCATATGGCGCAGCAGACCTCTCCTGTCTCACCTGCTGCTCCCCTCAGCAGTGTATTTCAGTCAGTCTGCCTATTCTGTTCCCCACTCTGTCTCAGGTGAATCCTCTCACCCCCCACACTTCTGGCCTGTACCCCAGTTCTTGTATGCATAAATAAATAAATCTTAAAAAAAAAAGAATGAGTGTGAAAGTAAAAATGATACTTAAGCAGAATATAGCTTGACTTGTTTAATAAAAAATAGTTGAGTGCCTTCTCTAAAGAGATTTGCAGACATGTGCCTGGGCAACTGCACTTGGATATGTGGTTATTCAGACTTCTCAGGAAAGGGCCTCCCCGGTGGCGCAGCGGTTGAGCGCTGTTGAGCGCTGGGTTGCGAAGCTGCCCGCGGCCTCTGCGGCGCCGGTTCAATCCCCGGCTGCTCCCCGGCCGCTGGAGGAGGGTCCCACATGGCGCGCAGACCTCTCCTGCCGCCCCCTGCTCCCCTCAGCAGTGTACTTCAGTCCTTCTGCCTGCTCTGCTCCCCGCTCTGGCTCTGGTGAATCCTCTCACCCTCCTACGCTTCTGACTGTACCCAGTGCTTGTATAAACAAACAAACAAATAAATAAATAAAAAACATGCCTCTATAAAAAAAAAAAGAAATCAGACTTCTCAGGAAAGGTGAAATAAATAGTTTTTGAGCCTCTGATCTGAGGTGACCTAAAATACCATGTTTCATTGGTTAGAGAAGAGGCTGATAGAAATCAAGAGATAAATGGAATTTGGGTCCAAACCCATCTCAAAGTGGGTCCAAAGCATTCACAGACATACCGTATGGTCTACTATGCCATACTTCCCACACTTTTCAGGTCCCTGAGTGTATAATTGTGATAGATAAACTTAGAAAGTCCAGTTTGCAAGATTGGCCTTAATTGTTATGTGGGTACTTAGAGATGAAGACGGTACCCACTACTCCTTACCCTTAACTTTTTTAGTATTCTGAATTCACAGATCCAAATTGTCTGGACCTGACTCTAAGGTAAAATCTGACACTATCTTTTATGGACCACAAGCTGTGCTAAACTAAAAGCATTCACAGGCCTATTAAAGGGAATACAGATCTGTGATCCTTGCAGTTTGAACACCCTTTTCTGAGGCCCTAAACAGTGAAAACATCATGCTGGCTAGACCATCTGGTCACTTGCAGATGCCCACAGGAGAGAATTCTGATGGGGTTATCTGAAATCAAGGTGCTAACCGGCTCTATATTTCTAATGTAGAGGGTTATACAGAGACTGACTGCATTCCTGACTTGTGATTACTTTGAAAAGCTGAAAGTTGGGGGCAAGTGTATCACAGTTATTGTGACCCCCACAACCTACTCCTGACAAATCAGACTCTGTATCTCCTATGGAAGATGTTCTACTGCTGTTGACTTGTGTTTAGATTTCTAGGTTGGTTACAATTTACATCAGTGGACTGATAGCTTGACTCTGTTTTTCTCACCTTTCTCCTAAAACACATATCTTATTAAGACAATTGATTGTAAAATGTGACTGTTTCCATAAAGAGATTGCTCTTCTCAAGGCTGCTCATTGGATAAATGGTTAGGACTAAAGGCATGGGAGGTGTGTGAGTCCATTTTTAAAAATTCAGGCTATCATCATGACCAATTCCTCAGCATGGCATGATTTTATGTTGATTTTATAAAAAAATTTTTCTGTGAGATGCTTTTATCCCTCTTGCATATAATTACACTTCCAGACCAAAGATCTGGGTAAGAATGGGGGATGATTGGGCCTCCCCTGGTGGCGCAGTGGTTGAGCACTGGACTGTGAAGATGCCCGCAGCCTCTGCAGCGCTGGTTCAATCCCCGGCCACCGGCGAGGGTCCCACATGGTGCACCGACCTCTCCTGCCGCCTGCTGCTCCCCTCAGCAGTGTACTTCGGTCCTTCTGCCTGCTCTGCTCCCCGCTCTGGCTCTGGTGAATTCTCTTACCCTCCTGCACTTCTGACTGTACCCAATGCTTGTATAAATAAATAAATAAATCTTTAAAAAAAAATGGGGGATGACTGAAAAAAAAAATATTGAGTTATAATTGCTCAATGGGACATGCTGATTTCAGAACAATGGAGAAAAAGCATCTGGGGAGGCCTGGAGATGGGCTAGGATGTTAATGATCTTTGTCTTTCAGAACTATTCCTGAAAGCTTCCCTTTCTTCTTGAAGGAAAATTTCCCATATTGCCTTTCCAAGGTATTGTGAGCACTGAATTCAAACCGACTGACATATCCGACAGTCAACAAAAAGAGAGCAGAGGATGGCTCTAGCTCCTGCACTTTCCATGCAACACTTCCAGATGTTGTCTCCGTACCTGAAGGGGATGAACTGATATTACACATCAGCAAAACTGACAGTTCGTTTGAGACCAAGGACTGAGTTGAATTATTTGGAGTGAAGTGAGAATCCGAAGCAAAAGGCCTACACTGGATTTATGAGGAAGGCCTTATGAACCAGCATTGCCTAACTAATGTGTATCCTGCTTGGAGTGCCCAAACAATTGCATATACTATCAAACTATGTATATACTTCCAAACTCTTTCCAGGGGTACCACATGTGCTTTCTGGGATTGTATTTCTTCTGTGTGTATCCTGACTGCTATCATACTGCCTCTGCCCTACAAGGCATTCAGGTCAGCTTTGACTTACTGGTCTGAGTTGATGCTTTTGGTCAGAGTATGGTTAATACAAAAATTTAATCTGGAAATCACCTAGCTTTCTTAGACACTTATGGTGGGATTTGCTTTCATGAGGCAGCTCTAGGACCCCAAGAAGGACATAGCTGAGGCCATTATTGCAGGTTGGTCATGCTGGTATGTGGGGCCCTACTCATAATAATTTTGTTGTAAAGCAACTCAGCCCAAGACCAAATGGGTGACATGCGCAGAAAAAGATTACCATAGCAGGCCTGAGAGTGCTTTCTTTTAAAAAGTGTGCTCGCAAGGTTGGTCCTTGGTTGGCATCTGGAACTAAGATCTGGGGATTGTTCCCACCATTATATAAGCCAATAAGGGTAGTTTATACTGTGCCTAAGATATATATACAAACAATGTGGTTTATGTCAAACACCTGTTTTCCTTCTAGGAGTCTGGAATTCTGCTACATGATAGGCAGAGGATGCCACATGACCAGCACCAGATAAACACTGGATTCCTAGGCTTAGGCAAGCTTCTCTGGCAGGAACACTTTACACATGTTGTTACATTGATACAGTAGGAATTAGGCATATCTTGTATGATTCCAATGGGAGCAGACACTTGGAAGCTTTTATCTGGTTTCCTCTAACTTTGATGTACTTTCTCCCTTTGCTGATTTTACTTTGTATCTTTTTACTGTAATAAATGTCACAGTCATGAATAAGACTTTATGCTGAGTCCTGTAAATTCTTCTAGTGAATCACCAAATCTGGAGTTAGCATTAGGAACTTCAGAGGACAGCCCTTTCATTTGTTCCCTAACTAGCAGAGTAAGAGCCATTATTGTAGAAACAGTTAAATTTCCCTCTCCCTAGCCAAGATAGTAAATCATAAGTAATAATGCATCCTTAGAGGAATTTTAGAGATTAGCACTACCTCCTAAAATTTGAAAGTATACAGAAGTGATAGTTTAATCCACCTATTTGCCCTCTGCAACAACTAGATGGATCATAGAGATGTCAATGGTGGTAGTTCCAGTTGAGCTGCCAAGCCAGATGTGGTATCTTTACTAGAATAGATCTACATAATCTTTGGCACTTGCTAGGTGCCTATTTTTCTGGTGAATACATTCATCTTAAACTTCATTAGTGAATAAAATAAGAGACAGTTCATCTTCTCATAATAGGGAAGAATATAGTCATTCAGTATCCCAGGGTTAGGTTAAATATTTTGCTTTCTTTTGTAACATACTCTGTAAAGACCTCAACATTGAAGATTCTACCAAACATAGTGCTAGACCACCACTCTGATGGCATCATACTAACTGGACCTAGTGAACAATACATATAAAGGAGCTTAGATGGCCCAGTAGGACACCTAATGGAGTAAAAGATTAGCCTCACTAAGATTCAGGGGCTGCCACATCAGTGATCATTCTAGGGCTCTGGGTCATGCCAGAAAATCTCTCCTGAGGTAAAATACAAGTTATCACTTGGCACTAACAGTAACTTTTGGGGATCTCTTTGGATTGTAGAAGCATAATGTGCCATATTTGAAATTCAAAATGAGGACAGGCTTGAGCAGGCCTTGAAGTAAAAGAAAGATATGCAGCAGGTCAAAATTATGACATTAGCCAGCCTGATGTGAGTCAGCCAATGTGATATTGCTATAAATGCCCAAGCTGGATAAGGAATCTGCATGAGATTCTGGCAAGCCACAACATGAAGATTATAGTGCAAATGTGCAGGGCAGCCCCATATCTTCTACAGTGCATAACTTCTCTATAAAAAGACCCTGCATCCTAGCAGAGATTAAGTTGCCAACTATGGGACACTAAATAATTATGCCATCATCATAAGACAGGTAGGTATTTGAGCAACCCTTTATATAACATAATAAATTCAGAGCCTCCCTGGAAGCACAAGGGATTGAGCACAACACTATGAAGCAATCCACAGCCTCTGCAGCACGAGTTCTATCCGCAGTCGGCCAGGGAGCAACCCACATGGTGCAACAGACCTCCTGTCTCACCTGCTGTTCCCCTCAGTGTATTTCAGTCAGTCTGCCTATTCTGTTCCCCACTCTGTCTCAGGTGAATCCTCTCACCCCCCCACACTTCTGGCCTGTACCCCAGTTCTTGTATGCATAAATAAATAAATCTTTAAAAAAAAAAAAAAGAATAAATTCAGAGTTGGCTCCAAGAAGGTCCAGAAGAAATTTCATGAACAGGTTACCTGGACTCCCATTTCACTTACCTCCACAGCACCAAAGTCTCTTCCAATTTGTCACTATGATTTCACAAGATTCTCTATGATCAACAGCAGAGAAGAAAAGATCTTTGCCCAAATTCACAGATGACTGGAACAAAAGTTGGTGCAAGCCAGAAATGCTTAGATGAATTACAGGCCTACACAAGGGAGGTCCTAAAGAGCAGTGGTGAAGGCAAATCTTCCAAGAATATAGAGCTATAAGCAGTACGCTGGCCATCCACCTACAATGGGAAGAGAAGAGGCCTAAGGTATGGATATACATAGATAGTTGAGCAGTGGCAACTGAACTAGCTAGTCGTCTCAGCACCTGGAAGGAATACAATTATTATATTAGAGACAAGAAAATTGACTTATTAGACTTATTTACAGTATTCAGCAAGTAAAGAATGTGTATTATTTTCTTGATAAATTATAAAAATCAACCATATTATGTGTAAAAAAAGTTTCAACAAATAACTAAAGAAAAAATTATATGAGCATATTATCTGAACACAGTGAAGTTAAACTAAAAATCATTAACAAAAGATCTAGAATTAATTCTCAGCAATGGACCTCGAGTAATCAGAAGGCATCAAAACCATTGTTTCGGCCTTTTGGGAAACAGTCAAAGCTCCAATTCTGAAAGCCTGAAGTCACCAAAATGACCAACACAAAGGGAAAGAGGAGAGGCACCTGCTACATGTTCTCTAGGCCTTATGGAAACATGAAGTTGTCCCTTTGGCCATATATATGCGAATCTACAAGAAAGGCAATATTGTAGACAACAAGAGGGTGGGCACTGTTCAAAGAGGAATGCCCCACAAATGTCACCATGGCAAAAGAGAATCCATTACAAAACAAATGGTGATGTGTTAGGTGTCTTGCTCTAGGGTAGAAAAAATAAAATTGAGTATTTAAGTAATAAAAAAGAGTACAAGAAAATCCAAAAGTATCTACAGATATAATATAATTAAAAAGAGAGTTTAGTAAGCTTGCAGAATTTAAAAAATCTATATACAGTCTATTTTATAAACCAGCAACAAATTGACATTTAAAGTGAAGATACAATTTATAATTATACAAAATTCAAGTAACTACAAATAAGTCTAACCAATAAAGTGCAAGACATAGGGAAATTATATAATTTTGTAAAGTGACATTAAGATGATTAATGATGGGGGAGGTGTGCAAACATTCAGTCTATAACATAGATCAACGAAGAAAAACAAAACACTCAATTTAAACTGGTTATTTTATACAGAAAAAGATTAAATTGAGTTTTAACTTAAAAATCAACTCCAAATGGATCTTAATGTACAAACTAACAATCTTAGAAAATATAGGAATTACATTTTATACCTTGGGGATAAAAACAATTTCCTTAAGAAGACACCGACCACTCATTGAAGAATTAATAAATCTGATGCTATTCAAATCAAGGACTTCGATTCACCAATAGACATTTTAAAGATGTGAAAAGATACAAACTAGAAGATATAACACACGCACACACTGACAAAGAATATCAAGAATATATAGAGAACTGGGCCTCCCCGGTGGCACAGTGGTTGAGTTCTGGGTTGCAAAGCTGCCCGCAGCCTCTGCAGCACTGGTTCGATCCCTGGCTGCTCCCCGGCCACCAGAGGAGGGTCCCACATGACGCACAGACTCTCCTGCTACCCAGCTCCCCTCAGCAGTGTACTTCAGTCCTTCTGCCTGCTCTGCTCCCCGCTCTGGCTCTGGCGAATTCTCTCACCCTCCCTCGCTTCTGACTGTACCCAGTGCTTGTATAAATAAATAAATAAATCTTAGGAAAAAAAAAAAGAATACATAGAGAACTACAAATTGATGTAAAAAAATTGAAAAATGGCCACAGACACGAACAGAAGAAACACATATAAATGGTAAATACATGAAAAGATCTTCTAATCAGAAGATCAAAACAAGGATAAGGTAATTTAACATCATTGCTTGTCAAAAACTTAAAAGTCTGACAGTAACAAATGTTGGAAAGGATATGACTACAAGGAATCCAAGTTCTATATATGGAAAGTGAAAGTGAAAGTCAACGCAAATACCTTAGAAAACAGTTGGACATTAACAACTGAATTCAACAATTAGTCCTAGACAAATACTTGAGAGTTCCAGAGTTTCTATTACTAAATACCCAAGATACATGCTTGAACAATTATATCGGGAGGTATATATAAGAATATTTATATTAACAGTGTGCACAAGAGCAAAAATCAGGAAACAATTTAAAAGCCCACTGGTTGAATAAAACTGGATCACACAAAATGGATTATTTCACAACAGTCAAAGTGAATGAATTCCAGTAACACATGACTACTAGATTTAAACAATAATTATGTGGAAAAAATAGTACCAGAGTATTACACACAACACTATATCCTTATAAAATTTAAAACTAGATGAAAAAACAGATGAGGAGGAAAAATATATAACACAATAAAGCATAGTTAAAAGGAGTAAGAATGGGACCTCCCTGGTGGGCAGGGGGTTAAGCACAGCACTATGAAGCAATCTGCAGTCTCTGCAGCATGAGTTCAATCCCCGGCCAGCCAAGGAGCTACCCACATGGCGCAGCAGACCCTCCTGACTCTACCACTCCTCCCCTCAGCAGTGTCTTTAGGTCAGTCTGCCTGTTCTGTTCCCCACTCTGTCTCAGGTGAATCCTCTCACACACACCCCCCAATCTCTGACCTGTACCCCAGCTCTTGTATGCATAAATAAATAAATCTTTAAAAAAAAAAAGTAAGAATGATGCAGACACTACTCAGGATGGTGTTTAAGGAGGGGTAAGGTGTAAGAAGGGTGCATATATGATGACGTGTCGATTATTACACCAAGACGCTGGCATTTGGGGGAGGGGCAATGTTCATCGATTCTTATTATTACATAATAAGATTCTTATTACTATTTAAATAGATACAGATCTAGATACACAGGTGATAAGGGCTAGGTGAGTAAATAAAGCAGATGGTGTATGGACAATGATGAAAATTTATCATAACCTACTTACTTCTGTGAACCTGAGGTGCAGAAGGATTTAAAAAATATTTTAAAATATGTGATAGAATAATGAAGCGCAATGAAGTACTCTTGCCAAAAATGCTTAACTTAAACCCAGGAGCTTCCCAGGCTCGTGCTGGGGCGCTACCAGAACACAATCTTGCCTATAAGGTGGGGCTGTTCGGGCGCGGATCAGCTTTGATTCCACACAGAAAAGGGCAAAGGAGGGGCAAACATACAACAGAAGCAGAGGAGAGAAAAAGGGCGAGTGGGCGCCAACACGACCTGGCCCAGGGCAGAAGACACGCGAGTCTGGGTCCGAGACAACCGGGTTGTGCCGCCCCTTCCTCACCAAAAGGGCCCCCGAGTCTGAGCAGATGCCCACGCCTGGTGCCCAGGTGATGGGAAGGCTTTTTGTGGCCACACGTTCAAGAACCTAGCTCCGGAACCCCGAATGTGGGCTAGAGAAGCGCTCCCTGTTTGTCCACAGGCAGAAAGCAGCCTTCCCTCGAAAAACACGAAACAGGGCCCAGCCAGGCTGTGCTGGTTACCATCGGCTCAGGGTGTTACAGGCAGGGAGAGGGGCAGCCCAGACCCCACAAACCCAGCCAGACCCTGCCTGCTCTAAATAGGTTCTGCCATCCGTCGCTTCAACACAAAACATATGAGACTTCAGTGAAAAACAACTTTAATACAATTAGGAAACAATACAGGAAAGGCAAAGAATAGAGTTTCTAAATCAAGCACCCAAAGTTACCCATCTCCTCTTGGGTAAAAGACCACCCAAGCAGGACTGGCCCAGAGCAAGGCCCCAAAGCCTGCCACAAGCCTAAAGCAGTTTCCAGTGGGGACCCACAGAAAAGGATCAGAAACAACCAGACAAGTCTGGAGGGAAGAGAGCAAAATAAAAATCAAGACAAAAACCGCCATTGTCACCTCCCCACGGGCCTCACCCACGTCTGTGTCACCCAGGCCACGACCAAAAGACAAGCGCAGTTTCTTCACGTGTCTCTCGGCTCCATGTGCCTCCTCCAGGTCTCCTTCTGGCTCCGTCCTGCTTCCTTCCCCAGTCTCCTCCCCAGCCTCTCTCCCTGCTCAGCTCCACCCTCCCTTGGGTGGGACAGGAAACCTGGAACCTCCTCTTTCCTGGGGACCACCCTGTTCCAAGGGTACTAGGGTCTGTGAAACTTCCTTAGGCCCGAGTAGAAATACTATAGCGTCTGGCTTCTCTGGGCAGAAAATAACACCCTCCCGTGCCACTTCTGGGACACGAAGAAACGTCACGTTTCTACAAAACTACGTACCCACCTGTGAATTTTTCTTCTCGAGGTGCGGACTAAAACCTGTGATACCAAATTTCTGGTACTGAAAAAGCCACTGTTGATGTAGAATATAAAACAACTGGTTGTTTCACCAGGGGAAAAAAAGGGGGGAGTTATGCAGGACTATCCCAGAAACGGGGTCTCGGGCCCTGCACGCGTAGCGCGCCAAGGAACGGGCGGCCCACAAGGGGAAGCGTCCGCGGGGAGGCGGGTTCTTGCGGAAGAGGGAGTTCTGGCTTCTCATTGGCTGAGCTGCGGGGCTTCTCATTGGTGGAGCTGTTGCTGGGCGGGCTAGCTCGCCCTGGGCGCTGTGTAACACCCCCGTGCACCGCTTCCTGCTGGCGCTTTCAATCAAGAGTGCATGTAAATAAAGGCAGCGATAACGCACGAGCGGACGTGAACGGGAGAGCTCCCGCTATAGGCCTTCCCGACCTAATTTTAAGTAAACTTTATTTCGCTTTTACATTGTTAAACCTGGTACTATGAACAGCAACGATACTAATAACCACCACGACCTAAAAGGGATACAGAGAGATCCTTTCCCGCCTTTTACCAATGCTCACCGGGGAAAGCTAAAAGTGATATGGTTTGGGCCTCTCTGGGGGCATCGTGGGTGAGTGCTGGGTTGCGAAGCTGCCCCCGGTGCGCAGGCCTCTCCTGCCGCCCGCTGCTCCTCTCAGCTGCATACCTCGGTCCTTCTGCCTGCTCTGCTCTCTGCTCTCGACTCTGGTGAATTCTCTCACTCTCCCGCGCTTCTGACTGTACCCAGTGCTTGTATAAAACAAACATAAAGTGAATATTTAAAAAATAAGAAAAAAGTGATATGGTTTTTTGGGGACCTAAATGCAAGTTTAACTACTCCGAAACCAAGTTAATTTATTTCCTAGAAAAACTCTGCGCAGACTCTGGGCTAGAACTGAGATTTGAAAATGAATTTCAAAGTTCTACATGGTATTTGAGTTGTAAATTCAGGTTCTGGAGAGAGAATGTTTTCTGGCCTTCTGTGAGTAATCTCCTTGCGATTGCAAGGTCGAGGCCTTGGCTGAGACGGTGTTGGGAGGGGGGAGCTTGAAACTGCTTCCACCTGCATCTCCCCCCCCCCCCCCCGCCAGAGCTGGCTCTGCACTGTTTGCACTCCCTGATAAGCAGCGTTGAAAGAACAACCAGTTCCGAGAGATGGGCCTCCCCGGTGGCGCAGCGGTTGAGCGCTGGGTTGCGAAGCTGCCCGCAGCCTCTGCGGCACCGGTTCGATCCCCGGCTGCTCCCCGGCCACCAGAGGAGGGTCCCACATGGCCGCAGACCTCTCCTGCCGCCCGCTGCTCCCCTCAGCAGTGTACTTCGGTCCTTCTGCCTGTTCTGCTCCCCGCTCTGGCTCTGGTGAATTCTCTCACCCTCCCACGCTTCTGACTGTACCCAGTGCATGTGTAAACGAAACAAAACGAACAAACAAACAAATAAATAAATAAAAAACATGCCTCTATTAAAAAAAAAAAAAAAAAAAAAAAAAAGAAAGAACAACCAGTTCCGAGAGAAAAAAAAAACTTCTTTGGAAAAGCAACTTCGACTCCGCATTCGCCACCTCTTTCCAAGGCCAGACCCTGTCCTAGAAAAGCTTGCCCCGACCCCCGCGTGGGTTGGGATCTTGGCCCAGGGCGTAATTTCTTGCCCGTGAGAAACTTAGCCTGGCTCTCCTTTTCTTTACTGCGCCAATCCTTTCCGTGACCATTCTATGTACACAACTTCCTGAAAATAATTACCTTTTTTCCAAGCTCAACAACTTGGGGACATTCTCCTGTTCAAGTATAATAATTTAAAAAAAATTTCAAAGTTATGCTCTATGGAAGTGATTTTTATAGACTAGATATCAGAAAAATGGAATGACTAAATCTTAAAATATATGCCATCTCACTACAAAACACGTAAATGGTAGCTCAGTGAAGTGATGAATGTGTTAACTAATCTTATAATAATCACTTCACAACATATATCAAATCGTCACATTGTACACCTTAGACTTACACAATGTTATATGTCAATTATGTCTCAATAAGACAGGAAAAAAAGAAAAAACCCTCCATGGAACTATTTTAAATATAAAAAAAAAAACCACAATATAAAAACAAAGGCCAAAAAGTTAACAAAAAATTGGATCAAGAAGAAAATTTGGAAGATATATAAAGCCTTTATTGCAGTTTGCAAACCAGGTAATGCCACTTTCCCATACAAATTGAAAGTGTGGCTCCCCAGATTTATTAAGGTAAAAACATAAAATCGGTGATAAAAGCCACAAAATAGGTGTTAAAAGTTGCAAAATGAAAAATTAATCCCAAATGGCTGACAAGTGAGTTCAAACCAAAACTCTGTACCTATTGGTCTCTATCAAGAGGTGGCTGGGAACTTTCCAGATTTTGAGTAGATTTCTGCAGGGGTTTGGCAGCTGTGGTTTCCAGGAACGCAGGGTACATGCCCAGTCCCATTTCCTGGCACAAACACCTGATTCCATTTCATTTTGGGCCCCATGAGCCTGAATGAGTCTATTTTCATAGTTATTCTGGTTTTAGAGTTCTTTCCTCAGTTGTCATACTGTACAGACATCATTCCTTAAATTTTGAGATTCCGCAACTGGTTTTATATACACATCTATAATGGTGTGTGTGAGTGTGTGTGTGTTCTAAGCTTTATTCTAGAATATCACTTTTCTAATTGTAAAATAAACATCTAGACCTGTAGATCCTGGAGAACAGAAATCAGACCTCATTAATGACTGAATACCCAGAGCTCAATGTAGTGTGTTGTAAATGATACAAGGCAGGAAGTCAGTCCTGTTCTCTATTCTGCCTTAATCTAGACCTGCTTAGATGAAATCCCACTAAGTAACTACTGAACCATTTAAGGATGGAATATATAACATAGCTTTAAAATAAAGTAGAAAAGGAGGTTTTTTTTTAACAAAAAAGCAAATGGAAAGACCAGCCATAGCTCTCGAGCACTCCAGGCAGAACACTGAGCATCTCTCCCCAGATGTCTGCTGCAGCCCTTACTTGTCAACATCTTGATTCCCTTGATCCCCTGGCTTCTGTTTTATGGCTACAGTTACTGCAGAGGTTTCACTGATGGCAAAAGCCAAAGGAAACTGGAGATTTAATACAAAGTTTACAATCTGATGATAGTACAGGCGCACATTCTATGTAACTATTATTAAAATTGGTAGCCTGTTTGCCTTCAGTTTTACAAGCTTTTAAGAACTCTTCTTACTGAGAGAGATTCCATTGATCTTGTAGCAGCCAGGAGTGATGAGGCTTTCTCTAGTGGTGATAAGAATCAACTTCTTAATGGCCAAAGAACAGGTGCTCATCACCCAGTCTGTGGGGATCAGATGAACTATGGTTTCTTGGTATTGAAGTTTTTTGTCAGTGCATATATACATATATGGTATGATTTAATAAAATTACTTTTCTTATGTTTCATTGCTTTATAAAGTCATCATTAAAATTCATTGATGGCCAGTACCAAATTTATATGGATCCAACACTATAAAGGCATGGCAAGGAGTTATGGACTATGAGGTAAACCTCAGGGAGGGGTGGCCCTAACATTACTCACTGGAATGCAATCACTAAGTTCTGTCTAGTTCTGCATGAGAAAAGAGAACTTCATCCACAAGTACTGCCACTTGTTCACCAAACAGGGAACAAAAGCTGCTCTTGGCTTTTGCCACTCTGTTCACTGGAAGGGTTCTGATTGGTGGAGGCAGAGAATGATTCAGAGTGGATCAACAACCCCTAAATGGGCCAACAGAACCAGCCCCCTGGAACACTACCCCAGCCAGGACCCAGAGACTGCAAGCTAAGGACTGTTGTCAGCTATGTGGGTCTTCATCAGAGCATAGCTGCATAGCCCTAACCTCTCAACCCCTTACCTCAAACTAAAGCTTACCAGAAAGGGAGGAAGCTCTTTGGGAGAGAAGAAGTTAAGTACAGATGACAGCAGTTGCTACTTGATGCTCTATGCCCCATTTAACAGAGCATGGAATATGATCCCTCCTTGAAAACAAAAGGTACAATTTTAAGAGTCTAGAGCCTCTTGGGAAAGTTCAGCATGCCTACTCCAAAACTTTAATTCAAGAATATGGACACCATACCAAATATACAGGTATATTCTCCTCTTAAAAATCTTAGGAGGGTATTTTGATTTTCCAACACCACCCAAAAACCTCTGTAGCACTTAAATTGCCTAGTACAGTACACATATTTTGTAGTTTTTAAGAGCCCTTTTATCTTGAGTAGATAAGCAATCATCTATAACCATCTTCATGAAACATTGTTAATTATATTCTCCTGGTGATAGATTAACCAGGAACCAAACTTGTCTCTTTCACATTGCCAGCCAAACTACATGTAAATGTACAGTTTTATACAAAAGCCCTGATATAACTGTATTTAGCCTTCAGTTTAGGCAGAGGACCACCCACTCACTCTGTATAACCCACCCAGCACAAGAGCAGCAATTTTTATTTCAATACCATTATATGCAAAAATTGTGTCATGTAAAATAGAGGTTCTTACATAAAGGTTTAGACTTAGGGGAGAAGAGATAAACAACAGTACTAAAGAGATGTGTACTTAGATCCAGGTTCACCAAGACACTTCAGCTTCAAACTGGTTCATCATCATCTTCCTGCTATATTCATAGGCCAAAATTAGTGACCCATTGGCAGGGATGGCTCTAATCATAGTAGCGCTCAGTCCAGAATATAAGACCGCGATTCCTTCAGTTTTTGCAATACTTAAAAGAGTTCCAGTAAATCCTGCCTGTTTTCCAGACATGGAAAGAACCTGAATTCTGGATTTGATACAATCCACTGGGAATACGACAAGCCAAAGGCAAACTCCAGCAAATCCACCACTTAACATCAAATGGGCAGGGCCTAGTTCATCTTTTGATCTTCCTGAAGCAAAAAAAGACCGGCTCATTTCATAGCCACCAAAGAAGCAGAAATACCCTGGTACTTCCTGCAGCAGAGTGCTGGAGAGTCCCTGGTAGAAACCCAAAGGGCCATCATTTCTAAGAATACTCTTCACGACTGACCAAACTGTATGTTGACTTTTTGTTATCTTCCCTGACATCTCCATTTCTCTCATGGTTTGTAGCCGACACTTCACAAGCTCAGTGGGGCACAGTGTCAGGGAAGCAAATGCAGAGGCAAAAGACCCAGCGGTTGCAGTCTGTAGGTCACTCAGCTTTGCCCGCTTGTCCAGTCCAACAACTCCTTTCACAAACTGTTGGCAGAAACCGTAGCACATGAAAAGGACCGAGTTCTCGGCGATGTAGGCCACCAGCGCAGGGCCGGTCCCCCTGTAGAAGCCCCGCACGCCCACTTGGAAGTAAGTCTTCAGGAAGCACTCCATGAGGCCCTTGTACAGGCGGGGGAACGTCTGCATCTTCACTTTCATTGTGTCGAAGGGCTGCCCGGTCAGGACACACACTATACCCCCGAGGGCCCCCGCGGTGAGGTCGATGGTGGCTTGGATGGCAGGATTGGACTTCATATTCGCTCACTCTCTGCTGGTCTCTGTGGAAAGTTACTTCTGGAGCCTAGGACTCGGGTCTCACGTCCCGCCGCCTAGTTTCGGCTCTCACCCTCCGAAGGGAGAAGCCGGTAAACCAGACGCCAGACCGCGGGCCGCCCTCCCCGCGCTCTGAGATTAACTCCTGGCGGGCGACCTCGTGCGCGCCCCTCTCCCGTGCGCCCCTCTCCTGCGCGTGCAGTGCCCGGCGACGCCCGGTTTCCTGGCCCCGAATCACCCACAGACGCCTCCCCGCGCCTAGGCCGGCCCCGCCATAACCAACGCCCGGCCCCGAGGGAGGCACACTAAATCAACACTTTGAATGGATTATGAGACAGCAATGGAAAGCTGTTCAATAAATTCTTCCAGCTATGGCCCCGCCTCTGGGCGCCACGATTCACTCCGAGGAGACAGAAAAGCTCTTCCATTCGGTCAGACCCCCTTCTCCCATTTCTAACTAGCAAAACAAAATAGATATTCCCAGTAGGTCGACCCCAGAGACAAAAGGTCAATGTACAGAAGTAGAGATTTTAAATAGGGAAGACAAACTACGTAGGGGGTTTTACATGATAATTGGTGAGTCCTTTTAACGAGCAAACACTAACCATGTCCGGCCGGGCCTGGGGCCCTGCAGAGGTGCCGGCCGCGCCCTGTCTCTCCAGGTCCAGCGCTTCACTCTCCAGGGGGCGCGGAGGGAGGCTGGAGATGGGCTATTGCTGCTGTGGGCCTGCGGCGCTGAAGAACGGCTATTTCATGGCCCACAACATGGCCCAAAATCTGTAGCTGGAGCCCTGGGAGCTGGTGAGACGCAGTCCTCCACATGTCCAGATGTAAGAAACACATTTTACAACCTGCTTGGGAAACAAATATTTATATATTGCAAGAACCTTGATAGAAAAACGCTGTGGCTCCAGCGCTTTATGTTTACTAAGTTTCCCATTGAGGGGCCACCAAGCTTTATGCAGCAGCCGCAGCAGAATTTTCAGGATATAAATGACAGCTGGCCAAAATTTGGCGGGTTTGGACACTAGTGAGGGTGCACATAATTCCGGTAGTGGAACAGTTCTCCTAAAGGTTTATATCCTAGGGTCTAGTTGGTATTTCACTTCTGGGGTGAAGGCAGAATGGGGAAAGGGACATAAAGCGTACTGAGATAATGCTTTCATTTAGAAGGCTTCCTTGTCTGAATGTCTGTCAATAAGTATTTAAAAGGGAGGCACAGGGCCTCCCCGGAGGCGCAGCGGTTGAGCGCTGGCTTGCAAAGCTGCCCGCAGCCTCTGCAGAGCTGGTTCAAGTCCCGGCTGCTCCCCGGCCACCGGAGGAGGGTCCCACATGGCGCACATGTTAGGGGGAAATGATGTCCTGAGCTAATCCCATACAGGCTTTGTGGGCCCCACCCCCACTCCAGACTAAAGCCGCCCACTGCTTCCCTCAGCAGTGTACTTCGGTCCTTCTGCCTGATCTGCTCCCTGCTCTGGCTTTGGTGAATTCTCTCACCCTCCCGCGCTTCTGACTGTACCCAGTGCTTGTATAAATAATAAATAAATAAATCTTTTAAAAAAAAATAAATAAATAAATAAAAGGGAGGCACAGAGGACCTCCCTGGTGGCGCAAGGGGTTAAGCACCACACTATGAAGAATCCGCAGCCTCTGCAGCATGAGTTCGATCCCGCAGCCAGCCAGGGAGCAGCCCACATAGCGCAGCAGACTTCTCCTATCTCACCTGCTGCTCCCCTCAGCAGTGTATTTCAGTCAGTCTGCCTGTTCTGTTCCCTACTCTGTCTCTAGTGAATCCTCTCACACCATCCCCCTCCCCCCTCTGGCCTGTGCCCCAGCTCTTGTATGCATAAATAAATCTTAAAAAAAAAAATAAAAGTGAGGCACAAAAAAGCAGATCGTGCACAGGAGTTTGTCAGCAGGTAGACTTTGCTGTAGTGGTGTCCTGGCCTTTTCAGTATTTGAATTTCTTTTCTCCAGAATCACATGGTTTCTTCAGAGAATAATCTTCCAATCTTATCTGGGGTGGGGGGAGTGGGGGAGAAGGGAGAACACATAACCCTGATAATGAGATCCAAGAAAGGGGAGGTGACATTTCTGCAGTAAAGCATATGGACTTTCATATAATTCCCTTGTTAGATACTATACCCCCCCTACCCCCCCAGTTTTCAACTATGCCTGTTTCTCTGAGTTCCAGCGCCTTGAGATCAATTTACCCAGAAAAGAAACTTTCCATACATGTGTTAGGGAAGGAAAAATCATGTTCCTTCCTAGGGCAGGACAGGGATCCTGGATGTCCATTTGCTCTGAACAGATTTTAATGAATCCTGTTTCCAGCCCCACTGCTTTCTTCACTCTGTCTCTCTGATCAAAAAAAAAAAAAAAAAAAAAAAAAACAAAAACCAGATTTTTCCAATTGTTACTAACATCAAATACCAGATCTTGAACTTAAAAGAGTTGAAGAGCGGACTCTCCATCTACCTAATCCATCTACTCTTCCAATTGAACTTTTTTTTTAAAGATTTATTTACTTATGGGGGCCTCCCCTGGTGGTGCAGTGGTTGAGCGCAGGGCTGCAAAAGCTGCCCATAGCCTCTGCAGCGCCGGTTCAATCCCCGACCACCGGCAAGGGTCCCACATGGCATGACAGACCTCTCCTGCCACGCCCGCTGCTCCCCTCAGCAGTGTATTTTGTCAGTCTGCCTCTTCTGTTCCCCACTCTGGCTCTGGTGAATTCTCTCACCCTCCCGCACTTCTGACTGTACCCAGTGCTTGTATAAATAAATAATCTTTAAAAAAAAGAGATTTATTTACTTACGCATACAAGAACTGGGGTACAGGCCAGAGGTGGAGGTGTGTATGAAAGGATTCACCAGAGACAGAGTGGGGAGCAGAATAGGCAGATTGACTGAAATACACTGCTGAGGGGAGCAGCTGGCAAGTCAGGAGAGGTCTGCTGCACAATGTGGGTCACCTCCCTGGCCAGGGATGGAACTCATGCTGCAGTGGCTGTGGATAGCTTCATAGTGCTGTGTCTTAACCACTTGTGCCACCAGGGAGGCCCTGAACTACTTCTTTAAATGGTCATTATGTATTAGTTCTAGCTTCACATACTACAAATCACCCAGAAATGTAATGACATAAAAAATAAAGTTTCCTTGAGTCTGAAATTCCAGAGAGAGAGGTCTCTCAATTTTTTTTTGAAGATTTATTTATTTATGCATACAAGAGCTGGGGTACATGCCAGAGATGCGGAGGAGTGAGAGGATCCACCAGAGACAGAGTGTGAAACAGAACAGGCAGATTGACTGAAATACACTGCAGAGGGGAGCAGCGGGCAAGACAGGAAAGGTTTGCCTCGCAATGTGGGTTTCTTCCTGGCCGGCTGGGGATCTAACTTGTGCTGCAGAAGACGAGGATTGCCTCATAGTGCGGTGCCTAATCCCTTGTGCCACCAGGGAGGCCCAAGTCCCTCAATCTTAAAGACCGATTTCAAAGCTGTATTTCAAATTTTTAATGGAAGCACCTCTCTTCTGGGTACCAGAAATCTGTATTGGTTATCTACTGTTGCATAAAAAAATTACCAAAAAATGAAGTGGTGTAATAGCATGTACTTAGATCTGTTTCTGTGAGACATGAATTCAGGAGTTACTTAGCTGTGTATCTCTGACCTAGAGGTCTCTTATGGGGTTAGTCAAGATGTCATCTGGGCTTGATTAACATTGGAGAATGACTCCAAGATGGCTTAATTACAAGACTGGCAAATTCTGTTGGTTGTTGGCAGGAGGCCTCAGTTCATCATCAATTGGTCTTCCTTCATGACTGCTGGTGTGTTCTGGTGGGGAGTGATTTATTTCTCCCAGAACTAGTGCTCCAAAAAGCAAGACAAAAGTCTCAAGTCTTTTGTGATCTAGTTTGGAATTCAAACATCATTTCTGCAACATCTCATTGTTACTCAGGATAATCCTATACCATTAGCAGGGCACTAAGAATCAATAGGAGCAATCTTGGAGGCTAGCTGCCACTGTACCTATGAGAATTAAAGGGGGAAAAAATCTAAGTGAAGACTGTGGACTGTGGAAGACAAGATTTTCCATGGGAGGATCACTTGCAGGAATCACATGACCTGGAACACAGGCATTGAGGATAAATAGGAAACTGAATTAAATCCAGGAAATGTAGAGGGGAAGGTATCTTTGTTGTAGGAACATCCATGAAGTTGTTTTTCTGTCTAGGAACATGTTTTCCTAGATGCATAAGAAAAAATAGAATTAAGATGGTATAAAAAGATAAAGACAGACATGAGAATTTCCTCCATGGATAAAAAAAAGCATGGGGCCAGTTGAATAAATTTTGTGAGAACAGAAAAGAGTGTAAAGTATGTGAGAGGTACAGTTACCCAGTAGATGTACACACCTTCCAAATCAGTGTTGGACTGGATTGCTTTGGTTTCAATTTTCTCTGAAATTAGGGCCAAAATTTATTCTGTTCATCTACCAAGGAGCAAGAGACAACCTTTGGTTGTTTACAAGATGAAATATAGATACTATTAACATCCCAGGCAAGAGAAAGAACAGGATGTTTTGACAAACAAGCTATATTAACTATATACCTGCTAACAATGGAAGTCAAGATACAGGCTATTACAAGAAAAAGAACTGGAAGGAGGAAGTTTCAGAATGCTCTGAAAATGGCCGAGTTGTGACACTGCCCCTGCAGTGGGCTTGTTCTGTTGAGCTTTCTTCTTTACACGCACCTGAAATGAAACAAATCTTCCTCATGAGTAATGGGGACTTCAGGACAGTGCTGTCTCAGGACAGCCTGCATATGTGAAGGTTAGAGAATGGGGCCCTATGCAATGGCAACACAAATTATGAGGATATATATGGAAAGAAAACCCAAGATCTTTTAAAATTTGTATAATTGCTCAAAATCCATTGAAACTTTACCAAGCAGTTACTGAAATTCTAGGTATCTGGGTCACATGTTTTCTTATAGAAGTAAACATCTCTTACAATCTAAGAATATTTATTACGTAGGCCTCCCTCGTGGCTCAGGGGTTAAAGTCTTGGTGCTATCAAGCTATCGCCAGCCACTGTGGCCTGAGTTTGATCCCCAGTCAGGAAGCTAACCCACCTGGTGCAGCAGACCTCTCCTGTCTCGCCTGCTGCTCCCCTCAGCAGTGTATTTCAGTGGTTCCGCCTATTCTGCTCCCCACTCTATCTCTGATGAATCCTCTTACCATACCACCACCACCACCCCCACCCCTCGGGCCTGCACCCCAATTCTTGTATGCATAAATAAATCTTTTTTTTTAAGATTTATTTATTTATGCATACAAGAGCTGGGGCACAGGCCAGAGATGCGGGGAGGGGGAGATGAGAGGATTCACCAGAGACAAAGTGGGGAGCAGAACAGGCAGACGGACTGAAATACACTGCTGAGGGGAGCAGCGGGTGAGACAGGAGAGTTCTGCTTCACCATGTTGGTTCCTCTCTGGCTGGCAGGGGATCGAACTCGTGCTGCAGAGGCTGCGGATTTCTTCATAGTGTGGTGCTTAACCCCTTGCACCACCAGGGAGGCCCTAAATAAATTAAATCTTTAAAAAAAAAAAAAAAAAAAAGAATGCTTATTACCTGGCATGAGATTCCAGTTCAAGAATACTTGAAACTCTGGTATGGAAATCCATTCCCTGCAAACTACAACCTGGAAAACAAGGCTTATTTCTGTGAAAATTAGAACAAAAAGAGAGATCTCTGTAGTCCTGATCTTATAGAACAATTTAGAAAATGAAGAACAATTAATTCTTTCATCATCTCACTCTGACCACCAGACATGAAACAGTGCTACTTTCAGATCTGGAGGAGCCCACATATCTGTAACTAAAGAGAAATGTAAATGTCCCATTTCTATTAAAGCTATTCTGGAGAATGTTACATTTTCCTTAAGACCAAGAATCATGAGGGAAATGATCTAAACCTTCATAAATTGTCATAGTTGTACTCATAGTAGAGAATAAAAATCAAGTCATAGTTGTACTGATAGTACTAAGAAGTCAAGTGCCATAAAATTGAATGGAGTGGACAGAGAAAGTTACCTGAGAAAGTGAGTATTGAGCTGAGGCCTGAATTACAAATATCTAGCCATAAGAATCTCTGAAGACCATTCCAGGGGAAAGGAACTGCACATCTTCTTTCTCACCCACAGAAAGAGCGGCTGCAGACAGAAAAGCGGCCAGTATGGCTGCTGTGTGGTGAGCAGTCTTATGAGTCTCTATTTTCAGAGAATTCTGACTGGGCAATAAGAAATAAAAGAGTACACAGTCCTTCAAAGACATGAACTGTCATAATTTATCTAAATTTTCACCAATAAACATTTGCTCTCTGAATCCGAATATCAGGCTTATGACATCTGAGATGGGCTACAAGATCCAACTTACCTAATTTACAGATAAAAAATACACCTGCGTGGCCAGCAATAGGGGAATGAAGAAAAAACATCTATGTCATGAAAATAAGCAATAATTTATGAATGCTGATAAGGAAGAATCCCATATATTTTTTAGTGATGAAGTTTGAAATGGTATCTATAACAGGCTGGCAATAGCTTGATAGCACTGAGACTTTAACCCCTACACCATCAGGAAGGGCCCTGAATCAAGTTTTTTAAAACCAGTAATAAAGCTGTAATAGTACACTGAGTCCTTTGTTTTGTGCTAATATATTTTAAGCTTTCTTTCTGTTGTAATTTATAAGCTTTAATTTAGACTTAATTTGAAATCAGTTAATCACATTTAAAAGTTGTTTCTTTATTTACTTATCATTTTGATAACTCTTTAAATATTTACTCCTATTATGTTCAGCCCCTAGTGAATAGGCAAAATATTTTGCTTTTATTATTAATTTACTCTGTGTTAGCATTGTTCAAGTCCTTTGTATGGATCAACTCAAAAACCAACAGTTAATAACTCAATGGCCTATGAAGTAGGTAGTATCTCAACTTTAGAGATGAGAAAACTGAGGCAAACAGATTAAGTTCTTTCTCAAGACTATACAACTAGTAAAATTACTGTTGTAGGATACAAACCTACACACTTCATCTCTCAATCTTGAGATTTTATCTCTTTTCTATTCTTAAGTTTACGTAACTAACCTACCTAGAGGTTATGAACATAAATAATTTACACTAGTATGATAAATGCATAACAGAGTATTTATCCCAGCATACCATTATAGAGTACATGAAATTCAACACTTAAGTATTTAGTTCTGTACTTTATATCCAGTGTCTGATACTGTTTGGCGCAATAAATATTTGAAAGAACAGAGTCCAGGCAAAGGAGCAACAGCATTCTTTAACCTGGAAATCAAGAAAGTCTTGGCTGATACTTAGGCTGAGAACTGAGGGTTAAGTAGGACTAGGTCAAACAAAAAGGAAGAGTTTCCTAGGTGGAGTGAAAAGTTTGTTAATAGGTTCAAGAGCTCAAGAGATGAAGAGTTATAAACTCCTTGTAAAAAATGTGAATTTATATGGATTGAACACAGTGAGACTAGACTATTAAGTAAATGGAACTCATAATCATGTCTTTTTTTTTTTTTAAAGATTTACTTTATTTTATTTATTTATTTATACAAGCACTGGGTACAGTCAGAAGCGCGGGAGGGTGAGAGAATTCACCAGAGCCAGAGCGGGGAGCAGAGCAGGCAGAGGGACCGAAGTACACTGCTGAGGGGAGCAGCGGGCGGCAGGAGAGGTCTGCGCGCCATGTGGGACCCTCCTCAGGAGGCCGGGGAGCAGCTGGGGATGGAACCGGCGCTGCAGAGGCTGCGGGCAGCTTCGCAACCCAGCGCTCAACCGCTGCGCCACCTGGGAGGCCCATAATCATGTCTTTTTAAGAACTATAAATACTCCTCAAAGCAAGGATCTATCATTAAAGGTTTTAGCATGGGGGTGACATAATCAAGTGTCTTACTTATAACAATACCTTTGGAGGCTGAGTCAAACTACATGATAAAATGTGTGTGTGCACAGATGGAAGCTATTGCCCATGAGTAAGACTACAAGGAAAAGAAACAATGAATTTCATTTTGAACATTCAGGGTTGAGATGTGCTAGAATCAAGTGTTTCCAATACAGAGCTGAATATACTAAATGTGGAGCTCAGAAGAGATCAGGTTTAGAGGTTAAAAGTATCAGAATCAGCAGAACCCTTAAATAGAAATGAGAGTAATGAAATCACTAGGCCATTTTCTTATTCTATCTTTCCCATTACTGATAGAACTCAGTAATCACTGGTGTTGCCATCTTCATAAAAAATATATTGACAATCATCCACTATAAAGCCAAATATAGTGGAAGCTTTTCAGGTGTTACATCCTTTAAGTGTAGTAAAATACAAAGCATCTTAAACCAGAATATGTCACATACCTAATATATTACAAAATTTGACTCTTATTACATGCAAACCTTAAGAAATAATCCAAAGGCTGGATATTGAGAAACTTCACTTAAGTCTACATATTCTATATTGGGATATTTAAATGATACGTACATTTTGGTACAAAAAAAAAAAAAAAAGGGTGTTCAGATGTGAAAAAATAAAATTAGTCTGTGAGGTCTTCAAATATCAGTATGACTGTAGACTTGAGATGTCTGGACAGTTTTGCTTACTATTTCACCACTGATATTTCCAGTCAAATACAAAATTAAAATAAGCTTTAAGTATTTGCTCCATGAGATTAATAATTTCAAATCAAAGCTTTTCTTTATAAACTAATGTCAGAAATGCAAAATGTTCAAGTTTGGTCACTGGTTTTTCAAAAATAGCTCAAATGTGAGCTATTCAATTAGGCTATTTAATAATATGAATATTATATTTAAGAAATTTTAAAATATCAGACCATAGTACTGATTTCCTTTATGAACAATTTTGATAACCTGGCATGGACAAAACACCTCAGCTCTCAGAATATTATTAAATAGTTGCAGAAATTAAGTTGCAAATATTTAGAAATACAATAACCCAAAGGAATGGAACGATTCACTGCATAGTACTTGATAGCCTTCCTTTATTGTTTCTACTATTTTAAAGTGATTATAGTACTTTTTATACAATAAAAAATAGCCCTCATGCACAAAAATTTGGGTAGTTTAGAATTTGTACCAAGTGCTTCCTAACCTCCACATAGAGCCGTTGAATTGGAAACTTAACATAATGCAAAGATGACATTTCCCAAATTCTTTGCCCCTGCTGTGTTCCTTTTTTCCTTAAAGTCCAACATAACAGCTTCTTATAAAATCAAATGGCTCAGTCATTAAACCCCAACAAAAACCACCTCATAAGAATAACTGACACACATGACCCTTAAAAGAACAAGATACATATGAGGTGAAAATTAGTTGCTTTTATTGTTAAAAAAAGTTTTATGAATTTCTTTGCAACTCTACTTGAGAATTGCTCTGAGTAACTGAAAAAATAGCTCCTGCAGAGAAAAACATCTAAACTAACTTCACTGCTTCTAGAAGATGAAGAAACAGCAAAGTCCAGCTGTTTATTAAAGTCCATGATTATTAAGTTTGAACTGCCCATTCCACTACTCCTGCAACTTTCCTACAATCATTCATCACACAATCCTACTTCTACAAGATAAGTACCTGGCAAAGTGGTACTGAGAAAAAAATAAGATAGACGTTCACATTTATATTTGCCTATAAGACAAACTGAATAGAAAGCAGCAGAGAAAATGGGAACCACTGCAAAGGTATATCATTAGTCCAAGTAATGAAGTCCAGATTTTTCTTTCAATACTGACCAGATTAAGGAATGATTATGTTTCAAAGCTCTCCTCACTTCTCTAGGAGTGATTCCAGCTCTTCTTGCAAAGAACTAAGTTGCTCCTTCTCCCGGTCTTCCTTTTGTTTGAGTTCATCCAGCACAGCCTGAAATCGGTTCTTAAGAGCCAGATTTTCCACTTTCATGATTAGATCCTCCTGTCGTTTTGCTCTGTCCTGGGTCTCTTGGAGCTTGCCTTTCATGTTATCAATCTGCTTCTGAATTCCCATAACCAACTGATTGGTTCCCTCATTTTCTTGGTGCTGCTCATCTGATTCATTTAACTTGTCCTGTAGCTGTCTTTCCAGATCTTCCTCAGTGTCGATGATGTTTATATCTTCTTCATCTTGATGCTGTGTCTCATCTTCATCATCACTGCTACTGCTGAGGTCATTGAATATCTCCCGAAGCTCATCATGTTCTAATGAGTCATGGCCCTGTCTGTGACCAGACATCCCAGGAGAAGAGATATCAAGGCCCTGATTTTCTGTTTCTTTTGTTTCATCTTCAGCAATTATTTCCCAACGAGTACTGACCGCTTCAGCATCTGTACTCAGTAAACGTTTTACTTCTTTTTCCACATCTGGAGATTCAATATACTTCTTCTTTGCTGTCTTCCGAAATCTTCTCTTTCTTACATTTTTTAGAGGCAGAGTGATTCCGTGATTCCATATAAACTTTTTCTCTTTGTCCTTATCTTTTTTCTTGCTTGCTTTAGGATCAGTAGTAGCAACTGGTTCCTCCACAGGAGGATAGAGATCACCATCAACTGTGGACACAAGCATCTGACAAATATCAGCAGTCTTGTAAAAAGTTTTTTTATCAATGGTTTTCAAACTTTCCATAACACACGGCAGATCTACCAATTTTGAAGCCAATGGCACCCGGTCAACTCTGACAATTCCATGACGTCCATCAGGGTGTAACTCAATTGTCAGTCTATCTTTCAGGTTGACATGGCCAGATTGTACTGCCCGCCTCACCGTGGAGGCATATTCCGGAGGTAGGCGTAAGATAAACTGGCTCTCTAATTCGTGAGGAGCATCATCTTTGCTCTTACTCATCTTGTCTTTGAGACTCCTCTAAAAACCACTTGTTGCACTAAAAAGTTCCAGCTATTCCAACAGCTAGAAAGACCAGTTTGTTACTAACTTCCGGAAATCTTTGCACACAATTCTAAGTAGAACAGGAGGTAAGCATCTGTTTTGTCTTAATTTTGAATTAAGTCCCAAATTTTTCTAAATATGCTGTGATTGCATACCAGTAATTAGACACATTTCGTCCATTTAAATCTAGTAGCTGCAACGCCGAGTTCCAGCCTCCAGATGCCACTGCCGCACAATGCAGGGAGAGCCAGGGAGCAGGAAAGCAAATGGCGGCTCCTGCGGAAGAGTTTTCGGCGCAGAAATTAAGGCCCAGCAGACATTCCCAATCCACAAACTCTCCCGGAACAAAGATATTCAGAAAAGCGGAGCACAGCGAGCGTCCTTCGCATCGGGTACTTACAATCCTGCGATGTAAATAAACGCAGCTTCCGCGAACAGGAACGAGCGGAACAGTAAGCCAGTGGGAGGAGGGCGGGCAGGGGACGAGCGTCTCCTAATCCCTTTGTTCTTCCCGGCTCTTGGCAAAGCGATCTGGTACTGACCCGGTGAAATCACCAGGACAGAGAGCGCGAAATGCCGCTGAGACCCGCAGCTCCGCAGCTCTCTCCCCGGACCAGCCCACGCAGCGGAGCAGGAAGCTGGCGCCAGGCGGCTGTGAATGACAGCTCGGCTCGGCGGAAATGCTTACGGTCCCGGCGCGCGCAGGCGCAACGCGCAATTGCGCTTTCCGGCATGGCGTCTCTTATCGCGAGAATTCGGTTTTACCCGCGTTCAGAACGAGCTTTCGGTTTGATAATATTTATTGACTAGGGAAATGCAGATTCTCCCACCCCCCCCCCTCCCATCCCCCGCCCACCCGGCGCTCCGCGGAACTGTTGTGGGACTGCCGTGGGGCCGGCTTTGCTTCCGGAAACGTTTAGGATGCTTCACGGTACATCCAATCTGGAGCTAATACAAGAATTTGTAACTAGCCATACAGTGGCGTGAAGAGGATATTGTAAATATGTATTCAACATAACAGCTTATTTTGTTTTCTTTTTGAAAATGCCCTGAGGGCCTCCCCGGTGGCGCAGCGGTTGAGCGCTGGGTTGCGAAGCTGCCCGCGGCCTCTGCGGCGCCGGTTCGATCCCCGGCTGCTCCCCGGCCACCGGAGGAGGGTCCCACATGGTGCGCAGACCTCTCCTGCCGCCCGCTGCTCCCCTCAGCAGTGTACTTCGGTCCTTCTGCCTGCTCTGCTCCCTGCTCTGGCTCTGGTGAATTCTCTCACCCTCCCGCGCTTCTGACTGTACCCAGTGCATGTATAAACAAAACAAACAAACAAATATAATTAATAAATAAATAAACATGCCTCTATTTAAGAAAAAAAAAAAAAAAAAAGAAAATGCCCTGATGGGACCTATGTCTCAGGGTCTGATTCTGTTCTGATGGGTTCCAAAGGAACAAGAATGATTCCTCTTTTTAATGTTTGGCGTGGATATAAATGTAAATAGAAAAGTGTTCTGGAAACACATGCTTGTTTAGGACAGTTGACTTATAGACAAATGGTCTGATTGAAGTAGAATATAATTACGGTTTTACTCCCTGTCATTCATTTGCCAGTAAACTTCTAAATTAGGAATTTTGTCATTCCACTTATACTATTTTGGTAGCTGTTTTTTGCTTATCTCTTCTGAATAGTGAAGTATTCATAAGCACGGATTTCTAGTATTTCACCCTATCTTGCTTCTGTTTCCATTTATTTTTAAATAGTCATTTTTGGGTATATCATCAAAAATTTAATTTCTATTTCTAAAATACTAACTCATCTAGATTTAAGAGAAGTTTCTTACAATGTGATTAACCAGCTTGCGCTTTTTTTTTTTTTTTTTGTACTTACCACTGATTACTTACCACAGAATACTTCACTATTCCATGATAATCAGGCATCTTTTTTTCTTGTACATCGTGTCCGGGTGCCTAGTATCAACATGTGGGAAATAAACACAAATAATTGCCAATTAGATGAAACAGTTGAGCGACTTAGAAAGAACATACTGTCAAACATTTAATAACCTTTAAAAGAAAATACATTGTGTCATCTTATGATCCACGTTTATATACATATCCTCTCTAGCCTAGATTGTTATGAGCAGAGAGGTTTGCTAATATCTGTATGAATGCGCCCTCTTTGGTTTGGGCAGAGTGTAACATGATACATGATGGGATAAAATTAAAATCGTCTTGTACCAGTTTGATTATTTTGTGTTAAATTTGAAGGAGAAATTATGCTTTTCCAGGTAACTGCATTAGTTCTCTGTGTGTTGAAGAATGATAGCTGATTTATCTAGAATTTTTTTTAAAGATTTATTTATTTATTTATACAAGCACTGGGTACAGTCAGAAGCGCCGGAGGGTGAGAGAATTCACCAGAGTCAGAGCAGGGAGCAGAGCAGGCAGAAGGACCGTAGTACACTGCTGAGGGGAGCAGCAGGTGGCAGGAGAGGTCTGCGCACCATGTGGGACCCTCCTCTGGTGGCCGGGGAGCAGCTGGGGATCGAACCAGCGCTGCAGAGGCTGCGGGCAGTTTCGCAACCCAGCGCTCAACCGCTGCGCCACTGGGGAGGCCCTATCTATAATTTTTTTTTTAAAGATTTATTTATGTATATAAGAGCTGGGATGTAGGACAGAGGTGCAGGGGGAGGCGGGGGGTGTGTGAGAGGCTTCACCAGAGACAGACTGGGGAGAAGAACAGGCAGATTGACTGAAATACACTGCTGAGGAGAGCTGCAGGGGAGACAGGAGAAATCTGCTGCGCTTTGTGGGTAGCTTCCTGACCATCTGGGGATCAAACTCATGCTGCAGATTGCTTCAGAGTGCTGATGCTTAACCCCTTGCGCCACCAGGGAGGCCCCTGATTTAGCTATAATTTCAAGTGCAATCTATATCTTGTTTGCATAGATCAAGTTTTTTCAATGTGCTTGTCCCTTAAATATACCTGATTTTACTTTTTACATATATAAGAGTTTAACACACTAGCCTCTGCATAATGCTTCATTTAACAACATAAAATGTGAAGCCAGGCTTATACATAAAATTAGCCTAAATATTGCTTTGCATTGTACTTGCATGTGCATTTTAGGATGTTTAAATATCCTTGTCATAGAAAGTAACTTAAGATAAATCTTAGGCAGTTATTATTTGCAAATATTGTGACGTATTTTAGTTAGTAAACCTTTGAGTGGAAGGTTGTCAGAGATAATTAAAAGGATCAGTTGAAGTTTCCTCTAAAGGGTCTACCTCCTTCAGTCCTGAAAAAGAATTTCTGCTTTTGAGTTTAACATATTTTCTAAATTTTTTTTGAGGGGAAATTACACTAAGGTCTCTACCATATCACTATTACCTTAATGTCCATTGATAAATCCAATTGTTTTTTAATGAAATTCATCAGACTTACAGAAAAAATCAGAACTGATGAATGTTCTCATGGTTGTTCCATGGACTATCTGTGATACTACTGAACCAGAGACTTGGAGAGAGCAGGAAATTTCCTAGTGTGGTAATGCCCTCTGTAGACTTCCCACCTGTGATAAGAGTATCACAATGAGGTTAATGTTGTGTTTGCAAATTCCCTTTAAGGGCCTTCCTGGTGGCGCAACAGTTGAGCTGCCCACAGCCACTGCAGCACTGCTTCGAGCACCGGCCGCAGGGCGAGGGTCCCACATGGCACAGCAGACCTCTCCTGCCGCCCGCTGCTCCCCTCAGCAATGTACTTCATCAGTCTGCCTGTTCTGTTCCCTGCTCTGGCTCTGGTGAATTCTCTCACCCTCCCGCACTTCTGACTGTACCCAGTGCTTATATAAATAAATAAATAAATCTTTAAAAAAGAAAATTCCCTTTAATATACTTTCCAGTTTCTTATATACAGTGGAGATTAAAAAATTATGGGTGATGAGAGAAGCCCTGCTTACAGTGTAGAGACAGAAAATAATAGGGGTGAGGAAATAGCAAACATCCCCTCAAAAGTGCACTTGTGGGCCTCCCTGGTGGCGCAGTGGTTGAGCGCTGGGTTGCGAAGCTGCCTTCAGCCTCTGCAGCGCCAGTTCGATCCCTAGCTGCTACCCGGCCACTGGAGGAGGGTCCCTCATGGCGCACAGACCTCTCCTGCCGCCTGCTGCTCCCCTCAGCAGTGTACTTTGGTCCTTCTGCTGCTCCCCTCAGCAGTGTACTTCGGTCCTTCTGCCTGCTCTGCTCCCCGCTCTGGCTCTGGTGAATTCTCTCACCCTCCCGCGCTTCTGACTGTACCCAGTGCTTGTATAAATAAATAAATAAATCTTTAAAAAAAAAAAAAGTGCACTTGTGTACTGCTGTGTAAGTATATGAATAGTAAAAAGCTGGTTAACTAAAATGTTTCAGTCTCTTTTATCAAGTAGAGTCCTTTCTATAGAAAAAAAAGACCAACCTAATTTATACTGGTTTAAACAAGAAAAATCGTTTTCCTTTATCTCAAAAACCAGAGGTTTATTTTTTTTAAGGTTCAAAAACCAGAGGTTTAGAGTAGCTCTTTCCAATAGAAATTTAATGTGAGCTACAGATGAAATCTATATATATATATGATATTAAATTATTAAATTCTCTAGTAGCTATATTAAAATAGCAAAAACCAAGTGAAACTAATTTCCTTAACATTTTATATGCTTATAAGCCAAAATATTTCAACATGTAATCAATGTAGAAATTATTAACATATTTTACATTCTTACTTTTGTATTTAACCTGGTGTATATCCTACACTTACAGCACATCTCAGTTTGCACTAACCACATTTCAGGTCCTCACTGGCACGGGGTTGGTTGGTGGACAGTTGCTGGACAGTGCAGTTATGGGATTATAAGGCTATCCCTAGGCATGATAGACTCCTGGCCTGGCACAAATTGTTTTTCTTGCCTTAATTTTGGAGTATGAGCATATATTTATACTTCTCTCTATTATTCTTACAGTGTTGCCCTCATCTCCTTGTAAACTTTCAAAGTGTGTGGCCACAAGAAACCTGCTAGCAATAACCAGGGAACTTCCTTCTTTGTCCATGGTAAGTTTAGAGTGTGGCTCCCCCTAACCCAAGTCTCTCTTTCAATCTGGTTGGACCAGTTTAGGCCATGTATTCACCATGCCTCAATAATAGTCACCAGGGGACTACTTTAAGCCTGTGATTTTCAAAATGGTGGGAAGGAGATGACATTTAGTAATGCCTGCACACATTTTTGATTGTCACAACTGTAGGGGTGGGGTCTACTGGCATCTAGTGGGTAGAGGCCAGAGATGCTGGCCTACAATACACAGAGCAACCTCCCACAAAAAGGAATTATTTGGTTCAAAATAGTACCAAGGTTAAGAAACCAAGGTTAAGCTTATTATTTTAAACCTATATTCTTAACTAAATACAAGAGGTATAAGAGTACCATTACTGGGCCTCCCCGGTGGTGCAGCGGCTGAGCGCTGGGTTGCGAAGCTGCCTGCGGCCTCTGTAGCGCCGGTTCGATCCCCGGCTGCTCCCTGGCCACCAGAGGAGGGTCCCGCATGGTGCGCAGACCTCTCCTGCCGCCCGCTGCTCCCCTCAGCAGTGTACTTCGGTCCTTCTGCCTGCTCTGCTCCCTTCTCTGGCTCTGGTGAATCCTCTCACCCTCCCACGCTTCTGACTGTACCCGGTGCATGTATAAATAAATAAAAATAAATCTTTAAAAAAAAAAAGAGTACCATTACGGATAGATTGCTGATCTATCAGACTTACTATAGCTATGAGAAGGTTTCAGCTTCCCTTTAAGTAAGTGGAGGGTAGACACCCGAATTACTTTATGTGTCAGAGGGAAGGAAAGGAAGTGTTTAAAAGGAAGTGTCAGAAGACAGGAAAGGGCATGAGCCACTATCTTAATCTTTTGGGGTGTTGTAATAAAATGCCATAAAATGGGTGACTTATAAACAACGGAAATTAATTTCTCCATTCTGAAGTCTCAGAAGTCTGAGATAAAGGTGCCAGAAAATTTGGTATCTGGTGAGAAAAGTCTTCTGGTTCACAGATGGCAGTCTCTTCTCTATAACCAACATATGGTAGAGGGGGTAAGGGATCTCTCTACAACCTCTTTTACAAGGGCACTATTATCACTCTTATGGCCTTTACCCTTATGACCTAATCACCTGAAGTCCTACCTCCAAATACTATCGCATTAGGGATTAGATTTCAACATAGCAATTTGCGTGGGGTGGGCACACATATTCAGTCTGTGAAGGTAATCATATTCATGAAAGAGCCCCATGAAAGGTATCTATGAGAAATCTCATTATAATAGTGTGAATGTAATTCACACACACACACACGTATGTGTGTATAAATGGCCAGTAATCACATGAAAAGACATTCATTATGACAAATCTCCAGGGAAATACAAATCAAAAAATACAATTTGATATTACCCCATACCCATTAGATGACTACTATCAAAACAAATAAACAGAAAATAACAAAGTTTGGCGGAGTTGTGAAATATTGACACCCCGTGTATGTTGGTGGAAGCATAAAATGGTACAGTGGCTGTAGGAGAAAAAGTATGGTGATTCCTAAAAAATCTAGAAATAGAATTACTACATGATCTATCAACCCAGTTCTGGGTATATACCCAAAAGAACTGAAAAGCAAGATCTCAAAGAGATACTTGTATACCCATGTTCATAACAGCACTATTCCCACTACATAAAAGAAGAAACCCAAGTGTCCTTCAACAGATAAATAAGTAAAATGTAGTATATAATTATACAATGAAATATTGCTCAATCTTGAAAAGAAAGGGAATTCTGCTATATGTTAAAACAGGGATAGACCTAGAGGGTTTTATGCTATGTAAAATAATCCAGTCACAAAAAGACAGATACTATGTAATTCCACTTAAGTTATTTTGAATGCCCGTAATCACAGAAACAAAGTAGGATGCTGTTTGTCAGGGACTGGAGAGAAGGGAGAAAGAAGAGTTATTATTTAATGGTTTCAGTTTTACAAAGTGAAAAGCGTTCTGGAGATGAGTAGTAGTGATGGTTGAATATACTTAATACCACTCAACTGTAAGCTTCCAAATGATTAAGCTGATAAAATTTACGTGTATATTTTACAAGAAAAAAGTATATATTTTTTAAAGTGTTGATAGACACCAAATATATATATTTTTATGGTGATTTTAATTTTTATCAGTATCTTTTATAGTGAAATTTTCTTTAATATGGCAGAATTTGCGATGAGCATTTCTTTTTGTGCAGCAAAATTCTCTTTACAATGAATAATTTCTTAAGTAAAACCTTTTTAGAAAAAGACGCTTCAGTGGTGTAGAGACTTCAAAGGAAATGTCTAGTGGGAAAATTCTGTGAGAATTCTTACTTTAAGTCCGTGAGACTTTCAATAAATTAAAACCTTTGGTTTAAACTTTGTGCAAGACCATTTGATTACTGTGTTGTCAGAAAGAAAGAATGACTTGCAGCCTTTGTACTAAACCAGCTGGTATTATAAAATAAGACGCAGGAATAAAGCAAATACAGACTCGGCGGACTTTCAGAGACAGCATTCGGTAGTATCATACTGGACCTCTGGGTGCCGCTGTCCGTCATACCGGTGGTTAGAGTGAAGCAAAGCAAGCCACTGCTATTCTGACGCCGCCATCCCTGCAGACTTTTGAGAAACACAGCAGAAGACAAAGCCCGCAATCTGTTCCAAATACCTGAGCCAGGAACCTCAAGATGTTGAATGACGCCGAGGAAGGCGCTGCCTTTTTTCTCAGAGCACCTTTGTGATTCCGGAGCCACCCTAGGGAGATGTGTTTGGATCTGAGAAGCTCTGCATTGAGAAGACAGGAAGAAGTCCCTGACAGGCAAGGACGCCCAGTGCAGGAAGTGCTTTTTCTCTCCTTGCTCTTTGTTCAGCCTGGTAACTACACAGCAATGTGGTATAAGACTCGGAAAGAGACCGCCAAGGCTTTGAAAATGGGGGATCTCGACCGAGATCTGCGTCTCGGTGACCAGAATCACGGGTGAGTGAAGCCTCTCTTTACTGGCCGCGAAGAGAGCAGGGACGAAGTCGAGAATGACAGGATAGCTCTCGTAGCTAAACAAAAGAACACCTTTGGCCCCTTTAAATCTGAAACCTTTGCTGAAAATCCTATAAATGTTTTGTTTAGTACTCTTTTCATCCTTTATAGAAATAACATGGCTTTCAGTACACACTTGGTTTTGAAAAATCTGAAAAACAACAGGAGCAAAGTTTACTCTTAAACCACAGTAGATTTGAACACTGCAGGCAAGTCTGCAAATTTGTCAGATAAGTTTCAATAATCATCTCCCTGTCCCATTGCCCATTCCCAAGTGAAATAAAGCAGAGGGCAGTAAATACCTGTTTGTTATCACAAATCTATGTTCGGACCAGGAACAGGACTACTACCACTTAGTGATGAGGAGGCAGCAGAACAGCCAGAGCAAGGTGTCAATGTCAGTCTTCCCATACCAAGCCACAGGAGTACAGCAGAGTCCACTGCGGGAGGATCAGCTGTCCATCTTTTCCTCTGCATGCTTCAGGTGATCTGCATTGACCTAGATGATACCTTTAAGGGAAAGTTTTCCTACAGTTTCTGCATCATTTTACAGAATATATCTTCCCACCAATAATGACAGTGTCATCTTTGATTTTGAAGGGGAACTTGAATCAGGTTGTAGAGGAGAAGACTGGAGGGAATTTAAGGGTCCATTTCAGAATCCTGGTTGGAATGGAGATTGGGAATAATGCAGAACAGATGACTCCACTGGGTGTCTAGTCCTATTAGAGTTAGAACTATGGTTGCCCTAACCAAAACATCAGAACTGAAATTTGCTTAAACAGAGAGACAAAAATATTGTGCAGAGTAATATACACACTGCCAATGATTAACCTCTAAGAATTACTATATAATTTTTTGTAAATTATTGGCAGATAGAATTCTAAGAGTAGACCCTGAACTATATTGTCAACAGAATCATTGACAAAAACAAGCTGTCCCTTTCCTCCAGTGCAAGCATCACCCTAAATATCACCCCATGTCAATAGAAAATGCTCTGGTTGTCCAACAAACCTTCTAAATGGTCCAGGATACTGGGAACACTTCCCAGAGCCTCCATCACCCTTTTAGTGCTTCAGACCTGGACTTTGGACCCCATGCCTCTTGATTTGTGAAAGGTGATCTGGCACCACGGGAGCTGTCATCTGATGTGTGGGTGGGCACAGGACACAATGGGGTTAACGGCAACCTACCTTTGAGCTGCCCTCCAGTCAGGATTGGACTGGGTTCAGTGTTAGCCTTCACCTTCCTGTGTTGGTCGACAACTGCAGTGAAAAAGCACAGCGGGTACTATGCTGAGAGCTGTAGCCCGAAGTCAAGGCCTTCTTCAATGCCACGGCACATGCTACAGCCCGGCCACCTGGACACTGTCGTCTGGAGCACAATGCCTAATTGTCTTTCAGGTTTACCTGATGGTGGCCCTGATCTCTGTGCTCTCCCTCCTCGCAGTGACTCTGGTCACGGCCTGCATCTGTGACTCTCCTCCAGCCCTGCTTCTGCCTGGTCTCTGGGCCACTTCTGTGAGAGTTGCCCTCTTTCTACAATCTATACGTGCCTTCAGAAATGGCAAAATCTTAATTTAACTTAATTGTAGTTATTCAAGAAACATCTTTCAACTGGAAATTCTTCATAGTACCAGCATGAAGGCTTAAATATCACATTGTTTGCATGTGAGTTTTCACTGTTATTCCATAAATATCATTCCTGTTTGGGTTTTGTTGGGATGGGAAGAGCTCTACAGGTTAACTTTCTAGTTTTTATGTATACTTTGATTTGTTTCATTAGTCCAGATAATTCCTTTGAGGAGCAGTTGGTGCCTATTAATGTATGTTCTGAAAAGTTGTTTCCCGCTAAAGAATCCTTTCCTTGCAATATTGAAAGAGATTCACTGCATCTTTAAGTTTCTGCCCTTGGGCTCTATTTACATGTCTTTGAGAGTTGGAGAAACTATTGATTTGGCTATGCAAAAACATAAATTCTCTTTAAATTCTATCATCTTTTGTTTTTTCCTTTCTTTCCTCATTTTCTGGGATCTCTTTAGCTATGGTATTCATAGGTTGGTAGTCAATACCTGGCTGAACTTCTTTCTGAAAATTTCAACCTCTTGAGTGCAGAGAACATTAATCCTTAACTTCTGGGTAAAGATAAATTGCTCTAAGCATGAGACAATTTATATAGTAACCTTTTACTAATTTTGCAATAAATAACAGAAGGAATGCAATCTAGCTTTGAATTCCCACTACTGTGTTTAAGGAAAACAATTTCTCTTGGAGGAAAATATTGTGATTGTAAGAGAACACATATTCTATATGATAGCCTGCCTAAAAATAAAGATGTGGCCCTTTCCTTTGTCAGTTCTGAAGAATAACCACACTTTCTTATGCCTCTTAAATTTGAAATATAAACTATCTATTCATTTGATGTTTTTTCCCGTGAAATTCCAAGCTCCCAATGTTATTAAAAATGTATTCCCTTTGGGTGAAAGGTTTTTTTAAGATCCACATAATACATAGACACTTGAGGAAAAGAGGAAAAATAATGATGGGGTAAAACACATCCTTCAAAATTTCAAAGTTTCTGATAATTTTTTTAAAGATTTATTTATTTATTTATACAAGCACTGGGCACAGTCAGAAGCACAGGAGGGCGAGAGAATTCACCAGAGCCAGAGCGGGGAGCAGAGCAGGCAGAAGGACCGAAGTACACTGCTGAGGGGAGCAGCGGGTGGCAGGAGAGGTCTGTGCGCCATGTGGGACCTTCGCCCGGCAGCCGGGTATCAAACCGGCGCTGCACAGGCTGCGGGCAGCCTCAACCGCTGCGCCACCGGAGAGACCCCTGATAAATATTTTTTTAAGATTTATTTATTTATCATACAAGAGCTGCGGTACAGACCAGAGATGGGGATGGGGAGTGAGAAGGTTTACCAGAGACAGAGTGGGGAACAGAACGGGCAGATGGACCAAAGTACACTGCTGAGGGGAGCAGCGGGCAAGACAGGGGAGGTCTGCTGCCCCATGTGTGTTGCTCCCTGGCCGGCCGGGGATCGAACTCGTGCTGCAGAGGCAGCGGATTGCTTCATAGTGCAGTGCTTAATCCCTTGCACCACCAGGGAAGCCCGGTCTCTGATAAATATTCAAGACACAGTGGAAAGGAAATGGAACATTCCAATTTAAAAAAAAAAAAATCTAGCTTACATTCTAAAAGTTTGGTTTTCCCTTTTCTTTTTTTCACCTTTTGGTCAAATGGGCAGTTGCTCTTCAATGTGGTCTGGTCAAGATATACTACAAAAAGTGGAGGGGTGATTTTGTCTCCTTTGTGATATTCCCTGAATAACAGCAGGGAAAGCAGGTAGCTTGACAGCTTTGGGATTCTCCTGTATATTACAATTTAGCAACATTTACATATGATTAGCTCAATGAACATAGTAGTTTATCCTTTTTCATACATGTATGCTAGAAGGCTTAATTTTTCCTTAACAATAAACTAAGGTGTAAGGACAGCGATCAGATTAATGAAGAGAAATTATTATCTAGGAGTGCAGTAACTGGTTAAAGACTCTGGGCGCCGCTATTCACCAGCTGGGAGATACAGGCAGCGCGCACAAACACCACGAGAAAAAGACCAGGGAAGGGGAAAAAAGCTTAGAACCTTCATCTCCGCCAGATTGAAAACAGTCTTCCTGAGGCTTCCCAGATCCTACCTCTGGACGACTCTCCGCTCTGAATGCTCCTGAAAATTCTCATGATTTAGGCTCAGAAAAAAAAAAAAATCAAAAAACGAAAACAGAGAAACAATACCCTTGGTACCCGGCTGGGAGAAAACTACGAAGCTCGAGAGCAATGGCGATTTGGGCGAAGCTGCCCGGCTGCCGCGAGCTGGTCCTGCTGTGCCTTTTTCTGGAGCTGTCATTGGAAGCCCAAGCAGGGAAGATCCTGTACTCTGTGCCAGAAGAGACAGACAGAGGTTTCTTCGTGGGCAGCATCGCTAAAGACCTGGGGCTACAACCACAGGAGCTGGCGGAGCGCGGAGCCCGCATCGTCTCCAGAGGTAGGACGCAGCTTTTTGCTCTGAACCCGGGGAGCGGCAGCTTGGTCACCGCGGGCAGGATAGACCGGGAGGAGCTCTGCGCTCAGAGCGCGCGGTGCCTGGTAGATTTTAACATCTTGGTAGAGGATAAAATGAAGCTTTTTCCTGTCCAAGTGGAAATAATTGATATTAATGACAACACGCCCCAATTCCAGTTAGAGGAAATAGAGTTTAAAATGAATGAAATAACCACTCCGGGTACCAGGATCCCTCTGCCTTTGGGCCAAGACCTTGACGTGGGTGTGAATTCCCTCCAGAGCTACCAGCTCAGCTCCAACCCTCATTTCTACCTGGATGTGCAGCAAGGCGCTGATGGAACCCAAACCCCAGAGATGGTGCTGCAGAGTCCCCTGGATAGGGAAGAAGAAGCTGTCCACCACCTTATTCTCACCGCCTCGGATGGGGGAAATCCAGTCCATTCTGGAACCCTCCGCATTCGCATTTGGGTTGTGGATGTAAATGATAACCCTCCAGCATTTACTCAAGCACAGTACCACTTGAGTGTACTAGAGAATGTACCACTGGGCACTCAGCTACTGGTGGTAAAAGCCACTGACCCAGATGAAGGACCCAATGGGGAAGTAACATACTCATTTCACAATATAGACCACAGAGTGGCCCAAATATTTCATTTGGATGCTCACACAGGGGAACTATCAAATAAAGAACCTTTGGATTTTGAAGAATACAAAACCTATCCAATGGAAATTCAAGCTCAGGATGGTGCAGGCCTCATGGCCAGAGCTAAGGTGCTGATCAAAGTTCTGGACATAAATGACAATGCACCAGAGGTCACCATCTCCTCTATCACCACTGCAGTCCCAGAAAACTTCCCTCCTGGAGCAATAATTGCTCTTATCAGTGTGCATGACCAGGACTCTGGAGACAATGGTCACATTACATGTTCCATTCCTGGAAATCTACCCTTTAAATTAGAAAAATCAGTTGATAATTATTACCGTTTGGTGACAGAAAGAGCATTGGACAGAGAACTTACCTCCAGGTACAACATCACAGTAATAGCAACAGATCAGGGAACTCCAGCTCTGTCTACTGAAATGCATATTTCACTACAAGTGACAGATATCAATGACAACCCCCCTGTCTTCCCCCAGGACTCCTACTCTACCTACATTCCAGAAAACAACCCCAGGGGAGCCTCCATCTTCTCTGTGGCAGCTCATGATGCTGACAGCAATGAGAATGCACAAGTCACTTACTCCCTGGCAGAGGATACCATCTGGGGGGCACCTCTGTCCACCTATGTCTCCATCAATGCAGACACTGGCATCTTGTATGCACTGCGATCTTTTGACTATGAGCAGTTCCGGGACCTAAAAATGACAGTGATGGCACTTGACAGTGGAGATCCACCACTCAGCAGCAACATGTCACTGAGCATATTTGTGCTGGACCAGAATGACAACACACCTGAGATCCTGTACCCTGCCGTTCCCACAGATGGTTCCACAGGCGTGGAGCTGGCACCCCGCTCTGCAGAGCCTGGCTACCTGGTGACCAAGGTGGTGGCGGTGGACAGAGACTCAGGCCAGAACGCCTGGCTGTCCTACCGCCTGCTCAAGGCCAGCGAGCCAGGGCTCTTCTCAGTGGGGCTGCACACGGGCGAGGTGCGCACTGCGCGGGCCCTGCTGGACAGAGATGCGCTCAAGCAGAGCCTGGTGGTGGTGGTCCAGGACCACGGCCAGCCCCCCCTCTCGGCCACCGTGACACTCACCGTGGCCGTGGCGGACAGCATCCCAGACGTCCTGGCAGACCTAGATAGCCTGGAACCCTCCACTGACTCTGATGGCTCTGGTCTCACTCTGTACCTGGTGGTGGCCGTGGCTGTGGTCTCCTGTGTCTTCCTCGCCTTTATCATCATACTGATGGCACTCAGACTCAGGCACTGGCATACATCTCGTCTGCTCCAGGCTTCAGAAGGTGGATTGGCTGGCTTGCCTGCATCTCATTTTGTGGGTATGGATGGGGTACAGGCTTTCCTGCAGACCTATTCCCAGGAGGTCTCCCTCACTGCAGATTCACGGAAGAGTCACCTGATCTTCCCACAGCCCAACTATGCGGACATGCTCATCAGCCAGGAGAGCTGTGAGAAAAATGATTTTCTATCAGCACCTCAGTCTTTACTTGAAGACAAAAAGGAAACATTTTCTCAGGTAAACCTTTTGTAGTAAATCTAGATAAAAATAATTCCTGCATTTACTGGCTTTCATTATTTACTACTAACAGTTCTCTTTCCCATATATCTTTGTGGATTTCTATTTACAAAACCTAGGAGGCCATTATTTCGTGTTTTTATCCTGGTATATTTGTAATTGTTCTTTCATTGAAAAGGAGACTATAATTAAACAGAATGTGGCTGGTTGGGGATGAAGAGTATGTGTGAGGTGCTATCTCTGTTGTGGAAAGAACACTGTATCAGAAACAAGGTCTGGCTCATAAACATTTTCTTCATTGCTTCTAGCCGAATTATTTTGTTTTTCTAGGTTTACCACTCTCTTTTTTAAAGATTTATTTATTTATGCATACAAGAACTGGGGTACAGGCCAGAGGTGTGGGGGGTGAGAGGATTCACCAGAGACAGAGTGGGGAACAGAACAGGCAGATTGACTGAAATACACTGCTGAGGGGAGCAGTGGGCCAGTCAGGAGAAGTCTGCTGCGCCATGTGGGCGGCTCCCTGGCTGGGGATTGAACTCGTGCTGCAGTGGCTGCAGATAGCTTCAGAGGTTGCATCTTAACTCCTTGCACCACCAGGGAGGCCCTGGTTTACCACTCTCTTATCTGGTAAAGTTAGGAGTTGACTAGAAAAGACCCACCAACATTTATGTGACTAAAATTATTTTCAAATTTCCTTAAGTTTTAAAGTTTTATATTGTTATTAATACCTCCTAATTTGCCCCTACATTTAGTGTAGATGTCCAGATGTCTCTGCATAGGTTCTATTTTATTTGGGGACATTTGAAAAGGTAAAACTTATCTAAAGTATTACTTATATTTCAATTCTGGATTTTTTTTTCAGCTCATAAAATTTAAGTTTTTGCTTCTGTATATAAAGATGAACTAGACTTACCTGAGAAAACACAGAGATTACCAAATTGGATGATTTTTAATATCCATCTATATTCTGCTGACAAGATAAAAGCTTAAAGTAAGATTACACAAATGCGTCTGCGCGCGTGCACACACACACAAACACACACACACACTAAAGTGGTCATGTCACTATAATAGCAACACAGAATATAAGGCAACAAACAGTAATGGTACATATTTTAAATGAAAAGATCTTAATAATTAAAGGAACATATAATCCAAACCATGTACAAACTATGAGCACCCATCACCAACAGTACTGGTTTGAAAATGATATGAGATTTTAAGAAATACCATAAGAAATAACAGAGATCAAAGGTAAAACATTGCTAAGCATAGAGAAGATTGGAATGACAGAATCTATAAGCTTGATCTAATATATCTTTATGGAATCCCATACACAACAAATGTAGAATAGCAGTTTTTTTACATGAGCATATGGAAAACTTCCAGCAATTAAATACATGGTCATCACCAGAAAAGGTAGATACAAATTTTATACTATCAATAGTATATGCCTTATAACATATACTTAAATCACAAAGCTGGGTGTGGGGGAAATAGGAAGAGGTTGTTGCTTTCATTTAAAAGCTGAATAAGGTCTGACTATCTAATGCATACATGGAGAATATAGTTGATAAGACTATTGTGTAATTGAAATTTGCTAAGTGAGGTCTTAAGTGTTCTCATCAAAAAAATGTGAGATGATGGTTATTAATTAACTCAATGAGTGGAATCCTTCCACAGTATATACAGATATCAAATCATATTGTACATTTAAATGCCATACACTTTTATTTGTCAATTGTAGTTCAATAAAAATGGAAAAATGACAAAGCAAACATTTAAAAATAGTAAAAGGAAACAAAACTTGGCTATCTAACCCCCCTAAATTACCCTTGGATTTTAAAAAATTACAATGGAAATAAAACTACCTAAAAATGAATAAAAATTAAAATATTATTAGTAAAAATTGTGGAATGCAGCTAAAATAGTACTTAATGGTAAATTTGTAGACAAAGCAAAGGCCTAATGGTTTAAAATAAGTGAATTTAGCTTGCCACTCAGTAAACAAGGCAAGAAGCATAATGCCAGCATAAACTTAAAGACAATAATAATAGGAAAATAACAAAGACAAGTTTGAATTACTGAAATGCAAACAAGGAAGAACTCTAATGATGAAGCAATAGGTCTAGACAGTAAAGGTCCTACTGAACCCAGTGAGGAGAAAGTTCAATGCTGGGACTAATGTAGACAAGGCAGATGTTGTGACTAAAATTCTTTTTGAAGATTCTAAAAGAAAATCCCGAAGTCAAGAATCTGGAAAAGAAAAGACAAGCAAGAAAGACTGGGAAAATACAAAACAATTTGATATGATGCAAGATAACAGCAAAGACAAAGAAAATGAGATAAATCTTTAGAGAACTGCAGTGAAGGACGTTGAGTAGTAATTTAATAAGACTCAAAGTGTCAAAACAAATATTGATGAAAAGGTTTCTTTAAGACAAATACTGTATGAGTCCTCTTATATGAACTTCCTAGAGTATTCAAATTCATAGAGAAGGGAAGTAGGATGGTTGTTGTTAGGGGGAGAGGGGAAGGGAGAATGGGAGGTTAGCATTTAATGAGTGAAAACATTTTGGATATGGAGCATGGTGATGGTTGCACAATAATGTGTGTATACTTAATGCTGCAGAATTGTATGCTTAAAATGGTGAACTTTATGTATATCTTACCACACACAAAAAAACAAGTTGAGTTATCTACTGGTAGATCATGTTAAAATGCACAATTAGAGAAGCCAGGTGGAAAGGGAGAGGGCATGAGACTACCTAGAGAGTCATCCAGATGTCCCAACATGAGTCCCCAGATGATGCCACAGGAATAACCACCAGTAAGACCATTAAAAGTGAAATCACCAACACAGATTGAAGATTACTGCTGAACAAATGAAACCAGGTCATTTTATTTTTTTTAAAGATTTATTTATACAAGCACTGGGTATAGTCAGAAGCGCGGGAGGGTGAGAGAATTCACCAGAGCCAGAGCGGGGAGCAGAGCAGGCAGAAGGACCAAAGTACACTGCTGAGGGGAGCAGCGGGGCGGCAGGAGAGGTCTGCGCGCTATGTGGGACCCTCGCCGGGGCCTGGGGATCCAACCTGCGCTGCAGAGGCTGCGGGCAGCTTCGCAGCCCATCCCTCAACTGCTGCGCCACTGGGGATCCCTGAAACCAGGTCATTTTAAAACACTGTATTTGGGGATGGTTTATTACATAACCATTTTGCATAAATTTGGCCTAGCAATTCTATTTTCTGGAATAAAGGAGCATCTGAAATAAGGGACCATCTGAAATAAAGGAGCATCATGTTTATAGCTTGCTCTGAAACAATTCAGAGAGAGTCAGAGACAGACCATGATATCAAAACATTAACATTTGGAATGATATGCATATAGAGTATATGGAAGTCCTGTGTACTATTTATGCAGCCTCTCTAAGTCTAAAATTATTGAAAAGAAAATATTTAAAACTGATCTCAAGTATGGCAAGATATTAAAATTTGATCATGTTAAATGGTTTGTACATAGATTTTCATTACATTATTTTTTATACTTGTCTGCACATTTGAAGTAGTTCAAATTTTTTTTGAATTTGTAATAAATGTATGGTGCATAAGTACGTAGCGAAACAAATAAGAGGACATCTACTGCATTGTAGATGCTTAGAAAATACGTCAGAAAAAAGACTTGGCAAACTCAGACAACTGTAAGGTATTGATTCTCTGTGTGGTTAAAAAGAAAAGAAAAGGAAGAAACAACAACATCTTCCTGCTCTTGTTTTATCCAAAATAACCGGCTTTGGTTTCCGTTAATGTTCCATGCTGCTTCTCACTTCCAAGCGTTCATACTAAGGTTCTTAGCCTCTCTCTTGATCCAACTCTACCTTTTAGGATATAGCTTCGAGCACCTGAAAGTCTTTCCATACCCCCAAATCTAGGCTGGATACCCTTTCTGTGTACTCCCCCATTGTCCAGCGTTTTGTGAAGTCATAGCCATTATCATACATTATTTTATTTTTTAAAATCTTACTCTATTTTAATACTGTGTTACTTTCCTTATGCCCTTCCCTATCCTGCTTCCTGAGAGCAGGGGCTCTGTTTCACCATTTCTATCTCCAGCATCAGTCACACAATGTGTCACGCACATAACAGTGCCTGGATTAAGTTGTCCCACGAACCAATATTTAAATACCCTAGATTGTGAAGTTAAATGTTAAACCATGAAATACAGAAATTCAAAATGCATAACCTTAGAGGACAATGCAGCTAATATTAAGACTGAGGAAAAAAGACTCTTACCTTGAGAGAGCTACTTCTAAGGTCTTTAGAACTGTAAGATTCTTCAAGGTAACTTGAAAGACACAAGGCTCACATAAACAAGAAGAAACGTTGGTTTGCCTGAGAGGGTGCAGAAATTACTTAAGCCTCTGAGCGTCGCTGTTGACCACCTAAGAAGTAAAAGCCAGCCAGACAGCCACTCCAGCGTTGCGACTCCCCACCACGGAAAGGGCTGGGCATTTTGCTCCGAAAACTTCCGAGCAACAGGAAATTCAATCCAGGAGCCCACTATTTCTCGCCACAGTGACCTGGGTCCCGTGAATCCTGGTCACCTCAGACCCCGAGGAATAAAGACCGGAATCCCGCACTGAATGCTAGAAGTTGCCTGGGAGAAAGGACTGCAGCAGAAGAGAAATGGCGGCTCCGCAAAAGTTGCCACAACGCAGAAGGCTGGCCCTGCTCTGCCTTCTTTGGGCGACCCTCTGGAAGGCCGGAGCTGGGCAGATGCGCTATTCTGTGCCAGAAGAGATCGACAAAGGCTCCTTTGTGGGTAACATCGCCAAGGACTTGGGTTTGGAGCCTCCCGCACTCGCCGAACGCGGAGTCCGCATCGTCTCCAGAGGTAGGACGCAGCTCTTTGCTCTGAACTCGCGAAGCGGGAGCTTGGTCACCGCGGACAGGATAGATCGGGAGGAGCTGTGCGCTCAGAGCGCGCGGTGCCTGGTGAATTTTAACATCCTGCTGGAAGATAAATTGAATATTTATTCAGTAGAGGTGGAAATAACAGATATTAATGATAATGCACCTCGCTTTGGCGTGGAAGAACTAGCACTAAAAATCAGTGAAATAACTACGCCAGGATTCCGTATTCCTCTAAAGAGTGCGCATGATGCGGATGTCGGAGAAAACACCCTCCAGAAATACCAACTTAACCCGAATGAACACTTCTCCCTGGACGTGCGAAATGGAGTGGATGGGAACAAATATCCGGAGTTGGTGCTGGAGAGCGCCCTGGACCGCGAGGAAGAGGCGGTTCACCATCTGGTTCTTACTGCTTTGGATGGGGGCAGCCCGGTCCGATCTGGCACGGCCCGCATCCGCGTGGTGGTCCAAGATGGAAACGACAATGCACCTATTTTTACACAGCCCGAGTACCGTGTGAGTGTTCCAGAGAATATGCCTGTAGACACCTGGATACTCACGGTGACCGCCACTGATGCAGATGAGGGATACAACGCTCAAGTGGCATATTTTCAAGAGAAAACCCCTGAAGGAACCTCAGACATATTTGAGCTTACATCGACCTCTGGAGAAATAGCAATTAAAAAAAGTTTAGATTATGAGGATGCCAAATACCATGAAATCGATATTGAAGCCCAGGATGGGCCAGGCCTTCTGACCAGAGCAAAGGTTATTGTCACGGTTCTGGACGTGAATGACAACGCCCCAGAATTTTACATGACCTCTGCTAGTAGTTCAGTTCCTGAAAACTCTCCTCCAGGAACTGTAATTGCTCTTTTCAATGTGCATGATAGAGACTCTGGACAGAATGCATTTATCACATGTTCACTGCTGGATGACCTGCCTTTCAAGTTGGAAAGGTCAGTGGACAATTACCACCGACTGGTTACAACCAGAGCCCTGGACAGGGAACAGTTTTCCTCTTATAACATCACTGTGATTGCTAAAGATGGAGGGACCCCGTCTCTGTCTACAAATGCTTACATTTTGCTGCAGGTGGCAGACATCAACGACAACCCGCCCACCTTCCTCCACACGTCCTACTCTGCCTACATTCCCGAAAACAATCTCAGAGGCTCCTCCATCTTTTCCATGAGAGCGCATGATCCTGACTGTGACAACAACGGCCAAGTAACTTATAACTTAGTGGAGGATACACTTCATGGGGTGCCTCTGTCATCCTACATCTCCATCAACTCTGACACCGGTGTCCTCTACGCGCTACGTTCCTTTGACTATGAGCAATTCCATGAACTGCAGTTACTGGTGACAGCCAGTGACAGCGGGAACCCACCACTCAGCAGCAATGTATCCCTGAACCTGTTCATTCTGGACCAGAACGACAACGCACCAGAGATCCTGTACCCTGCCCTCCCCACAGATGGCTCCACAGGCGTGGAGCTGGCACCCCGCTCTGCAGAGCCTGGCTACCTGGTGACCAAGGTGGTGGCGGTGGACAGAGACTCAGGCCAGAACGCCTGGCTGTCCTACCGCCTGCTCAAGGCCAGCGAGCCAGGGCTTTTCTCAGTGGGGCTGCACACGGGCGAGGTGCGCACGGCGCGGGCCCTGCTGGACAGAGATGCGCTCAAGCAGAGCCTGGTGGTGGTAGTCCAGGACCATGGCCAGCCCCCCCTCTCGGCGACGGTCACGCTCACCGTGGCCGTGGCGGACAGCATCCCAGAAGTCCTGGCTGACCTGGGCAGCATCAGCACCCCCGCGGACTCTGAGGATTCCGACCTTACCTTGTACCTGGTGGTGGCGGTGGCCGTGGTCTCCTGCGTCTTCCTGGCCTTTGTCATCGTGCTGATGGCGCTCAGGCTGCGGCGCTGGCACATGTCACGCCTGCTCCAGGCTTCAGAAGGTGGATTGGGGGGCTTGCCCACCTCGCACTTTGTGGGCGTGGACGGGGTGCATGCTTTCCTGCAGACCTATTCGCATGAGGTCTCCCTCACTGCAGACTCGAGGAAGAGTCAGCTGATCTTCCCGCAGCCCAACTATGCGGACACGCTCATCAGCCAGGAGAGCTGTGAGAAAAGGCATTTTCTGTCAGAACCTCAATCTCTACTTGAAGATAAAGGAGAAGAAACATTTTCTCAGGTAAACTCTCTTTAAACTCAATATACTCATGAGCTAATTTGCTAAAATAGAAACAATATACTTATGAGTTAATTTGCTAAAATAAATGAATGTATTCAATATTTACTCAGTTGCCTCCATTGTTTACCTTACCTCTTCTGCTTCTCATATTTCCTTGTGTATATATTCAATATTTAGGACAGACTCCTGGTGCATTATTTCTTTCAAGTTCTAAGTGTTCACACCCCTTCGGGGGAAGTAGAGCTAAGTCCTGAAATTAGTATAAATTAGGATTTTGTGGATTAAGATGATATTTAGGTTCTCAAAAGAGCACTGCATTCGGAATTGGGAAAATCTGTTTTCTTATTCTTACTTTCCCAATTCCTGGGCAAATCATGTCATCTACTTGGGTCAACAAATCTTTCTTTAAAATATAAAGGTTGAATTTTGTGTTTACCCACATGTTTTCCTCTAAAATTTAAGGCATTTATGTTTTATAGTATGCTTTAAATTAGACTTTGAAACATGGTTAGCGCCCTCTCAGCATTAATGCTTTTTCTTCAGTTTAGAAGTAAAGTTCTTTATTTATTTTATTTTATTTTATTTTATTTTATTGGCATGACTTTTCCTATTAAGATGATATTTAGAAACATATATGGTTCACTGTGTTTCAGGAAGGTATGTCATGGTATTTCTGCTTAGTTAAAAATTTCATTAGTGTCTAAAGTACCTCTGTGCTTCTTCCAGTCGTGATCAAGTCAACATTTTCACTGTAATAAATAAGTCGTGTAATAATAAACATGTTTCTCTTCACCATTACTTTTTGTTTTTCTCATATCTGGAAACCATATTGCCTTTTTAATCTTTCAAAACAGTATGTACCCTCAAAGGATTCAGAGGTCGTATCAAATAATTGCCCCCTGAAGTCCTCCTGATACAGGCTTTTCTCCTCAAAGTTTCCTATTCACAGCCACTGTTAAAAATGTTTCCAGTCCCCCGGCCGCCCGGTTGAGTGCTGGGTTGCAAAGCTGCCTGCAGCCTCTGCAGTGCCTGCTCCATCCTGGCTGCCAGGCGGGGGTCCCACATAGAGCTCAGACCTCTCCTGCCCCCTGCTGCTCCCCTCAGCAGTGTACTTCATCAGTCTACCTGCTCTACTTCCCCGCTCTGGCTCTGGTGAATTCTCTCACCCTCCTGCGCTTTTGACTGTACCCAGTGCCTGTATAAATAAATAAATAAATCTTTAGGGGAAAAAAAAATGCTTCCAGTCCCTCAGTCCTGTTCACAAACACAGTTTTCTTCCTCATTCTTCTTCCAATATTGGTTTTTAGCATGTTAATTATATGTCTAAAAATGAGAACAATGATTATACTATCCTATTAATGGGATCATTTTCATTTGTTTTTGGATCATGCATTTTTTAAAGATTTATTTAGTTATGCATACAAAATCTGGGGTACAGGCCAGAGGTGTGGGGGTAAGAAGATTCACCAGAGACAGAGTGGGGAGCAGACAGGCAGATTGACCAAGGTACACTGCTTAAGGGAGCAGCGAGCGGGTGAGTAGGAGAGGTCTGCTGCGACACGGGGGTTACTGCCTGGCCAGCCAGAGATTGAACTCATGCTGCAGAGGCTGCGGACAACTTCAAGGTTGTGTCTTAACTCCTTGCACCACCAGGGAGGCCTGTTTTGGAAACAATCATATATTAAGTGAGTCAAGTATTTCATAGCACCATCAACTTTCAAGGTGCTGTGATTCTTTATTATGTAAGGGCAACGGAGGAAAAATTTATCTGAAACTGTGTTGTTTATTATTACATAATTCTCTGTGAAATATTTTAATTAAAGTATGAACCAAAAAAAGTTAAAAAACAGTATGTTTGTGCATGTATGGTAACATCAAAAGAATAAATGCTCTAAGTGTCATGATTGAAATGACATTGTATTTCTGTTTCTGTGATTGTAGGGGAAATGAATGTGGGAAAAGGGTTTCTGGAGCAACAAAAGTTTCTCTCCACTAGCTTCAGATTTGGCCTTTAAAAACATCTTCAAACTCCAGATTGAAGTAAAGGAAACTGCTTTCAGTACCCTGAAGATTTCTGTGATTTCTCTCTCACACCTAGGCCTTTTGCTTGATCTACTCTGCGCATGTTTCTTGGGGAAGCCTTTGCTAACCTCCAGGGCATCATTGGATGCCTTCCCATTGCCCTGGCCTCTGCTATTATGGCAGTTATCTCCATGCATTATAATTTCTTGTTTGCTCTTATATTATTCTGTGAATAAAGTGGCTGTGTCCACATTGCTTACCTTAAAACCCCACATATTATGTGACACTCAATTATATGCTTGCTTAATTAATGGGTTAAGTAATAAAGATATAAGCTAAGATGTCAGGCTATCAAAGACAAAATTTAAGATGCAAAACCTCTAACGATGGTTGATAATTTCTATCTTATTCAAACTGAACGTTTCCAAAGAGTAACTCCAGCACGTCTGAAGCAATATTGGTGGCATTAAAGTTCATGCACGGCTTCCCCAGGGAGATAGCTTGAAGTCACATCCTTTAACAGATAGCAATTCAATCATGTGAAATAAACAACCTTTCTGATAAAAAGGATTTCAGGGATCAGAAGTTCAGAAACAGCTCACTTGCCTTTGTCTGGGGAGGTGCAGTAAGCGGTTATGCCTCTGAGTGTCGCTGTTGACCACTCAAGAAGGAAAACTAGTCCACCATTTCCTTGTTCCTAAAAAGTAAAGACCCAGCGAATCAGACTCAGAAGATCGGAGCTGCAATGAAGCTCATCCTGTCCGCCAACCAGCTCGCAACCAGCTCGGTGACCTATGAATTAGGCCCACGGAACGCTTAATTCCCTGAGAAAATAAGACTGGAGCTCGTTGTGGAAATTGGAATTGAATTGAGGGAAAATAATTCCCCGAATAGGAAATGAGCAGTTCCCTGAGATTCCGAGATGGAGCGGGGCTGGCCCTGCTGTGCGCGCTCCTGGGGACGCTGTGCAACACCGGATTCGGGCAGATTCGCTACTCGGTGCTGGAGGAGGTGGAGAAGGGCTCCTTCGTGGGCAACATCTCCAAGGATTTGGGGCTGGAGCCCCGGGAGCTGGCGGAGCGAGGAGTCCGCATCGTCTCCAGAGGTAGGACTCAGCTTTTTGCTCTGAACCCGAGAAGTGGCAGCTTGGTCACCGCGGGCAGGATAGACCGGGAGGAGCTCTGCGCTCAGAGCGTGCGGTGCCTGGTAAAATTTAACATCCTGGTGGAAGACAAACTGAAGATTTTGGAAGTAGAAATAGAAATTAAAGACATTAATGATAATGCTCCTAATTTTCTAACAGAGGAATTAGAAGTAAAAATTGGCGAACTAGCAGCTCCTGGAACCCGATTTCCACTTAAGACTGCATTTGACCCAGATGTGGGCATGAACTCCCTGCAGAACTACCAGCTTAGCCCTAATGACTACTTCTCCCTGGCGGTGAAGAGCGTCTCCGATGGGACCAAGTATCCAGAGCTAGTGCTGGAGCAGGCTCTGGACCGGGAGGAAAGGGAAGTTCACCAGCTTGTCCTCCTTGCCTCAGATGGCGGCGACCCTGTCCACTCTGGCAGCTTGGGCATCCACGTGATAGTTCTGGATGCAAATGACAATCCACCAATATTTACACAGCCTGAGTATAGGATTAGCGCTCAGGAGAACTTGCCCGTGGGCACCCGGCTGCTCACAGTGAATGCCACTGACCCCGATGAGGGATTCAACGCTCAAGTGTCCTATGTGTTAGATAAAATGCCTGGGAAAATTGCTCAGATTTTCGATCTCAACCCAGTCACTGGAGATATATCACTATTAAAAAGTCTAGATTACGAGGATGCTGTGTTCTATGAAATTAAAATTGAAGCACAAGATGGTCCAGGTCTCCTTTCAAGAGCTAAGGTCCTAGTCACAGTTCTGGATGTGAATGACAACGCCCCAGAAGTTACAGTCACTTCTCTCACAGGATCGATCCCAGAAGAGGCGATTTCTGGAAGAGAAGTTGCCCTTATAAATGTGCACGATCGGGATTCGGGACAAAATGGGCAAGTCACGGTTTTTGTCTTGGGAAATATGCCGTTTAATTTAGAAAAATCAATAGACCAATATTACCGCTTAGTGACAGCGAGATCTCTGGACCGTGAACAAAGGTCTGAATATAACATCACTCTGAGAGCCACAGATCGGGGAAGTCCACCACTGTCCACAGACACTCATATCACCTTGCATGTGGCAGACATCAATGACAATTCACCTGCCTTCACGCAGGCCTCCTACTCTGCTTACGTTGCTGAAAACAACCCCAGGGGAGCCTCCATCTTCTGTGTGACTGCCCAGGACCCCGACAGCATTGAGAATGCACACATCACTTATGCACTGACTGAGGATACAGTTCAGGGGGCACCTCTCTCCACCTATGTCTCCATTAACTCTGACACTGGAACCCTGTATGCGCTGCGTTCCTTCGACTATGAGCAGGTGAGGGACCTACAGTTACTGGTGACAGCCAGTGACAGTGGGGACCCGCCACTCAGCAGCAACGTGTCACTGAGCCTGTTTGTCCTGGACCAGAATGACAATGTGCCTGAGATCCTGTACCCTGCCTTCCCCACAGATGGCTCCACAGGCGTGGAACTGGCACCCCGCTCTGCAGAGCCTGGCTACCTGGTGACCAAGGTGGTGGCGGTGGACAGAGACTCAGGCCAGAACGCCTGGCTGTCCTACCGCCTGCTCAAGGCCAGCGAGCCAGGGCTCTTCTCAGTGGGGCTGCACACGGGCGAGGTGCGCACGGCGCGGGCCCTGCTGGACAGAGATGCGCTCAAGCAGAGCCTGGTGGTGGTGGTCCAGGACCACGGCCAGCCCCCCCTCTCGGCGACGGTCACACTCACCGTGGCCATGGCGGACAGCATCCCAGAAGTCCTGGCTGACCTGGGCAGCATCAGCACCCCCGCGGACTCTGAGGATTCCGACCTTACCTTGTACCTGGTGGTGGCGGTGGCCGTGGTCTCCTGCGTCTTCCTGGCCTTTGTCATCGTGCTGATGGCGCTCAGGCTGCGGCGCTGGCACATGTCACGCCTCCAGGCTTCAGAAGGTGGATTGGGGGGCTTGCCCACCTCGCACTTTGTGGGCGTGGACGGGGTGCATGCTTTCCTGCAGACCTATTCGCATGAGGTCTCCCTCACTGCAGACTCGAGGAAGAGTCAGCTGATCTTCCCGCAGCCCAACTATGCGGACACGCTCATCAGCCAGGAGAGCTGTGAGAAAAGGCATTTTCTGTCAGAACCTCAATCTCTACTTGAAGATAAAGGAGAAGAAACATTTTCTCAGGTAAACTCTCTTTAAACTCAATATACTCATGAGCTAATTTGCTAAAATAGAAACAATATACTTATGAGTTAATTTGCTAAAATAAATGAATGTATTCAATATTTACTCAGTTGCCTCCCTTGTTTATCTTATCTCTTCTGCTTCTCATATTTCCTTGTGTATATATTCAATATTTAGGACAGACTCCTGGTGAATTATTTCTTTCAAGTTCTAAGTGTTCACACCCCATCGGGGGAAGTAGAGCTAAGTCCCCTGAAATTAGTATAAATTAGGATTTTGTGGATTAAGATGATATTTAGGTTCTCAAAAGAGCACTGCATTCGGAATTGGGAAAATCTGTTTTCTTATTCTTACTTTCCCAATTCCTGGGCAAATCATCTCATCTACTTGGGTCAGCAAATCTTTCTTTAAAGTATAAGTGTTTGGGGCCTCCTGGTGGCGCAGCTGGTTGAGCACCGTGCTGTGGAACTCTCCTCAGCCTCTGCAGCGCTGGTTCGATTCCCGGCCAGCCAGGGAGATTCCCACCTGGTGCAGCAGACCTCTCCTGTCGTGCCCACTGCTCCCCTCAGCGGTGTGTTTAGGTCCTTCTGCCTTTTCTGCTCCCTGCTGTGTCTCAGGTGAATTCTCTCTCCCTCTGGCACCTCTGGCCTGTACCCCAGTGCTTATATAAATAAATAAATCTTTAAAATAAAATAAAATATCAAGGTTGAATTTTGAGTTTACCCACATGTCTTCCTCCTTTAAAATTTAAGGCATTTGTGTTTTATAGTATGCTGTCAATTAGATTTTGAAACACTCTAGATGCTTAACACTCTCTCAGACTTAATGCTTTTTCTTCAGTTCGGAAGTAACGTTCTTCATTTTATTTTATTTTTTTTTAGCATGACTTTTCCTATTAAGATGTAAATTTAGAAACATATGTGCTTCACTGTGTTCCAGGAAGGTATGTCATGGTATTTCTGCTTAGTTAAAAATTTCATTGGTGTCTAAAGTACCTCTATGCTTCTTTCCGTTGTGATCAAGTTAACATTTTCACTATAATAAATAAGTAGTGTAATAATAAACATGTTTCTCTTCACTGTTACTTTTTGTTTTTCTCATATCTGGAAACCATATTGCCTTTTTATCATTAAAAAATTATGTACCCTGAAAGCATTCAGAGGTCATATCAAGTAATTGCCCCCTGAAGTCGTCCTTAGACATGTTCTTCCCATCAAAGTTTCCTATTCACAGCAACTGTTAAAAATGTTTCCAGTCCCTCTGTCCTGTTCACAAACACAGTTTTTCTTCCTCTTTCTTCTTCCAATATTGGTTTTAGGTATGTTAATTATACGTCTAAAAATGAAAATAATGGTTATATTAATATTTTACCTATGGGATAATTTTCTTTTGTTTTTGGAAACAATCATGAATTAACTGAGTCAAATATTTCATAGTACTGTCAACTTTCAAGGTGCTGTGATTTTTATTATGTAAGGGCAACTGAGGAAAAATTTATCTGAAACTGTGTTGTTTATTATTACATAATTCTCTGTGAAATATTTTAATTAAAGTATGAACCAAAACAGTTAAAAGCATGTTTTAGCATATATGGTAACATCAAAAGAATAAATGCTCTAAGTGTCATGATTGAAATGACAGTGTATTTCTGTTTCTGTGATTGTAGGGGAAATAAATGTGGGAAAAGGGTTTCTGGAGCAACAAAAGTTTCTCTCCACTAGCTTCACATTTGGCCTTTAAAAACATTCTCACACTCCAGATTTAAGCAAAATGAACTGCTTTTAGTATCCTGAGGTTCTGTGATTTCTCTCTCACACCTAGGCCCTTGCTTGATCCACTCGGTCCATGTTTCTTGGGGAAGCCTTTGCTAACCTCCAGGGCAGCATTGGATGCCTTCCCATTGCCCTGGCCTCTGCTATTATGGCAGTTATCTCCATGCATTATAATTCCCTGTTTGCTCTTATATTATTCTGTGAATAAAGTGGCTGTGTCCACATTGCTTACCTTAAATCCCCACATATTATGTGGCATTCAATTATATGCTTGCTTAATTAATGGGTTAAGTAATAAAGATTTAAGCTAAGATGTCAGGCTATCAAGGACAAAATTTAAGATGCAAAACCTGTAACGATGGCTGATAATTTCCATCTTGTTCAAACTGAACGTTTCCTAAGAGTAACTCCAGCACGTCTGAAGCAATATTGGTGGCATTAAAGTTCATGCACGGCTTCCCAGGGAGATAACTTGAAGTCACATCCTTTAACAGATAGCAATTCAATCATGTGAAATAAACAACCTTTCTGATAAAAAGGATTTCAGGGATCAGAAGTTCAGAAACAGCTCACTTGCCTTTGTCTGGGGAGGTGCAGTAAGCGGTTATGCCTCTGAGTGTCGCTGTTGACCACTCAAGAAGGAAAACTAGTCCACCATTTCCTTGTTCCTAAAAAGTAAAGACCCAGCGAATCAGACTCAGAAGATCGGAGCTGCAATGAAGCTCATCCTGTCCGCCAACCAGCTCGCAACCAGCTCGGTGACCTATGAATTAGGCCCATGGAAGGCTTAATTCCCTGAGAAAATAAGACTGGAGCTCGTTGTGGAAAATTGGAACTGAATTGAGAGAAAATAATTCCCCGAATAGGAAATGAGCAGTTCCCTGAGATTCCGAGATGGAGCGGGGCTGGCCCTGCTGTGCGCGCTCCTGGGGACGCTGTGCAACACCGGATTCGGGCAGATTCGCTACTCGGTGCTGGAGGAGGTGGAGAAGGGCTCCTTCGTGGGCAACATCTCCAAGGATTTGGGGCTGGAGCCCCGGGAGCTGGCGGAGCGAGGAGTCCGCATCGTCTCCAGAGGTAGGACTCAGCTTTTTGCTCTGAACCCGAGAAGTGGCAGCTTGGTCACCGCGGGCAGGATAGACCGGGAGGAGCTCTGCGCTCAGAGCGCGCGGTGCCTGGTAAAATTTAACATCCTGGTGGAAGACAAACTGAAGATTTTGGAAGTAGAAATAGAAATTAAAGACATTAATGATAATGCTCCTGATTTTCTAACAGAAAATTTAGAAATAAAAATTTTCGAACTAGCAGCTCCTGGAACCCGATTTCCACTTAAGACTGCATTTGACCCAGATGTGGGCATGAACTCCCTGCAGAACTACCAGCTTAGCCCTAATGACTACTTCTCCCTGGCGGTGAAGAGCGTCTCCGATGGGACCAAGTATCCAGAGCTAGTGCTGGAGCAGGCTCTGGACCGGGAGGAAAGGGAAGTTCACCAGCTTGTTCTCCTTGCCTCAGATGGCGGCGACCCTGTCCACTCTGGCAGCTTGGGCATCCACGTGATAGTTCTGGATGTAAATGACAATCCACCAATATTTACTCAGCCTGAGTATAGGGTTAGCGCTCAGGAGAACTTGCCGGTGGGCACCAGGCTGCTCACAGTGAATGCCACTGACCCCGATGAGGGATTCAACGCTCAAGTGTCCTATGTGTTAGATAAAATGCCTGGGAAAATTGCTCAGATTTTCGATCTCAACCCAGTCACTGGAGATATATCACTATTAAAAAGTCTAGATTACGAGGATGCTGTGTTCTATGAAATTAAAATTGAAGCACAAGATGGTCCAGGTCTCCTTTCAAGAGCTAAGGTCCTAGTCACAGTTCTGGATGTGAATGACAACGCCCCAGAAGTTACAGTCACTTCTCTCACAGGATCGATCCCAGAAGAGGCGATTTCTGGAAGAGAAGTTGCCCTTATAAATGTGCACGATCGGGATTCGGGACAAAATGGGCAAGTCACGGTTTTTGTCTTGGGAAATATGCCGTTTAATTTAGAAAAATCAATAGACCAATATTACCGCTTAGTGACAGCGAGATCTCTGGACCGTGAACAAAGGTCTGAATATAACATCACTCTGAGAGCCACAGATCGGGGAAGTCCACCACTGTCCACAGACACTCATATCACCTTGCATGTGGCAGACATCAATGACAATTCACCTGCCTTCACGCAGGCCTCCTACTCTGCTTACATTGCTGAAAACAACCCCAGGGGAGCCTCCATCTTCTGTGTGACTGCCCAGGACCCCGACAGCATTGAGAATGCACACATCACTTATGCACTGACTGAGGATACAGTTCAGGGGGCACCTCTCTCCACCTATGTCTCCATTAACTCTGACACTGGAACCCTGTATGCGCTGCGTTCCTTCGACTATGAGCAGGTGAGGGACCTACAGTTACTGGTGACAGCCAGTGACAGTGGGGACCCGCCACTCAGCAGCAACGTGTCACTGAGCCTGTTTGTCCTGGACCAGAATGACAATGCGCCTGAGATCCTGTACCCTGCCTTCCCCACAGATGGCTCCACAGGCGTGGAGCTGGCACCCCGCTCTGCAGAGCCTGGCTACCTGGTGACCAAAGTGGTGGCGGTGGACAGAGACTCAGGCCAGAACGCCTGGCTGTCCTACCGCCTGCTCAAGGCCAGCGAGCCAGGGCTCTTCTCAGTGGGGCTGCACACGGGCGAGGTGCGCACTGCGCGGGCCCTGCTGGACAGAGATGCGCTCAAGCAGAGCCTGGTGGTGGTGGTCCAGGACCATGGCCAGCCCCCCCTCTCGGCGACAGTCACGCTCACCGTGGCCGTGGCTGACAGCATCCCAGAAGTCCTGGCTGACCTGGGCAGCATCAGCACCCCCGCGGACTCTGAGGATTCCGACCTTACCTTGTACCTGGTGGTGGCGGTGGCCGTGGTCTCCTGCGTCTTCCTGGCCTTTGTCATCGTGCTGATGGCGCTCAGGCTGCGGCGCTGGCACATGTCACGCCTGCTCCAGGCTTCAGAAGGTGGATTGGGGGGCTTGCCCACCTCGCACTTTGTGGGCGTGGACGGGGTGCATGCTTTCCTGCAGACCTATTCGCATGAGGTCTCCCTCACTGCAGACTCGAGGAAGAGTCAGCTGATCTTCCCGCAGCCCAACTATGCGGACACGCTCATCAGCCAGGAGAGCTGTGAGAAAAGGCATTTTCTGTCAGAACCTCAATCTCTACTTGAAGATAAAGGAGAAGAAACATTTTCTCAGGTAAACTCTCTTTAAACTCAATATACTCATGAGCTAATTTGGTAAAATAGAAACAATATACTTATGAGTTAATTTGCTAAAATAAATGAATGTATTCAATATTTACTCAGTTGCCTCCCTTGTTTATCTTATCTCTTCTGCTTCTCATATTTCCTTGTGTATATATTCAATATTTAGGACAGACTCCTGGTGCATTATTTCTTTCAAGTTCTAAGTGTTCACACCCCTTCGGGGAAGTAGAGCTAAATCCTGTACTCGGTATATATTATAGATTTTGTGGATTAAGATGATATTTAGGTTCTCAAAAGAGCACTGCATTCGGAATTGGGAAAATCTGTTTTCTTATTCTTACTTTCCCAATTCCTGGGCAAATCATCTCATCTACTTGGGTCAGCAAATCTTTCTTTAAAGTATAAGTGTTTGGGGCCTCCTGGTGGCGCAGCTGGTTGAGCACCGTGCTGTGGAACTCTCCTCAGCCTCTGCAGCGCTGGTTCGATTCCCGGCCAGCCAGGGAGATTCCCACCTGGTGCAGCAGACCTCTCCTGTCGTGCCCACTGCTCCCCTCAGCGGTGTGTTTAGGTCCTTCTGCCTTTTCTGCTCCCTGCTGTGTCTCAGGTGAATTCTCTCTCCCTCTGGCACCTCTGGCCTGTACCCCAGTGCTTATATAAATAAATAAATCTTTAAAATAAAATAAAATATCAAGGTTGAATTTTGAGTTTACCCACATGTCTTCCTCCTTTAAAATTTAAGGCATTTGTGTTTTATAGTATGCTGTCAATTAGATTTTGAAACACTCTAGATGCTTAACACTCTCTCAGACTTAATGCTTTTTCTTCAGTTCGGAAGTAACGTTCTTCATTTTATTTTATTTTTTTTTAGCATGACTTTTCCTATTAAGATGTAAATTTAGAAACATATGTGCTTCACTGTGTTTCAGGAAGGTATGTCATGGTATTTCTGCTTAGTTAAAAATTTCATTGGTGTTTAAAGTACCTCTATGCTTCTTTCCATTGTGATCAAGTTAACATTTTCACTATAATAAATAAGTAGTGTAATAATAAACATGTTTCTCTTCACTGTTACTTTTTATTTTTCTCATATCTGGAAACCATATTGCCTTTTTATCATTCAAAACATTATGTACCCTGAAAGGATTCAGAGGTCATATCAAGTAATTGCCCTCTGAAGTCCTCCTTATACATGTTCTTGCCATCAAAGATTCCTATTCACAGCAACTGTTAAAAATGTTTCCTGTCCCTCAGTCCTATTCACAAACACAGTTTTCTTCCTCTTTCTTCTTCCAATATTAGTTTTAGGTATGTTAATTATATGTCTAAAAATGAAAATTATGGTTACATTAATATTTTACCAATGGAATCATTTTCTTTTGTTTTTGGAAACAATCATGTATTAACTGAGTCAAATATTTCATAGTACTGTCCACTTTCAAGCTACTGTGATTCTTTATTATCTAAGGGCAACAGAGGAAAAATTTATCTGAAACTGTGTTGTTTATTATTACATAATTCTCTGTGAAATATTTTAATTAAAGTATGAACCAAAACAGTTAAAAACATGTTTTAGCATATATGGTAACATCAAAAGAATAAATGCTCTATGTGTCATGATTGAAATGACATTGTATTTGTTTCTCTGATTTTAGGGGAAATGAATGAGGGAAAAGGGTTTCTGGAGCAACAAAAGTTTCTCTCCACTAGCTTCAAATTTGGCCTTTAAAAACATCCTCACATTTCAGATTTAAGCAAAATGAACTACTTTCAGTATCCTGAGGTTCTGTGATTTCTCTCACATCTATTTGCCCCTTGCTTGATCCACTTGGCCCATGTTTCTTGGGGAAGCGTTTGCTAACCTCCAGGGTAGCATTGGATGCCTCCCAATGCCCTGGCCTCTGCTATTATGGCAGTTATCTCCATGCATTATAATTCCCTGTTTGCTCTTATATTATTCTGTGAATAAAGTGGCTGTGTCCACATTGCTTACCTTAAATCCCCACATATTATGTGGCATTCAATTATATGCTTGCTTAATTAATGGGTTAAGTAATTTAAGCTAAGATGTCAGGCTATCAAGGACCAAATTTAAGATGCAAAACCTGTAACGATGGCTGATAATTTCCATCTTGTTCAAACTGAACGTTTCCTAAGAGTAACTCCAGCACGTCTGAAGCAATATTGGTGGCATTAAAGTTCATGCACGGCTTCCCAGGGAGATAACTTGAAGTCACATCCTTTAACAGATAGCAATTCAATCATGTGAAATAAACAACCTTTCTGATAAAAAGGATTTCAGGGATCAGAAGTTCAGAAACAGCTCACTTGCCTTTGTCTGGGGAGGTGCAGTAAGCGGTTATGCCTCTGAGTGTCGCTGTTGACCACTCAAGAAGGAAAACTAGTCCACCATTTCCTTGTTCCTAAAAAGTAAAGACCCAGCGAATCAGACTCAGAAGATCGGAGCTGCAATGAAGCTCATCCTGTCCGCCAACCAGCTCGGTGACCTATGAATTAGGCCCATGGAAGGCTTAATTCCCTGAGAAAATAAGACTGGAGCTCGTTGTGGAAAATTGGAACTGAATTGAGAGAAAATAATTCCCCGAATAGGAAATGAGCAGTTCCCTGAGATTCCGAGATGGAGCGGGGCTGGCCCTGCTGTGCGCGCTCCTGGGGACGCTGTGCAACACCGGATTCGGGCAGATTCGCTACTCGGTGCTGGAGGAGGTGGAGAAGGGCTCCTTCGTGGGCAACATCTCCAAGGATTTGGGGCTGGAGCCCCGGGAGCTGGCGGAGCGAGGAGTCCGCATCGTCTCCAGAGGTAGGACTCAGCTTTTTGCTCTGAACCCGAGAAGTGGCAGCTTGGTCACCGCGGGCAGGATAGACCGGGAGGAGCTCTGCGCTCAGAGCGCGCGGTGCCTGGTAAAATTTAACATCCTGGTGGAAGACAAACTGAAGATTTTGGAAGTAGAAATAGAAATTAAAGACATTAATGATAATGCTCCTGATTTTCTAACAGAAAATTTAGAAATAAAAATTTTCGAACCAGCAGCTCCTGGAACCCGATTACCACTTAAGACTGCATTTGACCCAGATGTGGGCATGAACTCCCTGCAGAACTACCAGCTTAGCCCTAATGACTACTTCTCCCTGGCGGTGAAGAGCGTCTCCGATGGGACCAAGTATCCAGAGCTAGTGCTGGAGCAGGCTCTGGACCGGGAGGAAAGGGAAGTTCACCAGCTTGTTCTCCTTGCCTCAGATGGCGGCGACCCTGTCCACTCTGGCAGCTTGGGCATCCACGTGATAGTTCTGGATGTAAATGACAATCCACCAATATTTACTCAGCCTGAGTATAGGGTTAGCGCTCAGGAGAACTTGCCGGTGGGCACCAGGCTGCTCACAGTGAATGCCACTGACCCCGATGAGGGATTCAACGCTCAAGTGTCCTATGTGTTAGATAAAATGCCTGGGAAAATTGCTCAGATTTTCGATCTCAACCCAGTCACTGGAGATATATCACTATTAAAAAGTCTAGATTACGAGGATGCTGTGTTCTATGAAATTAAAATTGAAGCACAAGATGGTCCAGGTCTCCTTTCAAGAGCTAAGGTCCTAGTCACAGTTCTGGATGTGAATGACAACGCCCCAGAAGTTACAGTCACTTCTCTCACAGGATCGATCCCAGAAGAGGCGATTTCTGGAAGAGAAGTTGCCCTTATAAATGTGCACGATCGGGATTCGGGACAAAATGGGCAAGTCACGGTTTTTGTCTTGGGAAATATGCCGTTTAATTTAGAAAAATCAATAGACCAATATTACCGCTTAGTGACAGCGAGATCTCTGGACCGTGAACAAAGGTCTGAATATAACATCACTCTGAGAGCCACAGATCGGGGAAGTCCACCACTGTCCACAGACACTCATATCACCTTGCATGTGGCAGACATCAATGACAATTCACCTGCCTTCACGCAGGCCTCCTACTCTGCTTACATTGCTGAAAACAACCCCAGGGGAGCCTCCATCTTCTGTGTGACTGCCCAAGACCCCGACAGCATTGAGAATGCACACATCACTTATTCACTGACTGAGGATACAGTTCAGGGGGCACCTCTCTCCACCTATGTCTCCATTAACTCTGACACTGGAACCCTGTATGCACTGCGTTCCTTCGACTATGAGCAGGTGAGGGACCTACAGTTACTGGTGACAGCCAGTGACAGTGGGGACCCGCCACTCAGCAGCAACATGTCACTGAGCCTGTTTGTCCTGGACCAGAATGACAATGCGCCTGAGATCCTGTACCCTGCCTTCCCCACAGATGGCTCCACAGGCGTGGAGCTGGCACCCCGCTCTGCAGAGCCTGGCTACCTGGTGACCAAAGTGGTGGCGGTGGACAGAGACTCAGGCCAGAACGCCTGGCTGTCCTACCGCCTGCTCAAGGCCAGCGAGCCAGGGCTCTTCTCAGTGGGGCTGCACACGGGCGAGGTGCGCACTGCGCGGGCCCTGCTGGACAGAGATGCGCTCAAGCAGAGCCTGGTGGTGGTGGTCCAGGACCATGGCCAGCCCCCCCTCTCGGCGACAGTCACGCTCACCGTGGCCGTGGCTGACAGCATCCCAGATGTCCTGGCTGACCTGGGCAGCATCAGCACCCCCGCGGACTCTGAGGATTCCGACCTTACCTTGTACCTGGTGGTGGCGGTGGCCGTGGTCTCCTGCGTCTTCCTGGCCTTTGTCATCGTGCTGATGGCGCTCAGGCTGCGGCGCTGGCACATGTCACGCCTGCTCCAGGCTTCAGAAGGTGGATTGGGGGGCTTGCCCACCTCGCACTTTGTGGGCGTGGACGGGGTGCCTGCTTTCCTGCAGACCTATTCGCATGAGGTCTCCCTCACTGCAGACTCGAGGAAGAGTCACTTGATCTTCCCGCAGCCCAACTATGCGGACATGCTCATCAGCCAGGAGAGCTGTGAGAAAAGCGAGCCTCTCCTTGTATCTCAAGATTTACTTGAAAGGAAGGAAGACCCCAAGTTACTTCAGGTGAGCTTATTTCTTTCTCTGAACACTGGTGCTGTTTAAATATTTTTACCTCTTTTCCTCTGGGACTATGATGAGTCTGGTCCTGCCTAGTTGTTGTGGCTGAGTGTGCTTAGGTAACTAACTGTGGCTATACAGTATAAAAAGAGTTAATTTGCCTCTTTTCTTGTAAGAAGTTCTAATTGCCTTTGTGAGAATTTCCAGATTTCTGAGTTGGTCTTTGAAATCATGACTGCTCCTTCTACCGGGTCTTTGAATAACCATCTCGAGAGAAGCACCTGTGGTTGACCCAACACTGATCTGTGTATCTGTGATGAATAGACCTGTTTTATTTAAAGTCATTATGATTTGAAGTTGGTCAATCCAACCTACCTGGCTCTTAAATGCTTAACTCCTTCCAAGCCAAATCTCACTCCTTTCATCTTAATGACAGAACACTTATAAGGTATAAAAGGTAGAGGTTTTATCTGGCTTAGTCACTATTTTACGTATAGTATTGTGTATTTGTATTTTTTTAATTTTCACAAAATTTTCATTGAAGTAATATTGATTTATAATGGCTTCAATATAGCATACTACAATCCAATATATGTCTATTCTAAATTATGATTGTCACCCAAAGTATAGTTTCCATCCACCAGCATACAATTTATCTCTCCTTTACCCTATTTCACAAACTCCTTTCCCCCTTTCTCTTCTGGTAATCACCATTTTGTTCTTGTAATCTGTTAGTTTGTTTTTGTTTTACTTGTTCATTTTTGTTTGTTTCTTTATCTTCCACACATGAGTGAAAGCATGTGGTATTTGTGTTTCTCTGTCATACTTATTTCAATTAGTCTAATGCCCTTTAGGTCCATCCATGTTGTCACTACTCAGCTCTTCATAGCTCAGTCTTCCTCCTCATGGATATGCTGCATCTTCTTTATCTATTCAGCATCCATGGGCAATTGTTTCCATATATAGCCTTACTGATTTCAGCCTCTTGCTTGAAGGTGGGAAGTTCAGTTGCCAAACTGTTATGAACCTTGGAGTGGCATTTCTCGTCCTTTGAAAGGATAAAAAATGCAAGATTTGTCTCAGCCTCTGCAGGAGATTTCCAGACCATCCATTTCAACAATGGAATATAAGATGTGAAACTTTCTTGGGACAAAAATTGCCCATTTGAAGCTTATGAAATTATTTTCATTCATGAAATTACATCAGAGCATCATCCAAAATTAAACTCAAATATATTTTATTAGCTCTCAAACAATGGAACAGACGCCTCAGTAGCTTAGGAAGAGGTACATTCAAGAGTGTGAGACAATAGGACCGTAACACAATAATTGAAGGGTATCTTCTTGTTCAAACAGGCAATTACATCACACAAGAAAGGGACAAAATCTTTGAAATAGCTTTCTTGAAAAATATTTATATAACCCATACTACTTTCCTCATAAGAAAAAATATATAAGTAGCTATTGCCAGGGGAACTTTAGATGCACAAAGAGAATTTTCTAAGAATCCCATATACATCCATGTTGTGAAAATGCATAGAGAATTCAAAGGCAATTTCTGTCTACCTGTATGGGCAACAAAAAATCTCAGACATCTCATTTTCATTAAAAAGAATTTTTTAAGGATGAGCAAAAGTTCATTATAATAAAAAGGAGGAAATATTATAATAAATAGAGTGGGAAAGCGTGGAGTAGAGGAAACAAGGGGAAGGGTACTTAGGAAAACAGATAGTAGTCTGCCTGGATTACAAGTTGAGTATGGGTTACTGCAAATAGTAGAATACATTGTTGAATTGGTAGTCAATTTGGTAGTGCATCTGAAATAAAGTCATCTGTTTATTTTAGTTATCCAAGACCAGTTCAAGGATTACAAGGTAAGATCTAAAATGGAGTGTAAGAGGACTCTCAGTGCCTCACCAAGATTTGTCAGTTATCAGGTCAAGCTCATTTCACTTATTAATGGCATAAACTGATTAGAGCTGAGACTGGTGTTTTGGAGTATTGCATTTCCATTCATATAATAAAAAGGTACTGGCTTCATGAAAATAAATACAGCTCACACAATATTCAGCCTTTATAAAAGTGTGTGTATGTGTGTGTGTTCAAATACTAAATTGGTCTGATATTTTAGAAAATATCAGACTTTGCTTTACTTAACGGGAAGATTATCTATATTTCAGAAAGGTGTGTGATACATTAAAATTAATCTAGTCCTTGACTGCCTCTTTTTTTTTTTTTTGCAAAGACCATATCTTTGAAATATATCATTGAATTGACCAAAGTATATATGGAGAAAGTTACAATGCTAAATAAGCAAGGTTATAGGTTTACGAAAATGCAAGGATCATAGTCCACTAAAATGTGGGTTAAAAGTCAGTAATTTATTTGATTACACCCACACTAGTCAATCCAATTTTATAAATATGATGTCATTGAAGATAGTTTTGTCCCCAAAACTGAAAAAAATGATGACTTATATAAACATTTTAATGAACAAAAGAATGTATAATGATGGCAATAATTATGAGATGACCCCAAAAAACCCTAGAAAATGTCACATTTAAAGGGAAACTTTGAATATGTGCTTCTTTTCAACAAATAAGAAGACGCTGCAAAACAGGAGAGGAAAGAGCACAAGGGACTATGGTGACGGTTCACGGGTAATGTGGTGGGAGAATTATGCGGACTACACCGGCGAGGAGAAATCAAATATTGTACAAAAATGAACAACAGTGTAAGGCGGGTGGGAAGACAATGTGCGTAGATTCAAGAGCCTACACTTTGAGGAGAGCTGGGCAATATGCAGTTTTCCCAGACAGCCTCTGGGCGCCGCTCGCGACCAAGGAGAAGAAAAGGGTTCTCAGCTCTGGGCAGTATCCGGCCGCGTCCTACAACGCAGAACGCAGAAGGGGCTCCTGCGCGTTCTCAGGCGAGTAACAAGCTGGTCCTGGCCTGAAATCACAGAAGACCAGGGTGCACGCAATGATTTTTTAAAACATCCCAGAGACATCTTGAAAAGAAGCTTCTCAGAGAGTTCAAGAAATGCAAAGGAGCCTCAGAAAAGCTGACGCAATGAAAAGTAAGGCGCTGTTTCTCTTGCTGCTGTCTTTGTTTTGCGGAACCAGCTCTCAGCAAATCCAGTACTCGATTCCAGAGGAGCTGGCCAGGGGCTCTCGGGTGGGGAACGTCGCCAAGGATCTGAGGCTCAGTGTCCAGGAGTTGCCAGCTAGAAAACTGCGGGTTAGTGCAGAGGATTTTTTCAGCGTGAATGCAGAGAGTGGAGATTTATTAGTAAGCGGAAGGATAGATCGAGAGAAAATTTGCGGGAGGAAATCTGAGTGTGCGTTGGAACTTGAAATGGTCGCTGAAAACCCAATGAATATATTCCACGTGGTTGTTAAAATCCAAGATATTAATGACAATGCACCACGTTTTATTGCAAGTGACATTGCCTTTGAAATCTGCGAGTCAGCCTTACCAGGGGTAAAATTCCCTCTAGGCTCTGCGCAAGATGCAGATGTAGAAAATAACTCTCTGAAGATGTATACTATCAACCCCAGCGAGCACTTCTCTCTGTCAACGAAGGAAAGTCCCGATGGAAGTAAATACCCGGAATTATTGCTGGTAAAACCTCTGGACAGAGAACAGCAGAGTTCCCACCGTTTAATCCTGACCGCCATCGACGGTGGGCACCCTCCTCTAAGCGGCACAGCCAATATGCTGATCCAGGTCACTGACGCCAATGATAACGCTCCAGTGTTCAGCCAGGACACCTACAGAGTTAGCCTCCGCGAAACCGTGCCCCCGGGAACTTTCGTGCTTCAAGTGACGGCCACCGACCAGGATGAGGGCATTAATGCAGAGATCACCTATACTTTCCTCAATGCGCCAACAAGTACCGGCTTCCTCTTCAATCTCAATCCAAATACTGGTGACATCTCAACCAATGGTACATTGGACTTTGAAGAGACAAGTAGATATATGTTGGGTGTAGAAGCTAAGGACGGAGGGGTGCACACGACCCACTGTAATGTTCAGATTGAAATTGTTGATGAAAATGACAATGCTCCAGAGGTGACATTCGTGTCCTTTTCTAACCAGATTCCTGAGGATTCAGACCCAGGAACTGTAATAGCCCTCATTAAAGTGCAAGACCGGGACTCTGGACAAAATGGCCAGGTGACCTGCAAGATTCAGAAAGAACTTCCCTTCAAATTGGAAACCGCCTCCAGGAATTATTACAAGCTGGTGATTGACAGAGCTCTAGACCGGGAACAGAGGGCACAGTACAACGTCACCCTGACAGCCACAGACAAGGGCAAGCCACCCCTCTCCTCCAATACAAGCGTCACGCTGCACATAGGCGACGTCAACGACAACGCTCCAGTTTTCCAGAAGGCCTCCTATGCGGTACACGTGGCCGAGAACAACCCTCCAGGTGCCTCTATTGCGCAAGTGAGCGCTTTTGACCCGGATCTAGGACCCAACGGCCGCGTGTCCTACTCCATCGTGGGCAGCGACCTGGGCCCCCAGGCGCTGTCGTCCTACGTGTCCGTGAACGCGCAGAGCGGGGTGGTGTTCGCGCAGCGCGCCTTCGACCACGAGCAGCTGCGCGCCTTCGAGCTGACTGTGCAGGCGCGCGACCAGGGCGCGCCCCCGCTGAGCGCCAACGCGAGCCTGCGCGTGCTGGTGGGCGACCGCAACGACAACGCGCCCAGGGTGCTGTACCCCGCGCTGGGGCCCGACGGCTCTGCGCTCTTCGACACGGTGCCGCGCGCCGCGCAGCCCGGCTACCTGGTCACCAAGGTGGTGGCGGTGGACGCTGACTCTGGACACAACGCCTGGCTGTCCTACCACGTGCTGCAGGCCAGCGAGCCGGGCCTCTTCAGCCTGGGGCTGCGGACGGGCGAGGTGCGCACCGCGCGGGCGCTGGGCGACAGGGACGCGGCCAGACAGCGCCTGCTGGTGGCCGTGCGCGACGGGGGCCAGCCTGCGCTCTCGGCCACCGCCACGCTGCACCTGGTCTTCGCTGACAGCCTGCAGGAGGCCCTGCCAGACCTCAGTGACCAGCCTGAGCCCTCTGACCCCCAGGCTGAGCTGCAGTTTTACTTGGTGCTGGCCTTGGCCTTGATCTCTGTGCTCTTCCTCCTGGCGGTGATTCTGGCCATTGCCCTGCGCCTGCGACACTCCTCCAGCCCCTCTGCCTGGGGCTGCTTTCAACCAGGTCTCAGTTCCAAGTCTGGACCCGGGGTTCCCCCCAACTACAATGAGGGGACTTTGCCTTATTCCTACAATCTGTGTGTTGCCTCAGATTCAGTAAAGACCAAATTTAATTTTCCTAACCTGACTCTGGAAATGGGCCCCCCTCAGGATCTCCTGTGTGAAGATTCCTCTATGGATGTATATGCCAGTAATGAAGATTCCCAGGTAGCTTATGAATCCTCTTCTTCTGCTCACGTGAGTTTCAGCAAACCAACTTCAATTTTATGAATTGTATTTTATTATCAGTCACTCATAATTAGTTTTGGTTGTTTTCGTGGTTCTGGTGTGGGTAGTAGAAGAAGGGGGCTGTTGGATGGGTGGATCTCTTCTGGATGAGTTCCTTGATTGTTTGGCAGTCTTAGCAGTTACCTGATTACTAACTCTCAATCTATATATACTTTTGGCATTTCTGTATGACCAGCAAATCTTGCTAAAGAGAGCTTTTTCTTGGATACGACCACCTTTAGTGATAGCCATGCCATTTCTTAGTTGATGTGTGATACTTTACTCAAACTTTTTCAATCTTAATTTTTTTCAAACACTACTCTTTATAAATGTGTTGACAGGTCTTTCTGTCCAAATTGAAGTTATTTCATCCTCATAATTTCAATTGTTTATCTTTTTGCCGCAATGTATTTATGTAGCCATCCAGTTATATCGGTCTCTTAGCACTTCTTTGCCTTGTCACATGTAGCAAAGATTGTTAGATTTTATGAGTCACTTTTAATCCCATTTCAAAATCCCATTCAAAAATACTATTCTTAACCATCCTTTAATTATTTATTTTATGCCTTTTCTAATGTTTCACTATTATAATAAGGAATATAATGAATGTATTTTGTATATAAAGTCTTTTCCATATTTTTTCATTACTATAGGCTTCTGAGAAGAGAGTCACATATTTTTCCAAAACATTTCATTTTACCTCCCAGCCCCCTGTCCTTTGCATATTGTGAAAAATATCTTTACTCTCCAAAGTCTGAAGATTTAAAAATTCTGAATAATTAATGGTTTTTTGTGTCTAGTTAAAATTGATGAGTAATATCTAAAAGCTAATTATTATGTGAGGAATAACCTGAAGAATGGACTCCTTGTTGCTTTCTTTCAAGGTTTCTCAGATTAGTGAATTAAGTATTTATGAGAACTATGAAACATGCCCTAATAATATATGTAACTTCTGAAATATTTCCTTTTACTGGTTATTTCTAAAATCAAAGCTAAAGTAAACATACAAATAATGGTAAAATAATACCCTTCTGAATGTCCTTAAGGTGAAAAAAGATCACTGAAATACTGTTTGTTCTTTACAATGCTTCAGTTGAACTTTTTGGCCTTCTTACCTTTGTTATTTATTTTAAGTTTTGAGTTATTTACCCATTATTTTAAGCTTTGTAGTTGCATCAAGTTACCATTCATTAAACGTTGAATGTACACTCTATGAAAGGTGTTTTTCTAAAGTTTGAGGACACACTGCGAACATGACAGTCACAGGCATATCTTGTGACCTAGAAGTTTCTGTATACAAAATTGATGAACAATTTACCTTCCAAATCTATTACATTTTCCAAGCCTATTTCCACAGGAAAAAATTATTTCTTGAACAGTAGATATTTTCTTACAAGAGAATCAAATAGTTGTCTCAGATTCTAAAGGATCAACTTGTGTGTGGAAACTTGTTTCTGCACAAGTCAGGACTGGAGCCCAGACCGCCGGCTTCCCAAACACTGTCTTTTCACCTATCTATCTTCCATTCTGCAAACCACTCTTGTTCCTGGGGAGGAGAAACATGTCCTTCATGCAATACACTGCATACCAAAAAAGGTCTATGAGAATAAATAATGCAAAAAACTTTTAAGAAGTAGAAAAATGCTTAGGGAAAAAAGTACCAGATTTTCTCCTAAAAATTACTTTATAAGGTTTATTTTACTTATTGTAACTTTGGATCATTCTTGGATTTTCGTTGCAAATAAAACAACGGGAGTTTGACCATGCTTTGCGGGAAAATAGGATGCGGAAAGGAAATGGTGTACACCAGTGATGCTTTATTTACCAGACTAGATTGCAGTAACAGGTTAGGACTCTGAGTGTCGCTGTTCACCAATCAAGGGGGGAAAAAACAGGAATTTAATCTGAGCCTCAGGATTTCTGCATCACAAAGCACCGGCCCTAGGACTTTAAGAAAGCTTCAACCTGGATCCCTGCGGGTTCCAACATCTTACGGGGAAATCACATTATCCGGGACCCCAAAAATCTGGGTCTGAGGCCTGGGAGCTCCTCTGGCGCCACTCAGACCCAAGCGCAATCTCTTAGGCGGGGCTGTAATGGCGGCTCCTCGGTACCGCTCAGACTTCAGCCAGCTGCTCAGGGTATGCATTCTTCTGGGGGTCCTGTGGAAAATCAGAGCCGAGCAGATCCACTATTCCGTGCCTGAGGAGCTGGAAAAAGGCTCTTTCGTGGGCAACGTCACCAAGGACCTAGGGCTGGAGCCCCGGGAGCTGGCGGAGCGCGGAGTCCGCATCGTCTCCAGAGGTAGGACGCAGCTTTTTGCTCTGAACCCGCGAAGCGGCAGTTTGGTCACCGCGGGCAGGATAGACCGGGAGGAGCTCTGTGACAGATCTCCAAAGTGTGTGGTAAGCCTGGAGATTCTTCTAGAGGACAAAGTGAAGATTTTTGGAATAGAAGTGGATATAATCGATGTGAATGATAATGCGCCCAACTTTGGTACAGAGCAAAGGGAAATAAAAATCACTGAAAATGAAATTCCTGGGACAAGGTTTCCTCTTCCTGAAGCGTTTGATCCAGATGTCGGGGTAAACTCTCTGCAAGGTTACCAACTTAGCTCGAATGGCCACTTCTCCCTGGACGTGCAAAGCGGAGCTGATGGAAGTAAGTACCCTGAGCTGGTGCTGGAGCGAGCCCTTGACCGCGAGAAAGAAGCTGATCACCATCTGGTTCTCACTGCCTTCGATGGAGGCGACCCGGTTCACTCTAGCACCGCCAGAATTCACATAACACTTGTGGATACCAACGACAATGCCCCCATATTCACTCAGCCTGAGTACTATGTGAGTGTTCCGGAAAACGTACCAGTGGGATACCGGCTACTCACCATAAAAGCCACTGATCCAGATGAAGGAGCCAATGGAGAAGTGACATATTCTCTCCGCAAAGTAAGAGATAAAATATCCCAGTTATTCCAGTTGAATTCTCTGACCGGGGACATTACACTATTGGGGAATCTAGATTATGAGGACTCTGGGTTCTATGACATAGATGTAGAAGCCCATGATGGACCTGGTCTCAGAGCTAGAAGTAAAGTCCTGGTGACAGTGCTGGATGTAAATGACAATGCTCCAGAAGTCACGGTTACATCTCTCACCAGCTCTATCCAAGAAGGTTCTTCTCCAGGCACAGTAATTGCACTTTTCAATGTGCACGACAGTGATTCAGGAGAGAATGGCCTTGTCACATGTTCTTTTCCGGATAATCAGCCATTTACACTTGAAAAGACCTATGGGAATTATCATCGGTTGTTGACACAAAGAACTCTAGATAGGGAAGAAGTCTCGGAATATAACATCACAGTAACGGCTACTGACCACGGAACACCACCACTCTCCACAGAAACTCACATCTCATTGCACGTGGTAGACATCAATGACAACCCACCTGCCTTCCCTCATGCTTCCTACTCAGCCTACATTCCCGAAAACAACCCTAGAGGAGCCTCCATTTTATCCATGATTGCCCAGGACCCAGACAGCATGGAGAATGCCAGAGTCACTTACTCCCTGGCTGAAGACACACTCCAGGGGGTCCCTTTGTCCTCCTATATCTCCATCAACTCTGATACTGGCGTCCTGTATGCACTGAACTCCTTTGACTATGAACAGATTAGAGACCTGCAACTACTGGTGACAGCCAGTGACAGTGGGGACCCACCACTCAGCAGCAACGTATCTCTGAGCCTGTTCATTCTGGACCAGAACGACAATGCACCAGAGATCCTGTACCCTGCCCTCCCCACAGATGGCTCCACAGGCGTGGAGCTGGCACCCCGCTCTGCAGAGCCTGGCTACCTGGTGACCAAGGTGGTGGCGGTGGACAGAGACTCAGGCCAGAACGCCTGGCTGTCCTACCGCCTGCTCAAGGCCAGTGAGCCAGGGCTCTTCTCAGTGGGGCTGCACACGGGCGAGGTGCGCACTGCGCGGGCCCTGCTGGACAGAGATGCGCTCAAGCAGAGCCTGGTGGTGGTGGTCCAGGACCACGGCCACCCCCGCCTCTCGGCCACAGTCACACTCACAGTGGCCGTGGCCAACAGCATCCCAGACGTCCTGGCTGACCTGGGCAGCATCAGCACCCCCGCGGACTCTGAGGATTCCGACCTTACCTTGTACCTGGTGGTGGCCGTGGCCGTGGTCTCCTGCGTCTTCCTGGCCTTTGTTATCCTGCTGATGGCGCTCAGGCTGCGGCGCTGGCACATGTCACGTCTGCTCAGGGCTTCAGAAGGTGGGTTGGCCGGTGTGCCTGTGTCTAACTTTGTGGGCGTGGATGGGGTACGAGCTTTCCTGCAGACCTATTCCCATGAGGTCTCCCTCACCGCAGACTCGCGGAAGAGTCATCTTATATTTCCGCAACCAAACTATGCAGACACGCTCATCAGCCAGGAGAGCTGTGAGAAAAGCGAGCCTCTTCTAATAACTCAGGATTTTCCTGAAACAAAAGGAGACCCCAGTCTTCATCAGGTGAGTCAGTCTTGACACACTGAAAGAAAGGCTGCATTAATGTTGTATAAAATGCATAACAGATTAAACAAAGGCACTTGTTTTTTAGTGTCCTTTTTCTCTAAAGGGGAGAAATGGGTCAATGATTAATAACTTTACCACTCCTGAAAGTTATTTATTATTCTTTTTAGTTTTCATTCAGTTGTTGTTTTTTTATTTTATTTTTAGAGATTATTTATTTATGCATACAAGAACTGGGGTACAGGCTGGACGTGTGGGGAGTGAAAGGATTCACCAGAGACAGAGTGGGGAACAGAACAGGCAGACTGACTGAAATACACTGCTGAGGAGAGCAGAGGGCAAGACAGGAGAGGTCTGCTGCACCATGTGGGTTGCTCCCTGGCTGGCCGGGAGTCGAACTCGTGCTGCAGTGGCTGCGGATAGCTTCATAGGTTGAGTCTTAACCCCTTGTGCCTCCAGGGAGGCCCCATTCAGTTATTGTTTAAGCATCAATTTCTTAATTTTATAACTCTACCTCTTTTCTTCAAATGTCATTTTCCTTTATGCTTTACTAAAAAGATAGATGAGAACTATGAAACAGAAGGCAATTGTGTAAACTCCTTAAAGCTTTCTCTTATAAAGCTATTTTGGAATATAGACTGTTTTTCCACTGTTTACACTCCAACATAGTTTTCTTGAAGTTAATTTTCTTTATTTTTTTATTATAACTAAGCATTGGCAATTTGTAAGTACTGAGGAAAATACTTAGTTGTTAGCTATAACTTTAGCAGAGATAGCTTCTCAAGTGAACTGGTATATTTGAAATATTTTGCTGTTGCTGTTTATGAGATGCCCCAGTAGTAACTATGTGTGATTTCTTTGGTGCTTTCTGTGATTACCAATAATATTTGTCCATTTTATTTCACTCACTTAAGTAGGTTATAGGAGTAATTTTAATAATGTTAAATTACTACTATAACACAGCTGAGACCCTTCTCAATTTCTATGGAAAACCTAACTTTCAGAAATTTTCCCTTTTCATCATGGGAGCCGCTTACACAGGTTTGATAACTTGGATTCTAGCTGGTGTGATTTATGCTGTATTATAATAGGTCTCAGTATTGTCTCTGCAAGTTTTTCTCTGGTAGCCCCATCGCTGTGTGGCTCCAGGATGATCTGATGTAGTGAAATGCTTTCTATGCAACTCTTTATTCCTTGTGTCTTCATTTAGTTCTGTGAGTTAACTCAGAACTCATAAATGTCTAGAGCTACACAAATTAGTGATCTCTGAACATCTGAAAATTTCAGACTGTGCCTCAATTCAACATAAGAAGGAGAATTTTTATCTCACAGTGCTTTTGTTTTCATGAAAAACAATGGTGTAATACATAGAACTAAACAAGATAAAATTAGCTGGCATGGGGAAAGGGAAGAGGAAACAACAAGTGAACATTGAGAGGCAAATAATTTCAGAGGCGAGATTACATAAAACACTGAAGCTTTAAAAATATAATTTGGGAATGTCAATTAGTCAGAAACTGTATCAAACATTTGGATGCTGGCACTAGGAATGCATTCCAGCATCAGAATGATACATGTTTTAAATGCTTAAGAGATCAGCAGATAATTTATAGCCTATTATCACAAGGAAAATTTTTTGCTTGAGGGGGCACTGGATTTATTTTAGAAAATAATGTTTCTAGAAAAAATAAATTATACTATGAGATGAACTACTTAGCTCTAAAAAATAAATGGGAAACCTCTTTGTGTACTGATATGAAACAATCTTCATGACATAATGATTGAAGAAACAAAGACGCATAACATGGTATATTGTGCATCTATGTGTACTTGTGTATAAAAGCAGGAGAGAACATTTATTTTAAAAAATGCACCCTACAAACATCTCTGGATATGCACCAAAAAATGCAACACTCATTTCCCCTCGGTGAATGAGTTGTTGAAAGTAGCTAGGGAAGAATCATAGAATATGCAGTATATACCTTTTAAATGTGGGACTACGTGAATGTATACCATTTTAAAAACAAATATTCTTTGTAAATCCAAAAGAGGGGAAAAACAAATCTTTGCACAACAAAAGCCTCTGGTGTAGTTTCACAGGGAAACCTCTGGGCGTCGCTGTAGGTCAAAAGAAGAGAGAAAATGACAGAGACGTCTTTGGGATCCTCTTAGAAGGGTAGTTTCCTGCAGAAACCAACCACACCGAGGAGGCCAGTACAGACTCTGATTCAGAAATAAAAGCAGGGAAAGTGACCCTACACCGATTTTGCCGTCCACGGAGGGCTATTCCTCTTCCTGGCCAGCAGCAGAGCAGCAGTGGACTGAGACAGAGGATGAGGCAGAGCCCAGACAGGAGCAGCCCGGCGCAATGGAGGCAGGTACTGTTGCCCTTCCTGCTGTCTTTGTTCGGCGGGGCTCTCCCGGATCAAATCCGCTATTCCATTCCCGAGGAGCTGGCCAGGAACTCTGTGGTAGGAAACCTGGCCAAGGATCTGGGGCTTAGCGTTGGGGACTTACCGGTCCGGAAGCTGCGAGTTAGCGCTGAGAAGGACTATTTCACTGTAAACCCTGAGACCGGGGACTTAGTTGTGAGCGACAGAATAGACAGAGAGCAGATCTGCAGGAAGAAGCCTCAGTGTATTCTGGATTTTGATACAGTCGCTGAAAACCCTCTAAATATTTTCCATGTAGCAGTAGTAGTGCAAGATATAAATGACAACACTCCGCTATTCAAACAGGAGAAAATTGATTTAAAAATTGTAGAATCCACTAAGCCAGGTAAAACATTTCCACTAGACCCGGCCCTGGATTCAGATACTGGTTCTAATTCCCTGCAGAGATACCACCTTACTGAGAATGAGTACTTTGGTCTCATGGAGAAACAGACTCCAGATGGACGTAAATATCCTGAGTTGGTTCTGAAACATTCTCTAGACAGAGAAGAGCAGAATTTCCATCAATTGGTCCTTACAGCTGTGGATGGTGGGGACCCACCCCAAAGTGGCACCACCCAGATCCAAATCCAAGTTACTGATGCCAATGATAACCCGCCAGTGTTCAGCCAGGATCTGTACAAGGTCAGCCTGCCAGAGGGTGTCCCTCCAGGCTCCCCTGTGCTCCGAATAACAGCCACTGACCAGGATGAAGGCATCAATGCGGAGATCACCTATTCCTTTCATAATGTGGATGAACAGGTGGAACAATTTTTTAACTTAGATAAAAGGACAGGAGAAATCACAACAAAGGATGAGTTTGATTTTGAAATTGCTAACAGTTACACTCTCAGTATAGAAGCCAAAGACCCTGGAGATCTAGCAGCCCACTGCACTATCCAAGTCGAAATTCTTGACGAAAACGATTGTGCACCTGAGGTGATTGTGACTTCAGTATTCACTCCCCTACCGGAAGATTCACCACCAGGAACAGTAGTTGCTTTGCTGAAAACAAGAGATAGAGACTCTGGAGAAAATGGAGAAGTTTACTGTCGCATCTTGGGAAAGAAGCAGTTTATACTGAAGTCTTATTCCAAGAACTATTACAAGCTAGTGACAGACGGGGTCCTGGATAGGGAAGAGATCCCGGAATACAACATTACCATACTGGTCACCGACAAAGGCAAGCCACCTCTCTCCTCTACTGTAAGCATCACGCTGCACATAGGCGACGTCAACGACAACGCTCCAGTTTTCCAGCAGGCCTCCTATGCGGTACACGTGGCCGAGAACAACCCTCCAGGTGCCTCTATTGCTCAAGTGAGCGCTTTTGACCCGGATCTAGGACCCAACGGCCGCGTGTCCTACTCCATCGTGGGCAGCGACCTGGGCCCCCAGGCGCTGTCGTCCTACGTGTCCGTGAACGCGCAGAGCGGGGTGGTGTTCGCGCAGCGCGCCTTCGACCACGAGCAGCTGCGCACCTTCGAGCTGACTGTGCAGGCGCGCGACCAGGGCGCGCCCCCGCTGAGCGCCCACGCGAGCCTGCGCGTGCTGGTGGGCGACCGCAACGACAACGCGCCCAGGGTGCTGTACCCCGCGCTGGGGCCCGACGGCTCTGCGCTCTTCGACACGGTGCCGCGCGCCGCGCAGCCCGGCTACCTGGTCACCAAGGTGGTGGCGGTGGACGCTGACTCTGGACACAACGCCTGGCTGTCCTACCACGTGCTGCAGGCCAGCGAGCCGGGCCTCTTCAGCCTGGGGCTGCGGACGGGCGAGGTGCGCACCGCGCGGGCGCTGGGCGACAGGGACGCGGCCAGACAGCGCCTGCTGGTGGCCGTGCGCGACGGGGGCCAGCCTGCGCTCTCGGCCACCGCCACGCTGCACCTGGTCTTCGCTGACAGCCTGCAGGAGGCCCTGCCAGACCTCAGTGACCAGCCTGAGCCCTCTGACCCCCAGGCTGAGCTGCAGTTTTACTTGGTGCTGGCCTTGGCCTTGATCTCTGTGCTCTTCCTCCTGGCGGTGATTCTGGCCATTGCCCTGCGCCTGCGACACTCCTCCAGCCCCTCTGCCTGGGGCTGCTTTCAACCAGGTCTCAGTTCCAAGTCTGGACCCGGGGTTCTTCCCAATTACAGTGAGGGAACATTGCCCTATTCCTACAATCTGTGTATTGCCTCACAATCAGCTAAGACAGAGTTTAATTTTCTCAATGTGACCCCAGAAGTGGCTCCCCCTCGGGATCTACTCTGCGAAGATGCCTCTTGGGCACCAGGTACAAATCATGGAGAAGCTGAGGTCCCATTTACCTCTGATACTATTTTAAAGGTGAGCTTTATTTAATTCACTTATTTGCACTTTGGGGTTTAATGTCTTTTAACAGATTACCTACTTGGGGTAGAAGTCTGCATTTCCCGTTTTGTTGTCTTGTCGGTCGAATGTAGGCAGTGTTCTGTCTCATATGGTAATCTTATCTAGCCAAATCTTTGATGTAGGTCTTCTGACATGTGAGATTCATTTGTCCATAATTACAAGTCTTTGCTACACGAGATATTACTCTTTTTTTTCCTCATCTTTATATCCCTTTCCTCTGAAGATTTGTTACTATGGGTCCTGAAGCTATTCCTTTCACTTTCAAGGTCATTATTATTCAAATTTTAGGTTTACTTCTGCTTAGAATGGTAGAACTTTAAGGCAAAGAGAACCCACCATCCTCCTAACTTGGGGAAAGTGAAAACCAAAGAAAGGAAGGATTTCACCCAATGCCATGCATGCACAGAGCATGTGCAGGACTGACAGAGAACCAGCACTCTCAATATCTGTACAAGCTAAGTGTCCTGGGATCCCAGGTCTATTTTAAAAGGATGGGAAAAATTGAGGCCTGAGGTGTCTGTTAACAAAAGTGTGTTTAAAAAATGGAAGATATGGTCACCAAATGTCTCCCATGCATAGTAACAAATTGGTCTTCTGAGAAACTTTACATTGAGAAAATTTTGCAACTAATATTATTTACTTAAGTCTTTATTTTTTAAATCAGCTCATACATGTAGAGTGTCTTCAATTCCCTCTGAATTTAAAATTGCTTCTTTCAGTGGTCTCTCTGAAATGGTCATTTTTTTTAGTCATGAGAGTTTTTTTCTTTCCATATGAAGATGAAAACATTAAATATGTGTCTCACTATAGAAATATCACTCACTGCCCACCCAATGATAAGTCTCTGGACATGGTTTTGTGCGTGGGTGAGATAAATAAAAGATATAGGTTCAATTGTACATTGAATATAATTTTTCTAAAGCAGTGAAAAATAATCTAAAATTATATTGATCTCAGGGATTGTGGAAGTCTTTTGCTGTTTCAGAATTAAGGCTTATTTAAATGTAAAAATGTCAAGCAGTAATACCTTAAGGGCACAGCAAGTTTGTTAGAAATAAAATATTATCAAACATTTATGCAATAAAAACAGAATAGGTGTAGTAACTGGTTAGGACTCTGAGCGTCGCTGTTCACCAAAGAGGGAAAGAATTGCGGCTGAAGCGATCTGGCTCTGCTTGAGCACTGAACACGCACAGACCCGACAAGCTCTTAGGCAAAGCTGCTCTCCCGCGTCCATACCCCATTTCCATCAGGGAATACGTGCCCCTTGGCTTTGGAGAAATAAGGAAACAGCAGACTGGAACCAGGATTAGAAGAAAACTGGGCACCGACAAGGGAATGGCGGATCCACCCAGGAGTTGGGGTTGCAGAGAGCTGCGCCTGCTCTTTGTGCTCCTGGGGACTCTGGGGGGGGCGAGGGGCGGGCAGATTCGCTACTCCGTGCCTGAGGAGCTGGACAAAGGCTCCTTCGTGGGTAACGTCGCTAAGGATCTGGGGCTGGAACCCCGGGAACTGATGGAGCGCGGAGCCCGCATCGTCTCCAGAGGTAGGACGCAGCTTTTTGCTCTGAACCCGGGGAGCGGCAGCTTGGTCACCGCGGGCAGGATAGACCGGGAGGAGCTGTGCGCTCAGAGCGCGCGGTGCCTGGTGAGTTTTAACATATTGGTTGAGAAAAAAATGAAAATTTATGGAATAGAAGTAGAAATAATCGATATTAATGATAACTTCCCACGTTTCCGGGATGAGGAAGTAAAGGTAAAAGTTAATGAAAATGCGGCTACAGGAACACGGTTAGTGCTTCCTTTCGCTCGAGATGCTGATGTGGGTGTGAACTCCCTCCAGAGTTACCAGCTCAGCTCCAATAGGCACTTCTCTCTGGATGAGAAAAGTGGAACTGATGGACAGAAATACCCAGAGCTGGTACTGGAATGGCCCCTAGATCGGGAGAAAGTGGCCGTTCATGACCTCCTCCTCACAGCTGCAGATGGTGGAGACCCCATACTGTCTGGTACTACGCACATCCGCGTGATGGTCCTCGATGCAAACGATAATGCGCCCCTGTTCACTCAGTCGGAGTACAGAGTGACTGTTCCAGAGAACATACCTGTAGGCACTCGGCTGCTCACACTGACAGCCACGGATCCAGATGAGGGAATAAATGGGAAACTGACTTATTCTTTTCGTAATGAAGAAGACAAAATTTCAGAGACTTTCCAACTTGATTCCAACCTTGGTGAAATCTCTACTGTGCAATCCCTGGATTATGAAGAATCCAGATCGTACCTCATGGAAGTGGTAGCTCAGGATGGAGGTGCTCTTCTGACTAGTGCAAAGGTGCTGGTCACAGTACAGGATGTAAATGACAACGTCCCAGAGGTGATCCTGACTTCTCTTGCCAGTTCCATCTCTGAAGACAGCCTTCCCGGGACCGTAATTGCACTGTTGAGCGTACACGATGGTGATTCTGGAGAGAATGGTGAGACTTCATTTTCTATCCCCAGTAACTTGCCCTTTAAATTGGAAAAGTCGGTTGACAATTACTACCATTTATTGACAACAAGAGCCCTGGACAGAGAAGAGATCTCAGATTATAACATCACAATCACTGTGACTGACCATGGAAACCCACCCTTATCTACAGAAAACCTTATCTCCCTGAAAGTGGCAGACATCAATGACAACCCTCCCCTCTTCCCTCACACCTCCTACTCCACCTACATCCCAGAAAACAACCCCCGAGGCATATCAATCTTCTCTGTGTCTGCTCATGACCCCGACAGTGGCAACAATGCTCAGGTCACTTACTCTCTGGCCGAGGACACATTCCAGGGAGCACCTATATCCTCTTATGTCTCTGTCAACTCTGGTACTGGTGTCCTCTATGCCCTGCGCTCTTTTGACTATGAACAGGTTAGAGACCTGCAACTACTGGTGACAGCCAGTGACAGTGGGGACCCACCACTCAGCAGCAACGTGTCACTGAGCCTGTTTGTCCTGGACCAGAACGACAATGCACCAGAGATCCTGTACCCTGCCCTCCCCACAGATGGCTCCACAGGCGTGGAGCTGGCACCCCGCTCTGCAGAGCCTGGCTACCTGGTGACCAAGGTGGTGGCGGTGGACAGAGACTCAGGCCAGAACGCCTGGCTGTCCTACCGCCTGCTCAAGGCCAGCGAGCCAGGGCTCTTCTCAGTGGGGCTGCACACGGGCGAGGTGCGCACCGCGCGGGCCCTGCTGGACAGAGATGCGCTCAAGCAGAGCCTGGTGGTGGTGGTCCAGGACCATGGCCAGCCCCCGCTCTCGGCGACGGTCACACTCACCGTGGCTGTGGCAGACAGCATTCCAGATGTCCTGGCTGACCTGGACAGCCTCCATCCCTCAGCTGACCCCGAGGACTCTGGCCTCACTCTGTACCTGGTGGTGGCTGTAGCGGTCGTCTCCTGCGTCTTCCTCACCTTTGTCATCGTGCTGATGGCGCTCAGGCTGCGGCGCTGGCATATGTCTCGCCTGCTCCAGGCTTCAGAAGGCAGATTGGGGGGATTGCCCACCTCTCACTTTGTGGGCGTGGACGGGGTGCGGACTTTCCTGCAGACCTATTCGCATGAGGTCTCTCTCACCGCAGACTCACGGAAGAGTCACTTGATCTTCCCGCAGCCCAACTATGCGGACACACTCATCAGCCAGGAGAGCTGTGAGAAAAGCGAGCCTCTCCTGATACCGGAGAAGATAAATGCAAATGAAGAACTAGGAGTTGTTCAGGTGAGTTTTCTTTTTTGGTAGGGATGCTTGGAATATTTCATTTGTTTCTTCAATAATTTTGCTGCCACATTAAATATTGGTTAATTATGTAAATAGAGAAGCATTCATTACTTCATTTAGAACGTAACTTGATTTGATAACTGGTGCTTTCATCATCTGTTTCCAAATCATATTTCGTATTTAGCATCTTCTTTTTCAATATATGGATATTTTAGAATAGCTAGCTGATATCCATGGACTTTGATGAAACAAGTACTTTTTAAAAAGTGGTTAAGCTTAACTATGGTATCCAAAGACTTTTTTATACTCGGATTGTTGCTATGTTTATGGAAGAGTTGTTTGATTAGTTTAAATTGTTAGATGTAATACTCTCTTTTCTATACTTGCTTAACACCAATAGTAATCATGTCTTGGAAAGGATATTATGTAGCATTGATATTTTAGTATACCCACTTTTGCATGAGTAAATAACATATATCACGGGCATAAATCAATGGAAGAATTCAGAAAACTTTTGCATAATAATTATCAGAAAAACCAATTGTAATATAACAGCAATGGTAATATCTGTGGCATTTTAAAATCTGGAAATTTGGGTTAAGCTATTAATTGTTGGACATGTAAATATTTTGAGAGAAGAGTCAATAAGAAGAAACCTTAGACTTGTGCTCCATTTTGTGATGCAGTTTAAAATATCATGAGTAGATACTATTACATTCATTAAATACAAACATAACATCCACCTGACATCATCCAGTTACAGGTAGCCCCTTCACTTTTTAGAATCAATATCTGCCCAAATGTTTGCATTTCTGCAATCGTGGGTTCAATTCTTCTTTATAATCAGAATCTAGGATTTGTATTTGGGAAATCAAACTTTAAAATGTTTGAAATTTTAAAATTTATCTCCCAGGGGTGGACTGACCTTAAATTAATAGATTTTTCCCTAGTGAAATGCTGGACTATCAGTCTCAAATTGCCTAAGTATGTGTTGTGTAATGGAACAACTACCCTCTTCATTTTGGGCTCTGATCTTCAAATATTCTTTTAAAAGGATCTTTCAATATTTCCAGTTTTGTGGGACATCAGCTGCAATATGAACAGGTGGGGAAATGGCCATAAAATATTATTATTGAAGTATGTTATATTACTGGTGATAGGTGTGTTGATATACTTGGGAACCTAGGCTAACTTAATTTGTATTTTTCAATCATTTCTTTAAAGGGGATACAATTATATATGGGCAATTTTGACCTCAGTAAAATGTGTAGATACACTGAATTGTACATGTGTGCAAAGACTAACAAGGAAATCTGTATGGTAGATACTGACATCATTCACCCCTACATGAAAACTCACTTTTCCACTATTTTTCAAGAAAAGGTTGTCTATTCAAGTATGTTGTCCCGAGTTAACTTTTTCATGTAACAAAAATATCTTTTAAACCTCAATAAGCCTCAAGAGATTTTATGATGAAATGCTTGATCCACACACTCTGATCCAAATACTCTTTTAAATATTTGAATCTTCCATTTCACGTGCACTCTGAAAAGGTAACATTCTTGTACTAGCTGAGGTGTTCACACTGTGGTGAAAGTCATTTTCTCAGTCATGTTCTGGAGCAAATTCTTGAGTCAGTTGTGGTTTTCTTTATATTTGTATAAAGTAGTGATGCCACTGAATTTCTGTCGAGTCTTGGGTACAATGAGCAGTGTAAAATGCTCTCGTGCTATTCTGCTATAAGATGAGTTCAATGTTGCTACAAACCTGCCAAATTTTAGAATGAAAGCGTATCATGTGGGTTAAAAAATAATTTCTTTAGGAAGATTCCTGATTTGGAAATGGAATTAAAACTGTAAACCATGTATAGGAACATGGAAATCAACATGTTTGTTGACAAGGGAAGAGTGTCAGCAACAAGAAGGATGGTCAGATAGTAACTTTTTTTAAAAAAAGATCTATTTATTTATTTATACAAGCACTGGGTGCAGTCAGAAACGCGGGAGGGTGAGAGAATTCACCAGAGTCAGAGCAGGGAGCAAAGCAGGCAGAAGGACCAAAGTACACTGCTGAGGGGAGCAGCGGGCGTGGCAGGAGAGGTCTGCGCGCCATGTGGGACCCTCACCCAGCGGCTGGGGATCAAACCGGCGCTGCAGAGGCTGTGGGCAGCTTTGCAACCTAGCGCTCAACGCTGCGCCACCAGGGAGGCCCCAGATAGTAACTTCTTGATCCAGGAAAAATAGAAACACAGATTATTTTCTTCAGAATATTATAAGAACTCATACTTTACTCCCCAAATCCAAATAACCTACCATTGTTAAGCTACTTGAGAAGAAATAGGACAATTAAAGACAATGTCAATATAGAATGGGAAAATAAAATTAGTGAAATGGCTTTAAAATCATAGTCATTTAATGTAAAGCAGATACTTTGGAAGCTAAGAAGGAAAGAAATTGTTGCTTCTTGCAATACTACTGTTTTATAAGGACAGTTGATCTCCTTACTTACATATCAGTTATTTGGGGGAGATGAGAGAAAATGAGACATAGGATAAAACCAAAAGCTATTATACTTATAACTTTTACAAGTCAGAAGAAAAGGAAATAGGGTGGAATAATAATGCATACCAAGCTGATAGAAGAATTTTCATATCACACCCAGTGCCACCACTATCTTTCATTCATATAATTTTCTATATATTATTTTACTGAGTCCTCAATTCTACTAAAGAATGCAAGTAAGATGTAATTATGGCCATTTTATGAAAACTAAGAACAAGACTTTCCAACAAACATCTCCAAGGGTCTCTGTTCTTTTACAAGTAAAAGATGATTTGATTTGGATGGATGAAGTTCAAATTTAAAGAAATGACAGCCAGAAACAAAAGATGGTCAAATTTAAAACGTTAATATCCTGGTAAAATGGGAAGAATGAGAATCTGCATCTGAACACTAGAATTTTTTCTAGCCTGCTCCTTCATTGGAACTGATTTTAGCAACCACGACTGCACTTCTGCAGCCGAGGCGCCGGGTGCCGCTGTTGGCTAGTTCTGGGCGAGGTATCAGTTCTTCCCAAAGCGAAGGAATCTCCAGGCGACCAGGGAAATCAGAGCGTTGTGCACTCTCCTGCTCCCTGCCGCGGAGATATCTATCAAAGAATCCGCTCATCAAGACAAATCAGAACCCCTCCTGCCAAAGAATTCTTGGGCTCATTTAGCGATTTCAGCTCTTCGGAATCAGAAAGGTAAAGGCGTGGAGAGCGGGATGGGGAATCGCTTGGGACCCAAGGGCAGGGCGGGGCCGAGGCAAATGCAGTTTCTCTTCCTGCTGTCTTTGTTCTGCCGGGCGCTCTCCGAGCAGATCCGCTACTCTATTCCCGAGGAGCTGGCCAGGGACTCACTGGTGGGGAACCTCGCCAAGGATCTGGGGCTTAGCGTGCAAGATTTGCCTGCTCGGAAGCTGCGGGTTAGTTCAGAGAAGAAATTCTTTACAGTGAACCCCGAGAATGGGGACTTACTTGTGAGCGACCGTATAGACCGAGAGCAGATTTGTGGCAAGAAGTCAACGTGTGTTCTGGAATTTGAAATGGTCGCTGAAAATCCTTTGAACTTTTTTCATATAACTGTGGGCATTCAGGATGTCAACGACAACCCACCGACCTTTAGCAGAAATATTACTGAGCTGGAAATCAGTGAAATGGCCCTACCTGGAGCCACCTTTGCCCTGGAATCTGCTCAGGATTCAGATGTAGGTGTGAATTCCCTGCAGCAGTACTACCTCAGCCCAGACCCACACTTCTCTTTGCTCCAGAAGGAGAATCCAGATGGCAGTAGGTACCCTGAACTGGTAGTGAAGACTCCCCTGGACAGGGAGGAGCAGTCCCACTACCACCTGCTCCTCACAGCTGTGGATGGGGGTGAGCCTGCCAGAAGCTGCACTACCCAAATCGTGGTAGTTGTGGCAGATGCAAATGATAACACCCCAGTGTTCACCCAGGATCTATACAGGGTCAGTGTTGCAGAAAACTTGCCCGTGGGCTCCTCTGTGCTAAGAGTGACAGCCACTGACTCAGATGAGGGCATCAATGCTGAGATCACCTATGCTTTCATCAATATTGATAAGGAAGTGAGGCACTTGTTCAAGCTAGACAGAAAAACAGGGGAACTCACCACTGCTGGAGGACTAGACTTTGAAAAGAGAGAGAGCTACACAATTGGGGTTGAGGCAAAAGACGGTGGGCGTCACACTGCACATTGTAAAATACAAATAGATATTTTGGATGAAAATGACAATGCTCCTGAAATAACCCTGGATTCTGAATCTAAACATATACAAGAAGATGTCAAACTGGGAACAGTTGTTGCCCTGATCAAAACACATGATCGAGATTCTGGACTTAATGGGGAAATCCTATGCCAACTAAATGGAAAATCCCCATTTAAAATAGTTCAAGATACAAAAAACACATACAAGTTAGTGACAGATGGAACCCTAGATCGAGAGCAAATTCCAGAATACAATCTCACTATCACAGCCACCGACAGGGGCAGGCCTCCCCTATGCTCCAACAAAAGTATCACTTTAAATGTTGCTGATGTCAATGACAACTGGCCGGTTTTCCATCAGGCCTCCTACGTGGTTCACGTGGCCGAAAACAACCCTCCCGGGATCTCCATCGCCCAAGTCAGCGCCTCCGACCCCGACCTGGGACCCAACGGCCGCGTGTCCTACTCCATCGTGGGCAGCGACCTGGGCCCCCAGGCGCTGTCGTCCTACGTGTCCGTGAACGCGCAGAGCGGGGTGGTGTTCGCGCAGCGCGCCTTCGACCACGAGCAGCTGCGCGCCTTCGAGCTGACTGTGCAGGCGCGCGACCAGGGCGCGCCCCCGCTGAGCGCCAACGCGAGCCTGCGCGTGCTGGTGGGCGACCGCAACGACAACGCGCCCAGGGTGCTGTACCCCGCGCTGGGGCCCGACGGCTCTGCGCTCTTCGACACGGTGCCGCGCGCCGCGCAGCCCGGCTACCTGGTCACCAAGGTGGTGGCGGTGGACGCTGACTCTGGACACAACGCCTGGCTGTCCTACCACGTGCTGCAGGCCAGCGAGCCGGGCCTCTTCAGCCTGGGGCTGCGGACGGGCGAGGTGCGCACCGCGCGGGCGCTGGGCGACAGGGACGCGGCCAGACAGCGCCTGCTGGTGGCCGTGCGCGACGGGGGCCAGCCTGCGCTCTCGGCCACCGCCACGCTGCACCTGGTCTTCGCTGACAGCCTGCAGGAGGCCCTGCCAGACCTCAGTGACCAGCCTGAGCCCTCTGACCCCCAGGCTGAGCTGCAGTTTTACTTGGTGCTGGCCTTGGCCTTGATCTCTGTGCTCTTCCTCCTGGCGGTGATTCTGGCCATTGCCTTGAGCCTGAGACGTTCCAGCCTCAACCGCTGGAGTTGCTTTCAGTCTGGTGTGTGCTCCAAGACTGGACCTGTGGTTCTCCCCAACTATGGTGAAGGGACATTACCTTACTCCTACAATCTGTGTGCTGCTTTGCATTCCTCAAAGACTGAGTTTAAATTTCTCAATATAAAGCCTGAACATGCCTCACCACAGGATCTTCTATGTGATGAAGCATCTTGGTTTGAAAGTACCAGTAATGCCAATCCCAAAATGACTTCTAATTCAGTCAATTTGCAACAGGTGAGTTATTCCAAAGTCCTTTCTTCCAATAAGTATAATTAAGTTTCAATTAATCATTTTGGAGCTAAAAAAGTATACAGACTAAGTATGTCCTTACATTACTGTATTTTATTGATTTTTCTGGGTCTATAACAAGTATGTTAGAAATTCTTTGCTCAATTTTCTGTGCTGCAATTGGTTTTTATAGAAAGTCACTTTGTGATGTTCTTGAAAATATTATTAACCCTAAAACAATTTACCCTAAAACATTTTAATACATTAGTATCTCACACTCTCATTGTGAGTCATATCTATATATACTTAAACACAAATCTACATAATCTAGTAATTTCAATGCAATCAATCCTAAACCATGTTTCAGATATAATATATATTTTTCACTATCTCTTATGTATTTTCACTTCCTCTGCATTTTATAGGTAACACAAATTATTGCCTAAATTATAACAGTTCTTTGTCTATGTTAACACAAATTAATGATTGCATCTAAAAATGGCAACACTTATATCTTGCACTAATGGGCTGGATCCAAATACGTTTGTGTTTGTTAATGTCTGTTGCAAATGGGTCAAGTATAAATAATGGTGGAGTGCAGTGATTCAAACTTTATAGAACAGTTTAATATTATTTCTGTTATCCAAGTTCAAAGAAAATCACAAAAAATGAATGGTAAATTCCAGGGGACATTAAAATTATTCAGGATAGGCTCCTTTATTCTTCCAAATACTTCTCATTCTTGGGAAGAGAAATATTATTGCTTGTGATCTGTGCAGATTTAGCAGAAATAAGATGCTGTTTATGATGGTTTCACTAAATGGTGTAGTATTAAGTTCAGACTCTAAGTGTCGCTGTTCACTAACTGGGTAAGGAAAGCAAAGAAAACCCGAGTTAATAGCCTCCAAGCACAAAGCAGATCAGACACGGAAACTCTCCAGGTGCTCAGAAATTCTGACCTAAAACTCAACGCATCTGATCTCTGCTTGTTTATGGACCTCGACCTCTAATTCTGAGAAGCCTGAAAGCGATGCGAATCTGTTCCACCTACTCATAGTCCCAGGAAAGTCAAGAAGCAGCCAGTAATGGCGGCTCTGCAAAGGCGCCGGCACCACAGCGGGTTAGTGGTACTCTTCCTGCTCCTGGGGAGGCTGTGTGGGGTTGGGGCCGGACACATCCGTTACTCCGTTCCTGAGGAGCTGGACAAAGGCTCCTTCGTGGGTAACATCGCCAGTGATCTCGGGCTGGAGCCCCAGGAGCTGACGGAGCGCGGAGCCCGCATCGTCTCCAGAGGTAGGACGCAGCTTTTTGCTCTGAACCCGGGGAGCGGCAGCTTGGTCACCGCGGGCAGGATAGACCGGGAGGAGCTCTGCGCTCAGAGCGCGCGGTGCCTGGTGAGTTTTAACATCCTCTTTGAGGATAAGCTGAATCTTTATCCAGTAGAAGTGGAAATAATAGATATTAATGATAATGCACCCGTATTCTCAAGTGAAGAACTAGAGGTGAAAATTCCCGAAAATGCAGCTCCATCCTCTCGTTTTCCACTAATAGAAGTCTATGACCCTGATGTGGGAATGAACAATCTTCAGAGCTTCAAGCTCAGTGCAAATAGTCACTTCTCAGTGAACGTGCAAAGTGAAGCCAATGGGCGCAAATACCCAGAGCTGGTGCTGGAGAATGCCCTGGACCGGGAGGGAGAGGCCATCCACCGCCTGGTCCTTACTGCCATAGATGGTGGTGTCCCTGCCCGCTCAGGCATGGCACGGATTCTGGTAACTGTCCTCGATGTCAATGACAATGCTCCAGTGTTTACTCAACCTGTCTACCATGTGAGTGTTCCTGAAAATCTGCCAGTAGGTACACCAGTGCTGTCGGTAAATGCCACAGACCAGGATGAAGGAGTCCATGCAGAAGTAACATATTCCTTCGTGAAGATAACAGAAAAGATTTCAAAGATTTTCTGTCTGAATGTTTTGACTGGAGAGATATCGACTTCTGCAAATCTAGACTACGAGGACTCAAGCTTTTATGAGCTAGATGTTGAGGCCCGGGATCAGCCAGGTTTACAAGACAGAGCAAAGGTCTTAATAACTATTTTGGATGTGAATGACAATATACCAGAAGTGGTAGTTACATCTGGAAGCAGATCAGTTGCGGAAAGTACACCTCCAGGGACGGTAATAGCTCTTTTTCAAGTACACGATCGAGACTCAGGACTGAATGGCCTGGTAACATGTTCCATCTCAAAAGGTCTGCCATTTCAACTGGAAAAGTCAGTAGACAATTATTACCGATTGGTGACCAATAAAGTGCTAGATCGAGAGCAGGTGCCCTTGTACAACATCACTGTGATGGCCATGGACAAAGGAATGCCACCACTGTCTACAGAAATGCTCATCACCCTAAATGTAGCAGACACCAATGACAACCCACCAGCCTTTTCCCACTCCTCTTACTCTGTCTACGTCCCTGAAAACAATCCCAGAGGTGCCTCCATCTTCTCCTTGACTGCACATGACCCTGACAGTGATGAAAATGCCCAGGTCACCTACACCCTGGTTGAAGATACCATTCAGGGTGTACCTCTGTCTTCCTATGTCTCCATCAACTCTGACACCGGAGTCCTATATGCACTATGCTCCTTTAATTATGAGCAGTTCCGCGACCTGGAATTAACAGTGACTGCTCATGACAGTGGGGACCCTCCACTCAGCAGCAATGTGTCACTGAGCATATTTGTGCTGGACCAGAATGACAACACACCTGAGATCCTGTACCCTGCCTTCCCCACAGATGGCTCCACAGGCGTGGAACTGGCACCCCGCTCTGCAGAGCCTGGCTACCTGGTGACCAAGGTGGTGGCAGTGGACAGAGACTCAGGCCAGAACGCCTGGCTGTCCTACCGCCTGCTCAAGGCCAGCGAGCCAGGGCTTTTCTCAGTGGGGCTGCACACAGGTGAGGTGCGCACAGCGCGGGCCCTGCTGGACAGAGATGCGCTCAAGCAGAGCCTAGTGGTGGTGGTCCAGGACCATGGCCGGCCACCCCTCTCAGCCACTGTGACACTTACTGTGGCTGTGGCGGACAGCATCCCAGATGTCCTGGCTGACCTGAGCAGCCTCCAGCCCTCAGCTGACCCCGAAGATTCTGACCTTACCTTGTACCTGGTGGTGGCGGTGGCCGTGGTCTCTTGCATCTTTCTTGCCTTTGTCATCATGCTGATGGCGCTCAGACTCAGGCGCTGGCATACTTCACGCCTGCTCCACGCTTCAGGAGTCGGATTGGCTGGGGTGCCCACCTCACACTTTGTGGGCGTGGACGGGTGCGGGCTTTCCTGCAGACCTATTCGCATGAGGTCTCCCTCACTGCAGACTCAAGGAAGAGTCACCTGATCTTCCCTCAGCCCAACTATGCGGACACGCTCATCAGCCAGGAGAGCTGTGAGAAAAGTGAGCCTCTTCTGATTCAGGAAGATTCAGGATTTTGTAAGGAGGAAGACACCCTTGTTGAGGTGAGGTTATTGGCTTTATTTGTTTCACTTGGTCTGGAAAGTTTAAAATTCTCTTTAATTGATCCTTAGTTTTCTTAGTCTTTTGCAGTAAGTTTTTCTTTTATATCAATAGAACTCTATTAAATCTCATTTTTCTCAAATTTCATGAGCAAATCCTCATGTATGACCTAGATTTCCTTCACTTTTTTCTTAGCAAACTCTTTGTGCCTTTGGTTGCATACATACATCTTGTTTCTTAGGGACTTTTTCTTTATTATGTGACATTTCTGAAATTTTCTTTTTGTGCTGTGAAAAAAAAGGAATTTAGCCTCTGTTAAGGAAGATCAAGCTCTTGTTTCACCCCTAATGCTTACTCTTTAATAACAAGCATTTTTCAAAATGATGGATATTTGTGAGAGACTTTCACTGCTCTGTAAAGCTGTCCACAGCCTTGCAGCATGGGTTCGATCCTGGCCCCCCAGCGAGAATCCCACATGGCATGGCAGACCTCTCCTGTCTCGCCTGCTGCTCCCCTCAGCAGCATATTTCAGTCAGTCAGCCTGTTCTGTTCCCCACTCTGTCTCTGGTGAATCCTCTCACCCTCCCACACCTCTGGCCTGTACCCTGGTTCTTGTATAAATGAATACATAAATCTTTAAAAAAATACTTGGGAATCAAACATTTTTATAAAAGTAAGAGTAGCTGACATCTGTACCAAGGAAGACCTAATCTCTGAAGTTAAAAGACCTGAAAAACATTCCTGGTACTGTTACTCACTTCAGGTTAGTTGCAATATCTACAGTCTTCAAATTACAATTTAAATAAAAAACGACTTGAGTTATCTTCCTCACACAAATTCTTGGGAAAGAAAATAAAATAATTTTATAAAGTGTTTTTCTTCAAATTGCATAATCAACAAGCATTTTTGATAGCATGATTATAATTACTGAATAATTAATAAATATAAGTCCTATTATATATAAGTACAAATAAATATATGTGTACAAATAAATATGAGTGCATAACTATATATGTACTACAATGTGTGTGGTTGATAATATTTTAAAATGAAAATGAATTTTAAAATATACTCAGTAGTGTCCACTTACAGGTTTACAGGATTTATCTCCAAAAATGAAAACTGACTCATGAATGGGAGAATAAAGGATTGAAAATGTTCATATAAGGATTTTAATAATTTAGTATGTTTAACCCAGATAAAGCAAGATTTTTTTGTCATTTGGGAACTCTATTCAAATACTTAAGAAATGAAGGGTTGTTATTTAAAAATGATTAGTCAGGGCCTCCCCGGTGGCGCAGCGGTTGAGCGCTGGGTTGCGAAGCTGCCCACAGCCTCTGCGGCGCCAGTTTGATCCCCTGGCTGCTCCCCGGCCACCAGAGGAGGGTCCCACATGGTGCGCAGACCTCTCCTGCCGCCCGCTGCTCCCCTCAGCAGTGTACTTCGGTCCTTCTGCCTGCTCTGCTCCCCGCTCTGGCTCTGGTGAATTCTCTCACCCTCCCGCGCTTCTGACTGTACCCAGTGCATGTATAAACAAAACAAACAAACAAACAAATAAATAAATCATAAATAAATAAATAAAAATACATGCCTCTTTAAAAAAAAAATAAAAATGATCAGTCAAATTCATCTTGACCCAAAGGGTTAAATGAAACAGTGCGTTGGTGAGTAGAAAAAAGCAGTTTTGAGTTGTCAGAATTCCTCTAGCAGGAAATGGGTTTCTAAAGAGGTAGGAAATTCTATTATTGGTGCTTTTCAAAAGTTGATGGCCTAGAATTGGGCCTCCCCGATGGCGCAGCCGTTGAACCTTGGGTTGCGAGGCTGCCTGCGGCCTCTGCAGCACCAGTTTGATCCCCAGCTGCTCCCCAGCCACCGGAGGAGGGTCCCACATGAGGAGGGTCCCACATGATGACGCTCAGACCTCTCCTGCTGCCCTGCTACCCGCTCTGGCTCTGGTGAATTCTCTCACCCTCCTGTGCTTCTGACTGTGCCCAGTGCTTGTATAAATAAATAAAAATAAATCTTTTTTAAAAAAAAGTTGATGGCCTAGAATTAATGGAATATAGGAGATAATATAATGTGATGAGTTGTTGAACTACTAATTGCCAAGGTCTTTTCTAATCCTGAGCTGAAGGAGTCTATGAATTGATAATACAATGTGTGGCCATTTGTGCATCTAAATTTAGTATACATGTGTAAAAATAAATGAGAAGATATGTTGAAAGTAAATGAGAACCTTTGTAATCTGAAGTTGTGAGTCTTCATAAAGGTAATATTGAGATGATGTCTTTAAATTAGCTGCTAAGGGTAATACATACATGTTTTCTGAATCAGTATCGTACTTATAATTTACTTCAAGATTACAAATTTATATAACCGAGATATTCCAATCATACATATTTTCACATCTGATTGTTTCGGACATTTTTATATAATTCTTTGATGATCTTAACCAGAATTTAATAGTAAATAACAATTTTAAAGATTTTGAATCTTTAGTGTTGGTCTTAGGAATCAGCTGATGTCTTATACAAATATTATGTTGGTTTCATACATTCTATGATTGTAAATATCATTTCATTATATCCCAATCTGAACAATTTAAGCTAGATTACTAACTGGGTTTAGTTAGTGAATCTCCATTGTTATAAGCAAAGATCACTAACTGGGTTTCATAGATAGTAGATTGGTTTCTGTTCTCTGCTCACTAACTGGGATAAGTAGGCTGACATATCCTCTTATCTCAGTTACCTGTGACCATTTCATTTACACAAATAAAATATTTTACTGACAGACAGAAAATAGATCAGATTTTACTCTTACAGTAGTCATTTATGCATGTGGACTGACCAAGTGTTGAATTAGGCAATCATGGCATTCTCTAAATTCTAGCTAAATGAAGCTCTTTTTACCTACATGCCATAAAGATATTATTAATATGATAGGCAGTCTATGATTTTGAACACATTCTAAATTTTGGAGTATCAGGGGGAAAGCTACCCAGTGTTGGGCTATTTTATCATCTGTGAAAACCACTTGTTTCTGATCAAACTTCTGCTAAGGTGGCAGTTGTCAAAGGGAAGGAGTAAAATCTTAGAGGGATCATTGGAAAATACCCACGCCTTTGTTTGGGAAGGAAAACCTAAACACAATTCCAAACAAATGGTTCTTCAACAGAAAATACTTCCATAAAGACAGGAGAAAATATAAATAATTCAATGCCTGCAAAGTCAAATAGACTTTCCATAGAATTTTTGAATGCAGGCAAACAAATGAATGTCTAGATTCTTCCCAATAAATCAAAAATATAACCTACTCTCTTTTAAAGTATAAAATTATTTTGATTTTATATAGAAGGCTTATGTTATATTTAAACATATCTCAGTGGTCTAGTAGAATACTTTAATGCTTAATTTTACATTGTAAACTAACTTAGAAAACTTGATTGCTAGAGTTAATGAAACTATTTGCTCCCTAAAGTGTGCTTTATGTACAAATTATGCCTACAATCCCATTTTTCTAGATTTTAATTATTTAGTTTCAGAGAAGCTACCCAGAATTTGTAAGTTAAGATTTTTTAAAATAATAAAAGAAATAAATGTGATTGAGACATTTGAAGTATCATATAGGAAAAGATAGCAAATTTGGGAGTCATAATATCAACAGATGAAAGTTTGGTTCGAAAATGGCAACAATTACTTATGATCTTTAAAGATCATATCTTTTGCTTACTTCAACAAGTTCAAAATTACTTTTAAACAAATAATACTTAGCTTCTGTTTATGGAATTAATCTGTAATACTCGTATAGGTTCCTTAGATCAAAAAGTTCTTTTATCTATTTGGTGAAAGTAAACATGACTGAATTATTTTTGATTAATCAAAACAGCACTTTACTCAAAGTATTCCCGATATTTTGGAGCAGTGCCACAACAGAGCAGAAATAGATTGCTTACTTAGGAACATCTCACCAAATAAGCTAAGAATTTTCAGTGTTTATTCTGGTTTCTCCTCCTGACAATGCTAACCACTCCCCTAAGTTTAAAATAATTTAAAAAGCCAAGCTTTTTCTTGCCAGGTATTCATTCCAGAGTAAGTCACTCTCTTTTCTCCTGCAGCTATAGTGAAGGAACTTTGCTTTATTTCTACTGGTTGAGGGTAACCCCAGATCCATCAACAAATGAGTTTTATTCATTAACATTTGTGGAGAATGAGTACCGCTAAGGAGTCTCTCAGTCCTGCAGGTATGCTCAAAGACTGTCCAGAGAGCCACCTTTTCTCAGTCATTCTGGAATAAGGTAGAATAATTCTTAGAATTGCATAATGAAAAGGAGCAGTCAAGCCAATACCCACTTTCTCATGAATCCACAGTCAGCAGAATCTCTGCAAATGTCTACCTTCTGTACAAAATGAGTGACTTTTATAGCTAATTATTGCTGTGCTTGGCTTCTCACTTCATCACCTCATATCAGATGATGCTTTCTGAGCATCTATCAAAGTTGATCACAGTTGCCTACTGCCTTCTCAAGGACTGGGAGTGAGGAAACTTGCACTGTGACATAGGGTCTACTACTAAATATTGTCAAGGACAAGGCAATTCCCTCTTATTTTTAAAATTATTAAAAAGAAAACATTGAACTTAATTATTTCTAAGATTCCATACAGTAAAAAACTGTATGGAAAATCCTTTGTGGAATTTCATACTTGAAATTTTTACTTTCTGAGTCTAGATGATAGTATCTATATATACAGTAAGCGTTCAATATTACTGAATTTAAATTTATTGTAATCTGATGTAAACAATTCCTATATGTCTTTCTTATGTATACTCACACCCTATTTAAAGAAATAATACTTTTTTTACCTGAAACAGCTGATATTTCTCTATGTGCAATAAAGCGTGAGATAGTGTCCAAGAGTCATTTAAAAGTTGCAGTGCAGATAATTAAAAAAAAATACCTGGGATTAAAAAAACACCCATCCGTGAACAGTGCTGCGTTAACTTGAAGTTTCTTAAAATGTATTTTGAGAGATATATGGATTGTAGATATATAAACCAAAGAAATTTGAAGGATATCAAACTTTCTGAAAAACCTGTTATTCTGCTGCAATATGGTGCAGTAACTTAGTAAAGACTCTGGGCGCCGCTGTTCACCAACCAGGGGAAAATGGTGCAGAAGATCCGCCAGTACCACCGAGCCCTTCCAGCACAAAGAAACGCCAGCTGGAGACAAACTCTTTTCCAAGCAGTACCAAATCCAGGTCTCTATTCTGGTGATTCTGGGTCCTTTTCCGAACACAGAGGACTCCATGCGGACACACTGGCATCCAGAAGCATAACAGCAGGTAGCCCAGAATCTAAACAAGATGCGCAGGACAACAATGGCGGCTCCGCAGAGGCGCTGGGACTACAGAGGATTCATTCTGCTCTCGATCCTCCTGGGGACTCTGAGGGAAGCTTGGGCTGGACAAATTCTCTACTCTGTTCCGGAGGAGACAGACAAAGGGTCGTTTGTGGGTAACATCGCCAAGGATCTGGGTCTGGAGCCCCAGGAACTGGCGGAGCGCGGAGTCCGCATCGTCTCCAGAGGTAGGACGCAGCTCTTTGCTCTGAATCCGAAAAGCGGGAGCTTGGTCACCGCGGGCAGGATAGACCGGGAGGAGCTGTGCGCTCAGAGCGCGCGGTGCCTGGTGAACTTTAACATCCTGATGGAAGATAAAATGAATCTTTACCCTGTAGAAGTAGAAATAGTGGATGTTAACGACAATGCTCCTAGATTCTTGATGGCAGAAATGAATGTAAAAATAATGGAGAACACGTCTCCTGGAGCGCGGTTTCCGTTAAATGAGGCTAGAGATCCAGATGTGGGGAGGAACTCTCTCCAGAGCTACCAGCTCAATCCCAACGGTCACTTCTCCCTGGTTGAGCAAACTGGAGATGATGGAACTAAATATCCGGAATTAGTGCTGGAGCGGGTGCTGGACAGGGAGGAGGAGGCTGTTCACCACCTCCTCCTCACAGCCTCTGACGGCGGCGACCCACCCCGATCTGGCACCGCCCGTATCCAAGTAACAGTGGTGGACGTGAATGACCACGCGCCCGTCTTCTCTTTGCCCCTGTACCAAGTGACTGTCCCCGAGAACGTGCCGGTGGGCACAAGATTGCTCACGGTAAAAGCTATGGATCCAGATGAGGGAGTCAATGGAGAAGTGACCTATTCCTTTTGGAAAATAACTCAAAAAATTTTACAAACATTCCAACTGAACTCTCATACAGGAGAATTATCAACATTAGAAGGCCTAGATTATGAAGAATTTGACCACTATGAAATGGAAGTCCAGGCTCAGGATGGGCCTGGTAGTATGACAAGGGCTAAAGTACTGATCACAATTTTGGATGTGAATGACAATGCCCCAGAAGTGACCGTGACGTCTGTAAGCAGCTCAATCCCTGAAGACACTCCTCCTGGAACAGTGATTGCTCTTTTTTACCTCCAAGACCGAGATTCTGGGAAAAATGGCAAAGTGACCTGCACGATATCAGAAAATGTGCCTTTTAAATTAGAAAGATCGATAGACAATTATTATAGGCTGTTGACAGCCAACAACCTAGACCGTGAAAAGTTCTCTGTGTATAACATTACACTGAAAGCCACAGATGGTGGGAGCCCGCCCTTGTCCACAGAAACTCACATTTCCATAAATTTGGCAGACACCAACGATAACCCACCTGCTTTCCCCCACTCCTTCTATTCTGTCTACATCCCTGAGAACAACCCCAGAGGAGCCTCTATCTTTTCTGTGACTGCACATGACCCTGACAGTGGTGAGAACGCCCGTGTCACTTATTCCCTGTCTAAGGACACGCTCCAGGGGGCACCTCTAGCCTCCTATCTCTCCATCAACTCTGACACCGGCGTCCTATATGCGTTGCACTCTTTTGACTATGAGCAGTTCCGTGATTTGCAATTGACAGTGACTGCCCATGACAGCGGGGACCCTCCACTCAGCAGCAACATGTCACTGAGCATATTTGTGCTGGACCAGAACGACAATGCACCAGAGATCCTGTACCCTGCCCTCCCCACAGATGGTTCCACAGGCGTGGAGCTGGCACCCCGCTCTGCAGAGCCTGGCTACCTGGTGACCAAGGTGGTGGCGGTGGACAGAGACTCAGGCCAGAACGCCTGGCTGTCCTACTGCCTGCTCAAGGCCAGCGAGCCAGGGCTCTTCTCAGTGGGGCTGCACACAGGCGAGGTGCGCACTGCGCGGGCCCTGCTGGACAGAGATGCGCTCAAGCAGAGCCTGGTGGTGGTGGTCAAGGACCACGGCCAGCCCCCCCTCTCGGCCACGGTCACGCTCACCGTGGCCGTGGCAGACAGCATCCCAGATGTCCTGGCTGACCTGGGCAGCATCAGCACCCCCGCGGACTCTGAGGATTCCGACCTTACCTTGTACCTGGTGGTGGCGGTGGCCGTGGTCTCCTGCGTCTTCCTGGCCTTTGTCATCGTGCTGATGGCACTCAGGCTGCGGCGCTGGCACATGTCGCGCCTGCTCCAGGCTTCAGAAAGTGTATTGGCAGGCATGCCCACCTCTCACTTTGCGGGTGTGGACGGGGTACAGGCTTTCCTGCAGACCTATTCGCATGAGGTCTCCCTCACCGCAGACTCAAGGAAAAGTCACCTGATCTTCCCGCAGCCCAACTATGCGGACACGCTCATCAGCCAGGAGAGCTGTGAGAAAAAAGATCCTTTGTTAGCATCTATAGCCTTTCATGAATGTAAGGATGAAGGTGAGAGTGTTCAGGTGAGTTCAGTCATTCATTTATCTGTGCTTCCTGGAGTAACTGTATCTTTGTGTGACTGCTTTTTTGTTTTGCCAAACAAGCATTTTTAAGACAGGGTGGAACACCTTGAAGAGGCAAAGCAAGCGCTATGGTTTATTTCAGTGGTAATAGTTTAAGTTGGAATATTTACTGACTTAGGTTTTGGTATCATCTCTATAGTAAAAGTCTATAGACAAGATTGTGAATAAGTGGAGTCTCATACTGTTATACCTTCCATCTATTTTTCAACTTGTTCTTAATTCATGTTTTTTATAAATGATCCATTTAGGTTCGATCATTAAAACATTCTTGAAGATGTTTTTCATTCTGAAGATTTGATCTCTGTCCTACTTTTCAAGGCCACTTTCACCTCAGTGGCCCTGAAAATCTCATTTGCTTCTTGATCTATTTTAAAGCATAATCGTTTATTAAAGGCAGCTTCTCTTGAAGCCTAGATTGATTCCTAGAATATGTCAAGCTGCGCCGAGATCTGTATTCATGACACTCATGAAATCTAATACCACACTAAAGGTCATTGTCCAAAATCAATAAATTATAATATCATATATGTCATTTCAATTATTGTAAATGGCATTTGGGAAATGGGAAGTTACATATTTTTAACACAAGATTCCAATATGATGTTTTACTGGTACAGGTAGGTGTGTGAATGTAATGGGGGCTTTCCAGTGAGAGACTGGGAATGCTGGCTTCCTAAACCATCTTATAATCTCAAGTTCTAGATCAATAGTTGAGTTTATTTGTGGGGTCTACTGAAAATTTCATTCAGATATAATCCAGTCTGGGATTAAGTAACATTTCAATAGATTAGTATTTGGAAGGAATTGATGACCACATAGTCTTGCTCATTACTAAGACATTTTGAGTGTTAATTAAAAGGACATTTTTTTCTAGGATAGTATTGTGTTTGGTAGTACTTTGCATATAAAGGGCTGCACAGTTGTGTGGGATATATTTCTTTCATTCTGCAGTGTTCAGATATGTAGTCACTTGGGGAAGAAGTCCATATTACCAATACGTTAACATGGATAAATATGGTTATCGTGTATTATGAAAAAGAAAATCCCCAACCAAATTTAAATTACATGCTTAAAACATTTTTAAACAAAGGGGAGAAATCATCACTAAACTCAATGAACTACTGCAAATAAACTTCCTAGGAACTATTTCCTTCCATTGAAGTCATTGTGGAATGTTACCTAAGTGCAAAAGTTGGAAGTGGTGCTTCATTCATGGTCTGTTGGTGAGTTTTTTCAGTCTGGAGGTTTTATCTGTGTACTGCTTCTGCCTGCATGTATCTTGGTGACTCTGAAAATCAAAGTTGCTTCCTGATCCATTTTAAGCATATCGTCTATTAAAGCTAGCTCTGCTTGGAAGTCTGGGTTGATGCATACAATGAACTGCCTGTGTCAAACTTCAACAAGATCCATATTCATTACACACATGAAGCCTAATACTACACTAAAGGTTTGCAGTAGACCATGGTTGGTGATTTTGTGTTGTAAGAAAAAACATTATTCACCTGGTAACTCTGGAATTTGATGTTACCTTATGTAACCAGGGTAATATAATATTTGTGCAATGAGAAGGAAAGAGACAGGGTAACTCTTTTCTGGCTATGCAATTTCCTTAGCTAAGGTAGCAAATAACTGAAAGTATTGGGGAAGAAGAGAAGGGTTTGTAGGTAAGTAAAATTAGGGAAATTGAGGGGAAAATAAAATAAACTGGGCCCCCTTTTAACGACAACTTCAGTATTGCTGATGAATTCTGAAAATTTTTCAGAAATCAGCATGAAGGTACAGGACCCAAAACATAAAGAAAACAAAAAGCAAAGAAACAAGGAAAGAATATAAAACTTGTCCGATAGTTTGCTAATAGATATTCAATATTGCTGTACTCTGAAATCACTTAGGTCAAGAATGTCATTGTTATCTTTTTTAGTGCGGGTTTGAAAATAGGGGAATGATGATGTCAAAATGAGTGTTTATGTATTAAATCTGTGTGATTTCTCTAAAACCCTGATTTGGGGTAAGGGTGTTTCTAATACAAGTCAAACGTTATCGAATGTTAGCCGTATAGTTTGTACAGTTAGGAACAAGACTGTGATGATTGCAGCTCCTTAAACCAAAGCAGCAGAGGCTGCAGTTTGCTAGCGCGGGCTCTGGGCGCCGCTGTTGGCCAAAGCGAGCAGCTTGGCGCGGGCGATCTCGGCGCACAGCCGCAGAGCTGTCTCCCTCTGAGACGCCAGCGCGAGTCTTTCCGCCGCTGCCTCCTCTGGAAAAGAAGCGAGCCTGACCCCCACGTAGGAGAGGAAGCCTGTTCGGGGCTCCGGACACCTGCTCCAGGGGTTCCTTGTACTCTGGAGTCTCCAGGCAGGTGAGCGGGATGAGGGGAGCAAGCGGGCTGGGGAGAGGCGCTGGGGAGAAGAGCTGGGCTGAGCGGCGGCCGGCGCTCTTTCCCTTGCTGCTGTCTTTGTTCTGTCGGGCGCTCTCTGAGCCGGTCGGCTACAGGATTCCCGAGGAACTGCCCCAGGGCTCGGTGGTGGGGAACCTCGCCAAGGACCTGGGACTCAGTGTCCAAGAGTTACCGACTCGAAAGCTGCGCGTCAGTCCGGAGAAGCCTTACTTCGCTGTGAGCGCAGAGAGCGGGGAGCTGCTCGTGAGCAGCCGGCTGGACCGCGAGCAGATTTGCGGGAAGCAGCCAGCATGCGCTCTGGAGTTTGAGGCTGTTGCTGAAAATCCGTTAAATTTTTACCACGTGAACGTGGAGATCGAGGATATCAATGACCACACGCCAAAATTCACACAAAATTCCTTTGAGCTGCAAATAAGTGAATCCACAAAACCCGGAGCGCGATTTATTTTAGGATCCGCTCATGATGCAGATATTGGTACCAATTCGCTACAGAATTACCAGCTCAGCCCAAATGATCATTTCTCACTAGTGAATAAAGAGAAATTAGATGGCAGTAAATACCCAGAGCTGGTCCTGAAAATGCCATTAGACCGGGAAGAGCAGAAGTCCTACTATTTGACCTTAACTGCCTTGGACGGCGGGGATCCACCCCTGAGTAGCAATGCACAGATACAGATCTTAGTGACTGATGCCAACGACAACCCTCCAGTGTTCAGTCAAGAACTCTACAGAGTGGGCATTCCAGAGAACGTATTGCCAGGCACAGCCGTGCTTCGTGTGACGGCCACAGACCAGGATGAGGGTGTCAATGCTGAGGTCACTTTTTCTTTCACGGAGGCAGACCAGGTCACCCACTTTGACCTAAATTCTAATACCGGGCAAATTACTATTTTAAATACATTAGACTTTGAGGAAGTTAAAGAATATTCTATAGTTTTGGAAGCAAGGGATGGTGGAGGAATGATTGCCCAGTGCACGGTGGAAATAGAAGTCTTAGACATAAACGACAATGTACCAGAAGTAATATTCCAGTCTCTACCAGACATTATTATGGAGGACACCAAGCTGGGGACACACATCGCTTTGTTTAAAACACGTGACAAAGATTCCGGACAAAACGGAGAAGTTATCTGTAAATTAGAAGGTAACGTTCCGTTTAAAATATTAAGTTCAACAAGAAACACGTATAAATTAGTGACCGATGGCATTCTAGACCGCGAGCAGACCCCAGAGTACAATCTCTCCATTACTGCCACTGACAGAGGCAAACCACCCCTCTCCTCCACTGTAATTATCACCCTGCCCGTCGGCGATGTGAACGACAACTGGCCGGTTTTTCAACAGGCTTCCTACCTGGTTCATATAGCTGAGAACAACCCTCCCGGGATCTCCATCGCCCAAGTCAGCGCTTCTGACCCCGACCTGGGATCCAACGGCCGCGTGTCCTACTCCATCGTGGGCAGCGACCTGGGCCCCCAGGCGCTGTCGTCCTACGTGTCCGTGAACGCGCAGAGCGGGGTGGTGTTCGCGCAGCGCGCCTTCGACCACGAGCAGCTGCGCGCCTTCGAGCTGACTGTGCAGGCGCGCGACCAGGGCGCGCCCCCGCTGAGCGCCAACGCGAGCCTGCGCGTGCTGGTGGGCGACCGCAACGACAACGCGCCCAGGGTGCTGTACCCCGCGCTGGGGCCCGACGGCTCTGCGCTCTTCGACACGGTGCCGCGCGCCGCGCAGCCCGGCTACCTGGTCACCAAGGTGGTGGCGGTGGACGCTGACTCTGGACACAACGCCTGGCTGTCCTACCACGTGCTGCAGGCCAGCGAGCCGGGCCTCTTCAGCCTGGGGCTGCGGACGGGCGAGGTGCGCACCGCGCGGGCGCTGGGCGACAGGGACGCGGCCAGACAGCGCCTGCTGGTGGCCGTGCGCGACGGGGGCCAGCCTGCGCTCTCGGCCACCGCCACGCTGCACCTGGTCTTCGCTGACAGCCTGCAGGAGGCCCTGCCAGACCTCAGTGACCAGCCTGAGCCCTCTGACCCCCAGGCTGAGCTGCAGTTTTACTTGGTGCTGGCCTTGGCCTTGATCTCTGTGCTCTTCCTCCTGGCGGTGATTCTGGCCATCGCCCTGCGCCTGCGACACTCCTCCAGCCCCTCTGCCTGGGGCTGCTTTAGGCCTGGTCTCTGTGTCAAGTCTGGACCATCAGTGGTTCCCCCCAACTACATGGAAGGGACTTTGCCTTATTCCTACAATTTGTGCGTTGCCCACACTGGAAAGACAGAGTTTAATTTTCTAAAATGTAATGAGCAGTTGAGCTCAGGACAGGATATACTTTGTGGTGATTCACCTGCAGCCTTATTTCCACTTTGTAATGCCAGCGAGTCAACCTCCCATCAGGTGAGTTTCTTTTAAGAAAATCTACTTTTTATGATCTACCTAGTTGCCCTCATTCACAGGATAATATTCAATCTTCATATCTAATAAGTTGTGTTAAGAAAGTGGTAGCCAGTCAAAAAGCTGCCGTGACTTTTTTCAAGGTAGGTTGATGTAGAAGCAATATTGTGTCTCTTAGGGAGTGTCTTTCAATGCCCAGATTTACAAAGCAATGAGGGTGTGGTTTTATCTACAAAAGGAAACATTAGACAATGTCATAGACTTTCCCATAAAAACTAATGAGATTTTCCCTAAAATTTTCTTTCTATAGCTTAATACATGATGATTTTTCTCTGAACATGGTCATACTGTCAATGTAAAAGTAGGAAATCATTTAACCCTTTAAAGCAAAAGAAGTTAAAGTAAAATTAGGTATTTCTCTTAAGTGATTTTACCGAATTGGGTCCATAGCAATCTGATGTTTTTTCTTATACTTACTCTCCTTTGTTTCAAAAACTCCTAGAGTGAAGTATCTTAATCTGGATATTTATGTACCCATGGAAATGGTTTGCAGTATACTGTGTGTATGTGTGTATGTGTGTGTGCGTGTGAGCGCATGTAAAAACTCTTAACTTAGCATTAGGTCCATTATACTTATCAGAAGATAAAGCCGTAGTCTCCTTATTTGCAATATTGGTTTTTCATGATTATTGAAGTATTGGTGTTCATTCTATAAGTGCTTCCATCAAAGAAAAGAGAATGTTTTTGCCTCTGTATCTCCTCTGATACCCACTCCTGGAATATAATTTTTGAATTGTCCTTTTTGTACTCCTAAACTAAAATAGCTTGAGGTCTCCAGTCATTCTACTGTCGCTCAAAGAGAAATTGAATATTCAAGTCTTCAAATGTTAAATAGAATTGCTAATCTAATGTGCATACTAGTATATACAATAGACAATGGTACATTGTATCAGTCTTTTGCTATATTTCCCTTAGCAACTGCTTCAGTCTATAGCCACCTACAAAATGCTGCAAAGTGACTTTTTTTTGTGTGCTGGCATTCTTTGACTCTTTAGTGATGACTATGTATCCGTACTTTTGTGGTTCTTTTGACCAAAATGTTAAGGTCAATTTAGGTTTAAAGTATGTGTCTGCCTTAAAAAGTTAATTAAGCCTGCTTTAAAATGTAATCATCTTTCATTGGTGAGCAAATAGGATGGAGATTTTCTTTTCATGATATAGTCATTTGTACCTTTAAACTATTTTAAATTCAAATAGAAAATATAAGTAATTAATTAAAATAGCAAAACAATATAATATCTGATAAAACAAAGTTTTAGGTACTTTGAGGTGTTTTAAAACTTGAAAGGATTTATCCTGCGAAACTTCAAAATATTATTTAAAAGTCAATGTGTAATTAAAATAGCATTTAAAAATAAAACTAAAAAGAAACAACTCCACAGAAAACAATATAATGATAAGTTTGTTGAAACCAAATAGAACAACTTCTGAGTCTGTCATCTCCAGTAGGCCTATTTTAGTTTAAGAATGAATCAATTTTCAGTGACACTTATTCCCTACATAATTGCCAGTAGACATGGAAGAAATTTACAATACTGCTAAGTTCATACTAATAAATATTTAATAATGTATTTTTAAGGAGAAAATATAATCCAGAAATTTGAGTGATTAAATATGATGCTAACCCATTTAAAAATACTTTGCAAGACGTTAAGCCTACGTCACAAATACCTCTTGGCTTTTACTTTTGAAATATGATTCAGAGACAAATTAAATAAAATCAGAAGAAACTCTAAAAAAACAAGTAGTATTTTTTCCACTCGGAAATCAAGCACACAGCATTGCATATCTAAGTGCGTGCAATAACAGCTTAGGACTCTAAGCGCCGCTGTTCACCTACTTGGAGAAAATGTAACCAAACGCCTCCCGGATATCCAGTGCTCGCTCATCACAAAGACCGCAGATCCCACAAACCAACTGCTGGGCTGCGGCGAAACTGCGCCTCTAAATTTGGTACAGCCCAACTTTCCATAAGATGATCTCCACAGCTGCGTCAAAAAGGTAAACAAAACAATATATATATATACCTAATGAAGATTCTGAGTGGATTCCGCAGCGGAGGAACAATGGTCGCGCCCCATTATTTCCGAGGACACAGACGCCTGGCCCTGCTGTGCGTGCTTCTGAGCACGCTTTGGAAGATCGGGAGGGGACAGATTCATTACTCCGTGCCAGAAGAGAGCGACAAAGGATCCTTTGTGGGTAACATCTCCAAGGACCTGGGATTGGAGTCACAAGAGCTAGCGAGACACGGAGTCCGCATCGTCTCCAGAGGTAGGACGCAGCTCTTTGCTCTGAACGCGCCAAGCGGCAGCTTGGTCACCGCGGGCAGGATAGACAGGGAGGAGCTCTGCGCTCAGAGCTTGAGATGTCTTTTAAATATTAACATCCTTGTTGAGGATAGAGGGAAACTCTTTGGAATAGTAATAGAAATCATAGATATAAATGATAATAACCCAAAATTCCAGGTCGAAGTGTTGGAAGTAAAAATTAACGAAATTGCTGCCCCTGGAACACGATACCCACTCCCAGAGGCTGTGGACCCGGACGTGGGCATGAATTCCCTCCAGAGCTACCAGCTCAGCCCCAACCGCCACTTCTCCTTGTATGCGCAAGCTGGAGACCACCAAGGATCTATAAGCCCAGAGCTGGTGCTGGAGCACACCCTGGACCGAGAGGAGGAGGCTGCTCACAACTTGGTCCTCATCGCCTTTGATGGCGGCGACCCCCGTCGCTCCAGCACAGTGCGCATCCAAGTGACAGTGTTGGATACGAATGACAATGCCCCGGCTTTTGCGCAACCGATTTACCGAGCGAAAGTCCCAGAGAACGTGCCCCCAGGCACCAGGCTGCTTACTGTAAAAGCCAGCGACCCGGATGAGGGAGCCAATGGAGCAGTGGCATATAAATTCTGGAAGATTAGTGAAAAACAGTCTCCGTTGTTCCAGCTTAATGGAGATACTGGGGAAATATCAACCACGGGGAATCTAGATTATGAGGAATGTGCATTTTATGAAATGGAAATACAAGCTGAAGATGTGGGGGGACTTATAGGGAGGACCAAAGTGCTCATTTCAGTGGAGGATGTAAATGACAACAGACCTGAAGTGACCATTACATCTCTGTTTAGCCCTGTCTTGGAAAATACTCTTCCTGGTTCAGTAATTGCCTTCTTGAATGTGCATGACAGAGACTCTGGGAAGAATGGTCAAGTTGTCTGTTATATAGGCAATGATATGCCTTTTCAATTAGAAAAGTCGATAGATAATTATTATAGGTTGCTGACATGGAAATATTTGGACAGAGAAAAGATCTCTCTGTACAATATCACAGTGATGGCCTCAGATCTAGGAACCCCATCTCTGTCTACTGAAACGTATATCACTTTGCATGTGGCAGACACTAATGACAATCCACCTTCTTTCACTCATGCCTCCTACTCAGCCTATATCCCAGAGAACAACCTCAGAGGTGCTTCCATCTTCTCAGTGACTGCCCATGACCCTGACAGTGGCAACAACGCCCAGATCACATACTCTCTGACCGAGGACACCATCATGGAGGCATCTCTCTCCTCCTGTGTCTCCATCAACTCTGATACCGGTGTGCTGTATGCACTGCGCTCCTTTGATTACGAGCAGGTCCGAGTCTTGAAGCTGCTGGTGACAGCCAGCGACAGCGGGGATCCTCCACTCAGTAGCAATGTGTCACTAAGCCTGTTTATTCTGGACCAGAATGACAACATGCCTGAGATCCTGTACCCTTCCCTCCCCAAAGATGGCTCAACTGGCGTGGAGCTGGCACCCCGCTCTGCAGAGCCTGGCTACCTGGTGACCAAGGTGGTGGCGGTGGACAGAGACTCAGGCCAGAACGCCTGGCTGTCCTACCGCCTGCTCAAGGCCAGTGAGCCAGGGCTCTTCTCAGTGGGGCTGCACACGGGCGAGGTGCGCACTGCGCGGGCCCTGCTGGACAGAGATGCGCTCAAGCAGAGCCTGGTGGTGGTGGTCCAGGATCACGGCCAGCCCCCCCTCTCGGCCACAGTCACGCTCACCGTGGCCGTGGCTGACAGCATCCCAGACATACTGGCCGACATGGACAGTATCAGGACACACATCAACTCTGATGATTCAGATCTCACTCTGTACCTGGTAGTGGCGGTAGCTGTGGTCTCCTGCGTCTTCCTTGCCTTTGTCATCACACTGCTGGCACTCAGACTGTGGCGGTGTCACAAGTCAAGTCTGCTCCAGACATCAGGTGGAGGGTTGGTAGGGTTACAGGCCTCAAGCTTCGTTGGTGTTGAAGGAGTACAGGCTTTCCTGCAGACCTATTCGCATGAGGTCTCCCTCACCGCAGACTCAAGGAAGAGTCATCTGATCTTCCCGCAGCCCAACTATGCGGACACGCTCATCAGCCAGGAGAGCTGTGAGAAAAATGATTCCTTGTTAACATCCATAGATTTCCATGAATGTACAGATGAAGCTGCTTCTGTTCAGGTGAGTTCAGTTCTTTATTCCTGAGGGGCATTAAGTTTGTCTTGTAAGTTTTATGTATGTTATTTGAAACATATTGTGAAAAAAAGCTTAAAATATTTTGAAAGGTATACCACAAACTTTTGGGTATGTTTTAGTGGTGACACTCAAATTTGAACTCTAATCACCATATAGTTTGTTTTCCAAAACTTGGACAAGCCTGTTTAAATGTGATTCAACCTTTTAATCCTTTTGTGTTTACTATAACTCATCATTTAACACTTATTCACCTAAGGAGTTACCCAACCATACATGGTAAGTTTGCTCTCATATATACATGCAGACAGGTAGATATTTAGAACTGAGAAAAATTGAGACTTCTGAATCTTGTATTAGCCCAATAGAAGTAAAATACAGGGCCTTCCTGGTGGTGCAGGGGTTAAAGTCTTAGTGCTCTCAATCTATTGTCAGCCATTGCTGCATGAGCTGGATACCCAGCCAGGGAGCTGACCCACATGGTGCAGCAGATCTCTCCTGTCTTGCCTGTTACTCCGCTCAGCATTGTATTTCAGTTGACCTACCTGTTCTGCTCCCCACTCTGTATCTAGTGAATCCTCTCACCACCCCCCCACACCTCTGGCCTCCACCCCAGTTCTTGTATGCATAAATAAATAAATAAATCTTTAAAAAATTAAGATACATCTTAGAATTTTTAGGACCATTTAGGGCTTGAAGCTAAAAGACTTTAGAAGACTTCATTTTAAAACTCTTCTCTGAGCATTGTGCCTACATTAGTACACTTCAAAATTTTTATAATTCTTACCATACTTAAGAAGATAAATTTTTTGAAGATTTATTTATTTATGCATACAAGAACTGGGGTACAGACCAGAGGTGTGGGGGGGGTGAGAGGACCCACCAGAGACAGAATGGGGAACAGAACAGGAAGACTGACTGAAATACACTGCTGAGGGGAGCAGCAGTCAAGACAGGAGAGGTCTGCTGTGCCATGTGTGTCACCTCCCTGGCCAGGGATCGAACTCATGCTGCAGTGGCTGCAGATAGCTTCACAGTGCTGCATCTTAATCCTTTGGCCACCAGGGAAGCCCCCAAGAAAATAAATTTTAAAGGGTGTATCCTGGTGGAACTGGTCCATGAATGTTGAGTTTGTGTATCAGCAGTTACCCAGAGCTCATTCCAATGAAGACATGGAATCTAAAGGTTAAAATGACTATTGCCCCCTCCAGAATACCAAAAACAACAAAATGAGATTTGAGATAAAATGTTATTTGAAACTGTTGAATTGGTTGTTGTAAACACAGAAGAACATGTTTCAGTAGAGTTCCAATATGTTGCTTTGCAGCCATGAAATGTGCTGTGTTTTCATGATAAGAGATTGAGGGTGTTGGTTTTAAGAAGACATTCCATTTACACAAATTCTAAACTGATCCATTAGAAATGATTCTGTGTGGACTATATGTCTTCTGTAGTCCTTGTTAAAGCATTATAATAAAGTTAATCACTGATTTGTCATCAGATAGAAGTGGGAAACATGATAAATCATTTGTTAGTAATAAAGGATGTTTCCCAAGAATTGTGTAGTATTCCCTTGTATTTACATAACAATGGGTGCAAGTCACTTCATATTTTCTTTAGTGTTTGGATGCTGTCTTTCAAGAGGCTAACTGTACTATTGATACTTTGCAATTTTTAAGAGCTCTGATAGAAAAGAAAATTCTTACTCTTTTCAAAACATTCGCTAATTTGTCAAAAACAATTTTAACAAATGGAGTAATAGAATTAAAACAAATGTCTGACTAAAACTATTCAGTAAATTTATGGAAATAAACTTATCACTGCTCACATTCCTATTTCAAAATCATTACTCAGAATAACAGGTACAGAAATAACGAAGTAATGTAATCTACTGGAATGACCCCTTTGCTACTTTGTATTGAAGAACAGACAATTTTCTAGTAACTTTTAAGAGTTAACTTCTGTACTATATTGGGAATGACATAAGCCAGTAAATTTGACATATGAAGTGAATACAGTAAATACAACTTCAAAGTATTCATTAAGAAAACTGTAGTACGGCCTCCCTGGTGGTGCAAGGGGTTAAGCCCCATACTATGGGGCAATTCGGGGCCTCTGCAGCATGAGTTTGATCCCCAGCGGTCAGGGAGCAACCCACATGGCGCTGCAGATCTCTCCTGTCTCACCCACTGCTCCCCTCAGCAGTGTATTTCAGTCGATCTGCTTGTTCTGTTCCCCGCTCTGTCTCTGGTGGGTCCTCTCACCCCCCCACACACCTCTGGTCTGTACCCCAGTTCTTGTATGCCTAAATAAATAAATCTTTTTTAAAAAACTGTAGTTGAGAAGTTGTCAGGGAGTAAAAGGAAATTACTGTCATTGATATTATCCGGGGGAATAAATGTTTGCGGATTGATACAAAATTGTGCAGCCAAACAAAACAATTTTCAACAGCACTGATGTCTCTAATATATGTGATATGAAATAGCATTGGTTAGGTAGAAATGTTGGGAAAACATGGGAATCAATTAAAGAAGTTTAAAATAATATAACATTCATAAAAAGACAAATGAGCATGTGAAGTCAGTAGATAAGCGAAAAACAAACTTTCTGTGTTTATCTTTTCCATTGTCACATTGCCAGTGGCAAAGACAGTACTTTGCACAATGTATGTTTGTGGAACAGTGAAATGAATGCAACAATATATGTAGGTTTGTGTAAGAAGACCGACATGATATTCCTAATAGTTGGAAACAAGAAAATAATACCTTGAGGAAGGAAGGTTTTATAATTTAAGATTAAATATATTAATATAAAAACATGGCTTGCTCTGCTAGACACAGAATTATGATTGCAGCTTCTTAAACCAAAGCAGCAGAGGCTGCAGTTTGCTAGCGCGGGCTCTGGGCGCCGCTGTTGGCCAAAGCGAGCAGCTTGGCGCGGGCGATCTCGGCGCACAGCCGCAGAGCTGTCTCCCTCTGAGACGCCAGCGCGAGTCTTTCCGCCGCTGCCTCCTCTGGAAAAGAAGCGAGCCTGACCCCCACGTAGGAGAGGAAGCCTGTTCGGGGCTCCGGACACCTGCTCCAGGGGTTCCTTGTACTCTGGAGTCTCCAGGCAGGTGAGCGGGATGAGGGGAGCAAGCGGGCTGGGGAGAGGCGCTGGGGAGAAGAGCTGGGCTGAGCGGCGGCCGGCGCTCTTTCCCTTGCTGCTGTCTTTGTTCTGTCGGGCGCTCTCTGAGCCGGTTGGCTACAGGATTCCCGAGGAACTGCCCCAGGGCTCGGTGGTGGGGAACCTCGCCAAGGACCTGGGACTCAGTGTCCAAGAGTTACCGACTCGAAAGCTGCGCGTCAGTCCGGAGAAGCCTTACTTCGCTGTGAGCGCAGAGAGCGGGGAGCTGCTCGTGAGCAGCCGGCTGGACCGCGAGCAGATTTGCGGGAAGCAGCCAGCGTGCGCTCTGGAGTTTGAGGCTGTTGCTGAAAATCCGTTAAATTTTTACCACGTGAACGTGGAGATCGAGGATATCAATGACCACACGCCAAAATTCACACAAAATTCCTTTGAGCTGCAAATAAGTGAGTCTACACTGCCAGGCACGCGATTTATATTAGAAGTAGCAGAAGATGCCGATATAGGCTTAAACTCTCTGCAGAATTATAAACTTTCTCTTAGTCCTAGTTTCTCGTTGATCAATAAGAAGAAACAAGATGGTAGTAAATACCCAGAACTGGTATTGGAGAAACCCTTAGATAGGGAACAACAGAGTTACTATCATTTAGTCCTGACTGCCTTGGATGGTGGTGAACCACCCCTAAGTGGCACCACTGAGCTGCAGATCCAGGTCACCGATGCCAATGATAACGCCCCTGTATTCAACCAGGAAGTATACAGAGTCAGTCTTCCAGAAAACGTGCCCCCGGGTACCACGGTCATGCAAGTGTCAGCCACCGACAAGGATGAGGGCATCAACTCGGAAATCACTTACTCCTTCCACAGAACCAGGCACACCTTTGGTTTGAATTCAAAAAGTGGGGTAATTACAACTCTAAGGACAATAGATTTCGAAGAAATTAAGGAATATTCTCTCGTGGTGGAAGGCAGGGATGGCGGAGGACTGGTTGCACAGTGTACAGTTGAAATTAGCATTCAAGATGAAAATGACAACAGCCCAGAAATTACATTCCATTCTCTACTTGAAATGATTGTGGAAAACGCAGTGTCAGGAACAATAATTGCTTTGATCAAAACACACGACCAAGATGCTGGAGAAAACGGGGAGGTAAACTGTCGATTGGAGGGTGAAGTCCCTTTTCAGATAATCTCTTCATCCAAAAATTCATATAAGTTGGTAGTAGAAGGGACTCTGGACAGAGAGCAGACCCCAGAGTATAATATCACCATCATAGCCACAGACAGGGGTAAGCCACCCCTCTCCTCCAGCAAAAGTGTCACTTTGCACATCACTGACGTCAATGACAATGCCCCAGTTTTCCAGCAGGCCTTTTACTTGGTCCACGTGATGGAGAATAACTCTCCTGGAGCATCTATCGCCCAAGTCAGTGCCTCCGATAGGGATCTGGGACAGAATGGCCATGTCTCCTACTCCATCGTGGGCAGCGACCTGAGCCCCCAGGCGCTGTCGTCCTACGTGTCCGTGAACGCGCAGAGCGGGGTGGTGTTCGCGCAGCGCGCCTTCGACCACGAGCAGCTGCGCACCTTCGAGCTGACTGTGCAGGCGCGCGACCAGGGCGCGCCCCCGCTGAGCGCCAACGCGAGCCTGCGCGTGCTGGTGGGCGACCGCAACGACAACGCGCCCAGGGTGCTGTACCCCGCGCTGGGGCCCGACGGCTCTGCGCTCTTCGACACGGTGCCGCGCGCCGCGCAGCCCGGCTACCTGGTCACCAAGGTGGTGGCGGTGGACGCTGACTCTGGACACAACGCCTGGCTGTCCTACCACGTGCTGCAGGCCAGCGAGCCGGGCCTCTTCAGCCTGGGGCTGCGGACGGGCGAGGTGCGCACCGCGCGGGCGCTGGGCGACAGGGACGCGGCCAGACAGCGCCTGCTGGTGGCCGTGCGCGACGGGGGCCAGCCTGCGCTCTCGGCCACCGCCACGCTGCACCTGGTCTTCGCTGACAGCCTGCAGGAGGCCCTGCCAGACCTCAGTGACCAACCTGAGCCCTCTGACCCCCAGGCTGAGCTGCAGTTTTACTTGGTGCTGGCCTTGGCCTTGATCTCTGTGCTCTTCCTCCTGGCGGTGATTCTGGCCATTGCCCTGCGCCTGCGACACTCCTCCAGCCCCTCTGCCTGGGGCTGCTTTAGGCCTGGTCTCTGTGTCAAGTCTGGACCATCAGTGGTTCCCCCCAACTACATGGAAGGGACTTTGCCTTATTCCTACAATTTGTGCGTTGCCCACACTGGAAAGACAGAGTTTAATTTTTTAAAATGTAATGAGCAGTTGAGTTCAGGACAGGATATACTTTGTGGTGATTCATCTGGGGCCTTATTTCCACTTTGTAATGCCAGCGAGTCGACTTCCCATCCTGAGACTCTAATGGAGGTAAGTTTCACTTATGTGTGGACCTTTTTTCATCATCCTCCCAATTCCATATTTATATGAAACATGTTACATTTCCAAGTAAGTTGTCTTAGGCATATTAAAGCTTATCAGAAAATTGTAATTCCTTTCTTCATGGAGAGCGGTGAATTAAGAGCAGTTAGTTACATGACATAAAATAGTTATCCTACCATGTTTGGATTTTCAAAGTAGTGAGAGCCTGTTCTTACAAAGGTATTCTACCAATTTCTTACCTTTTTTCAGTGATAGTGAAATTTACTCTTTAATGGTTTCATTATTTAAATTTTTGTGTGTACATAAGCATTAAGTTAATATATCAGAACAAAGAAATTACTACTAGGTATTTACATTCACTGTTATCACTAATGCCATTTCCATCCCTTTCTTGTGTTTATTGATCATGTCTAATTTCTGTTTTTTTTTTTTAGGATTCATTTGTGCATAGAAGAACTGGGGTGTAGGCTACAGGTATGGGAGGTGTGAGGATTCACTAGACAGAGTAGGGAGCAGAACAGGCAGACTGACTGAAATACACTGCTGAGGGGAGCAGCAGGCAAGACAGGAGAGGTCTGCTGCACCATGTGGGTAGTTCCCTGGCCAGGGATTGAATTCGTGCTTCAGTGGCTGCAGATAGCTTGATGGTGTTATATCTTTAACCCCTGTGCCATCAGGGAGGCCCAATGTCTAATTTCTTATATCTACCTATTTGTGATTCTCTGAATCTCTTAAAATAATTAGAAAAAATAATCTGTGTGTTGTGTGTGTGAGTGAGTGAGCCACTCAGTGGTCTCATCAGAATGTCAAATCATGAAGTTCCTTCAAGTTTTTTTGAATGTACCATTCTCCTGTTCTTTATAGTTACCAGAAGAGACTTGGTAATAGGAAATGAAAACCAATGCCACTTCCACTTGCTTTCATTTTGGACCTATATTTTTAATGAAGAATGAGAGGAAAGTCACTGGATTTGTCTTATGATTTGGAGCTCTAAACATTAGTGACTACAGGTTTTCTCATCATCCTTGTCATCCTTTAGAAGGAAGGAGAATCCTGAATTCTCCATTACAAGACAAAACTACTAATTGCATGGCATTACATAAGTATCAGTTTTTTGCTTGGTTTCCCTTTGGAAGTGCTTAAGTGAATTGTTTACAAACGGTTGAAATGTCTTATAACTGCACCTAATTTTTAGTGGCAATAATTTCTTCTACAGCTTGTGTTCCTTTTCCAAAATTATTGCATAAGTTTAAGTGACCATCAGAATAAGGTTTTTTAAAAGATTTATTTATTTATTATACAAGAACTGGGGTACAGGCCAGAGGTGTGGGGGGTGAGAGAATATTCACCAGAGAGAGTGGGGAACAGAATGGGCAGATTGACTGAAATACACTGCCGAGGGGAGCAGTGGGAGAGATAGAGGAGGACTGCAGCGCCATGTGGGTAGCTCCCTGGACTGGGATCAAACTCATGCTGCAGTGGCTGTGGATAGCTTGATAGGTTGCGTCTTAACTCCTTGCACCCAGGGGGGCCCCAAAATAAGTTTTAAAACTATCTTAAAGTTGTATAATTTCTTGATGGAAGGTTTGAAATGGAAACCTACTTTTCAATGTACAGTTTGTTCATTTGAACTTTCCAAATGCCATACTTTGCAAATACATTATTCACATAAAAACTTATAAACTAATATATGAAAGTTTAATAATCACAAATATGTAAAATTTTTTAAAAATTCTTTTAAAAATTAGCAATAGTAGGTGAGAAAATGTATTCTTATTGCCTAATTTTTAAATTATTTTTGTAAACAAAATTTTAAGAAAACCATACTCCAGGAATTTCACAATCAATACTAATTAATCTTATAAAATAAATTCAATGAATAATCCATAAATATTAATTTATTAAAACTATGTAATATGCATACATAAGCACACATGTATATAATTTAGAAATATATTAATGCATTTCCAAAGAGGGTTGCACGTTGTAAATAGTAATTACATATAGAAAAAAATCTGAAACACTTTGACAAAGAAATGAGAGTCATTTACATGCCTAGAGAGAAAATGAGCAAAAGTCCGTAAGATTAAATTAATTTGATAGTAAAAATAGTAACAGTGGGAGAGGAATGTAATACACTTAACAGAAACTTCATTCCATACCTTTTCCAACAAAGATGTTCACAAATGGAAACTGCTTTTGCTATATGAATGCAGGAAACAATTAGAGAAATCTAAAATCACGTTAGAAGACAGAGGTGTTTTCCTCTTCATTCAATCACCCATAATCAAGAATTGCGTATCTCAGTGGGTGTAGTAACTGCTTAGGACTCTGAGCGCCGCTGTTCACCAACTCTAACAAAAGCTCAATCCCGCTCCGTTTGGATATTAGGATCTGCAATTACACAAAGCACCGCAGATCCCACAAGCCGACTCCCGGGCTGCATCAAAACTCAGCCTCTTAATGCGGGGCACTGCGGGTTCTCTTAAGAAAAAGGATCACCATATTTTGCTGGAGGGAAAAGGAACCTTAGGAGCCAGCGAGACAGAAAGCGTTCTGGAAAAAAATCCCATAGTGACGCTACAATGGCCGTTCCAGTGAATCGCCGGCAGCACAGAGGTCTGGTCCTGCTGTGCCTTTTCCTGGAGAGGCTGTGGGAGACCAGGGCCAGCCAGATCCACTACTCAGTGCCTGAAGAGACAGCAAAGGGCTATATAGTGGGGAATATCTCCAAGGATCTGGGACTGGAGCCCCAGGAGCTGGCGAAGCAGAGAGTCCGCATCATCTCCAGAGGTAGGACTCAACTCTTTGCTCTGAACTCCCAAAGTGGCAGCTTGGTCACCGCGGGAAGGATAGACAGGGAGGAGCTCTGCGCTCAGAGCTTGAGATGTGTGGTGAACTTTAAAGTCCTAGTTGAGGACAGAGTACAACTTTACGGAATAGAAGTAGAAATAACTGATATGAATGACAATGCCCCCAAATTTCAGGCAGAAATTCTTGAAGTAAAAATTAACGAAATTGCTGCCCCTGGAACACGATACCCACTCCCAGAGGCTGTGGACCCGGATGTGGGCATGAATTCCCTCCAGAGCTACCAGCTCAGCCCCAACCGCCACTTCTCCTTGTATGCGCAAGCTGGAGACCACCAAGGATCTATAAGCCCAGAGCTGGTGCTGGAGCACACCCTGGACCGAGAGGAGGAGGCTGCTCACAACTTGGTCCTCATCGCCTTTGATGGCGGCGACCCCCGTCGCTCCAGCACAGTGCGCATCCAAGTGACAGTGTTGGATACGAATGACAATGCCCCGGCTTTTGCGCAACCGATTTACCGAGCGAAAGTCCCAGAGAACGTGCCCCCAGGCACCAGGCTGCTTACTGTAAAAGCCAGCGACCCGGATGAGGGAGCCAATGGAGCAGTGGCATATAAATTCTGGAAGATTAGTGAAAAACAGTCTCCGTTGTTCCAGCTTAATGGAGATACTGGGGAAATATCAACCACGGGGAATCTAGATTATGAGGAATGTGCATTTTATGAAATGGAAATACAAGCTGAAGATGGTGGGGGTTTGAAGGGGAGGACCAAAGTGCTCATTTCAGTGGAGGATGTAAATGACAACAGACCTGAAGTGACCATTACATCTCTGTTTAGCCCTGTGAGCGAAGATGCTCCTCAGGGAACAGTAATTGCTCTCTTCAATGCTCATGACCAAGACTCTGAGAAAAATGGTCAAGTTGTCTGTTCCATCCAGGACATTCTACCTTTTCGAATAGAAAAGTCAATAGAAGATTATTATAGGTTGTTGACAACTCAAATTCTTGACCGAGAAAAAACCTCTGAATATAACATCACAATGACTGCAACTGACAGAGGAACACCACCCCTGTCAACAGAAATTCACATCAACCTGCAGGTGGTTGACATAAACGACAATCCACCCTCTTTCTCTCAAGCCTCCTACTCAGTCTATCTTCCTGAGAACAACTTGAGGGGCACCTCCATCTTCTCAGTGACAGCCCATGACCCTGATAGCAATGAGAATGCCAGGGTTATTTATTCCTTGACTGATGACACCGTCATGGGGGCACCTCTCTCCTCCTATGTCTCCATCAACTCTAACACTGGAGTGTTATATGCTCTTTGCTCCTTCGACTACGAGCAGTTTAGGGATCTTCAAATGCAGGTGTGGGCAAGAGACAGTGGGGACCCTCCACTCAGCAGCAATGTGTCACTGAACCTATTCGTGCTTGACCAAAATGACAACACACCAGAGATCCTGTACCCTGCCTTCCCCACAGATGGTTCCACAGGCGTGGAGCTGGCACCCCGCTCTGCGGAGCCTGGCTACCTGGTGACCAAGGTGGTGGCAGTGGACAGAGACTCAGGCCAGAACGCCTGGCTGACCTACCGCCTGCTCAAGGCCAGCGAGCCAGGGCTTTTCTCAGTGGGGCTGCACACGGGCGAGGTGCGCACCGCGCGGGCCCTGCTGGACAGAGATACACTCAAGCAGAGCCTGGTGGTGGTGGTCCAGGACCACGGCCAGCCCCCACTCTCGGCCACTGTCACACTTACCGTGGCCGTGGCCAACAGTATCCCAGATGTCCTGGCTGACCTGGGCAGCATCAGCACCCCCGCGGACTCTGAGGATTCTGACCTTACCTTGTACCTGGTGGTGGCAGTGGCCGTGGTCTCCTGCGTCTTTCTCGCCTTTATCATCGTGCTGCTGGCGCTCAGGCTCAGGCGCTGGCACACCTCTCGTTTGATCCAGGCTGCAGGAGTCGGATTGGCTGGCTTGCCCACCTCACATTTTGTGGGCGTGGATGGGGTGCAGGCTTTCCTGCAGACCTATTCGCATGAGGTCTCCCTCACCGCAGACTCAAGGAAGAGTCACCTGATCTTCCCGCAGCCCAACTATGTGGACACGCTCATCAGCCAGGAGAGCTGTGAGAAAAGCGAGCCCTTGTGCGTTTCAGATGATTCCAGGTTTCCTATAGAAGACACCCCTTTGGTTCCTGTGAGTTCAATTTTTCCTTTAATTTCTATTGCAATTGATTTTTTCTTTAAGTGTTTGCACTTAAGATGGAAGTAGTAGTTATTAACTTCTCACCATGAGTTTCCACTGGGTCTAAGTTTTGCTCTAACATCTATAGGAGTCATATATTGGTTACATGGATGATATAACTTTCACTTTCTCATAATTAACCAATGGTCATTGGAACACTTCTTCATGAGGGTACTCTCATGGTCATTGACTCGGCTCTTTGGGTGAGGGTCCTTGATCGGTTACTGTGGATCATTACTGATTCTTATGGCTGGCTTTCCAGTCTGAAATGTGTTATTATAGTTATTTCCAATGCCTCATTGTGACAATCTTACTTTGAAAACATTCCTATAGCTGACACTAATTTTGTAAAGGTAAGCTAATGAGAAAAGCAAAAATATTCTTGGAGAAACAACCAAGAGCCCACATTCACTCTCTGTGCCTTCTGTTTACATGACAGGCCAGCCCCCATCGAAGGGCTGGTTTTCAGATCACAGATTTGTAGAGGCTGCACTTAAAGATCATTTCTGATAAAGCTTCAAACTTTGGTTATCATCATTTCCAAACCTACTAAAGCATTTTTAATTCATTCAATGAGAAAATTTTGACATCCTTAGTGCTTATCTCCTCAAAGACTTTAATTTCCTTATATATAATGTCAAATTATTAATATTTGGAAAGTTTATGCTTTCTGGCCAAGAGGGATTATAAGACAGAGTACAAAACAAGGGAAATAAATTTTCCCCCAACTCCTTGTTATTTATGGCTCTGTTCTCCAACCTTTCAAACTAGAAATAAATCTAGATGTGGTAGATGATTTAGGAAAATATACTTAAGAACTTCTGTGGAGGGTCTCTTCTCTCACCTTTAGCTGTAAAGAAAACAATTAGTGTTATTTAATTTGATAGGATACAGTGTCAAGTTTCAAGTAATCACTGACATTCCAGGAAACTTTGAAATTAAGATTGAAGTTGACTCCATAATCTATTCTAAAACATGATCATTGATGACTTCTCCCAGTTCTGTGGAAATAGAGAATTATTTTATATTTGTCTTGTAATTATTTCCCAAAGTTAGACTGAATTACCTATAAGAATATAAGGGTTTACATGTCTGGAAATCCATGACATATAGACGTAATTACTTCAGATACTCCACTCCTTAAATTAGTAGGGGAAAATAAAGCACTCTTTATTTAGGACAACTTAAAAAATTTCTATTCCAATGCATAATCTGTAATACTTTGCTTTCACAAACATTAAAATATGTTAATTTGGAAAAAACATTAAAATATAGATATTGAAGGTTTGCATGTCACGGTAAGCAATTACTATTCTCCACCATAAAAATGTCACTTGCCTTTAAAAAGAGAGCGCAGGGCCTTCCCGGTGGCGCAGCGGTTGAGCGCTGGGTTGCGAAGCTGCCCACAGCCTCTGCATCGCTGGTTCGATCCCGGCTGCTCCCCGGCCACCTGAGGAGGGTCCCGCGTGGCGCGCAGACCTCCCCTGCCGCCCGCTGCTCCCCTCAGCAGTGTACTTCGGTCCTTCTGCCTGTTCTGTTCCCCGCTCTGGCTCTGGTGAATTCTCTCACCGTCCCGCGCTTCTGACTGTACCCAGTGCTTGTATAAATAAATAAATAAATATTTAAAAAAAATAAAAAAACAAAAAGAGAACACATACTGCATGGAAAGAGTGCAGAATATTTCAAATTCTCATTTTCTTAAACTAAGTAGGATTGTATATTGGTAACTAACTACACGACATAATTAGCTTAAAGGAAAATTCGTGCTCATCTTAATTATTCATCTTAAAAAGAGAGTTAATTAGAATATCTTGGATTTATTTCAAAATTATGAGGGAGTACAATGTGTATTTAATAAAGATGGCCGTGTTTTGGTCATTTTTGCAGTTGGGTAATGGTTACATCAAGATTCAATAATAATCCCTATTTTGTGCATTCTTGAAATTTTCATAATAAATTTCTGGAGAACAAGTATATAGGCATCCATTTAATACTATTCATGGCGATAAATTGGATTCAAAATGAAATGTTAGCCTGCGACGCCACATCTGGCCTCTGGGCGCCGCTGTCGGCCAGTGCAGGGCCAGCGCGGACGCCCGCGATCCCTCAGCCTCTAGCCTGGGATTTCCTGCGCAGCCACCGGCAGAGAAAGAACTAAACCCGCTTACACGCCGGAATTCCTGGCCGCGCACTCTCTCTCGCCAGCACGCTTGGATTCCTAGCTCTCCCCCAGTTCTCGGGCGAGTGGTCTTCTAGCGACACTGTGGACTGCAGTTTCTTCGGCTTCCCGAAAAGACCCAGCCCAGGGAAAACTAGAGCGCGCGATGGGAGGGAGCTGCGCGCGGAGGCGCCCGGCCGGGCGGCGGCAGGTACTGTTTGCCTTCCTGCTGTCTTTGTTCTACTCCGCGCTCGGCGAGCCGATCCGCTACTCCATTCCCGAGGAGCTGGCGCACGGCTCGGTGGTGGGGAACCTCGCCAAGGACCTAGGGCTCAGTGTCCTGGACGTGACAGCTCGGAAGCTGCGCGTTAGCGCTGAGAAGCTGCTCTTCCAAGTAGACGCGGAGAGCGGGGACTTACTCGTGAAGGACCGAATAGACCGAGAGCAGATATGCAAAGAGAGAAGAAGATGTGAGTTGCAGTTGGAAGCCGTGGTGGAAAATCCTTTAAATATTTTTCATATCCTTGTGGTTGTTGAGGATATTAATGACCATGCACCTCAGTTCGATAAAAACGAAATACATTTAGAAATTGTTGAATCTGCATCCCCAGGAGCACGTATATCCCTGGACCCTGCCACTGACCCCGATATAAACATGAATTCAATTAATGATTATCAGCTAAATTCTAACCCTTATTTCTCATTAATGGTTAAAGTTAATTCAGATGGTGGCAAATACCCAGAGTTAGCTTTGGAGAAATCCCTAGACCGGGAAGAGCAGCAATGTCATCGCTTGATAGTGACTGCCTTGGACGGAGGCCACCCGCCACGAAGTGCCACGGCTCAAATAGAAATCACTGTCAGGGACACCAATGATAATCCCCCAGTGTTCAACAAAGATGAATACAGAATCAGTATTAGTGAAAATCTGCCCCCTGGCTCCTCGGTGTTGCAGGTGGCAGCCACGGACCGGGACGAGGGAGTCAATGCTGAAATAAACTACTGCTTCAGGAGCACTGCGCAGAGTACCAGGCACATGTTCTCCCTGGATGAGAAAACGGGTGTGATTAGGAATAATCAGTCATTGGATTTTGAGGACACAGAAAGATACACCATGGAAGTGGAGGCAAAGGACGGAGGTGGCCTCTCTACCCAATGTAAAGTAATCATAGAAATTTTAGATGAAAATGATAACGGGCCAGAAATAATCATCACTTCTCTCTCTGAAGAGATCTTGGAGGATTCCCTTCCAGGAATGGTTATTGCCCTCTTCAAAACACGTGACCTGGATTTTGGAGAAAATGGAGAAGTCAGGTGTAATATAGGAAGTGGGGTTCCTTTCAAGATTTATTCTTCTAGTAATAATTACTACAAGCTGGTGACAGATGGGGCCCTAGACCGAGAGCAGACCCAGGAATACAACGTCACCATTACAGCCACTGACAGGGGCAAGCCTCCCCTCTCCTCCAGCACTACCATCACCGTGCACATCACGGATGTCAATGACAATGCCCCAGTTTTCCAGCAGGCCTCCTACTTGGTCCACGTGGCAGAGAACAACCCTCCTGGCTCCTCTATCGCTCAAATCAGCGCCTCTGACCCCGACCTGGGATCCAACGGCCGCGTGTCCTACTCCATCGTGGGCAGCGACCTGGGCCCCCAGGCGCTGTCGTCCTACGTGTCCGTGAACGCGCAGAGCGGGGTGGTGTTCGCGCAGCGCGCCTTCGACCACGAGCAGCTGCGCGCCTTCGAGCTGACTGTGCAGGCGCGCGACCAGGGCGCGCCCCCGCTGAGCGCCAACGCGAGCCTGCGCGTGCTGGTGGGCGACCGCAACGACAACGCGCCCAGGGTGCTGTACCCCGCGCTGGGGCCCGACGGCTCTGCGCTCTTCGACACGGTGCCGCGCGCCGCGCAGCCCGGCTACCTGGTCACCAAGGTGGTGGCGGTGGACGCTGACTCTGGACACAACGCCTGGCTGTCCTACCACGTGCTGCAGGCCAGCGAGCCGGGCCTCTTCAGCCTGGGGCTGCGGACGGGCGAGGTGCGCACCGCGCGGGCGCTGGGCGACAGGGACGCGGCCAGACAGCGCCTGCTGGTGGCCGTGCGCGACGGGGGCCAGCCTGCGCTCTCGGCCACCGCCACGCTGCACCTGGTCTTCGCTGACAGCCTGCAGGAGGCCCTGCCAGACCTCAGTGACCAACCTGAGCCCTCTGACCCCCAGGCTGAGCTGCAGTTTTACTTGGTGCTGGCCTTGGCCTTGATCTCTGTGCTCTTCCTCCTGGCGGTGATTCTGGCCATTGCCCTGCGCCTGCGACACTCCTCCAGCCCCTCTGCCTGGGGCTGCTTTAGGCCTGGTCTCTGTGTCAAGTCTGGACCATCAGTGGTTCCCCCCAACTACATGGAAGGGACTTTGCCTTATACCTACAATTTGTGCGTTGCCCACACTGGAAAGACAGAGTTTAATTTCCTAAAACGTAGTGAGCCCTTGCAATCTACTCAAGACATGGTTTGTGGTGATTCTTCTGGGGCCTTAATTCCACTTCAGAGTGAGCATGATTTGACTTCACATCCTGAAAAGCTAACTCTGGTGAGTTTCATATTTGCATCTTCTGTAATATTCTATCAGTTTATTTCAGGCATAGTTTTTCATTTTTTTTATCTAGTATCATATCTTAAAAATTCAAAACTAACCACTGTCTTATCTTCACAATGTTTACTTTTTGCTGATTATATTTTTTCAACATTCTTGGTTCATAATTTGCTCTGTAACTCCAAAAGAATGTCATTAACTTGCAGCTATCTTGTCAAGCTTAGATTAACAACAGAGGCAGTCATCTTGGTTTCTTACCAAATAAGTAAACAGTAACCTAGCTGTTCAAATCTGCTAAGATTGAAAAGTAAATTTTCATTTCCTATTTGTATATTTTTTTAAAGATTTATTTATTTATTTATTTATTTATACAAGCACTGGGTACAGTCAGAAGCGCGGGAGGGTAAGAGAATTCACCAGAGCCAGAGCCAGAGCGGAGAACAGAGCAGGCAGAATGATGAAACACACTGCTAAGGGGAGCAGCGGGTGGCAGGAGAGGTCTGCGCGCCATGTGGGACCCTTACCGAAGGCCGGGGGATCGAACTGGTGCTGCAGAGGCTGCAGGCAGCTTCACAGCCCAGCGCTCAACCGCTGTGCCACCAGGGGAGGCCCCTATTTGTATATTTTTAAAGTTTAAAAATATTCAGGCACTCATTGAATATTAGCGTAGGTGCCCATTTGTAAGAAACATTTATCACAAATAATCTTGCACTTACAGATCATCTTCATTTATTTTAATATTTTTAAAAACTGTAAGCATTTGAGGAGGCACAGTAAGTATATCCAGGAATTCCTGCAATCACATGCCAGATCATAGATACTGCATTTTTTTTTTTTTTTTTGGTGTGAGAAAAGTCAAAACCTTGTTTCCTCTACCAAGATTTCCCTGAGTTGAAAAACTTAGTACTATCCTATAGGCATTTTTCTCTTTCTTTTTTTTCCTTCTAGCTTTCTTCATTTCTTTATTATCTTTTCGGGGAGCTCAAATTCTAATCTTTTCCAATCATTGCTCTCTACATTGTAAGATAAAGATTTTCCGTGAAAGCAAATGAAGTAACACTGCCTTCTTGCTCAGTCTCTGTCTCAGTTTGTCTGATATAAAATCTTTGAAGGGTTGCATACTGGAGGCACGGTGATATAAATGCTTATGAACTTCATGTTCTCTGTAGGAAGTGACATCTAAACCTCTCACCTTGGAGAACTGCTGCTGGATTGATGGGCACATACAATTAGAAATGAGCGAACCACTTATTTTGGGCTTCCATACAAAATGCCAAAAGAAAAGGTTATTTATGTTGCCAAATGTCCTGATGTAATCAGGTAGTTTTATATAACACTTTCTAAAAAAAATTAACATCATTATTTCTAACTTCATTTTTAAAAATTGTACCACTAGAAATTCCTGTATGTGTTTTTCTTCCCATTACAGCACAGATATGTTCCTTTTAGTTTGTGGTTACCTGTTCAACTCATTTAAATAGGTCAAATTAATTTATAACATGCCTATAAAATAATTTTTCAAAAAAGATTAATTGAAGCTCAGTAAGAGTATTTTAGAAAAGAATGTTGGCAGAACCTTTTATATAATCTTAATGCTAAACATATTTAACTGATTAATTTGAAAGAAAAACTGAATTATAAGGGGTATATCTCATATAAGTCTATATATCTCATATAAGTCTCTATATGAATGTCTACTAAACGTAATTAGACCATTTAAATCACATGTTCAAATAAAATTGTAAGACTTTTTTTTATATAGCTAGAAGTTCAGAGGAAATAAAATGAACATTACTTACCTTCTAATGAGGGTACATTTCTGTTGGGTAGATGTATTGCAAATATATATTTAACTGATTACTTTCATTTAATATTTTATAGTACTTTCATTCTACTTTATCCTACCCAGTGAGAAATATACACAGAGTACTTGCTTTAAGGATATATGTGGAGAAAACAAAGAAATAAAATAAAATAAAATACTACACAAAGATAGTGCGACCTTTGTTTTCTATTATAAGCAGTGGGTGCAGTAACATCTTAGGACTCTGAGCGCCGCTGTTCACCTACTAGGAGAGAAATGCAGCCTGCGCTCAATCCGGATTCTCGGGGCTCCAACTACAAAAAGCTCCACGGTTTCTACTAGCAGGCTCCGGGGCTGCGGCGAAATGCACTCCAGAATTTAAGGTGAGCGGGCTACAGAGACATTCTGCGGCCAGAGAAAGAAAAAGGAACCGGTCAAAACACACTCCGTGCCCAGTGAGGACTGCGAGAATTCCGTGACCAGAACAATGGCCGCTCAAAGGACTCTTTCCAGCAGAGCGCTGCTGCTGCTGTTGCAGCTCTCCCAATTCTTCGGTTTGCGGTGGGAGGTCCAAGCGCGGCAGATCCGCTACTCCGTTCCTGAGGAGTTAGAGAAAGGCTCTTTCGTGGGTAACATTTCCAAAGACTTGGGGCTGGAGCCCCGGGAGCTGGCGGAACGCGGAGTCCGCATCGTCTCCAGAGGTAGGACGCAGCTTTTTGCTCTGAACCCGAGAAGTGGCATCTTGGTCACCGCGGGCAGGATAGACCGGGAGGAGCTGTGCGCTCAGAGCGCGCGGTGTCTGGTGAATTTTAACATCCTTGTGGAAGATAGAGTGAAACTTTTCGGGATAGAAATAGATGTAACTGATATCAACGACAATGCCCCAAAATTCCAAGCAGAAAAGGTAGATGTAAAAATTAATGAAAACGTCGCCCCAGGAATGCGTTTCCCTCTCCCAGAAGCATTTGACCCGGATGTGGGCGTGAACTCCCTACAGAGCTACCAGCTCAGCCTCAATAAGCACTTCTCGCTAGCAGTTCAGAGCCGTGCCAATGGCGTCAAGTACCCGGAGCTGGTGCTGGAGAGCGCGCTGGATCGGGAGGAAGAGGCACTACACCATCTGGTGCTCACTGCCTCTGACGGGGGTGACCCTCTCCGATCTGGCACTGTCCTCATTAGTGTGACTGTCTTCGATGCAAATGACAATGCACCAGTCTTCACCTTGCCGGAATACCGAGTGAGTGTTCCTGAGAACTTCCCTGTGGGCACACAACTGCTGACAGTCAGCGCCACCGACAAGGATGAAGGAGCCAATGGAGAAGTGACATATTCATTCCGAAAAATACCTGACATACAATTGTTGAAATTCCAGCTAAACAAAAATACTGGGGAGATAAAACTATCAGAAAATCTAGATTATGAAGAAACAGGTTTCTATGAATTAGAAGTACAAGCTGAAGACGGAGGAGCATATCTTGCAACCACCAAAGTGTTGATTACAGTAGAAGATGTAAATGACAACAGTCCAGATGTGACCATCACATCTCTCTTTAGTCCCCTGATGGAAAATTCCCCGTTGGGGACAGTTATAGCTCTTTTAAATGTGGATGATCTAGACTCTGGGCAGAATGGACAGGTCACCTGTTCCATATCCAGGAATTTACCATTTAAGTTAGAAAAGTCGATTGACAGTTATTATAGATTGGTGACACACGGAGTCCTTGACAGGGAAGAGGTATCCTCTTATAATATCACAGTAACAGCCACAGATGGAGGAAGTCCACCCCTATCAACAGAGACTCACTTCATCCTACAAGTGGCAGATATCAATGACAATCCACCCACCTTTTCTCATACCTCCTACTCGACCTATATCCCAGAGAACAACCCTAGAGGTGCCTCTATCTTCTCCGTAACTGCTGTAGACCCAGACAGCAAAGAGAATGCTCGGATTATTTATTCCCTAGCTGAAGACACCATCCAAGGAGCACCTCTATCTTCATACATCTCCATCAACTCTGACACGGGAGTCCTGTATGCTCTGCGGTCCTTTGACTATGAACAATTTCGTGATCTGCGGATGAAAGTGATGGCCACTGACAGTGGGGACCCTCCACTCAGCAGCAATGTGTCACTGAACCTGTTCGTGCTGGACCAGAATGACAATGTACCAGAGATCCTGTACCCTGCCCTCCCCACAGATGGTTCCACAGGCGTGGAGCTGGCACCCCGCTCTGCAGAGCCTGGCTACCTGGTGACCAAGGTGGTGGCGGTGGACAGAGACTCAGGCCAGAACGCCTGGCTGTCCTACCGCCTGCTCAAGGCCAGCGAGCCAGGGCTTTTCTCAGTGGGGCTGCACACGGGCGAGGTGCGCACCGCGCGGGCCCTGCTGGACAGAGATGCGCTCAAGCAGAGCCTGGTGGTGGTGGTCCAGGACCACGGCCAGCCCCCCCTCTCGGCGACGGTCACGCTCACCATGGCCATGGCCGACAGTATCCCAGACATTCTGGTTGACCTCGACAACCTGGAGGTTCCACAGGACTCAGACGCCTCAGGCTTGACTTTGTACCTGGTGGTGGCACTAGCTTCAGTTTCCTGTGTCTTTCTCGCCTTTGTCATTGTACTGATGGCACTCAGACTCAGGCGCTGGCACATGTCACGTCTGCTCCAGGCTTCAGGAAGTGGGTTGGCTGGGGCATCCACCTCTCATTTTGTGGGTGTCGATGGAGTGAGAGCTTTCCTGCAGGCCTATTCACATGAGGTCTCCCTCACTGCGGATTCACGGAAGAGTCACCTGATCTTCCCGCAGCCCAACTATGCGGACACGCTCATCAGCCAGGAGAGCTATGAGAAAAAGGATCCTTTGTCTTTGTTAGATGATTCGAAGTTTCCCATAGAAGATACCCCTTTGGTTCCAGTGAGTTCCGTTTTTTGCTCTTTTCCTTTCATTTAGAAAACTATGATTGGTTTCATTTTAGGTTTGTAGCATGATAGAAAATGTCAATTTTAATTTTTTCACTTTTCTGTTTCAGTGGTATTTGCTTCTTGCTAAAACATTGAAGAGGTAGAACTTGATGGTTTAAGATAAGACTCATATTTTTTTATTTTCTGGTAAATACTCACTTAATCCCAATCAAAGCCTATTGTCATAAAGCTGTTATGGTTAGCTTTGCAGAATCTTTGATAGTTTTGTTGAGTATAATACTGATGAGTGCCTGTAAATTTATGTGCTGTCTCCGGGACACATGTTGAAATCCAAGCTCTTTAGACAATTCTAGCTCTTGTTATGAGGGCAGATATGGTAAGAATAGGTAGTTGTCAGAAATAAATTCTTTAGTTTCACTGAAAACACAACCGAAACATAAGGCTTCTCAATGGTATTCTTCCCAAGAAGAAGGGCAATTTTGTGAGGTTTTATTTTTCAAATCATACTTGTAATGATACTTCAGTTGAATATACTTTCTAGAGTGATTTAAAATTTTCAGTGATATTTTATTAACAATTCAGAACACTGTGTACTTCAGTTTTTCCAAATGCAATCATGCCTGATAACACTGCAGCATCCTTTTGCCTGTGATTCCAATTTCATACTGTTATGTAGAAGACAATGTATTTTATTTTTTAAAAGATTTATTTTTATTTATGTATATAAGAACTGGGGTGTATGCCAGAGGTACGGGGGTAAGAGGAGAGGATTCATCAGAGGCAGAGTGGTGAGCAGATCAGGTGGATCTACTGAAATACTCTGCTGAGGGGAGCAGCAGGTGAGACAGGAGAGGTCTGCTGTGCCATGTGGGTTAGCTCCCTCGCAGGGATCGAACTCATGCTGAAGTAACAGGAGATAGCTATTGATAGCGTTGAGACTTAACCCCTGCACCACTAGGGAGGCCCAAGACAATGCATTTTAATTTGACTTTTCTTGATCAATGAGGACACTGCAGTGTTTATAACTTAAGCAAATTTTGGGCTATGTTCTAACTGCATTTTTAGTTAAATTCTTCAATCTCTAAGGCTGAAAATATGGCAGACGGATATATGTACATGTTTCCAAGAACAGAAGCAAGGAATGTGTGCCGAGAGTATTTCAGTGGTCCCTTACTGAAAAGGAAAGAAACTGTATCTGAAACTGAAAATTCTGAACATAAGAGTCAAAGTAAGCAAAGTGAATAATGTTATTTCTGCAGGAGAGCCAAATATAAGCAGGGTAGCATACAAAATTATTCTTAAAAGAATGATGAGTAGAGTTACTGATGAACTCATTTAGTTTAGTGAACATAGTGATGTATTTGATTCGATCCCTTTTATTACCAGTGTTCTTCTAAACTAATATGGTAGCATAAAGTCAACATATGTCTTAACATTAAAATACTTATGAGACCATGATTTTTTTTTCATATCATTCAACATTGCTTCAATGACAGGTCTGTTAGAAGAGAGTACATTCTTTGAATCATAGTTATTTGCTTTAAAGTCATTGAAATGTAATTGTAAATTTGTGTCCACATGAATAATAATAATTATGCATTCATGTTAAATAATTGCATTATTTTGAAAAATACAGGTTTTGAAGAAAGTAATTTTTGACAGGGTGGCTATTATAAGAAAATATAATGAAATATGCTTATTTAGAAACAGTAAAGGATGCTCTGGATGGTTGTAATGAATATAACAGTAGTGGCATTCTAGTTCCTAAATATGGGGGGGGGAGATCATAACTTTGTAGCCAAATATAAGTTAGAATTTAAGAGAGAAAAAAGTTTTGTGCTTGCTTCAGTACTTCCCTTTATGGACATTTACTCTTAAAAGGAACAACCGTGATTGACTCTGGACGGAAGAACTGGATAACAATAGGCCATGGAATAGGAGGTCTACTTTCACTCCATATTCTCTTGTACTTTCTTGAATGTTCAAAGACATACTTTTAGCCATTCAAACCCGGTGTAAATTTTAACACATACAAAGTTTTTGTCATATGAAAAATGTTTCATGATGAAAACATAATCACTGACGTGTCGGATTCAAATATTTTAGCTGGTATCATCTTGCATTTAAAGAAAACGTGTCCTGAATCAGAGCGGGGAAAATTTAGGCTGAGGTTCCACTCACGGCCTCTGGGCGCCGCTGTCGGCCAGTGCAGGGCAAGCGCTGAAATCTGGGACTCCTCAGCCTCTAGCCTGGGATTTCCTGCGCAGTCACAACAGAGAAAGAAACCCGCTTACACACTGGGGCACTGCCCGCGCAGACTCTCCCCAGCACGCACGGATTCCCAGCCCCAAGATTGGGGTCTCCGCGGTTTCAGGCCTTCCAGTGCGGTAGTGTGCACTTTTTCTAGTTGGAATGGCTGGGATCCAGCCAAAACTAGAGCGCGCGATGGGAGGGAGCTGCGCGCGGAGGCGCCCGGCCGGGCGGCGGCAGGTACTGTTTGCCTTCCTGCTGTCTTTGTTCTACTCCGCGCTCGGCGAGCCGATCCGCTACTCCATTCCCGAGGAGCTGGCGCAGGGCTCGGTGGTGGGGAACCTCGCCAAGGACCTAGGGCTCAGTGTCCTGGACGTGACAGCTCGGAAGCTGCGCGTTAGCGCTGAGAAGCTGCTCTTCCACGTAGACGCGGAGAGCGGGGACTTACTCGTGAAGGACCGAATAGACCGAGAGCAGATATGCAAAGAGAGAAGAAGATGTGAGTTGCAGTTGGAAGCCGTGGTGGAAAATCCTTTAAATATTTTTCATATCCTTGTGGTTGTTGAGGATATTAATGATCATGCCCCTCAATTCCACAAAGATAAAATAAACCTAGAAATCAGCGAATCTGTCAGCCCCGGGGTAGGAACAATTCTTGACTCTGCAACAGATCCTGATATTAGTATAAATTCATTGAGCAAATACCAGTTAAGTCCTAACGAGTATTTCTCGTTGGTGGTGAAAGACAATCCAGATGGTGGCAAATATCCAGAATTAGTATTGATGAAGACTCTGGACCGAGAAACTCAGAGCGCACACCACTTGGTCCTGACAGCCTTAGACGGCGGGAACCCGCCACTAAGCGGCACTGCCCAGATCCAAATCCAAGTCGTGGATGCCAATGATAACGCACCTGTGTTCAGCCAAGAAGTATACAGGATCAGCCTTCACGAAAACGTGCCCCCAGGCACCTCTGTGTTGAGGGTGAGCGCAACTGATCAGGACGAAGGCGTCAATTCGGAGATCACCTACTCCTTTCTTGGTATGGCTGATGAAGCCCAGCACGTGTTCTTTCTGGATTCCACTACAGGAAATATTATAACTCATCAACACTTGGATTTTGAAAAAGTAGAAAGATATACGATGAATGTAGAAGCAAAGGACCGAGGGTCCCTCTCTACTCGATGTAAAGTAATTATAGAAATTCTAGATGAAAACGACAACAGCCCAGAAATAATCATCACTTCTCTCTCTGATCAGATTTTGGAAGATTCCCTTCCAGGAATAGTTGTGGCTCTCTTCAAAACGCGGGACCAGGATTCCAGGGAAAATGGAGAAGTCAAGTGTGATTTAAGTGGAGATGTTCCATTTAAGATTCATTCTTCTTCTAATAATTACTACAAGTTAGTAACAGATGGGGTCCTGGACCGGGAACAGACGCCGGAATACAATGTCACCATTACAGCCACTGACAGGGGCAAGCCTCCCCTGTCCTCCAGCAGAAGCGTCACTCTACACATCGGGGACGTCAATGACAACGCACCGGTTTTCCGACAGCCATCCTATCTGGTCCAAGTGCCAGAAAACAACCCTCCAGGTACCTCTATAGCCCAGGTCAGTGCCTTGGATCCGGATCTGGGACCCAACGGCCGCGTGTCCTACTCCATCGTGGGCAGCGACCTGGGCCCCCAGGCGCTGTCGTCCTACGTGTCCGTGAACGCGCAGAGCGGGGTGGTGTTCGCGCAGCGCGCCTTCGACCACGAGCAGCTGCGCACCTTCGAGCTGACTGTGCAGGCGCGCGACCAGGGCGCGCCCCCGCTGAGCGCCAACGCGAGCCTGCGCGTGCTGGTGGGCGACCGCAACGACAACGCGCCCAGGGTGCTGTACCCCGCGCTGGGGCCCGACGGCTCTGCGCTCTTCGACACGGTGCCGCGCGCCGCGCAGCCCGGCTACCTGGTCACCAAGGTGGTGGCGGTGGACGCTGACTCTGGACACAACGCCTGGCTGTCCTACCACGTGCTGCAGGCCAGCGAGCCGGGCCTCTTCAGCCTGGGGCTGCGGACGGGCGAGGTGCGCACCGCGCGGGCGCTGGGCGACAGGGACGCGGCCAGACAGCGCCTGCTGGTGGCCGTGCGCGACGGGGGCCAGCCTGCGCTCTCGGCCACTGCCACGCTGCACCTGGTCTTCGCTGACAGCCTGCAGGAGGCCCTGCCAGACCTCAGTGACCAACCTGAGCCCTCTGACCCCCAGGCTGAGCTGCAGTTTTACTTGGTGCTGGCCTTGGCCTTGATCTCTGTACTGTTCCTCCTGGGTGTGATTCTGGCCATCGCCTTGCGCCTGCAAGGCCCTGATGCTAGAGGCTGCTTTGGGTCTGTTCTCTGTTCCAAATCTGGAGCAGAGATTACCCACAACTACTGCGAGGGAACTTTGCCCTATGTCTATAATTTATGTGAACCTAGGGATCAAACTAATCTGGATTTTAATTTTCTCACATCTGTTGATCACTGTCCAACCACACAAGATATTCTCAACAAAGATAGCGCTTCAGTTCCATCGGCTAGCATATTAAATACTAGCACTGAAGGAGACAGTAAGACTTTTAAGCAGGTAAGTGTTTAAAATAATTGTGTTTTAATATTTCTATATTGCAATGTAGTATAATTTTAAAGATTCTAGATTCAATCCCTTGATAAAGTTCCCAACATAAATCTGAGTGAAATGTATTGGTATCATTGTTAAGACTAAAATTTACAGTGCTGCAATACTTCTATTCAGAGGCATTTTAAGATAGAGGTCTCAGGTGAAATTTTCATGAAATAGAATACCTGTTAATGATATGGAATGTTATATTTTTACATTGTGGTATTTTTAAAAAGATTTTATTTACTTCTGTGCAGAACTGGGGTGCAGGCCAGAGGTACAAGTGGGAAGTGGAGAGAGAGGATTCACCAGAGACAAAGTGGGGAGCAGAACAGGCAGATCTACTGAAATACACTGCTAAGGGGAGCAACGGGTAAAAACAGGAGAGGTCTGCTGTGCCATGAAGTTTAGCAACCTGGCCAGCGGGCTCAAACTAGAACTAAGACATCAAATGGGGCATGGTGGGCCTTCATGGTGGTGGTGCTGAGACTTAACCCCTAGGCCACAGGGAGGCCTCATTGTGGTACTTTAAATGACAATCCTAATGTCATCCAAATATCCTCAAGCATTTCATCCTTTTTACTCAACAAAAAAATTGACGAGAATTATAGTCATGCAGCTGCATCTTATCTGGTGATTTTGTTGGGATCCACACTCACGATTCTGTTTCCTTCAGTGGGTGAAAATTAATAGGAACCAAAATTAACCTTAAAGTTTTCAGTTCCAGTAGTGTTTGTTTTTTAATTAAACAAGTCTGTAATAAGTGCGCCTTCCATAAGTGCTCTTGGTAAATCTTCAAGATAATTTTATGTAATACTTTATTGTATACAATTTTAAGTTTTACAAATACGTCTGATCCCTGAAGCGGTAAGTGTAGTAACTTTTTTTTGAAATGCAAACATTAAGTGGATTTTTCTCGTTGCAATAATAAGATTGGGCTCTGGGGGCCGCTGTTCACCAACCAGGGAATGGGAAGTTGCGCGCATGAGCCCCCCTCCCCTACTTCTACAAAGCAAAGCACAATGAGATGGATACTCACAGCTCCTGATACTGGAAACTTAAAGCACTTCCCTTCGTTCCCTGATATATTTCGGATGCAGTCGGCCCGGGACCTCGTAGACACATAAGCTGCTTCCAAACAAACGGCCCCAAAAACCGCGGAATAAAGGCTCAGCCATGGCGAATCGGCTACTGCTCCGGGTCCGCAGCGGGTTGGTCGTACTATTCATTTTTCTGGGAACACTGCGGGAGACTGGGGCCCAGCAAATTCGATACTCGGTGCTCGAAGAGACAGACAAGGGCTTCTTCGTGGGCAATATTTCCAAGGACCTGGGTTTGGAGCCCTGGGAACTGGCCCAGCGCCGGGTGCGCATCGTCTCCAGAGGAAAGACGCAGCTTTTCGACCTGAATCCGCGAAGTGGCAGCTTGATCACTGCGGGCAGGATAGATCGGGAAGAGCTCTGTGAGACAGCGTCCTCTTGTATTTTAAATATGGAGATACTTGTGGAAGATACACTGAAGATTTACGGAGTGGAGGTGGAAATAATGGATATTAACGATAACGCGCCCAGCTTCCGGGAGGAGGAAATAGAAATAAAAGTCAGTGAGCATGCAACGCCGGGGTCGCGATTTCTCCTCCCTAACGCAAGGGATCCAGACATGGGAATGAACTCCCTCCAGCGCTATCAGCTCAACCCTAATAGCTACTTTTCCTTGCAAGTGCGAGGCGGAACCGATGGGGCCAAGAATCCCGAGTTAGTGCTGGAGGGAAGCTTGGACCGGGAGAAAGAGGCAACTCACCACCTCGTCCTCACAGCCTCGGATGGAGGCGATCCCATCCGCCAGGGCACCGTTCTCATTCGTGTGGTGGTCCTCGATGTTAATGACCACAGTCCAAAGTTCACACAGTCTGTATATCGAGTGAGTATTCCTGAGAATGTCAACTCTGGAAGCCATGTTCTCATGGTAAATGCAACCGACCCGGATGAGGGAATCAATGGGGAAGTAGTGTATTCTTTCCTGAATTTGGAAAGTAAAGCTTCTGGAATATTCCAGTTGGACTCTCGAACTGGAGATGTCTTAATACAGGGGTCTCTGGATTTTGAGAAATCTAGATTATATGAGATGGAAGTTCAAGGCCAAGATGGTGGTGGTCTCTCTGCTACTGCTAAGCTCTTGATCACAGTTCTGGATGTAAATGACAATGCTCCGGAAATAACTATCACATCTTCTACAAATTCAGTGCTGGAAAACTCTCCCCCAGGCACAGTAATTGCTCTTTTAAATGTGCAAGATCAAGACTCTGGAGAAAATGGTGAAGTCTCCTGTTTCATTCCTAACAATCTACCTTTTAAACTAGAAAAGACTTATGGAAATTATTACAAGTTGATAACAAACACAGTGCTGGACAGGGAGAACATCCAGAGCTACAATATAACGCTGACAGCAACAGACCAGGGAAGTCCACCCCTATCTACAGAAACTCACATCTCGCTGAACGTGGCAGATGACAATGATAACCCGCCCACTTTTGCACAATCCTCTTACTCTGCTTACATTCCTGAAAACAACCCCAGAGGAGCCTCCTTCTTCTCAGTGACTGCATTTGACAGGGACAGCAGAGAAAATGCCCAGATCACTTACTCCCTGGCTGAGGATACCCTTCAGGGAGCGCCTTTATCTTCCTATATCTCCATCAACTCTGACACTGGTGTCTTGTATGCTCTTCGCTCTTTCGACTATGAACAATTCCGGGACCTGCAGTTGTGGGTGACAGCCCGGGACAGTGGGAACCCACCACTCAACAGCAATGTATCACTGAACATATTTGTGCTGGATCAGAATGACAATGCCCCAGAGATCCTATACCCTGCCCTCCCCACAGACGGTTCCACAGGCGTGGAGCTGGCACCCCGCTCTGCAGAGCCTGGCTACCTGGTGACCAAAGTGGTGGCGGTGGACAGAGACTCAGGCCAGAACGCCTGGCTGTCCTACCGCCTGCTCAAGGCCAGCGAGCCAGGGCTCTTCTCAGTGGGGCTGCACACGGGCGAGGTGCGCACAGCGCGGGCCCTGCTGGACAGAGATGCGCTCAAGCAGAGCCTGGTGGTGGTGGTCCAGGACCACGGCCAGCCCCCCCTCTCGGCCACGGTCACGCTCACCGTGGCCGTGGCCAACAGCATCCCAGATGTCCTGGCTGACCTGGGCAGCCTCAGCACCCCTGCAGACTCTGATGATTCTGACCTTACCTTGTACCTGGTGGTAGCAGTGGCCGTGGTCTCCTGTGTCTTCCTCACCTTTGTCATCGTGCTGATGGCGCTCAAGCTGCGGCGCTGGCAAATGTCGCGTCTGCTCCAGGCTTCCGAAGGTGGATTGGCTGGCTTGCCCACCTCACACTTTGTGGGTGTGGATGGGGTGCGTGCTTTCCTGCAGACCTATTCGCATGAGGTCTCCCTCACTGCAGACTCGAGGAAGAGTCATCTTATCTTCCCGCAGCCCAACTATGCGGACACGCTCATCAGCCAGGAGAGCTGTGAGAAAAGCGAGCCTCTTTTGATTCAGGAAGATTCAGGTACCGGTTTAGGCAAATGTGACCCTGGGCTCAATCAGGTGAGATTTATTCCCTGTTCCCAATTACTGGTGTGTCTGCATGAGTCTTTTTTTTTTTTTTTTTTTTTTTTTTTTTTTTGTGGGACCCTCGCCAGCGACTGGGGAACGAACCAGCGCTGCAGAGGCTGCGGGCAGCCTCACAGCCCAGTGCTCAACTGCTGGGCCACCAGGGGAGGCCTGCATGAGTCTTTTAAGTGGCTTTTTCCTTGAGCTTATAAAATCTGTTTGGGTGGGGAGGTATTCAGTACATTCATATTTAGTGCAATACAAGTGTGTTTCATCAAGTTGCCATAATTTACCTTTCATCATATTACCATAATTTCTCATGAAGGTTTTGTGAGTCATTTTTTAAAATTCTTGGCATATTTTCTCTTGATTTCAAAGGTGCAGTTCAGTATCATGGCATTATAAATAAGTTGCACTTTAGTAATATTTTTCTATCATCAGTGTCTGTGTCTGTCAGTGTAAACTGGTTGTGATTCAAATTGTTGATTCACAAACACTTTTTATTCATTTCCCTATTTCAACTTCCCATTGTCTCCACTTTATTTTTTTAAAGATTTATTTATGCAGGGCCTCCCTGGTGGCACAGCGGGTTGAGCGCTGTGCCGTGAAGTTGCAGGTTAGATCCTGGCCACCTGTGAGAATCCCACGTGGTGCTGCAGACCTCTCCTGTTGCACCCGCTGCTCCCCTCAGCAGTGTATTTCTGTCCTCTGCCTGTTCTGCTCCATGCTCTGTCTCTAGTGAATCCTCTCACCCTCCCACGCCTCTGGCCTGTACCCCAGCTCTTGTATAAAAATAAATAAATCTTTATAAAAAAAGATTTATGATAAATAAAAAGATTTATTTATGCATACGAGAACTGGGGTATAGGCCAGAGGTGGGTGGTGGTGAGAGGATTCACCAGAGACAGAGTGGGGAACACAACAGGCAGATCTACTGAAATACACTGCTGAGGGGAGCAGTGGGTGAGATAGAAGAGGTCTACTGTGCCATGTGGGTCACCTCCCTGGTCTGGGATCGAACTCATGCTGCAGTGGCTGCGGATAACTTCATAGTGCTATGACTTAACCCCTTGTGCCACCAGAGAGGCCCTGCCTCCACTTTATAATCATATTCTATCTTTTTGTTTTCTGCTAATGTTCAAATCTGATCCTGTTAGTTCAGTAGCATACTCTGCTAGCCTTTTTCAAATCTATTATACACATATAAACAAACACTTGTGCACAAGTACACATTTGTATATGTAAGATTTTCTCAGAGCACAAAACAATTATATATTGATTTCTGATGGCTGTTAATATTATTCAATCCTGTTGATTACTTCATCTTTGTCTCATTTATTTATCCTACCAATACAGACATACTGACTTCCTTTTAATCACTAGACTCTTGGGAGAGGAAATGTATATAACACATTTCCCCCCCCCCCAAGTTCTAGACATCTTTTCTATTTCTGCATGAAGTCATTAGATTGTTCTTATGAAATTTAATGGTTAAATAGGTTTATTACCTTTTTTCTTTAAAAAAAAGATTTATTTATTATTTATGCATACAAGAACTGGGATACAGGCCAGAGGTGTGAGGGTGAGAGGATTCACCAGAGATAGAGTGGGGAACAGAACAGGCAGAGTGACTGAAATATACTGCTGAGGGGAGCAGCAGGCGAGTCAGGAGAGGTCTGCTGCACCATGTGGGTAGCTCTCTGACTGGGGATCGAACTCATGCTGCAGTGGCTGTGGATAGCTTTAGTGGTTGCATCTTAACCCCTGGCACCACCAGGGAGGACCACCTTTTTTTCTTTGTCTTGTACTTTTGTGTCCGTGTGCGTTGGAGGTTTTTTTTTTAATGTAGTAAACTCTCTTATAAAAATAATTTAACTTTGACCCCGTGTTTCTCAAAAAGTCATTTTTAAATTTGCTAAACATTCTTACACTTTTCAAATTTATTCATATGGAATAGTTTGTATTCATATGAATGTAAGAGATGGAATGAATAGTTAGACTTTATGGGACTGATTGACCTGGTATTCTTTGGGATATTTTTGTTTTCAATATGTTTATGAGTCATAAATTCATTTTATTTCCTTCATAAATTCCTTCATATTTCCTTCATAAATTTATTTTACATTACATATAATGTAATTATATTAATTCTTATATTAATATAATTCATTAATTCTTATATTCATTAATTCAAGAATTCATTAATTCTTATATTCAAAACCCTATTTGTTATATAGGATTTCTGATAGTTACCTAATAACATGCATGTAATCTAAAGCACTGTCCAGCATATTTGATGACAGGACTCATCTCCATAATCAATTCAGCTCAGCACTTTCACACACTTCTAGATATTTGGCCCAAATAACCTGTATATCCATGTTCCTTTCAAGTTTTTCTTTCTCATTTAGGAATTAATTTAATGTAATTAAAGTGAGTGACTAATATTTGTATAAGGAGAATATAAACTGTAGGAGAGGGAAGTTCTGCCAACAGATACCTAAATTTGTCTTGAAGTCAAGAAAAAAGTTGGTGTTTTGAGCACCTAGGTATACAATTTCTGCTTGTGGAATTTTAAAGGTTTAAGGCACTTTACTTCACCAAAAAAATAGATAAATAAAAGGATATAAACATATTTGGTGGGAGAGGGAGACTGTTCCATAAATTTTTGTAACATAGTCTGAACTAGTTAGAGCTGGTAACCGCCACTCAGAGAATAAAAATTAAAGGTTGGTCTTGAAACTTAAAATTAAGATTATTTTGATCCAGAGGTAGTGATAAAGTTCTCTTAAGGTACCACATATGGTCTAGTTAAATGAAAGTATAAAAATAAAACATTTCATGTCATTAAATTCATATGGTAACTTATGAGGGTATGCTTTTATAATCTGTGATGAAAATGTAAAACACTCAATAATCCTTTTCATAATCTTTTTTATAAATAACAAGGAAGACTTTATGGCATTATCCTGAATATACCCTATGTAGCTTGGCGCTATCCTCCAATTCCCTCTGATAAAAGGAGGAAAATTATCTGCACATCAGAATGAAGATAATACTGGGTGTCATTTCATAGCTGTCAAAATTCCCCCCTACCTTTGGTGAAGCTGTTTTTCCACGTGGTTTTTGCTCTAAGTCTGCAGAGAAGACTTTGTCTTGTTCTTCCAATACATTTCCTCTCACTTGAAAAAGACAAATTTTTATTATTATTGGGTTAATGGCTCTTCCATAAGATCCCATATCTAAACAACCTTCTTTGGTAATAAACACTGGAAAATAGACACATCCCAAACTTATAAACCATCTCCTTCCCTCTACATCAGTTCAACATAACTGTTGGAATATGGAATCCTATTATGTGCGAAACCGCTGACTGCAGTTTTCCAAACAGACTCGGAGCGCCGCTGTTGGCCAATGCGCTACAAGAGCTGAGCAGGGTTCTACGGGGGATGGTGGGCACTGTCCGGCAAGGAGCCGGTCTCCGACTTTCCCTTCCGCAAGCCTGATTCTGGAGTATGGATGGGGACGCCTTCAAAGGAGAATGCTGAGTTTTCTACACAGTGGAAGTAAATATTTTAACGCAATTCGTAAAGTATCTTTTCTCTAAGTCCGAAGCCGCTTCAACACAGAGAAGGATGGGAAATAGGGCGAAGCAGAGGAGCAGTACCCGGCGGCGGCAAGTACTCTTTTCCTTCCTGCTCTCTTTGTTGTGTGGGGCGCTCTCTGAGCAGATTGCTTACTCTATTCCCGAAGAAATGGCCATGGGCTCCGTGGTGGGGAACCTCGCTGAGGACTTGGGGCTGCGTGTGCAGGATTTATTGGCCCGCAACCTCAGAATTGGTGCAGAGAAACGATACTTTAAGGTGAACACAGAGAATGGGGACTTACTGGTGAGTGACAGAATAGACAGGGAGACGCTCTGTCAACAAAACCCTCTGTGTGTGGTGCCCTTAGAGGTGGTAGCTGAAAATCCTCTAAATGTTTTTCATATAAGTGTGAGGATAGAAGATATAAATGACAATCCACCTCACTTTCCTCAGAACAGCATTGTTTTACAAGTCAATGAACTTGCAATTCCAGGAACTAAATTTGGACTGGAATCAGCTGTAGATGCAGATGTAGGGCCTAACTCTCTCCAGAGTTACCACCTCAGCTACAATGAGCATTTCTCTCTGATGATGGATAACACTGAAGGCAAGAATGCCCCAGAATTGGTGTTGGAGAAGCCCCTGGACCGGGAACAACAGAGCTCCTATTTCTTGGTTCTGACAGCATTGGATGGGGGCGACCCTGTCCTAACTGGCACTACTCAAATCAGGATCGAGGTCACTGATGCCAATGATAATGCCCCAGTGTTCAGTCAGGATATGTACAAAGTTAGCATTTGGGAGAATGTGCCCCCTGGCACTTTCATATTAAAGGTGACAGCAACTGACCAGGATGAGGGTATCAATGCAGAGATCACCTACTCCTTCAAAACACTTCGTGATATCGGAAATATGTTTGTGCTAGACCATCAAAGTGGAGAAATTAAATCCAAGGGCCCTATGGACTTTGAAATCCGTAGCAGCTATACAATAAGCATAGAGGCCAAGGATGGCGGTGGCATGGCCACTGAATGTAAAATTACAGTGGAGATCTTAGATGAAAATGACAATGCCCCAGAGGTGGTTTTCACTTCAGTATCAAGTTCCATAAGGGAGGACACAGGAGCCAAAACAGTAATTGCTCTATTCAAAACACATGATAAAGATTCCGGAGAAAATGGGGAGGTTACATGTCTCATAAAAGAAAAAGTTCCTTTTAGAATTGAATCCTCTGCAAATAATTACTACAAGCTTGTAACAGATGGGGTCCTGGACCGGGAGCAGATCCCGGAGTACAATGTCACCATAATAGCCACTGACAGGGGCAAGCCTCCCCTGTCCTCCAGCAGAAGCGTCACTCTACACATCGGGGACGTCAATGACAACGCACCGGTTTTCCGACAGCCATCCTATCTGGTCCAAGTGCCAGAAAACAACCCTCCAGGTACCTCTATAGCCCAGGTCAGTGCCTTGGATCCGGATCTGGGACCCAACGGCCGCGTGTCCTACTCCATCGTGGGCAGCGACCTGGGCCCCCAGGCGCTGTCGTCCTACGTGTCCGTGAACGCGCAGAGCGGGGTGGTGTTCGCGCAGCGCGCCTTCGACCACGAGCAGCTGCGCACCTTCGAGCTGACTGTGCAGGCGCGCGACCAGGGCGCGCCCCCGCTGAGCGCCAACGCGAGCCTGCGCGTGCTGGTGGGCGACCGCAACGACAACGCGCCCAGGGTGCTGTACCCCGCGCTGGGGCCCGACGGCTCTGCGCTCTTCGACACGGTGCCGCGCGCCGCGCAGCCCGGCTACCTGGTCACCAAGGTGGTGGCGGTGGACGCTGACTCTGGACACAACGCCTGGCTGTCCTACCACGTGCTGCAGGCCAGCGAGCCGGGCCTCTTCAGCCTGGGGCTGCGGACGGGCGAGGTGCGCACCGCGCGGGCGCTGGGCGACAGGGACGCGGCCAGACAGCGCCTGCTGGTGGCCGTGCGCGACGGGGGCCAGCCTGCGCTCTTGGCCACTGCCACGCTGCACCTGGTCTTCGCTGACAGCCTGCAGGAGGCCCTGCCAGACCTCAGTGACCAACCTGAGCCCTCTGACCCCCAGGCTGAGCTGCAGTTTTACTTGGTGCTGGCCTTGGCCTTGATCTCTGTGCTCTTCCTCCTGGCGGTGATTCTGGCCATTGCCCTGCGCCTGCGACACTCCTCCAGCCCCTCTGCCTGGGGCTGCTTTAGGCCTGGTCTCTGTGTCAAGTCTGGACCATCAGTGGTTCCCCCCAACTACATGGAAGGGACTTTGCCTTATTCCTACAATTTGTGCGTTGCCCACACTGGAAAGACAGAGTTTAATTTTCTAAAATGTAGTGAGCAGTTGAGTTCAGGACAGGATATACTTTGTGGTGATTCATCTGGGGCCTTATTTCCACTTTGTAATGCCAGCGAGTCGACTTCCCATCCTGAGACTCTAATGGAGGTAAGTTTCATTTATGTGTAGGCTCCTTTTCATCATCTCCCCAATTTTCCATATTTATATGAAAACATGTCACATTTCCAAATAAGTTGCCTTAGCATATTAAAGTCTCCCGGAAAGCTAATGTTCCTTTCTTCAAGGGGAGTGCTGAATTAGGGGTAGTTATGTGACATAAAATATAGTTTTCTTACTGAGTTTGGATTTTCAAAGTAGTGAGTGTGCTCTTAATTCACAACGGAAGTATAGTCTCATTTTGTCTTTTTCAAAGTTAATAATGGCCTAATTCTTTATAACATGTTTATTGTATGTATGTGTCATTGAAGAGAATAGCAAGTTAAACTAACTCTGTTGCTTCTACTTATGTGAGTTTCAATGAATACGTTTCATTTGCAAATGGATTTGGTTTAATTTTCAAACCAACATTCTGGCAGGACATTTTTATATAGATTATATCTACGTACTCTCATTTCAAGTTTGCCCACTCTCAATATTTTCTTTTTATGTATTGGGCTAGTACCTTCATTATTAGCTCTCAAGTATTTTGAAATATTTTGACAGTTTCCCCAGAGATATAGTGAGAGAGAGAGAGAGAGAGAGAGAGTGTGTGTGTGTGTGTGTGTGTACATACACAATCTCCTGTACTGTGTGAAGTGAGTATTACATTCCTGTTGCCATTCAAATAATTTGAAGTGTAAATGCTTTCTTACTGGGCATGTTTCACTTTCTCAAAACAATATCTTGAGTATGTAATGCTTTTTCTTTACACTATTAACTACAAAATAGAAGAAAATGCATAAGAAAAGATTTTTTTGAAAGGATATTTAATGACTGATAATATTCAAGGACAATTGGCTAGGGATTCTTTGAAGGCCACATATTGGGTCAGGTTTATGTCTGATCTTTTTGTGGAGGTACATAGATATTTTCTTCCTACTTTAAAGATAGGATTTTATGGTGTGCCTAACAAACATGTTTATCCTCAGAATCGAACTACTTATACTCATGAAAGTACAAGACCAAGAATTTTTTCATTTGAATTGATAGACTTCCAAGTTGATAAATAGTTCTCAGTAATTGAAAGTAGGCTTGTTACCTAGAAAAAGATAAGTTTATAATATTCTTTGGATTACTAATGTTCCTAAAGATTCTTTCAAAATGTATTGGTAGAGTTGTGGAGTACTATCCTTATTTCTGGTAAATGCAAGTTGGAATGTCTCCATTTTGTTCTAAAAATGTCAATGTGTCTTTCACTTTACTTCCTACCAGGTGTGATTCCGATAATGAGTACAATGTTTCTTATGTCTAGATTAACATAGTATTGTAAAATTTTGATTTAGAAATGTTAAGTGTCAACCAGTTGTTAGAGTAGTTCTTCCATTCAGGCAATTTTAAGAATCTTTTTTAAAAAAGTTGCTCCAAGTTATAGCTAAGTGAAATCATTCTATTATATGATTTCTCAAAACGGGAAATTTCTAGGGAGGTGTCCTGTAAGAGATATGTTGGGGAGCGGGGTAGGTGACAAAGCAGGTGTACTCAAATCTTAAGGTTAAAACTACTATGTATAGAAACTTCAAAATCATTTAAAAACTCTTTGGAAAAGTCAGAATACAACTACAGCTATGGATAATCTCAAGAAGGTGTCTCTGTATGAAAAAATTTAGGGAAAATTTTAAAAGGGCACTAAAGTTTGTATTAAACCAAATACTGTAATTACAGTCAGCACCACGTCTATCTCTATTTGAAAAAACGGTAGGTGGAGCTATTTAAAGTATAAAAACCAAAAATCGTTCCCGGAGTTCAAGATTATGCAGTTATTGGTTAAGACTCTGAGCGCCGCTGTTCACCAATCAGGGAGAGAAAGCGGCGAGGTCCGGCTCGAGGTGCACGCGCCTGAAGCACAAAGCGCACATAAAAAGAAGCTAACTATCTCCGGGACTGAGAGGAAAACGAGCAGAGAAGTTCCCGCGCCCCATCTGTCTGATTCCAGGCCGAAGAGCTGATCCTGACTTTGGTGGTCAAGGGAAGAACTGGAAATAATCCCTGAGGAAAATCACAATGACTCCTGCGCTACCGCACCAGTACTGCAAAGGGCTGGTCCTGCTGGGATTTCTGGGGATTCTGTGGGAGACTGGATGCACCCAAATCCACTATTCAATTCCTGAAGAGCTGGAGAAAGGCTCTAGGGTGGGCAACATCGCCAAGGATCTGGGGCTGGAGCCCCAGGAACTGGCGGAGCGCGGAGTCCGCATCGTCTCCAGAGGTAGGACGCAGCTTTTCGCTCTGAACCCGCGAAGCGGCAGCTTGATCTCCGCAGCCAGGATAGACCGGGAGGAGCTCTGTATGGGGGCTATCAAATGTCAATTAATTCTGGAGATTCTGATGGAGGATAAAGTGAAAATATATGGAGTGGTGGTAGAAGTGAGGGACATTAATGATAATGCCCCTTATTTCCGGGAAGGCGAATTAGAAATAAAAGTGAGTGAAAACGCAGCCACTGGGATGCGGTTCCCCCTTCCCCACGCTTGGGATCCGGATTCAGGGAAGAACTCTCTGCAGAGCTACGAACTCAGTAGCAATACCCTCTTCTCCTTGGACGTGCAAAGCGGAGCGGATAGGAATAAGTACCCGGAATTGGTGCTGGAACGCCCCTTGGACCGCGAGGAAAAGGCCGTTCACCACCTGGTTCTCACGGCCTCGGATGGCGGCGACCCAGTCCTCACTGGTACCGCAAGCATCCGCGTCATGGTCGTTGATGTGAACGACAATGCACCAGCGTTTGCTCAATCCGAGTACAGAGTGAGCGTTCCGGAGGATGTGGCCGTTGGCACAAAGCTGCTTGTGGTAAAGGCCACTGACCCTGACGAAGGAGCCAATGCGGAAGTGATGTATTCCTTCCGGTATGTGGACAACAAGGCGGCCCAAGTTTTCCAGCTAGACTGTAAATTAGGGACAATTTCAACAATAGGAGAGCTAAACCACGAGGAATCGGGATTCTATGAGATGGAAGTGCAAGCAGTGGATAATGCAGGATATTCTGCACGAGCAAAAGTCCTGATCACAGTTTTGGACGTGAATGACAATACCCCTGAGGTAGTTGTCACCTCTCTGTCCAGCTCCATTCTGGAAAACTCTCCTAGAGGAACACTGATTGCCCTCTTAAATGTAAATGATCAAGATTCTGGGGAAAATGGACAAGTTATCTGTTTCATCCAAGGGAATCTGCCCTTTAAATTAGAAAAGTCTTATGGAAATTACTATAGTTTAGTGACAGACACACTCCTAGACCGGGAACTTGTTCCTAGCTACAACCTCACTGTCACTGCTACTGATAGAGGAAGTCCTCCTCTGTCTACAGAAACTCTTATCTCATTGAATGTGGCAGACACCAATGACAATCCGCCTGCCTTCTCTCATGCTTCCTACTCTTCCTGTATCACAGAAAACAACCCCAGAGGGGCCTCCATAGTCTCTTTGACTGCCAATGACCCTGACTATGGAGAGAACGCCCAGGTCACTTACTCCCTGGTTGAGGATACCCTCCAGGGAGTACCTCTGTCCTCCTATGTCTCCATCAACTCAGACACAGGAGTCCTATATGCACTGTGCTCCTTCGACTATGAGAAGTTCTGAGATTTGCAGCTACAAGTAATGGCATATGACAGTGGGGACCCGCCCCTCAGCAGCAATGTGTCCCTGAGCATATTTGTGCTGGACCAGAATGACAATGCCCCAGAGATCCTGTATCCCAGTCTCCCCACAGATGGCTCCACTGGTGTGGAGCTGGCACCCCGCTCTGCAGAGCCTGGCTGCCTGGTGACCAAGGTGGTGGCGGTGGACAGAGACTCAGGCCAGAACGCCTGGCTGTCCTACCGCCTGCTCAAGGCCAGCGAGCCAGGGCTCTTCTCAGTGGGGCTGCACACGGGCGAGGTGCGCACCGCGCGGGCCCTGCTGGACAGAGATGCGCTCAAGCAGAGCCTGGTGGTGGTGGTCCAGGACCACGGCCAGCCCCCGCTCTCGGCCACAGTCACGCTCACTGTGTTCGTGGCCGACAGCATCCCAGACGTCCTGGCTGGCCTAAGCAGCCTTGAGTTTCCCACCGAACCCGATGATGTTGGCCTCACTCTCTACCTGGTAGTGGCGGTGGCTGCCATCTCCTGCATCTTCTTGGCCTTTGTCCTCGTGCTGATGGCGCTCAGACTCAGGCGCTGGCACAGGTCACGTGTGCTCCGCACTTCAGGAAGCAAGTTGGCTGGTGTGCCTGTGTCTAACTTTGTGGGCCTGGATGGGGTGCGGGCTTTCCTGCAGACCTATTCACACGAGGTCTCCCTCACCGCGGACTCGAGGAAGAGTCATCTTATCTTCCCGCAGCCCAACTATGCGGACACGCTCATCAGCCAGGAGAGCTGTGAGAAAAGCGAGCCTCTTTTGCTGTCAGGTGACTCCATTTTTCCTAAAGAGAATCATGTATTAATGCAGGTGAGTCTATATCCAATATTTTTCTATGAGCTTTGAGCAAAGAATCTCTTACTATATATAATTAGCACATACCGGAATTTATAAAGCAGACACCAGAAAATTTAAATGACTACCTTCACTCAAGCCTTATTTATAACATTTTCAAATATATTTGCATATGTTACATATAAAAAATCATATTCACTTTATAAAGTACTGTTAATGCGCTGCAATTTTTATAATTTAATATACCAGCTATAAACTGTTTCCTGCTTTTAATCGGTCTTCTCGCCCCCACATTGGATGAAAAGCTTTATGTAGAACATCTGATTCTAATTACATGTTAAGAATACAAATCCTTCTAGAGGGGATAATTCAATAAAAAGTATAAATGAAAGTTTTAATAATTGTTATAAATAGAGCAGCTTCTAACTACACATGAAATTACCAACAAATTCATAAAGTACAGTAATTCTTTCTGCTCATTAGGGATGTATACATTTACACTTTTCAGGGTCCTAAGTCATTTCATAGTCTCAAATCAATCATTCATGAACTTCCAAATATGGTGAGTTTATTTATTATGTTCTTAAGAATCTCTCACTGAAATATGCAAACAGTGTGCTGTCAAAAGAAAAACTGAAGAGATTGTTATTTTTCACCCCCTATAGATTTTGGGAATATAATGTGGGAATGTATTTAATTCCAGGTTAAATACTTCTCTTGTCCATTTTATCTACTGAAATGGTGTTAATGAGGGCTTTGTGAACCATTTAGTTTCTGAATTACATTTTGTGTGCATTTTTGACACTGATAAATTTGCACTAGTCTTTCTTTTGTTACATTTTCTATGACTTTAACACATGGAAAACTCTTTGAAAGTGCACAGACTCTGTTTCCTGGGGTTCTTTTGCTTATTGTAGAATGTTGAAGGGAAACTGAGTGCTAAAGTATGTCATTCTTGGGAAAGTGTGGTTAAAACCTGTGAGATGCCTGGTTTCTTTTGGTGAATTCTGTAACAGGATATAAAATCACATGTTTTCCTTATCTGCTGCCTATCTACCCTCAGAATAATTAAAAACAGGGCTGAAAGCCTTTAGGGAATGAACAATAATCAAAGGCCCCCAAAATGAGAAAGTTACTACTACTGAGATTAGCATATCGCCTTATGTGTCCTGACAACCAGGGCAAATAAAAGAAGTGTGGTTTATTTCTCTAATTTCTTTAGAAAGTTTTGAGTTTATGTGCAAAAAATGCAAACTTTGTATTGATATTAAGTTCCAAATAGAATTGAGTAAGTAGAGCCTTCTAAATAATGTTGAAGGGAACAGAGGATAATGTAACTCCTGTTGTTTTATAAATTATTTATCACATGGCCAGTTCTCATACTGTGGTCAACTCAAAATGAAAGAAATAAAACATGCTAGAAATTATTTGGGAAACTAACTTAATATAGTCTAGTTTTGCTGATTTCTGTTCACTTAACCCAGTTTAGGGGCAAATCATAGGGAAATGAATAGTCATGAGTGTTAAGCTGTATTTCAAACATCAGTGACCTCAACTATGCTTCCAGTTTGAGCTAAATAGGCTTCATTTAATAGTTGTTGAATGAACAAATATATGTGCTCTGGAAATTATCGGATTAGATGTAGTATGATTTAAATTAAATAGCAGCTTTGTAATGAGGTAACTCCTCCCTGTGTGATCTTTCACAAGTTATTTACTCTCTTTTGGCTTCAGCAAAATATGAATAATATATAACTTGACACATTGTGGTGAGGACTAGTGATAATGTATAAACCATCTGGTTCATATTATGTACTTAATTAACTACTATTTTATTTTATTTATTTATTTTTAAAGATTTATTTATTTATGCATACAAGAACTGGGGTATAGGCCAGAGGTGTGGAAGGTGAGAGGATTCACCAGAGACAGAGTGGGGAACAGAACAGGCAGACTGACTGAAATACACTGCTGAGGGGAGCAGTGGGCAAGACAAGAGAGGTCTGCTGTGCCATGTGGGCTGCTCCCTGGCTGGCCGGGGGATTGAACTCATGCTGCAGAGGCTGCAAATAGCTTCACAGTGCTGTGTTTAACAACTCTTGCGTCACCAGGGAGGCCCCAACAGTAGTAGTATTTTACCTTGTTGATTGAAAAAGGAATTATGTCTTCAATGTAAGCACACTGGACATTCTGTTAGGAAAATAATGATTTGTCTGCTTCTCCAGGTGATACCATGAAAATGACCTGTGGGTATAAGTAAAATTGTCCTAAATAATTTATGAAAGCTAATTAAAAATCTTAAGTACCTAGGCATATTCTTGATTGAGAAGGCACTGTTTGGAGTTATATGAGATGGGAGAAAGACTGTTTGTTTTTTTTTAAAGATTTATTTATTTTATGCATACAAGAACTGGGGTATATAGGCCAGAGGTCTGGAGGGGGGTGGTGAGAGGATTCACCAGAAACAGAGTGGGGAACAGAACAAGCAGATCGACTAAAATACACTGTTGAGGGGAGCAACGGGCGTGACAGGAGAGGTCTGCTGTGCCATGTGGGTCACCTCCCTGGCTGGGGATTGAACTAGTGCTTCAGTGGCTGCGGCAGTTGCATAGTGCTGCGTATTAACCCCTTGTACCACCAGGGAGGCCCCAAGAAAGACTGTTTTATTGAATGCAACAATTTTATGAGAGTTGGTTTTTGGTTTGTTTGGTTTTTTTGTACGAACCATACTGTAACCTAAGCCAGGGGCCAATAACACTTACTATTTAAAGGATAAATTCACTCCAGTAGGAATGATAGGATCATCATACTGGAAAATGGACCATCAAAACCTGAAAGCTGTATGTAGTTTTGGTTTTGGACACAATGAGTTTAAGTTAATGACTGCACAAAATATCAATCTTAGCTCTGATATATTTGCTGATAATTTAGGACGAATAGTGACTTTTATTGATTGTTTTTTTAGAGTGCTGGGCAATAGTTTTGGATGTTTGTATTTCTTCGGGTTCCAGTAATGAAATTATGTCAAAGACTTCTCTATATTCCTATGTGTATTGGGGGAAGTAGGTATGCAGTCACTTAATCTAAGAGGTCAACCAGAGTGTTAAACTATAACTTAAAAATTGAAGCACCATATTTTATAGCACCTAAAACTGGAATGTAATCTATCACATGTATCCCTCATTCCCAATCTAGAAGATACATTATACTCCTTACAGCAGCAACAGTCTAGGGTCCTTGCTGAAACTGTACAACTTGCTGAGACTATAACCCAGAGATTATTTTAAACTGAATTAGAAGGCTAATAATAAATGAGGGAATTGTATCCCAGTTTTCTTAGTTACATATAGAATAGCTGTGATATGAATTGGATAGTTCTGGTGAAAAACTGGTGTTTCCTCATGAAAATATAAGTTCAAGGAAGTAAACATCTCCATATTAAATATGTTAAGTTTGTATATCAAATATACCTCAAGAAAGCCTTTAAGAATTTTAAAGCAAACACATGGTTGTAAAGAGCTGTTGACCAAATTAATGTGTATATACTAGAAGTGACAGATGTACTTTCTGGAAAATGTCATATTTAGAGTTCATTTTTAGGAAAAATTATCAATAACAAAGCAGATCATTTTAGACACATTTTTAAATATTGATAGGAAAAGGCAGCCTATGGCAAAGGCAACTGAACAATCTTTGACAGAGATAAGTTTTCTAGATACCAAATGAAAAGAGTTTTGATTTAGGAAAATGTGAAGAAATTGTCATCAGATGAACCACAGTCAAATAAAATAATTTTATATATGCAAAAGAAATCAGCACTTCCATAATTACTCTGAGAGGTCATAAAAATATCTATGTATAAGATCATTGAGAACAAGTATAATTTCTTAGTTCATCTTTTAAGTTTCTGAAGCTTTTCACACATTAGTTTGCAAACCTCCTATATATTCAATAAAAGACTTGGATTCAATGATTGGAAAGTGGTTTCTCAGGTTTTCAAGAAGAAATCATAGTGTAAAACCAATTATTTTACATGGACTCTCACTCTATATCAAACTCCTGAGAAAAGCCAACTCTCTGACATATCTATGCAAAGCCAATGAACTGGAGACTTGTCAAATTTTTAAAATAGGTACCTCAATCCATAAGATTTCTATGTTGTGAAATGTCTTAGAAGCTTGCTATACATGTATAGCTGCAGGTTCAGTTTATTCCCACACTGTTATATGAAAAAAGCAAAGACTCCCTCCCCCCAAAGTAAAGAGACTCAGTGTGAAAATACTTTTAAACATCAGGAAGAAATAAAAAAGAAGTCACTGCTTTGACTTTATGTGGTGGAGTCACTGAGGATATAAATTTCCAGGAATACTTAATTGCATGGATAAGACAGTACTGCTGACTTTCAACTTGCAAAGTCCAGTAAGAAACATTTTTGCTCTCAACTCTTCAGAAGCCTCAACATCTTATTTCTTCAGGCTGCAGTTCTAGAGTAGGGATTCAGAGCATCACCACCAGTCAATGTAGAAACAATGATGAATGAGGAGCTCCATCAGACTCCTGCTGGGGGGGACTTTCCTAACCAGACCTTGTCAAAGATTCCAGCTAAGTGTCCAGGTCTTACCTGAGGTGGTAAAAGAACACTTCACTGTGAGTTAAGAAAGTAGAGGCCTACTTGCAAGTAACAGGTTGAACCCAGAGAAAATGTGCCACACACTATAGAAAAGATGTGCCACATGCAATAGTTTGCCTCTTACATTTATACCTCCCAGTTCAGCAGGAGTGTTACCGAATCAAATATCTGAGTTGATCCAGCCTGGAACAAGATTTGCAATAAAACCTGCAGAAGATTTTGATGTTAGAAGTTAATTCATTTACAAAATTACAACACAGCAGCAATTCTGTATTTGTCTTTGAAGTAAAAGAGACCCATGGTGGAAAACAAGTATGGTGAACTTATGTTAGAGAAGCCACTAGACCTGGAAAAGCAGTCTAGTCATTGTGTAGTCCTGACACCCTTAGATAGTGATAACCACCACAAAGCAGCACCACTCACAACCCAGGTGGTCGATGCCAACTGTGAGCCCCTCTTTGCCCCCATTTCAGCCAGAATGTATATGGGGGTCTGCCCTTGAGATGACATGTCCCCAGACACCTCCATGGTGAATGGAGGATGAGGGCCACTGACCAGAGGAGGGCATCAAAGTGGAGATCAAGTATGCTCTTGCAGCCCGGTGTACCTGTGTCCAGTTCGCCCTTGAGCACAATAGTGAAGAAATAAAAACTTTTAAGTATGTTGCCCTACAAAGAGATAAAAATATACGATGGTTTTGGAAGCAAGAATGGGGATAGGGATCAGTTGCCATTATATCGAGATAGAAATTCGGGATAATAATGACACAGTCACAAAGATGACTTTTACTTTTCATTCCATAATGATTCCTGAAGATTCTACACCTGTTTAAATCATCTGTTTAAAACTCTGGGTCCAGATTCAGGAGAAAACAGGGAGGACATGTATACATAATATGAATTGGATACATTCATGTATACAAGAAAATGCACCTTCCAGAATTGAATCTTCCAATAATAATTACTACAAGCTTGTAAGAGATGGGGGCCCTGGACTGGGAGCTGGCTCAGGAGTACAATGTCACCATCAGGGCCACCAGTAGAAGCAACCCCTGTCCTCAGCAGATGCATCATCCTACACATTGGCAACATCAACAACAGGCACCAGTTTTCCACCCAACCTATGTGGGCCATATGACTGAGAATAAGCCCAAGGTGCCTCCATTGCCCGAGTCTGAACCTCATATCGCAGTCTGAGAACCAACGACCATATCCCTTTACTCCACTGTGGCCAATTCAAATGCTTTCAAGTGAATTTGTTTTTGTTTTGTTTTGTTTTTGTGGGACCCTCGCCGGCAGCCGGGGAACCAACCGGCGCTGCAGAGACTGCTGGCAGCCTGCAGCCCAGCGCTCAACCGCTGCACCACCAGGGGAGGCCCGCTTTCAAGTGAATTTGATCTAGTACAAGGACTAGTCTTTGTAACTGTGATTGTACAAATGGATCCAAATGATGTTAGGATAGCATTTCACTGAATTTTTAATTTACAAACACTTCAAAAACTATACATTTGCATATAAAATTTCCCATTTATCATTGTCAGTGATTTAGAAGCTTGCAGTCTGATACAGAACAAAAAAGAAAACAGTTACCCTTGGAAAGTGAAATTAGGTAAAGTGGGTAATATGGAAACTCTGGAAAGAGTGTAGAGACTTACTGCTAAGTCGAAAGAAAGAGAATGTTAGTAGGAAGATGCATAAAAGTATGTCTGATGGGTTAGTCACAGTAGGGTTCCTTATAGGCATAGTTCTTTTATCTGTTTGAGCTACATAAATTTTATTATAAATGCTATTTGGCTATTGGTCTCCAAAAGGAATTCAGCAAATCAGATACTACGGTATCCTCAATCTCGATTCAGATGTACTTGAAGAGTTTGCTAAAGCTTTGAAACCAAGAAAAGGCAAGCATCTCAACGTATGTGTAACTTGAGCACATGGGCTTTATTTTGCATAAAATACTTGCTCTAGCAGTGTATTAGAGGAAGCAGTGACTATCACTGGTGAGCAAAGGGATCTTATTTGACACCTAGTGACTCATCTATTTACCATATTTAAAATTCATTTTCCCATGTAGTGTGAGATAGTAACTCAGTGAGGTAGGGTTCAAGGTTCTTTTTCTCTATACAGATGTCCAGTTTTCCAGCATCATTTATCAAAAATATTTTTCTTTTTCTATTGAACAGCTTTAGCACTCTTGTTGAAAATAATTTTATTGATAATGTGGTTGCATTTCTAGACTCTCTACCATGTGCTATTAACCTATTTCTCTATATTTTTGTTCATACTGTATTGTCTTGATTATTATAGCTTTATAGGTAGTCTATTCTTGGTCCTTTGTCTTTCAAAGTAAATTAAAATCACTGTTAACTTTCCAGAGGGGAAAATTCTTGCAAGGTGCTTTGAATGGGATCACATTGAAACTTCTAAATCTATTGGGAAAAGAGTCATCTTAATATTGGGACTTACACTCCATGAGAATAGCATGTATTTCCATTTATTTAGGTCTTCTTTAACTTCCCTCAGCAATGTTTTAATATTTTTTAGTGTAGTGCCCTTTTATACCTTTCGTGAAATTATTCCTATATGTTTAATGGTTTTGGATGTTACTGTAAGTTATGCTTTTAATTTCATTTTATGACTGTTCATTGCTAGCTTACAGAAGAACTACTGATTTTCATATATTTGATATGTTTTTGAAAATTAAGAGGTGCAGGGTACACTGTTCTCATATTATGTGAGACTATAATGTGAGAGAATGTAGTATAGGCTTGAAGAACCCACCAAAAAAAAAAAAAACAGAGTAAACACTAGTGTAGTCTAGCAGTGGGTGAGTCATCCATTCATTTGTATAACAAATATTAATTAGCTGCTTACTATATGCAAGGCATTGTCCTAGGTGCCAAAAAAGCAGCAATGAGCAAGGCAGATATGATTCCTGCCTTAATGAGGCCCTATTTTTTTTTAGTCTTTTTTTTTAAGATTTATTTATTTATTCATTCATTCATTCATTCATTCATTCATTCATTTATACAAGCACTGGGTACAGTCAGAAGCGCAGGAGGGTGAGAGAATTCACCAGAGCCAGAGCGGGGAGCAGAGCAGGCAGAAGGACCGAAGTACATTGCTGAGGGGAGCAGCGGGTGGCAAGAGAGGTCTGCGCGCCATGTGGGACCCTCCTCCGGTGGCCAGGGAGCATCCGGGTATCGAACCGGCGCTGCAGAGGCTGCGGGCAGCTTCGCAACCCAGCGCTCAACCGCTGCGTCACCGGGGAGGCCCAATGAGCCCCTATTTTAAGACATGGTCTTCTACAAGTCTGGCAAATGCCACCAAGAAGAAAATCCGGGTGTTATGTGACCTGGTAATAGGGAGGTACCCTAGACTAAAGGGTTAAAGGCGCCTTCTTTCAGCAAGGGGTTATTTAGAATGAGAGGTGAAGGATGAGTAGAAGGTAGCTATGTAACAAGGAGATCAAAGAAGAAATTGTCAGGCAGATGGAACAGTATTGCAAAGTTGCTGAGAGAGAGAGAGAGAGAGAGAGAGAGAGAGAGAGAGAGAGAGAGAGAGAAGGTAAGCAATTGAAAAGGGCTAGGGAGGCTACAAATGGAAAATAAGCAGATGAGGTACATTTATTAAAAGCAGAGCCTTGTAGGGGCCTCCCTGGCAGCGCAAGGGGTTAAGACTTAACCTATGAAGCAATCTGCAGCCTCTGCAGCACAAGTTTGATCTCCCGCCTAGCTAGGGAGCAACCCTCATGGCGCAGCAGACCTCTCTGACTCGCCCTCCGCTCCCATCAGCAGTGTATTTCCATCAAACTGCCTGTTCTTTTCCTCACTCTGTCTCTGGTGAATCCTCTCATTCCCCCACACCTCTGGCCTGTACACCCAGCTCTTGTATGCATAAATAAATAAATCTTAAAAAAAAAAAAAAGCAGAGCCTTGTAAATCATATTAGAGGTCCTGGATTTTATTCTAAGTGCCCTTGTATTTAGGAGCTATTGAATGGTTTTAAATTAGGCAGTGATATTATTTGAATTTTTAAAATATTACTCTGGCTGCTATGTGGTAAATTGATTTGTGAGGGTTATAAATATAAGTAGGAAGAACAGATGGGACATTCCTGGTAAGAAATGATGCTAGATTGGATTAAAGGGAAACCAATGGATATAGAAGTAAATAGATGGATTGGAGACATATTTTAAAAATAGATGTAACAAGACACAATTGAATGACTGTAATGCAAACTTCCTGAGGGCAAAAACTATTTTGTGTATTGTATTCTTCAGAATCTAACAAGGTCATTGCCTGACAAGTAGTAGATCCTCAATAAAATGTTGCTGAGTTAATAAACAATAATGGATGAAAGAGAGAGGGAAACTAAGAGCAATTTCTGGATTTCTGAATTAAGGTTTTTGAATGGACATAGATGCCACTTAGTGAGATGTGGAAGACTAGAGGAGTATAGATTTCAGAGAAATTAAGAGTTGAGTTGTAAGCATGTTAAATTTGAGATTCTGAGAAACATCCAAGTGCAAATATTAAGAGTGTGGATGGAAATATGATCACTGTTCTTTTACTCTGGTTTGTTCCATTGTGGTAACCCATTTAGATTAGTAGGTCCTTACTAAGCTGAGCATGATAAGCTTCCTGATAGCTCTATATTGGTATGTTTTGGGGTTCATGGCAGAGCTACCCTAGTGTTTTTTTTTTTTCTTCACTAATCCTGGTACTCAGCTCTCTTCTGCCTCTGGAATTCTATTTGGATTATAATTTATCAGGCTGTTTTAATTTGTTGTTATTTTTCTTTCATTTGATTGTAGGTTTCTTTTATTTTTAGAGATTTATTTATGCATACAAGAACTGGGGTACAGGCCAGAGGTGTTGGGGGGGGTGAGAGGATTCACCAGAGACAGAGTGGGGAATAGAACAGGCAGATTGACTGAAAGACACTGCTGAGGGGAGCAGCAGGCGAGTCGGGAGAGGTCTACTGTGCCATGTGGGTAGCTCCCTGGCTGGGATCTAACTCCTGCTGCAGTGACTGCAGATAGCTTCATAGTGCTGCATATTAACTCCTTGCACCACCAGGGAGGCCCTGATTGTAGGTTTCTCTGGAAATTTGTAAGCTTTTTTTTTTTTTTGCTTATAAATTGTAAAACTTCAGATAGATAATGTTTGGGATAAAAGATGCATGGCATCAAAATAAAATTGTTGGATTTTAATATTATACTTGGAAGATTGTATATCCACAGATGACTTAAACATCCTATAGAACCCTCAGTAACTGTTAAAAATATATTATTTGTTCTATGACTTATATCTGACATTTGCTTCTTCAGAGTGTTCAGCTCTCTCTCCCCAACAAGAAGATAAGGTCCTTGATGGCAAGGATGTATTTATTTTTCATACACATATATAGTGAAAAAAGAATTACTCAGCTGGATTCAGTTTAGATGACCCCAAATTTGTTGACAATATCCAAAGCACCATAGTCAGGAGCCGCAGACATACGCCTTCCTCTCTTGATCTTATCTGTCAGTGTTGACCTTGGTAGCATCAAGGTCATAGAACTTCTTCACAGTCTGTTGATCTGGTGCTTGTAGGTTTTGACATCCACAATGAACTCAAGTGTATTGTTGTCTTCTGTCTTCTTCATGGCTGACTCAAGGTCAGGTGGTCAGGGGGAACTTGATGATGGCAGAGTGATCAGGCTTGATTCTTCTGGGTGTGCTCGTCCCAGCATGTTTGGGCTGCCTCCTGTGTCTTGGGCAGCTGGAAGGTGGGGTGACATGCAGATTGTCTTTTTTGTGAGTCTGGCTGTGGACATCTCTCAGCACTGCTTTATTGGCCTTCAAAGCTTTTGCTTTGGCTTAGGCTTTGGGAGGGCATAGGCTTCCTTCTTTACTTTTGGCGCCATCTTTGTGAAAAGGGTCTTCTCCTATAGTATATTTTTAATGCTTGGAACAGTGCTTGATACTGTTAAACACTAAATATTTCTTAAATGAGATAATGGTAATTAAACATTTTAAATTGAAAATAGCAGTACTAGTGATGGTAGAACTTATTTTTCCCCCAGAGGGGAGAGAAATTTTCTCTATTTTAATTGAGGGGTGGATTATAGGGATTTGCTAAAACTCATTCAACTTAAGATCCTTGTATTTCACTGTATATAAACAATAATTTTAAAAAGAGAGTTATGAAAATAAGACGTGTGATTCCACTCTCCTCTCCTTGCCTCCAGAATCACCCCCAAAATGTTATTATTGTTAAAATTAAATTATGTATGCTTTTAAGCATTTTCTACATACATGGAAATGTAATGTGCATTTTTGCCCAACAAGGATCATTTTACATACATATACACTGTTGTGCAACTTGCTTTCCCCAGTTAATATTATCTCAGGGATGCCTTTCCATTTGAGTCCTTGTAGATCTGCCATCTGCCTCAATCTTAGCAATTTTATTTCATTTTGTTATAGGAAACACAGTTATATATGGTTCAAAAAGCAAAACAATCTAATAGGTCTATCTTGTCATACCCTTCCTTGTCCTACACTTCTTCCACCCGTTTCCTTGTGCTGCCTATAGGTAAACATTTTATTAGCTTAAGTGTCTTTTTAAAAAAGATTTATTTTATTTATGCATACAAGAACTGGGGTACAGGCCAGAGGTGTGGGGGATGGATTCACCAGAGGGGGAGAGGATTCACCAGAGACAGAGCGGTGAACAGAACTGGTAGACTGACTGAAATATACTGCTGAGGGGAGTAGCGGGCGAGTCAGGAGAGGTCTGCTGTGCCATGTGGGCAGCTCCCTGGTGGGAGATCGAATTCGAGCTGCAGTGGCTGCTGATAGCTTCATAGGTTGCATCTTAACCCCTTGCGCCACCAGGGAGGCCCCTTAAGTATCTTTTCAGCATTTCTTTATGCAAATATGGGCAAATATGTTTATGTTTTTTGATTTGCTTTTCTTTTTTTAAAGATTTATTTTTATTTATATATACAAGAACTGGGGTGTAGGTCAGAGGTGCAGGGGTGTGAGAGGATTCACCAGAGACAGAGTGGGGAGCAGAATAGGCAAGTCTACTGAAATACGCTGCTGAGGGGGAGCTGCAGGCAAGACAGGAGAGGTCTGCTGCGCCATGTGGGTTCACTTCCTGGCTGGGTATAGACTCATGCTACCGTGGCTGCTATTAGCTGGACAGTGCTGAGACTTAACCCCTTGAGCCATCGGGAGGCCCTTGATCGACTTTTCTTATAAAAAGAATAGCATTTTATACTGTAACTTGCTATCTTTTTTTAAAGATTTATTTATGTATACAAGAACTGGGGTACAGGCCAAAGGTGCAGGGGTGTGAGAGGATTCACAGAGACAGAGTAGGAAACAGAACAGGCAGATTGACTGAACACACTGCTGAAGGGAGCAGCAGGCGAGCGAGGCAGGAGAGGTGTGCTGCGTCATGTGGGTAGCTCCCTGGCCTGCCAGGGATCGAACTCATGCTGCAGTGGCAGTAGATAGGTTCATAGGTTGCATCTTAACTCCTTGCACCACTAGGGAGGCCCTATAACTTGCTATCTTTACTCCACAATGTACCCTTTAAAATTGTCCTGGGCCTCCCTGGTGGCACAAGGGGTTAAGACGCAACGTATGAAGCTATCCACGGCCACTGCAGCAAGAGTTAGATCCCTGACCAGGGAGCTACCCACATGGTGCAGCAAACCTCTCCTCACTCGCCCACTTTTCCCCTCAGCAGTGTATTTCAGTCGACCCTCCTGTTCTGTTCCCTACTCTGTCTCTGGTGAATCCTCTCACACCCACGATACCTCTGGCCTGTACCCCAGTTCTTGTATGTATAAATAAATCTTTTAAAAATTAAAAAAAATTTAAATAAATAAAATTCTGTCCCTACTAATACCTAAGAAAACTTTTGTTTAAACAGCTGCTTATAAACAGCTGCTTAGTATTTGTTGCACTATTAATCAGCCCCTGGTTAATAAATTGATACTTGGGTTGTTTCCAATCTACAAATAACTGCATTGAATAGCACTATACCTACATTATTTTGCACATATCTGTGGGATCAATTCCCAAAAGTAAAATTGCTGGATTAAAGAGTAGTAGTTTTGTAATTTTTATAAGTAACTTCACAGCAAATTTTCTTCTTAGCTATCTACTTTGAAATTATTTCAAATGTACACAATGGTAACAAGAATCATACAAAGAACTATATACCCTTCATCCAATTGTTAATATTTTGTATTTTGCTACATTTCCCTTACTATTTATTTTTTTAATCATTTTCATTTATTATTTTCATGTATGTGTGAACACATGTATATGTGTATTTGTACTTATATATGTGTACACAAGCTATTATTTTTTGTGAACTATTTGAGAGTAAGTTGTAGATATGTCTCTCTAGTCCCAATACTTCTTCATTGTGTATTTCCTAATAACAACGACATTTTATAACTGAATTTCAATAATGAAAAACAGAATGTTTACATTGATACAACATGATAATCTATCACCCATACTGAATCTTTGCCAATTATTTAGAGTAATTTCTTTCTAATATAGGATCACTGCTTGCATTTAGTTGTAATATCTCTTCAGTCTACTTTAATATGAAACTGCCCCTCAGGTTTGCTTTGTCTTTTATAATACTGATATTTAAAAAAACTGTAAGCTATTTATTTTGTTGAAAGTTTTTTTTATTTTTTATATATATTTTACATCATTTTTCATTTTTAAACAATGTTTGCTTCCTCCTGCCCCAGGTTTAGTCCCCATAGGATTTCCCTCACCAATGCACCCATACACGGTCACCACAGTCCCCTGTACTCCCAAAGGACTGACCAAAATACACTGCTGAAGGGAGCAGTGGGTGAGACAGGAGAGGTCTGCTGCGCCATGCGGGTCAGCTCCCTGGCCAGGGATTGAACTCATGCTACAATGGCTGTAGATAGCTTCACAGTGCTGAGACTTAATCCCTTGTGCCACCAGGGAGGCCCCTCTTCTAAAAGTTTTAAAGTTTTATGTTGGCAACTATGATCCATTTTGAGTTAATTTTTATGTAAGTCGTGAGGTTTAGGTTGAGTCCATTTTTAGAACAAATGACTTCAGTACCATTTTGATGAATGACCACTATCCTTTCTCCATCGAATCATTTCTGTGCCTTTGTCAAAAATCAGTTGGCAAAAAAAAGTTGGAGGAAGGGGAATGATGGGGATTTGAGGACAATGGGTTTCTTTTTTAAAGATTGATTGATTGATTGATTGACTGACTGATTGATTTATACAAGCACTGGGTACAGCCAGAAGCACAGGAGGGTGAGAGAATTCACTAAAGCCAGAGCAGGGAGCAGAACAGGCAGAAGGACAGAAGTACACTGCTGAGGGGAGCAGCGGGCGCGGCAGGAGAGGTCTGCGCGCCATGTGGGACCCTCGCCGGTGGCCGGGGATTGAACCAGTGCTGCAGAGGCCCTAGAATAGCTAAAACAATCTTGAAAAAGAATAAAATGGGAAGGAATTATTGCAACAATTTTTTTTTAAAGATTTATTTATGTATAGAAGAACTGGGGTGAAGGCCAGAGGTGCCAGGGGTGAGAAGATTCACCAGAGATAGAGCGGGGAGCAGACAGATGGATTGACTGACTCCTGCGCCATGTGTGGGGTTAGCTCCCCAGCCTGGGATTGAACTTCCACTGAGTCTTTAACCCCTGTGCCACCAGGGAGGCCCCCTGTCTTTTCTTTCTTTCTTTTTCTAGCCTTAGTGCACTGGCTAAAACTTCTAGAATTATGTTCAATAAGAACAGTGAGAGTGGCCATTTTGCTTTGTTCTTGATGAAGGGAAAATTTAGTCTTTCACTACTAAGTATCATATTTACTGTAGGTTTTTGTGGGTGCTCTTAATTAAGCTAAGGAAGATCCAGAGTTCTAGTTTTCTAAATTCATGGGCTGATGTTGAATTTTGTCACATGATTTTCCTGCATCGATGTATATAATCATGTATATAATCGTGTGGTTTTTCTTCTTCAGCCTATTGAGATATATATATAGAGTGAAATATATTAATTAAATTTCAAGTATTGAACCAGTCTTGAATCCCTGGGATAAACTCCAGATCATGGTATACAATTCTTGGTTTTGATGTATAATTCCTTGTACATATTGCTGAATTCTATTTGCTTATATTTTATTAAGGATTTTTGTATGTACATTCATGAGGGATATTATAGTTGGCTTTTTTGTGTGTTCTGTTTTATCTGGATAATACTGGCTTCTTAAAATGAATTGAAAAGTGTTTTCTTTTTTCTGGAAGAGACTGTATATAATTGGTGTTAATTATTCTTTAAAGTTACAGTAGAATTCTCTGGTGAAACCATACGGGTCTGGAAATTTGGGGAGGGCAATTTTTAAGCTATAAATTCAATTTCTCCACTTGCTCATAGATTATTTAGATTATTCAGTGCATATTGGATGATTTGAGGTAATTCTTGTTTTTGAGAAACTGGTCTGTTTCATCTAAATTATTGAGTGGGGCCTGCCTGGTGGCACACTGGGTTGAGTGCTGCTCTGTGAAGCTGTCCACAGCCTCTGCAGTGTGGGTTCGATTCCTGGCCGGCCAGGGAGATACCCACATGGCCCGACAGACCTCTCCTGCCTCACCCGCTGCTCCCCTCAGTAGTATCTTCGGTCCATCTCCCTGTTCTGCTCCCCGCTCTGTCTCTGGTGAATTCTCTCACCCTCCCGTGCCTCAGGCCTGTACCCCGGTACTTTTATAAATAAATAATCTTTTTAAAAAACACACAAAAAAAGTAAATTATTGAGTGTATGTGCATACAGCTGTTCATAATTCTCTTATATTCCTTTTTTTTAATAGAGGTATGTTTTATTTATTTATTTGTTTGTTTGTTTTGTTTATACATGCACTGGGTACAGTCAGAAGCGCGGGAGGGTGAGAGAATTCACCAGAGCCAGAGTGGGGAGCAGAGCAGGCAGAAGGACTGAAGTACACTGCTGAGGGGAGCAGCAGGCGGCAGGAGAGGTCTGCGTGCCATGTAGGACCCTCCTCCAGTGGCCGGGGAGCAGCCGGGGATCGAACCGGAGCCGCAGAGGCTGGGTTGCTTTCGCAACCCAGCGCTCAACCACTGCGCCACCGGGGAGGCCCTCTCTTATATTCCTTTTCATGTCTATGGGGTCTGTAATGGTTATCCTTTTTCATTATGGATATTAGTTTTTCATGCTCAAGTTTTTCATTTATTTATCTACCAGTTTTGTTGGTTTTCAAAGAACCAGTATTTGTACTATTAACTTGATTGATTTCTATTTCCCTTTTAAATTAGTTTTACCCATTTTAAGAGTATAGTTGATATGTTTTCATAAATTTTTAGAGCTGTGTAATCATTCCCAGCGATACAGAATATTTCCTTCACCACAAAGATTTTTTTTTTTAAAGATTTATTTATTTATGCTTACAAGAACAGGGGCACAGGCCAAAGGTGCAGGCAGTGAGAGGATTCACCAGAGACAGAGTGGGGAACAAAACAGGTAGATTGACTGAAATACACTGCTAAGGGGAGCAGCAGGCAAGTCAGGAGAGGTCTGCTGCACCATGTGGGTTGCTCCCTGGCCAGAGAGGGAGGGAGAACTCGTGCTGCAGAAGCTGTGGATTGCTTCATAGGTTGTGTCTTAACCCCTTGCGCCACCAGGGAGGCTCCCAAAGATTTTCTTTGTACCTGTTTGCACCACTCCTACCCACAGGACAACCATTTACCTGCTTTCAGTCTCTAATTTTCCCTTTTTTTTAGAAACTTAACATACATATAATTATATAATATGTAGTTTTTGTATTGGATTTACTCACTAGGCATAATATTTCAAAGGTTCATCCATATTGTAGCATTATCAACACCTCATTTCTCTTACTGTTCAGTGTTTCATGTTGATGTTTGGTTTAACCTTTCATCTACTGAACATTTATTTAGGATTGATTACAGTTTGGGGCCATTATGAAAAAATGTTGCTATGAACATTTGCTACAAGTCTTTGCATAAACATGTTTTAATTTATGTGGGGTATATAACTAGGGTTTTAGTTTAATTGATTTCTGCTTCTGTATTTACTATTACTTTGCTTCTGATTGCTTTCTCTTTATTTTGCGTTCTTTTTCTAGTTTTTGAGGTGTGGTTATAGTTTGTTGATTTTAGACCTTTTGTCTTTATTTTTTTAAAAAAAGATTTATTTATTCATGCATACAAGAGCTGGGGTACAGGCCAGAGGTGAGGGGGTGAGAGGATTCACCAGAAACAGAGTAGGGAACAGAACAGGCAGATTGACTGAAGTACTTCCATCTACTGAGGGGAGCAGAGGGCAAGTCAGGAGAGGTCTGCTGCACCATGTGGGTTGCTCCCTGGCGGGCCAGGGGATCGAACTCATGCTACATAAGCTGCAGACAGCTTCAAAGGTTGCGTCTTAACCCCTTGCATCACCAGGGAGGCCCAAAGACCTTTTATCTTTAGTACTGTGAATTTCCCTCTCAGAACTGTTGTAGTTAACATAAATAGATATGCTAAATTTTCGTTTTCATTCTATTCAATATATATTTTTTTAAATTAGTTCTATTGTTTTTATTTTTTAAAAGATTTATTTATTTATACAAGAACTGGGATACAGTCAGAGGCATGGGAGGGTGAGAAATTCACCAGAGACAGAGCAGGCAGCAGAACAGGCAAATGGACCGAATACACGCTGTGGGGAGCAGAGGGTGAGGCAGGCGAGACAGGCGAGGCAGACGAGGTTTGCCGGGCCATGTGGGTTTCTTTCTGGCCGGCCAGGAATCGAATCCACGCTGCAGAGGCTGGACATCGAATCCACGCTGGACAGCTTCACAGCGCAGTGCTCAACCCGCTGCGCCACCGGGGAGGCCCATATTCAATATATATATATATATATATTTTTAAAGATTTATTTATTTATTTATACAAGCACTGGGTACAGTCAGAAGCGTGGGAGGGTGAGAGAATTCACCAGAGCCTGAGCGGGGAGCAGATCAGGCAGAAGGACCGAAGTACACTGCTGAGGGGAGCAGCAGGCGCAGGAGAGGTCTGTGCGCCATGTGGGACCCTCCTCTGGTGGCCGGGGAGCAGCCGGGGATCAAACCAGCGCTGCGGAGGCTTCGGGCAGCTTCGCAACCCAGCGCTCAACCGCTGCGCCACTGGGGAGGCCCCATATTCAGTATATTTTTAAGTGTCCTTTGAGACTTCCTCTTTGACCCATAGATAATTTAGAATTTGTTCTTTTATTTCTAATTGTTTGGATGTCTTCCTGTGTTTCTGTTACTGATTTTTACTGAAAATTTCCAATGTTATGGTCAAAGTATATATTTGTGTGTCATTCTTTTAAATTTGTTGAGCTTTGTTTTCTGACCTTGGATGATTGCAAGAATATGTATTCTTTTGTTGGTTCAAATATCAATTCAGTCCTGTTGGTTAATGTTGTTATACATTTCTTCTATATCCATGTTAGTAATTCTATCAGTTGTTGAAAAAATTATTGTTCGCTTACTTCATGCTTGTAGTTCTTATGATAGTTATCGAATTAGTGAAGTCTCCAACTATAATGGTGGATTTTTCTATTTTATTTTTCAGTTATATCAATTTTTGCTTATGTATTTTGAAGTTCTGTTGCTTGGCACATATGCATTCACGATAACTATGTCTTCCTGATGGACTGACCCTTTTTATTATTGTATAATATCCCTGATAACTTTCTTTGGATAAATAGGCACTTTGTTTAGTCACTTGATAAATTGACCTTTTTGTCATTTTGAAATGTATCTCTTTATTCCTGCTAATATATTTTGTCTTATGGTCTGTTTTTTCCTGATATTATTATAGCCACTCCAGCTTTCTTATAATTAATGTTTGCATGTATATCTCTTTCCATACATCATATATAAAATGCATTTTGTCTAGACAGGATATAGTGGTCTTGCATTTCTATCTTCCATCTCTGAGTTTTAACTGGAATAATCAGTCTTCTTGCATTTAATGTAAATTGATCTGAATAGCCTATTGTCTTGATCTTTGATTTCTCCTGTTATGTCTTCTTTTGTCTTTTCTGCCTTCTTTTAGATTGACTGTTGTTTAGCATTCCATTTTGTCTCTGATATTAGTTTATTATATATCTTCTTTAATCTTTTGTGTTCTTCTAGGGTTTATACTATGCACCTTTAACTTATCACCATAAATATCACGTAATTCAAATATTTTAACACTTCACACATAATGTAAATATGCTTTAACAATAGACAAAGTAAAATTCCATTTCTCTCCTCTGGTTTTCTGTGGTATTGCTATCACATATTTTATTTCTGCATATATTTTAATCCTCATAATAAGTATTGTTTTGCCTCAAATAATCCATTATCCTATTTTAAGTAAGAAGAGCCTTTATAATATGTACCCATAATTTCTGCCACAATTTCTTTACATAGAACTAAGTTTTCATTTGGTGTCATTTTTCTTTGAACTAAAGAACTTCTTTAATTTTCTTGCAGAACACATCTGCTGTTTGCAGATTTTCTTGGTTTACTTGGCTTAAAAATCTCTCACCTTTTTTTTTAATATAAATTTTATTTTTATATCTCCCATACAATTGCAACCCCCTTATTTTGACCCCAATCCCTCCCCTCCCTGCCCCCCACCTCCCATAGAGTATCTCTTGTTCACAGTTATTTGTTGATTTTGATTTTCACTTTCTTATAGTTATTCATTTTCCTGGTCCCTTATTTAAGTTTTCTAGATTCCTGCTATGAGTCATACCATCCGGTATTTTTGTTTTTCTTTCTGGCTTATTTTGCTGAGCATGATCCCTTCCAGCGCCATCCATGTTGCTGCATATTGCGTATGTTTATCTTTTTTGAATGCTAAGTAATATTCCATGGTGTATATGTACCACATCTTCTTGATCCAGTCATCTATTTTTGGGCATTTGGGTTGTTTCCAAAGCTTAGCTATTGTAAACAGTGCTGCTATAAACATAGGGGTGCAGGTGCTCTTTGGAATTGATGTTTCTGTGTCCTTTGGGTGAATACCTAGGAGTGGAATTGCTGGATCATATGGAAGCTCTATGTTTAGTAGGTCCAGAAATCTCCACACAGCTCTCCATAGTGGTTGGACCAGTTTGCACTCCCACCAACAGTGCAGGAGAGTTCCTTTTTCTCCACAACCTCGCCAACATTTGTTGTTGCTAGTTTTTTTAATATGTGCCATTCTCACCTTTGTTTTTGAAAGAAACTTTTACTGGCTATAGAATTCTTGGTTGCCTTTTTTTTTCTTTCAGCAATTTAAGATATTGTTCCTCTCTCTTCTGCCTTGCATTGTTTCTGATGAGAAATATAGAAGTTTGGGGTTTTATTTATTCAAATATTAATTATCATATACATAGTTGTGAAAGTCCAATTTCACTTATGTTAGACTGCTTATTATTTTCCCACAGGTTGCTAAGGCTCTGTTCGTTTTATTTTTCAGTGTTTTTTCCCTGCATGTCTCAGTTTGGATAATTTCCCTTCAGTGTTTAGTCAGCTGCTAATCCCATCTAGTGATATTTTCCTTTCATATGCTGTTTCGTATTTTTCACCTTAACTTCTGCTTTATTCTTTCATTTCTCTTACTATCTTTGTGTTTTCCTTTAAAGCCTTAAAAACAAAAACAAAGCCCATTTCCACTAATTTCATCACTTCTGTCATTTCTAGTGATGATTTTTTTAAAAAGATTTATTTATTTATTTATACAAGCACTGGATACAGTCAGAAGTGTGGGAGGGCAAAAGAACCCACCAGAGCCAGAGCAGGGAGCAGGGAGCAGAACAGACAGACTGACGAAATACACTGCTGATGGGAGCAGCGGGCAGCAGGAGAGGTCTGTGCACCATGTGGGACCCTCACCCGGCGGCAGGGAATTGAACCAGCGCTGCAGAGGCTGTGGGCAGCTTCGCAACCCAGCGCTCAACCGCTGCGCCACCAGGGAGGCCCTCTAATGATGATTTTCTTGGTTTTGGGTCAGAATTTGATGCTTATTTTCACATCTAGTATTGTTTTTATTGGATTGCAAACAATGTAAATGATACATTGTTGAGTGTTTGTATTTTTTCTCTTTCTTTCTGATGCATTGAAATTTGTTTGGGAAGCCAATTAAGTTATTTGCAGATCAGGTTGATCTTTTCAAGGGTTGTTTTTAAACATTGGTGGAGTAAGGTATATAGAAACCTTTGCCTTAGGCTAGTTTAGTCTTATTGCTAAGTTGTGAGGTGTTTGGGCTTTTAAAAAAAATTATTGCGGGCCTCCCCGGTGGCACAGCAGGTTGAGCACAGCGCTGTGAAGCAGTCCTCAGCCTCTGCAGCACAGGTTCGATTCCTGGCCAGCCAGGGAGATACCCACATGACGCGGCAGACCTCTCCTGTCTCACCCTCTGCTCCCTTCAGCAGTATTTTCAGTCCATCTGCCTGTTCTGCTCCCCACTCTGTCTCTGGTGAATCCTCTCGCCCTCCCGCACTCTGGCCTGTACCCCAGTTCTTGTATAAATTAAAAAAGGTTTAAAAATAAATAATTATTGCTGTGAATGTTCAATATCAACTTTAGCTGAATGGAATTCAAATATTTCCAATCCCTATGCAAACTCCAGGAATTCTTCCATTGTTCTTTGCCCAGCTTTAGAAGAGTGCCAGTCTATGCATGCTCACATTATTATTCTGTCAAACACATGAGGGGATCCTTACCCAGATTTCTAGAGTTCTTTGTGTAGTTCCATTCTCTCTCATGTTCTGTCCCACAAATTATAACTGCCTCAGTCTCCCCAAACTCTAAATTTCTATTCCTCAAATCAGCAATACCACTATATTAATATTAGATTTCCCCTTTCCTACCCTAAAAATAATCTGAAAATTCCTCCAGGCAAAAAAACAAAAACTCATCTCATTTGCATCCCTTCTCTCAGTCTAACATTCATTATGAGACAATGTCTGAAAGTGTTTTTCACATATTTTCAACAATTTTCTAGTTGTTTACAGTGATATGGCTGGTTCCACATGGGGAGAAGCAAAAGTTTTCACTTTGCTTTTTAAACTAACACTATATTTCAGAAATCATTCTATATCAGTTTATGGAGATCTTTATATTTTTATAGCTTCACAAAATTTGATTGTATATGTACATGTCATATAGTATATACAACCAATCTTACCATTTAGTTATTTCTAATATTTTCATAATTACATATAATGCTATAATGAATAACCTAATATATGTGTATATACACATATATATACTCAAAAAATTATGAAGTCAGTCTTTTCTTGTAGTGCAGTTACATTGAGTCACAGTTAGAAATCCTTGCCCCACACTCAGATTATAGAAAAATTCATCAGTTTTCTTCTTGTACTTGCAGTTTTTCAGTTTTTACATTTAGAACTCCAGTCTATATGGACTTCATTTTTGTCTGTGCTGAGATACAGACCTAATTTTATGTGTTCTTTCAAAGTGGCTATCCAATTGTCCTGATATCATTTATTAGGAACTCATCCTTATCCCAGTGATTTGAGATAGCATCTTTATCATGTACTAAATTTCCATATTGCTAGGTTTTAATGATCAGAAAGTCATAGTTCTTTCTTACTCAGTTATTTATTGAAGTGACTTACTCTAGCTAGAAAAAATAAACAACTCAGTTATAAGGCTGTCACCATTTGGTGAGAACTGATAACAATTTAGGTAATAATACAAAAGCATGCTGGGGAAAAACAACAAATTCTCTCCTCTAATGAGAATTTAGGTCTCTTGATTTTCATGTGGACAAATTTAGTACTTTTTTGCAGATAGTTTCTTGACATATTTAAGCTTTGTGATATATAAAACAATGAGAGTATTACTGTGATCAAGGGTAGAAAAGAATAGCACTCAAATGGGAGAAAGTATAAACATCTTTTATTTTTCCTTAAACTTTTTTTAAAAGTAATTATTTATCTATTTTTTTTAAGATTTATACAAGAGCTGGGGTACAGGTCAGAAGCACAGGAGGGTGAGAGGATTCACCAGAGATAGAGTGGGGAGCAGAACAGGCAGACGGACTGAAAGCACTGGTAAGGGGAGCAGCGGGGCAACAGGAGAGGTCTGCCGCGCCATATGGGAATCTCCCTGGCTGGTCAGGAATCGAACCCACACTGTAGAGGCTGCAGATAGCTTTGCGCTGCGCTCAACCAGCTGCACCACTGGGGAAAGTTCCTTAAACTTTTTTTTTTTTTAAGATTTATTTACTTATGCATACAAGAGCTGGGGTACAGGCCAGAGGTACAGAGGGTGAGAGGATTCACCAGAGACAGAGTGGGGAACAGAACAGGCAACTGACTGAAATACACTGCTAAGGGGAGCAGCAGGGGACAGGAGAGGTCTGCTGTGCCATTTGGGTTGCTCCCTGGCCTGCCGGGGATGGGATCAAACTCGTGCTACAGAGGCTGTGGATTGCTTCATAGTGCTGTGCTCAACCCCTTCTGCCACCAGTTTTCCTTAAACTTTTGACCTCTAAAATCACTGCTTGTGGTTCCAAAATATTTCTATGAAATAATCTCTTCTTGTTCTAAGGGTAGATAGAATGGAGTTCTTATAAAACTTACTCTTAAGGGGACTCCCTTGTGGCACAAGGGACGCAGCCTATGAAGCTATCCACAGCCACTGCAGCACGAATTCTATCCCAGGTCAGGGAGCTACCCACATGGCGCAGCAGACCTCTCCTGATTCACCCGCTGCGCCCCTCAGCAGTGTATTTCAGTTGACCTGCCTGTTCTGTTCCCCACTCCGTCTCTGGTGAATCCTCTCACCCCCTACACCTCTGGGCTGTACCCCAGTTCTTGTGTGCATAAATAAATATTTTAAAAAACTTATTCTTAAGATTCATAGATCATTTTTCAAAATTAAAGCAAAATATTTTTCACATAAATAAACTTCAATAAGTAAATTCAGCTTCTTCACCACATCCTTCAATCTCCTTCTTGTCTTAATTGTGATACATTGTTTTATTTTTTGGTTATCTGTTTTATAACATTTCTCCTTAAATAATCCTTTAATTTGACCTTATGATGTTTCTCAAAAAAGGCAAATTAAATTGACTTGAAAGATTATTAGATGACATTTAGGATTTTAAGGGGAATTTCCCCCCCTTGAATGCAGTAATTTGATAGAATCATGAACAGATCTTTCTAATATTAATGGCCTTATCTATTTGAGTATAAATAATATTAGGCAATTACTTAATATTAACATATTTACCTAATATTAAGCTATAATATTAGGTTATGTTTATGGAGAACTTCCTTTGTCCTAGGCAACTAATGTCATGGGCATGTAACCTATGTAGTCACATTAGTCCCCGTTCATAGAAGGGTCCTGCATTTGGGATAATGCTCTACTGTTAACATTTTGAAATTCTTAACAATTTTTAAACAAGGAGCTTCCTATTTTCACTTTGTTTGGCCCTACAAATTATGTAGCCAGTCCTTGTAATAAGCACCATGTTTAGCAGGTAGTGTGTTTAATTTATATTCTTGAAAGCTTCCTCAGGTTTCTGCATGTGAAATGGAACTTAGGGAAAGCAAAAGAGGAAGTAAGAAGACAAGAAAGGAAGCAATGAAAATATTTAAAATGGCTTTCACTGAGGTGGTAGCCAAAAGAGGAAAGGAATTGATAGATTCAAAATATATTTTAGCAGTAGTAAGCATTGGCATGAACTGATAATGAATTGAATATGGGGTTGTAGAAAAAGATGTTATGAATGACTTCTAAGCACCTCTGAGTACATCTTACTAGATGAGGAAGGCTGGAGAAAGAACAGATTTAAGGTTGTAGTTAAGAGTTGAGAAACAAAACAAAATAAAAAATTGAGTTTGACATTATGTTAGTGAAAAAAGCCACATACAACAGGCTATGTATTTTACGAAATTTCTAGAAAAAGTAAAACTACAGGAAATTAAGTCAGTGGTTGCCTGAGGTAGGCAGAGCAAGGACTGAACACAGATAGATATGAGGGAACTTTTTGGGGTGATGGAAGTATTCTAAAACTAGATTGTGGTATTGCTTGCATAACTGTATAAGTTTACTAAAAATAATTATATAGGTGAATTATATGGTAAGCATAAAGCTGTTAAAAGATTTAAATGAGAGATTGAGATGTCTATGTTTATATAATGGTATGCTATTATACCCATTTTACAGACAGTGGAAATAAAAGAGAAGTTTAAAATAAAACTTTCATTGTTACATAACCATTAAGTATAATACCCAGTATTGGAACTTGAGGCTTCATTCTTGACCACGATACAATATTCACAATCTATTTTTAAATTATGTCTGCTGCATTTCATTAACAGAGGCTCTTTTAAAATAGAACAGAGAGACTGGGAAATTTTATTGATCCTATGTACTGGTGCTTCCTTGTTCCCTGGATATCAGTGACACAGGCAATTTGTTATGTTACCTTTGTTTTTTCTCCATTGTGCACTATATTACCACACTTTACTTGGCTACGTGGCAAACTATGTTTTCTCTTTCAAGTCATTACATTTATAAAGTTTTATTAGGCACACAGATAGCTTGAATGAGTGACTATATCTTCCAAAAATGCTTAGTCCTAGGGAAAATGGATACATACAAATCAGCATATATAGTCCATAATGTATTTTATGATTTCTGTGCAATTAGCATGAAGATTGCTATATTGTTTATTTGGGTTTTTTAAAAAGATTTATTTATTTATGCATACAAGAACTGGGGTACAGGCCAGAGGTGTGAGAGGTGAGAGGATTCACCAGAGACAGAGTGGGGAACAGAACACGTAGATAGACTGAAATACACTGCCAAGGGGAGTAGCAGGTGCTACAGGAGAGGTCTGCTGCGCCATGTGGGTAGCTCCCTGGCCGGGGATCAAACTCATGCTGCAGTGGCTGTGGATAGCTTAATAGGCTGCATCTTAACCCTTTGCGCCATCATGGAGGGCCACAGATTGCAAAGTATAAGATGATATTAGTCAAAGGGTATAAACTTTCAGTTGTAAAATCCTGGAATCTAATGTACAAATGGTGACTATAAGTAAAAGTATCATAGGGTAGAACTGAAATTTGCTAAGACGTGGAATCTTAAGTATTCTCACCATGCATGCAAAAAGATACCTAAGTGAGGTGAGGGTAAGCTACATTGTGGTAATCTACATTGTGGTAATCATTTCATAATATATACATATATGAAATCATCATGTTATACACCTTAAATTTATAATAATTTTACTTGTCAATTGTACTTCAGCAGCACTGGGAGTGGGGAGAGTAGTAAGTGCCTACTGTACTAGACCCCAGGGATACACGTGGTCATCAAAGCAAGCATGGTCTCTGCTCTCATGAAGCCTTAATTTTAGTGGGAGAGGCAGATATTATCCTTAAACAAACAAAAATAATTATAAAATGTTAAATTATGCTAAGATCAGCAAAGGAAAATATAGGGTCCTGTGAGAGAACATAACAAAGGATCCTATTTTAATAGGGGCCCTACTGGAAGTCCTTCGTTGGGAAATAACATTTAAACTGAAACACAAATCTGAAAGATTTATAGAAATTAGCAAAGCAAAGGGAGAGAAGGGAAAGAAGCTTTCTGAGGGAAGAAACAGTCTGCATGAAGGCACAAAAGAGGTTGGCTGGTGATCACACTAAAAGCCATGTAACGGAATATCAATATCTAGAGAAGAAGAAGGCATGAGAACTTGGACACGATGCTAAGGATTTGGTATTTTATTTCAAGGGCAATGAGATCCTACTGAGGAGTTCTGAGCTGGAGAATCACATGATCCAATTAAAATTTTTAGAAAATCACTCTGACCACTGTGGACAATGGATTCAAGAAAGTTCTGCTGGTTTATAAAAAGGTCTTAGGAAAACCATGGGCCTTACTATTAATGGGAAAACTACTTCGACTTTTAAAAGCTAACTTTCAAAAACTAGATTATCACTAAGTGGTGACGAATGGGGGCAAAGACTGATAATCAGTATACCTCTGAATAATCCACTATACTAGTACTTCTCCACCTTTAATGTACACTCAAATCACCCAGGGATTTTGTTAAAATGCAAATTCTGGTTCAGTAGGTCTGGAGTGGGGCATTTTGGCATTTCTAACAAGCACCCAGGTGATGCCCACTACACTGATCCTTGGCTCCCACTTTGAGTAGCAAGCAACTAGGCTATATTACACATTCTAAACCCACAATATATTTTTTTACTATCTATCAGCTTTCTTGGTTATCTGGTGATCAAGTTGTTAAAACTGGCTGTTTAAAACTGGGTGTTTTAAGAGATATTAAATTATAGAGGATGTGGAGTGGTCAAATGATACAGCTTTTCATCTATTCAGTAAATATCCAATATATATTTACTTCTATCTATCTACCTATCTACCTGTTTAACCTGTCTGCTTCCTTCTCTGCCTCAAGATTTAGGTACACTTCAGAAAGGACTATATGTAATCAAAATAATATGCAAGACAATTATACAGAAATAGTATAAGACAATAAGACTTTACATCTACTATCCACTGGGGTGATTTGCATCATCAAATGAAGCTTACTCTGTGGTAGGTATTTTACCTGCCTTATTAAATAAACAGCATGAGAACTCAGGAATCCTTAGAGGACAGTTTCTTGTCCAAGTATGTACAACTCAGATCTGACTTATGTCATAAACGACTCTAATTAGTGATTTGAATCACTGCTATTTTGCTTGTTGAAGCAATTCTAAATGCAGAAAACTCAAGGCATTTTATTCTGTGAAAGGCTTTGTATTTCTCCAAGACTCTCGAGCTTTGATGCAGTATCTCAACCACTTTGTAAAGCTTCCAAATAGTAAACAGGACTGACTTTCCTTCCCTCCCTCTTTCTTTTCTTTATTGCTTTCTTATTCTTTTGTAGTCCTTTACTAACAATGCAACTTCTCTTCATGGACCTTGAGAAACAATGATCAAGGAAAGGGAAGCTGAGATTATGCTCTATGATTGAGACTGTGCTCGTTGGAGAAGATAATGTAGGAAAATTTCACTTTGCTACCTGCTTCTTAAGAAATAAAACAATATCTAGTTTTAAAAGAAATCTGAAATTTTAAATTCCATAAAACAGCGTTAAGCCAGAGTCCTTCGTTGCTTTTTTCCTACTGAGACCTCAAAGGGATTTCTAGTCTTATTTGCTAAGAGATGAAACTGATTATTATTATCTCCATAGAAATACTAAATGCTTCCTTACAAGTAGAGGCGAGTTGGAAGCCCAGGTATTCTGTGGTAGGAATTTTACCTGCCTTTTTAAATACATAGCATGGGAACTCTGTCCTCCAACAAATCAAATTTGTTGTGTTGTTTTTGGTTTGACTCGATCCCGCTTCTTGCGAGTAAAGACAGCAATTAAAAGTGTTTAATAGGCCTTGGTTTGGCTTGAAGACTTGCGTAATAGCCAGCTTCATCACCCAGCAGTTGGCTTTCCAGGCTAAGGTGGGTTTCCGATGTGCACATACTGCCAAGGAGCTCTGGCTGCAAACTCTGGAAAGAAGCCAAAGGAAAGTGAAGTTCCTGGCGGTAGCGCTTGTCCGGCTCAGAGAGCCCGGCGCTAGCGCATTCTTCGTGCAGTTATTGGCTGGGACTCTGCGTGCCGCTGTCGGCCAATGAAGACGCCAGAGATCTGGCCCCGGCCCGTCCCCTCTCAGCGCCCCGGGATGAGGCAGAGACTGAACAGCCGGAGAGCAAATCAAAGGCATCCAGAAAGCAATGTCGGACTCGGCGCCCAGCGCCCAAGCGCTAACCCGCTGAAAGTTTCTCAGCGAAAAAGCCGGGACGATCTGGACCCCGCTAGGAGGAACAGCCTTTGAGTGAGATGGTCCCAGAGGCCTGGAGGAGAGGACTGGTAAGCACGGGGAGAGTGGTGGGAGTTTTGTTTCTGCTTGGTGCCTTGCACAAGGCTTCCGCGGTTATTCGCTATGAGACCCTGGAGGAGAGAGAGAAGGGTTTCTCGGTGGGCAACGTGGTCCAGGATCTTGGATTGGATCTCGGTAGCCTTTCAGCTCGCAGGCTCCGGGTGGTGTCCGGAGCTAGCCGAAGATTCTTTGAGGTGAACCGGGAGACGGGAGAGATGTTCGTAAACGACCGCGTGGATCGAGAGGAGCTATGTGGGACAGTACCCTCCTGCACAGTAACTCTGGAGTTGGTAGTGGAAAGCCCGCTAGAGCTGTTCAGCGCGGAAGTGGTCATTCAGGATATCAACGACAACAATCCAGCTTTCCCTACTCGGGAAATGAAATTGGAGATCAGCGAGGCCGTGGCGCCGGGGACGCGCTTTCCGCTCGAGAGCGCGCACGATCCCGATGTGGGAAGCAACTCTTTACAAACCTACGAGCTGAGCCGAAACGAGTACTTTGCTCTTCGCGTGCAGACGCGGGAGGACGGCACCAAGTACGCGGAGCTAGTGCTGGAGCGCGCCCTGGACCGAGAGCGAGAGCCAAGCGTCCAGTTGGTGCTGACCGCGTTGGACGGAGGAACCCCGGCTCGCTCTGCCAGCCTTCCTATTAGCATCACTGTGCTGGACGCGAATGACAATGCGCCCGCCTTCAACCAGTCCTTGTACCGGGCGAGAGTACTGGAGGATGCACCCCCCAGCACTCTCGTGGTGCAAGTCCGCGCCACGGATCTGGATGAAGGCCCCAACGGTGAAATTATTTACTCCTTCGGCAGCCACAACCGCGCTGGCGTGCGAGAACTATTCTCCTTAGACCTTGTAACCGGGATGCTGACAATCAAGGGTCGACTGGACTTCGAAGACACAAAACTCCATGAGATTTACATACAGGCCAAAGACAAGGGTGCCAATCCCGAAGGAGCACACTGCAAAGTTTTGGTAGAGGTTGTGGACGTGAATGACAATGCCCCGGAGATCACAATCACCTCTGTGTACAGTCCAGTCCCTGAGGATGCCCCTCTAGGAACTGTCATCGCTTTGCTCAGCGTTACGGATCTGGATGCTGGGGAGAATGGGCTGGTCACTTGCGAGGTTCCACCAGGTCTCCCCTTCAGCCTGACCTCTTCCCTCAAGAATTACTTTACTTTGAAAACCAGCGCAGCACTGGATCGTGAGACTGTGCCAGAATACAACCTCAGCATCACCGCTAGAGATGCAGGGACCCCATCTCTCTCAGCCCTTTCAACAGTGCGGGTACAAGTGTCAGACATCAACGACAACCCTCCACAATCTTCCCAGTCTTCCTATGATGTTTACATTGAGGAAAATAATCTCCCTGGGGTTCCAATACTAAATCTGAGTGTCTGGGACCCTGACGCTCCACAGAATGCTCGCCTTTCTTTCTTTCTCTTGGAGCAAGGAGCTGAAACTGGGCTGGTGGGTCACTATTTCACGATTAACCGTGACAATGGCATCGTCTCATCCTTAGTGCCCTTGGACTACGAGGATCGGCGAGAGTTCGAATTAATAGCTCATATCAGTGACGGGGGCACTCCAGTCCTGACCACCAACATCAGCGTGAACATATTTGTCACTGACTCCAATGACAACCCACCTCAGCTCCTGTACCCTCGACCCGGCCTGAGCTCAGTGGAGACACTGCCTCGAGGTACTGCTGCTGGTCATGTGGTCACAAGGGTGGTAGGCTGGGACCCAGATGCAGGCCACAATGCCTGGCTCTCCTACAGCCTCTTGGGAGCCCCTAACCAGAGCCTTTTTGCTGTGGGACTTCACACGGGTCAAGTTAGCACTGCCCGCCCAGTCCAGGACACAGATTCACCCAGGCAGACTCTCACGGTACTGATCAAAGATAATGGGGAGCCATCGCTGTCCACCACTGCGACCCTCACTGTGTCAGTAACTGAGGAGTCTCCAGAAGCCCGGGCTGAGTTCCCCTCTGGCACTGCCCCGAGGGAACAGAATAAAAATCTCACCTTTTATCTACTCCTTTCTTTAATCCTGGTCTCCGTGGGGTTTGCAGTCACAGTATTGGGAGTGATCATATTCAAAGTCTACAAGTGGAAACAGTCCAGGGATCTATACCGAACCCCGGTGAGCTCCCTATACCGAACACCAGGGCCCTCTCTGCATGCGGATGCTGTGAGGGGAGGCCTGATGCCACCGCACCTTTACCATCAGGTGTACCTCACCACTGACTCCCGCCGCAGCGACCCGCTGCTGAAGAAACCTGGTGTGGCCAGCCCATTGGCCAGCTGCCAGAACACGTTGCGGAGCTGCGATCCTGTGTTCTATAGGCAAGTGTTGGGTGCAGAGAGCTCCCCTCCTGGACAGGTAAGGATTAGGCAAGTCATCCCAGAAAGATACTAATGCTTTTTGATTCCTACTCTATGTTCAGGAAGGTATGGAGCTTTTTATTTTTTAAGTGATGAAGATGTTTTGCTGATGATGCATCCACATTTTCACCTGGCCCTTCCCAGTTAAAATGGCCAGCCTTTATGAGGTGATCATCAGTCTAGAGCAGGGTTTGTGTTCCCACACAGTAATTGATTCATCTGGCAACCCAGTTCACACTGCAGCACTCATCACCACAACTAACCAATCTTGCAAAAAACCCAAGAGCTCAGCACTGAGTTTAGCTTGGTGTCATCTGCATTGGGAATAAGCTGCCAGACACATGTAATCAGTGACAGGTGCTAGGAATATAAAAACTACCTCATTCATCCAACTTTCCAATCCTTGCCACATCTGCATTATAACTACTAACTAGTTAGCTGATAATTTTCCTTTGATTACACAGGTCCTGTACTTCATTCTCAGATGACTTTCTGTGAGAGAAATACAATGCTAGGCACCCTATATGTTTTATTTCAAGCATATTACTGGACATGATATGAGCATTACTTAAAAAATAGCCTTATAATACTAATGCATGTGCATTATGAAAAATTTGGAAAATACAGAAAAGTATAAAGAAAAAAATTAAGACAATCTTTAATCCTCAAACCAAAGATAATTTACACCATTAATTAGAAAATTAAACATTTGAATATCCAGGTAATCTGAAAGAACATGAAGTACAAAATGAAAGTCCTTTTGTACTTCCAGTGCTATTCACTATCCTCCCAACATTATTTTTCTTAGGTGTACATATAATGTGAAAGGTAGGTAACTTAACATCCTAAGAACGATGGCTTTCATTCATTCAGGATGATGTGCAGATAAATGTAAGACCTTTGTCTCTCAATGAAACCTACATACTTCCAAGTGTTGAGAACCACTGTTATTTTGCTACTTGATAAGTGTATGTTGCTATTAACGATTGGATTTGGCAGTTAAACAAGGCTCCATCACTTTGCAGCTGAGTCCTTGGATAAACTAACCTCCTTTCTAAATGTGCTCCTCACTTGCAGAAAGGGAATAACAAGTGTCTTACATGATTAATGCATGGTACAATGGTACATGGTACCAGTGCCTGGTATACCATTAAATTAAAATTCTTAGTTATTTTATTATTTTCATCAGTTCTTTACCCACCCAAAATCTTAAACACTGAGAAATGAAAAAATCTGGAGATAGTCAAAGATGACAAAATAGAGGCATATTTGAAAAGTTAAGGATGAAAAAAGTCAGAAAGAAGCAGTTGCTTCTTTTTTGGTCAGACTTAAAAACTGGCATCTCTCCTGCAACAATATTCTTAAACTTGGTTGCACACTAATATTACCTAGCGATCTTTTTAAAATTATGAAGCCCAGACCACATCCCAGACAATTAAAGCACAGTCTCTGAGGATGGGACATGAACTTCAGTAGTTTTTGAAGGTTCCTGAGTGATTCCAATATGCAGGCAAGTTTGAAAACCACTGCCTTAGAACTTGCCAGCCTATCAATTAGCACATTTACGAATCAAAGTATTAATGTGGAATTCACAGAACCAGGAGCCAGCCTTATTGGGCAAGATGAACTTTAAAAAATTCTGTGATGTTATTTACCAACTTAAAGATATTTCAGTCACCTAAAGAGAAAAATCTTTCTAAACCATTAGTACCTAGGTAACTACTCTTTAAAAATCTAATAATTGGTAATGGGTTTGGGGTTTGTTTTGGAGATAACAATTTTCTATGAATACATTGTGGTGATGGTAGCATTACTTTACTATATGTGAATATACTAAAAATCATTCCATTGTATACTTCAAATTGACAAACTGTATGTGTATGGTATGTGAATTATATCTCAATAATAATCTGTTAATCTATAGAGATGGAAGAATCACGTAACTGGCATAAACAGGTCAAATCAAGAATATGTAGGATCAAGGCTTTACTATGATCCAATTCTAGTGCTACAGACTGTGTGCTGATTTGCTTTGATGTGAACTTGTAAATATCAGGGATTGAGACCTACAAGAGGTCTCATTCTCAGATATTAAAGGCATCAGTAAGGGACCAGTTTGTGATTATAGGGCTTACAAATTGGTGGGAAAATCATTCAAGATGTTATAGAAAGAGGCATTCTTTCTTTCTGGGCAGGGGAAGGGGTGGGAATATGGGGAATCCTAGTACTACACATACTGGTTCCTTAGTTTTAGCGAAGTCCCTTAATCTCTCTGAACTCTAGTTTCCCATCTATAAAATAAAGGTAATGCCTACTTTGCAAAACTGTGAAAGTGAAAAGTAATACACATAAATGCATGTACTCAATATACAGTACTCATATAAAGTCCAAGTATTCAAAAACATTTGCTGAACTAATTAATAATATCTATATTCACCACTTATTGAGCATTCCTATGTACTAGTCCGTGTAAAAAATGAAACCGCACAGTCCCTGCCATTATGCAGACACAGACACACACACAAAAAAAAAATGATAGTGAGATCTGCATAATACAAGAAGCAGTGGGAGGAAAGAGAGAGAACACTCAAACTAGCCTGAGGAAAACTTCATAGAAGTGATGATGCTTGCGCTAAGAACTAAAAGTTGAATAGTAGTTTGTCAAATAGTAAAGGGGGAAGGGAGCACAGAGGGGCCCTTGCAGGTAATTCCATGCAGAGGGAAAACATTTCATCATTGCTGAACCTTAAATATGTTGGTAAAATACAGTCTTGTAGGAGATAGAGTGAAGCACGTAGGCAGGAGTTAGATCTTTAGTTACCAATGAGTTTTTCTTTCATTCTCTATAGATGATGGCCATTGCAGAATTTTGAACTGACATACATATGATGTCTCCTGGGTATTTGTTTTTGTTTTAGAGGATATTCTGACAGCCATAAGTGAAATGGATTGGGGATATTCAGACTAGAGGCAAAGAGAACAGTTAAGACTACTACATTTGAGGAGATGATTAATGCTTGAACTACCACTCTATAGATAGAGGAGCTGACTATGATAAATCGCTAAGACTTGATGATTGACATAAAACAGGAAGTGAGGGAGAGGACTGAGTCAGGATGACCTTCCCACCCCTCCCCCAATCAGACTGAGGCTGCCGGGTGGATGATGGTATCACTCACTGATGCAGTGAATCCTGGCATAAACCCTGGCAGCTCAGGCTCATTTACATCTTCATCTTTCATAAGGAGGTTGTTGTTGTTGTTGTTTTTTCGTAAATGCACACAGCAAGTCCTCCCTTTGATATCAGAATGTTGGTTATTGGCCTCTCCATGGTCAAAAGAGGAAAAATATGGGAAGGATAAGAACAACAGGTTTTGTGGCTGTTTTTTGGAAGCCAGTGGTGTAGATGAAGATTTGGGTGAGAAATCTCATGTCCACATCAGGCTGGATTTTTCTCTTTGTGATCTTGTGTTTGTCACTCAGATTAGAGTTTAGCAGGTAACTACAGTGTGAAATGAGCTGTGTTTCTGTGTTTGTGCAAAGTGGTAGCCAGGCTCCTAGGAGGGCCTAGATCAGGGTGGGGGTGGGGTGAGATCAAGTTCAGCTCCAAAAGGCCCCTTGCGGGTAAGTGAAAAGCTTGCTCTTTTGAAACAATCTGTGTTGATAATTAACACCATATCAATCATACGGAGGTGTCAAATAAAAAGGATTTGTAGGTTCAGTGCTATTGGTAGCTGATCTCAGTCATTCAAGGAAGCTATTAAATCTGTGAAAATTAGCACTCTTCCAGGTAATGAGATTTAGTCCTTAGCGCCTCCCAAACACACTGATTCTTTACTGATTTGGAACATCTCCCTCTTTTGGTTTCCTCTACCCTGTTTCATCTCCTTCCATACTGTCCTTGAAATCAATGAATGGTAATTTAGTGTGTCACTAGCAAGTGTCTGAATAAGAGAGGTTTGGTTTCCGGCTGCGCCTCCTGTTACAACAAAAATGTGTACTGCATAAATTTAATTGGTTACATTAATGTGTAAATCTTTTTCTGCAAAGATATGGCTCTGTTTCTGAATTATCTGCAGAGGGGCAGAGTTTTGTATGGCAGTGCTTCTTATTAGCTGTTGCTTTAATACAGTCAGACTAAGGCAGAAGCTACTCATTTAGAATATTGGTTGATGACAACACTGGCTTGAACAAAGTGACCAGTCTCAAATGGCTACTCCCTCTCTGGGCTGCAGGTTGCTAGGGCTCAGGCTGTTTTTCCCGACAAAAAGGGGCGGAGTTGGTGTATTACAAAAAAAAAAAAAAAAAAAAAAAACATGGATGTTGTCTGCCTCTCCACAGAGGTAATAACCCGTGGAAAGAAATGCCGTTGAGCGGGAGGAAGGAGAAAAGATAGGTGTGTTGTTTTTTTTTTTTTTTTCCTCCAATACTGCGACGCATTAACCCTGCTGCTATTGGGATGTTCTCTGCTCAGCCTATTGGCTGAGCCCAGGAACCGCGGTCTGCCAATCGGGTGGTGGAAGGCAGACAAATCTACCCCGCCACAGCAAAAAAACGGCGTGTAACCCTTGCAGCGCCGGCCCTGCCGCGCCAGTGCTGGCGCGGGGAAAGGGAGATAGGTGTCTCCAGCTGCTGTGGCCGTTTGGGGCGGGTCGGCTTCTTCGGCTTCTCAGGACCAGGTCGAGAACTGGCGCGTGGCAGCAATGCTCCGCAAGGTGAGAAGCTGGGTAGAAATCTGTTGGGGGGCTACCCTTTTGTTCCTCTTTTGCCACCTGGGTTACGTTTTTGGGCAGATCCGCTACCCGGTCCCAGAGGAGTCACAGGAAGGGACTTTTGTAGGGAATGTCGCCCAAGATTTTCTGTTGGATACAGAGAGTCTGTCAGCTCGCAGGCTGCAGGTCGCTGGAGAGGTGAACCAAAGACACTTCCGTGTGGATTTGGACAGCGGAGCCCTGCTCATCAAGAATCCAATTGATCGAGAGGCACTGTGCGGGCTCAGTGCCAGCTGTATCGTGCCCCTGGAGTTTGTAACCGAAGGGCCTTTGGAAATGTATAGAGCGGAGGTAGAAATCGTAGATGTGAATGATCACGCCCCCCGATTTCCTCGGCAGCAGCTGGACTTGGAAATTGGGGAGGCAGCTCCACCAGGACAGCGTTTTCCTTTGGAAAAGGCTCAGGATGCAGATGTGGGGAGCAACTCCATCAGCAGCTACAGACTAAGCTCCAATGAACACTTTGCACTGGATGTCAAGAAGCGCAGCGACGGCAGCCTGGTCCCAGAGCTGCTCCTGGAGAAGCCTTTGGATCGGGAAAAGCAATCAGACTACCGCTTGGTGCTGACTGCTGTGGATGGAGGGAACCCCCCAAGATCTGGCACCGCAGAGCTCCGGGTATCAGTGCTGGACGTGAACGACAACGCCCCAGCCTTCCAGCAGTCCAGTTACAGGATTAGCGTGCTGGAGAGCGCACCAGCCGGCATGCTGCTCATCCAGCTCAATGCCTCTGACCCGGACCTAGGTCCCAGTGGTAATATCACCTTTTCTTTCAGTGGCCACACCCCCGATCGTGTGAGAAACCTCTTTAGCCTGCACCCCACTTCTGGAAAGCTTACCCTTCAGGGACCCTTAGATTTTGAGAGTGAAAATTACTACGAATTTGATGTCCGGGCTCGTGATGGGGGTTCTCCAGCCATGGAGCAACATTGCAGCCTTCGGGTGGATCTCCTGGATGTAAATGACAACGCCCCTCACATCACAGTGACCTCAGAGCTTGGAACTCTCCCTGAGAGCGCAGAACCTGGCACTGTGGTGGCACTCATCAGTGTGCAGGACCCTGACTCGGGGTCAAATGGAGATGTGAGCCTCCGTATTCCCGACTACCTGCCATTTGCCCTCAAGTCTGCCTTCAGGAACCAGTTCTCCTTGGTGACTGCTGGGCCCTTGGACCGAGAGGCCAAATCCAGCTATGACATCATGGTCACTGCTTCTGATGCTGGGAATCCTCCTCTGAGTACCCACAGGACTATTTTCCTCAATATTTCGGATGTGAATGATAACCCACCCTCTTTTTTCCAGAGGTCACATGAGGTGTTTGTTCCTGAAAACAATCGTCCAGGAGATCTGCTTTGCTCCCTTGCAGCCTCTGATCCAGACTCTGGCTTGAATGCACTTATCTCCTACTCTCTCCTCGAGCCCAGAAATCGAGATGTGTCAGCTTCCTCCTTCATCTCTCTGAACCCCCAGACTGGAGCTGTTCATGCTACTAGATCCTTTGACTATGAGCAAACACAGACATTACAGTTTGAGGTGCAGGCCCGGGACAGGGGCAACCCACCCCTTAGTAGCACTGTGACAGTTCGTCTATTTGTGCTGGACCTCAATGACAATGCCCCAGCTGTGCTCCGCCCTAGGGCCCGGCCTGGTTCCTTATGTCCCCAAGCACTTCCTCCATCAGTTGGTGCTGGTCACCTAGTCACAAAGGTGACTGCTGTGGATTTGGATTCAGGTTACAATGCGTGGGTTTCATATCAGCTACTGGAGGCCCCAGATCCCAGCCTGTTTGCAGTTTCTCGATATGCTGGAGAGGTGCGGACAGCTGTTCCTATTCCGGCTGATCTCCCACCACAGAAGCTGGTCATTGTGGTAAAGGATAGTGGTAGCCCACCACTCTCTACCTCTGTTACTCTCCTAGTGTCCTTGGAAGAAGACACTCATCCAGTTGTCCCTGATCTTCGAGAATCTTCAGCTCCAAGGGAAGGAGAATCCCGCCTGACCCTCTACTTGGCTGTGTCACTAGTGGCGATTTGCTTTGTCTCCTTTGGCTCATTTGTGGCACTTCTCTCTAAGTGTCTTCGTGGGGCTGCCTGTGGAGTGACCTGCTTTCCTGCTGGCACCTGTGCTTGTCTCACCCGATCTCGAAGGAGGGAGGGACTTCCTCCTTCCAATGGGATTCTCCGAATCCAGCTAGGATCAGATGATCCTATCAAATTTGTTGATGTGGGCGGCCACTCTCATGGCTGTACACCCTTGGCTTCTGCACCCACTCGGAGCGATAGCTTCATGATGGTGAAGTCACCCAGTGCACCTATGGCAGGGGAGCCTGTTCGCCCAAGCTGTCCACCCTCTGATCTTCTCTATGGGCTAGAGGTGAGACCTTTGCAGGCTCAGCCAATGCTTGAGGATTGCTCTGATCCAGGCATATGGCTGGGCCACATCCCAGAGAGTATTGGCTTTCTCTGTCAGAGCCCATAGTGATGTCACCATTTTTGTGAGTGGTAACATGTTAGATGCTGTGCTTTAGAAATGTTTTGTGAATTAACTGGGGAGTCATCGCAGATTAGTGCTCGGGGGGTGGGTTATGTTCTTATCTGAGAGTAAGAAATGAAACTAAGTGATCAAGAACTAGGGTATTATGGAAGCATGCTGCCAGGATGTGGGTGCAAAGCAGGATATAGTGCACAAGCCTAGGACGCACCAGGGAGTCATCAAGCCAGGTGGTTGCTTTTTCTACTCTTCCTGAATGAGGGTCTAGGTTATGAACTACCAGAACTCCCCAATGGATTGAGGGGATGAATGTCTTTACCCCACAGTATTAAGTACCTCTAACCCAGAGAGGGAACTCTGCTTTAAAACATAGCAGAGAGCACAAAGAGGAGCGAGCCAAGGGAGAGGGGCATCTAGGTGGAAGCAGAGATCTTTTAGTCTAGATCTTCAGGAATCTCGATAAAGATCCCATTGAGATTTGAGCTACATGTGGTAGATTGGGGTTAGGAGAACACTACCTCTTTTGGGGAAAAGGCAATACGTGAAATCACTTAGTAAAAGAAAACTGGTTTATAGCTGAAGAATTCACAGAGATAGCCACTGGGAGTCTTAAAGTAGTATTCTTCGGAACTGATGAAACCATAAAGCCTAGAGACCATGCCCAGGTTCTAGAACAAGGGTGACCAGGATAAGTCCCAAAAATGCTTCCTCTACCACAAACTGTGATGCTCGTTCCACAGCTCAACTCCAGGATCTCAGACGCTGGGGCCATCAGCTGACACTGAGACTCCTCAAGACATTGATGAAGAGTCAGAGCAAGACTATAGGGTCCTAACAAATCTTTTCTCTCACTTTAGCAGCCTTTGGCAGGATGGGGGAGGGAGGGGAAACACATGGGCTTTGCCTCTCCCAGAAGGACAGCATGTTTTGGGTTCAAGTGAAATAGTGGAAGCTTCTGAAGTCGTGCAGGAAGTTGCTGGGACAGAACACTGAGAAGTTTTGTACCACTTTGTCCTCCCTGTTGAGCACCATCTGAGCTGTAAAACTTTGCTGCCAAGGGGGCTGAATCAACCCACAGCATGAAATGAGTGGGGAGGTAGGCGGCTTTTGTGACACAGATTTGCAGCGCCTGTTCCTAAGGTTTCCAGGACTAAGGAGACTTCATAATTGGTAGAGAGCAGACAGACTTTTTGGCCAATCAGACTCACAGCCGAGGTGGGGATCTGCTCTTCCTGCCCGCCTATCCTCCCCCAGCTCCCCAGCTCCACTCTGCTTCAATTCCCTCCCCCAGCCCCACCCCCGCCATTCTGTGACTAAGAACTGCTGCAGGCAGACAAACCTCCGAGCAGTTTTTAAGAGGCTGAAAGGAGACATAAGAGATTTCAGCTGCTACATTCCAAGCCCTGGGTCTACCTTGGAGACAGGACAGCACAGAGTCAGTGTCCAGGAAGGGACTTCTGGGTCATGGGGCCTCACACACCCCCACAGCTTGCTGGGAAATGGCAAGTGCTGTGCATGTTGTCCTTGTGCTGCTGGGGCTGGGTGTCTGGGCAGCTTCGATACTCAGTGGTGGAGGAGTCTGAGCCGGGGACGCTGGTGGGGAATGTTGCTCAGGATCTAGGCTTAAAGGTGACAGATCTGTTGAGCCGCCGACTCCGGTTGGGCTCTGAGGAGAATGGGCACTATTTTTCTCTGAGCTTGATGAGTGGTGCTCTAGCAGTGAATCAAAAGATTGACCGAGAAAGCCTGTGTGGAGCCAGTACCAGCTGCCTGCTGCCAGTGCAGGTGGTGACTGAACATCCCCTGGAATTAATCCGTGTAGAGGTAGAGATCCTGGATCTCAACGACAACTCTCCCAGCTTTGCCACCCCTGAGCGAGAGATACGCATCTCAGAATCAGCTGCACTTGGGGCACGGTTTCCGCTGGATAGTGCTCAGGATCCAGACGTGGGCACGAATACTGTGAGCTTCTACACTCTGAGCCCCAGCAGGCACTTCACTCTGCATGTGAAGACCCTAAAAGATGGGAAACTGTTCCCAGAGCTGGTGCTAGAGCAGCAGCTGGATCGTGAAGCCCAGGCTAGACATCAGCTGGTGCTTACTGCTGTGGATGGGGGTATCCCAGCCCGCTCCGGCACCACCCTCATCTCTGTCACCGTGCTGGACATCAATGACAACGCTCCAACCTTCCAATCATCAGTTCTACGTGTGGGACTCCCAGAGAATGCTCCCATGGGTACACTATTGCTCCGCCTCAATGCCACCGATCCAGATGAGGGCACCAATGGCCAATTAGAATATTCTTTTGGAGACCATACACCTGAGGCAGTGAGGAATCTCTTTGGCCTAGATCCCAGCAGTGGAGCAATCCATGTGTTGGGCCCCATAGACTTTGAGGAGTCAAGTTTCTATGAAATTCATGCAAAAGCCCGAGACCAGGGACAACCAGCCATGGAAGGCCACTGTGTGATTCAAGTGGATGTGGGGGATGCCAATGACAATGCCCCGGAGGTGCTACTGGCCTCTTTGGTCAACCCTGTCCTGGAGAGCACACCAGTGGGCACAGTAGTGGGATTGTTCAATGTGCGGGACCGAGACTCAGGGAAAAACGGTGAAGTAAGCCTTGAGATTGCTCCAGACCTGCCATTTCAGATTAAGCCTTCTGAAAACCACTACTCGCTACTAACCAGCCAACCCTTGGATCGCGAAACCAGACCCCACTATATCATCGAGCTGCTGGCCAGGGATGGGGGCTCACCTCCCCTGCATGCACATCTCACCATCAGGATCAACATTTCAGATGTTAATGACAACGCCCCCTACTTTACCCAGCAGCTCTACACTGCTTACATCCCAGAAAACCGGCCTCCAGGCTCCCTTCTCTGCACCGTGGCTGCCTCAGATCCAGACAGCGGGGATAATGCCCGCCTCACCTACTCCATTGTCGGGAATCAAATTCAGGGAGCTCCAGCCTCCTCCTTTGTGTACGTCAACCCTGAAGATGGGCGGGTCTTTGCCCAGCGTACCTTTGACTATGAACTGCTGCAGATGCTACAGATCGTGGTGGGAGTTCGAGACTCTGGCTCTCCCCCAATGTATGCCAACACATCTCTGCATGTGTTTATCCTGGACCAGAATGATAATGCCCCAGCCGTGCTGCACCCAAGACCAGGCCAGGAACTGTCAGTCCCCCAGCGTCTCCCTCGCTCTGTTCCTCCTGGCTCCTTAGTCACCAAGGTGACAGCCGTAGACGCTGATGCAGGCCACAATGCATGGCTCTCTTATTCTTTGTTGCCACAGTCCACAGCCCCGGGACTGTTCCTGGTGTCTGCACATACTGGTGAGGTGCGCACAGCCCGGGCCTTACTGGATGAAGACTCTGACACCCAGCAGGTGGTGGTCCTGGTGAGGGACAATGGGGACCCCTCGCTCTCCTCAACAGCAACAGTGCTGCTGGTTCTGGAGGATGAGGACCCAGAGGAAATGCCCAGATCTAGCGACTTCCTCACACACCCTCCTGAGCGTTCAGACCTTACCCTTTACCTCATTGTGGCTCTTGCAGCCATCAGTCTCTTATCCTTAGTCACCTTCACCTTTCTGTCAGCTAAGTGCCTTCGGGGGCATGCAGATGGGGATGGGGGTGGAGGCCAGTGCTGCAGGCGCCAGGACTCACCTTCCCGGGAGTTCTATAAGCAGTCCAGCCCCAACTTGCAAGTGAGCTCAGATGGCACGCTCAAGTACATGGAGGTGACACTGCGGCCCACAGACTCGCAGAGCCATTGCTACCGGACGTGCTTTTCACCAGCCTCGGATGGCAGTGATTTCACTTTCCTAAGGCCACTCAGCGTCCAGCAGCCCACAGCTCTGGCACTGGAGCCTGACGCCTACAGGTCCCGCTCTAATACACTGCGGGAGAGGAGCCAGGTGAATACACTGCGGGAAAGGAGCCAGGTGAGGGGTCAGGCACCGCCAGCCTGTCCACTGAGGGACTCTGAACTTGCACCTACTCTTCTCAGGCAGTTGCCTGGCGGGTGGACTGATTGCTAGGAAGCCAGCTGTGGCTGAGCAGGGATGGGGGTGTTAGCCTGGAGCTGAAGGTGATTTGTGGGGGTTGAGGAATGGTAAGACATTATGCCCCACATCAGAAAAAGCCTGGAGCCCAGCGATTTTTCTGGCCAGATCAGCAGGTGTTGGTTCCCGGGTGGAGGCAGTCACAGTTCCCCGCCCCATCCCCCCCTCTAGGGTTGGGGGGCGGGGGCGGGAATGGCTCCTAGACTCTGGCGCCAGCATGCCCACGTCCTTTAGGTTTCCTCTTATATTTCTGTGACGTCGCAGTTGTTCTCAACCCCTCTCTCCCCCCAGCAAACATGCAACCGTAGGCACGACAGGGAGTGAGCGCCACGGCTCAGGCGAGTCCTCCCTCAGAACGCACCCACGGGCCACAAGAGGTTCGGCCTCGCCATACCTCACCTGCTCACGTGCACGTACACACTCACACACACACACACACACACACACACTCTCACACACACCACGCGTCACTGCCATCTCGGTGCTAGGCCCTACGCGCAGGGCGGCCTCTCACTGCTTCCCTCACCCCGAGGTGGGCCTCATAGGTACTCACCCCTGGCTGAGCGCGTCCCGGTGAGGACCCCAGGTCGTGGCCGCCCTGGCCTGCGAGGACTCAGGTACTTCCGACCTTCGTCACCCCACTAGGCCCGCCGCTCCCGGGGCTGCGCGGGTCGCGTCGCGGGGCCAAGCGGGTCGCCTGCGGGCTCGAGGTGCGGGCGTGGCTGTGGGCGCTCTAGGCGCCGGGCGGGCGGGACTCTATGACCCCGCCAGCCTTTCCCGCCGACTGGAACCTGGAGTGGTGCAGAGTTGGGAGGTTGGGGGAGGTAGGGCTGCACCTCCAGCCCAGAAACCCCTGGCTGGCAGATTGAGGGCCCTGGGGCCTGAGAGAGGGCAGGGCTGCGGGTCGAGAGTGTGGGGTGAGCAGGACTAAGTGACCTGCGATCTCCAGCGAGAAGCGGGATTAGGATGCCCTCAAATAGTCCTTTGGCCCCAGTCGTGACTATAATGTACCCAGAGAGCCAGGATCAGGCTTTGAGGTAACCCAAGTATCGGATTCTCTGGCAGTCTTCATTCGGGCTGATGAAAAACCACAACTTGTGCCATACGCCAGCGTGCCCTCTCATGTGAAGAAACTATAATGGTAAAGAACACAAGTTTCCACAAGGCTGGGAACTTTTATTCAAAAGGCATCTACACCCACCTAACCCCAACTGACTGAGAATTATATATATTTTTAAAGATTTATTTATTTACGCTTACAAGAGCTGGGGCACAGGCCAGAGATTGGGGGGAGGGGGGTGAGAGGATCCACCAGAGACAGAGTAGGGAACAGAACAGGCAGACTGACTGAAACACACTGCTGAGAGGAGCAGCAGGCGAGGCAGGAGAGGTCTGCCTCACCATATGGGTTGCTCCCTAGCTGGCTAGAGATTGAACTCCTGCTGCAGAGGCTGTGGAGACTGAACTCCTGCTGCAGAGGCTGTGGATTGCTTTGTAGTGCGGTGCTTAACCCCTTGTGCCACCAGGGAGGCCCGAGAATTTTTTTTTTAAGGATTTATTTATTTATTTATTTATTTATTTAATTTATTTATACAAGCACTGGGTACAGTCAGAAGTGTGGGAGGGTGAGAGAATTCACCAGAGCCAGAGCGGGGAGCAGAGCAGGCAGAAGGACCGAAGTACACTGCTGAGGGGAGCAGCGGGAGGCAGGAGAGGTCTGTGCGCCATGTGGGACCCTCCTCCGGTGGCCGGGGAGCAGCCGGGGATTGAACCAGCGCTGCAGAGGCTGCGGACAGCTTCGCAACCCAGCACTCAACCGCTGCGCCACCGGGGAGGCCCCCGAGAATTATATTTTAAAAGGACACATCCCTGTGATTGTTAGGTGATTGTGAGACCCTTCCTACCCAGCTCGGACAAGCACAACATCTCATGTGCTATTCCCAACACTTTTGTTGGATAGGCTTGACATCCCCAGTATAACTGAGTTTCCCACAGATCAAATGACTTGCTCAAGTTCACAGGGTAAGTGATAAAGACCTAACCCAAGTCGTCAAAATTGTGCTTTCAATCCCTTGGCACTTGGGCCTTATAGGTTTGAGTCTACTGAGATGGGACAGGGGTGGGGTTCTTTCCCTTTGGGGGCCTTACATCTGAAGAAAAGTCTTCCGGGTCTCCTTATCCCTAAGTACTCCTAACTGAGCAAACTTGGACCCGCCGTCCTTATACAAGTTGTGAGTTTTGTGGAGCTCTGCTACTCCAACCTGTCAGGATTACTGCATCTCTGTGTAGACTGTGAACATGACAGCTGAGAGCTGGACATCCGGTACCCTTCCCCATGCCAGGCCTGTGGTGCTGGTGACTCCTGTTGCACCTGGCATGCTAAGTTTTTGAGTTCTCACATCGCTACTACCTGGGAGCCTTAGAGTGAGTCATTGGCAACCCTGGGTCTGCCCTCTCCCCAGTGTAATCAGAGATTCTCACACCTCCCTCTCTACTCCCAGGAGTGTGAGAATTAATTACTAGCACACCCCAGAACCAGGGAGGAGATGGCTCTGGGAGTGCTTCTTGAGTGTGTAATGGGATAACACCCTCTGAGAAGACTGGGAGGGCTCAAGAGTGGAGTGACTGGCCAGGGTCCCACACCTTTGTCCAGGTGGGAGGTGGCTACGATTGGCCCCTTGGGAGCCCTGGAGACATAGTTGGCTGTGCTTGGAGGTTGTGGGAGCTTGATCTCTGCTGGGCTCCATCCCAACAGTTTTCTGTCCCAGACAGAGTGGCCTTGTTCTCTCTTCCTTAGTCACAGCCATTATCTGGCACACAGTTCTGGGGGTGAGAGGTGTCCTGGGGCTTGGATGCCCTGCAAAGGCCCAGTCTGGCATGACTCCTAAATTAATAATGTATTTAGCTGTGGGAAGGGATCCTTGAGAGCCAAGGGACTGGAGGAGGCATCCCTCTGAATGTTATAGCATAACCTGGCATGGAAAGGGTTACCCAGAGCGCAGCCATCTTGCTGTAGAGGAAGCTTTGTTCCCAGCTCAGGAGCTGAATAAACTCTCTCTAGGGCTGGTAGAATTATCCTCTCAAATCCTCCTCTGCCACTTTTGGGGGTCTTCTTTGCACCCCCACCCCTGCTGCACTTAAAGAAGGCACTTTAAGTCCGTGAGTCTCAGCTCAGAAATTCTGAGTCTGGGGGCAGGGAGGAAGGGGCCATTTCTCTAGCAAAGAAATCTGGATTTGCTCACCGTGGTCAGATAATATCATTTTATCTTTGTTTTCTTTATCTCAGTCCTCTAAGACCTGAGGTATATATTTTGTCTTTGGAAATGAATCTACCCCCTCCCCTTACCTTATACCTTTTTCTTCTCTTTTTCCACTCCCCTCATCCCCTGCCGGCACATCCCCAGGGGCTCTAGTGACCTTCTGATTTCCCATGGGTACTCAGCCCCTTTCCCTCTGTTTTCTCCACAGCAGGCCCCACCCAACACGGACTGGCGTTTCTCTCAGGCCCAGAGACCCGGCACCAGCGGGTAGGTGACTGCCTCTCCAGCCCACCCTCTTCTCTGCGGCATTTTCTCAGCGATGACGTGGAGGGGATGGGGGAGGGTTCCAATTTGCTACAAATGGCTTCATCACTCAGTTCCAGATTTCAGGGAGCTGAGAGGTATCAAGGGCTGGTACATGGACCCCAGGAGGGAGAGGCACTTACTCTGGCTATTTTGGAAACTCAATTCACAGTCATCTCCCCACCAAAGGAACCTTTTCCTAACTCCTTAGGGGTGAAGGGTGGTCTTAAAATGGTTTGTGGGTGGAGGAGAGGCTTTTTATATCCATCTATTGCCTACACCCCTCTGCTCCGGGTTGGGCTGGGCTCTGTCCCGGGCTGGGCTCTGTCCCGGCCTGGGACAGAAAAAGAGAGAAGCTGGAAGCTTCTCCCAGAAGCTTCCGAAAGAGCAAACGCAAAGGGGAGTGTGCGTGGGGTGGTGGTGGTGGGGGGGCTGGGTGGGGCAAGCAGAGACAGCATAGCTGGAGATGGGGTCACAAGGAATGGTCTGGGAACCTGGAGGGGCAAGATCTCCCCTGCCCGGCCTTCTGGTCCCCTCCAGTCCTGCCCTCTCTGCTGCAGTCCTTTTTCTCTGCCACTCTCTTATCTCTACGTCCTTCCCTCAGTCTCTATCTCAGTTTAAATCTCTGCCTCTCCCTCTCTTTCTAGGTCTCTATCTCAGTTTCTGTCTTTATTGCTGCATCTCAGTCCCTGCCATTTGTATCTCCTTGCATTGATCTGTGCCTCACTGGTGCCTGCTAGGGCGGAGGTGCTCAATAAATGTGGAAACAATGAATAAATGTGACTCTTCCTCAGTCTCAGTCTCTGTTTCTCCTTTTCTCTCTGTCTCTGTCTCTCCTTTCATTATTTCCTAGTGTCCTTGCATTCCTCTGTCTCCAGCCTCTTCATGTCTATTTCCCCATTTCTGCTTTTCTCTGTTCTCTGTTCTTGCCCCTCTCCGTATATCTAAGTCTGTTGTCTGTCTCTCTCTGTCGCTCTTTATCTCTCCCTCCGTCTGTCTTTTATTCTCTCTCATTTCTTTGTACTTGTGGGCAAACCAGCACACACATGCGTGCACACACACACATGCCCTCCCTCTCCCTCTCATGCGGCCCCTCTCACACAGAGCCTTTGATCTCTGCTCCCCACCACACGCCATCCCAGCCAGGCAGTCCCAGCTGCTCTTTTCAATCGGGAATGAATTCCTGCTGAGACAGGAACCCCCTGTGGGTGAGGGGTGGGGGAGGGAAACTTCAGCGGAAAGACCAACCTTCAGTTGGTCTAAGGGGAGAAAGGTGGGCTGGGGGCCAGGCCTCCCAGTTAGACGTCTGAAGCCTGGAAGAGTTCAAGGAGCTGGAGAAAGAGGGAGGGCAGAGCTTGGGCTGCCTTCCCCTGCCTCCTTGCCAGTCATTGGTGGGGCACCTGCTGCCCACATTTCCCCAGGTACTGCAGATTCTGAGCCCTTGCTGCCACGAGAACCCAAGAGGCCTTGGTATATGCTAGGGACTCCAGCTCTCGGGCATGTGCAGTTCTGCTTCTGGTATCAGGATCTCAAGGCACTTCCTAGAAGGCCCCTGGAAGACAGCAAACCAGAAGACTTGGCTGCCCTTACCCCTCCCTTGACCCCAACTGTCTCCTCTCTCCTCCTGGCCTTGCTAGCCTTCCCATAGGTTATCCATTAAGTCATTCATGTACTCATTCCTGTATTCATTCATGTTTTTATTCATTCAACAAGTATTTATTGAGTATCTACTTACTATGAACCAGGCCCTGTGCTAAACACTGGCCTATAAGAGTGATTAAGCAGTCCTGATTCGTGAGCTCATAGGCATCCAGGCCAACAGAGACAGAAAATTGACAACAAATCACACTAAAAAAAATTAATAAAAATAGGGTAATGTGAGTATAATGGGGAAGAGAGAGAGAGAAGTCTTCCAGGAAGAAGTGACACTGAGCTGAGGTGGTAAGAAATACTGGGCAATTGATATCCCCTTTCCCCACCCCCAGTTCAGGCCATATACTCCCCCTGAGACCTCTGAATGTGCACCTGGGGTGAGCGTCTTACCCCTGCCTCGAGTACCTTTACATCAAATGAGAGACTTGGTGTTCTGAAATACTTATAGGCATTCTTGGAGAGATGGAGGATCAGACTCAGGATCTCTCGCTTCCATACTTAGCTTGAGAGGGATGGGACAATTTCTAATTCAGCTCCAAAATGGCCCAGATGAAATAAGTGTTGGGGACCTAGTCTAACAACTGCGACTTCCCTTCTTCATAATTTCAATAAGTAGAGCACACTTACTATAGGCCAGTGTTCTAGGTGTAGGAGATATAAAATAGACATGATTCTTGAGTTTACAATGTGTTGTGGAAGACAAATATTAACCAAATAACCGAAATAAATGCAAGATTGGAACTGTCATAAGTGCTATGAAGAGCAGTACCTGGTGGTGAGAGCATTAGATGGGGATTCCACTCGGTCAGGGAGCAGGAGGACATCAAGAGAAAGGGGTAACTGTGCTGCGTGAGATCTGAAGGATAAATATAAATTAACCTACTGAAAGAAAGAGGGAAGAGCATTCAAGGTGGAGGGGAGAGCTTATGCAAAGGCCCTGTGGTAAAGCCACTCAGGTCAACAGAATGACAGTGAGTTTTTTTTCTTTGCTGCCCTTCTGATTAGCTAATTGGAGCGAGAAGATATAGAGGGGAGAATTCTCTTGTTCAGTTTAATGCTGGTTCCAGCCCTCCATTATTTCTCTGCCCCACTCCCTTTCCTCCACCACCTTGGCTACTGACACACCAAATTTGAAGTACTAGTACTGGCTAATTCAGTAAAACTGGTTTAAGTTCAGGTCAGCACTGACTCACATTTTGGACTAAAGGGAAAAAGAATTACGTCTGCAGTCCCTGCCTCCCAGGTGTTCCTCCTCCCTACCACTATCCATTCTCAGGTCATTCTTTAAGCTACTGGTTCCAATAGCTGTTGTCTCAAGTTCTGAACCCAGCAGTCAGTGCTCCTATAACCCAGGCACTGCCCTGCAGCTGTTCCCAGCCTCTGCCCAGAGGAGAGAGTGACCATTTCACATTCCTCTGTTCTTTGATGGCTCCACCCTGGCCTTCCCCAATTCTGGGTCCTCTTCCATCCCTCTCCTCTGAAAGACACCACCTACTTTCCCTCCATTTGGGAAGTCATTCAACAAACAGCATTTTTTCCTGTTTATAAAATAATGCTTATTATAGAAGCATGAGCAACGGAGAAAAAAATATTTAAAGGAAAAGCACCACAATATCACAACTGAGGGAAACCACCACTAACCTTTTTTTTTTTTTCAGAAAGAAAATTTCAAATCTATACCAAAGTAGACAGAATGATATAATGAACCTCTGTGATTCCAATATCTGATTTCAACTAATTCCCTCACTTGTTTTACCTCTATCTCAATCCTAATCTTCCCTTGAATTATTTTGAAGTAAATCTCAGACATCATATAATTTCATCTGGACCTTCACTGTCTTTAACAGATGACTGTTTAAATGTATAAACACTAAAAATAATATTGATAACCTAGTAACATAGTAAGATCAAATAATGTTAATAAACAAATATCAAATTGCCAGTCTATATTCACGTTTCCCAGTTATACATCTCTCTGTTTGCATGCTTATCCAAATTAAGGCCCACATTTTGCATTTGGTCGAGTGTTTCAAATCTCTTAAGTTGTGAAAGTCTCCCATCTTACATTTTTTCAATTTATTCATGGACTCATTAGTATTTTATATATATGTTTCTAGCCTTACCCATTACACATAGTATCTCAGAAAGGTACATGTTATGCAGTCAAACAATATGCAAAGGCTGCTGCTTTTTAAAAAATATCTGATTCAATTAAATAAGTTATTCACCAACTTGTTCATAGAATATCGGGGACTTTTATTCTCTGTCAACTGGTATATTTCTTACCAGTTTGTTTTTTTTTAATTGAGGTCATACTGTCCATCAGTATTCTAGACTTTTTCCCCCCCTTCTTTAGATACCAGGAGAATTTCCTCATGTCAGTAAGTCATTTAATTATGCATAATAGCCCCTCATCTAGACATATATTTTAAAATGCTGATAGGCCTTAAAAAATACACATGCATTTACATATTAACATAATTAAATCCAGGCTGTTGTCAGAGGTGATTTCCCCAGCTTTCTGCCATTTTTTTAATGTTTTTTTTTTTTTTTTTTCTTAAAAGATTTATTTATTTATTTATTTATACAAGCACTGGGTACAGTCAGAAGCGCGGGAGGGTGAGAGAATTCACCAGAGCCAGAGCGGGGAGCAGAGCAGGCAGAAGGACCAAAGTACACTGCTGAGGGGAGCAGTGGGTGGCAGGAGAGGTCTGCGCTCCATGTGGGACCCTTGCCCTGTGGCCAGGGCTCAAACTGGTACTGCAGAGGCTGCGGGCAGCTTCGCAAGCCAGCGCTCAACCGCTGCGCCACCGGGGAGGCCCTCTGCCATTTTTGAGCATGATGCACAGAACATTTACCACAACTCAGGCTCTGGCATACTCCACACACACACACACACACTCCGTGTGCCAGAATACAAAGTCCTTAGAGTGAGAACTGTAGCTGTCATGTCGTAAATTGTAGGGCCTATCTCTACAGAGTGGGTGCTTGGGAAGTGGTCTGTTAGATGTAGTCCATCTGTTCCACTTTTATTTTTTACTTTTTTTCCAAATCCTGGAAAAGTCCCCTATACCTGCTCTAGGACTTCCCAGTGAAGCCCCATATGTTGTCTTGTATAAGATCATAAACTTCAGATCCACATTAGACCTATGTCAGGTTGCATCTCTGCCAGTTACCAGCAGTGTGACTATGGGAAAATCTCTCATCGTCTCTGAGTCCCCAGATCCATCTGTTTGAAAACAGGGATAATCATATAACACTTATCTGCAGGTGCTTTTGAGGCTAAAATAGATTGTACACATATATATATATCCCAGTCAGCCCAGTGCCCGGAGACTAGAACACTCTTGGTAAATGGTTGAAAAAGAAGTCTCTCCTTGTCCACCTCAAGCAGCTTCAGAGAGCTGGCAGCCTGCCTGTACTTGGCCTTCAGGCTTTCCCAAGGATCCTCCTTGTAGCCTAAGCCCATCATGGTTCCAGACCCACCTTTATTGACTCATCTTTATTCCACTTCGCACCCCTATAGCGTACCCTTCTAAACTGTGGCATCTGACCCTGTTGTTTGTCCCACAGCCCCCACGCTTTTCTCCCTGCAATCTTCTCAGCCCCTACTCTCCCCACTCTATCCCCATAGGCCCCTCACCTTGGCCTGCACCACCTGCCATAGCCCTGCATCATCAGGCAGGCCTGGAGAGAACTCCGGGAGGTTGTGAGTCATGAGTCCTGAATTTTCATGGAGATGCAGATGACTGAGGCCCCACTACAGGGTTCCTGTCCTCCCAGAGGTACCCCCAACCCTCCATTCTTTTCCAAGAGCAACACTGAACTTTAAATAGTGAAATACTATTATGACGACCCCCCTTTTAAACACGTGACTGGCTTTGTAGAGCTCTTAGGATGAGACCCACATCTTTCATGACCCTCTCCTCTGCAGCCCCAGCCTGGACACCACCTCCCCTTGCAGGGGTCACACTGTCTTCTCCTTAGTCCTTTAAACTCTGCCCAACCTCAGGCTCAGCCAGATATTCCCTTGGCCTGGGAGTATGATACTATTTTTCCTGGCTAACTAAATTTTAACCTCCAGGTTTTTATTTTGAAATGTTTCAAACCTATGGAAAAGTTGAAAGACTAGTATGATGACCATCCAAATACTCGTTTTACCTAGATTCACCAATTGTTACTATTTTGCACATTTGCATTATCTTTCTTTCTCTCCCTCTCTCCACATACGCTTTTCTTTGAACCATTTCAGAGTCGCAGAGATCATAACATTCGAAATACTTCAGTGTACGTCACCTGATAACAGTAACATTCTCATATAGAACCTCAAAGAATGATCACATTTGAGGACTTTAACATTAATGCATTAACATACAGCCAGCGAGCAGATTTTCATAGATGTTCTCCAAATGTCCTTTTAACCTTTTGTTTTGAATCCAGAATTTTATCAAGAAGGCATGAATTGCATTTGCTTGCCTTGTCTCTTTCATCTCCTTTAATCTAGAACAACCTCTTTATTTTTGGGGGGTGGGAGGTTGTTTTCTTACAATGTAGAGTTTTTTTTTTTTTTTAAAGAATCTGGGCCAGTAATCTTTTTAAATGTAAGAATACGCGTGGGTGACACGTGTGCCCCCCTCATCACATCAGGAGTCATTTCATGTAGATTTGTTCCATTATCACTGACTGGCGGTCAGTTTATTCACTTGGTTCAAGTGGTGTCCCCATATCTTTGCATTATAAGAATATTTTTAAATATTTGCAATCAATACCTAACGAATGGGTGATGTTTGAGACAGTGCAGCAACCTTTCATCCTCTTTTAGTATTTGAGTATTCACTCATCCTTGCCTGAAGCTGTTTTTACAATGGCTACAAAGTGGTCATTTTCTATCATTCTTTTCCCATTTGTTTAGTTGGCATTCTCCTGCCAATCACCTGGGTAACTCCTTCAGGTCTAAATTCCCTGCCTTTTCCTCAGAGAATCCTACAGTGATGGAATTCCCAAACCAGACTAGGCGAGGACTCTCCTGTACCCTCTGCTTTTTGCCTCGATAGCACTTGTCACAATTACAGTGAAATAACTGTGTGATTATTTACTGCCAGCCTCTCTGTGGACCTCAAGCGCCATAAAGATGGCCTGTTTCAGTCATCTCATGGCTTTAACCCCAGCACCTAGTCTGATGCATAGTAATCACTCACTAAATATTTGGTGAATAAGGGACATAGAATTCTAACCCTTCCCACTCTGGGAGGCAGAAGTGAGATTCCAGCTTTACTCTCCAACCCTAACTCTACATTTGCTGTGATGGTGTAGAAAGCAGCTGTGTGCTCTCATCTGAGCCTTGGACAGAGTCTGCCTATCTGGGGGTGGGGAATCCCACATCCAGGAGACCATAGCAGGAACAACTGTAAAGCAATTCTTGGTTGTGCTCTCCCACCCTGACAATACACACACACACACACACACACACACACTTTCTCTCTCTCTCTCTCTTTTTAAGATTTATTTATTTATACAAGAACCGGGGTACAGGCCAGATGTGTGAGAGGGTGAGAGGATTCACCAGAGACAGAGCAGGGAGCAGAACAGGCAGACTGATGAAATACACTGCCGAGGGGGAGCAGCGGGCACGACAGGAGAGGTCTGCTGCACCATGTGGGACCCTCGCCAGCTGGCCGGGATCGAACCCGCCCTGCAGAGGCTGCGGACAGCTTCACAGCGCTTCACAGCACAGCGCTCAACCATCCACACTACCAGGGGAGGCCCCCCATACACACTCTTTTAGGCCTTCAGGACCCGCCCCATAGCTCACCCCCAGTGCCAAATCCTTCTTACTTGTAGTGATAGAACTCTGCAGATCTTTCCCCATTCATTCAGGAGTAAATATTTATTGAGAAACTTCAATGTGCCAACTATCACATAATAGACTATGTGTGAGTGTCGGGGTGCTTTGCCCTCCCCTCAAAAAGGGAAATTATTTGATCCTTGAAAATTCAACACAAAGCATGAAAATAGTCACTATGGCAAAAATCCAAGTTGAGTTGAAATGCATTAAGGTTCTTTTACAGGGAAGCATTTTTTAAGGTTATGAATCACTTCATGTTTTTCTCAATGCTTAGAGTTGAAAGATCTTAAGAAGGAGCTTTAGTAGGAAGATGGCAGACACAGACCAGCTTCAGTTTGGTCTGGTGCGAAGCACAAGGTACAAGAGCAGGGGACCTAGCGCTGCCACGAGCTGGGGACGGGTGCCTCACACAGGCACCTGACCCGACAAATTGTATTCCTGTTAAAATTCAAGGCAAAGGTTGGGAACCAGCATTCTAAGCAAACAGTATCTGCGCCAGAATAGGTTTAATGATAGAATATTTGGGAGCCGGGCAGAGGGATGTTCTTGTAAAATAGATGGGCGGGTTCTTATGTGTCATGGATTTTATCCTGAGGGATTAACAAGCCATCGAAGTTATCACATTTGTGCTTTAGAACTCTGTCTCTCCCTGCCCCGGGGCCCTTCATATCTCCCTAGGTTTTCTCTAGCTCTGGCACATTCTCTCCCCTTTCTCACCCTCACTGCTCTCAGGAGAGGATCTGAGCTCCTTCACCATGACAGTAAGCCACTGCTCCCTCCTGCAGGGGAAGCTGCAGTTTATGCCCCTCTGTCACTCTAGGGCCATGGAGTCTGACACAGCTGTTTTGTGGACTGACAAGTGGTGGTCTGGCTTCTGAAGGATCATATAAACTTCTTTCTACCTTGAGGAAAGGGAGCAGGTCATAGGTGTGGGGTACTGGATCTGGGGACCCTGGGAGAGAACAGGAAGGGCATAAGCTGCACTGACCTGGGAGACCATGCTCACTACTCCTCTCTCCCCAGCTCCCAAAATGGCGATGAAACCGGCACTTGGCCTAACAACCAGTTTGACACAGAGATGCTGCAAGCTATGATCTTGGCCTCCGCCAGCGGTAAGTGTGCCAGTGTGCGGTTTGGGATGCGAGACTGGGAATCCTGGGGGCATCCCAAGGCTACCATGCCTTGAGCCTGGCTGCCACTCTGCATGGTTTCTCTTGATCTTTCAGCTGCTCTGTGAGGACACAGAATTCCAGGACATAAAACCAGGCTAACGAACAGTAGAGGGATTAGGGATCCTGGGATACTCAAGAGGGGGTGAACAAGGAAAGACCCATGGAGGAGACATGGGGAGTAGTGGTTAAGAGTCTAGCCCTGGAAAATGACAGCATCAGTCTGGGCCACTGTCATTGTGATTTTGATCAATTTACCTAACCTCTCTAAACCTCAGTTTCCTCAGCCAAGAAAATGGACACAGCGACCTCAAAGGGTCGTGGTAAGAATTACAGGAGATGATAGCTGAAAGCTGAAGTATGACCTGGTACACTCAAACCCTCACTCCATGGAGCAGGTGGGGCTGCTCCGAGCAGAGAGAACAAACTCCGGATATGTGAGACCCCTTCTCTCTTTTGTGTTGCCGCCACCTCCAGAGCAGAATTTTGTTTTCCAGCAAGGCTAACAAAGAACTTTATATGTATCAGAGATTCATCCCATGGTTTTTGTTGCTGAAGACTCACAGGGGTCCCTAGCAGAGAAGCAGAACAATATCGTCATTACCTGAGAGCACAGACTTTGGAGACGGGCCAGCCTGGATTCAAATTCTGGCATCACCACAGCTGTGAGCCCCTCTGGGCCTCAGTTTGACTGAGTGAAACGGTACAACAGCCCATCCCCATTGTGGTGACGTGGGGGCCAAATGTAAGGCCCCAGGATTGGCAGAGAGTAGTGGTATAATACAGAGTAGCTAAAATGGATTAATTATGGTCTTTATTGACCCAGAGGGGTGGATAGAAGGCAGAATTAGAGTAATGTCTATTGATAAGAACTAGCTTCTGAAGCAGCAAATCCTGGGCTTATGTGGAGGCAGGCAGAGGAGTACGGCACCTCTAGTGAGCTGAGAGTCCTGCCCTCCAGCACACCTGGAGGACTGGTGGGTAAAGGATGAGGTAAAATCAGAACAATAATCACCATAATCACCCTGTGTATGGTGATTATGGTCCCAGCACATGCTAGACAAATTTTATGGGCCTCTCATCGGTTAATCCTCTAACTCTGCACAGCAGGTCTGATTACATCCATTTGACACATGAGAGAACTGAAAAATCATTTGCTCCAAGGTCCCCATTTATGAACTGCAGATTAGTGATTCTAACCCAGCCGGACTCGAAAGTTCAGTTCGAGTGCTTTCCACTACAGTGAGTTTGCCCGCCTTTACATCCAGCCTTTGCTGGACGAGAGGATGAGCTGCTCTCAACACCCTGCATTATTCTCCCAGATTAGGGTTGCCAGATAAAATACAGGGCACCCAGTTAAATTCAAACTTCAGATAAACAACAAATAATATTTTAATATAAATAGGCCCCAATACTATACTAAAAAATTGTTTGTTGTTTACCTGGAATTCAAGAACTGGGCACCGGGCATTTTTTGCTAAATCTGGCACCCCTCCCCCAGATGTCAGTGAGGCTGAGTGGAGACAGGCTTGTGGTTAGTGAAGAGGCAGAGGAAGGAAGAAGTGGCAGGGGTGGCCAGCCTTCTGGGACAGAGCTGGCCCATTTGGCAGGGCTATAATTCTAGAGAGGCCAGAGATCGAATATGAAAGAGGCAGGCAGCTGGCCAGTGAACTCTTGAGGAAAGTAAACAGACAGGTATATTTAGCAGTTGTGGTCTTGAGCCCTAAGACCAGGAAGCAGGCTTTTTAGCCTAAAAAAGATTTTAAAAACAAATGAAATCAGTATTTATGGCCCCAGACCTTCCCAGATGGTCCCACAGGGCCATTCAGGCTGGCTCCTCTGTTAAGACTCCACCCCTCCAGCCTACACTGGGCCCGACCCCAGACCAAGCCGGCACCTTGGGGAATGGCCTTTGAGGATGGAGGTGGCAGGGTCAGGCCCTACTCACACTTTCACACCCGATTCCTGGCCCTGGAGCCAGTGAGGTTCCTGGAGCCCAGCCCAGCCTTGCCTGAGGAGCTGCTGGAGGAGTAAGGAAGTTAGAGGCTTTTTAAATAAACAGTTGGGGGCGGGGAGAGGTGTGCTGTCTAGGAGGTTGCAATTTGCACTTGAGCTGACTCTCTAGTTTGACAGGCCTTCCCAGGCACCTTTGGAGAAGCTGCCTTCCCCTGGTCTGAGTGGGAGGGGAGATGAGGGTGGAGAAGTTACACTGCTAGGAGTTGAGTTTCCTGAGGAGAAGCTGGCACAGAGAAAAGCAGCACTGCTCCCACTTTCTCCAGGCCAGTGGATGCCCAGCAAAGGATGCCCTTCTTGGTGCTCTTCAGAGTCTGTTTCTCCTTCGACTAAGGGAGGGTCCTGGTCACTGCACAACACGAGTCTTGTGAGGGTAGATGGGGCATTAGAGAACTGATTCTGTAAAAGGTCAGAGCCTAGAGTTGTACTTGTCAGATTTATAGATAGGAAACTGACACCTGAGTTGTGCAAGGCCTAGGCCTAGGTCACACAGCTCCTTGGTGGCAGAGATGACCAGATGGAACTCCAGTGCCAGCCTCTTTCTGCTAACTCTGGATTTCCATCTTCCCTTCCAGTCCAGTGCAGCTTCATTGCGCCCCATAGGGGCCCATCCTACATCAGGCCTGTGTTCTGGGGAGCAGGTGACATAGGCAGGCCTTATCATTTTCATATACTTGTGTACTCCTCTGGGATCTTGGGTGCATGTAGGACTTGGGCGGGTGAGCCTGGCTTCTACTTACCCAGTCACACCCTTCTCTCCCCATTTCCCCCGCTTTCTCTTCTGTGCACCCTCCCCCAGTCCTTGGTGCCTCCAAGTTCTTTCCTTTAGGCCCTAAATCGCTCCCGAATCCTGAGTCTTTGAAGTCTGATCTGGGTGCCCTCCCCCAGCCCTTCCCTTCCCAGGCTTGAGGAGGGGAGGGGGCCGGCCGGAGAGGACTGGGCCTCTGGAGTTAATTAGGGAAAAGGAGAGCTGTCAGTGGAATGAAGGGGGGCGGGGGAGGGGCGGGGAGCAGGAGGGGACGAGAGCAGGAAGGAGAGGAGGAAGTGGGCAGCTGCTCCCTCCCACCCAGCCCCTTATCCCCACCCCCAAAGCCCCGGGATCCGGGGACTTGGAACTTAAAAGCTGTAGAAACCTGAGCTCCGGGGTGAGGAGGCGGAAAGACCCTGGCTCATCTCTCCTCTCCCTTTTCATATGCTCCTCCTTCCCAGTCCTGGTGTCGTTCTTTGAAAATATTTCCTGTCTCTATTTCTCAATCCCCTGGTGGTATCTCAGGATTACTCAACCTCTCAGGCTTTAGTCACAACCGGGGTCTGAGGCGGGAGGAGGGGTAGAGGAAAGCCCTCGGGTCTGCTGGGCTGGGGCTGGGCGGTCCTGGGGTTTTAACTCTATCTTTGCCAGAATTCTCCAGCAGCATCCTTGTGATCTCTAGCCAGTCATCCAAATTCCTGATTCCTCCCGCGTATCCCACTGTCAAGCAGTGTGTGAGATATAAGTAATGCCTCGCACTACAGTGATGATGATGATTAATCACTGATAACAACTAACTGATGAGCACTTACCTTACTAGTGCCTGGACTGCCTTACCTAGAGCGCGATCTCATTTCATCCTCAGAAAATCCCGTTGAGGAAGCACTCCTGTGCTTCTCTGCCTTTGATATGGATGCAGATCACGTGGCAAACGTGAAAATGCAGATTCCAAGTCTGTTTGGAACAAACTCCCAGATGATGCTGAAAGAGGGCCAGGATGTGTCCTTCGCTGGAACCCACTTCTTCTTCATGCAGCAGGCAGGCAGCTGGGCTGGAGGTGCCATCTGTGATGTCTCCTAGCCCCAATCTGCTGTGCCTGTCCGCAGTGTACCTCAGATAGCCGAGTCTACGTCATTATCTTCCCAGCTTCATAGAACGAACTTCTCTCCCTCTCTTTCCCCCTCAGAGTAATGATGGGCCACTCTGCAGTGATGGTGGTGCGCCCACCGCATCCATGCTCATGCGCACTCAGGTCTGACTCCTTCTAACTTGTACTGGCTGGTAGGACCAGTCTTAATTTTTCTGAGCCTTGCTTCCCTCATCTGTAAAAGGAGAATAATATCACTTACCTCTCTGGGTTGTGGTGTGGAGTTTAAAGCCTCACGCAGGTGCAACATCTGGCACAGTGCTTGGCACAGAGTAGGCAATAATGGTTGGAAAGTGGGTGGAAGAGCATTCCCTCCTAACTAACGACAGAAGCTTGAAATACCTACTCCGTGCTAGGCATTGGGTGATGGAGATTGATACGAACCAAGGTCACAGCCCCCTGGAGAATGGGCCAGAGTGGATGACGGAGGCTCCCTTGGAAAGGGATAGGACAAGGATTTGGGAGCCAGGGTCTCAGCCCTATGAAAAATAAGAGCTAGCATGTTTTAAGTCCTTACCATGTACCAGGCACTATTCTAAGTGCATCACATCATGGTCTTGTTTTGCCTTCTATCTACCAAAGAACTAGATACTAGTATGGTTCCCATTTTGCTGGTCAAAAAACTGAGGAGACAGGGCCCCCCCTGGTGGCGGAGCACTTGAGCGCTGCCCGCAGCCTCTGCAGCGCCAGTTCGATCCCCGGCTACCGGCGAGGGTCCCACAAAAAAACAAAAAAAACCCAAAAACTAAAACTAAAAACTGAGGAGACATAGGGAGATTAGATAGATTTGCTCGGGATCACTGTAGGTAAAAGAACTGGGAGTCAGACCTCTTACCTCTATTTCTTGTGGATAAGGAGGGTCTTCTCAGTGCTCATCGTGGTCTGGGTGCTTTGCAGGCAGACTGCTTGTGGTACAAAGGAGTGACTGTTGGGGACCTGAAGTGTAGCCCTTGACCTTTCTGTCTCTGCAGAAGCTGCTGATGGGAGCTCCACCCTGGGAGGGGGCGCCGGCACCATGGGCCTGAGTGCCCGCTACGGGCCTCAGTTCACCCTACAACATGTGCCCGACTACCGCCAGAATGTCTACATCCCAGGCAGCAACGCCACACTGACCAACGCAGCTGGCAAGCGGGATGGGAAGGCCCCGGCAGGTGGCAACGGCAACAAGAAGAAGTCCGGCAAGAAGGAGAAGAAGTAATGTGGAGGCCAGACCTGGAGCCAAAGGGCAGCCTCCCTCCCCAACCAGCCCAGCCTCTCCCTGCCTGTACCCAGGCCTCTGATTTTCAGGCCTTGCCCCCAGGATACTGGCAGGGGCCAAGATCATTCTCCCCTTGGGAAACAGAAATAAGTGCCCAGTCAACACCCCCCTCTCTGCCCCCAAGGAATTGAATATGCAAAGGGAGTTCTGCCAGAACCCCCATCCAATCAGTTGCTGTGCCCATGGGGGTAGTGGGGATAGTGTAGACACCAAAACCATTTATCATATCCCCTTTAGTTACAGCTGAACTCCTCATCTTCGAAATTCAATCAGGCCCATCCATCCCCTGCCTCCCTGCTACCCATGCCACTCCACCCCACTCCTTCAATAGCTCCTTTTTCTTGAGTAAGGTGGTTGGTGTGTTGAGGTACCAGGTGACCTTAAAAAGCTCACAGTTCTGAAGAGTTGGAAGGGCACCATCACCTCTGGGCCTCCCCTTCAACCTTCAAACTTGTCCCAAAACATGGTGCCAGTTCCTTCACCTCCTGAGGCCAAGGTCAAGTTTTGGGAGATGTGGTCACCATCCCCATGGTACTGATGCTTGCTGGATTTAGGGAGGGCATTTTGCTATCATGCCTCTTCCCAACACCCTGGGGACCAGTCTTTTGTTTTGTTTTGTTTCATTGTTTGATGTTCCCACTGCATGCTGTGACCTCCCCTTCCCCAAACGAGAAACGCCATTGCATGTTCCAAGAGAGTATGGGATAGTAGGATAAAGAAGGGAAGGGTGTGTGTATGTGTGTGGATGGGGGCATGTACAAAACCTGACCCATCAGGTGAAGGGGGTCTTGCAGGAAGTTCTCTATGCCCCCAGGGTACTGACCAGATCCCCAAACTCCAGCCCCAAACCAAGCACCAGGTTGGACCCTCATCTACCACATACAGGGCTCAGTCCAGGCTGCCAGCTTTGGGTGAGCTACAGCAACAGTGGATTTAAACGGGCAGTGCAGTCCAAGGAAGCTTTGAGCAGGTTTGGGACCAGGTCCCCTGAGAGGTCAGAGGGGCCTCTGTGGGTGCTGGGTACTCCAGAGGTGGAAAGATCAGTGTGGCCCCAGTAGGAAGCCAGGGCCAAGTAGGCTATCGTTGGTCCCTGGGCCCAGGAGGCAATGAGGTACAACAGGGAGCAAGTGGACAAAAAGGCTCAGCCCAGGCCACAAGTCCCCTGTGCGCCTCAAGCCCCCCGGCCCTTCACCTCGCCAGGTGCCATTTCTTCTCCGTGAAGGCCACTGCCCAGGCCCCCAGTCCGCCTCCTTGTGGCCAGAGCCTGGTTAAAGTCCCCCAGTGCCTCCTTGTGCATAGACCTTCCTCAGCCCACCCCCTCTGACCCCGGGCCCCGTTCATCCAGCGGGGCTGCGGGAGAACCCCACCCCCGCCCTTACAATAGTTAGAGCCCCATCCCTTTTTCGGCTGGTATAGAATAGCCAATAGTGTAGTGCGGTGTGCTTTTCCGTGATGGCGAGTGGGCAGCGGGCGGCGGGCTCCGCGCAGCCGTCTGTCCTTGAGTCTGCCTGCGGCGGCCCGTGCTGTGTTTTGTGCTGTGTCCACGCGCTGCGGCGACCCCCTCCCCAGTACTGACTCCTATAAGCGCTTCTCTTCGCATAGTCACGTAGATCCCCACCCCACCCCCTTCCTGTGTCTCACGCAAGTTTTATACTCTAATATTTATATGGCTTTTTTTTCTTTGAAAAAAATTAATAAAAAGGTTTCTTCTGAAAGGCTGAGCGTTTCTGTGCAAGAGGTAGAGGCTCCTGGCCTGTGTGACTGTGAGCGGAGAGGTGCACCCTGGAAAGCAGGAATGGAGGGCCGGGGTGATTTTTTTGTTTGCGCCTGGGGTTTATGTCATTGCCGTGGGGGTGAGCGGCTGTCAGGTGTAGCGTGCAACACTGATGTGCCTGTGTCGAGGTGTGTGGTTGCAGGCGTGCTTGTGGATCTGCGTACGTCGCGTGGAATCGTCTTGCGGGTCCGTTGGGGGTGGGGGTCGCAGCTGCGCGCTCGCGGCGGCCCCCGCCACGGTGTTCGCCCCAGTCTCCAGGCAGAAGAGACTCCCGCGCTCGGGCGCGAGCGGCGGGGGCGGGCTGGCGCCAGGCTCGCGGCGCTGGAGAGGGGGCGAAGACGTTTCCTGAGTTCCCGCCCCTCCCCCGCCAGAATTACCATCCTTGGCGCCCTGGCGGGCTTCGCGAGAGCAGGGTGGGCTCGCCTTTACCCGCCCCCCTCCATCCCCGCTGCCCCAGGGGGTTTGGAACACGGCGGAAGTGGGAGGGAACGCGGAGGCCATTCTTCCAAGGCCCGTTTTACAGCTTGCTTCTCCATCTGGAATTTGCCTTACCGCTTTCCTCTCAACGGCAAAGCCAAGGAAACTGGACTCATTGCGGGTTTGCGGGGGTCAAGGGGACCTAAATGTTCAGCGGGAAATAAATGGCCCGCAGACCCAGCTCGCCCTCTTTCCTTCCTCTCCCCTTCCCTCCCTCTGTGCTTTTCCATTCGCTCGACTCGCCCATCTCCCCGCCTCCTCTTCAAAGCAGTGGGATCTGAGGTCGCTGTAGCCTGAGAAGCTACAGGAAACTAAGGGGAGGGAAGACCCGAGGGGCGGAAGGACGGACGCACAGACGCACTGGGATTATCGGAAGGGTCTGCGAAAGGTGTGCCCAACCTGAGCAGGAGGATGCAGGTTCTGGGCTTCCTCTGCAGTCTCAGCCCGGTCACGTGCTCTGCCAGCTCGCTAAGTCTGTTGCCATAGAAACAAGTCTTCCAACCAAGCATCTGGGGGCGACTTTCTTGCGTGGAAGGGTGGTGTTCACGGTTACTGCAACGGAGAAGGGTTTTTTTTTTTGGAGAGCCGGGGCTGAGGGCGGGGTGCCCGGCGCCTGGGTTCTATTCCAGGCACGGCAGTAGGCTGGCAGCGCTCATGAGCAGCTGCGGCTGGGTCCTTTAATTGGTATGTGTCTATAATGCTCTGAGCTAGAAGCGCGTGCCTCTGGGGGGGATGGGAATAGGCAGGCAGTTCACCCCCATGTCAGGCCATATTGGGAAGGCAGCTGCCCCCGTCCCAGGCCCAGGCCTCCTGAGCTGCCTAAGTGGGTTTGTGGTCCTCTCCAGGCCCCTCCCTATCTATTCTGGGCTTGCTCATAGCTTGTAAGGTTTCTTTGTCCAGGTCACAACGTGTTCAAACAAGTAGGACTCTGGGCAGCAAGTCATCTGGCTTCTGACCTCTGCTGGGGAGGCTTAGGTTTCCACTCCAGTTAATAAGCCCGGCTAGTCTGGAATGTGCTGTGGCTACCAAAGAGGGGAGAGAGGGTGGGAGATTGGAAGTCAGATGCTTCCCTCAGCCAGAGTCACATGTACTGTTAGGAAGTCATGACATCTATGGCCCTGGGGAACCGAGTTAAAAAAACAAAAAGGATCCAAGCCAAGAGGCAGCAATGTAGAAGGTGAGGGGAGCTAAATTAGGGGCCCAACTCCTTTGTGGAGGGGTAGCAGCCCTGGAGAAGCAACCATGTGCTCATCCTCTCTAGTCCTGTGCCCAAACAATGCCTAGTACATACCCAGCACAACTTAATTTTGACAATGGCTTGTCTGGTCAACCAGTGAGTGGAGGCAAGACAAGAGTGGAATAACCTAAACTACAGTGAAAGAAAATAGCTCAAAAATTCACAAAGGAGACTGTGAGGCATTACTGTCTGAATGGTTTATTACAGTTGGTAACAAACTCCAAAAACTGGAGATGATGACACCTTAGAAGACCAAGAGGTAAGGGAAATATGTTTGCATTTTGTCTTTTTATTTTTTATTAAATGCATTTTAGCAAAAGTAGATTAAAAAAGAAAGGATTGAAGTCCCAGACGTGAGCAAGGAGGAGGGGACCCAGGGGCTCAGCAGCCCCTGCACCACAGCCTTCCTGGGAATAGCTCAAAGGAGCAGTGTTGCTCCTGCACACACAAGCTCTAGCGACCAGAACCCTCTTTCCTGGCCTCAAAGCATCCCTGCAGGTATCCTAAGCTCCCCCATGCTCCAACAAATATACTTCTGGATCCAGTCTTAATAATGCCATTCTCTCTCCCTATCTATAGGGCATGGGAACTGGAAAGCACAGGAAGGCATGAGTGTCACCTTGAGCCAGAGAATCTGAACTTCCTGTGGCTGGTGTCACTGAACAGTTTGGCCTGCACACTGTTCAGAAGGGAGAGCAGGGGTCAGTGTGTGTGGATACTCCCTGTGCCCACTTTCCCATGTGTCCAGTTAGCATCTGCACATTTGGCTTGATAATATATTAAATTTATAAAAACTCTGTGGTCTCAGAGCTCCCACTACTCTTGGGCCTGGTATAGATCAACCAGAGCTGGATGCTGAGAGAATCTGCATTGACCTCAAGGGTCCAGAAGGCTTGAGGCCTGAGGTGGAGGTCCAAGGACTTGTTCAGCATTGAGGCCTGTGGGGAAAAATCCCAGGGACTCTGGAACCTGCCAACAAAGCCTCTTACATTATGGCCAACAAAGCCTCTTACATTATGTAGGGGAAGAGGGGAAAGAATTATTTTTCATTAAAAAAAAAATATCTGATACAAAAATAGATCCGTTTGCAAAACAATTTCTCAGCCAGGAGGCTCCACCTCCTATTTCCTTGGAGACAAGAGGTTGAGGTGTTGGGATGATCACAACACAGCCCATACTCCAGATGAGATGCACCAAAGCTCTGGGGAGGGCCTGAAGGGGGATGGCCAGGAAAGCCTGGGCGCTGGTGAGAAGGTCTAGGAAGGCTAGGGCATGTAAGCATGGCAGTAGGTTGAGGGTGGCGGGCAGGTCCCACAATGTCTCTATGCCCTGCCTGCCCACCCATGGGCTCTGGCCTAGGCCCCTGCAGCACAGGTAAAGTGTCTAGGTACTTTTTGTTTTGGGAGGCCTGTCCCAGAAAGATGGGATCTGCTCCCTACTTCCTTAAAGGCAGCTTTAATTGCCACACCACTAGTAATAAATAACAGCCAGGAGAGGGAAGAGAAGAGCAGAGGTGACAGCAATGAAAGGAGGGAGATACCCCAAAGGTTCACAAGCCCCTTGCTTTTCTCAGAACCAGAGAAACCAGAAAAGAAAAGCACAAACCTGGCAAGACTGACCTAGGGGCAAGCCCACTTCAAAGTTGGGGCTGAGAAAGCTGGCGGGGCTTTGTCTGAGACAAGGCCTCAGAGTAACAGAGGAGACACTTGGGGTTAAGGCAGCAATCACGGAGCCTGCTTTGGTACTACAGCAGCCAGGGCTAGCTGGGTTGGACTCAGGCCTACCCCACACTACTCTTCCCTCCTGGACTTCAGGCAACTGAAGAGCTGAAGCTGTATATGATGTACAGAGAGCAGCAGGCCAGAGAGCGAGACTGGGTTGGGGTGATGGGAGTGGCCACCCCAGAGGAACGTGTCCATCACCCTTCAAGCTCATGCTGCAGGACAGAACAGCCTGGTGCTCCATGGAAGCTGCCGTGGCCACAGAACCCAGATTAACTTGCACAGCCGACCAACTCCTTGGTTTCCTCAAGGATTGTGGGGATTCCCTCTGTGTTCCTGGCCACCTTGGCAGGAACAGAAGTCATGGCATCATCCTTGGTCAGCTCCGAGGCTAGCAGAGATGTGACTGCACACCCGGCCTTTCTGTTGGCTGCAAGAGAAGACACAAGAGATCTTGTCCACAGAAGGCCCAGTGTCCTTCCTTCTGAACTCTGGCAGACAGTGGGCCAGAAGCCATGCACATGTAACAATCCTGTCTGGTTTACAGGGGCCACGTTATTTTGAAGAAGAAAGGGCAGATATCAAGAACATGTTGAACAGACTTTTAGGGGAGAAGGGCAGAGAAGAGTATGGTGCAGGTAGGAAAACATACAAAGGTTTACATACATTTGGACAGAACTTGGTTCAAGTGCTACGTAACTTGAAGAGAGCTAAAATACTCTAAACCTCTTTTCTCATCATAGCACTGTGGGAATTAAATAGGTTCCAGATTGGTAAACAGTATTTTTGTTTTCTTGGCAATTCCAAGGGAGCTCCTAGGCACAAAAAGGTGTTCAGTCAGGTGGAGGGTTGTCCCAAGCAGCAGGCCGCCAGCAGGCTGCTGCAGTGGCCCTTGCAAAGAGCAACAGCCGCACATTGCCATCACATGCCCGTCACACTTCCACGCGTCCTACTAACCCTTCTTTCTCCTCCCCAGATACCCACATGCCTAGCGCTCTCCCCCCTCTCATGAGTAGGAGCGGTGATACAAATGGTTAAGGGCCCTACATAGCGTTCAGGTATGTGCCTGGTGTATGAAAGGTGTGTCAGGGAAGGCTGAGCTAGCATCAGGATGGCCAGGAGAAGCGTCTACAAAGAAATCTCAGCCCAGTAGGCTAAGGGATCATGAAGATCCAGCTGTCATCCTACAGAAGGAAAGACCCAATCAACCCTGAGTTTCTGTTCTAACTATTAGGAGCTTATCCCCCAGGTGCTCATATTTATTTATGGAATCCAGATTTATGGCCCCAGTATCCTCAATATGAAGGCAGCTCCTTGGAACTGACCAGCCCCACCTCATGCTGTCTGCCTCTTCGCATGCCCTGAAGGCAGCTTGGAGGGACTGCCTGTACACAGAGAGCTGCTGGCTGTGGGGTGGGGACAAACAAATCAGACACAAAGCCCACGTATGCTATAATTCCAATTCTACAAAATGTGTAGAATAGGCAAATCCATAGAGACAGAAAGTGGATCCATGGTTGCCAGATTCATGGGGAAGGGGAGGGAGGACTGGGGGGTGACTGCTAATGGGTATGGATGGGGTGATGCAAATGTTCTGGAATTAGGTAGTGGTGATGTTTGCACAATCTTATGAGTATACTAAAAAACACTGTATTGAATACTTGTGTGTGAATCATATCTCAGTTAAAAGAAAAAAGATCTTGCTGGGGACAAAACAACGCTGTGTGGGGAAAGCTGTGCCTAAGTGTTAAAGAAGCAGGAACAGAAGCCTAGCACTGCTGTAAGAAGACTGCAGGAGCAGGAATAAAGATCCAGAGAAGCCAGTGAATAAAGCACCCAGAGCACCTCTGCTTTCTTCAAACCAGCAAAAAGCTTTAAGTAAGGCCAAACGGGATCAGAGGGCTCAGGCCTTCATCAAGGCTGTCAGTCTATAGAAACATGACCCAGAGCTACCGTGTACACACAGCAGAGGCCCCACCGGTGGGTCAGCAGGGAGCACTAGCATGCCCACAGATTACCAGTTTACAGGTCTCCACCTCCTTCTCCTCCTCCCAGGGGCACAAGGGATTATCTAATAAGAAGAAAGACAAGAGTGAAGGCCCTGACTGACAGGCATAGGGCCTATCTGGTTATTAGGTCACAGACTCGGGGGTCTCACACACACCACTCCCTGGATCATGAACACATGCTGCCTCCACGACTGATGGGAAGAAAAGGTGCTCACTGGAATGTGACTAGGATGGTCTACTTGTAGATACTTCCCTTTCCTTCCTTTCTCGTCTTGCCAGCAAAATCTTCCTCAGTACAGTTTCTGCTATTTTCTGAAATATTCTTTCATCTAGGATCCTACTTTTCATGTCCAGAAAGGCAGTGGCTTTGTATCACTTCATTGCTCCTTAGGATTCAGTTAGAAAATACAACTATGAGTTACAGTGTGTGTGTGTGTGTGTGTGTGTGTGTGTGAGAGAGAGAGAGAGAGAGAGAGAGAATGATTTGAGGGGTATGTATATGATGAAATAACTTCTGCCTCAAATCCTAGGGAAAAGAACATTGGATTACTTATTCTGGGTAACAAGGGAGAAATCACAGTCTGAGCATGACTGCTTCTCTAGGTTTCTTCCTCCAAACTTAAGAAGATACCAGGCGTATATAATTCAAACAGTGTTTCTACATTTTTCTAGATTCAAAAGAGCTTATGAGGGATTATAGATTTCACCAAAAACTAGGAGGGGATAGTAGGTGGAGTGAAGACCAAAACTTTCCCTTTAAGTCTAGAAAATAGGTACACGAGAGATGGGCATGACGTGGCCTAAGGTCAGACACAGAAATAAGAAAGCCCTTGTTGGAACTGGCATCAGAATCAGCAGAATGGAGGAACCCCAGCTTTCTCTTTCATCAGGATCACAATGACACTATGAAGCATGAATAATCCAGAAAAACTGGCCTTTCCTCTCCTTTCCATAACTTGGGTACTTGTTTAGACTCCTGAAAAGCAGCCACAGAAACAGACACATATTTTGACAGAATCGGGGGTAATATTAACTCATAAGGGAACAGATCCACAGATTGGGGAGAAAGGGCAGCAATCTTGAGACACTGGTCAAAGCTCTCTGAGGCCAGATTCCTGGGAGTTAAGGGTGGGCTAGGATAAAAGCACCAACAAAACCAACCATGTAACACCAGTACAAATGAATTAGAAAAGGTCAATGACTTGGAAAAGACATAAACCACAGACTAGGAACTACTACTAAAGAGGAAGTACTCTTGTTAATAAGCTTCCCTTAGGGAAGAGGAAACTAGGACAGATGGGGCAATGATTACCATCCTAAAGAACTCATTATTGTCTAGAATTCTCCTAATTAGAAATCATGTCCTATTTTTACTAAGTGGGGGCAGAATAAGTGGTGGTGTAAGAAATATTCTTAGCCTTCTCTAGACAGGTGGACATCACAAAACTTCCCTGAAGCAATTTCACCGTGTCCAGGATTCCTTGCCGGAAGGTATACAGGAATGTTTCTGGCCTACCCAGAGAGGGGTCACTGTCATCTCTGTCCAATCACACAGGTTTAGTGGGAACAGCCTGAACTTGAATTCACAGTAGCAGGCTACAGTTCTGGTTCCAACATTAGCTGGTTCTGTAGACCTGAATAAGATCTTAGCTGGGTCTTAATGCCTTTTGCCTATGAGGAAATTACATGCCAGTCACTAGAGAGCTTTAGAATCTTTCCCTACCAAGGTTCTATTGCTATAGGTAGAGTTTAGAGGGAAGCTGAGAAGTAGTAGAGGGAAAGAAATGGAGAGTGTGATGAATGTCTTTCTTCCCTTGACTTACCCCAGTGAGCAGATGCCCTGTGTATAAGAGGCCACAATTCAGACATCGAGATAGAGTTGAGTCATTAAAACCGTAAGCTGACTCAATCATCAGCTTGAAACAGTAGCTAGAATACAATCAGATGGATTCTTCCCCTTGACACTCAAACCATTGTCCTCCCACACCCTGCAGACCACAGCAGTTTACATGTCACTCTGAATGAACCAGTCCTGATAGTAACTCTCCTCTTCCCACTGCTCAATGGATCTTTGTATACTGGTTACTCTGTCAGGTCTCCAGAGACCGGAAGATTTTTTTTTTAACATTCCTTTAAATTCTAGGGAAAAGGCTAGTGTCTTTGAATAGGGACAGCTGCCTCTCTGGCACTGAGGAGAGCTATAAGGCATATCTGTCTGATAGTGCTTCTCTCTTCTGGCTCAAAGCAATTAGGCCAGGAGGAATAGTCAAAGGCAACGAAGCAAGAGAAAGACCAGCTAAGGCCAGTGGCCACCAAGGGAAACCTACAACCATCAGAGCCCTTACAATTTGAAAAAATATTAAAGCTGGAAAGGACCTTAGAGATCATTTCAGTCCATCTCTCATTTTATGCATTAAGAAACTGAGTTCCAGGGCCTCCTTGGTGGCACAAGGGGTTCAGCGCAGCACTGTGAAGCTGTCCTCAGCCTCTGCAACACGAGTTCGATCCCCTACCAAGGAGCTACCCACATGGTGCAGCAGACCTCTCCTGACTCGCCCGCTGCTCCCCTCAGCAGTGTACTTTGTTCTATCTGCTTGTTCTGTTCCCTGTTCTGTTTCTGGTGGATCCTCTCACCTCCCACACCTCTGGCCTGTACCCCAGTTCTTGTAATCATAAATAAATAAATCTTGGGCCTCCCCTGGTGGCGCAGCTGTTGAGCACTGGGCTGTGAAGTTGCCTGCAGCCTCTGCAGCGCCGGTTCGATCCCCGGCCACTGGCAAGGGTCCCACATGGCTCAGACCTCTCCTGCCGCACCCACTGCTCCCCTCAGCAGTGTGTTTCGTCAGTCTGCCTGTTCTGTTCCCTGCTCTGGCGAACTCTCTCACCCTCCCGTGCTTCTGACTATGCCCAGTGCTTGTATAAATAAATAAATAAATCTTAAAAAAAAAAAAAACCTTAAAAAAAGAAAAAAAGAAAAAGAAACTGAGTTCCAGAAACACTAAGTAACTTATCTAAGGTAGTATGTAGACAGCACCAAAGTTAGACTTGACTTGGGTCTTTTGCTCCCAACCTAGTCCTATATTCTTTGCAGTCTTTTTTGATGCTTTGCTTTCTGTTAACGTCTAATGTAATGCTATATTGTTTTATATGCCGTGAAGGCACCAAGGTCTAAAGAACTTATGGAGTAACCAGAAATGTGTCCCCTGAGAGTCTCTTAGATATGTTCAGGTGTATTTCATGAACCCAGAGCTTAGAAAGGTAAGGTTACAAGATGGAAGCAACTTAAAAAGTATGTAGTTCCCATTTTCACCTTTTGGCCTCAAGACATCCTAGAGTAAGTCTCCCCCCATTCCTTCTTACACTGAGAAACAGGACTCTAATTCAGGCCTTCTGCTAAAAGGTTAGGTTCCACCAAAATCCCTGCTTCCTTTGCCTGGAGTTCCTGGTTTCCCATTTGGAAAGAAGTGGCAAACGGGGCTTCCCCAGCAGAGGGAAGCCAGGCATGTCTGCCTGTGTACAGGAAGCATCTGGGAGTCTAACAGACTTCCACAGGAAGAGGCTTGAAAGGGAATTCCCCACCAAAAGCCAGATACAGGTTGACACTTAGCTGAGAAGGCAGAGGAAAACAGTGAGATGCAATTGTACTTGAGTTAGAAATGCTTAATCTAAGGCCACTTCACCCCATACAGTGGGTAGGAAAACAATGCTTCAAGAACCCTGAAAACAAAGGAAACACTGTTTTCTACCCAAAAATGGATTTATAAGGCTAAACACTCTTATCCCAGGAAGTTCTATACTCATCAAATTCACCTCTCTTCCTCTCAAGAGAGCCTGTACTCAGAGGATGCCAGATGACGAGTAAGAGTTGTAACAGAAAGTATGCTTCTGTTTAGGGAAGGTTCTGAAGTCAAACAGAAGAGCCCTTAGAAGGGAATTTCCCCTGGGGTATTCAGAGTATGGCTAGAAATAAACAGCTGGATATTACAGACAAAATTAAGTGATCTCGGCATTTGGATCAAGACGCTGAGTTTATGGGGACTAGCGTTTGCTACCTGAGTTATAACATCCCATTTATAGGCTGTGGCAGGTACTATAGGCAGGTACTATAGGCCTTCAGGTGCCAATGTGTTAATATAAATACTAGCCAAAACAAGCCATAAAACTCCTCTTTACAATAACCTTAAAGTGAAGCTCATATCAAATAGGCCTACAGAATTCCCAAGCCACCAGCTAGGGAAAAGGGAATATCGCTTTGAATTTCCCAGAAGTAGATCTGACAGTACCCAGTGCTTGTATAAATAAATAAATAAATCTTTAAAAAAAAAAAAAAAAATTCCTCAGAAGTAGAAACCCTTACTGATGCCTTTTCTTTAATTCCCACACCCTTAAAGAAGCCATCACTCCTAGCCCCAAATGCCTTTACCAAACACACAGGGGCAGGCAACTTCACATGAGAGTTAGCCTTGGTGATACGCTTTTTGGACTAGTATCTTGGCCACTGTATGCTTCCCTCAAAAGAAACTTATCATACACTGATCCTGCCCTATACCAGTGCCTGGATTATCTGTCCTCTTATCCCTATAATTATTTTTAGGGTCAGTGTAATCCTCTTAAGTCTTTTGAAGGTTGGGAGAGGAGATTGCGAGGGAGTAAATGGGGACAGGCAAGGGCAGTGGAGGCTAACTGCACCCACAGAAAAGGTTTTCAGACATAGCACACTCCTTCCATGGAGATGCTCCCTAGATTCTAACATCTGGAATAACAACATCGAACCTCTTCTTTAGAAGATTTTATGCTTTCCATTATCCTCTCTATAGTGAATTTAAATGAGGACTCCTGACTTTTTCCTTTGTATTTCCTGTATCTAACATACAGTTTCGTATTTAGATCAATTTTTCTTCATATACTCAACATCCACCGAAATCTCTGTTCTGCGCCATGGTTTGTTTATTACTCCATGTTCCTGCTTCAGGAATAGAGAAATGCAAGAATAATCAAATGTAAGCTCACTGCTGTAAGTCCCTCAAGTCCTAGCTCTCCATATCATTACTTTCCAACATGGGAGGGTGAAAACTAGATATTGGGGCCTCCCTGGTGGCACAGGGGTTAAAGACAGTGCCGTCAAGCTACTGCCAGCCAGCATGAGTTCGATATTCCGGCCTGCCTGGGAGGTGACCCACATGGCACAGCAGACCTCTCCTGTCTGGCCCACTGCTCCCATCAGCAGTGTATTTCAGTAGATCCACCTGTTTCTGTTCCTCACTCTGTCTCTGGAGAATCCTCTTACCCCCCAGCACCTCTGGCTATACCCTAGCTCTTGTATGCATAAATAAATATATCTTTTAAAAAAAAAAGAAAACTAGATATTGACTCTAGATACAGAGAATACTGTGGAGAAGTTTCTAAATCATTAGAACCTCATTACCTGCTCTTCAGCCCAAGACAAGCAAGACCAGGAGCAGAGGCCTTATCCCATTCAACACCCAGGCTGGGTTCCATTTGTTTACTTACCCTGACGGGGTCCTCTCTTTCGTCGGAATGCTGCACCTGATTGCAGGGCTTCCAGAAGACTGTCCATCACACCTGTCTCATCACCCTCTGTCATGAACAAAGATGGAGACGTAAGCCCTTCAGCCTGAGCAGCATGCCTGTGCTGACCCCACACAAAATGCTACTGCTTAGCTGCCCCTTGCCCACAGTGCGTGAGCGCTTAGAGCAGAAGGACAGCTCAGGTTTACTTATATCTGTTTAAAAACAGTTAAAATAGGGGCTCCCTGGTGGCAAAAGGGGTTAAGATGCAACCTATGAAGCTATCTGCAGCCACTGAAGCATGAGTTCAATCCCCAGCCAGGGAGCTACCCGCATGGCATAGCAGACCTCTTCTGATTCGCCCGCTGCTCCCCTCAGCAGTGTATTTCAGTCAATCTGCCTGTTCTGTTCCCTGCTCTGTCTCTGGTGAATCTTCTCACTCCCACAGAAAAGGAGGTCTACCCCAGTTCTTATAATCATAAATATATCAATCTTAAAAAACCCAACAAAACAAATGGTTAAAACAAAAGGTTTCACTGGTTGCAGATTTTCCTGCAAAGTCCGTCTCCCCATCCCAATCAAGATTAACACACAGAACTGCAGAATTGCAGAATTATCCAAGGTGAAGATAAGCATGCACACTAAGACTTTGAAATTATTAAGGAACTATGTAATTTCCTTTTTATCCTAAATTTTTCACTCCACTTTACATAAATGCCTTTTGAAGAACCTGGTTCAGGTTTCAGAGCTGAGAGAAGATGAAGCTGCCTGCACCTGCAGCCTCTGCAGCGCCGGTTTGATCCTAGCCACCAGCGAGGGTCCCACATGGCACGCAGACCTCTCCTGCCGCCCGCTGCTCCCCTCAGCAGTGTACTTCGATCCTTCTGCCTGCTTTGCTCCCTGCTCTGGCTCTGGTGAATTCTCTCACCCACCCGCGCTTCTGACTGTACCCAGTGCTTGCATAAATAAATAAATAAATCTTAAAAAAAAATAAAAAAAAAGAATTTGGAAGTGTTCCCTCTTCTGTTAAAATAAATAAATAAACAAATAAATGCTGCCCCTGGAAGTTGCATCTTTCTGAAGCAAGCTTGGCGTCAAGGAGAAACATCCTGGCTGGAATACAAAGAGTTAATGTAGAATCTCTGTTCCAGCCTGACTCTGTTTCCATGGCAACAGCTCAGGGTCGTGAAATCTGGAACTGTGAAATCCCAAGGAGCAGGCTGGCTGCCAACGACAAGGCTGGGCTCATTGCTCCCAGCGCCACCTGCTGGCTGCACATTACCAGTGCAGCTGACCTACATTCCAACCTCATTTGCTTGCCCTGGGGGCCCAGCCAGATCTAGGTCCACTGCGCCATCTGATGACTAAGTACAGCTCTCACCCCACATGTCCCTCAGGCATCCTACACAGTATCTGGGGTCAAACCCTAGCAGTCTTAAGAGTAAAGGGGAAGGTGAAAGATACTTGATTAACAGCATTACTAGAAGAGTCTGTGGCTTAGATACAACTGTGGCAAGAATGGGGAAAATGCTTCCCAGAAAAGTATAAAGACAGAAATGAAGGCTGTTCCTGCTGCTTTAGGTGCCTGGGAACAAGAAGTATCAGAGCAGCACCTGGCTTCTGTGTACAGCAAAGCCCATGGATTCTTGACAGATACTGCAGCCCTGAGAACCCTTTCAGTGCTTGGAGCCCCTCAAGTCTGTGAAGGGTGGCATCAGCTCAGTGCTGTCAGCAGTGTATGCTGTATTTCCGCTGCCCACATAAAGAGCTGCCAGAGGGGGGGCAGGGAATCAGCAGCAGGAAAGCAGCAGAGACAGGAAACAGAGGGCCAGTAATTGAGGCCATATGTTTCAACAAAGACATGCTTCTGTTAGTGAAATAGAGATTCTGCTGAAGAAAGAGGGTGGTCAGTTCTCTGGCCCTCTTTCTAGAAGTTCAATCCTTTTACAATCTGATAGGTATGTCCCACTGTGTTGGGGAAAATCCTTAGTAAGATAAGCAGAAAGGGAGGGCCAGCCACCATTAAGAAATGGGAGCATGGCAAGGAAAATGTTTTTGGGAAAAAAACAAGTTTTAGCAGAGAATATGAAAATATGCCAGAGGAAATTTTGGACAAACAGAAGGAAAGAGTCTGTATTACAGCAATATTAAAATCACCAGGGAGATGAGGCATAATGCGGGAACCAGCAATGGAGAGAAAGATTTGGGCATGGAGAACTGGACTGTGTATGTAACTGAGCTGGGGTTAAAGTCCAGCATCAGGTTCTCGGAGACAGAAGACTGCCAACAATCATTTGCCAGGAGTTGAACTAGATATGAGCTGTTCCCTCAGGCCTCTAGATTCCAGACAGAGAAGCCTCCAAATGTTCCTATCTCAGCCCATCAGCCCTTCCCCTTCACTTCTTACCTGTATTCATGTCTATGAGCTGCTCTCTCTTCTGCTGCTTCTCTAGCCGCTCCTTCTCTGCCTTCTCCTTGGCGAGTTTTGCTCTACGCATCTTTTCCTCTGTCTCCCGCCGCTTCTGATTCTCCTTGACTGCTTGCTGGGGGGAGACAACAATGACCATGTGAGCACGGATGCGTTCATACATATGCACACCTACCACTGACCAACATGAACCCAGTGCAGAGAGAACTGCTCACAAAAGACTCAGTCAACAGGTATCCCTTGCTCACCAAAAACATATTCTTAAAGTTGTGCAGATCCATGAAGAATTCTTCCACAGATACTTTCTTAGGGTCAAAGAGGAAGTACTCGCCCAGCTCCTTATAAAGGGTCTCCATGTTAGAATGCATCATGTGCAGCTTGTTGTACTGTTCCTGTGCATCCTTCACAAAGCTGTGCAGCCAAGGAGTGAAGGACCAGAAGTGACAGCTCAAAGGAACAATCACAGACACATGGTGGCAGGCACAAATATGTTCAGTACAGCATTAATAATAACAAAAGCCAGGAGCTATCTAAATACCCAAAATAGGGGAATAGTAAACACTTATAGAATAGGAAGTGGCAATTAAAAAGGGGATATTCTGCATATATTGCTATGAACCTACTATGTGCAAAAAGCAATACAATATAACTTTTTAAAAGACAAATTCATGAGATGCAAATCAGAAAGAAGTCCAGAGGCAGTGGTTACTTTGGGGAAGGGGAGAGAAAGGGGAATAGGGGTGTGTGTGTGTACAAGAGACAGGGCAGAGGGCAGGAGATCAAGGTCATTTTTTAATTTATCTGCATGGTTTGTTTCCTCCATAGGAAGTTTGCTTTCCCTTTTAAGGGGCAATTCTCTCCTCTCCAGAAAGGATATAGTCATTTTTTCAACAAACTTGTCTTTCTCATCTGTGGCAGGTGGGAATTTCTGAACATCTCTTTCCACGTTAGAAATCTGTTTCTTCATCTGATCTAGATTCTTTTGCAAGTTTTCAGCAGAAACTAAAGAAATTACAAAAACAAACAGCAAGGGCATATTAAATCCAGACCTTCTGCCCTTCAGGTTCAGCTCTAGACATCCATCTGGTACTTCATTAGTTTAGTTCCCTGATGTACTTTCTAACTGTTTCACACATCTTTCCAGAGCAACTATAAATAACTTGATGACTGACTCTCCAGCCTCCACAAGCCGTACAGTAAGTACTAAGAAGGGAAGAGAAACTTCATTTAATTTAATAAGATTCTACAAAATCCCCTGGGCTCTTGGTCTCATTTATTTTACAGAATCGGACTTAGGAGGAAGGAGATATACAGAGATATACAAAGGCAGGGCAGAAGTGTGTTCCCATTTCTACTGGTAAGGCCTGAATTTTGCTAATTCAGTTGATCTTTCTGAAAGTCTAAAAATACCTGACTTTCTTGCAGTTGTTTTCTGATGTCCCATGCTACCCTAGGAAGGAAAGCGCTTCCCATTTCTAGACATGAAGACTTCTCTTCTGCCATGCCTAAGCCCTCTCCCAATTCCACTTAGGACCATCTGAACTGATAATGATCTGCAAATCTAGACTGTGTTTTTGTTTCCCTCCCCATGCAGAGATTTTTGGGGTTTAGAATGCATTCCAGCTTTACCCCAACCTGCCCCACCTCGGCTGGCTTTCTCCACATGAGCAAGCTCATCTGGGAACTTGAGGACATCTGGATAGTCACTCTCACAGAACTCAGCCAAGAAGTGCAACAATGTCATCTTCTGATCTGCGGACTTGGTGTCTCGAAGCTTGGAGGAAGAGGAGAAATGGTTGGTCTTTGTCTACTCAAGACTACCTCAGGCCAATAGCATTTAGTCATACTGGGCTCCTGAGAGAGCCAGCAGCTTTCCCTTTTAATGCCCTGCTCTCACCCAGGCTCACCTTACAGAGGAAGCTGATATTGAAGCCAAAAGCACAAGCATTTCTAGAGCCAGCATTCATATAGTTGCCGATGAGCAAGGTAATCTCCAGGAGCTTAGAGAAGTTCTCGCTCTTTCGCAGCTCCTCACATGCAGCAGTCACAGAAACTATCTCTGGCTTGATATTCTCCACCTGCTCACTGAACTGCAGCTTGAAGAGGATGGCATTGAGGCGAGGCCGCAGGGAGGGAACAGTGCCCATCTGGTGGAGAAGAGAAGCATTCCATTACAGTCAACAGAGAAAGTAGGAAAAAGATACAGGTCTGAGACTCCAATGGGAGGATCTTATTTCCAGACTAAGGAGAAGATAAATATAAAGAAAGGCTCAAAGAGTAGGGGACACAGGAGCCAGGAAGAGACTGCTCTGGGAGAGGAGGGAGCAAGGGCTGGAGAAGTGCCTAATGCAAGGGCCTCACTCACCACCACGCCAAACTGCTCTGACTCAGCCAGGTCATCATACTCGTCCTTCAGTTCTGAAAGCATCTGTAACTGCTCTGGCTCTGGCATCTGCTTAATGAGGTTCTGAAAGAGAAAGGGGCTGTCTCAGTTTGAGGGGATGAGCTGATAGCTTGAGCCAAACAGCGCTTTTGCTCTCTTGTCAGTCCCTCACTTTGCCCAAGAACCACTAAGAAGAAAACAGGGGCTGGGCTAGAGGAAGGGAGAGGCAGCTGGTCAATGGTGGGCCTTCTGAAAACTATAGCAGAAATAACTTGACCACCAGAGCTGGAAACTTACTGAATGCTAACATTCTTTAAGTTAATAAGCCAGAGGCAGAGAGATGAGGCTAGTGTACAGTAGTGCATGGTCAGCTCCAGTAGAATGAGCACGCTCCTTACCTGGATCATGGACTCAGTCAGAACAGCCTCATTCACTTCCAGGATAACATTCTTAATCTCTTGATAGGGCATGCGGAAGGAACCCAGGAAGATTGCTGCCAGAAAATGAGATATATTCTTTTTCAGTCTCTTCCCCTTCTAGCCCATCCTATAAGTAGAGCCTATACTGCACAATTTTCCTAAGAGAGCTTTTTGAAGTCACTATCAGAAACCAACAGCTTCTCTGTGCCTATGTTGTTAAAATCCAGTATTTAAGGTCTCTACCTCCCAGCATTCTTTGTTAGTAATCCCCACATGTATGTCCCACACCAGCTACACTGTCCCAAGCACCATGTTCCACAAACACTGTGAGTGACTCCTTGCCTCAGCTCACACAGGAAGTATTTGATCTTCTCTTCTTCATCAAAGACATTCACCCCACTCTATTTTAGCTCCCCATTCCCACAACTCCTTTCTCAAAAGTTGCCATCACCTGAAATGCTCTGAACTTAAGGGGCCATATCCCATTCCCTAAGAAACAATTCCTCATCCTTTCAGTAAGCTCACTATTAAATTTGATCTCTGAATCCCTTTTCAACCTCATCAGGCCTCAGTGTCTCTTTCTCCTCCTCAACCCTCTCCCCTTTTCTCTCTCCCTTCCTCTCCCCTCCTACACACTCTTGACAACTCCTTCAAAAATCTCCATCTCAAAAAAAAACCAAAAACAGTCCCCATCTCCCAACTGTCCGACCACTTCCATTTGTTCTAAGGTGATCTTACTCCTCTGAAAAAATTTAAACCACCAGTCAAATTAATTGCTAAGTTTTCTCTTATGCCCCTTACAAACTGAGCATTGGGGGGGCCCTCAGCTAGGGCCAGATGAGTAAAGGCTTGGATAAGGACAATTTTGGAATCACCTAGAAGAAAACTTGTGCCAATACTTCTGTAAACTTATCAGCAATTATACCCATAAGGTCATCATGCTTCAATAGAACAGGTGGGCCTGAAGATCTTTTCCTTAAGAATACATATATAAAATCAAGTCTCTTCTACCTTAAAACAAGAACAAGAAACCCCACAAACCTTCCCTGATCCAATGTACCTAGCTACCAACATCCCTCTTTCCTCCACTTTACAACATTCTAATAATACAAATCTCTCTCATTTCTGTGGGTCTCATTTATTCTTCTGTGTCCACAAAGTCAGTGAAAAGATATCATTTATTGAATGAGTATTTCTTGTGAGATATAGTACCTTTAAACATAATCTACATACATGATCTCATTTAACCCTATTAATACTATCCTTGTAAATTTGTGTTATTTGCCCCATTTGACAGGAAAAGAACTAATATGTAAAGAACTTAAACTACCCATTCAAGGTCACATTGCTAAGTAAAGGCTGGAGCCTGGTTTTAAGTACAAATGGGTTCCAGAGTCTCTACTCTTAACTCCTATACTATACTAAAACTGCCCTTACTTAAAGCTTCTGACTTTCGAATGTCAAATCCAAAGAATACTTGTCCTGTTCTCATTTCATTTGACCCTTGTGTCTTCATTTGACACTGCTGAATACTCTTAGGACTCTTTTTCTTTGCTGTGCCTTTCTAGTCTCCTTTGAGTCTCCCTTTTTCTTTATTTGCTCCTTAAATATTAGTGGCCTTCAAAGCAAATCCCCATGGTTTCAACTATGACTCATATGCTGACTCCTAAATTCAAATCTCCAGCCAACGTTCCTCCTCATTTCTATACGCCAATGCCTTTTGGAGGAGTCCCCCAGGCTCCTTATATTCAATGCTAAAATTAATCATTTCTACCCACTATCCTGCCACTTCTCATTCATACCCACTTCCTACCACTCCTTTCCCAAAAGACAGAGAGAATGTGCCACTGCTGGATTTCCCTATTGCAGTAAATGGTACCACTTTCTGTACAGTGATATAAACACAGAAAACACATTGTCTTCTAAACCCTCAATCACTAAGTTTCATTAATCTTACCTTCCTAATATTTTCTATTTTCCTATACATTTTTACTGCTGGAGTTTCAGGCCCAGATCCCCTCTCACTTAGTTTAAAGTAATAACATAATTCACCTCTCTGCCTATAGTCTTACCCTACCCTACCAACTCAGCATCAAAATCAACACTGAAGTAAATATCTTCAACAATCACACAGGGTTTTATCACTCACTTTTCTGATTAAAATTTCCTTAATAACTTCCATAAGTTTTCAGGTTAAAACATACATCTTAGCCTAACTCCATAAGAATTCTTTATGACTTAGCTTCCAACACTCCCCCAGGTATCGCCTTTACTCAGCTGTACAATATTTCTTGTAGTTCCTGAACTGCATGTATCTCAAACCTCCATGGCTTCATAAATACTTATCCCGTTGCCTGAAACAAACCAGCTCTCATTCTTCACTTAATCTATTTTTAATACTTCTTTCAACTCAGTTTAAGTAGTACCCCCTTTAGAATGACCTCTAGGACGGCGCCTTCACTTGATTTCCATGTTTCTTTCTAGTTCTCTCCGAGAGATCCTAGTAGACCTCCATCACTGCTTTATCAATCCATGCTATTACCATTATCTATTTATCTGTCTCCACCAAATATATGGTTCACGAAGATAGGTACTATGCCTTACACAGTTTCCCATAGCATATAAAAGCACTTCATTGGTGAATATTGAAATTACATTTCTTTGACTATTCTGCCCTAAGCAAATTTCAACTGTCTTCCTGAATATTTCAACTGTCTTCCATATTGCTATCACTCACGTGGAAAACAATGCACTACCCTGAAGTTAACACAATAGCTGTTACTCATAACAAGTATTATGTTCCTACAAAAAATCTTTAAGAGGAAAATGACCTTTCATTATTAGTCTCCATAAAAGGACTTACCTACTGACATTATTAAGTAACATCTGTTGTCAATAATCTAAGTCTTACTGATCTCATTGTATCACTGGCTTTACCTACTGGTATGCATACTCATTCCTTGTCAAATCACCTCTGAACTTAGAATTTCCTCATTTTGAAAAATGGGAACAATAGCTACATTGTAAGATTGTGAGGGGGCTTCATGGAATATATATCCTTTTATCTCTGGAACAAATGCCTTGAACTTACTTTTTTTTTTTAAAGATTTATTTATTTATACAAGAACTGGGGTACAGGCCAGACATGTGGGAGGGTGACAGGATTCACCAGAGACAGATTGGGGAACAGAACAGGCAGACTGACTGAAATACACTGCTGAGGGGAGCAGTGGGTGAGACAGGAGAGGTCTGCCACACCCATGTGGGTAGCTCCGCGGCTGGTGGGGATTGAACCGGCACTGCAGAGGCTGTGGACAGCTTCACAGCACTGTGCTCAATCGCCTGCGCCACCACGGAGGCCCGCCTTGTATTTAACAGAAAAGGGCAGACCCTCAAATATTTGAACAAATATGTGAATAGGAAGAACACTGTAACCGAACTCTTAGGAGCTACTCTTTAACAGATTTACATTATTCTAAACCACAAAGTTATTTTAGATTTAACTGAAATCAAGCCACACCCTATATTTAAAGGAAATATTTTAAAGAAAGTGAGAAAGAAGGAAATGTACAGTGGTTAGAATACTGCAATGGAGGGCCTCCCTGGTGGCGCAAGCGGTTGAGTGCCGCACTGTGAAGCTGTCCATCCGCAGCCTCTGCAGTGTGGGTTCGATCCCGGCCAGGCGGCCAGAATTCCACATGGCAAAGCAGACCTCTCCTGTCTCACCCGCTGCTCCCCTCAGCAGTGTACTTCATCAGTCTGCCTGTTCTGTTCCCAGCTCTGTCTCTGGTGAATCCTCTTACCCTCCCGCACATCTGGCCTGTACCCTGGTTCTTGTATAAAAATAAATAAATCTTAAAAAAAAAAAAAAAAAAAAAGGGTCTCCCCGGTGGCGCAGCGGTTGAGCGCTGGGCTGCGAAGCTGCCTGCAGCCTCTGCAGCGCCGGTTCAATCCCCAGCTGCTCCCCAGCCACCGGAGGAGGGTCCCACATGGCGCGCAGACCTCTCCTGCCGCCCGCTGCTCCCCTCAGCAGTGTACTTCGGTCCTTCTGCCTGCTCTGCTCCCTGCTCTGGCTCTGGTGAATTCTCTCACCCTCCTGCGCTTCTGACTGTACCCAGTGCATGTATAAAAAATAAATAAAAAATAAAAAAATAAATCTTTAAAAAAAAAAAAAAAAAGGAATACTGCAATGGAAATAATAAGGGCTTTAAAATAAAATCTAAGCTTCCAATCCCAGACCTGTCTCTTAATAGGTATGTAACTAGGCAAATTCCTAAAACTATTAGCCTCTATTTCCATGCCCAAAAAATGATACTAGCATTTTTCAGTGCTATCGAAGAAATTAAAAGAAATATCAGAAAATCACTATGCAATGCCTAGTATACAGTAGGAACTTCACAAATGGAAGTTTTCTATCAAGGGATCCTGATTTAAAAGAACTTCTTCATATTTCAAATACTTAGGATCATAGAGTTACTCACAAAGATTCTGGGATGTCTTTGAATCCAACACCTTTAACTCTTTTACTTTTTTCTTTTGTACAGATTTCTTTTCTTCTCCACCTTCTTGATCCTTCTTCACTAGTAAGGGAAAGATTAGAAAAGCATGATTAACGACAAGCCATATTTGTCTCTTATTGAACTATTATCCCAGCCTAGAATAGCCCCCACTACCTCTTCCTATCATATTCCTTCAAAGCTAACTCCTCTTTAGCACATCCACCCCTGGATTAGTGACACCCCACTCCAAATATAATAAATACCTCATTTTCATTTATTTAGTAGTTATCAATAATGCTTTCCCACATACATTTTGTCTACTTGCAAGAAGCAGCAAACTTTCTGTAAAGGACCAGGTAGTATGCAGGACATATGATTTGTTTTAACTGCTCATGAAAGCAGATACAATCTATAAATAAAGAGCATGGCTGTGTTCTAATAAAACTTAATTCACAAAAAGAGGAGGTATATCATCTGCTAACCTGTCTACTAGTCTTTCACCATGTTATCCTTTTGCACCTATTAAAAATCTTATCTTTCCTATGAACCAGAGACACTTTTAGGGGGGCGGGGGCGGGAGGGGAGGGATTGGGGTCAGAATGGGGGGGCTGCAATTGTATGGGGAATATAAAAATAAAATTTATTATTAAAAAAAAAAAAGAGAGAAAAAAAAATCTTATCTTTCAAGTTCCATCTTGAACATGAGTTCCCTATAAAATTTTTCTTGATTTTTCTAAATGCCTATGATCTCTTTCTAATTTCCTACTGAATTTGATACTAATTAATAACAAGTCCTTTCAACGACTTTGTTGAAAGTATATAAAATCTCTTCTCTGCAAGATAAGGACTTCATTATTTGTCTTTGCAAATCTCATGGAATAGAAGTAAACGCCTAGTAGGATCTTATAATTTACATTTCATATTGGTACACACATAATGTTAATAATATACTCCTTTCTTTTTACACTCTTCTCAAGACTATTCAATATATTCTTTTCTTTTTTTTTTTTTTTAATAGGGGCATGTTTTTATTTATTTACTTACTTATTTGTTTGTTTTGTTTTTTTTTATACAAGCACTGGGTACAGTCAGAAGCGCGGGAGGGTGAGAGAATTCACCAGAGCCAGAGCGGGGAGGAGAGCAGGCAGAAGGACCGAAGTACACTGCTGAGGGGAGCTGCAGGTGGGAGGAGAGGTCTGCACGCCATGCGGGACCCTCCTCAGGTGGCCGGGGAGCAGCCGGGGATAGAACCGGCGCTGCAGAGGCTGTGGGAAGCTTTGCAACCCAGCGCTCAACCTCTGCGCCACCGGGGAGGCCCGCAATATATTCTTTTCTTTCTGTGATACTAAAGTGTACTCATACTTTGCTTTGATGAACTAATTTTCATGGAATTTACTATTTATACCTCATTTGACAATTCAGTGTTTTCAGTTATCTCACACGTATCATCTTGATCTTTTTAACCCATGTTACTTTATAAGTGTGAGTACTTTCTCATTTTCCACATAGATTTTCAACTTCAAGAGCATGGGCAAAATAGTATTCATTTTCTTATTCCCTCAGCAGGCAGCATGGGAGCAACATTCACTAAAAAATGGTCAATGACACTGGCCATTGAGGAGGACTGAACATTAGGCACAAAGGGAAACAAGATTGCTCTGTTCTGATATAACTGTAAAATACTCTGTCGTATAGAGTCACTTGATATCAACATTTTAGGAAGCCATAAGAGACAATCTGCATGGAGTGTCAAGAAATCAACAAAGCCAGCCTGTTGCTTCTGAAGAGAGGAAAGGGGTGCCTGAGTACGGGAGTGGGAGGAACACTATTCAACACAAACCCTTTTTTAGTGTTTGAATTTTAAACCATTTGAAAAGTATTACCTGGCACAAATAAGAAGTAAAGCAAACAAAAACCAAAGTTATATGGCAAAAGGTACAAAGAACTATTTTAAAAAATTTCATTCTAGACTGACAGTCCCAACTTGAAGAGCTTAAACAGAAGAATATGTTTAATATTTAAATACTTATTGAGCACCTGTATGTGCCAGATTCTGTTCTGAATAAAACAATGAACAAAATAAAGAGTCTTGCCTTCATGGTACATATAGTCCAAGAGAGAAATGGACAACAGACCAGTGAGTAGATAAAACAATATATTAGATGGCTATAAATGCTATGAAAATCAGGTGCAGAATAGAATGGGAGACTTGATGGAAAGGATGGATTACAACTTTAGAGGGGTATGGTCAGGGAAAAGTCTTATCAAGAATGTGACATCTGAATAAAGATCTTTCGGAAGGTGAGAGAGCAAACCATATGAATGTAAGGGTAGGGGTGCATTTCAGGCAGAGGTAAAAACAAATGGAAAGGCCTTAAACAGGAGCATGCCTGAAGCATTAAAAAATAAAATTACAGGCAGCTGGATAAAAGTGGAGACTTCAAACATTCAGACCATATCACAAATTTAGAGGGAAAAAAGTAAAAGCAAATTTACATACAGGCAAAATAAAAACAATATACATTATGATGGTGAAGAGTAGAAAAAAATAGGCCCAACTTTTTTATTTGACAGTAAGACAGAAATAAACAACAGGTATAGAAATAAGAAAGACAGGGGTGAAAATGACATTTTTGAGGAAGGTTTGACTAATGTAGTAATAAAAACAGCTACTAGAACTGGGCCTCCCCTGGTGGTGCAGCGGTTGAGCGCTGGGCTGAGAACCTGCCTGCAGCCTCTGCAGCGCTGGCTTGATCCCCTGCCACAGGCGAGAGTCCCACATGGCGCGTGCGGACCTCTCCTGCAGCACCCGCCGCTCCCCTCAGCAGTGTATTTCGTCAGTCTGTCTGTTCCGTTCCCCGCTCTGGCTCTGGTGAATTCTCTCACCCTCCCACACTTCTGACTGTACCCAGTGCTTGTATAAATAAATAAATCTTAAAAAAAAAAACAAAAAAAACAAAACAAAACTACTAGAACTAAAGAACAAACTATCAGAATAAAAATTCAGTAAAGAGGACAGATGAAAGACAATCCTATGTACTTCCAGGTCTACCAAAGTGGAGTTGCCTCATGTAGATGAAATAGAATTAAATTTAAAACTGGGGGGAAGGAGAAGCTAAAAGGAGTAAACAAATAAAATTTTGGTATCATTAGGATGGGATTAGTTAGGATGTATAATGTAATACCTACAGCAACACCTAAGCAAACTATACAAAGTGATATATTAAGGCATTACAAACACATCAAAATAGAATTTTTAAAAAATGTTCAAAGAATGTTCAAAGAAAGAAAGGAGAAAAGTAAGAAAGGAGAAACAAAGGAAACAAAACAATAATAGCAGACTTAAGCCCTCACATAATTTAATAATTATGTTTAATATAAGTGGTCTAACAGACTGACTATAGTATAAGTGGCTGACATTAAGCTTTTAAATACTGAGGCATCCATTTCACAGACATACATCTAGAACAAACATATTGCCAACTATGCAACTAGATAGAGCCTGGCTGCCCCACCCAAGAAGTTCCCCTTTTAGAAAGCCCTGGGTGATCATTCTGGGTGATTCTGCTTTTCCTTTTCTACCTTTAATTCCCATTCTAGTGCTTTAAAATCACCAATAAGGTGTGAACCCTCAAAATCCTAGAAATCCCACCCTCAACCTCAAAAAAGGCAGAATCCCAGACCCAGCCTCCTCCTCTCTACGTGCCTTCACTAAGTGACCCCAAGCATGCCACATACACTTCAGGACCTGTAAGTAATAAACCTTGTTACTACAAGTTCCCTGATAAGAATGACAGGAGCCAGTTCAGCTACAACATTGGTTCTGTTTGGGGAAATGTCTATGTGAACTCCCACAGTAGTTTAGGCCCAAATGAGTGCCTCTCCACCACCCCCAGCATTTCAAGCCTTATAAATTTTTATTGCTTGCATTACTGTCAATAGGCTGAGAGTGACAAAGACAAAAATATTGGCAGAATAGATTAGCAGAAGACAAGCTGTCTATAAGAAACTTCAAATACAAAGACACAGGCAGGTTGAAAGTAAAAGGCTGAAAAAGGTACATGCAAAGTCAATATTAATTTTTTTTTAATTTTTTTAATAGAGGCATGTTTTATTTATTTATTTGTTTGTTTGTTTGTTTTTGCTTGTTTATACATGCACTGGGTGCAGTCAGAAGCGCGGTGGGGAGGGGGTGAGAGAATTCACCAGAGCCAGAGCGGGGAGCAGAGCAGGCAGAAGGACCGAAGCACATTGCTGAGGGGAGCAGCGGGCGGCAGGAGAGATTTGCACGCCATGTGGGACCCTCCTCAGGTGGCCAGAGAGCAGCCAGGGATCGAACCGGCGCAGCAGAGGCCGCGGGCATCTTCGCAACCCAGCGCTCAACCGCTGTGCCACCGGGGAGGCCCCTCAACATTAATTTTTTTAAAAGCACAGTGACTACATCACTATCAAGTAAATAGACTTCAGAGCAAACAAAATAACTATAGACAAAGAGGAACATTACATGATGATGAAAATATCAGTCCACCAGAAAGACATACAACAGAGACTCAAATATAAGAGGAAAAAGAAAAACTGATAAAGATGATACAAGAGGGCCTCCCCAGTGGCGCAGCGGTTGAGCGCTGGGTTGTGAGGCTGCCCGCAGTCTCTGCAGCGCCTGTTCGATCCCTGGCTGCTCCCCGGCCACCGGAGGAGGGTCCTGCATGGCACGCAGACCTCTCCTGCCGCCTGCTGCCCCCCTCAGCAGTGTACTTCAGTCCTTCTGCCTGCTCTGTTCCCCACTCTGGCTCTGGTGAATTCTCTCACCCTCCCGCGCTTCTGACTGTACCCAGTGCTTGTATAAATAAACAAACAAACAAACAAATAAATAAATCTTAAAAAAAAAAAAAAAAAAAGATGATACAAGAAACTGGCATAGCCAAGCCACAATAATACTGGGAGACATTTATAGCCTTTCAGTAATAGGCAGAATTACTACATAGAAAAGCAGCAGTGGTATAGAAGAAATGAACAGTACAATTAATCAAAGGGGGGGCCTCCCTGGTGGCGCAAGGGGTTAAGACACAATCTATGAAGCTGTCTGCAGCCTCTGCAGCATGAGTTCGAACTCCCTGCCAGCCAGGGAGTAATCCACATGGCTCAGCAGACCTCTCCTGACTCGCCCGCTGCTCCCCTCAGCAGTGCATTTCAGTCAGTCTCCCTGTTCTGTTCCCCACTCAGTCTCTGGTGAATCCTCTCACCTCTAGCCTGTACCCCAGCTCTTATACGCATAAATAAATAAATCTTAAAAAAAAAATCAACTTTCTGCCTCCGCTGCCGCCATGGCGCCCGTGAAAAAACTTGTGGCGAAGGGGGGCAAAAAGAGAAGCAAGTTCTGAAGTTCACCCTTGACTGCACCCACCCCGTAGAAGATGGAATCATGGATGCTGCCAACTTCGAGCAGTTTCTTCAGGAGTGCATCAAAGTGAACGGGAAGGCCGGGAATCTCGGTGGAGGGGCCGTGTCCATAGAACGGAGCAAGAGCAAGATCACCGTAACTTTTGAGGTGCCTTTCTCCAAAAGGTATTTGAAATATCTCACCAAAAAATATTTGAAGAAGAACAATCTACGTGACTGGTTGCGTAGTTGCTAACAGCAAAGAGAGTTACGAATTACGTTACTTCCAGATTAACCAGGACGAAGAGGAGGAGGAAGATGAGGATTAAAGCTCATTTACCTGGAATATTTTGAATGAGTTCTTGAATAAAACTTGGGAACCAAAAAAAAAAACAAAAAAACAAAAAACAATCAAAGGGTTTAATTGCTAAATAAAGACCACTACCCAACAACAGCAAACATTTTTTTCAAGTGCCCATTGAGTATCGCCAAGAAAGACGGTATCCTGGACCATAAAATAAACCTCAACAAATTTAAAGGACTGCAATCACAAGAGCATATTCTTTGACTATAATGGGATCAACCTATAAATTAGTAGTAGGTAATAAAAAATATTCAAACAATTGGAAGCTAAAGAACCACTTCAAAATAATTTCTGGGTCAAAGAGGAAGTCTCAAAGAGAAATTAGATGTAACTAAAATTAGATATAAAAAATACATGCAACTGAATGAAAATACAACATATTAAGATAAATGGGGCATCGCTAAGCAATGCTTAAATACATTAAGCAATGCTGAATGTATCATTTATAGTTTGAACTTTACATTAGAAAATGATCTCAAAAAAATCTTTGCACTCCATTCAACTGATAAGGGACTGATCACAAAGATATACAAAGTACTCACACGTCTCAACAAAAACAAAACAAACAATCCAGTCAAGAAATGGGCAGAAGAACTCAAAAGACATTTCTCCAAAGAGGAAATGCAAATGTCCAACAGGCATATAAAAAATGTTCAACATCCCTTATAATCAGGGAAATGCAAATCAAAACCACACTGAGATACCACCTTACACCAGTAAGAATGGCACATATCAAAAAAACAAGCAACAACAAATGTTGGTGAGGATGTGGTAAAAAAAGAGCTCTCCTATATTGCTGGTGGGAGTGCAAACTGGTCCAACCACTGTGGAAAGCTGCCTGGAGGTTCCTCAGTCTACTAAAAATGGAGCTACCACACAATCCGGCAATTCCACTACTAGGGATCTACCCAAAGGACAAAAAAACAGTGATTCAAAAGAACACCTACACACCTATGTTTATTGCAGCACTATTTACAATAGGTAAAACCTGGAAACAACCCAAATGCCCAAAAACAGATGACTGGATCAAGAAGATGTGGTATATATACACCATGTAATATTATTCAGCAATCAAAAAAGATAAACTCATGCCATTCACAGCAACGTGGATGGAGCTAGAAGGAATTATGCTCCGTGAAATATGCCAGAAGGAAAAAGAAAAATATTGGATGGTTTCAATTATAATAGGAATACAGGGGAACCAAATAAGACATCAGTATTAAAAAAAATAATAACAGTACAAAACACAACGAAGCAAAAACAGACAATTATAAACCAGAGACATCCTGCAGGGGAGGAAGAGGAAAAGGGATGAGAGGGAGGGAGGGAGGAGCACAGGGGACTGTGGTGATGGTGCACGGGTGCCTTGGGGAAGGAAATTCTATGGGGACTCAATCTGAGGGGGTGGAGGGAAGCCAATATTGTCTAAAAAAATTTAAAAAATGATAAATATTAAAAAAATAAATTAAAAAAAGAAAAAGATCTTGAGTCATAATCTGATTTATCTCAAAAACTACAAAAAGAGCAAAATTAACTCAAGCAGAAAAATGGAAATGAAAAACAATGAAAACAATAGAGAAGAGTGAATGACTCAAAAGGCTGTTGTGTTTTTATTTTTTTAATCAATAAAATAGACAAACCTCTAGAAAGACCAACAAAGACAGACAAAAAGAAGACATACACCACCAATATCAGGAATGCTATGATTATATCTCTATAGGTCTTGAAGTCAGTAGGATAAAAATCCCAACAAGGTGTTTTTTAAGTTGACAAACTAATTTTATTCTTTATACAGAAATGCAAAGGGCCAAGAAGAACTAGGACAGACTTGGAAAAAAAAATGAGGAAAGATAGGAAATAACAATACATATTATATACTCTAATAACCAAGATTGTGTGGATTTATATCAGGACACACAAAATGATCAGCAGATAAAACAGGGAAGATGATGATCAACAGAAGAGAGTGTAGTCCAGAAAACAGACTCACACACACAATATAAATAAAAGACCAGGCATGTCAGGTGATTATGAGAACAGACTTCTCAATAAATGGAACTGGAACTGAGTGTCCATATTAATGTGAAAGGCAAAACTAAAGGATTTATTTTAAAGACTAAAACATAAGACATATTATGCATTAACCATAAAGGAAAAGTTTATAAATGTACATGCATTTAAAAATTTATGTTCATCAAGACACTATTAAGAAAGGTGAAAAGACAAGCCACAGAGATATTTGTGATATACATGTCAAAGGATTAATACCTAAAGTATATAAGGAATTCCTCTTGTTTGGAATATCATTTTGCAACCCTAATGAACTAATAAATGTACTGCAATAATGTTACTGCAAACATCAAGAACAGACAATCATGTCCTTTCTGAAGAGGAATCTAACAATATATTAGGAAGCCTTAGCTAAAGACAAAACAAACCCGATGATGCTTAAGCCTTAGATCCAAATACTGCCTTACAGCACATACAGAGGACAGAAACACACAAACTACCCTACAAAATATAATCACAAAATCCATATTATGGGACAAATGTTTTTACAACAAAAGAATTTCAAAGACAAGAAAAGGAAGAAAAACCTACACTAAAAACTCACTACAATGTTCAGGAATGTAAATTTGGGTGACAAAACCTTAAAAATAATAAAGAAGTTATTAGCATATCAGTCTGGAAAGAGGTAGCTCTAAGAGGGAAAGGGTACATGGAGGTTCCTAGGGCTCTCCTGGAATTTCTATTCATGATATTGGGTATTCACAAACGTATTCACTTTGTAATAATTTACTAAATTATTCATCTGTTTTATGCAGTTTCCTGTATTTTTGCTATCTGTAACAATAAAAAGTTTAAAAATTGAAAGAAGATCTAAAATTAGACAATAATTTGGAGAAGGGAGGGTAATAATAATCAACATTCTGACTTTCACAGCAGGGATACAATAGATAAAACCTTCAATTTATAACTCAAGAGGCAAAAGCATATTATTTAAAACATTATTATACAATAGAGGATGACTGTCAATGAGAATGACTTTAAAAAAAGATGTTTCGTATTCTAGTTAAGAGAGTACAAAGGGGGCCTCCCTGGTAGTGCAGAGATTAAAGATAGCACTATTAAGCTATTGCCAGCAGCCACTGCAGCACTAGTTTGATCCAGATCCCAGCAGCCAGGGAGCAACACACATGGCAACCCACATGGCACAGCAGACCTCTCTTGCCTTGCCTGCTGCTCCCCTCAGCAGTGTATTTCAGTAGATCTGCCTGCTCTGTTCCCCACTCTGGTGAATCCTCTCACCCCAGCACCTCTGGCTTACATCCCAGTTCTTGTATGCATAAATAAATAAATCTTTAAAAAAAAAAGAGAGAGAGTATGAAGACCTAAAGTTAGGGTAGAGTTAGAGACAGAAATAGATGGGTTTGAGAATTAACTAATAAAAGAATCAAACAGGTTGGGAGTGAACAATATTGAGCTCTCGTAAGAGAGATTTGTGTTTCAAAGTGTCATGAGTCAGTAATTCTGAAGGTACATATGTATAATGTAGGAGTGAGCAAACAAATGTGATGTGGGTAACAGGAGTTAGGTAAAAGGCATGTACAGTGTTAGAAGTCAGGATAGTGTGTACTCTAGTTCAGGGATCTGCCTAGAGACCAGTTATAACAGGAAAGGGGAACAGGAGTTATCAAATCTTAGTTCTGTTCTCTTTCTTGACTTGGGTATTCTTTACATGGATGCAAAATTTTTTTTTTTAAAGATTTATTTATTTATGCATACAAGAGCTGGGTTAAAGGCCAGAGATGTGGGGGGTGAGAGGATTCATCAGAGACAGAGTGGGGAAGAGAACAGGCAGATTGACCAAAGGGGAGCAGCAGGCGAGACAGGAGAGGTCTGCTCCGCCATGTGGGTTGCTAGCTGGGGATTGAACTCGTGCTGCAGAGGCTGCAGATTGCTTCATAGGGCAGTGCTTAACCACTTGCGCCACCAGGAAGGCCCGGATGCAAATTTTTTAATTCTATGAAAATTCAATGACACATACGCATATGATTTGTACACTTACACCTGCAATAAAAATGTGCGCGGAGTGCATACAACACACCCCTCTGTCTATAAGAATATAAATGCTATACAGAGTATAGGCAAAAATTACAAAGAAACATGGACAAATTAAAATAGCTTGACTTGTTAATATATAGTACATGTATACTGCTTGACTTGTTAATAGGGTGTACATGTGTACTACAATGTAACGATGTATAAATTTTAAAATCTGTCACCCACCAGGGAACTATGAGGGAGGCATGGGGCTGGACACCACCTGAAATGTTTTCATCTCCTTAGGCAGTTGATCCTGTTTCAGCTTTGACAATGGATTAGGGGAGGGAGGTGAGAACCCCACTGACAACCAGAAGATAACCAGTCAAAATGTAGAGTCCATAGGAAACTCTCATTAGCAGCCTTCCCAGCCCCATCACCGGAATGGCACTATTACTGCAATGGCACCTTAATTCAGCACACACTGTAGCACTTAACATATAACCTATCTATCACTGCTTAGGTTTCAGTCTTCATTTTTGCCAGAGCAACAATGGGAAGAGGCCCAAAACAAAGACCTCATACCATGCATCTCACACTAAAAATGACATTAAGGGTTGAGTAATTTCACATTAAAGAATTGTGTGAAAGTTTTAAGGAACAAAAACAGTAGTGCATACAGAGAGCACCTTAGTACAGAGGGAAGATCTGCAATGACCGATGTTTAGATGACAGCAGTATCACTTAGCTGACTCTTGATAAAAGGCATCTTAGGGTGAGGACCCATGTTTTTTGACCTCTTTGGCAGATTCTAATCACTTTCGCTAATGTGAACTACAGTTTCCAAATCAGGCACATGGCCAACCTAGTCTCCAAGAACCTAACTCTAAGAGTGCCCTGCCAGACTTGCCAAGTCAGGCCCTGCCACTTCCCTTCTGTAACCTGCGCTCTCCCCCAAAGCAAGGGAACAGACAGCCTCTTATATGTACTGAAAGTCAGCATCACTGACCCATTTCATAAGGGGGAGAGAGCTTTCATCTCATCACCTGCATCTAAATCCCTCACAGGCATTTTCTCCCCAAAGGTGATGAAGAGGGGTGGGGATATTATAATCCTGTTGCCATGCCCCAAATGTGCCTGCCCCAAACACAACATTTCATTTTTTCCTGTCTGTAAAACACCCCATTTGGTGCTAACTAATGAGGTCTGATCAAGAACAAAGGAGAAAGGTTGCCACTGAAGTAAAAACAATGTGGTAGAGGATAACAGTAAGGACCTGGAATCACCAGAGAGAAGCAGCTATCACACAGCAGGTAAATCTAGAATTCCAAAGCTTGAATGGCCTCCCTTAATTCCTACGAAAGAGCAAGATCCACTACTACAGCCAGGTTCTCTGCTGAGAGCAATCTGTCAAATTTCGAAAGACTGGGTAAAGGTTCTTGTTTCAGGAGAAACTTACCACCTATCAGTAAGAGACGCCAGCCACGTCTCCCTCAAAAGGTTGCAGGGCATTGCCCTTCACTTCCTCTCCCATCTCCTTTGGCGAAAATCCTAAAGACAGGAGGCTCTCAGCCTCCTAGAGTGTGACAGCCTCCTTTTCCTGTAAGCAATCAAGTCTATATACAACTACAAGATTAAAAAATGAAAGACAGTACAAGCTGAAGAAAAAACCTATAGCGACTATTCAGTGTAAAGACTTTTTTGGTTCTGATTTAGATGAACCATAAAAGAACTACCATCAGATAATTTGAGAAACTTAAACACTAACTGCATATCTGATAATATAAAAGAACTTTTTGACGTGATAATGGGAATACTCTTTTTTAAAAAGTCCTTATTTTCTGACACACATTCTGAACTATTTAAGGATTAAATGATGTGACTAAGTAGGACAGGCTGTTAAATAACTGAGGTGGGGTGGTACAGAAGAGGTTGATCTAAGCATATGAAACAAGACTGGCCACGAGTTAAGTTTTTTAACTGGGAAATGGAAACAGAGAATCATACTATTCTTTTCAAGTGTGTGCCTGTGTGTATGTGTGTTTGTGTATTACACGTGTGTGTGCATTTGTTTTTTCACATTTTAAAAATACTTTTATTTTTAGAAGTATTTTATTTTCTTTTTGAGTCAGATTGTTTTTCCTGAGTCATTAGAGCATCAGATCCTTCTCAGAGAACTGAGTGAAGCGGGTACCTTTTCTTCTCAGTTATCTTGTATAACTGAGAATACCATCCTAAACATTCCTATAATAAAAAACAACTAAGCCCAGGCTTAGATTCCAGATGAAGCAGGAGGGAATGCCCTGCCCACTGTCTCAAGTCAGTACCCTGTCATGTTGGGAAGTATCCAGATATCAGATGGCACTTTGTTCTTTCTTGGCTCAGCTGGCAGGACTTGCTGCATCTGCTGGTCAGGATGCAGGCAGCCTGCAGCAAGGTGAGTCCCTGGTGAACAAGCGCTGAGTAAAGGAGTCTGCGGCTGAGCCTCAGCCTGTCTCCCTCCCTCCCCCCAATCAGCTCCTCCCTTGCTGAAATCCTTTTTTCCTGCGTCACAAACACAAAATGGAGTTAGCTGGGAGCAAAAACAATCTGTCTAAAATGGCTGAATGCAGTAGGGAGTGCCAGGCAATAAAGCAAAGGGAAAGGGCACCCCCTGCTGTCCAAAGCAGGGACCCTATTTTGCTTTCTTCCGTATTTTTGCATATATCAAAAGAATCAGTCCTACAGAATCTAAGCTAATTTTGTCATGAATCTTGACACCTGTGTTGAATTCTTAAATTCAGAAAACAGAAATAGGCACAAGAAGGGAAAATAATTCTCAGTTGCTAAAGAGAGAGAAGAATCAAGGCACAAAGTCAGCAGCATGGAATCCCAGTTACAGGTTTGTTATGATTAGTAACAGTTTCTAAGGGCCCAAAGAACGGAAGGGGGGTCAGTCTCTGTAAGTTCAGTAATGAGCTCATGGCCTGTGAGGTCCCACAGCTATAGCCATCACTTCCCCAGGAATTCCTGTTGCAGGCTTCTCTCAATGAAGACCAAAACAGGAAATGGAGGAGTGGGGAGTTGCCTGACATCCTGGAAACCAGTTCTTAAGAATTGCAGGTGGGAGTGAGTAAGTGGGGTAGGAAAAGAACATTGGGAAAATACTGTTGAGAACACAGGCTCGCTCTAAGGCCCTACAACTCAGAGCTTTAAGATTCAGGCTGAGCTCTAGTGCAACCCCATCTAACACTAATTCTCACTCACTTACTCAGGACCACTCACTACTAGCTCTGTCCAAGATGAAGCCTGGGGCATTTGTCCTTATTCTACAGGGAACACCCTCCTTAATCTGATGCTACACTTTCCATGAGTAAACCAAGCCACTTATGACTAAAAAAGCATATGAGAAAGGTAGAAAAGGCAAAAACATGATGAAAAAAATCTAGCCATTCAAGTCACCAATGGTTTTCACTACTTAACTGAGGCAGCACAAATGTGCAAGTTTATCCAATGTCTGTACTGTAGTACTTAAACACATATGAACACAGAATCATTAATAGTAAGTTTAAAAAAAAAAAAAAGAAGTGGATTCTGGTAGCACTATACTTCTCTCTGAATAAAGAGGGTCTTTGTGGAGGAGCCCTAGAACTCCCAAGCATATCTGAAAGATTAGATCCCTCAGAAATAAAGTAAGATCCCTCAGAAATAACACACTTTCTGCGAGGGTAATAAGTCTGTCCAGCAAATAATAAGCTATATCTATTATTTTTTTTTTAAGATTTATTTATTTATGCATACAAGAACTGGGGTACAGGCCAGAGGTGTGGGGGGGTAGGTGGGTGAGAGGATTCCCAGAGGCAGAGTTGGGTACAGACCAGGCAGACTGACAGAAATATCAGGAGAGGTCTGCTGCACCATGTGGGTCAGCTCCCTAAGAGGCAGGGGAATCGAACTCATGCTGCAGAGGATGTGGATAGCTTCATAGTGCTATGCTTAACCCCTTGCACCACCAGGGAGGCCCTTATATCTATTATGTTTACATGAGCTCTGACTCTGGGAAGAGGACAGAGCAAGAGGGTCCTCTCATATGCTAGTGTAAGATACTACCCACTTGGAGGATTTCTACCCTTATGTTGCTCACAGCTGTAATATACAGGAGAGAAAAGTCCAGTACCTCAAAGCTATTGGTAGGTGTACAGCAGAGGAGGGAAAAGCAATAAACAGCATGCCAACTGGATAGTTGTTATTCCTGCCCAAAGGCAACCAGACTCCCATCACTGACCTCTTGGCCAAACAAATACCCATCTGCAAATCCCACATAACTGTAAGGCCATGGATGTACAAGCTGGCAGAAATGGATAAACCTGAAGGAAAAGAACAAAGCCAGACAGAATTCCAAAGCTCCAAGAACCAAGTGGCCGGAGTCAGGAAGAAAGGGAAAGACAGAAGTCTTAAAGGGTAGCAAAAAAAAAAAGCAGTATTAGAAATCTGGACACTTGACAAAGCATTTGATCATTCAGACAATACAGTCATTGAGTTTCTCACAGATGCTTTCCCAGCACACCCAGGATGATGACTCAAAGATGAGCTTCAGAGATGTGGCTGGGAAGGGACTGGAAGGACAGGCACTGCCCTAAGCAAGTCAGCAAAGTGTTAGGACAGGTTAATGCAAGGCAACAGAAGGGCTAGGGGGCAAAAGAACAGGCATTATAATAAGGTACTAGGAATAGTACTTACTTTTTGAAAAAACGAATGAAAATTAGTCAAGATCTAAATAAAATCCACATACTGCAACCGATTAATATTTTGAAATTCTTTCTTTAATCTATGTGTTCTCCTCTGGCTCATTTTTCCCCTGGAGATTTATTTAAGAAATCAGGATACTAGTCACTGGTGAAAGCAAAGGGCACTGCACAGCATGACAGCCTCCCCCTCCCCCAGTGCAGCAAGCAGCTCAGGGACCTGTGAACATGCCCACCTTCTTGCCTCTTCCTTTCACTAAAGGCTGGGTTGTGAGAACAACAGATCTGGGGTAGAATTCTGGTTTGATACTTATCGTTATACGATCATAATAAACTTTCTATTTCTCAGTTATAAAAATAATACCTACTAGGCAGCATTGTTTTAATAATTAGAAATAATAGGCAATAAGCTCCTATCACAGTATCTGACATTCAATAGGTATTCCTGAGTAAGACAGGACAAGGCAAAATACCTTCTTTTTCTAGATGCTCACAGCAGTTTTAATCTCTGCTCTGTCTCACCCACACCCACCTAAAAACTGCAGATTTATTCTAAGCCATTCTCTATAACAAAAGTTCCCAGAAATATCCTCTATTTTATTCAGGGTACTGGGAGAAGTAATAGGGCAAGAGCATAACAAAGAGAACAGATGGAATAAACACCCAGCCCCCAGCCTGTCTGCAGATGCAGCTGCTGCTTTTTGTCATACTGCTGTTTTTTTCCCTTCTTTGTTCCTAAGGTGGAAGCCAGGAAAGGGTGGGGAAAGAAGGGTGGGGAGGAGGGCAGTATCGTCATCACTGTTACTGAAAGTCACCTGATATTTTCCTCCAATCCCTGTCTCTGACCTCACAATCTGGAATCTGAGCCAAAGTGGCTCAACTGCGCTCACCTCGTGGCTGAAAAGAAAAATGCAAGCAGAGTAGGGATGCAAGCAGAATAGGAAAAGGGGGACATTCTTTGAAGGTTTTTAGCAGTTTTTCTAGTCAAGAGGAAATTCACACACACACACACACACACACACACACACACACACACACAGGTGATAATCTTATTTTCTAAGCTAACACATCTGAAAGAAGAAATCACTGATTCACAGAGCAGAGTTGGGATTAGTACAGGATCAGGAAGAAAGGATTATTCCATTTTGTCTTGCAGACACGGGGTGACCAATTCCCTTCTGCTGTATAACTGGGAACTCCTTACCCAAGGGCGTTGAGAAGAAGAAGGAGTTTTTTAAAGTGGAATCTGATTTTTCAAAGAGAAGCTGGGCTACAATTGCTGTGGAGAGTGAAGTAAAGGATGCTGTCACCTGCTCTGCACAACTGAATAACAACACTCTCTCTAGCAGACATTGATTTATTTGGTCCGAGTACCCCTTTATCCAAGAAACTCCTTTCTCAACCATCCTGGACACGTGTAAATTTTCTTCTTTTTTTTAAAAAAAGATTATTTATACAAGCACTGGGTACAGTCAGAAGCGCGGGAGGGCGAGAGAATTCACCAGAGTCAGAGCGGAGAGCAGAGCAGGCAGACTGACGAAGTACACTGCTGAGGGGAGCAGCGGGCGGCAGGAGAGGTCTGTGCGCCATGTGGGACCCTCACCCGGTGTCCAGGGATTGAACAGGTGCTGCAGAGGCTGTGGGCACCTTCGCAGCCCAGTGCTCAACCGCTGTGTCACTGGGGAGGCCCTAAATTTTCTTCTTAACCCTTTTTCCTTCCCAATATAAAAATATGACACTAGAGGAAAATTGAAAGAAGCTTAGCACCCTGACAAAATCTGTTATACTATTCTGGTACATTCCTTTCCAATACTTTACATTTTTCTGGTAAAACACAACTGCAACGAGAGCTGTATATAACTGTTTCCTGCTTTTCTCACTTCATATTGTAGGTGAGCATTTCTTCCCTGTTGGTCCAAAGGCAATGGGCCAGCGTCATAAATGGGATAGCGACAGGTGATCAGTTCTAGAGCAATCAATATCCAGAACAAGAACTGAGAAGGAAGGAGGGGAAAATGAGGTAGGTCACCTTCTCTCCCTTGAAGACCCCACACCTTTATGGAGCAGTGTCCCTATTCTAGTGCTACAAAGCTCTGTTCCTTCTCAAGAATATAATGTTCATGGAGTAATTAGAGGTCTCGCCTATAGCAGGACTTTTCTAGTCTCTTGCCTGTACCACAATGGCTGTAAGGCCTGAGTACCATTTGCTTTTTACAGATAGTTGGTATAGGGAACTAATGCGTCAGTTGTTAGGTAGTTGTAGATGAGAGTCTGCAGAGAAACAGGGAGAAAAGGACACATGTGCATGCTAAGACAGTCAGGTCAAATGGGCTTTGCAACTACTGTTTCAAATAAAAGACAGATTACTTCATTACATAAATCATTCTGCTTTATCCTAGAGTTCATTATAAAAGGAATGCAGGCATGAAAATTTAGACTCTTTTTTAAATGAGGAAAAGCCCTAATTTTGATATGAAACATCTCCAGGATATAGAAGCAAGGTATAGAGCAGTGTAAGTAGTATATTACCTGTTGGTAAAGGGAGGGAGGGCAAAAATCTAGATTAGTATTTATTTATAATTGCACTTTAAGGGCCTCCCTGATGCGCAGGCAGTTGAGCGCCACACTGTGAAGCTGTCTGCAGCCTCTGCAGCATGGGTTTGATCTTGGCCGGCCAGCGAGAATCCTACATGGCAAAGCAGACCTCTCCTGTATAGCCCGCTGCTCCCCTCAGCAGTGTATATCAGTCAGCCTGCCTGTTCTGTTCCCCACTCTGTCTCTGGTGAATCCTCTCACCTTCCCGTGCATCTGGCCTGTCCCCTGGTTCTTGTATAAATAAATAAATCTTAAAAAAAATATATTACACAGGGTACTTGCTAAAAATGTAACCTTCTATAGTCCTTGCCACTTGGACTCTCTGGAGGTAAAGCCCAGGAATTTATACTTTTAACAAGCTCCTCATATAATCTTTATCACACAAACATCTGAGAATTACTGACAGACATATATACTGACAGACTGCATCAAGTGACAGAAATATAAGCAATACAAATCCCCTACCAGATGGTCTAAACCTCAGACAATGCCACTTTAAAAGCCCATTTGTCAAGCATCTAATATCTGGAATATGTAGATAATGGCAGAAGATAACTTAGGCTTAAAATACCAAGTTTTAGACTGTACGTCAAGAGTAAAAATGCAGGCACACACTAAAATCTGAGTAGCTGGAAAGAAGTTCTAAAACTTGGATTATGTTGGGATAAGTAGGAGTTACAAAGGACATAAGGGTTAACTGTAAAAACTTCCTATACCAGAAAATTCTATTAAAGGCAGACCTCATTCTCTCATTCTCAGAGAAATCCTCTAAAGGATATTAATTCTGTAGTCTCTCTGGGAAGTTACATAATCAGTGGGTAGTTCTATTATGAACTTGAAGTAGCTATTCAACAGACACAGTGACAAAGATGGGATTATGAACGTGTATACAATGGAGTTACAAATACGTACACAGTGAGCTCCCAAGCTGGTAAAATACAATTCTCTTTTTTGGGCCTCCTTGGTGGGGCAAGGGCTTAGCACTATGAAGGGCTCAGCACTATGAAGCTATCGGCAGCCACCGCAGCACAAGTTTGATCCCAGGACAGGGAGCTAACCCTCATGGTGCAGCAGACCTCTCCTGTCTCACCCTCTGCTCCCCTCAGCAGTGTACTTCGGTCAATCTACCTGTTTTGCTCCCCACTCTGTCTCTGGTGAATCCTCTTACTCCCCACGCCTCTGCCTACACCCCAGCTCTTGTATACAGAAAAAAATCTTAAAAAAAAAAAAAAATTCTTCTGCCTCCCTGGTGGCACAGGTGGTTGAGCACAGCACTGTGAAGCTGTCCGCAGCCTCTGCAGCACAAGATCAATCCCGGCCGCCCGGGGAGATATCCACATGGCGTGGCAGACCTCACCTATCTCATCTGCTGCTCCCCTCAGCAGTGTATTTCCTGTATTTCCGTCAGTTTGCCTGTTCTGCTCCCCACTCTGTCTCTGGTGAATCCTCTCACCCTCCCACACATCTGGCCTGTTCCCCAGTTCTTGTATGCATGAATAAATAAATCTTAAAAGAAACTACAATCTGGGGCCTCCCTGGCGGTGCAAGGGGTTAAGCACCGCACCATGAAGCAATCTGCAGCCTCTGCAGCAGAAGTTCAATCCCCGGCCTGCCAGGGAGCAACCCACATGGTGCAGCAGACCTCTCCTGTCTCGCCTGCTGCTCCCCTCAGCAGTGTATTTCAGTCATTCTACCTGTTCTGTTCCCCACTCTGTCTCTGGTGAATCCTGTCACCCCCTGCATCTTTGGCCTGTACCCCAGCTCTTGTATGCATAAATAAATCTTTAAAAAAAAATAAAAAAATAAAGACAAATTATTAAAAAAATATATAATCCTCTTTTTATAGCCTTGGAAAAGAAGGTTTTGTTTTCATGAAGCTATCAAACAAAAGGAAATAAATATGTTCTCCAGTCTCTAGGTCCCCAAATAACACAAATATTGCTACTATTAAAAATACTAGTTGCAACAGGACAAGATTCTTTTGTAAAATTGGAAGTTACAGCTTCCTAGCTTAATTTTACTTTTCAGTCTTCCAAATGAATTTCCTGGCAGCTAGAGGGCAGCATACCAAGCAGTTTGTGACTAAAAACAAATACGGTTGCCTCTCTCTAACGTGACTGCATCATCACTGCATCACCACGGTATGTAACAATGACACATCTAAACCAGAAGAGATCCATGTGCCATCTGGTGGCGAAAAGGAGAAGAGCTCAGTGCAGAAATAACAAATCCCTCCAGTTTAGAAGGAATTAAAGTTTATCTGATAACAGCTTCCTTAAATCTCTACCACTTAAGTCTTTCATGAAAACTACATCAGCAGCCTGCATGCAAAAGTTTTAAAGTTTTGCAGTGGTTTAGTTCTACACCCCCAAAACGCTGGTTGTAAGCAAGCAGCATCTGTGATACCTGACTCCAGTACAAGGAATATTCAAGGTAGAAACTCAGACCAAAGAAAAAAACACACAAGAAGATAAAATCTATCAGAACAATAGTTTGCTGTTATCTGTGGTCAACAAAAACACCTTCAACAAAACAAACAAACAGTAACAGAACCAGAAGTTTCTAACTGAAAGGTGTTTTAGGTTAATCTATCTTGTTTTAAGAGTCCAGGTTTAAAGAAAAACCTGATGCAATCTCTTCACTGGTCAGATTAAAACAAGACATCACTTCCTCTCTATGAGACTTTGTGATCATTTCTTATTTCTGGTAGAAGTATAAATTGGTATAATCCTATACTCAGCAATTTGGACCCAGAAATTTTATTAATAATTTAATGTGCAGAAATACAACTATGCAGAGATAAATATAAACTGTTTCCTGCACCACTATTTGTAATATAAAAAATTGGTAGCATTCTCAGTAAGTATATCAAATGTATACAATTCTAGTATCCGTCTAGCAGATTCAACTATGCACTAGACATAATGAGGTAGAGCTAAACATTATGGCAGCAAGAGATACTGAAATATGTTAAGCAAAACGCAGAACACTATATGCCATGTGGGTTCTACAGATTACAATAAATATGTGTATACCACACATTTCTGTAATCTTATCTTCTAATTCCCCTGTCCCTTAATTTTCCAGTAAGGTTTTATTTGAAAAATTTCAATGTTTTCTCACCTGAACTAAAGGAGAAAAGGACCTTGGCAGTTCCTTTATTAGAAAAACATTTGCATATGAAGGTATGGTCACTCTAAAAGGGAGAGTAGATTTTAGATTTTCATTGTATTCAATACATTCATTGAAAGGAGATCATGTAAATTCGGGGACTAGCTTTAGAGAGGACCCTGTAACAGAGGAAGAGAGATAAAAGTAAAAGGTATGCACTACTTCCTCTTCTGCTTCAAATTTCTCAGTAAAAAGAAAATATCCTCAACTGAGAATAAAGATAAGGAAGTTGCTGGGCTTTCTTGGAGAGCGAAGGTGCGAAACAATCATTTGAGAGAGTAGAAAACTGCATGCACTAGCAATGTTTAATACTTGATTGCCTGACAACATCAAGGGTTAAGCAATATTGTAAAATGAGCAGAGGAGAATAAGGAGAAAGAACAGTGAGGCAGGAGAAAGAGGAAAAGCAAGTGTAGAAATTCTATCAGGGAGGCCCAGGTGAACGATATTCTCCATGTTCACTTGCACCTGTACAATAGAAAGATGGAATTAACCAGAACTGCGGCCATACCAATCAAGTATAATAAAATGAGAAAAAAGTGGAAGAAAACCGGAATGATTAGAATAATGACTTGTCATGAGATTTTTTTTTTTAAAGATTTATTTATATATTTATACAAGCACTGGGTACAGTCAGAAGCACGGGAGGGTGAGAGAATTCACCAGAGCCAGAGGGGAGAGCAGAGCAGGCAGACTGACGAAGTACACTGCTGAGGGGGGCAGCGGGCGGCAGGAGAGGTCTGCACACCATGTGGGACCCTCACCCGGTGGCCAGGGATCGAACTGGTGCTGCAGAGGCTGCAGGCAGCTTTGCAATCCAGCGCTCAACTGCTGTGCCACCGGGGAGGCCTAATGACTTTTGAGATTTTAACTGAGGAGGGTAAAATCATAAAGAGGGTGAAGGATAGTGAAAAGGTAGTAGGATAAGTGAATTGGAAGTCCTATTGGGGACGGAGATTGTTGGAATGACATTGAGAATGCAGAAGGGCTATAATTACTGTGATGACAGAGGGCATAGGGCAAGATCACTCGGAAAGGAAGAATTCAAGGAACAAAAAGGCTAAAATTTTGGTTGGATCATGACCTTTGTGCATAGAAATTGCTAATAACTAAGACAGAGTAATACCAGAGTACTGCAGAGAGTGTCACAGTCAGGAACTACACTGGCTGACAAATAATAAGCAATTTGGGATGCTAGAGATGACAGCACAAACTGGGAGACACAATTTTATGTCATGAAATTCAAAATCATGGGTCTTTAAGAAAAAGAAAGATCTGAAAATGGCAGTAAAGAACAAAGAGGATCTCTATCCCATCTCCAGGTCCACTGAGTGGCATTTATGAGAAGAAAAAATCACTACAGGAGGAAGGCTGATGATATAGGAGATTATGCGCACATAATGGACCAAGAATTCCAGAGGGCACAGTGAATGAGTTTCAGGAGCTCAGATGGAAGAGAGGAGAAAGAACAGGAGATACACAAACACTTACAGAAATTCAAGTATGGCACATGAGGATATCCTGGGAGACTGGGGCTTTCTTTAGTGAGTAACATAAATCAAGTTAACAGCACAGTTTTAGATCCAGTAGATTCAAGGCAAATAGTAAAGTAGTGGCTGAAGTTGGGAGTATAGAGGGGTATGTGAGAGGTAATCTTATCTATATCATTGATGATGGAGAAGTGACAACCCATAGGGGATGTACTGCTTATTTATGTGCAGGATTCCTCATCACCCCAGGTGACAACATAGATTTGTATTTTTAGATCATGAGGCTACTATCTGATATTGAAGAAATTCCCAAGTGCTTTGTGCTAATCATCTGATCCTATTCAAAACCCAAAAATTATTAATAACCCAAAAATTATTAATAACACAATAATGTTCACTTGAATTTTACCTCTGATCTTAATCCTATATATTTACAAGGAGTAAAGGAACTGATGGAACAGATATCTTTCTGTCAAGAGATTCACTGAATATGATGGAGCATGTTGAACTACAAAATCTTGTTTCTGGAGTTTACAGTTGCAGAAAGTATAGATTCTTTAGACATTTCCTGATAGAGCCACCTTTGTGAGTGCCACCTAGTGGACAAAAGAGGATCACTGGGAAAAGGAGAAAGTCCCCTTTTTTTGTAAAGGGGAGTTGCTTCCCCACCACAGACTCCTGATGCAGCCTAAAGTCTGAAGAAAGTCAGTTCTGGGAGAGCAGTAGACAAGTAAAGGCACCGCTGTTGTCAACAGTTCTGACTTGTAGGACAAAAGCACAAGCCTTTGGATCTCAATCCACACAGTCAAATCCTAACTAGAATATTGTTATTGTTTATGAAATTCACAGCTCTAGCAGAATTCTTTCTCAGTTGCTGCCATTAACCACTTGTGGAACTTTTCTGATGCTCAGTCCCCATAATGTGCATTACACGTTACCACGGAGAGGGTCCAATGCTACATACTGTCCATTGCACATTCACTAATCTAAGGATGCTTAGCTTCTGAGTCCAAAAGGTTTCTGGAAGAACGAATACCTTCCTATCATTGTACTCAGGACATCAGTTATCATTTACCATCCTGTGTTTCAAGAGGTGATCTTTCTCATGGGATGTCATCAACTAAAGAGTAAAGAAAGAAAATGAAAAGCATGAAAAACCAGTTGAGTATATATGACCTAAGGCCAGTGATGAAAATGCCCCCAAGAAGATGAGAAATGAAAAATTAACTACTGAACATATTTCCAAGGAATTCAAGAAGCTGTGTCAACAAAGAGACCATGAAAAAAGACTGTGCTGATGACCAAAAGAGAGAAAAATGAAAAGGACTAGAAGTTTTAAGCACTGCCCATCTAATTTGAATTCAAAATATTTCCTAGTAGGAATAAATTAACTAAGTAAATTGCCAATTTACAGGGAGTCAAGAGCTCAGAAATAAGAGAGAATCCTCAAGAGAGAAAAATGCATGAACTAAATAACCCTTAGTATAAATGTGAGGGCCACTTCCTCTCTCTCGGTTGTCTAAGTTTAAAAAAAAAAAAAAGGTACACATCTTCCTGAACCTTAAGGCAGCAGTGGAGACTACAGCAAGCAGATCTAGAGTGAGGCAAATGTTTTCTTGAAATGTCTGTTCCTCACAGAGCATGGGTTAGGTATCAGTAAAGTTTAAGGATGATACAGCCATGTTTAACAAATAGTAGAGTTGTGGTTAGCAAGCAAGAGAGGAAATAATGCAACATTATGAAAACCTAGTGTCCAAATAACTTCTTCATCAACACTGGGAACTAATGGGCAGAAATAATCTAGGTTGGACTTTCACTGTACTAAAGCACGTCTTATTTCTCTAACCAGATCAGTTTTGCTACAATTGAACATACTATAGTCAGAACCTGTGTCCTCCTCTTCAACTCTAAACACCCAGTAAGCACACTTACTTTGCCCAATCTAATGTTGCTTTTTGTCCTAAGAGTCACTGCTGATTCAAGGACCTCTGTGGCTGAATGAAGTGACTGAGAAAGCCAGCACACCCTTTCTTCCAGCATCTGTCTGGGTCCAAGCTTTCAGAAGCCCTCACGGCAGATACAAACACTTCTGCGAAGCAGAGAGCTAGAGTAAAGCCTTTGGAGGCACACAGGGTGAACCCTGGCTCTGGCACTTATTACACAATTTTGACAAAGTTATTTCACCGATGCCCCTATTTTCTCCTCTGGAAGAGAAACATTTATAGAGTGGTAACTGAGCATTTATCATTTAGTTATATTACCAATATTGAGACTATGAATGAAAGACTTAGAAATTGAAACTGGTTACTTGCTTGAAGAAAGGATTAAGGATGAAGGTATTCTGAAATGGTATCCTCGAGAGGGTTAAAGCACCATAAGCAAAGTAAACCTGGTTTTCATACTGAGGAGCTCTGAGTCCTCTGCGTTCTCACCTCTGAACTTTCTTAACCTTTCAATTCCCTACCTGATAAAAAACTAAACTCCAGGGCCTCCCTGGTGGCGCAGGTGGTTGAGTGCAGTGCTGTGAAGCTGTCCGCTGCCTCTGCAGTGCCAGTTCGATTGCCACCAGCCGCGGAGATAACCACATGGCGTGGCAGACCTCTCCTGTCTCGCCCGCTGCTCCCCTCAGCAGTGTGTTTCGGTCAGTCTGCCTGTTCTGTTCCCTGCTCTGTCTCTGGTGAATCCTCTCACCCTCCCGCACATCTGACCTGTACCCCGGTTCTTGTATAAAAATAAATAAATCTTTAAAAAAAAGAACACAAAAAAACCCCTAAACTCCAACTTAAGAAGCCCAATGTCTGTTTATTAAGATGCTTTTTGGGGGGCATTTTGTGACAAAGGGGAGCACCTGGGAACAGTATTGAGTTTGCCAATCTGAGCACTAAGAAAGGAAGGGTAAAAAGCACAAGAAAGGCAAGGAAGTTAGTGACCCCAGGCACAGTGGGTGTTACACATGGCACTGTGTCTGTAAGCAGCACTTTCGCCTGTGACTTGCTGCCCATGCATGTGGTGTCAAAGCAACTTTGTCTCCAAGAAAGACACACTTTAAAACAAAAACCTCCTGCATTACCATAGATTCATGGAGTAACTAAAAGGTAAAAAAGTAGGAATATTTAGAAGGAAAAAAAAAAAGTCAGACAACACTGAAGTCAGTAAAACAAAAGAAACAATTTTTCACAGGGGGAGGTAACTTGTTCCTTGGAGGAAATGATTGCAAACATACTGATGTAGCATGGTTTACAAGAAACAGGAAGGTTCTATTACATCTGAGTATTCTAGATAACTGTCAGAGTTGGGTATGCTATACTTGACAGAAGAAAAATTTCTCTCCCAGGAAATTCTTTAAATGCTTAAGATCTAAGAAAACTGCTCATTTTTTACTAATTTTCAAGAATACCTTCTCTAGGGCTTCCTAATGGAAAGACTGGGCAATTAAGGCAGTGTGCCAATTTAACATCTGAGAATACTAAAATGAAAAGATATTTAAAGACTAGCTAGAAATTTCCTTCACTAAAATAGTAGCAATCTATAGGTAATGATTATTACTACATAAAAATCAATACAGTTACTAAACTAAATTGACTAATCCATACTTATTCTTTTCAGGTTAAGATACAGAGATTTGAGATTAATTTTCAAGGCAGAAGTTGAGAGCTGAAAAAGCATTAAAAAGTTCAGTTACATTGCTGAAAATAATAAAAGACGATGTAAGGTCCTACTTGGGTATATAGTATAAAGAATACTATATAGCAAGTCACAGTGCAAGGAAGAAGGTTGAAATCAGAAAAACCCACTATAATCAATAGTAACACAAACGTACAGGATAAAAAAGGATGAAAGCCGGGGAGGAGAGGAGTCCAGTCAACGCACATTTGCAGTGGCACTGAGAACAGAGACTGCAGCTCAAGAAAGGTGCCTGGATGTCAACTGGAGGTTGACACACTGGAGGTCAACTAAGGGACAGAGTCTGTGAGTTATAAATTAGGAAATCGGGCCTCCCTGGAGGCGCAAGGGATTAAGATGCAACCTATGAAGCTTCCTGCAGCCACTGCAGTGCGAGTTTGATCCCCAGCCAGGGAGCTACCCACATGGTGCAGCAGACCTCTCCTGACTCGCCCGCTGCTCCCCTCAGCAGTGTATTTCAGTCAATTTGCCTGTTCTGTTCCCCACTCTCTCTCTGGTAAATCCTCTCACCCCCTGCACCTCTGGCCTGTACCCCAGTTCTTGTATGCATAAATAAACAAATCTTTAAAAAAATTAAATAAATTAGGCAATTATTTGACTTTGACTTTTATCATCAACTAGTCCTTATTGATACGTTAGATACATCAGAGCAATGTAAGTGGTCAGTACCACAGTACTTTTAACTAAAAAGATGGAAGTCATTTCTTGGGCTGAACTTTTAGTTTAAAAGGTGATATTTCTTTTAGTGGAAAAGGCCACTTTGCCTTGAATGTGGGACAAACAGGGCAGGTCTGAGCAACACTGATCTTACACTCTGAGATACACACATGACACGGGTCTAACAAAGGCACCTGGTGAAATGTTAGGTTCCTTATTAGAACAAAGCGCAGTGTGATTCCATCAGATAACTTACGGAAAAAAAATTATTATTTTAAAATGTTTATTTAGGGGGAAGGACAATGCTTCAATGTTGCACTTAATTTTCATCACATTTAGGGTCTTAATAAACCACTAAATAAACAAAAAAGCTAGTAGAAGATGGAAACTAAATTCTTAGCTATAATTATCATTAAGGACATGACAAGATCTTTCAAATACTGTATACCTCAGGAGAAATATCTGTAAGTACCCCATTACAAGGCAGCACGAAACCACAAGAATTAGGAAGTGAAGAAAAAGAGGGCAAAACAGATCAGTGCTTCTAAAATAAAGCGGAAGATATGAAGGTAAACAAGAAGTACAAGAATTGTTATTAAAGATAAGGACAAGAAGTCAAGACCCCTGGATCTGGTCATATGACCTTGGGCAAGTCACCTAATTAGTCTACATATGCTACAGAATAGAGATATTATATTTCCTGCCCATCTCACAAGGTTTCCTTGCAGATCAAACAGGGTAATATATGTTAGTATAATTTGAAAATTATAAAACATAATACTATTATAAGGTAATGGTATTATTATCACTCAACTTAAAATTATTTGTTTCCCTGTTAGTTAACATCATGGCTACTGTCCTGCTAGACTATCAAAAAAAAAAAAAAAAAAGTAAAAAGCCAGAAAAAAGAGAACTCAATCCCTATTCTAATCTCAGTTTCCTAAAGAGAAATCCCTCCATACCTGTTTCATGTTTTCCTATAATATTCAACAGACCCAAAGGATCACTTACCTTTTGATGCTACAGGAGCAAAGCACCAGACAGGAGAAAACATCAGGTATTGGAAATAAATGGAAGAAAGAAAAGGAATTACACATAGTTCTTAATTATTGTAGAGAGTCATCTAACCACCCGACCTGCCTCTGTCCAATCCCTGTCAATTAAGTGCTTAGGTATGGAGATGGCACTTTCTCAGTGCCAGAATTCATTCAAGAGCATCATCATAATGGGCCTGAATGAGCGTTATTGCCTTAAATCAGTATTTCCACAAGTGATAGTTACACAGAATACCTATGCATAAAAACAAAAACCACAAAAACTGGGGGGGGAGGGGGGGCAATTTTACATACAACAATTTTCTTTCCTAAAGCCATCCTCAGAATATGAAAATAACTAATTTTCTTCTATATGGGAAAACCCCTCTCTCTTTACCCCTCACCCATTGAAGGGGAAGACATGAGGAAATCCACTTGAAGTGTGCACTGAACCTGTACATGAAAGAGGAGAATACTCACTCTTGGTCTGGGCAGAGAAGGTATGGGTAAGTTTGGCAAAAAGATCATTGTTCTCAAATCGGTCCTCCTGCACCTTTGTCCAGAAGCAGTCCTGGGAAAGGTCCTCTGCAACAAACTGTGGACAGAGGCAGGGTGTTAAGAGCTAAAGTTCATAGCTTTCATAAGCTAAGTTCATAGCTTTCCATCCTAGAAAACGCACTAAGGTAAAAGATGGCTAACTGGTTATTTGAAACGTAATATTAGAATACAACTTGCTGAAGACAGAGGAGAGCTGTGCTGTTCAAGGTGGGATCAGGAGATGACACTCAGATTATTCGTTTATAGGTGATTAATCAAGAACGAGATTGAATTATGTTACCTAGCCTTCTTGTAACCCCAAATCCTCTACTTTTAGAAACATTAAGGCTTTAATTTACATATCCTCATACTCTATTACATTTTTCCTCATCAGTTTGGCTAACAGTGCCAAATTTGTCCATTTTATGAACAAATCCCTAAACTCCCTTATTTTAATTTGGTTTTGAGAAGTAAAAGCCTGGCACAAAATTATAGGGGTTTCAAACACAAAGCGGGAACAATAAAGATGCCCTGTATGACTCATTTACACTGGGGTAGTGTAACAAGGTGGTCCCCAGGAAAGGGGGAGTTTCCAGGTTTCCTACCCCACCCAAAAGGAGGGTGGAGCTCAGCAGAGAGAGAAGCTGCAGAGGAGACTGAGGAAGGAAGGAAGCAGGATGGAGAGCCAGGAGGAGACCTGGAGGAGGCACATGGAATGGAGAGACATGTGAAGAAACTGCGCTTGCCTTCTGGTCCTTAACTGGGTGACACAGATGTGGGTGAGATACCCGTGGGGAGGTGACAATGGCAGCTTTTATCTTGATTTTGATTTTGCTCTTTTCCTTCCAGACTTGTCTGGTTGTTTCTGATCCTTTTCTGTGGGTCCCCACTGAAAGATGCTTTAGACTTGTAGCAGGCTTTGGGGCTTTGCTCTGGGCCAATCCTCCTTGGGTGGACTTTTACCCATGAGGGGACGGGTAACATTGGGTGCTTGATTTAGAAACTATATTCTTTGCCTTTTCTGTATTGTTTCCTAATTGTATTAAAGTTCCTTCCCATTAAAATCTCATATGTTTTGTGTTGATGCGGCGGATGGCAGAATCCATTTAGACCAGGCAGGTTTGCGGGGTCTGGGCTGCCCCTTTCCCTGCCCTGTAACAGATTGGGTAGAGAGGTATTCGTACAAATCCATGACTTTTGGATCAGCACAACTAGCATTAGCTTGAAGATTATGAAATGATTATTTTCAACATGTGCTGCCATAGTACTCATGTTCTCAGAGAAAAGGCAAAACACAACAAGTTAAGGATAAATTTAGGTTTTATAACAGAGTACATGGCTCAAAGAACTCTCAGAGGTGATGTCTGTAATACGCAGACTATGCCTACTCTCTATTGAATAACGTAACCATGAGTGGAACTTGAGAGATAGATATGAGACTTAAGAAAATGAAGCCCATTCATGCGCAAAATACAAAATAGGAAACTGGATCCTCACAACCTACTGATGAAAAAATAAACAGAAACACTCACCTTGGACCAGTTTGGCCTCCGGAGCTGCACCTCTGGCTTATAAAGCTTCTTTGGGGCTAATCCAAATGGCAGAACTGGGGCTGCAAATCCAACAGGGGGAGGCGGAGGCACACCCATTCCAGGTGGAGGTGGAGGAATGCCAGATCCTCCAAAAAGTGGAGGGGGCGGAGGGATTCCAGAACTACCAGGAAGAGGAGGAGGGAGAGGTGGCATTCCTGATCCTCCAGGCAGGGGGGGAGGTGGTGGAGGAGGAATGGCACTACCCCCTGGTAATGGAGGGGGAGGTGGTGGAGGAGGAATGGCACTACCCCCTGGTAATGGAGGGGGAGGTGGTGGAGGAGGAATGGCACTACCCCCTGGTAATGGAGGGGGAGGTGGTGGAGGAGGAATGGCACTACCCCCAGGTAATGGAGGGGGAGGTGGTGGAGGAGGAATGGTATTACTACCCCCAGGTAATGGAGGGGGAGGTGGTGGAGGAGGAATGGCATTACTATCCCCAGGTAATGGAGGTGGAGGAGGAATGGCACTACCCTCAGGTAATGGAGGGGGAGGTGGTGGAGGAGGAATGGCATTACTACTCCCAGGTAATGGAGGGGGAGGAGGTGGAGGAGGTATGATATCCTCCAGTACAGAAGTGGATGGGGACAGAGAAGCAGTGCTAGCAGGTAAAGGAGGGGCAGGGGGAACAGCAGCACTGTTGGAGAGGGCTGCAGCAGCAGCAGCTGCAGCCGAGAGAGAAGTCACTTTATTCTTGGCATCTTCCAGTTCCTTGGACAGCTTGGCAACCTACAAAGCCATTGCAGAAACATCGTCAAAGGGAGAACTTCTTACTCCACTTCAGGTATGCATGGGACTGGAAGACACCTAAGGAATCCAGACTTCTCATTTTACACATGAAGGAACTGAGAGGACAGAGGTAGACAAAATGACTTGCCTCAAGTTACATCGTTTAGTGGCAAAGCCAAAACCAGAATTCAGGCCTTTGTGTTGTTAGTTTACCATGCTTTACATTAAAAAGGCAACTTTAACAGTGGTGCTTTACTTCTCCCTCTGATCAGAAAATGCAAAGGTCAACTAAATCAAATACTCTAATTATATAGTTAACATATGTAGTGGTATACAGGTGGTTATACAATCATGAAAGTGATAAAGTTATCAAATATTACAGATCATTTGATATCTATAACTGCAGAGACAGTGTGGGGAAAAACCTCTTCAGAGATGACAAAAAATATTAAGAGAAAATTAGCAAATGTGGGAACAGTCTAATTGCTGGGGGGAAAGGATGTCCTGAACAAACTCCACAAATAGGTTTTAAGGACCCCACCCTTACCCCAAACCAAAGAGATCCAAGATACCAAGGACTACAAATCTCAATGTGATCACCATTGAAGAGCAGATTGCTGGGAACTGAGGGTGGAGTTAAGCAGCCAGGTTTGGTATAAAACCAGACATGTGGGCCTTGGAAGTCCTTGGTTTTTCACTGGCTGTCAGTGTACTACTGGGGTTCCAGCTCAGCGGAACTAGTAGGACATGTTCACCAATTTATCTCTCTCTCTTTCTCCCTGAGTTATTGATTTCTTCATTTCCCATTTTTGTACATAAACCCTTTATTAACCTTTTTGTGTGTGCCTGCAGTTGAATCTCATTTTAAGTCCCTTTTAAGTGTGTGGACGAGGTCCCACAGTCAGACCAACCCATTTCACATTGGGGTTGCCCTGTAACATATATACTTCTAAATAGTAGTCACTTTTAAATTTATTAGGAGACTAGATTATCTTTACTTCTGGGTAGTATTATGACTTGTTTTATTCTTTATGTTACTGTGCATTTTCCAAATTTTCCATCTCATATATGACTTACTCCAAGAATACAACAAAAAAGTAGGAAAATTTTAAAACATGCGCTATCTAATCAGATAACCTACTAGTAGCTGCACCCGCCTCCTAGATGGAAGATGACCATGTATTGCTGCAAGGCTCATCCTAAGGTAGCTGGTGCCTTCCCCACTCAGACATTACCTCTCCTGTGAGCTGAGACACTTTTGCTTCCAGCTTCTCTTTCTTTGTGTCAATTTTCTGCTTTTCACAATCCAATGCATCCTTTTCTCCTTGAAGATTCTTGAGTTTCAGCTCAAAGTCACTTTCCATCTTTTTCATTTCCACCTGTAGCTCATGTCGGGCTGTTAACTCAGAGTCCAGCTAGAGGAGATAAGAACCAGGCTCCCGGTAAGCTCGCCATCTCAGTGAGAAGCATCGTATTACTCCTCATAAGGTACTGCTTTGTGTCAATACTCGATCTATAGAGTTCACTGACCCACAGAATGCCTACGTGGCACAGAAAGTGCGTGGGGTAGAGTGGAAAATCAAAATTTTGACCTTTAAAGAGCTGGGAACCAGAAAATCATTTCCACAGCCTATTTTTTTGGTGATAGTTAAAAAAACAAACAAGCCAACCCAAAACCAAAAAAATTATCAACATTAAAAAAAAAAAAAAAAACCAAAAGAAGAACCTCTCTAAGATTTTAAAGACATTTCAACCAGGATACGGTGTACAACCGAAGTAGTCCCTAGGGTCAAAAACCCCAGGCAATCATAGTCCTTAATAACCAAAAAGAGAAAGAATTCAGATATATTCTAGTGCCTATTCTAGGAATAAGAGGCCTTGTGAAGCTAACCCAAGAATGCTGGCATTATTACCTAAAATCATCACCTATCTTTCTTGTCCTGCCCAGGGGCCCAAAAACTGTACAAACTCACCACTAACTAGCTTCTCATGATCACACTCATATCACTTTCTTCACTGAGGAACCTATAACAGAAAGGTTTCCTCTAGGAATCTGCTACTGTGTACTGAATGCTTTCAAAATATCACAGGTAATTGTCTCACATGTCAGAAAAATCGTAACTTTTAAACAAAAGATATACCCCCCAACTTTTGATCTCTCTTAACACACCTTTTTTTCCAGTTCTTTAGCTTTGGCTTCAGATTTCTCCACTTTCATTTTGTCAACCATCTGGTCTGAAAAGAAGAGGAGAGAGTTAAGTAAAGCTCCCAGTTCTCCTGTCTTCTCTTCTTACTACCTAAACTCTTCTATAAAACTCAAGAACAGTCTTTTGTCTTTTCAGTTATTGTTATTATTGTTCTTTTTAGTGTTCTGCTCTCGATGAAGAAATGGAACTTTCAGATAAGATCATCATATAATTTCTGTGCCCATCATCATGTAGTAAGGCCACCAACTTGGGGGCCATGAAGAATGCCTATGAGTGATACTTAAAAAGCTTTGAGATGAGCAGAACAGCTGAATTCAAAAGGTCAGGGGGTGTTTATGTAGAAATAAACAAAAAAAGCTGCATATTCCTAACAAATGTTTGTGACGCCACCTAAGAGATGGAAAAAATGGAAATAGAAGATATTGTCTCTGAAAAAAAGGTGCAAAATGTTAGAAGCAGTGGTTTAAGGTATCAGATAGAAAAGTAAACTTACCAATCAATCCCTCAATATCAATCTTGAGGTGCCGGCACTTGAAGTCAGGATCAGCCCCATTCTTGTACAGAATTATTTGAGAAATACACTCTTCAATCAACTTATAGTACTGTGGTCTATTGAAACACATGTAGTTATTAAAGGGAAACTGAAATAGAATTTTCATTTTATATATGTTTTATATATAGACAATATATAACAATATAAAGTACAATATATATATATATATATACAATAACCATATATATATACACACAATATTTAACAATACAAAACAATAAATGTTTTATACGCACACACATTGGGATTAAGGAAATTAATTGCTTTGACAATAGAGGAACCTAAGGATAAGTGTTTTGGAAAAGAACTATTCATAAAATTAACACAAGTATTGCCGTCCTGCTAAGAAACCCCCCTTAAGAAAACCCCCTTTTCCATATTAGTCAACCTATCTACGTCGGATAATCAAAACCTCTTGCCATACGCCCCCTAAGACCAATCCTTTTCTGTCTTAAAGCTCAGACATGATCCTTCCTGTGACAGACAATACTATTGCTGAAGTTCTAATGCCAGCCAACCTGAGTGAACTTTAAACTGCTACCCTTTGCTGTCATCCTTACCCTACCCTACCAAACCCCTTAAAATCAGCAATGGCATTTCACTTTTACACTCTGTCCTTTTTCCACAGAGATGCCTTTCAATTGTAAGTAGAGACAACTAACAACTCCCTTCATATCTGTGACTAAAAATTAACCCTAATCCCTGTCCTTTTCTTTTTCCCTTTATAGATGATATTTAAATGAGGATTCTGCTCTATTAAACTCAAATTTTAAACTTTTCACCGGCATATTGCCTTACCTGGCTTCATAGTCATTTCGAACCAAGAGTAAGTGCTGCAGGATGGAGAGGAAGTGTGGCTCTGCCTTTGAATCTTTGACTGTGTTTAAGAGAATCTGGAAGATTTCACTGAAGTCAGTGGAAAAGGAAAAACGCTAAGGAAAGCATATATTTAAAAGCTATGTTTGACAGCTTGCCCACCTCTTGAATAAAGCAAAAAGATGACTATGCTAACAGCATTCCTCCTGTAAACACTGTTCAAAACTTTAAGCTCTACAGACTTCCTTTGGCCGGGACCAATGAGTTGGATGGTACCTGGCTAGAGTATCAAGCAACAGACAGAAATAAAGATAACTGCCTCGGTCACTTGTGCCAAATATCAATCGGTGATCAAATTACCTTGTCAATCTTACAGATACATATGGGGAAACAAATTATAACGTTAATCCCCACTTTGTGTATGTTTTTTGAAAATCTTTATCTTAGTAAATGCTACTTTATCTTAGTAAATGCTACATGATAGTTCTAGGAGAACTATCATGTTCTAGGAGCCCTATACTCATTTTGATGGCTGCTTCCATGCTAAGCAACGCACAAATCACCTTTGTTAACTTCTAGGGTCCATACTGAGGTTAAGTAAATACAACAGCAATCAAAATACATCTGCTTTATCTACTGAGAAGACACATGGGCTGAAGTCCTGTGCTAAATCATTACCACATACCAATCCAGACAGGGATCTATAGCTGAATACAAACAAAAGATAGTCTCAACTATCTTGAATCTAGTCAGTAAAAGGATATTCCATCTCGATTCGAATGTCCTCCAGTCGTCCCTTCAAGTCATAGGAATCTTCATCCCCTTGTTCATCAAATACTGCTAGCTGTACTCTCATATCATCATTTTCAATCTCCCGAAGTTCCTGTCAATGACAAAAGTAGATGCCAGGAAACACAAGAGTCCTATGCTGCCTGGAAACCTTTTGGTTTTTAAATTGAAAATTAAAGTTATCCCAGGGAAGAGGAAGGAAACAGCCAGCTTTCTAATGAAGCCTTGCATCTCACCTGCAACACTTGATGCAATCCCAAGCGCATCAGTTCACTTCGGATATGAACTCGGAATTCAAGTTCTTCAGCTTGTGTGATTAGAGCGTTGATCAGCTGTAGGCACCCCACCTAAAATAAGAAAATTAAGCCGTTTGTTAATGTTGACTTCTAGGGATTAAGATTCCATTCTTTTAACATGAATTCTGAAGCCCTCAAATATAACCTAGAAGATGTATTAGGCTCCATGTATTAAATTATTGGTAGATATATAAAAAAGACGACAAATAAGACTTTCTGCTAAAGCAGTAAGACCTAAGCACAGGTCTGAAGAACTCAGAGATCTAAGTATTATAATTCTAAGAATTTGATGGTAATTTGTTGCAGGCATTGATTTTCCTCACTTTTGAATTACAAGCCTTTTATTCATCTCAAAAATGAGGAAAATAGTTCTTTCTCTGCTTTCTTAGAGGAGATAATCACTTCCCCTTCAGAACGAAATCTGAAATATAAAATATACAGTTAGGAACCACCCTGGGTGTCCTATTAAAAGGTCAAATGAACTTAAGTTTTTCCATCTCGAATTCTACCCTTGGGCCCAGCTGCAGGGGGATACATGCCTTGAGTGCAATGGAGGTTTCACTTTTTAATCCATCCAGCAGTGGCTGAAAACGTTCCACATCGTCCATTTCAGCTCTTTCTGTTATTGCCTCCAAAACCCTTACATTCCTGGCCAGGAAAAAGCAAAGGGAGAGAACTGCTTAGGCACTTTGACACAGACATACATAATAGGTAATACACACGGGCACAGATCAATTACAGGTAACATTATCATTGTTCTGGATTTTCCACATTATTCTTCTCATCACTTAGTGCAGAGCCAGATTTGCACAGATCCTTAGCTAAAAGCTAAGGAAAATCTCTGCAGAAAACATACGCCCTGAATCCTATCCCTAAACAGATGGCAAATTTAAAACCCCTGTTTTATAGAGTATAAACTGATACAACCTTTGGAAGGGCATTTAATAGTACCAAATTTTAATGCATAGAACATTTGACCTATTTCTAGAAACCTGTCCAATACAAATACATAAATGTGAAAAAATATATGTACAAAGGTATTACACTGAAATAGCATTTATAATAGTAAACATTCTTATCATCTAGAGCAGGGATGAGAATTTGTTTTAAAAAGTCTACCTAATAAGCCTCCCTGATGGCGCAAGGGGTTAAGTCTTAGCATTGTGAAGCTATCACCAGCCACAGCAGAAGAGTTCAACCCCTGGGCAGGGAGCTAACCCACATGGCACAGCAGACCTCTCCTGTCTGGCCTGCTGCTCCCCTCAGCAGTGTATTTCAGTAGATCTGTCTGTTCTGCTCCCCACTCTGTCTCTGGTGTATCCTCTCACCCCCTGCACCTCTGGCTTATACCCAAGTTCTTCTATGCAAAATAAATTAAATAAAAATCTTACAATAAAGGAATAATTCTTTAAAAAAAAATCTGAAGAATAGGATTTGTCAAAGGGATGAGGCTGTTATGCTGTATTTTACATACTTGTATAATATATTGCTTAAATTGTTAAAATAACATTGTGTTACTTCTGAATTTTAGAAGAATGTAAAAGAAAACCCTTGTCCTAAATAATACAAGTACTAATGGAGAGCTAAAAGATATCCTGCTGGTCCTCTGAAAACCAGTAGTAAACGCAGGACAGCCTCCATTGTATAACAATCTTTCTTTAATATTAAGATTCACAGTGTTCATATCTGGGAAGAAATACAGTTTTACCTAGTATTTAAGACCAAGCAGACACACAATTAACTCAATTTTCCTCCATTTTAGGAAGATGGTTAAGAAAAGAGAATGGTGGGCCTCCCCAGTGGCGCAGCGGTTGAGCACTGGGTTGCAAAGCTGACCAAAGCCTCTGCAGTGCCGGTTAGATCCCCAGCTGCTCCCCGGCCACTGGAGGAGGGTCCCGCATGTTGCGTAGACCTCTCCTGCCACCCGCTGCTCCCCTCAGCAGTGTACTTCGGTCCTTCTGCCTGCTCTGCTCCCCGCTCTGGCTCTGGTGAATTCTCTCACCCTCCCGCACTTCTGACTGTACCCAGTGCTTGTATAAATAAATAAATAAATAAATAAATAAATAAATAAATAAATAAATAAATAAATAAATAAATAAATCTTTTAAAAAAAAAAAAAGAAAGAAAGGAAAAGAAAAGAGAATGGAGCAGAGAAATAGTTCCAGTCACATACATGTCCTCTGGCTGTGGTAGGATACAAAGAGCAGAAAGCAGCTTAGCTGCATCAATCATCATATTGGGAACAGCAGGATCCATGGCTCTGACCAGCAGCAAGATTCCTTCTTCTGTCTCCAGCATGGTCTTGATTCCAAACTGGTAGGAAAGAACAGAGAAGGGGGACTTAAAGATGACAGCATCTAACCATGCAGGAGTTTGTCTTTATAAGTTAAAGGGTATCTACGCTCCCCCATCAATATTCACAGGCTGAAGCCCCAACTAGTCCCCAGTACCTCAGAATCTGACCTCACTTGGAAATAGGGTCGTTGCAGATATAATCAGTTAAGTTACAATCATAATGGAGTAGGACAGGCCCCCAATTCCATATGACTAGTATCCTTATAGAAAGGGAAAATGTGGGCCCAGACATGCAAACAGGGAGAATGCCAGGTGAACATGAAGGCAGACTGATGATACATCGACAAATCAAGGAATGCCAAAGACTTCCAGCAAGCCCCCAAGCACTAGGAGAGACGTGGAACATTCTCCCTCATAATCTTCAGAAGCAAGCAATCTTGCTAACACTGTGAACTTGGACTTATGGCCTCTAGAACTATGAGACAATAAATTTCTGTTGCTTAAGACACTGGTTTATAGTACTTTGTTCACAGCAGCCGTACCAAACTAATACAGGGGTAGAACACATCCCAGTGCAGCTAAAGAGAGGTGAGCACAACAAAATAATTTCCTAGTAGACAAGACAGAATTAGAATTGTCGTTCAAGTATAAAAATCTTTAATTCTTATGCTTCTTCTTCTTTTTTTAAATTTATTAATTTATACAAGCACTGGGTACAGTCAGAAGCACGGGAGGGTGAGAGAATTTACCAGAGCCAGAGGAGAGAGAGCAGGCAGACTGACGAAGCACACTGCTGAGGGGAGCAGTAGGCGGCAGGAGAGGTCTGTGCGCCATGTGGGACACTCGCCCTGAGGCCAGGGGATCAAACCGGCGCTGCAGAGGCTGCAGGCAGCTTCGCAGCCCAGCACTCAAGCGCTGCGCCACCGGGAAGGCCCTCTTATGCTTCTTTTAAATGCCTCCCCCATGCAGTGAACTAAGTTAATTAAAACAAAATTTAAGAGGAAGATAGATTTGAACTCAGAAGCAACTAATTGTGGGGTCCCTGGGTTTCAATACTAAACAGACAAAAAAAGATGAAAAGATTCTAAAGGTAGGAAGGAGTCGAAAAGGGAAAATAAAAGTCTAGAATAAAGTAAACCAATCAAAAAACAGTATCTACAGGTTAGCAAATTCAAGAATTAGCAAAAGAAAGTATAGATAAAGAAAGAAAATTGATCCTACCCTCTGAAACTGACACTAAAACAGGACAAAAAAGTTCACGAAGGCTTGTATGTATGGCAATCAAACAATTAGGATACTAAGATGGAAAGTCTTGAACCTCAATTTCCTAGTTCCTTTTTGAAGTTTGCCAATAGAAGATAAAGAATGAGGGTCACAATGGGGAGGTGAATGAGAATTTAAAAAAAAACTCACTTTGTTGTTCATAAAAGCTTTCAAGCAGCGAATGATCTCATGCTGGTTACGACCATCGTAGTTTCTGCATATAGAAAAAGATAATCAGATCACTTTATTATCTATCTTTTTTGATTTGATTTTTCAATCTTCCAGACAAGATGTTGAGAACAACCCCAACTAGTAGCTGAATAAATACTAGCACATAGCACTCTGCCTGAAACAATAGCAAAAGCAGAGTAATTGAAGAGGGATTCCTCCCATCAAAAACTTCTAGCTAATCCTCTGGAGAGCCAAGAATTTAGTATGCCCTATAATTCCCTCTAAATCCTAAGTGTTAATTCTATCAGGATAACATCTGAGAGATGATAGATCTGTTTGTCTCACTACTTCAAATATTTCAAAATCTGTACAGGCAGGAATTGAACATTCAGGCACTTTGGTTCAGGCTGGCTTCAAGGTAACCTAGAGACAGTCCAAGGTGTCCCCACAATTATTCCAATCCTGAAGATTGATATAAAACTAGTTACAAACTGATTAAGTGCATAGGACTCCAAATGAAATATGAACCAGACAAGATCACAGGCCAGCTCTGGATTAAATCAGACTGTTTCCAGACTATATAAGAACTTGTGCTGGGAACTCATAATTTTGTGTGGTATATATGCTGTGTTATTCACCATGAAATTTAAGTTCCTCCTCCCTTTCCGGTATCTATAATAATCATTTGTCCTCTAGTCATCCCTATGATTAATTCATTCTTAGCTAACAGCATATTCTCCCAGTACATTAAATTTAACTATTATTGGCTCCTTTAGTGTAAACAGTCAACCCCCCTACTACCCACCACCCAGAAGATATCAATACTTGGAAATTCTCACCCAGAAATCTCCTCTTTCTCATCATGAAGTCGTTTAAGGATGTCCAATAAGGAGGCCAGGCCCTCAGCACCAAATGTTTGTACCCAACTGTAAGGAACACAGACACAACACATTATGAAATCAGATAAAAAAATATTCACCAAAACAGTTTATCCTGGCCACTTTTTACTCTCAATTCAAACCATTCTCATACTTCCCTGATTCCTTTGATCTTCAGTTCCTGCCAGTGAATTCTAACCTTGGGCTACAATTCCTGTTACATGAGAATCCTCACCTAACAGGGTTGTTGTTTAGAGACACACGCAGGGACTCCAGGCAGCTGAGTAGATGCGTATCTCGCAAGCCTGACCTCAACTCCTGAATGTACATCATGGGAGACCTAGAGCTCTCCTTTTGACTCATGCCCTAGACAGGAGCACAGAGAGAGATTAGTAAACACTGGAGTCAGTCATAAATTGGAGAACAATAGTTAATACAATTAAAACAGTATCAGGGCAGATACCATCAAACACCAAACTATGTGAGAAACAGAATTTCCCATCCAATCCCATATACACTTTATGAGAGAAAAAAAAATGAGTAGGCTTACTTAATAGAATGTATTAGAATTAATGAAGACATAAAACAGATAAAGTTAGGAATACAGTCTCCCATGTCATAGATAGTTGCCTTAAAACTCACAACTTTAGAGGTATGCAAATATTGAGACACCATCTCCCTCTTGATGATTATATCCTTCTCCCTCAAAGGTTGTTGTTTTTCCTCGTTCAGGTTCATATCCAGCTAATAGGGGAAGAAAAAAGAGAAAAAACAAAACTGCCTTGAATTCTTTACAGGTTTCTAGATTTTAATATTTGGCATATTTAACAAAGAGTTTAGCACACTAAATGCTTATTGAAAAAATAAGTTTTCATGATCCCTAGATTTTTTTTTTTTAAGATTTATTTATTTATGCATACAAGAGCTGGGGTACAGGCCAGAGATGCAGGGATGGTGAGAGGATAACCAGAGACAGAGTGGGGAACAGAACAGGCAGACTGACTGAAACGCTGCTGAGGGGAGCAGCGGGCGAGACAGGAGAGGTCTGTTTTGCCATGTGGTTTCCCCCTGGCTGGCCGGGGATCGAACTCGTGCTGCAGAGGCTGCGGATTGCTTCATAGGGCAGTGCTTAACCCCTTGTGCCACCAGGGAGGCCATGATCCCTAGAGATTTATGTTATTATAGATGGTGAAAATTCCTCAAGAATAAATGCAGTTAGCATTGTAGTACAAATATTTGCAAATATTTTTATACATACACACGTAACTTTTTTCCCAACAAAAATAGACTTAACATAGATGAAATTTTCTGCATTATTGAAAGAAAAGCACATATAGGTTTTTTTGCTTTGGGATGGACCTTAATAATCACTTCAGAGTGAAGTACTAGATGACTGGATTATCCAAATACCAGCAAAACTGAAACCAGCAAAATCTGCACCAATTCCTCGTAGATATAAACACCCATTACTCTTGGTAAAATCAGCTTCTGTACAAACTCCTTTCCAATGAACAAGGACTGGAATCAGATAAAGCAGGTCCCTCAAAAGATGTCACCTAAGACAAGATATCAGGGGAAAGGCTTTGCTGGGCCTGTATGATCACATGTGTGAACCTAGTACCTTAGTGCTAAGGTACTAATACCTAGTGCCTAGCAAGTTTAACTTGGAAAAGTCCAGAATATTCTTTGAAATGGGGGACGTACACAGAGAAAGGTAGATATATGACATTTCTTCTGGGGGTGTGTATATGTGTGTAGGAGTGTGTATGTGAAGGAATCATTGCCTCCAAATAGCAATGCGAATCTGAATTTTTTCTGCCTTATTTCCTGGTGTTTTTTTCCTCTTTTTACAAATAAATTGAACACAGACAAAGTAGTAGTCCTCAGGCTGAATAAGACCCAAAGACATAGTACATTTTGTCTAGTTAGCTCAACATTTTAAACATGGACGATGTCACATAAATATATGGATGTTTGGTAAAACAGTACCAAGGGGGCCTCCCTGGTGGCGCAGGCACTTGAACGCAGTGCTGTGAAGCTGTCCGCAGCCTCTGCAGTGCCGGTTCAATCCCTGTTCAATCCCTGCCAGCCATGGAGATACCCACATGGTGAGCAGATCTCTCCTGTCTACCCTCAGCAGTGTATTTCAGTATGTCTGCTTGTTCTGTTCCCCACTCTGTCTCTGGTGAATCCTCTCACCCTCCTGCACATCTGGCCTAAACCCTGGTCCTTGTATAAATAAATAAATCTTAAAAAAAAAAACCAACAGCACCAAGGGATGCAACCAAAGATAAAATTTCACATTACAGGGAAATCTACAGGTCAGTTTCCTCAACTTTTTAAAAAAAATTTTTTTTTTATAAATTTTTTTTAAAGATTTATTTTATTTGAACAAGAACTGGGGTACGGGCCTCCCCGGTGGCGCAGCGGTTGAGCGCCGGGTTGCGAAGCTGCGCGCGGCCTCGGAGGCGCCGGTTCGATCCCCAGCTGCTCCCCGGCCACCGGAGGAGGGTCCCACATGGCAAGCAGACCTCTCCTGCCGCCTGCTGCTCCCCTCAGCAGTGTACTTCAGTCCTTCTGCCTGTTCTGCTCCCCGCTCTGGCTCTGGTGAATTCTCTCACCCTCCCGCACTTCTGACTGTACCCAGTGCATGTATAAACAAAAACAAACAAACAAATAAATAAATAAAAAAAACATGCCTCTAAAAAAAAAAGAACTGGGGTACAGGCCAGAGGCATGGGAGGGTGAGAGAATTTACCAGAGACAGAGCGGGAAACAGAACAAGCAAAACGGACCGCGGACACTGCTAAGGAAAGCAGCAGGCGAGACAGGAGAGGTCTGTCTTGCCATGTGGGAATCTCCCTGGCTGGCCGGGAATCGAACCTGCACTGCAGAGGGTGTGGACAGCTTCACAGTGCGGCGTGCTCAACCTGCTGCGCCATCAGGGAGGTCCAACTTTTTTTCTTTTTTTTGTAATCTAACAATAGGGAGGATGTGTGGGCAGGCCAGGGAGGAGGGGAATGTACAGATTAAATGAAACTTAAGAGAATGTAAGTACAATGGGCCTTATTTGAAACTGGGATTCTGGGATTTGAACAAATTTTTTTTTAATTAATTGGGGAAATATGAATTTTGGCCATATTTTATATAATTAAAGGTATTATTTTAAAAACTTATAAATTTCTGCTGCTTTTGAAAAATAGAAATATCTGACATGACTGGAAAAGCAATCCCCACTTGATGCTAAAGACCAATGGAAAGTGAACTGTGGCCTACCTTCCTAACAAAAACGCTGAAAGCCCTTCTTCAAGTCCCTTTTCCTTTTTATCATCATCTATCTAGCCTGTTTAACTTACTACCACACCTGCCTGGCCCTAAAGGAATCTAAATTTATACTACAAGGCCAAGACATTGTCTTACAGACCATACTCTTAGAGACTGTTAATGCACTTGGATAACTAAAGAGACAAACTGAAAATTTCAGTGAAAATAATAGTAGTAGTACTGGTTGAATGCTCATTATGTACTAGGACCTAAGTTAAGGGTTTTAATCCTCTTTTTTTTTAAAAAGATTTATTTATTTATGCATACAAGAGCTGATGTACAGGCTAGAGATGCGGGAGGTGAGAGGATTCACCAGAGACAGAGTGGGCAACAGAACAGGCAGACTGACTGAAATACACTACTGCGGGGAGCAGCGGGAGAGATAGGAGAGGTCTGGTACACCATGTAGGTTGCTCCCTGACAGACCGGGGATGGAACTCGTGCTGCCTAGGCTGCGGATTGCTTCATAGTGCGGTGTTTAACCCCTTGCACCACCAGGGAGGCGCAAAGCCCATGTTTTTAATTAAGTTAGACTTGCCACTAGTTCTATTTGAAGCTGAGATCATAGATGCAAGCAATATACAGTTCTTATGAAAGTTTGTAAGCATATATTCAAAACTTCCCAAGCCTTACCACTAGTAGACTTTTACTGAATAGCTTCCTCACTCAGTGATCCTCAATGAGGATAGCAAATAAGTCACATTCATGTTTACTTCATTATTCAGCTGACTTCAGTCACAATCTTTAAACATCTTTTAGTGATGACTGCATTAGAATTATCTTCCCAGTTTCACCACTAACCTGAGGACCATGGGCAAATGATGCCTTTCTAGTCCTCTATTTCTTTGTATAGAGTATTCTATTTCTTTGTATAGAGTTCATTATAAAAGCTTTAACACTATCTATTCCAGCTATCCCAAAGGTGGTCTCCACACAACCACATATGAGTTGGCCCATTAATCCTGTTTTTGTGGCTAAAATGTCGTTGGCCAAGGTAGTCAGGTCAATCCAGGTCTAATTCATAGATCCCAATGCCATGACGTGGTGCTTATGTACTGAGTCTCTTTGCTAATGGTACTGCTACTAAGAACTTTCCTACTAAGCCTGGAACTCTCTGTAATTCAGGGCAATTTTAATTAAGGGGGACTATGCTCCAAAGTGGGCTCACAACGCCCATAAAGACATTTTCAGGAATAAGCAATGTTTTTACTCTGGGGAAACATACCAACATCTGTTCAAAGAGTGCCAGGACTTGTTCATCTGAAATATCCTGCAGTGACTGTGCTGTGGGATCATCTCCATATGATGAATTTCTATGAGCAGAATTGGGTTTCTCCTTCTCCTTCTTATGTCTCATGCTAGTAAATCTCTCCAGCTAAGAAAGAGAAAAAAAAGTATTAGTAGTGACCCATTTTTCATTTACACAACAAACTACACATCAAATAGCCAACTCTAACTTCTTACACATGTATGGTTCCTGTTTTGTGGGTAGTTCAAGACTTTTATGATATGAAAAGGAAAAACCAGTCTTCATTCTAATTTAGCATGGTGACTTTGGACTTTCATCTTCACCCAAAGATAAGAGAACTTAAGGATTAAGATTTGCAACCTCTAAATAGAGAAAAGTTGTTCTTGAGCTCCTCTGCCATTTCTAAGTCTTCTAGCAGCACAGAACTGAAAGTTTCTGATATACTTAGGTATCTCAATAAAATGTCCTTTGTGTCTATCTAGCTATCCAAAAATCACATGGCCAGGAGGGTGAATATGATCACAGATTTTTATTCCCTTTCTTTCATTTAGTTCACAGCACTTGTGTTATGCAGGCAAAAAAGTTCAATACATATTCTTCAAAACCCCTCTGCAAAGAATAAGGCGTACTTCAGGAGTATACACATCATCTCTCTGCCAAACAAAATGCTCATGAAACATTCCTCACACCAAAAATACAGATAGATGCTCAAATCAAAAAGAGCTACTAAAAAGCTGCAGCTTTTAACCTGTTCGAAAAATAATAGTAAGTATCTGCAAGCATGCAGAGGCTGCGAGTAATATAAGTAGCATCCAGACAGCTCAGAGTTAAAAGGGTGAGTACAACTGTGGAAGCTAATGAACGTTAGCTTGCGTGCAGTGGGATCAAACACTAAGCAAAGGGTTAGGAAAAAGCTTTGGGGTACCCTGAGAATAGAACCCACATCACCATTACAAGCTGAAGTAATTACAACTGGTAAATACTGTAGTGCAGGAAATTAGCGAGAACGTGCACATGCCTAATAAAGTTTCCTTACCTCATCTGCCATGAGCCGCTTCAGAGTCTAGGAAACAGGAAAGGAGGAAGAAGAAAGTTGAGTGAAATGCCAGGAAACCTCCCAAACACCAGGTGGGTTGGGGGAGGGGGAAGAGAAAATAAGTCAAAAGAATCTAAACTACCCCTCACAAGCTAAAAAATTTCTGACAAGCTAGTCCTTAGTACTTTCCCTTAGGTAAAGTACTTTCCCTCTCTTTATGGGGTAAAGGGGAGATGGACAACTGAAGACTCTTAAGTTTGAGGACCAATAAGCCTATGCTATGTGCTCATTTTCACTAATAAACAAGGACATGCAAATGAAAACCACAAGGAGATATCATTTTTTAATCCCGTTCTCAAAACTGACAAAAATATTCACATCTGTCTAGTCAGAGCAGCAGGAGCGCTCACACACTGGTGGTAATGTCAATTGCTATGGCCACTCCAGAAAACTCTATGTCATCTAGTAAGTTAAAAATGCACATACACTACTAGTCAACATATATATTTCTATGTATCCACCCTGCCTGGACTTGCACATATGAAGCAGGATGTGTAATAACAAGGATGTTTGCAGCAATACTAATACCTATACCAGAGAATACAAATAGTCATCAAGAGTTAAGTAGTTTATCAAAGAGATAAACTAGTTTTGACAATTATGTCAAGAAGGTAAAACTACTGCTATTCACAAACATAATACTAAATACATTACTTCATTTAAGTTGTTTACAAATATACACAAGTAGGATGTCAAATTAAAGGGAACGATTTTAACAAATATCAAACAGTGGCTGTTACTTGGGTACAATAGGTGTGATGTGGAAGAAGACCAGGGGGCTTCTAGAGTGCTTTATTATTTTATTTCTTAACATGGATGATGGTTATGTGGTTGCTCAGTTTATAATTATTCTTAATGTTTTATGTTCTCTTCTGCATACAGACGATAGCAAAAGATGAATCTGAATGAGCAGGCGTGAAAAAGCTGGAATTTTTCTTTTTCCTACTTACTTTATATCTCTTTGTAAATGTCCTTACAAGAGTATAGTGAATGCCTCTTGGATTAACCTTCCTCAGATAAAGAAAATGTAGTTCTGTCTCTGCCACAAAGCTGTTTTTCTAACCTTTTAATGGACAAAATCTATTTCATTATGCTCATATTCCCAAAGTCAGAGTTCAGTTAAATCTGGTGTAAACAGAATCTTAATTCCACTCTCCTCCAAGGTCCAGAAGAGGTCAAGTCTCCACTTGCTGAGTGCTAATCACTCACCTGAAATCATAAGAACCTTGCTCAGTGGCAATGGAATTTAGTTTCTTTGTGTGTGCTGCTTATAAGGAGCAAAGCTAGAAAGATAATGAGGGAGAGACAGCAACATCCAAAAGGTTCCTTTTGTTACTGCCCTAAGTCACATGGTATACAAAGGTGACACAAGTCATAAAAGGGGTGACTGTGTACAGTTTAGGCGGCCACTGACAAGGTAAAACTTGCTGGCTCCTAGAGCATCTCCTTCTAGATTCTTTCCTCCAAACTCAAAACAATCCCTCAGAACCCAGCTACCACAGTGGATGGATGACATAACGTAACGTAGGTACAGACCTGGGTCTAAGGAAGCAGTGCCCACTGGATGGGTCACTGCTGCAGGTTAAATTAAAGAAAGGGCTTGTAGCTGGTTTTTCTGTCTACAGACCCTTAGTTTATATCTCTTCTGTCAACCCCACTACTAAGTTCCTGTCATTATTGTCTACTACTTGATTTATTATAGTAGCCTCCAATCTAATCTCCTCGCCTTTAGTCTCATTTGCCCCAAACCAAGTCCATTCTCCATATTATACCCAAAGGTAATCATTCTAAAATGTTAAACCATCCATGTTATTTCCCCCATTTAAACCCTTCAAATAGTAACCCCACCCCACCCCATCCTCAGGTTAAAATCTAAATTCCTTAGCATATGATACTACTGGTTTCTTTCCCCAGTCATCTCTCAACAAACTCTCCACCTCAAACTAAAATTTGGGCATTCTGCTCTAGTCAAAGGTCCACAAACAGTTCATGCTGTCTTACCGCCTGAGATGTCCCTAGGCTGTTTCTTCCCTCAGCCTAGATGAGTTTTCATGGTTAATGCCAACAGGCCTGCAGGATGACATCTCCTCTGTTTTCCATAATGTTAGGTACTTGCCTGTCTCACAACTCGAGTAATGGATTACAGCCGTCTTTTGATTTTCTGCCTTTTTTTTTTATCCCTTTATAGACCAAGTTCTGTCAGGGCCAAGCCTGAGACTTAGTCATTACATTGCTATGAACAAATACCATAATCTGGGCTGCTTTCCTAAAATACCAATTCCTGGAGAGTTCTTCAAATCTACATCATCTCTTTATTGTATAAATGAAGAAACTAAAGCCCAGACAATGCAGTGAATCACAGAGGTAACATGATTAGGAGCAAACTGAGAATGCAACTAGGCTCTCCAGATTCCAAGTTCCAAATCTTTACTCTCCAAATTCAGCTCTATTTCCATTTAATGCCCCCCTAATTGCAGCCCATAGATACAAAAGTACATACATATTTTCAAAAGAAGGAAGATACAATTTTTTCTTGCTCCCCTTGGGTTTTGTTAGGAACAGACTAATTCCTTTAAAAATAATCTGTTTTAGTACTCAGGTGAAGACTATGTAAGTGATCCATGCAGGAAAAAAATTGAGTTTCCTCAACTAATCCAACAGAGGGCAGCAACTACCAGCAAAGCAAATCACAGTACAGACACTATCCTGTTTGCCTGTATACCCAGGCAGCAAGCTCAATTCAATTATTGAAACCAACCTGTTCCTACAGTATTCTGAGACTATACTTATTCAATACTATGTGTGTTTTCTTTTCTTTTTTTTAAATTAATTTATTTATTTATACAAGCACTGGGTATAGTCAGAAGCGCGGGAGGGTGAGAGAATTCACCAGAGCCAGAGCGGGAAGCAGAATAGGCAGACAACCGAAATACACTGCTGAGGGGAGCAGCGGGCGGCAGGAGAGGTCTGCGCGCCATGTGGGACCCTCCTCGGGTGGCTGGGGAGCAGCCGGGGGATCGAACCGGCGCTGCAGAGGCTGCGGGCAGCTTCGCAACCCAGCGTTCAACCACTGCGCCACTGCCCCTATGTGTGTTTTCTTTACAGGCCTTATGAATATACTGTGCTTGCAAACAATATGATTTGTTCAGTGTTTTTTGTTTTTTTTTGTAATAGTATCATTAGTTGTTTTGTGGATTCTCTGAGTTGTAGAACAAGCGGTTCCTAGACCATGAAAAGTGAAAAGAATTAAAAGTATTGGCATACAGGAAGATAAATGTCACTGAAGCTGTATATCTCAGATGTCCAAGTTTTTTCATAACAGTTTTAGATGTTCTACCCATCTTTAAATTCTTTCATTCTCACCATTCTCCTTGATTACTGTCAATTTTGTTCTGCCCCCAAAACCAAACCATTATTGTCCTAGCTTAGCTGCACTGAATACTTCATTTCCCTGTTCCTTCTAGTGAGTTTTCCGCTAAACTACAAATATAGACACTGGAGGAAGCATAAATACTGGATGAAATGTTTTTAAATGTCAAAATCTGGCTCATGATTACAGATTAATGGGAACTTCTAGGTAAAAGATGGTACAATTGAATCAAAGCATCTCATTTCCTAAAACTTCTCTAAAGTTACAGAAAAGGAATTTTTAGAAAGGGGAAAAAATGGTGGAAGAAATATACAAGGTTAGGAAGTACAAGAAAAGCACAATTGCGACCAAATTTTGAGGCTGGGGAATAATCCAAAGACTAGTGGCATAAAACCCAACGGAGTAAAGAAAGTGGAGTCCTAAACCACAAGGAGGAAAAGTCAAAAACAAATCCAAATTATACTTAAGGATCCTCCATAGGCTCAAGGATAAGTGGCACCAGGTATCTACAGAAAAGGAGGTTGGAGAGTGGGAGCAGCTAAAAATAAGAGTTAAAAGCTGCTGGGCCTTGGGGCCTCCCCGGTGGCGTAGCAGTTGAGCGCTTGGTTGCGAAGCTGCCCGCAGCCTCTGCAGCGCTGGTTCCATCCCCGGCTGCTCCCGGGCCACCAAAGAAGGGTCCCACATGGCACACAGACCTCTCCTGCCGCCCGCTGCTCCCCTCAGCAGTGTACTTCGGTCCTTCTGCCTGCTCTGCTCCCCGCTATGGCTCTGGTGAATTCTCTCACCCTCCCACACCTCTGACTGTACCCAGTGCTTGTATAAATAAATAAATAAATCTTTAAAAATATTAAAAAAAAAAAAAAAAAAGCTGCTGGGCCTCCCTGGTGGCACAAGGGGTTAAGATGCAACCTATGAAGCTACCCACAGAGACTGCAGCATTAGTTCAATCCCTGGCCAGGGAGCTACCCACGTGGCACAGCAGACCTCTCCTGACTCGCCTGCTGCTCCCCTCAACAGTGTATTTCAGTCAGTCTGCCTGTTCTGTTCCCTACTCTGTCTCTGGTGAATCCTTACCCCCCGACACCTCTGGCCTGTACCCTAGTTCTTGCATGCATAAATAAATAAATCTTTTTTTTTTTTAAAAAGCTGCTTAAGAAGCAATTAGATTCATATATCCTCCAGTACAACCACCTCTGTCCCTATGCTTTTGAGAGACTACCCCCTCCCCCACTTAAGCAGAAGCCTAGAAGTTTATTCTTAGAAAAAAGGTAAAATGGGGGTCTCTGGATTGGAGGAGTTGTAGGCAGGGATTCTATTCTAGACAAAGTCCCTAAACCTATGTATAAATATATGCTGAGACATCAGACCCTTCCCTCTTCCAGTTTTTTAGAAACCAAATAGCATGGCCCCTACCCTTGAGGCAGAAGGTTGGAAGAATCTTCTTTAGAGAATCCAAACATGACCAAAAGTTACCAACACACTCACCCTACAGCTCTGTAGTCCAAAAGAATGGCCATTATTCACATGTAACTACTGAGCACTTCCAATGTGGCTAGTGTGCCGGAGGAAGGAATTCTTATTTTATTAAACAAAATTTAAATTTAAAATATTTTATTGTTGTTAAACACCTGTTTAGAACACCCTGGGTATGTGAATCTACATTTTTGCTTGTAAATTTTATAAATCTAATTACACATCAAGTATTTTTAATGAAAAATTTAGCTTCTAAATTTACATGTGCTAAAAATGTAAACACTGGGGCTCAATAAGTTAACTTGAGGGCCTCCCCTGGTGGCACAGCAGTTGAGCGCTGGGCTGCAAAGCTGCCCGCAGCATCTGCAGCGCCCGTTTGATCTCCGGCCACCGGGTGAGGGTCCCACATGGCGTGCAGACCTCTCCTGCCGTGCCCACTGCTCCCCTCAGCAGTGTATTTCGTCGGTTTGCCTGTTCTGTTCCCCACTCTGGCTCTGGTGAATTCTCTCGCTCTCCCACGCTTCTGACTGTACCCAATGCTTGTATAAATAAATAAATAAATCTTTAAAAAAAAATAAGTAAACATGAAAAACTATGTAAAATATATCTAATAATTTTTATATATAGTACATATTAAAATATTTAGATAGTGGGTTAAAAAATTATATTAAAACTAATTCACATATTTCTTTCTGCCTTTTTTTAATGAGGCTACTATAAATGTCACTGAAATTACATATGGTTAGGACTGCCCTATGATAAAGCACACAGCTTACAGACCTTATCCAGGCATGCAGAATTTCCCATCAGCTTTTTAGTTCCTTAATCTTAAACATGAGCAGACAGCCCAGGATTATCAGACATCTAAGGAAAGTTATTAATACTAGAATGAAGAGAGGGAGAGGCACCATCATGTACAGACAATGCAAGGTGATTTAAAAATCACTAATACCTACATGATAGAACATAATGCCATTTTAAAATGAGAGAAAGAAATATCAGAAGTAAGAGACTGGAGGATAAGAATTGAGAAAATCTCCCAAAAAGTAAAGCAAAAAGACAGGGGTGAAAAAATGAGAGAAAAGGTAAAAAAAAAAAACTAGAAGATTAGTGTGGGAGGCTACCCCAGGTAATAGGAGAAAAGAGAGTAAGCTATCAAGGACACAATTAAAAAAAAATTCCCAGTACTGAAGTTACAGTAAGTCTCTAGCACAAGGACAAACACCTGAGGCATATAATGGTGAAATTTCAAAATACTGGAAATACAAAGAAAATTCTACAAGATTTGACAGAAGGGAGGAAAATTGGTTATAGAGAAAGGAATCAGAGGAGCCTTCCATTTAACAATAATACCAATAACTAGAGATAATGGAACAGGTCTTTAAAATTTTGAAGAAAAACAATTTCCTAGAATTCTATAACTGATCAAGCTATCAATCAAATGTGAGTTTAAAACAGCTATTTTGCTTTCAAAAAATGTATCCCCAAGCACCACAGGAAGTTGCTGTAGGATATACTTCACTAAAATGAGGGAGTAAACCAAGAAAGTGTAAGACCTGAAATACAGGAAACAGAAATCTAACACATGACAGACGTAAATGTAATCCCTGTAACGAAGACTCCAGAATGACTGCTCTGTGCCAGAAAGCACATATAAAAGGGAACATGAGATCTGAGTCAGACCCCAAAGACTGTCAATCACCTTTACCCACATGTTGTTCTGGCTTTCAAAACTGACAAATCCTGGTGAGCCTGAACTAAAGTCTTGGTCTGTGTGAATCACATGGATAGTTTCTTCCTGTCTTTCCTTGCCCTACTGGCTAGAGAACAGATGACTCTCAGTCTACCCCACATAATCTTCCTACTTGAACTTTTTTTTTTAAGATTGATTTATTTATGCACACAAGAAATGGGGTATAGGCCAGAGGTGTGGGGGTAAGAGGATTCACCAGAGACAGAGTGGGGGAACAGAACAGGTGGACTGACTAAAATACACTGCTGAGGGGAGCAGCAGGCGAGTCAGGAGAGGTCTGCTGTGCCATATGGGTCACCTCCCTAGCTGGGGATTGAACTTGTGCTGCAGTGGCTGCAGTTAGCCTCATAGTGTTGCATCTTCTTTTTTTTTTTTTTTTTTTAAAGATTTTTTTATCTATGCATACGAGAGCTGGGTACAGGCCAGAGGTGTGGAGAATGAGAGGACTCACCAAAGACAGAGTGGGGAACAGAACAGGCAGACTGACTGAAATACACTGCTGAAGGGAGCAGCGGGCGAGTAGGAGAGGTCTACTTCACCATGTGGTTTTCTCCCTGGCCGGCCAGGGATCGAACTCGTGCTACAGAAGCTGTGGATTGCTTCATAGTGCTGTGCGTAGCCCCTTGCACCACCAGGGAGGCCCCCATAGTGCTGCATCTTAACTCCTTGAGCCACCAATGAGGGCCCTCTTTCTACTTGAACTTAAGCAGGAAAGCTAAAGGTTGGACATGGTGAGCTTAGAATCAAAAAATAAGAGTCCACTATACTCCCCCAACCAGATCCCTGTTGAAAGCCTACTGCTAGGTCCTCACTGTAGCCCTGCCTTAACTGTGGTGAGCCCAAAGTCCCCCAAGTCTCACTCATGGTTTGGCCCTCTGACAGCCTCAGAAGGGGCCCTATAAATACTTAGAGAATCTCAAGTCCAACTATGACTCCAAAATGGTGTTTCAGTTTATCCTCTTCTATGAGTCTCCATCTAGCCAGGGCAACACTATCATTTATATCAATATATTATAAATTTTTGCTTGTAACTTAATTTTTATAATAACCTTTCATTTATATTCAAACAATTCCTTTTCTTTTATTGAGATAATGTTCATTCACACCCTTCTATAGGTGTCAACTGTAGTTTCTCACCTCAGCAACTGTATGCATCACACCACGTCCTCTACCAAATATCCAGCTACTACCTACTACCAACCTATTCCCTCCCTACTCCTTCCCGTCTAATAACCATGTTTCTATTATCAGACTCTATGGTTTGTCTTTGTTTTGTTTATTTGATTGCCTTTTTTTCTTATATTCCACAAATTAATTTAAATCATATGGTCTCTAACTTTCTCCTGATTTATCTCACTTAGCATTATCCCCTCAAGGTTCATCCATGTTGTTGCAAATAGCAGATTTCATCTTTTTCAATAATTATTGACAAAAATATAAAATACTTTGTTTAAAAGAGGTAAAAAAATTATTCTATAGGATTTTTTTGAGACCAGAAAAGGCAGATTTATTAAAATACACTGCTAATAGAAGCATCAGGCAAAACAGGAAAGGTCTGCTGTGAGCTATAGGAATTTTTAATTCAACAGAATTGGATGAATAAATTTCCAAAGGTCATTAGCCAGTACAGGAAAAGAGCTTAACAAAATTACACTTATTAAAATGAGCTTCATCTTTTCCAAAAATGTTTCTATATTACCAAATCTTAAATCAACACAAATTACTCAATGATGCAATATATCAAAAATAACAGCATCAAATATGAATATACTTGGTTAGTTACTTCTCTGCACTAAGACTATCATCATTCAACATAAAAACAAAAAGCAGTCCCCTCACCCCTCTATTAAAGGGTAATTCAAGACTGAGTCAGTCACCACATCCTAATATAATATGTGATAAGATAAATCTTTTGGTTTACATCGACAGGAAATAAGAAACTTCCTAGATACTTTACAGTTTGGTGTCTATAAACATCCAGAAAAAAAGTCAAAAGACCCAAACTAAATGACTTAGTTTGAAACATACCCTGGTGAATTATGATAATAAATGCAAAGGAATCGTAAAACTTCTTTTCCATAACTGGATTTGTTGTGGTGATGGTTGTATCTATTAATACTTCACCTTTTAAAAAGTGGGCCAATGGGATTAAACTTGGCAGTGTTTTGGACAGAGATTCCCTGTTTGCCAAGTAACAGAATTAGACCTGTTATAAACTCAAGGTTATTAGAAAATTCATCCAAGGGACTGATTCACCTCTACAAGCCTGTATCTCAGTGCTTTCCAAAGACTTTATTCAGGTTAACTTAACCAGACTATCTATAACTACTTGGCTAAGTGACTACCACTAGAACACCACAACTGAATGTTACATAGCTCCCTGGCTGATGATTCCAGAAAGCCCCAAACTCCTAAATCTTTAACTTTTCCCCCAAACAGAAAAAGGTCACAAAATTCTCAAACAATTCAGAATGGTCTTTCGGCACAGGATGCTTGTGCAGCCAATTAGAACTGGTCTGTGTTCTTAGAAACAGACCAGTTAGGGCCTCCCCGGTGGCACAGTGGTTGAGCGCTGGGTTGCGAAGCTGCCCGCAGCCTCTGCAGCGCCAGTTCAATCCCTAGCTGCTCCCCGGCCACCGGAGGAGGGTCCCACATGGCGCGCAGACCTCTCCTGCCGCCCGCTGCTCCCCTCAGCAGTGTACTTCAGTCCTTCTGCCTGCTCTGCTCCCTGCTCTGGCTCTGGTGAATTCTCTCACCCTCCCGCGCTTCTGACTGTACCCAGTGCTTGTATAAATAAATAAATAAATCTGGGAGGAAAAAAAAAAAAAAGAAAGAAACAGATCAGTTAGCAGAGATCTAATAAGAGAATATGATTAAACATTACTCTGAACATAGAGTACATTACATAGCAAAAAGTGTTGCTAATTCCTGCCACTGTGGTTCACAACAACAGTTCATCATAAACAGTAATCCCATGAGCAATGTGGCTAGAACAAGGGTTAAAATAAGCCTAGAATTGCAAGTTTGTATCTCAGTGTTTTCCAAATAATTTTTTTATTTTTTATTTTATTTTTTTGTTTTTTTAAATTGCTAGTTTTTCTTTCTTTCTTTCTTTTTTTTTTTTTTTAAAGATTTATTTATTTATTTATACAAGCACTGGGTACAGTCAGAAGCGCGGGAGGGTGAGAGAATTCACCAGAGCCAGAGCGGGGAGCAGAGCAGGCAGAAGGACAGAAGTACACTGCTGAGGGGAGCAGCGGGCGGCAGGAGAGGTCTGCGCACCATGTGGGACCCTCGCCGGCGGCCGGGGATCAAACCGTTGTTGCAGAGGCTGCAGGCAGCTTCGCAGCCCAGCCCTCAACCGCTGCGCCACCAGGGGAGGCCCATGTTTTCCAAATATTTTATTCAGGCTAACTTAACCAGATATCTATAACTACATTTATGCTCTTGGCTAAGTGACTACTACTGGAACACCACAACTGAATGCTACTTAGCTCCCAAGTTGATGATTCTAGAAGGCTCAGAATCCATGGGACTACATGTTTTCTTATAATACCTATAATCATAATGCAATATACTCAATTGCTACCCTCTTCCTCTTTTGGCATCCACTTTTGTTCATAAGTTGGTCTAATTCAGTGAGAAGGAAATGTTAAGTGTAGCAGGTAGAACTCTAAAATGCCCCCCAAGATTTTTTTTTTAAAGATTTATTTATTTATACAAGAACCAAGGTACAGGCCAGATGTGCGGGAGGGTGAGAAGATTCACCAGAGACAAAGCAGGAAACAGAACAGGCAAGCTGACTGAAATGCACTGCTGAGGGGAACAGCGGACGAGACAGTAGAGGTCTGCTGCACCATGTGGGTATCTCGCCCACCAGCCAGGGTCGAACCCATGCTGCAGGGGCTGCAGACAGCTTCACAGTGCTGTGCTCAATCACCTGCACCAGCAGGGAGGCCCACCCCTCAAGAGTCTTAATCTCATGTATACAACTACATAACTGCTGGGACTATAAATATAATAGGATATCACTCCTATGATTAGGTTTTATTATTTGGCACAACTGACTTTCTAAGAAAGGGAAATTATCAGGCATGGGCCTGAACCAATCACCTAAGTCCTTTAAATCAGGCTAGAGATGAGAGACACAGGGATTTAGGGTGTTGCTTCTAGCTTGAGTATGGAGGGAGTAAAATGGCAAGGACTGCAGGCAACCTCTAGAATCTGAGAATCAGCAAAGCAGCAGGGATCTCAGGCCTAAACTGCAAGGAACAACCAGGATGAGCTCAGCAGCAGATTTTCCCCAGCCTACAGACAAGAACTGATGCAGCTAGCACCCTGATTACAGCCCTGTGATACTCTGAGAGCCCAGCTACACTCTCCATGCTGGACTCCTGACCAATGAGCTAACATATGGGTTTTGTTTTAAACTGTTAAGTATGTTACACAGCAATAGGAAACTTATACATTAAGAAAACTGACAAAATCTAGAATTTATGTGAAACGCTGGATAAAGGTAATAGAACCATGAATCCTGACCTTTTTATATCTGGCATCCTAAGAATTGTAAGCATGATTTTAAGCAAATCATTTTAATTCCTCATACTTCCGTTTCCCTATGTATTAAAAAGCAAAACAAAATCAGACACACGCCTCTTGGGACCACTGAGATCATAAAATGGAGTGGGGAGAAGTCATTCTATGAAGGCAAATATGTTATTACTACACTTTCTTACAAAATATATACTTGAAGACTGGACTAGTTGACACTGCAGAAAAACATGGTATAAGGAAAAAGCTAATCCTCATCTCAAGCACACATGCAGTCACAGTCAATCATTTTGAAAAGGAACTGAAGGATTTATGCATGCCAGACTATATTTTATATCAGATCTTCCTTCAGATTGTTTATTGTAATTGCTTCCGTGGACTAGATTGTATATGGCTTGGGGGTAGGGATCCATGTCTTGTTTGTTTGATATGCCCAATACTTAATAAATGTTTTAAAATTAGCATTGGGCCTCCCTGGTGGCGCAAGGGGTTAAGATGCAACCTATGAAGCTATCTGCAGCCACTGCAGCATGAGTTCTATGCCCAGTCAGGGCGCTGCCCACATGCCACAGCAGACCTCTCCTGACTTGCCTGCTGTTCCCATCAGCAGTGTACTTCAGTCAATGCCTGTTCTGTTCCCCACTTTGTCTCTGGTGAATTCTCTCACCCCCCCCCACACCTCTGGCCTGTACTCCAGTTCTTGTATGTATAAATAAACAATAAATCTTTAAAAAATAAAAAAAATAAATAAAATTAGCATCACTGTAGGTTTAGTAGTATCCACCTAAGCACATTATTTTCATTCATTTATTACTTTACTCAAGCTAAACAAACTAAGGAGATGGTTCAAGTGAAGGTCTATGAAAGTTCAATATGACTGTTAAGGACAGCTCAGCTCACTATTAGACCAAACCTTCAAGAGTAACGTCTTTCCCTATGAATGAGACCAGAGGACCATATTTGTGAGTGGTCCTTGGGGAAAATATTCAATTATAGGATGCATGACAAGTAAAGAGTCATCTCTTTTAACATGTGTTAAGTCGTCAGTAAAGTACAGGCTATGTACAGGTAAAAAGGAAAAGGTATCACTATACCCAGCAATTTTCTAGCAAATCCTAATCTGCCTACCTAGGAAGGGCCAAGTAAAGTATCTATCATTCAGAATCACACAGAACAGAGCAGGGTCAAGCTCCGATTCATTCCTTTATTCTATCACAGGACTGACATTCAGTTCGATAGTACAACGAGGCAACAGAGTTAGGCTGTAACAAGGACTTGGATTCAACTGCCAATGAATCCTATTCCAGCTTTGCCATAAAATTCACCACATTTCCACTAACAAACATTAAAGGCAGGGTAAGCTTTTTTTTCCTTTCCACAATTTCAATCTTGCTATCTTTAGGACTACATTGTCTCATAGGAATAGTGTGGGAAACTAAAATGGATGCAAAGCACTTTATTTGCAAAGTGCTTTGTAAAAATTAGTAATATGTGATGGAACCAATAAAACTTGCTAGTGTTCCTTCTTCAGTTCTCACTCCTTATACAGACATCAATTAAAACTAGAGAGAAGGAAATAATGGATATCTTCAGTGCAGAGATCTTTCCTTTCCATTTTTCAGGAATGGTCCAAAGAGCCTATCAAAAGAATCAATAAACAGTACTCACCTACCATTTACTGAGCAACAAACTAGATTCCAATGCCATTATTTATTGGTGCCAACAGACTAAACAGGAGTTGTGTAGAACTAGAGCACCCACTTCACAAAAGAAAATGAAAGAGACAATGTATCTCAGAAGAAAGAAAATCTAAGGGAAGAACAATATGACTAAGAATTGAAAAACACGAACTATAAAGTTAATTTACCATTACACAGTTAAATGCATTTAAAGTAAATAAAAGCAGGGCCTCCCTGGTGGCGCAGGCGGTTGAGTGCCGCACTGTGGGGCTGTCCACAGCCTCTGCAGCGCAGGTTCAATCCCGGCTGGCCGGCGAAAATCCCACACGGCGAGCAGACCTCTCCTGTCTCACCCGCTGCTCCCCTCAGCAGTGTGTTTCTTCAGTCTGCCTGTTCTGTTCCCCACTCTGTCTCTGGTGAATCCTCTCACCCTCCCGCACATCTGGCCTGTACCCCCGTTCTTGTATAAAAAATAAATAAATATTTTTTAAAAAGTAAATAAAATCAAGGATTATGTAGCAATCCCCAGAAATGGAGAGATAGCCAACTCACATTCTCCATGATCACCAAGGAGTAAGTTAGATTCTAGCAGCTCATTCATTTACTTCTATGCTGCCTCAGCATGCTCACAGCTAAACTCAGTATTGGAGCATTAAACTCCTTAGAATTCAGAGTCAACAGAGGGAACCAAGTGGAGAAAAATCCATGATCTTTTATTCCTAATTAAAAGAGTTCTTTCAACCTACTGGTAGCCTACAGAATCAACCCTATTTTTCTGAGATCACACAGGGAGCCACTGCCTTGAATCTGTATAAGGTAAAGATTGATGCCATATAAACTATATGCCATATCACTGTAACCCAGTTGCTGTTTCAATAATTTACTTACAAACTTGAAGTAAGGACTTACAAAGTTTAAAGCAACAAACTTCATTTCTCTCACAACTGCCTAAAACTGTTGGTGAGAGTCAGCTCTCCAAAACTACCACATTTCCCAATTGTAAGTAAAACAAGGGAAAAAAACTATCTTAATGTTAGGATTCAATCCCCTGGCAGGTTCAACATATGTTCTAATAGGCCTCTAATAGTCCAAGGAGACAAGTCTCTTGGGGAAAGGAGTAGGTAACGTTTTGCCTGCAGCTTAGCCCATCCTGAAGCCTTGGAACTGGCACAGCCTGCATCCTAGAGAGCTGATAGCCTGGAAGGAGGGAGGGAGGTCCACTCAGGTTTCACTATTCCTGTTGAGCAGAACAGGTGGAAACCAAGCTGGGAACATTGCATTCTTCCTACAAGTCCATCCAAACAAACTGCCAGCCCCTTGCACTATGAAGCACTCATGGGTTGGGAAAACAAGCTGCCAAAAGGGAAGGAAAGTCCTAATTTCTTAGCAAGTATCATAAGGTGTGACAGACATGCCCATTTCCTTTGCTGTCAGAAAGGGGGTGTACACATATTCTATCATTTGATGAGACAATAGTCAGCAAAACTTCCTTCAAACATCCTAAAGTTCTGATAAAACTTTTGAATACATACCTAGAAAACAGTAAGTAATGTTAACAATAATGTTGAGTGTTAACAATGATGATAACTTTTCCCAAGTTTCAACATAATTTTCAAACTTCAAATACTGATAATTGTCCTTCACTTTACTAGGTCTTTATTAGGTCTAAACTCTACTGCTTGAGTTTAGAGAAAATTGTGATTGTTCCTTTAAAAAAGGGGTGTTGTCTATTCATTTAGAAACAGTCAGTGACTCAGGAATGCTGTTTCCCAACCTCCCTAGCAACTGCCTTCTCCTCCTATGTTGTGATGTGACTAGCAAGACATCTACTCTTCCTCAAGGGTGAGCACGTGTGTGACACACCCAAGTCCTGGCAGACAGGAAGTTCCGCAGCTAATACTTCTATAGACAGACACCAAGTATGAGCCCACTTTATTTCAGATCCCATTCCCAAAGTACTTTCATTTCTCAATGATGGTTACATCTCTTGTTGCTATCCGTGCACAATTCCTAAACACCCAGAAATCATTACAATCTAGAGATAATAGCTTAATCATTCCATAAATTGTAATACTACTCAAGCAGTCAGACTTGGTCTTATGAAACCATAGTGAATTTTTTCTGGTCTTTTACAAACCTAGAATAAGATTTTTTTTTTTTTTGACAATAACTTGGGAGAGAGAGAAGGAGAGCAGAGGGTAAAATCTCATTATTTCTCTATCAATATCAGAAATATAAACAAAGGTTAAAATAAGGTTCTCCTGATACCTCCAGCAACCATACATGTGTAGGATTATGTTATAACACAAATACATACAGAATTTATGCCTAAGTGCTTAAGCTTCAAAGAAATGTCCATGTATCACGTTGTTTTTCCTTAGGCTTTAAGTATTTTTTAAAAAAACTATAATTTCTGGAAAACAAAATAATTATTTTACTCTATTTTCATACAGATCTATGCTTTCTGAGAAGAGCTTATCACTTACAATACATTTCATTTCAGATAAAAGTAATTTTCAAGTCATCCCTGGTGGCACAAGGGGTTAAGATGCAACCTATCATGCTATCTGCAGCCACTGCAGCACGAGTTCACTCCCCACCCAGAGAGATACCCACATGGTGCAGCAGACCTCTCCTGTCTCGCCAGCTGCTCCCCTCAGCAGTGTATTTCAGTCAATCTGCCTGGTCTGTTCCCTACTCTGTCTCTGGTGAATGTTCTCACCCTCCACACCTCCGGTCTGTACTTGCATTCATAAATAAATAAATATTTCAGAAAAAAAGAGTAATTTTCGAAGATTATAAAGCCAAAAAATGTTTATGACAGTTTTAAAAGTAGAAAATTTGGGCCTCCCCGGTGGCGCAGTGGTTGAGCGCTGGGTTGCGAGGCTGCCCGCGGCCTCTGCGGCACCGGTTCAATCCCCGGCTGCTCCCCGGCCACCGGCGGAGGATCCCACATGGCGCGCAGACCTCTCCTGCCGCCCGCTGCTCCCCTCAGCAGTGTACTTCTGTCCTTCTGCCTGCTCTGCTCCCCGCTCTGGCTCTGGTGAATTCTCTCACCCTCCCGCGCTTCTGACTGTACCCAGTGCATGTATAAACAAAACAAACAAACAAACAAAATAAATAAATAAAACATGCCTCTATAAAAAAAAAAAAATAAAAGTAGAAAATTTGTGTAAAGTATAATTACACTGTTGCAGTTGTTACAAATGTAAAAATATCTGTGCACAGAGCTAATAACTAGAATATTCAAATACTAAGTGAAATAAAAATGAAAACTACAAATTTGTAGTTCTTAGGCATTGTTATTTTGAAAATGTGTCTTTTCCCAAGAAATGAGTATTAAAAATCATTAGTACAGCATCTAAAAACAAACCAACACTGTCTAATTCTCATATTCAAAATGCCCACAGTATTTACTCTTCTCCAGTAGTTATTTTGCTTCAGGAAACACTGGCAGGACATAGTGACAAAATTTAGGGATGACAATGTAATGTGAGAAAGAATTGTGAATTCTAAAGGCTAGTTCACCCAATAACATAACCTTGACCAGGTAATTACATGACCTCTAGGCCTCAGTGTCCTCATTTCAAGATGAGAAGGCTGGGCCAGATTATTTCCAGGATCTCTTCAGAGACCCTAAAACATTGTGCTTAGTTACCACTGCTCTTTTTAAGGGGAGTCCATGCCTGCTGCTTGCCCGATAAGATATATCCTACTGTGGCTTCTAACCACTTCTTCTTGTGGTTTCAATCACAGGAAACAGACGTCACCCATGGGCCTAGAAGTAAGTAACGAACAAGCACCAAGCCCCAGCGGATGCAAAGAACTGCCAACTAAGGCCAACTCCCATCTTTTATTTAAAAAAAAAAAAAAAAAGTTAAGAAATCACTAGAAACCTTGATGCTTGGGAAGCCTGATATATATCTTTCACAAAAACTAACAAAACTAAAAATATCTCCGTACGTCCCATGGGAACATGCTGAAATAATTTTAGAATAGTCCAAAATGACTTTGGTTCTATTGCCAAATAAAGGAACTGACAGAACTCCATAGCTATGGGCAGGAGTAAATGTGTTTAAGGAAAAAAACAACAACAACAGGTGGCAGGTGGGGGTGTGTGTGTATAATAGTAACATACACCTGAAGGGTATGATCCTCTAAATCATCTACAGTGTTGTAAACCAATGTTACCTCAAAACCAAATAGAAAAGAAAAAAAAAGAGGGTAATCTTACTGCCATTAGCATCTTTTTTTTGAATCCAGACATATCCTGGGGACTTGACGATTCACCCATGTCTTATTTATTTAATATTCCATGTAAATCTTCCTGTAGCTGTGGAAGGCTATGACACTAACAGACTCAACACAGGGGATAGGTAATTATTCACTTTAAACACGTTAACAATCCCTAGAGCATTGAGTCAAACTCTGTTCTCATTTACAATGATAAAAGTTGGCAGCCCTGGACTATGTAAAATAATGCAGATTTTATTATCCTACAATCATGTTCCTCCACTAAACACAAGGCAAAATTATAAAAGACTATCTCTAGAGATAATTAAAAAAGTATTAATCTTTTTTCAACAATGAGTTCTGGCTGGGTGCAGTTACTGTAGAGGTTTTCTCTGCTTTACAGTTACCTTGGTAAGAGGCACAATGTTTTCAAAACTCTCAACCTCTCACATTAGATAACAGGAACTGAGAACCTTAAAAATAATTTCAAAGTTTCCAAGACTAATATTAAAAGTAAAATACATAAAAGAAGTATATGTATGTGTATATGTCTATATACATACGTAAATCATTCATAGAGACGCCTTTGAATAAGCATGCAATCAAAATCTATACCACACTGTTTAGAGAAGGTTAGAAGAAACAATTGGGCTCAAAGATAGGCTCAAGCATGGCCTCACATGGCATTTCCCACCTGAGCCCACACTTTGGCTATACAACTTTGAAAACCAGCTAAAGAGTCATTTGTTTTTAAATCTAGATTAATCTCTGAAAGTCTGGAAAGATGGATGTATTAGAAACCAAACAAACAAACTTAAATAATCTAAAACTCCATCTAGTTAGCAGAAGTGATTTGTTGGAATCTTAACAGTAATCTATTCATGCTATTGAATATCCTGATTTACTTTCTGTCACGCCACACATTAACATGGCCAAAATTTGCAGCAACATGCACCATGACCAGGTTATAAGATGCAAACTTTCAATCCCACTCTCTGCAGGCTTCTGCATTAAAAGAACCTAAAATCCCTTACCAGGGGGGCCTCCCTGGTGGTGCAAGGGGTTAAGATGCAACTTATGAAGCTATCGGCAGCCACTGCAGCACGAGTTCCATTCCCGGCCAAGGAGTTACCCACATGGCACAGCAGACCTCTCCTGACTGGCCCGCTGCTCCCCTCAGCAGTGTATTTCAGTAGATTTGCCTATTCTGCTCCCCACTCTGCCTCTAGTGAATTCTCTCACCTCTCCACACCTTTGGCCTGTACCCCAGTTCTTCTGTACATAAATAAATAAATCTTCAAAAATAAAATAAAATAAAATCCCTTACCAGGGATAAAATAACCTCTATGAAGTGGTTATGCCTTTCTTAAATGATGTATCCCTCTGTAATCTGCTTGACTGCTATATCAGGCCGTTTCTCTTTACTTCAGCTATACATCTATACCTCTCTGCTTCTGTTCCCACTGCTCCTCACTTCATGAAAACCATTCCCCCTTTTCTCTACCAATCCTTGGATTTCCTTCCAGAACCTGTCATAACCTTCCTTCCCCCATATCCACCCATCTTCTGGGAAGCTAACACTACCTACAATTATATTCTAGACATCTATATTCTATATTCATTTATAGAATTTGGGACATTAGTACAGACCATAGAAATCATTCATGCTAATCCTCTAATTTCGTGAAAGACCAAAAAAAGTGAAGTGCTCCTGTCCAGAGTTCACATGGTTAATCAGCAGTCAAACTAAGTAAGCAGCAATATAAAGAAAGTCAACTTCAACAGAAACTGGAGGCACTAGTCCTGTCTCCAACTTCTAGTCCCAGGTCTAGCTGAAAATTTAAACATACTGTTTCTCCAGGTTGACATTTTTTTATTCTATAAAATAAAGGAACTCAATTAAGTAATTTTTAACATCCTTTTCACTTCTAGCATTCTGAAACCTAGATCCTCTGACTCCCAGTCTAGTACTCTTTCCACTAATTACCTCACTTCTCTAAATTTAAATCTATGCTCGTGGCCTTGGTTTTTCTTACCAATTATTTTATACAGGGCTGAGATTACAATCTCTTAAAAAGCAAGGACTGAATGTGATAGGACAACCACATCATTTATTGATCTTCTGCCTTCTGGATCTAGGGTAGACCCATGTAGATTTGGACAAACAAGAGAAACTAGTCTCTACCCTTTGCTACCAGTCACACAGAAAGTAGTTCCGGGTACCTCGAACTCTGAGGTAATACCTTAATTATTAACCACAAGCAAGTAACTGCCAGGTCTAAAAAACAACCTTTAGCAGTCCCCAGACTCAGGAGAAACACTGGGGTCATTAGCCACTTGCAATCCTTATGGTCAAGTTTCAGGGCCACAGAGAAGTATTAAAGAAGACTTTATGCCAATTCTAAAATTCAAAAGGATAACTACATAGATGATCTAGCAACAGCATTTGTCACCATTACTTGCTGCTCTCAGCAATTAAACAACTGAAATTCTTGACAAGTAATGCTATTAGAAATATTCTATTTACAAAGGAGATTACATTTTAAAAAGAGGTTACAATTAAAATAATAATTTAGAAAAGTTCTTAATAACTCATGAGCCAGGAGAAAAATACGTTTTGCATGTACTGTAAGAGCTACTTTTTCATGCCTAAGAAAGGTTTAATTAAGATTCCTGCCATAGTTTCAAAGTCTAAATTACTAAATGCAAAAAGGCTGTTAAGCATGCACTTTGTACGCTGTAGATCCAATAATTCTTTCCCACCATTTGAACTCAAGAAGAACCCAGGTTTAATAGACTACTGACCAAAGGACTCTAAAGAGATACGATCAAAGGTTCTCAGGAAATTCCTAGGAAATCTCCTAATGTAAGTAATCTTTTATTATAGGGACAAAAAACTGGGCACACGTGAAACTTGTGAGCACACTGTAGTGAATAAGAACATTATTTTTTAATATTCAAAAGGGTAGGTTTATTATAAAAAGGGAAGTTAGGATGCTTGCACAGTCACAAGTGGGCAGAAAGAGCTACCCCTGAAAGGAATAGGCTTGTTAAAACAGAGGCCTGCAGAGGCACAGGCGGGCAGTCTTGGGAGAAGGTTGGTGAAGAGAAACACCTGAATAGTCACAGGTGGGCAGGAGAGCTGCTGCCAAGAACATTTTTTAAAATCAGCTAGATTCAACTTTGAATCCCAGTTCTATGGTGTAAAGCAAGTTGCTTAATCTCACTGCATTTCCCTTTGATTACCTATAAAATAGGAATATTAATAGTTAAGATTGAAGTAGCCTAATGAGATAAGGAATTTAAAGCCCTTCGACACAGTGCCAGGGCTACAGTAAGTATGCAATAAACAACTGTTATAATTATTGCATTGTTCCTGTTATTACTCCCTGCCCATCCAGTTAGGAATGAACTAATTGTCCTACCTATAAAGATGCTGAACAGTCATTAATATTTATAGCTAGGAGGTTGGCATTATACAACCTTAGCACATAGTACAGGAAAACAAAAGGTTTCTAACATCACAGAAGATGCAAACACTGCCAAGATAAGTGGAATCTCAAAGGCCCCAGATCCTAAGAGTATTGGAAATATTCTGTATTGCCTATAGGTGAAAATTTATACCTCGAGGGTAAAGTGTAGACTGTAAGTCACATGTCCATTATGGAAAAGAGGTATTTAGAGCTAAATCTACACAACTTTTATGAGAGAGGTGAAAATCTTAGTGGCTGTGATTTTAGCAAAGATTTTTGAAACATAGTCCAAAGGCAAAAAGGAAAAAAAAAATTGGATTTCATCAAAATTAAACACTTCTATTCTTCAAAACACTGTTAAGAAAATGAAAAGGGGCATCCCTGGTGGCGCAGGCGGTTAAGCGCAGTGCTGTGAAGCTGTCCTCAGCCTCTGAAGTGCCAGTTCAATCGCCGCAGGCCTGGGAGCAACCCACATGGTGAGCAGACCTCTCCTGTCTCGCCTGCTGCTCCCCTCAGCAGTTGTTTCGTCAGTCTACCTATTCTGTTCCCCGCTCTGTCTCTGGTGAATATTCTCACACACACACACACACCCTCCACCCCATGCATCTGGCCTATACCCCGGCTCTTGTATAAATAAAATAAATCTTTAAAAAAAAAAAGAAAGAAAAGAAAATGAAAAGGCATATCACAGGAGGAAGAAAAACTTGAAAAATATATTAAACAAAGGGCCTGTATTTAGATTATAAGAAAAAAATTTAGATGGACCAAAAAAATTTGAACAGACTCTTCAAGATAAACAGACAGCAAATAAGCACATGAAAAGATGCTCAACATCATCAGAGAAAAGCAAATTAAACCCACACTGAGATACCACTACACACCTACTAGAATAGTTAAAATTTAAGACTGATCATACCACGGACTGGCAAGGAACTGGAACTTGTATATTGCTTGGGAATGTGAAACGGTAAACCATTTTGAAAAATAGTTGGCAATTTCATACAGTTAAACACAGACTTATATAATCTAGCGATTCCAGTCCTAGGTATTTACAAAAGAGAAATGAAGGCATATACACAGATAACCACTTGCACATGAAAGTTCACACGCACAAAATAACACCAACTCAAAACTGGAAACAATCTAGAAATCCACCAACAGGTGTATGAACAAACAAATTATAGTAAATCCATGTAACACTACTCAGCAATAAAAATGAATGAGCTATTAATATATGTAAAAAGGGGTTCATATTGTATGATTCCATTTATATGTTTAGAGAATACAAACTAACCTAGAGTGACAGAAGCAAATCAGTGGTTACCAGGGTGTGGGGATATAGGGAGGGGTGAGAAGGAGAGATTACAAAGGGGCAGGAGGAACTGTTTGAGGGTGATATATTCATTATCTTGACTGTGGCAATGGTTTCACAAATTATGCACTAAGTATATGCAGTTTATTGTATATTAATTATATATCACAAGCTGTAAAACATGGAGGTAATATCCAAAGAGTCTGAGGCACAAATAAAAGGTGAAGACCCCTGAATAATGTGTGAGCAGGCAGAAAAAAAAGGGAAGTGAAAGTAACTTTTTTTTACTTTATCTTAAATTCTGACATTAAAAAAAGGGAGGGGGGTAGAATAAAGGGGACAGCTATATGTAAACATGCTACCAAGACATACTTCTTGGTTTTCTGTAACCTTAAGGATCAAAGTTTGGTGTATGAATCACCCTCTGTTGGGTCTCTAAAAAGTTATGTTAAATTTTGAAAGAACATACAAATCCTAGCTTTTGCCCAGCACTATTCCCAAGATAGGAAATAAATCACAGAATCAGAAATTCAGAAAAATGATCTAGGGCACCATAAATTCTACCTGGATCTGCTACCCTAACAAGATGCTAAAGTAGCTACTGCGTAAGGACCACTTACAACCACCCCCAAGAGTGGGAGTCCTATCTTCCATACTATAGAAGAACGTGTCATGTGTTCCTCTTGATTTAGTTCCATTTTGCTTATTCTCCTTTGGGCCCCCATATTTGTTCCATGCCCCTCTGAGGAAAGAAATTTAAGCAAATATTTAAAGGACAAATTGACACGCCCTGTTACAGAGCAAAGCAAGAATTAGTTTTTTCAATCTTTCCTTCTCAGTCCCATAGCTTCTAGTGTAGCTGTTCCTCTTATATAATCTCTTTCTACTACTCTAGCTATTCCAAGATACTGAAATGTAGTAAAGGAAATGCAGAATCCAAAATTTCTGCTTCTCTCCCACTCATTCAGTTTCTACCCCTTAGCCCCTTGATGTTTCCAACCTCCACAGTAAGAAGGGACTGTTGCTGCACTGAGTGGGTGCTTGGGCTTGATGACATTTAAGCCCCTTCCAACTCTAAAATTTTAAGGCTACTATTCATAGCAATCTTTCATAATGAAAGGAAGTAATAATTTCAAAGTTGAAAGAACAATCATTCATCAGAATTATCCATAATTTGGTGGCAAAATTCATTAAAATGCAGGTATCAATATTCCACTTATCTTTCAGTAATTCTTTTACTTCCTTAAATAGTGATCCTTGATTCTAAAAACTATGTTAAAAAAAAAAAGACAAGGAGAAAAGAATGTAAAATATGATCAGAGTGATTAAAATATTCTTTACTTTTCAATTTTAGTCTCAAAGTTTTAAGAAATTTCAGTATCAGCATCTTTTTCTGCTCCCAATTCCACCAAAATCTGGTTGAGTACCAAATCATGGTACTCAAACTACCCCCTATAGAAGCAGAGAGGGAACAAAAACAGGGGGGAAGACTGGCAGCAGGAGAGGGCTGACTTTGTCTCACTGAACCCTCGACGCAAAGCTGAGACAAAAATATGGGAGAAAATACTACCTGCACAAACAAACCCTTTGATTTTCTGTAATACCCAATATTTCTTGTTAATAAACATGATTTGAATCTATTCTTCTAAATCGTGTGGCATAACCTTACCTCTAAGCCTCTATTACATTTCACTGGAAATATAACTCTCTCCAAGAATAACTAGGCACTTCATTTAAAATACTTTGAGGGCCCCAAGGGAAAGCAAAAGATTATTCTATCATACAGGAAATAAAATTAGTTTATTCTGACTCATGCCCATCAACAAAGTTAAATCCCTTCTCAGTACTATCTTCACAGCTTTTATAAGAAATATAATTTACAGGTCAGAAAATTTCTGCTCCTTTCATAAAAGTATCCCAACATTTACCAACTCTCAAAGCAGAGGTTTTAATTCTGAGGCATTCCCTCAGTTTCACCTCCTGTGAGGGAGGATTTCCTCTTAGACAAACATATGCAATAAACATTATCAAGAAAATCCTTGGGCTACCTTTTTAAAGACAAGGCAGGAAGACACACAAATTTTTAAGGTGTTACTCTGTCATCTCAAACACCTCAGTAATATTCTTGTAGGCTTCCCTCCTCTTTCCAAACTAAGTAATCCCTGTGTTTACCATCTCAAAACAAACAACTCCAACAATAACTTAAACAAAAAAAGATGACTTACATAAATCTCCTTGTATACTTCTTGGTTTTTGGTGACTTACTAGATCAAAGTTAAATATCTTCTTAAAAGGAGAAAAGTAGATATCTGCACAAACTCTGCTCTTTTAACTCTTTACCTCTTCACTAGCTGTTAGGATTCTGCCTGGCACCTTTAATTGCTCTCATTTTGAACGGTCAAAGGCCCACAACTAAACATTTATACTTCCACTATTACTTTGCTTTTAAAAGGGCATTAAACATTAAGAATTCCTCATGGACATCCAAAAGTAAATGATCTGAAATATTATTTATCTTCCATTCTCTCTAATTAGACACTAAAACTCATGTTTTACAAAGAGATGCTCTTAAATGAATCAGGATACAAATTCTTCAAATTTATTGATTTCTTGATTGAATGAGAAGATTTGGAGTCTATAAAATGCAGAAATACTCTGCAGCCTCCTAATATCCTGGTTATACTTACTCCCCTTAACACATTTTTCAGAACTCAGTCCCTTTGACACTCACATTCATCAATGCTGTTCACTTAGAATTTTCATATTCCTTCATCTTAAGGACTTCTGAAAGGAACTGAAATAATACTAAAAAAGGGATATGTTCATGCCCCAAGAGAAAATAGATTTAGGGGAATACCAGGCAGCCTGGCTTCAGTCACACAGGTCAGTATATCTGAATTTTTAAAATTCAGTTTTAAAAGATGCCCAACCATCTTCAAAGTTAGGGTCCACCTCCTCTCCACAGAAGATCCCTCAAAGGCTAAGAACAGATCTTAGGCAATTTGAGAGTTCTGTGTTCTCATCAGCTGAAATGTGCTAAGAACCTGCATAAGCCTAGAGAGGTATATTGCAGATGAAGGAATTAGTAACCCCTCAGATGCAAACAAGTGATCTTCAGGTATACTAAATTCAAACCAGCATGCAGTTACATGAAGTACATTCTTTTTTTTTTTTTTAAAGATTTATTTATTTATACAAGAATGGGGGTACAGGCCAGAGGCACGGGAGGGTGAGAGAATTCACCAGAGACAGAGCAGGGCGCAGAACAGGCAGACAGACCGAAGACACTGCTAAGGGGAGTAGTGGGCAAGACAGGAGAGGTCTGCTGTACCATGTGGATATCTCCCTGGCTGGCTGGGAATTGAACCCGTGCTGCAGAAACTGCGGACAGCTTCACAGCGCGGCGCTCAACCCACTGCGCCACAGGGGAGGCCCTAAAGTACATTCTTTTTTTTTTTTTTTTAAAGATTTATTTATTTATGCATGCAAGAGCTGGGGTACAGGCCAGAGATGCGGGGGGGGGGGGGGCGGTGAGAGCATTCACCAGAGACAGAGTAGGGAACAGAACAGGCAGATTGACTGAAATACACTGCTGAGGGGAGCAGCGGGCGAGACAGGAGAGGTCTGTTTCACCATGTGGGTTGCTCCCTGGCTGCCTGGGGATCCAACTCATGCTGCAGAGGCTGCGGATTGCTTCATAGTGCTGTGCTTAACCCCTTGAGCCACATTGTTAATGGAGCTCCAGAAGACACACTCTAAAGGAATAGCAAATCAGTTTTGAGTTCAAGAAAACCATAGTTCAAGAAAACTAAGCCATGGGTGACAAAAGCACATCCGCAATCTCAACTCCACCCACCCTCATACACACACAGTCATAGAGAAGTGGATTGCAAAGCTCCTCCTAGTCTCTCATTTCCACAGAGTTCTCATAAAAAGAGCAATGAAGAAGACAATATTCTAATGCCTTCAAATATGTTATTGTTGGCAATAAAGGGGTTAAGCTGCAATACTTTCTGGAAACTTTCCAGATCCCTTTAGTTAAGAATGCTGAATTCACTACCTATGCCACATACTTTTAAAAATTCAGCAGGGTGAGGGTTAAGACAAACACCTCAGAAAGAAAAGAGAACCTGGTTCAGCACCACCCTCTCAACACCTAATCCTAGGGACTCTAAGCAAAATCCACTCAGCATATACAAGACTCCATGGGCATTCCAAAGAGCAGGTGAAAAGAATTTCAGTTTCTTCAGGTATCTCACCTCATAGCACCACACACTTAGTAGATTTCACACATTTATGATATACACAACTGTTAGATAAAACAAAGGAATATACAGATTTTTGTGAAGGACTTGAAAAATATTTACAAGTCACAGAGGTCACTATAAATCAGCAGGAACAGTTGAAATTTGGGTGAGGAAGGTCAAACAGTGCCCATGGAAACAAAACCAAAACCAAAATAAAATAGAATATGGGCCCTAGAACTTGTCTGAAACTAGGAGGGGCAAATCCTACAGAAACAGGAGTGTCACTATTAGTAATCCTAATTTCTAGAGAGAAAGATGTTTGCTACATAAAAACAGGCAGTGACTGACAGCCTGTAAGTCATTGGAAAGGACAGTCCAGGAGCACCTGTCTTGCTAGAAATAGGTAGGAAGAGATGAGTCACTATTTTAATTCTGTTTCTTTCATCCACTCCACATATTAATCCTTTAGGTCCCAAAGCAGCATTTTCTTCCTATCTCTATCACAATATCAGTTTTCTCTCCAAACTTGTAGAGATGGGTCAGAAAGCTGAGGGGTGGGGAATAAGAGAAAACTGGAAAGAATTAAAAGCTATTTGGTTAATAGAAATACTGGGGAGATACAGGAGAAGGGGGCATAGTTTCCGAAAGAGAAGACTCCAGTCACTATAGTTACAACTAGCGAATGATTATTAAGAACCAAGACTCTTCTCCTCTCTTGCACAGTACTGTATATCTTTCAAAACTTTTCCAGTAAAAAGCAAACAAAATAGCTTCCTGGAGAGAGACCTAAGAAAGAAAATTTATCATGGGCAAAAGGTAATGAAAGGATGGAATTACAGGAATATCAGTATTCCCTCAATTTGAAAGTAAAGGGCGCCTGAGGAGAGCTACACTCTTTACAGGTAGAAAATGGGATGCCACTAGCCTTGGGGCATAGGAGACAGCAGAAGAGTTGAGATGGTTATCATGGGAAATACAAAAAAAGCAGTTCAATTACTGCAAACTTTTTGGACTTGCAGTCTAACTTCCGCACCATGGGGGAGGGTTTATTACCATCCCAGGTCCAGAAGGGCATAACCGAAAAGTTCTAAACCCCCAAAAGTGATCTGCGACAGGCCAAAGAGGTTCTCAGGATGGAGAAATCCCGGGAAGTAAATGAACGGCATGCCCGATGACCACAGGACCTGGGCTGGCACACAGCCCTGCAATCGCAGGGACAAACGTCCAAGGAAGGGCCCGAGTCAGGTAACATTCCTGCGGGGAAGGATTATCAGGTGACACCGGGCTGAGGGCCCGGAGTGGGGACTGGGCGGGAGGAAAGTTAGCAGGTGAAAGGGATCGATCATGGGGAAGGAAGTGACCTTTAGGAGGAAGAAAGACGAGTATACCAAAAAAGGGGTGGAGGGAAGCGTAAAGGAGAAACTAGACCTAGACTAGCACAGCGACCAAGACCGAGAAGGCGTGTTTCAGAGGAAGAAGAAAGGAAGCAGCGCCGAGGGGGAAGAAGAGACGCGGCTGTGGGAGCGGAGGGCAGAGCGCCAAGGCTGGGGCTGAAGGCAGCCCCAGGGCTGCCGGGGCAAAAGCCGGGTGGGACTCCGGGGCTCCCCGAGGGGAGGATGTGGGGATGCGGAGGCGAGGACCCAGCCAGAGGAGCAAGGATGGCGCGGGGGCGGCCCCCCGGAGGCAGGCGTGCGCCCCTGGGCCGGCTGTGGGGGTCCCCGGGGTCCAGAGGGCGGTTACCCCGTCGGGCTGAGGGAGCGAGGTGGGAGGAACACTCACGAATTTCTTGGATTTGCCGCCGTCCCCGCCCGCGGTAGGCAACTCGTCCGGACTCCGGCCCTTTTTCTTGTCCCGGTTCCCGCGGCCGGGCCCCGGGCCCCCGCCGGGCGGCTCCATGCCGAGGTCCGCGCTGGGTGGCGACCGCGCACCTACGCCGCTCCCGCTGGCAGCTCCGAGCCCGCCGCGGCCGCCGTCGCCGCCCAGCCGCTCCTCAGCCCGCCGCCGCGCCCCGCCTCATTAGCATGCCGGCTGCGCGCGCCTCTGAACACACAACGGCGACGCCTCGCTCCCGCTCTCCTGCCCCACTTCCGCCCGGACCCGCAGCCCCGACCAATGGGGGAAGGGAGTGGAGTGGCGAGAAGCCGAGGAAGCGCGCTACCTGCCCGGCGGGCCTAACCATTCGGACACACACGAGGGGGTGGCGAGTGGGCGATGCAGCTCTTCGCGGCCGCAAGTGGGAACGGCGCCCCCTGCCGGTTGGAGCGGCGAAGGTTTCGCCGCTCCCACGCAGCGCCCACATGGCTGTAAAGCCCGAATCCACTCACGTCCCAGACCCCTGAACCAAAAACCACCTGAGAGACTGTTATCGTGGCAGAAAATGTAGTGCCGGGTTTTCCAGGGTAATGATTTTTATGTGTGTAACACCTGTAGAATGCATGAAGATAAAAATGACAGGTACCATTTATTGAAAGCTACTTGCCAAGAACAGAGCTGGAACCTGGGGAAGTGCTAGACTGTACCTGTACCACCTTTGGAATTAAATCACCTAGTTTTCAATCCCAGGTTGGCTATTTTCTAGTTATGTTTCTAACCTCTAAAAGCTAGTTATGGCCGACGTGTGCCTACATAGTACTTACATTTACATGGCTTTGCCCTATGTGGGGCATAATGTGTTTTCTCACTGAATCCTCACAATGCCATGTGATACAGATTCCACTAGTCTCACCATTTTACAGATAGAAATAGGGACTTGGAGAGTTGGGCAAGTCGAAAATGACTTGCCCAAGAAAACCTAATAAAACAATTTAAACCTATGTTAGTCTGAGTGCCAAGCCCTGTTTAACCAGGATTCCCTGCCATAAACCAAAACAAGAAAGAAAAAGAATATGTGTTCTCCAAGACTATGTTCTTTGCTCTACTAGCTTAATTTCTCCCTGAGTAATTTCATCCATGCAGCTACATCTGTCTCTTCTGTTAAAAGCATGTGGCACCCCTCAAAGTACAGACAGAATTATCTTGCCTGCAGCTGCACAAGATTTCAAATGTTCTTTGACGGCAGTCAGTGACTCACTCATTCTGGAACCCCCAGTCCAGCACCTGAGAGTTACAGGGACTCTGCCAGGCTGGCACTATCCTCAATTTCACCTTCATCTCTTGTGTTCCACCTTCCAATTGCCTGACAGAAATTTGCATAGAGGTGTCCATTCTACATTTTAAATTCGATTTGTCCAAAACAGTTCAAAAGCCACTTTCTAAACAGGGGTGTTGAAATACAGACAGGATGAAAGCATGGAAGGCGTGACAATCTTTTTTTCTTTCTGGTACCACCATCTCCATCTGCTGTAGCATATCTCACTCCTCACTGGACTATGAACTCCTCCTCTAGGAAAGGGTCAGTGTTTGTGGCTACTACAGTTTCTAGCATCCATTTGCATAGACAATTTAGACAACTGACAACTATTTATATCAGGCATTGTACTAAGCACTTGTCATGTTTTATTCAGCATACCTTCACCAATTAGAATTGACACTCCAAATACCCAAGCTCAGAAACCTCAAGCCATCTTCTATTTCCTCTCTTAAATTAATAATCTGCCCAGGTTTGTCTCTTAGCCAAAATGCTCTATTAACACTCTATGTATGAGTAAGATAATTCATGTAGACTATATAACAGGGCCTAATATAAAATCTAAGTGCAGAGTGAATGTTAATTATTATTTTTATTATATATATTATCACCCCCATTTCCTTTCCCTCTATACAGAGAAAACTAGCAAGAATTAAGAATATTCTCAGAAAGGCAAAGGTACAAAAAATACCAACTTGGTTTATTGGATAAAAACAGTGGTAAAATGGACATAAAGTCAAAAGTTACAAGACATTTTCATGTCCTCCCCACTCAAAACTATACTTCCCATCATCTGGGATTAAGGGAGCCAGAGCTCCCTAAAGTCCCGCATTCTTCACCTGCACTGGAAGCAAGACCCCCAAAGCTGAATCCAGAAGAGGATGAAGTCAGAGGCAACTTCATTTCTGTCTACGTCTTCATCCCTAAAAGTGTCTGGGTTGGAGGGAAGCAGGAAGGAATAAAGGAACCAGAAGGTCTGGGGACTGGTTTCTACGGCCCACTGCCTAAGATGTCCTAGAGACAACTATCCTTGTCCCCATCCAATCCCTAATAGGTACCATTGTCAGGCCTTGGGAGGGAGAAGGAAGGGGGTAATTGGTTAGAACCAGATATGGTCTCCAAATCCTTCCCCAGGGTTGATAAATGCCCTAAGGTGCCAGTCCAGGGATGGGGGAGCCACACCTTTTCCTTCCCACCCAACCAAGAGGTAAAAAGAATTTCCCTGGGACACTGGAAGCCCAGCCACTCTTATATCTCCACATCGCTTTCTTTGTCATTGTCATGATCTCCATCATAGAACTCATTGGGTGCCTCTGGCCTGCAAAACAAGGAGAGAGAAGTCAGGGTCCCACTTTCCAAGTCCCAAACTTGTCCCACACCAATGCCCTCTCTGAAATCACTTCTCAGATGTTCTTTCTCAGGGAACCACTCCTCTCCTTCTGTTCTGAAACTGATCACTGATTGAGAGAACTCCTTGTAGGCTGTAGCAGAACAACAGCATTATTAGGGAAAGTTGTTCTAAGAAGGTCAAAAACTTTAGTCTGAGAAGGAGCTGGCCAGGCCAAGAGCTCAGTAAGGCCATTCCAAGCTGCAAGAAAACCAAAAACAGAGGTTATAAGGTGGAAGGAGGCTGATGTATCCCAGTAAGAGGATGGAGGTCAGAACTCTAGGTGCAGTCTGCATGCAGAAGGGTAGAGATGAGACTACGGGTGCAGGTAAGGGCAGGCATGCATGATCTTTTTTTTTTTTTTAAAGATTTTTATTTATTTATATAAGAGCTGGGGTATAGACCAGAGGCATGGGAGGGTGAGAGAATTCACCAGAGACAGAGCGGGGAGCAGAACAGGCAGGACTGGAGACACTGCTAAGGGAAGCAGCGGGTGAGACAGGAGAGGTCTTCCACGCCATGTGGGTATCTCCCTGGCCGGCTGGGAATCGAACCCGCACTGCAGAAGCTGCCTACAGCTTCATAGCGCTGTGCTCAACCCGCTGCGGTACCGGAGAGGCCTGGCATGCATGATCTTTTAAAGCCATGGTCAGAAATTTGTATTTCCTTCTAAGTGCAATGGAAAGGAGAGCTTTAAGCAGAGGAGCAACAAATTAACCTATAGTGAGCAAAAGGATATGAAAGCAACATAGACCCCAATAAGTACTCCATACTGGTTTCTTTATGGAAAACTACTTTCTGGAAGAATATGAATAATTGATAACTGAATTAGCTCACCCACAGTCTGTAAGTCAGGAAGAATGGAGAAAGTCATCAAAGAGAGGCCGGGAAAGTAAATCAAGAAAGGTGACATCTACCTGGTGAGCAATGTCTTGGTTACCTCTAAGTACACATGGGTTAAAGGTGTGAAGTCAGAGATTAATTTTTGAATGTCAGTCTTGATATTTAATTAGCTATGAGACCTTAGGAACTTACTTAACCTGAGTTTATGAGTCCTCCTTTAGTAATTTTAGGATAACAGCTACCTTTGAGAGCTGTCTGATAGGAAGAGAATGATGACATGATGATATGTATGTTATAATATAGTGCATTTAGTACTGAATCTGGTGCTTAGCAAACCCACAAAAAACAGTAACTATTGTTATTACTATTCTGCAAATGATATGCGAGCTGGAACCCCAGTCATCAAAGAACAGGAACTCAGTGGGTGGTCTGACAGTAAGCTTCAGTGCAGGATAGGAAGAGGCCTAAGGCTTCTGCTGGCTTTTGAAAGGGGGTGCTGTAATGCAGAAACTAGGCACAGAATGTAACTAGAGATGAAAAAATTAAACTTCGCTAAAAAGAAATTTTAATACAGAAATCAAGCCTCAGAGACTGGAGAAGTTGAGGAAAGACAGGATGGATCAAAAAGGAATCTCTCAGGCTGGGTGTGCAGATAACTCCCAAACCCAGAGTGGGAAAGAGGGGGTGTGCATGGAGGAGGAGTGTTGCAGGGGCCCCAAGGTTCCAGCAGTAAATCCTAGGTCCAGAGGAAAGACTTGAAAGCCCAAAATTCAAGACAGACAAGGACACTGTTCTGGAAGGGACTGAAAAGTACATCAGACTCTGCAGCAGACCAGCTCAAACCTCTAGTACTGCATGAGAGCAGGAGCAGGTGTCCTGCAAGTGTGCACTGTGGTTATCCCCCAGCCATGTACGAAAACCTGCTCTCCATTAAGTGTGTCTGTTTCTGTACTTCTGGGTTCTGTTGTGTTTTCTGTTTTCAGAAAAGCATGTTTGGGGATTAAGAAAATTCTATCCTACTCTTTTTTCCTTTAATTCAGTGCATCTGTGAATATTTTAGTGTATAGCTCACAAAGATAAGGACTATAGAAAAAAAACAAACCACAATGCAATAATCACACACACAAAATTTCACAGAGAAATCCAAGGGCCTTAGAGAACACTGCACACAGGCAGTGATCAGCTCAGGACCAGGAAGGAGTAAAATGCTGGCAAGAATGTAAATTGTTAAAGACATTTGGAATACAATTTGGCAGCAAATTTTTAAGTTTAGTGCACATAGACATTGACCTAACACCAATAATTCTAGCTATCTAACCTACTGACACAAGCATGCAAAGGAGTATATGTAAGGGGATTCACTAACAAATGCATTCTGAAAGTGGGAAATAATGTAAATGCTCATCTGTGGTAATTGGTGAGATGATACTACATTCACATATTGGAATATTATACCGCTGATAAAATAAGAAAGCAGATCTGCATGGTGTTGTGGGAAGATACATTATTTCCAATTAAAAAACAAAGAACAAGTTGTAACTTGTAGAGCAACATGTATAGAATGATCCAAATTGTATTATGACAAAAGCTGCACAAACAGCCAAATCTGAGAATGAGTGTATACCTGCACTTGCATTTATATGAGCATATAGAACAGTATATGTGTACTCTATAGAAAAATGTCTCTCTACAATGATATAAATCAAAGTACTCTTAGTGGTTACTTTGTGGAATGGGTCTAAGTTTGTATGAAAGCAAATTTAATGTATTTTGGTGGTGTTTAAAATTTTTACAACAAACATGTTACCTACATCATTAAAAAAGGTGCAAAAAAAAAAAAAAGAGAGAGCAGCTGAACAAAGAGCAGGCATACTAAAGGCAGAAAGCCATAGACAATTGTGCTAATGCCCTCCAATGTACTTTTTCTCTCTTAACCTCCCCAACAAAACTACTGGAACCCCCTGCTCTCAAGTCCCTGACCCCAGACCTGCTGTAGTTCTCCTCAGGACCCCTCTCCTCCGCATCAGCCTCATCAGTCCTTTCGTAGGTCAGGAGGTCTGCGGGCACATCGTGAATCTGGACACTAGGTGCATGGTTCAGCATCTTCAGGTTTTCAAAGATTGTCTGGCGGATCTGATCCAGATACTGGTTTGGAATGAAGAGAGTACACAGCTTCCAGTACTTGTCAGGGTATCCATGTTTCTAGCTGCCTTTTACCCATATTGTGCTAGTTTTAATCCCAATTTGAATCCCCCATATAGTAACCGTCCTTCCTCCAAACCCTGATTGTCTCTATGTTAACTAGGCTGCCCTCAGCTGACAGTGATGGCTAAGAACTTTCCTCTCTCCTCTGGTTTCTCTGCTTTCCCACATCCAGGTACTGCCTGGAAAGGGACACAAGGGAACTAGAAATGTTGTACATCTTGACTGAGAAATGAATTCATTGAGTTCAGCTCCACACTGAACCTCTCCTGGGTTCTCCCACACTTGTGTTTGGCTTCCCGAGCAGCTAACCTGGCGTGAGTTCTGATTCTCGATGCGGGTGCTGACATCTGGATGGAGCGTGAAGTCTGGGGCAAAGTATTCGAAGTATTCTGAGGGGAGAAGGAAGTATTAGAAGGTATGGCTCAGAGGAGGGAGACTGAGATCCCAAAACACTCTATCTTTCCCACACCAGACCCCCACAAAACTGCTGCCCAACTTCTCCCTACTCGGAGCCCAGGGGTTCAGTTTTCCCATATGCCTTCATGCAGGTCATAGCCAGGTCTATGAGGATGGCCTTCCTGCTGTGGGGTATCGTGGTGCAGCCCTTACCACTATAGGGAAGTTCCTCGCTAATGGCCTCTTCTACCAGCAGTGATGTCTCATATGTCCTGAAACCAACCAGCAGAGAGGGCAGGCTGAGCAAGAGGGCTATCGGTCCAACTGGCCATCTCTCAGGGAACCCCCAGCTCACACTGACACAGGGGAAGGGGGAGCATCAGGGAGTAGACTCACCAGCAGCGGGCAACATTTCGAACAGTATAGCCACCACCACCTAGCACCAGTAGAGGGATATTGAAGCTCTTAACATATTCGACACATTCCCTGTTAAAAGGAACCAGACATGGGCAGAGGAATTTCTCAAGTCAGAGCATACACCTGTAGGTACTGCCTGAAAAGGGACACAAGGGAACTAGAAATGTTGTACATCTTGACTGAGAAGTGAATTCATTGAGTTATATCCTTAAAATATACCTCATATGCTGTGTCTCAATACAAATGTTAAAATAAAGTATATCCCTACCTCTGCCCTATTGAACATCCCCTCCCCTGTGGCACTCTACCAGTTAATCAACTATTCTCATCAATGCACCAGCAAGTTCTGGTAGTTCTAGCCTCCAAAATACAACTCAAATCATTCACTTCTCTTCATCACCCATCCTCCACCTTCACCCAGGCACAGGGTCCCCACCCAGACACCACCAATGGCTTCGGAACTGGTCTTCCTGCTGCCATTCCTATTTCCCACTCCCCATCCCCAAATCTCTCTTCACTTATCAGTGAAAGCATCTTATTTGAAACAAAAGCTGGATGGTGTTACTTCCATCCTATTTGAATCTCAATAAAAAGTGATACCAAAAAAAACCCAATCTATCCTACTTGGAACGTAATTAATTACCCATCCTAAAGGTTCTGCATAGACTCATCTCAAGTCCTCAGACCTCTCCTCAACCCCTCCAGCTTGCTCCCTGGGCTCTTGCCTCACTGGTTCTACTTCATCTCTGCTACCCAAGCTCTTCCCTGACTTGGAGTCTTTTCATGGGCTCTTCTCACAGCTCAGGATGGACTTCTCTCCATTTCTTCTGGCTTCTTTTAGCCTCCAGTGCTCTGCTAAAATATTACCCCTTCAGGAATTTCTTTCCAAATTATGCTGTGTAAAGTCAGTTTCCCACTGTTATGCTGTGTCTTACTTTTCTATCTTTTCCCTTTATAGGATTTATAACAACCTACTTTTTTTCATGTTTCCTACACTAAACTATACATACCCCATTGCATCCCCACCTTTTAGAACCTTTTAGAACACAGCCTGGAATACAATAGATACTTAATAAATACTGATGATGAATGGTCAGCTGGGAAAACCCTATTTGAGGTGACATTTCTAGTTCAAGTAAATTTGTAGCTATTTTTATTCCCAAGAAGAGATGAGGCCACTCGCTAGCCACCCCCACTTCATATACTGAGGCCCAAGGCCACTTGAAAACCTGGGGAAGTGGAAATAGGGCAAGTCTCACCCATGGCCTCGAATGCTGAGGTTGAAGCAGCCTAATCGATCACAGCCCAGAGAGTCAGCTCCACACTGAAAAAGGTAAAACCTTTGTTGGCCGCAGTGAGATAACTGGTCAGGGGTTCCCAAATGACCTTCACTCACCAACCTGGGGCTCTTCTGCTCTCTTCCCCCAAGCCCAGGCCGAGCCCTCTTGAGGAGGTACTGACAGCATTACCTGGAGCACAATGCACGTGGGTTGGTAGAAGTCCACCACTTGGTTGATAACCGGCTGGAAAAGGTGCTTGTAACCTGGGAGAGGGCCAAAGATGGGGACCTGGCACCCCAAGGGGATGGGGAGACAGGGAACAAAAGGGAAAAGGGGGTTGAGAGAGCATGTAGCCCAGGAAAGGGGTAACCCAAAGAACCAAACCATTGGTTCTCAGCTTCTGCAAGGGGTTCCAGACCCCTCTGAGTGACTGATGAAAGCTACTGACCCTTTTCCCAGAAAAATGCACATACACATGATATGCTGCATACAATTTCCAGGGGGTTCAAGGTCTCTCTGAAGGCCATTCATCCTTAAGGACACCTGGCCTAACAGTAGACAATACCAGGCAGAAGAGTTAATTCAAGGAGAGAAAAAAGGGGCTGAGGGAACAGGGAGTCAACATCAGAACTTACTCTGGTCATCAATGCCATCCCGCAGGGGCACATTGAGGCAGTAGTAACGTCCACTCTCTGCTCCAACTTCATACATGTCACCTATAGGGCAGTGAAGGCAAGGACTGGAAGCCAAGAAAAGGGGGCAGCCACAAGCCAAACCCTTCAACTCCAAGTGGAGGTCCTCTCACTCTATCTATGAACCTCCACCACACCCTCCCCAGAACCACTAAGTTGTAACTTGCATTCACATGAAGTGCCAAGTTGTATACTAGGCACTGGGGATACAACAGTAAAGACAACAGAACTAATGAAATAAATGAAATCCCACCAAATTTATAATCTTGGGGAGGTGGTCATGTGACAAGGGAGATAGTAAACAAGACTAAAAACCTCAAAAATACAAATAGCAGTGAGTTCTGAGAGAAATAAACAGGGTGATGTGACAGATACTTTTCTCAGGTGACCATAGGAGATTACTTAAACTGGGTCTCAGGAAAGGCGCCTGTGAATGGAAACAGTCAAGGTAAAGAGCTCAGAGGTATGAAGGGGACAGTCATCCTATTTCCATACCTGTTCCAGGGAAGAAGTAATTTCCATATTTGTGGAAGGACACTGTCATGACCCGGTCAGTGAGGTAGAAGGCTTCCTGAACCCCGTCACCATGGTGGATGTCTATATCAATGTAGAGTACCCGAGGGTGGTACCTGAGGTGAGGGCAAAGCCACAGTCTGAGGCAGAGGTGAACCCCAGCAAGAAATCATCCGCACACACCATCCCCCCCAACCCATTCTTCCCAAACACAAGGCTGGAGTTACCAAGAGTCAGCTTCTGCCCCATGTCACCCGAAACCTTATACCACCAGTTCCCTAAGGGCAACCCTGGGGCTCCAGCCTGGAGGCAGGGATAGGAAAGGGATGTGCAGAGAAGGCTGAAATGTGAGAAGACAGCAGGGAATCTGCAGCAGAGCACAGGAAAGGCAGCCTGAGAAAAGTATCAAGAACTTGGGAGAAGCTATGTGTGAGTGGAGTTCAAGGTCAGGGCCAAGACAATATGAGAGTACTCCTTAGCCAAAAGTCTCATAAGTCCCCCATCTCCTCCAGGGCCACTTACTTGAGCAGCTCCAGGATGCCAATCACAATGTCATTGACATAGCAGAAGCCAGAGGCCTATGGCAAGACAACGGTCTTACAAAGAGGGGAAAATTTCCTCCACCCAGCTGCCCCTTCATCATCCTAACCACCTACCCTTGGGCAATCATCGTCTCCCCCATCACCTCTTCACTCACCTCAAACTTCTTGGCATGGTGCAGACCACCAGCCCAGTTAATGGCAATATCACAGATCTGAAAGACAAACACCAACTCAAGACCTCCTCCTGCTCATCCCCAGATCTGGGAACTCAGAGTCAGGGTTAAGGCTTTGCGTCCAGGGACTCACAGGAAAGGGGGAAAGGGACTCAGGGTTATGGTCACCTTATTGTTCAGCTGAGTTGCTCCTTGCAGAGATGCGCCTGTGTAACGGGAGCAGAATTCAAAGAGCCCAGGAAACACGGGGCTGCAGGGAAGAGACGTATTGGAGCCCTCCACCTCTGTCTAGGCCCTTCAATTCTCCTCTCCACCCCAGCCCTTCTACTCTCCACTTTTCAATAATCTCATCACCCTTCCTATACACCAGTTACCTGCAAATTTAGTCAACAAACATTTTTGACAAACTATGTATCAAGCCCCGTGTGAGGCAATGGATGAGAAATAAAGCAGCATGTAAAATAACAGTTTGAATCATAGTTGGAGAGAGATGCAGGCAGACTCTGGTACTTGAGTATACTTACTTCCCAAAAGGAAGTAATTTCTGTTTTTCTTAAGATTCTTCTATGTGTATCACATTTTAACACAATGTTCAATAGTATTTTTTATAATCACACATTTTCAACAAAGAGTTATGTCCCTAAATACGAGATGTAAAAATGATGAGACAACCTGCAGAAAGAATCTAACTGTATGGTACTTAGTAAGCCTTTAACAAATGTTAGCTATAATTATTACCATCATCATTCTTTATAAAAAGAGAGGCTTGAAGTCACATGCTATGTGACTCCACTTATGTAACTCAAGAAAAGGCAAAATATAGGCATAGACCTCAGATCAGTAGTTACTTGGAGCTAAGGGAGAGAAGGATTGACTACAAAAGGGTATGAGGGACCTTTGTGGGATAATGGAAACCATCTACACCTGGATACACTCTGTCAAAACTCTAAGAACCATATGTTCAGAAAGGACAAATTTACAGTAATCACACTATACCTTCATATATCTGACCGTTTTAAGAAAGGAAAGACTTAAAAAGTACCAGGGTTTAGGTCACTAAGAAAATAAAAAAGCTGACATACTTGACCAAGTGAAAGAAGAGAAATGTAGGGAGTCTTATAGTATCTCAAAGGGCTTTGGGAAGAATTACTGATGAATACTCAGTCGCTAAGAGAGTAAGCAAATTAGGGCCTCCCTGGTAGCATAGTAGTTAAAGTCTCAACACTATCAAGCTATCAGCATTGCTGCACTCCCAAGTTCTATCCCAGGCCAAGGAGCTAACCCACATGGCACAGCACTGTCTCCCCACTGCTCCCATCAGCTGTGCATTTTAGTAGATCCACCTTGTTTTGCCTCCCACTCTGTCTCTGCTGAATCCTCTCACCCCTCGCACCTCTGGCCTACACCCCAGTTCTAATATGTGTGCATGCATAAATAAAAATAAATCTTAGAGGGCCTCCCTGGTGGTGCAAGGGGTTAAGAAGCAACCTACAAAGCTGTCTGTAGCTGCTGCAGTGTGAGTTCAATCCCCGGCCAGGGAGCTAACCACATGGTGCAGCAGATCTCTCCTGTCTCCCCACTGCTCCCCTCAGCAGTGTGTTTCAGTCAATCTGCCTGTTCTGTTCCCCACTCTGTCTCTGGTGAATCCTCTCACCCCCCCACACCTCAGGCCTGTACCTCAGGTCTTGTATGCATAAATAAATCTTTAAAAATAAATAAATCTTAAAAAAAAATAAAAAATAAAAAAAATAAAAATAAATAAATCTTAGAAAAAAAGAGTATGCAAATTGAAAAAAAATACAATGATCAACTCCCGGGAAAACATAAGAAAAAAGATTAAATCCTACTGTACTATTTGGCATGACAGTAAATGAATTTTTCAATGTTACAACAATGTGAAAACAGAATAATTATTTAACGAAAATTGAGATGTAGGGCCTCCCTGGTGGTGCAAGGGGTTAAGCACCGCACTATGAAGCAATCCGAAGCCTCTGCAGCAGGAGTTTGATCCCCAGCCAGTCAAGGAGCAACCCACTCGGTGAGGCAGACCTCTCCTGTCTTGCCTGCTGCTCCCCTCAACAGTGTACTTCAGTCAGTCTGCCTGTTCTGTTGCCTGCTCTGTCTCTGGTGAATCTCACGCTCTCAGGGATCTGGCCTGTACTCGGTTCTTGTATAAATAAATAAACTTTAAAAAAAAAAAAGAAAAGAAAATTGAGATGTAACTATATTGTGAAGCTGGGCAAGAAAAGGAAGCCAGAGTGGTGGTATGAGAAGATTAAATGCTCATCTCCCATACTTAATTAACAATGTCTAAAATTAATAACTGAAGAAACAGCAATATAAGGTATAAGAGCTAATGAGAGGCAGTATAGTATGATCAAGAGCCCAGATTCAGGAGTCAGAGAACTCTAGGTTAAAAGCCTGACTCTTTACCATCTATCAATGATTGTGAGGTTGAGCGAATTGTTAAACCTTTCTGTGCCTAAGTGTCTTCATCCGTAAAAAAAGAGATAACACCTTGTACTTCACAGGGATTGCTGAGAGTAAAAGAGCTAACGGCTGTTAAGCATTAGTACCAGACACATACAGCAGACATTACCTAAGAACAGTGACATGGCATTATTATTTTGAAATCCATAGATAAATAGCAATAGAAATAGCTTAAGAAGTTGAAAGTGACTGCCACTGTGGGGAGGGATTTATAAGTGGGAGGGATGGGTTTATTTATTTTATTTTTTTTTTAAAGATTTATTTGTTTGTTTGTTTATTTATTTATTTATTTATTTATTTATTATACTAGCACTGGGTACAGTCAGAAGCGCGGGAGGGTGAGAGAATTCACCAGAGCCAGAGCGGGGAGCAGAGCAGGCAGAAAGATCGAAGTACACTGCTGAGGGGAGCAGCGGGCGGCAGGAGAGGTCTGCGCGCCATGCGGGACCCTCCTCCGGTGGCCGGGGAACAGCCGGGGATCGAACTGGTGCTGCAGAGGCTGCGGGCAGCTTCGAAACCCAGCGCTCAACCACTGCGCCACTGGGGAGGCCCGGGAGGGATGGGTTTAGGGCTGCTTTTTTATCCATTAGAAAATCCTATAGTACAACTTGACTTTTTATATTATATTCTTTTGAAAAGAATCAGAAATTAATTACAAGGGAGATGGGGAGAAGTAAAAAGAAGGAAAATCCCAGATTTTCATCTGAAACACAGAAACACTTAAACTGTAGCTTATAATGACGGTACAAATGATGCAGCAAGAGGGAATAATACTCCTTAACTGTACAAAGAGCATTTACAGGGCCCCAGCTGTGGCCTGAGAGCTGACTCTGCATTCCCAGACCTATAAAGTGAACTCAGAAATAGCAGCCAAAACAATAACAAAGTACCAAGAAACCTCCCAAGACAGCATATGACCAAACACCAAATGGACAGAACAGTGTGTACAGAAGGACAGATCTCTGCAGCTGGTGAGGTCAATAACGGTTTCACAGTGGTGTAAAGGCTGGGAAAGCCTTAAAGAGGTTGACTGGAAAAGAAAAGCAATTTCAGGAAGGCAGCCTATATAGCAGGGGCCTGGAGATAAGGTTAGGAAGGTATTCAAGGCTAGCCTAAGCAGTTGGCTTCTTTTCTCCAGTCTGAGCTTCTTCTTTTGGAAGGAGCATTGAAGGAAACAGATTGCAATAGTGTTTTAAAAACTGGAATATGGTTGTGAACCCTGCCACCTCCACTCATCAGTTATGTCACTGAGGCTGTTACATAAATCTCCTTAAATTTCAGTTTACTTATGCATAACATCAAGGAAAGGACTGCTACATCACAGAGTTGGTGTGAGAAAGACATGGATGCCCCAACACATCTACAGCATATCGGAGTAAGCACTTAACAAATGGTCACTATTGTAGGAAACCTTGTAAGATCAATAAGCTCCCTTCTTCAAGAAATAAATCCAAGAGAAAGGAAATGTTACAGATTAAATATCTTAAGAGATATGTCAACCAAATGCAATGTGTAGACCTTGTTTAGATCCTATTTAAAAAAAATCAAGTGCAAAAAAGAAAAAAATGAGACAATTGGAGAAACTTGAATGCTCATTGCACATTTAATGATATAAGAAATTAGTAAATTAGTGCTCTTTTTTTAGGTGTGATAATGTCAGTGTTTTTTTTTTTAAAGTATCATTTGGAGGTACATCACAAAATATTTACAGATAAAAGGATGTGAGTTCTGAGATTTGTTTTAAAATAATCAAATGGGGGGCCTCCCTGGTGGCACAAGGGGTTAAGACACAACCTATGAAGCTATTTGAGCCACTGCAACACGAGTTCGATCCCCAGCCAGGGAGCTAACCACATGGCGGAGCAGACCTCTCCTGCCTCGCCCACTGCTCCCCTCAGCAGTATATTTCAGTCAATCTGCCTGTTCTGCTCCCCACTATCTCTGGTGAATCATCTCACCCCCCACACCTCTGGCCTGTACCCCAGTTCTTGTATGCATAAATAAATAAATCTTTAAAATAAAATAAAATAATCAAATGTGGGAGAATGCAGACAAGTATTGGTGATTGGGGTCAATATGATGGGTTCTTAAGTACTGTGGCTGGCTGATGGACACACAGGAATCCACTATACTATTCCACTTCAGAAATGTCTGAAATTTTCTCAAATCAAAAACTAGAAACTGGGCCTCCCTGGTGACACAACGGGTTAAGCATAGCACTATGAAGCTATCCACAGCCTCTGCAGCACGAGTTCGATCGCTGGCTGGCCAGGCAGCCACCCACATGGCGCAGCAGACCTCTCCTATCTCATCTGCTGCTCCCCTCGGCAGTGTATTTCAATCAGTCTGCTTGCTCTGTTCCCCACTGTCTCTGGCAAATCCTCTCACCCCCTGCACCTCAGGCCTGTACACCAGTTCTTGAATGCATAAATAAACAAATCTTAAAAAAAAAAACAACTAAAACCTGAGTAAATGGTAGATGTTATGGTCACTACATTAACATCTAGAATTTAAGAAGGCTGGGGGCTTATCTTTGTTGTCCCCTGCCTCCCCACAGGGCCTAAGCCTGAGTCTTCTTTGTATGAGATGATCATGTCAAACCACTCTCCTGCTTTCACTTATTTATTTATTTTTAAAGATTTATTTATTTTTATACAGGAACTGGGGTACAGGCCAGTGGTGCGGTGGGTGAGAGGATTCACCAGAGACAGAGCGGGGAATAGAACAGGCAGACTGACTGAAATACACCGCTGAGGGGAGCAGTTGGCGAGACAGGAGAGGTCTGCTGTGCCATGTATCTCTTTGGCTGGCCGGGAATCGAACCAGTGCTGCAGAGGCTGTGGATAGCTTCACAGAGCTGCGCTCAACCCACTGCGCCATCAGGGAGGCCCCAATTTCCTGCTTTTAAAGACACCTTGATTTCTCTCTATTCTAGGGGTAAAGCTCATTTATTATTTCAAAGGCTCTGCTTACCACTTTGATTTTTTTTTAAAGATTTATTTATTTATTTATACAAACACTGGGTACAGTCAGAAGTGCAGGAGGGTGAGAGAATTCACCAGAGCCAGAGCGGGGAGCAGAACAGGCAGACTGATGAAGTACACTGCTGAGGGAAGCAGCGGGCGCGGCAGGAGAGGTCTGCACACCATGTGGGACTCTCACTGGCAGCTGGGGATCGAATCAGCGCTGCAGAGGCTGTGGGCAGCTTTGCAGCCCAGCGCTCAACTGCTGCACCACTGGGGAGGCCCCACTTTGATCTTGATTCATATCACTCTTCTGTTCATATTCTGTAGCCACCTTTTTCCTTTTTCTCAAATGAATCATTATCTACCACGAATGCTTAGTACATAATGTCCCTACTGCTCACTAAATTCCTGCCCTCGCCCCCAATCCTCCCAAGCACCTTTTACCTTATTACCTCCCACTGCTTTTCCAGATCTCCTTGATGTTTTTTTTAGCTCAGTCTTTATCACTTCCTCTAGGAAGCTTCCAGCAGCCCACCCCAAGCTGGATAAATTTCCCACATCCAAACTCTTGTGTCACGTACCTCTCCTTCATTGGACTTAACAATTGAATACTAACATGTTGTGGTTGTTACCACTGCATCCCTAGCACTTAGCACAGGGTCTGGACTAACAAATAACCAATAAATATCTGTTGACTAAACAAATGCATAAATCATGATTCATTAGCAAGTAGCTCCCCCCTTCATAATTTCCCACTGCTGCCACAAGACCTCATTCAAATATTCCCCCTGAAATGTCTAACATTAAAGTGCCTGGCATCAGAAGTCTGGGCCTCCCCTTACCAGTCATCGCCCACGTTGAAGGCATTTAGGCTCTTGGTGAAGCCTTGCATATTGGTAGGGCTGACTCTCTGCAGGAAGTCAATGTAGTCCTCAGAGTGGAAGCGGCACATGTCATGCTGGGAAGCCTGATATGGCTTGAAGACCTCGGGATGGAAACACAAGGCAGGATCAACCCCATTCATGGCGTCGAGATTACCCACACTGAACCCAGTCCTGAGCACTGACTGTTAAATCAGACACCTCACCACACCCCCAATCCTAGTTATTCTATGAAGCAAGAGTCAGTGAAAAAGACACTAATTATATTACATATTATTACTATACCTATAATTATTTATTACCTATTACTTTAACTTTACATATTTGTTACATACTTTATTTTCACATATATGTATTTTATAATAACCAGGTATGTCATTATTATTAAGCAACCTGAAGACCAGTGGGCTTACCTTTTCCTTCTCACCTCCAGACCAACCTTTTTCACGTTCTCATCCTTGAGCCCTGATCCACCTGCCCTATCCCTATATCTCCTATTCCTGATTCTTTCCATAGTCACTGTGTCCCCAGGGTTCTGTCCTCTCTCTTCTCAGAGTTCTTCTTAATTTTGGAGTCAAATAATATGGGATATGTAACAACCTTCTAATTAAGACCAAAGGTGCCAAGGTGTTAAGTCAGATTTATTCTCATCTGAGGGGTATTATCTTTAGAAATTAGGCAAGGACAAAAAGATTTTCTCTCCCCAGAAAATGCAAACAGGTATGTACTGGAAAATGATTTTAAGTGACTCATAGATTCACACTTACATCACATCAGTGTTTTCTATTACCAATTCACTTGTTTGTGCCTCAGCACAAGAAATGGACACTTGTTTATACTATTTACTAATTCCCCTTGAAACACATAAGCAGGGCTTAGCTGAACTGTCTTAAACACATATTACAGCTATAAATTACAAGCTGCGGACAGGCACTCTGACTATCTAGGAAAAGGAGAGTTTGGCTGTGATTAAGTAGAAGTGTGTAGAGATATTCTATTGTAAGGGAATAACTAAGACATCTCCTGTTCTCCTCCAAACACATACATACAAATGTACACATTTACACACACACACACTGTGGCGTCCTCCCTGAAGGTCTAGCTACTTGAAGGTGGAGAGAAATGACAGAGGAGAAGGGATCAGAACTAAATGTAAATTCACATCCAGATAAAATGATCCAGACCCTCTTCCTTCCCTAAGGTTTCAGCACTGCTCACATCCTGAGATGCTAAGGAGGAAAAGACCTACTCTCTCTAAACCAGTTTCCACCACCCCTGTACTAAGCTGTGGGTTGGTTCACCTAAGGTCAAACGGTGGTTTTCCCAAAGTGAAACACTCCCACTAAGTCTGTGGAAGCAGACTTAATATGTGGGGTGCTCCTGGTTCTTTCTATCTACCTTCCCCCACCCCAGGGGTAGGTCACCCTTGGTGCATCCAGTGTAGCCTAACTATCCCTAAGGCCGCAGTTTGCCGCCACCCTCTCAATCCCCAGCGGAGGCGGCGGAACTCACGATCATCTTCTTATAAAGACCGTAGTGCAGGACCAGACTGTGGGTCAACGCCAGGCGATGGGGCTTCATAGGGTGCCCGGCCCCTAGGGGTAAGAGAGTTCGTCAGTTCCCATCCCTGGAGTTGCAGCCCCCGACTTGAAACCTCCGCGTTCCGAAACCCCTCGCTTACAACCTTGTTCCCTCACCGTAGTGGAAGTTGCCCACGTCGGGGTCGTAGAAATAGGCCACGGTCTTGGCCATGGTGCCGGCGGGACCAGGCCCGCGAGTCCGCCGCCCGCCCTGTCGCCGGCCCGTCCCCCGGCGGTGCGTGCTGCGTAAGCACGCAGCCTGTCAGCGCGCAAGCTGCGGAACCCGGAGGCCCCGCGCCCGCCCCTAGGCCACGCCCAGGCCACGCCCCCTGCGGAGTTCCGCCCCTCGCGGGTCTTAAACCTTCGAGGTTCTGGGGCTTTAGCGCGCGGGCTTGGCTTGAGGCTTGGCAGCGTCGGTCCTAGCATGCAAGGGCCTTTTCCTCCTGGACGAGGGTCAAGTCCTTGGGAAGCCGAGCCAGCCCGACCAGCCTCCTGCCCCAAGCGGGTCGTGGGCACTTCTCTAGGAGGCTCCGGAGAACCAGCGCGCCGCCCATCTCAGCTGCGGAGAGCCGGCTCTCCCGGGTCCGCTGGGAAGATTCCTGATTGTCCCCGCGGCCGGAGCGTCTGAGGGCAGCAACTGGGCCAGGCGCGCCGGGCAAAGCAGTGGAGTGCCCCCTCGCCAGACCGCCTGTCCTCCCCACCCGGGCCGGGCTCGGAGTCGCACTCCCGCCCGCGACGGGGAGGGGGGGCAGGGCAGTCACGCGCGCCCCACACCGGCGCTCACAGGCGCGCAGGGCCCTGGCTCTCCGCCCCGCACACCTGCGCTCCGCCCCTTGGTGCCAGGTCCGCCACGAGCGAAGGATTTGGGAACACAGGGCGGCTGCTGCGGTGCCCCCATCTCCTCCCCTTCCCAGAGCCGCAGTCGTCCCGGAGCCGTCCGCTGCTTCCAGCCGGTCCGCGTCCCTCTCCTCCCTTCCCTCCCCCCGCCTGCCGCGGCGCCGGTATCCGCAGCGGCAACCCCGAGCCGGTGAGGCGGCGGAGGGGGGAGGGGGAGGAAGCAAGGGATGAGCGCCGGGAGCGCGTCGGGGGCCCTGAGCCGGACTAGGACGCCCCTGAAGCCAGAACCGGAGCCGGAGCCGAAACCAGAAGCACACCACCGGTACCGGGTGGGCCAGGTGGTTAGGATGGGAGGATCCGACGTGGGGGAAGGGGTGTTCCAGAGTCCAGGCAGGGGAGGGGGCAGCAGAGGCCTGGCTCAGGCCCGCACGGAGGAGGTGCAGACGCTGACTCAGGCGAGATTCTTTCGCCGGCCGCCTGAGAATTCTGTCCCATCGCGCGCTGCAGTGTCCTTGGGAGGGACGGAAGCGCAGGACAAGCTGGAGAGTGGGGAATGTTCTGGGGCGTCGGGAAAGAGAGACCAGGGTCGGGGAAGAGGGCTTGAGCAGCGGCCGTCTGGTACTCCTGGTCCGGACCAGCACCCATCCCTGGGACAGCTCCCTGGTTGGGTAGAGGGTGGGGCTGGACCTCCTAGGATCCTGAGGATGGCATTCTTGTCCCCACCCCCACCCTTAGCTGCAGCCCCCTAACCCCAGGAGGCACCCTGGCCCGCGCTCGCCCTCCAGGGCCTCATGTCGGAACCACAGCCTGACCTGGAACCGCCCCAGCATGGGCTGTATATGCTCTTCCTGCTTGTGCTGGTCTTCTTCCTCATGGGCCTTGTAGGCTTTATGATCTGCCACGTGCTTAAGAAGAAGGGCTACCGCTGCCGCACCTCGAGGGGTTCAGAGCCTGACGATGCCCAGCTCCAGCCTCGTGAGTGAAGAGCCCGGAATCTGGCTCATTTTTCTCCTTTTTCCCTCTCCTCACACTTCTTTTTGGCTTCCTAGCCAACAGGCCCAGGCCAAACCCTGACCAAACCTTCAGGTAGCCTAGAGATGTTTTCTTGAGTCAGCAAGTGGGAAGACACCATCTTGAAAGCTAGACTAGAGCAGGCAGAAGGTGGTAGGGCCCACTGATGGTAGTCTTGGCTCCCATTGACTTCCCTATTTTTTCTGTCCTGCCCCCTGAAATGCTAACATCCAGCATGATGGCAAGTAGGCAAAAGGGTATGTTTTGAGGAAAAAGCCACAGAAGCCACCAAGTAATGTCCTCCTAAAGCTGACTCATTTTCCCCTTCCTTGCCAACCCCTCTCATCCTTCAGCTGAGGACGATGACGTGAATGAGGACACAGTAGAGAGGATTGTTCGCTGCATCATCCAAAATGAAGGTGGGTTTGAGCTAGCCCCTTGCTCCTCAACCCCTGACTTTCTCTTGCCCTGACCTCCACCTCCACTGACTCCCTCTTTTCCTTCTCCCCTCAGCCAATGCTGAGGCCTTGAAGGAGATGCTGGGGGATAGTGAAGGAGAAGGGACAGTGCAGCTGTCCAGGTGAGCTGGAAACAAGGGCCAGCATGACTTCGCTTGCCTTGGAGAGTACCCTCTCCTCCAGCACAATCCTCTCCCAGTCTCCTTGCATGTTTGGGGTGGGGTGGGAGGGCAAGGCTAATTAATCTATAGGAAGAAAGCTCTGTAGAAATTGTGAGTCTGTCAAACCCTATCTTCCATCTGGAGATCACCATGTTTAGTCCACACACCTCTGGGTTAAATATTACCCTCTTTACCAAATAGCCCGGGAGGGAAAACATATGGTCACTAACATCTTAATACTGAGTTTATTAAAGACAAGAGAAAGAATGTTGTGGCCTGGGGAAAGTGGGGCATCTCTGAAAGAAGCAAATGGAACAAGAAGGAAAATGGCCATGTCACCCCTGCTCCCCTCCTCCCTACTGTCCAGCGTGGATGCCACCTCCAGCCTCCAGGACGGAGCCCCCTCGCATCATCACACAGTGCACCTGGGCTCTGCAGCCCCTTGCATCCACTGCAGCCGCAACAAGAGGCCCCCACTTGTCCGTCAGGGACGTTCCAAGGAAGGAAAGAGCCGTCCCCGGCCTGGGGAGACCACCGTGTTTTCTGTGGGCAGGTGGGGATAAAGTGCCCCAGGGAAAAGGGAGGTTGAGGTGGGAGCCCCAAAGATCAGGCCTCTGATTTCAAAGATGAGCCCCAGTGCAGGAGTCAGGCCTCACAATGTGCCTCACAAACTGAGGATGTGTCTCCTGCCCTAGGTCAGAGGGAAGTGCCCATCAACTCCAGGATGTCCCTGGCTAGAGGGAAGGGCCAAGCAGCCTCTGAGATGTATTCCTAAGCCCCACTGTTCATTCCTCTCCCAGGTTCCGGGTGACACACATTGAGAAGCGCTATGGGCTGCATGAGCATCGCGATGGCTCCCCCACAGACAGGAGCTGGGGTTCTTGTGGGGGGCAGGACCCAGGAGGTGGTCAAGGGTCTGGGGGAGGGCAGCCCGGGGCAGGGACACCTGTCATTGAGAACCTGCCCCCTGAGAGGCCCCAGGCCCTTGCCACCCCACCAGTACAGAATGGAGGACTCAGGGACAGCAGCCTAGTCCCTCGTACACTTGAGGGGAACCCTGGAGCCTCTTCAGAGCCAACACTGGGGGCCAGAGGGAAAGACCCAAGCCCAGGGCCCACCAGTCAGGAGGCAAATGGACAGCCAAGCAAATTGGACACCTCTGACCACCAGGTATGAAGATGATGGGCTGTGATGGGTTCAACTCTGGGGGCACTGATAACAACCCACCTCCTGTTCTCCCATCGCTTACCCTCCTCTCTCTCAGGTATCCTCCCCACGAGGAACAGGAGGTGTGTGAGGTGAGTCGGCCTGAGGCCCAACCCAGATAATCCCATCATCCCACCCTAGATAACACTACCTAAGCCCACCAGCTTCCTGAATTCCCGGCATAAATTGTAGGCTTAACCTTTACTACAAAGTCCTTGGTTTGGTGGTGGGTAATGGGGATGGGGAAGGTTCTGCAGCCCTGGGGGAAAGCTGAGGCACAGCTTGAATAGAAGGCAATACTGTTACCCTTCCTCTCTTCCAAGCCTCATTCTTCTTTGTGCTGACTGATTGACTACCAGCTGGCAGGGCCAGGGAATGGGTGGGCTTGAAGCCTCTCCTTTCCACTGGACAGCACTGCCCTCCTGCTGAGGGACCAGCCCTACTTCCACCTGGAGTTGCATGGTCTCAGGCTGGGGGATCTCAGGAGAAGTACCCCCCAGCCCCCATCTCTGTCTCATCCCCCTCCCCTGCCTGCCAACAGGCTGCCTAACCTGCCTTCCCTATCATCTCGCTCCATATGCTAGAGCGTGACAGCTGGGAGCAGGCCCCTGCCCTTGGCGGGCCTCTAAAGCAATAGCACCTTAGGCCCCCTGCCCTCTTGGCACAAGAGGTCCAGGCCCTGGCTTGGGCTTTGTGCCCTTTATTCACTGTCAATAAATCCGCTCAGACCATTACAGCTGCTTCGCATACTGGCTCCAGCTCCTTCTAACAGCCCCCAACCACAGTGACCCTGGCATCTGGAGTGGGGTGGGCCACAGAGCCAGGGTGGATACACAGATGGGCTGGAGCCACTCAAGACTTTTGGGGATGGGTTCTAGCCCCAGAGATTTCAGCGTATTGAACCACCCTAGAAATAGGGTGGTAGCAAAAGAGAGTAGTTCCAGCCCTAGAGATAGAAAGATGATGGGGAAAAAGAAGTGGGTTCTGGCCCCCAAAATGGGGAAAGGGGAAGTTTCTCTCCCTGAAGGTGAGAGTAGAAATGGGGGATTCCAGCTTTTGGCTGTTGCTCCAGATCATTGAGGGGGTGGTCCTTGACAGCGTGAAGACAGGGACAGCAGCAGCACTGGGGAGTAGTGATCCCCTTGACTTCAGGTGAGGGGATCTGGGTGGCCAGGATCCGGGGCTTTAGCTGGTGGGGGAGGTGGTGGACGCATCTGTAGGGAACACACAGTTAGTGCTCCAGAGGCCTCTCTGGGAAGATAGGGGGTATCCCTATCCATTCCCTCAGCCCCACAGATAAAGCAAGAAAGTTGGAATAACTCCTCTCCACACATTCTCCTCCAACGGAAGGGCCCTTACCGGCCTGAGTCGAGGTACCATCATGCTCAGGGATCCAGGACAGTCTAGGTCTTGGTCTGGAAACAAGAACCACAAGTCAGTCTCCAGACCTTTTGTTCACTGCTTTATCTCCCACACTTAAGACAACAGCACTCTGTAAATCTTTGTTGAGTTAATATATAGTCACAAACTTGGGTCATAAAATCCATCCATCCTCAACAATTGTTGGACACCTGCTGTAAAACCAGCTTTCCCTCAAGATACCAGAAAAGGGGAGGTGGGATCCATGCACCTCTGCCCCACTGGCTGACAGGAACCTGATAATGGAAGGCCAACAAACACACAATGACTGACTGAGTGCTACATCATTCAATGTGAACTATGGGTGCTGAAGAAAGGGGTGCAGAAAATGCTCACAGGGGATCTCCTGGCTCAGGAAGAGAGGCGCTGTGAAGGAGCTGGGAGAACCAAAGGTTTTAGAAAAGGTGGGCATTCCAAAAAAGGAAAATGACACAAAGCAAGGTGTTTGCAGGATTCCAAAACCCTAAGAGCAGAGGATGGATGCAAAGAAAACACCGTGGAGAAGCTAGCTAATTTTTAAACAATAATGAGAGAACACCTACTGCTTGTGTGCTTGCTATGTGCTAGGTACACAGCTGGACACCCTTTGGACATCTTTTTAACTCTACAACTCAATGAGGTTGAGACCTTTCTCCTCAGTCTGTAAAGGTCCAGGCAGGTTAAACAGTCTACCCCAATCATACACTAAGAAGTCATAGAATGGAGTTTGAACAGTGAGTCTGGCTGCAAAGCCCACATTCCTCACCATCATGGATGACGGAGGAGGCTCCTGAGGGCAGGCAGAACAGCCACTTGTCACCAAGGAGTCCCAGGCAGCCTCTGTCTTGCTGTCTCTCCCACTTCCAGGACCCCTAATACACTGTACTCACCCCCAGGAAGCACAGGTGCAGGAGGCCCATCCAAAGCAGAAGTGGGTGCAGGAGGGGAGAAGCTGGGAGGAGAGGGGGATGGCAGCACCTGAGGATGGGGCAAAGAGTTATTCCTGGCATGTAGCAAGGTCTCACCAGCATTTCCTCTCATCCCACCTTTAGTCCGTGTCCCATCACTTCCCAACACAGAGAGTGGCCAAATGCTTGCATCTGGGTGGGAGTTGTAGCTGGTACAAATTTCAACAGCTAATATGTATTAACATTATGTCCCAGGCATTCCACTAGATTTTTATATGCAGGAATCCTCTCATTCCTCACCGCACCCCATGACGTAGAGTTTTTACGATTCCTATGTTGAGGGTGATGGTCAGGTTAAGTGCCTTCTATGGCCACTCTGCTAAGGGCTTTACCTCATTATCTCTAATCACAATAGTTAGCCTGTTGAATAGATATCATTATCTCCATTTTTCACATGAAGAAACAAGCTCAGAGAGGTCAAATCACTGCCCACGGTAACGTGATAGGAATCTGAACTGAAATTGATTCAACACTAAAGTAGGACCACTGAACTCTGACGAAGACTGCCATGATTTCCCTTTTCTCTGCCCAGCCAAAGGAGAGAGGGAGGCCAAGCCACTATAGAAGGTAAACCTGGAGAGAGGTAGCAAACATTAAGAGGAATACGGGGCCTCACTGGGATGGGAAAGTCAACCCAGAGGTCCCTGGGTTGGAAGCCTCACCTGTTCAGGGTCTGAGAGTTCAGATGGCCCTGGGGGACCGAGCAACTCCTCCACCAGCAGGGAAGGGAAGACTCCAACACGGCCCCCAAATTCTCCCCTCCAGAAGCCATCATCCACTCCATCCTGGACACGAGGCAGCAGGCGGATGAGCGCCCCCTCAGGGAAGCTCAGCTCCTCTGCGCTCTGCCCTGTGTAGCTATACAGGGCGCGGGCCAGGAAAGCTGCAGAAGGTCAGGAGAGATGACGAGGGGGAAAGAGGGATGATGATATCCTAGGTGGTAACCATGACACCCCAGGGTCACAACTACTCAGTAACTCTCCTCTATACAGGGCCCCCAAGATTACCCTTTCTTACCTGTAGGCTCTGCACCTGAGGGATTGTCGCTGTCATGGCTGCTCTCAGGGAAGGAGAGGTCCGGGAAATTGAGGTATCGCTCAGGGACAAAGCCTACCTCGCCATGCTGGTTCCGAGCCTGCTCACCCAGCAATGTGAACAAAGAGCAGACTTGGCTCAGCAGTCCATGGCCCTGGTCTTCCTCCACTCAGGCTTCTCGTTAGCCTGGCTGGGTCCTTGTGGACCACAGAGAAGTCCCTCCCCCTGTCCCTCTGTCAAGATCAGAGTCCAGGGTCCATACCCACCTTGACCCATTCATCAGCATCTCCCTCCTCTATGACTTCCAGCCACTCGCCCTCTGTGATGGTCAGCTCGTCCTCGTGCCCTGCCTGGGCCCCACAAGGAAGGATTCAGGACTTGGCTGACCCCCACCCATCCCTACAGGTCTGAAGTGCCCACTGCCATTCACACCTGATAGCCAAACACCACATGTGCAGGGCATGGGAGGGGCCTGGTGGCCAGCGTTGCAGGGGTGGGTTCCTCAAAGAGCTCCCCGGTCTCCTCACATTCTTCAAAGTCAGAGAGCTCAGCATCCTCAGCCTAGTGGGGGCAAAGAACAGACAGCATTGTGGAGTCCACGCTTGTACCCATTGGAGCTCCTGTAGCTCCATCCCTACCCCCTCAAGAACACCTCCAAGGTGTTCACCATGTATTCCAAGCAAAGTCACAGAGCAGGATAATGGTAACAATAACCAGAGAATTACAACTGAGTGCTTATGATGTGCCAGGCGCAAAACTAAGTATCTTCTGTATATCATCTCATTTAATCTCCATAGTAACCCAATGTTACTTTGTCTAACTATCAACCTCATTTTACTTATGAGGAAAATGAGGCTCAGAAAGGTGAAGTCACTTTCCAAGATCACATGGCTAGAAGGTGGAGAGACTGGCACTGGAACTATTTACAGTCTGCCCAAGAGCCTTAGTTCATAAGGCTATACTCCTATACTCATAATAAAAGTTTGTTGAGGACTCTGCTGCAAACTACACAAAGAATAATACTTAAATGACTTCACTTAAGCCTCACAACAGCTCTCTGACTCAGGTATTATGGCGATTCCCACGTTATAGGGGTTGTCCTTCACTGGGCAGCTTTAGCCTCCTGCATAGGTGTGGAAAAGGAGCGGAGGGCACTCACCGTGGGAGAGAGGTCCCTCTGGGACAGCCGGGCCTCACTAAGCCGTCGCTCCTGCTCCATCTCTTCCTGGGCCTGGGTCATGGCTGGATTCAGCCAGTGTTGCACATCCAAGCCAGCCCCTTGCAGCAGGGCCAACCGGGCAGCACCCTTCACCTGGCTCACCTGGCGTGGGGGAAAGGGATCAATCCAGGCTATGGCTGGGCATGCCTTTGGGAAGTGAGTGGAAGCTGCCCAAATATATCCATCCCCCCACACCAGCAGACAGAGGGGTAGAAGAGGTGTTACCCAATGGGGTGAGATTCAAATGCCCTAAACCCCAGGGCTGTACCTCACCTGTGCCCGCTGGATGCTCTCCCTCACTTCCTGTAGCCGCTGTTCGATGCCTGGAGCCTCCCGCCCTGGAGCCTGCAGCCTCCTTTGCTCCAGCCGTTGTAGTACCTGGTTGGAAAGCAGAGGCCAGGGTGGGTGGAGATGCCATGGGGCGCAAGTCACTGTGGACCTGGCACTGTGCTAGTTACTACACATGCATTATGTCATCCAATCTTCCCTAGGAGGTGGGTGGTACTGTGAGTCCCACTTGAATGATGAGGAAACTGAGATCAGAGAAATTAAGTCACTTCCCTTGCACAGGATTACATAACTCGGAAGTAACAGAGCAGGATTTGAACCTATGTGGCTCCAGCTACAAAAGTTGCTTTTAATTACTGTGCCACAATGTTGGCTTAAAAGGGACAATGACATCCCCAGTGACTCATCTCTTAGGACCCTTATCTCTCAGCCTCTTGCCCACCAACGACACCTACACCCCCACCTCACCCGACGCCCATGGTTCTGGATCTTGTAGTCTCGGGCAGCCCGGCTGGCCCAGCGCTGAATCTCTTTCTCAAGGCCGCTCTCCCCAGCCACACCTCCTGCGCCTCCCTCCAGCTCGAGGGCATACACCTGAAGGAAAGGGATGCAGAAAGGAAGGTCAGATGCTGCTCCTTCTCTACTCCCTTTCCCTCCAGTTCCCACCTTTGTTTCCTGGCTCTGTCCCCAACCTCCAGGAACAGGGGCTAAGAGGTGGGGCACACACCTATGTCTGTGGACATAGAGTCCCACAAATGGGATCTGGGTTGAGGGCCAGAGAGGGAATGAAGAGGACAGGGCAGTGAAGGGACACAGGAAAATGAAATCTGTTAATTTGTGTCCTGGTAGGAAGGAGGTAAGGGGGAATTGTGAAACACCCCCTCTGCAACAGTCCCTAAGTTAACTAACAGGACAAGGACAATGGCAAGAGGCCTAAACCATAGTTCTCTTTACAATGGCTTGGTTCCAGCAAACAGGAAGGTCTCACCTGATCAGTCCCTGCTGGCTGGAACTGCTGAGGTGGTGTGGGGGAAAATACTCCAGGCTCCTGAAGAAAGAGCTTCAGATCCTGTTCCCAGCTTACCTGGGGGTTGGGAAAAGTTAAAGTCACTCACTAACTAGCTCCCTCTCTCCATCTATTCCCAGCCCCTTTTGGAAGAGGACAAGGTAAGAAGGAAAGGGTCAGATATTCAGTGGGGTGGTCTGCTTTGTCACAAAATGGGAGAGAAGACTTCCAGGAAGCTCTTACAGGTCACAGCTCTCACCTGGGAGGTTGCCTGCCCGCCACGGCGGGCGTGCTCCAGGGCCATCTCTGCAGCTTCCAGCTCAGTGCGGCTCAGTAAGGTCAGGGGGTCCCGCAAGTGTTCCAACAGCTCACTGACCAGGGCCTAAAGAGAATCCCAAGATACTGACACCACCTTCCCCCAGGTCTCTACTGCAAAACAGGCTGCCTGTTCAGGTTTGGACTGGCGCTGGACACGCATTATGGGAAATAGAGAAGGAATAAGACACTATCATTGCTTCTAATAATAGGCCCTCGTGTACACAGCACTTAACAGTTTAAAAAGCATTTTCACATCCATTTGCCCTTGAGCCCCACCGGTCTAACTAAGTAGGCAGAGAAGTTACCCCTAATAAGGAAACTGGGGGTTCCGAGGGATTAAGTGTCCAAGGTAGAAGCAGAATCCAAGGATGTTTCTTCCCCCCACCCCACCCCCCGCCCTCCAGACAGGCTGGGATCCCAGCACCACCTAGCCTAATGGTAATGAGAAGCAATGAGAGGCCTCCCCTCCCTCCCTACTGAGAGGTAGGAGCATCTGGTCTGGGACTGGCCTTGAGCAAGGCTGGCAGTTCCTCCTGGTAGTAGTGGTCAAGGTGGGCATTGGTGGCCACCAGGTTGAGCAGGTACTCATTGCGGGCCGCTCTCAGCTGCTGGGAGTACTGAGCCGACTGGGTAGATAGCTAGGAGGGGGAAACAGGTGTCAACAGGAAGCCCTGGAATCTTGGCATCCTTTCAAGGCCAACCCAGATCCAGAATGGATTCTCACACTGAGTACTTAACCCAGCACTATAATAAAAACTTCACAGACTTACAAAGCCTGCTCAAATCCCCTAATGGCCTCTGCATACATTTAAAATGAAGTCCCAACTGCTCCTTACCACAATCTATCAAGCCCAGCATGAGCTGGCCTCTGCAACTTCTCTGACCTCTTTTCACATGTTCATTCCCTCACTCACAGTGCACCAGCCACAACAGCCTTCTCTTAGTTCTTTGAGCCTACATAGTAGTCCCGCCTCAGAGCCTTTGTGTTCACCATTTTCTCTCCCTGGAATGTTCTTCCCCTAGATCTTTGCATGACCGGCTCCTTTGCCACACTCAGGCCACCTGTTCCAAGAGGCTTTCCCTCTAAATTATACCCCTCTGTTACCCTCTGTCACAGCACCTTGTTGTTGTTTTCATTTAACCTGCTTATGAGTTTATTTACTATGCCTCGCCTAACCAAGCTGTGAGGGCCAGAATTCCACTGGTTCCATGGTTCTCCACTTATCCTCGGTGTTTACAGAAGAGTGCAAGGAGCCTGGTATATAGAAGTCTTCAATAAATGCATGCTAACAGAACAAAAATAAATATTTCTACTTTATAGATAAAGAAAATGGAGCTCAGAGACATCAGGTTAGTTAACTGCAGTCACCCACAGAGGAAATAGGAAAGCTGGATTCCACCAGCCTCTTGGACTTAGGTCCCTGGGGTTCAAACCCCTAGACTACTCGGCCCATCTCTTCCCTGCCCTGACTCATGTGGATTTGATATAAATCATGCCCACATCCCCAGAACCTTGGTGCTGAGCTTCTGGAGGCTGGTTCGAGTGTGGAAGAGCCCGTGGTCACTTCGGTTTAGCCTGTGAAGGAAAGGAATCAGGGTCAGGCCCAGTTGTAATGCCTAAGCTCCACCTCCTCCCAGACCCCAAGCTCCTTATGACCCCACCTGGCCTGGACATCAGCTGCCTTCTCCTGTGCCAAGGCCCACACTCGTTCCCTTTGCCCATACAACTTCCGACTTCGGCTCAGTTCCCGAACAGACTGCAGCACTTCAGCCTGTGCCCTCTGGAGGTTTTCTGCTCCCTAAGGACATGGACACACAAAGTCCTCACGCAGACCACCGCCAGCCCCAGTCAGCCCTTCCTTCACCCCATGCACTGAACTGTACCTTCCTAATCACCTGCTCCTTGGCACTTCGCCCTGTGCCCCCTGCCAGGTCACGGTATCGGTCAGACGCCTGGAGCCGGGCTTGGCCCCCGGCCACGGTGGCATCCAGCAGGCAGCGCCAGGCACCAAACACCATCCTGCCTCTCCCCAGAGAAGGTCTGTGTTGGAGAGGGGAGCACTCCAAAGCTTCACGAGACCCCACCCCCACCTCAACACCATGGCAGACAGAGTGCTTTCCCATCCCCCAGCGTCTGGGAGTCTATCAATCGATCAGCCCATTAGCTCAGCCACAAGGATCACTCATGTCCTCCGCCCCCACCCACAGTGTCCTTGCTGGGTCAGCTCCTCTCCCGCTGCTGTGTCAGCTCTGTGTGCAGCTCATGTGCCCTCCCCCTTACTAGACCTCCATCCCCCTCCTCCATGGGACCCACCTGCTATCCATCTCCCCGCTCCGATGCCCTTCCCTCTTCAGGAATGGCCCAGCCAGTTTCTGGAGTGCCTAGTGGGAAAGTCATCATAGAGCCAGTTTACTTTCAAAGACTGTCCCCAACTGAGAGAATACAGAATTAGAATATAACAATGCCATTCATGGGGCCTCCCTGGTGGCCTAGGGGTTAACTCTCAGCACCATCACCTCTATGGCCTGAGTTCGATTCCAGCCAGGGAGCTAACCCGCATACGGAGCAGCAGATCTCTCATGTCTCGCCCACTGCTCCCCCTAACCATGTATTTCAGTAAATGCACCTGATTTGCTCCCCACTCTGTCTCTGATGAATCGTCTCACCCCCCCCACACACACACACCTCTGGTCTACACCCCAGTTCTTTTACACAAAAAATACATAATGCCATTTATTGGATCCATATTATGTGTCACTCACTGTGCTAAGTATTCTACAAATACTAGCTTAGTCCATCCTTAAAACAACCCTATGTGTAGGTACAATTGTTACTGTTTTATAGAGAGAGAAACTGAAGGCAAGAAAGGTTAAGTGACTTGTCCAAACTCACACGACTAATACATAAAGCTAACAGGGAGCATAACAGTGATTTGACACAAATCCACCTGACTCAAGGCATTGACCAGAATAGGGGTATGTGTGGAGGGACTTTGCTGGTCAAGTAATGGAGGCTAGAACAAAAGGGAAGGTTCAGAGAAAGGAGTCCCATACCTGCCCATACTCCCGTTCAATGGCTGCCCTCTGCTTGCTGTAGGATCTGTGGAAATTAGGTTTGGGCTGGTGTTACTGTTTGATCCTGTTCTCCCACCTTTGATGTCTCCTCAGCCTGGGCAGGAGGAAGAGGGGAGCCAAGCCTAAGTGTGACTACACCGGGAGGGAAGAGAGCGTCCTTGAGATCACCTCGGGGCGGCAGGACAACCTCACCTCATTGCTCAGAGCCTCAGCAGGATCCTCCCCACCCCTGGAGAACCATCTGTGGGCATGGAGGTGAGGATTGATGGGGGCCTGGGTACAGATTCCACAAGCCTTCCAACAGGTCTGGAAGAGGGAGGAGGATTCTGCCCTAAGCCTGAGAGTGGGGGCAAAGGGAATGGTGTGAAATGGAGGGGGATGAGGAAGGGTCCCTGTGTGCCTATGTGTGCTAGGGTAGGAGGGGGAGTAATTTCTTTCACGTATGTAGAGAGGCAGGCCTAGGGTGAGGGATGTGAATGCGCGGGCGGGTTAAAGAGTTCTTCAGCCCTGGGCATACCTCCCTCTTCCCGCCTTGACTGACAGAGGTTGGGGGAAAGATGAAGACCAAGACCGAGAAGGTGAGGGGATGTGCAGCGGAGGAGAGGGGCAGAGGCTACCTGATGTCCTCCAGCAGATCCGCCTCCCTCTGCTGCCGCGTCTGAAGGATGCTCAGCTGCTCTAAGAAGCGAAGCTTCACCTCCTGAACTGGCTTCACCTATGGGGGTAAGAAAAGACTGAAGACCCGGGCGCCAGGAGGACCAGAAAAACACCCCTCTCCGGGAGCAGCGAGGGGGCGGGGCCGGGGAGGGGCTGAGCTGTTTCCTCGGTTACTTCAGTGTTGGGCCCAGACCCTTTCCCGCTCCCGGTCTCCGACCACGGGCCGGGGGCCCCCGTTCGCCCCCGCCACTCCCTCCGGCCCGCCAGGAATCCCCACTCCCAGCCCGAGCTCACTTTTCGGGGCGGCGGCTGCATCTCCGCTCCAGCCGGGGCAGCGACCCGGACTCCGGAACTCGAGGAAGCCTCGCCCGCGCGGAAGCCCCGCCCCCGGCCCGGCCGCCCTCGCCCCGCCCCGCCCCGCCCCGCCCACGGCCGTCCGGTTGGCGGCGCCGCGGCCGCGCGCGAGGGGCCAGCGGCGCGACCTGCGCTGCTGCTGCCGATGCCCGGAGAGGTCTGGCCGCCGAGTGGACGCCGCGTCCGCGGGGCGGTCGGGGATACCTCAGGTTTCTGAGTCAAGACGCCCGGGTTCTATTTCTAGTGGAGCCGCTGACTCAGCCCGTAATTATTTCTTGTTGTTCATTTACGTATGCAGATGTCCGGTCTCTGTTCGGAGAGTGTGGAATGGTGAGGACACCCATCTGTGAGCAGAGAAACTGAGTCACTGGGACGCCTGAGCGAAGATGCATCTGGAGAAGGCAAACAGGGCAGGCCCCAGACCTTTTCCCAATTCCCACTGAACTGGAAAAGCCAGCGTGAGCAGGAGTGTGCCAGACGCCTGGAGCCAGAGGAACCAGACTGAGAGGAAAAGACAAGTTTCCATCCCTTGCCGATGGAAACTCAACAATACTAGAGAGGGTCTTGAACTGGGAGATGAGCGTAAGGTCTTGTGGTCCAGAAAGCCCCTATCACTTTTAGGGTCTGCCCTTCAGACTCTTGCACCCCCAGGATCTAGCAGCTCAGCAACCTTGGCCTGTGGACCTGTCACCACACCCCTGACTTGGAAAAGGCAGTTACCTGTGGTCCCAAACTCAATTCACATATCCAGTACCCACTGACACTGCCATGTATATTTCTAATAGTTACCCTCAAACTTTTAAATTGTCTCCAACATGATCCTTCCTCAGGTAACATAGTAAATGACACTACTCTGCATTCAGTTAGGAAAGTCAGAACTCCAGAATCAGTGTGTCTGCTCCCCTACCCCCCACATTCCATCTGTCAGCAAATCCTCTAAGTTCTATTTCTAAAAAATATCTCCTATTGATCCATTTCCCTCAGTTTTCAAAACCACCGACCAAACTCCCATTTTTCAGTCTCCTAGTCTACTATCTGGTCTCCTTGCTTCTACTCTTCCCCTCTCCAAGTCATCATTCACAAAACAGCCAGTGATGCATCTTTTTTTAAAAAAAGAAATGTGTCCAATAGATGATTAGATCAATATGATATGGTATAGTCACCCTTTGGAATACCATTCAACCGTAAGTAAAGATGAAATACAGCCATTTTCAACAAAGTGGGGTAGTGTGAGAGAATTACATGCAATAAAGCAAGTTAGAATGGTTGAAAACAAATACTGGACATTTATATAGCAGATGATTCAGGTAATATACTTTCAAAAACTAGCTGACAACAATCAGCTTGGTAAGGGTTCTGAGATGGGAGGCTTGTGAAGGAACAGGGAGATCTATGAGATGATATATGAGATGATGGCCCTGGAGAACAGGGCCTCCCTGTTCTCAAGGGGTTAAGACGCAGCACTATGAAGCTATCTGCAGCCTTTGCAGCACAAGTTCCATCCCTTGATCCCCAGCCAGGGAGCTACCCACATGGCGCAGCAGACCTCCCCTGTCTCGTCTGCTGCTCCCCTCAGCAGTGTATTTCAGTAGATCTGCCTGTTCTTCTCCCCACTCTTTCTTTGGTGAATCCTCTCACCACCACCCCCACCACCCCCGCATCTCTGGCCTGCACCCCAGCTCTTGTATGAATAAATAAATAAATCTTTAAAAAATATAAAAGGGGCCTCCCCGATGGCCCAGCGGTGAGCGCTGGGCTGCGAAGCTGCCTGCAGCCTCTGCAGTGCTGGTTTGATCCCCGGCCGCAGGGCGAGGGTCCCACATGGCACGCAGACCTCTCCTGTTTTGCCCGCTGCTCCCCTCAGCAGTGTATTTTGTCGGTCTGCCTGTTCTGCTCCCTGCTCTTGCTCTGGTGAATTCTCTCACCTTCCCGTGCTTCTGACTATACCCAGTGCTATATAAATAAATAAATAAATCTTTTAAAAATATATATATATAAAAACAGCCAAGATCATGAAAAACAAAAAAAGGAACTAAGATATTATTTTCTGCTTTAGAACACCTTGACTGCTCCAGAATAAAATTCAAATGTTTTTGGGCCCTATGAATCTTTCCCCTTAAGCCCTTATTCTTCTCTGCTTCCCAATCTATCTGTCTCAGTCATGCCCCCAACAGGCCCTTTCCTGTGCAGCCTTCATGACTGCTGCTTTCCCTCTGCAGACACTCGCTCTCCCAGCACTCCACATGTGTGGCTTCTTCAAGTTTCATCTTTTCACAAAGGCCTTCCATATCCGCCCAGCCTAAAGGTCACCTCCCACAATCAATCTCAAGCACATCACTATGATGGAGTTTCTTCATAGTACTGAATTTATGTATTTTCTGTTCCACTCTACACTGGAAGCTCCATAAGAGCTGGGACTCCCATTCTTTTGGTTCAGACAATATTCCCAGCATCTGGCCACCAACTAAGTGCTCAGTACATTGTATTTGTTGAACGAATGAATGAATGAATGAATGAATGAATAAAAAGAAGAGCATCTTTTTGGTTCCAAGGTTTATTAACAGTGTCCGGTCCTTTTTAGGTTTCTTTTTGCCCCAGCTCCCAAATCCAATCAACCTCCTCACTCTAGGGCCTCAGTGTAGTCGCTGGATGTAAGAGGTGGGGTACAGTGGACTTGGAAATCATTCAGATTTTTTCCTTCCATATCTTTTTTCTTTTGATGCAGTAAAAAAAATCTTTTAAAACCCAAATCTCTCACAGAACCCCTACACACCAAATATGTAAAGCAGAGGTTGTCCTTGTTGAGGGAAAATATGTAGGGCTTAAAGCTGTGAGAAATAGTTTGACATTCGTTGCTCTCCTTATCTCAGTTACCTCATGGTACAAGCTGAGGCCGAGAGGGACCATAACACAGTATCTGGAGTTCTGTCTTGTGCGCTTTTAGCACCACTTGGATCCTGGGATATTTCCAGCCAGAGCCAAGGAAGTCCCCAGTAGTGTCAGCCATGGTGGGAGCCTGGGTCTCTGGGTTACCAACCCGCTCAGACTGCCAGTCTGAATCATGTGAGGGGCTGACTGGAGGGTGAACTGGAAGTACAGGGTGGTTGGGTGGGGAAGCCAGATGTCTGTGTTGGAAGGCTGTTGGGGCTTGAGGCTTGGGGGCTGGAAGGCTGGGAGGGGCTTCCCAGGCCTGCAGTTGTTTCTCCCTTTCTCAGCATGAGGCTGTTGAGCTCTTGGAGTAGCTGTTCCTCCAGCGTCCCATGTGCCTGGGGACTACTCTTTGAAGGGGGGCCGGGAGGGGGCTCAGGTGGCCTTTCCTCCTGGCCCAGGGTTCTTGCCTTGGAGAGAAAGGATTGATCGAAGGACCTCTGGTTGGCAAAGGGGATTTCTCGTTTGGCTGTTTCCTCCCGCATGGTGGCAGAGGAGGTAGGGGTGTCCTCTGTCAGCTCAGGGAAGGCCCCCACTTCCTCATACACTGGCTCTTCATACACAGGCTCCTCCAATTCCTCTTGTTCCTCCACAGACCCCTGGGATGACTTCATTGGCTGGATGGGGTGACAGGAGGCAGGCATGGAGTTAGAGTTACCAGGTTATTAATCACTAACATTTATTGAGCTCTTTCATTCTTCATTCATTCATTCAGCAAATATGATGTATTTATTAAGCTCTGGACCAGATGCTGAAAAATACTTTGCAAGTATGATACCCAAGTAACCCTTTATGATGGATTCACTGTAGGTAAGTGAAATGAGGTCCACAAGGGTTAGGTGAGTTGTCCAATCACACAGTGAGTAAATGGTAGAATTGGGGCTTGAGCCCAGGTCTGTCTGATTCCAAAATGCATTCACTTAACTACTTTCCTTCTATCTCTCAGATCTTGTGATTACTTCACCCCTTCCTCATCACATCCTACCATCCCTCATTTTGCTCATTCTTTCTGGCCCTAACACTCCCCTCTCCCTCTCCCCACCATAGATGGCCTGCATATATTAGGACAAATATAGAAAGCATCCCTGGCTCAGGCAGCAGAGGAACACAGGGCTGGAGCATGCAGCTGGAGCAGGCACAGTACTCACAAAGAACATGGACAGTGTCCTCCGGTTGTGAAGTCGCCGCTGGGCACAGGTGGGGTGGGGAGAGGGGAGGGAGAGACATAGACACAGTGAGTCCTGTCAACAGGAGACAGGAGTGGGGGGCACAGAGAAAGCAGCACCAGGCTGAAAGGCACACTGCTTCCTCCTACAGAGTGTCAAAGGCGTGGGCAGGGATCAGCAGGGGGTTGGGATAGGCTGGGGGGACCTCACCAGGGTCTGATTTGCAGAGAGGAGAGTGGCCCCACTGTCATCTCCACGGATGGGCAGCAAAGGCATGGTACCAAACTTCTGACGAGCGAGGTCAGAGGAGGACCGACGTCGTAGGACAACTGGCTGCTGGTCATCGTGCTGGAGAGAGGGTGAGGGGTTGGCACAGGTGGGCATGGGAGGTACTGAAGGGGTATAGCTAGGATCTTAGACCTAGAGTCCTCACCTGGGCTTTGAGGATGCTGGTGGTCCAGTCCCACATCTCATCCTCATCAGTGCAGGACAGGTAGCTGGGAGTGTGGTCAGAGGGGTATTAGCAGGAGGGGAAAGGGGTCACAGCTACAGGGATGGATGGTAGAAAGAGCAAGGAGATGGAGGAAAGGGAATAGGAATGGGCCAGAGAAGACAGGCTGGGAGATACTCACAGATGCATCTTCTCCAATATTAACGTGAAGCCCCACCTAGGAGGCAAAGAATAGTGATGGGTGATCAGAAAGGCCAGATGGTCATGTGATGGCAGGAAGGCCCTAGAAGTGTGGGCAGGGAAGAAAACTCACGGTGTCGGAGGCTTTAATTTCTTGCGGATTCCCAGGTAGACCTTGACCCCTTCCAAAGGCCACTCCCGTTCTGGTTTTGAGCTCTGAGACATAAGTGAGTCAGCGAGGTTGAGAGGTGAGAGAAGGATCATCTCAAGATGAGGTCAAGATGTCATGGAAGCATTGGGGTTATGTGGTCATGGGGTCACACAGGTCAAGGGTCAGGGAAACAATAAAACTGAGGAGAGTATGGTTTGCAGAGTGCAGTCGTTAACTCCTCCCACATGACCACCCATTTCCCTCTCCACTACGGCAAGGCCTCACCTTCTTCTCCTTAAGTAGTAGCAGACAACGGCCACGCAGCAGAAAGAACCTTTCCTGGAAACGGTTTCCTAGCAAACGGGGAGGCTCCTCCCGACACCGTAATAGCCCTACCCTTGGGCTCTCACGCGGGATACCTGGGCACAAAAGAGAAGGGCTAGGTGAAGGGTCCTGGGAGCAAGAGCTGGAGCTATGGGCTAAAAAGGGAGGCTCACCTGTGAAGAGGCAGCTGGCTTGGGACAGGGAGACTTTTCTCAAGAGCAAGGAAGCTGAGCCAGGCTCTGGAAGGTGGCACCATTGTAAGGCCTGCTCCAGGACCCTTTCCTTGGGGTGCAGTGGTCGCTCTAAGGGGGAGGGAGAGGTGGGTATTAATCAGAATACCCATCCACAGTCTGGAGCCCCCACCTCATCTCCCAGCAGTCAGTCATCCAGCCACAGACATGCATTTTAGCACCACCTCTATGCCAAGCATGATGCTGGCCCTGGGAATGTACTGGTAAAATAAACCAATTCTAGGTAGATTTTGCATAAATTCTTTGTCTAACATTTCCTTTGCATATCTAAATGGTCGTAAAACAATTTTTCCAAAAAACAAGAAGTAGAATCATGAAAAATAAAAGAAGCACATTAATTAAAAAGGTAATAGAACGTGAAAAGTTAACAACAAAATTTAAAAGACTGGCAAAAAGTGAAAAAATATTTGGATATATTTAAATTTTTTTTATTTTTTCACCATTTTCAAGAAACATACACTCATCAAGAATCACATAAGGGCCTCCCCGGTGGCACAGCGGTTGAGCGCTGGGTTGCGAAGCTGCCCACAGCCTCTGCAGCACTGGTTCAATTCCCGGCTGCTCCCCAGCCACCAGAGGAGGGTCCCACATGGCGCGCAGGCCTCTCCTGCCTCCCGCTGCTCCCCTCAGCAGTGTACTTCGGTCCTTCTGCCTGCTCTGCTCCCTGCTCTGGCTCTGGTGAATTCTCTCACCCTCCCATGCTTCTGACTGTACCCAGTGCTTGTACAAATAAATAAATAAATCTTAAAAAAAAAAAAGAGAACTCCTAAAACAACAACAACAAAAAGAATCACATAACCGTTACTTTTGGGGGGCCTAGGAGGAGCCTGAATCTTATTTTGCCACCAACTTCTAATATTGCATTAGAAACCTGGTAACCATGACATTAAAAGACAAGCTGCCATATCTATATTAGCTAAAGAACTGGTAATGAATGCTCTGGAAGACTGTCATGAATTATAGTCAGTTCTCTCATATTTGCCACAGCTTAGTAAACTTTCGGTTTTAAGGGGTGCAAGAGATGATTGCTCACTGAGGGATTTGTAAACTCATGTTATGATTGCTGAGGGATTTGTAAACTCATGAGGGATTTGTAAACTCATGTTATCATTTTCTGGTATAGTGGGTAGGTAACCTGGCCTTACACTTTTTTTTTTTTTTTTTTTTTTTTGGTGGGACCCTCGCTGGTGGCCGGAGATCGAACTGGCACTGCAGGGGCTGCGGGCAGCCTTGCAACCCAGCACTCAACCGCTGCGCCACCAGGGGAGGCCCACCTTACACTTTAAAAAAAAAAAAATTATTTATTTATGTATACAGGAAGTGGGGTACAGGCCAGAGGTGTGGGGCCGTGAGAGGATTCACCAGAGACAGAGTGGGGAGCTGAACAGGCAGACTGACTGAAATACACTGCTGAGAGGGGAGCAGATGGCGAGTCAAGAGAGGTCTGCTGCACCGTGTGGGTTGCTCCCTGGCTGGCTGGGGAATCAAACTCATGCTGCAGAAACTGCAGAGGCTGCGGACAACTTCATAGGTTGCATCTTAACCCCTGCGCCACCAGGGAGGCCCATGGCCTTACACTCTTATTTCACACTTCCGATAAGTTTTATCACCATATTTTCTATTGTTGATATACATAGCTGTTATCCACTATTTTAAGACTACCATGTTCACTCATCGCTGTGTGAGGGCTAAGATTTATATAATGTGAAAATGGAAACACTGTGCGACTTGAAACCAAATCGTCAAACTCTCTGTCAATCAGGTAGTCGACCTTTTACGGCAAAATTGCCTTACGGCCAATTAGTTTTGCAGCAGAAACCGTTTGCGACAAGAACACGTGACGAAAAACACTTGCGGCGCGGAACTCCCAGCGGATCTGTTGGACACCTCATGAAACGCAAAGCCCGCCGCCTTGTGAGGGAGCTGACAGTAAACAGGTAAGTAAGCAAAATAGTTGTAGACTAATAACTGCTTTGAAAGCAACAGTAAGAAGCTGAGAGAGAGAGAGTAACAGGGCAACTCCTGAGACAGGCGCCGGCAAGGCCTCTCAGAGGGGCATGGAGGATGCGACTCTGGCCTGGAGGACTTGGAAGTGCCAGCCATGCTAAGATTAAGGGAAAAAAGATTCCAGGCATGACAAGATGCAAGAATAGAGGCCCTGAGTTTATGTTTGAGGAATGGAACAAAAGATGTTTGAGGAATGGCACAGCCAATGTGGCTGGAACGAGGAGAAAAGGGAGTGAATTGTGGCGCAGTCTGAGAAATAAGCAAGGGCCAGACCTTCAGGGTCTTGTGGGCCAAAATATGTAATTTAAATTTTAAGTTTAATGGGAAGTTGTTGGGAGGATTTTGTTTTTTTGAAGATTTTATTTATTTTTGTGTAGAAGAACTGGGGTGTAGGCCAGAGGTGCCGGGTAGTGGGGAGGATGAGAGAATTCACCAGGGACACAGTGTGGGGCAGAGCAGGTAAATTTACTGAAATCCACTGCTGAGGGGAGCAGCTGGTGAGACAGGAGAGGTCTGCTGCGCCAAATGTGGGTCAACTCCCTGGCTGGGGATCGAACTCACGCCATAGTGGTGATAGGGCTAATACTTAACCCGTAGGCTACCAGAAAGGCCGTGTTGGGAGGTTTTAATCATGTGAATGGCGTGACCTGATTTATGTTTGAAATGCTTATTTGGCTGCTGGATAGACAGTAGATTGGAGGGAGGCAACTCTTCATTTTCTGAGGTGTACATTTTTGTGGCAAATGTTAGAGAGCAGAAAGATTATGGCGATTTTAGGGTGCTGGTAATAGTAGAGACGGTGAGAACTGATAGATTCAAATAGAGGCAACAGGACAAGTTGCTTAGGTTAGGTAAGAAGAGGAAGGAAAGAGAGCAGCTCTGGAGGACTTCCAAGTTTCTGGCCTTGATATCTGGGTGATGGTGGTGCCACTGACTAAATTAGGAAAAACTAGGAAATGACCTGGGCCTTTTGTTAGTGGAGGGGCTGGGAATTGAGTAATTGAGTTTGGTCTTAGACATTTAAAATTTGAAATTCCTCAGCAGACTGACTGAAATACACTGCTGAGGGGAGCAGCAGGCAAGTCATGAGAGGTCTGATGCGCCATGTGGGTTGCTCCCTGGCTGGCTGGGGATTGAACTTGTGCTGCAGAGGCTGTGGGTTGCTTCATAGTGCGGTGCTTAACCCCTTGCGCCACCAGAGAGAACCACAGCTAGATTTTTACATAAAGAATATGAAAACTCTTTTTTGATTGCTGAATAGTATTTCATTGTGTATGTATACCACATCTTCTTGATCCAGTCATCTATTTCTGGGCACTTTGCAGCAACATGGATGGATGGAGCTAGAAGGAATTATGCTCAGTGAAGTAAGTCAGAAGGAACAAGAAAAATATCGGTTGGTTTCACTTACAGGAAGAATATAGGGCAAACACATAAGACATCAGGGGGAAAATGATAACAATACAAAACACAACAAAACAAAAACAAACAATTATAAACCAGAGACATCCTGCAAGGGAGGAGGAGGGAGAGGGATCAGAGGGAGGGAGGGAGGAGCACAGGGGACTGCGGTGATGGTGCACGGGTGCATTGGTGAAGGGAATTCTATGGGGACTATACCTGGGGTGGGGGGGAAAGCAAAAATTGTTTAAAAATGAACAAAGATGTAAAATATATATAAATAAAAAAACAATATGAAAACTCTAAAAAAATAAAATTTGAAATTCTTTATGAGACATTTAAATAGAGGTATCAAGTAGATATGCAAGTCTGGAGCTCAGAAGAGAGGTCTAAGTCAGAGGTAAACATTGGGGTGCCAGCTTATTAATGACATTTAAAGCCATGAATAGATGAGCTCATACAAGGAGAAATGTAGAAAGTAAAAGGAAAAGGGTCCTGGATTGAGCTCTGAGTCGGGACAAAGGAGAAAGAAAAGCCTTCTTGGAGAACCAAGGGTTTGTGGGATATGTAGAAATTGAGAGAGAAGAGAGTATTTAGAAAGACAGAATGGTCAACTGAGTAGCATGCCCACTCGCATCACGAGGACAGAGTGTCCATCCCTGTATTTGATAACACAGAAGTCATTAATGCCTTTGACTCCCCCTTATGTGCACAGGGACACACACAGGCTTACTCACCAAGCTCCCCATGCTCTCTAATCTCAAAAGTCACCCACAAGTCTGTTCCAGCAGCTGTGCCCCTCATCTCCAATACCTGGTTAGTCAGCTCTTCAGCAGTCAGTGTTGGGGACACCTGAAGTCAAGGCAAGAGCAGTGGATCTGTGCCAATCAGATCATTGTCCCTACTCCCACCATGCTCTCCTGTCCCTTCCTGTCCCCTCAGGACTGACCTTCAGGGTGACACAGTTGTCTGGGAGCTGCCGCTCTATATAAACCTCCATGATAAGGTCTCCAGCCTGGGACAGCTGAGGGGAGGGGTAAGGAAGTCAGGAGGACACAAAGGATGCAAAGAGTCAAGGTCAGTGGATTCCTCACGTTGCCTTATGAATGCTCCCACTAAAGTCTCCTCCCAACCCTCACCCCCAGCATCACTAAGGACCTCAAAAGAGAGAACCCCAGGACTGGTGGGACTGCAGCTTCAAGCTACGTAGATGCTTCCCAGGTGTGTAGCATTGTGCTTGGAAAGACAGTTCTGGACTCATACTTCTGGTGTTTTAACTCTGCTACTCACAATAGTATAACCTTGAATATGTGACCCTTTGACCTCAGCTTCTATATTGGAAAAAAAATGAAACCACACACTTCTTGGAGTTGTGTGATGCTAAAATGAGATTATAGGTACTTGGAATATGACAGGTCCCTAGCTGTTTGCTACTGTACTTAATATTATCCTTACCTCATTGTTTAACCAAACTATTCCTTGGATTTCTGTATGTCTATAGTGCTTCTACCACCATTTTATAATGAAGAATCCTCATGTTGGAAAGAATGGGACAAATCCTAAACTAAACCTCTTTCTTCTAAGTTAGAACTCCCTTTTTTTGTGTTTCCCCTGTGTCCCAGAGAGCTGAGGGCCAGTTTCCAGAAGCAGGTCAGCTTCTGGTCTTGATGTCCCCCTTCTGGCCCACTCAGGAGGCTAAAGTCAGGACACATTACCTGCACATCCTTCCAGGTGGTGATAAGACTGACCTCCAAGTCAATCTGAGCTACCTGGTCAGAGTCGATCTGTGGAAGAGTCAAAAGGAGAGTGTTGGGTGTGGTGGGGTGAGGAGTGGGTGCTGAGACAGGAAGAAAGCAGGAGAGAAGACCAGATGACCTGTTTGAAAGGGTCAGAGGTCAGAAGAGCTAAGAACCAGTGGGGAAAGGATTTTAGGAGCTAGGTTATAGGAAACATGGGTCCTGATGCAGGGGGCCTTCAGAGGATTGGACTGGGTGTTTGTTGGGTGACCAGTGTCCAGAGTCCAGGAAGAGGGATTGTGGATCAGGGGTCAGGAATGCTTACGTCAAAGACACAGATGTAGCCATCGATGAGCTCCTGCAGCACCCGCACCTCGTGCTCCCCCCGCCCGTCTGTCTGGAACACGCTGGGTGCAAATAGCAGGGCCAGGTTCCTTGTGCACATCTGGTTTAGAGCCGCACACTTTTGCACCCTGCAGAGGGGTGTGAAGGTCATGAGGAATGCAGCTTGTGCTCATTCATTCACTTAACGAATACTGTGTGCCAGGCCTGGGCTATGCACTTGGGATATAGCAGTAAGTACGGCATGATACTGGCCTCCAGGAACTCCCAGACTTGGGGAGAGATAGATAAGGGATGGGTGATGATAAATATAGTAGGGAGTCAGAAAACCTTTTATGTAAAGGAACAGATAATAATTTAGGCTTACAGGCCATACAGTATCTGCTATTTTAGGGTTTAAGGAACAACTGAAAATGTAAAAGTGAATGGGTGTGACTTTATACTTTTTGTACAAAATTTTATTGATAAAAACAGGCATGGGCTGGATTGGGCCCACAGGCCACAGTTGGCAGTCCCTGTGATAGAATGTGATCAGTACAACATAGCCAGTGTTCACCTAGAGTCACCTAAAGACTCTTCCTAAACAGTAAAGGGGATCTGCATCTTACTCCTCTTTGTGTCTCCTACATCTAACCCTTTGCCTAGCATAGAATAATAAAATGATGGCTTACCATTTCTGAATGCTTACCACATGCATGCCAGGTTCTACAATAAGAATTTTACAAGGATTATCTCACCTTACTCTAATAGAACCTATAAGTTAGATGCTGTCCATCACCTCATCTTCCTTTTACAGATGAGAAAACTGACTCAGCAAGAGCAAATAACTTGTTCAAAGTCATACGCTAGAATGGTGGGGCCAGATTAAGGCCTAGATTTTTCTGTCTGACCCCAAAATCCATGCTCTGAACCTTTACACTTTAACACCTTCATTTAGTAACTGCACACTGAATGGACTGTAAGCAGGGGCTGCAGGAGGGGCCAGAGGGTGAGTGAGGAGCCTGCAGGGCATCTGGTCATACTCACCGGTAGAGATGCCCAATGAGGGTGGCCAGTGTGCGGCGGTTGACCCGAGGAAGGCAGCTAATTACTTCTTTGTATTTCTCCAAGCGCTGATTCTTCTGGGGCAGCTCTGGAAATACAAAGGGAAAGAGTTAGAAAAGATCAGAGAAGGGAAAGTGCAAGGATTCTAAGAGAAACAAACCCAGGGTAGATGTGTCTCTGCTCCCTTTCCCACTCAGCCCTGGGTGATCCTCCAGTGATCCCCTAGGCAGTGGAGGGAGAGGGGCTTCGCAATCCCACAAGAGCCCCTCGTGGATTCTGGTGGGGTGGATGGAGTTCCTGGTTGGGCCTCAGTTGCCTGTGAGGAGCTCTTAGAGATCTGGGGAGTACCGGCAGCCTCCCTCCAGCGAGGCAGCAACCGTGCAGAGGTCACGGGGTCATCCAGTTCTCGAAAGAAGCGTTTGAGTGTGTCGGTGACATCTTCCACAAAGTGCTCCCCTGGTCGGAGCTTCACTGATCTGGCATCCCGCCGGAACTCTGCCAGGAGTCTCAGACTGCGGGCACGGGCACCTCCTTTCCGATATACGCCCTCTAGCCGGAGCCCTGTGAACAGGCAGCATCTCTGCTCACCACTCCCCAAAGAACCACCACCACCCATCCAGCACTCATCTGTGAGCCCACTATATGCTATGTGACTATTTGGGGTAGGGGGTGGGGCCTCCTCAGGTTTCTGAGTTCTTTAGAAAATCCTTTCTTAACCACACTGTCACTTACAGCAGCCTCATCACTCTATGTCCTCACTACTTTTATATTTAAATAGCACTCCCTAAAATCACGGTATAGCAGTCCCCCTTATCTGTGGTTTTACTTTCTGTGGTTTCAGTTATTCCCAATAAACTGCAATAGGAAAATATTCTATACAACAAGATGTTTTGAGAGAGACCACATTTACATAGCCTTTATTACAGTGTATTTTTATAATTTTATTTTTTATTAGCTGTCACTAATCTCTTCTCTAATATCTACTTTATAAATTAAACTTTATCATAGGTATATATGTACAGGAAAAAAACAGCCTATATATGGTTCAGTACTATCTTCAGTTTTAGACATATCTCCCAAGGATAGGCGGTCGACCCAAGTCAAACCTTCTAGTTTGCACGTTCAGTATTTGTGAAACTGTATGCTTGCTAAAATTCATTTCTAATCCCTAAACCAATACTCGTAGCACTATTGCTGTCACTTATGAACATGAGCAGAGTGGAGAAAAATTTGAGCTGTCTATTATACACATTTCCAGCTAAGGTGTCCTGCTGTAAACAAGTGTCATTTTTGTGGTATATTTAGAGACATGGTTTTGTTTTTTGCATTTTTATGCTTTTTGTTGGTGACAGTGTGAAATGCTGTCTGCTGTTCCTAGGAACAGGGAGGTCATGCTGTGCCTTATGGAGAAAATACATGTTACACAAGCTTTGTACACGCGTGAGTTGTGGTGCCGTCAGCTGTGAGTTGTGTCAACAAATCAACAGTATATATTTAATAAGGTGCCTTTAAACAGAAACACATATATACAAGGTTAGGTATTGCTCGGTTGACGAAAATGTGACCAGAGGTTCCCAGAACCTAGCCCTGTTTTTCCACTGGGGCAGTCACTTGGTGACCATTAAAGTCAGTAATGCAGTGACTTTACAGAAGATAACTGTAGCGAATGGTGAGAATAGCCTGTATTTGCTTTTTTATTACCCACTTCTCCGCCTAGTCTCTGACCTTCATAGACCCTCCCCTGGTCCTAGTGTTCTCACTGTTGACTCCCCAGTGTCTGGCACACGGAGCAGCTCAGTAAATACCTATCAAGTGGAGGGGTGGGTGTAACTACCCTCTCTTTCTCCAGGGCTTTTCCCTGAGCCTCTGACTTAATTCCTCCTTTGAACACAGAGAGCTGAGAAGAGGGTGGGGGGCTAGTGAGTGGGGATGTCACTGCTGGAGAGTATCATTAGCCACTGGCTATCCTTTGTCTATTTGTAGGTTCACCCGCCCCCCTTTACTGCCCTCACAAATTTCTGTGAATTTTCCTTCTCAAGAATCCAGCCTTCTAAAGGGGATTCACCAGAAAGATAGATTCAATTTATATTTGGGCTGGAAATTAAAGTAGAAGCCACAAACTTACAAATTCTGGGAACCACTTGCATAGCAGACCCTTTGTGCCTAGAAGATATCCCACACAGAATAATTCTGCTCCAGCCTTGAAGGCTTTTCTGCACAGCATGGCCCTCCCCTTGTAGCTGTCCCTTCCTTGTTCTCTGCGGCTCTACATCTCCAGTCATCTCAGTGCCTCTCTTCCTCCATGCCCATTCCCCAGTAACAGCTACCTCAGGAAACCACCGGTAAGTCCTGCACTAACACTATACCTGTGCTTTCCTCCTATCACAACTATCCTGGAAGATGAGGACTGTTAGTAGCCCTGTTTTACAGATGAGGGACTGAGGCTCAGAAAGGCAAAGCAGCCTGCCAAGGGTCACACTGCTGGTTGCAGTCAGGCTGCAGGCTCTACAGGCAAAGCTCTTGAGTTCAAATCACCCGCCATGCCAAAGCTGTGTTCCCCATGCCCCCACTGGCTCAGTGTCGGCTAGTTCCCACTCACCATGTTGAGTGACAAAACTGATGCAGGCGTCCACAATGATGGGGATGTCACCCCTGCTCATCTGCTGCTCCTGCAGCCCTGTGCCGCCCCCGCCAGCAGCACCCCCAATGGCTGCGTTCCATGCTGAGAAGTCCAGCCGGCCCTCCCCCTGCAGATACAGGGTCCTGAGACCCGAGAAGCCTGAGTTAGAGCCAACCCCAAAGGGCCCTCCGATTTAGAGGCTCAGGAGCACAAGCACCTGACTTCCAGAGCCACCAGCAGGGGGCAGCAATACCCAACCCAGAGAGGGCCCCTGAACTAGGGAAGCAACTTTGAGGAAGTGGGCAGAAGTCCAGCAGACCAGGGTGGAAGAAGGTATGGGCTGAGCCCTAGAAGGAAGGGCACAGGGTCAAGGATAGGGGCAACACTTACCTTCCTGTCTCTACTAGAACCAAATGTTCCTTCTTGTCTGGGGTGTCAGCAGCAGAGACAACACCTGGGAAGAGAACCACTGAGCATTATCATTAATGTTTTCACCCTAGAGACTAACAGTTATTAAGTATTTAATGGTACGTAAGTGCCAGACTAGGAGCCTTAAAACAATGCTACATTAAATCCCATGAGTTGTATAATACTACCCATTTTACAAGTGACACACTAAAGCTCACAATAAGTCACTTGCCTCAGATTACTTATAAAATAACAGAACTGAGCTTGAACTCAGATCTCTTGTCTTCAAAGCCCTAAAACATCCCACACAGTTCTTCTTTTAGGAGGAAGTGAGAATACTCAGTCCCCTCTCCCAGTCCCCAATCAGCAAGTGACTCCAAATGATGATAATGATAACACGTATAACATACAACATTTGTTGAACACTGATAAGATCCAGTTGACAGGATCTGTGAGAGGTGTTTTACATGCATCGCCTTATTTGAAACTACCACTTTATTATTGTGCCCACTGCAAAGACTAGGAAACAAAAGCACAGAGAAGATAAGTAACTTCCACAGACACAGAGTGAGGAATTGATAGAGGTGGGGGTCTAAATCATGACAGCTTGATTCCAGAACTTGAACTTAAATCTGCCATGGTCTGCTTTTTTCCATAGGGACCCCAAAATAGAAAACAGTTTACTACCCACCATGGCTACTTTTCATCCCTGTCCCCACCCCTGCTCACTGATCTCCTGTAGCCGCCGCAGATGCACCATGTCCTCGGGGGCTGGGGGGCCAGGGCCCGGCGCTGGACACAGGAAGAGGTGGTCACCACGAAGAAGGCCGAACCCTGACAGCCAAAGGCCAGAGGCCAGGGCTGTGTGGGAAGGGGACCGCAGCCACAGGCGGCCCAGCCGCAGCAGCCCAGGGCCCAACAGCTGGTGACAGCTCAGCGGAGAGAACCACTGCGGAGGCAGGAGGACATTAAGGAGAGAGAATAGGGAGTGAGACAAGAGGTGGGAGAGAGAAATAGTGAAAGGCAATAAGGAAAGACAAAGCAAGAGAGAGAGCAGAATGAAAACGGGTGGGGAGAGAGCAGAGGAATTATTCAAGGCAGAGGTGAGAGATGGATGGGAAAAAACAGGGAAGAATTCAATTCAATTTGGTTTGTTCTAGCCAACAGAGAAAACCCCTGTGTGGCAGCCTCGGCCCTTAGTTAAAAATGCAGTCGTCTTCAACTATATCTTCAAGCCGCGATACTCTGGGAAATTCCACCACCCCAGGGTCTGGGGAGAGCCTTCATGGAGAAAGGAGTATTCAAGGGGGACCTCAAACAATGCTTCTCACATAATTTTTCCAGTCTGTCACCAACCAACACTTTGATAAAAATCAAAAACAGCGACCTCTCTGGTGGCCTAGGGGTTAAGTCTCAGCGCTATCACTACCGTGACCTGAGTTCAATTCCCGGCCAGGGATCGAACCCACATATGGCATAGCAGACCTCTCCTGTCTCGCCCGCTGCTCCCCTCAGCAGTGTATTTCAGTAGATCTGTTCTCCCACTCTGGTGAATCCTCTTACCCCCCACATCTCTGACTTATACCCCAGTTCTTCTACACCAAGAATTACTGGAAAAGTGAAATGAAACACAGACAGACATACTAAATATCAGCCCCCGATTTCTATAATTAGATTCCACACATAAGATCACTCTGTCAAGCTGCTATGAAAGATTCTAAATGCTGATTCTCAAGTTCTGTACTTATCCCATCAGGGCTCATAACAAACAGTCCCCAGAGCCAGTGTACTGTCATTGTCTGCAGCTCCTCAGACAGCATCAACTTAAAGGATGGGCTGCATTTTTAGAAAGTGTAGGCAATAGTAAGAGGGGACTTGGGCCAAACTGGGAGGGCTATACAGAGCCCTCAAAGAATATGGAGACAATTTCTTGGTGTGAAGAGTTATGGGAGAACCAGAAGAGTGGAGTCAGAGGCACAGCAGCTGGGCATTTCCTACAGAGGACTGTCAGATGCTCCAGAAAGACCTGGTAAGGCCAGAATATAGCCCTTGAACTTGGCAACTAGAAGTCACTGGCCATTCACAGCACAGTAGCTCAAGAGTCAGGCATAGGAGGGCAGCCGCAAGGGGTTAAGGAGGAACTGTTGTTGGCTGCCCGCTGCACAGCTTTCTAAGAAGCTGTCAGCAGGGTGCCAGGGTGAGGAGTTGAAGGGGGAGCAGGTTGAGGGAAAAGCTGCTGCAGGATGGGAGGACTGTCATCATTATCACCATTACAATTTCAACACCCACAGATGAAAGGCTTGCTGTGTGCAAGGCAGGGTGGGGCTCACTTGTCACTTCAACCTCAGACCTGTGGGGTGGGTCTTTTTACACCCACTCTATCCGTGTTGAAAAGTTCACAAGGCTGAGAGTTTGGAGGACTCAAACCCCAGGATGTCTGACTCGAAGGCCTAAACTTTGAATTCCAGGAAGAGGGTGCAGCATGGAGACTGGCTTGCTGGGGATGGAGAAGTGAGGACATATGAAAGCAGCTTTGCCTCTGCACCTGGAGAATGTGGGAGAGCTAGGGAAGAGGGGGTATTAGTGATAACTCCTCTATCGGAAGAGGCCAGAACAGAGAGGTTTGAGCCTTGAGTTTTGACAGACACCTCAATTTAGTCCCATGCTTTGCTTCCTCCTAGCTTTGTGACCTTGGCCAAGTGACTTCATAATCTCTGGACTCAGTTTCTTTATGTGTAAAATATGAATAACCCTGTCCTCTCAGGGTTGTTGTGAGAAGTAAATGAGACATTAATTGGGCAATGCTTAGCACAGAGCCTGGCACAGGATAAGTGCTCGGTCGACCTTTGTTGTTCGTGGGAGGTTTCGGGGACAGGCTGGAGGCAGGTGGAGACTGGGAAAGCATAAGCTATTGTCGGGGGAGGGTCTTGGCTATCTCACCTTGCCCACGGCGCTGGTCCAGGCCTCCAGACTGTCAGCTCCATCTGTGCCAAAATGCTGAATCCTCCCCCCCGTGAGAATAAGCTCAAAGGAAAAGGGGAACCTTGAGAGAAGGTGAAGTCAGGGAAGAGAAAGGGAGTCAATAAGGGGATGGCAGTCTTGGGGTCAGGAAGGGAAAGGGGGAGCTCAGTGAGTCTGAGGGGGCTGTTACCTGTCAAGGTCACCAGGGTCAGTGGGTGGAGGGCTCACACCCAAACATACAACATCCTGGGGTTGGATGAGACTGAGGGGCTCAGGGCTGCTTTCTGACACAAACATTTCCAGAGCTGCACCCAGCACGCACCATAGTCGGGGGGGAGCTGAGGGGAGACTGACAGTCAGCAGGCAGATCTCTACCCCCACTGTCAGAAACCCCTTACCAGATATTCTATGCCAAGTCCTCTGCCTATATACGATCTGACAGAATCCTTACACCAGCCCTGTGAGGCGGATTCCATCCTGCTCTGCAGATGGGGAAACTGAGACTAAGAGTTTGAATAATTTGTCCAAGTCACGTGGATAGGAAGTAGCAGAGCCAGGATTTGAGCCCAATAGTCTGACTTCAAAGCATAGGCCCTCACTTTCACTCAGTCCTGCAGCCTAGCGGGGTACCTCTTGCCCCCTGTCCCACTTTCCCACCCCAACTGTCTCACCATGTCCCTCTGCAATATACTCTGGCCCACCCCAGTTCTTGCCTCCATCTCCTCCCATTTCTTACCATCCCGGCCCCTGCGAGGGGGCGGGGGTCCAGCTTTGTTGCTGATGGGACCACAGTAGAGAAAACTGCTATAAATGGCAGGTACCACCACCTCATTGTACACGCCAGGGGAGGGGTCTGTAAGGGGAAGAAGAGGTCAGTCCAGGCCAGTGCAATGAGATGGCCTAACCCTCTTGCAGGGAGGGATCACCCAAGGAAGACAGTGGGACCCAACTCCACTGGCAGCATGACCAGTAGAACCCGGGGAGCTGGACCCATCACTCCCTAGGTTAGAAAAGAGGGTGACAGGGGATAAAAAAGTATCTAACCCAGACCTTGCCCACTGACTCTCCCCACCAGCCTGCCAGCCAGTCAGTGAGCTCTGGCCCCTGTGTCGTGGACCCTTTGACCACTGGAGACCAGCCTCTTTGAGATGATCATTTCTGTGAGCAGACTGCCCCCACAGTGATGAGACCTGGCCTGTGGGTTAACCCTGTCGGGGGTAGACCAGTTCCAACATCTACATCTACCCCATACAATAGGCACTTGGGTCATTATATGATATCAGAAAATGTGCTCTGGAGGACCTAGAGGGTTGGGAAACTGCCCAGGTTGGGCTGTTCTGATGCGCTGGGTGAGGGCTGAGAATTCTTGCTGGGTGTGGAAGAGAGGAGGCACTTGTGGTCGTTACCTGGGGGCAGGAGACCAGGGCAGGTACCATCGAAGGTTGAGGGGGACCAGGGCTCCTCACCCTCAGAGGCCTCAACATGCAGGATCTGGGTCATGTTCTTTAGCAGGTTGGGACCAGCTACAGCTGCACACAGTGCCTGCAAGGAGGGGAAAGGACCTCTGTCACCCCCAAGGCCCAACCTGAGAGCCCTCGATCACCATAAACAACCCCCAGCCCCCAGTTTAGGCATTTCAACTCAGAGACTGCTTTCCTCTCCCCATCTGGCCCAACCTGTCCCTCCTACCTGGAGAAGCTGGCTGTGATCTGGGTACTGAGGGTGGGGCTTCCGGAAGAGACCCAGGCGGTACTTCCGGGAGATGAACTCTCCCCGGGGACCAGGGGCTGTATCTGGATGCAGTCCCTCCCCTGGAGGTAATGCCCCTGCCCAGAATCGATTGGCACGCTCATTTCCCAAAACAATGAACAACTGCAGGATGACAAAGGGCATGTGACAAGAACTCAAGTCCCCAGACATTCCAATTCTGACCCAAGCTGGGCCCCAAGTCATTTTTATATCTCTTCCATCCCCACCCCCCAATCTCCCTCTTAGACTTCTCCTCACCTGCACTATCTCATTAGTCCAGACACTTGTGTCCAGTTTCAGGCTCTGTACCTTGGAGATCCCAGAACCCAGGGCCCGGTGCTGACCTGTCAGGGTATGAAGAGGGTGTGGCGTGGGTACACCTGAGCCCTCCTGCCCCAGCCTCCCTCCCTCACCCTATTTCAGCTCAAGGTGCCAGGCCCTTACCTGCACACTGCTTGCAGATGACAACTCCCAGGTTGACAGCAGCCCAGTCCGGCCGAGAGACCCCACAGTCTGCACAGTGCCGATTTGCCCGATTGGACCAGATCTTCTCAGCCACCTCGTAGTCAGACAGGGTCTCGGTTACTGCTTCCTGCAGAGCGGCCGCCCAGCTCTGCCGAGCCCCCCCAGACTCGGCTGTGAAGCTGAGGGGTGGACAGCCAGTCTGTGGGCATGGACACCCCCCAACCTGTCCCATCCCACTGGCCTTTCCCACAAGAGTTGCCGCCAGCCACATCTGGACCAGTCCAGGTTCTCCTAACATCCTTGACCCTGCACACTGAATTCCCATTAGTGTATACCCATTGACATGCTACTGAGGAGGCCTCCAGTCCCCTGTACTCTGTGCCTCCCTCGAAAGTCTCTTCCCCAGCCTTGCTCCTGCCAGTCTGGGCCCCACCTGAAGCAGCGATGGGGCGTGAGTAGGTCGAAACTGCGACTCTTGGTCTCCCGGACACTGCAGCCTTGCAGTTCAATGAAGCATATTCCAATGCCCAGAGAGAAGGCCTGGGGGGTAAGGGAGGAGGGAGGTTGGGGGACAGGCACAGTGAGGTGCCAGAACAGGCTAGGCCAGACTCCTTGGCCCCGGCCTGATATTCTTCACCTGCTCACTCTTGTACAGTGCCAGCTCTCCAGGGCTCAAGGCAGCAAACACCTTGGCCTTGTGTCCACGCAGCTCTAGCACGCCTGTGCGGAGGGGTCGCGGTGGCTGGGGGGCCCGGGGGTGTCCCAGGAGGCGCTGCTCCTTCAGGCAAGACTGCAGTGTGGAGCACCACATGTCCCGCTGAGCTGGTGGGGGACAGGGATACAGGTGAGGGGGTTGTGTGCTTACACGGCCCCCCTGCTCCCATATTAACCCAGTAGACATTGGCACTCACCCTCGCTCTCTGTGCGGAACACAAACACCCTCTGGCTGGTGATGACCTGAAACTTGTTGTCCTTGCTGCTGCGGGTCATCTCCATGGCAGTCAGAGGGATCACACCCTTGGGGAAGGGATCCTGGAAAGACAGCCCAGTGACCACGGGGACAGAAACTCAACCATGCACACTGACCTCAGGAGCTGGCACCAGCTTTCAGTGAGATCTGCACTCGGTCCACAGGTAGTGGGGTACAGGGGCTAACACAGGTACTTTGTGCTCACACCAGTCATGTGGTCACCCCTCCCCCCCACCGTGGGCATTCCTCCTTCCAATTCTGAGCCTCTCTCAGCCCTCCTTTCCCCTCCGCAGTCCCCATGAAGCATCTCCTAGACTCTCACCTTGTCACTGCCAAAGTACATCAGACTCCTTCCGTTGAATTGCACAAAACGCCTCTGGAACACGTAGTTTCTGAGGAAGGGCAGGGGGGCAAGATCATTGAGCAGTGGGGGATGCTTAGGGTCTGGGAGCACTTCGGACCTGACCCCCACCACCACCTCCCAGCCTCCCTCCCCACCCTCTGTTTCCCTTCCCAGCAGCCTACCCCTGAGGGGAGAGCTTGTCTAGCCAGCCACTGAGCAGCGGTGTGGGGCGGTCGGCTGTGGAGGAGAAGCTGGCATAGGGTGAGATGAGGTCATCACTGGTCTCTGCGTCCAGGGTGGGCAGTGAGAGAGTGGAGTCCCCAGGCAGCTCAAGGCTGGCATAGCCAGCATCCTCCCGTGCCTCCAGATCTTGCCTGCTAAGCCTTGTGGGAGGCAAGACAGAGGGGGACACACACATTAGACCCAGATCCCTGGTCAGCCCACCTCTAGCAACTAGTAGAATGCCCGGCAGGTACTGGATCTGCTTTTCAAGCAGGGAAATAGGGCGGTTGGGAACCCAGAGAATTAGCATGGAGCTTCTTCCCTGAGCATACTTCAACATTTTATTGGGAAAATGTCCATCTCCCTCCTTTCCCATGCATATTGATGGCAGAGTTGGGGAAGGATTGTATAGATGGTTCCCTGCCACGGCTGCCTATATCTAATCAATAAGTTCTTTCCTCCAAAATGTTCTTGTCTTTCTCTCCCTGGACCAAGTTCCCATCTATTCTTAACCAGGGTGATATGAATTGCCTAACTGGTTGGTTGTTTCCACTCTTGCCCTCCCTCCCACAAACCATTTGAAAATGTAAATGAAATCACTTCATTCCCCTGTGTGAAATCCTGCAAGAACTTTCCATTTGCACTTAGGATAAATCCAGATTCCTTATCATGAGCTGCAAGGTCTTGTACAGTGAGACCCAAGGTTGTTCCCCTGACCTCACCCTTGTTCACTACAGTCCAGCCACAGGCTAGTGTTTCTTTGCTTCACATATGCTCGTCTCTCTGCCCAGAACTTGCCTCCTTGGGTTGCTTTTTCTCATCCCTCAGGTCTTTCTTATTCCTAGCAAAAGCCTTCTAGTATTCTCTATCACTTTTCAGCAGTTCTTTTTTTTTTTTTTTAATTTATTTATTTTTTTTAGAGAGGCATGTTTTCTTTCTTTATTTGTTTGTTTGTTTGTTTTGTTTATACATGCACTGGGTACAGTCAGAAGCGCGGGAGGGTGAGAGAATTCACCAGAGCCAGAGCGGGGAGCAGAACAGGCAGAAGGACCAAAGTACACTGCTGAGGGGAGCAGCGGGCGGCAGGAGAGGTAGCAGCCGGGGATCGAACCGGCGCCGCAGAGGCCGCGGGCAGCTTTGCAACCCAGCGCTCAACCTCTGCGCCACCGGGGAGGCCCACTTTTCAGCAGTTCTTAAACAGCAGCACAGAATGACTTGGGAAACTTAAAAATATACAGAACCCTTACCACTTTCAACCTGAACCTCTGGGAGTGGGGCCCAGGCATGAAAAGTTCCCTATGCTATGTGCAGCTCAGGTTGAGAACTACTGCTCTACCCTACTTCACTGAGAAATAGAAGCAACAGGATGAGAGCCCCCACAGATTCCCAGTGCCTCATCTACCCAATTCACACACACCTGGCCTTCTTCCTGTTACTAGATTCACACTCCTGTCTAAAGCCTCCTCTGTGATTTGATTCTATTCCTCTCACTTACACGAGGCCATCGCTGCAGACATTCTCTTTCTTGACCTTACGTCAGCTAATCTGTCTTTTCTAACAGATCATTCCCATTCACCTACAAACATGTCACATTCCACCTTTCAAAAAAAAAAATCCTCACTTTTACTATCAACAACAGCTCCTACTCTTTGCTCTTCTTTGCAGAAAAAGCCCCCCAAAACATCATCAGTCTCCTCTCCTTCCATTCTCTTAAGCCCACTCTGATTAAGCTTTCTCCCCATTACCTGCCAAGGATCCCAGTGACCCTGTGCTGCCAGATCTGGAGGTCAGTTTGCTTGCCTGGGCCACTCAGCAACACTCAACATAAACTGACCTTGACCTCCTCCTTCGACATTTTCTTCACTGGGCTCCAAATACATCACTTTCTCCAGACTTCCCTTCTACTCCACTAAAGATTTCTTTTCCATCTGTTTTGCTGATTCTTCCCCTTCTCCAAACCTCTTCATAGAAGAGTGAGCCAGGACGCTGATCTCAGTCCCCTTCGCTATTGACACTCGCATTCGGTTACATGCAACCATGTAAACGCTGCATACTCCCAGATTCAGATCTCCAGTTCACACCTCTCCCCTGCCATCCAGGCTTGTATGTCTAATGGCCAATTTGTCTTCTCCTCTTGGGTATATAAATACACTTCAAATGCAAAGTGTCCGAAACTGAACTCTGATCCATCCCTCTTGCTTAACGCGCAATCTTCTGCACCCCAGGCTATGGCAAATCCAGCTGCTTTGAGCTGTTCAGAACAGCATCCAACAGAAGTCAGAGCGAAAGACACATGTCATTTAAAACTTTCTAGTAGCTACATCAGTTGTAGTCATCCTTTTTTTGAACTAAGTCTTTGAAATCTGCTAGTGGTTCTAAGTTCTAATGCATCTCAGTTCTGACTAGCCACATGCCATGTGTTCCACAGTCACAGGTGATCGTGGCCACCACACTAGGCAGGAGACTCAAACTGAAACCCCTGAAGTCATCTTGACTGCTGTTTTCTCTCACACCCCAGTGTACTAGTATTGTTTGCCTTCAAAATATAAGCAAAACGCAACCACTCCTCACCATCTGCATTATCCTCTTGCTAGTGAGATCTCTCAGCAAGATTACTGTAGCAACCTCCTAACTGGTCTCTCTGCTTCTGCTTTTGCCCTCCACAGATCATCCAACACAGCAACCAGAGGGATTCTTAAATGTTAAGTCAGAATCCTTCCAATGACTTCCCATTTCACTCAGAGTAAAAGTGAAAGTCCCTAAGAGGTTCTACCCCATCTGGTCCCTCTAGCCTCTGACCTTATGTCCTCCCACTCCTCCACCCTGACCCACTCAGCCCCAGCTCATGCAGCTCCTGGACAACCCCATCCCCAGCACATGGCCTGGAGAAGCCTCTATTCTGACACTCCCCCCGGGAGGGACACTCTTCCCCCAAATACCAATGGCTCAAGTGATGGATGATCATGGCTAACTCTTTCAGACCCATTAGGTTTTTGTTCAAATGTCATATCTTTTTTTTTTTTTAAAGATTTATTTATTTATGATTATAAGAACTGGGGTACAGGCCAGAGACGCAGGAGGTGAGAGGATTCACCAGAGACAGAGTGGGGAACAGAACAGGCAGATAGACCGAAGTACACTGCTGAGGGGAGCAGCGGGGGAGACAGGAGAGGTCTGCTGCGCCATGTGGGTAGCTCTCCAGCTGGGGCTCAAACTCGCTGCAGAGCCTGCAGACAGCTTCACAGCGTTGCACTCAATCCCCTGCGCTACTAGGGAGGCCCCAGATGTCATTTCTTATTGCTCTGGCAACACTTCATGAAAAACTGCAGTCCACTCCTCCCATTACTTCATTCCAGCCCTCTTTCCCTGCCCTATTTTTTTCCCATGACATTTAACACCTTTTTAACATATTTTTTTATTTATTTATTGTTAATTGACTATCTCCCCATAAGACCAGGATTTTCTGATTGATTCAGTCTAAGTATCTACAACAACATTCAGCATGCGACAGCAGCTCAAAAAAGATTTGTTAAGTGAAGGACAAAAAGCATGTCTCCCAATTTTAAATTACATATCCATTAGCTTGTCTATTTGCTCTATTTCTTTTTTTTTTTTTAAAGATCTATTCATTTATTTATTTATACAAGCACTGGGTACAGTCAGAACGTAGGAGGGCGAGAGAATTCACCAGAGCCAGAGCAGGGAGCAGAACAGACAGACTGAAGTACCCTGCTGAGGGGAGCAGCGGGAGGCAGGAGAGGTCTGGGTGCCATGTGGGACCCTTGGGGATCGAACCGGCGCTTCAGAGGCTGCGGGCAGCCTCGCAACCCAGCGCTCAACCGCTGCGCCACCGGGGAGGCCCTATTTGCTCTATTTCTTGAATGTTCCCTAAGTCACAAGTTGCTTAGGATTGGAGTGGGTCTGTTATATTCATCCTTCATCTTGAGTGCATGCTGCAGGACAGTGGACACTCAGTGCATATTTGATGAGTAACTGGATACAACAGTTCAGCTGCTCCTCAGGCTTTCCTTCTTCCTGCCATCACCACCCTATTGAGTACTCACCTGTGATCGGCCCTGTCCTGACAGATACCTCTGCCCTCTCTTCTGTCGGGGGCCCCTGGAACCCCCACAGGCTGGACACCATAGTACAGGCACCCAGGGTCCATGATGTGCACTGCCAGGACGTAGAATGGAGAAGAAAATATCAGATGGGAAAGTGTGAGATGTTGAAGTGGACCAACTCTTTTCCTCCAACCCATGATAATCCACCTACCTGTGCCTGTTGTGGGCCTGAGGGCAGGGGTGGGGGCAGCTGTCTGGGAAGTGTCCGAAGCCCTGAGGGGAAAGGTCTATTGGTCATTAAGAGAGAAAGGAGAAAGGACTGTTCTCAACCTATTGCTCCTCTCTACCCACTCCCCAGCTTTAGATCCCCTCCCCCAGCATGGGAACCCCAAAGTGTCAACATCACTCACTTTTCCTGAGCTGCCTGTGCCCCGCCTCTTAAATCCAGGCCGAAGTAGATGGCATTGGGCATCATCTCCATGGTATTCAAGGCTGATGGCTGTTCGGAGGAGGAGGTGGGGAGAGGCGGGTACCTCGGGCTGGACTCTGAGCTCCTGGATACATCTGGTCTCCAGAGAGCTGGGCTCAACCCAGGTCTCTGGGTGGTGGCAGGGCCACTGAGCCCACCAAACACTGTCCTGGGCTTGGGGACAGGCTTGGAGGACTGGGGTTCAGGGACTGGGCTGGGAGATGGCTCCATGGCACTATCCGATTGGGGATCCTGGGAGGCCTCTGCAGCACTGCACTGCAGCAGGCGCAGAATGCGTTTCCGGTGCCCTGTGGCGCTGATGCCCAGCTGCCTCAGTTCCTCGTGGCCCAGGCCCCGGGCTGCACCCGCCGTAGCCAAGCCATGCTGCCGGAAGATGTCTGCATACTGCTCCAGGTGCACGGTGGCCAGCCACACAGCGATGTCCAGGTCCTGAGGGGCAGCCATGGGCGCTCAGGCCATTGCTGGGGGGAGGGGCAGGGTGAAGGGAGGGCTCAGGCTGAGATTCCCCCTCCCAGTCCCAAAGTCTGAGGCCTGGACTAGGGATACCAGACTCCAGTCTTCCTCTAAAGAAAAATGCCAGAGGCTTGCATCTAGCAGCCTAGCCATCCCAAAACATGAGAAAGGACTTTCTCACTCTAGGAGAATCTGTTCATTTTCAGATGAGAAAACTGAAGTCCAGAGAGGAAAAGAGATTTGCCTCAGGCTTATAGCAAGTCTTTGTAGAGTTGGCCCCAAGCTTCAGCTCACCCTTGGTCTAGGTAAAAGTTGTGCCTCTGCATTACTGCACACCCAACTAAATACACTGGGGACAAGATGACAAGAGTCCCACTGGGCCAGGGTGGAGTGCAATGCCGAGGAGGGGCCCATGATGTGTTCTGATCCCTCTGTAGCATAAGGTGGGGACAGGGGCAGCTGTGGCCTAAGGAAGAGGAAGTGCAAATCCATTTCCAGAGTTTGCAGAGTTGAGGCACAGGCTCGGCCATCCTAATCCTGGCCATTCCCAGTTCCTCCTCCCCTTCCACCTATTGTCTCTGTTCAGACTTCCTTCCTGTCCTTCCAGCCCCTGCCGCCCCCACATCCTGCCTGCCTTGGTCAGGCTGCACAGAGAGTCCTAACTAGTTCCAGCATGTGGGGTCCTGGCCCTGGGCAGAGGTCGCTTGGGAGCAGGGATGGGGTCGAGAGCTGGGCAGGCAGATGAGGGGCCAGAGGCCGAGGCTACTCCAGGGGCTTCACTCCCTACCCACCTGCAGTATGTTCACATGTGTGTACATGCATGTGAATGCGAAGCGTGTAGGCACTCAGCTCCATGAAATGACATCTCTCCACCTCTGCTTTCTCCAAGCCTTTTCCCGGTACATGCTGCTGGGCTCAGATCTCTGAGGCTCTGTCCTATTTATGCCAATTTGACCCTAATGGTCCTCTATTCCCCGGACAGTCTCTGATTTTTGTCTCCCCTGAGTTTTACCTCTGCCTTCTCCCAGTCTGTACCTCTAAATCTATCTTTGTCCCTCTCTTTGTTTTGTTCTCAGTCATTAAGCCTGCCTTTTGCCTCAGTCTCCAAATTTAACTAGATCTTTAGTTGTGTCTGTGTTCTAGCCACCTCTGACTAGGTATCTCTCTCTCTGCCTGTAGGGCCCTCTCCGCTTCTCTCTTAGGGGTCCTGACTATGACTCCCTCTCCGCCTCAGCATCAGTTCTGGTTTCTTTCCGCTAGCTCCGGGGTGCTGAGCCTGCGGCCCTGACTCAGAGCCCAGTAGCCCGCTGACTCAGGCGCGGCCCGAGGGCACGGGACTGCGGGCCTGGAGGTGCGCTGGGCAAGAGCTGGGGTGGGCCGGGCAGCCCCGGGCAGTGCGGGCGAGGGAGGGCGCGAGGAGGGTGGGGGCAAAGGCCGGTCACCCGAGGGAGGGGCGGGTGGAGGCGGGGAGGGGAGGGCCACCTGCGGGGGGGGTGCCTGGTGTCCCACGAAAGGCTTCGAGGAGATGATGGGGAGGAGTCTGGGAAGCAGGGGTGCGGGGAGCGCGGGGGTCCTCACCTCACTATGCTGCCGTCCGCTCCCGGTACCGCCGCGCCGTCCGAGGCTCCGGGTCCGGGCGCCGGCCCCGCCCCCCGCTCGGCCCTCCCCCGACGGCCGGCCCCGCCCCGCCCCGCCCCGCCCCGCCCGGCCAGTTCCCTCGGCGGGCCCCCGGCTGCTGGTTGTGCAAGGGCCGGCCCGGCCTTCTATAGGTCTGGGTCCTTACCCAACCGCCGGGCTTATCTTGCGCTGTACCTCTCCGCCCTTTCGTGGAGGGTGGGTTGGGGGCAGCGAGAAAGAAGCGGGAAACGGGCTGGAGGCTGAGACATCCTTAGGGAGAGGAGCAAAGAGTCGAGACTAGAGCAGAGATGGGGACAGGAGTCAGAGCCGCGAGTGGAAAAGCGGAGCTTTGCAGAGGACAGCTTAGCATCCCCTCCTCTGCTCCCTCCCTGACCCGCCTAAGGGGAGGGAAAGGACTGGAGTTCTAAACTCCCAGGGCACTTCTCCCGTGCCCAGCAGGGTACCAGGCTCCTGACACCCAGTTTGATGGGGTGGAGGGAGAGTTGGTAGCCGGAAATCATGAATAGACACAACCTTCCAAGCTGGGGAGCCCCTCCTGATGCAGTGATCTGACCTAGGGGAATTGGTAAAAGAGGCCCGCAGGGGAGTCGCCAAGTGGCTTTACCTCCTCACGGGCGGGACCTGGGTTTTATCCCTAGTAGGAAGTTCAGCTGGGCTACATCCCCAACAGGGAAAACCATGCTTTGGGAAAGCAGGGTTTGAGGAGCCTTTTTGAAGATAAAGCTGGTGCTCAGGGAGCACAGTGACCATTAAGTAGCCTCTCCATCCTTGGGAGAAACCCCCTCTCCTCATCCTTACGCGGGACTTTTTTTGCTGGGGGGTGGGTGGGTTGGGGAAACCAAGGGAGTGCCTGAGGAAAGGTGGTTCTTTTCCCCTCCCCCGTGACCTGCAGGGGAGCCCCAGCACTTCCCTCTTAGAGCTGGGCTGGGGCTTAGCTGTGTGTGTGTGTGTGTGTGTGTGTGTGTGTGTGTGTGTGTGTGTGTGTGTGTGTGTGTGTGTGTGTGTGTGTGTGTGTGTGTGTGTAGCGCTGGCGCTGGGGGCCTCGCTGACCAGCTATGTTTTCCTGTTTGTATGAGAGGAAGTTGGCTGTGAGTCAGCAGACACAGGAACTGTCAGTAGCTGGGGGAAGACCCCTGCCACAGGGCAAGGCCAGGGGAATGTAGGGAAGTGGTCCCCACTTTTCCCAGCTGGGCCAGTGGGAAGAAATGACTACCATCTTCAGTGTCCTGGAGCCCTTCTCTCTGAGAAAGAGAATGATAATAATAATTAAAATGAGCCTAAGAATGGTTACCAATTATTGAGAGCTGACTATGTCCCAGACCCTGTGCAAACTTTGTTTTACAGACTTGGATGAATCCTCACAATAAAACTGTAAGATAGGGAATTTTACCACTTCCATTTTATAGGCAAGGAAACATTTTTCTGGATGTTCTTTTTCTGGACAGGCAACTGTGGGCCAGGAAAATGCTCCTTACCAACCTCCCACTCTAAGTCATGAAATTGACCAAGGACCCCAGCTGCTTCTCTCTGAAATCCATCTGTTCCAACTCTAAGGCCAGCTTCCCACTTGGCTGCTCCAAGCAAATGACCAAACTCAGCAGAGATCCTCAGGCAGGCTGATTTCTAGACACAGGGGATTCCTCAGACAGCTGGCAGTACTTTAAGAATTGCCCCCATGGCCTTACTAAAGTTGCCTTCTACTTGCATAGTGTCAAGGATGCTTCCTCCCGACATTCCCTCCCTCTCCCCTTCATAGTTCTCCTAGCCCTTGACTGTTCCTTCTGTCACAGGCATTTCCCTTAATCAAATCTTTTCACAGTTCATCCTGCTCAGCAGCTTTTTCTTGGAGGACTCAGGGCAACTCAGTGAGAGGGGAGTTGGGTAAATTAGTACAGGGCACAGCGAGCTTGCAAGGATGGGTGCTGGGGGTCCCTATCAGAGGCCAGCTACAGTTTTAAACTTTCTTGTGTGTGTCATGTTCCCCTTTGGCAATCTGGTAAAGCCAGTGGGCTTGGTCTTAGAACAATGTTTTAAAATGAATAAAATAAAATATGTAGGGGGAAAAAAGACCGTTTTATTGGAAAAAATATATAGGATTACAAAGAAACCAATTAATTATATTACAATATAACTATAAAACTATTTTAATGTGATATAGTAATATATGCTTCTTTATTAGTGCTTTAAATAAGATCTAGCAGGAGGTTGATACCTCACATAATTTTGGAACAGTGGGGAGCATAAATAACATTTCAAAATAGCTGCAGTATTATAATACTATATGAAAATAAATGTGATTTCTACTGACCACAAAGTCATAGTTGTGGGTAATAGAACTGGTTTGTTGCTACTGTCATAACTGAAGAAAATAACAAAGTTCAGTTAGATATCAGAAAAGATAATGTAATCTTTTTCCCATCCAAATTCACTGGCTCCAAAGTGAGGCCACCTGGGTCAGAGGGTCAGGGATGAGCCTCAGAGGAGTTGCAGCTCCCGCCCTCAGACCTCACGTCTCTCTCTGGCCCAGCTTTGGGGCCAGTAGAACCTCTCACTCTTCTATAACTGGAAAATGCCCGGGTTGGGCTGCTTGTCATGCCAGAAGCCAATTGAACAGCAACAGGAATTCAATCTATGACACACACTTTATTGTCAGAAAACTGGATCTGAGAGAACGGGGGTATTTTACCTCAAAAACCTGTTCTAACATCTCATCTCAAGTCCCCCTTTTTCTAGTGAAGTAAACAAAGACAGGCAACCATAAGCAAACCTCCCACCATGACAGCCCATCACAGTGGGCATCCTGGTCTTTGCCATGTCCCCAGAGTTTGTTGTTACCTCCTTGGTCATCTTGACTCAGGTATATCCTGTTTTCCTGGGCCTGGGGAAAGCATCCTGTTTTTCTGATGGTGTCAATGTCAGACACTTTTTTAGGCATCACTGAAGTAGGAACCTCAGTTCAGAACAAGAGTTTTACTTCAAAGACAACAGATTATTAATCACATGGTATTTGCATGTGGCCTGTGCTGTGTGTACGTGCAAATTCCTATGCAAGGAGTGGTGCCCTCCCCTTCTCCCTAGCCTCTGTCCCTCTGCATCTTCCTTCTCTTTCTTCTTGGCTCTCAGTTTCTCTAATCTCGCTCTCTCTCTTCACCCCATCTCCATTTCTGTTTCTCTTCTTATTTCTCTATCTTTCATCTTTCTCTTTCTGTCTTCCTCTGAGTGTGTTTCTGTATTTCTTTTTTTTTAAAGATTTATTTGTGCATATAAGAACTGGGGTACAGGCCAGAGGTGTGGGAGGGTGAGAGGATTCACCAGACAGAGCGGGGAACAGAACAGGCAGATTGACCAAAGTACACTGCTGAGGGGAGCAGTGGGCGACACAGGAGAGGTCTGCCGTGCCATGTGGGTATCTCCCTGGCCGGCTGGGATGGAGCCCACGCTGCAGAGGCTGCGGATAGCTTCACAATGCTGAGCTCAACCCCCTGCACCACTAGGGAGGCCCTGTTTATTTCTTTACTCTGAATCTTTTAATGATTTTTCTTTAACTCTCTTTTTGCCTCTCTCTCTCTCTCTCTCTCTGTCTCTCTCTCTCTCTCTCTGTCTCTCTGTCTCTGTCTCTCTCTCTCTCTCTCTCTCTCTCATGCACGCAGCCCGGATCTCTCTGAGTGCCCTTAATCTGTCTATGAAGGGACAGAACAAGCACAGGGGGTCCTTCTAGTGTAAACACAGGCAAAAAGAATTCTTTGCTTCTAGGGTGACTGGGAGTAAGAAGAGGGGACATTCTAGGGGGCACAGTTCATTCCTCCTTCATCTCCTCTTTCATTCTCAGCCTTCATAAGGGCAGAAACAGGTTGAGAAGGAGGTGAGTGAGAATGAAGGCAGGGATTGGTGGCATAGTCTCCTAGGCTTCAGAAAACAAGAGCTGATGCCTCTGGAAAGCCTGGCTACAGTAAATCTTCTCCCAACTCCTTTCTGTGGAAGCAAGTCTAGGAATCTAGGTGCTGAAATTTCCTTCCACCCTCTGCCTCTGAGGAAGCACTGACCAGGTGTGGTGTGCACAGGCATTCCTGAGCAGGCTCAGAGAAAGCCTGCAGCCATGTCAGCCCTCACGCCTAGTGGATGGGCAGAAGAGAGGTCAAAGAAGGGGAACATGGAACTCTGGGCTTGATCTTTTCTCTGAATACCCAATAATGGGGTACAGCACCAAGTCAACTGTTCTTTTCTGAGATGAATGCCTCACAAGATGATTTGGATGAGGAGTGGGCCTGAGGAAAGTTCTGAGGAAAGGACAGAGTGGTTATGGAATGTTGTGAAATCCCCAAAGACATCCTGGGAAAAGCAAGCAGTGGGATGGTTGTGTTCCAGGGGCCAGTTTGTGGGAGGAAGAGTGAGACTGGCAGGGAGCCAGTGTCCCTGAGAGGTGCTTGCCTCTGGGAGGTTATCTTGGCCCTGCTCCTTAGCCAGATGCCTTCGTCCCCATTGTCCAAGCAGTCCACCTACAGCAAGATCAGTGATGCCAGGTCGAGCCAGGGAGTTCACTTGACTCCAGGGTCAGCCATGGCTGGTGATATGGGCTGAACTGCCTTTTCCTTTTCAGGTATTGTCTGTGGCCATTGGGGCTGTTGGGGCACTCAGAGGGAACCCTCTCCAAACCTTCACCCTGAATCCCCACTAGTTCACAATGGCAAGCGAGACTGGATTATTAACCAAGGCCATCTGATCTGCCTGCTCTGGTCTAATCCAAATATGAGCTGTGGGGTTCCCATACCTGTGTGTGCAGGGAGCCACAGTTTAAAAATAAAGTAGGGTTCAGAAACCCAAATAATGGACAGATTCTCCAGTGTTTCAGCTCCCAAAAGTCCTAAAAACCTACAGCAAAAGTTTTGTGTGGCTCACAAACTTCAGCTGTCTGGGATATCTCATGCCTCTGTAGGGGTGGGGGAGGAGACACCCTCCCCCCCCACACACGTACCTTTTTTCTTCTCCCAGTGATTGAGAAGAATAAATCAAATCAAATCAACATCAGCTGTTAGTAGAAGAAAAGAACAAATTTAGATTATATATGTATGGAGAATCTAATGGATGTAAATTCTAAGATAAACGGGGTAAAATGATGTCTATCCTGAGCTAAGGAGTGGGACAGGGGCCTGGGGCTTCAAGGAGGGAGGAGGGGGTCGCACAGGATGAAGACCAGCTGCTCTATAATTACAGATGTGCATTGCCCTGCCATTCAGATAGGGTTCTCTCTCCTTTAGAAGGTTGTTTCTGGGGATAACCCTAATTCTGGGTAATACTCCGTTTTCGTTATTTCTGGAAGTTAAGGGAGTGCTAACAGTTTCTTGAGAGCCTTCAGGCCCTTGATTGACTTCAGCTCAAAATGATCCACATGCTGAGGTTACACATCTAGAGAAGGCCATCCTTTACCTTGCTCGATACCCCAGCTCACCCAGTCTTTCTCCCTCCCCTGCTCTGTATTGGGCAGTGTGATTTATTCTCCCTGGCATTTTGTGAGGAGGGAGGAATAAAGAGGAACATGACACCAGTTAATCTTAACACTAACACTGGGGACAAAAGCACAATAATGCTAACACAGAGGCAGGGGCAAAATGGAGCAACTGAACTGGAATGTGGAAGGGAATTTATTTCCATTGCTCCTCCTCCTACCACTCCCCACCCAAACCATAGCCTACCAGGCCATAATAACTCAGGAGGTCTTTCTGTTTACCAAAAAGGGATTAAGAGCAGTCTCTAAAGTCAAATCCTCCTCTTACTTCTCCAGCTCCATGCTCTGAGTCTCAGTTTCCCTTTCTGCAAAATGGAGATAATGTGGGGGCCTACCTCACGGTGTTGTACAGATTAATTTATGGGACTGAATGGGTCATATGATACACAGAACATCCTCAATAAATGTCTTCATTCCTTTTTACTATTTTTACCAGTCTGTTCCTTGGTGACTCTGGAACACAGCCAACCTGCCTGCTACCCTATCACTCGGATATATCCCGTTATCTTGCTTCAGTCAGTCACCCATGGATCCTATGGTCAGATTAGACTATGTTGCACTTAGCATTTCTACCATCTCCCAAGGTCCCCCGTCATCATTGTGTCAGTCCCACCACTTCTGTTACTTCTCACCCAATTTCCAGTCATCCCAGCAATTCCTGGGGTGTTTCCATGGACCTCCAGGTCCACTCCTTCCCTGCCTCCTCTTCTGGGTGGTAGAGGGCACAGCCACCACGCAGCCTGGGTGGTGATGAAAAGGGCTCACCAGTCAGGGTGGGGGTGGGCTCTGAGGACTTGTTTCTTACAGGAAGGAACACCCCGTTCTCTCATTTTTCACTCTCATCTATTTCTTATGCATGTTTGGATATTTCTTATATTTTTATTGAGCATCTTCTCTAGACCAACCACTGCTCAAAGGTTTATAGATACAATGAGCACAGGCAGTGGGAACATGGTCTCCTAGAGGAATGAGACCTTTATCAACTCCCCAGATAAATGTATAATCGCAAACAGAGAGTGCTCTGTAAGGAAGCACCGTAAGTGCATGTAACAGAGGAAGCTGACCTGGCCTGGGGGTCTGGGGAGATTCCTCCAGGACACTGTGTTATTTAAGCTGAGATCAGAAAGATGGGTAGGAGTTCACTGGGGATGTAAGTGCAAGTGCAAAGGTCCTGAGGTGAGAGAAACCTGGTAACAGAGATGAATACAGCCCCTGCTGATATTAAAGACCTCAGGGGCCAGGCAGTGCAGACTTCCAAGAAGACTTTAAGCATTTGGTGTTGGTTTGCCCTTGTATTTTAGAGGGAGGGCTGCCTGGAGACTTGGTTAGGATCAGTACAATCTCTGCCCTTCCCCCATGCCCTCTCTCTTTGAGGACTGTGCCATCACCCCCATTCCCACACCACCCCACTCCAGCTTCCTTCCAAGCAGAGCTTCCCTGTTGCCCTTCTCACATTTTTTCAAGGATGCAGTCATTATGGGGGAGGGGCAGGAGTGTGGCCTCTAAGCCTCCTTTATCTAGGAGAGCTAGTGCAGCCCCGAGGAGGGGGAGGGGAGCCACAAACACAAACTTCCCCTTCCCCCCTTGCTCCCCCACAACCGGGTCCTGGAGTCCTTCTATTTCAGAAGGACTATGGCTATAGAAGTTATATGGCTAAGAAGCTATTTTCATGTAATTTTACCGCAGGACATTTTGTGAAAGGCATCTAGTCCTGTCACTACCACAGTCTCCCCTGGGGACTTTGGACTGGTCACCCCTATTTAGCTCTCAGTGACCACAGTTAACAATACTATGCTGTGTACTTGAAATTTGCTAAGAGCAGATCTTAAACATTCCCTCTACACACAATGGTAACTGTGAGGTGATGGATGTCAATTCGTTGTGGTAATCACTTCACAATATTAAACATATAGTAGATCCTCCTTATCCTTGATTTTCAGTTTCCACAGTTTCAGTTACCCGTGGTCAGCTGCAGCCTGGAATTATTACATATAATAAGATATTTTGAGAGAGAAACCACATTCACATAGCTTTTATTACAGCATATTGCTGTACTTGTTCTTATTTATTACTAGGTATTGTTGTTGTTAATCTCTTAGTGTGCCCAATTTATAAATTAAACTTTATAAATCATAGGTATGTGTATATTGGAATAAAAACATAGTAAATCATAGGTATTTGTATACAGGAAAAAACATACAGGGTTTGGTACTATCCAAACTAGTTTCAGGCACACATTGAGGATCTTGGAACATATTCACTGGTGGGGCCGGGGGGTGCTACCTCAAAATGGATCAAAGACCTGAATGTAAGAGCTGAACATGTAAAAGTCTTAGATGACCCTATTGTTGTATTTTATTTGAGGGGTCCTGCTAACTACGGGCTCCCCATGTGCCAAGAGCTGTGCTAATTAGCAGGGCTAGAGCAAACATGGAGAAGAGCCTAGGACACAAATTCTAGGATCTAGGGGTCCTAGATGTGCTTAGTTTTGTGCCCTAGGCCCCTCACTGGCTTTTTGCAGTCCTGACCATACTAATAAGCTGTTAACATGTGTCATGTTCTTTCATTCTCACAAATAAATATTATCAGCTCATTTTACATGGACAAAGAGGGTCTTAAGAGGACAAGCCCGAATCCCAAGTGCTGGTTCTGGTTTCGGTGAGAATGAATCACTGTCCCCTGCAGGGTGGAAGGAAGGGGTTCCCTGTAATTCCCCTGGACAGGGGCATGGCTGGTCAGATGAGGAAGAGAGCGGCAGGCACTCAGTGTGGGACTCACCCTCTGCAAGGTGAACACTCAGACTGAAGGAACTAACTCAGCCTGGGCGAGGGGAGCCCACACTGCTGGCCACACGTCACCTCCATCCCCGACATCACAACTACTCTGTTCAAGGGCTATGGTGCAGGCATTTGGGGGAGCAAGAAGAGAAGTTCACTTACCAAATGAATCATTCTGTCTGCCTTGACGATTCTCCTGGCAGTGGATACTCTGCATGGTGTCCATCTACCTTTCCCGAATCCTTTGTGGCATTGTCATTTCCAGGCTCCTAACCCACCAGTCAAGCCACTCCTGACTTCTGGGGCATCAGAGAATATCCACAACTCAGGCTTCTCTACAAAGCCAATGACCAAAGGCACTGCTCAAAGCTTTGCACACTGGGTGGGACTTCTCTTGACCTCTGTCCTTTAGGGTTACCCCTAAAGGGCGGGTGGGGATGGACAGGTGGCAGGCAAGGAGAGGCGTATCACATATCACAGTGACTATTGTGAACTAGACCTGAGTCCCTTAGTTTGTCACAGAGAATCTGAGAAGCCACATGGGGATTGTGACCCAGTATCCCCCTGCCTGTGACTTCCTTTCTATGCCTCACTTGTTGGGTAGTGGTGCCTAACCCCTGGCCTCCAGATTCATTCACACCCTTGCAGACCAAGCCAGATGGAAGATAGGGTGCTATGACCTCCTGGGCACGGGACTGGGGTGCTCCCTCATAGCAGTAACAATATTGTGCCAGGCAGTGTGCTAATAAGCAAGCCTAAGGCGACCACAATGAGGAGCCTAGGACACAAATTTTAGGGCCTAGGTGTCCTTAATTTTGTGCCCCTCGCTGGCTTTATTTCAGTCCTGCACTAATAAGCTCTTAACGATGTCCTTTCATTCTCACGAGTAAATATTATCACTCCACTTTACAAGTGGGGAAACTGATTCCAAGGTTAATTTGCCAAAAGTCATGCTGTTAGTAACTAGCACAGCCATGTTTTTCTGACTCAAAAGGCCTCAGTTCTCACCACTCGATGTATTAGCCCATTTAGCCTGGCTCGAGCCCCGTGGGAAGCTCCCTACTGGCGATCCTCCGGAAAAATCCCAATCTCCAGGCCCACTTAGACCGAGGGATCCAAGACCCGCCTCCTTGACAAGCATCCAGCGCTCCTGAAACTGGATTCATGCTTAGGTCCGGCCTCAAAGAAGGGGCTCCGCCAGAGCGGGCGAGGGGCCGCTTTGCCGAGAATGTCCACTAGATGGCACCCCAACACCGAGAGCTAGTGAGTGAGTGGCGGGCGCCCCCTCCAGCGTGGAGACGCAGTGCAAGGCCCTCCCCTCTGCTCCGACCAGCCTACCCAGGACCGGGGACTGGGTGCTCCCAACCCCAGCCTGAGACTCCGCCTCCCATTGCCCCGGCACCGGTCCCTCCCCTCCCGCCCGGTGCTGTCCACTGGCCCAGCTTCCTAACCCTCCTCCCCGATTTCTGAATACCCCACTCCTTTCCTGTACCCTCAGGGGATGGACTCGGGGCAAGGAGGCTTCCCAGGACTCTGGGGAGAGAATCTTCCTGCTTTCCTCTAAAAACTATCTCTTAGTGCCCAGCACCACCCAGTGCCTCCACAGCACTGCCTCTTATTCTCTGCTCCCTTCCTGAATTCCCCAGGCCCTCCCTGTCACTCCCACCCTCTCAGTTTCTGCCAGTCTTTCGAGACAGGGACCATTAAGGCCGATTCCACAGATTTGGTGATGCAAATACATGCAAATATATGCAAATCGCCATGTAAAGGAGGCTTGCCACTGTGGTTCTAAGTGGCTGTCACAGCTTCTCTGACACCTGTTCTGAGAGACAGCTGCCCTGCCCCCTCCTGCTCAGGCGTCTCTCTGCTATTTGTCCCCTTTCTCGTGACTCTGGTTTTTGGCCCACCTTTCTTCAGGGACCCTGGCTGACTTCTGATTACAAAAGATTGATCCTTGGGGTCTTCTATGCACTCTCCCTAAGAAGGGGCAAGGAGGATTATTGGGCACAGCCTGGCATCTGAAGTTACATTTCCTGGCTGTGTGGCCTTGGAAAAGGAGTTAAACTTCTCTGGGCCTCGGTTTCATGATCAGTAGAATGGGAATAATGAGGCTATTGTAAAGGCCCCACTTGATGCTGCATGTACAGCAACCTTAGCATGGTACCTTTCAAACACAGGAAGAGAGTCAGATGTTCGTGCTGTGATTATTGTTCGCCCTCTTAGTCATCATATTGGGCTCCGGGACAGGCATGCAGGTGGGCACAGCACAGACATGTGCACATGTGGAATCTGCTGTGCATGCATGCACACGCACACACACTGCTGACAGCCTCACACTGGCGGGGTGCGTGCTCGGGTACACACACATTCAGAAACACACAGGAGGAGGCTGTGGGAGGTGGAATCTGAGTCATCGAGACCAGAGCTGTGGGTGGTGCTTTTGTCCTGATTTCCGGGGCTCCGTGCTCCATTTCGAACACGGAAATGTATGGGGGATGGCACAGTGGAGCTGCCAACTGGAGGCCAGTTGTGTGAGCCCCTGTCTTACATTGGTCCCCTCCCCAGGCCGGCTGCCACTTGGGTCCCCACCCAGCTGTGCGTCATCAGGGCTGCTGCTTCCGCTGACCTTGCCCTCAGCTCCATTAAGGCCCTGCAGGTGGGGCAGAGCAGACCTCCTGGGGCCTTGACATCATAGCCCAGGCCCTTGATGACATCATAGAGCAGGTGGTGTCTGCTTCCTGGAGCTGCTGGGGAGACCGGTGAGGATAGTCGGGGAGGAGGTCTGAGGGCCGTGGCCTATGATAGTAATTAAGAACCCTTTATCAGGAACGAGAGACCAAGGTTCAAGTAAGCCCTGGCTCTGGGGGACCATTTGCCATTTCCTTAATCTCCTTGGGTCTCGATTTCTTTACCAGTGGAATGAAGTCAGTCACTTAACTCAGAAGGGTTTTGTGACTTTTCAATGAGCTACTGCTTGCACATGTACTTCTTTCAGTGTTTATGGACAAAATGTTCACATGTGGCCGTTGTTTTGGATGATGTTTATTGAAAGTGAGAGCTGGCCCTCCCCACCCCCACTCCCATCTCCCAGCAGTTTCTTCTCCTTCCCTGGAGCTGCCCCTCCTCCTACACCACTTGGGCCAGGAGGGGAGAAGAGGGACTGTACTACCTGGGACCTGGGGTTTCAGAGAACCATTTCCTTGGTCGGTGTGGGCTACAATGTTAACAGGCACCCACGTGTCTTAGGACATAGTTCAACCAGCTTTTCTTCTCAGACTGGGAGATGATCAACTGAGATGGGGCAGAGTCTTGCAAATACTCTCCTGTCACACTGCCATTTTCTGTGCACCTACTATGTGCTATGCTAGGTGCTGCTCCACATGAGCTCTTCTCCCCCTCACAACAGTCCTGTAATAGGTGCTGGAATCCCCAGTGTATAAGACAAGAAGAAACCCAGTGATTTGCCCGAAGATAAACCGTAGGCAAACAGGGTAACCAAGCTTCAGACTGACACCCATTCCTCGCTCTCTACCTTCTCACATACACCAGCGCTTTTGACTGATTGGTGTGGAGTCCATGGATGTGGCAGTGGGAAGTGTCAATTCTCTGGATGTGCAGGGGAAGGGAGGAGGCTCTCTTTCTCTGGTCAGTTTCTTGCGGTCATTAGTGGACCTGGTGAGAGCTAGTTAATCTACTGGAAACGTCCCCAGGTGTCACCCACTTGGCTCCCAGCCAGCAGTTATATGACATCAGGGAAAGGACACAGGTGCTTAGGCATAGGGGGTAGTGCGAGGGCAGCCTAGAAACGTGCAGAAGGCCCATTCTGTGCTGGTGGGTGGCTGGGTGGGGAGGGGGAAGCAGCAGATGGACTGGGTTGGGTGGGGGCAGGGATGCTGAGTCGGCATGGAAGCCCAAGGTGACTCCAGAATCTGCCCGGAAGAGGAAAGTGTGAGGGAGAAGAAAGGAAAGAGGGGAGGGGAGCTGTAGTGCTGAAGAAACTGAGGCAGCACAGGGAAAGGACACGGTGGGGTGGGATTGGTAGTGGTCAGAATGATTAGAAGTGTAGGCTCTGGGGTCAGAGGACACAGACTCTTAGTCCAACTCTGGTGGCAAAAACTGTTTTGTAGTTTCCTGAACTGCAAACAGAGTCCAAAAGTGCCAACCCTGAGAACCTCTAGTCCTCCACCACGAGAACCTGCACTTCATTTTGCCCTGCCTGCCAAGTAACCAGCCACAGTACCTAGATCACCACTGGGCCTGCAAAGGGCCAGCTTTGGAAGGCTTCAGGGAGTAACCATATGCTCGTTTTTCCCTCTAAGCAATGGCCTAGATCTATAGGCCTGCATTGTCAGGGCTCTGAGAATTTCATTGAAAAGATGAAATGAACAATGCATGTCAAGTGGCTGGTACATTGTTCAGTAATTGCACCTTAGCTGATTTAATGTCAGCAAATATTTCTGGAGCATCCACCCTGTGCTAAACAAACAGGCCTTAGCCCCTACCCTTATGATCTCGTAGATCAGCGGGTGAAGACTTTAAGGTGACAATGAGGGTTACGGGGGTGACTGCAGGGGCATTCCCAAACCAAGGCCCAGAGGAAAAGGTGGCCAGTGCTTGAAGGGAAAAATGTGTGTGGTTAGACTGGGTGGGGGAGTCAGCCCCTGGAGCCCTCTGAAGCAGGCCCTTCCCAGCCCCAGCAGTGATTAAGGTCCTTGTGGCTGGTTACTCGGCAGCCAGGCCGGAAGAGAAAGCCCGTAATTAACAAGCTGGCACTCACACAACCACATGTCAGCACGCCCAAGCGCTGGGATAGCTGTCTGTCAGTCGTAGCTGCTGGTGGAATTTTTTCAGACAGCTGGGCTCAAGCCGGGAAATGAATATAAGTTACATTTCTATGCATCGTTGTTCGTGGTGGTAAAAAAAATTAATCAGTGACATAGCTGTGACACATACTCATTTAAGAGTCTACAGAGAAATGTTCATTTGTCAGAGGCAGCAAAGAAGAGATTATGTGTCAGCCAGGGAGGGGTGAAATATTTATACAATGGCAAATAAACACCGGTGTGTAAGGGGGTCAATTGATTGTGTCAGTGGCCACATGACAAATACACCATTGAGCGGCCATGGGCACTGCCCCTGTGCCCGGGGGCTCCATTCTGATGACAAATACACAACGTGTTACTGTTAATGCTCCCCACCGACCACCCGCTCAGCCCTCTTTGCCGGCTGGGCGACTGCAGATTGCTAGGAAGCAGAACTCCCATGGAAGCTGCCTACCCCCAACTTCATTAAGTTGAACTTGAAGTTGGTAAATTACTCCCCAAATGCCAAAACAGCTGCAAAAAACCATTTCTTTGTGTGTGCGCTGTTTTTAAAAACTTCATGTTTGTGAATTTCAGAAGGCCTAGAAAATGACTGGTCTTGCTCCCTGCCTCTGAGAAGACCATGCACCAGCAATCCTGGTGCAGACTTTACCCTGCCCCAGCTCTGCCCCAGCTCTTCCCCCACATGTGTTAGTGGGGGATAAGGGGTCCTTATCCATCCAATCCTGTGGCTAATTTGACCTCCTTCCCTATTCTCACAGCTGAGGCCAAAGCCTGACTTGTCTACCAGTTGCAGTAAGGGGTTCCTGCACCCTCCAGGGCATAGTGGTCTTTCTGGGCCGAGACTCCCACCTGACATTGCCTAAGGGCACAGCTGTCTGGTTGAGACATCTGTCATCCCCAGGCAGGAGACCTCTCTTCTCACCCCACTCCATGGGCAGCCCACACAGAGCTGTGAGACTGGGCGAGTTCCCAGCAATAGCCACGATGAGTGTGTGCCCTGATCACACATCAACCACTGTGTGTGTCGAGCACTCTACTGCATTATTTCTTTGATTCTTTGCACAATCCTTCAGGGAGGTCTAATTATCAGCCAGGTTGTACAGGCTAGAGACCAAATCACAGAGAAGTAACTTGTCCAAGTCCACAATCATACAGACAGAAGTGGGATTCAAACCGGGCAGGCCTCAGGAGCATAGCCTTCTTGATCCCATTGCCTGTCTGACCATGGTGGGCCCACATGTCTTAGTCAACACCCAAAAATGTTAATTCCTAAGCTTTAGTGATTCAGATTCTGGAGATTGATTCAAAATTATTGTTTCAAAATTCTGGGAGAATTTTGAAGATTCTGGAGGCAAGGAGCTCAGATTCTTGGCTCATAGCATTTGCTCCAGAAAAACTTGGCTGATCTTTCATTTCTCTGTAGCAGGTAGAACTATTCCAATCCCCAGTGTCCCTTGCCATCCCAGTCTGTACTGTGGGGCTTGTCACCTCTCCAGGAACCTGCTCCCAGCAGGGTCCTACTGCCGGTGCCTGTCAGGCTCCTATCATCCCTGAGGCATCCGAAGTTCAACATCCTCATTTGATTTGGAATGGGATGACACCGTGAGAAAACAGTTGCAGATGAAATTTCACACATATCTGTGAATGTGGAGATTACAGATAAGCACGCTTTTTGCAACTTGTTTTTACTTTTTAAAATGAGATTCTGTCCTTCTGAAGTGGTATTCAAACCTAGATTTGCCACTGCAGAACTGTTAATAAAGATGGTATTAATGATAGTGATAATAATATAGGCTGCATTTATTGATGTTCATTATGTGCTAAGTGCTTTGTGTGCTGTTTTGTAGAATCCTCGCAACAACCCCATTTTACAGATGAGATGAACTGAGAATCAGAGAAATGAATTTGCTCAAGGACACATAGCTAGTAGGAACTGGAATTTAAACCGAGCCACACCATCTACAGAGCCCTTGGGCTCTGGTCCATTATGATGTGAGTTCACTCTTAGTGCATAGTAGTGGCTCCACCAACCCAGAACCTGGCTTTAGCTGTGTTGAACTACTCCAGTGCTACAGCTAATCTTGCTCTCTTTCACCTCTGGGCCTCACAGATGCTGTTCCTTTGTCTGGGATGTCCTTCCTTCTGCCTGCTCTCAGTTGATACCTCATTGGGGACCACTGGGACCATCTACAAACCATACCCCCTCAGGCCTCCAGAGTCTTGCCCAGACTCAACCAAGAGTGCCCTAGAATGCTACTTTCCTACATCCCACAGGCTGCAGGGCTGGCTCCATGGAGATGTAAGTAGGAAAGATTTTGCACTAGAGTGGACAGCATCCCCACTGCCAGTCCCACCCTCCATGCAACCTTCACAACATCCTTCACACAGACCTTATCAGGTCACTTCCCTGCCACATGCCTCTCTCCAGGTCTGGCAAAGCACCAGCCTCACTGCTCTCTTCTCTAGTGAAACGGTCTCCTTCACAACATCACTGAACAGGCACTACTCTCTTTTGCCTCTGGCTCCTTCCACTTGGGATACTCTTCCCTTTTCTTTTCCTGTTGTTTGTCTTCTCCTCCTTCAAGATTCATCTTGGGTGCCCCTTCTTCCAGGAAGCCTTCCCAGACTTTCCCAGCCTGGGTTAGCTTCTCCAGAGCAGGAGATTGGGCTACTGTCGACTGCAGGATTCCTAATGCCAAGCACAGAGCAAAGGACTCAGTGGATGTTTGGTAAATGAATGTATATGAATGAATGAGCAACCTGGTTGTGCAGAGAGCTATAGAAGAGCAAATTCTGATGATCCCAAACTTCAAGGGAGAGTTTCTCCAAGGTTTGGGCTCTGAGAGAGAGCCTCAACTAAGCCAGGGCAACAGACCAGCACTGCTCCTGGAGGAGCCTGTGTGACTCTGAGCAGGTTACTTAACTTCTCACAGCTCTGGTCACCTTATCTACACAGGGACGGATAATATTATCAACATCATAAGGTTGTGTTGGGAGTTAAATAAGATGGCATGATTCAAGTTGTCTATCTGTGCCCTACCACTACTTGTTGCTGCTGTTGAGAGCCTAGAATGTGCAGAAGAGCTGCGGGGGCTTGCCAGGCTAAGCCAGGACCCTAGGCCAGGGCATCATTAAGAGCCCAGGCTGTTAGGGAAATGTACCCCAAACCCAACTGGGGACCCCCACAGGCTATGTGACCTCAGACAAGTTTCTTCCCTCTCTGAGACTTGGCTTTCTCCTCTACAAAATAAGGACATTCATTTTCTTCCCAGTAACTACCCAATAGGATTATTGTGGGAGATCATATGAGATAATATATATGAAAATGCTTTGAAATGTATTCAGGGCTGTATAAATGCAAGGGATTATGCTTATCTGCAGGCAGTTGGTAGGGGCTTAATTACTAGTTCGCATTCGCAAGCAACAAAGTTTTGGCACAGCCCAGCAAATGTTCTCTCAGTAACCCCTCAGCAGGGAGGGCCCCATGGAGAAACTGAGGCCGGGCTGTCAACATGCATCCCAAGGCCCTTGACAGTGGCAGGTAGGGAGGGGAGCAGCATTGGTGGTCCCACTCTGGGCTGACCCCCTCTTCCAGGACCTTCTTCCACCCTGGCAGAGGTGGGCGTCTGCTGGGAGGGAGGCAAAAAGTCCTGTCAGGTATGAAGTGCTTCAGATGCTGCCGGGGTGGCTCTTCTGGGTTTGCTGCTGGCGGCTCCTCAGGCAGGAGGAGCTGGAGACCCAGCAGCCAGCAATGACTCGGCATTTGCTAGTGCTTCTGGCTGGTGAGGGCAGAGCGGTGCCCGCCTCGCTGTGTTTGCAGATCCAGAGCTGGGTTCTTTGGAGGGTGAGAAGGAGGCGGGTCCAGGGTACCCAGGCCAGGACTGCCCTCGGGAGCTCAGAGCAGGCCCCATTCTTCATCAGGAGGCGCAACCCAGGCTGAAAGGGCCCAGGCAGAGGAGTGCCCCCAAGAGCCTGGCTGCTGGTAGGTGTGGATGGCTGGACGAGGGGTGGGAGAGCAAGCCTTCTTCCAGAGACACCAGGCTCTGAAAATGGGGGCTAGGGTTATGGGGTTCAGTGGGAGGCACTAAAACAGAAGACCCAGAGGCCCAGTGCCACCCTTCTGTCTATTTCCTCCTTCAAAGTATTTCCTACGCATGTTGGGTACTGAAGCTAGAGTGGTAAACAGAAAGCCCTGACCCTGTCCTTGTGGAGTTGAGACTCCAGCAAAGGCGACAGACATCCAAAAACGCACACTTCCCAGCAGAAGCACAAGAGGGAAGGAGCCTCTACCGGGCTCAGCAACAGGGAGGCTTTTCCTGAAAAGTGAGGTTTGAGTTTAGGCCAAAAGGCATCAACTGGGATGGGGGTGGGGTGGATTCAATGCCATTCAACAAATATTTACTGATCATCTACTTTTGATCAACAGTCAATGAAGTCCCTGTCCTTAGGGGTACAAGTCAAAGGGTCAAGGGGCCCCAGGAAGAAGGACCTGCCTGCACACAGGCAGAGGCAAGAGAAGCCAGGGGGTAGAGTTGGGCCACAGCCAGCTCCGAGTGCAGGGGCTGGAACAGAAGTCACCCCCAGGCCATGGAGGGCACTGGGGGTTTGTCCCAGGACAAAAAGGGAGATGCTGAGTCTCGTGTGCTTGAAAGGTCACTCTCAACTCTCCGCTGGCACCTGGGCAGATGAAAGTCACACGTAGGCGCTTCTGTCCCACATTCCCTGCTCGCAGGCTGGCTCTGAAGGCCTAGAGGGTGTATCTAGGCTGCAAGTCTAAACAGCTGTCAGACCCAGAGTGTCTGTCGCTGACCCAAAGTGGAGCGACTGAATGTGTGTCTGCCTCCCGCCTCCTCACACCTTTATTAGCGTCAGTGAGCTGGCTGTGGGTCAACAATAATCCTCACGTGGACCTGGTGCCTCTGTCCATATGAGTTTCACAAGAGATCTGTCCAGGAAGCAGAGTCAGGACTCCCACTTTCATTTTACAGATAATGATATTAATAATGAGAGCTGACATTATTGAGTGTTTACTGTGTGAAGATCGTGTGCACACACCACCTTATTAAATATCCTCAGTAACCACCTCCCTTGTACAGAAGAGACTAAGTAATTGCCCAAGGGCACACAGGTTGTAAATAGCAGAGACAGGAGAACACCCTTCTCCTGACCTCCTGTCCTGGTCCCCAGTCAACACAGCTTCTCCTGCTTCCTTTCTTCTCTCTCCCTTGGACCTGCAAAGCCTTCCCAAATAGTGAGCTGGTACTGCTGGAACAGTCTCATCTTCTGAAAGAACTTAGCCCCTTCATTCCTGTTCCCCTACAACCTGGCTATACCCCAGCCTTGCCGGACAGTACCCCTGAAATCCTGAGCATCTGATGTCTGAATGCTGCAGGCCCCTCCTCACAGCTAGCGTAGTGTTCCTCTAAATCTTTCCAGAGCGGAGACCCCTCCCACCTCCATCTCAAAGCCTCGCTTGGTCAGAACAGCCAGGGGAGGCAGGATCGATGTGCAGAGAACTCGGTAATAATCCCCGCGCAGGCAGCCAGGCTTCTGTATAAAGACAGATTAAAAACTCATCGGGTAGAGATGAGGAAATAATTCAGCTGGTTGGCCTCAGTGGGAAAGCCTCAGGCTGCAGGTGCTGGTGGTAGCACATGTGAAGGGGTGCGGTGGATGGGAGCAGCTCCTGGCCTTGGGAATCTGTACCCCCACCTTAGTTCCTCCCTCTGAGCCACCTTCTTTGCTGCCTGCCTTGAAGCCAAGGCTGACAAATCCTGGTCCCCCAGGGAGCAGTGAGGGGGAAGGCACAAGCACAGTGGCTGCCTAGCTCCACACCCTGGTTTATTTCCTCCACAGCAGTGAAATTATTTTGCTCATTTATTTATTCGTGTGCTGTCTGTCTCCTCACCTAGACTGCAAGCCCCACGAGGCCAGGGACCTGACCGTCTCATGAACTGCAGTATCCCCAGTCCCTTGCACAAGGCAGGGACTCAGTAACTGTTGGGTGAATGATACATGCATGATTTGGAATCCTGGGTCTTGCCACGTCTAGTTGTTTGACCTTACTGGGCCTCTGTTCCTTTAGCTTAAAAATGGGCACGGTAGTATTCTCCAAAGGAGACTCAGCCCAGGGCCTGGCTCCTAGGCAGCCCTCATTAAGGATTTGGTTAAACTGATTTCAGAAGAAATCTGTAAATTGTGTCTGACCTGTAAATTGCCATCAGAGGGCGCCCTCGTGCTAGACGCTCAGCTTGCTGCGCCCTCCGCAGGCTCCGAGTGAGCAAATCCAAGGCCGCCCCCACTTCCCTGCCCCCACCTTTCGGGGGTTACCTGTTCTCTTCGTCCAGTTCACACGCCCACCACCACTCCAGCACGCGTGCCCGCTCCGGGGACCGTCTCCGCCATCCTGTGCCCCTCCTCCCCTCACCCCCAGCCCAGCCCAGCCCAGCCCAGCCCAGCCCAGACTCCTTCCGCCCACGCAGCCCCATATGCTGGAAAGAGCCTCCCACTCCCCATCTGTCGAGCCACTTCCTTGCCCCCATTCCGGGCGCCGCCGCCCTCTCCTCCTCCGGGAAGCCGGTCCTGATTGAGAGGCGGGAGAGAGTCTAAGTCGCCAGACACCCACCTTCCATCTCCCACTCCCCCAATCACTGGACATCTGGGAAATGCCCGCTGCTCTGCGCGGAGGACCCCCAAGGCCACGCTTTGAGCCTCGAGACTGAATGTGCAAATGAGAACTCAGTTTGCTTCACACCGGCGGGCAGACCCGGCTGGCCGGCTGAGGGGGTGCGGAGGGGGCCTGTCTACAGGTCCTGCAGGTGTCAGATCCCGGGTCACAGCTCCGAGCCAGTCAGCTAGGGACCTGGGCAGACACAGGACAGGGGGGGTGAGGAGCGGGAGCGCGGTGCGGAGGAACACAGGCTGCTGTTCTTGCCTGAAGGATCCGGTTTCATTTCGCAGATTGATTATTGCTCTGTGTGTGTGTGTGTGTGTGTGTGTGTGTGTGTAGTGTTTTTTAAGTGTACCTTGCTTGTCTAATGAATGTTTGATTGCACCTACATCCGGAGGCTGTTTTAATGAAAGGTGAAGGCTCTGGGAGGGAAATAAATAAATAAAGGATCATACCCCAGCCCTCGGCATCCCCCCCTCCCTACCCAACTAGAACTCTCCAACCACAGCTGTCTTCTGAAGTCTATGCCCTCACGGAAGAATTCCGTTCCTGTTTGAATGTTCCCATGTAAATGACGCTACTCTCCGGAGGAAATCACACCCTTCAATTGGTCATTCTCAGGGCTTTTATTAAGGACTACGTGAAGGGGAGATGAATGAGGAGAGGGAGGCCTTCCTCTCTGGCTTGACAGCTCCCCTGCGACTGGGGGTTTGCTCACTTGTGGCAAGGGCCCACTCTGTGCCAGGCCTGGTGTGGAGAGTCCAGGACTGGAGGGAGCAGGCCCAGGTCACTGCCCATGCCATCAGTTCAATTCATCAACTATTTGTTTCACATCCCACTCCCACGTTTTGGCCCTAGGAAATTTACTTAATCTGGGAGAGCCACAGTTTGTTTCCTTGCAAGGTACAGGTATAAAGCATGCTATGTCAGTGATGTGTTGGGAGGATTAAGTGAGAAGGTGCATATAAAGTGCTTAGTACTGCTGTCTGGCAGCTCTCAGTAAATGCTGGCTGTTGCAAATATCTGCTATGTAGGTAGCAGTGTAGGGAGTTGTGAGGAGGCAAGCACTGGGACCCAGGCCTAAGAGTTTATTAGAGGGTGGATATGAAGTACAGCCAGATATGAGTGTGAGCTCGGTCTCCTTCGTCAGCCCTCAGATGATGACCGCGCGCCTAGGTACCAGGCACAGTTCTTTGTAGGCCTGGCCTCTGTGCCTCATATCTTGTGGGGAGATGGGGTGCTGAAACAGATGCTTAGGTGGCAAGGAGGGCAGAGCAGTCACATAGCAAGCACAGGCAGTGTGGGAACATGGAGAAGGGGGATCTCACCCTGGTGGTCTCCCCAGAGGAAAGCAATTTAGCCAGATAAAGGTGTGGAGGGTGCAGGTGGGAAGTATGTGAAGGTTGGAAGGGGGAATGTTCTCTAGGCACCAGGAACTGCCTGTTGGAAGGCGCAGAAATTAAGCAAATGAGCTCATGGTTGGCTGTAGAACTGAAATTTCAATCTCTCATGGTAGGTAAAGACACAGCTTTAGAATCCAATAACTGGATTCAAATCCTGGGTCTGCTATTTACTAGCCGTGTGACCTTGATCAAGTTATTTAACTTCTTTGTGCCTCAGTTTTTGCTTCTGTAAAATGGGTATTTTGATAATAAGGGATTCATAAATGTCACCCATTTCCTTGGGTTGTTGTGGAGGATGAATGAGAGGACACCTGTAAGTGTTCAGCTCGGGCCCCACTGAGCTAACACTCAATAGCTGCTAAACAGTGTTGCTAGTCCCTGCTGCTGAAGATGAGACCACAGCATGGGGGGAGGGGAGTGGGGGTTTCAAATTATGAAGGTGAAGGACCACATTGTCCACGTGGAGGGATTTGGACAAATCTAAGCATGTGGAACTAGGGGAGTGACAAAATCAATCTGCAGTCATCCTTGGCGCCATTCCTGACTCCTCTTTCATCCTCCATATCCAATTCATTAGCAAATATTATTGGCTTTACCTTCATAAATCACCCAGCATCTGACCACTTCTTAGCACTTCCACAGCCACCACCCTGTTCCAAGCCATCATCATCTCTCCCCTGCATTGCTGCAATGGCCTCCCAGCTGGCCTCCCTGCTCTATCCCTGTCTCCCTACAGTCTCTTCTCCCCTAAGCAGCTAGAGGGATCCTGTTAAAATGTAAATCGAATCGTGTCACTCCTCTGCTCAAACCCTCCAATGGCTTCACATTCACGCAGTGTCAAAGCTAGTCTTTAAAACCCCGCAAGTTGTGGCCTCCTGCCAGATCTCTCCCTCTTCTCTTGCTCCAGTAGCCTCCCTGGTCTTTGCACACTTCCTTAAACATAAACTTGCCAAAGCACAATTCCACCTGAGGATTTTGCGCTTGCTGTTCCATCTGCCTGGAACAGCCCCAGGAATCAGCAAAGTTCATGCCCTCATTTCTTTGAGACTCCGAGGGCTGTGCTCCCTCCCCCGTATAAAACAAGCTTCCATTCTGCCTGAGCACTCCTTGTTTCCTGTCTGACAGCACTTTCTAGGTGCTATACATTTACTTGATTATTTCTCATTTGTCCTCTTATTTCCTTGTTGGAATGTAAGCTCCGTGAGGACAAGGGTTTTGTTTTGTCCATTGCTTTACCCTGAGCATCTAGAACAGTCCATGGCATGTAGTAGCTTTCGATAGCTTGATTGAATGAATGAATGACTAAATTAATGCATGAGTATGCATCATTTGCATATGCAGTGTATAGAATGCATGGGATGGGGTGGAGCAGTAGTGGAGTTGGGGAGGGAGAGCCTTCCCAGAGAGGGTTGATGGTCAGCTCATATGGACCAAGGCAGCCAAGGAGGACAGCAGTGAATAGTCTGGGGAGAGACTTGGGTATCCTCTGCAAAGTTTGGGGACTCTGCTGTGAGGGGAAGAACGAGGTGAAGAGTAGTGATGTTGCCCTGTTTCTGGCTTGGGCATCTTGGTTGTGAACCCTGGTGCCAATGACTGAACTGGTAAAGGGTGGTGAGCAGGTTGGGGTGAGGAATTTTTGGTGTAAACTGTCTGAAACTTAAATGCTTTTTCTATAGAATGAGGAGTCTGTTTCCCCACCTTCTACTTCCTGGGGTGGTGCTGGAGATAGAGAGAAAAAAGACATGGAAACCCTCGGTATAGGAGCCTAGTGAATCTCAAATGTTGAGGGAGCATTATTCTTATTAAAAGTTGATTTGGGGAGATCTGACAGGTAAGTGAGATGAGAACTCACGCAGGTCCTAATCAAATGCCAGCCTAGGTTGAAGCAAATGCCAGAAAGCACGAATCATCAATATATGCAGTGGGTGGTCACAATGGGGAGAGATCAGCATGGCCTGAGCTGGCGGAGGCTGGAGGCCTTGTGGATGGGGGACTTGATTGCATTCTGAAATAGGAGAGGAGAATCGAGTACAAAGATTGGGATTTGGCCAGATGTCCGTGAACAGATTGGCTATAGGGTAAGATAGAGAGCTGCGGACCCCTGCATTTAAGATGGTTGATATGCCCACCACTGGACTTTTTTCTCCCCACTTCCATCTGCCAGATGAGAGAATAGTGGCCAGGGAAGGAGAAGGCATATCCTGGGTGGTTCAGGAAAATCCTGTGCATGTGGCCATGGCGGTTCTGTCTCTGCTGTGCTGTCAAACCAGTTTCATTCATACACTTACTAGGGCCACAGTGGAAAACACAGAACTCTCTCCACTGTTGTTGTTGTTGTTGTTTTTAAGATTTATTTATTTATTTATACAAGCACTGGGTACAGTCAGAAGCACGGGAGGGTGAGAGAATTCACCAGAGCCAGAGCAGAGAGCAGAACAGGCAGAATGACGAAATACACCGCTGAGGGGAGCAGCAGGGGCAGCAGGAGAGGTCTGCTTGCCATGTGGGACCCTCACTGGTGGCCGGGGATCGAACTGGCACTGCAGAGGCTGCAGGCAACTTCACAACCCAGCGCTCAACCGCTGTGCCACCGGGGAGGCCCCTGGTTTTTTTCTTAAAGATTTATTTATTATGCATACAAGAGCTGGGGTACAGTCCAGAGGTATGGAGGGGGCAATGAGAGGATTCACCAGAGACAGAGCAGGGAACAGAGCAGGCAGATCAACCGAATAACACTGCTGAGGGGAGTGGCGGGCAAGTCAGGAGAGGTCAAGACAGCACCATGTGGGTTGCTCCCTGGCTGGGGATCAAACTCGTGCTGCAGAGGCTGTAGAGTGCAGCTTCACAGCGCTGCACTCAACCCGCTGCACCACCAGGGCGGCCCTCTCGCCACTGTTTATTGAGTACCTACTAAGTGTGAGGAGTCAGCCTTGAACTTTCAGACTTAGTTCCTCCCCTCTGCGCATTCAGGGTGTAGTAGGGAGACATCCCAGAACCCTATCAGGTAGGTACTATTATCCTTCTTTTGCAATTAAGAGACTCACAGATGTTAAGGTCACACAATTGGTAAGTGGTCCGTCCAGGATTTAAATCCAGGTAGTTTGCTCCCATAGCCCAGCTTTGTAACCACTGACCATACTGCTCATGGTCAGAGAGTCCGTAATCAGGGCTTATGTGTGATGGGGGACAGGCTTGGACTCTTCTGTCTCCAGAGCACTGTGATCTTGGCCCCTTGGAGGGGTCACGAGAGAGAATTTGGGGAACTGGGAGAACAGATGGAGCTTTTGAGAGCAAAAAGAGGATTTTAGAGAGAGAGGCCCATTAGTGGACACAGCTTCATTCATTTTTTCATTTATTCTACAAATATTTATTTCATGCCTATTATGTTTCAGGCACTGTGTAAGAAGAACAAGTGGATTCACTTGTTTCATTCAGCAACTAACTATTGAGCATCTACCACATGCCAGACACTGTGCTAAATTGGAGGTGCAACAGGAACAAAAGAGAAAAACTCCTGCCCTCCTGGAGTTTATGTCCTAATGGGGAGCTAGAAAATGAACAAGATAGGGGCCTCCCTGGTGGCATAAGGGGTTAAGCACCACACTATGAAGCAATCCATAGCCTCAGCAGTACGAGTTCAATCCCTGGCCGGCCAGTGAGCATCCCCCATGGCGCAGCAGACCTCTCCTATCTCACCCACTGCTCCCCTCAGCAGTATATTTCAGTCAGTCTACCTGTTCTGTTCCTCCCGCATCTCTGGCCTGCACTGCAGCTCTTGTATGCATAAATAAATAAACCTTTGAAAAAAAAAGAAAATGAACAATATAACAATAAGATAGTCAACATTAGTAAGATGTATATGTAGATGTTTATATATGCATAAAATGGTAGATACTGATAAATAATAAGCAGGAAGAATATAATGGGTTTGGTGAAATGGACATTTTATTTTTTAATTTTTTTTAGAGATTTATTTATGCATACAAGAACTGGGGTACAGGCCAGAGGTGCAGGGGTGAGAAGATTCACCAGAGACAGAGTGGGGAGCAGAACAGGTGGATTCACTGAAATTCACTGCTGAGGGGAGCAGTGGGCAGGACAGGAGGTCTGCTGCGCCATGGGGGTAGCTCCCTGGCAGGGGATCCAACTCGTGCTGCAGTGGCTGGCAATAGTTTGATAGCACTGAAACTTTAACCCCTGTGCCACCAGGGAAGCCCAAAATGGACACTTTAAACAAGGGGGTGGTCAGGGAGAGTTTGGTGACATGAGCTGAGAAAGGCATGCAGGGTCAGGGTGTGGCAAGACCTTGCTGGCTCTTGGAGAAAACTTTATTTTTTACTGAAATGTGATGGGAGGTCAGTAGAGTTATTTTGGTTTTGATTTTGTGGGTGTTCCCTTGAAAAATAGAGGAGTCAAGTGTGGGCAGAAGGAAAGTTGAACAGGGATACAGGCCTGGGGGCAGCTGTGGACAACTGGATGGGGAGCCTGAAGCAAGAAAGGCCATTCAGGGTTGAGCCGAAGGCTTGTGCTTCACTCCCCTCCTCAGCCAGCTGCTGGATGTAGAGACCCCAGGAGGGCCAGGGCCATGGGTGAGGCAGGTTGCTGCACTGAGGCCATCCCCGAGGGGCTGGAACTGGAGGCACTCAGCCCACAGCTCTTGGCACCTAGATAGCAGCCTTTCCAAAGGGAGGTCTGGCAGTTCACTGTGTCCACCTCATGCATGCAGGCCTTGTTCTTTTTGTCCATCCTAGTATTTATTCAGTGGATGTTTTAACCATAAATGATATCATCTAAATTTAAAAAGTAATTCTCTCCTTTTCATGTATGGAGAAAGGATGGGAGGAGGGGCCAGCAGACAAGTGATTTGAGAGACAAGTTAGGCGGCCAAGACAGTTCGAAGTGCCAACGGGGTGCCCCATGAAGCAGGGAAGCAGTGGTCCATGTGACTCAGGTGGGCTCTGGGTCTACAGACCTCCCAACACATAAGCTAACAGGTCACCTTGTGACCCGAGTGCTGTCCCAAGGTTTGCATCTTGAGCCCACAGGCGTTGGTCATGGACTAAGCCCCCAGAAGGCCAAGTGGGTTATGATCAGGCTTGAATTCTTTTATAAAATCAGGAGTTTTGTGGACACCCCTTTCCCAGCTTTTGCAACTCCTCCTTTCTCTTTACCCTTCCCTCTGTTTGCTAGCTGGGTTTCCTTGAAAAACAATTCTTACCTCATTTTAGCTGAGCTGCTAGGAAAGCGCAGGCGGACCGATTTTCACCCCCACTCCTCACCCCTAGACCCTGGGCCCAGTGTGAGGGTGTCAGGAACTTGTTCCAGCAAGAGGAAGTACAGATGGGTAAGCAGGGGAGGGGAAAGATTGGGGCAGCTGAGCCTCCTGCCTGGAGTTGAAGGAGGGGTTGGAGGTTTCCTTGGGAAGCTGTTGGTAGGATGAAGGATCTGGGTTTTAGTTTTCTACTCAGGTGTGGGGCACCTGATCCCCAACCTTGTGGAGGGCCTGGTGGACTGGCCGACCCACCTTGAACAAATGAAGGAGCAAGTTGCTTGTCCTATTTTGTGTGTGTGTGTGTGTGTGTGTGTGTGTGTATATATATATATATATATATATATATATATATATATATATATATAGGTGAGAAGAGAGAATACCACCAGTTGAAAGCTGAGGTTCTTGGTGCATTAACACAGAGACTCCCATAACCCTGGTAAAGGCCAACTTCTTTGGGGGAGCAGGAAAGTGGAAGAGGGAAAGGATTCTGAAAATTCCTTCTGGAGATTTGCAACCCTTGCAAGGCCTCAGGCTGCCAGCTGGGGGCGCCCGACCAAGTATGACCACATCATCTCACAATTTCCAGACCATCTGAACCCTGGCTGCTCCTCCTACCAGAGAGGTGTCAATGTGAAGTGGGAGAATTTGCTCTATCAAGTGTGACCCAGGGTTGGTGATGAATACCAGAGATGGTAGGATCAGCTAAAATAACATGTCACACGGTGGTCTGCGTTCAGGAATGCTGGATTGGGTAACTGGCAAATTGAAAGGCTGCTTCATACTATAATGGTTAAAGAAAAAGGGAATTATCTCATGCCTTTCTTTTCGTCTATCAAGGTGTCAGCGTATGCTAATTACCTGGCAGAGGCTTCAGCGGGAAGAGGAAGAGCAACTATTATATTTCTGAAGAAAGATTTATCTTGCGTTGTTGGCGCCAGTTGGAGGAGGAGGTAGAGGTGGTAGGGGGTCAGTGAGGCAAAGTGAGAACTGTTCCTTGACTCGAATGGAATTGAAATGCCTTTGAACTGAGGTTTTTCTGCTAAGATTAGAAATAATAAGCCTTGTTGGGAGAGGCTTTGCTGTGAGCCCATGGCCAGGGGCGGGGGCAGGATGAGCGGAAGACGACAGTATCCTAGGAGATTGTAGGGGGTGGGGTCAGGCTGGGTGCAGCTGATGTGGAGCATGCATTAGCTATATCCATTCATTCACTCATTAATGATTGACTGGTTGATTACACATAGGTTAGGGTTTCAGAAACACAGGCTTGGAATCAGGCAGCCCTGAATGGAATCATCCCAACTCCCAAGGTTTCTGGTCTGTGGTTTCTTGCTCCATTTTTCAGTCTTGGTTTCCTCATCTGTGGGGAAACTAATGTGTGCTTTCTATGATTACTTTCACAACTAAATGGGATCATGTAAGCGAATTGCTCAGTGCAACTCAGTAGTGATAGCTGTGGATATGATTACTCAATAGGTATTTTCTGAGTAGTACCTACTAGGGTTCAGGGCACTGGGAAAACAGGGGTGAATAAGACAGACAGGGCTTTTCCTTCAAGGAGCTTGTCACAGAATGGAGGCCCTATACCTTCTTTGCCTCCTGCTCTCAGAGGTCCTTGAAAATGGGGTATAGGAGACAGGAAAGGCCCTCAAATCTTACATAAAGCTATGATTGCACCCTTTATAATAATAATAACAATGAACTCAAATTAAATGCTTGATATCTATGATTTCAAAGGAAGATTTAATAGGGGGGTGGTAGAGTCTGGGATCTGAAGAAGACAGGTGAGGGGCTGACTGTGAGAAGTTGGCCGGTGCCTAAGCTTTGGAGACAATGCCATAGCCTTCGTATCTCCAAGGTTACCTCAGGGGTGGAGGTCAGGGGTGTGGACACTGGAGTCAGATGAGCTGATTTCCCATCTGTTGACCTCATGCCTTCCTTCAGCCACAGCTGGCTGTGAAGGAAGTAAGCTAGAGAGACAGCCTGGCATGGTGGCTGTGTTTGCTGAGAATGGGTTCAAATTCAATCCCCGACACTTAGCCGGGTGGACTTAGCCTAACACTATGCCTCAGGTAAGTGAAGATAATGAAGCCTAACTGTGGGGTTGCTGGGCAGATGAATGAGGCATTCAGGGTACTTGGCACACAGTAGGTATTCCCAAGTGGTTGAAGTGATTGCTAAAATGGGCCATCCTTGTAGCTGTGTCAGCCTCCACCCCCCTGTGGCCTGGAGCGGCATTTAGAGCTCTGGGGAAGGAATGGGGGTGTACCAAGTGTGTTGTGTGGCAGCTAGACTTTGAGCAGGTAATGGCTGTCAGGGACCAGCAAATCACAGGTATCTCAGGAAGAACAGGAGTTACACTTAGACACCAAAGAACAAACACAGAGCACAAGACGTTTTGCCATAGCAAAGCTGTTTTGATCGTTCCCGGATGTGACATGTATCGCATGAGGAAAGGGAGCCTCTTGCACTAAGGCTGCCTAATTGACAGCCGGTGGCTCCGTGCAGAGTGGCACCCGGTAGAGTTGGGGATGGGGGCAGAACAGCCTGCCCCCCTCCCCTCCCCCAGGCAAGCTACTTCTGCTGCTCCCTCAGCTAAGCTGTTTATGAAGGAAGGGGGAGTCATGATTCCCAAAACCTCCAGATCCAGTCCTCCCTCCACCTCTCCAGCCCCATCCTGCATCACTCATGGAACCCAGGCTGTGTGCCCATCTAATTGAACTTCTAAACTTTGCCAAGTGCACCAGACTCGCTGGGGCCTCCAGGCCTTTGCATATGCTGTTGCCTCTGCCTTGGAAAGTCCACTCCTCCCTAGCCCTCCCATCCACCTGGTTAGTATTGGCAAATGCCTACTTAATAACAAAAATAATAGCTTACACTTACAGTGCACTCACTCCGTGCTAAGTGCCTCCCAAATGTGATCTTGTAAGTCTTCACAACAACCTGCAAGGTAAAAACAATCGTAGTTCACATGTAGTAGATGACTATTATTGGCCAGGCACTGTTCCAGTGCTTTCTGTGTATTAACTCATTTAATCCTCTCAATCCCACAGGGTGAATTATCATTATTATCCCTATTTTATGTATGAGGAAACAGAGGTACAGAAAGGTCAGGTGACTTGGCCAAAGTCACCAGCAAGGAGCAGCAGAGCTCAGGTTCCAACTCAGGAGTTCCTCAGCCTCCTACACATCCTTTATGACTCAGGCCAGGCACCACCAATTCCTGGAGGCCTCCTCTTTCCTTTATTGGGTAAGGAACTTCCTCCGTGTTTCTGTAATGCCCTTCCCTTGACAACGATCCTCTCTCTACCCACTCAGAGCACCTACCACCCTGTGATGTTTGCTCATCTGTTCCCTGCTGGACTGGAAATTCCTGACAACAGGGATTGCCTGTCTGGTTCTCCACTGTTCTTCTGAGCCTAGCAAGTGCCTGATACATTGTGGGGTAACATGTGTTTGTTGCTTGGCTTCATGAAAACCTGTAGAGTTCATTCTTTCTCTGGCTCCTGCTTTTCAATCCCAAGGACTGTAAGAACCCCCCCCCCCCCCCCGTCTGCATTAACTGGGATCCTAAACATTCAATAACATTAAATCACGGCTCTCTTTTTTGTAGGGTTAGTGAAAAACAATATTTTTTCATTCATCTAAATTGGCACAAAGGGCCTCCCTGGTGGCGCGAGGGGTTAAGACGTAACCTATGAAGCTGTCTGCAACCTCTGCAGCATGAGTTCGATCCCCAGCTGGCCAGGGAGCAACCCACATGGCGCAGCAGACCTCTCCGCTGCTCCTCTCCGCAGTGTACTTTGGTCAATCTGCCTGTTCTGTTCCCCACTCTGTCTCTGGTGAATCCTCTTACCCCCCCGTACCTCTGGCCTGTACCCCAGCTCTTGTATGCATAAATAAACAAATCTTAAAAAAAAAAAAGAAAAATGGCAAGATTTATGCTGTACACAACTGGCCCTATATTCAACTGAGGAAGTTCCAAATAAGTATGGGCCAGTCACTTCCTGACAACTCTACTCACTTTTGAAAAGTGGGACTGCGTGTAAGACAGGAACTCCATACCATCCCCCACCATGTTTTATCTGAATTTGTGTTTCTCATGGGGAGCACTAGGAAAGGAGTCATCCCACCCACTTTGTGTCCAAACGTGGCCACGTGTTCTGATGCTCAAGGAGTTGACAAATACATGGAAGCCAGAGCGTCCCTGAGAGTGTGAGGGGTCTGGTCTCATTCCACACATCCCTTCTGGTCAGGGCTATCCCAAACCAGTGCTTGAGAAGTCTCTGGCTTATTTTCCCACGGTCCGGTAACTCATTGTTGGCTAATACCTTTTGTCACCATTTAGAGCTAACAAGCTCTGCCCTGCCTTGGGAGAGGCCAGAAGAATGAAAGAGATGGACAGCTCTGAGAAGAGCAGCATTCCTGAGGGTGGCAGGTCCAGGCAGGCTCCTTAGAGGAGGTGGCATTTGGTCTGGCCTCTGTTCCCTGCTGCCCTTTCCTTTTGATAGGGTGCTCAGAATTGTCACATGGGCCTCAGCCTAGGTTTATCCTTACAGCCAGTGCTAATCTGGGGCGAGGTTATGGCAACCTCCAGGAAATAAGAAGCACATCCCCATCATGGCCCCACTGTTTTCCCCTATCCCCAGCTATGAAGACTGCTTGGTGCAAGCTGGGAGGTGTGGGAGCCTGACGTTCCTTACCAATAAAATGTAGCTAATGATAATACCTTCCTCCCAGGTCTGTGGAGAAGATCAAATGAGAGAATGCAGGGGAAAGTGTCTTATATGCTATAAAAGGCTCTGACAAATGCTCATTATTTCTTCCTATTCTTCTCCTGGAATTTATCAAACACTTTATGGGCCCTGGAGGTATTTTTTTTACCTCCATTCCGCATGGCTTTCTCTGGCCCACAATTCTCTTCTTCTCTTGGGCTGGACTTTAGGGGAGGCAGAGGAGAAGAGCGGTCAAGGAGGCAGGGGACAGGATGGTCTGAGTTTGAATCCTGGCCCCACCGCTTCCTAGAGATGTACTGATGCAAGTCATACAGCCTGTCTAAGCCCTGCAGTTTCCTCTTTTTTTAAAAAAAAAAAATTTATTTAGTTATGCATACAAGAGCTGGGGGACAGGCCAGAGATGCAGGGGGTGAGGGAATTCACCAAAGACAGGAAACAGAACAGGCAGACTGACTGAAATACACTGCTGAGGGGAGCAGCGGGGGAGACAGGAGGGGTCTGCTGCACCATGTGGGTTTCTCCGTGGCCGGCCGGGGATCGAACTCGTGCTGCAGAGGCTGCGGATTGCTTCATAGTGTGGTGCTTAACCCCTCGCGCCACCAGGGAGGCCCACCTGTGGTTTCCTCTTGTGTAAAAGGGATATAAACATTGAATTTCACATGTAAGGTTGATGTGAGGACTAAATGAGATATTTTGTGCAAAGTTCTTAGGACTGTGGCCCCCAAGTGTTTACTAAGTGCCTGCTGTGCTGTGGTTGTTACTTACTCCCTGGTCTAAGTCTAATGGTCAGCTCTCTGAGTGGGAGGATCAGTGCAGGGACCCCAGGAACAATTTTCTCAGGTTTCCTTTTCTCCACACTCAGGAAGCAGGTAGGTCAAGGGAGTCCATCAAGGGTTGCAGGTCAGGTATTCATTCATTCAGTAACCTGTTGTTAAGTGCCTACTCCACGCTCTGGAGTCAGAGCAGCTGGCTGGCTAAGTCACAGTCCTATTCACTGGGGAGCTCATGCTGCAGAGAGGAAGGTATTTATTCATTCACTTATCCATGTGTTCATTCAGCCAGACAGTGATCACCCATTTGCCAGGATCTCCCAGACTCTGTGATGGGCTCTGGGGCACTGGATGGGGGGCAAGGCAGGGAGTCGGAGAAGCAATCTGGGTGTCTCTTGAGACCTCTGACTTTTCCTGACATGTCTTCCCACGTCCTGTCACTTGACCTCAGTCGCCCCATCTGGATGCCAAGGGGTCACTCGAGCTGGTCCCCAAGCACCTGTCTCATGCCAGCATCCCGGACTTCTGAGCCAGGATGGACAAATGCTGAGTGACACCCCCATCCCTGCTCCCAGCCCACGCGTTCACTCCAGGCTAGGGCATCGACCAGCTCAGAGCTCATTAGCGGCCACACAGCCATTGCCACATGTCACAGGCTCTTAAAGTCTCCATTATGGAGGGCCCTTCCTCCTCTGTATTTTTAGCCTGCATCTGGAGGAGACGGCATCTCCTACAGTTATACATGTCAGGTTCAGTGGTTTCGACAACTCCTCAGGCCTCTGGGCACCTGGTGGTGGGGGCCCCTAGATCTGCTCCCAGAAAAGAAGGTAGTGGGAGATGTGAGAGCCAGAGGTGAGGAATCTCCCCTCCCCTCTAGTCCCCCATCTCTGAGACACCTGGTTGTGAGAGATTGGAGGGGCTTCAGGTTGCTCTGGGCCTACGGGAACAAACAGCGTTTTGAATGACACTGGGGTGAGAGCAGCGATGCTAACTTGGGAACAAACCCGGGCTAGTTCGACATCCCTGAGGACCAGACGCTGGCTCTGACTGCAGACAGGTAGAATAAAGCACTCAGAAGCCATGGTGCCAGTCAGAGCAGGTTTCTCTCTGCCTGTGGGAGACAGAGGTAGCCCCCGCAGCCAGCCCAGCCTCGGGGGGATTGGTGGGATTTCTCTGGAATAGGGTAAGAATTCCATTTCATAGACTCTGGAATGTTGGAGAGAGGACTTTGAGATTAACATCCCTGGTGGGGGAGAGAGAAGCCACAGCTTCTTTTTTTTTTTTTTTAATAGAGGCATGTTTTATTTATTTATTTGTTTGTTTGTTTTGTTTATACATGCACTGGGTACAGTCAGAAGCGCGGGAGGGTGAGAGAATTCACCAGAGCCAGAGTGGGGAGCAGAGCAGGCAGAAGGACCGAAGTACACTGCTGAGGGGAGCAGCGGGCGGCAGGAGAGGTCTGCGCGCCATGTGGGACCCTCCTCTGGTGGCCAGGGAGCAGCCCGGGATCGAACCGGCGCCCCAGAGGCCGCGGGCAGCTTCGCAACCCAGCGCTCAACCGCTGCGCCACCAGGGAGGCCCAGGCCACAGCTTCTTAACAGTGTGGGTGTGGGGAAGGGATCCCAAAATGGGGGGAGTCCCTGAAATGGGCATGGGGTGCCCATGTCAGGAGCACCAGAGCCTGGACTTCCAGGAAGAACAAACTGTTCCATCAAGGACAAAATTTCAATCGTCCCACCCCTTATGTATTTGCTAATAAAATAAGATACTAATAATAATCAGTAGTTAATACTCTGTTACTCTGAGCCAATGTGCTAAGTGCTCTCTGCATTTCCTGATTATCTCAACCATCCTTCACATTAGGGCAGGCACTACTATGATTATTCCCATCACACAGATGAGGAAGCTGAAGCTCAGATAGGCCAAGAAACTCACCCAAGTTCTGTCTGGTAAGGGCCAGAGAGACACAGGGCTTCAACCCAGAGTCCAGTCCCATTCTCCACTCTACATGTAGCCTGTAGAAACTGAGGAAGGGCATGAGGTCAGTCTCCACTCAATAGTCACATTTACTGATGATGTGGTGGGAAGCGCACTGACATGAGATGTGGAAGGTTCTGGTTTTGACAGATCCTCGGTTTCCCCTGGGCCCCAGGGGTTGGGGGCTGGCAGGGGGCGCTGAATTTAAGGGTTTGTGCTACTTGCCTAAAACCACACAGGTAATAAGAAGTGAGGCTGCGTTGTGAAATGTGGTCTACTCTTAACCACTTGCCTATTGTGCTCTCTGTGGGATTCGTCCTACAAGGTTTGGGGAAGGAGGGGCTTTAGGTACCCCCTGACTGATCTGGAAGGAGGTGGGGGCAGTCCTACATTATCCACAAGAATCATTCTGTGTTTCTTGTTTTCAAGGTGAAAGCAGCAGCCTTCTTACTTTCAGGTTCAGGAAACTACCTCTCTCTTATCGCATTCCGTCCATCCATGCATCCTTCCATCCATCATTGCTGCCCCACTTCCCTCCAGGTGCTCTGAGAGCTTCTCAAACACAAAATACCCCCAACAGAGAAGGAAGGCGCGACCCTGCAATACCTTTGCCCTGTGTGGGAGTGTTCTCGAGCAACATTGGGGAGACCCCAGGTATAGGGACCTGGGGGCTGCTGAGCTTTATCACTTTCTATGAATTTCCCAAATATTGATTATGCGCTTACTTGGTGTCAGGCTCCTCTCTAGGGCAGTGTGGCGATATATGGTTGTGTGATTCCCAACCCTTTGGGGGCACTATTATGCTGTGGACAAGGTTACCTGGCACCTTACTGGGTGCTGGGAACCCCAATCATGGTGAGCGAGTCTAACCTGGTCTCTAACCTCACAGAAGATGCAGTCCTACAGTGGCAATAGTCAGCGCAGCCAGGAATTACCTGACAGCGTGCCCAGGGCTAGGAAGGAGCAGGGGCTGGGGGAGCTTGCAGGAGATGCCCCCGTGCTACATGTGGTAAGTCAAAGAAGGCTTCTGGGAAGAAGTTATTTCTAAAGAAAACCTGAATGATAAATAGGAGTGGCCCACTTGGAAGGGGAAAGAGTGTTCCAGGCAGAAGGGAGAGCACAAGTGACTAATTATAATGCAAGGGGATACAGGTCACGCTATTAACATGAACAGAGAGCACCGGGAGCCTTTACTCATTCAATCAATCATTCGCTTATTAAAACAAACATTCATTGAGGAGATGGAAAAGAGTTATGCCTGAGAGATAGAAAAGTTGCAGCTAGGAGATGGCTCTTGAACTGAGCCTTAAAGGATGAATAAAAGTTTTCTGAGGACAGAAGTATCCAGCATGAACAAAATCATGCGCTTGGAGATTTTAGAGAAAACGGTCTAACAAAGTGGTGGTTTAGGGGACTTTCCCACACTACCTTCTCAGCTTTTTGTCTCTCAAACCTAACCTTGATATTTATTATTCATTTTTAACATGACCTCATCAGAGGTTTGGATAGAAATGTTGGATGCATGCATGAGTGCAGGGATAAATGGATGGGTGGAAGAATTAATGCATGCATGAATGAAGGAATACAAGAAATAATGAATAATGATAGCGAGCACATATAGAGTGCCTTTCATGCACCAGGCATTGTTGTAAGCACTTTATATTTATTAAATCATTAAATCCTCACACAACCCTAGGAGGTAGGGATTGTTATTATATGCACTTTACAAATGAGAAAAGTAAGGTATGCAAGGTTAAGTAATGTAGCCAAGGCCACGGTGCTGGGAAGGGGAGAGCTAGGGTTTGAACGGAGGCAGTCTGGCTCAGGAGGATGCTACAGATGGGCCCCAGGAGCGAATGCTGGGAACGAGACAGTACCTTGTTCATTCAGGTATCTCCTTTCTCATCCCCTGGAGGGTCCTTGGCCACGCGTTCTCCACAAATGTGCTGTTTCTTTGGAGCAGATGTGGGTCCAGGTGGCCAGCTCATCTGGGTGCTGCCCTGACTGGAATGGGAAGTACCTGAGGGGCCTGCGTGGGACAGGGGCAACTTGCTGAGGATGGGCTGCCGCTCTCTGAACAGGCTGGTAAAGAGACAGGGCGGCCGGCTCCTCCATGGAGAGCGTTGGGCTCTGGGAGCACCTCTCTGATCACTGCGCAGGAAGCTTGAAGTTTGCCTTTTGGGTTGATTGTATTAGCATTTCGGAAGAGTCCCCCTTCCTGTGAAGTGCATTAACGATTCACTCCGGCTGGTCTCTCACCCGGGGAAGGCTCATCGTGAAGTGCCTCAGATTTCCTAGGAATCCTCTGAGACATTTTGACATTCTGATTGTCACTGCCAACGTGGGCTGCGAAGGAATTAATTGACATGGATGAAACCCTCAATTTCCAAGGGCTGTGTAATAAAATAAAGGTTATTGTATTATTACAGATTCAACCACTAATGAAAAAGGGCTAAAGACCCTAATGACAGTATGGTATGCTTAGTGGGGACTTACCTTGATTTTAACAGGCAACCATCCTGAACTTCAGGGAATACTAACAACAACGGTTTTTATTTATTGAGAACTTATCATATATTAGGCACTTTACTAGATGATCTATAGATATTATGTATTCCCACAACAATCCTATGAAGGAGCTGCTTTTTCATTCCCATTTTACAAAAGAAGAAACTGAGGCTTGGAGAGGTGAAGTGAACATGGCTAATACATTGTAGAGTAGCAATGAACAATCTTCTGAGTAAAACACATTTTCTTATAGATGAGGGAGAATTAAAATGCTTGGACAGGATTAAGATGTTGGTCAAATATAGGGCATCCTGGGTGGTAGAGTATGAGCGGTCTTTGCTCGAACTTTCCGGACTCCAAGAGAATACCACTGCCTTTTTCCTCAGACCTCAGAAATCCCATCCATCCATCTGACCATCTATTCACATAAAAGAAATCCATCCATCCATCCATCAATCCATCCATCCGTCCATCCATCCAACATCCACCCACCCACCCATCCATCCATCCATCCATCCATCCATCCATCATCCATCTACCTATCCGTCCATTTATCTGTCCATCAATCCACACACCCATTTGTCCATCATCCGTCCATTCATTTAGTCATATACTCATGCATTTACTTATTTATTCAAATCAGAGTGTTCACTAATTGACTTCCTAAGCCCCTATCATGGAGGTGGGTATTCTCCTCTGCTGTGACTCATGTAGCAGGTAGGGGAGAGAAAGTGGGACAAGGAGATGGGAGACACAGTGTCAGCTACATAATTTGTAAAGTCTCTTCAACTTTCTCATCCCCAGTCTCCCTATAGGTCAGACTGGGATGGTATTTGCAGGCTATTATGAATTTAAAACAAGCAAACATGTGACATGCTTTGGAAATATAAAGGTGCTGCCTAAGATCCTGTCACCATCATCGTTACCATTGCCAGTGCAGCATGTACTCTCGGTAAAACAGCCTAGGTTGGAGGAAATCAGCATCTGTAAAGTGATCTATTTCTGCCTTTGTTTCACAGAAATTCTGTAAAATTTACAAATATAAAATTACTTAAATTATGCAGTTATTCTGTTTTGTAACAGTCAGATCTATTCCATGTCCTCTCAGGGCTATAGGAAGTATTGGATACAGGAATTGGAAAGGGACTTGGTAATTAGGTAATTGATCATAAAATGTAGGCCTGTCATTCTGGCGTCATGGATAGAGCTCTCCAAAGTTATCAGGGTGATTGTTCAAGGCCTACTCCCTGTTGGTTATAAGGAAAGGGGAGGGTGAGAGGGTGTACCTTCAGGAAATATGTACCTGACAACCCAGGGAAAGATGGACAATCAAACTTAAAGACTGGCAGAACTGCAGTAAATCCAGGCCTTACAGACACCATATCGTTGGTCAGCATACATTATGTTATGCTGCAGTAACAGACAATTCCCAAATCTCAGAGGCCTCTGACTAATGTTTCTCCCTTACATGTTTGCCAAGGGCCAGCAGCAGCTCTGTTCCATGTGATCTTTACTCTGGAACCCAGGCCAACAGAGGATGTCACTGGACCTTAAAGCATCCCCTCACATTTTATTGCCTAAAGCAAATCATGTGTCTAAACCTGACATCAAAAGGACGTGTATTTCTCCTTCAGAAAGGTCACCCACTGGAGGAATAGGAAGCGTTTTGAACAACAAAATAACTTTTCATACATTGCAACTGAACTAGAAGGTAATTTGAACTTCAAAGTGACTTGGCAGGAGGGTCCTTTGCAGGAGGAGGTGGAAGCTCAGGTAGCTCAGCTTCTCTCTGCTTGTGTCCACCTCTTCCCCCTCGCCACCTACTGACTTGCTACCTTTTTTTTTTTTTTTTTTTTTAAATCTTGCTGTTTTTTCTTTTCTCTGCCTTGAGAGTCCTGTTTCCTTATGACTTTGGCATCTCTGTCATGGTCTCTTTGTCCTTTTTCTTCCTGATGACCATTTACTTACTGATCTTATCATGAATTAGTCAGACTTTTTAGGTTTGCATGCCAGAAACCCAAATCAAACTAGTTTAAACAAGGAAAGAAAGAAATTTATGGGCTCACATAACTGAAAAATCCAAAGTAGAACTGGCACTGAGCATGGCTGGGTCTTTCAGCCCCAGTGACTTTTTTGCCATCTCTCGTCTCTTATTTCTTCTTCTTTTTTTTTTTTTTAAGATTTATTTATTTATTTATACAAGCACTGGGTACAGTCAGAAGCGCAGGAGGGTGAGAGAATTCACCAGAGCCAGAGCGGGGAACAGAACAGTCAGAGTGGCGAAATACACTGCTGAGGGGAACAGCGGACGCGGCAGTAGAGGTGTATCGCGCCATGTGGGACCCTCACCAGTGGCCGGGGATCGAACCGGCGCTGCAGAGGCTGTGGGCAGTTTGCAGCCCAGTGCTCAACCGCTGTGCCACCAGGGGAGGCCCCATCTCTTATTTCTTCTGTGTTAACTTCATCTTTGAAAAGATTCAGTCATGGGGATAGCAAGGCTGCTATGGCAGGATGGTAGAACCCTCTGGTTTTCCCCCAATTGCCATTCCCCTCTTCTTGCAACCTGGGAGAAGCTTGTAGCAGGGTCTGTGGCTTCCCTTGAAATTAGGTATGACTTGGGACTAAATTCTGGCTAATGAGATATAAGCAAAAGTGATGTATGCAGGGCCTCCCTGGTGGCACAGCGGTTGAGCGCTGGGTTGCGAAGCTGCCCGCAGCCTCTACAGCGCCGGTTCGATCCCCGGCTGCTCCCCGGCCACCAGAGGAGGGTCCCACATGGCGCGCAGACCTCTCCTGCTGCCCGCTGCTCCCCTCAGCAGTGTACTTCATCAGTCTGCCTGCTCTGCTCCCCGCTCTGGCTCTGGTGAATTCTCTCACCCTCCCGCGCTTCTGACTGTACCCAGTGCTTGTATGTATGTATGTATCAATCAATCAATCAATAAATCTTTAAAAAAAAAAAAAGTGACGTATGCATATTTTGGGTTGGTGCTTTACTTGCCTTCCTTTTCCCCACCTTCTGGCTGGCTGGAGTGTGATCACAGTGATGAGGAGAGTAATCTAGAGGTGGCAGAACAACAAAGTAGAAATCTGGTTTCCTAAGGACTTTTATGGAGTAGAGCTACTGTATCCACTGAACTTTTATATGAGAAAGAAATAAACCCTTTAAGCCACAGCTGAGTGTCTTTGTTCACAGCCAGACCAACACCTTCATGAATCCACTTCCCCCTCCTGATCCCATCATTGTGGTCAGGGGATACAATCTGCTGGCAGACCAGATCTGGGAATGGGGCTCTATCAACGAATCTGGGGGGTAGAGGAGGCCAAATCACCTGAACTCTAGGGACTAAAAGAGGGAATTGCTCCCTAAGGAATTTCTCACCAGAAAAAATGTGAAATGAGTGCTGGGCAGGCAAAAATAATACATATCCTTGTCCATCACAATCGTATGTTTGCCTGTTTAGATTCACTGGTGAGAAAGTCTGATTGACCCAATTTACATTTTTCCTTCCCTCTTCCCCCCACCCAGCCACAGTGGAGGTTTCCAACCTGTGGATCTTCTACCAGGTTCCTGGTGATGTCCCAATCAGCTGTGGCTATGGAGATGGGTCCCCATGCTGCCCCTTAGCCTTGGTGGGTAGAACAGGCAGTGTGAGTCTTGTGTTTCTAGAGCCCTCTGTACACTTGATACAGTGGATGGGGGGAACTCATGAAGCAGACTGGGCCCTCCAGATCTAGAGAATGGACCAGAACAAGTAAGGACAGGCTCTGGTGTCTGTCACTATGCTGTCGTCCTGGCATCCACTAGTCTGCCTCTGCAAAATGACACATGAATCTTAGCTGGGTCATCTTCACTGTGCCAAAGACAAAACAAGTCCTTTAAATTTACTGCAAATGTTCAATGGGGATAGACCAGAGTGTTTGTTAACTCCAAATGCCAATAGATGTTGATAAATAATGCTATTTAAAATGTATCATTGCCCTGGCACTTTGTTATAACATCTTTCCTCTTACCTTTTCCCCATGTAACATTTACTTTAAAAGGCCTCAGCCAAAAGCCAACACCAATAAAATGACACCTAGTCTCCCAGAACATCTTCATTTATGAAACATTCCAAGATTCGGCCCTCAGAGAAAAGCCACTGAGATAGTCCACTGTTTTGTAAACTTTGCAAAATCTGTAGTTCCTCTGGTTGAGACCTAACTGCATGTTGAATTTGAAATTTTGAAGCTTCAATTGCTTAAAAATATTGTAACTGCTTCTCAAACAGGAAAATTGCATTTAGATTTCCCTCTGTGTTTAACCTCAGACTGGCAAGAGATAGTCTTCAAATTTCCCCAGCAAATGAAAATCACTTTAGGATTGAGATTGCATATGGATAGTTCATACCAAGAGAAAAAGAAAATCCTCAGGAACAAATACAGTCATACATCCTGTGCTGGGCCCATAACATGGAGAAATAGATGATCATTTTATTCTATAATCCCTAGCATGAAGGATTTAGGACAGAGACAAGGAAGACATTCTTGAATATGAGGTTCAGTCACATCTGAACTGTTACTAAAGAAAATTGCAGTGTCCTGCACTCAATTTTCTTAGAGCCAGCCTCCTGCAAAATTGTATGATCCCTTTGGCACTTTCTATGTCAAAATCCTTTCCTCCCCATTGAGGCTCTAGTGCTCTCAAACCACCTCTTCCACCAGTCACTCTAATAACTCATTCAAACTAAAGTGTGATTGTTTGCATCTTAAAGGGGACCAATGGGAAGAGGGTGGTGCTTTACTCAAAGGAATGTATCAACACTGGTGAAATTCTAGGCAATGACAGGCAGTCTTTTTGATGGCATATTGAATGGGGGTCTTTCTTGTCTACTCAGAAAACTAGCTTTTCCTGTGATAAATGCATGCACACTTCTTTCCTTCCCTCTCTATTCAACACACTTGTCTGGGGTGCTTGCTCTACTCCATTCTCTATGGTTAGTGTTGAAACCCTGAAATGGAAACTTCCTATGACAAAAAGGGACTGAGTCCTAGAAATAATAATCATAATCACATAACTGCAAGTGCCATTTGAGTGATTTCTTACTACATGCTGGGGACTGTGCTAAGAGCTTGTTTATGGATGGCGTTTAATCTTCATGACAACCCCAGTGGAGTGGGTGTATTGTACCCTTCTCACAGACAAAAAAACAAAGGCACCATTTTCTGGTCCATGGTCACACATATGAAGTGTGTCCTGGGGTATCAATGCAGGCAGACTGATTCTAGAGCTTTTTATACCAGGTGAGATCAGATTAAAAGAAGCATATAAATTGGGCTTCGAGGGGACAGAATTCCTAGTGTGCTCTATGCTACCTGAGAATTTCTGGCGAGGAAGAGCAGGAGGGCCAGCCTCTCACTCTCCCAGTGGGTGCCTCCTTCTCAGTTTCTGCTCCTTTCCACACGAAAGGGCCCCCTCCCCCGCTGCTAGCAGACACCAGCAGCTGGCAGTGCCCCAGGCCTGGCTCTGGTCAGGAAGAGAGGATCTTTTGTGAGCTGCTGGCCTGGTCTCTGTTAATGCCAATTAGCGTTCCTGCCTGCTTGGAGCTGCGGGGCGGCAGGCTTCTGTGATCCTGGTGGCTAGAGGTTCTGTCCTAGAAATGCTCGGGATGTGGGACGGAAGTCAGAGTCCGAGGGAGGAACTGTTTCATTGAATAGAGAGGAAGCAGGCTTCACAGAGGCTGTGGGGCGCAGTGGCCTTGGGGGCAGGGCGACCTGGGGCAGTGAGGAAGAGGACAGGGAACACTCAAACTGTCTCCCTCGCCAGTCTCACTGTGTCTTGTCTCCGGCTTGGAAGACAGGTTCTTAAGAGGAGAGGGTAAAGGATGGACAGTGATATTCCTGGGTTTGTGGGGACCCTAGGAAGAGTTCTTCTAGGAGATAGTGACTATCTAGGTTACGAATACCCTACTCCATCTTAAAGCAAGCTCAGAAAATTGTCTTCAGATTCCCATCATTGGCTGTCTGTGACTTGTTGGGGAGTACACTTGAATACTTGGTATCAAGTTAGCAGACTGAGTCCCTAGGGGTCTGGGGGCTACCAAGAAAGACCTGGGAACCCTATTATGAGACTATCCTTGGGCTCCCAGTTGGGCATTGCTGAGACATTTCTGAGTCCCTCTGCCCCAAGAAATGGCCCCATGGCACTTTGTCCCAGTTTTCTCCTGACTGCATGTCCCCAAGCACCACTGTCCTGTCCTCCGTACCCTTCAGTGTCGCCACCTCCATCTATCCTTATCAGTCCGGGTATGGGCTGCTTCTTGTCCAGCTCCACGAGTCTGCTTGTTCCCAGCCCTCCAGCAGGGGTGCTCATCCATGCTCGCCTCGCTGGCCCTTACTTAGGCTGGCCCACCCACCACTTTTTGCTGCCCACTGGAGGGCTGCCTCCAGGGTCACTGCAGAGCAAGGTACCATAAATGATACCAAAGAGCTGGCAAGTGTCCTTCCTTCCCTGGCTTGGTCTCCAGCTCCACCTGCTTGCCCAACTGCTTTCCAGGTACCCCGGGGGAATGGTTTTCCAGAAGCCTATCCTGCAAGTTCAAGAAAATCTCTTCACCTTTTAAACACTGAGCTTGTCCTACTTTCCCCTCCGCCTCAATGAGGGCCTCCCTGGGCAGCACACAAAGGGACCAGGGGTGTGGTGGCTATGGTAAGAAGGTACACAGGCCAGATTTCCTATCCTGAGCCCCCAGCCTCACTCCTTTCTCCCCGGAGGTCTCCATTCTCTTCTTAAAGACTTCAAACTCCTGTGACAACCACTACTTTCTGGCCCCACCTCCCTAGAAAATGGATCATTTCAAGGTGAAGGAGAAGGCCTGGAGGGTGTTAGAGGCCTTATTTATACTTCCAAGACCCAGATGCAGCCCTTCTCTGTCTCTGCAAGATGAGTGAGCAAATGATTATGTCTCTTTGTACCAGTAAAGGAGCTTACCCTCTTCTCTTTCCATTTTTCCGATGGGGGCAGGCCCTGTGGCCCCTCTTCCTTGCTGAACCTTTCTTCACTACTGTGTGACTGGCCCCTTAAGGAACCTTCTGGTATCAGGGTTTGGAGGCTGGGAAGGAGTTTTGAGAGTTGGTCTCTCAATCCCTTGGCCACATCTGGAGGCTGACAGGGGCTGCTTTGCCAACAGAGATGTCACTGAAGCATTCTGCCAGCTTGTCACTTACCTCTCCCAGGGAAGGAGCAAGTGGAAGGACCAATTGCTGAGCTTGACCCTGGCCTTCCAGCAGGTGCTGCTGCTACCCACAGCTCTGAGGGAGGAGAGGACCCCTGCCACGGGCTGCCTGGCATTCCCACAGCTCAAGGCACAGTCAGCAGGCTGCTCCCCACCTCCTTAAGCCCTGGAACCTGGATCACAAGACTAGAGAAATTGTTCCTGCACGTGACAGGAAGAGACTGGACTACAGGAAACCATAACAAGCTAGAGATCCTTAGCCTGGCACGGCGGGGGCCTCTGGCATCTAGATCTCCCCTCCATACTACAACAAGCATAGGTTCCTCTCCTCAGATTGTTTCTTTAAACAGGCCGCTGGGGGTCTCCCTGGAGGTGCAAGGGGTTAAGCACAGCACTATGAAGCAATCTGCAGCCACTGCAGCATGAGTTCCATCCCTGGCCAGCCAGGGAGCAACCCACATGGTGCAGCAGACCTCTTCCATCTCACCCAGTGCTCCCCTCAGCAGTATGTTTCAGTCAGTCTGCCTGTTCTACTCCCTGCTCTGTCTCTGCTGAATCCTCTTACCCCCTACATCTCTGGCCTGTACCTCAGCTCTTGTATGCATAAATAAATAAATCTTTAAAAAAAAATTAAAAAGTAAACAGGCCCCTGGGCCTTTATATATGCTGTCTCCCCTCCTTTCCTTTCCTCTCCTCCTTTCTCTTCTTTTCTTCTCTCTGCTGAAATCTTGCCCACAGAAGAGGACCAAACTCAACCATCATCTTCCCCCAGGGAGCATCCCTTAACCACTCCAGTCCACAACAAGAGCTCCTTCTTCTGAGCTCTCATAACTCACAAACTAGATCTAAATTCTCTAGTATCTCTCATCGTATATTAGTCTTGTTTTCCCAATTAGCTTGTCGGTCCCTTGAGGACAGGAGACCACAGGTGACCCCTTTATGCCTCTCCCAGTGCACTGACAGAGAGGTTTGACTTTTTGGAACTCCGCCATTACTGGTTAGCTAATTGGAACCTTCTGGGCTCTGTTCAAGGCCAGGAACTTGTACATGAAACCATTTCTCATGTGTCTGTGTATAGGCTTGATTTACATTGTTGCACACATAGGTAGGGTGTGAGTGTTCATACATGTGAATATGATCCACATATTTTTATCATGTGTATAAATGGTTTAATTCATTCAGCAAGCATTTACTGAGACCTGGTGACAGGCGCCATGCCAGATGGTTGGGATACAATGGTGGGTAAAGAAATAGCTCCTCGGAGCTGGGAAGAGAGATCATTAGAGGAACACTAACAATATGTCAGCTACGTGCCATGATGGGGAGCACAGGGCAGGGGCACTTTACTCAGTCTAAGGTGATAAGCCAGGGAAGGATTCGTGGAGAAAGGAAAATGTGACCAAGACTTAGAGTCTATCGAGAATTGAATTGTATTCCCCAGAAGATATGTTCAAGTCCTAACCACCAGTTCCTGTGAATATGAACTTATTTGGAAACAGAGTCTTTGATAATGTGATCCAGTTAAGAGGAGGTCACTGAGTTAGGGTGAGCCTAGTGTCCCTATAAGAAGAGAAATTTGGACACAGACATGGAAGAATGCCATGTGACTCCTGAGGTAGAGATTGGGGTAATGCGTTTGAAAGCCAAGGGATGTTAAGGATTGATGACTACCACCAAAAACTCCAAAGAGGGAACCAGTCCTGCTGACATCTTGATTTTGGACCTCCAGCCTCCAGAACCGTGAGAAGAAATTGATGTTATGAGCCACCCAGTTTGTGCTACTTTTATGGCAACCCATGAAAGCTGTAGTATGGAAGCTTGCTAGGCTGACCTGGAATATGCCAGGTGAGGGTGAAAAGCAGAAGAGTGATTCTGTCACTTTGTGTTGGGAGCAGACTGCACAGAGGCATGGAGGGATGAGAGTTGCAACAGAGAGAAATAGAAAGTTCATTCAGTAGGGCTGGAATATTCCTTAGGAGATGGGGGCCTATTGTTACAGTGTGTTTGTGTAGACATATGTTTGTATGACTCTGTGTATATGTGAATAGTTTGTGTATTCATGCATGTGCTTTGTGGAGTTTTGCATGTTTCATCCTTTTTTGATGATTGTGTGTGTTTCTTTGTGTTTTCACGTAGTTTGTATAGATCTTGACCCATGTGGGTGTGCTTGGCATGTCAGTGCATGTGTGTGGATGGTGTGCATATGTGAATTGAACCCAAAGCAGTCAGTTTGTGCTTGGTCGCAGGAAGTCTTGAAGCCAGGCTGAGCCAGTTGCCTTGTCTACATGGTGGGTGCTCACTGTGGGCAGCAAAAACATGGTCAGTCTTCACAGTGACTCTGGTGACACCTGGAGCTCAGCACTCACCTGTTTGTAAAAACCAGGCCTCAGCTGTACTGGCTTTCAGTAGGCAGGTGTATTCAGAACTGCTGGATCCTTGAGATTGAGGACTAGATGTATCCTTGGAGATGGTTTGAATTTCTTTGCCCCTTAGCTGAGCCCCACTGGCATTGTTCATGGGATGTCACCAAACCTCAGCAAATGAAAGGGGACCATGTGATTTGACCAGATCCCCATTTTACTGGAAAACATCTTCTTGGAGGGAACCCCAACCCCTGGACTAGGGTTGCTGCTGAGGACAGGTATCAGGGGAAATGACACCCCCTTTCCCAGGCCCTCCTGATCAGACATTCAAAAGGTCGCATATATGTGCATTTTGGGGGGGACAGGGTGCCTGTGGTGCCTCACAGCCAGGAGGTCCATGTCCCAGGAAGTGTAAGAACCATTTCTGTAGTCTAGGCTGACATTGAGGGTATGAGTGTGCACGGTGTGTGCAGGTGTGTGCAAGCATGCGGAACTCCCAACCTGCTTCCTCTCTGAGAATATGGTTGGATCAGGATGTCAAGTGCAGCCCCAGGCCCTGCCAGCTGCCGCCATGGTCAGATTGCAGGGGGCTGTCCTTGACAGGGCTGCTTGAACAGACGGAGTCAGTGTTAAAGACAGAAAGGGAGGTGCGGAGCCTGAGCTTTAGGGAGGAAGGCCGGTTTGTAACCCAGAGGAACTCCTTGAAATCAGCTACCTGACTAACCAGTCTGCTGGTGGGTTTGTATTCAGGATGAAACCTTGAAGGTGGGGATGGGAGAAGGTACACAGGGAGAAATTGAGGCTTTTTTATAGGACATGGGGCTTTTCAGCACCTTGGTCAGTACCCTCTGTTTCCACAGCTTTCTCTGCTGGTTTCCAGCCTGCCCCGTTAATAACTCTAGTTCTTAACTACTCTAAATGCTTTGTACAATGGACCTACATATAAAGTTTGAGATATTTGAACTCACTGGGGCTACAGAAGTTTCTGAGAAGCTGAATGGGCAAAAGGAGGACTTCTTATGGATAAAAAGTGTGCTGATCTCCAAAAGAATGAGGACGATTTCTTGGGGCTTAGGGTTTGGAGGGAATGGATATGATAGGGAAGTTTTCAGATTCAGACTCAGATGGCGGGAAGGAAAGGAGGAGAAGCTTGCAAAGAAGTGAAGAAAGTGCTATGGCATGAGTTGTGTTTTACCCTGTCTTATCTCAGATGCTGGACTGAGGCAAGCTACATCTGCCCAACCAAATTATTCCTCCTGTGGTCTCCCCAACATTCCAGGGGATCCTCTGAAGCTATTCTCTTGGCCTCTCCCCACTCCAGTTCTCCTGCTACTCCGCTCGCTTCCTGTGTCTGCCCATTGCCATCACAACCTTCCATTCTGCACCCTGTATGTAGCCCACGTGACCTTACAGCTACCACTGTGTTGAGGAGCTTCTGGCTCTGAGACACGATGGATCTCTTGCTCCTCTTCTGTCCAGAGAATTTCTACTAGCAATTAATTAACCTCATCCCATCCTTGCTGTGGATTCCAGTGCAGGGAGGGAGGAGGAGCACCTTGTCCCTGAGGACAGCCAACTGGACAAGTGGCTACCCAGGAAGTTGTTGGGGGACTTTCTCAGAGCACCCACCCCATTTGGCTATAGTGTGAGCCTAACTCCAGGGAGAAGTGGGAATCAGCTTGGCTGCTCCCAGTCCTCGCTTAGTCTCCAAGCTGCCTGACAAAGGCCTTTATCATTTGCTTCCTCCAGTTGCTTCTACCCTTTCCCCCAATCCTCTCCAGGAAACTTCAAGGATCAAAGATGAGATGCAAAGGACTTAGGGAGGAATGCAGATGAGTGTTGAGGAATCCAACCTTGGATGGCCATGATAACCTTTCCCCTGAATCCTGTACCTGCCCTACTGGTGCAGCAAATGACATGGAAATGTAGAGTGTCTGCATACAAATGTGTCCAGACATCCTGCCCTCTCCACTGGCAGCATGCAGCCCCTGGAGAGTCTGCTCTCTTTTGACTTAAGGGCTAGTGCCCACAAATATTGGGGTATGGGTGAAGGTGACACTGGGTCTGCCTTAGCTGGTTGTGATGCCAGTTGACAAGGCCTCTGTCCCTGCTCTGGAACCCCAGCCAAGTCCTGGGTACACTTAGTGTGTGACAGCTGGAGAGAGATGGGGGCTAGGCTGGGGCCCAGAGGAAAGACAACAGGAGAGAGATGGAACATTAATTGTGCACCCGCTGATGTCAGACCCTGAACTAGACATATTATACATGTTAACACATGTCATCATTCTGACTTTCCAAGAAGTTCTTAAGGAAACTGAGGTTTAATACTATAGGAACTTGGCCCAAAATCACACAGTGAGTAAGTTGTGAAGCCAAAGCTAGACCTAGACTTTTATCATCTGAGCAGAATTTAAGAATGCAAATTAGATCGTGCCATCCTCTGCCTAAATCACTCCCTTGGCTTCCTAGTGCCTTCAACATGAAATCTTTTCCTTTTCATGGCTGGCAAGACCCTGCCTTTCTAGCCTCATCTCCCCTGGCTCCTCCTCCGCCTGCCCCAGATGCCCAAGCTTCCTTCTTCTCTTCTAGCACAACACTCATTCTCTTCTCAAGGTTCCTGTACTTGCTGGTACCCCTGTTTAGAACATATTCCCTCCCAATCTTCATCAGCAGGTCCCTCTCATTATTTTTTTTTTGAGATTTATTTATTAATTTATACAAGCACTGGGTACAGTCAGAAGCGCGGGAGGGTGAGAGAATTCACCAGAGCCAGAGCGGGGAGCAGAGCAGGCAGGAGGACCGAAGTACACTGCTGAGGGGAGCAGCGGGCGGCAGGAGAGGTCTGCGCGCCATGTGGGACCCTCCTCTGGTGACCGGGGAACAGCCGGGAATTAAACTGGCGCTACAGAGGCCGCGGGCAGCTTCTCAACCCAGTGCTCAACCGCTGTGCCACCGGGGAGGCTCCCTCTCATTCTTCAGCTCAAGTGCCACTTCCAAAGAGACCATCCCAGACTGTACAGTGGCAACAGCAGCCTCCCTCCTTCCCTCTCTGTCCCTTCATCCCAATGTCTTTTCTTCATAACACCGCAGCATCTGAAGTTATCTGTTAACTTGCTCATTGCGTTTTACCTACTAGAATATATGTTCCTTCAGTGTGTACACCATTGTAACCCTAGCGCTTGATGATTAGTAAATGCTCAGTAAAAGTTTGAAGGATGAATGATTGCAGAAAGTTTCCCCTGAGTTCCAGGGGGCCAGCTAGAGATGTGAGCAGCATTCTATTCGAGAACTTGACCTCTGGGTTGCAAACCACATTGAGACCTGATTTCTGAGACTCTGGGGCCCACAGGAGAGAGTTCACTTGTCTGTCTGTCCATGAGATGGCCTTGTCCCCCTTCCTACATAAGGAGTTTGTGTGAGCACATTTTCCCAGAGTTGGCATGAAGCCAGGTGAAAGGGACAAGCTGCCTGGTGTCCCTGACTCAGAGATGGGTGGCCTTGGACTCCACTTATGCCCCAGTCTTTTCTGATCCTAGGGGAGATTTAGGGCTGCTTCAGAGTCCACCCTGATGCCCTGGAGTGTTGTGGCAGGCAGCTGCCTGGCAGGGAGAGAGAGACTGCTGCTCAAAGAACCTGATCTTTTGCATTTGCTGACATTCTTGGATTTGGCATTTACAACCTCAGGGTTCTATTCCGAGGAGGCCTTTTGCATTTGATGTAAATATTATGGTGATGAGAGGTGACACAGAGAATACCCTGTAGGAAATGTAATTCCACCCCCACCAGGCTTGGAGCCTCACCCTGCTGCTGCTTTGGGTTGTTATTCAGGGGATTGATTCCTCCTGGTTCTTGGGTTAACCTAGAAGAGCCCCCTCCACTCACAGGCAGCCGGGTCTGGGAGTAGCACATTAGTTATTTTTCCAATTTGCAGAGGCGCATTCATCCATCAATGTGGGAAGAAATCGGGGCAAGTGTGGAGTTCATTGGTGCTACAGCCATTCTTTGGGGGGAGATGTCATTTCCCAGAGGCAACTCGGGCAGTCTTCAGCTCTAGAAGAGTGAGGTTAGAATATCCAAGCCAGAAATGGCTCTGTATTTCCCAGACATCAGCTGCCCTCCCAACCACTTCCTCAATGCCTCCCAGTGCCCACCTATCTTCCAGGAGGGTTTAAACTGGCATCTATGTGCCTCTCCACTTAGCAATGGGACTACCTCCTCTGCAGTGCCTGTCACTGCCATAAGTCACTCATTTCCCAGACTCCAATGGAAATGGTGTCTGTGATCCCCATATGCAGTCATGGTGGTGTGCCAGGACTAAAGCAGCTATCCCAAGATGGTTTGCAGAACCCAGGAGAGAGATGGCACCTTTGCATTGCTATCTCTTTGATATGCTGTGTGGCCAGGGACAAGTGTCTGAATCTCTCTGAACTTTTATTTCCATATTCCTCAAATGGGGGAAATAATGTCTCTGTCATAGGGTTATGTGAAGATCCAAAGAGAGATGGCATAGAAGGGACCCAGCACAGCACTTGACATGAAGTGAGTGCTCTGGAAATGGGCAGTTACGATTAGCTATGGACGGGTTGTCACCAACATATGGACAAGGGCCAGATGTCAAGTTGGAAGCCTAGAATTTACAGGTCTCTTTTCAACTGTGCAATGAATCTTCTATCTATAGTGACTAGTCATTCAATCAATAAACATTGATTGTTTGGATGTGTGATGAGTGTTTTTTATTATCATCAGCAAGGCAGTATAACTGAGAGCTTAGATTCTGGAGTCAGAGAAACAATTCAAATCCTAGCTTGGCCGCTAGATGCTGGACTTTTCAAAGTTTCTATTTCTTCATCTGTAAGAATGTTAGCTAATAGAATCTCTGTCAAACAACAATCAGGTGGGGTAGTACTTGGCATACAAGTTCTTATTGAGTATTACTACAGAAATTATGTGGGGGGTAATGGGAAATCCTTCAGATTTGAGATTAGAAGACCTGGGTAAATCTACTTTCCTGTCTTATTTACTGTATTTCTTTGAGCAAAACACTTCATCATGAAGTTTCTATTTCCCAATCTATATAAAGGGGTTAATGTCACCTCGTTTTACAATGCCATGAAGAAAACTTCATATTTGGCACAAGAAGGATGCTTAATATTTATTATTTATTTATTTTTTTAAAAGAGGCATGTATTTTTATTTATTTATTTGTTTGTTTGTACATGCACTGGGTACAGTCAGAAGCGCGGGAGGGTGAGAGAATTCACCAGAGCCAGAGCGGGGAGCAGAGCAGGCAGAAGGACCGAAGTACACTGCTGAGGGGAGCAGCGGGCGGCAGGAGGGGTCTGCGCGCCATGTGGGACCCTCCTCTGGTGGCCGGGGAGCAGCCGGGGATCGAACCGGTGCCGCAGAGGCCGCGGGCAGCTTTGCAACCCAGCGCTCAACCGCTGCGCCACCGGGGAGGCCCGGATGCTTAATATTTATATGATGAGTGAATGAATGAACAAATGAGGTAGAAGGATTTTAGTTTTGAATTCTGAAAACTTGGATTCATATCACTTACTGTGTGGTTTGGGACAAGTGACTTCACCTCTCTGAACCTTGACTTGTCCTAGTACAAAATAGGATAATATCTAACCCCCAGCAGTATTGCAGAACACACCATTAATATTAAAATACCTCATAAACCATAGGGTACAATGCTCACTCTAATTCAGTATTGTTTTGTATAGAGCCCTAGGTCAGGAACTATGAAGATTCCAAGGATATGCAAAGTCATTGGTCCTAGCTCTAGAGGAGCTGTGATATTTAGGGGGAGGGGAGAGAAAGCAGGGGTCAGAGCTACACAGAGTTCCACCCACTCATTAATTGCACACATATTTTCAGTGTGCCTTCCAAGCGCTGGGCATGTTTTCATAGTTTTATTGGAGGTTTTGGGATAGGCCTGATAGAAGGGCTTTCAAGGTCACGGTAAGGCCTCTGGACTGATTCTTCTGTGGGTAGAGGTCTAAGAAAGTTTTCGTGCCATCCATGCTCCTGAGTTCCCTTGTGGGGCAGGCCTGTGACTCAATGAGTCACTGTCCCCAGTCACTCTCCAAGGATGGAATGTGCAGCATCCATTGTAGAGCAGCTTTTGAATCAGTCATTCAATGAGTAGCCCCTCCCCAAAGGTCAGTGGCCTATCTGACCACTGCAGCTGGCACCCACAAAAGGCCTGCCGAGAATGCTGTCTAATGGAGAGGCAAACTCTCCAACCGCTCTTACTGGGAGAGGGCGGGTGAGTTGCAAGGTGATTTCGCTGCTGTCGCAATCTCCCTTTAGACACAGGCTGTCCTCGAGGGCAAAAATAGCAGCTTCAGAGGCAGAAGAGTGTTGTGACATCATCCCCCAGGTTCAGTCAGCAAACCCCTCCCCAGCCAACTAATCCTGCTTGCACCTTGGAGACTTGGGTCAAGGTCCTAGGGGGTGACTTAGGTGACCCTAGGTCCCTTCCAGTCTCTTGTCTCCAGTCCTAGGCTCTGTGGGCAAACAGGAATTCCCCCCCCTCCACACACACACATACACTCAACTGTTTACCCAGGGAAGAGGAGTGCGCTCAGCAGTGCACTGTGGCTGGGCCCCTGTCCACCTCCAGTTCCCCAGGGCTGAGCTCACAGACCTGCAGGGGCCTGCAGCCTCTCTGAACTAGAAGCACATGGGCTGTGCTGGAGACACTAAGGATGCCTCCCAACCTGGAGGCTGAGCTGGGGGGAAGGCGTTCTGCAGTCCCTGGTAGGGAGGGAGGAGGGTTTGCAGAGAATATAGAGGAGTTTGTGCACAACACTCACTCTCTCTCTGTCTCTCTCTGTCTCTCTCTGTCTCTGTCTGTCTCTGTGTGTGTGTGTGTTGCAGCAGAAGATGGCAGGAGTGGGGACTCCATAGCCTCTACTGAGTGAAAGGATTTTGAAATTGATAAATTACTTTGTATTGGGGCAAAATGATTTGACCAGATTTCAAATGTCTCAGAGAAGGGAAGCTTCTCTTGGGCCAAGTATTGATTACATTTAATAGAGCTGGGACTTTCTCACTTAAAAACAACAAAATAAACATCTAAGAGAAGGCACTAACTCACCTCTCTCCCCACCCCCTCCTCTTTCCTTCTCTTTCTTCTCTTCAAAACCAGGAAGGGATCCAGACCCACCCAAGGTTGGAGTAAGGGCGGGAGCCATGGTGGAGGGGTGGGGGTGGGGGGCAGTGCTGATCTCTGAGCCATGGAGTTACTTTGGGGCAGATTGATGGTGGGGACTCAGGAGAACAGGGGGCCCTGGGTTGGTCCCATTCTTCACAGATCGATTTTTGCCAACAGTGACTGTCGGAGCCTTTGATAAATCACTAACCCAAATGATGAATGCCTTGAGGCTGGGTGGGGTGGGGAAAAGGATGCTAGCCTGGGAGGCAGCCCAGGAAGGGAGAGGGGTGAGGATGAAGGGCTGGAGGGAAGAGAGAGCCAGCAGAGTTAAAGCTGAATTCTAGATACCCTAGCTAGCTAATCCTGCCCTTGTCTCTCGATAGGATTTGGCCACAATCATTAACTCACCAGTGCTTCAAAATTCATTTTCAGTCTGTCTCTCGTCTGTCTCTTGCTGTCTGTCTCACTGTCTACTTCTTTATCTGGCTTCCAAATAGACTCTGATAGTTTCCTCCCAGGAGTGGATTCCCTTGGGCCTGCTGGGAAGTGGAAAATCATGTGGGGGAGGCCAGCAGCAAATAGGGGCTTGGCAGTGGGAGGAGGGGGTGAAGTGATCTCGTATAACGGCAGGAGACTAGGGAGCTGGGGCCAGCAAGCAAGCAAGCAAAGGGATTGGGGAATGCAGATATAAGTTTATAGAGCAGCCCTGGCCAGAGTGAAGCTGGTTTCCAGGGTGTCTTATTTCTCATAGTGGGAAAGGCCATGCCATGTGGTTCTCCCATCCCTCTCCCCAAAGAAGTAAGGATAGAGACCTACCTTGCTCCCTGAGGAATAGCAAGAAGTACAGAGAAGGAGAAAGACCAACCCCGAGCCACAGAGCTAATTTCCTGTCATGGCCAGAGCCTGCTTTGGAAGCAGCCCAGCTTACAGACTTTAAATCAGCTCGGGGTGACCTTGGAGATATATCTTTAGCCTCACTCATCTTCTGGCTCCTCATTTATAAAAGGTGATATTTTAATAGGATTGCAAGAGGTTCATATTAAGATCATGTGTACCGAGTGCTTAGCACAGAGCCTGCCCCATAGCAAGCATTTAGGAAATGTTAACTGGGAACATTATTGTTCTCCCTTGGAGCAGCATGGCAGATTCTAAAGTTATGAAAACCCAAAATGTGTCAGTCATTCTGGAATCAAGAGAAGGGACTCCTGGCTCTGCTTGAGGGTGGAGAATCCTACTCAAATTACTGGTCCACACGCCAAGCCATGTTCTCTGCTCCGTGCTCACTGTCAGTGCTGATGAGCCGTGGGCTGAGGCTCCACTGCCTTCTCGACAAAGACAGCTGGAACCTAGCCCTTGAGATGCCTGCCAGGCCCCTGGCTGGCCCTCGACTGTCTGCCCATATGAGTTGGGCTTGGCTTCTCTTTACCCCACAGTCCACGCAGCTACTCCCAGGCTCCCAGCCCTGGCCCTGTCCATGGTGCTAAGCCACACTGCAGAACGTCTCCCCTCAACCATCCCCGCTGGCCCCCCAACTTTAACATCTCTGATGATCTCCCCAGTCACCGGGAATGAATTCTGAGCTCATGTTCTGGAACACTGCCAGGAAGAAGGAAGCAGCGTTAGTATAAAGAATCACACAAAAGGCCGCAGGTAATTATGTCTCTTTTAAGCTGCTAACAGGATTGGCCGTTTGATAAATGGGAGGATTTTGAGGCTGTTTTGTCACTGACAAGCTGTTGTAAGATCATATTGGAAGCTGAAGACAGTTTATCTTCATGTGTGTGGTGGAGAGAGGGGAATTCTCCGTGGATTTTACACCCTCTTCAAATTAATGTGATTTCCTAGGCTGGTCCTGTGCACAGGAGTGAGCGATCTTTATGACTCACCCCCTGATTAGATTACCTGGCTCAGCAGCCACCTCCAGCCCCTCTGAGTTCCCTATTCCTCCCTAGACCCCTCCCTGTTCCTATCACTCCCACTTTCCCTCTGCCTCCAGCTCCCCTCTGACCTCCGGGCTCCCCTCCTCTGGCCCTGATGGAGGCCCTGCTGCTGAGCAAGCCCACGGCTCAATTACTGCTGGCTAGCCCAAGAGGGAGCAGGATCTGGTTTCTTCAGCTTCTCTAGAGAGATCAGAAGAGAGGGAGGTGGAGTGGGAAGTACAAGGCAATGGGAGAGGGAGGGAGTGAGAGAAGCAGAGAAAACGAGAAGAAACAAGACAAAGGGAGTCTAAACAGAGAAACAAAGCTAAGCCCAGGTAAAGAAAAGAAGGAAAGCAGGCAGAAACAATAGCAAAGGAAGAGGAAGTGTTTTTTCTTTCATTTCTGGAACCTTGTTCTCCACAAATACCCAGGTTGCCTCCTTCCCTGAACATTAAATTAAGCGGGTCCCCCTGGCAGTTTCTCAGATAACACTTGTATCATCTTCATAGCACTTCCTATTCTATTATTTATTCACTTCAATAATATTTATTCTCACCCCTAAATTAGAAGACCCATCAAGGCAGAAGTCACATCTGCCACGTGCTTCCCAGGTACCTAGTAGGTCCTTTGTGTTCATTGACTTCCTGATGTGGCAGGCATTTGGAAGCGAGTCTGAGGAGGGGCTTGGCTGCCTTGCCCTCCTGGAGGGAACCAGGTGGTGAAGGGGAGGGTGTAGGGTCCAGAGTTGGATCTCCAAGGATACCATCACTGGCTGGATTTGGGGAGATATTTCTGGGGATGGGAATGCGTCCATAGTTCTTTGAAAAGAACTGGGTATCCTCCAGGACAAAGCTTCTCAGAATGTGGTCCATGAACCACTGCATCAGATTCCCTTGGCAACCTACATTTTCAAAAGCATTACACCTGACTGGGATGCAGTGGAAATTCATACTTGAGGAAACATTACTCTGGGAAATGGGTGAGCTGGGGCCTCCTATTCCAGAGAGATCTCAGCAGAAGTAGGTATGAGACAGAGAGAGAAAGGAAGGGGGAGGAGAGATTGACTGTGCTGGGGACAGTTTCCTACCCAACCTTCCACCCTTGAGGAAGATGGGAGCAGCAACAGATGTGAGGAGAAGGAGCCCTCCCTGATATGTGCCCAGAGGCCTCTGTACCCTTCCTCATTGAAGTCTCTGCAGCTGGTAGGTCATGGCTCATTTCCCAAGCAAGCTGTGTACCCACCCCCAAGCCCCAGGCCAGCTCCCTGTCTCTTCAGGGGACCTCCCCCAGACTTGTCAGCAATGTATGCTCCAGGATCGATTGGCTGCCACCCCAGCATATTCTCCCCAACACACGCACACACACACACACACACACACACACACACATATCACAGTTCCATCATACCAGACACAGGCAAGAACTTCAGAGGACACCTGAAATGCAACAGTGGGTGCTCTGTGTTCCCCAGCAGTGGCACGTCCTGGGGATATTCATGCTGGACCTCCACCTGGGCCAAGCATGGGAGGCAGAGTATGGAAGACAAGGGCCGGCTTGTTTAAAAAGTCAGCTCAGCCCAGGACACTTCTGCCCAATAAAGCAAAGCATGCAGATGGAACGAACACGATCTCCTGTTCACTTTGCACCCAGCAACTCTGGTCTTGCTTCTGGCCTCAAACCCTCCATGCTCACTTCTGCCTCAGCAGTACCCTCACTTATGTTGTTCCCTCTAACTGCAATGCTTTTCCACATTCTCCATCTCTATTATCTGATAACTCCTACCTCTTGTCCTTGGTGGGTCTTTCTGAGCCTCTGGCTCAGTGTTACCACAATTCTACTATTAGAGTTGTTTACTATTTGCAATACTCAACACTCTTGTCATTATATATTCAGTGTCTCCCTGCCCCACTAGACTATGAGTTCTGACAGGAGGGACCACACCTGTATGTACTGTCTACTGTTGTATCCCTGGCACTACCACCCACAGATCCTGGCACATGGTGGGCACTCAGCTGAGAAGACAGAAGCTGAAACAGAGTCATTTGTTTCAATAAATGGTTCTTGAGCATCTATTATACGTCAGGTACAGTACTAGACCCTGAGGATGCATTGGCAGGTGAAAAGTCTCTCTCCCTTCTCTCATAAAGGCTGAAATCTGATGAAGAGATGGATAGTGGTGTCAAACAATGATACAAATTATTGTGAAATTGCAACTGTAACAGGTGATTTAGAGAGGGTCATGGTGCCAACCTGGGGTGCATCAACCTGGGGTGCTGCTAGAAGTGTCCTTTCAAAATCCATCCACTATTCTCAGTCTCCACCAGTACCTTCATGGGCCAAGCTTCTGCCAACAAGAATAGATAAGAGGAGGATTTGGTCAAGGCAAAGAGGTCAGGGAAGTTTCCTTAGAAGATGTTATTTCTCTGAGATAAAGAAGATTGTGTAGATTCACATGGAGGAGAGGGTTTTGGAAAGCAAGAACAGCATATGCAAAGGCCCTGTGGCAGGAGAAAGCATGGCTTCTATAAGGAACTGAAAGTCTAAGAAGGTCTGGAAAGTGTGAGATGAGTAGGGAGGCTGGAGAGCAGGCAGAGGCCACACCATTGGGGACCTTGTCAACTAGATAAGGAACTTATTTCTTCATCTAAGAGCAAAGGGTTTAAACACTGAAGAGTTTAAACAGCAGGGGGGTGGGCATAGACGGCAGTGATATAATCAGAATTGCATTTTGAAAAGGTCACTTAGGCTTTAGTATGAAGAAGGAAAGGAGGGGCTTGAGTGGAAGCAAAGAGACCAATAAGTGGTGCTTTGCAGTCATTCCAGCTTGGCCCATGAAGGTACTGGTGGAGACTGAGAATAGTGGATGGATTTTGAAAGGACACTTCTAGCAGCACCCCAGGTTGATGCTAGACAAGCATCCATCCCTAACCTTTGCATTTTCCTGTAGCCATCAACCACCTTTTGAGACGTCCACAGGATCATCATAAGGAGGGGTCCCCCCGGCTTTCCCTAGAAACATACCCTGCTCTCTGGCACCCCAGAATCCTATGTTCTGTGCTGTGTGCCCCTGGGGGTGCCCACATAGATCCTCTTCCAAGCTGGAAGGCTCTGAGTGGAAACCCATTTAGAAGGTGGGTTTCTTTCACAGCCCTGGCACTTTGCATTCTGGGAATTGTAGTTCTGAAGCAAGAAAGCTGGGTTGGCTCCTGACTGTGGGTCTGGCAGGCAGCCTGGTTGCCATGGCAGCTGCTGGGCTGGAGCCACCGAACCATTTCATCCACAGCTCTGCTGGCTCTGAGAGCCTCCCAGCAAGAAAGCTTGGGCTCTGGGGAGGAGGAGGTGGGAGGAGAGGGAGAGAAGGGAAGGGAGGGAGGAAAGGACCTCCTGGGCCTTTGCCAGAGGCCTGGGCTAAGCATACCCCTGCTCTGGGGTTTGTGGACTGAGTTAGGGAAGAGCCACCAGCTCACGCTCAAAGCAGGACTCCCCACCACTTGGAGCCAGTTCTGCCGCTCTGGTTCTTGTCAGTCAATCAGACCCTATAATTCAGCTCTATGAATGCGGAAGCCTCTATCAGACACAGAGAAAGGAGGAAGCAGACCCTCCACCCCTGTCCCAGGGGGAACTCAGAGCCTGGGTAGAAGACAAGAAGGTCCAAAAGATTTACTTAGGGAGGAAAAAGCCCTGTCCAAATTTCCTCCAAAATGTCCCCAGAATTCATTCTGTTCTCTCTGCCCTTTGACCATAGTCCTGGCTCTGTCTATCTCCCATGAGAAGGCTTTCTAAAACACAAATCTGGTCCTGTCACACCCCTGCTTAAAATTCTTCAATGGCTCCCCTTTGCCCACAACTGGACAGAGTCCAGCTCTCTAGTAGGACCATTCATGGCCTTTCAAATTCTGGCCCAAGGTGCCCTGTCCAGTTTCTTCTCCTGCCTCCCCTCTGACTAGCCACACAGAAATGTTCTCTTTCATACCCCCTGCCTTTGCAAATACTCACCTCTGCCTGAAATGTTCTTCTTCCTCCTCCAGCCTCTGAGGCGACCAAAACCAGTTGAAACACCTTCTCCTTGGTAATGTCTTCCAAAATCCTTCTCCACCAGGGGAAGAATTAATGGCCTGGTGCTCTGAGCTCCCAGAGCACTTTGTACATCCCTCTCAAGCGTTTATCGCCTGTGTTGTGCTTATTGTCTCCGTAGATGCCTCTCCCTCTCTCCTGTGTTGGAGCCATGCTGGGGGCCCCGTGCCCAGCACAGCATCTGGCACCAGGTAGAGACTTGATAATTTGTGAATGGGACTGAATTCACCAAAGGAAGGCTATTTGGGCCCTTGCCACTCTCCTGCTCTCCAGCCCTAGGCTCCATGCTGCTCCAGAGTCCCATCCATATTGCTTCTCCCCTAGGGCCCACACACCTTGCAGCTGACTGGCTGGCCCTATGGAGTGTTGCCTGAGATGCTCTTTTTCTTTCCGACCTCTGAAGCGTCCAAAACCAGTTGAAACACCTCCTACTTGGTGATGTCTTTCAAAATCCTTCTCCTCCTCTTTGGTGAATTCAATCCCATTCATCATTTATCAAGTCCCCAGGATGGGCCCCCAGGATGGCTCCGATACAGAAGAGAGGAAGAGGCATCTACAGAGACAGTAATCACAACATGGGTGAAGATGAAGACATGGCCCCTGGCCCTATTCTAGGCAAGTGTGGCTCAGGCGCAGGCTGCAAGCCTTCCCATGTCACCAGGAATGTGTATCAAGTCACACCCAGGTCTCCAGAGAAAAGGCTCCTGTGTCCTAAATGGAGCCATGATTTATGGACTTGGCTTCAGTAGCAGAAAAACCAACTAGGTTTCCCCCATTTCCACCCGGAGGCAGGATAATTTCAGGAAAGTCCTTCCTCCAGGGCAGAGGCTCCCTGCCTGTGCAGAGACTTCCCCATCCAACCACCACCCCCTGACCCCCCACCGCCGCATGTCCATCCTTCTCAACAACTCCCTGGTCGGTAGCTCCAAGCCTTCTGGGCTTGCTTTCCCTGAGTTAACCTCCTGACTCTACTGCTTCACATCTAGGAAGTCTTTCCATGTTTCCATCTTGAGTCTCATCTTCATAATAACAGGATAACAATTCTTGCCTGACTAGGTCATTCATTCACTTGTATCCATCCACATATTCCCTTCCATGAAGATTTTCTAGGCACTTACTATGGGCCAGATACTGGGCTAGTCACTAAGGATGCAGAAGTGTATCACTAGGACACGGCCCCTGCCCTCAGGGAGTTTACAGTCTGTGGGTAGACCAACTTCAATGTGTTTTGAGGCCAATTATTAAGTTCAGTCCAGGTCTGATCTGGGACCTCAAGATTTATCTCTTCAATGACTCTTTTCTGTGTACCGGTGACATAGCAAGCATGGGGGTGGAGGGTAAATATGGAACACAGCCAGGTCCTCCCTGTTTGACCTACTATTCTTAGTGCAAACAGAAGGACAGACACAGCACAGAGAGGACTCTGTCCTCACTGCATCCTAAAACTGTGAGAGCACCAGGAGAGAAGGATGTGGACTCAGCAGCTGAAAATAAGGGGTCTAGACTCCCCAGGGGTCCAGGGGGAAGATTCCCTGAGATGGGGGAGGTGGCATCCTTTGCACCCAGCAGAGGTGAAAATGAAAGGATGGAAACTTGATAAGATGGACTGGGCTGGAGCCAGAGCAGCTTCCTTGGTGAGGGGGGGTGGAAATAATGGTTCAAGGTAAGAGGTGGGAGGATCATCAGCCACCCATCACTGGGAGAGTTCTCAGATCATGCCTGGGCTAAGTTCTACTATTCAGCAAGACTTTCATTTTCTCTTTTCTGGAGGCAGCAGGAAGAGTCTGGCCCAGGTGTCAGTCCAGTGAGGGGTGCGGAGGGCAGCTTGGCGCCAGCTCAAACTGTTCTCCCTGCTGCCGCCCCTAATGCCAAGCCCATAGCCCTGAAAATGCTTCAGGGCCCTGGTGGAAATCAGTGTTTTGGCTTAAGGGTGTGCAGGCTCCAGGACGTGGAGGAAGACAGGAAGTAAGAGGAAGTGAGAAATAGGGTGGGTGAGTAGAGATCCATCACTCATCCTGAATGTTTCCAGAGGAAAAAAGTCACCAGCTTTCTCTGAGTCTGGGGCTCAGCTCCCCATCTATAAAATGGTGGGGTCAGACTAGCCCTAAGGTCTCTTGGCATCTGTTCCTTCTGTTGTTGGGAACAGGGAGATGGTGGAAGGAGGTTCTGCCGAGAAAGACTGGCTCCACCCTCTGCCAAGGGACCCAAATCAGCATTTGTTGACATTTCCCAGGATGCCCTCTCTGCTGGTGACATTTCAGAAACTTGCTCCCTGACAGGGCTGGAGGATGCAAGGCTGACCCCGTAGCCTCTGCTCCTGGCCAAGACTGACTTAGGCCACAGGTCCCACCCACGGACAAGCCTCACATTCCGAATAGCAGAAAAGTAACATCTTCTGGCATTAGTCCTGAACTGACTCAGGGGCCAGGTCCCACCTGGAGAATGCTGACTGGGGGAAGAATGAGGCAGCTCTGCTCCCAGAACTCACCAAACCTCAGTGTCTACTTCTGTAAAATGGAACCCATTATCCCTGCCTCCTCCAAAGTATAGTTGTGGGGTTCCAATTACATAAATGTTAAAAAAAAAAAAAGAGCCTCCCTGGTGGTGCAAGGGGTTAAGTACTGCACTGTGAAGCAATCTGCAGCCTCTGCAGCATGAGTTCGATCCCCAGCCTGCCAGGGAGCTACCCTCATCGTGCAGCAGACCTCTCCTGTCTTGCCCGCTGCTCCCCTCAGCAGTGTATATCAGTCAATCTGCCTGTTATGTTCCCCACGCCATCTCTGGTGAATCCTTTCAGCCCCTGCATCTCTGGCCCAGCTCTTGTGTGCATAAATAAATAAATCTTATAAAAAAATAAATGTTAAAAAAAGGAAGTATTTATAAACTGGGGGATGCTGTGTGTGAAGGGTCTTGAGGGGGTGTCAAGACCTAGAGTGGGCATTGAGGGGATGAAAAGTGGAAGCAACTAGCTGGGTACAGATTTTGGAGGCACCAGGTCAGATTCCAGCAATTGCAGATTGGAGAGAGCTACTGAGTAGGTTGAGGCCAGCAGAGGAGACCCAGGGAGCCCTCTGATGTCCCTCTTGGCCACAGAGCTATATATGGGCAGTGTTGAGCCAACCCACACGAAGGGAAGGTCCAAAGTCTTTTTGTTTCTTTTACTCTTCCATCTCAGGACTGGCCAGGAGATGGGCTTGTGTGCCCAGATCAGGGTGATGTTACGGTGCCTGGACTTTGGAGTCAGAAAAACTAATCCTGGCACTGTTCATCACTAGCTGTGTCATCTTAGGCAAGTACTTTATCTCTCTGAGCTTCATTTTCCTCATCTAGAACATGGGGGAGGGGTAGTAATAATGCATATCTCATAGGCTTGTTGGGACATCAAAGAAGGTAATAATGGTAAAGTACTTAGCACAGGCAGCCACCTAAAGGTGCTCTGCTGCCATCATTAGTTGCATCATTAGTTTCATCAACTTTCAGACCAAGGAGACAGGTTGGCCCTCACCCTGAATTTTTTTCACCTCTGAACAGCCTAGTCCATAAAGAGAGGAAACCCTTTCCCCACAAATTGTCATGCTTCTAATGTGCTCCCCACTCTGTGTAGTGGGCAAGAGAACTGATTTCTAATCGAAGTCCAAATGTGCTGATTGTGTGAGCTTGACAGACTCTCTTCTCCAGTCTGAGCCTCAGTTTTCTCTTGTTTAAAAATGGGAGCAATCAGGCAAAGATTATGGATTGGTATTAAAATCCATTAGAGGAATGGTTGATAGGAAAATTGACATTTGTTTAGTGCCAGAATAACCTAAAACATTATTTCTAGAAGCAAGGTGGAGAGAAAATAATAACTGCCATCAGCTGGTGTCCATCTGAGCATTTCTAATGGCAGATGAATTTGATATTATGTGTCTTCTGAAGTGCAAAGTGAAGTACCCAGTATCACCTCACACGTGCCCTAGCCAAGAACATTGAACTTGAACCATTTTAGTCTCTAAGCTCTAACTTCTAGTTTACAGTAAACACTGGAAGTAACCAGCACAAGAAAGTATCCCAGCATCTGAAAGGAGGAATATTTTGTAGGAAAACTGACCTGGATATTTCATAGGTCAGTGGCCCAAAAAATGGGGGACTGCACCATCTTCAGTAATTTAATGCACATAGAGATCAAATGCTGTGTGTAGCCCTGTATTGGATTCTGACAAACCAACTGTAAAGGACTTTTTGGAGGTCAATTGGGAAAATTTGTACATAGTGTGGGTATTAAAAGGGATGAACATGTACTGAAATGGAAAGTTGGAGACTTTTGACTAAAAAAAAAAGGATATGAAGCACTATGTATAATATGATCACATTTTGGTGAAAAGATATTAAAAAGTATAAAGAAAAAAATCTGGAGGGATATATATTAAGTTGTTAACAGTGGTAGGATGGTAGTGTTTTTATTTTTGTGTTTTTGCTTTCTGTGTATTTAAGAGTTCCACAACGCACATGCATTGCTTCTATAATACTGTAATTTAATATATAAAAATGGGAACAATACGAATGCTTCACTTTTAGAGCTACAATGATGCAGTGAGATGATGACTCTCATCTTGGTATAAGTATATGTGTAGTAACAAGGCGCCACCAAGATGTTCATGCTGTTCCACCCCACCCACCTCTGGATGGACCTGGCTGACTGGGATGTTCTCTGTGCCCAGCTTCTGGCACATAGCCAGCTTATGCTGATGTTTTCTGGACAAACTTCATTCTCCTTGGTCATTCTCTTTGGCCCAGCTTTTGTTGGACATCAAAGGAAGCATGACAGAATCTGTGGTCCTGTACTGACATCAGTGGAGATCCCTCAGAGCCCTCCAGCTCCTCTTCAGGAACCCCCAGGGTCCTTACCATAAGCAGGAGGTGACTCACCACCAGTGGAGTAAAAGCAGTGATCTGGGCCAAAGAGAACACCAGTTGCCCTCTTCCTACTTACTCCCCCAGTCAATCAAACTGGTTTTGGTATTGGCCTCCAAACGATCCCACCTCCCCCACTGCCCTAAACCCTGTGGTTGGGTTGGAGTTGGTAGGTGGATATGAGGCTATTCCACAGATGAAAACTGGAATTGATGCTAGCCCTGCATGGAGCTGGCTGTCAGGCTGGGTCAGAAGCCACTTCCCAGAGGAAGCCTCTGAGTTGAGACTAGGCTGCAGCTGTCTCCATTTCCAGGGTCTGAGGATTTAGTTCAGGTCTGAGACTAGCTAGCTCCTTGTTAGGAGCTGAGTTTAATACTTGAGGTGTGCCTAAGTCTGAAGCTTGCTGTTGATTGAAAACTGAAGCAAAACCTTGTTCTTTTTTTTTCTTCTTCTTCTTATTTTTGCATAGAAGAACTGGGGTGTAGGCCAGAGGTGTGTGTATGGGGGGAGAGGAGTCACCAGATGCTGAGGGGAGTAGCAGGTGAAACTGGAGAGGTCTGCTGCTCCATACGTGGGTTATCTCCCTGGCTGGGGATTGAACTCAGGCCATAGTGGTAATAGTACTGAGACAACCCCTAGGCCACCGGGGAGGCCCTAAATCTTGTTCTTGATGAAGGCTGAATGGTTACTGACTTTTGGATAAAATCTGGGCAATTCCCCTACCTGAAAAGATCTGGGAGCTGGCCCTGAGTCAGAGAAGAACTCTGGGAGAGGGTTGGATGGATGTGGGGCTCCCTGGGTTGGGTGCAGGAAGGGAGCTCACAGTGGCAGAGAGGCTTCAGAGTTTACAGATCCCAGTAGGGTTGGGGAAGAGAGAGAGATTTCGGCCCAGGGATGGTTAGGGGGCAACAGGGGGCACTAGTACACAAAGACAGGGAGCCTGAAGGAAGGAAAGTTTCTGAGGACTTGGAGCCACCAAGGAGGGCGCTGGAAGCTGGAGAGGAGGCCCTGATCACACGTGGATAGTGTCCCATTATTTACCCCCAGCTCCTCCCCTCAGAGCCAGTCAGGCTCTTAGCTCATTAGGCATCTCCTCCTTAATAAAAAATACATGAATAAATAAATAATAACAGCATAACTAAGAGGGAAACCACTTTCCACTCTTTTCTGTTTCCAGCTCCTTTCTTCTAAGCATGTTCTGGGGTTCCAGGACGTTGTCTGTGTGTATGTGACTTCCCTCCACTCAGGAGGAGAAGGGGTGCTCTCAGGGCTACTGAACATACCTACCTGGCCCTGGAGGTACATGGGGGTTCTTTTCTTAACTTTCAGGAAGGAGGCAGCCACAGCTGAACCTTTAGGACAGGTGCTGGGTGTGGACCCAAACACACAGGGATCCCAAGTCAGGGAGGGGCTGGAAAAAGTGGGTGAGAGAAGGAACTAGAAAGTGGGACAGCTGGAGGGTTGCAGCACCCAACTACCTTTCTTGGAAGGAAAACAATAACATTTTCATCTCCTGGAATTCTCATGTTTGTCCTTTTCTCTCTGTCCCTAAGTGTCTTTCACTCTGTCCCTGTTGTAAGTCTCTCCACTGCCTTCTTTTGCTCTATTGTCTCCTTTCTTACCTGAGTTAGTATGCATTGAAGATGATGACCAAGGAGCCTCCCTGGTGGCGCAGCAGACCTCTCCTGTCTCCCCCAGTGCTCCCCTCAGCAGTGCGTTTCAGTCAGTCTGCCTGTTCTGTTCCCCGCTCTGTCTCTGGTGAATCCTCTCACCCCCCACACCCCTGGCCTGTACCCCAGTTCTTGTCTGCATAAATAACTAAATCTTAAGAAAAGGATGATGACCAAGAGTGAGCCAGTCCTAATTCTACCCGCGGCCTGGTGTTTCAGGACCATGGAGAGCATACAGGGAGCGGCCCTTTCCCCAAACCAAACCAAACCAAACTAGAACTTGGTTTGCTTGTAGAAGGTACTAAGGAAGTAGGTGAGGTGGAGGTAGGGGAGAGGTGGTGGAGGATGGGAAGGACGCAGAAGAGTGTTATTCCCAGCCTGGCCCTCCTAGGCTGGGTGACTCTGAAAGGGATCAGAATTTTTGCTACCTTGAACCAAAGGTCCCCTGCTACCACTACCAAGAAAAGGGGTGAGAGGAAAGGGGAGAAGCAGTCTGTGCTCTGAAACCTGCAGTCCGGAGCTCAGTCCTTGCTAGGAAGCTCTGAAAACTTTGCATGTAGATTGCACAGCTAAATAGATGAACAGATTATGGTTTGGATTTGGTGTTTTTTTCCCCTAATATTTTGCTGGTGAAGTACACATAAAAAGATCATCCTGACCATTTTAAAGAATACAGTCCAGTGATACTGAGTGCATTCAGATTATGTTTTTTCTTCAAGAGAGTGGAGTGACTCTAGGACAGATATTGGGAAAGCTGTGTAGAGTGTGAATGAAAGAAGTGGGCAGTTCCAACTCTATAATAGGATGCCCGAGAGTAGGAAAATAGGAGATAGAGACCAGGGTCCTGTTAGGCCTATTCATTTTGGCAGCTGCAAGCTAGAAAGGGGAGTCAGGCAGAGACATCCGTGGCCCCAGCTCATGACTAATGGGACCCAGGAGTCTCCTCTTCCCTTCAGCAGCTCCCTCTGGATGGAACCAGGAGCCAGATTCCAGGAGCAGTCCAGATGTTTGGGGGAGATGCAGGGAAGTGGAGCAGATGGGGCCTGGGATTCCTGCAGGGGTTAGGGGAGGAGGGCAGCAGCTGGAGGATGTGCTAGGGCATGTGCTAGAGCTGAGACTGGCAGCACCACATGCTGGGGCATGTGCCACAGGGTGTGCCTGGGATGTGGGACTTGGTCAGAGAGCGGGCTCAGTCAGGTGGTCCTTGGTGCCTTCCTGATACTGCTCCTAAGATCTGTCCTAAGCTGCCTCTAGCTGAGGCAGGGCCTAAGGGGTGTACCCTCCCTGCCACATGCTGCGCCAGGATACAGATGTGAGCAAGACAGACCCTGCCCCTGCCCTTGAGGACTTAGTCTTTCCCCTAATGCAGAGCTCTGGCTTAGATGTAAGGGACCCATTCCTCTGTATGACTCCAGAATGGCCACGCCTCCAGACTGGGGGAGGAAAGCCTTGCCCACGTACCTGAGTGAGATGGCTCAGGCTGTCTCCTCATTTTGTAATCCAGGAACCCACAGCTCATCTTCTCACCTGGAACCTCAATCCTGGGGCCATGGCATCCCTGGTCATACTGGTACCTTCAGTTTCTTTTGTTCTTAGGAATTGTGGAGCAAGGCAAAGGCCAGAATCTAAAACTAGTGTCTGCTCCCTCCCCTGAGGACTCTTTCTGCCCAACCCTACTCTGCTCTGGGATCGCCTCACCATCGTCTTACCAGCCTGGGAGAATGGTCATGAGCCCCTTTGGTAGATGAGCAAAGTGAGAGGCAGAAAAGTGAAATCACTTGTTGAAGACACACCTCTTCAACAGTGCTAGGTGTTGGGCCTATTTATGTGTGAGTATTTTTCTCCAGTTCCTCCTCTGGGCAACATGGCCAGGCTGGCTCTGTGTTCGGGATGGTTGTGAGGCCCTGCACCCCCCATTTCCCCATGTATGAAAGGAAAATATCTAAATAGGGTTATTTTGAAGAGCCTCCCTGTTCTGCCATCCTGAGATGCCACCACCTCCCTCAGCACTGGGAGAGCGGCAGAGGGGACAGGCTGTAGTGGTGACACCCAGGTTGAAGGCAAGGCGATCGATGACCAGTCTCCCAGGATGTCAAGACGCTCAGCAGGAATGGGGTCCTCTGAAGGCTGTTATGGTGGGTTGCAGGAGAGGCTGGGGGAGGTCAGGCCCTGAGCCTGAGTCCCTCCTACGGGGGGGGGAGAGCAGAGAGAGGCTTGAGCTGGAGACTAGCCTGGCTGGGCAGGCCAGAGCCAGGCGGGCAGAGGAGAATGAGGCTCAAAGCTCCAGGGCTTTACAAATGGATTTTGCTGAAATGGAAATTTCCACCCATCCCTGAAATGAGCCTGGCAGTGAGGCCAGGTCTGGTGGGGCTAAGGCAGCTGGGGACACAGGGACAAAACCAAACTGTTGATGTCCCTCAGGCCTATCCACCCCTCCCCTGTACCCCCCATGTCTCTCCTCCACTCCCCTCCCTCTGCTCAGGGCCCTTCATAGTCTTCACACCTTTTTATACCCTTCTCACTTCCTCCCTCAACCACTTTGTGCCCTATTACACCCCATATTCCTGACACTCCCCCCACCTCCAACTCATCCTCACACTGCCTTTTCACCCCTCATACCCCTCACGCCTCCCTCCTCCACCTCACACACCCACACACCTGACACTCTCCCCACCTGCTACTTTATCCTCACACTGCCCTTTCAACCCTCACCTCCTCATTCTCTCCATACCTCCTCTCTAAACCACTCCCCCTGATGCACCCTCATACCCCTGACACTCCCCTCCCAGCCTGGTTTGCTGCTCACACCTCATCCCTCCCTGGCTCACCCCCACACACTTTCCCTGCACACCTCACCCCCTCATCCACACCACCCATCCCCTTCCTGCTCCTGACGCTCCCTCTCCTCCCGCTTAGCTCCTCAGCTCCTCCCCTGCCATAGCCTCCTCCTCCCCTTGCACCCTCTCACCTGCTCATGGTCCCCCATCAGTAACCATTAGGGCCAACCTCCTGGTGAAGAGTTGGGCTCTAGAATCATACTCCTAACTCAGTCCCCCTGGCTGTGTGAACCAGAAAATTAACTAAATTCTCTGAGGTTCTATTTCCTCCTCATCTGTGAAGTGGGCTTGATGGCGTCCTGTCCGGTCAGTGCTTGTGAAGTCCTTGCCTCACACCCAGGTGTGCACTGCAGGAATGTTGATCTTGTTGGTTGTCATTTTCATAGTTAATTGACCCTTTTGGTCAGGCTTTTTGCTGGACAATGCTGAGTGAGAGTGAGTGTGCGTAAACTGTGCACTAGATCTGAAAGCTCGTGAAAAAACCAAAAATATTCGGGGGGAAGGGGTCAAGGATAAGCCTGATCAAGCAGGCCTATGGGTCAGAGTAGGGGATAAGAGCTAACTAGGCTGCTGGGAAACATTGGTGGGATCTGACTGTAAAGAGGGGTCCACAAGTGCCCCTTACCCAGCTCCCACCCCCGGCCTTACTAAGATGCTTCTAGGGCCTGGACACCCTTTCCTCCCTAGGCCACTGCGGGGCACAGCCACTGGAGGGCAACGTGCTCCCTCCCATGGACAATGGGGTGGGAAATGGGGGGGGTGGGGGGGGAAGCTTCCTTTCCATCATCCTAAAAGCTCTCATAGGAATTGGAGGTTGAGAGAACAGGGGACTAGGTGGGATGGGGAGGATCACTAGAGGGGCATCCCTGGACCCCTGCTGATTGGAGGAAAATGGGAACAATGCCAGTGGGGGAGCAGAATGCAGAAGCCAATGGGTAGGCAGATCTTTGAGGCTTGACTGGTTATGGATTCCTTTTGGGGACTTCTTGTTCCAAATACTCAGGACTCAGGTGGATGGAGAACTGACCTACCCCCTCAGGAAGTTGTGATGCCAGGAGAGTTTGGGACCCGCATGACTGAAGGGAGTGGGTGTCTTCTGCCCAGTGGAGAAGGCTAAAGAGAAGAAGCCTGAGCAGGATTGAGTGGGGAAGGCCCTAAGGGCTTCCCCTTAGGGAATAATTGTGGACTGTGGGTTAGACAGCCGGCCACAGGACCAGGATGGACCTGGAGCTGGGTGAGAGGGGAATCTGATGGGGTTTGGAGCCATGAATAGGCATCGTGCAGGGCTCCAGCCCACTCCCCGGGGGAGAGGACCCATGGAGCCCACCACATGCCCTCACCCTCTAATTACATGTTGACTTGTTACTATTATTAATTAAACAGGAGCTCTGAGCTGCTCCATGCTTCCTGTTGCACATCCCCTTCCCCCGACCCCAATGCTGGGCACCAGGTTCAGAGCCTGGGCTGAGCTAGGCCACTGAGTGGGGAAAAACAGGGGTGAGAGGAGCAAAGATGGCAGGTAAAGGTGGATAGACAGGCACAGTCATTGAGTGTCCACTCCCATGAGAAATGACCCTGGTGTGGGGCCTGAGGGTCAGGGGTACAGACACAAACAGAGCTTCCTCTTTTTGGCCAAGGGAAAAGCCCAAGGTGCCTAGGGATGCTGAGGAAAGGGTGGGGAATGGCTAAGGCCAGAGGAGGTGCGAGAGGCCAGGGTGGGCTGCATCTCCAAGGTGTGTGCAGGTGCAGAGCACGTGCCGGTACCAAGGAGGCCCAGCCAGCCCGCTGTGGCTCTGCACTCTTGCTCCGCTTGTTCCTCTGAAACTGGGTCCGTGTCACCAGCATGAACACCCAGCGCTGTGGGGGAAGGGAGGCAGCTCTGGGGATTGAATTACCTTTCAAGTCTAAAGCCTGGATTCCTCCAGGCCCCGCAGGTGGGTGTGTGCACACAGTCCCCAGAGCATTGTGGGATGCTGGCTGTCATGAAGAAGCCTGGAGGCTCACTCCAGTTCCTTTAGTTTCAGTTCCCACAGGCAAGGAAAAAGAGGGTCCTGTGGGTCTCTGTTGGGGGGAGGGGCAAGGGCAGGCTAGGAGAAGGGGAGACACTAACCTGGAGGAGCCTGCAGCCCCGCAGGCAGGACTGGGGAGACCTTGTTTCGAATCCTGAATCCTGCCTCTGCCGTGTCCTAGCTAAACAGGACCTCGGTACCTGACTCAGCCTTCCTGGCTTCCCACTTAGAAATATGATATGTTGATGATAATAACAGCGGCATGAGCCAGCAGGCGCTTTATTTCATTGTACACTCACATGGCCCACTAAGGGAGCTACTGTGAATCTCCCCATTTTACAGCTGAGGAAACAGGTTCAGAGAGGTTCAGTGATTTTCCTATAGTCATACAGTTAATAAATAACAAAGATGGGACTTTGATCCCAGAACCTTATCTGAATGATGTGTGGTGTATATCTCAGGGTCGCTGAGAGGAGCAAATGAGATAATGTACAAAAACAAGTATTTAACCCAGTGCCTGGCAAACAGTGAAAGAGAAATAAATAGTGTTATTGTTGTTATTATATATTCATCTGTACAGGTGCTCAGAGGCTTCATTTTATGCTGCTCAGGTGGCAGGGCTGAGCGAGGATGGAGATGCTGGTTGTGGGGGTGGAGGCTGAGAAGGCAGCTGCAGAAAGCCTGTGGGTGCAGGCACAGGTAGGCTGAGGTGGGAAGTGGGGGCTGGATGCAGAGAGCAGGGGAGGGCGGGGCAAGCAGAACAGAGAAAAGGGAGCGAGTGACTATGTATTTACTTAAAGATTTTGCTCCGGTGATCGCCTCATTGGCCAGACATCTGGTTCTCTGTGGCATCCCCAGGGAATGGAAGTCAGACAGCATTACTTCAGCGGCTCTAATGCCATCCACCAGGGTGTGCTTGCACTTGCTGGCTCAAGGGGCTCAAGACACTCCCCTGCAGAACAAGGAGGTGGGGGCCAGAGAGAGAGCAGCACTCTGGCTAGGAGCTCCCTGGGAGGAAGAGAGGGTCCCATCTGGCTGCTGGGTACTCTCACTGCTCAGAGCTAGAGACTGTAAGGGGTGATACACAGGCTCACCTCCACATCCTAACCATCCCTCCCAAGAAGGGGGTGGGAGGTTGTGAGTAGAACAGACCAATCTTCTCCCCTCTATAGCCCCCTGGAGAAGAGATCCACTGTGGAGTCGCCCACTAAGCAGCTGCCCAAGGCTCCATCTCTAAGCTGTGCTAAAGCCTCACTGGTCATTTAATGAGTGGAAGAGAGTATTTACCAGGTGCAAGCCTCGTGGTGGGGGTGGAGGTGGGCAGGAATATTTCCACAAGCTGCTGAGCCCAGAGGTGAGATCCCCACTGGGCAGGGGCTCAGACTATAATAGTTGTTCATTAAACTCCGCTCTGAAGATGGGGTCCTTTGCCAGGAGGGGTTTCTACTCCAGAATGCATGGGTTTTGGTATAGCTCAGTGTTAACTGGCGATGTGAGAACCAGAGCTGAACTGTTCTCGTTTATGGGGCAGAGGCAGAGGTCTACAGCCTGTGGCCCTCCCTTTCTTCCTAGTCCCTGCACAGCCTCTCCTCCAAAAAATACTGAGCAAATATTGAAAGTGTGTTGGTTTGAAGAGGCACTGAATTATTAGCCTGCCCTTGGCTCTCTCAATTTTTAGTCCAGCTCTGTTGCAAAAATACATACTGTATGACTGCATCCTATTCATTCATTTATTCATTCTTTCATTCACTTATTCAACTGATGTCTTTAAGCACCCACTGTGTACCAAGCCAGTTCTAATATAATAGCACACTGCTTCTTCTCTCCCATTCCGTGAATGATTAAACAAGTAGCGATCTAGATTCTTGGGTATCTGTTCTGGATTGACAGAGAATCACAAGAAGGGAAAAGACCCCTCCTGGGCCTCTGCTGGATAGGGCTGCCTACCGAAGCCAGCACCCTAACAGGAGACTAATTCAGGTAGTGGTTTATCTCAGTCATTTGAGGAGGGGGCTGGCAGGAAGAACCAGAGGTAGGAGGATGACTTGAAAGTCATCTTCCCTGAAAAATGGAAGACCTTCCTAGGGTACTTATCCCCTCCCCCACCTCTACCATGGAGACCACTCTACCTATTTGCCTGGGGCTTCTGTGCATTCTCTTATTGAAAGGTATAAAGGGGGCACAGTCCTGTTGCCCCCTATCACCACTGCCCTACATGAATCTAAGGAAGAGAGAGAAGAACCCCCCCCCCCAATTCAGGTCTCCTATTCCTTTAGTCTACACCCTGACCCACAGACCTCCTAAAGTCAGAGACCAAAGAGAATGTTCACTGAGACTGTGGAAAGCAGCTAATCGCCCACCCTAACCCTGGATCCTGGGCCAATGACTGCCACAGCAGCGAAAGGCTGTAGGAGGCAGGGGGTGGATGTGGGGAAAGCTGGGGGCTGGATCTCACATGCAGAGAAGGGGGAGAGCTATGTCTGCACAGGCGTCCCCCCCACACTGTCTGACAGAACGAGCTGCGTCCTTGCTGTCTCTATTTTTAGTTGGAACTGGAAGAAAAGGAAGTTCGGGGGGCCAAGCCACCAGTCCCAGCTCCTGCTGCCAGCACCCACAGCACGTGGTGCGGGGGCGCCTGAGGAGCCCAGAGTCCCAGCTCCTCAGGGAAGCGGGACTTTGCTCCCTCCCACCTGCCTGCACCAGGCCTATTGGATATGATGAGGGGACAGATTCTGGACTTAGGTACTGGATAGGGAGTGGGGGTGGGGTGTGCTTCCTCCATTCCTGGCCCAAGCAGGAAAGGTTCCAAGCTAGATCTCTTTGGCATAAAAAGGAAAGGTGGAAACAGAAAGACCCAGTTTGGTGTCCTGAAAATAGGACTTCAGTAGATCTGAGGTGTTTTCTTTTGTAGGCACTTTGACTGGGGCTCCCCTGCTCCCTCCTTCAAGGTTTAAATATCTTGACTTCTATCACAAGGTGCTCAGGGCTGGCTCCTCCTCAGTGCTCTCTTCCATCTGCTCCAACACAGAGCAGGGGGCAGAGAAAGAGAGTTTTCCAGTGCCCCCCCCCCCAGCAGGAGAAGGACTCCAGGAATGACACCCCACAACCATTAGGGTCATTACTGTGGATCAGGAAAAGGAAGTTCAGGTAGCTGTAGAGAATAATTGTTAGAACTTGAACTCTGCAGTCAGACAGAACTGGGTTCAAATCCTAACTCGTCTTCCTACTAGCTGTGTGGCATCAGGAAAAAGTCCTCGCTTCTCTGAATCTCTAACATAGGGATAATCATAGTACCTGCCCCACAGAAATGCTGAGGATTAAATGAGAGCATGTGAAAAACTGTACACGATGAGAACTCAACTGTTAGTTAATGACATTTAAAAAGCAGGGCTTAGTCCTAGACCTGAACCCCATTGTGTGGCTGATCTCAGCCCATGTTGCAGAGATGGGCTCTCAGATCTGAGTGATTTTGTTCACCCCCATTACTGTCCCCAAAGCCCAAGCCTCTGATTCTCAGGGGGAAAAAAAAATTGTGTAACCCATCCTTTTCCGGCAGAGCTGGGACAGTCCTTGCCTCCAGCCACCAAATGTAGTCCCGAGGGCTCCCCACCCCCATCACTCTACCCTTGCCCACAACCCAAGCTGGCTATGCATCTAGAGTCCAGGTGGAAGAAAGGCCCGAGGCACCTTGTCAAGGGTGGATGAGAGAGAAAAGGTTAGGGAGCATCTCAGACAAGACCTTCATGGCAGAGAAAGGCAGAAACAAAGTATGAAGACTCACTATGCAAATATATTTTGTAAGAGTTTCTGTGACTGGTAAAGCTTTGAAGGAACAACTAGGTGGAGTACACAGACAAGTTTTGGGGAGGAGGGTCTCCATGAACTTCCTGTAGGTGTATTCCAAGAAAGAATCCATGGTTTTCGATAGATTCTCCAAGAGATCTAGAACCCCCAAACTGCGTATCACTATGAGCTGTAGCCTGGAAGTCAGATCTGGGCATTAAATCTTGTCTGCCTCTGACTTCTTGGGCAATGACTTGCCTCGTTAGTTCCTCCACCTGCTCTAAGAGGGGCTTGGACTCTCTGAGGCCTGTGGACCCCAGAGCTCTGTGAAGTCTGATGAGCAGTGATGGAGAAGATAACTAAACTGGGTGCTTGGAAGGTGGGTTCCCAGGAAAGTGGGAGGAGGCCCTATCCCAACCCTTCCCAGGCGCCGACTTGGTCCATCAGCCAACATGTCAGCCAGCCAGCCGACAGAAACTGAGCTGCATCCCTCCACCAACCTGGGAGGCTGTTGCCATGGCAACTTCATATTTATCCACTTTAGCTCCTAATTAAGGGGAAAAGCATATAACATATTGGATGTCAAGGAGGCTTTGTGAGCCTCAATTTAGCGGCCGTGCCTAGATGTCAAACTCAAGCGTGATCACTGTTAATCACCTTCCAAATTACCAAGACAGGTCACAGAGGGAAAGGGCCCAGTGGTGAGGGCAGCTGGGCCCGGTGGAGATGGGGTATAGGGGGCAGCCGGAATCGAGATCTGTTCGGCATCATGACCTGGGGAGCTGCTGGGGGAAATGTGGGCCCCATTATGAGGTCTGTGGGGACCGTGGCTAGGTCTGTTACCACTGACCCTGAGACAGGGATCTTCACCCTGGAGACTCACAAATCAAGCCCTTGGTCTGGAGAGAAGGACCGATTGATGACCCAAGAGGCATATAAGGGCCATCTGGTGGCCTCTGATGTCAGAAGGAACACTGACAGATGACCAGGGCTGGTAAGCACAGGCTGACCTGAGAGCTGAATGGATGGATGACTTTCACATAGCAGGTGGAAGGTCTGGTGGGGATTCACTTTGGAGGGACTGGAAGAGTGGCTGGATTCACCAGTGTACCTGTGGCTTCACAAAGGAATGCCTGTCCTCTCTACCCCAACTCAGGACCCGGGACATTCTCAGGTGCCAGTTAGAGCAAACTAGGGTCCATTAGAGCTGTGGCCAGAACCATATCCCTGGGAGAAGCTTCAGCAGATCCCCAGGCATGGGAGAGATAAGGAGTAGAGACTGATAGAGTGGCACTTGGTAAGGCCTCCATGACCATCTAGACTTAATCAAAAGAGACAGGCCTGGGAAAGAGGGGCAGGGATAAGGTGACTGAGGCCTGGGCCTGGAGGAGGGTGAGGAAGCACTTTCCCTCTGTCCCCTTTTGGCTCCAAGAGAAAGAACTCACAGAAGGGAACCCTGAAGAAACAGGGGACTCTGGACCTGAGCCAGGGCGTGGGAACAATTGGATCCCTCTGGGCTGTGTGGGATGTTTCTCAGCCTCGGAGAGGGTGATGGGGAGGAAGCCCTGTACTTAGTCTTGATGTTGCCTAAGGGTTGGAAATGCTTTATGGAACGAGAACCTGTGAAATCATTAGAACTACCCTGGGTGATTCTACAGGATCTATGGTCTGGGCCCATCCCAGATTTCTGGAATGAGAATCTCAGGGGTGGAGCCTGAAACCTGGTTTTGAATCACACCAGGGGGTCTCGATAATCAGTCAAAACCATTCTTACCAGGGCCTCCCTCCTTGGTGGCGCAAGGGGTTAACTTTCAGCACTATGAAGCAATCCTCAGGTACTGCAGCATGAGTTCAATCCCCAGCCAAGGAGGTGACCCACATGGTGCAGCAGACCTCTCCTGTCTTGCCTGCTGCTCCCCTCAGCAGTGTATTTCAATCAATCCACTTGTTCTGCTCCCCACTCTGTCTCTGGTGAATCCTCTCACCCTCCCACACCTCTGGCCTACACCCCAGCTCTTCTATGCATAAATAAATAAATCTTTAAAACAAAAACAAAACCATCCTTTCCAAAATCCACTGTGGATCAGAGCTAGAAAGGGCCAGAAGAAGGGGTGAACAAACATTTCCCATGACTCTACCTTTTACATTTAGTATCAGGATTCTGCTTTAAATTTGTATTTGAAAAGAAAAAATATTCTGTAGCTAAAAAGTTTGAAAATATTGATTATGATAATAATAATTACAGCTAACATTTATCGATTGTTTACTGTGAGCCAAATACTATGCTATGTCTCATCTGGGTTATGTTTTAATCCTCTCAGTTGTTATTGAGGTAAACCAACACATATACACAGATGAAGAAACTGAAGTTCCGAGAGCTTTGTTAAAGGTGAAAGTGACCATTTCTTTTTTAAAAAATATTTTTATTTATGCATACAAGAACTAGGGTACAGGCCAGAGGTGCAGGGGGGTGAGAGGATTCAAAGGTGACCATTTCTTAGTGGTGGATCCAGGGTTCAAACCTGGGCAGTCTGATCCACACCTTGGCTACATTCCATTCTATAGTTGAGGATGCCCAGAGGGGTGAAGTAACTTTTCCAATGTCACACAGCAAGTTGAAGGAAGGAGTAGAACTCAGAAACCTTCTCTTCCTCCTGTTCTCCATCCCACTCAGATACCTCTTGCAGAGAAAAATTAAGGTCAGATTGGCCTGAGGGAAAGAATCTCTACTCTGCCCTCCCAGTAAAGGCAAGAGTCCTGCAAATAGCAGGCAGAGTAGAAGGGGTTGGAAGATTCCTGACTTAGAGGAGAGAAACTTGGGACATGGTGTCTACAGCCGTGGCAGACTTGCTGGCCTGGTAGGAGGAGTTGCCATGGCCTGGTTTCCGCAGATGCGGGCTGCAGCCATCCTGCTGAATGGGAGGCTATTAAGGGAAAATGCTTTGCAAGGAGCTGAGCAGCTGGGAGCTAAGATCTTCAGAGCACTGAATGGGGAGCTTTGTCCCTTCAGGGGCCTGGCAGGCGCTTGCTCCAGGGGTCTGTCTGGGAGACTGGTTGGTCAAGAGGTCAAAGGGAGTCACCTCCAAGATGGCTCCTTCCCCTCTGCCGCCCTCAAATGCTCAGTCCTCTCCCCTAGGGCTATACCACTTCCAGTGTGGCCTGGTAGTTAAGAACAAGGGCTTTGGGGACTGACACTAGGGCCATGTTCTGTATGTGACAGCAAAAGCACATTTCTAAAGACCTTGTGCCTCAGTTTCTTCATTTGTAGCACGAAACTAGTAAGGGCCTCTACTAGTAATGTTGTTGGAAAGAGTAAGCAAGAAAACAGAATCAAGCCTCTATGGTGGCGCAGGGCTCAAAGTGTCAGCGCTATCAAGCTATGGCCAGCCAGTGCAGCATGAATTTGATCCCAGGCCAGGCATCTTCTGTCTTGCCCGCTGCTCCCCTCAGCAGTGTATTTCAGTAGATCTGCCTATTCTGCTCCCCACTCTGTCTGGTGAATCCTCTCACACACACACTGCCCCCACCACCTCTGACCTACACCCCAGTTCTTGTATGCATAAATAAAGAAAAATAAATTAAAAAAAAAAAAAGAAAACAGTAAATGCCCTGGCCATGCTGGCTCTTGTAGATACTCTCTCCTGCTGAGGGGTTACTCCTGATTTCTGCCCATCCCAGACCTCTGAGAGAATGAACACCTCTCCTATCACCCCAGACCCCCAGCCCAAATCCAGGCCCTGGCTCAGGACAGGTCTCTTTGTTGAGCCGGAGGCTGTGTGGAGAGGGGATGCATCAGGCCAGGGAAGCACTCTGAAGGAGAGCTCTGACGACAGCACGGAAACTCCAGTGTGTGTCATTTGTTAAGGCTTTGGCTCCACTTCCCTCTACACACTCTCAAAACCTTAAATCTGTCTATTCTCTGCTACCCAGGCTTTTGCTGAGACTATTTCTTCTGCCTAGAAGCCTCTTTTCCTCCTTCCCAGATAATTCCTTCCAGATGTTGGCCTAGACAATCATGCCTCCTCCAGGAAGCCTTCCCTTAGATCGGTGTCCTCTTGTGTGCCCCTATTCTAGCTCTGACAAGCACCTGCCCACTCTCCCCTAGGCCCTAAATATTTGTTACATGAAGGTGTGAATGAAAGAATAAATAGTTGGATTCTCTGGCCCAGGTTAAGGGTGGGGGTGGGAGGCAGAGGGGAAAAGTCTGTGGGATGTAGAGAAAGGGCAGTGGGTCCTTCAGACAGGACTGTAAACTATCAAATCTGGGGCATCCCAAGGAGAAGGACCCTGGAAGGATCCAGAATACTTTCTTGGGACTCTGTCTTGAACTCAAACACTAGTGCCTGTAGCTTATCATCATCATAACTAGTGTGTACTAAGGGCCTACTATGTGTCAGCCGCTATGCTTGACACTTTATACTCATGCATCTATCATGTGTCACCTCACTGAATTCTTAGAGCAACTTCTGTGAACAGGTACTATAGTCATCTTCATTTCACCAAATTGAAAACAGGTTTCCCCAAGGACCCACAGTTAGCAAATGATGACACTGGCCTTGTGGTTATCACCCAGGCACGTCTGTCTGATCCTAGAGCTGAAGCTCTTCACCACTGGGCCATCTTGCAGCCTGCAGGATAGAACAGAAGTCACCATTCCACCTCCCAGGAAGTGGGAGTTGCTGGGAAACAAAACTGGAGAAAGTTCAGACCAAACGCTCAGTTAGTATCTGGTGAGCTACCACAGAGCTGGGCCGGCAGGAAATGCAGAGCTGGCGGCCAGCCCGGCCAGCCAGCTCTCCATCTGAGCAGACAGACAGACAGACCCCAGGAAGAGGGGTGGGTGATGACAGAGGGCCAGGGGGGTGCCAGCCCAGGAGGTGGCAACGGCTGGCATTTGTCACCGGGTGGCTCGAGGGTGGACGGTGGTGGGCCCCTGGAACAGGGCACAGTACACAGACTTGTTCTTGGAGGGGTGATTTGGAAGTCTTTGCACATTGGAGGCTTAATCACTTGGCATTTGCTGAGCTCAGACGGTGGCTCCTTGGCACTGGAGCCACTAACAGGGATGACTTTGATGCCCATCCCCAGAGAGGAAGTTTTCCTGCTTCTTAGGGCTCAGCAGCGCACTCTTAACTTGCTCATTCTCTCATAGTGGCTGCAGGATTCCAAGCTTTCAGTGTCCTCTCCCGTTGGATGTAAATGTCATCCTTTTAGCAGAGCACAGAGTCGGTAAGGCTCTGGGGGCTGCTCTCCATGATTGCCCACCGGGCTGGAAGCAGGCGACCCATTAGGCTCAGCCTTTGGCTGTGTAGAAATTACCCAGTGAGGTGTGAGAAGCAGCCATAAGGAGGCTGCTCTGCAGAGTGCTAATATCTCACCTTTCTTCAGGAGAAGCATGGCTCCTGGGGAAGCAGGGGGGCTGTCACCCCTCCCATATCCTGGGGTCATCAGGATGGTTGATGAACCTAGCAAGAGGGGCCCAGGCTCCTACACTCAGAGCCAGGACCTTGAGCACTCTAAGAAGTGGGGATCACCAGCCCAAAGTTCTCATGGTATTGTGGTTTGGTTCAAGATGGCAGCCTTCTAGCCCACATTCTGTATTGTCCAGCCACTGTGGGACCAGGCCAGGGGCTAGGTGAAGTGTCAGGGTAAGGGACAGGCATCAGTTGCAGTTAGGAGGTCAGCTGGGTTTGGAGAAAGGGTTGTATTGGGGAGAAATGAGGACCAGAAAGGAGATGGGTGTGGCTTTCCAACTGGATGGCTATCTAGAGGAAGGATGGGTTGGGACAGGGGTGGGGTTAGGGATGAGTTAAGATTAGAGATGTGTTGAGGTTGGCCTTGGAAATGGGATTAGGATTGTGGTTGCTATTAGGTTGAGAATTCAGGGTGGGCTTTGGCTTGATTTTGGTGTTAGGGTGGGGTTGGGGTGAAGTGTAGTTGTAGTTGTAGTTGGATGAGGGCTGGAATTAGGATTGGAGAGGAGGTGAGGGTCGGCAGGGCTGCGTTGAACTGTAGCTTGCTGTTGGTGTGAAGGGTGGGGTCACAGTGAAGTGAAGTGATATCTGGCTCAAAATTAGACCTGGAAGTGATGGGGAAATGGTGGGAAACAAATTTTCTCTTCGCCTACCAGGATGTGTCATCTCTGAGTAGGTAGAAAACCTAAAGTGGGACTATTGGAAGTTGAAAGTTCTGTCTTGAAAGTTCTTTGCCTTCCACCACCTGTCTCATCCACTTAACTCCACCTTTCCACCCTCACCCTCAGCTCCTTCAGCTCTTGGGCAAGGGCAAGGTTCACACACTGCCTCCTTCCCCTTCACAGCAGTTATGACCGAGGTCTGCACTGTGTCCTTTTCCAGGCTGCTAAGAAGGTTTTTTCAGTCCTCCAGACTGGAGAACTGAGCTGGAACCAAAGCATTCTGGGTAGGATTCCATCAGCCAAGCCCTCATCCCAGGGGTGAGTGGGGACATGAAGCGCCCCCTCCCACTCCTTCCCGGCCCTTGCCCTGACCTCTCCTCCTTTCTGCAGAGGCTCCAGCCCTGGCCTGCCCCTTCTCGCTTCTCAGGGTGACAACCTGACATCCGCTGGCACTCAGCGCTGGGGTTAGGCTTTTAAAGCTGTCATTGGGGAGACCGTGTCCCCTCTCTCCCTTGTTCCCCTGCCCCCGTGTTCCTTCATGCAGAAACACGCATCAGGGCATGAAGCGAAGGACGACTGTGGCACTGTGATGCTTTTTAAATGCAGGCAATTAGAGGCTAAATAAAATATAGAACATGCATCTCCACCCGCTCCCGGCAGGGACTCGCTGAAGGCGGCCTGGGCTGGGAACCCTGGGAGTGGATGCAGGGACAGAAGATGGTGGGCCCAGTGCCTGGACCTCTTGTTGGGACAAGGTTGCAGAGAAGAGAGGCTTGTGGATTCCAGATAAACTCCTTGACCTTGTTAGAGGGTTGGGGCGCATAGGAGGGCTCTGGGGGTCTTAAGGGAGCTGAGGAGGGTCCTGGAGAATAGTGAGAAGCAGAGGATGGTGGTTTTGGAGGATGACAAAGCTGAATTTGCACCCTGACTCTGCCACTTACCCACTATGTGACTTGGGCAGGTAGGTAGCTCACCCTTTCCAAGCCTCATCTGGATGGCTATCTAGAGGAAGAATGGGTTGGGACAGGGTGGGGTTAGGGATGAGTTAAAATTAGAGATGTGTTGGGGTTGGCTGTAAAATGGGGTTCTCAATCACATCAGCCTCTTTGCGACGTTGCTAGATTTAAGTGAAGTAATAAATGCCCCACATTCCTCAAAAAAGAGGCCTCCCAGAAGGGGAGACCAGACCTGATATTGCTGAGAGGTTGTGCAAGGATAGGACAGGCCCTGGAAGCAGATTCTGCTACTAGGCCAGGTGCTCTTTCCTCACTGACACCCCCCTTGGGTGTTCCAGAGAACAACAGGTGATTAAAGCTCTAGATGAAAGAGGAAGAATTTAGAATTGGCAGCTTTAGTAGTAAAGTCCCCATTCAATCCCCATCCTGAGACGTCAAACATGACCGCCTTGGATGATTTACTTAACGTCCTGGAGGCTCAGTTTCCCCTGCAGCGTAGCTTTATCAACAGCATGTTCCTTGAGCCCAGGGAGCACTGACAACGTTCCATACCATCCATCCTTCTGGCACCTCCTTTCCTAGGCCAGACCGTGCCCGTACAGAGCAGGACCCTGGGGTGTGCTGCTCAGGGGATGGGTGAGAAGGGCCTTCTCGGGGGTGATAAAGTATCTCAGCAGATGTCTGTTAGGGGGACAGAAGAGGCTGAATCAGCAGCTAGGGCTCCTGCTCCCACATGGACCCCCATCCTGAAGCTCAAGCTTAGTCCTTTTCTTTAAATAAACAGAATGACGTCATCCTCGTGCTTAGCTGCTGAGCTAGAGGGAGGCGATCTGAGATACTGTGGAAAGGAAGCAAGAGACACCCGGGCTGGGGGTGGGGGAAGCCGAGGGGCAGATGAAGGACAGACACCACAGCCCCTCTGGGACATGTGTCTGTGTGTGTGTGTGTGTGTGTGTGTGTGTGTGTGTCTCCTGGGATCCACCCATGTAAGGTACTGGTAATGGGAAAACTGCAGAATCACAACATGTTAGAGCAGAGATGGAACCCCACAGCATCGCCAGAGCAGCAGAGCATAGATGATGGCTTGGAGTTAGACAGATCTAGACAAGGTCCTTCAAGTTTCTGAGTGTCACTTATCTATATTGGGGGTAACAATGGTGTTAGACTTTCGAGCAATGTGAAAGGCTTGCAAGAGGTATTATAAGTACTTGCACATAGTAGGAGCTTATATAACTGATGGCTGTTGTGGCTACGATGGGACAGAAAGAAGCAAACGGGCATTGGGCTGGCATCAGGAGGCCTCCAGTGGGCAGCCTGCCCAGACCTTCCCAGCATGAGTCCCATACCCTGGGTCTGCAGTCAGGGGAACATGGTCCTCACTGTCTCTTCAGACTCACCTGCCAGCAGCTCCTTTTTGGCCCTGGGTATAGCCCCAGATCCTCCTGTGGAAGCCCTGGGTTCTGTTTTCCCTGAGCATCTCTGAGGCCTGCCCTGAGGGTTTGCTTGGGGCTTCTGACATCTTCCTTCAGCCTGAGCTCTCATTCTTGGGAGACAGCTCCCTTTTCTTCTCCTTTCCTCCTCTCATAGGGTCTTCACCTCTTCTTTGGCTTACCTCTGCTCTCTTTCTCTACATTCTCTCGTCTATCCCTCCCCCTTTCTCTCTTCCTATTTATGTCTCTCCTGTCCCTGTCTCTGCTGTCCGTCTCTATTGCTATGTCAGCCTCTCCTCCCCTGTCTGATATTAACTCTTCTGCTGCTTCTATCAGTCATGTCTTTCTCCACCTCACATCATATTCTTTCTGCCCCCTAAAAAGTGAGTACCCACCATAAGCAAAGGCCCGAGGGGCCAGGCCAGGCATCCATAAGGGGAAGTCCCCCCCAGTCCTCATCCCGCCCTTTGTGGGGCGCAGCCCTGGCTCTCTGTGCTTCCTGAGCACGGGTGTGTGTGGGCCGAGGGCAGAAGGCCCATCTTGCCTGTCATCTGGAGAGACGCGTGTGCAAAATGTTAGCTCTGTGGCTCTGATTCAGCTCCGGGCGGCTGGCTGCAGAACACGATGACGGAAGGGGGTGGTGGAGACCTGGAAAAGGGAGCCCGGCTAGAGATGAAGTCCCAGGACTTTGGCAGCAGTAGACCTGGAGGATCCCTAAAGGAAATTCAGGGTGGGATAATGGAGGGGTTGCTTGGGAGTCATAGCACTACTGGATGCAATGATGTGAACCAGATGCAGTGAAGGGGATTCAGTGAAGGGCTGGGCCAGGAGATGGGGCATTAGGTATGATGAAGGGGACCCTGGGTGGGGGAGAAGGGACAAGGGGGGGAGCGGTGGAATATTGGGTTAGGATTCAAGGGTTGATGGGGAATGCAGATGAAAAGGGTGTATGCTGGGTCAGCAGGAGGAATTAAATGAAGGGAAGAAGCATGGATTATGGTGAAAGGCCATTGGATGGGGCTCCTTGGAACCCCTTCACTGTCCCTCACCTGTCCCCTGCACTTGAACCTCATGCAGGCCTCTCTGTTCTTCACTTTGCTGTTTCCAGCCCAGCCCTCCCAGTCCCTAGGCTTCCCATGCTCCTCTCCCCTGTGCAGTTTTGACTTGCTAGTGGGTCTCCCTTTTAGGACATTCCCCTTACAGATCCCCTCATCGCCGTGATTGGGCTTAGCAGAGGGCAGACTGTATTTCAGAGGTGATCCTGCAGAGATGTGTCTGAGAGAAGAGTCCAAGTCCCCAGTTGTCCTGGTCTGGCACAGTGGACAGTTTCACCTGAGCTGGGGCCTTGGCAACTCCTGAGTAAGCCTGGAGTCTGTGAGCGGGTATTCTGCTGGATCTGAGCAGGGATGGAGTCTCCAGAATATTCCAGTCACATAATATGTGCCCAGGGTCTGATGGGGTGAAAGTGAAGGGGACTGTGTGTGTCCAGGTCATACACAGCACATTTCGTGGACCGAGTCCGGGTTCACCTGTCACATCCCCTTCCTCACCTCCCCCAACCTTCAGCCCATGTCTGTTATCCATAGGGGAGAGGAGGGTCCACTGTGACCTCTGGCTTTGGGGAGAGGGGACCAATTTCAAAATGCGTTATGATAATGATAGTGATACTGGCAAAACCCACCGTTCATTGGGAGCTTCCTCTGTGTGAGGCTGTGGGGAAGCTCCGTACATTTTTCATTCAAATCAAATCTTTACAACTGTCTGCGAGACGAACATTATTTTTAATCCCACTTCACATAGAAACCAAGTGAGGGTCGGAGAGGTCGAGTGGCCTGCCTGGATTCATACCCAGGCTCATCTTTAAACCCCTGCGGAGCCAGCGCAGGCCCCCAACAGACACTCCCAAGAGCAGAAGACGTGCGCGGTGGAGGTGAGGGTGGGTCACGAACATTCCCGGGGACCTCTCATTGGGGGCTGCGGCTCATGGCTCCTCCCCCAGGGCCTGGGACCGCCTTCCAGAGCGCGGGCTGCGCTCCCAGCCCCAGATGGGCCTGAAGATACCCCTGCCTCCACCAACACCCTCAGAAAGCCGTTAATTGGTTACACTTGTGGCCAATGGAGTGGGGGGCGGTGACCTAAATTTAGGCTACCTTGCCGGGCTGGATGGGAACCTGGGGTGGGAATGAGGGCCCGTCCAGAGTCCATTTTTGCCTATAGGCCCTGGCCTACAAGCAGCAGGACCCCCTGCCAAGCTGTGGTGGTGCTTGAAGACCCTCCCCCACGTCTGTGTGGGTGCACTGGGCTGTTGTGTTCCTGTGGCGCCGGTGGGTGCGTGACGATGGCAGCTCCCACCCGGCAGAGCCGTGAACAGAAGGGGCGAGCTGCCGGCAGTTTTAAATAGCTCCTCACTGTATCTCACTTGCTGGAGCCCTTCCCCCTCCCCCAAGTCTGGCTGTCCGGGAGGGGCTGCTTGAGCCCCAGAAATGAGGCCAACACAGAGGGGCTCACCCCCCAACCCCCAACTCAGAAACATCCTCGTCACAGAACTGCCTGCCAAGCAACACCTGTTCCTCACTAGCCTAAAAGGCACAGCCCACTTTTTCCTTAGAGGGGTTGGGGGGAAGGGCGGCAGGAAATGTCCTGAGGGATTGGGAGTTGTCAGGAGACAAGCTTCTGTGGGGCTCTGCACCTTGGCTGCCAGGATGTAGCAGGCAGGTTTTCATCCTGGCATTCCCTTAAGGGGGTGCACTAAGCTCCCCAAGTCCAGGTACAGTCCCAGCCACTCTCAGAAGCAGCCTTCCACCCCCTGTCCCTAAGAGTGGTCAGTGGTGACCCCCCCCCCCTTAGTCATCAGCCTCCCCCTCATTTTGGCCTACAGCTGTCTCTGTTGAAACCTGGATGAGCTGACCCTGCAGCCTTATCCTTCATCGCCTCAAACCACCCACCACCACAGGTCCCCAGCCACACCCAGGTTTCCACCAAGGTCTTTGCACCTGCTGCTCTTCCTGGAATGCTTTCCTGTGACTTTTCCCATGGTTCGAGCCATGGCCACATTATGACTTTCATGGACCCTAGGCACTCTTGCTTTTGTGCCTCCCTTCTTCCATAAAAAGATATAGAATTTACATTTTATGACTGTACTGTTATGATCACAAATATATTAATATGTGTCAAACTATTTTCTTCAACCTAAAAGTTCATCATTTTCTTCTGATTTTAAAATCATTCATGGGCTCCAGGTACTATGGTGCAGTCCCTGATGGAGAAGTTGGAGTCTTCTTATTATAATTTATGCCTCAGTTCAAAAGGCACCTCCTCCAATTGGCCTGAACACCCCATTTGAAATCTCCCCCTCTAGCCACACACTGGCTCATTACCTTGATTTATATCCTTCACAGAATTCACAACTATCTGACAATACCTAGTTCACTTGTTCTTTGTCTCTTAAAACTAGACTCTAAGTTCCGAGAGGGCAGGCACTTTACCTTTTCACACTGAATCACCAGCGCCTCCAGCAAGGTCCTTGGCATAGGTGAATAGACTTGAACCCCTGGTCCAAACATAGAGTCCCTCCTCTTAGTCACCCTCCCCTCTTTGGCCTTTCCTTTTATGAGCTCTCAGACTCTGCAGAGATCTAAAGAGAATTCATACACTGGCCTCACACACAGATCATTTGACTCTCGAGCCTCATTTGCTTCATCTGGAAAATGGGAATAATAATGCTCATCTATTTTGAGAATGGAATGAGGTAGTATATATGAAAGCAAAGAACCAGCCCTCAAAGGGTATTCAGAAGATTCAAGTTTCTTTTCCCCCTTTTCTTTGGCCACCTCAGCCTGTCCTTGTTCAAGGCAGAGAGACCCCATGGCACTGAGGGTCATGTGTCTCCAGACACAGCAGGTGCTCAGTAAACATTTGTTGGTTAATAGTTAATCATATCTCCCCTTCCTCTTCTAGAAAAACCATACACAGAAGCCCAGTGGAAATTCAGAACACCTTTCCCTCTTACTCTCTTTGTACAAATATTTATGGAATCCCTACTTAGTAACAGGCACTGTTCTGGGCTCTAGAGACCAATGATAAGTAAAAAATACAGATGGAACCCAACTTGTGGTTTTTCGACTTTACAATGGTGTGAAAGCCATATGCATTCAGTACAAACCATACTTCAAATTTTGAATTTTGATCTTTTCCCAGGCTAGTGATGCTGGGCAGCAGCGGCCAGCCACAGCTATTAGGCAGCCAGGCGATCATGAGGATAAATAAGCTATACTCTACAGTATACAGTGTTGCCAGTGCTTTTGGATATTGTGTTTGGTGTTTTCACATCCCATCATGTCTATTTTTCACTTTCAGCACAACATTCAACAAATTACATGAGCTAGTCAACACTTTATTATGAAATAGAGTGTATTAGATGATTTTACCCAACTGTAAGCTAATGTCAGTGTTAAGTTAGGCAAGGCTAAGACAGTGTGTTCGTCCAGTAGGTTCCATTTATTAAATGCATTTTTGACATATTTTCAACTTACAAGGGGTATATCAGGATGTAACTCCCTCGTAAGCTGGGCGCTTCTGTACATGATCCTGCCTTCCTGGAGCTTTGGTGGGGTGGGCTACACAGGCGTTAATCAGATACTCACTCACATGTAACTGCAATTGTTTTAATCACTTCAAAGATGAGGCTTTCTAGGCTGTGAGAACACAAGAGGTTAGAGAGGTCAGAGAGGTCAGTGACAGCTTCCCTGAAGAAACAAGGACTGATCTGAAAGCTGAGGAGCAGGTTGGGGTTGATTAGGCAAGGACCCCAAATGGTGATAGGAGCAGTCTGTGGGTATAACATGTGTAAATGTCCTGTGTCCAAAGAGATGCTGGCCAACGAGAGGGACCAAAGGGAGATACAGATGGCATGTGATGTGAGAGGAAGCTGGAGAAGTGGGCAGTGATCACACGATATAGGACCTTGTAGGTCACAAATGGCATTTTGTCTTTATCTGGGGGTCCTCAAAGAATTTTGTCACAGGATCAGATTTGCATTTTGTAAAGATTATTCTGGCTGCCTAAGAAATAAAGCTTTGCAATTTAGGACAAAAAGATTCAGCAGTCCTACTAGAAGAGGGCTGCAAAATACACACCATACTTGTCGCAATTCCCAATCCTCATATCCTTAGCAAACAGCATTAATCAATTAGAGCCCTGGTTCTCAAAGTGTGGTCTTCAGACCAGTAGCATCAGCATCACCCGGGAATTTGTTAGAAATGCAAATGATCAGAACTCACACCAGAATCCTTTAATGGGAAACTCTGGGGGTGGAAGCCAGCAATCCCTGTTTTAACAAGCCCTCCAGGTGATTCTGAAGCAAGCTGAAATTTGAGAACCACTGGGCTATGACGCTCTCCTACTAAGCTCCTAGCAGTATCAAAACCTCCTCTCCGTGCACTCCAAGCAGTCATGCCAATCAGTTCTAGAGCATCTGGGGGCAACTGTACAGAGCGCTGGGCTGGGGACTATGCAGAAGGGGCTGCACAGACCCCTTGAGGTCCCTCTAGTCCTCAAGAAACTAAAACCCTGGTAAAGCCCTAAGTGTAGGCAAGCAGTCAAGTGTGCCAGGAAAAGAGCACTGGCCACAGAGTCTGAAGATCTGGCTTCAAATTCCTGCTTGGTCACTACCACTGATGGCACAGCCTTAGGAGCCGCTCCTCCCATCTGGGCCTCAGTTTTCTCGTGTACAATGAAAAAACGTGGCTCTGGCCCTCCCTGGTGGCACAGGGGTTAAAGTCTCAGTGCTATCAAGTTATCGCCAGCTACTTCGGCCTGACTTCTATTCCCAGCCAGGGAGCTAGCCCATTAGGTGCAGCAAACCTCTCATGTCTCGCTCGCTCGCTGCTATCCTCAGCAGTGTATTTCAGTAGATACGCCTGTTCTGCTCCCCACTCTGTTTCTGGTGAATCCTCTAACTCCCCCCTGGCCTGCACCCCAGTTCTTGTATGCATAAATAAATACAAATAAATCTTAAAAAGAAAAAAACAAAACAAAACCATGGCTCTGAGTGGCAGCCCCTTCTCCTGCAATCTGGGAGCCGGAGTGAGGCGGAACACACGTGTGTCCCTGGGGAAACCCCCCATAAATCTGCCTCCCCACAGGCCCGGGAGTAGAGCCGTGGCAGAGCCGTTGCCCAGAGCTTGTAAGAGGCAGCACATGACTCAGCCCTGGGAGGAGGCATCCATCACCCTGGGCAGCCAGCAAGGGGAGGCACAGCGTGGGAGAGAGGGAGTGAGGGAAGGAGGCAGAGCTCTTAGCCCCTTGCTCACTCCACCACTTTTTCAGGCCTGGGTTCCATTAACAGACAGGGGGACTCCGTCCAGAGAGGGGGGAACCTGAGAAGGAAGGAGAGTGGGATGAGAGTTGAGGAGGGGACTAAAATTCTAAGAAACCGTGCAGGATCCAGAAAATGTAGCCCTGAACTGCTTGCATATCCTGAGATTAATTACAAAAATTCCTCCCCTGGATCCACTTATCTGATTTCTTAGCTCAAATGTCACTGCAACAGAGAGACCTTCCCAGATCAGCCATCTGTACCCCACTCTCCCAACACCTTTTTATTGCCCTCATAGCTGAAATCACCCTTTAAATAATTGTATTAACTTGTTTCCTGGTTTCTGGTCTCTCCCTTCATCCTCTTGGATGTAAGCTCCCTGAAGGGAGGGGCCTCTGCATCTTACTCATGACTTTGCCACAAGGGCCTAGCACAGTGCCTGGCACAGAGCTATGGCTCACTGTGTGCTGGCAATGGTTTTAGATGGCTGACATATGTAATTCATCATATACCCAGTTTTTAAAGAGGCAACATTATTATTTCTCATTTTTCAGATTTAAATACTAAGGACAAAAAGATAAGTGACTTGCTCCAAGGTCAAAGAACTAAGACTGGTAGAGCCCCTATTTGGACCCAAATCCACTGGACCCCAAAGCTCAGAATATGTAGAATGTGGGAGGGAAGGAGCTATGGGAAACATTGGGGTGGGGGAAGTGTTGACCCAATCATCCTAAATTACTTATAAGAAACATTAGCACAGAACAAGGAGGTCCCTTTTGAAGCTGGAGTTACTTCATTTAGGATTTCTAAAGGGAAGTCCTGCTTTACACAGCTGCTATCCAACTTCTGGAATTTGTCACCCCCAGGGGTCTTCACAAGCTGAAAATAGAAAGGAGTTCAGAAAGGGTTGCAGGAAATTAATGGATGACGGGTCCCCAGTGGTAATTAAAGGAAGTGAGAGATGCTGGGGGTTTGGGCCTAGACATCTGCGGTCAGCATCACTGCTGGGGACTGCCACAGTCTCCCCCAGATGGGTCCCGGGAGCCCCAGCACAGCAAGCCACTGGCTGGGAAGCCTGGGGGAGGTACAGGATCTCAATTTTGGGACCCATTCAGCAGGATTTGATTGCCTAGTATTCTCCTCCTCTGCTCCCCCCAACCCCCAGGCCCAGCTGGACTGTCAGGGGCTGGGTGTTTCAGCTTGCTGACTCACTCACCTGCCCAAGATGGGTAATTTGCATATGTTCTGGTTTTCTGAGTATTTTCTTTGCTACCTTATTTTTTTTTTTAAAAGAAAAAGCTATTTTTGCAAGGTATTCATTACTTCCTAATTATTCATACTCCTTACATTTATTTGTCTTGTTAAATACAAAACTCAACAAGCAGCTCCCTTTCTTATTTGTTTCAGGTTCATTGTGAATTTCATGCCCACACCTCTTCTTTCAGGTAAGCCTGGTGTGGGAGAAACCCCCACACCCCTCCTTCCAGGTCCCCCATACCCGCCCCCCCCCCAACTCCCTGGAGACTTCCCTCCAACCAGCGGCCTTATGGACTCTTTTTGGGAGGACCACTCTCATTACCCTGCTGTCTTGACCTCCATCCTTCCCGTCCTCCTCTACCCAGAGTTTCTTCTGTTTTCTCCCCTCCCCCCCTCTGTTGTTCTCCCTTGCTTCTCTGTCTGCCCGCCCTACTTGGCTCTTGGCTTCATCCATTTCTTCCTTCTCCTTCCCCACTCCCATCTTTACCCTCACCTGCCCTCTCCTCCCCCTGCTAGATCTTTATACCCAAGTGCCACCTTCAGTCTATACCACCAGCATTGCCCTCATTTGCCAACCCACAAGCCCAAACTGTGCTCCAGAAGGCAGGCGCTATGCTCTTGACTCTCAGCTAATAATTCTTCCCCAACCCCTCACACCCAACCCTGCACAGACCCTCTTTAATTGCTTAAAACTCACTTCCTCTAAGCCCAACAACAGTGGCTCAGAGAGGGGTGGAGGGACAAGGACATGTCCCAGGACTCCAGGTTCCTGGCCTATAGGACCAGCACGTGGCCCTCTTGGAGCCACATTGGTGTGTCAGAGCTGAGGCCTGTAACTCACAGCAGATCCAACTCCCAGGCCTACTTTGTAGTGGTCCTGGCAGAGGAGATACCATTTTACCCCCCTCACCCTCCCTAGGCAAATCTTGTGACCACCCAGGGCCAGGTGGTCCTAGTGGGGCAGTTGGAGGCTGGACCTGAGCCCCTGTCCACAGGCAGCAGCCAGCCCTGGACCCTCTGCTGCAGCCTGATTTCTGCCTGGGCCTTTTCTGGCCTCTGCTTCTCCAGCTTTGTAACTGAGGATAGGGGTCCAAATGCTCAGACAGACACCTTACGTGTATCCATACCACACAGTACATGCATCCACCACACACATCTCTATACACTATGCATTAAGCGGGGTAAGTCAAACTCGGGTCTGCCAGAATCAGGCAGGACCTGAGAGTGTGCTTTTCAAGTGAATGACAGATGCCACCGGTACAGGTATCACACTTTGAGAACCACTGCACTAGAAAATGTCCACATACACAAATACCAGAGGGTATGCATTTGTAGTGGCAGGAAGGGGCACTGAGCAGGTTTTCTAAGATCCAGCAGACCGGGTAAAGGAGGAGTCCTGGAGCCCTCAATGGTTTTTGCAGGTCTTTTATTGGGATTTACCCAGTACACAGCAGGCAAGGGTGCTGGGGGCCCGGGAGGCTGGCAGGCCTCCCGGGCCCCCAGCAAGTCTTCACTCTATCTGGGCTCTCCAGCGTTCTCGCTGCTTCTCTGCTCTTCCGTTTGTTCTGCTGCTTCTCGGCTTCTCTTTCAGCTTCTTCTGGCGTCCCTGTGACACCGCCCTTAAAAGCCCAGTCTCAGCCCAGGTGAATCCCATCTACCTATGCCCACATCCTATTCCAGGTGCCCGCCATCAGGCATGCATTCAGGACTTCAAGGATCCATCATCTATCCTGATGGCGGGAGGGCAGAAAAGCCTGACATTTTTCCTTACCCTACAGCATTCTTGCACAGGTTTTGCAAACCAGCAAGAGTGAGGCAGCTGGGAAGAACTGACACCTCTGAGCTGAGTTTGGGGATTACTTGCCCAAGAACTCAGATTCACAGTATCATTCTCTCTCACTGTCTCTGGCTCTTGTTTCTTCATGTGTCTCTGCATTTCTGTGTATCTGTCAGTTTCGAAGCCCTCCCTACTGCCTCCTTGCCCCAGCCAGGTCCTGCAGCCTCCAGGTGGCTTCCCAGCAACTCGGCACACATGAGCTCATCCATCTCTATCACCCTGCGAGTGAGTGGCAGGCAGGTGAGAGAAGAAGATTACAGAAGAACAGGCTTAGCTCCCCGCTAACAGGGAGCTTGCTCACCATGAGAACACAGCCAATTATTCCCCCTTTTCTGGGGGATAATCATTAATGCCACAGGAAATTCTAAACAAGCAATTAAATCATTACTGGGAAAGGCGCGGGGAGCCTGTGCCACCATGAAACCCCTGTGCTGTTGGTCTCCGGAAGGTTTACCTGGGAAGCGTGGAGCACAAGGGGAAATAGGCATCATCCCCCCTCTTGCAGCATCAGCAGCAGCCAGTCTAGCAGAAGCAGCCTCAGAACCACCTTCCTCCTCTGAACTACACACCGAGCTACTACACCCAGAACCTCTCCTGATCTACACAATCAGGGTTCTGTCCCGGCAGCTCTTCATGATCTTATGCCTTCTAAAATCTTGCCCAACTGATGAGTCTATTCATTTGAAGAATATGCCTCCCCAAGATGTCCAGAACAGGCTGGACATCAGAACAGGCTGACACATCCCAAGATGTGTCACTTTGGCATGTGGATTATTTCAAAGCCAGCCGAGGCGTGCAGACTCAGAAGAAACTTTTACCGTTCCCTTAACTAGAATAAAATTCCAGAATTAGGAATTTTACCAAAACAACCTTTCTGTCAGAGATACCTAAGTATGTAGCAGGACACACATGTAACTACAGAGCATCGGGCCTTTGTCACATGAGTCACCCCTCATCATATGAGACCCCCTCCTCAGTCCTTGATGCCCCAGCCTCATAGCTCATCCCTTAGTTCAGGATATGTACTCCCATTGCTTTAGGGTCCTGTAAAGGGTCAGGAAGACACAGTGCAGGTTTTCTGATCCCATGCAGACTGGGTAAAGGAGAAGTCCCAGAGAGTCCTCAGTGGGGTTTTGCAGGTCTTTTATTGGGGTTCACCAGGCATATGGCAGGCAGGGGTGCTGGGGGGCCGGGAGGCTGGCAGGCCTCCCAGCCCCCAGCAGGTCTTCACTCTGTGGGCTCTCCGGCCTTCTCTCAACTGCTTCTCTTGCTTCTCTCTTGGCTTCTCTTTCGGCTTTTCTTTTGGCTTCTCTTTCGGCTTCTGCTGGCGTCCCCATGATGCCGCCCTAAAAAGCCCAGTCTCAGCCCAGACGAATCTCATCTACCTCTGCCCACACCCTATTCCAGGTACCTGCCATCAGACATGCATTCAGGACCGAAAGGATCCATCATCTATCCTGATAGCAGGAGGGCAGAAAAGCCGACCTTTTACCTTACCCTACAGATCCACATCCAAATCCATATGTAGATTTTCCCCACATATGTAATTAGATTTATTCTTTTCTCCTACTAATCTCTCTGATATTAATTTGATTGTTTGAGGAGCCCAAGAAGAACCCAGAGGGGTAGGGGAAGTTTCCTCTCCACCTGCACAGATTCAGTTGATAAGTATTTCCAGAGCACCTGCTAGTACCAGGCAGTTATGCAGGAAATGGGGAGATACTGGTGAACAAGCCAGATACAGTCCCTGCCCTGGAGATCTTCCAGTGGGGAAGTCACAGAAGCAAGAAGTAAATAAGAAAAGACTCGCAAAGTGGAGCAAGTGCTTAGTAGGAAATAAACGGAGTTTTCTGAGTGGATCCCTACCATGCAGACCCCTTGGCTTGGCCAACCATTAATGTCCAGCTCTTGTGCCTGTGGATTGTGTTGGTTTTTTTTTTTTTTTTTTTTTTGTTTGTTTGTTTTTTTTTTTTTTAATTTATTTATTTATTTATTTATACACGCACTGGGTACAGTCAGAAGCGCGGGAGGGTGAGAGAATTCACCAGAGCCAGAGCGGGGAGCAGAGCAGGCAGAAGGACCGAAGCACACTGCTGAGGGGAGCAGCGGGCGGCAGGAGAGGTCTGCGCGCCATGTGGGACCCTCCTCCAGTAGCCGGGGAGCAGCCGGGGATCGAACCGGCGCTGCAGAGGCTGCGGGGCAGCTTCGCAACCCAGCGCTCAACCGCTGCGCCACCGGGGAGGCCCGGTTTTGTTTTTTTTTTTTTTTTTAATTTATCTATGCATACAAGATCTGGGGTATAGACCAGAGGTATGGGGGGAAGGTGAGAGGATTCACCAGAGACAGAGTGAGGAGCAGAACAGGCAGATGGGTTGAAATACACTGCTGAGGGGAGCAGTGGGCGAGTCAGGAGAGGTCTGCTATGCTGTTTGAGAAGCTCCCTGGCTGAAGATAGAACTCGTGCTGCAGAGGCTGTGGACAGCCTCGTAGGCCGCATCCCAACCCCTTGCACCACCAGGGAGGCCCTAGATTGTGTTTTATATGAACATCTGCAACATCTGAGCAGTTTCTCCCTACCCCAAGTCCCTGACATGCTATCTTTGGAAAGATAATGAGTATCTATAACGGTTACTGTTTTTTAACACTTACTATGTGCCAGGCATTGCACTAAGCAATTTATGGTCATTACATCATTTCATCTGCAGAGCAATAATAACATTATGAAGTAGGTGTTTTTAATCCCCATTTTACAGACAAGGAAATGGAGACCTGGCACATTGGAACCATTTGGCCAAGTCACACAGTAAGTAACTGGGGGAGTGCACTGAGGTTTATCTGAGTCCTGAGCTGAAGCATTTAACCCCTGCCTTATCATGCCTCTCTGGGGAAACTAGAGGTCTATGTGGGCTTTGCAGAATGTATTTCAGGGCAGCCTGGGCTCCCTGTAAAAATGGGGCTACATTGGACTAGTTACCGGCTACTAAAAATAACAAGGCGGGGCTTTCCTCTTTCCAAGTCTCTGAAATGCAGACCAGAAAGAGCAAGTAGCCATGGCCAGCTACAGAACCCCACTCACTCAGGAACCCTATGACAGCCCTCTTGGGATTCCTCAGCCCACAGGTCTCTATTGGGCCCAGAGAGAAACCATGGAGCCTCCAGGGACTCCAGGCTGCCCTGACATACATTCTGCCAAGCCAGTGGCCCCTAGAATTCTGCAGCCTTGGGAGGGCCCCTCACAGTGTCCATACATGGCCTCCACCTCCTGCACCTGCAGCCAGGCCACACTCCCCAGAGTGGTGGGAGCCAGAGGCAGACAAGAACGGAGCCTGGGTGTGTGGTGACTAATCGGCAGGTGCTTGGGAGGCCATGGTGAATTATTCACACGAATTCTGTGAATTATTCAAGTTGTTATTATTTATTTTTCAGATGTGCCTGCGGCAGAGCCTCCAGGCCCATGTTCAAAGGATGACATAACTCCTTACTCTCGATCGCCTCTGTCTGTGGAGAGCAAGTCAGGCTTCTCTCTAGCCTCCCAACAGAGTCTCCAGCAAGAACAGGCTGAGGGCAGGGAGCTGCTGCCTTGGGGGCTGACTCCTGGCATCCCAGTTCTAACCCCAATTATAGAAATAATAGTTAATGCGACTGTGCCCCAGCCCTGGCTTTTCACATACCAGCCCGAGTGAAAAGATCAACACCTCTAAGAAGAGTATGGTCAATCCACCTTACAGCTCAGAGAAGTCCAGTTCATCTTTGGAATTCAGACCCAGGTTTGTGGTCCCTAAAGTCAGCGGCTGCCAAGTCACCTATGTCAGGGGTGTTGGGCCTGGAAATATCCTCCCAAACTCCTCTGTTGTCCCAGCTGCGCCCCTGCCACCCACCCTGGGCTTCAAACCATGCAGAGGGCAGGCCATGCCCAGTGCTTCCACAGCTCTGAAGGCTTTCATATCTCCATGGCAACAGGAGCCTGAGCAGCCAGAGCTGTGCTTGGTCAGCCTCTGAGGAGCAGAGGTGGCCTTTGCCTGCAGAGCCCCCCCAGGTGTCCCAGACTCTGAGCAAGTATGACTCCGGGTCCCCCCCTCCAACCTCACAAAATCCTCTTCCTGCCCAAACACAGAGCTTTCCTCCCTCACAATGGTCAGGCAGAAGAAATCACACCAGCCTCCCTGCCTCCTTCACAACGCTTACCCACTGTCTAACCTCCATCCCACTGGCTGCAGTTCCAGCCCTTGTCCCCACAGAATCTCTCTCCACCTCCTTCCATAACTGCCATCTGGAGGAGGCAAAGTATGGACTCCGCAGGCAAAGCCCTGCGGAGGCCCTGAAGAGGCCTTGTCAGAGTGAACATAGTCTCACAGAAATGCGTTTTGGAAGGGTACCTTTGTCTTCCTGCCAGCGCATTCACTCATTCTTCACCCATTTATTCAATAAACACTTACTGAGTGTCTTCTATGTGCCAGGCACTGCTCCTGGAGCAGGAAAGTGGCCAAGAGTAGCACTACCTCCTTGTCAAGGCCCCTGCCATTATTGGCTGCCCCTCTCGCCCCCCAGGACCTGTCTCTTCTCACACTAAGAAGCAAAATCACCAGCAAACTGGATTCAAGCCTGACTCTTCCATTACCCAACTCTGAGTGACCTTGGGCTGGCAGCTCCCCTTTTCTGCTCTCCCCTTTTTAAAATAAGAGAGTGGGGTCAAATCTGCTTTCTAAGGCCTTGCCACCCTGCTCCTCTCAGGTGTCAGTGTCTTAACACCAGGGACATCGTCATTCCTATCCTATAGCATGAAAGTTAGAGCTCTGCACTGAAGCAGTGACCAACCCCCTCCTCCCTGCACTGTGCATTGCATTTTAAAGATGGGACAGTGGGTTCTGCTGCTGATGGTGGACTGCAGTTGCCAGAGAGGCTTGGGGACTGGAGCGGGAAGGAAACAACATCTGCAGAATGCCTGTGCTTTCCTCGAAAATACTCTTTATTAATCTTTGCAGAGGTGGATACGATCGTACCCATTTTACAGACAAGAAAACTTGAACTCAGGCCACACAGCTGGTAAGTAGCAGGATTGGCACTTGAGCCCTGGCCCACGGTGGCCCATCCTTTTGCTGAGACATCAGGCTGTATCTCCAGCCTCAGCTGGGTCCTGGGGATACAGTGTGGCTTCCCCTTCCAAAGCCTATGTTGGAGATGGGGGAGACCCTTTGATTGAAAATACTTCCAGAGAGTTGGGTGCCCTGGATTCCCACCTTCTCCACCAACACAGGAGAGGAAAACCTGGGGCCAGATTGTGCTGAGTCATCCAGGGCCCAGGAAATCCACATTTATATTTACTCAAAGCAACCACCTCAGCAGGTTCAGAGCTGTGCTTCCTCTTTGTCTCAAAGCACCTGGACTCATTCCCTGGCCAGGCAGGCAGGTGAGGAGGACCACTGAGCTGGAATGAAGTGGGGGTGGGGGAGGGGCACCCCATGCCCTTGGGGCATGTCCACATGCTCCTGGCAATGACCTTGTGGTTTGGACACCAGTTTCCACTTCAGCTTGCTGACATGAACCTGACATCAACCACCAGGATTTGAGTTGTGAGGGTTTGTTAATACTGCCACCCCTCCAGAATGGAGGGGAAGGGGTCCTGCTGGGGTGTGCAGGACATAAGCTGGTAGCAATCTTCCCCCTGAAGTTCAGAAGTTCAAAGCCTGGGCTTGGGATAATCCTGAGTCTGAATCTGGGGTTGACACTAATTTGGCAGCTGTAGGGCAGGCAGGCAGGCAGCCCTCTTACTCAGTTTCCCCACTTGTAAAATAGAAATACCTGTCCTTCCCCTGTGGGGCTGTTGTGAGGATTTCACTAGACAGCATAAAGTGCTCCCTAAGGCCAGTGAGGATGAGCCTCTCCTCCATGCCCTCACCTCTCTCCCTCCCTTCCCCTTCTCTCCCTCCCTTTTGAGCTGAGCAGGCAGGCGGTGCCTGCCTGAGGCTGCAGTTCTGGAAGGATTCAACTTGTCAAGCAGGTTCTCAGTGCCTCACAGCTCCAGGGTATCTGGTGGCAGTTTCTAAACAAAACTAGCCCTCCAAACCCTCTCAAGATTCCAGCAGAGGTCAGTTCTGCAGACCTTTGTCTGGAACAGACTGGCAGGTATAGCCCCTGCTGGAGACCCTGAGGTCAGCCTTGGGATCAGAGAAAGCTGCCTTGTGGTTGCAGGGGCAGAAGACTTGGGGTTGTAATCTGGGCTCAGGAGTGACTGATTCCATCCCCCCGGAAATAACTGTTTAGGGAGAACCTGCACCCCAGGGAGTTCACACCCTCTTCTGCATTTCCTCTCACTCCAGCTGAGGCAGTACAGTTGACACACCGAGCATCATGTGTTTGTTGCCAGGGTCCATTTACATGTGGACTTTTTTCTATCTGCCAGTTCTACATTCAGGGATTCAATGATGGCCACTGGGTGAATCCCTGGGTTCAGAGTCCGAGGGGCAGTTCTAAGTCACTGGAGGATTTTCCCCCAATTGGCGAGAGGGCGGCCCTAGCCCCTTTGTTGTTCTAGGGCCAGCCATACAGTTATTAATGGTTTACAGATGACAGAGGCAGGCTTTGTCTTTTCTATAGTTATGGGGCTGGTGAGTGCAAGAGCTGGGATTTGAACCCAGGTCTTCATGATTCCAAAGTTAGTATGTCTGGCAGGCGATATCACGTTCCCTAAATCTTCACCATCAATATGATGATTTACTGAGCACTTGGTAAATGATGGTTCTGAGCTAAGCACGCTACATGCTCTTTATCACATAGCTCACGATACCCTCTGAGAGGGTTTCTGTTATTCTTCCTAGGGAATTCTTATTATTGTTCTTATAGAAAAAAATCTTTTTCTTATTATTGTTGGGAAAGAAACCAGCGTGCAGAAAGGCCTGGGAGCTAAGTTACTTAGTTTGACTCTTTCACTTGTATCTGGGGTCCAGGGGAAACACCCCCCATTAATTGACCACGATTGCATTTTACATACAAGGCTCCTCTCCGCCTCACTACCCACCCAAGTCCCTACTCTTTCTTCTATTTTAGGGTCTCCTGACCCCACTCTACTCTCACCGGGCCCCTCTGAGCCTGAGGCACTGCAGAGGTGGGTCCCCACCCCCAACTCCAAACAACCACCTACCCTTCCTGCTGCTTCCAGGTCCACTGGGAATTTGCCCCTAATTGCATCTCAGGCTGGGAGGCTATTAGCTTGTGATTGCGTCCCCAGGGCCTGCTTTGCCCCCTGGGTGCCCACTCTCAGCTTCTGTAGAGGTTTGAGATGATGTAAATCCCCAATCCCGGGCCTGGCCTGTTCAACTACACAGCACCCCCAGCTCCCAGTCCTGAGTGGGGCTCTTCTCCAGGGAGCTGTGTCCCCTCACTATGGGGCAACAGGAGAGGAGTCCAGGCCAGTCTAGCACAGCACATGGGTGCCCTCTTCCCCTCCATGCCCCTGCACACCTCCTGCCAGCTGCCTCCCTGGTGGGAGGGTAAGAGCCCTGGAATTAGAACTAATTCACACTCTTCCTCTCTGTGACCTTGGGAAAGTCCCTTCCACTGTCTGGACCTCAAAAATAGGAGATTTGTCTTGGGTTTGCTAACTAGCACCTAGCCTGGAAGAGAATACCATTTTGGTAGTTCGTGGGTTTTTCTTCCACTAAAATCCGGCAAGGTGCCAGACACTGAAAATTCAAGAAAAGCAAGCTCCTATTCTCACAGAGCTTGCAGCCTCGCAAGGAAAAAGACTGGGCAGTTACAATCAGAGCTGGGATGGAGGGGAGGTGGGTCCCAAGGACAGTGGTACCCAGGGCACACAGAGGAGGAAATTTTTCTAGTTCAGAGCAGTGGTCCAAAAAAATTTCCTCTAGAGTTTCTGAGTCCTAAAGAATAAGGAAGAAGGGAAAGGCGTGGGGCTGGAGTAGTGGAGAAAACAGCAGTGGGAAGAGGCCCAAAGGCGAGGGCTATAAATGCAGAGGCTGGAGGGTGGGCAGAGGCCCTGGTGCAGTGTGGGATGGAGAATTTGGACTTGACTGTGAGGAACTGAAGAGCTGTAGAAAGATTTGAGGCCAGAGAGGCTGCCATATAGAGGAAGTGTTGGGGGCCAGAGGGGTGAGGGCGGGAGGCCAGGACCATATGTCTCACCTCCCCCATGTGGGGGCGTGGGAACAGCCCCCTCCAGTACCCCTTAGAAAGGAAAACAGTACTTTATTCTCTTTCCCCAGACACTCCCCTTCTACACACACGCATACGCACACATGTATGCACTCTCGTGTGCGTGCAGCCAGGTCTGCTGCAGATTCCCTCAGGGGGAAGGACAGAGGTGGGGTAGGGAGGCACCCTGAGCCTTGTGGCCCAGGAAGAAGCTAGAAGGAGTCTTGATGCCCTGCTGAAGTTCAGGGTGAGCTCTCAGTCCCTGGGAGCACAATGTTGCCTTTCTACCCCCTCTCCCCTCTCCCACAGCAGGTTAATCTGCCCCTGAGCTGTGGAGACTGGAACTGGGAGAATCTTTCCCTTCCTCCCCTCCCACCACCTTCATTTCCTCCCCCTACTCCTCCAGATTCTCAAGGTCCCTGACATCCTGGAACCTGGAACATTCTAGAATCAGGGTGGGAGACTGGAGGGTAGGGGGTGCGTGTGTGTGTGTGTGTAGAAAGCACAAGTGGGGTACAACTGGCTCTGCCTTGGGGCCAGTGTGGGGAAGTGTGCCCAAGAGCCACTCAAGGCTAGAATGGGATTTCAGGAGGATTCAGAGATCAGAGAATTAAACTTCTTGCCCCAACGCTGTTATACCTGCAATCCTCGTGGCCCCCACTGCATGGAGCCTGCTGAGCTGGGCCAGGTCAGGGTAATAGTCCAGAGCTCCTCCCCACATGCTCTTTCCAGCAACCCAAGTCACTCTCAGGCATTTTCCCAGACAGAGACCACAGCCACATGAAGCCCCTACCTGGAGCCCAGATATGCAGGGTTTCCCATTCTCCCCTCAACTCTGTGCCTCTTCCAGGCCCCTCTGGGGTGGGGGTGCTCAAGTCAGACTCCACCAGCCACTGTTTCCCAGACCCTGTCATCAGGCCCTCTGGAATGCACTTGTCCACTTTTCTCCATCTCCACAGCTTTCACCATCCTAGGCCCCATTCACTTCCTCACAGGCCTCCTGATGTCCACCCTGCCCCTGTCCCATCCATTTCCCACTATGCTGCCAGGCAGAGGTTTCTATAGCAAATGCAGAGTACTGCTCTCCTCAGTGACCTTCAGTGCCCCCAGGCTGTCCTAGGATAACAGTCAAACTCCTCCTTTGGCTCCCAAGCCTGCTGTACCACTGGCCTCACTCCTGGTGGCCCCTCACCACAAACCCGTAAGGATCTCTTCTCTCCAGGGGCCACTGTTCTCACTTCCAGGCCTTCATGTGACAGTTCCCCCTTAGGGCACCTAGCTCACCATCTCCAGGCAAACCCCTCCTCATTCCTCAGGTCTCAGCTCCTGCCAGAGCCTCTGACCACTGCCAGACACCATTTTTGGATTCCTGTAGCCCCCAGAACTCTGCAGGTCCCAGCTCTGACTGCTCTGCACTATAAATGCCTGTGTAACATTCCTCTCCCACATGTCACTGTATCAAGAATTCCATGTATTACAAGCAGATGAGGGAATGAGTGAAGTGAGAGGGACTCTGGTGAATTCCATGTTGTAGGATTCAAGTGCCAAATGTGCTATTACCACTACCCTAGAAGCAGTGATGGTGGCCATGATTTATGTGTGCCCACACCATCCTGGCGCTGTGCTAGGCATCATTTCATTCCATTCCCCCAGTGACCTTGAAAGGTACATTACTGCTACCATCCCCATTTTACAGATAAGGAAACTGAGGCTTTGAAAGATTAATCTTCCTATGAGTGTATGGAGGTGAGTGTAGGGGCTTGGGGTGGGCCCCTTGCATTCTTAAATGCAATTAAACTTGAAAAGGCCATTTATGAAATCTAGAACCTCCACAGTACAGGAGAAGAGATCCTCAGTGCACCCCCTCGTCCCATCACTCCATAGGTTCTCCAGTCATGGGTGATGGGATCCTGAGTCCCTAGGGGCACATGAGTCAGCTGGGACCTTCCAGGATAAGAGAAGCAAGTCCTGGGGGGCGCCTTCCTGGTGGTGCAAGAGGTTAAGATGCAACCTATGAAACTATCTGCAGCCACTGCAGCATGAGTTCAATCCCCGGCCAGGGAGCAACCCACATGGCACAGCAGACCTCTGCTGTCTCACCTTCTGCTCCCCTCAGCAGTGTATTTCAGTCAATCCGCCTGTTCTGTTCCCCACTGTCTCTGGCGAATCCTCTCACCCCCCCCACAACTCTGGCCTGTACCCCAATTCTTGTTTGTCTAAATAAATAAATCTTTTAAAGAAAGAGAAAGAAGCAAGTCCCTCACAACAACATCGTTCCATTCATGTCTGTTTCAGAAGCAGGAGATGTTGGGGAAGTCCCGAGTACAGCCCTCCTCATCAGGGCAGAAGGTAAGGTGTGGAATTAAATAGCAAAGTGTATTTGGTTGGAGAGGAAATGAGATTTCTTTGTCAAGGTGAATGTGTCTCAGAGAGCTTGGAACAGGGTGGAGTTTGGGGGGGTGGGGGGCACTTTAGGGGGTTGCAAAAGGGGAGCGCGGATTTGGAATTATTAGAATGTTGATTATGTCCTCTTGATTGTTAATGAAATTCTTCACCTTGGATTTCTGGACCAGGGGGAAAGCTCCTGGAGCTCATTTTCCCGCTGATGAGAGCAAGAGAGAGGGCAGGAGGGGGCAGAAGACTCTCAGCTTAGGGAGAAATTAAATTCCACTTAAACAAATGGGACTGGAGAAGCCTGGCCACTGCCTTTTGGAGGCAGAGCCTTGGGCTGACCTGAGGTCCCCTGTGGAAATGGGCTGGACACCCCTGGGAAGGGAGTGGCCCAGAGGTCCAATCGGGCAGTGAGAGTGGCTCCAGGAGTAACAACAGCGAACATTACTGAGCGCCTGCCCACAGCCTGAGCTGCATGCGTGCATAGATGATGTTCCCATTCTGTAGATGAGGATACTGAGGCACAGAGAGAAGAGAAGCACCCCAGGGCCTGTAGGTGGTAAGAGGAGGCCCCAATATTTCAGCCCAGGGAGCCTGGCACCAGTGCCTGTCCTTTGAGAGCTGAAGGATGCTCAGGTCTACCAAGCCCTTCGCTGCCTCCCTAAGCCTCGCTGCCCCGCCCCAATATAGGGCCAACCATAGGTCACCATGAAGGCATATTGCCAGGAATCAACAAAATTTTAAAAATCAAAAGCAACTCTGCACAGAAACATATAGTATTCCCTTTGGAGCATTGGTCCTGGCCACCCAAGTGGAGAGGTGTCCCTTTTTATCTGGCCGACCAGGCCCCATGACATGTGGCCACTATTCTAGGCACCAGGGGTACCATGGAGAACAAAATAGACAAAATCTCTGCCTGGTAGACCTTATATTTACTGAGGGTGGCCACAAACAAGATAAATAAGTAAACCAAGACCTGTTAGAAGTAAGAAATGCAGTAGAACAAAACCAAGCAGGAAAGGGGAGGGAATGCTGACAGCAGGGGTGGGGGGGACAAGACAACTGCAGTTGAAATAGGGTGGTTAAGGCCTCCCTTCCCCCCATCCCCCACCAGTGAGTGACTTGGAGGAAAGGCTCAAGGGAGTAGAAGTGAATAAGCACTGAACTAGGGGAAGAACATTCCAGGGAGAGGGAACAGCAAGGGTGAAGTGGAAAGGCTTTGAGGTGGGACCATACCAGGTATGTCACATATGGCACAGGAACCTGAATAGTTGCATTAGCAAAGAGAGAGAGGTAGGCACTGGAGCCACAAAGGTGGGGTGAGTGCGATTGTGGAGGGGGTTGCTGGCCTCTGTAAGGACTCACTTTTATCTGAATGAGACAAGAATCCACCAGAGGGTTTTAGGTACGGTCTGATATATGTTTTAGGTATTGTTCTGTGGTGTTGAGAACAGACTATAGAGGGTCAAGGGCAGAAGCAGAGAGAAGAGTTAGGAGGCTATTGCAATAATCCAGGTACAAGTAATGGTGGCTTAATTCAGGGAAGTAGTGCTGGCGGCAGTGATGAGAGGTCTGATTCTGGGTGTGTTGTGAAGTTAAAGCCAACAGGATGAGCTGATGGATCAAATGTGGGGAGTAAGAGAAACAGGGATTCACAGATGATTCCAAAGGTTTTGCTTGCTCCATCTCTCAATTCCCTGAAGATCCATTCCCTCTTTTTAAGATCCAGCTTCAACCGCCCTGCCCACCTCCCAAGTCCCCTGAGACACCCTCACTGGGCTTTATTCAAGACCCACTACTTCCAGCTCTTTCACTGCCCAAGATAGAGGACCCTACATGTGTACAACTTGCCCCAGGGCATAAACCTGCCTCATGACCTTCTTGGGTTCCCCAAGGTTTTACCTGGCTCGGGAACTCCCATCACATCTGCAGTCCACCTCAGCAGCTCCACTTTGGTGCTCCCTTTTCTTGTTGCCTGGAGCTGGCCCTACTCCCTGCTGCACTGCTCTGCTATCCTCTGTTCCCTGTCTGCCTCCCACCCTTCCCTCAGTTGGTGCATCACCAACCCCAGGAAGGCTTTCTGATTTGTGATTCTAGATGAAGCCCCCAATTCCAACCTTGAGCCTCTACCACAGGGGCAAGTTGACTTGTGTGATTATTTGATGAAAGCCTGTCTCCCCACCTGACTAAAACAAGGGAAGGGGCCCACCTGTTTCCCCAGAAGAGACCCCAAGAGACATTCAGTGGATTTGACATGAAGCATTGGGCTTTTGGTAAATTAACTTTCACCTAAGCTTCCAGCTGCTAGGTGAATGCCGGCCATATCACAGATACTTGCTACATATTTATTGAAGGAATGAATCAAGCAATCGGTGAATCAGATTTTTCTTATAGACCTTGGACATGTGACTGATTTTTTGAGCCTCAGTTTCCCCATATGTGAGGATGGGTATAAGAAGTAGGTATACTTCACATGTTGTCAGGATTGAAAAACAGAAGGCATGAGCAATGCCTCACACCAGTAGCTGCTCACTAATTGTCCCTCCAATGCCAGCTCAGACAATTACCACCTTACACTTCCCCCGCGCTTCCCCTCCCCCACCCCTCCTAAGGACTCCCGGTTGTGGAATCACCGAAACCTCCAAACACTCCCTTTCTCCCCCAAGATCCCCAAATTTGCCACCGGTTACATATTGATCCTGTTTAACTTTCCCAATGGATGATAAACACGAAATTAAAATGACTTCCTGGAATATTAATGTAGTAAATGGCCCTATTAAAAGAAAGAAAATACAGCTGAGAAAATTCGCTTTGATGTAGCGTTTCTGCAGGAGGCTCATTTATCTGCAGCTCAGACTCTTGAAATGAGATTCTGAAGGTTTCTCTGATGTCTCTTATTTTTCCCTCACCCAGAATTTAAACAGAAAATAGAATCACAAGCTGGTGTCATAAAAACGTGGGCCTTTTCCCTTCTCAACCAAAAAGCAAATGAAAACAGGACCAGGTAGATATCAGGGTCTGTAAACACTGGCTGAGGACAGAGCTTGCCCCTCCCAGTCCACTGTATCTTGCCCACCACTGGCCTCCAGGGTCAGAGGGAGGACTGCCCCTGCTGGCGCTTGTCACTTATTCACTGTATGTTCTTGGACGAAGTACTTCCCCTTTGGAGCCTCAGTTTCTTCATCTATAAAATGGGAATTCTAGTACCTAACTCCCACAGCAGTTGTAAACATTAAATGAGATCAACATCAAGTCTGCTATAGGTTGCTCAGCGTTGCTATCCTTTGTTACTATTATTACAAAGAATTATTTGTGGTGTTATTTATATTCAGCCTGGACTGAGATGTCACTTACTCCAAGAAGCCTTTCCTATTCCCTAGGCCCCTAGGTCACAGGGGCCTAGTCACAATCCTGAACCCACGCCCCCCATCCCAGCCTCGTTACTTCTCTGCCTCTCCCAGCAGCCTGCCTGCTCCAGAGTGCTGGCCTCAGCCTTGCTCAGGATTGCATGCCAGGGGCACAGGGTGGCACTTGACTGTCTTGAGTTAGAGCCATGGTGCTGGTGACTGATGTCCCTGTGCCCACCTGGCATATCTGCAGCTCTCTGTCAATATATAATCCTCCCACCAGCCACAGGAGCTCAGTCTGGAGATGGTTGTCTATCCACCTCCCCTGTGCCTGGGCGCCTTTGTCTTCACCTTCCCTGGGCCTCTTTTGGACTATCCAAAAGGCATTGCTTCCTCTCCTGTCTCAGGAGGGTAGCAGACAGCATTCAGAACAAGAGTCTCTGGGGTGAGCTCTCTCCCACCTTCTCCTTTCTCTTTTTCCCCTGCATCTCTGCTTTCCCCTCTCCTCAGCACTTATGCTGAGATCCTGGGTCTTCCTCACCTGGATTTGGGCCTGTAGGTAGGTGGAGAGGGCTGTACACCCTCTGCCTAGGTTGAGCCTCCCTGGATGCCCCTCAAGCCAGCCCAAGACTTCTCCAGTTGGTCACAGTGATGTCCCTGGCACCTGTAATCCAGGTTCTTCCGGTTTTCCTGCTGCCAGAGGGACTCGGGACCCCTATGCTGGGACCAAGAGAGAGGCACTATCCCTTCCAGGCATCCAGGGTGCTGTCACAGGGACAGTGCTTCTGACCCATTCACATTAGAGACCCAACCTACACCCCACCTCAAACACAGACACAGGGTTGCACAACCCCTATTGTCCATAGCCATGGGACTCAGGAAAGCAGAGGTACCCCATGGACAAGGGGCAGGGGCAGGGGTTTGTAGAAGATTAGCTTGCCTGTGGGGGCACTATCCTCTGGAGACCCACCCCCAGCCTGCCTGTGGCCCCCTGGCAGGAAAATGAGAAGCTGGAGCATAGGGGTTAATTTGGGGAAAAGCAGCAGCTGCTTGAAACGGTGAGGGTGGGCCGCAGGGCAAGTGCTGCTCCTGCTGAGATAATGATTGTGAGGGATGCTGGGACTGGGGGCCACCCACACACCCCCCAAGCTCACACACACCCCCAAACACCCTCATACTCAGGCTAGTTATCTGTTTGGGCATGCACATGGGCACACACATACACACACACAGAAAAAAAGCTCATAACCATCTGGGCATAAGACATAGTCCCTTATACACAATTCTACACACACTGCAGTTGCTCCCTGTGTGTGAGTGTAAACCCATTCAGAGATGCACACAGCAGGCAATCAGAGGCCAGATGCACATACACGGCTATACCTTTCCAGTCTGTGTGTCAGGGTCTGACTCAGTGTGCCAAGGTGACCCCATCGCTGTACAAGGGCACCTCCCTGTGAGTGATCAAAGGTAGTATTGGGGACCAGGCATTCTGGCCCCTGCCAGGGCCAACTTAGGTCTTCCAGGGTCTTCTTACTCCTGGAGGCTATATCTCCCGTGATATCAAACACAGATAAATCCAGCCACCCCCAACCCCGCTTACATATGATTTGTATATAACCTTATGAATTGAGCAGCTTTGCAGTTGGAATCATATTACATTTTGTAGACATATAATTAAGCATCATTACTTGTGATTCTTCATGTGAGTAATCCTCATGCTTGAAGTCATTAATATTTTTCAGCAGAAACTTCAAAAGCCGTAAGGTCCTAGGTCTTGGGCGTATGGTGTGTGACAGGCAACAGGGCCCTAGTGAAAACAGTGGGCGCTGTTTGTGTGTGGTGGGGGGTGTTGCCTCCAGGCTGGCTCCTCTTTGGTGATGGCTGACATTGATAGACCAGGGATCATAAGGTGAGAGATCCTTTGAGTCCAGGACCCAACTTGATTGTCACCAGTCACTATCTCCTGGAGTCAAAGAGAAAGCTACCGAAGGACCATGGGCCCAACAGCCTCCACACTGAGACTCTACAACTCAACACTTCACTGACCCATAGACATGCCACAGATCAAGCCTGGACAGCTCTGTGCAGACACTGACAAAAGCACTTAGAGGCAGGTCCAACACAGTCTGATAGATGCACCCCTCACCACTTGGACATATACCTCAACAGGTATATTCACATACGCAGGCAGACACATACTCCCCAACAGACCGGGCCACAAACTCTGGCTTAGGTAGATTACCCACCACAACACAGACACTCTCCTGGAGTGGACTTTGCTCCCTGGGCAAAGTTGCTTGTGGACACCCCTGTCTGGTACTTGCATGCATGCCGCAAGGCAGACCCAGGCACATAATTCCAGATACCCACATTTGACCATTTTCCCTCCCCTTCCTCTCTTACCCACCCACACATGCTCCCTGTCCTGTCATGGGGAGACAGAGCATCCCAGCCCCATAGAGCCCAAGGGGCCTGATTAACAGGAAATTCTACGAATGCCAATTAGAGCAAAGTTTACTGAACAAATTGTTTGCAGTTGTGCCCCAGAACCATCATGAATTTTAATCTTGCATTGATTTGCACTGATGGGAGGTTTGCAGATGCCAGGGCCTTTTGTGCCTCCTGCTTCTCCCACCCATCTGGGAGGAGTCACCAAGCAACCTTCAGCCTCTGCTGGTCCAGAGACATCAGTGCCAATCCAGCACCCCAGCCCTGCCTAGGGAGACCCAAAGTGCCCAGAAGTTGGGCAAAGGTATTGGAAATGCACAGGGCATACACATGTAGGGCAGAGAAAAGTAACCGTAAGGTTTTAGGAACCTCAGTAGTCTGGAAAGTGTCTGGGGCCCTAGAGTCTCTGAGGTTGGACATAAAAGCAAGAACACAGGTAAAGATATAGACACAATATGACAGAGGTACAGAGATGGGCACAGGTGTTTAATAGTTCTACTACTACCCCCAACTAACACAACTTCCAGCATGTACATAACCTCAGTCCAAGGGATCTCCTTCAAAATAAATTTGATCCTAATTTCTCCTTTCCACGAAACCCTCTTCCCAAACCATTTCAGTTTCCCATTGCTTTTGAAAGGATCCTTATCTGATCCATAATCCTCACCTCCTCACTCTCACCTCCTCATCTCATACTTGCTCCTCTGTTATCCAGCCACTATCAGCAACTTGCAGGAGCCATGTTCTCTTCCAGCCTCAGGACCTTTGCACATTCTATTCTTTTGTATGAAGAAGTTTACCTAGTTAATGTCTTCAGGTCTCGGTTCACGGGTCACTTCCTCAAGTTCTTTTTTTATTATAAAAAAGTCTTTAATTCCTTTTGTGTGTGTGACACATTCATTTAAAAATATATATAAGCAAAAAGGGAAAAAATTATATGGCACAAAATAAGCACAATTAAGTCCTTGATATGTGTATGTAGTATGTATACATACCTGCACATGCACACACAGTATTGGGGATTTGATCCTATATATGTGAGCTGATGTTAAATCTGTTGCTTTGTAACCTGTTATGTTTTACTTTACAATATGGAATGAACATATTTTCAATGCATATGTGTGAAACTTCCCAGTTGAATAATAGACCTGGAGAATGGGTCAAAATCTCTAATCCGGTGAGCTGCTAGTAACAAGGAAACTACCTGAAACAAAACGCCACCAGATGATTAAAAGTAAAACAGGGCCTCCCTGGTGGCCTAGAGGTTAATTCTCAGTGCTATCACCTCTGTGGCCTGAATTTGCTATGGCCTGAGTTTGAACCCTGGCCAGGGAGCTAACACACATGGCTCAGCAGACCTCTCCTGTTTCGCCAGCTGCTCCCCTTAGCAGTGTATTTCAGTAGATTTACCTGTTCTGCTCCCCACTTTGTCTCTGGTGAATCCTACCCCCTCTTCCCCCTGCCCCTCTGGACTACACCCCAGTTCTTCTATGCATAAATAAATAAATCTTTAAAAAAAATAGGTAAAACAGGGCCTCCCCGGTGGCACAGCGGTTGAGCGCTGGATTGCGAAGCTGCCTGCAGCCTCTGCAGCGCTGGTTCAATCCCCAGCTGCTCCACGGCCACCAGAGGAGGGTCCCACATGGCTCGCAGACCTCTCCTGCCGCCATCTGCTCCCCTCAGCAGTGTGCTTCGGTCCTTGTGCCTGCTCTGCTCCCCGCTCTGGTTCTGGTGAATTCTCTCACCCTCTCGCGCTTCTGACTATACCCAATGCTTGTATAAATAAATAAAAAATAAATCTTAAAAAAAAAAAATAGGTAAAACAAAGGTGAAAGATACACCAGAAAAGGGTAAGATAAAGAAAACATGGACCAGATTTTAATATAAAAAAAAAATTCAAGGCCTAAAGCACAATAGGATAAGGTCAGCTGTGTGAATGTCTTTGCTTCCAATGTATCATCTCTCAAACTTATTTCTTACTCTTCTTATCTCTTCCCTAAGCCTTTCCAACCCATCTACTCTTGTCATTTCTTCAGGGTCACAATGCCTAACAGAGATGTCCTCTTTAAATTGCTGGCCAGGGGGCCTCCCTGGTGGCGCAAGGGGTTAAGCACCACACTATGAAGCAATCTGCAGCCTCTGCAGTGGGAGTTCGATCCCCAGCTGGGGAGAAACGCACATGGTGCAGTAGACCTCTCCTGACTCGTCCGCTGCTCCCCTCAGCAGTGCACTTCAGTCAATCTGCCTGTTCTGTTCCCCACTCTCTCTGGCGAATCCTCTCACTCCCCGCATCTCTGGCCTGTACCCAGCTCTTGTATGCATAAATAAATAAATCTTTTCAAAAATTAAAAAAAATAAATTGCTGGCCAGGTGGAGCCAGCGCTCCTCCAAGTCTTCCCTCTCCTTCCTGGTTTACACCTTCAGAAGGTTGAGGATCTCTTTCTGCCCCCGAGGTACATCTTTTAAAGGGTGGTCAAGGAAGCATCTTTGACTCTCTGCCTGGGTCAACTCTGGGCACTACTCTGCGATTAACCTCTCTCTTGGCCCTCTCATCATTAGAGGATATGCCCCATGAGGGCCAGAACTGGATCTAGTTTTCCTCGGCAGTACAGCCTTGTACTTAGCACACAGCCTGCCCTGTAGCCTGTATGCCAGCTTTCACCATAATAATGCTGTATAACAATCCAAAATCAGGGTCCTGAAATAGTAATTCCTACAGGTTGACTGGATTTTGGTTGATCTGGACTGGGCTCAGCTGCATTTGGTTCTGTGGACTGGGTGCAGATCTGTTCCCTGTGTCTCTCATCCTTATAGGACTTGAGGTATGTCCTACAAAAGGCAGGAGTGCAAGACAGCATGTCTACCCTTGCCATGGCAAGGCCGTGGGTATGGTAGGGGAGTGAGGAACTGGGACCAACCGAAATCACCACATGGTCCGTAAATACTGTGATGTGGAATCTAGTACTTGCTCTGTGCTAGACGTTTTGTTAAGAACTTCCTCTGAATTAACCTATTTAATCCTTGAGTCAATCCTGTAAGTATTACTAACCCTATTTTTTAAAATAATAATTGAAATATTAATTGAAAAACTAAAAGCTGCACCAAGTAAACAATTCAAATAATACCAGTTGTATTCAATGAAAAGTAACTTCTTCCTATTACCACCTCAGCCCTCCTTCCCAGAGGGAAACCCTGTTTTTGTTTTGACCTTTTGATCTGTGTGCCCACACGGGAGATACCCTTTTTAAAAAATTCGTCTGGGTGCCTTCTATATTAAAACGTGTATCTTGGTTTCTTCTGCATTTTTGTTTTGAACAAATAATATATCTTGGAGCTCCTTCCTTATCTTCATTATTTTTGTCCTCATTTTATGGATGAGGAAACTTAGAGATGCTAAGAAAATTGTCCCAGGTAGTAGAGCTCATAGGAGGCAGGCTGGGATTGGAATTTTAGTGTGCCTGACTATTTTTTTTAAGATTTATTTATTTATGCATACAAGAACTGGGGTACAGGCCAGAGGTGTGGGGGGTGGTGAGAGGATTCACCAGAGACAGAGTGGGGAACAGATCAGGCAGACTGACTGAAATACACTGCTGAGGGGAGCAGTGGGCGAGGCAGGAGAGGTCTGCTGCGCCATGTGGGTCAGCTCCCTGGCTGGGGTTTGAACTCATGCTTCAGTGGCTGCGAATAGCTTCGTGGTAGTGTGATTTAACTGCTTGTACCACCATGTGCCTGATTTTAGAGCCTGCATTCACAGCTGCTCTGTTCTACTGACATGGTCAGGAGAAGCCACAGGCACCCAACATGGGTGGGGTAGACCCAGAAAATCCTCTGAGCTTTAGCTGGAGGTGCTTTCAGGGGTATGGGATGACAGTGGGAAACTTTAAGGTGCTGGGCGTACCACTCAGCTGGGCACCCATCAGTCCTGGTCTGAGAAGTTGAGCCCTTGACCTCAGCCTTCACCCTCAGACCAGCCAACCTTCTGGTGTCCCATCACTCGCTCCATGCAGCCCCTCCCACACCACGCCAAGTCTCATCTTGCACTCCTCTAGCCCCTGCGGAAGAGGAGAATGCCTTGTGCAGGGAGATGGAGACCTGGGACCTTTCTAGTTGACTCTAAGTTACTTTATGCCTTTGGACAAGCCACTTCTCAGCTGACAAAGGGGAAAAGGATTTCTGCACCCTCCTTTCTGAGGAAGTAGGGAGGGGTCCCCTGAACTCCCTAGGTGTGAATGTAGTCATCTGATGGGAAAGTGAGGTGTGGGTGCTGACTCCGACTTGGTGGGGATAAGGGGGACTCTGATCCTTGTGTCTGGATTGAGTTCTCCTTTGGACCACCCTCAGGGATAACTAGGAATCCAGCCTCTTTCCACAGAGCTAGCCTCTGTGCTATGAAAGGAAAAGTAGGTCACTGGTTCAAATCCTGCCTCTGCCACTTACTGACTCTGGGGCCTTGGGCTCTGCTAATGGTACTTATAATATATGAATCTCTTAATATGTTCCAGATGTGAGCAAACCTGCCTCATTTAAATCGCCTGACAACTCTGAAGTAGATATTATCCCCAATTTACACAAAAACACTAAGGCTTTAAGAGGTTTAAGTGATTTTCACAAGGCCAGGAAGTAGGGAAGTGATACATTTCAGTTGTCTTGAGTCTCAGTTTCCTTTTTGGTAAAGTGGGTGCAGTATTACCCGTCTCGCACAGTCATGGTGAGGATTAAAACACTAATGGAAACTGACACCACCATAGACACACAAGTGCTCAGAAAAATGTGAATTCCTTTCCCTACCCTCTTGGAGATAGATGATGCTGGAACAGCCCATTGGAATCCCATGGGAAGAATGAAAGGACCAGTGCTGGGTGCTACCCTCAGAGACTCTGATTGAAGTGGTCTGGGCTACTGCCTGGGCATACTTGAAACTCCCTGCATGATTCTGATGTTCAGCCAAAGTAGAGAACCACTTATCCCCAACCCTAGGTGGGTAGAGGGTGGTCATTGAGGGAAGCCTCTACCCTGTTAGCTACTGAAATAACCAGCTGCTTCTACTCATGTCCCCTTCCCAAATCCATTCTTCACCCACCTACCAGGAGCAATCATTAAAAACTTAAATTAGGGCCTCCCTGGTAGCGCAAGGGATTAAGACACAACCTATGAAGCTCGCTGCAGCCATTGCAGCATGAGTTCAATCCCCAGCCAGGGAGCTACCCACATGGCACAGCATACCTCTCCTGCCTTGTCCACTGCTCCCCTCAGCAGTGTTTTTCAGTCTGTCTGCCTGTTTTGTTCCCCATTCTGTCTCTGGTGAATCCTCTCACCCCTGACACTTCTGGCCTGCACCCCAGTTCTTGTATGCATAAATAAATAAATCTTAAAAAAAAAAAAAAACCTTAAATTAGATCACTTTCCTTCAGTAACTTCCCGTTGCATTTAAGAGTTAAAAAAAAAGGGCCTCCCCGGTGGCGCAGCGGTTGAGCGCTGGGCTGCAAAGCTGCCTGCAGCCTCTGCAATGCCATTTCGATCCCTGGCCACCGGTGAGGGTCCCATATGGTGCTCAGATCTCTGCTGCTGCGCCCGCTGCTCCCCTCAGCAGTGTACTTAGTCAGTCTGCCTGTTCTGCTCCCCACTCTGGCTCTGGTGAATTCTCTCACCCTCCCGTGCTTCTGACTGTACCCAGTGCTTGTATAAATGAATAAATAAATCTTTAAAAAAAAAAAGTGAAAAAAAAAAAACTACCTGCTCCCAAGATCCCGCATGGTCCAGGCCCTGCTGACACATCTGTGGGTCTCCTCACATCCCTCGCCCCCGCTGTCCCCTCTGCCCTCTCACCCCAGGCTGCCCTTGGCCAGTTTCCACTCAGTGACCTTTAGATGTTATCTTATCTGAGCCAGCATTTCCACAAAAAGGTTTTCCTTGGCCTAAGTTTGACTTCCTTGGTTTTGCTTTCCCAGCTATAGTTAAATGCTTCAATAATAATTTCTTCATGTGTGTTTGCCTATTTAAGGTCTGTCTCCTTCACTAGATACCAAGCTCTGTGAGGGCAGGATCTATGTCTGTTTCTGTTCATCATAGTACCACAAAGAGGGTCTGGCTGAATGAATATTGCTGAACAAATGGATGGATCATTGGAAGGATAAGTGGATGGTACTATCTCTACAGAGTCTGCTTGGGAATTTCTTAATTATTTAAAATCATGTTTATATATTAATCATAGCGCCTATCTAGTGGGCACCTCAATCTCATTTCAGAAAGAGGGCTATGGAGAAAACCACAGGACCTCCCCACCTGGCATTCTCTCTCCACACTCAAAACTGCCTCTGCCCTGTCTTCTGCCCACCTTCCCTCTTCCCGGCTGCCTTTCAGACTGTTTGCAGCATCGATCCCACCTCCTAATCCTCCCTTGTACTTGCCAAAAGAGGCCCCCATAGCAGTCAAAGCAGAGGGGACTCCGTGCCTCCTCTAAAGGCTGCTTTCACTAAACAGCCTCAGAGCCTCAGTGAAAAGGAAGAGGTTCAGGAGGAGGCTTCAGGGGGAATGAAGAGCAGTGGGGAGAGATTTGAATGATAGCGGTGGTCTGGTGGGCCTGGGGTGGGGTCCTGACCATTATGCAAGGTCTAGAACCCTTGCCCTCCCCCTTCTGACCCAAATCTCTAGCCTGCCAGCTGCCCCCTGTCTTGCCTGGGTGGTGGGGAGGACAGTCTTTAGGGAAGGGTAGCTATTTAAGGTGTCTGTTCACCCAGTTCCAGTGCGGGGAAGGGGGTGTTTCCAATACCTAGCACAATTCTCTGATTCCAGTTGGGTATCCTACAATTCAACTCAATTCTGACACTATCTACCCAGAGACAGCATGAGATTCCACAGGCCAGACCTACAAAACTGCCCCTTCACCTACCACTTTAGACCAATTTCAAGTCCTGTGCTTCTGACTGGCTGTAAATCAGAAATTCCCATGACACCCTCCTTGGTTTGATTAATTTGTTAGAAAGGCTCACAGAACTCAGAGACACATTTGACTTACTAGAGTGCTGGTTTCTTATGAAAGGATATATATATAAGTCAGGAACAGTCAGATGGAAGAGATACAAAGATCAGGGGTATGGGGCTCCCGTGCGTGCTCCTCTTCATAGTCCACATATTTACCGACCAGGAAGCTCTCCAAATCCAGTCCTTTTGGATTTGGGGTCTTGAGCATTTATGATTGGACTCCATCTCCAGCCCCTCTTTTCCCTCCTCGAGGTGGGGGGTTAGGGGTGGGATTGAACATTCCAACCCTCTAATCACAAGGCTGTGTCCTGATGACCAGCTCCCATTCTTTGGTGACTGAGGGGCCTTCCAAAAGTCATCTCATTAACATAACAAACAGCCTTTTCCATTTAGGAAATTCCTAACTTAGAAGTCCTGTGCCTGAAACCAGTAAAAAGTCTGAATACATACTTCTCGTCATAAATCACGTTATCACACCATATTACCAGCATCAGCATCCCCTTATCCTCGTCTTCACAACTGACTGCCAGGCCCTTCATGCACATCCTCTCGGTCTACCCTCGGGACAGGCACAGAAGGTAGTCACCATCCATCTTGAACAGATGAGAAAACTGAGGCCCAGAGTGGTTGAATCATTTCCCCAAGGCTACCATATTGTCTGATCTCAGAACCCAGCTTTTTTTTTTTTAATTATGAGCTATTAAATTTTTTTTTAACATTTATTTATTTATACAAGCACTGGGTACAGTCAGAAGCGTGGGCAGGAGAGGTCTGCGTGCCATGTGGGACCCTCCTCCGGTGGCCGGGGAGCAGTCAGGGATCGAACCAGCGCTGCAGAGGCTGTGGGCAGCTTCGCAACCCAGCGCTCAACCACTGCGCCACCGGGGAGGCCCAGACCCCAGCTCTTAACCACAGCCCTATACTTAGTCTCCAAAAAGCTCCTACCTAGAATCACCTGAAATCCCTAATCCCAAAGGGACATCCTCAAACAAGGCAGGGTCTGCATGCCTCCTTCTCAAGAAAATAATGGTGATACAGGGGAGCCCTTCCGTCATTTTGATAGTAGCTTTCCCTTCACGCTTAGTAAAGGCGCTGCAATTATATGGCCACCTCTAGCAAGAAGAAATTTAAAGGAAGACAGAATCATAGAACGTCAGACTGGCAAAGACCTAATGCCACACCTCTCAGCTCACAGGTGGAAAAAAAAGAGATCCGCAGAGGCTTCCCACCTAAAAGCAGCCATCTAAATTTGTGATTTAGATTCTCTTGATATTTCCATGTTCTCATGCCTGAGCCAGGTCCTTTGCAACAGTCCTAGTTGCTGCTTTGGTAGATTTCCATTTTGAATTTCAGTTTTCTTCCTTGCAAGCCCCTGGGAGACTCCTGCTTCCTCTCATTTCTTGTGTCTTTAAAGAAATCTCTCCTTGCCTGAGCTCCCTCCCATTGGATTTTGTCCTTTGGAGCTGGGTCTGCTCTCCTCCCCCTTTTCTCCATCCCTCTCTCCCACCTTCCACCCAGACACCTTCTTTTTCCTTATTCAGCAAAGGGAACAGGATCCTCCGGCCTGAGTGCCCCCCACCCATCGGGGCCTCACACATGGCCCTCCCTGGTCCGGCAGAGGTGTAGGATTATCTGTCTGCACTGCAGTGACTGTAGCCGCAGCTTCTCCCCCTCTCTCAGGGTTGCTGGAAGATTATTAGATAATTTTCAAATTTGTAAAGCGCCTTAAGCTCCTCGGAGGAAAGGTGGTATATGAGTGTAATAACAATAACAATCCTATCTGTCAGAGCCATTGAGAAAATGAATCTTGTTATCCTCGGGAACCAGCGGTAGGAACCTCAGCAAGAAACACGAAAATAAAGTGTGAAGCACGGCCTCCTGACCAATCAGAGGAGGGGAAGGTGCCACCCGAGGCCAGGGTGTCATTTGAGACCCCCTCCCCCCAGCTCAGGGCTGGCAGGAAGGGGCTCTCAGAAAGTTACCCAAATTGCCTCTGATGCTTCACCAATTAAAATGACTTTAGGACAAGTTGAAATCAACTTAGGGAGCAAAGCATTCTGATTTCTGAAACTCTCGAAGGCAACAGCGGGGAAGGCAAGTGTCTGAGCAGGTTGTCACTCACTCAGGAGTAATGATGGGAAAATCCATCACGATAACGTGATTGAGTTTGGTGAATTAGTAAGGATGTTTACACTGTGCGCAGGGAGCCGAGAGGGGCTGGCTAGGGTTTTTGACGTGTGTGGCAGCTTCACTCCTAATGAGGTTCTAGGACTCACTGCTCTCCCTGGCTGGAGTCACTGTCACCGACTTCAAGTCAGTCGGTCTGACTCTTCAGCCATCTGACTAGAGGCAGCAGCAGGCGCCGATGTCAGACAGGACTGGGTTTAAGTTCTGACTCTGACACTGCTAGCCCTGTGACCGTGGGCAGAGCAGGACGTTTGCACATGTCAAATCTACATGGTGTCAGCACCAAGCTCACAATGCTGCCTGAAGGGGGGAGAAGGAAAGTCAAGTTCATGGACTGCAGTATTCTTTTCCCTAAGAACCAAGAGAGAAGGAAAGTAGAGTCCCGTGGGAAAGTATCACACACCATTCAAGTCCTGACCCTGCGTCTTGCTGACTGTGCCATCTCAAACGAGTTGATCAACCTCTGTGAGCCTTGATTTTTATGCCCTGTGAAATGGGGATAATAACACAATCTCTCTGTGAGTTTCTGAGCAAAATATCTAAAGTTCTGAGCAGGCATTTGTCAGTAGGCCAGAGGATGAGTAGCCCTTGAAGACAAAGTCTAGGGAGGGAGGAGGAGACCAGGCTGCCCTTCCTGGTCACCATGGCTGCCCAATAGGGGTCCGGATTTAAAGGGCTGACAGGGGAGACTGTGAACCTGGAGTTGGGGAGGCAGGGCTGGGAAGACCCCTGGAATCACAGACCAGGCTTGCTGGGAACACACCAGAGGAAATTACATGGGGATGCAGCATGAAAGACTGAAGTCAGACTAGAAGAGACTTCTAATCGGGCAACAACAAGGCTGCTCCTTCCTTGGTTGTTTGACTGTGTCTGAGCAAAATCCACCCCTGGAGGAGAGACTCAAACTGACTAGGCTGGAAGAAAGAAAGAGGATGGATGGCAACTCCAAGATGCTTCCAGAGGTGAGAGACAGAGGTCAAAGTGGTCCAGCCCAGCACCCCCTCCTTCTTGCAGTCTCAACCTGTCATGGGGCAGCACCTCTTGTCAGAACCCACAGTAACCTTGAAGGCGAGTCCCCGGGTCTGCTCTAGAGCAGGGGCCATGTCCTCCCAAACAGGCCCAGGTCAGCGCTAGGACACCACTCTTATTATTTAAGGGTTTCATAAAAGAGCAAACCTCCGGGTCTGGAAGAATGGCCAGGATCTGACTCTTCCTGCACAGGAAATGCAGGCAGCTGTGCCTGAGCTCCGGCTTGACCTGCTGAGGACTCAGAGCCCCAGCAGAAGGGATGGCAGCACAGGGGTCCACACTGGGCCCCTCCCCTCCAGGCTGAGCTGAGACCCACCCACCACCAGGCTGACTGCTTATGGACTCTACAGTGATTTTATTGTAATTTCCTCGTTGTCGCAGTTAATAGCATTAGTTTGTTAATTACTGTATATTTTAAAAGTAAGAGGAAAGGGAATTCCCACTGGGGACTTGTTCTTGGCTGAAACAATGTGATGTGAGGGAAGGGAGCATGTGCTCGGTAACAAGCTCACTCTGCTGGTTCTGCTCCCCTTGACAGGGCCTGGGGCCACAGATGGAGCTGCCTCAGAGAGGCCCCCACCTCTGCCTGGGCCCACTGCCCCCAGCCTTACTACTCTCTGTCAGGCAAGAGTCCTGAGGGGAGGGGGCTGTGTGAAGAGCCCTGGAGCTGAGGGAATCAGACCAGAGTGAAATAAGACACTGAGGTGACCTACCTCTCACAGGGGCGACTGACTGAGAGGATAGAGTTTTTCATCAGGAAATTGGCCTGAATTTGGGGAAATGCTCTTGCATTTAAATTCAGCAGGAGACTGCAGCCCTAAAGGGTGGGGGGTATAGGTCTAGGAAGAGATAAACGGTGCCCCCACTAGCTATGGGGGCAAGCAGGGCCTGACCCCAGCCCCCACACTACTGGCCAAGCTTTGGGACCTGGGGACCAATCACCTCAGAGGAAGATGCTTCCCTAGAATTCATCCAACTGGAGCAGGGTTCAGCGTGCCGGCAGGCCTCTGCATGTTCAGGCTGCCCTGATTTGGCTCACCCAGAGTCACAGAGGAAAGGAAGCTGGGACAGGGCCAGAGAACCCAGGAGGGGCTGAGGGTAGAGGCTGGAGAAGGGGGAGTGAGAGACAGAGAAGGATGAAGGGTTGAGAGAGAAGTTCATACAATCTGGAGGAGCTGATTAAAATCCTGGAAGAAAATGTGATGGAAAGACTTTCTATCTTCCTATTGAGACATTTAACCTAAAAGAAATGAGTTAAATAATTTATACAGAGAACGAGTGAAATTTGCTTTGATCAAATTAAAAAATATGACTCTGGAAATAAAGTGTCCGCCACGTCCTTTCCAGGCGGCAGAAAGAGCTGCGGAGAAACAAAATGACAAAGACATAAAAATAACTAACCCTAACCCGGCGAATATTAGTACCATATTTTTTGGGAGATTACACAGCGTCACTGTGGGCCATGAAGAGAAATCCTCTCTAAGCACCAACAGGAGAGGTTTTGCTCATTGAGGAAGCCCCATAAAAACCAGAAAATGGATAAAATTTTCCTTTGCAAAAGCCATCTGACTTCACTCAGGGGTTGGCCCAGAAACCACAAGGGATCAAGTTAAATTTCCCATTCCTGCATTTCAAAAAAAAGAAGAGAGCTACTCACCACCTCTTTCCAACTCTGTGTTTCTTGAAGTCGACCCCTGTTCCCCTCGCAGTTACCTCTACATCATACACCACACACAACACACAACACACACACACACACACTCCTCTTAATAAGCTTGGCAGACAAGCTCCACCACAAGGAGCAAGCATGAATACCATTGACCTAACCCCTCTCGTCCTCAGTCTGCCGCTTTTAAATGGGGTGAATACCTGTGGCACAGAGCTGTGGTGAGGATTAAAGGAGAGTAGAGCCTGGTGCCTGGGAACAATGGCAGTGCTTCCTTCTCCACCTGAGGAAATGTCCCACCTGAGCAAATGGAACCCGAAAGACTCCCACCTGAGGGCCAACTCAAATGTCCACAGAAGGATTGTTAGTCTCATTCTAGAGAGAGGATTTAGCTTCAGGTTCACCAATCCCTTGGCTGTGGGTGCCCAATTGACCAAGTGGACCCTTTTAGTTTTGAATAGTCAGAACAGGGGTCTCCCCAGTGGCGCAATGGGTTGAACGCAGCACTGTGAAGCTGTTCACAGCCTCTGCAGCGCGGGTTCGATTCCCAGCTGGCCAGGGAGATTCCCACATGGCGCAGCAGACCTCTCCTGTCTCCCCCACTGTTCCCCTCAGCAGTGCTTTCGGTCCATCTGCCTATTCTGCTCCCTGCTCTGTCTCTGGTGAATTTTCTCACTCTCCCGCACATCTGGCCTCTACCCCAGCTCTTGTGTAAATAAATAAATTTTTAAAAAAAGAAAAAAAGAGGACCTCCCTGGTGGCTCAAGGGGTTAAGCACCGCACTGTGAGGTAATCTGCAGCCTCTGCAGCGTGAGTTCGATCCCCAGCTGGACAGGGAGATTCCCACATGACGCAGCAGACCTCTCCTGTCTTGCCTGCTGCTCCCCTCAGCAGTGTACTTTGGTCAATCTGCTTGTTCTGTTCCCCACTCTGTCTCTGGTGAATTCTCTCACCCCCCATCTCTGGCCTGTACCCCAGCTCTTGTATGCATAAATAAATAAAATCTTAAGAGAGAGAGAGAGAGAGAGAGAGAGAGAGAGAGAAAACAAATAGCCAGAACACCCAGAGGTTAAGAGCAAGCAAGGGCTTCGGAGTCAGACAGTACCAGTTTCAAATTCCGGCTTCACCACTTACTCAGACTGTGGCCAAGGTGACTTTGTAACAGGGTGGTCCCCAGGAAAGGGGGAGGTTCCAGGACAACTTCATCACCCCAAGTCTATCTCTTCAGCTGCAAAATGGGAATAATATTAGACAGGATCTCATAGGATCGAATGAGATAAGGGATAGAAGCAGTATGCCTACAATAAATGATGACAGCTATTATTTGCAGTGACCTTGGGAGAGATATTCAAGGTCAGAGTGAATTTTCTTCCCAAGCCCTCAGTTATGGTTTCTGATCCCCAGACAAGGGGACAGTTCAACTGACCTCTACTCCAGCTGAATTGCCTGAAAGGCTGTGGCCAGCTTTGGGGTTGCTGTTAATAGTTCTCTGACACACCCTGGTGGCTCGGGCCAGGGAAACCAGGATAAAGAGGAAACCCAACCCACTGACATGGGAGGCCTGGAGAATGTTAAGCCAATGAGACTGGAAGCATCAGGCTGGAATGGCAACCTTCAGATTCCAAAAGGCCTATCACTTGCCAGAGGATCTCTGAAAGTGAATATGGGTTCCTACCTAAGACTTCTTCAGTAGTAAGAGCTTTGCAGTAATAAAAGAGGCTGCCTTCTGAGGTAGTGAGCTCCCCGTCCCTGAAGGGTATGTAAACCGAGAGAGGGGCCCCAACTATCCCCCAGGAATATGCTAGATGTTTCATGTGCAGCTCTCAGAGTATGTCAAGAGGGCTCAAGATTAGAACCCACCCTGTCTGGTGGGTGTCAGGGTTTCCTGCCCCCACCCCTTTTCCCTGCTAATTCCTTTTTCTTCTCTAAGGAGCTCTCTTTCCTTCTCTCCCCACCCCTCAGGGAGCCCTGAGAAAAGCAAAGACCATATGGGTGTAGAGTCTGTGCATACTGTGGATCTGTTTGGCTGCCTGGTGTGAAGGTAAAGAAGGGAGAGGCAGGTGATGTGTGTATATGGGGGGAGGAGGAGATTGAGAGAGGAGATGAGGAAGAAGAGGAGACAGAAGACAGAGATAGGAATACACAAAGAGAGGCAAGAAGCAAGATAGGAAAGAACCAATAAACAGAAAGGACAATCAGAAAAAAGTGCTGAGAGAGAGAAACAAAAAGGAGAGACAAGAGGTTCAGAGAGAGAACTAGAATGGAGAAGGCCCCTGAGAGGTGTCTGAGCGGCCCAGTGGCCGATGGCGGGTGGGCCGGGCACACACACGTGAGTGCACACGGCCTGGTCGCTGAGCTGCCGTGTCAGTGTGAGCGCGTCAGCCCCGGGATGGGGATGAACCAGCTTTTATCTCCTCTGGCTGCATAGGATTTACAAGCTTTTGAAATGCAGGATTAATAAGAAGAGGCCGGTGTTTTAATCTATAATGGAACAGAAAGTATCATTATTGTTAAATAATGCACAGCCTGTCGTTTATTAAGAATTAATGGTTTATCGAGTGCTCAGGTTGCTGCAGCTGCCGCTGCCCTCCCAGGCCCAGGCTTCTCGCCACTGGCCAGGCCGCTCAGCAATGCCCCCAGAGCCTGCCTGACCACGAGCAGGCTGGCAGGGACGCAGCAGGTCCACATGGGCAGAGCAGGCTCTGTGCTCTCCTCCTGACTTGGCCTTGCTTGGTTGGAGGTGGGAGCAGCTGACCTCTGCTCCAGCTGTACTACCTGAAAGGCTGTGGCCGGCTTTGGGGCTGCTGTTAATAGTTCTCTGACACAGGGCTATAGAGGGGTAGGAAATGTGAGGGGTAGAATCCTCCCTCATGCCTTCAGTCTGGATCCATCTGCCTCTTCCGAAAGGTCTTCACAGTGTGGGGCTTACTGACCCCATCCCTTTTTTTTTTTTTTTAAAGATTTATTTATTTATTTATACAAGAACCAGGGTATAGGCCAGATTCACGGGAGGGTGAGAGGATTCACCAGAGACAGAGCTGGGAACAGAATAGGCAGACTGAGGAAATACACTGCTGAGGGGAGCAGCGGACGCGACAGGAGAGGTCTGCCATGCCATGTGGGACCCTCGCTGGCCAGCAGGGATCGAACCGGTGCTGCAGATGCTGTGGACAGCTTCACAGTGTGGTGCTCAACCTCCTGCGCCACCAGGGGTGGCCCTGACCCCATCTCTTTATCTAGGTCTTCAGAATTCAATTTTCACCTCTCCCTGAGTCCACTGGAAGAGGTGACCATACAGATACTAGGGAAGTGGGAGGTCCTTTCTCCCCCTTCCTCCCTGCTGAGATCTGGAGGAAGGGCTCACACATTTCCTGGAGGGGGAAAATGCACTCACCTGTGGAGGTGACCTGGCCTCAGGAGCAGGGCACCAGCATTTACTGAGGACTTTCTCTGGGCCCGTCATTTCACAGATAGCATCTCCCTGTTGTCTGCATCACCACCACCACCCCATTTTATAGATGGGAAAACTGAGGCTTGGGGAAGTGAAGTCATCTGCCAAGGCCACACCACAGATGGCATCTTATTTCAAAGTCATTTCCACTCCAGACTGCGGGGCAAAGGCTCTAGGGTCCCCCAGTCCCAAAAGGGGCCACCTCAGGGACAGCATTGTGAGAACTGCTTTATTTTTTTATTATTTATTTATTTATTTATTTAAAGATTTTTATTTATTTATTTATACAGCACTGGGTACAGTCAGAAGCGCGGGAGGGTGAGAGAATTCACCAGAGCCAGAGCGGGCAGCAGAGCAGGCAGAAGGACCGAAGTACACTGCTGAGGGGAGCAGCGGGCGGCAGTGGAGGTCTGTGCGCCACGTGGGACCCTCCTCCAGTGACTGGGGAGCAGTCAGGGATCGAACTGGCACTGCAGAGGCTGCGGGCAACTTCGCAACCCAGCGCTCAGCTTCGCAACCCAGCGCTCAACCACTGCGCCACGGGGGAGGCCCTGTGAGAACTGCTTTAGATCTCTGTCTGTCAGAGAGGAATTAGCCTAGGTGATGACCCAGTGAGAGCAAAGCAATTGGGGAAACTGATGCATGGAGCCAGTGAGTGACTGGGTGGGGATGGCAGTCAGTGGGGACCCTGACGCCCAGCTCAGCATCACAGCCAGACTCTGTCCTTGAGCCCGTCTTTCACTGCTACCAATCATTGTGGTTTTGGTCTCATTCAAAAATATTCATGTCCAGGCATAGAAGCTGACATGCGAGTATCATATCCAAGGCAAGGATCAGAGCTGTGTGACCTTGGGCAAGTTATTGCACCTCTCTGAACCCCTGTTAAATGATAATAGTGATTACCTCAAAGTACTATTGGAAGTACTGAATGAGAAGGACACAATGTTGGTATTGGGGGTGAGAGTAGCATTGGGTGTTGCTGTGTCACTGATTCCAGTGAGAGCCTGCTCCCAGCGGCCACAGTCCACCAGTTCCCTCCCCACTCATTCATTCCTCAAGCACCTTTTGAGCACTGACTCTATAACAGCACACGCTTACTGTGTGCTGGGGATAAGTGATGAACAAGCCAGAGGCCATGCTGATGCCCGAAACCCCCATCTCACCCTCACTGCTCTATCTCTTCCCCTCCATCCCTTTTCATCTCAGCTTCCACCCCAGTCTCTCTCCGCACCTGTTACCTGCAACCCCATCCTGAACTCTGCCTTGCACCCTCCACCAGCTCCCCTTCTATGTCCATCTCCATCTGTCCTCAGGAACCCTACCATATTCCACTCTCCATTTCTTTCTTTCTTTTTATTTTTTTTTTATTTTTTTATTTTTTTAAATATTAAATTTTATTTTTATATTCCCCCATACAATTGCAAACGCCCCATTCTGACCCCAATCCTTCCCCTCCCGCCCCCCTCTTTCTTTCTTTTTAAAGTTACTGCATTTATTGAGTGGCTTGCTGACATCTATTTTTTTAAAGGTTTATTTATTTGTGCATACAAGAGCTGGGGTACAGGCCAGAGGTGTGGGGGGGTGAGAGGACTCACCAGAGATAGAGTGGGGAACAGAACAGGCAGATTGACCGAAGTACACTGCTGAGGGAGCAGCGGGCTGGCCGGGGAATCGAACTCGTGCTGCAGTGGCCGCAGACAGCTTCATAGGTTGAGTCTTAACCCCTTGCACCACCAGGGAAGCCCTCCACTCTCTATTTCATTCAATTTGTTCCTTCTTCCCCCGGCTTCATCTCCAACTCCTTCCTCATTCTCTCCATTGTTTCTTCATCCCCAACTCAACTCTGCTCCCATCTCATCCCCACCTTAGCCCTTTCCAATCTTTCACATTCATTTCTCTCCTTTCCCCCATCTCCAACAGCCCCTTTCCCAACTTCACAAGTCCTCTCATCCCAGTTGTGGGATCCAGTAGTCCCCACAGGGGAGGAGACACTGTCACCTGAGGCCATTGCAGGAAAGCATACCCCAGGGGCTGAATCCCAAGTCTCCCAGGCTAGTGCTACCCCAAAGCTACTGTGCATAGAGCCCTTAAATGGGCTAGAGTGGGGAGGCTGCTCACTGGGCAGCAAGCCAGTCTCTCCCCCGACCCCCATCCTTCCCTGGCTGCTCCTCAGGGTGGGCCACCATGCTGGGCCCTCAGCCCACAGCCCTGCTCCTCATGAGGCTCCTGTTTTATTAACCTGCCTGTCGCTGCTCTCACCACTGAATAGGGCCTGTGGGGGGGCTGGCAAGGGGGGCCTTGGGCTTTGCTGGGGATCACCATGGAAACAGCAGCCTCGGCCAATCAGTGGGCTGCCAGTGCCTTGTGCACCAGGCAGCTGGGTCTCTGAAGCCTCATGCAGCCTGGAGGCTGACTCCTGCTTGACAGGCTCTCACAGCCCTGCAGGGGAGGGGGGGGGGCCAGGACCCTGTGGAAGGGGCAGAGGCAGGGCAATGGTGGTGGGAGCTTGAGGCCAGAGGGCCAAACTGGAAGAAGGGGAGAGGCAGGATGAGGGCAGAGACTCCTGGGTGGGGATTTGGAAGTGGGGCACCATCTCTTCTGGGGAAGAGGGCCAGCTCCTGGCTGCAGCTCTCTGTCACCTAGGGTTTTTCAACCCCTCACCAGTGACATCTGGGACCAGGTAATTATTTGTTGTGGGGGCTGTCCTGGGCATTACAGAATATTTAGCGGCATTCCTGGCCTCTACCCATAGAAGCTAGTAGAGTAGCATCCTCCCCCTCCCCCAAGTCGTGACATCCCAAAATGTCTCCAGACATTCCCAAACGTCTCATGGGGGCAAAAGTGCCCCTGGTTGAGAACTACTGGTCTAACCCTCACAAGACAGTGGCTCCCCTGCCCTTGGTGAGCTGCCTTCCCTATGGGGAAGAAAGGAGGAGGAGGTGGAGGAGGGAGATCTGGGAAGTGAGAAAGGAAGAGGAGGAGGGGCAAGAGGGAGCCCGGGGCAGGGTTTCTGGTGGGTGGGTGAGCCTCTGGAAATAGGAATGTAGGAGAGAGCCGCCGAGGGAGACTCTGGGCTGCCAATTTATGCCACCAGGATTAAATGAAATAAGGTTGAAGCTCTAAATGCCTTTCCTCATTGGAGTTCCTTCTACACCCTTTCAGTCCTTCCCCATCTACAGAAATCCTAGCCTTCCTTCAAGCTTATATTAGGCACCACTTCCCAGAAGTCCTCCCTGATTCTCACATCAGAAGGATTTTTCTTTTCTCCAAGACTCCTTACCATTTTGCTTCTACCTCTATGCTAGCCCTTAGAATGGTTAATCTTAACAACAACAGTTACCTTTATGGAGGGTTTCCTACATGCCAGAGGCTACACTAGAGACCTAAGTACATTTTTCTCATTCAGTTCTCCCCACTTCTAAGCACTGTTGTCATCATCATCTTACAGAAAGGAAACCGAGGTACCGAGGTTCAACTGCAATAATTTGCTGAAGGTTACGCAAATAGAAGTAGCAAAGGGTGGATTAAAACTCTACCAGTGTTTCATGACTCCAGTGTAGGCATTTTGTAGCACTGTGTACTTCGGAAAACATTCCTCTTCCCATTAGATGAGGACCTCATGCAGTGCCCAGCTCAAGTGCCAGTGATGGTAGGTGTTTGAGGGCTGTTTTGAATTGGTTGGTGGTCTCTGGAAAGGTCTGAAGGGGCAACTAAGCATCAAACCCTAGAAGCTAGGCACCAGATTGGCAACTTCAGGGTGCTAGATGTTCCCTAAAGGCCTCAGGTTTGACTGCGGCCTGAATTAACTGGGCCAACCCTATGAAGATTTGCCACTGAGGCCACACTGCCTTGCAGGCCACCCAGGGTCTCGGAACTGGCTTGTCCCTCAATCCCACGGACGCTGAGTCATGTCCCTCTCCCAGTGGCCAGAGAGTCACGGTGCTATTGGAGGTGGGAGTGAGCCAGGGAGCCCACACAGCCCACTGGACTTCTCTCTGAGCCCAGTGCCAGGTTCCAAAAGCTGCATGCCTTCAACCAGGCCTCAGGTGACCATGTCATCTTGGAACTTGACCCCTAACCCAGGCTTAGAGGACAGAGCGCCTCTTTCCATCCCCATCCCCACGGAGTAAAAGCCCCTCTCCCTCCTGCCCCATTTGAAGCTAAGGGAGCCATGTTGGCAGAGGACTTCTGTCACAGCCAACCCCCAGTGTGGATTCCACCCCCATCCCTGTCTTCCACTCAGCGAGAGAGGGTTTAAGGCTGAGGGGGTGTCTGCCAGGAAACATCGCGTGATGCCGCTTCCCTCTCAGGTTAGGGTTTGATCTGGAATCCAGCAGCTGGAGTCCCAGGGGGCTCACATCAGACCCACTCCCCCACCCTAGACACACATACACCACCCTCCCCCAGGAACTTGCAATGCTGCACCTCAGCTTTGAAGGCAAAGCTTCTGACAGGCTGCTGTTCCCATGGCAACCCCATTGCAGGCTGCCCTACCCAGTGCTTCCCTCCACCCTCCTTCCTCCACCCTGAACCCACATCACCTTCATTCATAGAACAAGAACTACTTAACATCAACAAAGTGGACACCCCTCCCCAGCTCCCCCTCCTCCCACTGCTTTCATTCAATCCAGATCCATGAGCCAGAGAGAGCAATGGCTGAGAGGGTGGGAGTGGGATGAGAAGGGAGATGGACTAGAAGGGCTAGACAGGGGAGGACCCATGACCGAGTCTTGGGCCTCTGCGACTCTAGTTGCCAGTTCTGCCTGCTCAAGAATCTTCCTCCTACCCTAGTTCTGGGAGGATCATAGCCCCTGAGCTGCTCCCTGGTGGGCCTGAGGCTCCAAAGCACCATGGGGCCAGGACTCAGCCCTGGGGCTCAGGTTGTCCCTCCAGGACCAATCAAACTGTAGCTCAGGCCTAGAACTCAGCCCTGAGCCCTGAGGCTGCTTCTGAAGCTGACCCTGGGTTCCTCCAGTAGAAGACACAGTCTTTCAGAGAGTGAAGGGAGGAGGAGAACTCCAATTTACAGTGGGATTATGGGTAGGGCTTGAGGGGAGTCTTAGATCCCTGTCCAGGTTAAACAATGCAACTCCCCTGTCTGGGGGGAGGAAACTTGGCTTCCTAGTTGGCAGGTGCTATTGGCATGTCAGGAGTGGTCAGCTCAAGGCAGACTGTGGTCCTGTTAGGGGGGGAAAGGATGTCCTAAAGCTAATTTCATACAATCTTCATCACCCTGGAAATGGTGGCAAAAAGTGAAAGGGGGAATTGTTAGGGGGGGAAAGGATGTCCTAAAGCTAATTCCATACAGGCTTTGTGGACTCCACCCCCACCCCAGGCCAAAGCCAAAGACACTGGGAACTCCAAATCCCAACACCACCAAAGGGAAGGTGGCCAGCTCGCAGCGTCCGGCCAGCTCTGAGAGTGCTTTTTGGGATTCCAGGTCGTCGGATCCGGTAGGACGCATTAAAGACTTTATTTCCCTATTTTCTCCCTGAGTTGTACATTTTCCTTCTTTCCTTTTCCCTTGTAAATAAACCTTTTATTAACCTTTTGTGTATGCCTGTAGTGGAGTATTCATAAGTCTCTTGTAAGCGCGCGGGTGAGGACCCACAGCCAGGCAACCTGTTCAATATCGGGGCTGTCCTATAACAGTCCCATCTCTGCGGGAGGCCCTGAGTGTGGTCAGCAACTCAGCTTCAGAAGCTACCAGCCTGGGTTGGAATTATAATGCCCTAATTTGTTCACTGTGTGAAACTTGCCTTCTCTGAGCCTGATTTCCTTATATGAAAAACAGAGAGTAAATACACACACACACACACACACACACACACACACACACACACACTAAAGGCACGGGCTATATGTATAACTACAAATGAGCCCTAAAGCCCATGCCTTAGATGCATGATCTCCTTTTGTTAGGGGAAAATGTTAGCCTAATTCCATACAGGCTTTGTGGACTCCACCCCCACTCCAGACCAAAGCCATCAAGACACTGGGAAAGCCAGGCAACCCTTTTTATATTGGGGTTGCTCTGTAACACTTTTATTCTCATTAACAGCCCAGTGAGATAAATGTAATTATTGTTATATCTCATCTACAGAGGGGAAACTGAGGCTAAGGGAGGTTATAGTGAGTAAGCAAGTGGAAAAGCAAGGCTTTTCATCCAGGCAGTGAGAGATGAGTCTGTGTATGCAGTGAGTAGGGGTGTTCTTATTATTGTGGTCCAGTGACTGAAAATGGGTTTGCACCTCTTACTTCCCTCACTCTGAGAATGCAAAGCCTCCCCCAGCACCCTAGACTGCACGCTGTTACACCAAACTCTGGGGATCAGGGAAGGATCCAGACTTGATAAGGGTGGGGATGTGGTCTAAGGAACATCTGAACTGGCAGGGTTGTGAGAACATACGTAGGCTCATCAAAGCCTCTACTGCCAAACAGACTGAGAATGTAAAGCCTCAAGGTGAAGTGACTTGTCCAAGTGTTATAGGACAGGGAGAGGGTCAGCCCAAACCCCGCAAACCTGCCTATTCTAAATGGGTTCTGCCATCCGCCGCATCAACACAAAACATATGACGCTTTAATGGGAAGGAACTTTAATAAAAACTAGGAAACAATACAGGTAAGGCAAAGAGTCTAGTTTCTAAATGAAGCACCCAAAGTTACCCATCCCCTCGTGGGTAAAACTCCATCCATATGGGGTCGGCCCAGAGCAAGGCCCCAAAGCCTGCCACAAGTCTAAAACATCTTCCAGTGGGGACCCACAGAAAAGGGTCACAAACAACCGGACAAGCCCGGAAGGAAAAGAGCAAAATCAACATCCAGATAAAAGCTGCCATTGTCACCTCCCCACGGGTCTCACCCACATCTGTGTCACCCAGTCCACAACCCAAAAGACAAGCGCAGTTTCTTCACATGTCTCTAGGCTCCATGTGCCTCCTCCAGGTCTCCTTGCTCCATCCTGCTTCCTTCCTCAGTCTCTTCTGCAGCTTCCCCTCTTCCTGCTCAGCTCCACCCTTCCTTGGGTGGGGCAGGGAACCTGGAACCTCCCCCTTTCCTGGGGACCACCCTGTTACACAAGGTCACTTGGTAAAAGTACAACTCCTTTGAATAAGTCAAGGTCAGACGCCTTCCAGAGGCTTAGAATACCCTGGGAAGGCGGGAGAAATGGGAGCAGAAGCAATTCTTTCTCCTTGGGGAGTTGCCATGGAACTCAAACCCACCCAACCAGACTTGCAGCCTCCAGCCTCTACCTTCCAGTGACACACCCCCAGCTCCTCCAGCTCCTATCCTTCCCTGAAAGGGTCCCCCATTCCTGAGCAGCCCACCCCTCTAAGAACCTCTGAACACCGGGCCTAACCATCCCCCAACCCCCACCTTTGAGTGAATGTGCCGAACAAACAGCATTGTTCCCCACACAATGGACACAAAGAACTTGGGAATTCACAGAATGGTCCTGAATTTCAGCTTCCTTCCCCTTCAAGCCCTAGAGAGATCCATTGTCTGTAAACTCCACTTAAAATATGCACCATTGCTCTAGCTGGGGAGCCACTTAGGAAGCACGGAAGGGCCGCCCCCACTCTTACCCTTACCCTCCTCCAGCCCTTTCAGAGGAATGCTGAGAGGAGGGGGAAGAAGAGCCTTGTAGAGAGTTCCTGCTCAGAAGGAAAGGCCCCTGCCCCTGCAGTACCCCTTGGTGACTGGGGCCCCCATTTTTACAGTTAAAAAGACTAACAGTGGAGTTGAGGGGCCTGATCCACTGGTAGACCCTTAGTCACCCTAATCTGGAAGTGAAATGAAGACTTCAGGGCTCCCTCTTTTCCTCTGTTTACAAACCTCCAAGGACGGGGACCTTACTGCCTTTTAAGACACCTATCCCATTCCTGAAAGTTCTCATTCTAAGAACTGCCTTAGAAGGAGCCCTACTTGTCTCTCCATAACAGCCCAGTCCTTCACCTTCTGGTTCCCATAGAATGTGGTCCTTCTCTGGCTTATGATTGGTGATTATGTTATAGGACAGGGAGAGGGGCAGCCCAAGCCCCGCAAACCTGCCTATTCTAAATGGGTTCTGCCATCCGCCGCATCAACACAAAACATAGGAGACTTTAATGGGAAGGAACTTTAATAAAACTAGGAAACAAGACAGGTAAGGCAAAGAGTCTAGTTTCTAAATGAAGCACCCAAAGTTACCCGTCCCCTCGTGGGTAAAACTCCATCCAAATGGGATCGGCCCAGAACAAGGCCCCAAGGCCTGCCACAAGTCTAAAGCATCTTCCAGTGGGGACCCACAGAAAAGGGTCACAAACAACCGGACAAGCCCGGAAGGAAAAGAGCAAAATCAACATCCAGATAAAAGCTGCCATGGTCACCTCCCCACGGGTCTCACCCACATTTGTGTCACCCAGTCCATGACCAAAAGACAAGCGCAGTTTCTTCACGTGTCTCTAGGCTCCACGCGCCTCCTCCAGGTCTCCTGGCTCCATCCTGCTTCCTACCTCAGTCTCTTCTTCAGCTTCTCCTCTTCCTGCTCAGCTCCACCCTCCCTTGGGTGGGGCAAGGAACCTGGAACCTCCCCCTTTCCTGGGGACCACCCTGTTACAATTAGGCTCCTGGAATTTGAAGGCTCCCCCAAGGCCTTCTCCTGAGCTGAACAAGCCTGCTTTCCTCCCATAGATCCCATTAATCTGTGATTTGGAGTCCGTCCCCTATCCTATTCTCCTCTGTGCTGACCTGTGTCTTGGGGATTCTTAGAGGTAGGGCCTATAGCTGACCCCAACAACCATAAGTATTTATTCAATAAGTATTTGTTAAGTGCCTCCCTGGTACCAACCACTGAGCTAAAAACTGGGGATACAGACAAGATTCCAGTTCTCATGAGATTTGTAATTCTGTTGGGGAAGTCAGATATTAATATCAGATAAGCACAAGAATTAGTGCATAATTACCAAATGAGATAAGGGATCTCACTAAAGGAACTTAGTAATATGAAAGCATAAACAAAGAGACCCGATTTAGTGTGGAAGTCACCCTAGGCTTCCTGAGATCTAATGGATATGAGCTTTAACTAGAGAAAGAAGATAGGGAAAAGCATTCAAGGTCATGGGAACAGACTTTGCAAAGGCCTGTGGCAGGAGGGAGCTGAAGAAACCAGTGGGATTGTAGACCAGTGGGAAGTAGGGCTGGGTTGTATGTTTCACTGAGGAGTTGGCCTGATTGTAGGAGCAATGGAACAACACAAATATCATTTATTTATTTATTTATTTATTTTTAATAGAGGCATGTTTGTTTATTTATTTATTTGTTTGTTTGTTTGTTTATACAAGCACTGGGTACAGTCAGAAGCGCGGGAGGGTGAGAGAATTCACCAGAGCCAGAGCAGGGAGCAGAGCAGGCAGAAGGACTGAAGTACACTGCTGAGGGGAGCAGCGGGCCTTAGGAGAGGTCTGCGCTCCATGTGGGACCCTCCCTGGTGGCCGGGGAGCAGCAGGGGATCGAACCGGCACCACAGAGGCTGCGGGCAACTTTGCAACCCAGCACGCTCAACCACTGAGCCACCGGGGAAGCCCACAAATATTATTTAAAATAAGGGCTGAGGGGCCTCCCTGGTGGCGCAAGGGGTTAAGCACCGCACTATGAAGCAATCCACAGCATCTGCAGCACAAATTCAATCCCCGGTCAGCCAGGGGGCAACCCACATGGTGAGGTGGAAATCTCCTGTCTTGCCCACTGCTCCCCTCCGCAGTGTATTTTGGTCAGTCTGTTCTAGGGCAGGGAGAGGGGCAACCCAAACCCTGCAAACCTATTCTAAATGGGTTTTGCCATCTGCCGCATCAACACAAAACATATGAGACTTTAATGGGAAGGAACTTTAATACAATTTGGAAACAATACAGGAAAAGCAAAGAATCTAATTTCTAAATCAAGCACCCAAAGTTACCCATCCCCTCGTGGGTTAAACTCCATCCAAATGGGATTGGCCCAGAGCAAGGCCCCAAAGCCTGCCACAAGTCCAAAACATCTTCCAGTGGGGACCCACAGAAAAGGGTCAGAAACAACCAGACAAGCCCAGAAGGAAAAGAGCAAAATCAAAATCAAGATAAAAGCTGCCATTGTCACCTCCCCACGGGTCTCACCCACATCTGTGTCACCCAATCCATGACCAAAAGAGAAGCACAGTTTCTTCACGTGTCTCTAGGCTCCATGTGCCTCCTCCAGGTCTCCTTCTGGCTCCATCCTGCTTCCTTCCTCAGTCTCCTCTGAGCTTCTTCTCTTCCTGCTCAGCTCCACCCTCCCTTGGGTGGGGCAGTGAACCTGGAAACTCCCCCTTTCCTGGGGACCACCCTGTTACAAGTCTGCCAGTTCTGTTCCCCACTCTGTCTCTGGTGAATCCTCTCACCCCCCCTTCCATCTCTGGCCTGTACCCCAGCTCTTGCATGCATAAATAAATAAATCTTTAAAAATAAAATAGGACCTCCCTGGTGGCTCAAGGGGTTAAGATGCAACCTATGAAGCTATCCGCAGCCACTGCAGCATGAGTTCTATCCCCTGGCCGGCCAGGGAGCAACCCACATGGCGCAGCAGACCTCTCCTGACTCACCTGCTGCTCCCCTCAGTGGTGTATTTCAGTCAGTTTTCCTGTTCTGTTCCCCACTCTGTCTCTGGCAAGTCCTCTCACCCCCTGCATCTCTGGCCTGTACCTCAGCTCTTATATGTATAAATAAATAAATCTTTAATAATAATAATAATAATAATAATAATAAAATAAGCGTTGAAATTTGCCGCAAAAAGACATAGAGTGAGTTGTTAGACTTGCTCTTTCCTCTGCCTGAGATGCTCTGTTGCCAGATTTTTCTGAGGCTGAGTGGTAAGCTGGTCTTACCACTCAGGCACTTGCTCAAACTACCCAGCCTAAAGGAGCTCTTTCTACATGCCCTGTCACTCTGTCCCTTTAAACTGTCTTATTTTTTATAGCACTTTCACACTCTGAAATTAAATTGTGTATTTGCATGATTGCTCTTGCTCTCTCCTCTCACTAGAAAATAAGCTCTGTATGGGCAGGAATTTTGTTTGTCTTAGTAAATACTACATGGTAGCATCTAATATAGTGCTAATGTTACAGGGCAGGGAGAGGGGCACCCCAGACCCCACAAACCTGCCTGCTCTAAATAGGTTCTGCCATCCACCGCATTAACACAAAACATGAGACTTTAATGGGAAGGAACTTTAATACAATTAGGAAACAATACAGGAAAGGCAAAGAATCTAGTTTCTAAATCAAGCACCCAAAGTTACCCATCCCCTCGTGGGTAAAACTCCATCCAAATGGGACTGGCCCAGAGCAAGGCCCCAAAGCCTGCCACAAGTCTAAAGCACCTTCCAGTGGGAACCCACAGAAAAGGGTCAGAAACAACCAGACAAGCCCGGAAGGAAAAGAGCAAAATCAAAATCAAGATAAAAGCTGCCATTGTCTCCTCCCCACGGGTCTCACCCACATCTGTGTCACCCAGTCCACGACCAAAAGACAAGCGCAGTTTCTTCACGTGTCTCTTGGCTCCATGCTCCTCCTCCAGGTCTCCTTCTGGCTCTCCAGCCTGCTTCCTTCCCCATTCTCCTCTACAGCTTCTCTCCCTGCTCAGCTCCACCCTCCCTTGGTTGGGGCAGGAAACCTGACTTGAAACCTCCCCCTTTCCTGGGGACCACCCTGTTACAATCCTCCCTTTTAACTTTTATTCCACCATATCTATGGTGGCACAGATCTTAGGGTGTAGTGTTAGGAGACAGTCTTTTTTCAGGGTTACAATGTGTGTAAGAGAAGCAACAATTAGTCAGCAGCATTGTCCATGAATGTCCAGTATGACAGTTTTCCATTACTGGAAAATAGTCCATTATCCTAGCCAAAAGAAAAAAAAAATCTGGAGCATTAGCTAAACAAGACAGCAAATATATCAAAATCACAGGGGAAAAAAATCTTAAAATTGGTTCAACTTATGCAAAAACGAATTCTCTCAACCTTGAGCCCAAACTTTTTAACAGCATAGCAAAAGTTTGCAAACTGAATGTACTTTTAAGCCATTTTACCTATTTTTGCATAAAATAACAGGGCAGAATAACTAAACAGCAATTTTAGCTGGCTTTGTTGGAATACTCCACATAGGATCAGAGCGAACCATTGGCATCCAGTCCATGTAGGCTTCAGGAACAAAATTGGTCTCATCAGACTCCACCTGGGCTTTCCTCTTCTCGAGGATACCAGGACTTTTTCGTTGGCCAGGTTGCCCAGTCCTGCCAATGGAGGCAAGCTTCCTCACCTTCTTTGGAGGTCTCTGGAACCCTACGAACAAAGCAAACGGGTTCTCCTCTTCTTGGTTCCCCCTTTCCTGGGGACCACCCTGTTACACTAACACATAGTAGGTTCTCAATAAATAATAAATGAATAAATTACTGAATGTACTCCAAGATTAAGGAGTCAGTGTTTACCCTCAAATACACACTTATAAACGTATAAATATTTGTGGACAAACCAGACGTGCCCACAGTTACACAGAGACCTCCCTCGCCTGCACAGACCACCTCTTAAGGGGCCATTAGACTATCCAGAGTCACGGCCTGTTCAGTTTATTGTATTAGTTCAGCTAATCAATACCCACCCCCTCTGGATGTACGAGGACTGGCCAAGCAGACATGTCTCAGGTCAGCTGCTGGTTAATCAAAGTTGAGGGTGGGGTTTTAAGTACCCAGTGGGGAGGAGCAGAGGAAAGAGATTGATCCCTATGGCTGGGAAGCAGTTGAACCCCTCCAGACTCTATCAACTCCCACCCCCCACCTCCTCCTAGGACTCCAGCTCAGCCCCCAGTGCTGCCAATGTCTCCTGTGGGAGTGGCTAACTCAGGCATTGTGTGGGGACTAGAACAGAGATTAGAATTTAGTGGGATTTACAGGACTAAGGGGGGTTGACTAGTTGGGGAATTTTTTAAACAAGCATTTATTGACTTACTGAGAACCTACTAAATGCAAATATGGCTGCGGACAGACACATACAATAGCTGATTCAGATTGTAGGAAATGATTTAGGTGGAAAATTTATGAGTAGAAACTTCATGTTCCCAGAGTACACATGGGCTAAAGGTTGGGGGTGAGGGGCAGAGTTAATTCCCAGTTGGTGAACTCTGGGATAGTTCATTGGATATTATTTAAATAAAGACCACCACACTGATTGAGTACTTACTATGTGTTAGGTACTTTTTTTTTTTAATAAAATTTTGGGAGTACAGTTTTGCGTCTCAGTGTTAGGCACTTTTTACATGCATTTTCTCACTTAATCCTCCCCGTAAGCCTGTCTGTGTATGATTGCTATTAGTATCCCATTTACAGATGGGGACACTGTGGCTCAGAGGGGGTTAAGCAACTTGCCCAGATTTTCAACAACTATTAAGTGGCAGGATGGATTTTCAAGTTCGAAAGCTTCCACAGTCCTTGCCCTTAACCATAATGGTGGCCATAGACTTGAAGCAAAGGTAGGACTTGGGCAGACAGGAAAAGTCCATCCTAGGAAGGACATGAAGCTTAGGGGAAAGCTGGTAGGCAATGTTGCCAGATCTGTCTGTTTTTTAAAATCTCTGGAGACCTGACATCCTAAGAGATTAAAAAGAAAAACAGCCAATTATTGCTGACTTCCTCTGCTGGCATATTAGCCCCTGGTTGAATTCTTGCCCAAGGTGTGTCTGTCTTTAGTCCCCAAACAGAACTTTATGCAAGGAGGGAGAAGTGGGAGGGACAGAGTTTTTGGTGAATTGGTCTTCTCCCTACCCAGGCTAGGAATGCGGGCCACTTGGGGACACTCTCTAGGCCAAACTGGTCCTCTGCCCATCTGCATCTCTGCCTCCTGACTCATTTCATTCCAACCAATAGGTTTGTCGCATGCAAATTTAATGAATAGGCAAAGAAATGATTGGCTCATTTTCCCCTGATGTAATAATGCCACTATTCAAGTAACTCCTATGTGCCCCACCCCCACCCTAATTCAGGGCATTTGATCATGTTTCTGGCAAGAATCCCCAACTCCTCTATTTCCCCTTTTCCTTCCCCATTCTGAGTTAGCAAATCACTTCAAAATGCCCAACTCATCTCTGAGGAATGGGATGTGTAAGAGACCAGGAAACCAGCACCCTTAGGCCCCAACCACCCAGGTCCTCCTGGGAGGCCCAAAATGCCTCTGCTGGCTGTGAGTAGCTGCAAATCCAGGATAACAGAGCCCATTTACTAAGAGATTTTGTGAGAATCCATGTCCAAAGGCTTCCTGAAACCAAACCCCGGCATATCGGCTGTTCCTTTCAGCCCCTAATTTAGTAATTCTATTGAGCAAAAGAGATTGTGGGGTTTTTTATTTGGTGTGATTTATTCTTTATCATATAAATAATAATAATTTACACAAAGCTCTTCCCCAAACAGAAGAGAATCTGTACATAAAAATAAACAAAAATTAAACTGAGCTGGGCCTGGTGCCCAGAAAACCAGCCAATTCCAAACACAACCAGGGGAAAAAAATCCCTCCAGGTCCTGGGAGCTCTGCGGCCTTGGCTAGATTTGGGGTTCAGGGCCTGGTCCTAGAAGGCATTGCCCTCTCTCCCCTCTATCCTGTGCAGGATGATGGCACCCCTGGCAGCCAACACTCATGGAGAGCCAACCAGCAGGCTCTCCAGGCTGGGAGGTGGGTGGGATTTGGACTCAAAGGAATAATCAATTTTTAAAACTCCTGGACAGCGTTGTTTGCTGCTGGCTTCCAGGGACTACAAGAGTTACTGTGGCTGGGAGATGGGGTATTGGCCAACACCCAAAGTGGGTGGAAGCTGCCTGTGATTCCATCATCCCCTGCAGCTCATTAGAGGCACCGACTGGACAGAATATCCTCTGATCTTCTGTTTCCTTGGAGCTCTGACCCCTTCCCTGGAGGCTTGTTATTTCTATAGATATTGAAAGATGACAAGCAATCTCCTTGGCCATTGATTAATTTCCCTCTATAGACACTCTTTGATTGCTCGCAACTTCTCTCCCCTCAGCCCTGTTATTTCCAGAAAAGTCTCTACAAAGGAGACTTTCCACATTTTGGCTTTGTACCTTTATTTGAGGGAGTGGATGTGGCTTAGATTGCAAGCCCTCTCCTCCCAGACAGAAGTTAGATTTGCATTGGCCTCTAAGTTCACAGTCATTTGCAATTAGGGGTATAATAGATGGTGGAGGTGATACTGATAGCGATGTGATAATGTTGAAGATGATGATGGCAAAGATGATGGAGAGAAAGGGAAGTGTGATAGCAATGCAGAGCCTGCCCTATATCTGAGGTGATTATCTGGTTTAGACTGAAATGAGAAATGAGAAAATGATGAATTGTGAAGCTAGCAATGATGACAATGATGTGAAAGTAAGAAGCAGGAGACAGGGAAGGAGAAAGTAATATGTGCCAGTGAAGAGTGGCAACACAACAAAGTGGTCACAAGCCCAGATTCTGGGGCCAGACATTCTGGGCTTCAAATTAGAACTCCACCTCCTATAGCTTAGGTCAGTTATTTAAGCTCTAAGCCTCGGTCTTTCCATCTGTAGAACGGGGATGGTCATAGTGACTACTTCATAGGGTTGCTAGCAACATAAACTACTGGCTCATGGTACACGCTGTAAGGGGGTGGATCCGAGGTGTAGACGGGGTGACAGCCGCATGGCATAGCGTGTGGCTCTGGAAAGTTCAGGAAACTTTGGTAAGCCCTATCACTAACTCATTGTGACTCCTCCTTGGTTGCCCTGTGAATGAAAGAAGAATTCATGTGATTAATATAGACCTCAGAAATTCCCATGAGCAGTAAAGCTCTATCCGTGTGACTGATACATGACCCCATAGAACATGCAGGCCCAGACAAGAATCTTACAGGTCTGTCAGTCCAGGTGTGGAGTCAGCAGGCATGCCTGTAGCCAGGGGTCAAGCAGAGGAAGACACTGGGCAGATTGGACCAGCCTCCTTTTAGGGGTCATGGAAAGGTGAGAGGCGAGCTCTCCTGCATGGGGAATGAGTCCCCAGTTGCCCGTCATTCTAAGGCAGCTGTCAGACCCCAAAGTATAATCCCGATGGGACCATGCTGTGACCCTGGTCCTGTTGGGTGTACATAGAATTTCACTAACAGAACCAGTCTTTCCCAGTACTGCCTCTTGTGTGGATTCTCCACTCATCTCTTCCTTGCCCCTGGAGTTGGAGGACAGAAATGGGAAGCAAAATAGAGTTGTGGGCTCCCCTTGTTTGGACCTCGCCTAAGAAGGCCAGAGCCTTCACAACCTATGGTGGGCAGCTCTCAGAGGCTGCAGGGGGGAATACACCTAAAGGACTTCACTCTCATTCCTCCCCCACCCATGGAAAGTCCCCCCGTGCAGGTTCATTGGCCCCTGAAACTCAGGGGTGGGGAGTGGGCATGGCTTTCAGCATCCAGGAGACTTCAATCCCTCACCTTTTTTCCTGGTGCAAGAGCTCCCCAGTATCAGTGACTCTTCCTTCTTCAGGACGGAAAAGGGCCCTGCCCTGTCAAGGGCTCTAGCCCTGTTACTATTGCTCACATCTGATCTGTGGTTCCAGCTTGGTTTTTATCTAGGAGCTAGGCCTGCCCGGAGGTGTCTGCCTTCTCTTCCTACCCCTTGGCTCAGGTCCCAGTCAACCTGGGCTCAGTGGATTGTGCACTGTGTGTTTGTACATAGGTATTTGATTGGTGTTTAGAAGACATAACACAAATATTAATATTCTACTTATTAAGCTTTTACTGCACATCAGACTCTATGCTAGATGCTCTGCAGGATCATCTCCCTCAAACCTCATTTTCAGATGAGAAAACAAGCACTCAGAGATTAGGTCACTTGGTCAAGGTCACAAACTGAAAGCAATAGGATCCAGATTCACAGACCTCCCTGATGCCAAAGACTGTGCTGTTGCCCACTAAGCTGGATCCCTTCTACCTGGATGGGCAGGCACTAAGGTCCCTTCTTTTTGGTTTTTTGGTTTTTTGTTGTTTTTTTTTTTAATATATATTTTTTTAATTTTCTAGAGGCATATCTTATTTATTTATTTATTATTTGTTTGTTTGTTTGGTTTATACATGCACTGGGTACAGTCAGAAGCGCGGGAGGGTGAGAGAATTCACCAGAGCCAGAGCAGGGAGCAGAGAAGGCAGAAGGACCGAAGTACACTGCTGAGGGGAGCAGCGGGCGGCAGGAGAGGTCTGCACACCATGTGGGACCCTCCTCCGGTGGCCGGGGAGCAGCCGGGGATCAAACCGGCGCCGCAGAGGCCACGGGCAGCTTCGCAACCCAGCGCTCAACCGCTGCGCCACGGGGGAGGCCCTGTTTTTTTGTTTTTTTAAAGATTTATTTATTTATTTATACAAGCACTGGGTACGGTCAGAAGTGCTGGAGGGTGAGAGAATTCACCAGAGTCAGAGCAGAGAGCAGAGCAGGCAGACTGGCGAAGTACACTACTGTGGGGAGCAGCGGGCAGCAGGAGAGGTCTGCGCGCCATGTGGGACCCTTACCCGGCAGCCGGGGATTGAACCGGCACTGCTAAGGCTACGGGCAGCTTCGCAACCTAGCGCTCAACCACTACGCCCACCAGGGGAGGCCCTCTAAGGTCCCTTCTAATGATAAACATGGTGTGCTGGGGACATGAAGGGCCAAGGTGTGGCCGCTCTCAGGTCCCAGATCCACCTGTCTGCCCACGATTGTGTTCACCTTAAACCACCCAGGGAGCTTTCCACGAAAGCTGGAGCAGAGCCCAGGGCTGCCCAAATACAAGGAGGCCCCATGTAGTTGCTGAGTCAGCAAACCCATCTATAAGCCCACACCATGAGCTCAGTAGAGAATAAGAAGCCCCCAATCCTCCTGCAATACCTCCCCAGTCCCTGTCTCCTTTATCAAACTGACCTCCTACCACACACACATCTCTTTCCCCTGTTACCTCTGGATTGTACACACAGCAGCCCCAAGCTTCCTGCCTCCAAAGCCCAAGACCTGCAGGGTTAGACTCCTCCAGGCTGCACATCTCAGCTGAGCTTCTTTTGGGGGTACAAGTTCCAGTGCAGCTCTGCATCTTGCCAGCCTTCTATAATGCAAGAGAAGACCCAAGTCCTCTCACAGATTATTTGCCCCTCCCTCACCCCCTGCAACTTCTCCCTGCTCACCAGCTGCACCCTGCAGTCAAGGGGAGGGGGTGGACTGGCAGAAACCAGCTTGTTTCTGAAGCTGGAAAACAGAACTGTAGGAAATTAACAGGCTGAGAAATGTCTGCTCTGCTCCTGTTTGTTTTGCACCCTCCATTTTTCTGTGTCTCCTTCCTGCCTCTGCCACCTCCACCAGCTACCCTACCCCCACCAGTCAGGGTGGGTACCTGGGGCTTGGGGATTTGCAGGAAGGTGCATCTTGGTGTGTGTACGTGTGTGTGTGTATGTGTGTGTTTCTGTGTGTGTGTGTTTAGGGATGGCAAACCTGCCCCTCCTTCCAAGGCAGCTTAGCCAGAAATGCCAGCGGCAGAGACAATTGTGCGGGCGGGGATGCTGAGCTCGGAGCCCAGCGGAGCCCGCGGGCAGGCAGAGAAGCACCACACAAGAAATTGATTCCATTAAAAAGTAATCTTAAATTTAATAAAAGTTATGATTTGATTATAGCCACAGAACCTACAGGCAAGAGGGAAGGGGGGGTGGATTCTAGTGATGGATAAACAGAAGGGAAAAAAAAAAAACAAGGAGAGGAGGGGGAGGAGAGAGATGCTTAGGTTTGGATGGATGAGAGGATGGGAAGACCTGGGGGTGGAGAATGAGACCATTTTCTCTCCCTCAGATAGAAGAAAAAAGCTTGTGGCAGGTTTCCAAAGAGGAAGCAGGGTGAGGAGTGAAGAAATTCAAGGAGCTCTCAAGAGATAGCAGTTGAAGGAGGTGGGGCATGGAGGCAAGACCTGGGAGAGGTCGTTAGCAGGAACAACAGCCCCCAAGCCCTGGGAGGTCAGGTGAGGAGCACAGAGCAGCAAAGGAGCAGTCAGACAGGCAGGACTGGGTCTAGATTCCAGGTCAGCTTCTGAGCAGCATGACTCAACCTCTCAGACCCTCAGTTTCCTCATCTGTTAAATGGGGCTATGGAGGTTGCACCTGCTTCACAAGGTGGTCAAGAGGATGAATGAAACTATGCAGGGGCAGGGCCTCCCTGGTGGCGCAAGGGGTTAAGACACAACCTATGAAGTTATCTGCAGCCACTCTAGCGTAGGTTTGATCCCCGGCCAGGAAGCTACCCACATGGCGTGGCAGACCTCTCCTGACTTGCCTGCTGCTCCCCTCAGCAGTGTATTTCAGTCAATCTGCCTGTTCTGTTCCCCACTCTATCTCTGACAAATCCTCTCACTCCCCCTGCACTTCAGGCCTGTACCCCAGTTCTTGCATGCATAAATAAATAAACCTTTTTTTAAGTTTTTTTTTTTTTTTTTTTAAAAAAGATTTATTTATTTATTTATTTATACAAGCCCTGGGTACAGTCAGAAGCCCGGGAGAGTGAGAGAATTCACCAGAGCCAGAAGGGAGAGCAGAACAGGCAGACTGACAGAGGTACACTGCCGAGGGGAGCAGCGGGCGGCAGGAGAGGTCTGCTCACCATGTGGGACCCTTGCCGGCGGCCGGGGATCGAACCAGCGCTGCAGAGGCTGCTGGCAGCCTCGCAACCCAGTGCTCAACCGCTGCGCCACCTGGGAGGCCCAATAAATAAATCTTTAAAAAAAAAAAAAGAAAGAAACTATGCAGGGGCAATGTCTGGCCTCTCATAGGTGCCCAGTAAGGGATCATCCTCTTCCTATCCCTCCCCCACTTGGTGACATTGTGCCAGCACTCCTCCCTCCCAATTATTTGCAATCCCACTCCTTCCTTTTAGTCTTTTTGCAGTGGTGAGGGGTGAGTGCACATCAACTCCCATCTCACCATAGGGGGTTGGTTCTCCTGGGTAGTCTTTTTCTTTGCCCTTTGCCCATCCCTCTAAAGCATGAATAGGGCATCGGCAAAGCTTAATGACTAAGGACATCTCCCTGTCCAGCCCCACACCCCCACTCTGCCCAGATCGAGCTTAGGCATAGAGCAAAACTCCTGACCCTGAGAAGTATCCCTTGGGTGACACTGCTTAGGCCAGTGCTCAGCTACCATAATCAGCTCCTATTATGCACAGTATTGACTGTCATGCAAGGCCCCAGGTAGTTCCTTTCAGCAAGGCTAGGCCCTGTCTCCAAGCTGGATGGAGGAAACTTGTGGGGTCAACACCCGAACCGTGAGTGGGGCCTGGGCAGAAAGCCAGGACATCAATATGAGATGCTAAGTAAGGCACGAGCCAGAGATCTCAGCTACCCCAGACTCTAGGAATTGGGAACCAGGAACTATCGTCACAGTAACAGAATTCTCCAGGGGATGTAAGAATTCATTCTGGGGAGGCTGCAGCCAGTCCTGCTCAGTCACCTCCCCACTTCCAGAATGGTTTTAACTGAATGCCTCCACCTGCGTTTGACCTTGTCCTTGGGCCTATTAAAGATGCCTGCTGGTTCAATGATGAAGGTAGGCCTGGTGGTATTAGCTTTCCTATTTTACTGGTAAAGAAATTGGGTTCAGAAAAGTTAAGTTATTTCCCCAAGATCACACAGCTTAGAGCAGATGAATCTGAGACTGAGAACCAAAAGTCCAGACTCCTATTACAGAGCTCATTCTGACCAGACCCCTCAGCTGCCCTAGCCAAACCAACACTCATCATGACTACATCTAAGGGAACCCTTGTCACCATTATTGTCACCAAGCTCTGCCACTTTTGCCAAAGTCACGGCAGCCTCTGCACTCACACACTCATCCTCTCTCAGAAAGGGCATCCCAGTCTGCTCTCCCGTGTAGTCTCCAAAAACAAGAAACTATAGTCCTGGAGGTCAGGGGCATCTGGACAACACAGAGCTCAGTGACCTATGGCTAAGGGGCTCTAGGCATTGCTGGGGTCCGCTGGGCTATGGACACCACCTGGCAGTTATCTCCAAAGAATGACAACCCTGCCAACTTTCCAGACCTCTCCACAGAAGCACCCTTCCCTCAGACTGAAATGGACAGACTGACTCCTGCAGCAGGTTCCCCACGGACAGTTCCCGCTGCTTTCCTCACACACATATTTGGGTCCCCAGGACAAGAGACCCGTGCTACTGCCCCCCTCAGTCCTTCCTACTCTATGTCTTCCTGTTCTGTTGCCGGTGCAGAGCACAGTCCAGCCCCTCCACATGACAAGTTCAGACATGTCACTTCTTTTTTTTTTTTTTTTTTAATATTTTTTAAAGATTTATTTATTTATGCATACAAGAACTGGGGTACAGGCCAGAGGTGCGGGGGGTGAGAGGATTCACCAGACACAGTGGGGAACAGAACAGGCCGATTGACTGAAATACACTGCTGAGGGAAGCAGCAGGTGAGTCATGAGAGGTCTGCTGCACCGTGTGGGTCACCTCCCTGGCTAGGGATCAAACTGGTGCTACTGAGGCCGGGATCGCTTCATAATGCTGTGCTTAACCCCTTGCGCTACCAGGAAGGCCCCATGCCACTCTTTTTTTGAGGAGGCTTTCCTTCTTCCTCTGCAGTAACTGCAAGTGTGGAGGGTGATGGCAGTAGTGAGGGTGTTGGGAATACCCTGGGCAGTGTTCCGAAAGCAGATCTCAATACTCTAAATTGCCTGGGTGACCTTTAGAAGGAGCCACCACAGAGTCCTGACTTCTGTGTGATGTTCACTAATAAATCTTCTCCAGTCACCCCTCACAGCTGGTCTCCCATGATGAATACAGAAGAGACCCAGGCAGGGAAAGGACCCAACGTTGGCCAAGAACCTACTGTGTGCAGACCTGTGCTAGAGACTTGACCTACAGGATCTCATTTGATCCTTCCAACCACTTTGTAAGGCAGCTCTCCTTTGCCTCACACTTTACAGTTAAGGAACAAGTTCAGATAGGTTAAGTGACTTACCCAAGGTCACACAGGAATAAGATGGCAGAGCCACAATTTGTACCTCACATGTCTGAGTTGAAAGCCCATACTCTTTCTACCCCAACTCTCTTTCTTCTCTAGTTTAGCCCCCAGGAGGGTTCCTTTACAGGAAAAAGGTTTCCACTCCAACTTGGCAATATCTTTCAAAGTGAAAAATTCATATGCACTTTGAGCCAGCAATCTCTTTTCTAGGAATGAGTCCTCAGATAGACTTATACATGTGCACAAAGTATTCACTGCAAAAAATTATCTGATGTCCTTGTTTGCAACAGTGAAAAAGGGCCTCCCTGGTGGTACAAGGGGTTAAGCACAGCACTATGAAGCTATTCATAGCCTCTGCAGCACGAGTTTGATCCCTGGCCAGGGCGGTAACCCACACAGCACAGCAGACCTCTCCTGCTTTGCCCACTACTCCTCTTAGCAGTGTGTTTCAGTCAGTCTTCCTGTTCTGCTCTCCACTGTCTCTGGTGAATCCTCTCACCCCCCACACCTCTGGCCTGTACCCCAGTTCTTGTATGCATAAATAAATAAATCTTTAAAAAAAATACAACAGTGGAGGAAAAAACCTAAATATCCTTCTACAAGGGAGTGGATATATAAACAGAATTAACATGTAACTATAAGAAAGGACCAGTCAGACCTTAACTGGACAGGTGTGGAAATTCTCAAAGACGTAGTCTTTTTTTTTTTTAAAAAAAAAGATTTATTTATTCAAGCACTGGGTACAGTCAGAAGCGCGGGAGGGTGAGAGAATTCAGCAGAGCCAGAGCGGGGAGCAGAGCAGGCAGAAGGACTGAAGTACACTGCTGAGGGGAGCAGCGGGCGGCAGGAGAGGTCTGCCCGCCATGTGGGACCCTCCTCTGGTGGCCGGGGAGCAGCCGGGGATCGAACCGGCGCTGCAGAGGCTGCGCGCAGCTTCGCAGCCCAGCGCTCAACCGCTGCGCCACTGGGGAGGCCCTCAAAGACGTAGTCTGAAGGGGGAAAATAATACCACCTTGAATATTGTGTGCATTTGTACATATTATCTTTTATATGTGCAAATTATTATATATATATGTATTTTGTTGGTTTTTCTTAAGCATTGACGTTCTCAGTGAAGGGAAGTGGGTACAGTTAGGGAGGTAAAGAGGGATGTGGTAACTTCCATGCACCAGGAACCAGACCCTCCACCCTCTGTTCTTCTTCAGGTCCGTGTCCTCCCTCTCACCCCCAGGGCTCCCAGCACAGACATCGGTGTGTCTGGAACAAGGGAAGGGAGTTTCTTATCAGTGCTGGGCATGATTTCCTCCTGCCATCCCCATCCCCACCTGGCACATCCTGCAAGCAGCAAGACGTCATCTCCTTAGGTTATAATTAGTGGACTTTCGAGCATCGTGCCACCACTGGTGAGGGGGGAGATTGGGTCACTCTCTGGGCTGCATTTTGTGGTATGTTGGAGCTGTATGACCTGCATCATGCATGAGTCAAGCTTGTGACTTAGTTCCTCCTCAATCTCTCTTGTTTATCTAAGTTTCGTATCCTGTAAATCACATGAAATCTGGGGACATCTGATAAGGAAGGGGTGGGTGATGCCACATGTTGGGATTGGCTGAATGTTTTCACTTGTTTTTAAAGATTCCTCCTTTTTTTTTTTTTAAGATTTATTTATTTATTTACACAAGCACTGGGTACAGTCAGAAGAGCTGGTGGGTGAGAGAATTCACCAGAGCCAGAGCAGAACACAGAAGAGGCAGACTGACAAAATACACTGCTGAGGGGAGGAGTGGGCATGGCAGGAGAGGTCTGTTGCGCCATGTAGGACCCTCACCATGTGGGACCCTCACCAGTGGTGGGGGGATTGAACTGGCGCTGCAGAGGCTGCGGGCAGCTTTGCAGCCCAGCGCTCAACCGCTGCACTACCAGGGGAGGCCCTAAAGATTCCTCTTTAAAATAAACTCTCTGGAAAGAGGCTTACTCTCAAAGCTGCTGTAGGGACATCCACTGCAACTTGGTGGTGACTGCCCAGATAAATGCCAACTGACTGGGCCTTCCTCCATGCCCCTGTAGATGCACGCCCTGTACAGACAGATGGACTGCTGTCATTAAGCAGACAGACAGCCTGTGTAGCAGTGAAGAGGCTTGCACCCCCTCTTAGACTAACCCATCTGGAAAATGGGCTATGTGTTCTTTCCGATAAACTCTGATCTTCCTGCTTCACTGTTAAATATCAGTGATCCCAAGAGACCCAGTCTCCCCCACCCCATACCTACCGCTGCTTTCCCATCAGACTCTGCCCACTTCCCACTAGTTGGCTCTCTTTCTAGGTTGTCTTTCTCTCCTTCCGTTTCTCTAAGCTGATTTAGTCTTCTGGCTACAAATACAATTTAAACTGACTTATGCTGTTTTTGCTCACATCACAGAAAAGCCCAGGTAGACTTTAGGCATAGCTGGATCCAGGCAATCAGATGATGTCATCCAGTATGTCATTCTGGTCTCCTCTGATTTCTCTTTAGCCTCTCCCCAAGTGTTGTAAACAACTCTAGAATCAAACCTAACAATATGGCAAACCTAGTAGAGACAAAGCACCCCTTTTCCAATACTTTCGCAAAAGATTCAGTGGTGAACTTACTACATCAACTTGTGTTGAACCATGTGGCCCAGGATGGAAGGCACTGTCGGGCAGATCCTGTCACATGCCCACTCTGAGATCTCAGGAAAGGTCAGAGATCTAGTAAGCCCTTCACATGGACAGTGGTGATTCCCTAGGGAAAACCCGAGCGTGTTCAACTACAGAAGGTGGGAGAGTGGGATGGCATACAGCGTGGCACCGACTTGGAAAAGGTCTTCATTCCTCTCCATCTCACTTTTCTCTCGTGAAAAATCTGGATCTGATTCTCCTCTCTCTCTCTCTCTCTCTCTCTCTCTCTCTCTCTCTCTCTCTTTAAGATTTATTTATTTATACATGCACTGGGTACAGTCAGAAGCGCGGGAGGGTGAGAGAATTCACCAGAGCCAGAAGAGGGAGCAGAACAGGCAGACTGATGAAGTACACTGCTGAGGGGAGCAGCGGGCGGCAGGAGAGGTCTGCGCGCCATGTGGGACCCTCACGTGGTGGCCGGGCATTGAACCAGTGCTGCAGAGGCTGCAGGCAGCTTCACAGCCCAGCGCTCAACTGCTGCGCCACCAGGAAGGCCCTGATTCTCCTCTCTTGGACACTGGCAACCTGGTTTCTTTTTGTAGTCTTGCGCAGGTGGTCTGGATGAAAGCAGCTTCCAGATTTTTCTTTGTTACCACCACTCTCATGACTCCCTTTCCCATTTCTGCTTCTGCTGGAGACTCTGTGGTACAGTTGGGGACAGAGAGGGAGAAAAGAGAAAGGAAAGATGGATAGGAAAGGAGGGTAGAGGGAAGGGCAACATACAAAGAAAGAGAGGGAGGCTCAACACCTAACTTCTGGGGCTATGCTAGTGTGGGCACCTCAGGTCCCTCCCCTCTCCACACAAATCCCCCAGGCTGTGAGTAGTGCCTTATGGCTCAGCTGTGCCAGCACCCTGGCTGGGCTGAACTCCAAGCCCCCACTGCTTGTCAGGGTATCATTATCCCCATTCTGCAGCTCTCCTCACCTGGAGGTTCTTTCTTCTCCTCTGGCCTACATACCAAACTTATGAACTCGCTCCTGCCTGCCTCTCAACCCCTCCTTACTGCCACCTTCTCCAGGCCCTTCCCCACTATTGCATCTTCAGTGCCTTTGCCCCTGTGGGTGCCATCCATTGCCCCAAATCCATGTCCCTCTCCTCTTATATCCCACTGACTGCTTTCTCCACTATTTGTCTAGAGAGACTCAAAGCCTTGATTCCAGGGAACCTCCTTGTCCTCTCTGGGAGAGCAAAGGTGGAGGAAATTAGGAGAGGTACAACCGAGATGGCAGATCCAGTCAAGCAATCATCCAGTGAGAATAAGCTGAACCCAGTGTCCAGTTTGCCACATATAGCCTTTTCCACAGTTCAGGCCACTCCTTTACTGATTATCCCCCACTCAGGACTTTACTGGTTATCCAATACTCAGGACCCACTTTCCCTGGGTCCCTTGTTTTTGTTTAGTTTTGCAGCATTCACCTGGACTTCAGGAAATAGCAAGTGCCCCAAGATCTGCTTCCAATTTTCTGTGTAAACTTGGACAAATCTCTTCCCTTCTGGATTCCTCACTGAAAAGATTGACACTAGATCAGGGATGTAAATTCTTGCACACATGCTACCTCTTCTAATCCAGTGCCCATGGCAGACATTGCTAATCAATAATAGCACTCTCTTCTCAGGATGCACTCCAGGCAACTCTTACTCATCATTCAGCATTAACTCGTGACTTGAAACTTATTTGCCACTCCTGAACTGGTTGATCTCTAAGGGCCCTTCCAACACTGACAGTCAAGGATTCTTTTGGCCTGGTTAAATCAATATCACTTCCCTCATTTCCCATTTCTCCTTTCCAGCTCATTCTTTTGATCATCCTTAGCCCTCCAGCACTCCCATCTTGCCTTATTTCTAAGTTCTTACTGCTGAGTCCATGTAAGCCCTAGATGGTGTCTGGGTCTCCAAGGTTCTGTTTACTGTCATTCAATTTCAGGCTCCTTGAAAGTTACATTTTCCTGCAGTCACACTTACACATGTTGGGTGGTTCTGTGGCGTTGGCTCAGGGGAGGGAGGCGGTGATGGAGACACCAGAGAGAGGGGAACAGGAGTGACGTGACCAGAAAATAAGAAAGATATAACAAGATGGGCAGACAGAGGGTTAGAGTTAAATTTATGGGTTATGGTCATTCTAGTAGGAATGAGGAAGAGGAGTGTGAATAGGATTTATCCTGGACCCCCAGGGTCACAGTGGGAGGGAAGACAAGTTAACATCTAAAAGCAAAAGACACAGGAAACGTAGATTAGTAGCTCAGCTGACAAACATGAAAGGGACAAAGAGATTCTCTGGTGGGGACAAACTATTATGAATTGTGCTAATGAGATAGACTTAGAGTGGGTGCTTCATGAGCCTAAAAGCAGCCACTAGTTATTGATCACAGGAGTTTGGTCCAGGAAGATGAGCTCTGGCCAGCAGCCAATTAAAGGTTTCAAGCAAAGACTGCTCCACATTGCAGAATATGTCTAGCCTATTAGAACTGCCTGGAGCAGTTTTAGAATTTCAGGAAACTTGTCCTTATATCTGTAGGGCACGTGCACCAGTGGCACATATGCAAGGACCAATCCGTCAGGATCAGAGTGACCACAAGAAAACAATGTCTCTATGGGCCTGGGTTCAAATTCCAACTCATCCACTTACTGTGAGACTTGGCTTCAGTTTTCCCATTTGTAAAATGAGGACAAGTAGCATCTAACTCACAGGGTCATTGTGAATAGTAAATAAGAATGTATGAAGTGGGCCTCACCTGGTGGCACAGCGGTTGAGCGCTGGGCTGTGAGGCTGCCCGCAGCCTCTGCAGCACCGGTTCATTCCCCGGCCACCGGCGAAGGTCCCACCAAAAAAAAAAAAAAGAATGTATGAAGTGCCCAGCAAGAGTCAGGCTTGTGGTGGATAAATAGTAGCTGGCATTATTATTATTATCATGGGTGATGCATCTGAGAGTCACCAGGGATAGCTATGCTGAATATATGCAGGGTGCTGGCCTGAGGGTGGACCTGTGTTACCAACTTTATCAACTTTAATGGTGGGATTCTCCCAGGTACACTGTTGAATTCCCACGCAACGGATAAATTTTGTCTAAACCAAAAAGACTGTATTTCAAAATACCTGCTCTTGGGTAGGGAATCTTTTTTTTTTTTTTTTTTTAAGATTTATTTATTTATTTATACAAGCACTGGGTACAGTCAGAAGCGTGGGAGGGTGAGAGAATTCACCAGAGCGGGGAGCAGAACAGGCAGATTGATGAAATACACTGCTGAGGGGAGCAGTGGGCACAGCAGGAGAGGTCTGCGCGCCATGTGGGACCCTCGCTCGGTGGCCAGGATCGAACTGGAGCTGCAGAGGGTGCTAGCTGCCCTGGCCCTCAACCGCTGCGCCACCCAGGAGACCCTGGGTAGGGGATCTTTTTTGGTAAAGGAAGAGCTGGACAGCTCCCCTGGGGCCTGAGGGGAAGGGCTAATTCTTCCCTAGGATGGAAAAAGCACCAGGGACGGTGCTAATTCTGGCACATGTAGAATTTAACCCACCAGGAGACCTGCGAAGGAAAGGGCCCTAGGATGCTGACAAGAGGGAGGAGCAGCTTTAAAAGTCAGTCTTCTCTCCTTCACTGTTGTGCTATGGGTGTGGCCCTGTCCAGGCTGCCAGACTCCCCTCCCCCCCCCATTGCTTGCAGGGGAACAGAAAGGGCCATGGAGGCCATGGAGGCAGTGGCTCCCAACCCTCAAGGAAATGGGAAGGTAAACAGGGCTTCTGACGCTGCTTGGGAGGTTTCTGCAGGAGGCTGCCTGGCTGGGGCTAGCAAGGGTCAGCCAGACCTGTGGGCTGGTAGGCAGGATGCCCAGCAGTTGGGACAGAGATCCGGGGATGAGGCTAATCGGGCAGTTTCCCAGTTTCCTTGCAGCTGGCCTCTCTGCTGCTTTTCTGAGGCTTAAACTAATGGTGGAGTGGAGTGGAAGGAGCCAGGGGTCATTTCACCCCTGATGCTGTGCCCATGTCTCTGCCACTCTCTTCAGAGGGGAAGCCCAGGCCAGCATGGAAAGAGCCCCAGACTCCCAGAGGGCTCTTAGCCCCAGGATGTGAGTGGTGCCCACCTGAGCCATGAGGCCACAGTCACTTTCAAGATGCCCTTTCAGCAGAGCACCACACCTCAGGTTGTGGGATCACACAGACCTGAGTTCAAGTCCCAGCTTTGTCATTTACCAGCATGGCCCCAGTACTAGAGTCAGCTCTGTGAGCACTATGTGCCTCGGTTTCCTCATGTATAAGTTAAAGGTGATAAAAATGGGCTCCGGACAGGATTAAGTGAGAATGATGTGTGCAGAATTTAACCCAGGTCTGGCACATAGCAAGTACTTGAAAAATGTAAGTTATTATTCTTCTGACTAATTATCACCATTGTTCATGCAATCCCAAATGTACTGTGGTTGAGCAGTTATGCAGGAAATCCATAACGCCCAGTGTGGGAGTGAATCTTACCAAAGTGTGGTGTGATTTGGCCTTGGTCCTTCTGCCACCGTGAGGAAGCCGCCCAGGTCAGCCACAGAAGGGCTGGGGTGTCCTTAGCCACAGCCACTTTGTTGCCCCCTGGGAGACAAGGGCATCTCAATAATACCCCCTCTGAGCCCTGATGGGCCTCTGTCCTGGTCAGAAGGAGGCAGAGGGACAGGGAAGAGATGTCTCTGACAGTGTTACTCCAAGTGGCCTTCTTGCCCATTTCTGGAAAACAGAAGAGGGCACAGGGTTCAAACCTACTGGGATTTCCCTGGAATTCAGTCCTAACTCTAGGTGGCTGGGACTGGTCATGGGCAGAGGCAGCCTACTACTTCCCCAAGCAGTCACATAGAAAGCAGGAGGGGGAAAATGACTCCTGATGGCAGAGGGGTAGGCCTGGAGGAGACCCCAGACCTCTTTGTTAGAGCCACAGTTCTCCCCCCTCCTGTGCCCATCTGGCACTCTTTGCCTTCTTTTTTCTTCTGAAACAGACTGTGTTCCGGTGTTTACCTGGGGGAGGCTGCTCTGTCTGGTTATGTCTCTGTACATGGGTCCTTCCTTGTCCCCCACCCTGAGGATGCCTGGGCTGGATTGTGTATTTCCGGAGTTGCCTACTTGAATCACAGGCTTTTATTTTTAGAAGATTACAAATGCGGGGGCTGGGAGGAGAGGCTTGGGGGCCCAGAGCTGGGGTGGGGGTGGTGGTCTGAATATGGTGACTATGAGACCAGAGCAGAGTTAGGGGAATAAGTGGATGGTGGGAAAGATGAGGTGAGGAAGTGGGGGGGACCCCACCCTCCCCATGCCCTGAGCAAGGATCACAGTCTTTACCCAGCTGGGAAGGACCGGTATGTAGAGGGGCCTGGGTCAAGGGTCACCTCTCTGGCATGTAGCAGAGTCCCCAGGGAGGCTGAGGAGCCTGGGAAAGAGACTGAGAAAGTCTCCCCCCACTCCCCCCAACCTCAGGCCTTTGGGACTGGGAGAGCAGCTTCCTGCACAGACAATTCCTCAGTCCCCCAGGCTAGGGACGTCTTAACCCTTCTGGTGCTGGTCTCAGAGAAAGCAGAGAACAACACAGATGTACACACATGTTCTCGCAGGCATGGTTCACATGCTGTGTCCCATACCAGTGCAAGTCCTCCGCTGGCTGCCCTGCTCAACACGCTCATCCCAACCCCAGATTGTCTGAAATGGCAAGAAATCAGCTGAGTCTTTTCTCCCCAGAGCACACAGGGAGGAGGGAAGTGGGGGTGCTTCCCCTAGGGATGATTGGCACAGCATCTGTTCCTTCACTAGTGGGTGATGAGGGGATGGCAGAGAGAACTCAGAGTTTAGAGGGTTAGGAAGTCCCCATTCTGTGATGAATGGGAGGCCCCAGGCTGAGGGGGACCTTGCCCTCATGTCCCGAGACCAGGTTTATAAACCTGTCTCTATGTGACCTTGGGGACCTAACATGGGGACTTTGGGGACCTATGTGACCTAACTCTGCACTTCACATGCAGCTTTTGGAAATCAGACTGGAGTAGGTCTGGTCCCCTAAGGGGCATACCCTTCTCTTGACCCTTCATTGCTTGCAATCACCTGACCAAGGCAGCCCTGACCCCAACCCCCTGGACTTAGGCTTGCCTCTCCATCTGCTCCATGGAGGCAGCAAGCCAACTGCTTTCTCCACCCCTGAATAAGTGTGCCCAGCATGGCGTCTTGCACAACTAGTTGGTGATAAACAAGTAAATAGATGAAACACCCACCCTTGGCTTGTAGGTGGGATATTTTTCTTTTTCCATGATCTCTTCAAGAGTATTAGACTGGGGATCAGAAAGCCCCGGTCTGGGTTCAAGTCCTCACTGTTATTCACTGTTGTAAGACCACCTCGGGCAAGCCACATTGCCACTTTACAGACACCATGTCATTTGTCTGTAAAATAGGGATTAGAAGTTAGGCATCTACCTGGTGCTTGTCAGGATAAACCCAAAGAGACTTGTCAACTCTAAAGTATTATACAAAAAGCAGGAAGGAAATATTGCTCTTGGGAATATTGTTAATCCCAGGGACAGTGTCCTTGTGATGGTTTTGAGCCTGAATTGTGTGACCTTGGCAAGTATCTTAAGGTCTCTAAGCCTCAGTTTTTTCTTTTTTTTTTCTTTTTTTTAAAAAGATTTATTTATTTATGCATACAAGAGCTGGGGTACAGGCCAGAGATGCAGGGGGGTTAGAGGATCCACCGGAGACAGTGTGGGGAGCAGAACAGGAGGATTATGACTGAAATACACTGCTGAGGGGAGCAGCGGGCGAGCCAGGAGAGATCTGCCCCACCATGTGTGTAGCTCCCTGGCTGGCCAGGTATCAAACTGGTGCTGCAAAGGCTGTGGATCGCCTCATAGTGAGGTGCCCAACTCCTTGCACCAGGGAGGCCCTACGCCTCAGTTTTTTCATCTGCAAAGTGGGAGTCATGATCACGCCTATAACAAAGGGCTATGCGTGCAAATGAGATAGAACATACAGAGGCTTTGCATAGTGCCAAACTCCATAAATAGTTTACAATTATTTTCACACACAGGTTAATTCCTCCAACTGCTTCTTCCCCACCATCCCTCCTGGAGGAAGTGGGGGTTTCACCTATACCTCCCTTGTATGACATCAGGTATTCCCAGCTTTTGACTTTGACCTCATTTGAATGAATATGCAACTCAAAGAAACTGCCTTCCTCACAGCCCTTAGAGGAAGCAGACCAGGCACCAGTCTTGCTGAAGGGAGACCGAGAGATGGGAGGTGGCTGTGATGGGGCTGGGTGTCCAAGGCTGTCCCAGCACCCCCACCAGCCGCTGAAATTGAGGCCATTCAGCCTGCCAGGCTGGGCGGCATCGATGTTGGGAGCTGCTTATCAGGTTAGAGCGGAGCCGCTGTCTCTGGCTGTCTTTGCACATTACCCGACCCATCCGTCCCGCTCTCCTGCACTCCCTGCCTGCCCCCAGCTCTGCCTGCGCTAACTAGTTAATTGGATCTTGGCTAACCTGGTTATGGGCCAAGCCAGCCCAGCTCTTCAGCCTCCAGAAACATGGGTGGGGGCAGGGCAGAGCAGCTCTCTCTGTGTGTGTGTGTGTGTGTGTGTGTGTGTGTGTGTGTGTGTGTGTGTGTGAAGCCTGTCTTTGAGCACTTTTCCAAGCCTCCTAGAATCCCTGGGTCCCCTGGAGACAGAATCTTTGTGCCCGAGGTGAGTACAGAGCACCTCAATCTGCTGTGAGTGCCTGAGGACATGGCACTGAATCACAGCACCCTTTTCCAAAGCTCAGCTCTGCTACTGCCATAATCTCTATGAATTGGGGTGGGCTAAGCCTCAGCTTCCTCCTTTGTAAAGTACAAAATGATAAAAAGTGCCCTGGCACTTAATAGACAATCACCCGGTGAATGAGAAGCGACCTCTACCCTCACAGCCACTAAGCAAGTTGGGTTCTAGCACTTTCCCCTAGTTGGGAGTGGAAGGGATCTCTGGGAGGGGATGGGAGAGGCTTTCATTCACAGTTCCTTGCAGGTGTTTCCTCCGAGGCGCGACTCCAATCTCCTCAATTGTTCCTTATGCAAATATTATGCTAATGATTACATCAGCACAGCCCCGGCCAGTGCCTGGCTTGGGAAGGTGAAGGGTGGACTGTTTCCCCAGGTTCCACTTCTGTCCAGGTTGTCCCTTTTCTTCCACAAAGAGGAGCGAATGCTGCTTCTCTAACATCCGTTCTCAGGGCAAAGAGAGAGAAAGAGAGAGACCCCGATGGAGAGAGAAACAAAGAAAGGCCCCAGTCTTGGTAGGAGACGGACAGCCTCATCATCACCATAATCATCAACATCAAAAAGGCCTTTGGAAACGTCAGATTCCTCCCCGCCCAGTGCCGGCTACTCTGCAATTATAGAGGCCCAGCCCCCGGCCCTGGGGAGTTGAGGCGGAGGTGGGGAGGAGTCAGGGGAGGGAGAGCTAGGTTTTGTGGACAGACCAGTGGCCTTTTTCTAGTTGTCCTCCAGGGCCAGGGTGCGTCCCAGCTCCTGGCCTGGGGCATGCACTTAATAAAGGGGGGACACTCGTGAACAAAGCGGTCCTGAGTGACCACAGCAGTTCTTGTTCTGTGCCGCTTTTGCTTTCTACCACAACTAGCAAGTGGACATCAGGAGTTCTGGCTCTCCAGGTCCCTGTGAGAATTCCGCCAGATCCTGTAGGCCACAAGGAAAGATGATAACCGTGGCAAAGGGTGCAGCCAAGGAGAAGCAAAGGCGTGTACACACGCCGTGGTCCACATTAGGGTGCTTGGACTAACTTGTCGTGCTTTGTGCCTAGCAACGTGAGGGGTGAGGTGGGGGCATTTCTCTGGGCCTAGATGAACAATACAATCAAATGGTGTGTGTCCTCCGGTACTAGCTGGGTTTGAGATCGGACTCCACAGAACTTTTAACTTACTCAGGGGTAATGTTGGATGAGATTCACTACTGAGTCTTAGTCTTCTCTCACGGGCTTCCAGACGCATCCAGACAGGGTGGAGGGCATATGCCCAGTAGCAGGTGAGCCCCACTGACAAGGCCAGTGTGGAACCAGCCTCTACTCTTCAGGAAACCCAACAGCGCTGTTGTTTTGCTGAGATGTCCAGGCCTGTAGGTGGCTCTGCCTTGACCACTCTGGTCCCTGTAGACAGGAGATCCAGTTCAAGGGGCCTGACCCTTGAGGTACCATAGGTGCTCAGTAAATGGAAATTGAATGGACGGTGGAGACATCCACAAGGACTCAGCCAAAGAAGTAACAAATTGTGCAAGAAGCAAGTTGCCGTAATTAGACCAAGGAGGACAGTCAGTTATTAATATCAGGCACAAGGCCGGGTTAACAGCCATTGAGGGTGTCTGTAATGAACAGTTGTCTCCTGTGTCCCAAGGGCAGGGTGTTCTCTGCCTCTGATGAGGCCTGAACAACCCCAAGTGCTCTCACCTCTCAGGGTCCTCCTGCCTTCTCCATTCTCAAGATGATCTCTGTCTTGATTCTCACTCTAAGGGTCCTAGCCTCCCCTATTCCTGCTTCTGTACTAGAACCCCCACTGTCTTTAATCTGTACCTCCATTATGATAGCTATCAGTTTGAGCCCAATTAGGGTTCTTTATACCTAAGTCTTATCTCCTCCTAGGGTTTCTAAACTCCAGAGGGCAGGATTTATCCTGTGCCCACTGCTGCATTCCCAATGGTGGAAGCCAGCTCCTGGTCTTTAAGGGATGCTTAATAAATGTGTGTTGGAATGGAAAATAGGGTGAAAAGGAGAGGGGGAGTTAGAGAAGGAGTGAGAAAAAAAGATGAGAGAAGGGAGAGAGAAGGGCGAGAGAGGGAGAATGGGCTAGCTCAAAGAAAGGGAGGAAGGCAAGAGGGGAAGGATGGAGAGGGAGGATGGAAAGAGGAGAAATAAAGGAGAGAGGGAGGAAGGAGAGAGGGAGGTAGGAATAGGGTAGCAAGGCAGCCTTGCTCTTCACTGAATTGGAGAATGTGCCTAGCCTTGCCTTTGGTGCTTACAGTCTATTTGGAAAGATGAAGAGGCCACTCTGAAAGCCCTGTCCCTGTTCTTCTGTCCTGTACTGACTCCTGTGTCCCTTGCCTGGACCTACTCTCTCTGCCCTGCCAGCCCAGACTCCCCTCTCTCCCCAGTTCCCCTTGGCAACCTGCCTCTGAGGAGGTACTCCTGGGTGTCGTCCAGGGGGGTGGGGGCTGGGCAGGAACCAAGCCAAGCCAGGGAGCTTGGCCAGGAAGGAGTCAGCAAGGCAGATGCCGCCCCTCTCCTGCTGCCTTGATTAGAGAAATTGAGATGTTAATAATATTCTGAGATGCAAGGTGCTAATTAAAGTTAATTACTGTTTCCTTGTGAAGTAACCTCTCCTCGTGTTTACCAGGAGCAAGGCTGCCAGCCACTCCCCTGGCTCGTGCCAATCACGATGCCCACTGCTCAGTGTCCCCCCACACCCTCACAGGTGCCCTCAGCTGCCCCAACCCAGCCCAGGCAACCAGCACCACAATCTGAGGTTCCCAGGCCCTGCCTCCTGGTGTGCACAGACCAGCCCTGCTGAGGCGCAAGGGTACACATGATATAAGTGTCCCATGGGGCCTGGGACAGGATTAGGAGCTTCAGGAGTGGGCACCCCATTCTCTGTTTTCCCCCCTCCTACAGAGTCTGGTTCTAGGTCCTTCTAGCTCCTGGACCTGGAGCAAGTTATTTAAGCTTTTAGAATCTCAGTTTTCTTATCTATAAATGGGGTTAATAATTCCTACCTTGTTCAGTTGTTATGAGGATCAAATGAGACACTCCCTGTAAAATGCTCACCACAATCACATAAGCTGGATTTAATAAGCACGCAATTAAGGTTAACTGTGATTATTGTTGTCTTTGTTAATAATCATCTCCCTCCTGAATCCCTCTCCTGTGTGGTCTGGTACAGGACTGGGGGGGTGGGTCAATTGTCACTTGTCCTCTACACAGCCCAGGATACCTCTCCTAGGCATGCTACGCACATAATCCTGCACCAACACCCTTGGGAAGCACCCCCTTGTGGAGGGCTCCTTCCCCCTGACACGTCATCTCAGCCTCACACAGGACAGGAGAGAGAGGAAGCTCATGGCTCTCTCAGAAATAGAGTTCTGCAAGGTCCTCTGTGTGTGTGTGTGTGTGTGCATGTGTACACACACGCATATGTGAATGCATGTGCGTGTTCCCACTCTTGTGTTCCAGGCTTCATAGGGCTTTGGGGGAGAGGCCACCCTCTTGGGAGCCAAGTCGAGTTGCCATGACAACCACTGCAGGTGCGCACCTCCAATCTCCTCAGCTCTCCCCCCCACTCCACACACACACACACACAACCATTCTGGCCAGTTCTTGGGAAGACACATCTCTCTGCTGGACTGTCTCCATCCCCACCCCAGGCTCCCTCCCCGGGCCTCTGCCAGCCTTCTCAGGAAGCCCCTGTACCTGGAAGAGGCAGAGCCCTGTAAAAGGATTATTTCTTCAACCTCAGCTTCCTTTGGGGGCTTACTGCTAATGAGTTAATATTTCTGTCACCTTTGATTTGGGAAGATGGAGGCTTCTTAAGGGTCCCCCCCCCACCGGGTGTAACATGGGTAATCAAAGGATCTGGAACCACTGCTGGCTTGGTAACCACCCCCCCCAAGCCTGAGGAGGATCCCCACTGCTGGGTCATTTCCTGTTTGTGGCTTAGAAGGGCAAGGGAAGGGGGACTGAGACTGGGCATCTGGCCCAGATTTGGGGGTGAGTGTGGGTTTGAGGGACATCGATGGTACCAGCAGGTCCTGGGAAATGCCTGTGCCTCAGATGTTCCTGGTGGGTTTCCATACTCCAGGCGCTCAGTCCTCCACCTAAAGTCCAGGCGTGGCCTTTGCTGAGGGTAGATCCTCTCCTTGGCTCCCTACTCCAAAGTTGACCTCCTCTTGGCCAAAGCCCCTGCTTCTAGCCCCTGTGGTGCTCCCCCCCTCAAAAAAAAAAATCAACATCCCATGCCTCCTGGCTCTAATTCCATCTACCTCCATCCCTACTCCCTTCTGGAACCTACCTCTTGCTAGTCTACCTCTCATTCCCCACCTTCTTCTACACCTCCTTCCCATGCCCCACCCAAGTCTTCTCACATTCCCCTACCCTCCATGAACCCCCTCTTCCTTCTCCTGCTCTGGCTATAGAAACCCCAAGCAGATTTTTTAAAAAAGATTTATTTATGCCTACAAGAACTGGGGTACAGGCCAGAGGTGTGGCGGGGAAGGGTGAGAGGATTCACCAGAGACAGAGTAGGGAACAGAACAGGCAGATCTACTGAAATACACTGCTGAGGGGAGCTGCGGACAAGTCAAGAGAGGTCTGCTGCGCCATGTGGGTTGCTTCCTGGCCAGCCTGGGCAGCTGCAGTGGCTGCCCATAGATAGCTTCACAGTGCTGTGCTTAACCCCTCCACCAGGGAGGCCCCCCAAGCAGATTTTCTCCCCTTCATTCTTTTTCATTCATTCACTCAGCTAACATTTTTTGAGTGGTGGTAAGTTAAGTTCCTGCCTCCTGTAAGCTTTTTTTCTGGTGGGAAGAGATAGAAATTGAACAGGTAAACAAATAAATGAAATAATGATAGATTGGGAGAAGGGCAAGGAAAAGGATGAAGGGAGAGCGGTGCAGAGATGACAAGGGCACCTTCCGATCCCCTGCTTAGATGTAGTCAGGAGGAGTCAGGGGGCAGCCAATGGGGCCACCTTGAAGCAGAACCTTGGCCTCGACAGCCCTGCACTCGTGTAGAAGCAGCACACACAGGACAGGGACACCTGAGCCCCTGCTGCTGTGCTCGTGGACACCTTCCTCCATAATCCACCAGGACCGACAGACAAAAGGGCAGGGAGCCCTCCTCCCTGCCACCCCCACCCTTCCCCTGCTCCTAGCCCACCCACTTTTCCCAATACTTTGCTCTCCTGTTACTGCTGAAGAAATGAGAGGAAAGGGCATAGTCCATCGACAGGGAGCAGGTTGGGGGGGGGTGCGGCTAAGAGGAAAACTGATTTTGTGGGCACAAAAAACATGACTGTGTCAAAAGACAGCTTCACCCCCCGAACAAACTATTGGGGTCATAAAAAATTAAATATGTGCATGCGCAGCAAGTTATGGAGAACTCCAGGCCAGGAAAGGTTGCATTGGGGCAGGTTTCTGTGGGTGCAGTGCTTTGAGGGTTGGGACATAGGCAGAGGGCAATGAGCAGGTGGACCCGCTCCAGGCCACGTGGAGTTTGCACACATTGACAAACACAGCTCGGGGACTTTGCCCTTCCCAGTGCTGCAGCCCCATGAAATATTTAGGTTTCTGGATGCCGCTCATCCCTTATTGTCTCTCTCAGCAAGTACACTTCCCCTACATCATTTATGGCAGTCCCTTACCTCCTTTTCCAGACGTGCAGAGAAGGGAAAACCAGTCCCCAGACGGGAGGAGGGTCTGTCCAGGCCTCTGGGCAGGGAACAGGATTCAAACCTAACTTCCTGCACAACCTTCCCCCAACTCAGGAACAATGCGCCCCCCTCCCTCCAGCATGCAGCTTTGGGAGTCAGGTCTGGGGGGACGGTGGTGATTCTAGGAACTGAGAGGTAAATTTTGGTCAGCAAGAAAGGAGAAACAGAATGGGGGTGGGAGGGAGGGTTAAACCCTGGCTCCTGAAGAGCCCCTGAGGAGGGAAAGGAGTCTGGGAGTGGTGATAAAAGCTGCATTTATTGAGTATTTACAGTTTATTGTGCTAAGCTGTTTACATGCATTATGGCCTTAACTCCACACTTCAAATGTAGGATTTATTATCCCCATTTCTTTTTTTTTTTAAAAAGATTTACTTATTTATTCATACAAGAACTGGGGTATAGGCCAGAGGTAGGGGGGAAGAGGATTCACCAGAGGCAGAGTGGGGCACAGAACAGGCAGACTGACTGAAATACACTACTGAGGGGAGCAGCAGGTGAGTCAGGAGAGGTCTGCTGTGCTATGTGGGTTGTTCCCTAGCTGGGGATGGAACTCATGCTGCAGAGGCTGCAGATAACTTCATAGGTTGCATCTTAACCCCCTGCACCACCAGGGAGGCCCTATTATGCCCATTTCATAGCTAGAGAAAATGATGCTCAGAGAAGTTAAGCAACTTGTCCAAAGCAATCTAGTCAGTAGAGCTCCAGACACCAAGTCCTCACACTGAGTCCTCTGCAACACGCTCTAGAGACTGGGGAGGGAATGTTGAGTGGGGGTGGGAGCCACGAGTGAGCCAGTGTGTGGCATGCAGGGCAGCATCTGTGCTGTTGCCTCTTACTCCACCTGCCCCAAAGACCAGGCTGCTCCGTGTCATCCCCTCCTGCTACCCCAAAGTAGATCCCGCCCAGCTAGAACTCCTAAATACTTCACCAGCTTATCAGACAAACACCCTTGGCTAGATTGGGAGGCCTTGTGAAAGGAGGAGAGGGAAGGTGAGGAGAGAGGGGGAGAGCAGGAGAGAGACTGGGAGCAAAGGAGGCAGGTGAGTGTGAGGCAGCCCTGGAGATGCTGGAAGGGGTGCAGGGAGCACAGCCTGGACAGCTAGGGAAGGTGATAGAAGGAACTCCCACTCCCCACCCCCACCCAGCTCTGTCTCCACCCACCCTTCCCCCTTCACACCCTAGTCTCCTTCCCTTCCCCCACTGTCTTCCCTGGAACAATTCTAATTAGACTAAGTGACTAAGAGGCGGTTTCAGCCTGTACAGCCAATTAGGCCTGGAAGAAGGGAAAGTAGCTCCTCCAAGTCTCCCACCCCCTACCACCCCCCTTAACTGCCTTTTACTCGACCAAGTATTCCTTACCCAGGACTCCAGAATGTCACTCAAGTTCCCCTGATCCTACTGCTACCTCATTGCCCACTGCACCCCCATTACCTCTGTCCAGATTGCCCTCAGCCCACTCCTGGAGCTCTGCTGTCCTCAGGCCCTGAGTCCACTCCAGTCTTCCTGGCAGGGGGCACAAGGGAAGAGTGGGGACCTCCTTGGGAGTCTTTATTTCTGACGTTTCTCCTCTCTCTGTCTCTCCCCCTCTCTCCCCTTCCTCTGGCACTTATTTCTAACATCCATGGACCAGGCCTGCGGGTTGCCATGGAGACGCAGTGTGCAGCTGGATGGTGAGTGTGTGAATTGCTGTGTGTGCTCTGCAGCGGTGGCTGTGTGAAATGTATCCATGTTTCAGGAGGACGCAATCTTTGAGGTCTCCCTGAAGTGACCCCCTAACCAAGGCAGAAGCTCCAAAAGGCCCCCAGTGACCCTAACCCCTTGACCATATTCATCCTGGACGTAGATTTCCCCTCTGCCCCAGCAGCTGATATACCTCATTCTGTACTAGGCTATGGATTGGCAGATTCTGGAGGGGGTCCCAATACACCCTTCTGTCCAAGGAGAGGACTGAGAACTCTGGCAAGGAAACAGGAGGGGCAGAGAGCTTTCCTGGCACAGAATAACTGGAGTGAAGATTAAGCCTTGCAGGTGAGCTGATAAGAGGCCAGCAGCCCCCCCAACACACCTCTCCAGGGGATGCTAGTGGGAACATTGGCCCAGTAAGTCAGCACATGTGTCCTCCCTCTCCATTTTTGTTTACTTTACCCAGTATTTATTCAGTAGGTGGGGAGAAGTGAGAGACCTGGTTTCCTGCCTCCCCAAAAGCTTAGGATCCCAGAGGGGTCTAACTTCTTTGTTGTCTCCCACCTCAGGACCTTGGCAGCTACAATTGTCTGCATCGAGAACGATCTGCTCTGAGCTCTAAACCTTTGGATTTCCTCAGAGAAGCTTCCTGGGCTACACCGAGTAAAGCAGCCCCTTCCTCTTCCCCCACCTCCAGTTATCTTTCTTCATGTCCCACTGTTTGTTTCCTTCACAGCACTTTAACACAATCTGTAATTATCTCATTTGTTTGTTTGTTTATTGTCTGTCTTCGCCACTGGAATGTGAGCTCCAAGGAGTAGGGACCTTGCCTGTCTTAACTCAGTGCCCTGGGCCAGAACCTGGCACAGCGCCTGCCATGTTGTAGGTGTTCAATAAAAGAGTAGACAAAGGATTTCATGGAAGCCTCACAATAATCCTCTGTGATGGCAAACACCATTATCCCCATTTTACAGATGAAGAAATCAAGGCTCAGTCACCTGCCCAAGGTCATACCACTAGGTCTCTCTGAATCCAGGTGTGATGGAGGAGGTGGGGACCTCCCCTAAACACCTGTTCCTTTTCCTGTCTGTATGTACACTCCCAACCCAGGCATCTGGGGCAGAGAAGGGAGCAGGACAATTGCGATCTGTAATGAATGTAAATAAAACCTTGACTTAGTCCTTCAATGGATCCTTTCCTTGAATCCAAGTTCCTTAGGTGCACCAGCGAGCCCCCATAGTTCTGGCCGCTACCTTCCTCTCCAACTTTTCCTGCTCTCTTCACCTTCTCCTCCTTCACTCCAGGCCCTGGTGCAGATGATTCCCTCAGTCTGCAAAGCTGACTCCTTTCTCAGTGGGCCAGTCTCCATCTGCCCTTCTGGACTCAGCTCTGGCACCACCCCTTTCAGAAAGCCTCTGGACTCCTGAGGGAGCAGGGCGATATCTCCTTCAGCTCAGGGCAGGGCTGAACACATTGTTTACCAGTCTGCCTTTCCCATAGAAACCGTGTGTCATTCTTGAGGTGTCCCAGTACCTTGTGCTGGGAAGGCACAAGGGAGGGACTCTGGAAATGGTTGTAGAATGAGTGAACCAAGCAGGGCCAAGATTCTAGCACCCAACTCCCATGACCTATGACATCTTTTTCAGGGCTTGGCCTTAACAGGAGTTCTTCACCTCCATTTTCTGGCCAAGTCAGGGTGGGAATATGTGGGGCCCTCTGGCTGATTCAGTGCCAGATTCAGGAGGTGAGGCCCCAAGGTTATGGGCTGGTCACCCACCCCAGTTATAGAGGCAGGGTTTGTGATTCTGTAACTGGAGGTTTGGTGGGGGGCAAGGGGTTGCACACTGAGGTAGCAACCTACCTGATCCCTTATGGATTTAGAGACTGCCAGAGAGACCTTTGCCTTTCCTTTCTCTCTCCCTGCCCCCCTCCCCTAAAGCCTTTCTCAGGGTGCCCCAGATCAGGCCAGATCTGAGTGGTTTCTTCTTGATTGCCCCACCCCACTCCTTCCAGATCAACCGCCAGCCTCCTCCGAATGCAGCAAGGGGACCTGGGTTGGGGCTAGAGTGGGTGCCAGGCGCGGTGATACCCGTCGTACAGGGAAGAATAAGAAGGGGGCACTTGCGACCCCCTCGCTCTCCCCCCATCCTCGCTCTATCCGGGTTTACAAGGAAGCTCATCCAGGATTAGTCTCTACACTCGGCTAATCCCAGCTGCTGAACCGACCGCGGGGTCCGAGTGCCCGGGAGCTTGGGCCGCGCTCCGTGGGTGGGGGAGGGGGCACGAGCCGGCTGTAGCGCCCGCGGGAGGAGGGGCGCCCCGGGAGGCGGGGCCGGGAAACCGGCTGATCCGGTCTCTGTTCTTCAACTTCTCCGGAACCGATGTTTACCCGGGAGCCGGACGGAGGCGCCCGGGCCGCTCGGGCCGGGAAGCTGGGGCGGGGGTTCAAGGCTGGGGGGGTGGGGGTGGGGTGGGGGTGGGGGCGGAGAAGACTCGATCGGAGATGGGGACTGAGACCTTTTTGGGTCCCTTAAATCGACTTCCAACCCTCATTCCTGGGCGTGGGAGGGAGCGACAGACAGACAGATGTCTCCCGCCCCTTCTCCCACCCAGTTCCGCAATTCATACTGGTTGCCAAGTGAGCGGGGAGCAGGGATGGATACACACAGGCGGCACAGGCAAACCTCTCCTGCGCCGCACCCACCCCAAGCTCTGGGTGGGGATGCGCTGCCAGGAGTGGGTCGGGCGCAGCGGATAAGGTTGGGGGGGGGGGCTTTGAGGTGTGCTAAGGAGATGTCTGTCCTCAGTCTTCGTCTTCTTGCCTCCTCCCCGCGTGACACCCATTAATCTCAGTGCGGGTCTCCATCCCGCTAGCGCCGACCCGGTCCCTTTGGCCTCCTCCGAAGTCTTTGCTGTGGACTTAGTTCCCCCGGTCCCGGGGACGCAGGCCCGAGGGCCAGGAAGAAGCGAAGTGGGTCCGGTTTTCACACTTTTATTGTAAAGCTCGGGAATAATTACACGGGTCTTTCATTGACAGCTCAGCAAACAAACCGGAAACGAACCGAACCGGAGAGGAGAGGGGCGGTGCCTGCGCATGCTCGCGGCGGGGCGGGGGTGTCAGGGAAAGAGAAAGACAGAAAGAGACAGAAATCATTACAAATCAACGGGATTGTGCTCGCAGCGCCGGGGATGGGGTGGAGTGGGGGCGGGGTGGGGGCCCTTCCCGGGAGGAGCGAGGCGGTGGGAAGTGGCACGAACCAAGAGAAACACGACCCCAGTGTGGGCACCCGACGTGCCCGAACCCTCCCTCCCCAACCCCACCCCCCAACACACGAGAGAGACACGGCCCCCCTCCCCACTCAGATAACCCGAGGAGACACAGTCTCCCGGCTCCCCAGGGGCAGGCACACCTGCCCAGGAAACCCTTGGGTGAGACACAGTCCCCCCATCCCAGAGAAGTCCCGCATGGAGACGCCCCCTAAGAGACTTTCTCGTGGCTAACACAAGCCCTCCCAACACCAGGAGACAGCCCCCACCCAAGGAAGAAATGGCTCCAGAGGCCGGGCTCTCAGGAGAGATAGAGAGGTATCCCAGGGCCCCTAGGAGAAAAGACAACTCAGAGTTGCCCAGTCTCATCCCAAAGTGCTGCAGGTCAGAGACACCCCCCAGAGGAGATATGGGAGGGGGGCGGGCCAGAAACATCCCTTCCCAGACATGCTTCAGAGATATCCCCCTTCCCTGGGAAGAGGGATGGCCCAAGACTGACATGCCTTAAGTACTCCCAGGAACCCTGGGAAGAAAACAGGCTCCCCAGAGAGCCTGGGTGTGTGTGGGGGGGAGACATGCTCTAAAAGTCCCCAGTGGGAATACATGTCCCCCCAAAACTCCCAAGGGGAGAGATAGGGCCTAGGAAGACCCCAGAGGTGAGGGATGCCCCAGAGATCCTCCCCCCAGGATGTGAGACACTTTAGGGACCCTAGGAGAGAAATTTGTCCCCATATACCCTCCCCTACCAAGAGACATGCTCTGAAGTACAGGGGTGGGGACCGACTAGGTCCCCGCTAGGAAGACACTGACTGGGTCAGGCTGGGGTTGGGAGGGGGGGTGTCTCCTCTGGCCAAATGTCGCCTATTTGTACATAAAACTGTACGCGACACAAGGCATTGGGGAAGGGCTTTACAGACCTAGGACCAATGGGGTGGTCCCCAGTGCTGCCACCCATCCCCTGCCCACCTTTGGTTTCACCTCTCGAGTGCCCAGGTGGTGACAGACTCAGTATCCTGACCCCAACCAGGGGGCTGGGAACTCTGCCTTCACCCATGGGAAGGGCTCCTCCTCTGTGCTTCTCAGCCCTCCCAAGCCATCTGGGCGACCCCCTTCCTTCTGGCTTCTCCATTGTGCAAAATGCTCCTCCGCCCTTCCACTCAGTGCTCAAGGGTCTCCAAGACCAGGGCAGGGTGCCCAGGCCACCAGGGGCTTCCAGGAGGAGTCCACTGACCCCAGGAATGCCTCCTGTCGGGACCACTGTCTCCACCAAGCAAACGACCTCATACAATCTTCTTGCCAGAATCCTGACCTCCAGGACCCAGGACAGCCCTCGAGGCCACTGCCCCACGGGTTGGGCACCTCATGTTACCAACACCACCACTATTGCACCTGCCCCGTTTGTGCAGGGGGTAAGGGCTGTCTCTTTAACTAGCCCCAGCCCACTTCTGGGCTTCCCCCAGGGAAAGGAGCCTTTGGCCAAACCTTAGACGTGGTTGCTGCCACCCCAGCCCATTCTGCCCCCCTACCCTCCATGGAAGGGCTGTGTATGCTGGGGTCACCTGCCCAACAATGTTCTCCTTCCCAGCACTGTTACCCCAGGCCAACTTAGGGTGAGGAGCAGAGAATAGGATGATTCTTCAGTCCCCTGGCTTTTCTGGGGTGGAGGTGGGGTCTCTGGGGTTACAGGAGTCAAGACCCCAGTAGCACAGCCCCCAAAGGCACCAGACGACCCAGCAGCCGGTAGCCACCCCTCCCACACTTGGGCCACCCCCCAAGCTTAGACTAAGTCAAGCAAGGGCCATACCCTGAGTCTCCAGCCTCCCAGCCTGGGCCCCTGGGGAGCTGGAGAGGTATGGGCCAAGGCAGTGGGGGTTTCTGGAGGGACTGAGGCTTTGAGATGGCCACAGTGGGAGATGGGAGCTCTGCAGGATGCCCCTCACACCCTTGGCCCCCCGAGGTGAAGAAAGAAATCCCACCTCATCATGGCTGACTGGGCTTCTCTGCTCCCCAATCCTCCCTCCCCCACAGGACCCTTGACCCTGGCAAAGGGAAGCCCAACTGGAAGAAGGGGGCCTGGAGCCCAGGGCGCCCTGAGGCAGCCCTTCCCACCCCCTGAGATCAAGGCAATGGTGGTTTTACAGGCTGAAGGGTCAGTCATGGCAGGGGCTGGGGGTGGGGGGCAGGGAGGGGGCAGGGTGCAGGTCCCCCAATTGGGGGCAGCAACCAGCCACCCCCTGACCAAACCTTCCTGCTCCCAACCCACCCAACCAGGCCAGAGGCACAGTCATCCCACCCCTGTCCAGCTGCCCCCCACAGCCTCAGGGCCCCTCTGTGATGCTCATCTGGATGTGGGAGGGCCAGCCTGAGCGGGGATCCCCCCCAGGGCACAGCGCAACAGTTCCAAAAAAATAGAGATTTGTATTTTTAAAAAAAATTAAATAAAAGCCCAGCTCTGCTGATAGGCGAATGTTACCCCTATCCCACCCCCACCCACCCGTTGTTTCCCTGGCCTGCACCCCCATCCCACCACGGCCCCAGGGGTATTTACAACACGGAACAATAGAGGCCTGGGTGGGGGGCACTGCGGCAGGGAGGAGGGGGCACAGGGCAGGTCCCCCCCAGGGTCCCCCAAGACAACACAACATCAACAAGAAAAGTTGCAAATCAGGCAGAAATGGGGACATCATTCCAAGGTCCTTATATACAGACACTGCATGACCAGCGGGGAAGGGGGTGCCCAGATGGGACCAGATTTGGGCATGTGGCAGGCAGGTGGGCCAGCCCAGGAGCAGTAGGGAAGACAAAGTCTCCGCCCCACTCCTACCCCCATCCCCACCCCACCTTTGGTAACGAAAGCCCTTCAGGGAGCCCCTGGGGGGGCCAAGGGTTTCCTCTGGGAGTTTCCAGGGAGAGGGGCTCCCCAGTTCAGCCCTGCTTCCAGGCTGGAATGGGGGCATCCTGTCCCAGCCCTGGTCGGCCACGTGGGAAGCAATGAATTAAATGTGTGCTGCCCATCCTTGACTCCACCATTTGCCCAAAGTGAGGGGGTGCTCCCTGGAAGTGGAGGGAAGGGAGCCTAGTCATTGTAGAGGAGCCCTCTTGGGCATCAGCTGGGGGGAGCCCCATAAAGGAAAAGAAGGGGCTCCCTGGGGCTGGGGTTGGGTGGTGAAGAGAGGGGAGGACCTGGACCCTGCATGGGGAAAGGGCCAGCATGGTCGTGAGGCCAGCACTCCCCCCCACTCGGGGTCCTGGCCAGGGAGTCCACGCTGGAGGGGACAGGAGTAGGGGCCCTGGAATGGGCCCATCTGGGAGCTGGCCGGCGGCTGGGGAGGGGGGCCGGCCGGCCAGAAGGGGGCTCACAGGTAGATCTCGCGCTTGGCTGTCTGGGCAGTTGCCGGTGTGGCTGCAGGTGGGAAGTCCGAGGTCTGGGTCAGGGGGATTTCCTCCAAGGTGGCCGAGTCCTTGCAGGAGTCATGGCTACTGTGGGAGAAGGCACTGTAGGAGGGCAGGAGGCGCACGGGGGCCGTTTTGGTGTTCCGGTCTTCCGGGGGGCTGGGGCTGCCGGCGCCCGCAGGCTCCTGCCCTCCTCGGTCCTGGTAAGGCACGAAGGTGGAGAGTTTGAGGGCGCTGCTCTTGGTGCGGCGGCTGGGAGACGACTGGCCGGGCATCCAGCACGTGTCAGAGTGGCCAAACTCACTGCACTCCCGGGTACATGTGCCCGTCATGGCGACATCAGGCAAAGGGCGCAGGTCTGCGGGCAAGAGTGGAGGACAGTGATCAGGCAGGCAGCCTCGCAGAGCTCAGCTCCATGACCTCCCACTGGCACCACACTCTGCCTCAGAGCAGGATCGCGCACCCCTTCCTGCCCGCTGAGCTCACAGGTACACATGCTCCCCAGCCGGCACCACCTCTCACCATCCACTGTGCTCCTCTTCCTCTCTCTCTCTCACATATACACACAACCTATCCTTAAATAGACACATCCTTCCATCCTCACCCACCCTCCAGCTCTCCTCTCACACACCTACCAAATGTGCCCTCAGACAGGTGCACAAACACACAGCTCATCTCTACACTCTTTTACCTGGCTCCAGACAGGCTTAAACATGAAAGCCTCCCCTCTGACAGGGGCGAGGAAACCCCTGTCCTCATTTAAGGACTTACACACACACACACACACACACACACACACACACACACACACACACCCCTATGCTTCAAAAAGGCATGGACACACAAATCTACACAGGGCACCTCCATTTTCAGACAGGCGGGCACGTACCTTCCTTGAGAATCCCCGCAACCACCAGGCTTGAGGCTGTCCTGGAACCCTGCCACCACCCCCCACTGCCACAGTCCATCAAAGCCCTGCTTTACAGCCATAGGGAGGGGACTCACACTTTAGACACCCACACTCCCACAAGCACACTCATGCAGCCCCTTCCCACCTCACGCCAGCCCCCTACACCAACCACCACCCCTGGCCTTAACCCTGCTCCCTGCCCAGAACACCCACGGGAACAGGAGTTGGCCGCCTGACATCAGCAGTAGCCGGTGTGGTTGCTGGGCAGCAGGGGTATCCATGGGAACGGCTGGGCCATGAGCACTTCCTGTCACATTTGCCCCTGTCCCGCCCTCACTTGGGGACAGTACCAGACGGTGACCCCCCTCAGGGACATGACTGGTGTTTGGAGGCTCCCCTGGCACCACCCATCCTGGCTTGGCCTCCTGCCAGGGCCAGATGAGGAGGGGTCAGTTCTGTTCTTAGCCTGCAACCTGCCAGCCCTCTTCTGCTCAGAGCAGAATTGGGGGACCCAATGTGGCACGGAGCAGAGCACAGGCACCGGGTGGGCGGGGCTGGGTGCTGGGCCGAGTCCCACAGACCCCAGACCCCAGAGCAGCTCCCACATACCTGGCACTCCACCTCAGGGCCTGCTCCGGCCAGCCGGCTCTGCGCGGGCACAAAAAGGACGAGACGGGCATGAGATCGCGAATGGAGGCGCAGGGTGGGGTGCAGGGCACCTGAGATTTAGGGCCTGGGAGCTTAGGCAAGGGCTCTATGCCCAAGGGGTAGGGGTGTGGAACTTTTCATCTTTTAGGGGACTTGTGGGTGCTTGGACTGCAGGAGGGCGTGAGACCCAAAGAGAGCTTCAAGTTGGGGGGAGGGTCTTTCGATCCCAAGGGGAAGTTTATTCAGTCTGCCCCTCCACAGGCCACCTTGGACCCTTCACACACACGCATTACACACACATTCTGACAACACACACTACCATCTACTCCCAAGTGACCTCTGCTGCAGCCCACAGATCCCTCTCATTGCCCACTAAATCATTGCCCTCCTAGACCCGCCTTTCCTCACCCTAGACCTTCTCCCCCTCAGCCAAGCCCTCTCCTGCCTCTCCCACAGGGGGCCATCATACCCTTCTCTGAACTCCTCATAGCATCCCAGGTCTTCCTTCCTTTTCTCAAGCCCCTCTGACCCGTTAAGGGACCCTCATTACCTCAAGGTTTCATCAAGGTCCCCTTCCCACTACCTGAACCCTCTGGCCCCCCTTCTTGGGGGTCCCGTTCCTAGGAAGCAGTGTAATGTAGTGCTTGGGTTTGAACTGTCATTTCCTCAATGTGATTCTGGGCAAATGACCTCAGTTTCCTCCACTGTAAATTGGGCACAAAAAAGTTCTCAGATCAGAGTGGTGGTGAGGATGACGTAACCGTGTACTGGAGACACTCAACGCAATGATTACTGCTGAACACACGAGTCCAAGAGTATGGAGGCTATGTCACCATTCTCAGGCTTCCCCTCATTCTCGGGGTGCCCTCACCGTTCTCGGGGTGCTCCATCTCTCCTATGCTGCCGTCGGGGGTGGTGCGCTCATAATGATCCTCAGGCAGAGCCAGGGGACCAAGTCTGGGCCCCGAGGATGACTTGCTGGATGGTGTCTCTGATTCCTCCAGGCCGCTATCGTAGTAGCTATGCTGGGATGGGTCCTGCAGCTCCTGGGCCTGGCTGGTGGCGGAGAAGGTGACTCGGCGGTGAGGTAACTGCAGGGAAAGGGAATGTCACTGTGGGTTGGCCACCCTGCCCGGCAGGGCCTGCACCATAGTAGGGCTCAGTTCTAGCCAGCCCACCTCCAGAGCACCTACCCCCTGACCCCCTGGGCCTCAGCAGCAACCAAGAAGAGACCCAGTCTCCAGCACAGCATAGCCCCCCAAGAAGCACAGGTGCCTAGCGAGGCCCACTCCTTAATTCTAGAACAGTTCCCTCCCGGTACAGCCAAGACCACACACTGAAAGTCCCAATACAGCAGAGGCCCCAGTGTTACTCTGGTCTCCAGGCCACTACAGCAAGCCTGGTCCAGTACAACCACTTGTTATAGCACAGCTTCCCAGTACTGGCACAGCCTCCCCTTAATTCCAGGACAGCCAACACCAGAATAGCACGTCAGCAGCCAACAACCCTAATTCCAGCGGAGCCTCCAAACACCAGCAAGCTTCCAATATCTCCAACAGTTCCGGAAAAGCAGTACAGACCCCTCATTCCGAAACAGCTCACCAGCACCAGAACAGTCCCCTAGTTTCCAAACAGCACACCCCCCAACTCCTAGATTCCATCTCACCTGTCTCATTGCTCTGTAACTTCCCATTTCCTCCATCCAAACGAGATGCCAACCTCTTTCTGATCCTCTTTTCCTCACCCCTGGGTTGTACTGTAGAGGCAGCCTCGGGAAGCCCTGCTGAGTCCCCTCCCATTTAGCCCCCCTGGCCCCACTGCATTCCCCCAGAGACCTGGTAGAGGTGGAGGGAGAAGGAAAGTCAGCCTGCTAACAAGCCAGGGCACCGTGGGGGTGGGGAAGCAGAACAATGGCGACTCTGAGGCCTCCAGATCAGGAAACGGAGAAAAACTATAGAGGGCAAGGCCCTGGAGAACTTGGGCATGGGAGGAGGGGCTTGGCATCCATCAGGGATGAGGAAGGCTGGTCTCAAATGGAGACTCCTTCGAGGAAATCAGGAAATCGGAAAGAGCTTCTGGGAGGGGCAGGCACCTTGATGGAGCCAGGACTTAGAAGCTTAGACTGGGGGCTGGGGTGGGGGCAGTGGAACCACGACAGGCTGTTTCCAGCCAGCAGCCTGACCTGCCTGCCATGGGTTAACGATCATCCCAGAAACCTGGCAACCTCGGCTTGGCACTTGGCACAACCAGCCAGTCACCCAAACACCCACTTGGGACCGCCACTGACTTTCTTGCCAACCTGAAATTAGGAGTTGTGGAGGGCACAGACCCAGGGGCCCTGGAGGCCAGGGGTGGGAGCAGCCCAGGCCCAGGGCCCCGCTGATGAGTCTCCAGGTGCCCTCCAATTCTCTAGGACTTTGGTAGTAGTGCTTTGTCTTTACTAGCCCTAATAAGAGGTTATCAAGATGGTGGGGGGGGGGAGATGGGGTTCACAGACCTACATTCCTGACCCCACACAATCTCATTCCAATCAAGGCTGCTGGGTGGGGAGGCTGTCAGGAAAACAGAACCTCCTACCACCTAGGCTCTCATCCCATCTTCAGGAATGGGCAATCCTTGGGATCCATGTTGTAATCCAAACCACTGAAGGGTCTGGATGATGACAGATAAAGTCCCCCCAATTGACCTGGACGTCTGGGACTGCAGTTGTAAAGAAGCATTGTCCACCTGGCGTCTGAGGGAACAGGCTCCAGTAGGGGTGCTGGGGATAGAGGGCAGTCTGGCGTCGGAGGCTTTGCTTTTCAGTTTTCTTTAAGACTTTAGCTAGTAGCCCCCTCTCCCTGCAGAATCCACACCCACAATCGAAGGCTTCTTTCTGCCCCACCTACTACTAGTCAGGTCTCTTTCTTTGTGATTCTTTTCTGGAAAATGGAGGGTTGGGTTATTTTCAATACTAAACATCCCCTATAATTCTATGACTATCAGATCTTAAGCCAAGATCCAAATCTCTCAAACTTTAGTCCTGAAGTTCTGGATATTTACAGTTGGCTGTTCCTACTGGTCCTTCAGATTCAACATGTCTGAAATGAAATTCTTCGTTTCTTCCATCAGTTCTGCATGGACAATGAACTCATCACTGTCCTATCACCCAGACTCAGGATAGCCTCCAAACACGAGCAAGCTTCCAGTAGCTCTGATATATCAACCTGGGAATGCTGGTAGCTCTCCCTTCAGTCCTCATCTCTACTCCATTTCTAAATGTGTCTTGGCCTCATGGATCTTTTCTCCCTAAGTTTAGCCAAATCCATCCATCCATCCATCACCTCCCCCCCGCCCACCCATGGCCACCATCTTAATTCAGTCCTTAGAGGTTCAGTCCTCTATTTCCACCTCTACCCCCTTTAAGCCTACCCTACATTCCAGTGAACTTTTAAGTATTCAGTTTATCCAAAAATGGGGCTCCCATTTTCTCTTAAGAAACTTTTGGCCAAACATCTGTATCCTCTCTATATAACCAAAGTTCTTCCAGTATCAGCTCTCAGCTCTCCCCTAGGCCCTCTGTTCCAGCCAGACTACTTCTCTCTGCCCATCCCCTGCCTCCAGCTGTCATGGTCATGCTCGATTCTGTCTCAAGAGTTGGCTCCACACGGTGATTCCCCCACCTCCCGCCTAACTCCTGCTCATTGTGAAGAGCTAACTCAAGCTTCACATTCTCCTCCCAGAAGCCCACACCCATGTCCTGTGAATGTTTTGGTTCTCATAAAATGGGAGGGGGGAAATATGGGCAAGGAAACTTTGAAATCCCAGAGTTTCACAAACTTTAACTACTTCTCCCTTTCTTGGAGGTTTCACAGAGCCTTTAACCACCTGATGTGATAGTGCATCTCCTACTACCAAAACTAACTTAATCATGGAACACGTTTTTATAGCATAATGGATAACAGCAGACTCTGGAAATGTGATTTCCCGATGCTTTATGTTGGAATTCTGACTCACCACTAACTAGTTTTCACTTCTGTAAAATGAGCATTGTAATGACCTGTGTCACAAAGAGTTATGAGCATTGAATGATCACGTAAAATGCTTAGCATGGTACGTTGCACCTAGCAAGGACTCAAAAAAAAAAAAAAAAAATGGAAGCGAGTAGTAGCAGAAGCAGTGGAACAAGTTGGGAAAGCTTTCCTATGGCACTTCTCACTAGACACTTAAGATTCTCAATTGCCTCATCGTTTCATCACTTGTATGGCTTGTAAAGTATGACCACTTTTCCTCAGGGTCTACTGCCATGCTCAGCACACAGTAGGAACCGGCCTATGACAACAGTGTTTTGGTTTGGTTGTGTCTAAATGTTGGGAGAAAGCATTCAATGTGATTCCATGGATGGGGTGGATTGCAGCAGCGTAAGGGATAACCCCTCAGACCCTGGGAAGGAAAAAGAAATGAGGGAGCTAAAGGAACAGAAAGAAGAGAGAGGTGGCGGCAAGGATAGAAACAAAAGGAAAAAATGGTTGGTCAGGAGTTGTTAGAGGTTGTAGAGATGATTATTCACCCAAGTGAAATGAGATGAAACCAGATTTCATTTCCCCATGCCTTCAAAGTCCTCAGGAGTTTTTACTTTGGGGGTACCTCCAGGACATCAGGGATTTTGTGGACAGAATTATAGTGAGCTGGCGCCTTGGACCTCCTGGGAGTATCTCAAGCCTCTTCAGTCACCATGGAGACAGGTTGCCTCTGGCCTTAGAGATTCCCCCAGGACCTCAGGCCCCTCACCCAGACTTTAGCCTCCCTCCCCCTCAGGCGCAGCCAGAGACAGGGCATACTCAGGGGAGCAAGAAGTGAGAGAAGGAGAGAGAGAGAGTGAGTGAGTGAGTGAGTGAGTGAGAGCCAGCAGCCCAGGGTAATCAGAGCAAGGAGCTGAAGTAGGGGGCAGGGCAGTACCAGGACACCTTCCCCCCAGTCAGCAGGGAGCACCTAAGAGTGGGTACAAAGCAGGTCAACCCAAAGAACTTGAGCATTCCCTCCCTCTCCCTGGGCCTCCCCACCCAGCAGCCCAGGCTGGTGATCCTGGTGGACACACAGGGGAGGCTAGCTAATTGCTGGGTGTTGAGTGATGGTGAGATGAAGGGGCTGGGAAAGGGACTTGAGAAGATCTTGCCCTGAGGGACACTGACAGGTATAATCAAGAGGTTCTTTTACCTGAGGCAGGCAGGCTGCACTCCATCTCTCCCTAGACTTCCAGCTCCCCAGGTGCTTTAAGTCTATCTGTCAGGGACTGCTGGGTTGGGCAGCTCAGAAAGGTCAAGTCTTAGCCAAGGGAGAATGGGCAGAACTTGGGTATGTCTCCACTTGCCCTTTCCTGGTGAAGAGTGTCATTCCTAGGGAGAAGGCCTCACAAACATGGGTAAGGGTACACGTTGCCTGACAACTGCATTTGAAAGCTGCTGGGAAGGGCACTTTGGACCTGGACAGGAGCGCAGATGTGGCAGGGTCAGTTAAGACCTGGACTAGGTAGAGTGGGTCAGTCTAGGATGTGGGAAGGTGTGGGTAAATTGGGACAGGACCTACGTTTCCAGTCTCTCTCACTCCTTCTCTCAGTTCCAGGAAAATAAGAAACCAAAACTCCAAAAATAGAGAACTTTATTGTCAAGAATAAGTGTTTGGGACTGGGGTAGGGGAGCTGGGGCCCAGCCCCAGGAGCCTGGGGTGGGAAGAGGGTGACACAACACACACAGAAGGCACAAATGAGGACGCCCCTCTCCCTGACAAAGGCCACACCCGGTTCCCCACCAGGAGCCCAGGTCTCCCGGTTTCCCCTCTAGAGAAGCACCCATGGCTGGTCTCAGGCAGTCTACTCCCAGGTTTGGAGTAGACTTCTCCACCTCCCTTCCCACTCTGCCTCCAAACCTCCTCACCCGCCCATCCCCCCCAACCTGCAAGACCCAGCAGCCAGTCCAGTGTCCTGGGATTTCACAAGTCACAGCTCTCTCTCCAATGGGGAGGGGTTGGGGAAGAGGAGACCACAAAGCATACCCGCCCTCAATTTCAATCAGCCTGGATGAGGCAGCAGTGTCATTACCAAGGCCTCGGCACCGCCAGATCTTTGGTCTCACCTCCCACATCTGGCTTGCGTGGGCCCCACGCGAGCTAGTGAGCACGCCAGGTCCTACACACTTGTTGTCACTCCCACACCTCAGTCCAGATCGCCCCGCGATAGGGGTGGGGTGGGGGCTGGGGAGTGCTGAGCCGAAAGGGCTGGCCTACCTGCTTGCTGGGGTATTTGGGGGGGTTGGTGCGGTAGCTGTAGTCGGAGTACTGCTCAGAGCCCGTGGACGTGGTGTCCCCGGTGCCCACGAATGTGTTTGCAGGCGGCAGGTCCTGCACCACCTGGTGCTTCTTGGAGGCCGAGGGTGACTGGGGCTGTAGCTGGATGGAAGGCAGTGGGGAGTTTGAGCGGTAGTGGCGGCCCAGGTCAGGGCTGCCAGGTGGGTAGTTGAGGGGCAGGTGGATGCGGGGGCTGTCCCCAGGGGCATCACTCATCAGGTTGAACTTGAGAGACTTCTGTAGCCCAGCCTCATCTTCATCCTCCACTGGCTTCACAGGCTTTGGGGACTTACTCTTCTTGCCCTTGCTTTTGTTGCCCTTGGAGGCTTTGCTGCTGGGCTTGGGGGCATACAGATCCTTGGTCTCCTTCTTACCAGCCTGGTAGCCACTCTTAGCCTCCCGCTGCCGGCAGTAGCGCACAAGCACTGCCAGGGCAATGAGCAAGGCCACAGCCACCACGCCAGCCACTACGCCAAAGAGGATATTGCCACGCTGCTTGGAGCGTTCATATTCTGGATCCCCGGCAATGTCGATGTCCAGTGGTGTGTCCAGGCTATGGACCAGCAGGGTCTCCAGCAGTGTGAGGTTGGCCAGGGTCTCGTTGACATAAAGGTGGACCAAGGCTGTGCCATAGCGTGGGGGCTTGCCACGGTCACTGACCTTCACCACCAGGCGGTGCAGCCCATGGTGGCGCCGCTCAATTTCCTTCTCGAGGGTGATGGCACCTGAATGTGATCCAATCTGGAACAGTCCATAAGGGTTACCACCAGCAATGCTGTAAGTCAGCTCAGCGTTGACACCAGAGTCAATGTCCTCAGCTGTCACCTGGCTGACCGTCTCACCAAGACGTGTCTGGGGAGTCAGCAGCCGGTGGGAGGTGTTGGAAGGAGCGGTGATGAAGGGTGCATTGTCATTCTCATCCAGCACATTGATGGTGACGCCAACGTAAGCTGAGCGAGGTGGGACACCACCATCCACTGCCTTCAGCTGGAAGGTATAGGTACTTTGCTGCTCCCGATCGAAGCTCAGACTAGAGAGGATGGTGCCCGTGCCATTCTGGATAACAAAGTCACCATTGTCCTGCTCCACTGTGAGCTGCACGCGGGCATTCTCCCCCTTGTCCCCATCAATGACAGTCACCATGCCCACTGGACTCAGCGCCGGCATGTTCTCCATCACTGAGAAATTGTAGCCACTCAGCATAAACTTGGGGTCATTGTCATTGCAGTCTAGCACATTGACGAGGACGGTGGCTGTGCCCTGGAGGCTGGGGCTGCCACGATCAGCTGCCACCACCTTCAATTCATAGCTTTCTCGCTGTTCCCGATCAAGGGATGTCTTCACCCGGATCTCTCCAGTCTCAGGCGAGATGGTGAAGAGGCCCTTGGCAGCCGGCTCTGGCTCCAGAGAGTAAACCAGCTCAGCATTGGAGCCAGAGTCGGCATCACTGGCAGTGACCTCGGCGACCACTTCACCGGGCTTATTGTTTTCTGGGAAGGCAACCTCAGTGATGCTCTGGGTGAAGACAGGTGCATTGTCATTGACGTCCACCACCTGCACCTTGAGAGAGTTGGTGCTTGAGAGTGGGGGGTTGCCAGAATCCACAGCCACAATCTCGATGGTATAGTCTTTGACCTTCTCGTAGTCCAGCGGGGTAGTGGTCTGCAGGAAGTACTTCTTCTTGCTGTCACTTCCCGTCTCACTGGCCTGGCGTAGCTGGAAGGGCACATCACCTGCCACCACACAGGTGACGGCTGCGTTCTCTCCCTCGTCTCGGTCAGATACCTGCACCAGGGCCACAGCCGTCTCCTCGGCCACATCCTCCGAGATGTTAGCCATCCCATCTTGATGGGTCACCAGCCCTATACCCCGGATCTCAATGCTGGGGGCATTGTCATTCATGTCCTTCACAGTCACCACCACCTGGGCACGGGCACTCTTAGGGTTGGTGCCTCGGTCCTTGGCAAGCACTGAGAAGCGCAGGGTGCTTAGGTCCTCACGGTCCACGGGGCCCTGCACAGTGATAAGTCCAGTATTCCTGTCCAGCCGCAGAAGACGCCTCACAACTTCAGGGGCCTGGTGAAACGTGTAGTCAATCTCTGCGTTGGCACCTTGGTCTGAGTCATTGGCCTTCACCTACAGGGCAGAGGAGAAAGACAAGGGAAAGAAGGCTGGGTTAGTCCAGTGAGAACAAATTAAGGGACGCATGTGCTGCCTTTCCAACAAACATGGCAGGCACACCTATTCTAACACGGCACCCTTTCCAAAATCCACTCACGCACTGCCCTTTCCCAGCAGTGACATTGTGGCAGATAGTTCTGGTCTCTTTCTCCAAGGAGTCTAGATACAGCCTGCAACTCCTCAACTGTGCAGCTGCCATGGGACAGGGTGGAATTAGGCTCTACTTATCATTCCTGTACTAGCCCCCCAGATATAGGGATGAGGATCCATCTAGCAAGTAGTATAGCTATTCCACCTGATTCAAATGGCCTTTAACCATTCTGCAAGCTGGAAAAGTGTGAGCAGTAGAGATGGTATGTATGCATGCACCTGTATGTATAATACACACGCGCATGATTGAGTGAGACTGTATGGTTATCTATGCATGTGTGCATGTGTGTCTGCACATGAGTGGAGACTGACATGCCCACCTGGAGGCCACAGGTAAACGGCTTTTTTTTGAAAGCAGCTAGGTAAGGATGTGGGTCAGAAGGAGCCGCCAGGCCGCTGCTCTGTCAAACTGGGGAAACCTGTTTCAGCAGCTTCTTCCCCTCCCAGCTGGCTGGCTGGCTGGCTGGCTGGCGCTGGCTAGGCACCAACTTGAGGAATCCGGCCGAGCCTGTGGCCAGGAGGGAGGGGTTGGTGCAGGCCACAGAGCCTGCTGGCAGCAGGCTGGGCTCCCAGCATCAAACAATGAACTGTCTGTCCCTTTGCAGTGGGCACGCCCTCCCACGCCAACCCCAACGCACAGTCCGCCCAAATCTACACAAACAAGGGTGGTAATGGGGCAACAGAACCAGGTGGGACTGACCACGAGGTACCAGTGGTCAGGGAGAAACATTTAGGTGGGAGTTATGTCACAGACAGACAGAAGGTGAGGTTCTGGCGGGAGGGGGAGGGTGGGGAAGGCATTATTACTTGGCAGCCGAGTCTCTAGGGAGCAAAGCAAAAGACTCCTAGGTTCAAATCCCAGCTCAGGCACTTCCTCACTAACCCTGTGACCTTGGGCCCATTTGAGGCTTGGGCCACCAACCCAAGCCTCAGTCTAAAAAAATGTGTAAAATGGGGTAATGATAGAACCTATTTTGCAGGGTTGTGGTGAGGATTAAATGGAATAATACATGTAAAAAGGCCTAACACTGTCTGGCACTTGGAAAGTGCTCCCTAAGTGTCATTTTTCTCTCTTTTTATCTATCTGTTCACCCTCCTATCTGTCCATCTCTGAAAATCAGTGTCACTGACCACTGCATCTAGTAGACCTCACGCCACAGCCAGTCTCCCTCCTCTCTGCTGAGACTTCTACACCAGTGGAGATGCCTGAGCAGGGGTTCTCCAAAATGTCACTGTCCATGCTCACCCCTGAGAGCCCCTCCCCCTCCCCAGCCTACTCCCTTTGTCTCTACAGGTCACCAACTTTATGACTGATTCCCGCTGTCTCTAGACTCGGCATCAGCTTCTCATTTGCCTCTCAGCCATCTTATCTCCCTTGTCCCTGTGCTTCTTTGACGCCTGCCTGTTTCTCGTTCACCTCTGTTCTCTGTGTTTCTGCCCTTGTGCCCACTGTCTCCTCTCTCCCGCCCTGGCTACCTCCAGCCTCATCTCTGCCCCATTCTCATGCGTCGTCCCTCTACAATGTGGGGTAACTGCTGCACACAAAGGCTCTGAGGCCAGACTGTTGGGATGTGGCCAAGGTAGGATCTGAACACATCAGTTGGATGATAATAGGCAAGTCACTTGTCTCTATGGGCTCAGTTTCCCATCTGTAAAATGGGGATAATGCTTACCTTGCAGTGTGGGGATTAAGTGATATGATACACATAATGTGTTGAGAACAGTGCCTGGCACCTAGGCTATTATTATTCACCATCTCCGACTGTCTGTCTCCCCTCTCTCAGTCTCTGTTCTGTAGGTTCCAGTCCACCAGCCTCTAAAAAAAGGTTGAAACTCATTCCCGTGCTCCACTTCAGTGTGAGGACCTAAGTGGAAGGGTTTCCCAGGATGGGTAACGGTGTGCAAGGCAGGCTGAACCCTCCTCAGCAAACTCACATCAAAGGCAGATAGCTTCAGCCCATGGGGAAGGAGAAAGGAGCCGGGGCTGGCTGGAAGCCAGGCAGAGATGACAGCGGGAGATACACCCACCAGTCTGCAGGGACGCTTTCTTTGCTCCCTCCCAGGCCTGGGCCCCACCAGGCTGCCCAGCCCCTGGGGCAGTTCCCATGGAGAGGGGTGCTGAGAACTAACAGAGACAACCAACCCCTCCACTGTGCTGGGCACCCCACACTCATGGGCACCCCATGCCTAGGGAGGGAAGCAAGTATATGGATATCTGAGTACAGTTTTCTAGAATTCTGAGGACTCACCTGGCTAAAATGATCTCATTTGACTTTGTCAGGGAGGGGCAAAGTAAAGCTCAGTCCTCCAGCTCCAGGAAATTCTCACCTGGTCATAGGGAACCATCCCTGGCTGGGAAGACATGCTTACCTTGGGAGAGATTCCACTTGGACAAAATTGGCTCCCTTGACTGAGAAAGCTATATTTGACTTGGGAGGCGGTTTTACTTCTCAGGGGTTGTGCCAACTTGATTCTGTCTTGGGAATGGAGGAGATACTGTCCACATGCTATGTTACTGTCATCTAAGTAGCTAGTAGAGGAAGATACTGTCACCTGTAGGGTCAGGGTGGAGGCTTGTGGGAGGTGTCACCTGGCTGGGACAGGGAGAAGAGGTCTCACTGCAGTACCCTGGCAGTTTCTCCCTAAGTGGAGGGTATTTTCACCTCTGGTTGGGATGGGCTTGCGTTTCTAAATGTGCATCACCCTGGGTTAGATAGAGGGGCCTCTCACCTGGATGACCGAGTGGCCTATAGGGCTGTTCTCAGACAGCTCGGCCTCGTATGAGGGGCGCTCGAACTTGGGAGCGTTGTCATTGGTGTCAAGCACGGTGACTCGCAGCAGGGCACTGCTGGCACGTGGAGGACTGCCACCATCCTGCACCTTGATCGTGAGGTCATAGGAATCCCAGCGTTCGCGGTCCAAGTTGCCCATCACAATGAGCTGTGGCTGCTTCTCCTCCTGGTCCTCCGCCACCTGCAGCCCAAACAGCTCCTGGGCCTCAGGCCCGGCTTGCAGCTCATAGGATGCCACACCATTGGGGCCAGCATCGCGATCCGAAGCCAGCGGGATGGGGAAGAGCGAACCGATGTTGGTATTCTCGGGGATGGCCAGAGTGATGACTGGCGAGGCGAAGTTGGGTGTGTTGTCATTGATGTCCTGTACCTCTATCTGGCCTTCGAGCAGCCGGGGACTGCCATTCTGCACGAGGTCCGTGATCGAGACCTCAAACTCCAGGATGCAGGGCTCGCCAGGGACCAGGTACTGGCACTCTCGGAGCCCCTCACGGTCGATAGAGGTCTCAGTTGTGAAGATGTCACCAGTCTTGCCATCCACCCGCAGATACGGGGCGCCTACCTCCAGTTTGTACAGGTGGCCCACATCTGGAAAACCGTAGTCAGCTGCGAGGCTCCCAATGAGTGTGTTGGGCGGCTGTTCCTCTGGAACCTTGTACACTACCCGAGTGGCATGGCCTGGGGATGGAGTCAGCAGGAGCACCAGTGCCAGCAGCAAGGGAGGCAGTAATGACCGTTGCCCCCCAGGGCCTGGGCTGGGCCTCAGGGTCCCCATCCTGGCAGGCTCCAGAATCAGGAGGGCTGCAAGGGGAAGAGGTCAAACAGGTGATCAGCTAGGAGGAGGAACCTGGCCCTGTAGGCTACCCAGAGTCAGCCCCCACTCTCCCTCTCCCACCTACATGCTCCTCTCCTGCCAGGAGGGCTCAGTGGCGGCACAGAAGCCCAAATCTCACCCGCAGCTGGTGTTACAGGAATGGGACAGGTCTTAAGCAGTTCCCGCCCATGGAACGCCCTGACCCGCCTGACACTCCCTCTCCCTCCCAGCTCTCTACTCTGTGCTTTGCCCAACACCTCCTTCTCACCAGCATCCTGCCTTAGTCATCCATGGTAATTACCCTGATACTGAGATAGGAGAGACAGCAAGTGGAAGGGTGAGGTCTCTAGCACCCCACATACCCATGGTAGGAAAGAGTCACAGGTACTCCCTTACGGTCCCCAGGCCCTGGTCTTTACTCGGTTTGGTTGCAGAGGGTCACTCAGTTTGGATGGTGAGAGGGGGCAACATATTATTTTTCTCCATTCGGAGTTCCAAGTCAGGCTATATGCACGAGGTGTGACATTTCAAGTCCCCCTTCTCTGACAGTAATCACTCATTGATGGATGTACCGAATGCCCCCACCCCCTAAATGGCCAGCTGGAATTGGGCACTGATCAAAGCTTTAAAATGGTTAGGGTGGGGAGTTGGCCTTAGTCCTCCCCACCTCCCACCAAACGCATGTGCCCCTGGGCACTGGGGCCAGCCTGCACATACACAGCTCCCCCTCCATTTCCACTAGTGGAGAGGGGATGGCCAGTGTGATGACTGGCGAGGCAAAGTTGGGTGTGTTGTCATTGATGTCCTGTACCTCTATCTGGCCTTCGAGCAGCCGGGGACTGCCTTTCTGCACAGGTGTGTGGAAGAGAGTAGAGGTCAATGCTGGTAGCAGGTCTGACTAGCTCTAGAATTGGTATTGGGAGTGGCCCTGGCTTGTCCTGAGCAACTGGGAACCCAGCAGGTCTAACTGGGACAGAGCTGCTGATGACACCACCAGCCTTTCCCTGACCACTCCTCCCCCGCTGCCCATACTGCATCTGGTCTTTCCATGAACATCCGGTGCCTATTTGATACCTAACCTCATAAACACCTGGGCCCTATTTCACACCTGACTCCTCTCCCATGCAAGCCAGTCCAGTCCTACCTCATACCTGCCTCTCCTGCCAATTTCTTCCAGTTGGAGCCCTGTGCGCCCTAGCCCATCGTAAGCGGCGACCTCCATTATTCCTGTAATCCACTTCTACAGTCCACCTCTTGCAGTTTTGAAGGGGGTACATTTGCAGCCCCCAGCAAGACCTGCTGGCTACTCCCCTAGTGTCGACTCCCTCTCCCTTTCCCTATAAACCCTGGCCAGCTCAGAATTCAAATCCAAAGACTCTGGGCCAGCATTTTCACAGAGTACCTTCCTACTTGCATCGGAACACCTGCTCCAGGCCCCGTCACAGATCACCCCCACCCCCAGTGAAGGCACCCTCTGGCTCCCAGGCCTCTCCAGCCCACGGTGACCTCTCCTTCCTCCAACTCACAGCAGCTTATTGTCTGTCTCAGTCTCGCGGCCATGAATCACTTCTGCCTGGGACACCGCCCGCCTGTGCTGTTAAGCTCTGGTATTGTTACGTATTCCTGTGTTCCCTGCTCCCCAGGCAGACACCAGGCATCTTGAAGGAAGGGACAGGGCCCCCACCACTCACCCTCCAGCTCAGACCCGTGTACAAATTTGGGCATACTGTAGGTGCTCATTTACTGGGCACTCACATTGTGTTGGGCTCTGCCCTGGGCACTGGGAAAACAAGACAGATGCAGTCTGCAGAAGCGGAGCTAACAAGGGCTCTGCTTCAATGGCTATTTGTAGTTTTGTTTGATTGTACCCATTTGGCACTTGATAAGGCAGCAGGATGGAGAACATGGGCTGTGACGTCAGACAGTCTGAGGCAAACCCTAGTTGCCTACTTCCTGGCTGCATGAGCTGAGCAAATGATTTAGAGCCTAGGGTTCCTGCTCTGTAAAATGGGGATAATACTATCTGTTTCCTAGGGAGTGAGAGAGCATGTAGGTCAAATGCTGAGTACTCACCAAATGGTGTCTCCAAGCACTTACAATTGTAGTGATGTAGCTGTCTGAGAAATAATTTGGAAATTGTCTTTCCTACGAGACTGAGGCAAGAGCAGGAGAAGCTCTGCTATGTTTAGTCCTACATCCTCAGGACATCACCCTGGACCCAGCACATAGTAGGCACTTGCTCTAGTTCCTAAAGACTGATGTTAGCTCTCAGGCTTAGCCTATCTGGCACATTCTGTGTGATCTTTGCTTGATCCATTCCCCAGTTCCTCTACTCCATTGAGAACCCACAGAAAGGCCAAATTTACTCCTCTGTTTGGGTTCACAGTAGACACCCAGCAAATGCTCACTAGATGCAGGTTCCTTACACTTCACTTCCTCGGAGTAGTCTCCCCAAGCTCAGCCCCTCCCTGGTCACTCAGCAGCACTACTGTGCTCCGAGTGTGAGGCCATTATCAGATTAGAGTATATGTTTGTTCCCAGCTGCAATCTTAATCTCTTTAAAAGAAGGAGGAATTTATCTGATGTTCCATTTGGATCCACCCTCCAGGCTTCTTCCCCTCTGGCTTTGAGGACTGGACCTGGCAAAGGGCTCATCTCACCACTAGAAGCCCCAACCCCACACCCCCTCAGAGAACCTCATTCCCTGCTGGGCACCTTATCCTGCCCTTCCCCCATAGCACATACCCCACGTTGTGTATACCATTCCCAGTAGGTCACAGAGGATGGGGGTTACAAGGGAGGAGGTGTGAATTACCCTGATCCTCACAAAGAGGAGAATTGTGGGAATGACTGCATGCTTCCCCTCATTCTCTCCAGATGATCAAGGGTTCTTAACCTTTTGGGTCACATCTCCCTTTAAGAAATTTATGAAAATGTGATAGATTTCCCCAGAAAAATTGTTATAGAGCAACCCCGATATTAAACGGGTTCCTGGCTGTGGGTCCTCACCCGCGCGCTTTAAAGGGACTTATGAATACTCTACTACAGACACACGCAAAAGGGTTAATAAAAGGTTTATTTACAAGAGAAAAAGAAATAAGGAAAATGTACAACTCAGGGAGAAAATAGGGAATTAAAGTCTTTAATGCGTCCTACCCGATCCGACGACCTGGAAACCCAAAGTCACTCTCAGAGCTGGCCAGACGCTGCGAGCTGGCCAAGGGCCCCAAAATGGAGAGAGCCCCAAAGCCCACACGTCTGCCTTTTGTATCCACCTGGCTGCTTAACCCCACCCTCCGGTCCCAGCCACCTTCCCTTGGGTGGTGATGGGATGTAGAGTTCCCAGTGTCTTTGGCTTTGGCCTGGGGTGGGGGTGGAGTCCACAAAGCCTGTATGGAATTTGCTTTGGGGCAGCCTTTTCCCCCTAACACTGGGGTGGGGGTGGAGTCCACAAAGCCTGTATGGAATTAGCTTTGGGACAGCCTTTTTCCCCTAACAATATGAAGTTCACAAATTTAGGCTACAAATTTAGGCTACTTCAGAAGTCCATGTTCTATATATTAAGGCCCCACTAGCAGCGACTCCTTTCCAATTTTAGGGTCATAAGCTGGGACTCCTGCCCCTCAGGCCGCCCATGCAGCATAAACACAGCATACTTAGACCTTCCCCAACACACACATATTCTCCCTCATTCATCCTGTCACCTGAGGAGATCTCTTACCTCCAGCCAGCACGGGAGTCAGGAGAGGACAGCGGTAGTCCAACTTCTAAGTTGGAATGAGAACTACAGAGGAATATCCCAGGCAAGGAAAGGGAGAGGAAGGGTGTTCATCAGAGATAGGAGGAGTTGTGGGGGGAATGGAGTTGGGGGTTGCCCAGAGTGGGGAAAAGAGTTGAAGAGCGCTTAGGCCTTCAAGCACCCGGTGAGTGTCTTTACAAAGGGTATTACCTTGCCCCACCCTTTGGAATTCTGATTCTGGGGGTGGGACTATGGGAAACCTCCAGGCAATTGTGTTGCAACGGTCCTGGACCATCTGGGAACCATTCGAGGCACACTAGGTCCGCTTGAATTAAGAAAGAAGTACAAATTCTATCATTATCACCTTTTCCATCATCATCACTGTCATCACTCATCATCATCCCAGCTAACATCCCTGAGACCTTACTACATTTACATACATTATCTCATTTAATTTTCTCAGCCCTCTGAAACAGGTACTATGTATTATTACCCTGTTCCCCATAGTACAGATGATAGAACTGAGGCTCAAAAAGAGTAATAAATTGTCTTTAGGTCAGAGAAAAGTAGGTGCAAGAGTCACGACTTATGAAGTAAAATGCCTCTTCACATCCCAGAGGCTGGGAGAAAGGCTGGATGGGGAGAAGGGAAACCAATCGAATATGATATTTACTATGTACCTGTGACCCCTCTCCCATACACACACATACCCCATTCCTGGGCTGCCAAACCTGCCTGGCAAGCGGGGGAAGAGAAAGAAGAGCCTAGAGCAGGGGCTGATCAGCCTGAGGCCCCCAGGCCCCAGAGGCTACTGTTGCCCTTCTCTCTATCCCAGGCTTCTAGGGATACAGGGAATTCAGAACAGTCAGGGCCAGCAGTGAGGAGAGCCCTGCCCCCACCATCCCTGAACTTTGCCCGGTAGTTCGTTATTGGGAGTCATTAGTCCCAGACAGCCGCCTTTGAAGTTATTGGCGCCTTATCTGTCCTTTCCCGGGCACTTGCTGCTTTCCTGGCAAGGGTGTCCCCTCTGCCCAGTGACACAGGCACCGAGGACCCTGAGAAATCAAAGCTTTACTTCATAGGGAGTCGTAAGAGAGCAGAGTCCAGGGAAGGCTAAGGAAAACACCATCTGTGTCAATATCTGGAGAAAGCAGAGAACAGTGAGGGTTTGCCGGGCACCTTCATTTCCAGTCTACCTCAGGGACCAGGGTCATCTTCCTGCTGAATGCTGTGACCAGAGAGTAAACACTAGAAGCAGCCATGTCTATCACAGTCACCAGGTCAGCTCTGATCCCTCACCCTCACCCCTGCACTGTTACACAATAGCCACCGCCACCAGGGGCACAAAATACTAAGGGACATAGATCCTGTTTGGGATGTGGGGTAGAGAGATTCAGAGGCCTCCCACCGTGAATGAGTGTGCAGCCCTCAACTCCTCTGCCACAATCTCCCATTAGCCTCTGCAGGACTTCCAGGCACCTACAGTCCTGAGTCAGTCTGTTGAGGTTCAAACCCTTGCTCCACCACCGGCCAGCTGTGTGACCTTGGCCAAGTGACTTAACCATTCTGAACCCGTTTCCATACTATGAAATGGAAATAATCCTGCCTCTGATGTTATTTGGGAGGATTAAATGCAATCTGATGCATTAGGGTCCATTACATGGTAAAGGACAGATGTGTATATCATTCAATCATGGAACAGAGCATTTTATTTTCAGCATCAGGCACGCAGTAGGTGTTCTTTGATTCAACAAATAAACCCATATTCTGCCACCTGGGAAGAGCTGTGAAGGCAAGGACCCTTGAATCTTACTGCTGTACTACATCCACACCACCTACCATGAGCCCTTGCAGTTAGTAGGCCCTCAATATAGATGTGGAAGGAATCTCTCCAGCACCATCTCTCCTTGCTCATGGGAACTCCCTCATAATTGAAGCGCCTCTTCCTTCCCCCTCGGTCCTTCAGCCCCTCCCCCATCCTTGCAGGCCTGCTCCTGGCCCTTTCACTCCACTCTTCCCCAGATTGTCTCTGTCCAGCCCACCTCCTCCTCCAAGTAGCCATAGCAGCCCAGAGGATGCCAGACCAGCAAGACACCCCTTTCTAGCTGAAGTTCCTTTTGGAATTGCGGGGAGGAAGCTGGGGGGGGTGGAAAGAGGAGGCCTAAACATGGCCAATAATAAAACCGGACCTGCTCAGTTACCATACTGTCCCTGGCCATCTCTGGAGGTCCTTCTCAATCCTCTTCCCAGGATTCCACGCCATGCCCTGGTCTAGTTGTAATTACAGATTTCAATTCTCCTAGACCCCTATGGCAAGAAGGTAATACCCGGCACTCCTCTACCTCCAGGCCTCTGGGTTGCCACATTCACTCTCAGAGTACCCTCTTTCCTGACAGCTACCTAGGGTTGGGCCCAGGGCAGTTAATGGAAGGCTCCCTGCATCTACCAGTACTAAGTCCTGGGCTCTTGCATCTACCAGTACTAAGTCCTGGGCTCTGCACGGTCTACACCGCGGTGGTCAGCGGGCGCTCCCTGTACAAACGCGACGCGGGAGTGGAGGGGTGGTAAGGTGTGGGGTTGGGATGGGGGAAGTGGGGTGGAACAGCAGCTATTTCTCCACAGCTAGTTCTCAGGCTCAGGGTGGCCCCACCCCTCCCCCCACCGGCGGCGCCGAGTCTCGGGGGCTCCAGGTTAGGAGGGGGGCGCGGTGCAGTGAGAACACGCCTCGGCCAGCGGGTCCCTTTCACGCCCGGTCCTACGAACTGCCGCGGGGAATCCCTCCTCCTCCGCATCTCAGGCCTCAGCCTAGGGTCCCCAGCAATCGGGCGTCGGCAGGGAGCCGCGCAGCGGACGCCAGGAGGCGGCGGGGAGGGAGCCGGCGCCGGAATCACAAAGCAAGCCCCGCCGGGAAGGGACATTCTCTTAAAACCAACGCTCTCGCGGTGGACAGAAAAGGGGTCTTTGCCCCGGACTCAATCCTCAAAGACCTCAACATGACCCCGGATATTTTCTGCCGGAAAGAATGGTCACCGATCACTGTTGGAGAAACTGAGGCCAGAGGTCTGGGCTACCGAGGGTAACTGGGGGAAAAGGGTGCGAGTTTAATCTGGCCTACCAATTTTGCTCCCGTTCGTGCCGTGATCTTCCTTCTGGCCCCAGGGCCTTGCCCATGCACTCGATTGGGGCCTGCAGTCGGGACCCCGTTGAGGGGGCTCCCAGGTGTGTGAGACACAGGTGTGCGGGGCCCAGGTGTGCTGGGAACCCAGGTGTGTTGGGGAACCTTAGCAAAAACGGTCCAAAGAGGGTCGCGAGCACCGCTCCAAGCTTGCACCCTCTGCAAAGGGACATAAATCCCTGGAGCCCCAGGGAGCCGGGATGGCGGGCCTGCCAGGTCCAGCTGGTTCCGGGAATACCCGGCCGGCACGGCCCCGGAGTGGGGGTGGGGGAGGCGCCAGCCTGGAAGCCGGTCCGGCGGGCCCCCAGGGTTCCGCGGATATTTACAATAACAATGTCGTGATTAAGGTGAGGGGGCGCTAGGGGCTGGCTCGGAGGCCCCGGCCGCTTCCCCTTCAGGAATCTGCCCACCGAGGGGGAGGAACTGCGTGTGTGTATGTGTGTGTGTGTGTATGTGTGTGTATACTGCAAGGTGTAATGTGACACTGTTGGTGTAAGGTGTGTGTGACACCCAGTGCTGAAACGTGTGAAGCAATGGATTCTGTTTATGATAGAGAGGCGCTGCTGTAGGTGCCACTTTCTGTGTTAGGGTGTGTGCCGTCAAGCATGTGCTGAGACACTGGGTTGTGTGTTTATGTGGGTGCAGTTGAGCGGTGCACACGAGACCTGTATTGTGTACCTCGCTTCTGGCCAAGGAGTATGGTAGGGTGTGTTCCTTAAAAGAATATATGAGAGCCTAGGTTTTCAGGGTACGTCTGGCTAGCGATGGCCTGAACCTTCTTACATGAGGGCATGGGGCTGTTTGTATTCCCGTGTCGCAAATGTCACGCCCGGCTGTGTTTTGTTGCTCTAGCCATGGGATGTGCGTCCGTGCTGCTGACCGTGCAGACGCTGAAACGGATTCTGAGCTAGTGCCGGTGCCCCAGTGGACGCTGGTGTGCGGGAGGTATGTGTGTGCACATATGTACGGATTTATGTATGCGCGTACATATGTCAGTGGTCTGGCCCTCCGTGTGCCCGCAGGGAACTAAAAGCGCCCGAGTGATCCGAGCTGGTCGCCCAACAAGTGTGTGTGTGTGTGTGTGTGTGTGTGTGCCCGCGCGCGCGCGTTCGCTGGGGATGCGGGTCCTTGCTGGCTTCGTCCTCAGGGGGCCCGCACCACCACCATCAAACTGGGTACTGCGCGTTTTCCCCGAACCATTTCCATCCCGCGCGATCCAGGGTCCCCTTCCCCCGCCGCTCCCAGCGTCCCGGGTGCGGGACGCCGAGGCTGGGGTCCGTCCGGTACCCCTCTCCTCGATCGGCTTCTACCTGCGGGCCTTGGAGGCCAGGGTGGCCCGGCCACAACCCCTACTCGGAGATCCCAGGCGCCCCCACCTCAGCCCCCGCGCCCCGAGGGGGCCCCTGGGCCGCGCTCCGCCGAGCGCCCCTCCCTCAGCTCCCGCCGGCTATGGCCGCTCGGGGCCGGGAGCCGCCGCCGGATCCTTACCCGCCTCGGGGCAGCGCCGGCCGCCCGCCCCGCTGTCCATGAGCCACCACCGGCCCCGGCCCGGGCTGCGGCTCCGCACCGCTCGGGCTGGCGCTGCGGTTCAGGCTCCGGCTCCGGCTGGCTCTGGGCGCAGCAGCCCCGGCGGCTTCGTGTCCGCGCCGCGCTCCCGCTCCCCGAGTGTGTGAGGCGGCGGAGCCGGGCGGCGGCGGAGCCAGCAGCGAGCGGAGCGCACAGCCCGGCCCGCCCCCTCCCTCCCCCTCCCTCCTGGCCCGCCCGCTCGCCTCCCGCCCGCCTCCCCACCCCCCTCGCGGCCGGGAGGAGGAGCTCGCGATTGCTCAGGTCCCGCTGGGAGGGGACCCCGACTCCGTTCCCCAAAGCTAGGACGCCCCCCTGCTAGCGCCCCACTACTCGCGTCCGGAGACACAGTCCGTCCTCCTCCCTGTCACTTCACCTTGCACTTACCCACCCCGGCCGCCTTCTGGGACCCCTCCCGAAGTCCCCTCCTAACCTCGCTGAGACACCTGGCCCCTTCCCTGCCCCTGGGAAGTCGAGGTAGGCCATGGTCTCCCCCAGTGCCTTCTCCCCTGAGCACCTGCCCAGGCCCCCGGGTCACACCGCGCGGTCCTCCCGCCGCGCTCCGGGGAAGTCTACCCCTCCCCCCGCGAAGCCGCAGCGCGGTCAGCCTCGGTGGCCGCAGCGAGTCGTGGGGGTGGAGTTATGGAGGAGACCGGTGGGGGGGGGGTAAGGGGACCCAGAGGCTCCTCTAGAATGGAGATGGGGAAATGTACATGTGTCAGAGTGAGGTTACGCTTGGAGCTTGGGCTATTCTAGGGCCCCCCAATCACCTGGCCTCGGAGGAGCAGAGAGCTGCGCCCCCACTCATTTATCAGTGACACACACACATTCACACGGAGTCACACGGGTCCCTGCCCCGAGGGGCGTGCAGTGTCACGGCCTGTGTCACACGCCCTCGCAGTGCCACACACTCCCTCTCACACTCACTCTCCCCGAGTCACACACGGTGGCACACGCAGTGGCTCGCATATTCAGTCTCGGTTTCTCCCGCTCAGCTCTGGCTCTCTGGCGCCATCTAGAGGCCGCTTCGCAACTTGGGAACTCCCTTTCCTGCCTTCTGGCTTTGGTACCCCAGGTTCCCAAATACCCCACTTCAGCAGGACCTCTAGCTCTAGGCACTTATATGGTAGGCAGGGTATTCTGGGTCAGGGAAACGGGGAAGGCTATCTCTGGGAAGGCCTGGCGCTGGGTGTGGAAGGAGCAATCATGGGATGACTGATTCCGGTTTCCATTTGCCATAGGGTCTGCCTCCTTATCCTCCCATGTTTTCCCCTTCCTGTCACTCTTCTATCACTTGTCTTCCTCCTGCTTCCTCCCCTTCTCATTCTAGATCTCTCTACTTGCTAACACTCCTCGAGGAAAGGGTGAGATCTCTGACCATCTAAGGGACAAGCTAGGTCTTCCCGACATCTCTCCCAGAGCAGCCCCCCTCAACCTGGCTTCCTTTTAGCATGGGCCTTACTCTGGTTCACCCCCAGCCCTCAGTCCCGGGAGCCCAGATGGAGGGGTCAGGAGGGGAGATAGGGTAAGATACTAGAAGGAGCATCTGTCCTCTAAGTGGCTCCTCTGTGCCCTGCAAAACTCATACTCTCCCCATCACTGAGCACAGTTCCAAGGAAGGAATCAGTGGCCCAGAGAGAAGAAATCTTCCACAGAGGAGCTGCCCCAGCCTCCCTGCCCCCAGCGTGTGCCTGCTGCCCACTGCAGCAAACCCTCCCCGGTCTGCTTTTGCTGGGAGCCATTCAAAGGCTCCTCTGTTCTCCTCCCTTGCTCAGGGCTGAGCAAGATAGGCAGCCGCAGAGCTGGGCAGGAAATGCTAATCTCCCAGATGTTCTCCTTCGTCCTCCCTGCTCCACCACCATCAAACCCAAATCCTGCACCAAGTGATAGGAGCAGAAGGGGGACTGGGCACCACCTTTGTGTTCCTCTTCTTTCTCCCTATGCTATCCTATTCCAGCTTCCAGACTGTGAGGAACCTAAGCCTGGGGCAATGCAGATAATGGGAATGGTGGTCTTCCTCAGGAAGGAGGGCTGGCAAGAGAGCAGGGGCTCAGAGGAGGATGTTTGGGGAGTAAGGAAGGTGGAATCTGAAAAAGAGAAGCCAGGTTCCTGGCCCTGGACCAAACCAGGAAGAGGACCTGGATATGGCAAGTAAAGCATTGAGAAGCTCCTGAAACTGATGAGATTCCAGCAGCCTGTAGCCAGTGACTGGAACCTGGGGTATTCTAGGTGTGGCAGTAGTTGGGAGTCTTGTACCCGAAGGCTCTTGTTGTAGTCTATGCAGACCTGGGATGGGCTATAGCTAAAGGGACTAGGATGCTTGTAGGTCCTGGCACTGTAACAGAAATGCTCTTGCCTTTGATTTAGCTGAGACACTGTTGCAATACTCTGAGGCTGGTGTGCTAGGCTATAGCCACAACAATCAGATTACCAGAGGCTGTTGCCAAGGGTGTGTGTGTGTGTGTGTGTGTGTGTGTGTGTGTGTGTTCCTGTGTGCATTTTAAGGGAAGGGCTGTAACTGAAATGCTATTGACCCTGAAGCTATAGGTTTGAGGTTGGCACACCTGAGCTAGCTCTAACTGAGAAGCTGTTCTCTGTTAATATGACGTAGGTGGGGCTGTAGCTGGATCTAGTTCCTAGGAGATAAGCGGCTGTTGCTAGGAGTCTGTACCTGGGAGGCAGGCTGTTACCTGGGATCAGAGCAGAGCTACTGTTGTATACAGGACTGTAGCTGGGATGCTATTGGTCCTGAAGCTATAGCTGTGATGACAGTGTAGCAGGGATTGGTTATAGCTAAGATGCTATTGCCCAGGCTTGTGGCTGGGCTGTTACTGTGTGCAGGACTCTAGCTGAAATGCTGTTATGCCTGCAGACATAGCTCTGAAGCTCGAGTATAGCTGGGAGACCATTTCCTGGTAATATAGCTGGATTACTGTTGTGGGGGGGCCATAGCCCAGACTCTGTAGCCTAGGAGATGAGAGGCTGTTCCCTGGGATGCTGTTCTGGGAGACAAGATGCTACCTGAGATGGTAGCTGATTTGCTGTTGGAGCTGGTCTACTGTGGTGCTTGGGTTGTTCCCGAGTGGCTGTTGCTCAGTCTGTGGCTGGCTGGGTGGGGGAAGGCAAGTGAGTTCTGCCTTGAGGTCTGGGAGATGCCTTGAGGAGCCCAAGGCTGGGCGGGGGCTGCTGCTCTGGGGAGGCTTCAGCAGCTGCTCTGCTGTGGAGCTGGGAAGCCTGTTTTCATTACTGTTTTAACTCTTTTTTTAACCTTGTTTTTCTCTCGGCTGCACTTTCGCTCACTCATTAATTTTGGTATTTTTCTCACGGTGCCTCAGCCCCTGTCACGGCTGCCATGGCAACAGGAGGCAGTGTGCACAGTGCCAAAATATCTGATCAAAAAATAACCAAAATAAGCAAACACCAAAACGGCTGCGCTGGGGGCTATGGCTGAAGGAAAGCCAATGGCTCTAGTCCAGGAAGCCCTAGGCTCCCAAGGGACCCCTTTCACTCCCCCCTTTTCCCCAGAGAAGCTTTGCTGAACCTTCTGATAACCTCGGAGGTCCCTATCCAAGGGACCCTCAGGACACGTCCTCCCAGGACTCAGATTTTCAACTGTCCCTGCCAGGAGGCAGGTTTGTCTGAGGTAGGAGCTTTGGAAGGGTATGGGTATGAGGACCAGGGCTCCCTTCCTAGGAGCCAACAGTCAAGTATCTAAGCAGCTCCCCACCTGCCAGAGCTGCACACATCTGCACCCACCCACCCACCTACCCCTCGCCTGACTCCTCCCTCCTTAGTCTTCCTCAGCCTTCTCTGCTCTCAACCCCTGCTTGGCCACCTCCACTTTCTTCTTTTCATACCCAACATTCTGACAGGCTGAACAGAGGGTAGAAATCTGCAGCCTCCAGGCCTACCCTCCAAATTTTCAGGGGAGGGGCATGCCACAACTAACATTCCAATGTCCAATTTCAATGTCTCTGGCCACCCTGAGTTCTATCTGCCTAGGAGACAGTCCTAAACAGACCACACCACACCCCTCTAAATTCTCCTCCTATTTCCAAGGAGTCTTCTAGGTCTTGGGGCCCTTCTCTCAAACAGGCATGTCCCCTGGAGAGTAAAAGAATAGAGCTTCATGGGAAGGAGGAAGGGGCAGCCTTCTGAGTACTACCTGTCTCCCTTCCTTCCTTCCCCATGAATTTCCTCTCGAAGGGGTTTGTCTAGATGTCTGGAGCACTGAGAACTGGAGGAACCAACAGGAGCCTCTCTGCCCCAATCACATCACACAATTACATCTCTAGCCCCTCTTCCACATGCCCCCTACCCCCATAGCAGGAGTCTCCCTCCCAACTGGTTTCAGTCCCCTTCTAGGAATAGCTAGTACTTACCTCCTGCTCCTTACTTTCAATTCCTATTCCCCCCCTCCCCCACAGAGCTGTAGTGGCCTTGGCCTCCTGGCAGAGCCTTCCTGGGCCTGTTTCCATAGAAACCGGGTAGTCTCTGTAATGCAGGAAGGGGAGGGAAGAAGGGAGCAGGAAGGAGGGACCAGACCTCAGGGACAGCCCCAGAAAGGGGGACTTGGGCACTGAGAAGAGAAGGGAAACTGGTCCACTCAAAGAGAGGGTGGGACCTTGATTGGGGGGGGGGTGAGAGTGGAGGGTTGAAGGAAGAGGGGAGAGAGGAGGTAGCAAAAGAGAAACAGGTTCTGTCCTCATGCAGCTTCTTGGCTACCTCCTGAGGGGACACACACTGTCTCTTCACCTCTGGTAGAGAGAGGGGGGTTCCACTCCCCCCAAAATCCTTTACCAAGAAATGCCTGACTGGGGATGAATGTCTTTCCCAAAAGTCACCTCTCTCTAAGACTCGAACCATAGTATACCTTCCCTCCCCCAGGAGCTCCCCCACTTGTCCCAGCCCACTGGCTCTGTGCTCTGGAGGCTGGGCAGCCCCAGGGACCCAGTGGCCGCTGCTGACCCTATGGCGTGCAGTTCTCAAAGGCCCCATTCATCTCTGGGGGCTGAAGGCACCATTGTCCCCAGAGGGGGGTGGTGGGGCTGGAGGGGGTCTCCAGTCAGAAGAAAGGAATGTGTCTGGTGAAGTTGCCCCAGGGCTCAGTTTCCAGGTCCCCACCAGATCTCCAGCAGGACCCTTTCATGACCCCAGACCGTCCATCAGTTGCTCCCAGCAGCCTTTGCGACTCTCCTAAGGGTGGGTACTGCCCCGGCTGCAGCGGGTGGCGCGGCGCGGCGGGGGAAGCCTCACCCCAACGCTCGGGTTCACGCTGAGAATCTTTTCTGGGGCTAGGAGCTGTCCAGCACCTCGGTCCTGACGGGAATCGCGGGTTCGCCTAGATGCCATGGGACAACTGGTAAAAGGAAGCTCCCCCCCACCCACGCTATGACCACAAACTACACCTGACATAAGTGGGCTTACTTATAGGGACCCATCGGCGCCCAGAACTGACCCAAGGAGCAAATCGATCCGTGCTCTGTCTAAGCAGAGCTGAAAGGACAATCAGAGGCCACTCCCCTGGGATTCTGTCCTCAACCTGGAAGAAGAAAGCCTGAGGGGGCAGGCCCTGCCTCTCCTTCCTCCCATCTCTCTCTGCCTCTGTTTCTGTTTTCCTCTCTCTCTCCTCACTCCTCTCTTTCCCTCCCTGCTGGGTTGGGGGCTGCTGATTTATCATTTCTCTGCTCTGCTAATGTGCTCCCTGCTGTGGGGAGGGATCATAATTCTGGGAGATGATTAAGTTTCAAATTGTTTTTCTTCGTGTTGTTGAAGATGAGGCTTTAATATGGTTCTTCCCCTGACTGGGGCTGCCCTGGCCCCTGCCTCCTGCCCCCAACCCTCCTTCCTACCACTCTCCTTTCTGATAAGCCAGATCTGGGATTGTGGGGTCCCCTCTAAACTTTTGTGTGTAGGGGGAGGGAGCATGGACCTACACATGATGAAAAGGGAAATACGTATAAGGCAAAGGTAAGAAACACAGGTTTTCGAAGTCAGAATTTAAATCATCACTCTTCCTCTTCTTACCTGTATTTCTTCGATTGAGGTGCTTAAACTGAAGCTAAGCTTCAGTGTCTTCATCTTGTAAGTGGGGATAATTTGACAATTGCCTCACAGAGTGCCTATGTAGATTAAAAATGATAATTCAGGGGCCTCCCTAGTGGCACAAGGGTTAAGATGCAACCTATGAAGCTATCTGCAGCCACTGCAGCACAAGTTCAATTCCCGGCCAGACAGGGAGCTACCCACATGGCTCAGCAGACCACTCCTGACTCACGCGCTGCTCCCCTCAGCAGTGTAATTTGGTCAATCTGCCTGTTCTGTTCCCCATTCTGTCTCTGGTGAATCCTCTCACCCCCTCCCCCACACCTCTGGCCTGTACCCCAGCTCCTATATGCATAAATAAATAAATATTTTTTAGAAATGATAATTCATGCCTAGCAGAGTAGTGGTTCTAGTACACACATATCCCATTCTGTGTGATCCTGTCTCCCCCATCTCCCTTAACTTTCTTCTTGTATATCTGATGTCTACTATTTTCCAGGCACTGTGCTATAGAGATTACATTCTCCAGGAGTGAGGAGGTTGGTTTGGCTTAACTGTCCCTCAAACACCACTTCATTCACCGCCTTCCCTCCTTTCAAGTTAATTTCACTCCAATTATACCATCCCACCTACTCCCAGCTCTTCCTTCATTATTCCCACTTCATTCTTCCTTCTTTGCAATCTTATTACTTCACCTTGATTCTTATCCTCCTAACACACGTTTCTTTTACCTCTTCATTATTCTTCATCTCATTTGGGGCCATCACAGTGAATAAAGAGGTTGAATTTTTCAAACTAAGAGAGACACTCCTGGGTTATACTGTGTGTGTGTGTGTGTCTTTGAGAGGCATATATACACATTAATTCATATTCACCCATGAGCCTGCAGCAAAGTTCTGAACTCTCACATTTGATCTGTGTGCTTATCTGCCTGTTTTTCCCTAGGTATAAGCCATATAACCCTTGAGGTATATCGCTATGTCCTTTCTACCTGCCTACTCACCTGTCTACCTGCTCTACCTCTGCATCTGTGTTATAGGAGATGGAATAGGAGAGCCAGCTGATTGTCAGCAGGAGAAGCTGATTTATGATAATGCATTTTTGTTTCTGTGTATCTTCACAATACTGGCTTTCTCCACCTCCCCCAGTTTCTCTGAGAATTCGTTTCAAGACCCTTTCAGTGCTGTAGGTGAAGGGTGGGGTAATTTTCCCTACCTCTCTGGGTTCTTCTTGGGCTACTTGTGCAAACAAATTAACATCAGAGAGAATAGGAGGGAAAAAGAAATAATTACATATGTAATTTAATTACACGTGTATGGAGAATTTACATGGCTGTCAATTCTAGAGTAAATGGGTTTTTATTCTTGAGCTAATGAATGGGATCACGACCCAGGGCATCAAGGAAAGAGGAGGAGGTCTCACATGATGAGGAGAGAATGACTCATATGACAAAAGCAGATACCTAGATATTTGCCCTGCCATAACATAGGCTTCTTCAATAGAAAGGTTTTTTCAAGAGATGACCCTAAATCTGGGTAATCTTCATTCTTCAAGGTAATAGTAATAGTTTCTCTTGAAGCCCTCAGGGCCTCAATTAGCCTTACTTCCTCATACCAATGTGACACTTACTGAGAAAAGCCTGTTCTGGCCACTTTGGGAAAGCCTGTCCTTCAGCACAGGAAACAGAGATTACTCTAGGTATTTTAAACTGAAGGGAATTTAATATAGGGAATTAAGTGACTACAACATCATTGAAAAGATTGATGGAATGGACTCCTAGCAGCTACTCCTGAATTGCTAATACATATGTCATGATCAGAAAGAGGGGGTCTCAAAAAGCCACCACTGGAGTGGTTGAACTAGAAAACCCATTGCCAGAGATTTCCTATCTCACAATTGGGAAAATGAGACAAGGAAGCTGGACTGGCTGTTACTAGAGAATCCCAGGTCTCAGGATCATGCTTGCCAGAAGAAAGACCAAATAGCAGGAAAAAGCTTCGTCCTCCTTTATACCTTCTCCTCACACAGGTACACTTAATTGTGAGGGAGTCAGGGAAATGGATTCTAGCTTGCTAGTCTCTATAACACATTAGAAGAAAGTAGGAGTAGAGGATGAATGCCAATTGACCATATTCAACACAAACTTAGACCCTGCCCCTTAGGAGCTCACAGACAAGAGGAAATAACATCAGGATCAATGCAAACTGAAAGGATGAACCAGAAAGTGTCTGTGACAAACCAGATTTCAGCCATATAAGGTCTGGGACCTTAGTAGTCTTAAACTAATCTCAGACCTAATTTGGACTATGAAGCTCAGGCTCTGCTAATCATGGGAAGAATGAAGCTAAGTGAAGTCAGTGCACGAGGGAGAGAGGGGGAAGAAGAGACCATGACCCCATGCCAGATACAGTTCTCATTTCCTGATAAGGGATACACAATTGTCCAGGATCCTGCATCAGTCCAGTGAAAACAGGTCCCACGCTCAATGGCAGCTCCTTCCTCACACTGATGGGCTTTAGTTTATGTGGCCCCTATGTGGTTCATCTGCTAGCTGCCTCAAGATCATCATTGCAAAATCAGGCCCCAGGATCACCTCTGGGATCACCACTGGGAAAAGAATGGAGAGAAAAGACAAAGTAGCCCAATCTCTCAAGCAGGAGGGTCCAAGACTAGGCAAGTTTTGGCAGGGAACATCGAAGAACTGCTGCCTTTCACATGTCTGTATCTCTCTACTGCAATTCCAGATGTTTTGGCATCTCTTCTCTAACTCCAGGAATCAGGAACCAGGTCTAGGTGATTCTAGGACAAGAGAACAGGATCCAAAATAAATCCCAAGTCCAAAAAGGGCATCCATTATATCTGCTAAGTGAGTATAAAAGTAGGGAGATGGCTAGCTTGGCATCTCCTTGTGGGTTTAAAGTGAAAGGTATATCCTGTATATCCTGGTAGATACAAGCTCGGCCTCAAGAATCTAGTCCAAGTTCAACTGCTTCCTATGTATGTGACCTTGGATCAGTTACTTAATTCCTCTCAGCTTGAGCCTTTATTTGTAAAATGGGAATATTATGTACTTAACTCACAAGATGGTTGGAAAATTAATTGAAGTGATTATATATAAATACACAAAAAGTGCTAAGCCCAGTACCTGGCATATAATAAGCTTTCAGTAAATGGTAGTTGTTAGTATTTTTGTTATCATTATTGATACCATATGTTCTAAGAAACAAACCTCTCCCTTCTTAATTAGCAGGAAACAACTAGAAGAGGGAGTTCCTCATATGAGGCTTGCTCCAGAAGTGGGCTCTTAGTCACATTCTGGAGAAATAGGGAGCCAGACCAGGACAGGAAGCCTCTTAAGCCCATTCCCTCCAGTGGAGGAGTCTCTGTTTCCTTTAATCTTAGTGTTGTCTCTTTGAGTTTCATTGGAAATATTCTTTTTTTTTTTTTTAAAAAAAAAAAAGATTTATTTATTTAGGCACACAAGAACCTGGGTACAGGCCAGAGGTGTGGAGGGTGAGAGGATTCACCAGAGACAGAGTGGGGAACAGAACAGGCAGACTGACTGAAATACATTGCTGAAGGGAGCAGGGGCAAGTCAGGAGAAGTCTGCTGTGCCATGTAGGTATCTCCCTGGCTGGGGATCGAACTTGTGCTGCAGTGGCTGCAGCTAGCTTCATAGGTTGTGTCTTAACACTTGCACCACCAGGGAAGGCCCTCATTTGAAATATTCTTGGTAAAGAAATTGCAAGCTGGTAAAATAAGTTGCAAGTCCTGTTTGAACAGGTAGCTAGACTCAACTATGGATGGTCAAGACTTGTCCAAATAATTTGGTCCACCACACTGACCATGAGGTGCCATGCTAGGCAAAAAGCACTAGATCCTCATTAAAGATTATCTCACAATTTCTTGGAGGGAGCAGGCCAAGAGTCCACATGCACAGTCACAATGTAACCTGTCGGCGCATGCCCAAATGTAGACCAACCATAACTAGCTATGATGCTGATCTCCCCCACCTCTCCTCAGGGACCCACGCTTTAAATATCTCCTAGCTCCCTTCAGGAGCCAGGTTATGTTCTCCTTTCCAGCACTGGCTCCTTTGTGCATGAGTCTCTAATAAAGCCTCACTTGTTCGACTACACCCAACTACTGGTGAATTACTTCCTTAGAGGGCAAAGGACCCGAACATTAGGCTCAGGGCCTGTAAACATTGGGCATCTTAACATGCTCCAGGGAGGGGCACATGGTACCACTCTGGCAGGCGAGGAAGAGAGAGATTGGTGATATTCGGAGACCAGAGATCAGGAGTTTGAAACCATGTGCTGTGACCTTTCTCCCTTTCCTCTTCTGCTTTTCTTTCCTCAAACCCTCCAACTTCATTGAAGTGTTAACATCTCCTATGTACCAGGCACTATGCCATGCACTGGAGGACAGTGAAGAATAGAAAGGCAGCCCCTAACCAATCTACTGGGGCCACAAACTATACACACACAATCATGCAAATAATCATTTAATTATAAATATAAGAGATGCATCCAAGAAAGATGGTAGAGTAGTGAGAGTGGATAATGGGGAGACTTAACCTCCCCCCTTGTTAGTCTGGGATAAGAGAGAGTGGGCAGGAAAGACGAGACCAGACAGGAAGAACATGTAAGTCAGCCAGCAAAGGAGGGGAGTGCCCTAGGCAGAGGGAGTGATTTCCTGTCAAAATGTTAGATGATAACTTTATGGTATGTTGCCTTGACCAGAGGTATTTGATTCTTAACTGGGGACTCCCAAAGCGATAAATATTTAATGGTGGGATTTTTGAGAGGCATGTGATCAGCTGATAGGGTCAGGAGGTTCTTCTTAGCAGCATTCAAAGCAAAGCTTGTGGCCAGGAGCCTATCTCTGGGTACATATTGGGCATGAGTGTGTGTGTGTGTGTGTATGTGTAAAGTTATGTTGTGACTATGCATGTTTATGCAGGTGAGTAACTTTGTGCAGAACTTTAACTTATCATTTTGACACCTGGGCCAAGCAGCAGAAACCTATCTTTAAATCCAGGAATGTGCCAACTCATGGGGGGGTTGGGGGGAGAGTAGGGGAGGAAAACTGTCCTGCCACATGCACATAAGAGCTCCAGCAGTTGGGTTCCCTGTCCTTGACCTTGGTCATCTCAAATCATCCATCTCTGCCAAGCGTTGGGGGCAAACTCTCCAGTCCTGCTAGGGAAACTTTGGTGTTGAAGGTAGGGGAGGAGGAAAGGCTTTAAATTTGCTGTAGTTTAGAAATTCATTATTTAAAATGTTGGCACCCTCCATATTTTTATTCCTGAGTCCCTTGTGAGTATACATTTATTGAGACTTTTAATGTGCTTATGCATATATGTGTGTGTGAATGATGGTGGTATGTGCTTGTGTGTATATGAATAGCTGTAAGTCTCATGATAACTAACAGCCCCTGTGAGTTTGGGGCCAGCAGACATGTCAATGTGTTCCTCCCTTCTCACTCTGCCTGTCTCCACTGATTTCATGAGAAGCAGATACTGGGATTATCTGCTGGTCAGGGCTGAGTCCTTTCATATTAACAACAGACTGAGAATGTACTGGCTGCAATAAGGCAAACAGAAGTAATATGCTCACATTCACCTCCATTCCATAGAGCAAGCAGAACCGGGGCCATTGCAGTGAATGAGCTTCAATAATTCATCTCCACTGCCAATGTTGTATTGACATAAAGCTAATTTAACACTGGGGGAGCCCGGGGAGGTAAGGAGCAATTATGCCTTCACCTGCAGCAGGGTCACTCTGGTAGCACTCGAGTGCTATGCTGGAGAGTGGAAAAGGGCTGGGAGGTCACTTGCCTCCTTCTCTCCTTGTAGTCAGTTGACTTTCTGTCGGGGAGGCATTCTGTTTTCCTCTTGTTGATATTCTTTTCACCCCCCATCTCAGGATTTGAACTTCCAGTGATGGAAGGAGGTGTTTCTTAGATCAGCCCCATCGTCTCTTCTGTATCTCTTTTCCAGGAATCAGAACCACTGACGCTTTCTATGGGGTGTGACGGCTGGAGGAGTGAGGTTGAGGTTTTTTTTACAGGAGAGAGGGAACAACAGTAGGTTAATGTCTTTTTTTTTTCCCCCTAAAGATTTATTTATTTATTTATACAAGCACTGGGTACAGTCAGAAGCGCGGGAGGGTGAGAGAATTCGCCAGAGCCAGAGCGGGGAACAGAACAGGCAGTCCAACGAAATACACTGCTGATTTGAGCAGTGAACTTGGCAGGAAAGGTCTGTTGCGCCATGTGGGACCCTCGCCGGTGGCCGGGGATCAAACCGGCATTGCAGAGGTTGCGGGCATTTTTGCAGCCCAGAGCTCAACCGCTGCGCCACCAGGGGAGGCCCATAGTAGGTTAATGTCTTAAGTGACTTCTAGCAACCCTTTTGATTTTCTTCTTTCTCAAAGTTAAAAATCACTTTTAATATGCAAAAAAAAAAGGGGGTTTCTCCTTATCTTTCTTCATTTCTTCAATAAATACTTAGCATGTACCTATTGGTACTAGATGAACCAAACAATCTTGATCCCTGCTTTCAAGGGTTGAGGGTTTAGTCAGAGACAGAGGCATTAAACAAATAAACACATGAATTGAATAAGTATGTAATTGCAAATTGTTCCTAATACTACTTACTTTTACTCATTCATTCAACTGTCAATACAATAAGAGAGATTTAGGGGCCTCCCTGGTGGCGCAAAGGGTTAAACACCACACTATGAAGCAATTCACAGCCTCTTCAGCACGAGTTAGATCCCCAGCCAGCCTGGGAGCAACCCACATGGCGCAGCAGACCTCTCCTGACTCACCTGCTTCTCCCTTCAGCAGTGTATTTCAGTCAATCTACCTGTTCTGTTCTCCACTCTGTCTCTGGTGAATCCTCTCACCCCCCACATCTCTGGCCTGTACCCCAGCTCTTGTATGCATAAATAAATAAATCTTTAAGAAAAAAACAGTAAGAGAGAATTACACTAAGGGCCAGCTTTGGAATGGGAAGGCCTCTCTGAACCCTGAAGGGTCAGTAGCCTTGGGGAAAAGGAAAGCAAGACTGGGTCAGGGAGAGGGAAACACAATTGTTTCATGCTTTGCCTTTTGTTGCCAGCAGATGCATAAACATTACTGGGGCCTGGTGGGATAAAATGAGTTGCAAAAGAAAGATCTGAGTTCAAATCCTTTCTTTGCCACTTTATACCTGGGTGGCCTTGGGCAAGTAACTTTTCTCTTTCAAGTCTTAGTTACCTCATCTATAAAATGGAGATGATAACATTTTCTCCTTTATAGGGTTGTTGTGAAAATTTAAGTAATATAATGGTTTAAAGTGCTTAACAGTGCTTGGCATATGTTAAGTATCAATAAATTACTATTATTGTCATTATGATTATCCTCTAATACTCCAAGTTCTTTATTACCCTCAGGCTTTGGCACAATTTGTTCCCTCTGTCTGGATCACACTTCATTCCTTTTACTCACTTATATGGATCTTTCAAGTAGCAGTTGAAATGTGTTTCCCTGAAGGACTTTCCTGACCCCTCAGTGGTACTCAAACTTCAGTGCATGTAAGAGTCACTCTGTGTGTGTGTGTGTGTGTGTGTGTGTGTGTGTGTGTTTATTACAAAGCAGATTCCCAGTTTTGACCAAGAACCATGATAATGTAACGTGATAACATTAGGGGAAACTAAATGAGAGATAATCAAGAACTTTCTGTATTATCCTCACAACTTTTTTGCAAATCTAAGATTATTCCAAATAAAAATTTATTTTAAAATGCAAATTCCTATGCAAATCAAAACCACAGTGAGTAATCACCTCACACTATCAAAACAAAAAGACAAAACAAAAAAACAAGTGGTGAGGAATGGAGAAATTGGAACCCCTGTACACTATCCATGAGATATATACAATGGTGTAATCACTTTAGAAAATAGTTTGGTGGTGCCTCAAAAAATTAAAAATGGAATTATCATATGACCCAGCAATTCCACTTTTGGGTATATAACCAAAAGAACTGAAAACAAGATCTCAAAAAGGTATTTGTAAACTCATGTTCAGAACAGCACTATTCACAAAAACTGAAATGTGGGAGCAATGCAAATGTTCATTGATGGGGGAATGTTAAACAAAATTTGATATATACATATAATAGAATATTTTTCAGCCTTGAAAAAGAAGGAAATTATGACACAAGCTACAACATGGGTGACTCTTGAGGACAATATGATAGGTGGAATAAGCTAGTCACAAAATGACAAATAATGCGTGATTCCATTTATATGAGGTATCTAGAGTGGTCACTTTCATACACACAGAAAGTTAAGTGGTGGTTGCCAGGAGTTGGAGGAGAATAAAATGAGTTTTAGTTTTGTAAGATGAAAAAAATTTTAAGGGGGGGAAGAAAAAAATTCTTAAGATTGGTTGCACAATAATATGAGCATATTTAGCAGTATTTAATTGTGCATTTAAAGATATTTTATGTGTATGTACATATATATGTTACAATTAATTTTTTTTATCTGAGCATCTGGAATCACAGGGGAGCTGGAGTAGCCAAAACAATCCAACAAAGTTGGAGGACTTAAATTTCCTGATTTGAAAACTTATTGAAAATTTATAGTAATCAAAGTGGTGTGATACTGGCATAAGGGTAGACATACAAGTCAATGGAATAGAATTGGAAGTCCTGAAATAAGCTCATACATCTATGGTTAAATTGACTTTCAACAAGGATGCCAAGAGCACCCAATGAGAAGAGGATACTTTCTTCAACAAACAGTACTGATACAACTGGACAGCCATAAGCATAGATAGATAGATAGATAGATAGATAGATAGATAGATAGATAGATAGATATAAAAAGAAGTTGGGTCCCTGGCTCACATTTATTAAAAAATTAACTCATTATGGATCAAACACCTAAATGTAAGGGCTAAAACTATAAAACTCTTGAAAGAAAATAAAGGGAAATCTCCATCACCTTGGTTGTCAATGATTTCTTCAATATTACACTAAAAGTGAAAGCAACAAAATAAAAAGTGGATAAATTGGACATCAGCAAAATAAAAAAAACTTCTGCACATCAGAGGACACAATCAAGAAAGTAAAAAGACACTTTTCACTTTCTTTCTTTACAAATTATATATTCAAGAAGTTTCTCATATCCAGAATATATAAAGATATATAAAGGACTTTACAAATCAATGACAAAAAGGCAAATAATCCAATTAAAACATGGGCAAAGAACTTGAATAGACATTTCTCCAAAGATATACAAATATCCAATAAGTACATGAAAAGATGCTCAACCTCATTAGTCATTTGGGAAATGAAATTAAAACCTAATGACATACCACTTTACACTCAATTGTTTAGCTATAATAAAAGTAACAAGTGTTGGAATGAATGTGGCGATGTTGGAACCCTCATACATTCATGATGGGTGTATAAAATGATGCAGCAACTGTGGAAAAACAGTTTGGTAGTACCTTGAAAAGCTTAACATAGATTTACCGAAGTGTATTACCCAGCAATTCCCAAGGGAATTAAAAACAGGTACTTAGACAAAAATTTGGACATGAAAGTTCACAGCAATATTCTCAATAACTCAAAGGTAGAAACAGCCCAAATACCCATCAATGGATGAATGGACAAACTGAAGGTGGTATATCCATGTAATGGAATACTGTTTAGCAATACGAAGAAATGAAATACAGATGTACGAAGCAACACAGATGAGCCTCAAAGACATTATGCTAAGTGAAAGAAAGCAGATACAGATGTGCATATGATGTGTGATTTCATTCATATGAATATTTATGATGTGTGATTTCATTCATATGAATATTCTACATAGGTAGGACAGAAAGCAGGCTAGTGGTTTCCCAGATATGGAGAAGTGGGGAGTGAGGAGTAGCTGCTGGGTAGGTATGGGGTTTCTTTTTGGTGTGACAGAAACGTTTTAGAATTAGATGGAGGTGATTGCACAATGTTGGGAAAGTCCTAAAGGCCACCGTATGCTTTTATTTATTTATTTTTAAAAGATTTATTTATTTATTTATACAAACACTGGGTACAGTCAGAAGTGCGGAGGGAGGAGGGTGGTGAGATAATTCACCAGAGCCAGAGTGGGGAACAGAACAGGCAGACTGACGAAGTACACTGCTGAAGGGAACAGCGGGCAGCAGGAGAGGTCTGCAGGCCATGTGGGACCCTTGCCCGGTGGCCGGGGATCGAGCCAGTGCTGCTGAGGCTGCGGGCAGCTTCGCAACCCAGCACTCAACTGCTGCGTCACCAGAGGAGGCCCCTTGTGCTTTTGAATGGTTAATTGTATGCTATGTGAATTTTACTTTTTTTTTTTTTAAAAAAAAAGCAGATTACTGGCCCCAACTTCAGGGTCTCTGATTCCATATATCTGGTGCTAGGTCCAGGAATCTGAATTATCTATAAGACTTCTAGTGTTGGAAGTAGGACAGTATTTTGAGAAACATCACTTAAGCTATATTAAACCTCCTATGGATCCTCTCCTATTGGTCCCTGAACTTCTCCTTTTATAGCATACTTCATAATTGTAATTACTTGTCCTTTCCCACCCCCCACCCCAGACTGTAAACTCCGTAAGAACAGGGTCTATGTCTTTCTCAGCCATTGTAATATCCCCAGCATTGAGAAAAAGCACCTGGATATTACCTATAGTCAGTGGATACTGGGTGAATTGAAATACTGAATTGCATGAAGAGGAAAATCCTAAGGAGTCTCTAGCCCAAGAGCCCGCAATCTCTGTGATGAGTCCAAAGTTTAAACTCCCTTCTCTCCTAGTGTGACTTACCATGCTCCTTTGAAAAAAGGTTGAGAAAGGAGGCCTTCTCTGGTCTTCCAAACTGGGATCCCAGTAGGGTGGCACATCTAGGGAGCTCAGGACCAGTGTGGACACAGCAGTTTCAATTCTAAGACCCTCACACGTGGCAGGCGGAGGAGCACACCTCTCTTGGCATCTCCTGCTGGAAGACTCCAGCCAGGTTTTCTTGGCCTCCTGGCTGATCCCAGTGCCTTTTGGCTGGGTGGTTGCTCTTACTCTGGGCTGCTTCCAAGGTTGCCTTAAAGCATGAAGTCAGCAGAATAGCTTCCCTCACTGTCACTGAACTGGGCCCAGGCCATCCTACTGTCGCCTGTGCTGACTTCTGAGGTCTCATCTCATCCACTCTGCAGGAAACACGATGCTGCCAAGAGGGGGTAGGTGACATCCTGGGGACTGACTGCAGCCTCATGCCTGGGCCTCTCTCCTGGGCCTGCACAAATGTAATTTTCTCCTCAACTTTCTCCTCTCTTCCAGGCACCCTAGGCCTAGGGGTTCCCTTGAGAGTCCCCTGCCCATCTGTGTCTTTTCTGAGGGGAGAGGGAAATTTTCAAATTTTGCATTAAGCTTATGATTGCCAACTAACCCAAAATCAATTAATCTCTTGAGACACACACACACACACACACACACACACACACACTTAAACTTACACTTAGGTACAGGATATCTTTTTTTTTTTTTTTTTTTATTTTATTTTTTTATTTTTTATAGAGGCATGTTTATTTATTTATTTATTTATTTGCTTGTTTTTGTTTATACATGCACTGGGTACAGTCAGAAGCGCGGGAGGGTGAGAGAATTCACCAGAGCCAGAGCAGGGAGCAGAGCAGGCAGAAGGACCGAAGTACACTGCTGAGGGGAGCAGCGGGCGGCAGGAGAGGTCTGCGCGCCATGTGGGACCCTCCTCTGGTGGCTGGGGAGCAGCCGGGGATTGAACCGGTGCCGCAGAGGCTGCGGGCAGGTTCGCAACCCAGCGCTCAACCGCTGCGCCACCGGGGAGGCCCTAGGTACAGGATATCTTGAAAATAGCAAACCCATGTGCAGGAAAGGTAAGCAAGGGCCTTTCTCCCCTTCTATCGAGGTAACATTAGCTCATGACACTGTGCAGGTGTCAGATGTAGTTTCTCATCTCAACAACTGTATACATCACTCCATACCCACCACCAAATGTCCGCCACCAGCCACCACCAATCATTTGGCCGGGCCTTTTCTTAATTTTATCATTGATAAATTATGTGACCTGCTCCAAGATTCCAAATCTTTTACTCAACATGAAAAAAGTGACTTCCTTTGAGCCCATACTTTTCATCAGGCAATGGAACTTAGTGCTTTACATGCTTAATGCACTCATTCGTTCTCATGCAACCTACCAACTATGTTTTATAAACTTACCTTTAAATTTACCTTTGACTTTATTTAATAATGCTACCTGTAACTTACCTTAAAATTTTATAAATTTATGAACTGTAGCATACGCAGATGTCTAAAACATATATATGAGCAGTTTAACACATACCTGTCCACTATAAAATATTAATATATTACACAGTATTACACATGTCTATAATAAATATTCCCTTGCTTTTCTTTATAGCTTTATTATCCATGTATGCACCCCTAAATCATATTTTAACTACTGTATATGTAAATGGAATCACACTATACACATACATATATATTCTTTAATTTTTTTTTTAGTTTACTCTTGTCTTTGTGGAATTCATTTCTGTTGCTTCATATATCTGAGGTTAATTGATGTTCGTTGCTATACATTTCATTGTATGAAATTCCACAGTTTCTATTTCTACTCACTATAAATGGATATGGGGTTATTTCCCCTTTGGAGACATCATAAATATTCTTGTACTTGTGTTCTGGAGTATCAATCATAATTCTCTAGAGCATATGATTTGTAGTGGGATTGCTGTGACAGAGAGATCTTTGGTTTTAATAAAGGTTGAGAGCCCTCTCGTTTTACTGATGTGGAAAATGAGGCTCAGAAATGTTTATCAGTATCCCAGGGTCACCAGCTCTAAGGGGGAGCTAGGTGTATAGCAAGTCAGTCTGACTTTGAAGCCCATGCTCTTCACTAGCTCCCTATGTACTCTCGGTTTTCATTAAGGTATGCCCAACTGCTGTCACTAGAAAGCCAGTAATAACTCACTGGCTTAAAAAATATAAATGTTTGTTTCTCTCACATAATGGTCTGAAGAGAATGTTTCAGATCAGCAGGCAGTTCTATTCCACACAGTCATAAAAAAAAAAAAAAAAAGGTTACTCTGGGCCTTATCATAGAGTGCGTGGTCGCTGGATGCTGCTAAGTGTGAGGTCCAGCTGCTGAGTGGAAGCTGCTATGTACGTGAAAGGTTTTGTGAACCTAACCTGGATGTGGGTTGTATCACGTTTTTACGTGCTTGCCTGGCCATCCCTAGCTATGATGGGTGCTTGGAAATGTAGACCCTGCTACACAGCCACATCCACAGTCACAAATGAGAATAGCTCGATTCTATTACCGTGGGAAAAGGAGAAGATGGATTTGGGTGGATAAATAGCCATCTCACTACAGTGCATCGCCTCCCCCTCTCCATTATTTCTGGGGTTGTTTCTTCTCTGCTTACTTTGAGTAATAATTTTCCACTTCTTTTCTATCTCATAGCAGTCTCAAGGATAAATCTTGTAACCAATGAGTAGGTGTTAGTTCAAGAAAAAGGCAATAGTTTCATGGTAGGTAGTTGGGGAAAGTGAACAGAAGTGCCCTCTTAGACCATCTGATTCTCTTCAGTGAACATATTTTGAGGACTTACTTCCTGCAAGGCACTAAGCACTTGTAGAACCATCACATCTGCTTACCATACATGGGAGTTCCCGAAAACAGCAGGCATGGATGAAGGGGTAAGGGCATGTGCACCTACAGGGTGAACTTAAGTGTCCCAGGTAGGTGACAATATCCTGCCCTTCAAGGGGATTCCCATTAGCACATGCGAGAAGTGTGAATGGAGGGCATACACAAGGGAGGGAATGTTCGTGTATGCTTCACAAAGGATGGTGCCATGGAGTAATCCCACGTTGAGTGACCCCTCCATTCTACTCCAGACTGTTGTAACCTTGGGCCTTGCAAGGGTAGGTCTTTTTTTTTAAAAAAATGAGATTTATTTATTATTTATGCATACAAGAACTGGGGTGTAGACCAGAGGTGTGGGGTGTGTTTGTGTGAGAGGATTCACCAGAGATAGTGTGGGGAGCAGTATAGGCAGATTGACTGAAATACACTGCTGAGGGGAGCAGTAGGCAAGATAGGAGAGGACTGCTGTACCTTGTGGGTCAGCTCTCTGGTTGGGGATCAAACTCATGTTGCAGTACCTGGCAATCATCCATCACTTGATAGCGCTGTGTCTTTAACCCCTGCACCACCAGGGAGGGCAAGCAACCATAGGTCTTAATGTTATAGGGCATCTCCTACCAGAACATCCTTTCCCCCAACATTAAGAGGATTAGTCTGTGAAAATCATGGTTTCTTTTTTTCTTTTTTTAAAGATTTATTTATTTTTATACAAGAGCTGGGGTACAGGCCAGAGGCACGGGAGGGTGAGAGGATTCACCAGAGACAGAGTGGGGAACAGAACAGGCAGATCTACTGAAATACACTGCTGAGGGGAGCAGCGGGCGCGACAGGAGAGGTCTGCGACACCATGTGGGATTCTCGCTGGCTAGCCGGAATCAAACCCACATTGCCGAGGCTATGGACAGCTTCACAGCACAGTGCTCAAACCGCTGTGCCACTGGGGAGGCCCGAAAATCATGGTTTCTTACATTCCTATGTTCCCATTCATTGGTCTGTGGGTCTCCTATTAGCTAGAGGCATCCTCAAACTGAAGGAGGGGTGAGTACCTGTCAGGGGAGCCTGCTTGGATTAAGCAAGAGACCGAATGAGATGACCCCTTGATTCCATCCAATCTTAAATCCAAATGCAGGCCTATGTTCCGAGATTTTATGGATATTTTTTCTAAGACATTCTGAAACCACTGTCTTCTAGCTTTTTCTTTAGTCTCATGGAAAAGGGGGCTCCCGGGCCTCCCTGGTGGCGCAGGAGGTTGAGTGCAGCACTCTGAAGCTGTCCGCAGCCTCTACAGTGTGGGTTCGATTCACAGCCGGCCAGGGAGATACACACATGGTGCGGCAGACCTCTCCTGTCTTGCCCACTGCTCCCCTCAGCAGTATTTTTGGTCTGTCTGCCTTTTCTGCTCCCCACTTTGTCTCTGGTGAATCCACTCACCTTCCTGCACCTCTGGCCTGTACCCCAGTTCTTGTATAAATGAATAAATCTTAAAAAAAAAAGAGGGCTCCCCTTTCTTCCAGGCAGGTGGCCTATCCTGGGGAACCTGGAGGAGAAACAGGTCAAGGAGTGGGGTTGGCATGTGAGGCAGGATGAGATCAGAAAGACCTAGGAGTGTGTGCTGGCTCTGCCTTAGTTGGGAAAAATCTCTTAACTACTCTCTACCGCAGTTTCCTCATTTGCAAAATGTACCTGCATCTGAGAAAGAAATAAGTATCTCCATTTCACAGAAGCTCAGAGAAGCTAACTCACTCAAAAATTTACTATGTAAAGTAGACTCAGGATTCAAACTCAGCAGTCTGACTCTAGTGTTGAAGCTCTGATTAGTAGGGATCACTCCTGGGGGCAGGGGTGCAGGATGAGTCAGGGGAGAAGATGTTGTAACAAGTTGCATTCGGACATCCCATTAGATGTTTGCTGGTTTCCAAATTGTTAATATGAGAGTAGGCATGTTTTAGTGTGAAAAGAATTTGGTGTTGTGGGTAGTCAGGAAAGATAAGGAACAGAGACTCAATGTGATCCTGCTCTCTCATGCTGTTTCTGGGGTTTACAGCCTCAGGCAAGCCCCAAGCAGGGGAACAGTCATGCTAACACTGGTCTAGGGGGCCCTCCCCTAGGGTGAGGACTTGGAGCCGCCCTTCTCTGCAGGGTGCCTCGGACTCTCCCCTACACCTCTCAGCCAAGGTTTGATGGGGAGTGGGGCGGGGTTGGGGGTGGGAGGTGTGTGTGTGCAGAGGTTGCCACAGTTTATGCTCCTCCAGAGCTTCCAAGCAAGATTTCCCCAAAAAGCCATATTAAATAAATAAAAGGAAATTCAGCAGATGGGAACATGAATCAATGAAAACTCCCATATGAGTGCAAAGATTTATGTCAAAAAACAAAACATCAACATCTGGGAGCTGCCTCGTCTCCTCTTGGCTGCTCGTCTGGAATGGATTCTCAGCGTTGCTTTCCGCCTCTTTCTGGCCCTGGGAGAGGGACGGAAAGAAATAAAGGATGAAGCCCATTTAAAAAATAGTCATTTTTAATCAAAAATGAACGCTGTTTTCCCCCTCAAGGCTGGAGGGAACGTGTTTCAGGCGGCGGGACTGCGGAATTCGGCCCCGGGATCGCGGGAAGAGAGAGCCCCCTGCCGGACACTTAGGGGCGCCCCCTCGCTCCCAGCCCCTGGCGGCTCCCTGGGGTCCGTTTTTCCAGATTTCCAGGCCGCTGGGGAGCACGCACACAACGGTGTACACCGCACTGCGGCCGCGCGGGGCAGCTCAGCTGCGGCCGCCGGGACCGTCACGTGGCCTGGGGCCGAGAGAAGGGCGATTCCTGGGAGTCACCTCCAGTCCGCGGCCAGGGAGCTCTGTGTGGGGTCTCGCAATGGGAGAGGGACCCATGCAGTGAAAGGAAACTAGGCCTTGATGAGCTGCAGTCCATCTCAAGCAAAGTTTAACTCTTAGGCTTGGCCAAGCAGGGTTAAGAGAATAGGCATTGGATCCGGATGTCAGAGTGCAAATCCCAGCTCTGCCGCAGTCAGTTGTGTGCCCTTGGGCAAATTAACTTCCCTGATTTCATCATCTGTAAAATGGGAACAAAAGCATCAGTTCCTAGGGGACTGAAAAGTGAATGAGAAAACACATGTAAAGTACTTAGGACAGAGCACATATATGTAAAATTAAGTAAATATTAACTGTTATCATTAAGCTAAAGGCGCCAATTCTCATAACTGATGCTTACAGCTCTGTGGCCTTGGAGAAGCCACTGATCCCTCTATCACTAGGTTCCAGTTACTTTATGCTTTCTTCCACCCAGCGGCCTGGTTGCTTCTGCCTCATGACCTTTGCATGTGCTGTTTTCTCAGCCTGGAAGGTTCTTTTCCACTCTCCACTTCAACACAAGCTGCCTTTTCTCTGGGCTCAGTTTACCTGTCACATCATCCAGGAAACACTCCCTGATTCTTCTCCAAATACAGTCCCCTCTTCTTCCTTTCAGGGCAGGGAGAGGCCTGGGCTCCTTCCTAGCAGTGCTCCCAGTTGAAATATATCATCAGTTACGTTACTTTTTTTTAAGATTTATTTTACTTATGCATACAAGAACTGGGGTGTAGGCCAGAGGTGGGGGGCTGTGAGAGGATTCACCAGAGGCAGAGTGGGGAGCAGAACAGGCGGATCTTTTGAAATACACTGCTTTGGCCTCCCTGGTGGCGCAGCGGTTGAGCGCTGGGTTGCGAAACTGCGCGCGGCCACTGCGGCGCCGGTTCGATCCCCGGCTGCTCCCTGGCCACCGGAGGAGGGTCCCACATGGCGTGCAGACCTCTCCTGCCGCCCGCTGCTCCCCTCAGCAGTGTACTTCGGTCCTTCTGCCTGCTCTGCTCTCCGCTCTGGCTCTGGTGAATTCTCTCACCCTCCCGCGCTTCTGACTGTGCCCAGTGCATGTATAAACAAAAAAACCAACCAACCAACCAGCAAACAAATAAATAAAGCATGCCTCTATAAAAAATAAATAAATAAATAAATAAATAAATAAATAAATAAATAAATAAAAAAAATGAAATACACTGCTGAGGGGAGGAGCAGCGAGACAGGAGAGGTTGCTGCATCATGTGGATCAGCTCCCTGCCTGGGGACTGAACTCATGCTGCAGTGGTTGCCAATAGCTTGATAGCACTGAGACTTAGCCCCTGCACCACCAGGGAGGTCCAGTTTTGTTACATGTTTAATGCCCATCACTCCATGAGGCCAGGAGCCCATCCTATTGGGTAGTATCCCCAGTCCCAGAACAGGACTGACCTAAGCCCTCTATTTGTGGGGAGTGACCCAGAATAAATGGTGGGACTCTGAGGTCAGAGGGAATCTTGAGTCTTATATTATTTCACCAGTCCCTTCCAGCAGTTAACACGTTTATTAAGCTCATTTATGGACCGGGTCCTGTTCTGGCTCCAAGGACTCGGATTCATACAATTTTATCTCTGACTAATGGAGCTCATGGTCCAATGGCAGAGACAGACATGTAGACAGAGGACAACACAAGGTAGGGTGAAGACAGCAGTCTCGGCATGTGGGGAATGGGGATGCCATTCCCGTGAACAGAGGCTTCTGGACTCTAGGTGGTCCAGCTGGACTGCATGCTTTACCTAAATCTTCTTACTAAAACTCACCACTATTTAATGGCCTATCATCCTTCCTGTGGCAGTGATGAGGCACAAAGAGATCAACTAACTTACCCAGGCTCACCTAGATGTAATGGCAGAAGTGGGATTCACAAGGGCACATTCTGCATCAGGATCAGAGCTCTTAACTACGCGGCCACTCTGCTGCCTCAGCAGAACAACAGCAGTGAGGTTACCCTTGCTGCCTGCAAATCCCAGTGAGAGTGGGGCATGCTCCTTCCCAATTCCTGCCAGTAGGAATGCCACCACCCAGGAGCAGAGAGGGAGGTGGGAGCACAGGCTGAGGGCCATACACCCTGCTTTACACCGTGAGCTTAATAAGGAATGTTCACAAGGGTGGCAAAGGGGAACTTCAACAGCTCAGCTAAAAACAGGAGCACCGCTTGCTTCTGTGCTAAGTCCCTGCTCCAGGGAGCCCCAGCCTCAGCTGGGCTCTGCACCCCGAGGGTGCTGCTCTCCCCTTTCACACCCCACCTCCCAAGATCCACTGATCCTGCTACTTCTCTCACCACCCCTGGGATTTTTTTTAAGGCTGGGTTCACTTCCTTCTTTTGCTCTCTTAATGGCAGCCCAGCCTGCTTGCTGGATTCCAGGCCTGACCAGCAAAAGGTTTGGAGGCTCACAGGGGAACTCTCTGCTGAGGCCTGACTGAAGTTTGGTGGGGGGGGTTCCTTTAAGGATTTGGTAAGATGACCCCTCTATTTTAACCCCCCCCCCCCACAGCTCTCAGAAAGCTGTACCTTCTAGTAATATCTGGAGAAATGCTGACAGCTCGGTCTGAGGTCACAGCAGGACGGCTAATGGGTGTCCAGCAGGTGATATAAGAATAGAACTCAGAACAGAGAACAAGGGTTTAACTGATCACTGTTGCCAGTTATGGAGTCCTTTCTGTGTGTGAGGTACTGTGCTAATTAGGCAAGCCTCAGATCAGCCCTGTCAGGGAGGTACCCCATCTTACCCCACTTCACAGATGAGGAATTGAGACTCCAGAATTTCAAGTAACTTCCCAAATTCACACAAGTAGAAAAGTGGTGGGGGATTCATGTCAACAGGACCCAAAATCCAAGCTCCTAGTCAATCCTGTCTCAGTTAGGAGTCAACAACACAGGGAGTTCAAGAAAAGAACCATGCAGCTCTCCTCCTTGCCCGCCTGTGGCTATGCAGGTGCTTCTTTTTTCCTTTCTCCTTTTCCTAATAAACCTGTCCTTTTAAATGTTAAGAAGGGAAAAGAAAAGGGCCATGGAGAGAGAGCTGAATGTGAGCAGGGCTCATACACAGGGACTGGGAGGAAGAAGCAGTGACAGCAACAGAGTAAATACCGGAGATGCAGTTCAAGAGAAGCTGGAGAGGAGATGGCTTTAAGAGCCTGACGCAAAAGATGGTGATTTTTACAGAACCTGGTGACTAGCTGGGTGTGGGAATGTCTGACACCTTTGGGGTGTCTGTGCGGGTCACAAGAAATCCAGAAAACAACCTAGGGAGAGGACTTACTTCATTGTGTCTCAAGTGTATGGTACTGATTCAGCTGGATTCCAGCTGCATCCTGCCTTTGGGGTCCATTAGTTCCCCACTTTTCTGTACCCTGATAAGACTTTTCTGAAATGCTTGTTTCTCTCTCTTTTTTTTTTTTTTAGATTTATTTTATTTATGCATACAAGAACTGGGATGCAGGCCAGAGGTGTGGGTGGAGAGAGGATTCACCAGAGATAGAGTGGGGAGCAGAACAGGTGGATCTACTGAAATAAATTGCTGAGGGGAGCAGTGGGCAAGACAGGAGAGGTCTGCTGCAGCCATGTGGGTCAGCTCCCTGGCTGGGGATTGAACTCATGCTGCAGTGGCTGGTGATAGCTTGATAGTGTTGGGACGTAACCCCTACACCACCAGGGAGGCCCTGAAAAGCTAGTTTCAATGAGTGTCTAATATTTACAATAAGAATCAAAACTAATGTGGGGGAGGGCAGAAAGGGGCGTTGAGTTCAAGGTTTCTTTCCAAATGGCTTGGGAAATGATATCATTGACAGAAATAAGGAAGTGGGATGATGAGGTGGTTTTCTATGTGAGATTTAAAGAGTGAGTGACCACTGCGTCAAGTGCTCTGAGTGAAGGAGAGTAACTGAGCAAAGGCCCACTGGAGGTTAATAAGGTGCTCTTTGATGAGCCTAGTGACAGCTGTGTCAAGAGAACAGCAATGGCAGCCAGGAGACAAAGTTGAAAAGCGAGGGTGTCGTGAAAGAATGGGAGGCAGCATGTGTGTTAATTAAGAAATCTGGTACTAGAGAGAAGGCAACAGAATGGTAGTTGAAAGGGGCAGGAGGATCAAATAAACAATCTTCCCCCCAACATAGGAAAGGTTTGTGTATATTTCATAGGCGGAAAGAAGAAACTAGTAGAGGAATGTATGCTTTGGCATGAGGGCCAGGATAATAATAGAGACAAGGTTCTAGAAGAGACAGGAAGGGAATGGGACTGGGAGCAAACACAGCAATTGGCATTAGAACAAAGAGAAGAGACAGACCTCTCCTAATGAGCCTCTGTTCTTGTCATTTCCTCTAACTCATATCCATGCCTTACATCCACACTATACTCACGGCAGCTCTCAAGTTAGACCCTTCTTCCTATGCTCATTTATTGGCCATGTGCCAGGCAGGTCTGTTTTTTCATGAAAGGGTACGATGGTCATTCCCTGGCCTCACCAATCTCACAGGTAAGGAAGCTGAGGCAAAGATACTATAATTCACCTGACCAAGGTAAACTAGCAGGTAGGTGGGAGAGCTGTTAGACACCAGACAATCCAATTTAGAACACTTGCTTTTTTGTGCTACTTCCTGAAACTTCAAAGAGTTGAAAATAGTTGCCTCTAGGAAGGAAGACCAGAAGGTGAAAGGGGGCTGCTGTCTTCTGTTGTAAGCTTTTAGTACTTTGAACTTTTTACTAGAGTAGGTGCTCTTTTAATTTAACTTAGGGGTGCAAACCACTGATCTGACATGTTGCCTGCTCTGGGAGGCAAGTTCTTCCTTAACACACTTCACACTTATGTATAAACCGTTTCACCACCTGACCAAACTCATGTCCAGATCCACTGGCTAGCTATGACAAGTCTATGACATGTCCTTTTTAAAGTCGAAAGACACACAAAAAAACTTATAGAGGAGCTTCCGTTTTTAACTTTTTAAAAATTAAATTTTTAAAAAGATTATGTTTTTTTAATTTATGTATATAAGAACTGGGGTGTAGGGCCTCCCCAGTGGCGCAGCAGTTGATCGCTGGGTTGCGAAGCTGCCCGCAGCCTCTGCAGTGCCGGTTCGATCCCCAGCTGCTCCCTGGCCACCGGAGGAGGGTCCCACATGGCGCGCAGACCTCTCCTGCCGCCCGCTGCTCCCCTCAGCAGTGTACTTTGGTCCTTCTGCCTGTTCTGCTCCCCGCTCTGGCTCTGGTGAATTCTCTCACCCTCCTGTGCTTCTGACTGTACCCAGTGCTTGTATAAATAAATAAATAAAATCTTTTAAAAAATTACAAAATAACAAACAAACAAAAGAAAAAAAAAGAACTGGGGTGTAGACAAGGGGTGCGAGGGGTAAGCGGATTCACCGGAGACAGAGTGGGGAGCAGAACAGACGGATCTACTGAAATAACCTGCTGAGAGGAGCAGCGGGGAGAGGAGAGGTCAGCTGAGCCATGTGGGTCAGCTCCCTGGCTAGGGATGGAACTCATGCCACAGTGGCTGGCAATGGCTGGCTGACTGAGACTTTAACCCCTGTGCCACCAGGGAGACCCTTCCATTGTTTTAATAATAAAATATCCCCTAATAATAAGAGAACTGGTATCAATGTGGAGTTGATGACTCAGCATTCATAGCGATTGGGAGATCACTGACGAGAAGAGACAAGTAGAAAATGAGGGCTTAACTCCCTGCAGTTCATCTCCCCCATGGCAGCCAATAGGCTTTTCCAGATACTCTGCCCTGTTCACTCCCCCTGCTTCCTTCCTTGGTGTCCTGTGTCCTCAGGACAGAATCCGGACATCTTGGGGTGCTTATAAGACTTTATGACCTGGCCCCCATTTACCTGTCTAGACTAAAGGGCTTTCACTACACTGTACCACCAGTCACCCATATCTTTACTCCCCCAGTCCCCCACCAGGTAGAGCCACACAGTCTGTTTTGTTCTCTCTCACTCTTTAGCACTTGGCACCAACTGTTTCCCCTGCTTGAACTGTTTTCCTTTCCTTTATTCAAATGGATAATTCCCAGTCCTCATCATTCAGGTTCATCAGTTAAGATGTGAGTGCTTCCAGGAAGTCTTCCTGCCTTGCACACCTAGGTTATGAGCCTCCCCTGGGTTTTCCCATAGCACCACATTCTTCCTAGTTTCTGAAGAACCTCACTTCCCAGGACTCCTGCCCTATGTCTTTCTCTCTGATTCTTGGTTTTGTGAATTGCTTTAACGGGGGGCATGAGAAATGATAATGTGTAGGTTCTAGACCTAAGTCTTGAGAAGCCTGGCAATTTCCACTTTTATACTTTTAGAAGATCTAAGCCACCATTTAAGAAATGGCGAGAGGCCATGTATGGCAGAGAGGCCCTGGCATGAAGTAGGAAAGAGTCTCCGCCCTTCCAGTGTCCTTGTTGAGCCTTCAGATAACAACAGCCTCAGCTGCCATCTGACTATAAACCTCACCAGGTCCCACATGAAACTGCCCCGCTGAGCCCAGTCAATTCATAGAACTAAACAATGAAAGGATTGTTTCAAGTCACTACATTCTGCAATACTGTGCTGCAATAAATACTGAAAACATCATATGGTTATTTATTTATTTTAATTAAAAAAAGATTTATTTATTTATTTATACGTACATACATACATACAAGCACTGGGTAGTCAGAAGCGTGGGAGGGCGAGAGAACTCACCAGAGTCAGAGCTGGGAGCAGAGCAGGCAGAAGGACCGAAGTACACTGCTGAGGGGAGCAGCGGGCGGCAGGAGAGGTCTGCACGCCATGTGGGAACCTCCTCCGGTGGCCGGGGAGCAGCCGGGGTATCGAACCAGTGCTTCAGAGGCTGCGGGCAGCCTCGCAACCCAGCGCTCAACCGCTGCGCCACCGGGGAGGCCCCATCATATGGTTTTTTAATTGTCTATTTAAAGTTTGTTCTCTCTGCTAGACTATTTTCTGTGAGGGCAGGGATCACAGCCATTAAAAAAAATTGTTTTATATATTCAGGACATTCCTCAGCACACAATAAGCTCTCATATATTTGACTGATGCAAATCAAGAATGCCTCTACAAAAAGACAAAAAATGCATGGAACACTCACTGGTGAGTGTACAATGGCATCCATAAAAGTGGTTAACTGGGTGTCTGCTCAGTAGGTTACCTGAATAAGTTAGTTAGCTTGCCTTTGTAAAGGGGTTGAGTCAGCTTGACTTTAGGCCTCAAGCCAAAAACCAAGAGCAACGCTGGGAGCAGAAGAGAATGGCCTATGGCTTGCACCTGGAAGTTCAGGCCAAGTCTAAGGCAAGGGAACAAAGTTGCTGTCCCTGCTGGTGCTTCTTTGGGCAGCACTGGATAGGTGACCTGCTGTGCTAGTGAGGACTCTGGTTGCCCTTGTCACTTAATCCTCACACAAGTGTTCTCAAACCTTCAGGGACATTTCATCATAACGCCATTTTATGTATGGGAACAAGACACATGGAGAGCCCTCGATGTTTTTATGTGGAATGAATACATTCCATTCAAATCAATAAATCCTATGATAGGGTCTGGAGTTCTTCCCTGTAATCACCATCAGCATAAGTCATCCAGTCAACAGTCATTGTCTGAATGTCTTCTGTGAGCTGACAGCTATGTCAAGCCCAATGTGGGATGCAAAATGGGAAAATGCCATCTCTGCCCTGAGGGAGAGAACTGGGAAGACTAGACTTACACAAATGAGATAATTAAAGAACAGGACAACATATAATTACTGCCAAATTCAATGGCAAGAAATTAAATGCTACAGGCATAGGGAAAAGCAGAGAGCAGTGAGGGTTCAAACAGTTGGAGAGCCATCACTTAAGAGCTGGATGGGACCAAGAATTAAGGAACGAAAAGAACTACTCACAGGCTGAAAGAAAGGTTACAGAAGTCCCAGGAGGAAGAATAGATTTGAATCAGCATGCTTATTTTATTTTGAGGCAGCAACGCAAGGAATGTGAAAGGTGGCTACCCCAAATCCCAAAGCAAGGCTATTTCTGAATAGTTCCCCAGTATTCAAATTTCTGGGACTTTATTATTGTTTTTTCTGTGTGCAATGCCTTTCTCCCCTCTCTGGCAAACTCTGTTGCTCAGATTTAAAGCTTCAGCTCAAATGCAAAATAGATATTTGAGTCTTCCCATGGTAGCCCATAACCCTATGTTCATACTTCTTTGGAACATTATTACACTTGCCCACTCACTTCCTCTACCAGTGCGATTAATAGTAGCTTACATTTATTTGGCTCTTACTATGTTCTAGAACTATGCTAAACATTTACAATGTATTGTTATACAATTGCATGTATTATATTTCCTATTTTATAAATAAAAATCCTGAGGTTTAAAGTGGCCTCCCTGGTGGTGCAAGGGGTTAAGCACTGCACTATGAGGCAATCCGAACCCTCTACAGCGAGTTTGATCCCCGGCCCGCCTGGGAGCAACCCACATGGCGCAGCAGACCTCTCCTGTCTCGCCCGCTGCTCCCCTCAGCAGTGCATTTCAGCCAATCTGCCTATTCTACTCCCAATTCTGTCTCTGGTGAATCCTCTCACCTGCCCGCATCTCTGGCCTGTACCCAGCTCTTGTATGCATAAATAAATAAATCTTAAAAAAAAAAATACAGTGTGGTTAGGCAGACAGCCAGGAAGGAAGAAAGCTGGGATTCAAACTCAGATTTGTAGAACTCCAGAAGTCAGTGTTAAGCCACTTGATTGTTTTCCTGGAGACCACACATTCTCTTTTCTGATCTGTCTGATTCTAGGATGGTAGCTGACACATGGCTCAAAAATCGTACAAATTAACTGTTATGACATGGCTGGGTATAAAAGTTGGCGCCCTTAGTACTCCTTTACCCAGATAGAATTCCACCCTCCTAAAAGTCACATTCTAGGGGAAAGGAGAAGGAAGTCTAAACCTCACATTTGAACTTAAGCTGCTTTATTTCACAGATTCAAGTATGGTAAATGAGGGACTTTTCTTCCCGCCCCCCACCCCCAACAAGAGAGCACACAGATAACAATGGTTGTGTCTCATCAACAGGCAAGTGCATCTGGGGATGAGAGTCTCCTCTTACAGCAGCGACTCAAGTTGTTCCAATCAAACCAGGTGGAAGCAACCAAGATAATATCATCAGACCCTATCACTGCGCACACTGAGGCCTGGACAGGGGCAGAGGGAGGCCGGGGGCTAAAAGATGAGATTAAGCTGCGCCCGAGCTGGCAGCCCGGGATCAGAGTTCTGTAGTGTGGTTTTTCATCTAGTCAGCCCGGTGCCGCGTCTCCAAGCAAGTGGTCCTGGACCACTAGGAAACTGTCAGACCACAGGCTCCACTCCCCTCCCTTCGGGCTCGGTAACCCCACCTCCTCCGGGCTCAGGCCTGGGGAAGACGGTTCCTGGTTCGGGTCTCCACCTGCAAGGTCCTCCGACGCCCGCAGGCCGCTCTAGCCCCGCTTTTCAATGGTCATGCTTCCGGGGCGGTCCAGCCCGCCCCCTACTACCCGCCTCTCCTCCGCGCTTAGCCCCACTCTTTGGCAAAAGACACCTCTTCCTCAGGAAGCTGGGTCGACAGCCCCATGTCCTGGCCACAGTTCATCTCCCCGCGAGCCCGAAAGAGGCCCCGCCCCCCAACTTCCTCTCCCCAAGCACCGCCCTTCCGGCGGGGCCCCTTTCTGATTGGCTGGCCAGTGCTTCCTCAGGGACGCGGCCACTCGGAGGTCGCTGCAGCGGGCGCTCTAGCCGCCGTCTCGTGGTCTCGCCTCTCTCGTTTGGCTGCGCGCTCTCTATGGTGCTGGCGACATGTGGCGCCTCCCGGGAATCCGGGGCCGAGGTGAGGGGCGTGGGAAACGAGAACCTCTAGGATGCTGAAACATCCACCCCGAAGAGGAGGCGCGCCAGAGGAGACCGCTAAGCTGTAGTGGGCGGGGCTAGGACCGCGTGAAGGCGGGGCCCAGGGCCATGGCTACACCCAGAATTCGGGCTGTTTTGGCATTTGAGGGTGGGTGGGGTTTGTGAGAAGAAGGTGGAGCTTAGGTCCAAGTTGATGGGCGGGGAGCTGTTGGAAAAGGATAAGAGTCAAATAGCAGGAGATTGTAGGTGGAGTCAGTGTAAGATGGGCAGAGGTCAGTAAGTCAGCCGGGCCAATGTGGCGGGAATTTGCGACAAAGCGCTTCAAACATTGAGCATTAGTTGGTGGATGACAGTCTCGTCATTTTAGGATCGTGGTGGTCAGCTCTAGGAGGGCACCAGAATCATCTAGGGAGGTTCTTAAAAATGTATGTGCTCCACCCTGAATGGTTCTTATTTATTGATTCTGGGGTGGCACCCTAGAATTTGTCCTAGGCAATATATTGACTGCCACATGTACCCCTATGTAAGGACCTCTGCAGAAGCACATGTCAGTGATTTCTGGGTTCCTCTGGTGGGGCTGTGTCAAGGATCTGAGGGAAGATTGGTGGGACACCATTGCCTCAGTCCTGTTCCTGTTGAGGTGACTGTATTTGTTGCCCTGCACAGCTCTTACCCGGCTGCTGGGACCTTGGCTCCAGGGCGTGAACCCCAAGTCCACCACCCCAGATGGGCTTCAGGTTACCTCCTCTACTCTCCTGGTCCCAGTGCCCAGCTTTGACAGGTAAGATACTGCCATTCCATCCTCAATCTCCCCAGGCCTTACTCTCCTCCAAACTGGGACTGAACTTGATAGTGTCTATTGATTGCATCATCTAGGTCAGGTCCCCATGGCCCAGGTCCAGGTACGAGCAGAGGTCCGAGGTCACACCGATGGAAGGATGCTTTCCAGTGGGTGTCTGCCCGTGTCTCCCCAAATACCCTGTGGGATGCCATATCATGGGTAAGACTTCTATCTTTATGAAAGTAGGACTGAGAAATAAGAACTGGGCCATCCTTATGCTCACACTCAAAATTTGAGTAACCATGGTATTGGAACATATTTGGGGAGATATTGCCGCATATTTTTATTCCTCCTTTCATTCAGGAAACATTTATTTAACACCTTCTGTGAGTCAGGCATTTTTGGTAGGCACTAGGGATACATACCAGAGAACCAGGTAGATATGATTGTTGTCTTCACAGTGCTTACAGTAAGTAATAATAAATAGCTAACATTTATTTGTGCAAAATATTATGCATTACCTTGTTGTACCCAGTATGGCTTCTAAAAACACCTAGTACAGATATCCTGGTCATAATACCTGATCAGTAAATATTTGTTGACTCTGACATAAAGTCAAGTGCTTAGTAGTAAACACAAGGTCTGATAGGGCAGAATCTCTGCCTTCTAGGTTCAGCTTACAAGGTATTCTGAATGAAGTTGGCACACACATCACTCTCATGTCTGTCACTTCTTGTCCCTGTCACTTTTATGCTCTGTACTTTGAGCAAGTGACTTGACCTCTCTGAGTTTCAGTTGTTTCTGCTGTAAGTGGGTGTCAGCAGCAGAGGCAGGGGATTTTCTCCATAGCAGAGGCACTTCTCCCTGGGGAATTGGGAAGAGGGCATACCATACCCAGGAGAGGGGAACCTTTTCCCATTTTTGCCAAAGATCTGAGCCCTAGGGTGATCTCACAGTGAATCCTTTTGGAAACTGGGCCTGAATCTCAGATGTCCTGATGCCAACCCTCAACGTTATCACTGCTGTCTATGTGAAAGCGCTTGAGCTCAAGCTGTCCCCAGTGCCGTGAACATGCGTCCCAGTTATTGACAGTGCTGGCACCTTGCCTTCTTTCTGGTCTCAACTCACACATTACCCATACAGAGACTTTCCCTTACTCCCTTTCTTATCAGGTTATCCTCTTCTGCTCATACATACCCCCAATTTGTTTCCTTTTTGACAGTGAGCAAAATTTGTACTTGGAGTTTATCTTTCTCCCTCAATGAAGATATAAACTGTGCATCTGATTTGATTGCTATTGTACACAGCTCCTGTTGTAACAAAAAAATATTGTTATGCACAGGAAGGGAAAGGGAAAACCTAGCAGTCACTGGGCTAGCAGCTAGCTTAGGTCTTCTGTAGACCAGGAATGGAGAAATGCCCTCAGCAAGCCTACATCTGTGAATGTGTGTGTGGCAGGGTGGCTTGGTGGGGGGAAGGGAGGAGTTGTGCCAGGCTAGAGAAAGAGAGTGAGCCTGATGGGAAACTTCGATCTGTTGCTATATTTGTGGTCAAGCCCTAACATACTGCCTGATCGCTTTGCCCTCTTAGACTCTGTGTGTTCTGTCACTCGCTCATACATCTATTCACCATGTTATGTGCTAGTTCTTATCTTAGTACTTTATTGGGTTTTGGGGATACCTGGTGAGCAAAACAGACATGGCTTCTGCCCTCATATTATTTTGGCACTAACACAAAAGACAGACCCTAGATGAATAATTTGAGATGATTATTTAAGTACCAGTTTAATAGGGCTCCAGAGAAGATTGAATGCTGTGAGTGTATATAGTAGGGGAGCCGCCCCAACCAGCATCACAAGTGGCTTCTCAAGAGAGTGGTGTTTGAGTTGAAGGCTGAGATTGAAGGAGGTGACTGATAGAGACTTGTTTCGCTGACATGCTGTCTTTTCCAGGGCACTCTGGCTGTGCTGGCCCTGCAGCTGGCAAGGCAGATCCATTTCCAGGCATCCCTGCCAGCAGGACCTCAGAGAGTGGAGCGCTGCTCTTGGCACAGTCCCCTGGACTGTTTCCTCTCCTCTCCCTGGTGGCTCCCACAACCCTGTGAGTTCTCAGTCCAGGGACAGGAGGGATGGGATGGGAGTTTCGCCTAGCCAGGAAACATCTCTGGGACCCACCTCAGGAAAAGAGCCATCAGCAGCTCTTTGCCTTTCCTATCTGGAGTCAGAGGAAGGGGAATATTCTGTCCACCCAGGGTGTGGGCCACACCTACCCCTCACTGCCCTCCCATCACCTTGGAGGGAACCCCATAGTGTTCCAGGTTACTTTCAATCTGGGTGTGACTTCCTGCCTATCCCTCAGCAAGTTAGGTTATTCTCTGGTCTTTCATTCACTAATAAATGCATTTTAATGAGTAGCTATTATGTGCATGGTAGAGAGGCAATGCAGCTTAGCAGTTAAGGCTCTGGAGTCAGATTATCAGGATTCAGGCACCAGAGTGCCTTGTGTGCCAAGGCAAATCGCTTTTAACTTCCTTGTGCTTTAATTTCTTTATTGATAAAAATGGGATATCATAAAATTCACACCATAGGTTTTTTTGGGGGACTAAATGAGTTAATATATATCAAGGATTTCGAATAGTGCCTGGCACATAGTACATGCTCCATAAGTATCAGTTTAAGTTTTTATTATGATGATTAAAATCATTATCAGTGTTACCCTCAAGCAAAGTACTGGGAGCACAACTGTCCATAAGATTGAAGCTGCCCTCTTGCTACAGGAATTGAAGCAGAGGAGTGATTTATGCTGAGGGAGGGAGGTTAGCATAAATGTGGTCCCCTCACCACCCCTGTGGAAAGAAGCCAGCAAAGGAAATGGAGGAGGAGCTGTCACAGGAGTTTCCAAATTCTTTCTCTGGTTCCCAAAACCTCAGGGAGCAATCACTCAAGCTCGAGCAAGCTGACCTGATCCCCTCTGACCTGACTGCTCTTGCTGACCTTTCCAGCCTTGCGGAGGCACATCCTCCCCAGCCCTGATGGCCCAACTCCCAGCCACCCTGGCCTCAGGGAACCCAGGCTGAGTCAGGAAGAGCCCTACCCTCCGCGTGAGAGCCCCTCCTCTCACAGGTCCTTGACAGCAGCTGGCCTTCAGGATCCCTCTGAGGAAGGTAGGTCTCTACCTTCTAGAACCAGCAGAAGGTGGTGGGGAATGGGGGTGGTGAGGACTATTGTGCAGATGGTGGCTGGGTGTCAACCATTTCTCTGCAGATCTCAGTGACATTGGCTTCCTGCATGGCAGCAGTAACTTCAAAGGTGAGGCAAAACCAACCCAGCCTCAGCCCTCTGGTGAAAAGCAGGTATTGTCCAGCTTTGCCCACTCAGATTTCCATAACAGGCCCCATGGGCAGGTGGCCATCCCAGTGAACAATCCCATCGTAAATATTTATATTTCTTTTTCAGGAACAAGATAAGTCAAAGACTATTTCTCTGGAGGAGGCTGTGACATCCATTCAGCAGCTCTTCCAGCTCAGTGTTTCCATCGCTTTCAACTTCCTGGGTAACTGTGTGGCCCTGCCTCAAGGCAGGTGGATGGGAACGTGGAGAGGGTATGGGCTCGGTCAGATAGAGTCAGGGTAGAGGGTGGTTAAACGAGAGAGTTTCTTTTTTCCCAGGTAAGTGGACCAAATGTACCACAGTAGTGTCGGGGCCCCATGCATCCTTATTCTGCCATTCTTAAAACTGGCTTCCTTTTCAAGGTCCAATTTGACTATTCCAGCTCCTGCCCCCTTATCCATGTTATAACAGCTTGGTGGGGTGCGAGGGGAAGCTAAAGGACCCTTCCTTCCCTGTGAGGACCTGATCCAGAAGTTATACTAATAATTGGGCCTCCCTGGTGGCGCAGGCGGTTGAGCGCCGCACTCTGAGGCTGTCCACAACCTCTGCAACGCAGTTTTGATCCCAACCAGCCGGCGAGAATCCCATGTGGCGCGGCAGACCTCTCCTGTCTCGCCCACTGCTCCCCTCAGCAGTGTATTTCGTCAGTCTGCCTGTTCTGTTCCCAGCTCTGTCTGGTGAATCCTCTCACCCTCCTGTGCATCTGGCCTGTACCCCGGTTCTTGTATAAATAAGTAAATCTTAAAAAAAAGGAAGTTATACTAATAATTGTCTAGAATGTAGGCTAATGACCTCACTGTCACAGGTGAGCCTGGGAATGCAGTCTAGCTGAATGACCATGTACTTACCTAAAAATTTTGTTACTTTGGGGGCCTACCTGATGGTGCAGCAGGTTGAGCACAGCACTGTGGGGCTGTCCGCAGCCTCTACAGCACGGGTTCAATTCCCGGCCGGCCAGGGAGATACCCACATGGCGAGGCAGACCTCTCCTGTCTCACCCGCTGCTCCCTTCAGCAGTGTTTTCGGTTGTCTGCCTGTTCTGCTCCCCGCTCTGTCTCTGGTAAATTCTCTCACCCTCCCATGCCTCTGGCCTGTATCCCAGTTCTTGTATAAATAAAAATAAATCTTTAAAAAATTTTTGTTACTGTGTGAGGAGGAGAAAATAAATCCTTAGCATTTAGAGAACATTAGCATTCTCTGCCATACATAGGCAGGAAAAGGCTCCTGAGGTTTGGAGTAGACCCTCGGTGCACAAATAGGAACCTCGGTCCTAGAGACTCCAGGTGCCCTCCACCATTTGGCCTGTTCTCTGCAGTGACATGGCTTAAGTTTTCAGCCTTCTGCTGTGAAGATCCAGACACCCAGTAGCATCTGTTATAATATAGAGGGTAGTCAGGTGAGAGACTGGGATTCATTCCAAACAAGTTTGTTGAGTATCCACCCTTTGTCAGACTGCATCTTAGATATTGAGCGGTTCATAGGTGGTTCACAGTGCTTCATAGGACCAAGTCCTTACTCTCATGGAGCTGACATGAAAGTTAGGGACAGAAAGACAGTCATTGGCAACAAATAAAAAAGATAATTTTAGATGGTGATAAATGTTGTGGATAAAATTAAACAGGAATATGTTAGTTACCTGGGCAAGGAGCAACTTTTTTTTTTTTTTTTTTTTTTATAGAGGCATGTTTTATTTATTTATTTATTTGTTTGTTTGTTTTGTTTATACAAGCACTGGGTACAGTCAGAAGCGCGGGAGGGTGAGAGAATTCACCAGAGCCAGAGCGGGGAGCAGAGCAGGCAGAAGGACTGAAGTACACTGCTGAGGGGAGCAGCGGGCGGCAGGAGAGGTCTGCGCGCCATGCGGGACCCTCCTCCGGTGGCCGGGGAGCAGCCGGGGATCGAACCGGCGCCGCAGAGGCTGCGGGCAGCTTCACAACCCAGGGCTCAACCGCTGCACCACCTGGGAGGCCCAAGGAGCAACTTTTGATTGTAAGACCTCACTGGGAAGATCTTCAAGCTATGACTTGATAAACAAAAATGAGCCAATCTTGTTTCCATCTCGAGAAAGCTTTCTGTGCAGAGGGAACAGTAGGACCGAGTTTTGCTTGTTGAAGGAATGAAAGAAAGGTGAGTGTGGCTGGAACTTCAAGATAAATGGGAGAGTAGGAGGAGATGAAGTTAGAGAAGCAGGCAGGTGTCAGATCAAGCAAGAACTTCTGAGCCAGGGTAGAGTGCGGATTTTCTGAGTGAGTCAGGAAGCCATTGGAGGGCTTGAAGCTGGAGCAGGAAGGAGGGCAGTCACATGATCTGATGTACTTTTCCAAAAATCTCTGGCTGTGGTGTAGACAGATGTGGATTGTAGTGATGCCAGAGGGGAAACAGGAGTCAGCACCGAGCTGTTAATGGCTGGTTAAGTATCATGTCATGGCAGTTTGTTCCAGGTTAGAGGTAGAGGAGACCGAATAGATAGTGTATGTTGATGGAGCCAGTGTGGGGGATGGGGAAGGGTAGGATCTTTTGCCCTATTGAGTCTTCTCAAGGATAGAGGGTTCTGTGCATCCTGGGCAGTGAGTTTTCAGGAGGCAAGGAGATGCCTTTAATTCACTGCTGGCTGAATGGAACCTGGCTTCCACCTCATTAGCTTTTTGTGATTTTGATGGGCAGCCTCTTCTGAGAATTTTCTTGCCCATTCCTTCATTCATATATTCATTTATTCAGCAAGTGCTAAGCACTGCAGCAGAACACAAAGGGAGCATAAGCCATAATCATATTTTGCATTTGTATAGAGCTTTCACCCTATGCAAAGTTATTTCTTCCACATTCTTTTTCTGCTGCTGCCTCCCGGATTTTACAGTCTAATTGAGGAGACAGAGCTTGTACTCTTGAAACAGTTTAGTTCATAGAAAAAGGCTGGTATAATAAGTAAGTGCCAATGTGTTTAAAGGCTGAGTGTGGTCTGAAGGTTCTGGAGCAGAAACAGATGGGAAGGCCTGATGGTGAAGGCAGGAAATGATATCCTGGGCAGGAGAAACCATGTGAGCAAAGGCTCAGGGCTGACATTCGGCTGTGCCAGCTCCTTCCCAGTTTTCCTTTTTGTTTGGATGATAAAAAGAATGAACATGGGCTTTGGGGTTGGACATACTTGAGTTCACATCTCAGCTCTGTTATTTCCCGTAGTTTCCTTATAAGGCAAGATTAATAGTATTAGCTGTATCAGTTAAGTTTTGTCAGTTAGAAATAGCCTAAACCCACTCTGGTTAACAGAGGCACACAAGGAATCAATTGACATCTAGTGACTTGCCAAGCCTCAATAGGCCAGGAGTGAGAGAAGCTCCAGAGATGCAGGGCAAGTCATTGCTAGATGGGATGTCCCAAGGGCTGCCCTCAGAATAAATGTGCAAGAGCTGTCATAAGCAGATCAAAATTCAGGTTCCTGAGAGGGTCTCATTGCTTGGCAAGAGCACAGGCATGTTGACTGACGGCACTGTGGGGAGAGCCATTCCCAGAAGGACTCCGTACCATTCCCAAGAGGAGGAGGGTGGTTTATAGCAGGGCAGAACCTACTGATGTCTAGGGCAAACCAAGGGACTATTGGAGGATGAAAATATGTACAAAGTATGTAATACAGAAAAGGAAGGGAAGGAGCTGGTGGATATCTGGCCAAGGAAATGGCTGAGGAAGCTGTGAGTGTTTATGCCTGGTGCTTTCTTATAGGGACAGAGAGCATGAAGAATGGAGACCACACAGCAGCCTTTTCATACTTCCAGAAAGCAGCAGACCGTGGCTATAGCAAAGCACAGTACAACGTGGGCCTGTGTCATGAGCACGGCAGGGGTACCCCCAGGGACCTTGGCAAGGTACCGCAACCCCCACCCCCCTCCCGGTTCAGCCCCTGTGCTGGGCTGCTCACAGTGACCTCCAGAAATGAGCAGTGAGCTGGGCTTGGGGGAAATCTAGCTTCTCTCTCCTAGTCATAAGGGAAAGAGAAGAAAGAAGCTCCTAATTGCTCGAAATTTAGATTCAAAACTCAGGGAGGGCAGGGACCTTGTCTTTGTTCTCTGCAGCTGTATACTCAGGGCCCACACCATTCCTTTGATGAATGGATCATTTAATTCTCAGAAAGTAGGGTAGTACTCCAAGATGTATATCTAAGAATGGGTTTCTTAGAATTTCATATGGTGATAGTAAAGGGAAAGCAACTTGAAGTTCCTTTCTTGGGGAACTGGTTAATTACATCTATGTGGACCTTAAAAATGATGTGCTAGATTTATATTTATTGGCAGGTAGAGACATTCATGGTGTATTGTCAGGTGAAAAAAGAGTGTACAAAATAGAATGTATTCTCTCTTTCTGCTCCTGTACACACATGTACACATATGTGTGTGTAAATGAATATATACATATGTGATGTGTATATGTATGTAGGAAAACATATAAACAGGAAGCAGTTTGTAAGGCTATACACTAAAATATTAATGGAACAGTCTTTAAGAAGCAGGATTTTTTGGGCCTCCCCGGTGGCGCAGCAGTTGAGCTCTGGGTTGCGAAGCTGCCAGCGGCCTCTGCGGCGCCGGTTCGATCCCCGGCTGCTCCCCGGCCACCGGAGGAGGGTCCCACATGGCGCGCAGACCTTTCCTGCCTCCTGCTGCTCCCCTCAGCAGTGTGCTTCGGTCCTTCTGCCTGCTCTGCTCCCCGCTCTGGCTCTGGTGAATTCTCTCACCCTCCCGCGCTTCTGACTGTACCCAGTGCTTGTATAAACAAAACAAACAAACAAATAAATAAATAAATAAAAACATGCCTCTGTAAACAAAAAAAAAATAATTAAAAAAAAAAAAGCAGGATTTCTTGGGGTTTTTTTTGTTTGTTTGTTTTATTTTTGATTATCTGTATTTTTAAATTTAGCTTATTTGTATTTTCTGACTAATCTAGTATTATTATGTATTATGTAATTAGGATAATTTTTAAATATTTCACTCAAATTAAAAGCCAGCTTTCAGAGTTACCAGTTGGCTGATGTTTCTCCCATTGCCCCAGGCGGTCCTTTCTTACCAACTGGCTGCCAACCAGGGCCACAGCCTGGCTCAGTACCGATATGCCAGGTGCCTGCTGCAAGAGCCAGCCTCCTCCAGGGATCCTGAGCGGCAGAGGGCAGTATCCCTGCTGCAGCAGGCTGCAGACTCAGGCTTGAGAGAGGTGAGTGTGGTGGGTGTATCTCCTCCAGGTGGCCGGGACATGTGGGGCGGGGCAGAGACCAAAGCGCCTTTTTTCTTTCTTCCCTAACCGCAGGCCCAAGCTTTCCTCGGGGTGCTTTTCACCAAGGAACCACACCTGGATGAACTGGGCGCCGTGAAATATCTGTGGCTTGCAGCCAGCAATGGGGTACGAGGGCTCCACTATCCAGCCATTTTGGGGTTGGAATATGATGAAGGAATTTGGGAACTGGCACAGAGCCCAACTATGCTTAGAAGGTTGCTGGGAGCCCTGGGCTGTTTTAAAGCCTTAACTTGCTGACTTCCTGTGTGACCATGGGCAGTCCAGTAGTGTACTAGAGCTGGCTGGCACCAGCCTGGGACTGTAGGCACCTTAAAATCAGCTCTGGTAGGAGTATTTGCACTATAGAAATTGCTACAAATCAGGACTTAGCCCCCTGGGGAACCAGTTGTTAAACATTTACCAGGGCTGTACTGGGCCAGTCATATCTTGTTCTTCTGGGCACTAAAATTAGAATAGTAATGTCTGCCTTACCTGTGTGTTACTTCATAGGGTTGTGGTGAACATTGTAATCTGACTGAAATAATAGGTATGAGAGCAAGTGGTTAGCTGTGTGCTTGGAAGGCACCTCCTCATGAGCAAATAGTTTGGGGAAACTTGAAGTAATGTGAGGGAAGACGCTGAGCATTTGGAAGGGCAGAGATGTCTGGTTGTGAACCGGGGGTACTGGCATTCAAGCAGCATGACCCAGAGTTTGTTCCACAGAGCATTCCATGGGATGTTTATAAGTAATACAAAGGAAAAAAATCTTCAGTTGCATTTGGGAAAGCCTATTAAACAGGTATCTTTAATGTAGGAAATCTCAGAGCTTTATGTCTCTGTGAACCACTGAGATTCACAGTGGTTTGCTGCATTCCTTAAGTGCATTTGACCAGTATAATTTTTGAGTTACATCTGGAAGGACCAGGAGCACCGGATAAAGCAAGCAATGTGCTTGTACTAGGATTTCCCGGCCCAAGGGTTGCTGCTTCTCTTTGTTCTCTGGCCAACTTACTGACAGCTTCATTCAACTATTGGGCCTCAGAATACTTTTCCTTTTTCACTATATGTTGGCCAGAGTATCTATAGTCATCCTCAAAAGAACCGAAGTCATCAACCAGTACCTGCTCTACGCCCACCTTTCTTTGAAAGAGCCCCAGTGCCTGCCTTGGGCCGAGCCAGCCAGCACATGCTCACCCAGCCTGGGCCTTGCTGTCCTGCAGAAGGCACCCAGCATGCTAGGTGGAGAAGTCCCAAGGGGCGTCATGTAATACTGGGCTGGGGCATAGTCCTCACACTCGCTCACTGTGCTGGGGTAAGTCTTTCTCTAGCCTTGTACCAAGCAGCATTGTGGGGGGTGGAGAAGTGGGGAAGGTGTTGGCCTAATGGACATCCAGTGATGTGTTTTAAGCTGGCCTGGAGGCATGAGAATCTGGCCTGCATGTTACAGAAACTCCTTCCAGAGATTTGACTGTGGAAGATAGAAGAAATGGGATCATGGCTGGAATCAATACAGTATTTTATTGTCTTTAGTTGGAAGAGTGACTGTAATGAAAACTTTCTGCTAGAGAGGGCGAGGCTAATGATGCAGGTCAATAAAGGAAATGAAAATAATAGCATAAATCTAAGTACGTTTTATATATATATCAACACATTGTGTGCTCACAACAGTGTACTAAAGAAGGTACTGATATTATACCCACTTTATAGATGAGAAAACTGAGACACAGAGACTTGCCCAACATTACATAGCTAGTAAGTGGTGGAGCCAAGATTGGAATCCAGATGGCCTGGCTATAGAGAGTAGATCCCTCATCTCTACCCGATACTGCCCCTCTGAGGAGCACATTTCTCAGTGAGAGGAGAGAAACCATCAGAACCATGGACAAAGCCCTTTGCAGAAAAACACTTTGTGATTTATACTTGACAGGCATCCCTGGAGGTGTATTGGGCTATTCCGGAGGACAGCCTCCACCTTTATTCCTGACTCAGAATAATGTAGGCACCTGGCCCTCAGGTTTCCCACAGCTTCGCTGAGTGTGTTCTGCAGCTGGCACTTTTGCAGACTTTCTGCCGCAGCCTCTGCAAGAGAAGCGTCCACACGTTTATGGCTGGAATCTCCCTGGGAGTAGGGAAGCCTGTCTCCTAGGCGTTGCTTAAGTTCTAGCCTCTGGCTTTTCAGAATTGTGATCCCTTGGTACCAGGAGGGCCTTGACCCTGCCTGGATGAAACTACCACCAGTCCTGACTCTCCCACCTTCCTCCTGCCTCAGCATTCCAGTTCTTCAGTACTGTGTTGTGTGTATGTACATGTCTGTCTGTCTTCTCCTTTAGGACTCACAGAGCATGTACCACTTGGGAATTTGCCATGAGAAGGGCCTTGGTGTGCAGAGGAGTCTGGGAGAGGCTGTGAGATGTTACCGTCAGTCAGTAGCTCTGGGGAACAAGCCTGCCCGGGAGCGACTGCGGACCCTGTTTTCAATGGAGGCAGCAGGTACAGAGAGGAGTCAGGCCAACAGGGTCTCCCTCCCCGAGCTCAGTACACCATGACAGGGGTGTACTGTCACCATAGTCCTTGATTCAGGAGAGGGTGGCCATAGTCCTTGTCTCAGTATACCATGACAGTACACCTGGTGATGGGTAAGAACACAGTGTTTCTAGTCAAGCAAACCTGAATTTTCATCCCTGCTCTGCTCTGGTCACTGAGCTTCAAGTTTTTGAGCTTCAGTTTCTTCACCTCTGAAAATAAGTGTGTTCCTAGCACCGTACTCATTAGGTTGTGAGGATCAAATGAGATGGCTTAGCACAGCCTGGTACTCAGTAGGCCCCGAATACATGAAAGCCACTCTGGTGATTTTTCAGGGGAGACAACATCTGAGGATGCTCAGTGCCCTGGACTACCCTTCTAGGGCTCGGAGAGCCCCGCTCACTCCCGAGTCCTTGGGCTAATCTGGGTGAACAGTGCCAGGAGGTCCCAAGTCCTTTAAGAAGCCCTTGCTCCAAAGTAGTAATCCAAGAATACATGACGAGTAAGAGTTTCTCTCACTCTCCTTGCAGCCTCAGGACCCAGTGACCTGGCAGTTACAGGACTGAAGTCCTTCTCCAGCCCGTCCCTCTGCAGCCTGAACACCCTGCTGGCAGGAGCCTCACACCTCCCACATGCCTCAAGCACAGGCAGCCTTGGTCTCCTCTGTAGAAGTGGGCATCTAGGATCCAGCCCTGGAGCCCCCAGCAGGGCTATTGCCCCACACCCCTACCCCTTGGAAAGGAATCTCGTCAGACTGGGTTTTGGCTAAGGTGAGATGGAATAGTTACTGTTTTCTCACTGGGATGTGGATGGGTGGATGGGATTTGAGTGGCAATAAAAATAGGGTGTCAGTATTCCTTTCCGGGATAAAAATCCCCCTCGGGGGAACTCAGATTCTCAAGCAACTAAGTGCATAGCTAATAAACGACTTTGACCTTTACCTCCTGTTGGGAGCTCACAGATAAGTGGTGGATATATTTATAGTCATTTCTGGTCTGTGCACAAAAAAGATTTATTCAGTGACCCATGAAAATCTCTATGGAAGGTTCCAGTGACCCTGCTCCCCACCTCAGCTTCTGTCTGAGGATACCTTTCCCCACCCCATGCCTCAGCTTCCTCAGTCTTAGCCAATGTTATTTTTTGTCAACATTGGATATATATGTGTTCAGTGGTTCACAAGAGAATTTTGGGTGGTATTTGAATTAATATTTTTTATTTTAGCAGTTACTTATTTAATATCAAATGTGAAAATGTGACTAGCATATTCTAGTTTCACAGATATTAAAAACAGTGAATCAACTTAAAGAGAAACATTGTGACATTATATAAAAGGGAACACAGATCCTCCAAAAATAATGAGAGTGGTTCCATGAACAAGTAGTACTTGGGAAATACTGAATCAGGTGGTCCCCAAGACCAGCTCCCACCTTCACTGCTTCCTCCCCAATGGGTTCGTGATCATCTCCTTTTACCCTTTGATCTGGCAGGAAGGAGTTTCTTTCCTAAATGCCTGATGTATGTGCTTCACTTTTCAGACCCTTTTACTTCAGTCCTAAAGCGGGAGTCTGGGTTCTCAGAGAGACACGACAATGTGAGTCCCAAAGAAGAGGCCAGCTACCACCCATCTTCCCAAAGAACCTTAAACCCCTGCCCTAGCACTGTAAAGAGGAAAATGCATGAAGACCCAGGTTCTGGCAGCAGCCCCTTGAAGCACTGACCCAACTCTGCGTTGTTTGCTTAGTTGTAGATCAAGGGTGGTGGTGTCTGATGGGGGGCATTTTGCTGGGGAAAGGATCTTGGTACTCACTGTGGCCTGAGGAGGCTGCGTGATGCCCATGGTTATGTGGCTTTGTGAGTCACCAGGCCAGGAAAGGTCCCAGGCCTCTTGGCCCAGGGCTCTCTTGCACCGGTTCACACTGCCACTTTATATGAAAGCGTTATTATCATCCTGCCGATGTGAGAGAGTAAATGGAGATTGAGCACCTGGAGTCTGGAAGCAAGGGAGGGGGGTTCTGAGATCTTCATCTCTGATGGGTGTGCCAGAAATGTATAGGAGTTTAATAAAACAGATATTGGATTATCTCATCACTCTTGCCCTTGAGTGTGTTGGGGAGAGCCAGGAAGATGAGCAGGGAGAACTAAAAGCCGAGGCTCCATCCTCATCTCTAAACTCTCCATTAACCAATTTAAAGGGTCTTAAAAGCTTCTCCGAGAGAGACTTAGAAAAAAATGATTTCTGAGTCAACGCTAATGACTCCAATTACTGAATTTGTGAATAGCTGTTCCCTGGCTTCTGGATGTTTGCCCAAGTTCAATAGCATAGGCGTGGTTGGGGGTGGGGATGGGGGTGCAAGGCACTGAAGACCAAACCCCCTAGTGACCCTTCAGATGGGAAGGACCTCCTGGCTTGAGGAGTTCAAAGGTGGGAGTACCGCGGGAGAAGGGCTAGTTGTCCACATTTGCCTCTTTCCTGCCCACCCCCCACCCCAACCTCTCGTGGTCCCACACCTCCCTCTTAACCAGTGGGGCCCATGTGTTTCCTCTAGCTCCAGGGCCTCCCCTACCCTCTGCCCTGCACGGTGGCTTCATCCCTACTGGTTCCGTTGAGTCACTGCCTCCCACAGAAGACTCCTCAGCACCAGGAATCTTGTCGTCTTTGTATTCCAGTAGCCGAGGCACTTAGCACAAGGCCCCATGCAGGTAGAGGCTCAATACAGACATTGGTTAAAGCTTAGGTTTTTAAGCTGTGCAATGCACTAATCTCTGTGGAAAGAGAGAGAGAGAGAGAAAGGTTTCTGTGGTCAAATAAGTTTGGGAAACACTGCACTAGACATCCCCTTTTTATAGATTTACAATTCACATCAGCATATTCAAGGTTCCAAGAAGTCCTGCAGTAAAGAACTTGATTAACCCAACGCTTCCCGTCTCCTTCCCTGGAGCAGAGCCCAGCTCCCTGCAGATTGCCTGTGGACCTTCCAGGGGCACTTCCTGCCCTCCCGTGGAGCCCGGCTACCCGGCTGCTTCCCCTTCTGTTGTTACTTTGGATTCTCATATTTCCTCTTTCCCTTGCCCCTGCCAGGGGGTCCAGGAGCAGTTCAGACAGTCCGGGGACACTGGGCCTCCTGTGGTGGTGGCCACAGGGGGTTCTCCCTCCCACTGAGTCATTTCAACTTAAGTACTGATTCAATTTGGGGTACCAAAGGTGGAGGTGGGATATTTTTAAACTCTCCTTGTGGAGAGGGAAGGATAGAAAAGTCATGCAAGAATGTTGTCAAAGGACCAAAAATCCTTGGCTCTCAGTCGCTGCGGTCTCCAAATAGCCCCATGGGATGGGCTCATCGGCAGACCCAGGAACTGCTGTGCTTGTGCCATTAAAATTCCGTTACTAATGACTCATGTGCCCTGAAAGGAAATGTGAAGGGAAGACAGGGAGGTGGCCCCTGTCAGCAGGGCCAGCTTGGGTCAGGATGTTGGATGATCCGGGGTTTGGGGCCTGGCCTCCTTGGTAATGAAACCTTTGTGCAAGGCTCCGCTGCCTCAGTTTCTTCATCCAGAGACCCTGTGGGGCTCAGGGATCCTTGAGACTATGATATTTGTTGTATCACCAATGCCAATACTCTACAGGGGCACTTAGTAGATGTTCAGTAAATATTTAGTCAATGAATGAATGATTCTGCGCATCACCCCCTCTTTACCCAACGCCCAGCACCAAGCCTACCCAATTTATGCCTTAAATAGTTGTTGAGTGAATGAATGATTCTCTATATCCTTCCCCCACCCACTGCTGTTCTTAGTGCTGCTTCTGATATGTAATTTTTCAATACATGCAAAATGTTCTTCGAATGAATGTTTCCATCATGCCTCACTCCTCCCCCCACCCATTACCATGTACCCAATACTTGCTAGGGACTGGAAAACACAGCTGTTTTCTAGGTACATCTATGTGCCAGGCTGAGCCTGTGCTAACATTCTTCCTTACCCCTCCTGTGTTCTTTTTGGGTTTTGGTTCTCTCCAGGGTCCCTAGGGTAGTGGTTGCCATCTCACTCTTATTTCAGCCAGTGAGAGGTAGGGTCAGCTGGTGACAGATGGGCAGGCTGCCTGTCAATCTCTGAGCTGCCCCCAGGCTCCAGCAAGCACTGTATTGCACTCCTGGTGCTGGGGAACAGCTGACTACTGGTAAAAAATGTCCCTCTGTGCTTTCCAAATTAAGACGATATTTAACTGAGTGCTCGCTGGCTTGCCTGTTCCCTCAGTCTCCAGGGGACAGAGCCCATCTTGGAGGAAAATGTTTTGAGCATGTCCAAAGTCTCAGCTTTGACATCTTGGCAGATATCGGGAAGTTTCTGTAACCTTCCTGTTCAGTACACTCAGTTCTGTCACCATATACATGGTCTCACTCTCAGTCTGTTATTGGGGAAGGGATGGCTTCAGCATGCTAGAGGGGTGTTGCATAGTGCAGGCAAGAATGCCAAAACACACACACACACATACCCCTGCCCTGATCAAAGATTAGTTGAACAGCTTTGCGCATGCTTTCTCCAGGCTCTGCAGGGAAGGCAGAACTGAGGACCCTTCTAGCGGATTGCAGTAGTCCTTAATCTTATTTTGGGCACAGACCCCTTTGAGAATCTGATGAAAACACTGATTCTTTCCCCTAGAAAAATGCACTTCCTCCCAATTTGGCATGCAGTTCAGCAGATTCATAGATCCTGAAGCCCAACCAAGGTCAGGAACCTTTGATATATTAGAAAGAACCTCATACTAACTCCCAGATTCAGATCCCAGCCCTGCCACAAACCTGCCATGTGGCTTTGGGCAAGTTGTCAGCTCTTTCTGTCTTACCAATTGCTTGGCTATAAAATATTCAGCCTCCTTATGACTCAAATTGCTCACGTCTGTGGAGGTTTAGATAGGGACTTAGAGCTGTGCAGCATAACCTTTCATAGGTCATGTGTTCCTTTGAGAATGACGAGAACGTTGTGTCTACTGCCTAGCACAATACCTATATACAGTTTACCCGGAATGACAGCTGTCGGATGTTTGAACTAGAGTGATGGGTGAGCCAGTGCAGCCAGCCGTGGTTCCCGGTCCCTTAGGTCACCCCCCACTCCCCAGCTTACACACTTCTCCCCATCCTCCATGCCCCCCTCTACTCTGCATATGAAGCCACAAGTAATCGGGGAATCAGCACTTTTGGCTCTTGTGCTGTGGTTTTCAGACTTTGCTTTCACATAATGGAACCATTTATTTTTCTAATGAAGTCTTACCTGGAGCTCCAATATAAATAAAAGGGAGCTCTGAAGCATTTATTTCCCCATGCATCATTCATTCATTTATTCATCCATCCATTCAAGTATGGTTCAAGCATCGCTTTGTGCCAGCACCTGGCCTCTCTGACTTGGGCACCCTGTAGTGTGAAAATCAGAGATCTCATAAGGGGATCACTCTTGCCTGGAGTGAGACAATCAGAGGCCTAGGGACTCTGCCCCTAAAGCTCTTAACTTTGGGGGGCCTTATTTTCCTCATCTGTAAGGTGAAATAACGGACTAACGATGCCACACTGCATTCCAAGTTAATATGGCTTTCACGATCCCTGGTAGGGAGTATGATTAGCCCATTTCTGTGGATAGTGAACATGAGTGCTGAGCTCCAAAAAAGGACAAAAAGAAGAGCACAGAGAGGAATCCAGAACCCCAAACTATTGAGAAGCTAGCTGAATTACAGCTTGGAATTTTCCAGGAAAATTAGTATAAATCTGAGCATTGGGAAAGTATTTGCTGTCTCTCACTCTTTTCTCCCCTGGAAGGTTTGATGCTGTCAGTGTCGATTTCATAGACTCAGTTCACGCACTGTCCTCTTGGATTGAATTCACAGGCCTGAACCTGTTGTGACAGAGAAAGTTTTACTCACAAACAGTGGGTCTACAAAGAGGACTTCTGTCCCTGGAGGACTGCTTGTGGGGAAGGACAGGAGCCTGCAGAAGCCCAGGCCTGCATTAGGTCAAATCCATGTGCCTTTTGTTCTTAGATGTGCAGAGCCACACAGGCCTGACAGGCTTTGGAAGTATTCTTTTAAATATTGTTTTTTGAGAGGAGGTCAGGCAAGTCTACTACTGGCAAAAGTTCACCTACGGGGATTTTGCCTTGCTTTGCCTTGCCAGGCAGCTTAGTGTCAAGGTCAAAAGCATGGGTTCTGGTATTAGACAAGGCTGGCTCCAAGTGCTGCCTCTGTTTCTACTCTCTACTTGATCTTTGGGCAAGACACTCAGCCTTTTCAAGCCTCATGTCCTTGTCTGTGAAATGGGGATAATTACACCTCCTTCCCAGTGTTGTTGGGAAATTAAATCCTATTGTAAAACCCAGTGCCTGGCTGGTGTAAATGCACTCTAAACAGTCATTCTTTTCCTAGCCCTAATTTTCCAGTTGAGTGTTAGAGTATTAGAGAATGCAGCAGTAGACGTGTGGGGTCAAGGGCATGTGTGTCCATTACTGCATACCTAGCAACACTCCAACTTGCCTGACTCCTGTTCAGACCTGGCAAGGTCTTGTTGGAGATGGAATGACAACCCTCTCTGTTGTTCTTCCTTCCTCCCCCTTAACAGGTGCAAACAGGAGAACAAACTACAGCTTTTCCTTTATTAGTAAGTCAGTGAGCTTTTCCTGGTACTCCAGAATCCAGCCCCCATCCTCCAGAATGCAATAAACCATCCTTCCCTGCTTGTGACATTCCTTGGCATAATTCCGCCAGAGGACTGACGCTTCACCCTTCATGTGTGTTTTGCCAGCAAACACTTAATCTTAGCCACAGACACTTCGTTTTCCAAAAAGTTCACAGGCAGAGACAGCCCAGGGCTGGCTGCTTTGCTCAGCCAGTTGTTAGTCCTGGACCCCTGCCACCCTCTGTGGGGCAACATGATCACCCCAAATTTCTTGGGTCACCTCTGGCCAGTGAGTTCAAGGATTTTAGAAGCCAGTTCATGTCCCAGGATGTTCAGGGTCTGGGCTCCATAACATCTGCCAGAGCTCCTGGTTCCTGGATCCACAGGCCCTTGCTGCTGCTGTTGCTGTAGGACCTACTCTCAATCCCCTTCTCACCTGCTCCCCCCTGGACTTCTGCGCCTGAGGCCCCACTGGTGGCCAGGTTTAGGCTGAGGGTTCTCCCGCAAACAGAGAGGCGTCGCAGCACCTCAGAGGCGGCCTCTACGGGCACGCTGGGGCGCTGCTCCAGCAGCATCTCCAGCAGTGAGCTCATCTCCGAGACGAAGGTGCTGGCCAGTCGTGTGCCCGTCGGGCTCAACTCTGGTCCAGTCCCCTTGCCGAATGTCTGGAAGGTTCTAGGCTCCTCTGAGGCTGCAGCGTCAGCAGAGAATAAGTTGTCACGGTAGTTGGTGGCCAGGGGTAAAGAAAGCCTTGCCATCCAGGCTGGGTCGGGGGTGCTCAGTCGGTCCAGGGCCAAACCTGTAGGGGAAGAGGAGATACAGTGAGGCCTGGCCCAGGAAGGGCCAGGCGGGACAGGGTGGGGTGTGGGCAGGGCAAAGGCATGGGACAAAGGAGGGAAGGGAAGTGGGGGAGGGAAAGATGGGTGGTTGGAGGGGGAACGGGAAGGAAGAGGCCCTGACAGGGAAGCTCATGAGCAGGAAGGCAGGACCCAAGTTCACAGGAGAGCTGAGTGGAAAGGACGCAGGAGGAGAAATTAGAAAGTGGCTTAGAATGAAATTGCCTTGTTTCTAAAGACTCTCCCAGTCTATGAGCTATTTCATGTCTTCGGGTCTTCCACCCATTTCTGTAAGGCCCTGATGGGGTGCATCAGGGCACCACTAGCTGAGAGGGTGGGGATGGAAATCCTTTTTCTTAGCCAAGGCTGCAGTTCCTAGCTTGGTGCTGCCTTCTGTTGGTGTTCAGGATAATAGTTACCACTAATGAAGCACTTCTGTGTCAAGCCATTAAATAATTATCTCATTTAACCTCTATGCAAACCTTTGGAGTTGAATATCATCCAATTTTATGGATGAGGAAACCAGAGAATGGAGTTAAGGCCATCATAGGGAAGCCCCCTGTGGCTGTACCACCCTACATGCTCTCAAAAGCTGACCTATCCTCTCTGGGTGCTCCTAGTGCCCACCTATGGCCTCTGGAATTCCCAGGCCTGCTAAGGTTTGTGCTGTCACAACCTGGCCCTACGTCCTCGTCTCCTCAACCTTTAACCCCTGGCCCTGTGCCCTCAACTCTTCAACCTTTACCCTGAGGCACCCTGAGCTCTTCAGCCATTACCCCCTGGCCCTGCACCTCAACTCCTCAGCATTACTCTCTAGTTTCATGTCTGGAACACCTCAACCTTTACCTCTCAAGCTGCGGGAATCACAGTCCTGACATCAGGCTGGAAAGGAGCTGGTGGGGCAGTGAAAATCTTACCCCCAGTCCGCCAGGGCCACCTCACACTGCTTCTTTCCCCAGCTCTTCAAAAGAAAATCCTACCTCAAAAAACTAGTCCACATCTGATGGTAGGAGGCTAAACCAGAGGAAAGTGTAATTCTTGTGGTTAAGAAACTGAGTCTTTGGAAAAAAAGGGGGGGCACAATACATACTTCAACGTTTATTTAATGTTTGCCTAAGGTGAACTACTTTAAAATCTGTGCATAGAGACTAGGAAGCTGTATGTCAACGTGTTAACTGAAATTACCCCGGGAAAAGGTGATTTATTTTCCTTTTGTTTATCTACATTTTTCTATATTAACCAAATATTACTTCTGTAATTTGTAAAAGTTATTCCAAAATACAGCTAATGGTTGTTTATATTGATAAATGAGCCCTCGCCTTGCCTTGACAGTGTCAGGCTTGCAGGCTTGCAGTATCCGCTTCGCAGCTGGATACTGGGGTCCAGCCTGGGACTTAGTGAACATTTATTGAATGAACATAAGTATTAACCCTGGAAACTTGGGAAATGTAAACCTTAAGGTTCCCTGAGACTCTGAGGTAATAAGGTTGAACTCTTTTGGTGTTACAGAATCAGGCCTTTCCTTGCATGAAGGTCAGATAGCTTCAGAAGGGGTGAAGCTTGGAATAAGTAAACCACCAGGATGTATGAGAAGGACTGGAAGGCCATGGTGAAGTCACTCAGCAGAAGGTGGGGCACTGGGCCAACCTGGGTTTGATTTCCCTGCTTTGCCACTTAGGGGCAGTGTGACCTTGGGGAAAATTGCTTAACTTCTCTGTGCCTCCTTTTCCTCTCAGAAAGTAGAGAAGTGGTAGCACTCATTGTGTCAGGTTGAATTCAGTGAGCTCATGCAGCCAGTGAAATATTGTCATCATCACACCCTTAGGTGGAGCTTTTTTCTGATGCGGCCAGGATCCCAGTCTCAGGCTGGCCAGTCCTGCAAGTAGTAGATGCTTTTATCCCTACTCCTCTCTTTGTTCCCTAACTTGAGCAGCCCCCAGACCCTTTATGCTGTGGGGAAGGAAACCATGTAGGAACTGAACTCACAGGTTCTGGTCAGAGCTGGTTACAGAGATATAATGGCCACAGAGGTCATTTTCAATTTTCTAGTAGACATATTGAAAAAGTAAAAAGGTGAAATTGATTTATAAATTTTTTATGCCTAATGTCATCATGTTTATCATGTAACTGAAATTTTTTAAGTTACTTATAAGATATTGTACATTCTTTTTTCACACTAAGTCTTCCAATCTGGAGTGTATTTTATACTTACAGCACACCTCAATTCAGACTAGCCTTTTTCTCTGTGGCCACTGTAATGGCCTCACAGCTCTACATTCTAGACAATGGTATCCTATAAAACTTTCTATATGGTGATGTCCATAGTATGTCCACTAACCACATGTGGCTATTTAGCACTTGAAATGTGCATGGCATGGCTGAGTAACTGAATTTTTCATTTTACTTAGTTTTAATTAGATTTAATTTTACTTTATTTTAATTTAGAGCTACGCTGCCTGTGTTAATAACCATTGGCTGCACAATCTTGGGAAAATTACTAAACCCCTCTGACCCTTAGACTTTTCCTTTATGAAATGGGGATAACGAATAGGCCCTATCATAAGATATCCTCATGAGGCATATAGAAAGCGCTCAATAAATGTTACATGTATTTTTTAAGGAAAGGGAAGTGCTTCCCATGCCTTCGGCATGTTTGTGCCAGATGAAGCACACAGAATATGCTTGGATGAGAAAGAAACTGTTGGCTACAGAAACGGAAAAAAAAAAAAAAATAGGGATGGTCGTGTATAAGGTGAGTCACCTGAAGGAGGCTGACCAGTCTCCACCACAGGGAGGGGGCACTAGCAGGTTCTTGAATTAAAATTCATGTTATACAGTTTATTGTCCAAACTAATTGTTTCTTTAGAAAATTCTCGGTTTCAATTGGAAATGTTAGCACATTAAAGAATGGCTTCAGTTCTTAGGGTTAAAGGGTATTTAACACACCTAAGAAATGGAAATGATTGGGTTAGAAAGTGAGGGGAGGTATCCTGATGACGGGACTGGCTGACCCCTCTCAATTGCTGATGAGCTCTGTGAACCTAGGTGACTCCATGCAGTCCAGTTACCTCCCTAGCTTATCTCTAAATTGGAGATTTTTTTTAAAGATGTATTTTTTTATTTTATTTATGCACACAAGAACTAGGGTGTAGGCCAGAGGTGCAGGGGTGTGAGAGGATTCACCAGAGACAGAGTGGGGAGGAGAACAGATAGATTGACTGAAATACACTGCTGAGGGAAGCAGTGGGTAAGACAGGAGACAACACCGACCATGTGGGTCAGCAGCCTGGCCAGGGATCAAACTCATGCTGCAGTGGGTGCTGATAGCTTCATAGTGCTGAGACTTAACCCCTTGCCCCACCAGGGAGGCCCCTAAATTGGAGCTGTTAATATCTACCTCGAAGGTCTGTGTGGAGGCTAAAATGCAATGATGTGTATAAGATGCTTACAGGGTACTTGGCAAACACCAAGAACTCAGTAATGGGGCCTCCCCGGTGGCGCAGCGGTTGAGTGCTGGGTTGCGAAGCTGCCCGCAGCCCCTGCGGCGCTGGTTCTATCCCCGGCTGCTCCCCGGCCACCAGAGGAGGGTCCCACATGGCGCGCAGACCTCTCCTGCCGCCCGCTGCACCCCTCAGCAGTGTACTTCGGTCCTTCTGCCTGCTCTGCTCCCCGCTCTGGCTCTGGTGAATTCTCTCACCCTCCCGTGCTTCTGACTGTACCCAGTGCATGTATAAACAAAACAAACAAACAAACAAATAAATAAACATGCCTCTATTAAAAAAAAAAATTACTAAAAAAAAAAAAAAAGAACTCAGTAATTATTCACTATTTTTATGATGATGTTTTAAAATTAACAATCGAAGTAGAATCTGGTCTTTAAACAAACAAAGGCTTTAGGGGAAATAAAATGTTTCTGAGAGTCCTCCCCAGAAATAGAATGCTGTGTTTCCATGTGGTAGATCTGAGCAGGACTTTGAAGCCTGGGTACAAGAGGGGACTGTGGGGGGAGAAACAGGTTTGGGGTGACCCTAGGAAGTCCTTACCTGTATGGGGGTCCAGCAGGCTTGACAGTTCTTCTTCTAGCAGCTGCTTCACGGAGAGATCCTCTTCAGAGTCCAAAGATCCTTCTTCCTGGTCAGGTTCTGCTTGGCCACCAGCCCTGGCACCTGGGCCCTCTGCGTCTGGGTTTGTACTCCTGTGAAGGAAGCCAACACTGTCAGCATGTGAGCAAATTCACCCATGGATGCATTCATTCCTGTTCACAAACATCCTTTTATTCTTTTCACATTCGTTCATCCATATAGGGAGCTGTATACACAACCCTGCCTTCAGAGTCAGACCAAACTGGGTTCCTGATCCTAGCCCTCCTGCCTACTCTGAGTCATGTTTCCTCATCTGTAAAATGGGGGTAAATAAACAACACCCACCACATGGTAAAATGAGACCTTGTGTGTAAAGGATTTCATTTGTGCTGCCTGGTACATTGTGAGTGCCTTGGTATAATTATTCACCATTTCCCTCCCATTCTTTCACATTGCCTGGCACAGAGTAGGAGGTTAGTAAACTGTAATTCTTCCCTCCTTCCACTAGCCATCCATCCACTCACCTCTCCCTTCTGCTCCTTCTGTCTCCCTCTTTCTTTCTTTTTTTTTTTTTTTAAGATTTATTTATTTATGCATACAACAACTGAGGTACAGGAGAGAGGTACAGGGGGAGGGGGGGCACGGTGAGAGGATTCACCAGAGACCCAGTGGGGAACAGAACAGGCAGACTGACTGAAATACACTGCTGCAGCGGGGGAGACAGGAGACATCTACTGCACCATGTGGGAAGCTCCCTGGCCAGATCTAACTCATGCTGCAGAGGCTGTGGATAGCTGCACAGTACTGTGCTTAACCCTTTGCGCCACCAGGGAGGCCCACCTTTCTCTCTTTCTTTCCCTCCCTCCCTCCCTCCAAGTTTGAACTCTAGTGAGGGCGGGGTTTTTTGTGTTTCAGTCCCTGTTCTCCCACCAGTGCTCAGAACAGGACCTGGCACGTAGTTGGTGATTAAAAACTTTGTGGAATGAGTAACCAAATATTTTCTTCTCCCTATTTGAGGCCAACTGCCAGAACAGAAGAGCAGGTCTCTAGAGGACATAGCTGAGGTGAGGTATCCAAAAGCTGCTCAGAACTTACCACCCTGTTACCATCCTTCACCCTCCCTGTCTTCTGGAGAGGTGGATTCCTGAGACATTTTAGCTTGGGGACAGAGGCTTAGCTCCTTATTCCAGAAGGTCTGAAGGCTCCCTGAGAAACTTGTGGACCTGGGGGTCCTTTCTGCTCTTTTTCTATGGCCATTTCTGCTTCTCTGAAGGGGCCAATGGGGAGGTGGCAAGTTTGCAAATAATAATAACAACTAACATTGATGGAACAGTTCCTCTGAGTCAGGCCTCATGCTGTACAAGGTGCATAAACTTCCTATCAGACCAGTTTTGTTACTCACTGGCTGTGTGACCTTGAGCAAAGTCACTTTTTTTTTAAAAGATTTATTTATTTTTTATACAAGGGTTGGGGTACAGGCCAGAGGTGTGGGAGGGGGAGAGGGATTCACCAGAGACAAAGCAGGGAGCAGAACAGGCAGACAACTGAAATACACTGCTGAGGGGTGCAGCGGGCACAACAGGAGAGGTCTGCCACGCCATGTGGAAATCTCCCTGGCCTGCAGGGTTCAGTGCTGCAGAGGCTGTGGACAGCTTCACAGCACTGCGCTCAACCCACTGCACCACCGGGGAGGCCCTGAGCAAAGTCACTTTAAGAGGAAAGAACTTAGTTGTGTACCTGTGATGTTGTGTGCCAGGCGCTGGACTATGGGTTTAGGACATACAATACATCAAATCTTTACCCCACCTCTATGTGCAAGTGTGGTGACCTTCATTTTACAGGTGAGAAACAAGGCCTCAAGGGATTATCTGACTTGCTCAAGTTTACATAGCTGGTGTGGATCACACTACTTAGAGCCTCAGTTTCTCCATCTGTAATAAGGAGGAGTTAGGTTAGATGTCCTTTTAAGGTCTCTTTAATTCTGGGATAGCCCGAAAGAATACTCCCCCGCCCCCTACTTCTGTCCTTAGCCAAGAGCTTTCATATTCTGTTTAAGAGTCAAGAGAAAGAAAGCTGAAAATTACAGACTTAAAGTCCATAACCCAGTACCCCTGCAGTCAGGGAACAGATAGAACCTGGGGCAGGGGCGGGGATGAAGACATTTCCTTAGTAATTTCGGGTCCTGTAAATACTATAAATACAGTTGCTCTAAGACCAAACTGCTTGGGGTGGGGAGATAGACACTGTCTACTGTACCCTCTGGGGACCAGCTTCTGGGATGTCTTCCTCTTCTCACATGATAGAGGTTGCAGGGCTGAGGGCAGCCAGTGGGGGGAGGGAGGGTGTTGAGAAGCCTGTGGGAGCTACGTGCTGCTTACCTGCCGCCGCCGGGCTTGGCTGAGTACTTATTTCCCCGGTGGTTTGGTTTGGGCTGGAATTGGCCCTGATGCAGCAAGGACAGCAGCTGGGAGATTTGCTACAAGACAGGAAAAATCTGTTGACTCCACACAATTCCGACCCAGCACACTTCCTCGCCGGATGTTTCCCTCAATGCCGGCGCTTTCTTTTTATAGTCTTTCCTCTGGCTTCAGATGTTTGTGTGATCAGATGGGGGATGGTGAAAGGTAGCGGTGGCAGCTGGGGACCTGTGCAGGCAGGTTCCCCGCATGGCCGTGTCACCAAAGTACCTGGGTGCCTAAAGGGAGAGAAGGGAGACCTTGTGTGCCCATACCCTCACTCTCAGCCCCCCAAGTGACCTGCTTCTGGTGGAATCTGTGGGATGGGGGTGAAAAAGGCATTTCCTGACCATAAATTCATTATTGCTTTGATAAAAATTATCTTAAAGGGTTATTTCCTCCCCTTCCACAGTATTCTAAAACTCAGCCAATTTTTGTAGGTCAAATGTAAGACAATTTCGTAGAGAAGACAAAATGGTATCATCTAATCATTCACTTATTCATCCATTCATTCAGTCAAGGAGAATGCGAATGAGAACATGACTGAGCCACTGCCCTCAGGGAGCTCACAAGAAGACAGGGCACAGGGTTCCTACCAGGAATTGCATGGGGTTGGGAAGGAGGGGTCTGTGGGACAGAGGAGGGCCCCTCACTCAAAGAAGGGGGGAATGAGGGAGGAACAGGGGAAGTTTATTTATGTCAACATTTGTCTGTTGAGTTCATATAACATGCCAGACACCTCTTCTAAGATCCAAAGCTTCCACTGGAGTTTGGCAAGTAGAGGGGGTCAGGACTGGGCGAAGGGTGAAGAGAGTTTCTGACAGAAGTCTCTTAGCTAAAAGGCCAGAGGAGATGGTGACATTTCAGAAGGCTAGATAATGGGGACAGAGGCTGGATGACATGTTGCCATTCGATGCAGCAGGGCCTCCTGGGGGTGAAGAGTAAGTCTTGGGAGGCTGAGTTCTAGTTCAAGGTCATTTCTAGCTTGTATAATTCCAGGCAGGTTTTTAGACATACTCAGAATTTAGTTTCCTCATCTCTAAGGTGGAACTAGAAATACCTGCCAACCTTCTTGAAAGGGTTGGTAGGATTAATTGCATGATTTGAAAGTTAATTCAAACTCCAGATTACTTCAGTTTGGGTTTTTACTCCTAGAAGCACTGCCTCTGCCTCCTGGGCCCATCCCTGCCCTCCCTAAGGAGACCCACTCCACCTCTCTGGGCAGCTTAAGACAAAAAGTGACAACCTCAGGCAAGTTGAACAAGGAAATGACCAGGACTGGGATTTCACTAAGACTTGGGAGGGTCAGGGTCCCATTGTCAGCCTCAGGGCACATCTAACCCCTCCAGCTCAGGCCCAGAAGCCCTCCTAAGGCACTTGTCACCCTTTTCCCCAATGAAGGGGATACTGCTAAATGCAAACCCCTGAGCTGAGCACTGTCATTTGGGATCATTTCATAGTTAAATCCCAGACTCTGGAGTCAGTCAGGCTTGGTTTCAGATTCTAAATCTGACCCTGCTCTAGTTTCCATCTGTTTGACCTTGAGGAATTCATAAACATTCCGAACCTCAGTTTCCTCAGCAATGAAAAAGGCAGTAATAATGAGGTCTAGGCCATATGATGATTGCAGTTATGAAGCAAAATGAAAGTGTATAAAACATTTATCAATAGATCTTATGAAAAGCACTTAATAACTATAATTATGTATCACTTAGTTATATAATCTCATTTAGTTCTTACACTAACACAAAGAGAGAGTTACCATTACACCCATTTTACAGATGAGGTTCACAGAGGCCACACAACAATTAGTGGTAGTGTTAGAATTTGAACCTGGACCTCCCTCCACCATAACACTATGCTGTTAGAAAATCATGAGCATTAGGCAGTCTGCCTCTTAGCCTCAAGATGATTCCGAATGAGCACCCTAGTGGGGTCACCTACTGTGCCTGTTCTCTGCTGTCTCTGTTCACCAGCCACCAGCATGTGTTTGACACAAAGAGCTCATTTAGTAAGCATTTGATGAATGAATGACTGAATGAATGGCTCTGGGAAATTTCTAGGGCTGCATCAAGCTCAGGACTAGATTCCCAAGGCAGCAGCTGGGCCCTCTCCAGGTGGCTTCCTGGAGAGGTGTGGGGGAAAGGAAACAGTGGCCTTGCTCCACAGGAAATCAGAGCTGATGGCCTACCCAAACAGACGTGTGCCTTGGGTGGACAACCTGGTACAGGGAAAATTATCTGGGGCTCAGAGGAGCATGTGAGCATATCAGATACCATCCCTGAAAAAGATTTCCCATCTGTGTCTAGTAAACCCAGGGTCACTAGACACTTTATCATTCATCATCCTGTTTGATCCGCACCCCCTGGGAGACAGACGTGGTAAGTTTGGCATCATAATCCCCATTTTATAGATAAGAAAATGAAACTCAGATGTTAAAGGACTTGCCCCCTGTCCCCCAATTTCTAAGCAGCTGTGCTGAAATCTGGATCTGGATCTAACAAACTCCCAGTTCCAAGGTTGTTTTAACTGCCCATCACACAGGCCCAGCTGGCAAGCTCTGGGTTCTTAGGCAAGTCAAATGCAGCCCTGATCCAAGGGTAATGATGCCCATGCCACCTAGCTTCATGAAGAAGTTGCCCAGATGAGTAGAGGGCAGGTGGAGATGGAGAAGAGATTTGTAGAAGTAATTGTAATTATTTGCTGAGTGCTAAGTGCCAGATACTGTCTGGAAGCTTTATGTGCACTCAGTTTATCTCCAGGCAAGCTTACAAGACAGTTGCTGTTAACATGGACATCTTCAACAGAGAAGCTGTGTAACTTCCCTGGTTCCAAAATTTGTTCTCTTTATCACTACCGCTGCTGTGTGTCTGCTCGTGCAAGGCACCCTGAGTAAGTGCGTTAGAGGAGTTAACTGATCGATCCTCAGAACAGCTCTTCAAGGCAGGTGCTCTTACTGTTATTATTTTACAGATAGAGACACTAAGACTCAGAGTCAGTGAATAATTTGCACAGGCTCACACACAAATACTGTTGACCCCAGAGCTATGCCCTGAACCACTGGTACCCACCGTTAAATTCTTGGTCAGCCTAAGAAGTGAAAGTGAGGAATGTTAGGGTAATGGAGTGTCTGATGGTTGTTGGTGGTGGTGGTGCAGAGATGACCAGAGTCACCCACACCCAATATACCTGAACAGGCGGAGAATCCACAGTGAGCTCCTCCACTGGGTTCCGTTCTGCAAAGGCAGCCACAGACAACCGGACCAGGCTTCGCAGAATCTGATGGGGACCCGTCTCTGCCTCAGAGGTCACTTTGCCATTGAGATTCCGCTGCCGCCTCAGGGTTGCAGAGGAGGCAGGTGGGCTCAGTGGGGCTTCCTCGCTGCTTGGGTCTCTAGACAACCTCCCTGTGGGACTGCTCGCAACCTTCACAGGCTTCAGGCGTGACTGGCCTGTAGCAGGCTGAAGCTCAGGAAGGCTCAGGTTCTCCCGGGAGGCATTCCTCTGCCTGGGATGATTGAAAAGGAGGTTGACCGTGTCAGGCAGCACCTCTCGGCTCTCAGTGAGGGCTCCCTGGTTGCCTTGGTTCCTCAGGGTTCGGTATAGAGTGGGTGTGAGGTGAAAGGGGGCCTGCAGGCAGGGATCCCAGCCTGCTTCCATCATCGCCTCCTTGCCTGTGTCCTTGTGGGACTCTCCGCCTCTGCTCGGCTCATCCGCCTGGCCCCTGAGCACAGGCACGAGATGAATGTCTGCTTTCTGAATGTGTTTTTGAGGCCGCTTGGGCTGGTGGCGGTAGGTGGACTCAGCCTCCCGACAATTGTAGGCCTTGTCCTTCTTTTCTGTCCGGCAGATGGACACGATCAGAGCTGAGATCAACCCGAAGATGGCCAGCAGCACGATCAGGCAAATCACCGTCAGCACTGATGTGCTCAGGACCCCGGGCTCATGAGCTGAGTCCCTCAGGTGGTCCACGCTGCTGACAAACAAGACCCTCAGCAGGGCTCGGGTCTGCAAGGAGGGGCTGCCACGGTCTTCCGCCACTATTTCCAGCTCCCACTCACTCCCAATAAGGCTACTGGCATTGGTGATGTTGATGAACAACTGGCCCAGGTAAGGGTTGAGGACAAAGAGATGGGCCTCGTTCCCACTCCGAATGCTGTAGAGAACCTCTCCATTTGCCCCTGAGTCTGCATCTCTTGCTACAATGGTTGATAAAAGGAATGGCCGGGAGCTGTGGGTGGCCAGTGGTGATGAGTCTGTGCCTACTAGACCCAAGCCATTAGGAGTCTCAATGGGCACCAGAAGGTGGCCTGTGGAGGCATTTACAAGCACTGAGAGGCTGGCTTTTCCATCACTGAGTATGGGATGAATCACCTCTGGGGCATTATCATTGGCATCCAGGAGACTGACCTGTACAGAGACACTGGACACGAGCTGGGGCTGCCCCTTGTCCTCTGCAATCACCCGGAACTCGAAGCCAGTCAACTGTTCATAGTCTAGTGACCTCTGAGCAGTCACCTCACCTGTGTCTGAGTTAATAGCCACCAAGTGAGAAACTGGGGAGTCCTGGATACAGTAAGAGATTTTTCCATTAATGCCCAAATCAGCATCATGAGCCTTGATGGTAATGAGGTGAAGAGAGGGTAGGTTGTTTTCTCGAGTAGAGACCTCATACCTGCTCTTCTCAAATACAGGTGCATTGTCATTCACATCGCTGATCTGAATGCTGAGCTGTTTCATGGCTGATAAGGGCTGGGGTCCTTGGTCTTGAGCCAACAGGGTGAGGGTATATTTAGGCCACTGCTCCCTGTCCAGTGTGGCATTGGTTAGCAGCATATATGTGTTGCCATTGGTCCTTTTCAGCCTGAAGTGGCCCAGCTCTTGGCTCAGCCAGCAGTGAACCAGCCCGTTGTTTCCTGAGTCCAAGTCATTTGCCATGATGAGAGCAATGAAACTGTCTTTGGGAAGACCTTCTGACACCAGTGATGGCTGGGAGGCCCAGGTGATGTGGATGCTTGGGGCATTGTCATTGACATCCAGAACCTTGATGAGAACTTTGCAATGGGCTGGGATGGGGTTGGGACCTAGGTCCCTTGCCTGGACATCTACCTCATAAGCAGGATTCTTTTCATAATCTAGGGATTGAAGCAGAATCATCTGGCCTGTCTTGGCATCAATACTGAAGGTGTCCAGTACTTCTGGAGGCACATGTTTACTGAGGAAGAACTCCACCTCCCCATTGGGGCCTTCGTCAGGGTCCGTAGCAGTCAAGTTTATGAGGAGAGTACCAGGGGCAGCGTCTTCTTGAATTTCTAGTGCCAGTGAACTCTCAGCAAACACAGGGCTATTGTCATTGGAATCTAAGACGTTGACCTTGACCAAGCTGGTGCCTGACTTGGGGGGGTTCCCACTGTCATAGGCTGTTAGCACCAGATCAAAAAATGAGTGGATTTCCCTGTCCAGCTCCTTCACCACCACAAGCTCTGCATGTTTGGTCTCATCAGGCCCCACAATGACATCTAGGGCAAAGTGCTCGCTGGGAGACAGGGTGTAGGAATGCAGGCTGTTAGAACCCGTGTCTGGGTCAAGGGCTCTGTCCAGGGGATCCTGGTGTGCAGAGAGGCACTCTCAGAGATTTCTAGCTCCTGCTCACTTTTGGGAAACTGAGGCTGGTGGTCATTGATGTCTAGCACCTGGATCTCCACATGGATCAGAGCCAGATCCCCTGTAGCAAGCACATCAAAGGAAACCAGGCAGGGGTCCCGCTGCCGGCAGAGTTGCTCTCGGTCTAGTCGCCTCCCTGTGCTGAGCAGGCCATCCTCAAAGTCCACCTGGATGGGGAGTGCCTGTGGCAGCTGCAAAACCTGAAAGGCAGCCCCCACTTGCCCACGCCTCCCCTCCCGGCCCAGTTCCCGGGACAGGTTCCCTATCACTGTGCCAGACGGCACTTCCTCTGACACTTGGTATTTCACAGTGAGGGTGGCCACCTCCTGGCAGTCTCCTGAAAGCAACAAGTAGCCACCTGGCCCCCAGAATCCCAGCAAAAGTGGCAGAAATTGCATCATGCTTACCGCCAGTGAGCTAGATTCAGAAACTGCTAGAGTTCTTCAAAGGCTGGGCAAGTCCTCCAGTGTTTCTGGGGGGCGTTGATTAACCCCGTTCTCCTGCCCCCAGACCTGTGGGCACAGCCCTGTCCCATGGTTAGATAATGATGGTACTAGCAGGATTCCCAGGCAAGGCCATCTTCATCTGAAGAGATCTGAGAGATCCAAGCGCGGGTGAAGGGAAATTGCCGGGGGAGATCCTGCAAAGGGGAACCCACTGGCTCACTTCGGCAAATGATGTACAAGAGCCGGTCAAGGGGGGACTTGATCCAGTAGAGCAGGATGTGGGGATCTGACTTCCAAACAGTTGCTGGGCTGGGGAAACAGAGAAGCAGCTTTTTCCTATGGAAACCCCACCTACAGGAAAAGGGAGGGCTGTGAGTTTCAATGCCAATTAGAGGAAGAGCATTTCCTGTGAAGCGGAGTGGCCTGTGCTGAGGAGGATGCGCCAGGGCTCCGGGGCAGCCTGATGGGAAGGTGCTGTCCACACGGCAAGGCAGCCGCTGAGGGAAAGGGAGGCCCTGTGTGGCCAAGTGAGCAGAGAACCCTGCCTGGCCACACTGAGGCTGGGATCTGTCCTGGGCAGGTCATGCTCCCTGACTCTCTTCCTTCCCTCAGTTCTCTTTGCCATTATTTCCCCCACTATTCCTTGCCTGTTCCTGTCTTTTCCCCATACTTGCTTGCCTTCGGTCTTGGTTCACCCATTTTTGTCTCACTGGGAAGGAGCTGTGATAAAGCGAGCACAAAGTCAAAACCGCTTGGGTTCTAATCCTGACTCTGCAAAGCTGGGTCACGTGGGACAAATCACCCAGCCTCTCTGAGCCTCCGTCCCCACATCTTTAGAGCAGGAAGGGACTAACAGCTCTCTACAGGAAATTGAGAGGTTGGAATGAAATGATGCACAAAGGGCTGGGCCTGGCAATGATATTGTGAGGTGGGTATTGTGAGCCTCTCTGCTCATCCTACCTTATGACTACCCTGGTTTCTCACGCTGGTGCTGTGCCAGTCTCGGCCCCACACTGACTCGATGTGGTGCCCATTGCCTCAGCTCCTGAAGTGCAAGAATTTCCCTCTGACCTGGTCTCGGGACTTCCCTTCCCTTCCCTCCTGGCTCCCCCAGCTCCAGGCCCATTGTTCTCTGCATCTGGTCTAGTCTGAGCCCCTGTCTGGGGGAATCCCCCAGCCTCCCACTCCTGAGTCTTGGAGGTTTTTATATTTTTCTCTCTCCCACTCCTTCCTCTCCTTTTCCCTCCCTTCCTGCAATTCTTCTCTCCCCACTGCCGTTTGTGATGGAGTCCCATGAGTGATAACTCCTATGCTGCCCCCAACACTCCTCCTAGGTAAGTCAAGGTATGCCCACCCTCCCATTCACCTCCTTGCAGAGGTGGGGCCCAGAAAGGGGACGAGTGGGAGTTTGCTTGGGTGGTCTGCAAGGTGGCTTGCTACTTCTTATGTCCCTCCTCCATTTGCTGCCCCAGCAGTCTCCCAGCCCCTACATTGAGGTCAAGTCCAGAGGTTTGTAAAGCACTTGAAGTTAAGGGAATTAAGGACCAGTTTCCCCTAGATGGGTGTTTGTAGCTCAGTCCCTGGGCAGTAGTGCTCCATTTGGATATAAGTCAGGGCCTGTTGGCATGGAGGCCTGTGACTTTTAGCACTGGGCTGGCCGAGTGAACCCCCAGGCCCAAGAACCATCTACATGTCCCCTTCCCTCTGATTTTCCTTTCCCACAATGCTATTCTTTCACCCCATTCCATTCCTGGAGATTTCCCGACTTCCATCCTGATGCCCATTGAATCAGACCAAGGGCCTGAATCCCCAGGGCCTTGGAACATGGCTCTGGAGACAGAACCTCAAGCTCTGAGACACTAAACAAGTCACTTAAGCCCTCTGGGGTCTCATCTTCCTTCTTTATAGAGTGTCGCTGTCCTCCATCTCACAAATTTGTGGCAAAAATTCAATGAGATGATGCGTTTAAGCATGTAGCACGGTGCCTGGTGCAGAGAAAACTCTCACTATATGAGACTGCCACTTGTTTCCCAGGTTTTTAGTCTTCCTTTGCAAATGGCAAAGATGGTCTAGCATTTTCTCCTTTTCTTTTTTCTCTGCTGCCTTGATCATGAAAGCTCATTTCCCAGGGCTCCTCCAGCTCAGGCTTGGACCAGGCGCTGGCCAGGCTTTGGGGAAACAGCACGGGGCCCAGGCCCCTGACTGCTAAGTTTCTCAGAGCTCAGAGAAGTGCCAGAGCCTCCTTGCACTCCGGTGACAGTCAGCCATCAGGGCAGCCTCGGGGTGAGGCCTTACTTATCCTACCATGTTCAAGGCAGTGAGCAAAACAAAGTGACCCCCTAAGACACTTGCATTCTAGGAAAGGAAAGAAGTGGGCCCAGCAGAGTAGCTCTGGTTTCAGGCCTGGGGATCTCCAGGGGTGATTTTGCGCAAAGGGTACCCAGCTGAATCCTGCAGGATAGAGGAATTTTCAAGAAGAAGGCAGTGGAGAAAACTGTGGACAGAGACTAGAGATAGGCAAGCTGGTTCCTTACTGCGCTGCAAGGGGGTCCGTGTGGATAGTAGAGAGGAGGGAGGTGGGCCGAGAACACCAGCAGGGACCCTGTGTGGAGGAGGACAGAGAATTCAGACCTTGTTCTGAAAGCCTGGGCAGGTCTTGAAAGGCTCTGATCATAATGACAGAACAACAGCGACATGCTGGGCCTCATCCTGAGTGCTTTTCCTGCTCCGTCCTGTGCCACTATCACACCAACTATTGGGGCGAGGAAGCTCAGTAAAGAGGGCTAGCTCTTATGTCCACAACCACAGCTTGGCCCTCCAGAAAGCCCATGAAAAGTGGATTGGGAGGGAACAGAGAGAAGGGAGCCAGGCCAGTTATGAGACATGCGGGGGAGCTTTGGTGCAGAAAACCCTGGTGCTGAGAATGTTTCCAGAATGCCATCTGGTGGCCAAAGGCAGAGAAAAGACAGAGGCAGGGTGTTGGGTGCCTGAAATCACGCATGTCCATAGCTCCAGGCCTGTGGGCAAAGAAGTGCATGATGGAGGTAGCTGTGCACACATGACAGTTGTTTCTCCTAGGAAACCTAATATGGCCCAATGTCCACAGAAGGAATTAGGGAATTTATGAGCTTATATACACACACATATAGACACTATACATACACGCACATGCATATATTCATACATATACTGTTACATACATACTGTGTGTGGTGTGTGTGGTTTGTGGTGTGTGTGTGTGTGTGTGTGTGTTAATTTCACTGGGACCATGGATACAAAAGGTGGACTCGGGTCATGAGAGTTTGAAAGTGGATTTCAGAGGTGGTTTTGATTGTTTGTGTTTGTGTTAGTCACCTTGGATGTATGAAACTGAGACAACCCTTTAAGAATCCAAAGCCAGAAAACAAGGCACCTGACTTTTGAGAGGTGATTACCTTTGGGAATTAGGTCTCCATCTAGCAATTTTCTCTCCCTTCTGGCTGTAGGGTCAGTTGCTCTTCAGCAGCCACATGTCTAGGGGTGATTGAAGCTGTCACTAGGTTTTTTTCTGGAGAGCTTTCATCCCCCAAGTTTTGAAAATAGTATTCAAGTAACAGAGGTAGTCTGAAATAGGTTTGAAATAGCTGAGGACTGTCTCTCTCAAATCCAAAATATTTCTTAGAAAAGCGAAGCTTTGTGGCAAGGTGTGGAGAAAAAGAACCCTCTTATACTGCTGGTGGGAATGCAAACTGGTCCAAACACTATGGCATACTGTGTCTAGGTTCCTCAAATTACTATATGACCCAGCAATTCCACTCCTAGAAATCTACCCAAAGACACAAAAACATTAATTCGAAAGGAAACCTGCACTCCTGTGTTTATTGCAGCAGTATTTACAACCTAAAAGCCCCAAAACAGATGACTAAATCAAGAAGATGTGGTATATATACACAATGGAATACTACCCAGTGATCAAAAAGATAAAGATAAACTCATGCCATTCACAGTGACATATATGGAGCTAGAAGGGATTATGCTCAATGAAATAAGTCAGAAGGAAAAAAAATGGATGGTTTCATTTATAGGAGAAATTTCGGGAAACCGAACAAAGGGTCAAAAAAAAAAAAAGGCAAAACTTGCAGGCAAACTATAGATCTGAAGCATACAGCAGGGGAGCAGCAGGGAGAAGTGTTATAACAGGGGTGGAAAGAGCACTGTGGTAAGGGTTCATGGGTGATGTGGTAGTGGGAAAAAAATTTAATAAAAAAAAGGCAGCTTTGAGGGTGGTACTGGGATGCCTCATTTACTATCAACTTTGGAGTCATTCCCACTTGGTCCTTGGTGGAGATGAAGTGGGAGAGTAAGGGTCAGAGGATCTTTTCAAAATGCCCGGAGTCCTGAGGAACCTGAGGGGTCAGACCAGCAAAGTGGGACTCTGACATTTGCGGGGACACACAGGCCAGTGGGATGAAGGCTGTGATCACGGCCACACAGTGAGTATTCAACTGGGTTTGCTGCCCACACCCAGGGAGCCTCGTGAATGTCCCACTGCCACCACCAAGGCAGCTTTGATGATGCTGGGAAGCTTCCACCCCTCAAGACCATTCAGGAAGGACCACCTCAGTTCACCTCTTTTTTAAAGGAAGATCTTGAAGTTAGAGCCAACTTGGCCAGGCATCTCGACGGGGGACGCGGGTGGATATCCTGGGTTACCTGCTCATGGCACAGCCTTTTGTGGTCTTTGTTGGGACAGATGACAGATGTCAACATCTGTCTCTCTGGGCCCAGTGCAGAAGGAATGCACATTGCAGGGAGAAAGTCCCAAACAGAAATATTCAAGACATGAAAAGACTTGGTTAAGAGTGATAGTTCTCAAAAAGGGATAGGTGTCAGAATCATTTGAGAAGCTTTTCAAAATACCAGAGATGGGGCAAGAACATTCGTGCTTTTCCCTCCCCCCAACAGGCCAAAGAACAGTTTGTCATCGCCAGTCCCATTCTCCCCAACTCCCCACTTCAAATATCTTTCAGATGATTGGGACAGGAGTGGGAAAGTTGATCTGGCCCTTTTGCTGGACAGAAAGCCTTGGTTGACCTACACAATAAAAGGGAAAATAGCTAGTTGAGAGGAGGGAAATTGCTGATGATTAAAGAAATTGCTGGAGATTGAAGAAGGGAGTAGCTAGGGAACAGCAGGGCCATATAGGAAGTAGGTTGAAGATAAGACTTCCAAATGAGTTGTAAACTATGCATGGTTTTCAAGAAAAATGCAAGAAAATATTTATAATTTATTTTGTTCTCTAGTAACTACAACATGACTCCCAAACTAGGCCACATACTTTTTTTTTAATTGCAGTAACATTGGTTCACAACACTGTATGTGATTCAAAGATAAGGGTTCACACCCCTTCATATTGGGCCATGGAAGTTCTGAGTTGATGAGGGTCGTACATACATGTATCCTTCGTCAACCTGTTATGGCAATTTCCCAGAGAAATCAGATGGCACTCAGAGAAGTGGAGAGATTTACTTGTCACACCGGTGGGCTCAGTGGAATAGCTCCCAAAAGGCTGAGTACCCAGGAGTAAAAATGGCAGTGTTTTATACAGTTCGTATGAGGAAACTTGCTATCCCATCCACCATAGCACAAGCATTCTTTATTATTCGGGTCAAGGTAGCCATTGCTACCACTGTGAACAAGCAGTGCAGTACACCCAGCAACTTCTCTGCTCCAGCAAGCAGCAGAATCTAAGGAGCAGACTCCCCCAAGCAGCAGACTTGGGAAACTTCCTGCTTCAAACCCTCAGAGGGGAAGTGGTTACTTCCAGCATGTCGATTTCAGTTCTGATCTTTCCATAGGTCATTTGGACACACACCCAGCTCCACCCCAACCACACCTAGAACCACTGATTTAATGCTTCTTTGAAGCACCAGCAAATTTGTAAGGGCCAAGCCTACAGCCATCAGGCCTTTATAACCGAGCTTCCTCCTGCTCTCCACACTCCACATCCCTGTGTCACTTTCAGCAGATACTCTGAGCACACCTGGTTCTCCCTCCAGATTTCTGCAGACTCTCCTGTTGCCTTCTCTGATTTCCCCTTTGGTTTTCCTTCCTCTTATTTCCAAGTGTGAGCATGTCACCTGCCACTGTCCTCAGCCCTCTCCTCTACAGAGACACTGAGATACAGGCCCCAAAATGGGTCTCCAGATTTAGCAAATAAAAATACAGGGTGCCCAGTTAAGTTTGAATTTCAGATAAGCAGTGGAAACTTTTTTAGTGAAAGTATTTTTCCCTGCCAGTCTTATCCAGAAGTAGTGCATGCTCACAACACAAGTTTCTTTTCTGTTTTTTCCTCCTTTTTTTTTAGACTTTTGGTTTACACAGTGAATTTGAAAATCTATCAGTAAACACAAAAGTCAAACATATTGACTGTGAGCATCATCTGTGCATGAATATTCAGCAGCTGACTGTGTTGATTGGCCTTGTTATGTATTCAGCATTTTTGGGTGACTCCAGGATCGAACTGTTCTCACAGTGAAAGAACCACCCAGAGGAAGCCTGGCTCACATTCATTCATTTATTTATTCATCCAGTCACTCATTTATTTGGTGGAATTCAGTGTGTCTATTTACAAGGTCAATATTTTTGGCCATGGAAGTAGCTGAAGTTGTCCCACATTTTCCCTTTCTCTAAACCATTGGTTTGGTTTTCTTTCTTTCCATAGAATCTAATCAGTCCAATTCTCGCCTTGCTTCAGAAAGGTTCTTGCAGAAAGGAAAACGAGTCTTCCCATCATTACATAAATTCTCATGGGGCTTCCCTTTATACATTTCTGACAGCCAGGAGTTGCGCCTGCAGCTCCTTGAGAAACAGCCACGCGCTGATTTATGATGGCAGCTGTTGTTAAATGTCACCCCTCTTTCCTTCTTACAGAGCCATGTTACCTTGGGGTTACAAACTCTTTTCACTGTTATTCAGGGGAATAATAATAAAATGCCAGGTTGCAAGTATAAACATGATCATTCTGTGCCTATTATTGTAAATCAAATTTTACCTTGCATCAGAAGCACAGAAAACATTTTTTACTGTCAGCCTCCTCAAACCTATTCAGGAGTCTGTTTTCATATAACCCCGGGATGACCAGAGGAGGTATTTGAGCTACATTGATCAGGGAAGCCAGTCGCACAGATAATCTGGCTATGTCTGCTTACACCTGACCACTTTCTTTGAGAGCAAAGTGTTAACTTTATCTAAACATGGCTTTGGGATGAATGATGTGGACTCAGGTCTCAAGTTACCTGGGTTCAAAGCTTGGCTCCATAAATTTGACATCTGTGTGATGGTAGCAAGTGAGTTCTCTGTGAGTTTCCTGAGCCTTGCAATAGGGATGATGATGATGATGATGATGATGATGATGGTCACAATGTTGTAGCCTCTGGGGTTACTGTGTAAGCTGTAGAGTTTAACTTACTCACTACATATGCATTCAGATCAGCCTGGGATGTGGGTAGCACTCTAGATGTTAGTTATAATTGTGCTTTCACTGTAGTAGCTCCCAGTTCTTTTAGGATGATGCCCTGTTTTAAAACCAAAATTTCAGATTCCCATGGGATACTAGTACAACTGTTAAGATCTACATAGTGAGCAAATACACAATAACAAGAGATCAGCAGGAATCAGTGACACTTCTGTACTGGGGTGGCCGCTTCGGGTCCTGTCCCAGAGTTGGGGCAGGGCTTTTGCCTCCATATTGCTGGCCCTCTTTATCAAGGCTTGCTGCAGGAGGGCTTGTGAGTGGTGGCCATTGGAAAGGAAGCTGGCTCCACTGGGCAGGTAGGATGAGCTCAACAAACTTTCTGGACACTCACTGGATGCAGCAGTGAATGGAAACAAGTTCAAGCACTGATGGACGGCCTGCTAGTCCCCAGAGTAGCCAGCTATATTTTGTGACTGGCTCCTGCTTCTCTATCTGGTGCCCTCTGAGTCCTGACCTCTGGCCTAGGACTCACAGCCCAGCTATTCGTACCCTATATTCATCATGCGATGTCTCTGGGATGAGTGACATAATTGGGTCTCTCTCACACTGTATCTCATTCTCACTTATCATTATGCTGTAACTCTAATCCTAACTTTCCTAGGGATTTCCCTTTAAATTCTTTTTTTTTTTAAGATTTATTTTTTATTTATACAATAGCTGGGGTACAGGCCAGAGGCAAAGGAAGGTGTGAGGATTCACCAGAGACAGAGTGGGGAGCAGAACAGACAGATGGACCAAAAGCACTGCTGAAGGGAGCAGCAGGCGAGACAGGAGAGGTCTGCCGCGCCATGTGGGAATCTCCCTGGCTGGCTGGGAATCGAACCCACGCTGCAGAGGCTGCGGACAGCTGCAGAGGCTGCAGACAGCTTCATAGCGCTGTGCTCAACCCGCTGCACCACTGGGGAGGCCCCTTCCCTTTTAATTCTTAAGGCCAGAACTGTTTTGTTCTTTCTGTTTTTCTAGCACAACAAACCTTAATTACCTTCTTGTCTAAAGAGAGGGTCAGACTACGAGGAATTAGTTGTAATCCTGTGTGTCACCACTGTATGACATGGGTCATACACTTTACCTCTACATGGGTCATACACTTTACCTCTACAGCCTCAATTTCCCCACCTATAAAAATAGGGAGACAAAACTGTAGGGTGTTTAATGAGTTAATGTGTGTTAATGTGTGTAAAATGCCTAATGCAATGGAGCTCAGGGAATATGGAGGGAACTCAGTTGGAAAGACTAGCCAGTCACATAAAAACAAACCACAGGGCCTCCCCGGTGGCGCAGCGGTTGAGCGCTGGGTTGCGAAGCTACCCACGGCCTCTGTGGCGCCGGTTCGATCCCCGGCTGCTCCCCGGCCACCGGAGGAGGGTCCCACATGGCGCGCAGACCTCTCCTGCCGCCCGCTGCTCCCCTGAGCAGAGTGTTTCGGTCCTTCTGCCTGCTCTGCTCCCTGCTCTGGCTCTGGTGAATTCTCTCACCCTCCCGTGCTTCTGACTGTACCCAGTGCATGTATAAACCAAAAACAAACAAACAAATAATAAATAAATAAGACATGCCTCTAGAAAATTAAAAAAAAAAAAAAAAAAACCCCACAAAAGTCTGTTATTTTTATGGAGTCTGAAAAATTTACTGGAAAACTCTCTTTATTCAATCCTGACCTCAAAAACAGGACTCTAATTATTTGGTCCACTGAAAACATACAAATACTTAACCCTTATTTAAAGCTTGTTCTTCTAACCCTTCCATCCTTTAACCTCTGGCATGAGGTCATGTCATGATGTCACAATTCATCTCCTGCTTCAACTTTGTGAGAATTTCTTGAGCTGCTTCTTAGATTCCCTCACTTTTTGCATCTTGGAGGTCTGGCAGGATTCATGGTCTCACTTCTGAATGCGGTGAGGTAGGGTTGCTGTGCATTTTGCGCTTGATTTTACTTCCTTTGGCTAAAGGTGAACACTTAATGAGTGAAATTCAGAGAATCTTCCTCTTTCCTTTGACTTTTCAAGGAGTATGTTTCTGGGTTTGGTATCTCTCACAGGGGTAGTTAGATTTCTGTTCTGTGACAATCAAAATTTACAGCACAGGAGATTTGGGAGTGATTATTTGCATTTCAGAAGTTTTCCCTCTGTGGCAGCCAGGGAAGACCCTCCAGGGCCCTGATTTACCCTGTTTTGTTTTTGTTGTTGTTTGTTTGTTTTGAGTGCAGGACCAGCTACATCATTTACAGTGCAAAATGAAAATGCAGGTCCTCTCGTTTGTAAATTATTATGAATTTCAAGATGGCTATAGCAGAGTGTTAGGCAGCAGGGCCCCCTGTGAGGCTGATACCTTCCAGAACCAGGACTTTACATACTGTCTGGACACTTAGCCCAGGCAGCCAATCCTAGTTGCAAAGCAGGAGTAGTGAAAACCCTTAGAATTTTGTACACCTGGGTTAGAGGCCTAGCTCTTTGTGGTATCTTTTGGCGGGGAAAAGTACATGAAGAGGAGGACACAGGAGTTTATTAGGTCACTAAGGGTATCTTAATTTTTTAGTTATGGAGAGCAGGAACCAACACTTCAACATCCCACGTAAGTGCTGAAACTAGTACTTTGTACCTATTTTTTTATTGGTATATAATTCGCATGATAAAATTAACCTTTCAAAATTGTACAGTCCAGCTTTCTATTATATTCACAAAGTTATGCAACCATCACCGCTAGCTAATTCTACATTTTCATCTCCCAAGGGAAATCCCATATCCATTAACAGTCGCTTTCCTTCCCCTCCTGCCTTAGCCTCTGACAATGACTAATCTTCTTTCTCTCCCTATGAATTTGCCCATTCTAGACATTTCATATAAATGGAATAATGCAGTATGTAGTGTTTTATTTCTGACTTCTTTCATTTAGCACGATATTTTTAAGGTTCATTCATTTTTAAGCTGTGCATCAATCAGTACTTCATTCCTTTCCATAGCTGAATAATATTCCATTGTGTGGATATTCCACATTTTATTTATTTATCCATCCATCGATAGACATTTGAGTTGTTTCCACCTTTTGGCTATTGGGAATACTACTGCTCTAATGTACATCTATGTATAAATAAATATACACTATATATACACTATATATAAATACACTATATATAAATAAATATATCCAAGTTTACATCTGTATATTAGTTTTTGTGAGAACCTGTTTCAGTACTTTGGAGGCCACACCAAGAAGTAGAATTACTGGGTCTTATTGTAAATCTGTTGAACTTTTTGAGGATCTGTCAAACTCTTTTCCAAAGCAGTTACACTAGTTTACATTCCTACCAGCAGTGTATGCAGGTTCCAACTTCCCCTCATCCTAACCAACGCTTTTTGTTATCTGCCTTTTTATTATAACCATCCATCCTAGTGAGCATGAAGTAGTGGTTTTGATTTGCATTTCCCTGAGCATTAATGATATTGAGCATCTTTTCATGTACTCATGACCATTTTCATATCTTCTTTGGAGAAATGGCTACTTAGATCCTTTGCCCATTAAAAAATTGGGTCATTTGTCTTCTTGTTGTTGAGTTGCAGGAGGGCTTTAGTTATTATGGATGTTAGATTTTTTTTTTTTTTAAATAAGGCATTTTGACTTTTTTTTTTAAAGATCTATTTATTTATTTATTTATTTACACAAGCACTGGGGTACAGTCAGAAGCGCAGGAGGGTGAGAGAATTCACCAGAGCCAGAGCGGAGAGCAGAACAGGCAGACTGACGAAGTACACTGCTGAGGGGAGCAGGAGAGGTCTGTGTGCCATGTGGGACCCTCACCCGGTGGCCGGGGATCGAACCGGCGCTGCAGAGGCTGTGGGCAGCTTCTCAACCCAGCGCTCAACCGCTGCACCACCAGGGAGGCCCTGGATGTTAGATCTTTATCAGATATATGATTTGTGAATATTTTCTTCTATACTGAAGGTTGTCTTTCACTTTTTTGACAGTGCCCTTTGAAGCACATTTTTAATTTTGAGGAATCCACTTTTGTTGCTTGTAAAATCTAAAAAACTCCTAATTTACCTTTATAAAAATTTACTACTACATTTTTTTTCTAAGAGTTTTATATCTTTAGCTCTTACATTTAGGCCTCTGATACATTTTGAGTTAATTTTTGTACATGGGAGGTAGTGAGCATATAATTTTAATTCCCACTTAGCCTCTTAATAAGCTCTTTGGTAAGTTCTTGATCTTCACTAAGTTTCAATTTACTCATTGTAAAATGGGGATAGACCTCAACCATAAGGTCATAGTGAGTGTGGAAGGTAAAGAGAAACTGCACTTAGCACAGTGCTTGAAGCATCCTAACTGCTTATTATATGTGGTAGTTTGTCGTGTTATAACATAAGCAATGAGAGAATGCATTCAGAGTGGAGGTGCCAGAAAGATGGGCAGTATTTCTTTGAAGGTTTCTCCCTTCTTTGAAGGGAGAGGGGGATTATTTGGTCTGTTTGGAAGAGGGATTGGTATGGGACTGACTGCCCAGGTAGACCCTTTCCTCACCAAATCCTCTAAGAATTGGTAACCATTCTAATTCCCGGTCCCCATTCCAGAACATCTGAAAGGAGTCCCTTTACAGAATCTGCACTCATACCAATTTTTCCAGAGGCGTGCTTAATTTTGTAAGGCAGTGGTGTGGGTGACGGTGGGTGCGCCTGCATCTCCACCTTTGGCCTGCAGGGGGCGGCCGCGGAGCCGGGGCGGTCACGGCGGCTGCGCAGAGCCCACCTCAACCCCAACCCGGGCTGCCCCGGTCGGATCTGCTGGGCTCAGCTGACTGCCGGGAGGACGGAAGAGGCGGTACGCAGGTAGAGCCGGGCGTCTCCTGGCTGGGCCGGCGAATGACGGTGAGGGGACCCGGGGCAAATGCTGAGGGCGGAACTTTGGGACCCGGTCAGGCGGGGCGGCCGGAAGGTACGGTGGGGACTGCGCTCCGGGTGCGCGAGGCAGAGAAGGGCGGCCGGGCCGGGACTGCTCAGTGGGCCTTAGCCCCCCGGACTCGGGACGGGGCGCCCCTAACCCGGCCCGGCTAAGCACCCCCAGGGCGCACGGAGGAGGAAGGGGAAGGTACGGGGCCTGCTCCTTCGGGACGCCCTGGGCGGGCCCACACCTCCCTGGTGCGCACAGCGCCCTCTGCGTCCCTGCGCCGGGGCTGTAGCGAGGCCTAGCCTGCCCGGGTTGCGGGGGAGCCGCACGCCGTGTGGCGGGCGGTGGAGACTACGGCGCGGGTTTTCTGACCCCTGCGCCAGGGCCGACTTCAGAACCTGGACTGAGTCCAGGGCGCGAGTCCGCACGGCGGGGACTGGAAGAATGAGTAGGATTTTCCCCGGCCCGAGGGATCCCCGGCGGAGGAGGGCCTCCCCTACTGGTGTAGCGGTTTCCGGTTTGCCAGAATTAATATTAAATTTGAATTATCTCGTCTCATGGCGCCAGGGTTTGCTATCGTTCTCGTGTTACAGATGTAGAAATAGGGTGGTCTGAACTCAGATTAGCTGTATTATCGTGGGCCAAAACAGGACCTATACTGTCATTTTTCTTGTCTGTGTAATGGAAATAGTAAAAGGACTTGTTTCATGGGATTGTGGGAATGCAACTGGAGTTAATGCGTTTAAAAGGTTTAGCACAGGGCCTCCCTGGTGGCACAGGAGGTTGAGCGCAGCTCTATGAAGCTGTCCGCAGCCTCTGCAGCGCGTTTGATCCCTGCGAGAATCCCACTTGGCGCGGCAGACCTCTCCTGTCTCGCCCACTGCTCCCCTCAGCAGTGTATTTCAGTCAGTCTGCCTGTTCTTTTCCCCACTCTGTCTCCGGTGAATCCTCTCACCCCCCGCAACTCTGGCCTGTACCCCAGTTCTTGTATGCATGAATAACTTTTTTTTTTTTTTTAAAGGTTTAGCACATTGCCTGACACGGTGAGAACTTACTAAATGTTAATGTTCTTGAAGTTATTGTGACCACCAGCCCAGCCTCCCGCTTCTAGTGATTACTGAACCTTATGCTTCTGGTCCCCTCTTTAGCACACTGCATCTTACCCCAATTCAGTTCTCATTTTTCCGGTGTCTAAAGCATGGCACTACAATACAGAGATGCAAAACACTTGATCCTCACTTTAAAAAATTAATGCAGTCTGGTTGGAGGGGAAGTGCAAGTTCATAAACTACTGTAGTGCAAGGTGGATGTAACATATAATAGGAAAGCTATAGTAAATTTTGCTGGGTTTTTAAAGACATGTCAATTTGGAAAACTCTACATGGGATAGGAACTTTAGGGGTAAGTGTTGAGGGCTGAGTGGGTAGAATCAGAAGGAAATAGAGGTCATTGAACATCAGCTGAGACTAGAACATGTAGATTGTTGATGGGAAACACTGCTTGGAGTAGGTTCTCAATCCTGGCTGCAATTAGAATAACTTGGAGAGCTGGAAAGATACTTATTCCTGATTTAATTGTTCTGGAATATCATTTGGGCATTGGAATTTTAAAGGCAGCTCCTCAACAGATTTTATTTATTTTAAAGGTTTTATTTATTTTTATTTTTGTGTAGAAGAACTGGCGTGTAGGCTAGAGGTGGGGAGGTAAGAGGATTCACCAGAGACAGAATGCGGAGCAGAACAGACATATCTACTGAAATCTACTGCTAAGGGGAGCAGTGAGAGAAACAGGAGACATCCTTGGCAGATTTCAATGTGCAGACAAGATAGAGAACAGTAATCAAAACCAGAAAACTATTATGTGAATTCATCTCTTATCCCATAACTAACTGTTTAAACCGGAAGTAATAACACCAAAATGTAATTACGTTATCACCTTTCACTACTGATAAAATTGTTCAAGATTAAAGTAATGGAAAGAGATTAAACTTAGTAAAAAGTAGATGCTCACTAAAATCTAAATTGATTGAGAATTTCAATTTTAGCTTATTTGGGGGTTATATATCTGAGAATCTGGTTTTATTTTTTTTTTATTTTTTAAAGATTTATTTATTCATGCATACAAGAACTGGGTATAGGCCAGATGCACGGGAGGGTGAGAGGATTCGCCAGAGACAGAGCGGGGAACAGAACAGGCAGACGGACTGAAATACACTGTTGAGGGGAGCAGTGGACGAGACCGGGCAAGACAGGAGAGATCTGCTGCGCCATGTGAGAGTCTCGCCAACCAGCTGGGATCGAACCAGCACTGTAGAGGCTGTGTTCAGCTTCACAGCGCTGCGCTCAACCGCCTGCGCCACCAGGGGAGGCCCTGAGAATCTGGTTTTAAAATGATAGTTTCATGTAACATTTTTGCTTATAGATTTAGGGTGTTCATAGAACTCTCCATACCCACCTATGGGTCACCTTTCTCTTCCCCCATCATCCAGTTAAGAATACTGGATGTAAAGCAATTAGAATGGGCCTAAAAAGTTTGTGTGTGCATGTTCTTTTTTTGTTATGTTTTAAATATCCTGTTATCCTTAAATTAACCTGACATTGAGCATCACTGACAGGATTAATTCATTAGCAGGCAAGAGGAAAAACTTGAGGGGCATAAGAAAGGAAGGAGTAGAAGAGGAAAGGAAAAATGAAAACAAACCCAAGAAAGTGTTTATTATGGGGTGTGGTAGGTTGTCTCCTCCAATGACGTAGTGGTTCTCCTCAGCTCCTCCCAGGGCTGAAGACAGTCAGATAAGGTCTGCCTCATTGCTGGGAACACTAAATGTTCCTTTACCTGTGTGGCTCAATTCAACTGTCCCAGGAGAGTAATATACAGCTGTAGATTAGGATTTACTCTGTGTTAGGAAGTCTTTTACCTCCATTACAATAGTGGAAATTCAGAATTTAAATTGGAAGAGGGTCCTAACACCATCTTTTGTTTTTTTTTTTCTGCAGATGGCAGGATTTCTATAGTATATCTAGTATGAGTTCCATATCTTGGCCTCTTATCCAACTTCTGCAGTCACATCTCCACCGCCTAGAGAATAAATGGGATTTGCATGAATTCTAAACTCTCAACTGAAGTACAGACTGCATTGTTAATATCAAGTATCACTTTCTTCTGGTTGTTATTAACAGGTATTAATTCACCTCAAGTAGAACATGTTATTGTGTTTTAGGGATGCAGTTTAAGTAGAACCATTATCATCTAGAAACTTATTTTTTTGAAAATGGAATCCTTTTAAGTAGATTTGTCTAAATTTTGTAGTGTTTCCTTTTATGATGTGATAAACTGTCCTAGCTTTTCAGTTGTATACTATTGAATTAATATTTTAGTTGAAAGGAGCATGTTTGCAAGTGCAATTACAGTGCAAGATTTTCATTGATGGAGTAATTTTTATGTTTTACTGAAGTAATTTTCATAGATTATAATTTTTTTCATATTTCCACTATCTGAAATTGTGATGCATCTCTTAGTCACTGTGAAAAGCATTGTTGCATACGTTAATTTTAGCATATTTTCATCCTTAGTATTACCTAAGATAATGGTAAATCTTTTTTTTAAGATTTATTTTTTTTCATTTATGCATACAAGAACTGGGGTGTAGGTCAGAGGTGCAGGAGGGTGACAGGATTCACCAGAGACAGTGGGGAGCAGAACAGGCAGATCTACTGAAATACACTGCTAAGGGGAGCAGTGGGTGAGACAGTAAAGGTCTGCTGCTCCACTCCTGGGCAGGGATCAAACTCATGCTGCAGCAGCTGGCTATAGTTTGATAGTGCTGAGACTTTAATCCCTGTGTCACCAGGGAAGCCCAATTATGGTAAATCTTAAAAATGATTTGTCAGGGCCTCCCCTGGTGACACAGCAGTTGAGTGTTGGGCTGCGAAGCTGCCTACAGGCACTGCAGCGTGGGTTTGATCTCCGGCCGATGGCGAGGGTCCCACATGGTGCGCAGACCTCTCCTGCCGCCCGCTACTTCCCTCAGCAGTGTATTTCGTCAGGACTGCCTGTTCTGTTCCCCACTCTGGCTCTAGTGAACCCTCTCACCCTCCTGCGCTTCTGACTGTACCCAGTGCTTGTATAAATAAATCTTTAAAAAAAATTGATTCGTCAAAAGTTGGTGTTACAAAAGTTTAATGCTATTTTACTGCTTCCTCAGTTAATCTAACTCTTATGTGGTATCTATTCCTGTAACATTATCTAGAATAGGGTGTTCTCAACTGAAAGCAATTTTCCCCTCCCATCCCTGATCCCAGGAAATTTGGCCAGTCTGAAGATATTTTTAATTGTCAAAATTCTGGAGGGAAAGTGACACTTATGACATGTAGTAGGCTCAAGCCAGGAATGTTGTTATACTTCCTGTAATTCAGAAGACACCTTCCCACATCAAAGAATTATTTGCTCTGAAATATCAGTACTGAGATTGAGAAAACCTGCCCTGGAAATTCCTGTGGATTTTTAAAATTCATTTGTTTTTAAGAAGTATATCAAATATACCTTGACTCTTTGTGAATAAGGCATTTTGCTAGGTTTAGCACACAAGTCAAAGTAATTCATGATATGTTCTTTAATTTTTGTTGGCCTTTCTTCTCCTAACTTAGTCATACGTAACTGATAAAGTTAGCTCTATAATCATCCTTTTTAAAAGTTACTTCTGCAAAGCTACTAGAATACTGGATATGCTTGTCATTTCTTGTTTAGCAGAAAAGTGAAAATACTGATTAATCTCTTGAGGTGTTTTTCTTTTTTTCGGTATCACTATACTTTCCCAAACTCTGTGCCTGTTCTAGTCTGAACTCACTTGAATGGTTGTCTTTAGCTCCTCAGAAAATTAAATGTCGTCTGAAGACCGAGAAGCTCAGGAGGATGAATTGCTGGCTCTGGCGAGTATTTATGATGGAGATGAATTTAGAAAAGCAGAGTCTGTCCAAGGTGGAGAAACCAGGATCTACTTGGACTTGCCACAAAATTTTAAGATATTTGTGAGCGGTTAGTTAATATTCTCTCTCTCTCTCTCTCTCTCTCTCTCTTTTAAAGTTAATATTCTCTTAAATAGGCTTTTTAAAATAAAGATTATTCACAATTTCTACCCTAAATTATTTATCATTGTGTTTATAAGCATCAGAATAGATGATGGTATTATGGATTGAATGTATATTTCTGTTTTAATTGAAAATTGGAATGGGAGGGGCAAACAGTTTCCAATTCAATTCTATCTTTTGACCTCTGAATTGGATATTATCCAACATATTTCACGCATCCTAATTTTCTTCTGACTAGTAGTGGGTAGTTTATCAACCATGAGTCATTGGTTATCAAGTAGGGATGATAGAAGGAAAAAAATGAAACAAAGTATGTGAAAACACTTGGAAAGTTTTAAAGTACCATGGTGGTTGTTAATATTATTTGGTTTCCAAAATCTTTTCAACTACCATGACAACATGACACGTGTTGTTACTCTGTGAAACTGCTTCTTTTCATATAGTCACAGATGATTTTGATGCATACTTTCTCAAAATTTTTCTACTATAAAGGCATTGTGATCTACTGTAAAGTACATGTGATCATTTAAAATGAAATTTTGATTGTGAGAGTGTTTTGTGCTGCTTTTTGGCCTCAAGCCTAAGATCATTGTGTTGGCACAAGTTCTCCCAGCTATGATTCATGGGTAGTTGGCACATACTGGTCTAAGTAGGTCATGGCTCTTTGATAGAAATAAACATCCTTTTCTCTAAATTGTGTCTTTAATCATCTACTGTAAAACAAGAAATGAAACATTGTGTGTTACTTGCTTGTTAGTGATAGGAATTGTACTCAAAGGTGTATACAAGAATAAGTTGTGTATCTTCATTATAAATTTCATGGTGCTTTGTAGATTTTTCAGGGACTTAGATATTTTTTAAGGTGGCCACTATATGAAGTTAAAATTAGGAAAGAGAAAGTGCTTTGGGGGAGGGTTTTTATACCCTCAACTAAAGCATTAAATCTTTGTTGAGCACTGCTCAACAGTATAGACACTCAAGTATTGACCAACTGATCCTTTCTAATCTTTGTTTTTGGTTCAGGCAATTCAAATGAGTGTCTCCAGAATAGTGGCTTTGAATACACCATTTGCTTTCTGCCTCCACTTGTGCTGAACTTTGAACTGCCACCAGATTATCCATCCTCCTCCCCACCTTCATTCACACTTAGTGGCAAATGGCTGTCACCAACTCAGGTTAGACCCGAAACTTAATTTCTCCTATCCGTTTTTAGAAACTTAAAAAAATCATCTTTAATTGAAGACTACCTTGATGATCTTAAATTCAGTGCATGAAGAACAAATGGCTTTGATTTTGTAATTTTTTCCCCTTCCATCATGATTCCTAATGTTAATGAATTGAAAATGTCTGGTATTTTAGAAAGGAATGGCAATGATTAAAACAGTTAATCATTATGGATTGTAACAGGAGTAATTTTTTTAATTAAGTATGTTGTTTCTGTTGTCTTACTATTTTCCCATTTAATCTGTATTGTAATGGAGACAATAAGGCCCTCATTACTTTCCCTAGTGCTGGTATTCCTTTTTTTCCCCCTTAGTTTTCTATCCATCCCTTAAATGAAAGATTTCATTTAGGAGGACAAAAATTCAGCTAATGTAGTTGTAATAAAATTCTTCAGTAAACATAGGTAATTTCATTTTTAGACATTGTATGTTAATAACATAATTCTTGGCTAGTCTTGCGTAGATGTAAATGCACACATAGAAACGTATATGATTCCTGTGGGTATCTCATTAAGGCTTGATATCTTATATTACAAGCCTTCATTTCCTCTGTGATATATATTCTTTTCTAGTAAAAACCTCAACTTCTTGATTGAGACATAAATATGACTTGGAGCTAATACAAAGCATTCTGTGGTAGATAATGGATCGATAGCAGCTACTTTTCTAGATGTCATGATGAAGATTGATAGTCTGATGTATATTAAGACAAAAGCTGTCAGTTACTTGACCTCAAGGAATGGCTTGTCAGTTTTCCCTTTGTGATTGTGTAATTTTCATACCCCCTCCCACTAAAAGATCACATCTAATCTTTTAGATGAGAGTGTTATAAAATTGAACTTAAAAACAATTAAACTTTAAAAAGGAACAATGATGTAGAATTAAAAGGAATATTGCCTCAGATTTTAATATCTGTGCAATAGGCAGTACATGCAAGACAATAGATTATTTGCTCAAAAATTGATATCACGACTTTGACATATAGGTCATTGGTAGTTGACTGAATTATTTAGATACTTATAATTCTAGAGAACTCGACTCTACACGCACACACTCATACATGCACAAAATAAGGACAGGCTAACTGGGAGTATGGTTGCAATTTCAGATTATATAGCCAAATAGCATTAACTTCATCCTGGCTTTTGAGGGTTTGAGCAGAGGAGTTGTTCATTATTTTATGTTACACTTCTAAAATTATAGTACAATTCTCTTATCAAATAAATTTTTGTGCATATAATTGACATTTTAATTTGTCTTTTGTTCCTTCTGGTTCTATTCTTGTTCATTGCTGGGCCTTGATTCCTCAGCATTATGCATTTCACTTGTTGATAGTGAAGCTGAAACCTGGACCTGTGTTTCACTGAATTGGAATTGGTAGAAAGAAGGGATTTTGTAGTTTAATTTTGTAGTATTTTCTACTTCCCAGTACATACGCAGTCTTTTGTTCTTTTCTTCTAAGCATATCCTCCTCCCTTAGATTTATGTCTATCCCAGCCACCTCTTTTGAGAAGAGACTGGAGAAGAAAAGAGGATGGAGAAGAATGATTTCTTCATTGGACTTAGTGGCTCAAACAGCACTCAGAGCTTCCCCTTTAATGTTTATTTCATTTTACACATTGCAGCAGGTTTCTGAAAGTCATGGTTGATATAAGCATGAATATGGGGAAAGCCTTCATTGTCCAATCTTGAACTGCTCAATAAGTGTGTAAAGTTCATGTCTGTGTGGGGCTTAGTGAATAGTACTGTACACACACAAGGAATAGAAAAGTGATCCCTTTTCATATGTTATTTAAATTTATAAAATTTGTTTGCATTAGAAAGGTTTTTTTCCCCCTTGAGGTTTACCTTTAAAAAAAAAAAGCTGCTTGGGCCTCCCCGGTGGCGCAGCGGTTGAGCGCTGGGTTGCGAAGCTGCCCGCTGCGATCCGGCTGCTCCCTGGCCACCGGAGGAGGGTCCCACAAGGCGCGCAGACCTCTCCTGCTGCCCGCTGCTCCCCTCAGCAGTGTACTTCGGTCCTTTTGCTTGCTCTGCTCCCCGCTCTGGCTCTGGTGAATTCTCTCACCCTCCCGCGCTTCTGACTGTACCCAGTGCTTGTATAAACAAACAAACAAACAAACAAACAAATAAATAATACATGCCTCTTATAAAAAAAAAAAGTTGCTTATTCCTAAGCTCTACTTACATGAATTTTACATTTCTAATGGAAAATCCTCATATTTGTCCTTCAAATTGAACAAACCCCTCTAAGAATGTAGATGTGTGATTTATTGATATAACATTAGTTAACAACACTATTATTTCTCACCTCAGCAACTATATATCACACCACACGCACCACCAAATGTCCAGTCATCATCCATCTCCAACCAGTTGGTCCCCTCTACCCCTTCCCTCCCTTTCCTTTCTCTATGGTAACCACCATTCTTGAACAGATCACTTTTAAAGAGGAAAAGTCAAAATAGTTTAAACTTGGTTGCTTAGCTTTGAGAGTGTGAACTTTCCTCTGGCAGCCAAACCATGTTAAGCAATTGTTATCATGTCCAGGTTCAATAAGAGTCTGCTTCCCTCCATTAAACCAGTATCTGGTGCAAGCCCAGACTGCTTAATTAAAAACTGCTTGGCAATTTGAATAGTGAGGACTCGTTAGTGATTCTTTCACATGAACTGATTTTTTGATAGGATTGAAAGAGTTTGTTTTAAAATTTTGATGGTATTTTTAAACTGCTTTTTCTCTCAGCATTATTACAGGGTATCTATAAGGCTGGCACTCCAAAGAAATATAAATATTTAATTTTAGAACTAGATCTCTTATATGAAATAGGTAATACTAAAACAAGGAGCAAATAAAGAACAGAACAAAGTCTTCCTTTTCAGTTCATGTAAACCTGGTTGTATATCTTCTGGCATTTTGCCCTTTCTCTCATTTTCATACTTCTTTTAACTTCTGACTTTGTATTCTGTGTGACTTATGTTAACAAGTGCTATGATAAAGAGCATTGGTGCTGTTTTGCAGCACACTATGTCACAGCAGTGAAAAAATCACGTTGGACAGTATAAGGGCCTAAGTTATAAGTTATAAAGATTTCAAGGGATATCAGGAGTTGACTGCAACATTATCTTTCCAAACTCATCAGCATCCTTAATGTGTTTTCTTCTAGCTCTCTGCTCTCTGCAAGCACTTAGACAACCTGTGGGAAGAACATCGTGGCAGCGTGGTCCTGTTTGCCTGGATGCAGTTTCTTAAGGAAGAGACCCTGGCATACTTGAATATTGCCTCTCCTTTTGAGCTCAAGATGAGTTCTCAGACAAAAGTGCAGAGAAGGACCACACAAACTTCGTCCAATACAGAGCTAGATTTTGGAGGAGCTGCTGGATCTGACATAGACCAAGAAGAAATTGTAGATGAGAGAGCTGTGCAGGATGTGGAATCATTGTCAAGTCTGATCCAGGAAATCTTAGACTTTGATCAAGCTCAGCAGATAAAATGCTTTAATAGTAAAGTGTTCACGTGCAATATCTGTTTCTGTGAGAAGCTGGGTAGTGAATGCATGAACTTCTTGGAGTGTAGGCATGCATACTGCAAAGCTTGTCTGAAGGACTACTTTGAAATCCAGATCAAAGATGGCCAAGTTCAATGCCTCAATTGCCCAGAACCCAAGTGCCCTTCAGTGGCCACCCCTGGTCAGGTAATTCTACTCTGCTGAAAACGGACTCCTAAGTCTCTTTCAGAGAGGGAACCATCATCTCAGAAAGTTCCTTGATAGGACTCATTGGCACAGTCTAGACTTTGGAGCCAACCCCGCAAGTTATTTTACTCTTATCAAGAATGCCATGGTCTTTCTTTGCTAGCTAAGCAGGTGGTTAAGTAAATGCTTCCTTTTATTGGCTTTTGAATGGGTGGTTCTATGCAGGGGTGAATGATAAAGTAATTCTGGTCATTTACTTCATATATCTGCTAGGATTCCATCAACTTGAGTAATCACTAGCCTGTCTGTATATGGCTAGGATCTGAAGGGGATAGCCTTGGGATTGAATCATTTGTAGACTTTGACATAGGTCCATGTACTCAGATTAAAAAACAAATCAACTTTATTAAAGCATAAACATCTAAAGTATACCGTTTGCTTAGTTTTGACGAATTCATAGACCCATGTAACCACAGATCTTAGTCAAGATGCAGACTTGCCATACTTGATTTTGACGTGAGATAGAGTTACTTTATGAGCATCTGGTTTGCACCAGCATACTTAACGATCTCAGGATCAGAATTTGTTGGAGAATTGTCAGACCTCTGTGTTTTATATTTCTGTTCAGGTCAAAGAGCTAGTGGAGGCAGACTTATTTGCCCGTTATGACCGCCTTCTTCTCCAGTCTACCTTGGACCTGATGGCAGATGTGGTGTACTGCCCCCGCCCATTTTGCCAGTTGCCTGTGATGCAGGAACCTGGTTGTACCATGGGCATCTGTTCCAGCTGCAATTTTGCCTTCTGTACCTTGTGCAGATTGACCTACCATGGGGTCTCTCCATGTAAGGTGACTGCAGGTAAGTTGTAACTGTGAACTCAGTTCCCCTATATCTTACTCCTACACCTCCTCCTCAAAGATGAAAAAGCCTGATTACTTCAATTTGGAAGTGAAGTGAATGGAAACTTCAACAGATATTTTTATATCAGTTACTGACCTGGACTGTGGGATATAGCAGTGATGCATTTTCCTCATGGAACTTGTATTCTGAGGCAGGGGGGCGAAGGAGATAGGCAAAGAAAATAAGAATATTAGATGGTAGTAAGTACTAAAGGAGAAAATTAAAGCAGGTATAAGATATGAAATGTTCTGAGGGAAAGGGTATTGGGATTTCACTTAGGGAAACCAGAGGGAGCCTGACTGGAAAACTAGTTAGAGTAAAACTTAAACAAAGGAAAGAAGCCATGCAGGTATCGGGGAACATTTCAGGAACAGGCTGGCAAGACAGTATTTGTCCATGAACAAGGAATAATAGTGATCTGGTTGACAAGTGCAGAGCATCTAAGCTGCCACTCTTGTTTCCATGGCACAGATGTCCTGTCAGTCATCAAGTGAGCCCAAGAGAAGGCTCAGAATCTTCCCGAACATTTTAGAAAGCCACACTTTTTTAAAAAGATTTATTTATTCATTTATGCACAGAAAAACTGGGATGTAGGCCAAAAGTGCAGGGGGTGAGGGCATCCCCTGGTGGCACGGGTGGTAGAGTGCAGCGCTGTGAAGCTGTCTGCAGCCTATGCAGTGCCAGTTCAATCCCGGCTGGCTGGCCGGCGAGGGTCCCACATGGCACAGCAGACCTCTCCTGTCTCGCCCGCTGCTCCTCTCAGCAGTGTATTTCGTCGGTCTGCCTGTTCTGTTCCCCACTCTGTCTCTGGTGAATCTTCTCACCCTCCTGTGCATTGGCCTATATCCCGGTTCTTGTACAAATCTTTAAAAAAAAAAAAAGTTCAGGGGGTGGGAAGGAGTCACCAGACAGAGTGAGGAGCAGAACAGGCAGATCTGAAGTACACTGCTAAGAGGAGCAGCAGGCAAGATAGGGGAGGTCTGCTGCACCATATGTGGGTTTGCTCTCTAGTGGGGGATTGAACTCAGACTGCAGCACAGTGCAGCTGCGGTGATAGCATGACAGTGCTGAGATTTAACCCCTACACCACCAGGGAGGCCCCAGAAAGTCACCTGTTTGTCATTTCTGATGTAGATAGGATTAAGAAATCAGACTCAATTGAATTGGGCTTGGTGACTTAGTTTTTCATAGACTAATAAGAATGATGGTAGTAGCTCTTCCTAGGTCATTGTAAGGATGAAGTAAACTCTTGTGCTACTCAGAGTTATATTTGTCTGTGGCAAGATAAATATAGAATTGAGAGTTAGGGTTAGAAACTATTAGTTATTTCATAGAGTGATTTTGTTAGTCAAATCCAATAAGTCAAATCTAAGTCCTGTATTTTTAGTTTTCATCCATTTTTCTAATAATTAATTTGATTTTGTTTTGTAAAATATTGTCCCTTGGCGGGGGTGGGGGTGGGGGTGTGGACTTTCTTCATAGGTAGTTTGAGAACAATGGGCTAATACATATAAAATGCAAAATGATATTTTTAAATACAAATATTTTTGTTACACAGTTACAAATTGCTAGTGTTAGCAAAGTGTTATTTTTCTCCCCTGAGTGGAGAATGAGTATATCCTTGTAGTTGCCTAAAATATAATCTTATAGTGAGTTTGAGCAGATGGGATGGAGAACTCACTGGAGTGTAATATAAACCCCGCTGTAGACTTTTGTAATCTTACCATTGAGAGGCTGCAGTACATTTCAGGTATTTCACAGCATTTGTGGACGAAATTGAAGATAGGCTTGGGGACTTAGCAAATTTGGGCATCTCTCTTTGTATATACATCTATTTCTGTGTATTAATAAGTACTAGATGTTGCCATGGAAGATACATGAAATGCTGTTATCATTTTGAGAACATAAGAGCAATAGTCTTTGTCCTTAAGATGTCTAGAAACACAAAAATGAGTTACTAAAGGGATAAAAATGACAGACTAAAAAGACACATATCTGCTACATCTAAGTAGAGCTGATGGAGCCATGGGAAGGCACAGCACAGAGAAAGGATTCACATGCGAAGGAAAGAATGCCTCCCTGGTGGCGCAGCGGTTGAGCACTGGGTTGCGAAGCTGCCCACAGCCTCTACAGCGGTGGTTTGATGCCCGGCCACGGGCAGACCTCTCCTGTTGCCCGCTGCTCCCCTCTGGCTCTGATGAATTCTCTCACCCTCCCACGCTTCTGACTGTGCCCAGTGCTTGCATAAATAAATAAATAAATCTTTAAAAAAAAAAAAAGAATGTAGATAGGATTGTGTGCCAGATGTCCAGTGTATAAAGAAGACAGATCTCTATCTAATACGAGAAAGTAAACTAATAAAACAGCAAGAATAATAAAACACTGTTGAAATAAGTCTTTAATTGTATTGAAAATTTTAAGTAATAGAATTGTGATCAAAAGCCTTTTGTCTGCAAACAAAGCATTTGGGAATGGCTGTCTATTCCATGTGTTAACTAATAGTGCAATAGCCAGGTTGAAGAGTGTCAAGGGGCAAAAGGTCACAGGAGGAACTTTTCAGTGCCTGTGAGTGGAAAATTTTATTCACTTATAAATAAAATTTTATTCACTTATTTTTTAAAAAATACAGAATTAAACAGTCTTTGCCTTTAAAGGTGCTTCTGTTTGATAATGATATTGTTCATTATCAAATGGTGAATGATGCTGACTTAGTAGAAAATCTGTGGCTGTTTCAACTTTTGTGTCTTTTAGATAAGTCATTTTTTAACTGTGTACTACTAGTAACACAAAAATGCCAACATTAGTACATCAAAGTCAAAGGAAAATGATAAACTATTATTTCACTACCTTTAGCAAATTCAACTTTTTTTTTTAAACATTTATTTATTTATTTATTTTAAGAGGCATGTATTTTTATTTATTTGTTTGTTTGTTTTATTTATACATGCACTGGGCACAGTCAGAAGCGCGGGAGGGTGAGAGAATTCACCAGAGCCAGAGCAGGGAGCAGAGCAGGCAGAAGAACCGAAGTACATTGCTGAGGGGAGCAGCGGGCGGCAGGAGAGGTCTGCGCGCCATGCGGGACCCTCCTCAGGTGGCCGGGGAGCAGCCGGGGATCGAACCCGCACCACAGAGGCCGCGGGCAGCTTCTCAACCCAGTGCTCAACCGCTGCGCCACCGGGGAGGCCCTAGCAAATTCAACTTTTCTAGTTGATGGATTTCTTTCCATCCTTGTCACTCGTGTGTGTAATTTTTTTTTTTTTTTAAGATTCGTTTTTATTTATTTATGCCTACAAGAACTGGGTACGGCAGGGTGAGAGGATTCACCAGAGACAGAGTGGGGAGGAGGACAGGCAGATCTACTGAAATACACTGGTGAGGGGGGCAGTGGGCGAGACAGGAGAGGTCTCCTGCGCCATGTAGGTTAGCTCCCTGGCTGGGGATCAAGGCAGTGGCTGGCAATGGCTTGATAGCACTGAGACTTTAACCCCTGAACTATCAGGGAGGCCCTTTGTGTGTAATTTTTGCCTAATTATAACATAAGTACACTTTTTCTTATAATGAATATTTTATTTGGGTTGTAGTCATCCTAATTATAAGTTTTTAATAACCGAATATTATGTCATCAAATAACTCTTGCACATAATTAGTCCCTTGTACATTTAATTTGCTTGCCATTGTTATAAGCATCTCTATGTGTATGACTTTATTATTTCCTTATGATAAGGCCCTAGGAATAGCATCATTGAATAGTCAAAGGTTATGGCATTTTTAAATGGCTTTTAGTGATTGTTGCAAACTTGTATAAAAATTTTCCATTTCATTTTCTAGAGAAATTAATAGACTTACGAAATGAGTACCTGCAAGCAGATGAGGCCAATAAAAGATTCTTGGAAAAGAGGTATGGTAAGAGGGTGATTCAGAAGGCACTGGAAGAGATGGAAAGTAAGGAGTGGCTGGAAAAGAACTCAAAGAGCTGCCCTTGTTGTGGGACTCACATAGAGGTAAAGTTTGGGTAAGACTTACAGGCAAATAGACTTACAAGCTAGTTATGATTGTCTCAGTAAGCCTTTGAATTTTATGACTAGTTAAGGAAACACATTTTGGTATATATTAAACCATCTTATTTGGAAGATGCAAATTCACTACTATTATTGACCTTAAATGTATGTAGACTTTTCAGCATGTTTTCATACACTGATAATTGTTATTACTTTATATCCACCTCAAAATAGAGTTGGTTATGAGGATAATGTACTGGCACTACAGTGGACTCTTAACTCATCTGTGTGGCTAAAATAAGCAAACAAAAAGAAAAGAAAAGAAACGAAAAAGATCCTGCCTGACTTCTCAGAACTATTTATCCTGAAATTTAACACACTTATTTAAAAATTATACAAACAGACATTTTCCCGATCTGACAAATGTTTGAGCCAAAATAGACAGATACGGGCCTCCTTGGTGACACAAAGGGTTAAGATGCAACCTATGAAGCTATCCTCAGCCACTGCAGCATGAATTCAGTCCCCATCCAGGGAGCTACCCACATGGTGCAGCAGACCTCTCCTGACTTGCCCACTGCTCCCCTCAGCATTGTATCTCAGTCAGTCCATATGTTCTGTTCCCCACTTTCTCTGGTGAATCCTCTCACTCCCACACCTCTGGCCTGTACCCCAATTCTTGTATGCATAAATAAATCTTTAAAAAAAACCAAAATAGACACATATATCTATAGCTTCTTGACAAAGTCTTAATATGTTTCAAAATAGAAATATATCTTTGCATTGGATCCTACTGGTCCAATCCATTTCATCTGAACTGAACCTGGTAGCAATTCCCCAGTTACTACATTAAGGAACCAGCATTCTATTTAACAACTTCTGCCGTGACTCAGCCCTGTGAGGAATGGAATGTTCACTTATATTTATATAGAAAGTTTAAAGCCACACTGATTCCAAACATTTTATTTTTATTTTTTTTAAGGTTTATTTATTTATTTATACAAGAACCGGGGTACAGACCAGATGCACGGGAGGGAGAGAGGATTCACCAGAGACAGTGGGGAACAGAACAGGCAGACCGAGAAAATACTGCTGAAAGGAGCAGCAAGCGCAACAGGAGAGGTCTGCCGTGCCATGTGGGACCCTTGCCAGCCAGCTGGGATCAAACTTGCGCTGCAGAGGCTGCAGACAGCTTCACAGCGGGACGCTCAACCACCTGCGCCACCAGGGGAGGCCCTCCAAACATTTTAATAATTATTTCACTACATGTTCCACTCACAATATACATGTTTGGTGTTTATCTACCATTTTATCAGAAGAAATTTTGCTAAGCAGCTAGTTGTAGGAATACCTGCTAAATATTTTCTATATTTTACCTGTAATGCAAAAGAATAGGCACTTCATAGTTGTCAGTGTGTTACCTGTAGATCTCAATCCTGCATGAGAGAAGGGAGAAGACTGGGAGAATGTTGTACTGAATCTTTTTGGCAGATGCATTTCTGTTGTTCAGACTTTCATATTTTTCTATCTTTCCCACCAGAAATTAGATGGATGTAACAAGATGACCTGTACTAGCTGTAAGCAGTATTTTTGCTGGATTTGCATGGGTTCTCTTTCTAGAGCGAACCCTTACAAACATTTCACTGATCCTGCTTCCCAATGTTTTAACCGGTAGGTACACACAGAATCCCCTAAGCTCATTAGCAGTTTTTGGTACTTAATATACAGAAATCCAGTGTTTTACTTAAGTACTTTGGCTTATTTAGAGAATTCTTTTACAGTATTTTCCTACATGTGTGAATTTTTATGTTTTCTTGAAAATGAGTTTTATGATAAAAAGACACTATCTGGAAATTTGACTATATTTCTATCCTCCTCAACTTTTTAGAGTGAAAAATTTCAAACATACAGAAAAGTTGAGAGAATCGGTCTATGAATAGAGGGATCCTTCCACCAAAATTAGCAATTGATGATATTTTGCCATATTTGTTCTCGAACATTATGCTGAAACACTTAATCCTAAATTGGAGATAAGGTGTTTTTTTGTTTGTTTGTTTTTTGTTGTTTTTGTGTTTTTTTTTTTTTTTTTTTTTTTTTTTTTGTGGGACCCTCGCCGGTGGCCAGGGATCGAACCGGCGCTGCAGAGGCTGTGGGCAGCCTCGCAACCCAGCACTCAACTGCTGCGCCACCAAGGGGAGGCCCAAGATAAGGTGTTTTTTCACTCATTACTTTTAGGTGTCTCCTAAGATAAGAAATTCTTCTACATAAAAAAGAATATTTATTGATAATGTCATACTGACATTTAATGACCATATTTAAAACTTCCCAGTTATCCATAAAACAGCGTTTAAAGCTGTTCTCTTGAAACAGAATATAATCAAGCTGGGTCTTTGTATTTGGTTCTCTCCCTTTATCTCTTAATATAGAAAAATTGCCACCCCTTCCCCCCCTTTTTTTGTCATTGAGGAGAACATTGACTTTTTGAAGGGGTGAGGCTAGTTGTCCTATATGTCTTACCTTCTAGAGTTTTGTTTCTCCATGGTGTCTTTGGCTTTTTACTCCCACCTCTCTATTTCCTGTAAACTGGAAGTTAGATCTAGACTTGATTTAGGGTAACATGTGACAAGAATACTTCATATTGTGTAACATCAGATCTATAATGTCAGACTGTCCCACTATTGGTATGTGCTCACTATCACTTGCTCCGCTGTAAAGTTAAGTTTTCTTTTTTTATTATTAATAAGTAATCTCTGGGGTGATTCCTTGGCACAATGTGAATATCTTGTGCTCCCAGAACTTCAATTTCAGGGTCAGTTGATCATCTTTGTCAAGTTAATAGATATCTATCTATAAAATACCTGCAGTCATTGGTGCATTGGTGCATCTGCATATGAACCACTGGAAATCTAGTGTTGCAAATTGCTTAAATTGTAGGTAACATAAGGGAAGCAGGACAGGTTGGCAAATACAAAACATTCTGCAAATATAAAACATTCTACAAATGGAGACTGCAAGGACTATGAAGATAATGGAGTGAATAGCCATAAAAGAGTTAGAGTGCCTTGAAAGAGTTTAACGTCTTCTGGATTGTCAAGCTTAGCTTATTCTGCATATTGTACACATTGAGTATTACTTTCATGATACCCACCTCCTATTATTGTTTACCCCTCATCCTGGAGAGTTTATATCCTAAAAGGGCTATTTTTACCAACTCTAAGGCAACTTGTTCAGAAGGACCTATATTTCAGCACCCTTCAGTGGAATGACTAAAGGAAAGAAAAAGATATACAAACAGGTTATCAGAAGAGTGCAGGAAGTATTTTGAGAGAAGGGAAGAAATTACATTTCATTTTCTTCTAAGTGCATAAAAGTTACCTTACTTTATGCTTCCACAGGTTGTTCCATGCTGTGGATGTTAATGGAGATATTTGGGAAGATGAGATTGAAGATTAATTGACTCCTACTGCTCAAGATGTGGAAGCAGAATGGTTTGCCCTAGTCTTTTGTTGAGTACACAAAGTAACTGCAGGATATTTAGGGTCCCATTCATTTATTCTTCCTATGTAGAAGATACGGAAGAACAAGGTTTATATTTTCCACGTGGTACTACTGATTAAGGCACATTTACTCATTTTTCAATGTAACAAAATTGAAAAAAATTATAAACCAAAGGTTCAGAAAATGTAAACTAGAGAATATTAAATTACAATGTGCCAGAATCTCTGATAGTTAAAAATGCAATATTTATTTTATTACTCAAACTTTAGGTCAGGAGAGGGATCAAGAGTTGAACTTAAAGATCTCTTTATTTCTGAGAAGCAACCCTCTTAAGACATTATGTAGGAGTCCCCTCAGTAGTACTACTTATAACTGGGGTGGATAGAAGCCCTATTAAAATTGTACTGAGAGCCTGATCTTACTGTTACATTCCTTCCAATCTAAATTTTTGCTAAATTAGTCCTCCAGAAGGAGCCCTTTACTCTATAACTGGATGACCCATTGTCATTTTGATCTATTGCTTTTCAGAATAGAAATTTGTAGATAACTTAAAAACTATTTTTAATACCACAGACACTGTGGGTCACCTGATATTTATTAGGTGGTTTTGAGCCAAATCTAGAATTTAATGATACTGACACAGAAGGATTTCAACTCTTTTCAACTTTCCTGGGCAGTAGAGCCTAGATTCAAAGTAATTATCTTTGCTACTTTTGTTCTCTGTTGTCTCCCTGGCCCTGCCTTCCTTTGGTAAGGACAATTTTAATATTAACTCCAGCAGCTCAAATTTTTATTTCTTCTGCTGGAATAGGAAAAAGCCTGATATAGTCCCAAAGTGAACAAGCTGAACTGTCTTTATCTGCTTTTTGAACACCACACCACTGTAATTCCAGTACTAACTTTCTGAATTCTTTGTGTAAGTCTTCTCTAATGAGTTGTGGGGAATTTGACTTCTCCCCCTTTTTTGCCAGAGCAGTGTTTGAGGGTATAATTTTGGCTTGATACCTAGATTCTTATTTCTAGGCTTTGTTGGCTTTTTGAAAATTGTCTTTCCATGTGATTTTGGTGAGTGGCCTGATAACAAAATAAGATTTTTTGGAAAAAGAGGACAGAGAACTTCAGCTACAGCTGTGAATATGTTCTTTTTTTTCCATACCTTGTCATTGAATACTGGGAAATCACTTTTAACTATTTAATGTGTGTATCCAAAGAGTCAGCAAGGACTGTTTCTGGATTGTCAATGAGAATGCTTAATCTTGAAAATAAAAATAATTTAAAAACTGTCTTATAATTAGAGGAGAGTTGCTATTTGTTGTTTATCTAGGGCAACTAATCACATTTAAAAACTATCTGATACATAAACACATAAAGTGAGAAGAAAGAAGTTAGGGAACAACACCTTTTACCTGGGCTTATGACTGAACTTAAGTTTAGTTCCCATATTTTGTTTACACCACATAGTTTCATGAACTTCCATTCAACACATTTTATCTATAAACTAAAGTTAATTATAAGAATAAATGGAAGAAATGGAAATTAAAATCATTACTTTCTTTACCCTTGAGAAGAGTGTTTCTGTGAACAGGAGTTTAATTCTCAGTTTTTTAATCTCAACTTCTCAGCTCTTTAGTGCATGGGTTAGTAAATATTTATTAGGGATTATTTTATTTGAGGATATTGTGCATTATGATGACATAGTGGAGATAGGACAGAAGCCTTTAAATGCAGTTTCATGAGAGAAATGGGAGGGGTTTTCTCTATAATTTTAAAAAACATGACTGGTGGTTAGTCTCAAAATGTAGTTTATCTGAGTGTTCCTTTCATAGTTCCAAAATCTTCACCCTTAGTATTAACAAAGACAATAGGACTTGTGAAGTCTTATTTTTGAGGCCTGAATTATGAGCTACTTTTAGGATGGAATAGCTTTGACTTTGAGTGAAACAAAACATTGGGGTATCCCCCTTAAGGCCCTTTGAAATAAGTTTTTGGGAGTTTGGGTATATCAAGTATATGATAGAATAGAGTTTTATACCATATTGTGAAGGCTTTTTTTACAAGTGGGCTGAGATTTGTCTTAAGTTGATGTGGACCTGTGAGGTTCACTGTGTCACTTGATTTTATATAAAAGCTTTGAATCTAGAACTGATAAATGGGAAAAGCTACATTAATAACTTTTAAAGTCAAAATAGAGGTTTAATTTTTAAGCTTGTGATTGAAGTAACATAAGGATCTGCTTTTGTCAAGACTTTTTTTTTAAATAAAGATTTATTTATTTTTATACAAGAACCGGGTTACAGGCCAGATGCGCGGGAGGATGAGAGGGAGACAGAGCGGGGAACAGAACAGGCAGACTGATGAAATACACTGCTGAGGGGAGCATTGGCCGAGACAGGAGAGGTCTGCTGCGCCATGTAGGATTCTTACAGGCTGGCCTGGATTGAGCCCACACTGCAGAGGCTGAGACAACTTCACAGTGCAGCGCTCAACCGCCTGCGTCACCAGGGAGGCCCTGCTTTTGCCAAGACTTTTTGCATCTGTATTCATCAACAATATTGGTCTATAATTTACTTTTTTGTGATGTTCTTATCAGGTTTTGGTATTGGGTAATGCTAGCCTCATAAAATGAGTTTGGCTGTTCCTTTCTCTTCAATATTTTGGAAGGCTTTGCAAAAACTACCTATTAAATCTTCTTTGAATGCTTGTAGAATTTACTGGTCAAGCTCAATGGTCCTAGATTTTTTGTTTTGGAGTAGTTTTAGATTTACAGAAAAATTATGAAGATCATATATAGAGGTCCCATATACCCCAACCCATCTCTCATACTATTAACATCTGACATTGATGTGATGTTATTATTAGCTGCAGTCCATAGTTTATTTAAATTTCCTTGTTTTTTCCTAATGGCCTTTATCTTTTCTGGGACGCCATCCAGGATAAACCACACACTACATTTGGGCCTCTTGTCTCCATAGGCTGTCACAGTTATCCCATCTATTTTTACTGTTAATATTACATGAAATTCCATTAGATCTTGAGACTCCTGCATTGGTCAGAAACTGAAAAATTTATTTTGAAAACTAATGATCTAATCCTAGCAGATGTAGCAAATCAGTGAAATTCCTTTGATTCAGGTCTCTTTATCATTTTAAATCAGTTATTTTCTTGGAACACTTCACTAGCTTTGTATAGTTTTAGGGCTGAGCACCCTTGTAATTTTCTTGCTTTGTGAGTAAATCATTAAACATTGGACAAATTGATCAGACATGGGTCAACTGGACCCACAAAGCTCTATACTGGTATGAGATCATTAACCTGCCATCTCAGAAAAATTCTGAATCCCATGAATGAGCACTGAGTTGACATATTGCTTCCTGGTGATTAGATGTATAATGGAGAAAAGATTCAGCAGCCATATTTTGAAACCTGGATCATTGTCAACAAGATCATTTTTTGATAAGAGGGTTTTTGTTTACATTAGAAATCCTTAATGTTTTTTTTTTTATTGTTGTAGTTAAGAGAAAATTAGAATTAATCAGATAAGGTAATCATAAAGCCATTCATGTCACCTCTACTTTGAAAGGGAATTTTAACTGGAATTTTCTGTCTCCCAAGTATTAACTTTGTCAATAGGAATCACCAGCAGGTGGCAGCAGTTTCCATGTTATAAAAATACACCAAATGGTTAAGATAGGAGTTGTATTGTTACAAAAGTAGGCTTATTTCAGGGAATTTAACTTTCCTCCCTGTGTTTCCTTTAGTACATTAGACACTTTGGAAGCCATAATGGAATCTAATTTACCAAGAATGCAGGAACAGTAGTATTAACAAAAACAGTAAGACCTCTTAAAGCTATATCTGAGCCATAGTTGACATACGTTTGTTATGTTGGGAAGTGTCACTCCTAGTAGTAGCATTTTATCTATAGCCTCTGAAGTTAGAGAATTAAGTTTTGTCTGAAGCCCCTGAATAGGATGGAGGAATTGTAGCACTGGTACCTTCTGATACTGGTAAGAATAGTCAGATAGTCTGCCACTTGAACTTTGGTTAAATATAAAATTAGTTGGCAGACCAGACTGATATTTTGAGGGTGTTCTTAAAAAATGTTTATGATGGGGCCTCCATGGTGGCACAGGTGGTTGAGCGCTGCACTGTGAAGCTGTCCGCAGCCTCTGCAGCGCGTATTCGATCCTGGCTGGCAGGGAAGAAACCCACCTGAAGCAGCAGACCTCTCCTGTCTTATCTGCTGCTCCCTTCAGCAGTTATTTTGTCAGTCTGCCTATTCTGTTCCCCGCTCTGTCTCTGGCGAATCCTCTCACCCTCCCGCACATCTGGCCTGTACCCCGGTTCTTGTATAAATAAATCAATCTTAAAAAGTTTATGATAATTATCAACTTAAACTTAGGTTGCCTGAAGATTTACCACTCCAAGGATTTACCTATTTCTCTGACCAGAGGCTGCCTTGGAGAAGAATGTGCTCCTTAAAAACTTAATGAGACTCTTATGCCAAAGTTACTAAGTAAAAAGTCAGTAGAATTACCTTTTTTTCTTGGCTTTTTTTTCTTCTTTATTGAATCAACAAATTAATATTAATGCAACACAACTGCCTATATATTTTCAATGTGATTATATCTTATTTTTAGTCCTTTTACTATATCTTGAAACCTATCGTGTTTCTTAGTATTCATTCACTTATTTAGTATTTACTGTACACTTCACAATGGACTTTACTGTTTATGTGCTGAGAATGTAGCAGTGATTAAAAGATACACATCTCCTACCTTTGTGGAACGTAAATTCTGGTGGAAGGAGACAGATACTAAATAAATTTCATGGTACAACAAAAGTGCTATAGAGAGAAGTTGGAAGAGCCAGAGGGAATTGGGGAGGCAGAGTGATGTTGGAATTTTTGAATGGATAAAATTTTATCAAGATAGCATTTGGAGGGCCTCCCTGGTGGCACAAGGTTAAGCACCCTACTATGAAGCAATCCGCAGCCTCTGCAGCACGAGTTCGATCTCTGGCCGGCCAGGGAGCAACCCACATGGCGCAGCAAACCTCTCCTGTCTCGCCCGCTGCCCCCCTCTGCAGTGTATTTCAGTCAGTCTTCCTGTTCTGTTCCTCGCTCTGTCTTTGGTGAATCCTTTTACCACCACCCCCATCGCTGGCCTGTACCCGAGCTCCTGTATGCATAAATAATTTTTTTTTTTTAAAAAGATAACATCTGGACAAAGGTTTGGCAGTGTGGGAGTGAACCCTGTGGATACCTTGGAGAATCCACACAGGGAAAACAGCAAGGGCCCTTAGCATGGAACCATGTTGGAGGACTCTAGGAACAGCATGGTAGCCAGTAAGGGCTGAAGCAGTTGAGGCGGGGAAAATAGAGTGGAGACTAGTTGATGCAGCAGACTGCATAAGGCCTCATGTCAACTTTGGCGTCTACTCTGAAATGGGAGACTTTGGAGGACTTTGAGCAGAAGTGTGACTTAGTTTTAAGGGAGCAAGATGAGCAAGGGTAAAATCAGACCAGTTGAGAGATTACAGCAGTCTCAGGTGAGAAGTATAGGGGGCTTGGAGCAATGTGTCAGCACTTTAAATTTTGAGACATGGTCAAATTCTGTACTTGAAAAAGAAACTAATAGGATTTGCTGACAGAGTGGATGTATAAATGAGTCTTCAGAATTAAATTTATAGATTTTCTTCCAATCAACTGAAGTAAAGAAACCTGTAGACAGCACAGATTTATGTATGAAGATTAGGAATCTAGTTATGGACACATGAGTTTGTGACCCTGGTAGTTATTTTTTTTTAAAGAGGCATGTATTTTTATTTATGATTTATTTATTTGTTTGTTTGTTTTGTTTATACATGCACTGGGGTACAGTCAGAAGCGCGGGAGGGTGAGAGAATTCACCAGAGCCAGAGCAGGGAGCAGAGCAGGCAGAAGGACCGAAGTACACTGCTGAGGGGAGCAGCGGGCGGCAGGAGAGGTCTGCGCGCCATGTGGGACCCTCCTCCGGTGGCCGGGGAGCAGCCGGGGATCGAACCGGCGCCGCAGAGGCCGCGGGCAGCTTCGCAACCCAGCGCACAACCGCTGCGCCACCGGGGAGGCCCGACCCTGGTAGTTATTTTAATGGAGATCTTAGCTAGGCAGTTGGGGATTCTTACCTGGCCTTAAAGGGAGACACAGACTGGAGATGAAGGTGTGGGAGTCAGTATATTGGTATTTAAAGCTATGAGACTGGACAAAATGACCAAGCGAGTGAGTTGTACAGAATGAAGAGGTCCAAAGGTTGAGTCCTGGTGCAGTCCACATGCTGAGTCAGTGAGTTGAAGAGGAACCAGTAAAAGAGACAGAGTGGCCACTCAGGTAAGGAAACCAGCAGTGTGATGTCCACGAAGCCAATTCATTTGAAAGAAGGAGCTGTGTCAGATACTGGGTATTGGTCAAGTTATAGTAGCCCTGAGAATAAATTTAGCAATCAGTATGGGGTCATTGGTGCTGTTTCAATGGGGAGGAAGTAAAAATCTGTGGTGTGTCTGAGAAGGAATGAGAAATCCTCTCTACAAGAAAAAAACTGAAAATCATCTTTATCAGAGAATTGAGATCACAGATCAAGCCATGGCAGAAACTAGAGAGGAAAACTACAGAAAATATTGATCAACTCACCTAAAGCAGAAGCTGCTAGAGCCAATAATCAGGGTTTAAACAAATTGCTGGGGGTGGACTAACCTTAGATTTAAATTCTGGGAACCTCCCACAAGGGTTTTATTTCCAGCTCCACCATGTTCTCACTGTGAAAATGGCAAAGAAATCCCCTTGTGCTTCATTCTGGGAGAATGGAGAAAGTACTCATTTTGAGTTACACTCAGCTTTTTGTTGTTGGCATAGTCCGCCTTCAGGGAAAAAGACTGCCTGATTTCTCTGACTCAGGGGAAGGGCATTTGGATGGCTTGAGCCCCCTCTAGACTGCCTCTCTCATAAGAGGGGGGAAAGACCAAGAAACGTCAGAAGATCTCAGCCCAGGGACTCTAGCCCACTTAAAAAAAACAAAATATTTAATCATAAGATTATAAAATACTGCCTGTTTCTAATACCATGCCATCTGTAGGGCACCGGGATTACAATTAGATTATAGCTCTCAAAGCACTGTAAGGCTGACTATTTTAAGGAGTTTCTAGGGAAATCCAAAGATAAGAGGGAAGACTCAAACAAGGGCACTGGAGGAAATTGAAGCCTCTGACACCTATGACAGACATTAAATACAGCTCATTTACCAGCCAGATAAAGGTGAGGTCTAGTGCACAAAGTGGACACTGCCTGAAGAGCAATTAACAGGAAGAAGGCAGATTAAGAAGGCAGGGCTGGCAGGTGATGATGGGAGCTTGTGTAAGTTCTTTTCTGACTGCTTCTATTTGCAAGGTGATCAGCTGAGAGAAAAATTGGAAGTGGGATCGGATACTTGAGACTCTTCAAGGAGACCGAATGGAGTAGGAGATTACAGTGTGATTATTTGCCGGCTGGTGTTAAGGACACACCTGAGGTCAAATTACTGTTGTTTTACTACCTATTATTATATGACCTCTGTATTTTGTTATATGTCTTTTTTTTTTAAAGATTTATTTATTCATTTATTTTTTATTTACCCATTTATTTCTTCACCCACACAAGCACTGGGTACAGTCAGAAGCACAGGAGGGTGAGAGAATTCACCAGAGCCAGAGCAGGGAGCAGAGCAGGCAGAAGGACCGAGGTACACTGCTGAGGGGAGCAGCGGGCGGCAGGAGAGGTCTGCGCGCCATGTGGGACCCTCCTCCGGTGGCCGGGGAGCAGCCGGGGATAGAACTGGCGCTGCAGAGGCTGCGGGCAGCTTCGCAACCCAGCGCTCAACCGCTGCTCCACCGGGGAGGCCCTTGTTATATGTCTTACTGGAAATGTCTGCACACTTGAGTAGCATCTCATCACAATAAAGATTTTGGTTCTCAAGAAAGAGGCATCAAATTAGTAAAGTTAGAGCTCCTCAGTAGGCCAGTTGGCTAATCCATTATCATATACTACTGTTTCCCTTAGTTACTGAGTCCAATCACTATCTTGGGGGAAGGGGCTATCAAAAAAGAATGCCTTCTAGATATCAAGGCACTGATAGGGGTGGAATAGAGCAGTATTTAAATTCTAAAATATATGTCAGATGGTAAATTATTCTGGGAAAACAAGAGCAGGGTATGGGGGTTAGGGAATCAGGATTGCTACTTTATACTGGAGTGTCAAGGAAGTCTCTATTGACATTTGAGCAGAGACTGAAGGAAGAGAGTAATCACTCTCATATTCATTTCTATTTTATAAACATATTTAATAGAAGAGGTGACACCCTTGGCCCTCCCCGGTGGCACAGCAGTTGAGCTCTGGGTTGCGAAGCTGCCCGCAGACTCTGCAGCATCGGTTCGATCCCCGGCTGCTCCCCGGCCACCTGAGGAGGGTCCCACATGGCGCGCAGACCTCTCCTGCCGCCCGCTGCTCCCCTCAGCAGTGTATTTCGGTCCTTCTGCCTGCTCTGCTCCCCACTCTGGCTCTGGTGAATTCTCTCACCCTCCCGAGCTTCTGACTGTACCCAGTGCATGTACAAACAAACAAACAAACAAATAAATAAACATGCCTCTATAAAAAATAAAAAATGTAAAAAAAAAAAAAAAAAAAGAGGTGACACCCATTTATACCACCATGCTGCCACCTTTTCTAAATGTAATAAAACTTTAAACATACTCTATCTACTCCTCCTGAAAAACAACTCCATGTGTACTTAATATTACCCTTTTGACTATCAAACTTGGGGTCTTACAGATTCAACTTATTCCCTTTAGCTGATTTAGCATTTCCTTACTGATCAAATTGTCAGCATCCGCATTATGCTGGCTGTTTTGTCTTCTCAGTATTGCCTGGGACGTTTTTTAAAGCACTCTTGTTTTTTGGCATCAGGTATTCCAGGCCCATGGTGATCGCTGCACCCAAACATATTATTAGCTATCTCTAAGGAGCCCTGAAAAATAGCTGAGGCCCAGTCTGATCCACTTGGTGCCCATAAGCACTGGTTGCAGCAGGATGACACTGCCAAACACAGGCCTAGAAAAGACAAGTATTTTTAAGATCCCAAGTTCATACAGACACTTCATTTAGCTATCACCATGATATCCTTTTTCATTTCATTCTAATACTTTTTTTTAAATTTTTTTTTTTTTTTAAAGAGGCACGTATTTTATTTATTTGTTTGTTTGTTTATACATGCACTGGGTACAGAAAGAAGTGCGGGAGGGTGAGAGAATTCACCAGAGCCAGAGCCAGGAGCCGAGCAGGCAGAAGGACCGAAGTACACTGCTGAGGGGAGCAGCGGGCGGCAGGAGAGGTCTGTGAGCCATGTGGGACCCTCCTCCGGTGGCCGGGGAGCAGCCGGGGATTGAACCAGCGCCGTGGAGGTCGCGGGGAGCTTCACAACCCAGCGCTCAACCGCTGCGCCACCGGGGAGACCCTCATTCTAATACTTTTCTATAATATATCTGCTTAACATTTAAATCCTCCTTTAGTGGACATACAAAATGTGGTTTATCCATACAGTACTCTTCATCAACAAAAAGGAATGAACTACAGCTACAGGCTAAGTGGATGAATTTCAAAAATATGCTCAGTGAAAGAAACCTGACACAAAAGATGGCTGACATGTTGACTGTTTATATGAAATGCTCAGAAAAGGTAAATCTGTGGAGATAAAGTAAATCACCAGGCTGAGGTAGGAGCAGCAAGCTTTGGGGGCAAAAGTAGATTGTACTAAGGAACTGCAAAACTCCACAACTTAATAAAAATCATAGTTTATAGATTTTTATGGGCATCTTAAGTTCTAACTCAATAAAATTTAAAAATTAATTTTTCTTCCAACTTCTTGTATAACAGTCCTCCCTTTTTCGTGGGAGTATGTTCTAAGACGGATTCCCCTAGTAGTACCAGAGCCTGTATATAGTTTTTCCTATAGATATATACCTGTATTTATAAAAATTAATTTATAAATTAGGCACAATAAGACACTAACAACAATTATAATAAGTATGAATCTGGTCTCTGTCTCTCAAAATAGCTTATTGTGTCTCATATTTTGGAACACAATTGCTGGGAGCTGGGACCACAGAAAGCAACACCATGTCTGAGGGGAGGACTACTATACTTCAGTTGGTTATAATGATCCACAATGTCCATTTATATTTTGAGTTTAACTTTAAAAAAAAAAAAACCTTTTTACTTTTGATATTCCTCACCTTTTACTTTTGATATTCCTCCACTCACAAATTGTATTATTATTTTTTTAATAGGCATATCCTTGTCTGGATGCCAAACAGAGCAAGAACAGGAAACTTTGTTTCCCATCTGTTCATTCCTACCACTTTCACACAGGTGCTTCATTTTTACATTTTATTTCTCCCCTGGTGAAGAAGCAATCGATGGTTGCTATGATTGATTTCCTGCAGAGCTGTTGTGATGAATGTGACGCTTTGCTCACCAGCTTTTCCCCAAATATGTAAAGATATTATCAAGTCATGACTACTTTCTGACCTTGGGGATAGAGGTCCACAAATGATACATTTTAAAATATTGGATTTAATAGAAAATATCACATTGTAAACAAGTCCACTGATCAATTAGTTTAAAACAAAATGAGAGCCAATCACGTATAAAAGCTAAAGACAAAATGCTGGTACTACACAGCACTTAGAGGCTGAGCCAGGCTCTGAAGGATCTCTCCCAGAAATAGAGGCGACAGCAGCTTCAAACAGGCACAATGGAGGAGGAGGAGGCAGCATCTACTCCACGAAGGTTTACGAGAAAACAGGAAGGCAAACCAGTCAACTCATCTTCTGAACAAGGAGTGTATACAAAAGGGCTGTGTTTCCTGATACTCTAAGAACATCAGACAATGCCACGTGAATCTGAGAGGGTTAGCAGGGCAGGTATTTAAAGCAGAGAGAGGATGTTAGTCAACTTCAGAAGCATTAGGTCAGCTGACTTGGCACCAACTTGTAGGGAAGGAGGAGAATGTTGTCCTGTTGTGACTGAACTCATGAAAGAGTTGCTTATACTGGCCCCTCACCTTGACTGAATACAATGAAATTGCGGCAGTGTCAGTTGCCCCCATGGGCCTCCTTGTTAATGAGTGCATAAAAGAGAGATGCCACAGTGAGACCTTAGAACAAAAACACAGGACTCTGGTGGGAAAAGTGTTTCCGCCTTCTTCCCAGTGCTGGCGGGTCTCTGAGGAAGAGGAGTTTGACGTGGCTGGGCCCCTTGACGCTCAGAGTTCATCAGCAAAAGCCTCTCTTAGCCCCATCTATCCAGATCCTCCCCCAAGGAGTCCTCCAAGTTCATGGAAAGGCCAACTGAGCACAGGAGAAAAATAAAAAAAAAAGGACTGGGGAAAGAAAGTACTGAGTTTTCTTTCCATGGCACTTGTTACTGGCCAGAGGGACTGCTTATAGTAAACAGTGAGAGTGCTCCTTAATCTCGAACAGAAATTCTCAAGTAAGGGGCAGGCCTGCTCAAGAAGGGTTCTCAAGACTCTCCAAAGGTATTCTATCCAATACAAACAAGCCCTAACTCCCTCCCAGTTGAGAATCAGTGCATGTTAGGATAGAGATTTCTGGCAAGAGTGTGTTGTACACATGAACAGTGTCAGTGCAGCACAAAAGCTAAAAACCCCTAATCTGTGTGGGGCAGACATCAAAATTAGAGAGTACATTTTTCAGATTTTTCTTCTGATTAAGGGTAAGTTATAGTCATTCTCCCTATAGCTAAACTCCATGACAAGGCTCCAAGCTGCACAGCTAAGAGCAGGAAGTTCACTCATTTATCTGGAGTTAACATACTGGATTAAAGAAATACAATTCTGTCCTAAGACAAATTCCAGAAACACCTGCCTCTCCCAGTGAGGTACTTAACACTAGGATTAGCACAGGCTAATCACTGTATGGTTTCTTAGAAGACTGGATTTTCTGTGTTTCTTTCTCTTTGATACTATACAAGGGGTCCACCAATTTGTTATGAACCAGCATTAAACCTACAAAAATTTAAAAAGAAAAATAGTTAATGCAGATAGAAGCACAATTCCACAAATCATCAATAACAATCAGAAGTGCTCTAGGATGAATTTTATCTAAGAGTTGATTCCTATCATCGTTTCTCTGTGGCCCCCAAATAATAAACACCCTAAAAATAGGAAAATAATTTGTTATTCCTAATGCTAGAATGCGAGGGCGTTTTGTAAATTTAATCTCTAGGGGGGGTCGGGTATGAAAACTTTTTTAGCAAAGAATTCCTAATTTGTCAGAAAATGAGGATTTTCACATAAGTTTGTTTAAACTTTAAGTAAAGGGGGAAAAAGTCCTCAAGAGAGTTAGTACCATGCTTAGAGGGGGAAAGGCTCATATAAGATCTGGAAAGATACCACAACCACCCCGCCTAGGTCAGTATCACTGCAAGGAGATGACCTTGGACTATAACTTTTCATTTTCTTTCCTCCTCCTCAGAACAAAGAGGTCTCTAGAAATGAACTCTTGCAGTCATGGATAGAAGAGCAATGACTGTGTATTCTGATTTTTTTTTTTTGATTTTTTTTAAAATCAGAGCTGTCTATTAAAATGGCCAGGGTATGAAAACTAGCTCCACTCTTCACTCCTAGCACACCCTGAACTTGGCCACTCCAGACCCACCCTTCCCTCACCTTTGAAATACTTGACAGTCTTCACTTTCAGCTCCAGGGTGGCATCCTCATCACATACAAACACCGTGCGGGGATGCTGCTGGAAGGCAGACACTGTCCACATGTGGTTCACTCCCTCCTCAATGGCCTTGTACAGAGCAAATGCCTTGTGAGCACCTGTGATGAGGATCATTACCTGGGAATCAAAAGCAAACCAGTGATGGAGGAGGAGCTGCAGAACCGTGAGTCCAGAGATCTGAATTCTAGTCACCCCTAAAAGGCTGTAAGGACTACATTTTTAATATAGCAGTTTCAATCATTAGTATGTTATACTCCGTGCGCCTCACTCCATGTGCTTTATCACACAAATAACCTGAGGAAGGAGGCAACATTATCCTCATGTTCTGTGTAAAGGAAACGGGCTATGTAACTTGCCCCAGGTCATTTCTGACCCACAATCCATGCTCTTGTCCACCAGGTGCCTCTGGCATCTTCGATGATGACTGAAAGTGCTGGTAAACAGACTGCCATACAAGGGCCACCCCTCTTATCCCACCAGTTCTGACACTGGGTCGCAGGGGAGTCCTAGGCTGAGGGAATTTTCACAATCACAGCCTGAAAAAGTAGGCTCTCAATCTGTACCACCTAAAAGGGGGCCTTGGAAGCTGTGGTGACAGTTATCTGTTTGGCTCCTAACGTTGAATTCCAGCAGAGCTGGCTTTTAATTTGGTCACTTTCAGTCTACAGTATTAAACCTACTGAACTGATTTGGGAAATGATTTTTGTTTACATAAAACAAAAGTATAGACTCCCTTCAATAGCTAAGATATGAAGAACGAAAATAATGGAAAATGAATGTAAAGAACTCAGCTCAAAAGATTTCTTTCATTGTAATTCACTTGTATCATGGAGTTGGGAACAGGATTTGCTGTTTTCTTTCTTTTTTTTTTTTAGAGGCATGTTTGTTTGTTTATTTATTTGTTTGTTTTGTTTATACATGCACTGGGTACAGTCAGAAGCGCGGGAGGGTGAGAGAATTCACCAGAGCCAGAGCGGGGAGCAGAGCAGGCAGAAGGACCGAAGTACACTGCTGAGGGGAGCAGCGGGTGGCAGGAGAGGTCTGCGTGCCATGTGGGACCCTCCTCTGGTGGCCGGGGAGCAGCCGGGGATCGAACTGGCGCCGCAGAGGCCGCTGGCAGCTTCGCAACCCAGAGCTCAACCGCTGCGCCACTGGGGAGGCCCAGGATTTGCTGTTTTCTTAAAAGACGAACAAATGGGCATAGAGATGCAATTCTGTGTTTAGGGCCCCAGAACTCATTTTAGAAAAGAGAATTTCCTAGGGCAGGAGGCAGGGGGAGGAGAAAAAAGAGAAGGGAATTTCCTGATTTCCAGCTCCAAGTCCTATCTCACATCAAAATACTCTCACATGACAGGTAGGTACTTCAACTCTAGTATTTTTCAAAGCTATAAAGTCAAAAACAGTAGTGTGATCTTCCATGGTACTGAATCAAGGTGACCCAACAGAAATCTCAGTGCCATCACTTACGTCACAAAAGTTCATTTTGGACAGGGAACCTTTTTCACTGATTTAAGACTTTGTTTATAGACTTGGGCAAAGAAATGTGAAACTAAAATGTCTGTAGCTGTTTCCAATTGAATATACCCCAGAAAGGAAGAGAAATATGTTTCTAAAACTCCGAAGAAAATTGGAACAACAAAAAATTCAAATGATACCCAATTTTCAAGGGGAAAATTCAAGATTTATATTTCACTGACACTTCTCCACAGTTATTAATCCCTGAGCAGTGTCCTTCACCAATAATAGGCAACCAGCTTCATATTCTGACATTAGTGATAAACTTTCTGCCCAAGAAGCTTGAAAAATGTAAATAATCAGAAACTAGAGAGCCTCTGCCTCCCTGGGTAGGTAAGGATTTCCCTCACACTGGGAAAAATATTTCTGAAGAGGAAAGAGGGACAGTGATAGTAGGGATTTTAGTCTTATTTGTTGCACATACATTACAATGTCTTCGTTTTTAATACAAACGCATTCAGGTGGTACCTAGGTAGTTAAAATTAGTAACAAAACACCAAGTCCAACTCCCCAGTGAAGGCCTGTGTACCCCATGCACCCTTACCTCTCTAGCATCCATGACAGTGCCCACACCCACTGTCAGGGCCATGGTGGGCACCTTGGCAAGATCTCCATCGAAGAATCTAGCATTGGCCAATATGGTGTCCATGGCCAGCGTCTTTACACGGGTCCTAGACACCAGACTGGACCCAGGCTCATTGAAGGCAATATGTCCATCGGGACCGATACCTGCCCAGAAGAGACAGCCACAGTATACCCCTGTCAGCCCCAGGGATCCAAGATTTCTAGAATGTACAATCTTTCCTTCCCCACCTAGAATATGATAAAGTCCTTGAAAAATGCTTCTCCTTTCTCATTCACCCCCAGGCAGGTACACTATATGTGACACATACAAATGTCGTTGACTTGCTACAACACTCAAAACTAAGCAAGTACTCCAAATAGCTTTTGCCTTCCCAGATCATCCAAGTGTAAATTCTCTTTCTTGCCAAAAGCCATAAAGTTGCAGGCATCAAGTTGTGGCTAATAAAATCTAACACAGGGCCTAGATAAGGGCTGCCAAGTTTATAAAATCTCAGAACATAAGCATTTCCCACCCTGAAGCAAAGAAGAGTTAAACCTACAACAGTGAAAGGGCAGCCCAACTTCCCATATCTGTGGGTGACTCCAGAAGTGGTGACAGATGGAAACATGAGAGGACAGCCCAGGGCAGGGCGCAAACCCGAGACCCAGACACCTTAGGTCCCCACATTTGCTCTGCTGCTCCTGGCCAACTGACCTTGGGCAAATTAAAAAATCTTCCCTAGGGTTCAACTGCCTGTCTACCATGTGCAGGGGTCGAGTGGGGAATCTTCTAGAACTACAAAAGTGTAATTTTAAATGTTAGATTAAGGCCCATGATTGCTCTATAAAAGTCAAAACTAGGTAACAGAATCTCACAGTTCAAATCCAAACCTCTCAATTTCTAGACGAAGTATTGAAGTGCAGGAAAAAAGAGATATTGAGATCACATAGCTACTGATCAGAGCCAGGCTAGGGAGCTCGGGTTCCCACTCTGCTTTCGCTGCCTCTTCGGTGTCAAGGACCCAGTGTCACATGCACAGAGAGAGAAAGCTGTTGGGGGACAGGCCACTCTGTGTCCTAACCAGCCTGGGTCTCCTGTCAAGCTCACCTCCAACAAACAGCTCAATCCCTCCCGCAGCCTTGATCTTCTCTTCAAAGGCATCACACTCAGCCTGTAGGTCAGTTGCATTTCCATCCAGAATGTGGGTGTTTTCTGGGTGGATATCAATGTGCTTGAAGAAATTGTTCCACATGAAGGAGTGGTAGCTCTCGGGGTGGTCTCGAGGAAGGCCTGTAGGAACATGGCCAAGGTCAGTCATGCCCAGGCTGAGCCAGGACCCCCCTCCCATGCCCTTTAGCCACAGAAAAACTCATGGGTGTGCCCATCAGGGAGCCTTCAACACCAGACCCCTGGCCTCAGCCACTCAAAATAGGCTAAGCTTCTGTCCCTCGGTGTCTGCCCATCACCACCTGTAATCATGGGGCTGGATGGAGTAGACACACACCTAGGGGCTGAGGAATTCCCTCATTCTGATCTCCTTTCTCAAAGGAATGACCGTAGGCTAGAGAAAGGTAACTTTGGGCATCTGGAGATGGCCTAGTCACCTGGGGTCGTAGAGCTAGACCCATCTTGGAAAGGAAATAAGCACACCCCTCAACCCATGCCTCCTACCCTAACATTCACCCGTTATTCCTCTCTCAGCTTGAATCCCAACTTGAACACCATGTGGTTGGAGAGAATTTTCTCAGGGCTTTCTCAAAAGGATTTTTTTCAGTCAAGAAGAATGTTTAAAGTGAATGCTTAAAGTTAAACATTGAGAATGTTTAAATTCAGCTTAAAAAGGAACTTCTGACACATGCTACCACATGGATGAACCTTGAGGACACTGTTAATGACACAAGCCAATCACATAAAGACAAATTTAATATGATTCCATGTGTCTGAGGTATCGAGAGTAATTAAATTTATAGAATCAGTAAAATGGTGGTTGCCAGGGTTGGAGGACTAGGGAACGGGGAGCTGGCTGGCTTTAGCGTTTCAGTTTTGTAAGATGAAATGAGTTCTGAAGGTTGGTTGCACAACAATCTGAATGTACTTAGCACTACTGAACTGTACATGTAAAAATAGTTAACATGGTAAATCTTATGTGTATTTTACCATAATTAAAAAAAATGCTGAATATAAAAGTCATTATAAAATGACAGAGGGGAGTGGGGAAGGTGACAGAAGAGCAAGTTATAGCTTTTCAGCAGTGGAAAGGACACCAGTTTCAGCTCCTCGCCTGATGCACCTGGCAGAAAGGGCAGCTGGATGTGGAAGGAACACTGGAGAGACAGTCCAGACACAGACACTGAGGGAGACACCCATTGCAATCACTTGTTTCAGAAACAGCCAGCACAGATTTGGGGAAGAGGCAGAGGTGAAAGAGATACTCCAATATTTATTAAGTGTTAGATTTGTACTAGAGGCATCCATATTTGTTATTTAACGCTTACAACTTCTGAGGTCAGTTTTATTAGCCCCATTTGACAGCTGAGTAAACCAAGGCCTGGAAGGTAGCTATCACTAATTAAGTACTGACACCCTGAATGCCCCCATTCTTCTCCAGGGCCCAGCCTGTGAAGACCTGCTGGAATCAGGTAAGGCTCTTGAAAAAGACTCACCCACATACTCATCCATGTTGAAGGTCTTCACATATTTGAAGGACAAGTCTCCATTCTTATAATACTCAATCAACTTCTTGTAGCAGCCCAGTGGGGTGCTCCCTGCAAGAAAAACCACAGCCATGAACACCCTTCAGTCCTCAGTTCCTAGAAGCCCAGAGGGCAGCCAGGAAGGAGTCAAAGCTGATCCACGAGTAGAATCTGTCAGATCTGAAGTCCTACACACCTACACAATGCTCTAGTTCTAACTGCCACTCATTCACTGTGGCATTTGTCCATTTCCCCCAGACTATATGCTTCAGGAGGGCAGGGCTGGGTTTGTCTTGCTCACTGATGAGTCCCCAGTACCCAGCACACTGAAGATTGATATGACTGATGACTACCTCAGTGAAGAGCAGAGTGAATTATTGATATCATAGTCCCTGAGCAACTACGTGCATCCCCGTGATGGGGATGCAGAGGAGCGTAAGAACTGGCAGAAACCCTCAAAGAGCTCACTGGCCAGGTGTGGGGATGATGGAGCAGACATGTCAGATGTGATAGGTAAGCACAGGATAGCCTGAGGGCTCAGGGAAAACTACCCAGAGGAGCAGCAAACTCCCTGGTTGAGTCTCATTAAAAAGTAAATGTCATAAAACTTTTTTTCATGTGGGAGTCAGGTAGTTAGAAATGAAGCTTTATTGCAGGTTAAAGTACTCAAGAGTGAGTATGGGCAGATTCACAGAAGACTCACCATTAAACTCACTTAAAAGGTATGGGGCCCTCCCTGGTAATGCAAGGGGTTAAGTCTCAGCACTATGAAGCTATTGGCAGCCACTGAGTTTGATCCCTGGCCAGAGAGCTAACCACATGGCACAGCAGACCTCTCCTGTGTCGCCCACCTCTCCTCTCAGCAGTGTATTTCAGCAGATCCACCTGTTCTGCACCCCACTTTGTCTCTGGTGAATCTTCTCATGCCCCAGCACCTCTGACCTACACCCCAGCTCTTGCATGCATAAATAAATCTTAAAAAAACAGGGCCTCCCTAGTGGCGCAGTGGGTTGAGCGCCACACTGTGAAGCTGTCTGCAGCCTCTGCAGTGCAGTTTTGATACCGGCCAGCCGGCGAGAATCCCACATGGCGAAGCAGACTTCTCCTGTCTCACCCACTGCTCCCCTCAGCAGTGTATTTCGTCAATCTTCCCATTCTGTCTCTGGTGAATCCTCTCACTCTCCCACACCTCTGGCCTGTACCCCAGCTCTTGTATTAAAAAACAAGCAAACAAAAAAAACACTTAAAAGGTAGGAGGACTGCTATAGATTGAAAAACCCAATATGCATGAAGTCTGGACACTGGATTATTTAAAAACAATAGAAGATAAATGTTGATAATCGGAAAGATTTTAGACTGTATATTAGATAATATTGTGGAATGATTCTTTTTTTTTTTTTTAAAGATTTATTTATTTATTTATTTATTTATACAGCACTGGGTACAGTCAGAAGTGCGGGAGGGTGAGAGAATTCACCAGAGCCAGAGCGGGGAGCAGAGCAGGCAGAAGGACCGAAGTACACTGCTGAGGGGAGCAGCGGGCGGCAAGAGAGGTCTGCGTGCCATGCGGGACTCTCCTGCCGGGGAGCAGCCGGGGATTGATTGAACAGGCGCTGCAGAGGCTGCAGGCCACTTCACAACCCAGCGCTCAACCACTGTGCCACTGGGGAGGCCCTGTGGGATGATTCTTAATTTTCTTATGATGACAATGGTATTGTGGTTATGTTCTTAGTCTGAGGATATATGTGCTGTAGGATTTAGAGGTTAAAATGGCAGGATGTCTGGAACTTACTTTCAAGTGGTTCCTATAAAGTGTATCTGTGTGTAGATAGAACATGGGCCAGAAGCAATGAAGTCAAATATGGCAAAATGTTAACAGTCAATCTAAGTAAATGGTACTATTTTTTTTTTAAGCTTTTCTAAATATTTTAGAATTTTCAAAATAAAAAGATGGAAAGAAGTCCTACCCAAATCAGGTCACTCTTCCCACAACCCACCAATGGTTTCTCATTTCAGTCTGAGTAATAACCAGTTTAACTAAGGTTCTAGATAAGCTGGCCACCTCTCTCCCTCTTAGTCATCCTACTCCAAGCAATTCCACCTCAGGGCCTTTGTGTATGCTATGTCCTTTGCCAGCCAAGCTCTTCCTGTAGTTATCTGCATGGCTAACTCTTATCTCTTTAGGCCTTCACTTAAACTTTCTCACAGAGAAATTCCTTGCCACCAAACCCAACATTGCGGACCCCAGCCTAGATAGATAACTCCCTATTTCCCCCCTTTCCCTGCTTCATTTTTCTCCTCTCATCACCATCCAATATACTCTTTATTTTGCTAATTAATTTTTTATCTGTCTCACTACAATTTAAGCTTCAAGGAGACAGGAATTTATGTCCTCCTTGCTCATTGCTGTATCTCCAGCTCCCAGAACAGCTTGGCATATTGCAGGCATTTAATAAGTATCTGCTAAATAAATGAGAGTGGCAGCTCCCCCTGCCTCAAACCAAAATAAACAGCCTGTCCCTGCAACTATGCCCAAGACACACATCTTCCCTGTCCTTCCCTTGAGCTACATGTCCATTTTCCAAACTTCTAGGCTTCCCATCAATTCTGTGAGCTCCCTTTTATCTAGCAAATAAACTCCTTTTCTGTTTAAGTTAGCTGAGGTTGGTTTTTATGGATTCCACCCAGAACCTTGCTCTTCATCTAACAGAGGGAATGTTCCACGGGACCCATATGGAAATGCTGTGGTAGCTCATGTGTGACAGTCAGGAAAGGACCGGGCCTTACTGGGCTCTTTATGCTACTCTGTGGAGTTTGGATCTGACTCTGCAGGTGGCAGGAACTAGGGAGGAGCTGCAAAAGAAGGCCCAGACTCTGCCCCAGGTGAAGGCTCGGTCATTCCACAGTTAGAAAACAGTACGTTAGAAGCATAGGTGGTGTCATAGGTACATGCAGAAACTGCTCCCATAAATCTCTAGGGCAGAGATCTTTAGCCCACAGCCAAATTTTGTGTGCCGTCTGCTTTTGTACAATTCATGAATTAAGAATAGTTTTTATACTCTGAAAGTTCTTAAAAATCAAAAGAATATTTTGTGGCATGTGAGAATTATAAATTCAAACTTTACATGCCTAAATAAAGTTTTATTGATATATGGCCAGATTCATTTATGCATTGTCTGTGGCTGCTTTCAAGCTATACGATCAATGTAGTTGCAACAGAGGCTGTTGGACAGTGAAGTATAAAATATGTACTATTTGTTCATTTACAGAAAATTTTAAGACCTCTGTTCTAGTGGATGGGTCTTTGGGGCAAATCTACCCTACTTTTTAAAGAAATAAGCAGGACATTTGCTTGTGGAGCTGTAGTCCTGTGGGCCCTGTGTTTAAGTCTTACAGAAAATGCTCTGAATGACTATTTTCTCAATTCTCCCAAAGATGGTATCCAGCTAGTAGCTTCTGATTTCACTATATAAAATGTATACCTTAAGGCATTAGGACTAAAGGCTAACTTAGGAGCCTAAAAATCAAGTTCTTCCTAGCTAATCAGGCCCTTTTGCTCCAGGACTCTTCATAAGTAGGCAGCAACTAAGCCCATAAAGTAAGCTGGATGCTCTGTCTTGTATGACCATGGGCAGGGGAGTTATTCACTCATAGCACCAGTACCTCAAACCTTCCTTGAAATCTCTTGGTTGAGTGAGTCCTCGTACCTGACCCTTTAAAAACCCGTTAATACCCGTTCGCCTTTCCATGCCCCATCCCAGAACGTACCAGTGGGGAGCCCCAGAGTGAAGTACTTGTCTGGTCCTGGGTTAAACTGGATGATGCGGTTTCTGATGTATTTGGCCGCCCACTCGCTGGCCTGAGAATAGTGGTCCAGGATGATGAGCTTCATCTTGTCCTGCAAAGGGGGAAGGAGGTCAGGGAACAAAAGGAATAGGTGGTAAGGGCCAGGGAGATAGGAGTGGAGTTGGCTGTGGTGGAGAAGAGAAGCCCCTCTCACCGGCAACACCCACTCCCCAGGCAGTCTGAGCCAGGAAGAGGAAGGGCTTAAGTTTCAGTTCACAAAATTAACAGACTGGGCAAATGCTTTCTCCGCCCACCAGGAGGCGCTGCTGTGAGACAGACCTGGGTTCTAATCTCCAGTCCTCCTCCATTTACCGAAGGCAGGACCTTGGTCAAAGAACCCAAGGAAGTTCCTTGAGCCGGTCTCCTCTCATGTGAAAGGAGGGAAAGTAACACCTACCTGAAAATTTTCACGAGTTAGTATTAAAGAATGCATGTAAATCACAAAATCCTCAATATATCAGCTACAGTCTTGTAGCCCACCCCAGCCCACCTTCCCCACCCACCTACCGCTACTCGGCTGGATAATCTCTGCCCACTGACCCCCTCAGTAAACACAGGGGCCCTGGGCTCTTCCTGAGTCACAAGCGCGGTGGAGGCCAAGGGCTCTGCCTGGAAAGTTGTTTGTTCTCAGTACTGGGGAGGGGTGCTCCCACCGGCAGGCCTTGCTTTATGCCTCCTCAGTTTCCCCCCAAAGGACGCGGAATAATGGTAATCAGGAAGGAGGGCATTTGCGCCCCCAGTGCCAAGATCAGAGTGGGAAGGCCCGAAGCGGAGGTGGCTGGTTCCACCGTCCGTGGGGTACACAGGCGTGTCTCCCACCTGGATGGCGATCCCGTGGCCCCTCCGGCGCCGCCTGGGGAAGGGATCCGAGCGGCTCGCTGGGGCTCCGGTCACGCAGTGCGGGAAGCTGAGGAAGCGCCCCGACCCCCGGCCGCGAGGAGGGTCCCCGCCAGCCCCGCTCCCCACTTACGCCGACACCTCCCGCGGCGACTGCTGCGAAGGCTCGGGCGGCCCCGCCCCTCCGGGTCACGTGGCGGCGGGTCACGCGCGCGCGCCGCCGGCGGGGCTGACGGGGCCGGGCGGGGCTGACTGGGCGGGGCCGGGCGGCGGCCGGAGGGCGGACTCTGCCCCGCCTGGGGCCACCGGCCGGGCTCGGCTCCCGAGCCCGCAGGCGGGCGAAGACCGCTGGGAGGCGGGCCTGACAGACTGGTTCTGTGGCGGAGGAGGGAGTCTCGGCGGCCTCGAGCCGCTCCCTGGAATGCTGCCCCCAGGCCCGGCCTTTACTGCTGGAGGTGGAGTCTCAGGGCTTGAGCCCGGCTCTGCCTTCAGGGTCTTTATATTGCTTTTTCTTTATATTTTCAGCTGCCATTCATGTGCCTAGAGATACTGCGTATTTTTTGGTTTTAAGTCTAATTGGATTTTTTTCCTGCCTTTTTTAAAAAAGAACGACCTGTGCAGCAATAGATATTAGAGAAGGTAGGTGGTGTTCTCCCCAGCTCCCCTCCAAGATAATGAGCGTTGTGAACAGTTTAGACCACACTTCAGTTTTCCCTTGAATATCTTACATTATTATTTTACAGACGAAAGGGGAACATAACACACCTGCCTTCCACAGGCAGTTGTGTAGACGCTTTCTGCGGACAGCCCCGGCCCAACTGCCGCCCAGGCACCTGGATAGATAGAGGTGGGCATCATCTGGCGGGACCCAGGTGAGACCCGGTGCTAGAGCTAATACTGTCACAGTTGTTTGAAGGACTTGTTTTTGGCTTCCCTGTTGGTGTAGTTTATTATTTTTTTTTTAAGATTTATTTATGCACACAAGAGCTGGGGTTACAGGCCAGAGATGTGGGGGGCGTGAGAGGATTTACCAGAGACAGAGTGGGGAACAAAACAGGCAAATCGACCAAAGTACACTGCTGAGGGGAGCAGCGGGTGAGTCAGGAGAGGTCTGCTGCGCCATGTGGGTTGCTCCCTGGCCTGCCACGGATCGAACTCGTGCTGCAGAGGCTGCAGATTGCTTCATAGTGCGGTGCTTACCCCCTTGTGCCACCAGAGAAGCCCTATTTTTAATTATTGTTATTTCAGTCAGAAATCTCATCTCAGCATGAGGATTGCAGATGTTTCCCAAAGAAGTCCCAACCCCTGTCTCCAAACACATCAGATAAGGTGGTCTGTAGCAACTGCCTTCAGACCTTTCCAGGAACAGTGACTGCATGTGACTTTAATTGCTCCTGTTTCCCCAGAGCTCACCTTTCTGTAGGGGACCAATGCTGGGCGTCTGTGCAGCCTGAGGACTAATCAGGATGACCTCGCTTTGAATTCTAGTAACCTAGCCAGTCTCCTGTTGTTGAGTGACGAGTGACTCAAGCAACCGACTCAATTTTTCCAGCTCCAGCTTTCTTGTCTGGAAGAGCTTGAGAATTGTGTGGAAATTAAGTGATACCTAATAGGGGTGTTGTGAGTGTGAAATGAAATATTAGCAACATATGCCATTCATGGCCAGCCATGACTGCTCCTAATCTTCTAGTATTCTCCCTGTTTGACTCCAAAATGCTCTCTACCTAACTTTCTGCCCCTCCCTCCCCACCCCCATTCTGGGTTTAACCCGTTACCTGCATCCATTCTTCCATCCTCTTGTTTTGGACCTAAAGTTGCCTAACGAAAGGACTTGTGAGTTCCTACAGTGGGACCCTCTGCAGTTCTTGTATGGATAGATGGTTTTGTTCTATTATGTCTTTGCTTACAGCAAATGTCTGTCCCCATGTGCAGAAAGAGCTGCTCAGTCCCTGGGGATCATGTGATTTGGTGGAGCTAGCCCTATCTTTTGACCTGGAAGCTAACTTCCATTTGCCTGGACATGATTGACTTAGGACTGGATAGACATGAAATATACTTACCCAAGTTATTCACAGCTTTCTCCTTACTGCTTCTGCTGTAGAAACTGGAAAATCTGCTTTCCCAGCTTCTCTCACCTCAGGGGTGACCAGGTCATCTAGTTCTGGCTAGTGGAGGAAAAGGATGATTTCTGAGAAGATAGTTTACTTTTTGAGAAAAATGACATACTTTAGAAACAAACTATCTCTTCCTGTCCTTTCCTTCCTGCCTTGGGGGACATGTGATGCCTACTCTAGGGAAGCCACATATAAATGTGAGGCAACATGAATACAGCATTATGGAGCATGAATATGCCTTGAATGTGAAGTGGAGGACAGAAGGGACTTAAGTCCTTGATATTTAACCAGTCACGGGCCTCATACTTCTGGGTTTCTTCCAAGTAAATAATAAATATTCTTTTTTTTTTTTTTTTTAAATAGAGGCATGTTTTATTTATTTATTTATTTGTTTGTTTGTTCGTTTATACATGCAGTGGGTACAGTCAGAAGCACGGGAGGGTGAGAGAATTCACCAGAGCCAGAGCAGGGAGCAGAGCAGGCAGAAGGACCGAAGTACACTGCTGAGGGGAGCAGAGGGCGTCAGGAGAGGTCTGCACGCCATGTGGGACCCTCCTCCGGTGGCTGGGGAGCAGCCGGGGATCGAACCGTCGCGGCAGAGGCCGCGGGCAGCCTCGCAACCCAGCGCTCAACCGCTGCGCCACCGGGGAAGCCCAATATTCTTAACTTTAAGGGACTGTTAAGGATTTTCTGTGACTTGAAGTTAAAAACATGACTCAGTGTTCAAGGCAGGTGAGTCAGGTCTTTCTCAGATTTTATGCAGGTATATTTGGGATATACATTTTTTCCGACTGAAATCTCACCTGTAAAACCTCGGGAGGCTTACAGCTGCCAGTGAGAAAAGTAGAACAAATAGAAAATAGAGTCCTGGGTCTCCCCAGTGGCGCAGCGGTTGAGCGCTGGGTTGCGAAACTGCCCGCAGCCTCTGCAGCACGGGTTGGATCCCTGGCTGTTCTCCGGCCCCGGAGGAGGGTCCCACATGGCGCGCAGACCTCTCCTGCCGCCCGCTGCTCCCCTCATCAGTGTACTTGGGTCCTTCTGCCTGCTCTGCTCCCCGCTCTGGCTCTGGTGAATTCTCTCACCCTCTCGTGCTTCTGACTGTACCCAGTGCTTGTATAAATTAAAAAAAAAAAAAATAGAGCCCTGGTGATATCATTTAACCACTCAGATCGAGCCATGTCTAAAGCCAGATGTACACTGTTGGCTTAACAGCAGGGTGAATGAATGAATACATACATAAATTGAAATTGTTCCCTCCCTCCTAGGGCTAGAGGAAATTCTGAAAGAATACTTAGTTACCTATCGCTATATAATAGATACCCCAAAACTTAAAAGTTGAAAACAATAATTGCAATAAGGACTAAAAAGACATGTGCTAAGACATGTGAAAATATAAGAGGAAACTTCAGTATGTATATATTGTGATATTCCAACTATATGATGTCTTAGAAAAAGCAAAACTAGAGAGACAGTGTTGCCAGGTCTTAGGAGGGAGGGAGGGATAAATAGAGCACAGGATTTCTGGGGCAGTGAAACTATTCTGTATGGTACTATAAAGTAGGTAGATATATGACATACTTTTGTCTAAACCCATGGAATGTACAGGAGTGAACTGTAATGTAAAATGTTGAGGTGGGATCATCAGTTATAACAAATATACCACTCTGGTGGCAGAGAGTGATAATGGGGGAGAGCTCTGCATGTGTGACGAAATTCCTAGAATCATTTACTCATGTTTAGAAGTCAATACTGGCTGTGACTCGTATATGATGTCTCCTAACATGGTGGCCAGTTTTCAAGGGCAAACCTGTCAAGAGTATTTATTATTTACTTGGAAGACCAGAATTATGAGGCCCGTGACTGATCAAATATCAAGGACATAAGTTCTTTCTATCCTCCACTATTCAAGAGCCAAAGATGGGCTGAAGAGGTATCCTCTTGAGATTACATATATATATAGATATATATAAAAAATATAAAACTTAGCCTCAGATATATATAACTTAGCCTCTTGAGATATATATCTATATATCTAGCTATCTATATATATAAATTAGCCTCAGATATGTATAACTTAGCCTCTTGATATATATATATATATATATATATATATATATATATATATAACTTAGCCTCAGAAGTCACATAGCACCACTTCTGCTGAATTCTGTATTAAGGTCATCACAAGCTCCTACCAAGATTTAAAATGAGAGAACACAGACCCCATCTCTTTGTGTAAGGAGTGTCAGTAACATTAGGAGAAGATAGAATATGGTATGTGATAGAATAAAGATGTAACTATGGCCATCTTTACACAATACAGTCTGCCACAGACATTCAGTAAACTGAAATTAGGATTTAATCCTCTTAATCATTTACATACTCAGTGCCAGCCACTGTTTTACAAGCCTTGTTTCATTGACTCTTCATAATAGTCTTTGAAGTAGATGCTAAATTTTATCTCCATTTTAGAGAACATTTTTACCTTAGTTTCCTTTGTTGAGTGATCACTCATACTCATAAAAATGCTTAATATTTGTATAAAATTAATGACATTTGCCTTGAAGAAAAGCATCAAAGGTTTAAGTACTTCAGTCTTATGCTCTCATGTGGACCAAGTAAATTGCTACTTCTTCCTCATGACCTTCTTTGTCACTCATTTATAAAACACTTATTGAGTCTGTATTATGTGCAGGGCACTATTTTAGGTTCTGGGGCTATAACAGTGAGAAAATTAAAGCCCTTGTCCTCATGTACCTCCAGACTGTAGTGATTAATTAGTGATGAATTTCACTCCGTGAAATTTTCACTCTGCGAAAGTAACTCTGTGGTAGCCAAACTCCAAGATGGCCTTTATGACTCACACCCTTGTACAGTCCCCTCCCATAATGAATAGCAGTCACCTAGGTAACCAATAGAGTATTGGGGAAATGATGAGTGTATCTTTTAAGGCTAGATCATCAAAGACATTGCAGCTCTCTGGGCTCATTTGCTGTGGGAAAGCCAGCTGCCTTGTGAGCCACTCATGCAGCCTTATGGGAAGGTCCATGTAGCAAGGATATGAGCTCTCCTTCCAAAACCATGTGATAAGCCATTTTCGAGGAGAATCCTCCAACTCCAGTCAAACCTTAAGATGATCGCAGTTTTGGTTGGTATCTCAAGTGAAATTTCCTGAGACACATAGAAACAAATTGTTACTGGAACCTTCATCAATGGGAGTCAGCAGCAGCAGTGGTGTTCTGATGCTCCACCACAAGTGTGTTGTTGGCAGTTGCTCCTCAGAGTCCTTTTATGTAACAGCATACTTCCTGGATTGTGGAATACACCAATCAGGTGCGAGCTATGAGCTGATTGGTGCTAAATGGTCCAGTCAGCTACAGGATTGAAAAATGGTCCAATCAGACTTGTAGGTGGGACACCCTAAAACAGCATATAAGCCAGGGTGAGAAGGAGTTGAAAGAAACACCAGCCCCTGAACAGCAGACGGTTCCAGCCCTCAAATGAGAGATGTTTCCAGCCTCCAAAAGAAGAAAAAAGGAGAAGATTCCATTCCTGGCCTCCAAAAAAGAAGAAAAGAAGCATCCATCAGCAAACCTCTGAGGAGGAAAGAAAAATCAAAGACCCCTGTCAGAGATTGGGCCTCCAGTCCTCTCTTTGACATTGCCTGAAAGGAGTACCAAAGGCCCTGGGCCTGGTGTCTCAAAGAGCTGTTTGTTATTGGTATAGCCCAATTCACTCACAAAGAGCTGTTAACACTGGGTGTCTCTGACACCATCTCTGAGAGACCAGTAGTGACCATCACTACTGGCTAGTGCTGTCCAACACTCCTGGTGACCAGTAGCGACCATCAGTGACACTGTCTGGGTGAGATATCCAGCCACTCGTAGCTACAGTGAGCTCTTTTGTTTCCCGTTTGTAAAATAAACCCCATGGTTGTTCTTAGAGCCTGAGGTCGCGCAGTTGTGCATGCGCACGTGTGAGAACCCACAGACATTGACCTGTCTTTTTATCAGGCACTGTCCTTTGTTTGACTGAAGCCCATTGACCCCTACTGTGTGGATATTATATAGCTGTTCCATCCTATCATCTGGCCTCTTGCCCTGTTGTCCCATCTGCCTCTGTTTCAGAATAACTCCGTTAAGTTTTTCCCGGTATCCTGACTCACCCAGCAGGTAAATAATATACTCAGAAAAATGCCACTATGAGTGGGTGTGGGCACACGACTCAATCTCTCTCTCTCTTCCTCCTAGTACCCTAAAGCTGCATTATCTGATCCACAGGAGTCTCTCCACTCCTCACCCCACACTACCAACTACCGCATTGCACTGTCCTCCTCCATGTTTTGGAATCTCCTGCCAAGACTTGTGCCGAATCTTTCTTCTGTTACTTGCCTCTGTCTTTTAATTATCTGAGCCCCTCTCTTACCTCCATTAAAGATAGTAGCATCTCACAGATCTTTGCATTTCCCATATGTACAGCTCAGTCCTGTACATATCAAAGCCACAGAGTCCTGTGAGTTCATATTCTAAATCAATCACTTTTTAGTTGGGTCACTTCTCTTAATGTCTCTGTGCTTTAGTTTCCTCAGGTGTAAAGTGGGATAATAATAGTGGCTACTTCATGGAGTGGTTGTGAAGTTTAGATAGGTTGGCATGTGGAATGCCTTTAAAACTGCCTGAAACATGGCAACCACTCAACAAATAGCAAGTTATTAGATTGAACCATGCAAATTGCCATTTTTCTGGGTTAAAACTTATATATGGCAGGCCTCCCTCGTGGCGCAGGTGGTTGAGCGCAGCGCTGTGAAGCTGTCAGCAGCCTCTGCAGTGCCAGTTCGATCCCCGCAGGCCGGGGAGCAACATGGAGCGGCAGACCTCTCCTGTCTCGCCTGCTGTACCCCAGTTCTTGTATAAATAAAATAAATCTTAAAAAAAAAACAACTTAAATATGGCAATTTCATATACTTTAACCTAATATATTATTATCCTTTCACTGGAGTTCTATTCAAAGAAACAGTCTGGTGACCAAAAATAATTTCAGTTGTTAATATCTCTAGAAGAATGGTAGGATCCGAAACAGAACTCAGAACACCTCATAAAGTTCTCCTTGCGTCACTCCTTGTGCCAAGAAGCCTTTCTCCACTGCTCATTCTAAACTTCTATTTGCAAGAATCTCTTTGCCCCAGTTCCCCATCCCACATCATCCTCCAAGGTGGGTTCCTGCCTTGCCTTGCCTCTATGTCCAGTCTCTTGTCCTCACACAAATTTCTTTGTCCATTTTGATGTAAATGCCTTGGCTCTGGCTTCTCAGTTGTTTATCTCTTCCTTTCTGTCATCTCAAAAACCAATATGTGAAAATGCTGAGAAGGCAAAATTCCTGAAATTTTTTAAATTGTGGTAAAAGACACATAACAAAGTTTACTGTCTTGATAATGTCTATGGACAGAAATGTTAAGCACATGCACATTGTTGTGCAACCAACTGCCGGAATTTTCATCTCACAGAATTGAAACTCTACGCCTATCAAACAATATCCCTGTTTCCTGCTCACCCGCCAGCCATTGGCAGCCACCATTTCACTTTCTGTCTCTTTGAATTGCACTTTCTGGATACCTCAGATACAGTATTTGTTTTTTTGTGATTGGCTTATTTAGTATAATGTCCTCATGTTTTAACTATGTTGTACTGCTGTGTGTTAGAATTTCCTTCTCTTTAAAGACTGAAAAAGAATCCATTGTTTGTATATACTATATTCTGTTTATCCTTTAATCCTTTTGTGAACACTTGGGTTGCTTCCACCTCTTGGCTATTACGGATTTCCATTTAAAGAGGGAAATGAGGACAAATTTAGTAATCTTAGCTCTTTCACACACACAAAGCACAATTTAATAAATTGCATGATTGTGTGATTCAAACATTACATGGGAGAGCAGGTCAGAACCAGAGAGAGCCACATAGGGCAGAGCCAGATGGACGAGGGTGGCATATTCAGGAAGGGACTGCAAAGTTAGACATGTGGCTTTAATCTAGTTCTATCATTTACTCATTGGGTAACTTCTGGTAAATCAGTTTTTTTGTGCCTTGATTGCTTTGTCCATAAAAAGGGAAAAAAATGTCTTTAAAAAAGTCTTATAGTGTATTGTTATTACCAAAAGTAATAAGTTTAAGGAGGAATAAACGAGTGAATACATGTAAGGCACTTAGAATAGTACCCAGCACAGAGCTCGCTCTCACCAAGGGAGAATTGTTATTACTAGGGTTTAGTGATGAGTTTCAAGAGAATTAGGATTTGATCATTGAAGAGGAGGTAACACATGCTGCATACAGGAATAATTAAAGGTATGCAGGCACAGACTGGGGGAAGTAGTGTTTTCATATTTATGAAATCAAAACAGAAGACATCCCATTAGCTTTGATTTATTTCTAGTTGCCTATGCATATGCACATTGAAATAAAAGAAAATTATTGCCTAACATATACTTATTCTAACAACATTTGTTTATCTGGAATAAATCATAAGTACTTAAATCACTCACCCCTTTCTTATATTTATTTCCCTGTTGATTTGGCTCTCCTTAATATTTCCTCATTTTGCCTAATTTGCACATGAAATTCCTGGAAGTTAAAGACTATGTTCCATGTACTTTTTGACATGATTTCTGCAGTGATTACATCCAACCTATTGGCTTTTGAACATTCATTAATGAAAATTGGACCTCCCTGGTGGTGCAGGGGTTAAAGTCTCAGTGCTGTCAATCTATGGACAGCCACTGGCCAGGGAACTAACCCACAAGCCACAGCAGACCTCTTCTGTTTCACCCACTGTTCCCCTCAGCAGTGTATTTCAGGAGATCTGCCTGTTCTGCTCCCCACTCTGTCTCTGGTGAATCTTCTCACACCCACTGCTCCACACCTCTGGCCTACACCCCAGTTCTTATATGCATAAAATAAATCTTAAAAAATAATAATAATGCGAAATTGTGCTTAACATTAGCTAATATTATGAGTCAGTGTATAGAACATGTAATGGCGCAGTCAACAGCTCTCAGTATTGAGCTTTAAATTTGATTGGTCGAAGCACATAATAACATCTTTCATAATATAAATTGCTTTTTTTTTTAAGAATTTTTTTAAAGATTTATTTATTTATTTATTTATTTATTTATTTATTTATTTATTTATTTATACAAGCACTGGGTACAGTCAGAAGCGCGGGAGGGTGAGAGAATTCACCAGAGTCAGAGCGGGGAGCAGAGCAGGCAGACGGTCGATATACACTGCTGAGGGGAGCAGTGAGTGGCAGGAGAGGTCTGCGGCCATGTGGGACCCTCCTCTGGTGGCCTGGGATAGAACCGGTGCTGCAGAGGCTGCAGGCAGTTTCGCAACCCAGTGCTCAACCGCTGCGCCACCGGGGAGGCCCAATATAAATTGCTTTTATGTTCTTTAGGATAACATTGCATCTCTTAATCAATGATTTTTTAAAATGTCCCCCAACAAAAAAAGCAATATTAACAATTTCTATTTCTTTCGTCTTCAATGCTACACATGATGGTTCCATGTGTACCTATACTGAAAGAATATTAACATGTAAAAGAATTGGATTTTTCAGTGGGCAAAATCCATTTCAAAAGATATTCATAGTGGGCCTCCCCGGTGGCGCAGCGGTTGAGCGCTGGGTTACGAAGCTGCCCCCAGCCTCTGCAACGCCGGTTCGATCCCCGGCCGCGGCCAACCCGGGGAGGGTCCCACATGGCGCGCAGACCTCTCCTGCCGCCCGCTGCTCCCCTCAGCAGTGTACTTAGGTCCTTCCGCCTGCTCTGCTCCCTGCTCTGGCTCTGGTGAATTCTCTCACCCTCCCGCGCTTCTGACTGTACCCAGTGCTTGTATAAATAAATAAAAAAATTAAAAAAAAAAGACATTCATAGCAAGCTGCAATAATTAGCTGCTTTGAACAAAATTTATTTTCCTGTACTTTTTAAGAATAGTTTTGATAATAAACTATCATCTATTATCTATCTATAAACTGTTTAACACATTCAACAAGTTCCTTTAAGCAGCAGTACTTCGATAACACTCTTTGTTCTTTCCAGTTTGCTTAATGTATTGCTAAATTGATACTGGGAAGTAGGAACAAGACATTGACTTAATTCAATGCATTATTCAAGAACATAAACAAGGCCTTTTTTTTGGAATTGAAATATAGGTTAAGTTCTTCAAGTAAATGGAGGTTTCTCTCAACTGTGTTTGCTAAAGACAGCCAATGGTTTTTGAATGTGAGAGAAATGAAGAATATTAAATGCCAACAAAATCACAAAAATTCTTAAGTGGCTGAGTTAGAACAATATAAATGCTAAAGCAGAATAATTTCATGACCATTACTTCAATCTCAGAAGAGAGATCAGCTATTCTTGAGCTGCATTATACAGAATATGGCAGGACATCCCACAACTTCCACAGAATGACTCACACTTTGCTTCAACTTTGAGTAAGCATTGTTTGTACTTTTATTCAAATGCCCACCAAAAATTTGTATTTCTCCAACAAAAGTGTTAAAAAATAATTCTCATTAACTATACACACAACACACACACACACAAACTGTAAGTAGTATTTTTTTTAATTTTGATTTTTGGGGTAGAATGTATAATTTGATTGTGGACATATACATCCACCTGTGAATTATCACTACAGTTAAGGTAACAGACATATCCATCACCTCCAAAACTTTCTTAAGTTCCTTTGTTTATTTGGGTTGGGTGTATACCAACTGTTAATACAAGAATCTCTATAAAAATTTGCTACTGTTTCTGAAGTCTTATCTGCAAGGGATTCTATTTGCAATAGTCTTTGTGAACAAACCTTTTTCATAAGAAAAATATTTTACAAGGGAAGTTGTTTCTGCATTGCGATTTCTTGCCTTGTGGCTATGCCATAAAAAGGGGAAACATTTAGGTATTTGATAACCTTTATTATAAGTGGAGTTGTTATATTTTTATTATGGCAGTAGATTTTATCCCAGCATCTGAATATTTCAATTTTGGAACCAGAAAGTGCTTTTGGCAGTAAGTACATTCAGACAACTATTTGAGCTGCAAGAAGTAATGATGATACGTAGTGTGGAAGGCCATTCTACTTCTGCTGCAATTCTTTTATCTTCTTTTTTTTAAGATAGATTTATTTATTTAAGCACTGGGTACAGTCAGAAGCGTGGGAGGGTAAGAGAATTCACCAGAGTCAGAGCAGGGAGCAGAGCAGGCAGAAGGACCCAAGTACACTGCTGAGGGGAGCAGCGGGCGGCAGGAGAGGTCTGCGCGCCATGTTGGACCCTCCTCTGGTGGCCGGGGAGCAGCCGGGGATCGAACAGGCGCTGCAGAGGCTGGGGGCAGCCTCGTAACCCATCGCTCAACCGCTGCGCCACCGGGGAGGCCCTCTTTTATCTTCTTAACCTGAATTTCTTTTCATCAAAAAAATGTTAGCTTATCACTTTTGTTAGTACTAGTTGAGGAAATCATACATCTGTTTTACTTTGCTCTTATTATATGCTGGTCTGTATCTCTGACTTTCTACCTTTTTTTAAAAAAAGATTTATTTATTTATACAAGAACTGGGGTACAGGTCAGGGGCACGGGAGGGTGAGAGAATTCACTAGAGACAGAATGGGAGTAGAACAGGCAGACTGACTGAAATACACTGCTGAGGGGAGGAGCAGGCGAGACAGGAGAGGTCGGCCACGCCGTGTGGGTTTCTCCCTGGCTGCAGACAGCTTCACAGCACTGTGCTCAACCTGCTGCGCCACGGGGAAGGCCCTGTACCATTTTTTATATTAAATAAATAATTGCATACTGCAGAAAGTTTCCAAAGGAATTTCTCCTCATTTAATGTTCAACACAACAGAAAATTCAACAAAAAGTTGTCTCTTACTCTGAATTTCTCCTAGTAAAAAAAAAAATGTGTTGGTTCATCACTTTGTTTAGTCCTCATAGAGGAAATCATGCATGTATTATGCTTAGCTGTTACTATGCTGGCTTATATCTGACTTTTTCACTGTTTTTTTTTATATTAAATGAACAACTGCAGGGCCTCCCCTGGTGGCGCAGCGGTTGAGCGCTGGCCTGCGAGGCTGCCTGCAGCCTCTGCAGCGCCAGTTGGTTCCTGACTGCCCCGAGGGTCACACACACACACACACACACACACACACACACACACACACACAAGAACAACTGCATACTGCAGAAAGCTTCAGAAGGAATTTTTCCTGTTTAATGTCTACCACTCAGAAAATTCAGTACAAGATTTATGCTTTCTTTTTGGCATTTGGGGATTTACACACGCACAAATAAATAATAGAAGCCATGGCAAGAATCAAGGAGATTAAACACACAGCTCCAACAGTGCATCTGTCACTCACGAGTCTGAAATCATAGCTAAGCAAAAATGGGTACAGCTGTCAAGACAGCTGAAAATTTGTGAACTAACATTAAATTTGACATCTGATACAAAAAATGTGAACTTCCTGTTTGCCTGATAGTGAGAACTATGCTTATAAGGCAGTCTTTCCAAGGAATGCCAAAGCTGGTTTTGTGTAAAGTTTTGAGGAGCATGACACATGGGCTGGTGGACATTCAGAAGAGTAAGTGTTTAGGGATGTAAGGACTTTATGCTGTGGTAGCTATCACTTGGTAAGGTGCTGCCTTTGTTTGACTCTGATTTTCAAGGTGATCCCTGAACCTTAAAAGGTGAGACACTTGCTGATTGGCTGTTGTCTAGGAATGCAAGGACTGTCACTGATTGGCTGACTTTCAGAAACTTGGGACTGTTGTGGATTTGCTCACTTTCAGAAACACATTTGTGATTGCTTGCTTGATTTTCAGAACAAATATACTGATTGTCAGGGTTTTTTTTTTTATTAACAGTGTTCACAACTGTTCACAACTTGGGCCTTTGGCCAAAGAATGGCATTTTCCTTTCCTGAAAGTATCTTTAATACTCAAACTCCTCTTTTGTTCTTCCCTCAGTCAAATCTGCAGGAAAGCATAAAGGATTGTCCAGATCTCTATTTGTGGGGATATGCTTTTTAGGTTAGTGTTTCTTTTAAGTGATTTAAACACCAAGTACTGTGGAGGAAATATAGCTCTGATACATTTTGTAATTTATTGCAAAATGAGTACAGTACATTCTGGGGGTCCTTACTGTCAGTGTAGGACACAAGACAAAATATAATAAATGTCCGTGTGTGTGTATGTGTATGTGTGTGTGTGTGTAACTTTATGCACAGAGTGGGAGGGGAGGGAGGCAGGAAAACTCCTCCCCCAACAGAAGGAAATCTGATTCTCATTTTCTTCTAGAAGAGCATTCATTATAGCCCTGCTTGTTAAAGGAAAATATTAGAAACAAACTAAGTATCCATCAATCTGGAACGCTTTGGATAAAGCTTTTTGCACCCATAAAATGGAACCAAATGCAGTCATTAGAAAGGAGATGGTGTTCTGTGAATTAATATGAAGACTACTGCAATAGACAGTTAAAAAAGAAAGATGAAAACTCCATATATGGTATCATTTGTGCTCAACTATACATGGGGGTCAAATAAATGGGAAACTGCAGGGAGCAGGGTCTTCCTTTTCATGGCATATCCTTTTGATGCTATTTAATTTCTTTATCCTTTGTGAATGCATTACCTATGCTAAACACACGTAATTATTATTATTATTATTTTTAATTTTATTTTTATATTCCCCATACAATTGCATCCCCCTTATTTTGACCCCAATCACTCCTTTCCCCGCCCCCCCATAGTCACACTTAATTATTTTTAAACTAGTTTAAATATTCAAATGTGTGACCTAAGCATGGGCAGGAGGCACAGGTTTAACAGATTTAGGGATGTGAACAGGATGTTTCCTTAGCCCGGTGACCCTTCTGCAACTTCTGAAGTTGACCAACAGCTGTATGGGATGTGTCCCACATCTCCAAGTCTCCACATCACAGAGCACAGAAAATAGCCTGGGGCTGGGAAGAGAGCAGTACAATATATAGCAATATATAATGTCATATGTACTGTACTACATAGCATATGACAGAGAATCAAAACTCACAATAAATGCACTAAGTTGTGCAAACAGCAAAAGGGAACAGGAACCAATTATTCTGTGTGGAGTTCACTTCCTGGGAACTCTCTTCTGCTGATGGAGATAAAAATCAAGGGTCCTCTGGTGCATCCCTAGAATTTCACCACTGAGGACTCCTCATTTGGGATTCAGACTGCTTAGAAGATAATGGCTTCTTTCCTGGCAAAAACAGATCTCTGCAGCACAGAGATTGTACAACATGTATGTATTACAGAGAGACTGCATGACAGACACTTGTGAAAATGTGAGGAGAGCTGGGGGTCACCATCATCATAGGAGCTAATATTAACTGGCCTTTTATTGTGTCCTAGGAACTATTTCCAGTGCTTCACATGCATTATCACTAGAACAACCCTGGGAGTTAGGTGCACTTATTCCAGTTTTACAGACGAGAAAACTAGCATATAGAAATTGAGAAATTCACTCAGGATCACATGAATGGCTGATTTGGCTCCAAACACAGGTTGTCTGTACTCCTAGTCATCCCATTATACTTCCTCCAAAAGAAAGCTTCTTGAGCACCAGTCAAAAGCCAGTCAAAATTACCAGACATTCACTGAGCACCTACAGTCTTCCTGGGGCTAGGAGAGGTACCATGGGAAATATTTGGTGTTCCGAGAGCATAGGTTCTGGAATGTGATTTTTTAAAAATTGGAAATTCACATAAATAAAACGCCATCTTAAAGTGAACAATTGAGTGATATTTAGTATACGCATAATGTCGCATAACCATCATCTCTGTTTAGTTCTAAAACATCTTCATCAACCCAAAAGAAGACCCCATGCCCATTAAGCATGTTAAGCAGTTTCTTTCCATTTCCCTTTCCTACCAACATCTGGTAACCCCCAGCTCTGTTTCTGTGGATTTACTAATTCTAGATATTTCATTAATGGTATCATATAACATGTGATCTTTTTTTAAATTTATTTTTTATTTTTATATTCCCCATACAATTGCAACCCCCTGATTTTAACCCTAATCCCTCCTTTCCCTGCCCCTCCCCCCAAAGTGTGTCTCTGGTTCATAGTTGTTTGTTGATTTTGATTTTTTTCTTTCTTATAGTTATTCTTTTTCCTGGTCCCTTATTTAAGTTTTCTAGATTCCTGCTATGAGTGAGACCATCCGGTATTTTTCTTTTTCTTTCTGACTTATTTCCCTGAGCATGATCCCTTCCAGCTCCATCCATGTTGCTGCAAATGGCATGTGTTTATCTTTTTTGAATGCTGAGTAATAATCCATTGTATATATGTACCACATCTTCTTGATCCAGTCATCTATTTTGGGGCATTTGGGTTGTTTCCAAAGCTTAGCTATTGTAAATAGTGCTGCTATAAACGTAGGGGTGCAGGTGCTCTTTGGAATTAATGTTTCTGTGTCCTTTGGGTAAATACCTAGGAGTGGAATTGCTGGATCACATGGAAGCTCTATCTTTAGTAGGTTGAGGAAGCTCCACACAGCTCTCCATAGTGGTTGGACCAGTTTGCACTCCCACCAGCAGTGCAGGAGAGTTCCTTTCTCTCCACATCCTCACCAACATTTGTTGTTGCTAGTTTTTTAAATATGTGCCATTCTCACTGGTGTGAGATGGTATCTCATTGTAGTTTTGATTTGCATTTCCCTAACTGCACGTGACATTGAACATTTTTTCATATGTCTGGTGGCCATTTGTATTTCCTCTTTGGAGAAGTTTCTTTTTAGCTCTTCTGCCCATTTTTTGACTGGATTATTTTCTTTGTTTTTGTTGAGTCTCATCAGCTCTTTGTAGATTTTTGTCATCAGTCCATTACCGTTAGTGTTGGGTGCAAAAATTTTCTCCCACTTGGTGGGGTTTCTCTTTGTTTTTGTTATTGTCTCTTTTGCTGTGCAGAAGCTCTTTAATTTGATGTAGTCCCAGCTGTTTATCTTTGCCTTCACTATCACTGCTTTGAGTGATGCTTCTGTAAAGATGTCTTTGAGGTGCATGTCATGTAGTGTTTCGCCTATATTTCCTTCTATATATTTTATGGTTTCAGGTCTTATGTCTAGTTCTTTAATCCATTTTGAGTTGGTTTTTGTGCATGGTGTGAGGTAGTGGTCAAGCTTCATTCTTTTGCATGTAGCGACTCAGTTTTCCCAGCACCATTTATTGAACAAACTTTCTTTACTCCAGTGCATATTCTTTGCTACTTTGTCAAAGATTAGTTGACCATAGATCTGTGGGTTTATTTCTGGGTTTTCTATTCGGTTCCATTGATCCATGTGTCTGTTCTGGTTCCAACCATGCAGTTTTGATTATTATGGCTTTGTAGTATAGTTTGAAATCTGGGCGAGTGATGCCTCCATTCCCTTCTTTTTTTTTTTCCAGGAGGGTTTTGACTATTTGGGGTTTTTGGTGGCTCCATATGAATTTCATCAATGTTTTTCAACATGTGACCTTTTGTGTCTATTTTTTCATTTAGCATAAGTGTTTTCAAGGTTTATCCACATTGTACCTTGCATCAATAATTCATTTCTTTTCAATGACTGAATAACATTTCATTGTGCATTTACTTGATTTTTTTATCCATTTATGCAATGATGGACGCTGAGACTTTTTCCACCTTTTGGCTGTTGTGAATAGTGATGCTCAGAACTTGTGAGTGCATACACTTGTTTGAGTTCCCATTTTCAGTTCTTTTAGATATATGTCCAGGACTGGAATTGCTGGGTCTTATGGTAATTCCATGTTTAACTCTTTGAGGCACTGCCAACTCAAAATGTGATAGTTTGACATTAGAGTCTTTCCTTGGTACCTGGACTTTCTCCTATCTAAGAGAAGGAGTCACTTTCTAGGGTGAATAAGAGAGAATTCTCTCTATCCTGTAGGTACCAGTGGGGTAGAGAGAATTCTAATACCCGATAGCATGTAGGGTAGTTTTATGTGTCTTTAAGTTTCAGTTTCCTTATCTGTAGAAATGGAGATGATCACACTATCCATTTATTCAGTGGGCCTGTTGAGGTTTTTCGGTGGGCAAGTATTGGGTATAAAGTGGGCCATCATAGAGTTTACAGAATGCGAGCTGGAGGCAAGAAGTTAGGACACAGGAGTGAATTATTTTGTAAAGGAAAGAATTCTTTTGACTTAGGAATAGTCACTCCCTTACATCACTGGTAGGCAGTGATTACATTCAGGTAGGCCTCCATCATATTCCTCTCTATCCCCAGCAACCAACACAGGGTCTACAGATAGAGGTATGTCACCCCAGCATTCTGGGGGAGGGGGAAACAACAGAAACTGAGTGGCTTGGTTCAACAAGGATTATTGGAAATAATCCCAGAATAAAAAGAACATCTAAACACTCCCTGGAAGAGACTAGGAAGTGATAGGCATGCACACATCAGCAGCTTGTAGTCTGCCTCCCCTGAAGCTCTGCCTTCATTTTATGCTGCTTTTCCTAGGCTCTCCCTCTGAGAGAACCTGGTGGGCTCCCAATACCTAACTACCCCAACTGAGGATCTATCCCTGTAAGGAGGGAGACTCACTCTCGTGGCTGTTGGATGGAGGTCTCAGTTCCTTGCTATATGGATCTTTCCTCATTGTTCAGGTGTCCTCACAGCACAGAAGCTGCCCTCCCCCCAGAGTGAGTGGTCCAAGAGAGAGAAAGAAGCAGCTTGGAGTCTTTTATAACCTAGACTCTGAAGTCTACGTCACATTCATTGTTTACACCAGCCATTTAGTCACTATTGATGTTACTAAGCCCTGCCAACACACAAAAGGGAAAGGAACTAAATCCCTCCTTTTGAAAGAAGGAGTGTTGTGGATATGTGCACACATTTTAAAACATAAACAATCAAATAGTCATCCTCCCAGCCTGTCTGTAAAACATTGCTGGGAGTGAGAATTACCAGTCAGTAAACGTTACTGTGATAACTGATAAACCAACAAAAACTTAGATCCCTCCCTCACATTGCACACCCAAATAAAGTCCAGATAGTTTCAATCATTACCTATTCAAAAAAGTATTGGAAGAAAATTCAGATACAAAAAAAAAAAAAAAGAAGTGGAGAAGGATATTGAAGCATAGCCACAAAAAAAGATGTGCTCACATATGAAAATTAAATGTTTCCAAAGAAAAACAAGTTCAAAGACAAATGAAAGATGGAGATTAATATGTGCAAATTAAAAGACAAGAGCTAAACTCTTATTAATGTTATGAGTGTTACAAGTGACACTCGTAATTCATGCACACTCATGAAAATAGGCTCCAACACATGTCCCAGAAGTATGTCTCCCTCCTGTGTAACTGGATTGTAAATGAGCAAGGAGAGGATTGTGTCTGAGATGTCTTTGTGCTTCCCACAGAATGTTACACCTTATCAATACTCAGTTTGAGTCTTTTGATTTCAGCTCTTTATTGCAATTCCAAAAATGTCTGCACCTCCCCCTGTTCCTCACCCTCAAGTACTCTCCTCTCTGTCTCTCAGAGAAATCTCATTAAGATGCTTCCTGTGCTGTTTGTGACTCACAACTAGATTATAGCACAAGCTGTGCTGATTTCAGCAAGAAATTCTCCCCACGGCACAGACTGGGTTCCTGAATTGCCCAAAGAATAAATAAAACTGGAAGGCCTTTGTGTCCATTCAGCACCCCTCCTTGTGCCCTTACTATGTACCTGGAGCCATATTTTTGAAATCTGAGTTTATGTTCCTAAGGGAGCATGCAGACAAGACGCCCTAATCAAAAAGAGAGGGCACTGAGCTAGAGATCCGGGTTTAGTGCAGCTCTGCCCTCTTGACCAGACAAGAGGGTACAGGCTAGATGCGCGGGGAGGGTGACCAGACAAGACTTTTCCACACGACCAGACAAGACTCTTCCAGCTGCCAACCTCAGTTGTTCTATTGGTAGAATGAGCAGGGGTAGTGCACTGGGAAGTCACAGAGACTTTGTCAGCTTGATATCCAAGGACTCAACTCATTTTCTCTTGTTAAGGTGTGGGCTCTGGTAATTGTATAGCCTTATTTGAGAAGTTTGGGGAGTCCCTTGAGAGTCCTTCTCAGATGTTGGCACCCACTGAGAGCAAAATAGATAATGGTTTCAATTACTGAAGTTGTTCCACTGTTTTCTAAAAAAGATTCTTTTCCACTCATTTGGAAAAAATAAAATTGCACACAGAGTGAAATGACTAAGGAAGTGATAATCGGGCTCAGGAATGGATCTGCCCATGTGCTGTGCTGATTAGGGTAGCCCTGTAATTTGAAAAGAGTCTGTTCCTTTTCCAGGGACTTGGTATCTTCTTTTACCCCTTGAGACTGTCCAGAGCAGGGCTGGCTCCAGACACAAGCAGAGTAAGTTATTGGGTTGTTTTCAGCTCCTTTCTCCTCCACAGTATTCTCCTATCTGCCACAATTTTGAAATCTGTAACAGTAGAACTTCTTTTTTTAAATTAAAGTATACTTGACATGTAACTTTATGTTAGTTTCAAGTGTGCAACATAATGATCAGATATTTGTACACATTACAAAATGAGCATTACAATTCTTTTACATGGTAACTCACAGTCACTAGACATGGTAACAAAAAATTTTTTTTCTCCTATTAAGGAAATTTAAGATCTACCCTCTTAGAGCTTTTCTCTCTCTCTTTTTAAAAGATTTATTTATTTATGCATACAAGAGCTGGGGTACAGGCCAGAGGTGTGGGAGGTGAGAGGATTCACCAGAGACAGAGCGGGGAACAGATCAGGCAGACTGACTGAAATGCACTGCTGAGGGGAGCAGCAGACGAGTCAGGAGAGGTCTGGTGTGCCATGTCCCTGGCCAGGGATCGAACTCCTGCTGCAGTGGCTGTGAATAGCTTCATAGTGCTGCTTAACCCCTTACGCCACCAGGGAGGCTCCCTTTTCTCTTTGGAATGAAGATCTTTGGCAGAGATTATTTTGATTTCCCTGCCAGCACATCCCACCTTCCCCGCTATGCACATGCATTCCCTTTCTTCTGACCTAACCATTGATGTGAGATCCAGTGTGGACCGAACACCAGACTGGACATGTGATTGATTCAGGATGAGCATTCCATACATGACAGTGAGAGAGACAGAGACAGAGACCCTGTCTCTACATTTAAAAGTGTCCCTGGGTGGCCTCCCCTGGTGGTGCAGGCAGTTGAGCTCAGCACTGTGAAGCTGTCAGCAGCCTCAGCAATGTGGGTTCGATCCCAGCTGGCTGGCATGAATCCCACATGAGGCAGCAGACCTCTCCTGTCTCGCCCACTGCTCCCCTCAGCAGTGTATTTCAGTCAATCTGCCTATTCTGTTCCCATTTCTGTCTCTGGTGAATCCTCTTACCCTCCCAGCGCATCTATACCCGGGTTCTTGTATGCATGAATAAATAAATCTAAAAAAAAATAATAAAAACATTTTTAAAAATAAAATAAATAGAAGTGTCCCTGGGACTATTAAGCTGGGAGGATTTACATCTGGGTGTTGGTAGCCTTAATGTGGAAAGAACCTAGCATGGAATGAGGTCAAACAGAGGCTGCAGAGACAGATGGAGAGGGTGTCATAGAAAGAGGGCACTAAAGAAACAAGAAACATGGGAGATTTGGAAAGGCAGAATGTAGACAGAGACTCTGGAACTTTGGTTCCTGTAACTCCCCCTTAGAATCAGTATGCTACCCCACCATCTTTTCAGTTGCTTAACTAAAAAGTCCTCTTTTTGCTTCAGGCTATTTGAATTTGAAGGTATCTTGATGTATTATTGATTCTCCAAGAGGCTGTTCTTAAATTGTAAATTTGTTATCCAGAAGGGATAGCACATCAAACCAGTAATGTTGATTAACTATGGAGTGGTGCATAGCACGGAAATGTTGACAAGGAAGATAAAGCAAGAATATTGCTAGAGAAAGATGGTATTGCTAGTAAAGGGCAGTGCCCTAGTACACCACTGGTAGCAATGTAAAATGGAACAGCCACTGAGGAAAACAATTGAGCATGTATTACCTTGGGACGCAGCAATTCCACACCCAGGCATATACCCAAGAGTATTCAAAAATGTTAATATGAAAATCTATAACGAATGTTCATAGTAGCATTATTCGTAATAGTCAAAAGGGAGAAATAACCCAATTTCCATTACCTGATGAATGAATAAATAAAATATGGATAGCCACACAATGGAATATTATTCAACCATGAGAATGAATGAAATTCTGACATGTGCTACAACGTGGAAAATCTGAAAATATGCAAAATGAAAGGAGCCAGTCATAAAAGGTAACATTTTATATGGTTCCATTTATATGAAATGTCCACAGATAGTGGATTAGTGGTTGCCAGAGCCTTGGGAAAGGGGAAAGTAGGAGTGATTGCTAATGGGTATGGAATTTCTTTATGGAGTGATGAAAATTAGATGATGGTGATAGTTCCACGGTCATGTAAATATACTAAATACCACTGACTTGTGTACCTTTAAAGGGTGAATTTTATATATGTGAATTATATCTCAATTTTTAAAAAGTGATTATTATTATCCTGCTTATCCCTTTTTCATATCCTGTTATCCTGAGTATGTTTCGTGGTTTGAGTGTGATTTTTCTCCAGACAGCTCTTCAGCAGCCCCCATCACACCCCAAATCCTCCACAATATTTGGAACCCCTGGGACACTGCCTGGTATGAATAGGAACCAGGACTGACTTCCCTTTTGAAGAAGCTAAATTTTTTTGCTTGCTTAGTTTTTTTTTTTTTTTTAAAGATTTATTTATTTATTTATACAAACACTGGGTACAGTTAGAAACGCGGGAGGGTAAGAGAATTCACCAGAGCCAGAGCAGAGAACAGAACAGGCAGACTGATGAAATACACTGCTGAGGGGAGCAGCGGGTGGCAGGAGAGGTCTGCGTGCCATGTGGGACCCTCCTGCCCTGGCTGGGGAGCAGCCAGGGATCAAACCGGCGCTGTAGAGGCTGCAGGCAGCTTCGCAACCCAGCAGTCAACCACTGCGCCACCGGGGAGGCCCTTGCTTAGTTATTTTGCTGGGGTAACGGACCTGTCTTATCAGCTCAAAAGGGGGACAGGCAGCAGTGGACTGAAACTAATTCACAATTTTGTTTAAATTTACTTGTCAAAGGCAGAAATATTCAATTTCATGCATACTCCCAATTCCCTGCACTGGGAGCAGATTTCCAGGAAGCAATTATGTAGAACAAAATGTAATGGGTAACAGGGGGTGCCTTGTGAATTATTCATAATCTGATAATGATTTTAACCCATTTTTAACATGACCTGCTATTGGTGTTAGCTTCTGGAAAGTTCCCAAAGTAAGCAACACAGAAGCTTGCTTTAGTTATGCTTATATAACCATAAACCTTCTGCCTTTCCCCAGCCACCTGAATAATTAAAATCAAAAGAGGTCTGGGATCCTTTCTCCTTCCAAGTCTACCAAGCAAAGGTAAATGCCATCCTTACAGAGAGGTTGGTGTAGTAGAATGCCCAGCAGAGTGCCTGACTCCGAGAAGGCACACAGTGCTTTTTTTTTAATTTTAATTCTATTAACAAATGATTGAATGAATGTCAGAAAGGATGAGGTATTGGTAGGAAAGGAAGACTCTGGCTAAGTAGTTTTGCTACTTAACAGCTATGTAATATGGACAAGAGTCTTGCTCTCATTTTTTTTAACCTATAAAATGGCAAAAATAATACATGCTTTGCTGGGTTATTGAGAGAATCTGAGAACAAAATAAGTGTTTATTATTTGGTTATTATAGTCTTTGCTTTTTGCAGCAACCCTGTAAGTCCCCCAGAAAGTGGATTAAACGGTCTGTCCCCCAGAAACTGGATAAACTCTAAGCAAATCATCCAAAACTTTTTAGGAGCCAAAGCTTTCCAATCCTGACTGAACCACCCAGAGAGTTTTTAAAAATATAAATTTTTAGATTCTATCTCTGAAGATTCTAATTCAGAAGGTATGAAATGAGGCCAGAAGATATTGTTTTTAGTTTATTTTGGGGGGAGGGAGGAGTGGGAATTAAGATAAAAATTTACAGATCCTCAGAGTATAATTGGAAATATATGACAAATACATGGATGCAGAAGTTTCCATAGCCTCAGAAAATTAAATCAATTGCCATGCTGCATAAATAGCCACTGCTCTGATTTTAATTACCGTAGATGAGGTTTGCCTGTTCTTGAACATCATACAAATGGAATCTAAAAGTATGCATTTTTTTGTGCCTGTTTTTGTGTTTGTGTTTCTTTGCTTTTCATAGTGTTTTTGGGATCCATCCGTGTTTTTGCATGTATCACATCAGCAGGTCATTCCTTTTTTTTGCTCAGTAGTATTCCACCATATGGCTATATCTCTCTTTGTTTCTCTCTTCATCTGTTGATGGACCTTTTAGAGTTATTTTTGGCTGTTTTGAATACAGCTGCTCTAATTATGGTGGATAAATACCTAGGAGTAAAATTGCATGTAATAGCATAAAGATATGTTTAACTTTATTTTTTAAAACACTTCAGATGACTCTGATGATAAGCCAGATTTGGGCATTTCTACAGTAGCAAAAGATCAACCTTGATGATTTGCTGAGGTTTTGTTTCATTGTGCAGGTGTTGGAGATGACTTCTTTTATTGGGGAAATATCTTCTGTTCTTCCTCTCCTAGCTTAGGAACCCATCTTTCCTTGATATCTTGCCAATTTTTTAATAGTGAAGAGAGTTCTGAGCCAAGGATCCCCATGAGTCTGTTGGGTTTTGTCACTCAGATCCAGGAAGCAGTGGGGGAATAAAGGGAACAAGATGAGGCTGCCAACTTTACAAAACTTATTCTAACCTTGGGATTGGATTGCTTACTTAGGATGAAAGGCTAATCCTTCAATCCCTTGGAGGGTTGGGGAGGGGTTAACCTCTTCCCACTGGGCCACAACAATCCCACCACCTGACACAGGTGCAGACCTGGGGGAGCATGGGACCAGGCCTTCAACAGATGGTGTGGAAGCCCCCAGGGGATCACAGTAGTCAGGGTCCAGTAGATTCCTCAGGCTCAAGAAATTAGAGTGTTGGGACCTGTAAACAGCAATGGGAGAAAAACAGTCAAATGCAACCATTTTGTTTCAAAAGTCATACTGACTATTGACTCAGGAATTATATATTTTTTTCTTTCTACTCTTTCTTTGGGAAAGAGTAGAATTTGGGGGTTGAATTGATCCTCTAACTCTGTGTTTCCTAGAGAGTGGTATATGTGTATGGTATTTGGGATGGTTTAGGATGGTTTCAGGTATTATATAGATGGATAGATTTAAAATAAGCATTTGTTTAAGTGCACAACAGAAAAATTTAAACTATCACATATGTGATTTCATGAATATGTTGCTTAACATGTAGCCAAGTTTAAAAGGTAATTTAATTAAGTTTATTAATATATTAAGTGAAGGCGATACACAGGTATGACCAAAAAATATGAAGGTGGAGATGAGTGACTGGCTTTAGAAAATTGCCCCGTCAGACCGTTCTGTTTGACAGATGTGGAAACCAAAGGTCTGAGATGCGAGTGACTTGCTTTGAGTCAGACTTCATCTGAGTAAAGACTAGCTCCCGAAGGTCACCTGGCTCATGCCACCTACCTGTTACTTTCCTCTTGTAGGAAAGGGGAGGGATTTTATCAACCATGTAGCCTAGCCCCTAGGTTCAAAGTCAAATGCTTTTGCAGACTCATGCTATAGTTGACTCAGACCACAAAATCACGAGTCTGTTAATTGGTCCACGCTCCAGGAAATGAGTTAATAAGAAGAAAACAGATTTCTAAGAAATGAGCACCACAGTCCTGATAACTCTCCCCCATGTTAAAGTTTTGGGGGAGGAGAGGACAGTAGCAGAGTGGGCAGCTAGTTTCCCCATCTCTGCCTCTGTCCCTCCTTTGGCCTCTAGACAAGGTGCTAGACCCAGGCATGAGTGCCCTGCGTGGGCGATCTACCCATGCACAGGATGTTCAGGGTCACAAAGAGGATCCTGATTGTTCACAAAAATAGCTTCAGGCAGCTGGAAAAGTATAAGGGCATAGCCTCCCAGATGGCTGTCATCTGCGAATCTCCACAGTCCACCAGGAAGATTTAAGAAGGCAACTCAGTGAGAATTCTAGCAATTGTGGATCCCCAAGGACTGAGTGTGAAAGGAGCAGCCATTGGAAATGCAAGAACAGACTTGAACTTTTCCAATTGGAAAATAGAACGCTAGTGGGAGAGAGGGTCCCTATTTACTGTTTCTCTTCTCTGAATGGGATCTTAGGTCTGCTTGCTGAGGCGTCCTTGTCTTATCCATCCTCCCTTGTCCCCCTCAGGCTGTGGGGCCAGTGTGTGACCTGCTGAGACCATCCCTCAAAGCTTAAAGGGACCTGAGCACACCACCCCACCCCACCTGACCTCAAAGGAGCCGTAGTAGGATAGACTGTATGTCAGGTTCCCAGTCAGCCTCAAGAACTGAGCATCGAAGATAGCACTTTTTCCTGGAGCCAAACAGAAATCTGGCCCTGAATCTCTCTAACTTACTCCCCCTCTCTTCTTGCTCTTGCCATTGGCAGTGGGAGTTCTAAGAATTTGATAGTGGATTATTCAACCAGTAGCTATGGCTTCAAAGCTCTGCAGGTTCAGAATGAAGATTGTTTTGTTTAGTAAAGTACCTTAATATATTTTTAGGATATTCCAGAGTAGGCTCAGGGACCTGATTTGAGGCAGAGATCTGAACACATCTACATTTGGAAGTAACTTGGATTTTAGAGTGTCTGCTCTCAGTTTGGGGGGAGAAGTAAGGGATGAGAGAAACACCATCATATCTTCAGTATAATCACTAAGGCTAGAAGCGAGTGAGAATGGGTTCTATGGGTGAAGCTGAAATACAAAGTACAAAATCAAGAGTAGAGGTGGATGGGATGAGGTGAGGGAGTGGGGGGGGCACACTCTTCACCAGGATTGACTGGGATTGGCTGCCCTCCGTCACCACGGAGAGCCATCTGGGAACTAGGGAGTCTCCTTGTTAGCACTCTGATCCTTTCCCAGGCCTCCGCTGTCCAGTTCCAGCCTGGGAACCACTCATCTGGGTCAGCAAGCCTCTTCTTTTGGAGTCCTGGTCTTAGAACAGAAGAATGCTTTTTAGATCAGGCTGTTTTCTATGATGAAGGCTGTGAAAAGTAAGACTCGGAGAATCTGTCAGCAGCCTTGCTTCCTGTCTTATGGGAAAAGCCCCTGCAAGGAAAAGGAAGGAAGGGAGGGAGAGAGTGAAGGAGAGAAAGAAGGGAGAGAAGGAGAGAGCCTGAGAGATAATGGTGTTCTGATGACTCCTGGAACTAAGGCCCCAGCTATACCACTGCCAAAAGAACCCTTTTCTGAGCCCCCCTGGTGGTTCAGGGGTTAAAGTCTCAGTGCTATCAAGCTATCACCAGCCACTGTGGCATGAGTTCAATCCCCCTAGCCAAGGAGCTGACCCACATGGCTCAGCAGACCTCTCCCGTCTCTCCCGCTGCTCCCCTCAGCAGTGTATTTCAGTCGATCAGCCTGTTCTGTTCCCCACTCTGACTCTGGTGAATCCTCTCACCCCCTGCACCTCTGGCCTTGACCCCTGTTCTTGTTTGCATAAATAAATAAAAATAAACCTTAAAAAAAAAGAACCCTTTTCTCTAAGTTTGGTCTCTGCCACTTTCATCTCGAAGTGCCCAGTGGACACTTCACCCTTCTTTCTGAATATGAAAGCTTAGATAAGAACAGAGGAAAACTTCCATCCTTGAATCAGAGCACCACAGCTTCTTTTTCTTTATACTTACCATGACCCAAAATCATTTGTTTGTCTGTTTACTTTACATCCCTCTCCCCCTCAAAATGTAAGATTCCATTCTAACCTGTTATTTCTAAGTGCAGGAACATTGTAGTTGCTCAGGAGTCTTTGAATGAATTGAGTAAAATCGGGCCACAGTTGACCCCCTACAAGGTCACAGTTGCAGCAAAATATCTCAGTGCCAGACACTAAGTGCAGGATGTTTGGGATTTGTGTGTCCAAGCTATCTGCCCACCAGGGTGTGCGAGTATGCTGGGGACAAGGCTGGATATACAATCAGTGCTTCAGAAACCACAGATAAAGACCCAGGGCGATGTGATAAATGGGCTGTGGGGAGGAGAAGTTCAGTGCAGATTACAAAGATACCCTGGAATTGAAAGGCAGCTGTAATTAGAAAGCGAAGGCATTCAAAGCTGCCTGGAGGTCAGAGGGCTGGACTGGCGAGCTGGGAAGCTCAAGGAGGAAATGGACACGGAGGCACTGCAGTTCAGGGCTGACATAATTGGACAGAGATCGGCAGCCAGTTGCCATAGCAGCAGCCAATCAGAGGGGCCGCTCATGTGGCAAGTAGTCAAGGTTTCTAAAGAAGGGGCTAAAAAAGCTGCCTTTGTTCCCACTCTGATTGAGTTGCTGTCAGATCCCTGCGGGGGTGATGTGGCTTGGGGCCAGAGCCAAGAATGGCCGGCCAGCTTGACCAGGAGGGGGGCCACGTGAGGACCCAGGGGGCTGGGGAAGCCACATGTGTCATTCTGTGTAGTTGTTTGTGCCTCCCAATACAGAGCAGTGGCCAATGGTATAGGTTTCAGGATCTGAGAGTGCCGGGGTCAAGTCCAGCTCAGCCTGTTAGCAGCTGTGTGACCTCAGGACCTGTCCAGCCATGTAAAGAAGGCCATAATACCTTTTTTCCAGGGTGGTTGTAAGAATTGATAGAGTGATACATGTCACATATTCACTTAGTGAGTGGTAGACACAATTGTCATTGCATTAACAAATAACACAAACTGTTTCACAAAAGCTTCCCCAAAGGCCTCTTAGCTTCTGGGAAGGAAAAACCAGGTTTTGCTTCTTTAAGGGCACCAAAAATGCAGCCAACAGAGACTTAAAAACTCCACGAGGTGACCAGTTAGACTAAAAAGAAAGCATTCTTTAGGCAGTTTCCAGAGCCATGAGGGATCAGAGAATCCTTCTCCTCTGTTCTGCCGGCCAATGTGTGGGCTGGGACAGGATACAAAGATGAGGCCATCCCTCCCTTATCCTCCTGCAGTGGGAGAGAGAAAGTAGAGGAGACTGAAGGGAGGCTCCCTCAGATGTTCAAGTGAGGTGAGGATGGAAGGCAGAGAACACTTGCTTAGAGACCAGGACAGGTCAGAGGTGGACAGAACAAGGGCATAGTTGTGGATGAACGCCCCTTCCCCTTGCTCTTCCCAGAAGAAGGGCCAGGAAGTGCGACAACCCTATTTGGACTCTGGTGCAGTCCTCAGTTGCTATGGCAACCCTATGGGCTCTTGGGTGGGCGGAAGGCAAGCGGCTGCAGATATCAACATTGGAGGCAGCAGCTCTGCCCTTTTGCTGCAATAGTCAAGGCATTTCGGATGATGGGGCAATGTCTCCTCTCCCATCTCAGGAGGTTATAAGAGGCCACCGGGACTTCAGAACAGTCCCTCCTCCTTCCCATGTACACCTGTCTCGCTGTGAGGAACTAGACTCCTCTATGGAGAGGTAGCTCCCTTGGGGGCCCTTGCTTGACATGTCTCCTCAGATTACATGTTCCCCTGAAGGTTTCCTCTTTATTTTTCTTATGTATGTGTTCATTTTTCCATTCAGTCAGCAAGTGTATACTGTGTGCCTACTGTGCAGGATGCTGGGGGGAGAATTGCCAACAAGACAAAGTGCCTGTCATGGAGCTCTTGGTTTTGCGGGGAGCAGACAGTAAACAAATGAGTAAAGAGACACTGAAGGTGATGAAGAGGGCAGGGTGAGCCCAAGAAATTGGAGGGGGTGGGCCAATTTAGAGTGGGTGGTCAGGGAAGGTCTTTCTGCACTGAAATCAACAAGCTGTGAAAGAACTGTGGAGTTGCTGTGGGTGAGGTGTGTTCGAGGGAAGAGCCAGTGCAGAAACTGGGAGCTGGTGGGGCCTGGCATCAGGGGGCAGGGTGAGGGCTCTGGAGATAGAGCTGGAAAAGCAATAGGAAGAGTAGGTTGAGCTGTGTGGACCTTACTCAAGCCTGTATTTTGCTCTGTTGTAAGCAGACGAGGGAAGTGATCTGACTTCTGTTTTTAAACAAGTCTTTTGGATAGTGGAGGACAGACTACAGGAAGATGGGAATGGAAACAGACCAGGGGGAGTCTGCTGCAGTGGTCCAGGGTAGCTGATGGTGGCCAGGCTGGGACAAAGGGGAATTTGGAAGCAGAGATGAAAAATTTGCAGGTAACCCCAACAGGACTTATGGAGGCTGAAGTTGAGGGATTAGGGAAAGGAGGACTTAAGGATGACTCCCAGGCATCTGAGTTGAACCCTTGAGTGGGTGGAGGTGCCATCATTGCAGGTAGGGTGGCAGAGTAGCAGAGTGGTGGCAGAGTGCACAGGGTGGCACGGCATCAATCTCAACTTGCGGCCTGGTAAGTAAGTTGCCCAAATGCCTCTTTTCCCGTTTGCTTTTGTAACCAGTGGCTGAAGCCAAAGACTGTTATAGGTAGTACCCCCTGGAGGGGGGTGCTGATGAGAATGAATAGCTCCTGGGAAAATTCAAACAAAGTATCAGTGAGGATAGACTCTGATAAGAAATACCCTCTTGGGGGAAGCAGCTCCCAGGATGGAGTGTTCAAGGATTCTTTGCTCCGGATTTCAGTGTTTTCAGATCTTCAGAGATTCTGGGGTTGGCAATTTCTGCCCCCACCATGTCAGTCTTCCAGAAGGCTGTTGCAGGTCTCTGAAGGATGTGGAGAAGCCTCCAGTAGTGAACCTCAGAGAGGAAAAGTTTGGAGGCTTTGCAAGTACCTGAGCAACTAAAACTATTCCTAGTTTTGCTGCTATTACAGCATGGCAGGGAAGACGGAGACCCGGAGCAGGGCACCTCACTGAGCTGTGTGAATGTGGCTGTTTGTCAGGTGGTTCAGCTGCTGCAGCTGCTGTTTCAAGTGTCACTTGTGCAGTGCTGTGCAGCTCTCATGAGCATCTCCTGTTGTGGCTTCTGCTGTCTTCATGAATTGGACTCCATCCAATAGTCTGGTTGCCACGTGCTCCAGACCCTCAGTGGTAGGAAGACGCCATCTTGGAAGCCTTTGTGTTTAAGACTTTAAAACACTGGACACTGCTTCAGGTGAGGTAAATGGCCATTTATGGCCTCAGTAACTCTTTGTTTTTCCCTCCTGGTTTGTTAAATAAATCCCATTATTGTTGTTCTCTGAACCTGAGTAGTCTTGCAATTGTGCGTGGGTGAAGAGCTCAGAAGGTGAACGGTAAACTATTTGGGCACTGTCCTTGGCCAGTTTAGTGTCCCTTGCTACCCTGTATCACCATGACTGCCCTGAAAACTAGAGTATTTCATAAACAACTTTTCTAAGGAGTTAAACTGATAGGAAGCTTCCCCACAACACACTACTGAGGAAGAAAATAATTTTTTAAAAGTCAAATGCTGGATGTCTGACGGTGGTGGCAGAACTCTTTTAAGGGCAATAGCTGTTGTTTTAAGAGGTATTTGAACAGATGGAGCCTCTTCAAAGACCAAGATAGTTAAATCACACGGCTGAATGAGAATAAAGCCAAAGAATCAAGGAGTTGTTTCCTGGACAATAGAATTGTAAGAGATTGGAGAGATGGCAGAGGGCCCTTGGAGAGGGGAGGAGACCTGGTGGGTTGCTATAGGGCCAGGTCTGAGAGGTCAGCCAGCAGCTCCTCCCAGGGTTCAGAGGTCAGATTGTTTCTCAGAGGAAAAGGAGTGTTGCTCTGTATTCTTTGTAATGATTCCTGGTGAGCATGTGCTGTGACTTGTCTCCTTTACCCACATACCTCAGTGAAATCATTGGTGCTTAAGAGAATCAAGATGTAATAGGATGGTGAACCTGAGGAGAGAGGTGAGAACAGATAGGCTGAGAGAAGATTCAAGAACATAACAGGGACAGGGAGTGATTGGGAAACAAGCAAGTGCAGAATCCCCAGGAACTTCAATAAGGAGCTGGCCTTGACACCATTTGTGAAATGGGGAAAGACACCATTTTATCTGTTACTGAAGGAAACAGCCTCCTGAAGGCTGGAGGACTTGGGGAAATCAGATTACTCATGACTTTATTACATCAGAAACCCAAAAGAGGCCCCTTGGAATATAAACTCCTGTCTGCCAGTATAATTAGTCATCAGCATTTTGCTCAAAGGGTTTGCTGATGGCAGCTTCTTAAAGTAGGTGTTAGAATAGACAACTTTTTTTTGCACCACTGGAAGCCCCCCGCCCTTCATTGTTTCCATGTCAACCAGAGAGCAAGGGGGACGAGGAATGGGCCTGGAGGAGGAAACAGTGAGGTGTCTTTGATGCTCACGTTCTCTGCTCCCAATCCTTGATTACAGCGCACATGATACTTTTCCTATATTTTAGGGTTTGCATTATCCTGTGAGTGTGTGTGCTTCTTTTTGCTTGTGAACATGGCATCAGCTTGAGATCACTGTCGCTGAGGGCACAAGTAGAGTCCTGTAAGAATTACTATGTTACTGGCTAGTAGAGGCCTCTGAACTTTATTTTTGGAGGATAACTTGGAGTATCTCTTAAAATTTTAAATGTGCACAGAAATTCCTCTTCTCTGTTTTGGATAAATTACTTTTACTAGTGCATAGTTTCATATACAGCATTGGGTGTAATAACAAAATTAGGAACAACCTAAATGTCCATCAAGTGGAAAATCTTATGTAAACTGTGGCATGTCCATACATTGGTATAGTAATGGCTGGTTACAAGGAACAAGTAAATCTAAATACCCTGAAATGGAAATGAGGCCAAGACAAATTTTTATTTTTTTAGGTTTTTTTTTTTTTAATTTATTAATGCATGTAAGAACTGGGATATAAGCCAGAGGTGCGAGTGGGCAGGGGATGAGAAGATTCACCAGAGACAGAGTGGGGAGCAGAACCAACAGATCTGCTGAATTACACTGCTGAATTAGAAGTGAGCGAGGGCCTCCCCGGTGGCGCAGCGGTTGAGTGCTGGGTTGCGAAGCTGCCCGCAGCCTCTGCGGCGCCGGTTCGATCCCCGGCTGCTCCCTGGCCACCGGAGGAGGGTCCCACATGGCGCGCAGACCTCTCCTGCCGCCCGCTGCTCCCCTCAGCAGTGTACTTTGGTCCTTCTGCCTGCTCTGCTCTCCGCTCTGGCTCTGGTGAATTCTCTCACCTCCCGAGCTTCTGACTGTACCCAGTGCATGTATAAACAAAAAAAAAGAAAGAAAGAAAGAAAGAAAGAAAGAAAGAAAGAAGAAAGAAAGAAGAAAGAAAGAAAGAAAGAAAGAAAGAAAGAAAGAAAGAAAGAAAGAAAGAAAGAAAGAAAGAAAGAAAGAAAGAAAGAAAGAAAGAAAGAAAGAAAGAAAGAAAGAAAACATGCCTCTATATAAAAAAAAAATAATAAAAAAAAAATAAATTTAGAAGTGAGCGAGATTGGAGAGGTCTACTGGGCCATGTGGGTCACCTCCCTGGCCAGGGATTGAACTCATGCCACAATGGCTGGTGATAGCTTGATAGCGCTGAGACTTTAACCCCTGCACCACCAGGGAGACCCCCAAGTCAAATTTTTAAATGAACAAAAGCAAGTTGTAGGGTGCCTAGAATGTGATCACATGTGAGAAAGCAGAACAAAACAACTTTCCCCATAAAATCAAAGACTCAAAACACATAAAGTAACAAATGGCTGGGGGATACAGTGTCTACCCAAATGGCTGGGTAGACAGTGGATGTGGATTTGGGAAGTCAGATGGGCTTTTACTTCAACTGTGTTGTCTGACATTTCCAACAGGATATATTCATGCATTTCTTATATAATAAAAACCCTAAAAATAAACAAGTGTCTCTAATTGACTTGCAAGTGATGGCTGTCACTGATTGACCCCAGGCCTGCCTGTGCTGCCCTATGGACCCCAGACCTGACATCCTTCAGATAATGAGCTCCAGGGTCAGCCTGGGGAAATGGGCGCCCAACATTCCACCCCCAGGTCAGACAATTTCAATTTAGCTAAATCCCTCATGCCCATGAAGAATCCCAGGCACACAGCCCTATCACAGTTGATAATGGATGCATGTAAAGAAGCTGGGCCTTAAGATAAATTGTTGAGTGAAAAAGCAAGGGTAGAGGTGGGGGAAGCAAGTTACAGGACACAGAGAATAGACGTGCACCGTTAAAAAGAAAATAAAAACTGAACGTGCAGGCTTATGCATTCACGTATTATTTCTAGAAACTAGTAGCAGAAACTGCTGCTAGAAAGGGCCGCCAGGTGGCTGAAAGATGGGTGGTAAGGAGACTTTATTGCAGGCAAGGTTGTACCTTTAGAATTTGGAAATGGTGCTCGCCTTGTTTAAAATAAGTACTATATATAGATATATGGCCACTGAGGAAAAACAATCAGAAAGTGCCTTTTTCTAAATTGTGAGAGACATGGTGAGAGAAGGGCCCTTGTCTTAGGGACCCAGGGTTCCTACTAGGATGATATTGACACAGGCTTCTTCTTAGGTTATGACTCAGCTTCCTTAATGCACTCACAGTGCCCATTGGTGATACAGAAATCATCTTGACACTGATAGAGTACCTCTGTGGGCATTTTGTTCTTCAGTTTCCTTTCAGGGTTTTCAGGTCAATAAAACACTAATTTATTTTTATTTTATACTGCATTTGGTTCATGCCATAGGATTGAAGTTTCTGAAAATGTAGCTGAGAAAGCTCCCTGTTGTTACAGGAAACATACACCAGTCACTCCAGTGTTTTGTAGAATAAGACAGGACCTATATACATGAATTAAAAAAATACACACCCTCCTGTGTATCTGATGGAGCCTATACTAATGTCATGTTCCTGTTTAAATATCACAAATTATCCTTTTTTATGACAGTGTAGGCACAAGTGTATACACACACACTTTTTTATTTTTTTATTTTTTTTTTCCCAAAGATTTATTTATTTATTTATTTATACAAGCACTGGGTACAGTCAGAAGCGCGGGAGGGTGAGAGAATTCACCAGAGCCAGAGCGGGGAGCAGAGCAGGCAGAAGGACCGAAGTACACTGCTGAGGGGAGCAGCGGGCGGCAGGAGAGGTCTGCACGCCATGCAGGACCCTCCTCCAGTGGCTGGGGAGCAGCCGGGGATTGAACCAGCGCTGCAGAGGCTGCGGGCAGCTTCGCAACCCAGCGCTCAACCACTGCGCCACCGGGGAGGCCCACACACACTTTTTTAAAAGTACATTGGCTCTCCCTTTGTACTGAGGAAAATGGGAAGCTGTTGAAGGGTTTTAAGCAGGGAAGTGACCAAATTGGATCTCTCAGCCTACAGTGTGGAAAATAGAAGCAATGGTGGTGAGGTCAGTGGGTGAGGGAGAAGAGGTGGAAGAGGAGGCTGCTGTCGTGGTCCACACTAGAAGTGATGGTGGTGATGATAAGCAGGATGGGCACAGTCGGATAATAAAAAGTGCTTTGTTGGGCCTCCCCAGTGGCACAGTGGATTAAGCGCAGAGCTGTGAAGCTGTCCACAGCCTCTACAGTGCGGGTTCGATTCCTGGCTGACCAGGGAGATACCCACATGGAGCGGCAGACCTCTCCTGTCTTGCCCACTGCTCCCCTCAGCAGTGTTTTTGGTCTGTCTGCCTGTTCTGCTCCCCACTCTGTCTCTGGTGATTACTCTCACCCTGCCGTGCCCCTGGCCTGTACCCCAGGTTTATCAGGAAAGGGCCTGTGATTGATTAGTAATGTCTGCTACAGATAGAGGATTCACATGTGGTTGAATCCATTCCTGCATTAAGGTCAGATATCTGAATTGCCGTGCCCCAGTTGATATCTGGGGTATATCTCCCTCGTGTACCCCAGTTCTTGTATAAATCAATAAATCTTAAAGAAAAAAAATGCTTTGTTGTTTGTAAAGCACCTTACAGAGGGACTCACTATGGCCACCCTGGGTCAGCCATTTTGCCACTCCACCCCACCTCTAGTCCAGGAAGAGATGACGGGCTAGAATAGCTGAGGAAAGAGGAGGAGGGGGCATGGGCGGGTTGCCACAGCTCCTACAAGTCATATGAAGTGAGAAGGAAACTTGAGTCCTGCATGGAGTCTCTCAGGATTGTAGACCTCTAAAGTGTCATTGACCGAGGGTGTTGTGGAAATGATGGTAAAGACAGAGAGAGGCAGAATTTCAGACAGAAGGGGAGGGTTGTTCCCTTTTTCCTGGCATTTATTACAGCCCAGCTCAACTCTCTTCTTTGAAAGTTCCTGGTGTTCAGCCTATGATGTATTATAATGAAGATGCAGATTTGGGGTTATGGGGCTGGTGGCCTTCTTGGTCTTTACTTCATCACTAAACTCCTATTGTGAGCCTCGCGCTTATCTCTGAACCGCTTACATCTGTTTCTGCGTCTATAAAATGCTGATCATCATCCTATCTGTAAAATGTTGATTATCATGTTATTCAGTATAAATGAACAGAATAATAAATGCTCTCCTTATAGCACTGAAAACAAGTCTCATAAAGCAGTGAGTTTCAACTTGTAAGCTTTGGGTGCTACTATGATGGGAGAGAGGAGGAGGGCAAGTGGGTGGATCTCTGGACCTCTCATTTCCTGTTACATCGCACTTTGCGGGCAGCTCCACTCTCTAAACTGTTGTAATGATGAGTAACTTTATATTTGGATAAAGAGTTCTGTTGTTAAAACAGTTTAAAAACCTCTGTGACAGAGCATTCCTTACTAGCAATTCAGATATCTGACCTTAATCCAGGAATGGATTCAACCACATGTGAATCCTCTATCTGTAGCAGACATAACTAATCAATCACAGGCCCTTTCCTGCTGAACCTGAATAAAGCCTCAGAATTGTTTCCAACACAATACTTACAGCAGCCAGTTCTGTAGCAGGCATGTGAGATGAATCCAATTTTCCACTCTCTTGACTTTTTTCGTTGCAGGTTGACCTTGAGTGTTCAGTTGAATTGAGAATAATAGCTGCTCTAAACTTCATTTGTGTGAAGTTTTAGAACAAGGTTAAATTCTGTTTTCATCTTAGTTCATGCTGCTGTAACAAGGTGGCTTAAACCAGAAACATTTATTTCTCACATTATGGAGGCTGTAAGTTCAAGATCAAGATACCAGCATGGTCGAGTTCTTCGGAGGGCCCTCTTTTTTTTTTTTTTTTTTTTAAGATTTATTTATTTATGCACACAAGAACTTGGGTACAGGCCAGAGGTGCGGGGGGAGGGGGGTGAGAGGATTTACCAGAGACAGAGTGGGGAGCAGAACAGGCAGACTGACTGAAATATACTGCTGAGGGGAGCAGTGGGCAAGTCAGAAGAGGTCTGCTGAGCCTTGTGGGTCAGCTCCCTGGCCAGGGATCAGACTCATGCTGCAGTGGCTGCGGATAGCTTCATAGTCTGCGTCTTAATCCCTTGCACCACCAGGGAGGTCCCCTCTTTTTGGTTTTATAGATTGTGCTTTCTTACTCTTACATGGCAGAGAGATCCTCTCCCTCCTAACTCTTCTGCAAAGATTCTAATCCTGCCATGAGAGCTCCATCCTTATCTCCTAATTTTTTCGCAAAGGCACTTCCTCCAAATGCCATCTCATTGGAGGTTAGCGCTTCAGCATAGGAATTTTGAAGAGACACAAGCATTCAGTTCACAACCTTGTTTTGCCAACATATGTATTAGAAAATGTGATGTTACTTTTCATCCATCACAGACTGTCTTTCACCTTCCTCTTATTTTGCAATGAGTGTGCAAATCACACTCAGCCTTTAACTCAGTCTTTAACTTCTAATTCATGTACCCCAGCATTCTGTCTGCTTTGCTCATGGCATTTAATGCCTTGTAGGATTAAGTGATACTTTAAGTTGCCATTAGTGAGCTCCATGACAGCATGATTCCCATTTTCATACATATTTGTATTGCTCCAGGGTAGCCCAGTAGTTAGTAAATATTTGCTGAAAGAGTGGATCAATTTAAGAAATTTTGAGTACACATCCATCAGGCTATTTGATTTTGTTAAGTTGAAATGTCCTTGGAGTCTATTGGTGAATTGAAAGTAGTTGCTAAAGTGTAAATTCTGGGAGGACAGCTGATCTTTATATGTGCATGCTCCACTGATGCCTAGACCAGTGCCTGACATACAGTAGGCCCTCAGCTTATTTTATTGAATGAACAAATGAATAAATTATGGTTTGAGAAAACACTATAGCCTGGCATGGCTTCTCTTGTGTTTATCTCACATGAGGTAAGGTATTCCACGATTAACAGTAGCAAGCTCCTTTTGAAAACAGCTAGAAAATTGCCTGGTTACTTCTGTGGAAACCTACACATTTCACAATTTCCCAAATTGAGACTTGGGGAGAGTATTATGTGATTGAGATGTGAGTTTCAACTTTAGGGTTTACTTACTTGCGTTGTATGGCATCTGAGTAGATGTGGTCCTTTAAAGCTTAAAATTATTCTACATGCCTTTCAACTTATATTTGTTATTAAAATGGCTTCTGAAAATTCTGCTATTTAGCCTGTTGTTGGCAAACAAAGCTTTCTGTCTTCCAGGGCCATCCTGCCAAAAGAGTTACTCTTAGATTTTCAATTTCTCTTTGCTATGAGATAGTTTGCAATCAACCTGGAGTGTTTGATAGTTTGATATATTTTTCTTTTTTTTTTTAACAAATTAGTATTAAAAATTTACAACTCTTCACCTACCCACCAATAGTACAATGATACAGTTACACATGGGGTAAATAAAGTACAGGAAGAATGAACAAAGCAAAACTAAATAAATAAATGGTAAATCTCACAAACAAATGAGTGAAAGAAGCCAGACATTAAAAATAAAATATATATGGCACAATTCCTTACATAACACAAAGGGTGTTTTGAGATTCTGAGGGTGCCCCATTGCTTGATTGGGATGTTGGTTATGGGACATACCGTCAGCTTGTGAAAATTCATCTGTCTACACATTTATGATACATAATCATTTTGCTTGCATATTATTCTTTAACAAATAATTGAAAAAAGGAGGGAAGTTGATGGGCGATGTGGATCAGAGGAAATGATATGCATGATTGCCCTGACTGCAGCTGCTCAGTTGGCCCTCTCCCCTCCATGGCTTTCCTGCTGGTTGTGCATTCTCTGATGGAGAAATACACATTTAGAGTGATGTGGTAATATTTCCAATCACTGGGCAAAATATTGACATTAGAGAGGTGGCTTTTTAAAGCCTAATATTTGTCATCCACTGTCTGGCACATAGTTGGTACTTGAGTAAACATTGAATTCTTGCAGTTGGTTGTTCAACAAATATCTGTCCAATGCCTGTCCTCTACCTGAAGTTACCAACATTAAATTCACATTCTAAGAACTTTACTGATGTTGTCTCTCAGAGTCAAACTGACTTATTAATGTGAGCATGCTATGATTTTTTTGTTTGGTCTGGTACTGACAAATGCTCAATTAGGGCACAAATAAAATTTAAATAAATAAAGGAAGGAAGAGGCTTGATCTTCCTTTAACATTTATCATAGGGGCTCAGTTCTGTGCTAAGAAGACTAGGTAAAGATTTTATTGGGCTTTTGCCTATTCAAACTAGTATATAACCATTAACTACTTAATCCAAATAGGCCCTCAGGGAGGCCTGGCAGAGTCATTATCTTTACATTATTGCAAGCCAGGTGGCTTGTTCAGGGTTGCGAGGAAGGTCATAGCTGGATTGCAATGACAGCCAACTAAAGTTCAGCCCCTCTATGTCGGGATTCATCAACTGCCCCTTCCCCAGGCATTTGCAAATCTGTCTTTATTTTTTTCTTCATAAGAGGAGCTCCATTTTAGGTTCCTCATTCTACTGAAAATGGAGCTCCCATACGACCCAGCAATTCCACTACTAGGGAGCTACCCAAAGGACACAAAAACATTGATTCCAAAGAACACCTGTACACCTATGTTTACTGCAGCACTATTTACAATAGGTAAAAGCTGGAAACAACTCAAATGCCCAAAAATAGATGACTGGATCAAGAAGATGTGGCATATATACACAATGGAATATTACTCAGCAATCAAAAAAGATAAACCCATACCATTCTCAGCAATGTGGATGGAACTAGAAGGATTTATGCTCAGTGAAATAATCCAAAAGGAAAAAGAAAAATATCGGATGGTTTCACTTATAGCAGGAATATAAGGGAACCAAATAAGACATCAGTGTAAAAAATAATAACACTACAAAACACAACAAGCAAAAACAGACAATTATAAATCAGAGACATACTGCAGGGGAGGAGGAGGGGGAGGGATCAGAGGGAGGGAAGGAAGAGCACAGGGGACTGAGGTGATGGTGCATGTGTGCATTGGTGAAAGAAACTCTATGGGGACTATACCCATGAGGGTGGGGGAAGCAAATATTGTTTAAAAATGAACAATGATGTAAAAAATTAAAAAAATTAACAAAAATAAAAAATAAAAAAAGGGCCTTCCTGGTGGTACAAGGGTTAAGCTGCAACCTATGAAGCTATCCGCAGCTACTGCAGCACGAATTCGATTCCCGGCCAGCCAGGGAGCAGCCCACATGGTGCAGCAGACCTTTCCTGACTCGCCTGCTGCTCCCCTCAGCAGTGTACTTTGGTCAGTCTGCCTGTTCTGTTCCCCAATCTGTCTCTGGTGAATCCTCTCACCACCACCACCACCCCCACCTCTGGCCTGTACCCCAGCTCTTGTGTGCATAAATAAATAAATCTTAAAAAAAAAAAGCTCTATTTTGATGCCATCCTGTCCTGCCCACTCATTCCTACTATCCTTTAGACTCCTTGCCTTAAGAAGCCCTTGGGGAAAGTGCTGGCCCTGGGAATGAAACTTGATGGTCTTCTATTTCAGAAATAGTCCCAAATTGCTGTGCAGACCTCAGCAACTAAATTTTGGAATCCAGCAATTTGGGTTCAAAACTTGGGTTTATTGCTTAGTTGCTGTGTGACTTTAGGCAAGCCACTTAACCTTTCTCAAAACTCAGTTTCCTCCCCTGTAAAGTGGGGATGTTAATAATTGTACTTAACTATAGTGTTGTTGCAAAAATTAAAATAACATACCTGTAAGCACTTAACATGTTGCCTGGCACATAATAAGAGCTTGATGTAGAATAGCTGTCAAGTTATTAGACAAGTGTTAGAGATTGCCTTCAGACAGATATCTAAGCTAGTCACGTCTAGTCTTTTCATCAAAGACATCGCCTGAAGTATCTATGCACAGAATGGAAACCAGGTTCTCAAAGTGAGAGTAGTTCTGTATACATTTGTGTTAGCTAAAATTTGGGAGGGAAATAGACATGTTATGAAAAAGGAGTAGGCTTCAGAACTTACTTACCTGGATGTAGCAAATTGAAGAGAAAGCAGACACACTTTGGAGAGATGCATTTATTACCTCTGGGAGGCTGAGCTGAAGTGCAGCTGAGCAACCAGTATTTTGACATTTATCTGTTTCCATGATGCTTTATGGGCTCTATATAAAACCAATCTAATGACCTTCCTACCAAGGCTGAACGATTTGCTGATGGAGCTGCAGGTTTCTGTGAGCCTTGTGTGTGTGTGTGTGTGTCTGCGTGGCTTTAATTTCATTTCTGGAATAAAGGAAATGCAAAGACATTAACTCTGAATCCATCAAAGGAAGAACTCTGTAATTGCAATTTGGCAGCAAATGTGCTTGTGCTGTGTGCACTCTGAAAGCCAGGGATGATTAATCCTGCACATTTATCTGAGCCCAAGAGCAGACGCATGATAATGACGACTGCATCAGGCAACAGAATGTTGTGTTTAATCCCTGCAGACTTGGGCCTGCTGTGACGAACACGAGCAACAGTATCAACCAGATCTCAGCCAAGAAACATAGACCTGCATGTCCGCTGTGGTAGTCACTAGTCACACATGGCTGCCAAGCACTTGAAATGTCGCTAGTCCAAATGGAGACATTTATAAGCATAAAAGACACCCTGGATTTCAAAGAATCAGTATGTAATAAAAGAGATTAACAATATTTTTTTATTGCATCTATATTAAAATGATATTTTGGATATATTGGGTTAAATAGTGTTAAAGTTAATCTCATCTGTTTCTTTGTACTTCTTTAATATGTCAGTTAATAATTGTAAATAACATGTGGCTCCCATACCTACCTGCCTTGCATTTATTTCTGTGGGCCAGTGCTGCTCTACAGTCAGAGAACAACAGGCGAATCAGATATCTCTCAGGTTTGCTCCCCAACTCACAATCCTTTCTCCTTTGAGGTGACTGCCTTTGTTCTGATCTTAGGGTTGAGTGACCTTCTAGTTGCCATGGTGCTGTTCTTTAACCCAAAGATGGACTCCTGACTCAAGTATGTCAATCAGAATGCTTCCCTGAAAAGCTAGACTAGAAACTGGTGGTGGGAGCTTTAACATGTAACATGGTGACTGTGATTTTCTGCTCTATGGGTCCGCTCTGTGGGTCAGAGAAGTGACCCTTTAGTGGTGAGCTTAACTGTTGATTCTCCACTATGAATATTTGATGTTTATATGATGTTATAATGTTACTTCAGTGAAGAGAAAGAAAAGTAGATGAGCTTAGCTGTGAAGAGAGAGATAATAATGAAGCACATGGCAAGTTCACATAGGTAAATGAAGTGTGAGAGGCTGCTGGTGTTTGAGTCTCTGATAGCAATACATATTTGGCCCAGCCTTTTTCTCATCCTTGGATCCTGTGAGATGTCCTGGATCCTTATCAGAAATGTCAGTGCTGTTCCCTCCATCTAACTCCAGTGGATTTCTGACTGCCAAAGGTCTGAATAAGTGACATGCCAAATCTATTTTTCTTTATCACCTCAGATCTAACAGGAGTAGATTTTCCATAAAGTTCATAAATCTTAAGCCTCAGAGCCACTCAATTGCAGAGTTCTCTTTCAAAGTGCCATTTTGCATTTGCACTTTTGTATTCTTTATCTTAAAGAAGAGTCTCCAAATTGTGTTTCTGGTTTCATAAAGTGTGAGCTTCCTCAGAATATGCTTTCCTTTCTGGGGTGGTAACTGCAAACCTTGGGTACTTTCAGGAAATCTCTTTTGTACACCCAACTTGTAACTATCTTAAGACCTTTGACAAGCCCCCTTTGCCTGCAGTGTCTTTCCTCCACACCTTTGCAGAGTTTCTCCTTGTATGGATTAGCTCTTAACCTCTCGTGTCACTCCCTCCAGAATGCTACCCCACCCAGGGGACTCTTGTGTCTCTATCACACAATCCTCTTTTATTTTCCTGACAGTTTCTTGTTTGCTCATTTATTTTTCTTATTGTTCATTATCTATCTTTCTAAAATGAAAGTAGGAACATTGGCTTGTTCACTGCCACATTCCCAGCATCTAGCATAGCTCCTGGCACATTGTAGCCATTCGGTAAGCATTTGTTAGGATTATACTTATTTATTAAATATTTATAAAGTGCTTCTTGTGTGTTGGGTATGAGTATAAGAACTTTACAAGTAAATGAATAAATAAAGTTTCTAACATCTATTATAGTCCTTGTTCTGTGGTAGATTTCCAATTCCTGATTCCTTCTTACTTGGATGAAAATTGGAACGCATCAAAAAATATTTATTTATTAAGTTATGCTATGTTCCAGGAACAGGGCTAAGTGCTTGGCAAACATAATCTTACCCTATAAGACAGTGTATTCACTTGGGATTGCATTGGGCTGCATATAACTGAATCCTGACAACAGTGGCTTAATTTGCCAAAGATTTATTTTCCTCATGTAACATAAGGTCTAGGGTATGTGTTCCAGGATTTTTATGGCATCTCCATTAAGTCCCCATGGACCTGGTTTCTTCTGCTTTTCTGCTCTGTCATTCTTGGTGGGTACCTCTTACACTCATAGTCATGAAAATGGATACATTCCCTCTGAGTGTATTTTCTTGCTTCCAGCAGGGATGGGGGAAGAACTAAGAGTGAAGACTTTATTTCAGTTGAAGATCCCCCTTCTGATCAGGGATATAGCAATTTTCTTGGAAGTCTCTTGAATACTGCTTATTCAGTGGTCAAACTGGGTTGTATAGTCATCCCTAAGTGCATGGAAGTCTGGTGAGAGTTTTTAATTGGGCACATTACTGCCCTGCTTAAAATACAAATTTTGTTGGTAAAAAGAAAGGGGAAAATAGATTTTATTTTATAAAACAAACAGTGTTTACCATGATTAGGTTCTGTTGTTGTAACCAGGGTCCTAGAGAGTAACTGACAAAGTACTCTGGGCATTCGGTGCACTCCAAACCTCTGAAGTTTATGTAGCTTTTGGGTGATTGGATAAGGGCAAACTAGGGTTACAGATAGAGGAAACTAAGGTTTTTGGTTTTGTTTTTTTTTTTTTTTTTAAAGATTTATTTATTTATTTATACAAGTACTGGGTAGTCAGAAGCGTGGGAGGGTGAGAGAATTCACCAGAGCCAGAGCAGGGAACAGAACAGGCAGACTGGCGAAATACACTGCTGAGGGGAGCAGCGGGTGGCAGGAGAGGTCTGCGCTCCATGTGGGACCCTCTATGGCGGGCTGGGGATCGAACTGGCTCTGCAGAGGCTGCAGGCAGCTTCGCAGCCCAGCGCTCAACTGCTGTGCCACAGGGGATGCCCGGAACTAAGGTTTTAAGTGGTAAAGTGTTTCATTCAAATAATTGGGGGGAGAGGTGGAAAAAGATGTGGAACTGGGATTTAAACTCAGAGCTGTCTGATTCCAAAGCCCATAATCTTCTGGACTGGGCTTGGTAGATCTTAAATGGTGATTTTCTATAATCAAACAGGCCATCTTTTCATGATAGCTTTTCTTTCTTTTTTTTTTTTTTTAATAGAGCCATGGTTTTTGGGTTTTTTTGTTTTGTTTTGTTTTTGTTTGTTTGTTTATACATGCACTGGGTACAGTCAGAAGCGCGGGAGGGTGAGAGAATTCACCAGAGCCAGAGCGGGGAGCAGAGCAGGCAGAAGGACCGAAGTACACTGCTGAGGGGAGCAGCGGGCGGCAGGAGGGGTCTGCGCGCCATGTGGGACCCGCCTCCAGTGTCCGGGGAGCAGCCGGGGATCGAACCGGCGCCTCAGAGGCTGCGGGCAGCTTCGCAACCCAGCACTCAACCGCTGCGCCACTGGGGAGGCCCTTATGATAGCTTTTCATTGTAATAACATCACTAATTGAGCACTTACTGTGTATGAGTTCCTTTATATGCATCATCTCACTTTGAAAATGGCTTTATATTTTTGGAGAAGTCATTCCTAATTATTGTAAAAGTTTTTTTTTTTTTTTAATTCCCCAAACAAATAAACCTAAGCAGTGTAAAAAAGGACTACAAAAGTCTCCAAAAATCCCATCCCAGAGAAAACCAAGGTTACCATTTTGGTAAAAATCTTTCCGGACCTCCCTGGTGGTGCAAAAGGTTAAGACACAGCACTACAAAGCTGTCCACAGCTACTGCAGCACTAGTTCTATCCCCAGCACTGAGGAGCTAACCCACATGGTGCAGCAGACTCTCCTGTCTCGCCCACTGCTCCCCTCAGCACTGTATTTCAGTAGATCTGCCTGTACTGCTCCCCACTTAGTCTCTGGTGAATCCCCTCAACCCACCCCCACCCTGCATCTCTGGCCTGTACCCCAGTTCTTGTATGCGTAAATAATTAAATCTTAAAAAAAATCTTTCCAGACATCTGTCTTTGCAGATTAACATATTAGAGGCATGTTTACATATATGAGTGGATGTAGGCATTATTATCTCCATTTTATAGGCTTAGAGTGGGTAAGTGAGATGACAAAGGGGACAATAAGGTGGGTTTCAATTTTACCTGAACTGATCACTCCAGTTCCCTGGCAGAATTAGAATTGGACACAGCAATTAAACAAATACACACACACATTCCCACACATATATATACACCCACACACACACATTCACACCACACACATATACATATACACACACACTCCAATGCGTACATGTACATACAAATATATTTAATATGTAGTTTAGTATATTTTTTCCTTTAGTGATAGGAAAACATGTTGACTCAGTACATTCAGCAGCTGTAATGAATATACCCTTATGAATAAAATAGGCCATTTTCAGTGCTGTAACCTTTTTGAAACATTGTTAATATGAAGTCTATGTGCAAAGCAATGCTACCCTGATATCACCCAGGATGATATCTCCTGGCCCTGTCACATGCCTGAGGATTCTCAGTGTTTACCGCCTACAATCATTTCATGTGATCTTCATTCTGGTGCACTGCAAATGACTTTTTCATACCACCCCCCACACCTCGAGCTCTGCTGACGCTTTGCTTTGTGGTTGTATTTGCCAGATGTTGTGAACCAAGCTGAATATCTTTAAAGCTGAGGTTTTTGAATGAATGAATGAAATAGGGTCCCTCCTCTCTTATTGATGAATAGTGTATTTACTGTGTAGGGGCTCATCAAGTCCTTTAGAATATGTTTTTCCCTTAATTGGGTGCTGATTGAATAAATGATGACATATCCATGTGTTAGAATGGTGATAAAATGAATGAGGTGGATTAGGAAGAATGCCAAGATATATTATTTAGTAAGAAGAAAAAAAAAGGTGAGGAACATAATCCCTTTCCCTATTTTTGGTAAATTTAAAAAGAATGTAAATAAAGATATCCTTTTTCTGTAAGGATCCATTAAAAAAGAAACATAAGTAATAGTTGTTACCATTAGAAAGGGCAGGAACAGGAGTAATCACTTGTTATGTATTTTTAAAAATATTTATATATGCGTAGAAGAACTGGGATGTAGGCCAGAGATGCAGATCAGGGGGCGAAATGAGAGGTCTGCTGTGTCATGTGGGTTGCTCCCTGGCCAGGGATCGAACTCAGGCTACAGTGGTGATAGCGCTGAGACAACCCCTAGGCCACCAAGGAAGACCCTTGTTATTTTATATTTTAATGTTTAAAATATCAAACCTTATACATGTAATTACTATTCCAGCTTTATTACTATCTAACATCAACAGGAATGATCTAGGCAATGAGAACAAGGGCCAGTAAATGGTTTTTTCTCTGTACTGTTCCATGCTTAAAAAAATTACACTTATTTTTTAAAGATGGTTTCAGAGAGATTTCCTCTCTCCTTAAAAGGACAAGGAAGTAAGGAACAAAGGAGAAGTCTTACCTTAGAGACTTGGTGTTGGGAAAATTCGTGCAACACCCCATAAGCATAAGACATGCAATCTGAGCAACAGTGTAACTGAATCCAGTTTGGGGAACAGATTTTCATTTTCAATTATTATAATAAATCAAGCAGGCTTGTCAAATAGTGTCAATGATATTCAGTTGGTGCTGGCTGCCTGGATTGCTGTTGAGAAGAACCAGAGGCCGTTTCAGGCTGAGCTGTGACTAGGGCAACGTGACTGCCCTGGGTGTGAGCTTAGCGGTTTAGAGAGCAAGCTTCATGTGTGTGGGGGTGGCCTTGGGATAAGTTTTCCCCACCAGCATCACAGTGTGCTGCCTGCAATGTTCCCACATCAAATCAGGAAAAACAGGGTCTAATGGAAACATGAGAAAACATGAAACCTGACGGTGCATGAAATTAGCAACGAACACCAGGAAACATAAAGTCACAGTGCTGTTTATTCTGGGACAGGGTGAAAATCACAATCATTTCACCGAAGTTGGAGCAAAAACCAGAGAAAGACTGAGTACTAACTAATCAAAAGGACCACTACCATCCTTTCAGGTGGTGGCCCTGCCACCCCTCACCTTTAGTTTCTGTGGCTGGGAGAGAAACAGAACTTGGGTGTGTCATCATGTCAGCCTGGCCAGTCCAGGCTGAGCTGTGGAGCCTCAGACCAAAAGTGATTTCATTTCAAGGTCTTTGTGAGGCCGCAGGTGGCCCCCTTTGAGGAGGAGATGGAGGAGACGATGTCTGAACTGATTACCAAGTGATACAAAAGAGGCAGCTAAGCTACTGGCACATCAGCCATTGCTGCTTGCAGTTGTGACTGAGGGATGTTTCAGGCACTCACAGAAGGAACATATCACCTCTGCTGTGGCACATCTCCCAGGTTTAACTAGTGTGGGTTAAAGAGGCCTGTTCCCAAATCGGGTCTTTGTGGACCTCCCTGCAGTTTTTCTTCACTGGATCAGGCAGAGTACATGGCTGTCCCATGCATGAAGATGCTCCTTGCACTGAGCCCAGTATCTGCCACCAGCGTTGTCTGGCTAAAGACAGAGTGCTTTAAATAGCAATATTAAGTGGGCTTCCATTTTCTTTCTTCTTTTTTTTTTTTTTTTTTAAATATTAAATTTTATTTTTATATTCCCCCATACAATTGCAAACGCCCCATTCTGACCCCAATCCTTCCCCTCCCGCCCCCCACCCCCCAAAAAGTGTCTCTGGTTCATAGTTTTTTTGTTGATTTTGATTTTCACTTTCTTATATTCATTTTCCTGGTCCCTTATTTAAGTTTTCTAGATTCCTGCTATGAGTGAGACCATCCGGTATTTTTCTTTTTCTTTTTGGCTTATTTCGCTGAGCATGATCCCTTCCAGTGCCATCCATGTTGCTGCAAATTGCATGTGTTTATCTTTTTTGAATGCTGAGTAATATTCCATGGTATATATGTACCACATCTTCTTGATCCAGTCATCTATTTTTGGGCATTTGGGTTGTTTCCAAAGCTTAGCTATTGTAAACAGTGCTGCTATAAACATAGGAGTGCAGGTGCTCTTTGGAATTGATGTTTCTGTGTCCTTTGGGTAAATACCTAGGAGTGGAATTGCTGGATCATATGGAAGCTCTATGTTTAGTAGGTCCAGAAATCTCCACACAGCTCTCCATAGTGGTTGGACCAGTTTGCACTCCCACCAACAGTGCACAAGAGTTCCTTTTTCTCCACATCCTCGCCAACATTTGTTGTTGCTAGTTTTTTTAATATGTGCCATTCTCACTGGTGTGAGATGGTATCTCATGGTAGTTTTGATTTGCATTTCCCTGATGACAAGTGATGTTGAACATTTTTTCATATGTCTGTTGGCCATTTTCATTTCCTCTTCAGAGAAGTTTCTTTTTAGCTCTTCTGCCCATTTTTTGACTGGATTATTTTCTTTGTTGTTGCTGAGTCTCATCAGCTCTTTGCAGATTTTGTGATCAGTCCTTTATCATTAGTGTTGGGTGCAAAAATGTTCTCCCAGTTGGTGGGGTTTCTCTTTGTTTTTGTTATTGTCTCTTTTGCTGTGCAGAAGCTCTTTAATTTGATGTAGTCCCAGCTGTTTATCTTTCTCTTCACTATCACTGCTTTGGGTGATGTGTCTGTAAAGATGTCTTTGATGTGCAAATCCCGTAGTGTTTCGCCTATATTTCCTTCTATGTATTTTATGGTTTCAGGTCTTATGTCTAGTTCTTTAATCCATTTTGAGTTGATTTTTGTGTATGGTGTGAGGTAGTGGTCAAGCTTCATTCTTTTGCATGTAGCGACCCAGTTTTCCCAGCACCATTTATTGAACAAACTTTCTTTGCTCCAATGCATAGTCTTTGCTCCTTTGTCAAAGATTAGTTGACCATAAATCTGTGGGTTTATTTCTGGATTTTCTATTCGATTCCATTGGTCTGTATGTCTGTTCTTGTTCCAATACCATGCAGTTTTGATGATTATGGCTTTGTAGTATAGTTTGAAGTCTGGGAGTGTGATGCCTCCATTTCCTTCTTTTTTTCAGTAGAGCTTTGGCTATTCGGGGTTTTTGGTGATTCCATATGAATTTCATCAATAATTGTTCTATTTCTTTGAAGAATGCCATTGAGATTTTGATTGGAATAGCATTGAATCTGTATATTGCTTTTGGTAGGATGGCCATTTTAATAATGTTTATTCTTCCAATCCATGAGCAGGGGATGTCTTTCCATTTCTTTGTGTCTTCTTCTATTTCTTTTAACAGTGTTTTATAGTTTTCTTTGTATAGGTCCTTTACCTCTTTTGTTAGATTTATTCCAAATATTTGATTTTTTTTTTGTTTCGATAATAAAAGGGGTGGTTTTTTTGATTTCTTCTTCTTCAGATTTATTGTTTGTGTATAGGAAGGCTACTGACTTTTGCGTGTTGATTTTGTATCCTGCCACTTTACTGAATTGATTGATGAGTTGAATTAGTTTTTCTGTGGAGATTTTGGGGTTCTCTATGTATATTATCATATCATCTGCAAATAGTGATAGTTTGACTTCTTCTTTTCCTATTTGGATTCCTTGGATGTCTTTCTCTTGTCTTATTGCTCTGGCTAGGACTTCCAGTATTATATTGAAAAGCAGTGGTGAGAGTGGACATCCTTGTCTTGTTCCAGATCTTAATGGAATTGCTTTCAGCTTTTCACCATTGAGAATGATACTGGCTGTTGGCTTGTCATAGATGGCCTTTATGATGTTGAGGTATGTTCCTTGTATCCCAAGAATTTCAAGGGCTTTTATCATGAATGGGTGTTGCACTTTGTCGAAAGCTTTCTCAGCATCTATTGATATTATCATATGGTTTTTATATTTCTTTTTGTTGATGTGTTGGATAACGTTGATTGATTTTCGGATGTTAAACCATCCTTGTGCCCCTGGAATGAATCCAACTGGTCGTGGTGAATTATCTTATGGATACATTGTTGGATTCTGATAGCTAAAATTTTATTGAGGATTTTTGCATCAGTGTTCATTAGGGAGATTGGCCTATAGTTTTTCTTTTTTGTGTTGTCCTTATTCGGTTTTGGTATTAGTGTAATATTGGCTTCATAGAACGTGTTTGGTATTGTCCCTTCCTTCTCAATTTTTTGGAAGAGTTTGTGAAGGATAGGCACTAATTCGTCTCTGAATGTTTGGTAGAATTCATTTGTAAATCCATCAGGTCCTGGGCTTTTGTTTTTGGGGAGGTTTTTAATTACCATTTCAATTTCGCTGCTTGTAATTGGTCTGTTTAGGTGTTCTATTTCTTCTTTATCTAGCTTTGGGTGATTGTAGAGTTGTAGGAATTTGTCCATCTCCTCTAGATTGTTGAACTTGTTTCCATATAACTGTTCATAGTAGTTACTGATTATTCTTTTGATTTCTGCTGTGTCCGTTGTGATTTCTCCTCTTTCATTTATGATTCTGTGTATTTGTGCTTTCTCCCTTTTTTCCTTTGTGAGCCTGGCTAGGGTTTTGTCTATTTTATTTATTTTTTCAAAGAACCAGCTCTTGGTTTCATTGATCTTGGATTGTTTTTTTAGTTTCAATTTCATTTATTTCTGCTTTGGTTTTTATTATTTCTTTTCTTCTACTGGTTCTGGGTTTTTTTTTTTGTGTTCTTTTTTCTAGATCTTTGAGCTTCGAGATTAGTTGTTTCTTTGAGTTCTTTCTTGTTTTTTGATGTGAGCTTCTATTGCTATATATTTTCCTCTTATTACTGCTTTTGCTGCATCCCATACATTTAGGATATTGGTGTCCTCCTTGTCATTCAATTCAAAGAATTTTTTAATTTCTTCTTTGATCTCCTCGTTAGTCCAGTGGTCTTCCAGTAGTGTGGCTTTTAATCTCCATGAGGTAGGATAGTTCCTTGCCTTCTTTTTATGATTTATTTCTAGTTTGATGCCTTCGTGGTCAGAAAAGATGGTTGGTATGATTTCAATCTTGGTGTATCTGTTGATGTTTGTCTTGTGCCCCAGTATGTGATCGATCCTGGAGAATGATCCGTGTGCGCTTGAGAAAAATGTGTACTCCGTTTTTTTTGGGTTTAGTGTTCTATAGATGTCTGTTAAGCCCAAATGCTCTAGGTCCTTATTTAGAGCTTTAGTTTCTTTACTTATTTTTTGTCTTGTTGATCTATCCATTGTTGATAGTGGTGTGTTGAAGTCTCCCACTACATATGTGTTTTCTCTGATGTCTGTTTTCAGAGAGGACAACAGTTGTCTGATATATTTTGGTGCTCTTTCGTTTGGTGAGTATATGTTAATGAGTGTTATTTCTTCTTGAAGTATTGTCCCCTTAATCATAATGTAGTGACCATTGGGGTCTCTTTTTTTTTTTGAGTTTGAAGTCTGTTTTATCTGATATAAGTATAGCTGTTCCTGCTTTCTTTTTTGGCCCATTTGCTTGTAGGATTGTTTTCCATCCTTTGACTTTGAGCCTATTTTTATCTTTTGTAGCTAAATGTGTTTCCTGGAGACAGCAAAAGGTTGGGTTTTGTTTCTTAATCCAGGCTGCAACTCTGTGTCTTTTTATTGAAGAGTTTAGTCCATTTACATTTAGAGTTAATATTGATATGTTAGCATCTGTATTTGCCATTATGTTTGTCTTTCCTTTGATTTTATTTATTTATTCTTTTAATAACTTTTTTTTTTTTGTCTTCTTTCGTTGTTATTCGTCCTCTGAGGTTCTGGCTTTAGGATTCCTTGTAGTATTTTTGGAGTGGGGGTTTAGTCGCAATGAAATTCCGGAGTTTCTCTTTGTCTGGGAAGGTCCATATTCTTTCTTCATGGAGGAAAGAGAGCTTTGCGGATAGAGTATTCTTGGTTGGCATCTGTTTTCTTGGAGTCTGTTGACTATGTCCCTCCACTCTCTCCTTGCCCGTAGTGTTTCTTCAGAGAAGTCTGATGTCAGCCTGATTGGTTTTCCTTTGAATGTTATCTGTTTCTTCCCTCTTGTCAGCTTCATTATTTTTTCCTTGTCCTGGATTCTTGGGAGCTTTACTATTATGTGTCTTGCTGTGTTTTTCCTTTCGTCGTGGAAGTTTGGTGTTCTTCTTGCTTCTTGTATATCAATTTTCAGCTCCTTCTTCTCATTTGGAAGTTCTCTTCAATTATATCCATGAATATTTTCTCTGTTCCTACATCTCTCTCCTCTCCTTCTGGAATCCTATAACTCTTATATTTCCTTTCCTCATGGAGTCAGATAGTTCCCGAAGTCTTTCTTCATTCTTTTTCCTTCGTACTTCTCTTTCCTTTTCTGTTTTGGTTCTTTTTATTTCTGTGTCTTCAAGATTACTTATTCGTTCTTCCATTTCATCTATTCTGCTTTCATTGCTTTCCCAGAGTTCTTTAGTTCCTCCATTAATTCTTTGATCTCCTGCATTTCTCTTACTTCCCTCTTTAGGGACTCAATTTCCTTCTTCTGATCTATCACTTTTTTAATCATGGCAATTTTAAATTCTCTTTTGGAAGGCTCAGAAGTTCTTCCAAGTTGCTGTCGTTGCAATCTGGGGAGTGGTTTTCTTTTTGTGGTGTGCTTCTTTCCTGAGGAGTTGTTAGGTTGCGTGTGGTTCTTCTACTCCCTACTGTCTGTTTTCTAATTTGTCGTATGCGTTGGGACACTGTGTTGCTCGGACTGACTGATATCTTGGGTGAACTTCTCCGCTCCCCTCTGGCTCTTCCAGGAGCCATCTCTGTCTTCTGGGGGAGCTTTCTGCTGGTTTTAGGCAGTTTTTACTGAAGAAATGTCCCTGTTCTCAAATGGCGAAGCGGGATGCAGTCCCTGCACCTCCGGTTTCAGGCACACTCTTCTGCGCACCCGGTCTGCCCCGGACGTGGGTGCCTGCTCCCTCTGTGGGCTCAGACTGCTGGTCGGAAGGGGCCTGGCGTGGAATACTTCCCGGCTGGCCACTGGGTCCTCCAGAAACCTTCTGCCCTTTTCAAGCAGACTTAAGAAATGTCCTGTTTTATAGGGTGTTAGTGACTTTTTTTTTTCCTGGTCGCTAGGTGGCGCCAGAGATCTCTCCTATTGTCCTTGGGGGGCTGTTTTTCGCCTCCCCCCACCCCGTGGGACAGAGAACAGAGCGGGAATGGTAGGGTACACCTCAACAGCTTTGGGGTGCTGTGTCTGCCTTGTGCCCCACCGTCGTGGAGAAACCACGCCCCGAATTTTCGTGCCCCGGGTCTCAGTTCAAAGCCCTCAGGTCCAGGACGCGGGCTGTAGCCCAGTTCAGTGGCGCGGGAATGGCGCCTTTTGCACCCGGCTCCCGTGCCTGGGCGCCTGGTTCCTGCTTACTCAGGGAGGGACCTTCACCTCAGTGAGGACCTCCGTGCGTCTCCCCGCAAGCCTAGGTCGTCTCCCCGCAAGCCTAGGTCGCAGGCGCGGGGACCTGGGCAGCCGCGATCCCGGTCTGCACTTGCTTTTCAAGCTCCCCGAGCGCGCCGCGTTTCCCGCGCAGGCTTACCGGCAGCCCGGGCTGTGTGCGCGTCTCCCGGGGTCTTTGTTCTTCTCTAATGGCGCCCGGAGCCGTTCGCTCACCGCCGCGGCAGATCCTGCAGGGTTCGCCTCAGCTCCCGTTCACGGGGTGTGGTGGCTGCAATAGTTCCTTTCCGCTCACAGTCCCGCTTGCTGCGTCGTTTGTTCTTGTTGGTTGTTTTGGTTTGTTGTTTCCTCCTCTCTGCCGGTCGGAGAGTGCCGCCTCTGTGGGCGGGGGAGGGGAGCAGGGTTCTCCATTTTCTTTCTTCTTGAGCTGCAATTAGATGACAATGAAGGGTCAGGGAGCCCTGGGAGAAGAGCTAGAGACTTGCAGTGCTTGGTCTTTTCACCTCTGAAGATACCTATGGGATTTGGTCAAGTCAATTTGATTTAGTATTTAAACTCTTTGTTTGCTTTTTTTTTTTTTCCTGTTTGTTTTTAAGATTTATTATTTATTTATACAAGCACTGGGTACAGTCAGAAGTGCGGAAGGGTGAGAGAATTCACCAGAGCCAGAGCGGCGAACAGAACAGGCAGACTGACGAAGTACACTGCTGAGGGGAGCAGCAGGCAGCAGGAGAGGTCTGCGCGCCATGTGGGACCCTCGCCCGGTGGCCGGGGATCGAACTGTGCTGCAGAGGCTGCGGGCAGCTTCGCAGCCCAGCGCTCAACCATTGCGCCACCAGAGGAGGCCCTGCTTTTTTTTGCTTTTTAAGTACAAACTGCAAAGTGTAAATAAATTACTCTCCTTTCATAATTAGCAGAAGGACATGACCAAACAGGATCATTTCAGTTTTCTTCTGTTGATACTGCCTTCTTCTTGCCCCAAAATGCTAATGATAGTCTTCCATCTCCACCTCCCTTACAGACATTATGATTTGAGAACCTGTCCATTTTGTCTCTTAAAATCAGGTAAAGCTAGAGTCTCTAGAGAGGGAACATAAGCAATACAGAGAGTGGGATGTGTGTGGGGGTGGGGGTGGGGGTGGGGGTAAAGGCTACATATCCATTCTAGACATACCTTCCTTCATTCTTCTCTTTAACAAAGACAGTGTATTTATAATGTGCTTACCACAAACAAACATGATTGGTCTGTTAAAAATCTGTTTTGCTGTTTTGATTTTCTTTTTTCATTGTACCTGTCTGTGTCATTCCTGTTAATAGCAAGATTAATAGGCAAAACCTACTAAATGTTTAAGCAAATTTTAAAACTGAACCTCTTGTACATAAATAAATGAATGAAATTGCTTGGTTCTGTTTTTGCAATTTTGTGTGTTGTACTTCTGCAACTCCTCCATCATTATCCCGGGATCTTTCGAGTACCCACCTAGACATGGATCTTTCGAGTACCCACCTAGACATGACCTTCACCAGTTTGCAGTTTCCTTAATTAATTGCTTAAGTTATTCTTCTTAATAGTGGTTAAATGAGCATAGACTGTCAGCATTAAAACTTTCACAAATGAAGTATTTGGCTAAATTATTTTATTTATTTATTTTTTGTGTAGAAGATCTGGGATATAGATCAGAGATGGAAAGGGTGAGAGGATTCATCAGAGACATGGGGAGCAGAAAAGGCAGATTTACTGAAATACACTGCTTAGGAGAGCAGCGGATGAGACAGGAGAGGTCTCCTGTGCCGTATGTGGGTTAGCTCCCTGGCTCGGGATCAAACTCAGGCCATAGTGGTGATAGTGCTGAGCGTTAGCTCCTAGGCCACCAGGGACATGCTGAAGGATTTGGCTTTAAAGAAGCATTATGAGCAAAAACATTTTTAAGTCATTCTGAAAAGATGGCTCACAGAACTGGTATTGCAAAGAAATATATGACTTTTATGCCAAAGATAATGCTACTTTTAAAATAAGTATATTGTTCACACAAAAATTGTATATGAATGTACATAACAGCATTATTCATAATAGCCAAAAAAGTGTAAATGACCAAATGTTCAGCAGTTGATCAACAGATAGATAAGACATGGTATATCTATACTGTGGATTCTTCAACAGTTAAAAAAAAAAAAAGTATGGATAGACACACTATAATATGGATGAAATTTGAAAACATGCTAGGTGAAAGAAGTCAGACCATGTACTATATGATACTATTTATCATATCATACAGCCCATATACTGTATGATACTATTTATCTGTAATGTCCAGTTTAGGCAAATCCATAGAGACAGAAATTTGTTTAGTGGTTGCCAAGTTTGGTGGGGGGTGGGAGGGGCTAGGATGATGAGAGCAGAAATGGAGAATAACTGCTTAATGAGTCCAGGGTTTATTTTTGGAAGGGTAAAAATGTTTTGGAACTAGATGCACAGCATAATGAAAGCATTAAAAGCCACTACAGTATACATTTTCAAATAATTTCATGTTACATGAATCTTATTTCTATTTTAAAAAAGAAAGAAATTAAGTACAGATACATACTAAAATATGGATGAACTTTGAGAACATTATGCTAAGTGAAAGAAGCCAGACCCAAAAGGTCACATATTGTCTGATTCCATTTATATGAAATGTCCAGAATAGGCAAATCTGTATAGACAAAAAGAAGATGAGTGGTTGCCTAAGGCTGAAGGGGGTTTAGTAGAAAATGGGGAGTGACTGCTAATGGATACAGGATTTCTTTTGGGGGTGATAAAAATGTTTTAAAATGGATTGTGGTGCAGATTACACACTGCAAATATATGGAAAACCACTGAACTATACATTTTAAGTGGATGGATTGTATGGTTTGAGTGGCATATGTCAACAAAATTTATATTAAAGAAAGATGTGTATACATCTAAACTTTTGAAAAATTGAGTTATTTCAGGGGCAGCTAGGACAGGATGCTACCTGCAGCCTAAAGAATACTGTCTCTTAGTTTATCTAATGTATAAGTTGTCATTTTTATGAATTGAGTTTTTTGAAAAGCAGGACTCCCAACAAACATTTAAGCAGATGAATGAAAAAGAATCAGGGATATAGAAATAAACATAAGTTTTTAAGGACAGTTTGTATATGATAAAGATTTTTTAAATGATATTCAACAAATGGTGTGAGATCTAGTTATCTATTAAAAAAAGTTTCATTCTTACCTTACTCCTTTCCCCAAAATAAACTGCAACATGATTAAATATGTCCATATGAAAAAGAAAATTATGAAGTACTAGAAGAAATATACTGAATGTTTTCATGATCTTGGGGGGTGAGGAAGATCTTCCTAAATTAAATCCAGAAATCAGTTAAAACTGTCCTCCATCGTGGCATCTTTCCCAACTACTCCAGTACATATGGCTATTTCTTCCTTACCTGAACTTCTTTGGATTTATTTATTTATTAGGTTTTAAAATTTATTTTTATTAATTTATGCATACAAGAACTGGCACGCAGGCCAGAGGTGCAGGGGGTGAGGATTCATCAGAGACAGAGTGGGGAGCAGAACAGGGGACTCCACCAAAATGCATTGTTGAGGGGAACAACGGGCGAGGCAGGAGAGGTCTGCTGTGCCATGTGGGTCAGCACCCTGGCTGAGGATGGAACCCATGCCTCAGCAGCTGCTGACAGTTTGATAGTGCTGAGATTTTATCCCCTGCACCACCAGGGAGGCCCCTTCTTTTGATTTAGACAAAAATACCTGACTAGAAAGGGAAGTGAGCATATTGTATCTGCCAACTCCAGACAACTTGGCAGTGATTACTCAGTACTGTAGTACTGAAAGAATTCTTAGTGGCATTTGACCTCAGTGTCAGTATTGTAATCAATTATTGATGTCTATCCTGGGCATAGGATAGGTAGCACAAATTACTTGCATTTCCCCTGCATTTTAAGTACCTAAAGCCTAGGCACCATATCTTATACTTTGTGTTCTTCTTAGTAATGTGTGTTTGTGTTGTTATTGTGCTTATATTCCCTCAGAATTTCTCATGAAGCCAGGCACAGGAGTACTGAAAAAACACTGTGATAATACTAGGGAAAAAAAAATACCAGGAAGAGTACAGCAGCAATCTGAAAATAGGAGCACAATAGTTTCCAGGCATAGAAATTATCTCAGATTTGACCTTTACTTTATGGTTGAAGCAATGAAGGTGACAGGGAGTGGGTGCAATGAGAATGGGCACATCTTAACTTTTTGTCGTTAAACAGAACCTGTTTACCTTCAAACTGTACCCACTGCATGTGGGCTTTGTATGTGGATGGAAAACAGAGAAGTTTATTTAAGCAGAGAAAGCTACCCAGGGAGTAAGAATCAAATACCTATTTATGGAATAGAATGAACTGAAAAACCTCTAGGTGTTCCATGCAGGTCAAGTTTTAATTTCTCTGGCAAGAAGCTTGCAAACTTTTGACCAACCAGGTTAACAGAGCAGCAGCATCAACTGCCAGATCCTCCCATGGCCCAATAAGTCTCTTTCCTGTTCTCAATTCTGTTTGCTGATTTAAATTCACTCTAACTCATTCTAGCACTTGCACCCCATTGTAGCCTGCAGGAGCCCAGTCTCAGGCCTGCTTTTTGAGGTGATCCTCATCTCATCTCAACCCACAAGGACTTACCCACGGAAAGCCCAGGCCATGAAAACTCCCTTGGTCTCAGCAACTGGAAAATCTGTGTCATCAGAGATTTCGCTAGAAAAGTCATCTCTTCCGCTCCCTGCAGTTTTGAAGAAGCAAGGAACAAGTGAAGAGGCACGTGATAGTTCTTGGTATTTGCAGTTTGTGAAAGTACTTTTACATTCATATCCCATTGAGTTGATCGTCATGATATAAAAAACTAGGGCCAGGGGCCTACACCTTTTTTCTTGAAGTAAATCTGTCTTACAAGAGCAATTTTTGCCAAAGTTCATAAAAACGGTCTTTCTTTTCTGCTGGCAAAGCATACTTCCCTCCCTACCCTGATGAGGAAGTCTAGTCTCCAAGTGGAAGGAAAGCTTGGGAATTCGCTCAGTTGGGAAGGATGTGCTTATACCATGGGCAGTGATGTCTGTGTTTTGGAAAGGGAAAGGGAATGAAATTTTTAGGCTGCAAGCCTCTTAGGAGACAGCTGGGATGGATCTATTTTTGGGTGCCTTTTCTGTTTATTCAAGAAACTCAAAAGGTAACCAAGCACCTGGCAGGTTTCCTGTTGGGAAAGTTGCTAAGGGCTAGAGAGTTTCAGCATGCAATGAGGCTATGAAGTTTGACTTCATCAATGTGAAGCAGAGAGGATGTGGTCCCCCCACTTTTTTTTTAAATCATAGTTTCACCGCATACTTGGGGATAGCACAAATTCACAAGTCATAAAAGTCTGAGCCACAGGACACCAGGGTGGTACATTGTAGGATTCAAGAATGGACGCTTGTGTTATGTACCTGTCACTTTCTGACTGTGTGATCACTGGCACATGACTTAACCTCTCTAAGCTCAGTTTCCCTGTCTGTAAAGTGAAGGATTAAATCAAACGATCTCTAAAGCCCATTTTATTTTTTTTATTTTTTATTTTTTTAAAGATTTATTTTTATTTATTTATACAAGCACTGGGTACAGTCAGAATCGCGTGAGGGTGAGAGAATTCACCAGAGCCAGAGCAGGGAGCAGAGCAGGCAGAAGGACCGAAGCACACTGCTGAGGGGAGCAGCGGGGCAGGAGAGGTCTGCGCACCATGTGGGACCCTCCTCCTGTGGCCGGGGAGCAGCCGGGGATCGAACCGGCGCTGCAGAGGCCGCGGGCAGCTTCTCAACCCAGCGCTCAACCGCTGCGCCACCGGGGAAGCCTCTAAAGCCCATTTTAGCCTTACTTGTCTATGACACACACACAGGCAAGATAATTAGCCTTCATGTGACTTGTTCCCTGATCCACAAAATAGAGATAGAAATAGACTATCTCTGTTTTTATTGTGAAAAGTAAAAAAGATAATAAATGTAAATAGCTTGGCAAAGTCCCCCTCATAAACTAAATGCTCAATACCTGTGAGTTACTATGGTAGGGTTCTTGGGTGTGGTGATATCAGAGGTGTGTTTGTTAGGGCAGCAGACAATAAAAATATGTGCCTTAAAACTTGTTATGTTGCCCTGTAGGCAACATTGACCACTTTTGCTTGTGGAGTAACCTTGGCTTAACAGGTAAAGGAAAATAAGGCAACAGTATGTTTGGAGTTTTAAGAGCCAAGAACACACTTCTGTTCAGCCACTAATGGTAAGATGATCTATTACACCATGTAAAATTGAAATCTGAGTTTTTGTGACCTGCTTGTCACAATCAACTCTGGAAATCCAGCCTCCTCAGCTAGGGTCCCATCCCACCTTGTGCACTATCCTGTTATAACACTGCTGAGTGTAGGGGAGGAATTTGGCACCCAAGAGGGGCTTGTCTTTGCTCCTTCTGTGGGCTTCAGTGACTGAATGAGTTGGTGAGGAAGAGCACACCTGGCTCTCTCCCACCCCCAACAGAAATTAAGAGACGAATTCCTGGGCCTCCCCGGTGGCACAGCGGTTGAACGCTAGGTTGCCAAGCTGCCCACAGCCTCTGCGGCGCCGGTTCGATCCCCGGCTGCTCTCCGGCCACCAGAGGAGGGTCCCACATGGCGCGCAGACCTCTCCTGCCGCCCGCTGCTCCCCTCAGCAGTGTACTTGGGTTCTTCTGACTGCTCTGCTTCCCACTCTGGCTCTGGTGAATTCTCTCACCCTCCCGCGCTTCTGACTGTACCCAGTGCTTGTATGTATGTATGTATAAATCAATCAATCAATCAATCTTTAAAAAAAAAAAAAAAAAGAGAGACGAATTCCTTAATAGTTTGGCCAGGATTTCAACACTACTTAAAAACTAAGGGATTACTTCTAGGTCCTGGTATAATATTATTTAGAACTGGAGAGTCTGGTTTTTTGCCTGAGGCCTGCTTAAAGTCACCTGGACAGAGCTCCCTGAAGTCCTATAAGGTCCAGCATGCCCACAAACTGCTGCTGAGCTTAAGCCAACATCAGCTTCTGGGAAGCTGGGGGTCGGGGGGTGGGGACAAGGCCCTGTGGGTGACTTCTCTTATGTGTCATAATTAGCACACTTTGTTTCTCCCCTGACACACCACAGGCAGTGCAGAGCTCCTAGCTTTAGTATTTCCCTTGTGTAATGGTGTTTCTTTTGATACTCCCTCAACACAGTAAGAAAACTACCATCCTGGGAATGTGAGAAATGCTTTCCTTGCCTTACAATCAACCTGATAGTTGGAGAATTAAGCACTTTCCCTCTTCACTTTGTTTTCTTTTTCTTCCAAGGCACTTAGTTAAGGAAAATGGTTGGTACAGTGTGTCCAAAGATGAGGATCAAACATTTGATTTCCTCCTGGACACTTAACTGTTTCTGTTCCCTCCTTTGCCACCTACAGCACCCCTCAACTTAATGTGAAAAAAGGCCATTTGTCAAGAGAGGGTTTATTCAAAGATATTATGAGGTCAGCTTCTATGGCTGCGCGGGTTGTCTATTGCCCAAATGCAGGGTGGGGCTATCATTACCATAGACTACAGGGAATAGCCCTGGAGTGGAACAATGCACAATTTGCACAATCAAATGTTTAAGTCAAAATATGGACTAGCCATAGCATCCTGTCTTTCAGGAAGGATTCCCAAAATTTAAAACATGTACTCTGTTTAGCACAAAGGGGGCCAGTGTAGTGTATAATTAAAGGTTAGCGAGGAGCCTGGGAAGAAATGTCTCTATTGGTCTTAGTAACTTCTCGTTTCATTTAACTCAGGCTAGCTATCAATTGTATAATCAGGTCTCCATTTTAATGCACACCAAATTTATGGTGTACTTACAGCATGTATAACATCACTTTTGTGTTAACTTCATTCCTGGTGTTATTTCAACCCTACCAGGGCCTATTGTGTGCCAGGCTCTATTCACATGGAGACACCAGTAAAGAAAAAGGTAAAGTCTATTTCATGTTGCTACTCTTGTTTTGCTTTTTCTGTCTTATCTACTTCTAATCTATTAATACTTGCTTTACCAACTACTTAAACCCTTTTTGTATCAAGATAGTGTATAAATTAAGTAAATATTACAAAATTATATGTACCTAACAAAAAAGCACAAAAATTTATGAAGCAAAACTGACACAATTGAAGAGAGAAATAGACAATTCAACAATAACAATTGGAGACTTTAACAGTGCACTTTCCATAATGGCCAGAACAACTAGGCAGAAGATCAACAAGGAAATAAAAGACTTGAACTACATTGTAAGTCAAGTGGACCTAATAGACACCTATAGAATAACAGCAGAATATCTTGTCTTCTCAAATGGACATGGAACATTTTCAGGATAAATCATATGCTAGGACATAAAAAAAACCTCTGTAAATTGAAAAGGATTGAAATAATGCAAAGTATGTTTTTCAACCACAACGTAATTAAATTAGAAATCAGTAACAGATAGAAATTTGAGAAATTCACCAATATGTAGAAATTAAGGCATACACTATTAAATAACCAACAAACAACAGAACTTAAAATATGCAACTAAAATAAGTAGTGATCACCCTTAGCATTTCTTAATTTAATTTTAGAGAAAAAATAAGAGACTATTCTATTATAGTTTCAGGTGCTGGGCTGAAAGCTTCAGTACTTGTCCATATTTGGTGCTCAGTTAATGTTTGTTGACTGAATGAATGAATTGTGATCAGGCGGTAGGAAGGTAAGCCCAGAAATTGAGTCCTATTTGGATTCCTACTCCACTGGCCCTTTCCTTTACTACTTTTTTGTATAAGCCATTTGTGTTTATCATCCCTTTTAAATTCCTATTCTTCTGTCTCTCTCCCTTCCCTTTTCAGTAAGCCTTCTTCATTACTTTGTGGCTTACTTTTCCTACTCAAGCTCTTAGCACATAAATTTGTTCTGCTACTAAGCTAGGAGGGGTTTGCAGACTACTGCTTGGGGTCCAAAGTCAACCTGTAACAGGGTGGTGGCCTGTAACAAACCTACCGCCTGTTTTTGTATAACCAAGAGAATGCTTTTTAGCATTTTTAAACAGCTGAAAATCAAAAAATTGAAAGTATTTCATGATATGTGAAAGTTACATGAAATTCAGATTTCAGTGTCCATGAATAAAGTTTTATTAGAACCCATCTTTTCCAGTTTGTTTGGCATTGTTGTGACAGAGCTTCTGGTCCACAAAGTCCCAAATATTGATTATCCTTACATAAAAGTTTACAGATCCCTGTTCTAAGCTTCTGTGCAAGAATACTCATTACTTGATAGACTGTCTCCCTCTCTGATCACGATAAAGCTGTTTTCTCATTCAAAAGCCCTTTTCCCCTATCCTTACCTGACCGGTTATCTCAACTGTTCACAAAATTCTTTTCACCATCTCTCGGTATTAGTAGTATTGTTAAACACAGCTATAATTAACTTGCAGTTTTTATATTTAAATAATGTCTCGGATATTTATTTACTTATTCTGTTTCATTGTGAAGACCCCAAGGGTCAGTATTGCACCTTCTATGTCCTGCATTTCTCTCCATGCACAGGACAGTGCTCAAGTTCTGTAATCACATAGATCTGTTTGCATTTGTGTTCCACCTCTCACTAGCTGAATCTCTTCATCTGCAGAATTGTTAGGGGGAAATGATGTCCTGAGTTAATCCCATACAGGCTTTTTGGACCCCACCCCCACTCCAGACTAAAGCCATTAAGACATTGGGAAAGACAAATCCCATCACCACCAAGGGAGGGTGGCTGGGACCTGAGGGTGGAGTTGGGCAGCCAGGTTGGATATAAAAACCAAACACGTGGGCCTTGGGGTCTCTGGCTCCCGATCACTCGCCTCCTGGCTTCAAGGCTCCTGGCTGGCGGCCAGCTCTCAGAGTGCCATTTTGGGATTCCTGATTGGCGGATCGGGTAGGACTAATTTAAAACTTTGTCTCCCACTTTTCTCCTTGAACTGTACATTTCCTCATTTCCCCTTCCCTTGTAAATAAACCTTTTATTAACCTTTTGCGTGTGCCTGCAGTAGAGCATTGATAAGTCCTTTTAAGCGCGCGGGTGAGGACCCACAGTCAGGCACCCCGTTTTGTATCGGGGTTGCTCTACAACAGTTTGGCACCCAGCGTGGTTTCCAAGTTACATCCACGGTTGACCAGCCCAAGATGCCTTATTCTGTCCCTTGGTTGTTTTTAATCTGGAAAACAACACTTAAATGTAATAAGGTACAGTGAATCATTCCAAACAAGTGTCTTGCCCTGTGATCTTATGGGGAGGGTGGGAATCTAATTTTAAAAATCTCTTGTCAGTGTAAAGTAGAAATCCAGATTTCTTTGCCCAGGTTTTCTGAACTTCCATGTATGTAAGAAGGAATGAAAATGATGTCCATATAGTTATTGGATCAACTGCTGCCATCTATACATGTCTGCAGTGTTGTAATCTTTGTGGAAAAGAAGTTGTTACCATTTATTTCTTTCCCAAATTACTCTCTCCCTCAAACTATAACTTCTTGTATGTGGACACAAATATTTATCACAATATAAATAATGACTTTTCTCCCAGGAGTATTTTCTCTTGAAAGAAAAAAGTTCATTTCTAACTTTAAACCTCCCTTTCCTACTTTTTCTCTGATGTCCTAAACCAAAATGTCTTATGTTAACAGTAAAGATTTGGGCTTTTATTCCTCTGAGTTCTTCAAAGCTTTTTAAATGCAAATAAATGATTTACATTGATTCAGTGGATAGATAAATTGGTGAACTGAGAAACTGAGTCACTGTTGTATAAGGCCTCCCATTGGCAAGCAAACTGTATGGTGAAGGGAACACTCTGAATTTCTGACTCATGGATCCATGCCTGCTGCAAGCCAAGCAGACAAAGATAAATTCAAGGCCATAAAAACTGTACTCTTTGGCTTCATCATGAGATGTTGTCAAGAGAGTTTCCACAGAGAAAGTTATTAATTTCAGATTGCTGCACTTACAAACTTATTTCCCCACAGAATAACAGTAATACTTTCCATGTGCAATACTTTTTATGTGAATTGCTGACTCTGAATCATCCACTCTGAGAGAGAAGAGAAATATTATGGAAAATAATAGCATAGCTCATGTCTGTATCCCTTTTTTCCCCCAAATTTGGATAAAAATCTTCTCCATTATACATGTAGTTTTCTGTCTTTCACATCCATGAGGCCTGTTAGAGGCAGTACAGAGCTCAATAAATAACCAAGAAGGGTTTGTTAAATCTGTTTAAAGCTTCATTGGTCTAGTATCTCATTTTAGACCTTGTATGTCTCCAGCTAATCTTTACAAAGTTCTAACTGAACCACGTAGTTCCATTTTCTGCTGACTTACTATTTCTTTTAATTCTGACCACATTACTAGGAGTTTCATTAAGGGCAAAGGTAATATCTTCATGTTACAAATGAGGAATTCATGTACTACTAAGTACTACTGTTTGTGGAGCACTTTCTGGGTCTCAAACCCTTTTGTACATCATCTCCTTAATCCTCATAAACCCATTCTGTTGTAGAGCAACCCCAATACAAAACAGGGTGCCTGACTGTGGGTCCTCACCCGCGCACTTAAAAGGACTTATCAATGCTCTACTGTAGGCACACATGAAAGGTTAATAAAAGGTTTATTTACAAGGGAAGGGGAAATGAGGAAATGTACAGCTCTGGGAGAAAAGTGGGAGACAAAGTTTTAAATGAGTCCTACCCAATCCACCGATCAGGAATCCCAAAATGGTGCTCTCAGAGTTGGCCGCCAGCCAGGAGCCTTGAAGCCAGGAGGCGAGTGATCTCGAGCCAGAGACCCCAAGGCCCACGTGTTTGGTTTTTATATCCAACCTGGCTGCCCAACTCCACCCTCAGGTCCCAGCCACCCTCCCTTGGTGGTGATAGGATTTGTCTTTCCCAATGTCTTGATGGCTTTAGTCTGGAGTGGGGATGGGGTCCACAAAGCCTGTATGGGATTAACTCAGGACATCATTTCCCCCTAACACTACCACTGAGATTCTCAGATTGGTTGAATTTGTTCACTCTTCCAGGAATAGGCCTGTAGGATTTTGGATACTGATAGAGAACCCAAAATGAGGAAAATAAATACCTAGCATTTTTATTAATTACAATTAGCTCCTATATACAGAACTCTCAGGGTGGATTCAAAATACAGCTATGTTTTAAAATGTTTATTTAACTAAACCTAGAAATTAGAAACTAAAATAGTCATGTTAATACCAAGTCCAGGTTACCAGCTTGGAAAGGCAATCAAGAAGAATGAGGACTGCAAGAGGCTTGGAAGATCAATTATTTTTTCTGTGTTGGACATGTGGATAGAAGCAATTCCAGATGACTGGGTGTGTTAGAAAGATACAGCAGACCTCAATGCCTGTTACATAGCTACACTGTGCTCGATGCCTTGGGAGAGATCAAAATATGTAAAAGACAAACATTTTTGTCTTTCCAAAGTTTATAGTTTAGTTGCATGATCATAGTTAAGAATGTCAACATGAAAAAAAAGGAAGGATGGAGTGGGGGAGGGAGGAAACAAACAAGCTGGCTTAAAGAGTTTACCTTCCAGCTTTACTTGCTCTGTTCTTGGGTAAGGTATTTATTCTCTTAAGACATAATTTTCTCAGAAAAAAAAAAAAAGACATAATTTTCTCATCTGTGAAAAATTTATCTCCTACAAGCCAGTTATGCTTGCCTCCTTTTAATTTTTCCACAAGTCAAGCTCGCTTCCCCCACCCCTTTGCCCCTGTTCCAGCTGCCTGGAAAGTTTTACTTGGCTAAATCTTCCAAGTTTTGCCTTTTGTGTCACCTCCTCAGTGAGTTTTCAGAAAGTGTCATGTCTGTATTCACGGGTGAGACTGTCAAAACACCAAAGGACGGCATAAAAGTGAGGAAAGCTGTCTATTATTACCACCCCCCTTTAATACTTTGAGATCTAAGGCGTCCTCTAGGATTTAGGGTCAGCAAACTTTTTCAGTATAGGATCAGGCAGCAGGTAAGGGAGGATTTGCGGCCCATAGCAAGTAAATGGGACCAGCCTGTTCCAATAAAACTTTATTTATGGTTACTGTGAATTTCATATACTTTCCACGGCCACGAAGGAGCTACCGGATTTGGCTTCTGCCGTGTGGCCGACTGACGGGCAAGAAGGTGAGCCCCGAGATTCTGTCAGACTCAGTCACTCTCCTCCGGCGCCAAGACCCCTAAAACGAGGGCGAGTTCCCGCCTCCCCCGCACGGGTGTGTGGCGAACGCTAGGTAGCAACGCTCAGGGAAAGCCGAGCGCTTGATGCGCGGTGCGCAACCCCGCTGTCGCCCTCTTCCTAACTCTCCTTTAGGGGTGTCGTTGGCGACGCGTCCCTCTCCGAGGTGCGGGCCCCGAGGGTCGGCCCCGCCCCGGGCGGCGGCCCCGCGGGAGGGCGGGGGTGGCGGCGCGAGGCGGGGGCGGGGCGGCGGCGCCGCGTCGTCGTCGTCGTCCCCGCCTCCTCCCCAGGGGCCGCGTCGGAGCCTCGGCGGCGGCGCTCACAGCCGGAGGAGAACGTCCGGGCTCGGAGCGGCGGCGGCGGCCATCGAGACTCACCCGCGGCGCGTCCCCTTCGGCCTCGCTGCGCCTCCAGGCCGCGGCGCCCGCGCCCCTTCAGCTGTCTCGCTCGCGCTCCTTCCCTGCTGCCGGCTGCGCCATGGCGTTGGCGTTGGCGGCGCTGGCGACGGTCGAGCCGGCCTGCGGCAGCCGGTACCAGCAGGTGAGCAGCGCCCAGTCTCCTCCGGACCCGGGCCCGGCCCTGCCCTCCCTCCCGGCCGCCTCGGGCGTCTCCCGCCCAGCCGGTGGCCAACTCGACGCCGCGGTCCGGCAGGCCGCGCTGGGCCTGGGCGGGCGCGGCGGGGCCCGGCTCGGATTCGAGGCCGCCGCGGGCCGGGCCCGTCCCTCGGCGACCTCGGGCGGGACGCGGGTGCCGGACAGACCTCCGCCCGGCGCCTGCCCCACCTTCCCCGGCGGGCGGGCCCCCGAGCCAGAATCTGCAGCCCTCAGGAGGCAGCATCCCGGGGGCAGTTCAGTTTTCCTTTTTCCACCTTTGAGTTGATGTCATTGGAAAGGAAACACACACACACAAAAAAAGAAGCAGAAAGAAAGAAAAAAAAGGCAAGCATGAAATGGAAAAGGAAACTGGGTGGAGAAAAAAGATTAAAATCTCTTGCTGCCGCCGCCGACAGCTCCCCGCAGCGAGATGCGATTACTCAGGGTTTCAGAGTCTGTGGCAACCCATCCCCCTCGCCTGTTTTAAGACAAAAGTCAAAATGGAGCGAGCGGCCCCTCGCAGTTTGCAGTAGGTTTGGAAAAGGCGATGTTTCACCGAGGTGGTACCTCAAAATGTCGAGCTTCGGTGAAGGCGGCAGGGCGTGTGCCTGGCGTGTGTAAAAGCTTGGAAATGACGTTGAAAGGGATTTAATAGCATGGCTGGGGAAATGTATAAGGGATGATTGGATTATTATCTCGGGTATGATTTATAAATTGAGACCCTAGGGAAAAGAATCTTTAGCCGCTTTTCCCTCGGAAATTTAGACATTCTGCAGGGCTTTTAGAGAAATTTAACCCAACGCTTCGTAATTGTGGGAATTGAGCCAGGTAGTAACTGATGTTGATTGGAACCGCAAATAGCTGCTTGTGTTTTGTCTTGTTGCAAATGCTTTCAGTGTAATTTGCATACAAATGTCGGTTGTGCTTTTATGAAATTAAATGTCTTATCATTAAGGATTTACAGTTTTGTATTTTGGAAATAAGAAAACCAGTTCCATTAAAACATCTAGATTAACCCTGGTGCGGCCAGTTACTGGTTTGTTTTGCTGTCATCAGCCTATGTTGTAATTTCCGCCCTCCTCCAGCCGGACTCCTGAAATGACTGGTTAAGAATTTAGCTTCATGGTTTCATAAATACGCCCAAATTGTGCCAATGCAGTCTAATCCTTAGGTCTCTGACAACCTGGGGTCTAGCACATGCTTTTTTGTATGACCTTGGGCAAGGCTCTGCCTTCCTCGATGCTTTAATAAAATGGGAACGACAGGTGTCACTTAACTGTCATGAAGGTGTTTGCAAATCACTTGTATCCCATAGTGATCTGATTCATTCTTTTCATCTTGCATTGGCTAAGGCAAACAAGCCAAAAGCTGTGGCTTTTCTTTGTACTGCCATCTTGAGCTCTTAGGTAATGCCAACATACTGGTGGAAAATCCTTGGTGTAGTATTTAATAGCTTTAAATATGCAGATTTGAGTTATGTCAGTGACTGGGCATATTTATTTATTTTATTCTTTTTAAAAATAATTATTTTGAAGAGCTAATCTAGAAAAGTGAAAAAAAATTATCTTCCTCGGAAAATTGCAAAATATGAAAGGTAAAAATCTGACAACAAAAAACTGTCACCCTGATAACCTAAGTAATATTTTCATGTGTATCCCCGTGCATTTATAGCTAGGTAAATACACACAAGTGTAGATCAGTATACATGTGTATAGATAAAGAAAGCTAATATTGATTGAGCATTTACTCTGTGCCAAACACAGTACTGAGTGCTTTATACCCATTATTTCACATAATCCTCACAAAATGCCTCTGAGGCAGAGCTTAATATTGTATAGACGACAAAGTCAGGATTCTAAGAAGCTTGGTAACTCGCTCAAGGTCACAGCTTCTAAGTAGTGATTAAAAGGATATACACTCACCTACTTGAAATCCAGGCTCAAGATTTAAATATAGGCATTTGCGTTAGTAGACATACACACATACATGTGTATTTCTTATACATCCATGCGTAAGTAACAAGCACATCTTTGCACACAACTGCAGTTCCATGGGCCCCGATTATATTTACACACACTTGTGCAGATGTGTGTTTACATACCCACATGTCCCCGTGTATGTCTTGTTTTCAGTTACATTCACAAATTTGCATATACGTACATTCATGCATGTGTATGTACAAAGGCACACAATATACAACAGATACACAAAATGAATTCATATTTTATTGTATTGCTTGTGCTTTTTCACATAGTATGTGAGTATCTTTCTATGTCAAATATTTTTATAAAGTCTGCATAGCCTCTGTGACTGAATCATAATTTAATCAACTGCCTGTTGGTCCTTAAGGGTGTTTATAATTTTTTTCTTTCATGAAGTTTCTTTTGCATACATCTTTAACTATTTCTTTAGTATAAACTTTTAGTTGTTGAAATGCTTGGTTAAAGAATATACATATTTAAGATGCTTTTGAATTATAGAATGCCAGTGAATTGTCCAGGCAACTTGATAGGAGCATGATATTCTGGTTGTCACAAAAGGCCTTCTGACTTCTGTTTGATCTAGTTAATCAAATTGAGCTGGCCATCTTGCTCATATTGTATATGTAATGGAAAACTATGATTCATTCATAAATGCAAATATGATTTTTTTGCCTTTATGGTCTTTTTATTGTTCACTGCGTGCACAACCTGAATTTAGCATCATCTCAGACTACCCAGAAAGATTGGGCTCATGGGTTCCCTGTGGTTTTTATTTTTCTCTTTCTGCATTTTGAAAGTAAGATTGCCTGTTCAAACATTGGGAAGCACCATTTGAGAAAGGTCTAGGTAGGTCCAGTGTGAGAAACCAGTGTTATGTGTTGCTCTTGAGTACTTGTATTCCTGCTCATCCGTTCCAAACCCTGTTAGTTTCACTGGAATAGATTTTTGCCTATGTCGTGAATTTTGTCAAATAATTCCAGAAATGTTTTGAGATACTTGGGTTTGAATTCAGTATAAGTGAGCGGGGATGACACTGCTATATAAGCATAAAAATAGGCTGTAGAATGTTTAGTTTTAGACTTGATTCAATTGCTAAAGAAATTGCCTGTTTATAAGCCTCACTTAACATACATTTCTATTATAGTCTAATGACATTGTGGAGCGACTTTGGAAATGACACCTTTTGAGATAAGTTCTCAGGATTATAGAGGATGGTTTTGGTAAATAGAGGAAAGAATTTCATCTCTGACAGGTCATACCATTACTGGTGTTCAAGTGTTAGATGAGATCATGATCCTGGAGGAAGGATCAAATAGGGCCCACGTGAAATTTATTTCTTTTAGTTTCGAAAGTGATTTTTATAAAATGGAATGTCTTACCTGAGAGTGGTAAGTCAAGATTTTAAGGTTGTTTTGCTCTATTTGTGGCCTATAAGGTCAGCGATCAAAGAAAACTGTCATAAAAATTTTGAGATTGATGAATTATTTCTTTAAAATTGTTTTAAATTGTGGTAAATACATATAAAATTTACCATTTTAACATAGCTTAGATAAATGGTTGGGCGGCCATTATAACCATCCTTGTCTAGAACTTTGTCTTCCCCAGTCAAACTTCTTAAATATTAAATGATTACCCATGTCCCCTCTCACCCAGCCCTGACAGCCTCCTCTCTACTTTCTATGAATTTGACTACTCTAAATAACTCCTCTAAATTTGTTCTTTTGTATCTAATTTATTACACTTAGCATAATGTTCTCAAGGCTCCTGTAGCATGTGTCAGAATTCCCTTCTATTTGAAGACTGAATAACATTCCTCTATATGTATATACCATGTTTTGTTTATTCATTCATCTATGGATGGATGTTTGGGTCCCTTCCACCTTTGGATCATCGTGAATAAAGCTGCTGTGAACATGGATGTACAAATATCTTTTGAGTCCCAAGAGGTGATTGCTGGATCATGTGATAATACGACTTTTAATTTTTGAGGAACTACCATGCTATTGTCCGTGGTGGATGCACCATTTTACATTCCCACCAGCAATGTGCAGTTCCTCTACATACTCACCAACTATTTTATGTTTGTTTTTTCTTTTTAATAGTCATCCTTATGGGTGTGGAATAGTATCTCATTGTGGTTTTGATTTTCATTCCCTAATGATTGAACATTAAATGTGCTTACTAGCTTTTTGTCTATCTTCTTTGGAGAAATAAGTATTCAGGTCCTTTGCCCATTTTTTTTTAATTGGGTTGTTTGTACTTTGTTGTTGAATTTTAGGAGTAGAGTTTGGTTTTTTTTTTTTTTTAAATAAAAATATTTACATTTTTAGCTTTATGCAATGAAGATTTCAAACACATACAAAAAATAAATAGTACAATAAAACATACATACACCATCACTCAACTTCAACAATTACTAACAAATGGCTAATCTTGTTTCATTTATACTTCCCACCATTATTTTGTAGCAGATCCTATAAATCATTTCATCTATAAATATTTCTGTGTATAACTCTAAAAAATTATGGCCTGATGTCTTAAGCAGGTATTACCACATGAATATTTTGTGAGAGCATTTTTGTAATGTGTTTTGAATATGGACACAGAATTTGTGAATGTCAGGAGCTGGGAACATAACTGTTCTTAGTATGCTTTGTGGTGGTGGTGTAGAGGTGATAGATTACTGTTGATCTTTTCTTATTTTCTTGCCTGGTCTAATGTTGACTACTTGTTAGGGGAGATTTAATTGATTCAATCATTTTGTCTTACCCTGGAAACTGCAGAACGCCCTGGTTTGTGTAGAAGCCAAGGGCCAACTGAACTGTTCTAGGAAATCCTGCATTATATAAACAGACGCCACCCACTGGTTTGCCTGCATATAATTTCACATTACTTTTTCCTAGACACCAATTATGTTACATTGCTTTACATTAAATTATGTTATAAAATAAATCTTAGGGGCCTCCCTGGTGGCTTAGGGGTGAAGCCTCAGCCCTGGCACCACTAAGGCCTGAGTTTGATCTCCGACCAGGAGCTAACACACATACAGCGGCATTGCAGACCTCTCCTGCTCCTGTCTCACCGGCTGCTTTCCTTAGCAGTGTATTTCAGGGTATCTGCCTGTTCTGCTCCCCATTCTATCTCTGGTGAATCCTCACCTCCCTCCAGCAGCTCTGGCCTACACCCCAGTTCTACACATAAACAAATAAATCTTTAGTAAAATAAATCTTACCTAGAGAGTTAAAAAAATATTTTATTAATTAAAATAAGTCTTAAAGAGATTAAAGTGACATCCTCTTCTTTGTTTATAGGGTTTTAAAATAATTACTTTGGTGTCTTAATTTATTAGGTTATTTTTGGACTATACCTCTGTTTAGTGGAACAGTGGATGATAGTGGATGATGCCTATTTAAGTAAAGCAATTTTTAACACTTTAATTAGAGATTAATGCAGATAATCAGCTTCATGGCCTCATCTTCATTCTCATGTCATTTTTGTCGCTATGCTAGACAATTGATCCACATGATGCATTAATTTTATTGAGTTTTACATACTTTTTACAATTGCTTCTAGTAGCTGTAGAGATAGAAATACAGTGTGTGTTGTTGCCTTCACCAAGTATAGTAATAAAGTGAGTGTTATCACACATCTCTTCACACACTCTGCTGTTACAATTAGGCTGACTCATTTTTCTGAATAACAGGTTATAATAAATGTTCATAATACTAATTCTAAATACTGATCAAATTTAAGAACGTTTCTAGTGAAATATTGTCTTACTATTAAACCTGTTCCTTTCACGTGTTTCTTATCTGCCCTAGCAATTTACTGAGCTAAGTAAATTACTTTGCTTTGACAGTTTTTCTTTTAAATTCATATATTGCAATATCAGTTATTAATCAAACTTGAATGTCATTTGGATATCTCTCTGGAGAATAATTTGTGAATAGCAATATAAAACAAACATTTATGCATAAATGTGACATTTAAAATGGAAGATTTCTTGTTTTAAAATAGCACAGAAATACATTCTTCATAGAGTCATGCAGTGAATTTGTAAAGGAAAATTTTATTTCCTTTCCTTTTCAGTCTCTCCCCAGAGATGTAACTGTTCTTCAAGTTTGGTGTGTGTTCTTCAGACTTTTTCTTATTGTTTCTTTGCTTTAAAATTTTTAAAGAAATTTTGTTTTTAAATAAACTTATTTTTTGTAACAATTTTAGATTTCAGAACATTGGTAAAACAGTACGGTTACCATATACCCCAGACCCAGTTTTTCCTGTTAACATCTTATATTAGTATGGTACATTTGTGACAATTAATGGGTTTATGCATTATTACTATCTTTATTCAGTTTATACCTAGTGATCTTTTTCTATACCAGCATCTCATACAGAATGCCACATTACATTTTGTCAGTATGTCTCATTTGGTCCCCTTGGCTAAGGCAGTTTCTCAAATTGTCCTTGTTTTTGATGACCTTGACAGTTTTGAGGAGTATTAGGTATTTATAGAGTGTCCCTCAGTTATGATAGGTCTGATACTTTTCTCGTGATTAAACTGGGGTCAGGAGTTTTGGGGAGGAAGACCATAAATTGCCTTTGTCATCACATGAAGAACACATACTATCAACATGACTATCACTGTTGCTGTTCACCTTACTTATCTGTCTGAAATAGTGTTAGTTTACTTTAAAATTACTTAACCTCCCCTCCCCCCAACTATGTTTTCTGAAAAGAAATCATTTAATCCACACTTTAAGATTTGGGAGTTATGTTCTACTTGAGGGCAGAATATTTATGTAAATTACTTAGAATTTTTCTGCATGGGACTTTTGTCTCTTATCCATTAATTTACTTAATCAAATCACTATGGACCTGTTTATTCGTTGTGTTATAAGCCAATACTGCTTTAATTGGTTGCTCAAATTGTTCCAGTTTTGACCGTTGGAAACTGTCCTTTGACTATAATGGCGGGTTTTCTTAAAGCAACGCCTCGCTGTTTGGCAGCAGGCTCATCGTGTGTATTTCCTGTGCCATTTCTCCTGTTTCTTTTTATTAGAGAATGATATTAGAAGCCAAAATCTGTGCTAATTGCTACTAGGGTATCATTGCTTCTAAATCTTATGACAGAGAAAAGAAATGTATGTGTATATGCATATCTATAAATATTTTCTGTATGTCAATCATCTGTACCTGTATTAAACTAACCAGTTGCCACATGGATTTCTCTTCTGTCCTCACTTATCTGTAAACTGCCACTCCTCCCAACATCCCCCCACCCCGCCTTCTTTAGTGAGTTTTTTTTCATACATTTATATAGTTAGATTGTTTTGTCACATTCTGCATACTGGTCCTGGAAACTGCCAACCATTTACATGTTTTTAGAATTTTACATGCATTGAAGTTCACTCTGCTCTGGTTTTTTTTTTTTTTTTTAAGAATTATTTATTTATTTATACAAGCACTGGGCACAGTCAGAAGCGCAGGAGGGTGAGAGAATTCACCCGAGCCAGTGCAGGGAACAGAACAGGCAGACGACGAAGTACACTGCTGAGGGATGCAGTGGGTGCAGCAGGAGAGGTCTGCAACGCCATGTGGGACCCTTACCGGCAGCCAGGGATCGAACTGGCGCTGCAGAGGCTGCGGGCAGCCTCGCAGCCCAGCGTTCAACCGCTGCGCCACCAGAGAAGGCCCTGGTTGTTGTTTTTTTTTTTCTTTTAAGATTTATTTATTTATACATACAATAGCTAGGGTGCAGAGATACAGGATGTGAGAGGATTCACCAGAGACAATGGGGAGTAGAACAGGCAGATGTACTCAAATACACTGCTGAGGGGAGCAGCGGGCGAGACAGAAGAGGACTGCTGCGCCATGTGGGTCACGTCCCTGGCTGGGGATCAGACAGAACTCATGCCACAGTGGCTGAGGAGAGCTTCATAGTGCTGTGTCTTAACCTCTTGTGCTACCAAGGAGGCCTCTAACATTACTTTTCAAGAAACATAGTAGGAGTGGCTTCTTTTTATTTTCAAAATTTTCTTTTTATGATCATGTTTTCTTAATTCCTTTTAAAAACTTGTACAGAAAGTTGCACAAGTAGTATAAAGTAATACACCCTATCTATTTATTGCCCAGATTCACCTTAAACATTAAGGTTTGATTAACAATGAATACAACCCTATAAAAATTGAAAGCACTGCAGGTAAAAATCCAAGTCCCTTTAACCGTCATCCTGACTTTTTGTATAACTTTGCTTTAATAAGCAGTTTTTGAATTTTATAATGTAAACTTCAGTTTTGGTGGGTTCACTTTGGGCCCTAAGTAGGCATTGATTCAGGAGAACATGAAAGGGTTTTAGTAAAACACGTAATCAGTAATAATCCAACTTCTGTAATGTAGTAGTTGTGTGACTGACTGGGCATAAACTTGAACCTCTCTTTCTAGGTTTATTTTCTCTTTTGTAAAATGAAGTCGTTGAATTAGATAATTTTGATGCCTTGCAGCTTGACTGTTTTTGTGTATAGAAATTGGTGTCTTTGTTCCAGAAATTCAGCATTCTATTGATTTGGCAAATTTCTTTCATGATGAGTAAAGCATGCTTTAAAATGATGTTTAAAACAGGCCTGAATTTTTGCCAAAGATATTTTTAATCATGTATAATATAAAAATATAGAAAATACCTCCTTAAGAGTATTAAAAGAATGAGTCACTGATGAGCACAGAACACTGTAATCTGGCTGCTGTTAAAGCATTCTGTTTGTTAAGTTTTCCCTTCTGATCACTTTAAACAAACATTGTATGTCATGACAAAAAAAAAAAAAAACAAGAACAACAATGCTTTTAGAAATCAGGGAAATTAATTTTTATTTTTTTAATAAATTTTTTTTAAGATGTATTTATTTATGCATACAAGAACTGGGGTACAGGCCAGAGGTGCCAGGGCAGGGGTCGGGGTGTGTGTGTGAGAGGATTCACCAGAGACAGAGTGGGGAACAGAACAGGCAGACTGACTGAAATATACTGCTGAGGGGAGCAGCGTGTGAGACAGGAGAGGTCTACTGAGCCTTAGCTTCCTGGTCGGCTGGGGATCAAACTGGTGTTGCAGAGGCTGCCGACAGCTTCATATGCTGTGCTTATTAACCCCTTGCGCCACCAGGGAGGCCCCTCAAATAAAAATTTTTAAGAATAATTTTAGGTTCACAGTTAAGTCAATAATCTTTTAAAAGCAAGAAAATATTAATTTACAAAGCTTTAGTTTTTTTTTTTTTTTTTAACAAGCTGGCCCTTTGATTTCTGTTGTTTTTATTCACTGCTTTTGGTAATAACATTTTCAGAAGTTTAGAAAATTTGCTCATGTTACTATAGAAATAGCTTAAGAATGATTTGAGAGTTATCTGCAGCCTTAAGAGCCCTGTATGCCATCAACTGACAGGAGACTGTTTCACTGTTTTTTTCTCTTGTGTAGCTGAATTACATTTTAGTTAGAATATTTCAAAGTGTGCTTAAGATTATTGCTGCTCTGTCAGACTGGTAAGGGTAGGCAACATTAATAAGTTCATAAACACATTTGTCCAATTTCATTTTTGGTGACTGAATTAATTGAGGTGTGATCATAGTTATGTGATCTTAGGAGCTTTACAGCCATCTTGTCAGCTTGGTGAGAGCATTATAGCCATCTTGTACAGGTCTGGTTAAAATGTCTAGATGAGTAGTGGGGGAAAAGACAAATTATGTTGGGCATGAAAGGAAATCATTAGCTTACTGAATACATTATCTTCTATTTGAAAGATTAGAAATATCTTTTTATGTATTAGGTAGGTTTAATGTAATCTAAATGCCATTTTAAGAGTCCACATTTCATTAAAAATATTAAACTGAGAGTCTGTGGTTGTGTTTAAAAGGATCTCAATTATCAGGCTATACTTTCTAGCATTGATTTTGTATTTCTTTTAGCAGTTTGCTTTAATTATTTAGCTGTCCCTAGTTAATGATGTAGTTACTTCTGAGAAAGAATTTACCCCTTTAAATAATACAGACCGACTTTCAAATACTGCAGTGATATTGTAAAAGAATATTTAATGGTAAAAGAAATTCTACCATGTAAGTGAGTTTAAAAGGTTTTAAGATTATTTTTCCCCTAAAAGGCTGGCATCCTACCTGAAAGAAATGGGACTCTGTTTTTCTTCTTCCCTATGTTTTTGCCAAATTTTCTGTGGAACTTAAAATTTTGTAATCAAGGGAAGTATTTTAAAAATCCCTCCATCCTTGGGCCTCCCCTGGTGGCGAGGGTCCCACATGGCACTGCAGACCTCTCCTGTTGTACCCGCTGCTCCCCTCAGCAGTGTATTTCATCAGTCTGCCTCTTCTGTTCCCTGCTCTGTCTCTGGTGAATCTTCTCACCCTCTCGCGCCTCCGACTGTACCCCGGTTCTTGTATAAATAAATAAAATCTTTAAAAAAAAATCCCTCCATCCTCTTTGTTATTATAAAAGTGTTACTTTCATGCTTGTTTTAGATGTATAAAGTACAGAATTTTTTGTTTTTTTCAAAGTTAGTATCTTGGCTTTAAAATGTCAAATTACAGTCTACCTAACATTGATCAGCTTATGAGCCATTTGTGCTTTACTAAGAGGCATTTATAAATTTCTCACTTGGATGTTTAAATATGATGGAGAGCAAGTACTATGAATGTGCCACAGGTGCAGGTCTTTGTAGTTAAGTTTACTAAGTGCCTTTTGACTGCTGCTTTCTTTTCTTTTCCTCCTTTCTCCCTTTTTTCCTTTCTTTTACTCTTGAACAGTTTTACACTTTAGTATGTATTCACTAAATGCCTATTGAGAATAAATTATGGTATCAATATAATCAGGTGCTGAATTAATTCAAAGGATGGGAGTAAATTAAAGATACTTTGAGTTGGAAGGAATCACCTGGCTCCGGAGACTTCTAGGAGATTTTTGAGAAGGTGAAATGTGAGTCTGGTCTTGACGGATGGCTAAGATGCAGGTGGGGAAGATAGGACTTAGGGGTGGACGCTCAGTTCTGTTGTTTCTCAGAAGGAACTTGTTTCAGTTCGAGAACACATCGCCTTCTCTGGTCTGGAGGTCTTTTCCTCGCTCTGTTTGCTCTTCAGGAATATCCCTTTTCTCCCAGCCCTTCATCTTAGTTTGAATAGTCTGCCCTTAGAGGAGTTTGAGTCCCCTCATCCCCTTATATGGTTGGTTTCTCTTAAGCATAAGAATACTCCTTTTGTGTCACATTTTTATCCTTTTAAAAAAAGCATTTTATTTGGCTTTTATTTCAGAGTTATGCATGCATATAGGTTAGAGTCAAATAGATTTTACAGGCTTTTTACTAATAATAGCTTTCTCCTGCTTTACTTGCCTATTCCATAGCTCTTTTAACTGTTTCTTTTGCTATTTTGCCATTTGCCCTATAGTTAAATATTTATATTGTGCTGTTTATTGATTTTTCAGTTTTCACCATTTTTTAAATGGACTTAAACCATTATGGAGGTAAGGATATAGCCTCTGGCAACTTGCCATAACTGTATAGTCTCACACTTGTGTCTTCATTTTTCTCATAGTTATACACATAATGTAGTTAGATAGATATTCAGCATTTACAATGATTGAAATTAATAAACACTATTCACATCTGAGAGTATAGTGTGTTATGGTCCCTTTTCCTTGCCTGAACAGTACTTTATTTTCCCTGGTTTTATTGATTTCCTTTTTTTGCTTTGCTTGATTTTCTATGTACATATCATAAATTTGCTAATAATCTAATTCATTCCTCTCAGATGCTCATTTAATAATTTTAATATGTTTTTTGGTTTTTGTTTTTTTTTTAATGTTTTTAGACCCTCTTTTTCATGGAACACATCCTCCAGTATCTTTCTGAGGAAGAATGCATGGGAGGTTCAATTTTTTCTTTTTTTCAGCCTTTGCGTATCTCAGAATCTTTCTCTTTTCTTTTTTTAATTTTCACACTTAGACTTGTGGGTTGGAAACATTTTTCTGCAGAGTTTTGAAGGCATATGTTACAGTGCCTTCTAGGTTCCACTGTTGCTGTTAGGAAACTTGAAACCAGTTGTGATGTTTTATTCTTTAGATGTGGCCTACTTTCTCTGACTTTCTCTCAAGGCTTTTAGGAACCTCTTTTGTCCTCGGTGTTCTTAAATTTCACTATATTGTACTTTGGTGTAGATCTGTTTTTATCCACTGTGCCAGGAACGCAGTGAGCTCTTTTGGTCTTTAAGTTCACATCTGTAAATTCTGGGAAAATTTAACAAGTATTTTTCTCTGCCTTTTCTCCTTACCTTTATTTCAACTCTTTGGATCTTGAACGTCTTGTACTGATTCCTTAAATTAAAAAAAAAACAATCAAGGGCCTCCCCTGGTGGCGCAGCGGTTGAGCGCTGGGCTGCGAAGCTGCCTGCAGCCTCTGCAGCGCAGGTTTGATCCCTCAGCCGCCAGGCGAGGGTCCCACATGTTGCGCAGACCTCTCCTGCCACTCCCGCTGCTCCCCTCAGCAGTGTACTTCATCAGTCTGCCTGTTCTGTTTCCTGCTCTGACTCTGGTGAATTCTCTCACCCTCCTGCGCTTCTGACTGTACCCAGTGCTTGTATAAATCAATCAATCAATCAATCAATCAATCAATCAATCTTTAACAAATAAAAAAATAAAACAAACAAAAAAACCCAAAACTTTCTCATGTTTTCTATCTCTGTTTTCAATGAGATTTTGTTTTGATAAAATTTAAATTTCTCTTATTTTTAATTAAAAAAAACTATTTTCTAATTTTCTACCACCATTTAAAAAAATAGCATGTGGTCTTTCATTTTTGTATTTTTTTCCTCTTATTTCTGAGATTATTAAAGTGTTTTTTTTTTTTAAATTTTCATCTTCCGGTAGAGTTTTTTCTTTTGTTTTGCATTTATTCTCTGCTTTGATCTCTTCTGATCTTTTGTATTAGAAACTTTCCTTAACTGCACAGTGATTTTTATCTGCTTGGTTAAAAATACACAACCAGTAAAACAATTTAATGTGTGGTTAATTCCGTCTCCAACCTTTTTTTCTGCTTTTAAATCTCATTTTAACTCCTACTGGTACCTCTTACCTCCAGTTCTTGAGCCTCTTGGAGTTACAGTGCAAGAAAGGTTACTTTTCTCCTGTCTGCTTTAGGATTCAGTTTTCTTGGTTCTGCTGTGTTAGTTACCAACTGTCATATTACTTCTAACTTTCAGGATTTTATGGCTATTTCCTCTCTCTCCTGTTAATTGTAGATTTTTGCCTTAAAAAATAGTTCAAGTTTACTAATATTTATATGATATTAAGAGGATTTGGAAGGGCAAAAAGGCAAATGTGCTTATTTAGTCCTTTACCAGAGCATTACAATTACTTTTATTTTAAAGATTTTTTTATTCATACATACAAGAACCAGGATACAGGTCAGAGGCGCAGGAGGGTGAGAGGATTCACCAGAGACAGAGCAGGGAGCAGAACAGGCAGACTGACTGAAATACACTGCTGAGGGCAGCAGTGGGCGAGACAGGAGAGACCTGCCGTGCCATGTGGGTTTCTTGCTGGCCAGCCAGGATCGAACCTGTGCTGCAGAGGCTGCAGACAGCTTCACAGCGCTGCGCTCAACCGCCTGCGCCACCAGGGGAGGCCCCTACAATTACTTTTGACTGTCTTTTCTTTTCTTTCTTTTCTTTCCTCAAGACTTAGATCATAAAACACCAGTCACTTTCACTGATGTGTCTTCAGATTCCACACCATTCCTGGTTGGACATAGTCATTGAGTAGTGGTAAATTAATATAGCAGTAAAACACTTGCAGAATGGAACTCTCTGTGTTGATGGATGGAGGGAAAGATATTTAATGCTCATTCATTTCCCTCTTGTCCCTCTTTGTTTTTGCAGGAGAACAAAGGCGTAAGTTAGAGCTGACATTCAAATAGAAGGCTTTTCCCTTCCGTAATCTCTGCCCTAGTATGCTCTACCCCTGGAATACTAGTACTGTTACTACTAGTAATACGCAAACACAGATTTTGGGATTTCTCTGCCTAGGAGAGAGCTCTGGTTGCTCATGAGGTTGGCAGAACCAAGCAGGCTGTATTCCATATGCCTCCCTGGGTTCTAGGTCGTGTCTTTGTCACTGTTTATACATTTGACTTCACTGTCTTTTTAATGTATAATATTCCATTTCTTGGCCGTGTCAGTTGTTTGCTTTTAGAAGAAAAAAACATTCTAGGAATTACGGTGTGATCAAAAATCAATTTTCCTTCATATATACCAAATATTTGGTGAGTGCCTATTTATACCTAGTACACTATGTTGTTATAAATTGAATACTAAAATGTTAAGTTTCTTTTTTATTCTAAAGAAAGATGGAGGGCCTCCCCGGTGGCGCAGCGGTTGAGCGCTGGGTTGCGGGGCTGCCCTCAGCCTCTGCAGCGCCAGTTCAATCCCCGGCCACTGGAGGAGGGCAGTGGAGGAGGCCCACATGGAGGAGGCCCACATGGCACGCAGACCTCTCCTGCCGCCCACTGCTCCCCTCAGCAGTGTACTTCGGTCCTTCTGCCTGCTCTGCTCCCTGCTCTGGCTCTGGTGAATTCTCTCACCCTCCTGTGCTTCTGACTGTACCCAGTGCTTGTATAAACAAACAAATAAATAAATAAATCTTTAAAAAAAAAAAAAAAGAAAGATGGAGATGTCTGTTTCTCCTTTGTATTTTTATAATTTTGTTACCATTTTATACATATTGTTACCATTTCCTTTTAAAATTAGTAACTGTAGAACCATATTTCATTTTTATTATGAATTATTGGATTCCTCCAGAAGGAATACAGGTAATGCATACTTACCTTATGAGCCATGAAAATAAAATACCTGTGGGGTTTACAACACAGGCATAGCAGTCTTTTGTGAAACATTTTTTGTTGTTTCTCACACCTCATCACTTTTAGAGCAGTCAGTAAGAGAGAACCGCTTTGCCCTCATTTTTTGGAAAAGTCCTGTTTCTCCACAGTGTTCATGTTCACTGTGCTTCTTGTGCTGAGTGGTGATGAGGATGCCACCTACTGCTGATCACTCATGGAGCTCTCATCACTGTCCCTTCCACAGAAATTGGCAGTCATCTGCATGTGTCTACATGCCTGACATGTACATCTGTTTAGTTTGGTGATTTGTAAAGCAGTTTGAATGTTTAGGTAACTGTGAAGTGGTTAAATTGAGATGGCATTAAGATTAGTGGCCATGTCTTCTGATGGGTTTCTGTTAGTGCTGCACCTCTATGCCTGCTTCAGTCAACATGCGTTAAAATGGTATCCATGATGTACCACACAGTATTAAGTGCTGGCGTGAACACAGCAATCAACCCTGCAAAGGACCCAGTCTGCAGATGGCTCACAGTCTATATCATGAATCCTCTGCCAGTTTCCTTCTCTCCCCTTCCTGAAGTATTAGTGAAGTATGACTTACATACAGAAACATGAACAATCATAAATGCACAGCTCAGTGAATTTTCACAAACTGAACCTGCACATTTAACTAAGTACACAGATCAAGAAAAAACATTACCAGTACTGCAAAAGCTCCCTTCAAGTGCACTTCTTGTCACCTCCCTCCCTAGGATAACCACTCACTGGCAAATAATAGGTTTGCTTGGTTTTGATCTTTAAATAAACATAATCATACAGTATCCTTTGTGTATGGCTTCTTTTGTTCACCATTATGTTTGTGAGATTCACCCATGCTGTTGTATGTTATTATAGTTTTTTATAGTTCATTTACATGGCTCTGTGTACTATTTCATTGTATGAAAGATACCACAATTTAGTTTCCCATTTTGATGTTAACAGGCATTTGGATACTTGCCAATTTTATGAATAATGTTGTTTGAACATCCAGGTATGACTTGTGGTGGACTTATATAGATCTCTTGGCTATAGAACGAGAGTGGAATTGCTGGTTCACAGTCACCTTCAGTAGTAGGTACAACCAACCAGTTTTCTAAAGTGATTTTTTGAAGTTTACACTCCCAAATTGAGGGTTCTGGTTGTTATATACCCTCAAGAGCATTGGGTATAATGTTTTTGTTTTTGTTTTTATTTTTTATTTTAACCATCAGAAGTAGTTTTAGTTTCTGTTTCTATGACTACCAGTGAAATGGTGTACCTTTTTATATGTTTATTGACTATTTGAATATTTTCTTTTGTGAAATGTCTAATGTGATCACAGAGTAGAAAATATTGACATAAAAGGGAAGTAGAGTCCAGAAGAAACCAGTATTATTGTACTTATTAGCAAGTATATTCTTTGGTATTTTTGTGTAATGGCATTTAGGAGTAGTACTTCTGTCCATAGGTTTTTTGTTTTTTTTTTTTGAGGCATGCTTTATTTTTTTATTATTTATTTGTTTGTTTTGTTTATACATGCACTGGGCACAGTCAGAAGCGCGGGAGGGTGAGAGAATTCGCCAGAGCCAGAGCGGGGAGCAGAGCAGGCAGAAGGACCGAAGTACACTGCTGAGGGGAGCAGCGGGCGGCAGGAGAGGTCTGCGCGCCATGTGGGACCCTCCTCCGGTGGCTGGGGAGCAGCCGGGGGATCGAACCGGCGCCGCAGACGCTGCGGGCAGCCTCGCAACCCAGCGCTCAATCGCTGCGCCACCGGGGAGGCCCTGTCCATAGGTTTTAAAAAAAGGTTACTTTGTTGACAAATGCTGATCTTAACTGTACATAAAGCATTATTTAACGAATCCCATCAAATTAACTTTTTAACATCCAAAATTACTGGCCTAAATACCTGAAAATTACCAGACTTCCTGTAAATTAATGAAAAAAATGCAGGTGTTATTTCAGGACCATTAAGGGGGAAATAGTCAAAAAGTGGCATGATCCTAATATGTAGTGGTGCTCGGTAAATTCCATTGAATAAAATATTTAAGTTTCTGACTACTCACAAAGAAGGCTAATGTGGCACTCGGAGGAGAAAAGGCAATGGAAAGGATGGAAAAAAAACAGTATATTTACATTTGATTCTACTCCTGCAGGCTTTGTATCTGCATAGTAGCTTTTACATTCTCATTACTTTGTGCAATACAGGTGTTTTTCAGAAAAGTTGTATAAATCAGATGAATCTAATATATTGCAAGATAGTCATGTGAATTTAATAAAATGTCCTTTTTTTGGATTGATTCAAAAGGGTTGACTTCTGTAGTAATTTTGATACCATATTATTTAGCAGTTTCAGAAGTTAGGATTTTAGGGTGTGGTGTGTCTATGCTTGTGTTTGTGTATGTATGTGAGTAATAATGTATGTGTGTGTTAAAATCATACTGAAGGCTAAGAATGTTCCCTGTGCCAAGTCTAGAATATGTTCAGCTCTATTGTGAGTGAATAAATGCTAAATGATTTTTTAAAATTGTTTTGGAAATCTGAAAGAATACTTAGAGATGCTAGTTGTAGTTCATGTTCTGTTGGGACAACTTACTCTTTTTCAAAAAGTGTTGCTTAACATATTTTAAATGGTGAATAATTAAGGGAATAGTTAGGAGTTTGGTTTTGCTTCCATGTTCATATTTTATTTTTTTTAAGATTTATTTATTTTTATGCAAGAACTGGGATACAGGCCAGAGGCGTGGGAGGGTGAAAGGATTCACCAGAGACAGAGCCGGGAACAGAACAGGCAGACTGAAGAAATACACTGCTGGGGGGAGCAGCGGGCAAGACAGGAGAGGTCTGCCCTACCATTTGGGAATCTCCCTGGCCAGCTGGGAATTGAACCCGTGCTGCAGAGGCTGTGGACAGCTTCAGAGTGTTCGCTCAACCCTCTGTGCCACCGGGGAGGCCCCATGTTTGTATTTTAAAGCTTTAATATATCGTAAGTGAACACAAGCTATACGGTTGTCCTTACCACCCTTGTGTTTAGATTATAGACTAGCTTTATGTAAGTCCTTTTAAAATTCATGCAATTTATTTAAAAATAGCTACTATTTTAATTTTATTTATTCTGTAAACAAAAGATAGTTGTTTCAATTTACCATCAAAGGCAAGAACAAGCCAGGTGCTTAGTTTCCATTTCAACTTATCTTTGCTAGGACTTTTTATTCCTTCTCCAGGTAGGCTCTCAAGCCCTGAAAACTAAGCCTGAATTTTCTTATGGAACTGAGGAGTGTAGAAGTGGTAGAGCTCAGGATGTTTCTAATTGATTATTAAATAGTTTGGATTCTGTTTCTTAAAAGAGATTTTGTTCAGAGGCAGAGAGACTTTTTTGAAAAAGTTGCATGATTGTACCTAATTCCCTAACCTTTATAAAATCATGAAATATTGAAAGGGTGCTTATTCACCTGACAACACTTGACTGTACATTTTGCTGCAGCTATTCAGTGGTGTCTTGGTGGGGCCATCAGTGGTGAAATACATTGGATCCCAGGGGTCGGCAGTTGATAAGTCACTTGATGCCACCAACAGTCTTCCAGTGCTCCCATCATAGCATGGTTGGCAAATTTTGTGTCACCTTGGATGAGTAGTGATCATCTCTCGTAGTCCTTTGACTTTTTAAGAAAGTTGATGTTTTAGATCAGTGGCTATTATCTTGCCTTCCTGTTTTCTCTTTGGATGGTATGCTTTCACTTGTTACTTGGACCTCAAGTGAAGAATAGAAGAAAACCCATAAAATCAGTGATCATAGTCCATAGCATTTGCTCTCATTTCTATGGGCAAACATAAACACTTGAGTTAGAATGTATTTTCTCCTGCCAAACCAATTTTTTATTCATAAGTTATATTTATATATGTTAATAGTGATACCACAAAAATCTTAGAAATAGGAAACTTTACAAACTGATAGCCTTTCTAAGGAGATTTACTGTGGTATTACAATATTTTTGCTTCATTGACTTTTTAGAGCATTATCCTAATTACTTTGCTTTTCCTTTGCTTTGGTGAATTTTGGTTTTAATTATTTTCATTTTGGTATTAAGATGATTTGCATTTATTTTTTACTTCTGACTTGAGGTATATTGTTGAGAATAGTCTAAATCTTGTGAAACTCTTGAAGTAGAAAAAAAAATGTTCTTCATCCTCAGGTCTTAAAAATACGTTTTTAGCCAAACTATCTTTTGATTTCTTCTTCTAATGTTTACCTTTTCTTTTCTTTTCTTTCTTTCTTTTTTTTTTTTTAAAGATTTATTTATTTATTTATTTATACAAGCACTGGGTATAGTCAGAAGCGCGGGAAGGTGAGAGAATTCACCAGAGCCAGAGCAGGGAGCAGAACAGGCAGACTGTCGAAGTACACTGCTGAGGGGAGCAGCGGCGGCAGGAGAGGTCTGCACACTACTAATATTTACCTTTTCAGGAAAGGAGATTATTAAGGACTTTTTAAAAGCTATGATTAGTGTGCATTTCAATGTGTGGTTTTTCTTTGTCATTTTCATGAATATGTGTTCTTTGTGAAGAGCTGAGGTTATTGATGGAGTCAGGACCCATTCCCTCACATTAAGGAACACAAACACTGATTTAACAGGAGAATAATGACTCCAAGTAGTAAATTTTCAGTTTTGTTTTAAATCAAATTTATATTGTAAAGGTTTCTGTTTTCAAAATTAGAAAATATTCTTTTTTAAAATATTGTTCATATACCTTAGAATTCACCCTTTTAAAATGTGGGACTTAATAATTTTTACTGTAGTCACAAGATTTTGCAACCATTAGCATTAATTTTATGACCCCAAAGGAAACAAAAGTTAGTCCCTCACCTTCCTTCCCTCCCCTACACCTGGCAACCATTAATCTACTTTCTGTCTCTATTGGATATGCCTTTTCTGGACATTTTATATAAACAGACTCATATACAATATATCATCTTTTGTTACTGGCTTCATTTGCTGAGCATAATGTTCATCCATGTTGTAGCATCTATCAGTGCTCTTCTGGATAGGCTAGATTATTCCAGGACAGCCTTTTGTATGGATATATACCATATTTTGTTTGTCCTTTTATTACCTTATAAGCATTTTGGCTGTTATAAATAATCCTGCTATGAATAGTCACATGCAAATTTTTCTGTGAAAATGTATTTCAATTCTCACACGGTCATCCCCCAACCACCCCCCCTTTTTTTTTGAATGGGTGTGAAGTAATATCTCATAGTTTTGATCTGTATTTCTCTGATGACTGTGGATTGTGTCTACAGGCAATATGTATATCTTTTTAAAAGAACTGTATTAGAATTTTTTGTCCGTTTTTAAATCAGATTGTCTTTTTTATTTTTAAAGATTTATTTATTTATGCATGTAAGAGTTGGGCTACAGGCCAGAGGTGTGGAGGGTGAGGTGAGAGGATTCACCAGAGACAGAGTGGGAAGCAGAACAGGCAGATTGACCAAAGTACACTGCTGAGGGGAGCAGCAGGCGAGTCAGGAGAGGTCTGCTACGCCATCTGGGTTGCTCCCTGGCCGGCCAGGGATCAAACTCCTGCTGCAGAGATTGTGGAAAGCTTCATAGGTTGCGTCTTAACCCCTTGCACCACCAAGGAGGCCCTTAAATTAGATTGTCTTTTTAACATTGGTTTTCTATGTTGGAATCACTTACCTTATTTTAAATGCCCTCCTTATTAATAGCAATTTAATAGAGAACTGTACTTGCATGTAAAGAAATTGGGTATATTATAATAATACAGTTTACAGTTAATATACTATAAAAAACTATAGCCTATAGGCAGTAGAAAATTTATAGTGCTCACAAACCTTGCTGTTTCTGAATAACAGAGTGAAACAGCATACTCAGTTGTTTACCCAAAGAAATGTGCTGTTTTCTTTCTGGTAATTATACTGTCTCGTTTGGTAACATTTAAAGAGTATGTAGAAGTAGTGGGTTGGTAATGAGAGGTTTAAAAATTGCATTTTAAGGTAAAAGTTTTAGAAATAAACTCTAAAATTAGAAGTAGGAAATAACATTTCAAACTAGAGTTCAGGCATTGAGCCAGGACTTTTTGAGACTTATTGTTAATAATTTAAAGAAGGGCTTCAAAACTTACATAAATTTTCTTGCTCTTTAACTATAACTCACAAAGAAAAAAAATGACTGATTCATTATTGGATAATTCAACATTATTTTTCTCCTAATTTCTGTGCTTGCTTGACTTTTGAGTTATAAGGATTTATGGGTTTGGGGTGGTTTTTCTTGTTTAATAGCATTCTTTGTTGTTCTCCAATTCTTAGAAAATAAGAGAAAAGTACAGGAAACATAAATGGGTCCCAAAATCCAAGAATGAGTTTTATGTACTTTTAGGGACTGCAGTCAGTAAAATTGTGAACATTGGCCCTTGCTTACCTAATCCCAACCCTGACTCCGCTATTGCTCAAAAGCAGCGTATTTCTAAATTGAAGGTCATCTTTAGAATTACTTAGGGGAAGGTAGTGATAAACCTTCTTGCTGGGGAATTGGGGTACGCAAGTAAGAATTTTAATGCTGTAGGGTATGAGTGTCTTTAAACTTGTTGAATTCAAGTTTGCTTCTATTACTAGAGCTTTGTATCATTTTTGAATCAGAGATTCTTTAAACTTTTGTTTTGCTAAAATACATTTCTTTCTAATAGCAATAGCATAGATAGGCTACAGAGAAAGGTAAGAAGGAAAGAAACCCCTTTACTTTATTTTTTTTTTAAATAATAAATTTTATTTTTATATTCCCCATACAATTGCAACCCCCCCATTCTGACCCCAGTCCCTCCCCTCCTGCACGCCACCCCCCAAAAAGTGTCTCTGGTTCATAGTTTTTTTGTTGATTTTGATTTTCACTTTCTTATAGTTATTCATTTTCCTGGTCCCTTATTTAAGTTTTTTAGATTCCTGCTATGAGTGAGACCATCCGGTATTTTTCTTTTTCTTTCTCGCTTATTTCGCTGAGCATGATCCCTTCCAGCGCCATCCATGTTGCTGCAAATTGCATGTGTTTATCTTTTTTGAATGCTGAGTAATATTCCATGGTATATATGTACCACATCTTCTTGATCCATTCATCTATTTTTGGGCATTTGGGCTGTTTCCAAAGCTTAGCTATTGTAAACAGTGCTGCTATAAACATAGGGGTGCAGGTGTTCTTTGGAATTGATGTTTCTGTGTCCTTTGGGTAAATACCTAGGAATGGAATTGCTGGATCATATGGAAGCTCTATGTTTAGTAGGTCCGGAAATCTCCACACAGCTCTCCATAGTGGTTGGACCATTTTGCACTCCCACCAACAGTGCAGAAGAGTTCCTTTTTCTCCACACCCTCGCCAACATTTGTTGTTGCTAGTTTTTTTAATATGTGCCATTCTCACTGGTGTAAGATGGTATCTCATGGTAGTTTTGATTTGCATTTCCCTGATTACAAGTGATGTTGCACATTTTTTCATATGCCTGTTGGCCATTTGCATTTCCTCTTCAGAGAAGTTTCTTTTTAGCTCTTCTGCCCATTTTTTGACTGGATTATTTTCTTTGTTGTTGTTGAGTCTCATCAGCTCTTTGCAGATTTTTGTGATCAGTCCTTTATCATTAGTGTTGTGTGCAAAAATGTTCTCCCAGTTGGTGGGGTTTCTCTTTGTTTTTGTTATTGTCTCTTTTGCTGTGCAGAAGCTTTTTAATTTGATGTAGTCCCAGCTGTTTATCTTTGCCTTCACTATCACTGCTTTGGGTGATGTGTCTATAAAGATGTCTTTGATGTGAATATCATGTAGTGTTTCGCCTATATTTCCTTCTATGTATTTTATGGTTTCAGGTCTTATGTCTAGTTCTTTAATCCATTTTGAGTTGATTTTTGTGTATGGTGTGAGGTAGTGCTCAAGCTTCATTCTTTTGCATGTAGCAACCCAGTTTTCCCAGCACCATTTATTGAACAAACTTTCTTTGCTCCAATGCATAGTCTTTGCTTCTTTGTCAAAGATTAGTTGATCATAAATCTGTGGGTTTATTTCTGGATTTTCTATTCGATTCCATTAGTCTGTATGTCTGTTCTTGTTTCAATACCATGCAGTTTTGATGATTATGGCTTTGTAGTATAGTTTGAAGTCTGGGAGTGTGATGCCTCCATTCCCTTCTCTTTTTTTTCAGGAGAGCTTTGGCTATTCGGAAAACCCCTTTACTTTAGATTTGCTGTAGGTAAATATTCAGAGAATTGAATATTTCAAGCCAAGAGGCCCCATAGTAGTTTATGATATATCTAAAGTGGGAACATGAGAGTTTTAGGCTTCTTCTGGGAAGCCATGATAGAATCTACTCATAAAATTGGTGATCAGGACAGTGGAGGTGAGGGCACAGCAGTGGGAGTATAGTAAAGATCAAAACAAAAGTAGTTTTGTACCAAACTCAGCACTTTATATTGTATGTATAAGAAATTGTATAATTCCATGTAGGACAAACAATGCCATTTAAATCTTACTTGGAGAAAATAATCCAGTCAAAAAATGGGCAGAAGAGCTAAAAAGAAACTTCTCTGAAGAAGAACTGCAGATGGCCAACAGGCATATGAAAAAATGTTCAACATCACTTGTAATCAGGGAAATGCAAAGCAAAACTACAATGAGATACCATCTCACACCAGTGAAAATGGCACATATTAAAAAAACTAGTAACAAATATTGGCGAGGTTGTGGAGAAAAAGGAACTCTCCTGCACTGCTGGTAGGAGTGCAAACTGTCCAACCACTATGGAGAGCTGTGTGGAGATTTCTTGAACTACTAAACATAGAGCTTCCATATGATCCAGCAATTCCACTCCTAGGTATTTACCCAAATGACACAGAAACAGTAATTCCAAAGGGCACCTGCACCCCTATGTTTATAGCAGCACTATTTACAATAGCTAAGCTATGGAAGCAACCCAAATGTCCCAAAATAGATGACTGGATCAAGAAGGTGTGGTACAGGGCCTCCCCAGTGGCACAGCGGTTGAGTGCTGGGTTGCGAAGCGGCCTGCAGCCTCTGCAGCGCCTGTTCAATCCCCGGCTGCTCCCCGGCCACCGGAGGAGAGTCCCGCATGGCACGCAGACCTCTCCTGCCGCCCTCTGCTCCCCTCAGCAGTGTACTTCTGTCCTTCTGCCTTTTCTGCTCCCCACTCTGGCACTGGTGAATTCTCTCACCCTCCCGCACTTCTGACTGTACCCAGTGCTTGCATAAATAAATAGATAAATATTTAAAGAAGAAGAAGATGTGGTACATATACACAATGGAATATTACTCAGCAATCAAAAAAGATAAACACATGCAGTTTGCAGAATCATGGATGGAGCTAGAAGGGATCATGCTCAGCGAAATAAGTCAGAAAGAAAAAGAAAAATACTGGATGGTCTCACTCATAGCAGGAATTTAGAAAACCTAAATAAGAGACCAGGAAAAAAACTAATCAATACAAAGTAAAAACCAATATCAACAAGCAACTATAAACCAGAGACACACTACGGGTGGGGGGGGGGTAGGGAGGGGTGAGAAAAGGAAGGACTAGAGTCAAAATAAGGGGGGAGGTACAATTGTATGGGGAATATAACCAAAATGAAAATGCATACATTGTGCAAAGATGAAAAAATTTGTAAGAATTATATAAAATAAAATATTAAAAAAATAAATTTTACTTGGAAATAAGTAAAATTGAAGAGAGTTAAAAAAAAAAAAAAGGTCAGGAATGAATTCAGTCCCCAAAAGCTTTTTTTTTTTTTTTTTTTTTTTCCCCTGTCAACCTCCCCACAGCACAGTGCAGGGAAAGAGCACAAGGTCCCACCATTTTTCAAACCTGCCCTTTATGGTATCTCCTACAACCAAGATTCTGTGACAGGTAAATTGTCCTTGGGCTCCCACGGACCAAACTGACAGAAGAGACTGGGCATCTTCCCAACTCTAGCCTCCCTTTCTAAAAGAACCCCAGGAGACAGACTCTGACGATCCCAGAGCCTCAAGGATTTGACAGCAGAGGCTGCACAGGAACCGTTTGCAGGGACAGAAAAGGGGAACCTTAGAAATATGTTTTGGAACCAAGTAACCAATTTTACATCTTTGTAGATAAGCCTACTCTAGATTAACGAATGCCTGCCTGGTTTAGCTGGCAGAGCCAAATTAATGGCTGTAGGTGGCTCTAAAATGTAATATTGGGCTTCCCTGGTGGCACAGGGGTTAAGCACAGCACTATCAAGCTTATGACAGCCACTGCAACAGGAGTTCGATCTCCAGACAGCCAGGGAGCAACCCACATGGCGCAGTAGACCTCTCCTGCCTCTCCTGCTGCTCCCTTCAGCAGTGTATTTCAGTAAATCTGCCTGTTCTGCTCCCCACTGTCTCTGGTGAATCCTCTCACCCCCCATACCCTTTGGCTTACACCCCAGTTCTTGTATGCATACATAAATCTTTTAAAAATGTAATATTGGGCCTCCCCGGTGGCGCAGCGGTTGAGTGCTGGGTTGCGAAGCTGCCCGTGGCCTCTGCAGCGCCGGTTCGATCCCCGCCTGCTCCCCGGCCACCGGAGGAGGATCCCACATGGCGGGCGAGTAGACCTCTCCTGCCGCCCACTGCTCCCCTCAGCAGTGTACTTCAGTCCTTCTGCCTGCTCTGCTCCCCACTCTGGCTCTGGTGAATTCTCTCACCCTCCCGCGCTTCTGACTGTACCCAGTGCATGTATAAACAAAAAACAAAACAAACAAATAAAATAAATAAATAAAACATGCCTCTATAAAAAAAAATTAAAAAAATTAAAAATGTAATATTAATAGGGCCTCCCCAGTGGTGCAGTGGTTGAGCGCTGGGCTGCAAAGTTGCCTGTAGCCTCTGCAGCACCGGTTCGATCCTCGGCCGCTGGGGTCCCACATGGCACACAGACCTCTCCTGCCACCTGCTGCTCCCCTCAGCAGTGTACTTCATCGGTCTGCCTGTTCTGCTCTCTGGTCTGGCTCTGGTGAATTCTCTCTCCCTCCTGTGCTTCTGACTGTGCCCAGTGCTTGTATAAATAAATTTAAAAAAAAATTTTTTAAATCTTAAAAAAAAATGTAATATTGATATATATATATATATAGATATATCTTTGGGGTTCTATTGCTTAACCAAATTATTATTTCAGCAGATGGTAGTCACTAAATAATTTTTGAAGGTGATTGTCTCTTTTCTTCCCACAGTATATAATTTTTTTGAATACCTTTTTTGATGGACTCTTAACACCAGTGTTATAGAAACAACCCAGACTTGGGATGTCCTCCATACTTGTCATGGATTTTTTACTTGGAAACAATGTTAGTGCTTGATTCTAAAATGGTGAATTTTAATGGAGAATAAATTGACCTGCAAAATTTTTTTTTTCTCATTGAAGAGAACATGGGGGTTTTTGAGAGGGTTTTAATTTCTTTGTTCTGTTATCTGTTACCGTGTTGTGGGATGATCAAATTTCACATTTCCACATTGCTAAGAGACAGACAACTTATCTTGTAGATAACTGGCATAAAAGATCTCTTTATTCTCTGGACTTAAGTATTTCTGAGAATTGTCACACTTCGTACTAAAAGCTAAATTATGTAGAGGTGACGTTTTTTGTTTTGTTTTTTACCAACCATACTCACAACATAAAAAGTTTAAATAAAGGCTCCAGTATATCAAAGCAACCTGTTTGGAAAGTTCACATCTGCCTCTGTTCTTTTTTTTTTTAAAAGATTTATTTATACAAGGGCTGGGGTACAGGCCAGAGGCGCAGGAGGGTGAGAGAATTCACCAGAGACAGAGCTGGGAGCAGAACAGGCAGATGGACCAAAAATACTGCTGTGGGGAGCAGTGGGCGAGACAGGAGAGAGATCTGCTGTGCCATGTGGGTTGCTCCCTGGCCGCCAGGAATCGAACCCCCACTGCAGAGGCTGTGGACAGCTTCACAGCCCCGCACTCAACCCACTGCGCCACCAGGGAGGCCCCTGCCTCTGTTCTTGGAGCTAATTCCTTTGCTTCTTTCGGGAACCTTCCCAGGCACAAGAGTGGTAAGATAGGAGTAGACTGAGAATAGCCTTTTTTAGGGCTCCAGATAATGTAAAAGTATCTCAAGTGAACCATGGCCCCAGAAACTCTAAATAATTTACTGATTTGGGATCCAGGGACATATGACTTTATAGCTCATTTGCCCATATGCTTTCCTTTAAAAAGAAATTCATCTTGCAGTACAGATATCTTGAGAGTGCCAAAAGCTTAGATTGGTAGGGTTCAGAAAAATGTGCCCAGATGGTAGATGTTGGTGAGAAGTTAGGCACCAGAATTTATTTGAAACTGACTTCTCAGTATTAATCAGAGTTTTATAGGCTTCTGATTTTGACTGGCATTAAGGATTGGAGACTGAGCTGGCTGGTTAAGCTTTAATGAATTAAGGACGTCTGTTCGTGTTATGATAGTTCAGGCTCTCTTTTTCTGTTTCAGTTCAAGGTAGAGTTCTTTGTAGCAGTTGGTTTAAAGGAATGTGTATTTTCTGAGTGGTCAGTTGGCTCTTTAAATCACTGTGTACTATATAGCTAGATCTCAGACACCCTCCCCTCAAGAAGTACTATTATTACTCTCCTATTACTGTGTGAATTGACTTCCAGTCTCAGCTGATTTACTTTTTTAATGAGCTATAGTGTATTATCACACTGGAAAACTTAAATGTCTTTGTTCTACTAAGATGAGTTGGGTAAACTGCCCAAACCGTTGATGTCAGGAAGACATACTTTCAATGTGAATCCTTAAAACTAACTGCAGGTATAAATTTGAGATAGTTGCTGAGATAGGGAAGAAGGAAGCAACATTGATAAATATTATATGTAGAATTAGGTAGAATTTTATGTTTTCATAGATGTCTCAATTATTTAATTTTAATTTTATGTGCAAATTAAATATAATGCAAACCATGGTTTGCCATGATTTGTCTTTGTCTTCACAGATTGTTAGATTTTTTTTTTTAATTAAAAAATGTGTAAATGAAGCCTCCCTGGTGGTGCAGGGGTTAAGTCTCAACGCTATTGCTGCTGTAGCCTGGCTTCGATCCCAGCCCCCTTGGCAGTGTATTTCAGTGGATCCACCTGTTCTGCTCCCCATTCTGTCTCTAGCGGATCTTCTCACACCTTCCCCTACTCCACCTCTTGCCAGGACCCCAGTTCTTGTATGTATAAATAAATAAAAGTGGATTTTTAAAAATATATATGTAAATGATAAATGTTCATTACAAAGAAGAACATATGTATCGACAGCAGAAAGGGAAATTGCATAGAGATAAACAGTGTAAATTGTAAATGTCTGTCTTCTTAGGTCTTCTCTCCATCATATATTGCTTTCAAAACCAAATTATATGATGTACGGTATTTGGTAAATTTTACTTTATGTAACAGTACATCATGAATGAATATCTGATCAATATTCTTCATTTTTATTTTTTATGACTGCTTAGTAGTCCTTTGTGAGATGAACTATACTTTATTTAAGTCCCCTATAATTGGAATATAGATTGTTTCTAATTTTTGCTTAGTAGCATTTATCAGTACATCTACCTTCTTTGCCCCTTTCTCTGGTTATAGCTTAGAACAGATTCCTGGGAACAGGTTACTTTGTAAAGAAATTGCACATTTTAAGGCTCTTGAAGCATATTGCATAGTTTCCAAAAAGGGCTATTCCAGTTTTCAGTTCTTCTCTGTCTCACTGGCTTTATACTTGCATTAAAATCTGACATTTGTATTTAGTTGCAGAATGAGGAAGAGCCTGGGGAACCGGAACAGGTCACAGGTGATGCTCCTCCACCATACAGCAGCATCTCTGCAGAGAGTGCAGGTGGGTACCCGGCTGGGTGACAGCTGAACTCTTGTCACTTAAACATAGACTTGTTCGGTCTTTGTTGGTGTTTGCTTTTGCTTCAACTTTCTTCAAGAAGCCTTTTATATTATTTTTAGTGTGTAGCCCAAAGTGAAAAAAAAGTCACTATCCTGAAAAACAGAGAAAAACCCATTTCGGTCTGGCTTTTTTTTGTTTGTTTTTTGAGGTATGAATGTGGCTTTTTATGGGACTCAATTTCATTCCAACAGATTATTAATGTAAAATTTCTGAAGTAGAAATTCAGAAACCAGGTGATCACCTGAGTTTTGTTCTTTTACTTTTTGAGGGGAAATCTCTAAAATGACCAGAAGTGCCTTTCTCCCCTTCATTGTTAAATTAACATTGCTCACTGTGTGTACCGATCAGTCCATTTGGAAAAATTGCTTAGATGCAGAATGGCACACACATGTTAGAGGGGAGAAGCACAAATCTTTATTTTCTGTACTCACTTTATCTATGGTTTAATTTGTGGTATATGAATTTGGCCAACCTAATAAATACTGGGGTTTTCTTGTTTTTAAGGTGCTCAATAAACTCAAAAGATTGTCATACTAAACTACTAATGGAAACAAGATAATGTGAGGTATCTATACTGATGAAATTGGTTTGCAAAATAGTTGCAATAGGGAAATAAAAATGTTATTTCTCTCAACTTAAGATATTAAGGTATTGGTTTTATTCACATATTTAGAATTTCTGTGGTAACATGCCGATTCCAGTTGTTCATTTAAATTTCTAATGTGTCTTGGTATGATTTGATTAAAAGTAAAAAGAAATTTTTAAGGAAATTACGTATGGAGTATTGTTATAATATGTACAAGTATATATTACGCATGTGTATTTGTAAATATATGTATGCTCACTAGTAATTTTGACATTGAATTAGGTGGCTGTGTTAGTTTCAATTAACACATTTTCCTGTTTTCTTCTAAAAGTTTTGATCTCTAATTTTTCCCATTTACAGTCTGCATTCCATTAGAGTGGTTTGTTCTGTATACTGTGAGGTAGTGGCCAGGATTAATTTGTTTTTTGATATGGATATGCAGTTGGTTCATCACCATCTATTGAAAAGACCATTCTTTCTGCAGTGTACTGCATTGTCACCTATTAAATCAGGTGACTATATATATTTATCTTTTTCTTACTCATTCTTTTCTTTGGTCTGCTTATTTTTGTGCCCCCACCTTACTGCCTTAACTCTAGAGGTTTATTACTTTTTTTTAATATCCAAAGGACAGGTCTATCATAAAAGGGAGAGAAGAATAAAGGACAATTGCACAAACACAACCAGGCAGAAAGAACTGCCCTGAAAGGGACAGGTTTGTTGTTAAAAGAGAGACCTGCACAGTCACGGGTGGGCAGGAGAGCTGCTGCCTACTTTTTTTTTTTTTTTTTTTTTTAATAGAGGCATGTTTTATTTATTTGTTTGTTTGTTTGTTTATACAAGCACTGGGTACAGTCAGAAGCGCGGGAGGGTGAGAGAATTCACCAGAGTCAGAGCAGGAAGCAGAGCAGGCAGAAGGACCGAAGTACACTGCTGAGGGGAGCAGCGGGCGGCAGGAGAGGTCTGAGCACCATGTGGGACCCTCCTCCGGTGGCCGGGGAGCAGCCGGGGATCGAACCGGCGCCGCAGAGGCCGCGGGCAGCTTCGCAACCCAGCGCTCAACCGCTGCACCACCGGGGAAGCCCTGCTGCCTACTTCTTGAGGTTTATAATCTTGATATCTGGTAGTGTAGGTTCTTCAACTTTTTCATTCAATATTGCTTTGTTTCTCTTTGACTTTATGCATTTTATGTCCATTTTTAAATCAGTCTTTCAATTTCCACAAAATGGAACAAAGTATACAGAAATGCTGCTAGATTTTATTTTGGATTGCACAGAATCTATAGATCTTTTTGAAGTGAATTAACATCTTTATAATACTGTGTCTTCCAACCTGTAAGCATTACATAGCCCTTCATTTATTGAGGACTTCTTTAATTTCAATAATTTATCATTTTCACTATAGAGGTCTTTTACATCTTTTATTAGAGATGAATTTCTGGGAATTTGTTGTATTTTGGTGCTTATTGTATACAGTCCATATGTAATTTCTCTTTATTGTATTTGTTGCTTGTATATGGAAGTACAGTTAATGGTTAATATTAACTATATATCCAGACTCTTTGTTAAATTCATATATTAATTCTAATAGCTTGCCTGTAGATACTCTTGCATTTTTCCCATGCCATCCCATTTTGCACACCATCCTTGATTAAATCAATTTATATTCTCCTTCTCAATCTTTTATTTCCATTTATTACTATATTGCACCAAGTAGGAGGACATCTAAGATATTGTTTGATTAGAAGTGATGATAGTGGTATTTTTGTCTAATTCTCTAATTTTAGGAGAGAAAGTTTTTAATAATTCACCATTATTGTGATGTCTACTATTACAAGTTTTTTGTAAAGATTTGTGATCCAATTAAGGAAGTTTCCTTTTATTTCTAGTTTGCTAAATACTTTAGGTGTTCAACTTTATTAAATGCTTTTTCTGACCATGTCAAAAACAATAAAATTTTCTCCCTTTATTTTCTTTTAATGAAGTGAATTATTTTGACTGCTAATATTAATAATATAGCACAATAAAAATTTTGGAAGTTAATTACAACTAACTGAAGGGGAGGGGAAGGAATGAGAAGCATTAATCTTGATGTGCTACAGGATTTTATCAAAATTCATGTTGTTGTTGTTTTTCTCCAAAACTGTGTGTAGATATTCAATCCATTTGTAAATAGTTCTCTTCTGATAATAAAGGCCAGTGAAGACACAGCATAAAAAAGAGGAACTGAAAGACTTAAAATGCAGATAAATAATGGTTCTGTAACTGGATTAAGTTACTGTATGCATATCATAGAACATAATACATGGTAAAATAATGTGAAAGAATCAATTACCAAAATTAACTTGTAAGAGATAAATTTTAAGTTTTTTGAAAGTTGATTTTCATATTTGCAAGTGGAGGAAACTATGGTTCAGATTTACAAACATACATGAATTATTTTCAGCTTAAGTGTTTCCTTATGTCACTATTAATATTTAATGCCTTTTGTGAGCACACCATATTTAACACACAGAAAAGTGTTCAAAAGCATTTGGATGGGAAGGCAAAGTGAATCAGAAATTTTAATAATTGAAAAATGGATAAATTAAAAACATCACTCCCTGGGTCTTATATTCATCTATAAATATGTTTTGATTCAATTAATGTAGATACACTATTAAAGAAAGGGCTAGGTTTTTCGGCCAGAGATAGTGGAACACCTTTTGTTCTTCAGTTCAGCTGAACATCCAGTAATTGTGACTTCCTTTTTATTCTGCAGCATATTTTGACTACAAAGATGAGTCTGGGTTTCCAAAGCCTCCATCGTACAATGTGGCAACAACACTGCCCAGTTATGATGAAGCTGAGAGAACCAAGGCTGAAGCTACTATCCCTTTGGTTCCTGGAAGAGTAAGGACAATTTATCATGTTACTTTGTGACTGCTTTATGGGAATTAGTTCATTTTCCAATTTTGATTTATTATTTATGACTTGTAATGGTATTGATTAGTGAAAACTACAGCTAATTTTTAAAACTCAAGTACTTTTTCTTTTGGGATAGTAAACCTTTATCTCTTCCAGAAAATGATGAAGTAAAAGGTACAAATGGACAAAAAAATCACTAATGAAGCCAGTTCATTTTCCCTGTATTTCAGCTACTGCCACCACTTTCTCAGTTCCCCTGAGATGGCTGAAACATCTTGGATCAAGAGCTGATTTAGGATATAACACTGTATTTGCCTTGATGCTACACACTTATTATTTTGGTGTATAGTTGCTAGGGAGATCTTTGGATAGAATAAATAAATGTATCTTCATAGAATTAAATTCACAAATGCGCCCTAATCATCAACTAGATGAACCTTGTGCCTCCAGCAGTCCAGACCATACCATCTTTAGGGCATAGTGAATTTAGATTGTATCTGTCTTGATTTTGATTCATGGGGTGTGATGTAAACCAGCCAGAGTTGGGAAAGTGGGGACATTTTTGATGTCATCTATACATGATGTAATTGTAGCTTCACAAGTATTCATCCAGGTTGAAGTTGATGCAGGAGGGGCCTTGGGCCAGATGTTGGAAGAATGAGAGGATCCAGTCCCCAGAAATGTATAGTGATCATGTTAGGTCTTCCATCCAGTAGGAAACTAGTGAAAGATAAGAACAAAAACAAAAACTCAGTCTGGGCCATGTGATGACATAGACCCCCAAAGGTTCTAACCTTAGGGTAGTGAATTATTTACATATTGCACCTATTAAATGTGTAGAGCTTCTAAAACACCTGCTTGGCAGAAATAATAGTTTATAAACCTAGGCTGATACTACATGGTGATGTGCATTCAGTTCTTGCAGGTTCCAGGGAGAAACTAAGAACCCTTATGAAGCTTACTGTCTCAATAGACAGTCATAATATAAAAATCATGTGTTGGACATACTTGGTATTGTGCTTGGTGCTTTTATATATTTTGTATATTGTTTCCAATTCTTACGGTAATCTGAAAGGTAGAAACTAATTGTTTTCATTTTACAGATGCAAAAACTGTGGCCCAGAGAGGTTAAGTAATTTGCCTGAGGCCATAAGCTAGTAAGTAGAAGAGATGAGAGTGATCAACCCATGTCTTGTAGACTTCAAAGTCTAAAAGTATGCCACATAGTACTCTGTAGACCTGTTGAGATATACACAGGGTAACTGTCCATGGGTGTAGACCAGATTAGCTCTGGTTTATCACAGAACTCTTTACAATACTTTCATTTGACAAATATTTACATTTAGGAACCTCTTAAAATGTTCAGCAAATATGTATAGAACACTTATTTTTAATACAAGATGCTATGTACTTTGCCATGGATAGGTAGAAAACTTTGTATAAGGTAAGTGTTCTGACATGCAAGAGCTAATTTCCCACTGGAGAAAAGTCCCAGAGATACCCATATCTAAGCAGCACAAGAGCAGTGAGCATTAGGAAGCCTGACTTTTTACGGTGTATCATGGAGAGGATATGATTTGAAGTGGGCCCTGAGTTTTGATGGATAAGAACATACCATAGGGAAAATTCAGAAAGTAGGTGTAATTCAGCTAGGTGCAGGGTACGTTCTATGGACGTAATAATTGGTTTTACTTGAGCAAAGATTTTGTGACCAGAAATGTGGGTTATAGAATTCTCTGATTGCTAGACTAAAGCTTTTTTTTTTTTTTTAAGATTTATTTTTTATTTATTTATGCATACAAGAACTGGGGTGTAGGCCATAGGTGCAGGGAGTGAGGATTTGCCGAGACAGAGTGGGAAATATAACAAGTAGATCCACTGAAATATACTGCTGAGGGGAGCAGCAGGTGAGACAGGTCTGCTGTGTCTTGTGGGTTAGCGCACTGATGGGGGATCAAACTTATGCCATAGTGGCTGGCGATAGCTTGATGGTGCTGAGACTAACCTCTGCGCCACCAGGGAGGCCCTAGACTGAAGCATTTAGACATATATGTAGGTCTTAGAGAATCCTTCCAGATTTTGAGCATAAAGGTGGTATGGTGTCTTAGAAATATAAACTGGCAACAATTTGTAGGAAGAATTATTGTAGAAGAGATACCAACAACAGTAAGAACAGTAAGAAGGCATTTATAAAATCATTAGAAATTACTTTCATGTACTTTTGGAGTTTATCTTTGAAAAGTTACACAAAAAACAGAATTAGTTTCTAATTTGACAAAGTCTTTCTTTGCTAATATGAAGTCAGAATACTATGTACTTAGTATTTAAAATATGTAAAACACATTCTTATAAAAATTTCACATAATAGAGGAAATGTGCCAAGTCAGAAATGGAAGCTGCCATTTTCACTTTAGCTCCCATTCCCCAGGAGAAGCACTGTTGACATTTTGATATGGATTTCTCAGCCCCTGTTTGGCAAGTTTTGATTCTCCCTAATGTGTTCTGTCCCTGTTTTTTTGAGGAACCCTCATTGGAATGTGTACAAGCCTACCACTTCTTAAGTATATATTGATTATTTTTCAATAAATCAACACATACTTACATCAGTTGAAAATGTCAACTTCCATATGATTGTGTCAATGTTGATCAAAATAATCTTCCTTCTAGACTTGGCAATATTAATTTCAAGTTAGGATGGAAGGGATTTTTCAATAAAATGGAGGTGAAGATGATATAGACCTCTATACTAATGTATGCAAATGGTTATGGAGTTGAGCTGTGGGCAGCCCTATAGATTCTTTATATATGATCATACAACCCCCCCTCCCAAGTTTAGTCTCATAAAGAACTTGAGTTAGTCAGTTTTACCTCCTTAATAATCCACAGATTATTAATACTCTGCGCCCTACATAGCCTCTAATAGAAGTTGTATTATATAGTTTACACCCAGTGTGTAAGTAAATTTTAAAATTTTTCTTTAGATATATATAAAAAAGGAAAATTGAGTAGTTCTTTGTGAATTTAGAATTTTAAAAGTGTATTTTTTAAAAAGTTGGGTTCTTAAATGAACAATCCCATTCATTTAGAAAGTTATGGAGATAGAATAAAGATATTTCTCTAATTTTATTTTTTACTTAAAACACAAAGTGAACATTTTAGCACATACTGAGCCTTAATGCTCATAGTTGTGAATTGAGCCAGAGCAATACATTTTCTGTTACTCACTTTTTCTTCTTTCTCTATTTTTTGATGTCTTTCATTTGCTTTGGAAGAATTTATTTATGAATTTATTTTTTCCCTTTTGTTTAGGATGAGGATTTTGTGGGTCGGGATGATTTTGATGATGCTGACCAGCTGAGGATAGGAAACGATGGGATTTTCATGTTAACTTTTTTCAGTAAGTACATACATGTAGCAGAATCACTTGTATAAACTAGAGTGCTTTGGATTAAGGGAGAATCTGACTGACTTAAAATAGCTACTTGAGCTAACATTTTAATATTATATTTATTTGATGCTTCTTAGTGAGAAGTTCAGTACTCTAAAAATAATGTTAATATCCTTTCTTTTTGTTTTCTGTTTCTATGAATACCTATGTAAAATATAATTAATGCTGTTATGGAGATTCTGCATGTTCACAAGAGCTGATAAGCCTCATCTTTCAGGTCTAGGGAGCCCTTTAGCACTGTGCCTACTCTTACCTATAGGACAGCAATTAAAGTATTGTTTTCCGATGCTTTTGTTTTACAAGCTTCTATTTTCTCTCATATCAAAGTCAGTGGATTTTCCTCCCTTGATGCTATTTTGCATTTTCATGTGTCTTATTTAGAAGTGAGCAACCATTTCTTTTATTTGCTGTATTAAAAAGAGGAAATGCAGTGCTTTTAGATTTGACATTATGCAAGTTGTCAAAATTCATAGAAGCAGCAGTATGAATGTCTTGAATCAGGTTAATTTGGGGTCACTAATTTAATGTTCAAGGCATCTATTTTATTTACTGTACTGTAATACATGAAGTAAAGTGCATAAGTTGTAAGTATAGTTTAGTGAAAGTTAAAACATTTTTGAAAATGAATCACAATAGATATAAATAGTGTTTTTGTTGTTTGCTTTTGGGAAGAAGAAGACAGAAAGACAGTGTTTTGGGGACATGGGGTAAGGGTTGTACAGAGCTGGCTGAACCAAGACTAGAGGGCGCCGTGAGGAATCTTCAGGTGACAGGACATGTCTGACATCTTTTTTTTCCTCTCTGCTTTTACAGTGGCATTCCTCTTTAACTGGATTGGGTTTTTCCTGTCTTTTTGCCTGACCACCTCAGCTGCAGGAAGGTATGGGGCCATTTCAGGATTTGGTCTCTCTTTAATTAAGTGGATCCTGATCGTCAGGGTAAGTTGTACATCAGGAAAGATGGATTCTGTACAGAAGCAATAAATTGAATGACTTGGAATATTTGTTTTTCATTTGCTTGCTTTGACTTACCATTTAAAATTATTTTTGGCTTGTCTTTGTTGTGGGGTCATGAAGTTCAGTTGAAATAATTTATAGTTGGTTTTTGCATACAAATTTTATAGTCAAACCTAGTGAATATTGGTGGTCCAAGGGTATTTTACAAGTTATTCTTCAGCTCTGTTTTTAATTTATAATACATATGTTCATTCTGAAATAGGTTATCTTTATAAAAAAGTAAGGATATCACCTCTTTGGTGTCTTGTCAGAAACAGGCATTTCTCTCACTAATTCTACTGAAGTTTAATCTAGCTTTCTTCTCTCCTTCCATTTCTTCTTTTCTCCATTCTTCCTTGCTCTCTTCTTCTCTTCCAGGATTGGTTTTCTGTGGCATCATTGATAATGCCAAAATGATTGGGGAACCAAACTGTTCAACCAACTGACTCTATTAGTGGGCCTTATAGCAAAGTAAATTAGAGATCTTCACTCATTTGGGAGTTCCCATTTATTAGAATCTCATGAAGTAACTTAAAACTGTGCTGTGTAAGATCTGATCCTATGATTTCAGATAAGTTTATCGCTGTTGTCAGTTTTGTAGGTAAAACCAATATATTCATCATACATTGACATTATTAACTAATGAATGGGTATTGACTGACCACTGGAGTTTTCCATATTTATTCTAAAGCAGTTAACGTGTTGAAGATTCCAAATTCCTTTGAGAATCTGATAAAACTTGTGGACTTTTGTCCCAGCAGCTAATACATACTCATCTAAAACATGTACTTTGGGTTAAGAACCCAAATCCTAAAGAGGTTTTTTTATTATCTAAATTGTAATTTTACTTAAGAACTAAAAGACTGCATTTTAATTTTCAAACTGTTAAACTTTTGAGTATGAAAAGCCTCCAACAGAAAACAGATAAAATTAGTTGACAGTCTTTTTTTTGCACTAAATTTTTTAATTGACCATATTTTTGAAAATTGAATCAACTTGTGTTAGTTAGGATGACTTTGGCTGTAAGTAACAGAAACCTAGCACAAAATGGCCTGAAGAATGGTAGGAAAAGTCATTCTCTCATGAAAATAAGTCCTGATAGGGAGGTTAAATTGATATCATCTGAAATAAGTAATGTTCTGCTCAGCATTTTGGTATAGCTGCCCCCCTCTCAGGTTAATTAAGGCTGATGATGACAGTTTCAGGAATCATCAAAAACACAACAATGCTTAGTAGAAGAAAGGGAAGTGTTTCTTCTGTTTTCTCTTTAAGAGCAAGGAAACCTAGAAGCTCTCAATAACCATTGATCAGGAGTGGGATGATCATTTTGTACATGATAAAGCTTTCAAGATCAAGGCATGACTGAAGAGGTAGGAATAAAATTAGGTCTCATTAAAATGAAGGCCATACAATTGGTTTTGGCAGTAGGTAAGTAAAGTAAAAGCATCAGCAAAACTTACTTCCAGAAAGGCAAAAGTTATGTGGGCAAGGAAAAAGCACTCTCAAAATGAGTTCATATAGGCAAAAGCTATTTCAAAAGATTGTTTTTCAATGGCGGGAAATGTATTTGCATGTATTATAACCATTTTAAATCAGCAATATATGAAATACTTTCATTTATATTTTTTGTCAGAACTAAATGACAGCAATCAGTATGCTGTCTCTTGTGTGTTCAGTGTTTTGTGTGTCCTTAAGTTAAAATGTGAAATTGTATTTGCTAAGCTGCTATAAAATATTTTACTTTATTTTTCAGTTTTCTACCTATTTCCCTGGATATTTTGATGGTCAGTACTGGCTCTGGTGGGTGTTTCTGGTTTTAGGTAAGTTGCTTTTTTTTTTTTTTTAATATATATTTAAAGAGCAGATTTATTAGAAAAGGGATAGGATAGTAAAAGACACTTGCATAGACACAAGCGGGCAGGAAGAGCTGCCCCAAAAGAGACAGGTTTGCTGAGAGAAGCCTGCATGGTTGCAAGCGGGCGGCCTTGAGGAGAGCTGCCTCCACTGAGGGAGGTCAGTGAGAAGTCCCGTCATGATACAAGTCATGGGCAGGGTGAAAGCTGCTGCCCTGCAGGAGAGAGATGGTGAAAGGAAGCACCTGCATAGGCACAGGTGGGCAGATGGAGTACTGCCTAGGTAAGTTGCTTTTAACATAAAAGAAAGAAAAGATTATGTTAAATTTTAGAGGCAAAATTACTTTCAGGAAACCTTCATCTTTTTTACTATACCGTAATATATTAGTAATAATGAGCGTAATTAAAAAAATTTCTCCCTTAAAGATTAGATATTGTCACCATCAGAGTAACATAACATGCATGTCATAATAAAACTTTTCTACGTGGTGTTGGGTTTTTCCTAACCATTCATATGCATGTTCCCCATGTGACCAGGGAGGCACACCGCTAAGTCTGTGGACTTTTCCCCTTATGAGTTATTGTCAGAAAGTTCACAAACTCAACTCCAAATTGTTTCTAGGCCCACTGTGACCAGGTGTACTCATGAGTGAATGTGGCCCATCTTCTGTTGAATCTGTCAATAGAAAACAAGATGTATAGCCTTAGTAAACATTAACTGCTGAAAGAACCACTGTTGGGTTTCCAAATTCATTAATTTGCTCTTGGTAAGAATAAGAATTGTTTTAGCGTAGGGGAGGAGGCTTTTTTTTTTTCTCTTTTTTAATACCAGGCAGGTTGTTGGTCTTAACATTACTCTGTTTATTTTAAAATCTTTTTTCCAAAACATGTTAAAATGATGAACATTGGAGTAAATACTGCTGACTTCTTCATTTGTAAAAAGAATATATATGCTTCAGTAATGGAGACCTCCATCACTGCTGTCATTTCTGCAAAGCAATTGTGGGGCCATCTTGTATCTATTAAAGATAGTGTAATTGTCTTCCTCTGCTTCTGTGACATCACTTTCTCCTAAGTCCTATGTTGTGCCTTCTTGTTGCCTCCTTTTTAAAGATTCTTGGTAGCAGTGCTGTTCATGGGTCTGGCTAGCACAGGGCAGGACCTATGTCCACAGTGCTTAATACATTCAGGACCTATGATTTGCTTTAAGTGGCAGAGTCTTGCATTGCTGACTTTGAATTTTACTTAAAAAACAAGTCACATTTCCCCCCCCTCCTTTCTGATTAATAAGAAGCTTAATAATAAAAGTGACCTACAGTAAAGTTATTTTGGAGGAATAAATAGTTCCTTGACTTGCTTATTCTCTAAACTATATCTTTGAAAGAAAGGCTGACTTACACTCTTCCTGCACACCTATAAAGTCCAAGCAAATCCTGAGCCAACAAAGGAAGAGCCATTAAACATATTTTCAGGTTGATTATTGAAAGCATAGATACTTTAAAGACATTTAGTGGGCTCATTTCCTTTCGATTGTAAAGTTTCATGGAAGATGAATTTGTAATACTTTATAATTGATCATTTTCACTCTCTTGATGCATAGTAGTAAGCAAAAAATGGTGAGATCTCTGTGGATGTAGTTTATGTATTCGAATCCAATAGTTGAATCATTTTTGGAACGTCTCTTGCAGAGAGAACAAATATTCTTGGAGTTTTTCCTATAAGCACTATGTCTACAGAGTCCTCAAGCTGAGTAACATCTAGCCTGTAATTATGGTTGGTTTGTTCCACATTTATTTTCAGAAGTTTCCTATTAGTTGCCAACATTTTAAAAAAGCAAGGGTTCCACATAAAACATCTAAATTTTTTTACTTTCATCAAAAATTATAATGCTGAATTAAACTTGCCTGTTTTCCCACATGGTATCCACCCTTTGACTGCAGCTGAGGTGTAGCTGAACCCCTGCGTACAGGTTATGCCCTCCCCTGTTCATTAAGATCCCCCCACCCAGCATTTGAGAGGCGACCCTTGCCCCATAGTCCTTTGCTGCTTTTGGTACCAAACAGAGTGGTATTCACTGAACTGAATGCTGTAGATGACTCTTGGTTGCTGACAGAATTCAGTTTTATCTGAGTACAAAGAATTTTCCAAAACTGAGTATATTTTTTAAGAGCTGGAGAGGAGGGAGCAAGGAAGTGAAGAGTAACTAACTGCTAGTGGGTATAGATTATTTTAGGAATGATAAAAATAACTAAAATGCATTATGGTGATAGTTGTACAGCTCCAACGCTATACTAAAAGTCAATGAATTGAACATGTTGTTGATCAGGTGTGCTTTATAATACATAAATTATCTCGATAAAGGTGTTTTTAAAATGTGTCTAAGATTGAGGGACCATCTCTGAAGGAGGAGGACCAGAGTGTCAGAGCTACCATTGGAGGGGGCGCATGTCTTCTGGGTGACTCCTCCAGGAGGTACAAACCTCTGTGAATGTATAGGTTGTGGTGTAGCCATAAAAAGCCAGTCTTACTCCTTTACTTCCTGGTAAATAAATGGCAACGCACACCCTATTTGATGCTGTGTTAGGTAAGGAGATCCTGACATCTAGTGGACAACATTATGTACTGTCTGCAGAAAAAAATCCCTTGACAAAAAAGGGTACATTTTTAAATTTTTTTTTTTTAACTTGAGAAATACAGTTTCTAGCTTCTCTTTTTTTGGGAATTAATTATCTTGCTTTTTTTTTCTTTTTAACTGAGAAGCTAGGCATTGATAATGCTTCTCAGTGAGGTTCACAAATGTAAATATTTGGACCCATCTTATTTGTTATTGCCTTTTTAGACAAACTAGATTTTGAATGTGCCAAAGAGACTTTTATTTGACTTTTGAGACTTCCTTCTTACTGAGAAATAAAATATTTATTTGGAAAATTTGGAGGAAATAGCTCATGTTTTGATATCTTTTAGCAGAAAAAAACAAAGTAGTGTTGGGGGGAACTTCATGGAAACTATAAACTCACTCTTGATTTTTCTGTTTTAAATTAGGCTTTCTCCTGTTTCTCAGAGGATTTATCAATTATGCAAAAGTTCGGAAGATGCCAGAAACTTTCTCTAATCTCCCCAGGACCAGAGTTCTCTTTATTTATTAAAGGTATTAAAACCAACAGACTTTATTCTACCCTACTATAATAACTATGTGATACATTTACAGATTTCTATTCCAGTGTACAGCAGAGTGTATGTAACCCCCTGTGGCAGGGGATATAGAGAAAGTATGGAAACCACAGTCATTGCTTTTTAGCAGTTGCTTATTAAGGAGTAGTTTTACTTACATAGAGCTTTTGAAAAAGATAAGTTAGAAAAACCACCATAGGAGAAAACTTTGTCTCGTGTTTTGACAGTGCAGAAGAGGAAAGGTCTTAGTGATCATCAGGGATAAGGTATTTGACAGGAATTCTAGGTCCAAGATATTTGAGTTTTGAATCTTGAATCCTGAAGCCACTGCTTACTAATGTGCCAGTTCCAGAGCATGATACTGTGAGAAGGAGCCTTTTAGGTCAAACTGCTCTGCCCTAACCCTAGAGCTGAGACAGTCCTTTGGAAACTTAATAACTCGTTTTGCCTGGGCTACTGAAAAAAATCCACCAAGGCTTCCATGTCTTAAAAAATTTCCTGGATAGCTTACTGTTCACTCTGATGTTACCACTTTGGTGGTCAGGCAGATCAAACCCTAGGGAAGGAAGGGGAGAAAGGTCCTTTTCCCCTCCAAGAACAGGAGGACTAAGAGCTCTTTGAGGCTCTTTGATCCACTCATGTTTAACCCCAGAAGCTAACTTCATCTTAAATCAGCAGCTGCTGAAAGGAACAGATAGAGAAAGATAGTATACTGGAGAGCGGCCTCTCTGAATAAGATCTAATAGTCCATCTTGAGCTTTGTCTTTGTTCCTTAAGACTGTTGAGAACTCGGTGGATTGTGGAGGGCAACCTTAAAACAACACCTCGGGGTCAGGCCAGTTGGAGGACTCAGGCAAGGCTTTGTAAAGGGTATAGCAGTTGAAATAAGCCTTAAATTCATGGGTAGAATTTCAACTTGTAGAAATTAGATAGGGTGAGGAAGAATTTCAGAATTAACCTAACATAGTGAAGAGCAGAAGTAGAGTTAGAGCTTGCTCAAAGAGCAAGCTATGAGAGTGAAGGCTGGAAAGCCAGGTTGAGACTGTCCTCAAGTATCTTGAGTACTAAGCCCATTTGCAATGGAATCAGAATTTAGAGAACAGCCCTTTAAACCCAGGGATGTGTTTGATGGCTCAATATAAGCACAATCCCATGAGAACATTATTTTCTGTATTTGCTGTTGGGTTATCATAGTTTACACAGACTAGGAGTAGAGTTCTAAATTTGAAGCTTGGTGATGGTCTTAAGATAGATGCATTAAGAAATGAAAGTATCCACCATATTTAATTTACAAGGTGGTAGGACAGCATTGAAAGTTTTAATCAACAGAATAATATGAGATTTTAATCATCAGATTAATAATAGGAGAAAGTTTTTAGTCAATAGAATGAATAATAAGAATAAACAGAATAACAAATAATATATATTTGTTAAATTAACAAAAATTTTTTCAAGCATGGTATAGCTAATATCGGTCAACTTTTCTATATATCAGATAGTATTAAGCACTTTCCTGTATAATTTAATGTACTTATGTAAATAATAGAAGGTTATAGTAATAAATAAGCTTAGATATATGGTAAGGTATATTCATAAGGCATTTCTTATAAAAATTAAAGCATGCAAGAAATTTTGGCTTGGGTTGATTTAAAGTCAATATCTTCAAAGGACTTACATGCATTTATTTGAAGGAAAATTTTAGTAATTAAGAGTAGCAATTGTTTTAAGATACATTTAAAAATTGGGCCTCCCTGGTAGTGCAAGGGGTTAAGCACAGCACTGTGAGGCTATCCGCAGCTTCTGCATCATGAGTTCGATCCCCGGCTGACCAGGGAGCTACCCACATGGTGCAGCAGATCTCTCCTGTCTTGCCTGCTGCTCCCCTCAGCAATATATTTCAGTCAGTCGCCTGTTCTGTTCCCCACTCTGTCTCTGGTGAATCCTCTAACCCTCACACCTCTGGCCTGTACCCCAGTTCTTGTATGCATAAATAAATAAATCTTAAAAAAGAGATATTTTTAAAAGTTGAGATATACTAGATATGTAACAGTATTTTCAGGTGCATACTGTATAATTTGTATATACTGCAAAATGATGACAACAGGATCCAATGTGACTTTTTTTCTTTTTTTATGGGAATGATGTTTGGTTTTGGCAATAAAAATGCTTAGTGGTTATTGTTAGAAATTAGTATCAAAGAAAATGTGGCTAGGCCTCCCCTGGTGGCGCAGCGGTTGAGCGCTGGGCTGCAAAGCTGCCCGCAGCCTCTGCAGCAACGGTTCGATCCCCAGCCGCTGGGCAAGGGTCCCACATGGCACAACAGATCTCTCCTGCCGCGCCTGCTGCTCCCCTCAGCAATGTACTTCGTCAGTCTGCCTGTTCTGTTCCCCACTCTGGCTCTGGTGAATTCTTTCACCCTCTCGTGCTTCTGACTGGACCCAGTGCTTGTATAAATAAATAAATAAAATTTTTATTAAAAAAAAAAAAAGAAAATGTGGCTAGAAGAAAATTTCTCCACATACTCTTAGAATTCTTATGTCCCTGTAACTGATAGCCCTCTCCTTGTATGTATATTTATTTAATCAATATCCAATAGAATGGTGCATAGTTTGCAGTTTATGAATATATAAAAACGTATGATCATTTTCTGTATCACTAAGTGAGTATCATAAATGTGCTTTTTTAAAAAAAAGCACATTTTATTTTGCCTTTTGACCCCACCCCTTCACCCATTTCTTCCCTCCCCCCCTTCTTCCTCCCCTCCACTTCACCACCCTGAGCATGCTTTATTGCCTATTTAAAAATGTGTGGCATGTCATGGATATAGAGTCAGTCGCAAAGTCTAGACAGAATGTGCTTTGATATCACTGGCCCAGATCCCTAATGGCTATGATGTGTCTTGGACATCCTAGCTTTAAGAGTCTTATCAGATCTTCTGTTCATTTTTATGTGGTTATTGTCATTTTTTTCTTTATATATTTGATTGTAATTTATACTTATTTCCATAAGCCTTAGGTTTAGCTCCTATCAAATTCAAAAGTTAATTCTTTTGGATTGCCTCAAGATCCAGAAATCATCTGCAGATTACCACCCCCTCCCCCAATCCTTTGGTGTCTAAACTATCCTACTTCTTTATTTTTTAAAAAAGATGCTGTAGTCTAGTTTTAATGGTAGCTCTAAATTTCTTAATACTGAGATTACTCCTTCATCTATTCTTTTTATCCCTTAGTTAAAAGGAAATTTCTCTTTTTTTTTTTTATAAAGAGGCATGTGTTTTTATTTATTTATTCGTTTGTTTTTGTTTATACATGCACTGGGTACAGTCAGAAGCGCGGGAGGGTGAGAGAATTCACCAGAGCCAGAGCGGGGAGCAGAGCAGGCAGAAGGACCGAAGTACACTGCTGAGGGGAGCAGCGGGCGGCAGGAGAGGTCTGCGCGCCATGTGGGACCCTCCTCCAGTGGCCGGGGAGCAGCCGGGGATCGAACCGGCGCCGCAGAGGCCGCGGGCAGCTTCGCAACCCAGCGCTCAACCGCTGCGCCACCGGGGAGGCCCATGATAGATTTTAAATTCTGTTATTGTGATCACATCTGAAATAAAAAGGGGGAAAAGTTTGTAAAACCTGACATTCATAAGATGAAGCCTGTCATCATTAGTGATTACTATGACCTGGTGAGCGATAGGTGTTTTTTTTTTAAAGATTTACTTATTTATGCGTACAAGAACGGGGGTACAGGCTAGAGGTGCGGGGGGTGAGAGCATTCACCAGAGACAGAGTGGAGAACAGAACAGGCAGATTGACTGAAATATACTGCTGAGGGGAGCAGCGGGCAAGACAGGAGAGGTCTGCTGCACCATGTGGGTAGCTCCCTGACCCAGGGATCGAACTCGTGCTACAATGGCTGCAGAGGGCTTTACAGTGCTGTGCTTAACCTCTTGGGCCACCAGGGAGGCCCCTGGTGAGCAATAGTTACTAAACATCAAATATTTTAACTTTTCCCTATAGTCTTCCTCAGTGCCTCTCTTAATTTATTAAAGAAAATTCATCTCAAGTTAGTTTGATTTTGTTTGGACTGTGTTTTAAAGTTACCAAGATAGTAGAAATGTTTCCAGTGGGACTTTTGCTTAAAACTTTCATTTAATGTCCAAGAAGGAAAGTTTGTCTTATTATTGCAAGTAGAGGACCTAAAGGCTACCCGGTTAGGAGGAGAGCTGCCTCTGCTGCTTTTGCAAAGGGAGAAAGTTGGTGAGGGGAAACACCTGCATAGTCAAGGTGGACAGGAGAGCTGCCATTTCCATTTACTAGTTTTCTTTTTGTTGCTTCTTGACTTTCAAAGTTCTGTGTCTTTGTCCCTGCACACCCTGATGTTTTTCAGTCTATAGAAAATTGTTTCAGTATTGGATTGCTTCAAAACAACTGAATTTAGAGTTTGGGGAAATGTTAGCAGTTGAAAGAGAGTATGTTGATTTCCTCCAGTGTTTTAGTTTTTGTTCATTTTGCCAGTCTTTTGAAGATTTTTCAGTGGTCCAATCTGAAAAGAGTCATGTGACTACAGTAATTTGGAAAGATGGAAAAATTAAGGGTGTGTGTGTGTCCAAGTTCCATTTGGGTAGGGTATGCCACAAAGTAGACTCACAATAAATATATGTTAATTAGCTCATCTATCTCACTAGTGTTATTTTTTTTAATATTTTATATAATTCTTACATCATTTTTCATCTTTGTACAATGTATGCATTTTCATTTTGGTTATATTCCCCATACAATTGCCCGCCCCCCTTATTTTGACTCTAGTTCTTCCTCTTAGTGTTATTTCTTCTAGCATCATCCTAGAGAGTTATTTGTAGCTTTTCCCAAGTTGTTTTCATAGCAGTCAAATTAATTTACCATTCTAGTGCAGAAATACCTCAAAGTATTGGATAAAAATTACATTTAACAAAATATAAGAACATTATTTTGAGAGTATTTCAGTCACGTAATAACTGAATAATAAAAATTAGTTTGGGGCTTCATAGATGTATTATTAAACATGCCCCCCCAAATACATTGACTTAACAAAAATTGCTTAAAAGAAGTACTTATGACACCTGTGAGTTTATAGTCACTTTTAAACTTTGCCATGGTTTAAGTACAGCTTTAATCATTGACATCCTTTTTTGGAAATCTTCCTTGTATGAATCTAGCAGAGTTGGCCGGGCAAACAGTAGCTTCAAGTGTGTTAGGAAAGTTACTTATGCACTTGAATACTCCTGTCTTCTTGCCCCAAGTTCCTGTCATTGCTGTCATCTTATATTTTGAGGTTAAGTGTGGGGTGAAAGAAGTGCTGTTTGTGTTTTTTTCTTAGGAGGTTTGGAGAGAAACCCCTGAGCTGAAAGGTTTTAGAGGAAGCATTTAACTTATTTCTAGTTCTAGAATCCTATTTTAATAACTTTAAGAACTGAAATTTTGGGCCTCCCCTGGTGGCGCAGGCGGTTGAGCGCAGTGTGGTGAAGATGTCTGATCCCTGCCGGCCAGTGAGATACCCACACAGCACAGCAGACCTCTTCTGTCTCACCTGCTGCTGCCCTCAGCAGTGTATTTCAGTCAGTCTGCCTGTTCTATTCCCTGCCCTGTCTCTGGTGAATCCTCTCAACCTCCCGCTCATCTGTCCTGTACCCCAGTTCTTGTATGCATGAATAAATTTAAAAAAAAAGAAGTGAAATTTTAATGTTTATTGAATACTATGATGTCAATGTATAGTAATCTTAAAGTTATGTTAAAATGTACTTCTTTCGTCTGCAAACATCCTGCTTTCTTTTGTCACTACATCCTTCTCTTAACCAAAATAACAAGCTAACTGGAATTTCAATATTCAATATCCTCCTCTGGCAGATGTTTTCTGGCAAGGGCCTTCCTGCGTTTATGAATTCTCTCTCAAGAAGCAAGAGAACACCTGCAGGAAGTGAATCAAGATGCAGAACACAGAGGAATAATCACCTGCTTTAAAAAAAATAAAGTACTGTTGAAAAAGATCTTTTCTCTCTATTTGTTCCTAGGTGTAAAATTTTAATAGTTAATGCAGAATTCTGTAATCATTGAATCATTAGTGGTTAATGTTTGAAAAAGCTCTTGCAATCAAGTCTGTGATGTATTAATAATGCCTTATCTATTGTTTGTAGTCATTTTAAATAGCATGAGCCTTGTCCCTATAGTCAGTAGGGGGCAATCTTGCTTTATTCATCTTCCATCTCAAAAAGAATTTGGAGTTAAATATTTTAGTGTAAGATATGTATAATGCTGGCCATTTTAAAGGGGTTTTCTCAAAAGTTAAAACTTTTGTTATGACTGCATTTCTGCACATAATCCATATTTGCTGTTAAAATAAATCTAGAAATTTATTCATTTGTACTGTGAACACCTGAAAGCAAAATCATAGTGCAAAATACATTTAAAGTGTGGTCAGGAATATGTTCTTAATTGGTAAATAATAAGCATTAATTTTTTAGTCTGTGTTCTAAATTTTGCAGTACTTTATTGTTCTGTATTGTGTACCTAAGGGATTCTAAAGGTGTTATCACTGTATAAAACAGAAAGAACAAAGACAAATGCAGCTGAATTACTAAAATGCAATCCTTGACACTGTTTGATATGAGTCCCTACCCGTTTTTTCTTTTTCTTTTATTTCCTGATGATTAGGCCAGGGGCTCGGAGTAGGGAAGGGCGGAATAGTTACTAGGAGCAAAAAAAGAATTAGCTTGGAACTTTTGAGATGATCCCTAACATACTGTACTACTTGCTTTTACAATGTGTTAGCAGAAACCAACGTGTTACAAATGTAGAATGATGTGCTTTCTGCCAAGTGGTAATTCACCTTGGTTTGCTATGTTAAAACTGTAAATACAACAGAACATTAATAAATGTCTCTTGTGTAGCAACCTTTGCTGTAGATTAGTGCGTAATTTCTTGGTTTGCATTGTTGATTGCTAAGGCATTTTTTTCTAATCTCCACTCATACATACAGATCATTTAGTAAATAGTTTAGAAACTGGTCCTGGGCCAATTTTTTTTTTCCATTTCTAGCCAGAAAGGTTCCCTTCTTTCATATCATACTCATTGAATGTGAAAATTGGTTCTGCAAAAGATAATGGACTAAAATAGGGAGGAGGACTTGTAAAGATCTTAAATCATTCTAAAATTTCTAATTACGCTTCATTGTTTTAGACATAATCTTAAATTACTTACTTCCAATATTTTCTGAAGGTTTCTCAAACACAACCAACATGTTAGTCCTCTGAGCACCTAGTTGAGGCTATAGTTAATCCTCACACCTGATTTCTATTCTTGTCTCAGTTCTGTTAAATTTAGAGATCAGTGTTTCTTACATTATCAGCTATTTCGTTTTTTCCCCTTCTTCCACTTAGATAAAATATAAAGAAAAATGCAGAGAGATTATCAAATAGTTACCTAAACCAGCACTTCACTTGGTGCAAGAACTGTAAATGTTCTTTTATCAGCAACGTATGAACATCTGGAATCAGTTTAGAAAGTCTGTTCAGGGGTGTCAGTAGGTGATGCATAGAAGTGTAGATTGTGTAAAGTCTAGGACTTGGACTGACATTTCAGTGATGATTCTAACTAGTTTATTGACTCTTACAAGTAATAGAATAGTATGTTCTTGTTCAAAAGTTATTTTTTGCCATAGATAAATGGGGTTTTATAAAAGTCCAGTTTTTTTGAGTTTGATTATCCCAACACCAGAGTTTAGAAGTTTTTATACCCAAGAATGTTTTAAGTTTTAGAAATATGTGTCTAACAGTCTGAATAAATGTGGATATATGCAATAGAGAGAATAAATGATCTCAAGGCAAAATAGAAGGACCCTAAATCACAGTAACTCAAACATTGTAGACTTGCTTTGTGTTTATTCTTTAGGTCCTTGTTCCTTATTTGGTTTTGTATATTCAGAGAACTGAAATATTTGGAATTCCTATTTCTGCATATTTGGTGATATGTAAGACTTTGTTAAATATAAACCCTCAGTTTGCTATACTTTAGAAGTACTTAAGAGGATGATTTCTTTCTAATTTTAAATATTCTAAAAGTCAAAGTTTTTTCTGATACTTAAAGTTGGCACCATAAGTCACTTATAGTCCTTACTATTTAGAGTGGAAATATATATGCTGAACTGTTGTTCTTCATTTTTTCTCATTCTTTTCTGTCTCCCTTTTGTAGGTTCATTAAGAATAACTTTTGGATAAAGACTGGGTCCTTAAATTATTTGAAAGGGGATACTGAGGAACCACTGTTTTTGCCAAAGATTATGGAATAAAATGACTGATCCTGGGCTAAAGAATAACAAGGGCTTACTCACCACTATAGAGGTCCCCCATGTTTCTTGTTGCCATTTGGAAATATAAAAGCTATCTTTAAAGGGTTCTGTGTAGCCACTCCTTTTTCCCCCCAAAAAAGATTACTTGTGTGGGAATTAAAGTTATTAAAATTCACTTGTTAAAAAATGGTAACAATACCTTTACTAACAAGAATGGATAAGAATGAGTGTCTTTACATTTTGTTTAGAGTGTTAAAAGAAATGACAAGATTTTTTCATGAAGTTAAATGATAATCGCATTTTTTTTTCCTGTTGTTAAGTATTTATTATCTGACTTGAGCTGTGACCCACCATGAATCATTAGTAGCACAGATGAAGTTTCTTTTGGCCTTCACTATATATCATTATGCTAGAACATATTCCACTTAGTTGTTTTTAATATAAATTATTTATATTTAAGGGATGAAATAACTACTGAAAGGGAATTTCAGGACCCATAGAAGTGGTAATTTCAGTGACGACCTAAAGCAGCAAGCTTTTGAGGTAAGGATCAACAAAAATAGGCTTCACAAATGGAGCCTGTCCTCAAATTTGAATCCAACCCCGCCTCTGCCCAATATCTGACCACCTTGAGTTCAGGCTCATTGTCATAATAGACCATGAAAAATCATTTGTCCCTGATTCTAGTGAACAGTTGAATTTTACCTTAAAACATTCCAAGCATAGACATTTACATAAAATATGAGGGAATATTTTATGAAAAAGTTCTTGGTGAAGCCTCCTTGATGAAACCTGGTAAATCACATGCATGCTGTAGTTTAATAATTTTCATGTTATGCTGGTTTTTTTCAACTATTTAATTTTACCTTTGCAGGCTTTCTGAGATGATAAGGACAAAATAAATTTCTATAGATGGTTTGCACATTTTTTTAAAAATCATGTTTTGTATATTTTTAAGCCTGAATAGGATTTATAGACTGTAAGGAGAAAAAGTGGGTTGAATGAGAGCATTGTTCAACTAAGACTATTCTTTTTGCATATATGTATAATTGTAGTTATTAAAGAGTACCCACAAAAAGTACTCTGACATATAGCCTCTGAACTTTGCTTCTTTGTAGGCTATGTTGCTGAAGTGGATGACATCTCAAAAAGAAGTAAGCCAAGAATTCCTGAAGGGGAGAGTTTTAGGTTGAGTAAATGGTTTTCAGGAGGAAAAGATAGTTATAGAAACTGACGATATCGTCCCCATCCTAAAAAGAGGGTATCACCAACAACTTTATGATCTACAGAATAAACTTATAGAAAGTCTGTGGAGACTGTCCTCCAGTGGACACTTTGCCTGTCTATAAAATGTGCCATCTACTGTGTGACTTTTTTTTAAAGATTTATTTATTTATGCATACAAGAACTGGGTACAGGCCAGAGGTACGGGGGGTGAAAAGATTCACCAGAGACAGAGTGGGAACAGTACAGGCAGATCGATAGAAATATACTGCTGAGGGGAGCAGTGGGCAAGTCAGGAGAGGTCTGCTGTGCCATGTGGGTTGCTCCCTGGCCGTACTGCAGTGGCTGCAGATAGCTTCATAGGTTGCATCTTAACCCCTTGTGCCACCAGGGAGGCCCTACTGGTTCGCTCAGCCTTCTAGTAACCCAAAGAATGTGTGACCATAGAATACAGTTATTTATTATTATTATAAATGTATTACTAAAGTTTTGGTTTGATACTTGTTTTTACTTAAAACCGTTTTTTTCTTTACTAAACACCATTTGATTTAGAAAGTTTTTTTTTTTAAAGAATATTTAAGTTTTATTTATTTATTTATACAAGCACTGGGTACAGTCAGAAGCGCAGGAGGGTGAGAGAATTCACCATAGCCAGAGCGGGGAGCAGAGCAGGCAGAAGGACTGAGGCACACCGCTGAGGGGAGCAGCGGGCGGCAGGAGAGGTCTGCGTGCCAGTCTGCGCGCCATGTGGGACCCTCCTCTGGTTGCCGGGTTGCAGCCGGGGATCGAACTGGCGCTGCAGAGGTTGCGGGCAGCCTCGCAACCCAGCACTCAACCGCTGCGCCACCGGGGAGGCCCTGATTTAGAAAGTTTTAATTCTTAAGTTCACAAATTCATCAATTAGCAACTTGTAACCTCCAGTGCAAACCTCTTGAATTCAGAATATATGAAATGTAGAGTCTTTTGCATTTATGCAGGATTTCATCCAGGTCAGAAACTGAGATGCAGTTGTGTGAAATAGACATCTCCCAGGCCTGGTTTATATATTCATTTTGCTTGAAAAATTACTAGTTTTTCAACCTAAGTGCCCACTGGATCAAGAAGATGTGATATATCCACCCAATAGAATGTTACTCAGCCATGCGGCAAGATGAAATGTTGCCACTTACAGCTAAATGAGGGAATTGTGTAGTAAAGCCAGTCAGAATGATAAAAATTGTGGACTTTATAAATAGCAGACAATTCAACAAAGCAAAAATACTTACAATAACTAGTGGACACTAACAAAGTGAGGCTTCTCATGTTAAGAGGGAGGGGAAAGAAGAGTGTAAGGGATGGTGATGAGAAAAAATTAAAAACTCGCAAGGGCGAGAGCCTAAACCCTTCTGTGATTTAGTAGTTCTATAGATTTAGGTATTGAAATACATTTTTCTTTGTTTTTCCAACACATTTCCTGTAGAATCAGTAAAAAATCAGGTTTGGTTCCTGTGGAATTCCACAGAGCTTCTAAATAGGATAAGTACTCATCTCAAATCTTCTCTTTCCATGTAAGAAGGTTGAAGAGAAGAAAGAAACTTGCAGAGCAGGAATACGAACCATTGAGAATATTTTCATGTCATTGGTTGTGAGATAAAATTAAGAATTATTTTGTCTTTATATGTTCTTCCCAAAACTCATGGCTACAGTATTTTTCAGTAGGATTATGCAAAAGAATGTATATGCAAAGCAATGAGGAAATGTTATAGGGAAATTAATCACATGGGCTTTATCCCTGGGATGCAAGAATGTTTCAACTTATGCAAAGGTGTGGCTTTTATGGGAGCTGAAAGAATTCCACTCTCCCCCCATGAACCTGGTTCTTTGCTCATGGAATGGTACCACTATGCATAACGTACCTAAACCAACCCCCAGAGAAAAAAATTGAAAATACATTTTTTAAAAGTAGCTAGTTTTTATGTTGGTGGGAAATAAGATATTTCATAAATTCTCCACGCATATATGACTAGGTTTAGAGACCCCAAAGCTGATGTCTGAGGAGACAGTATTCATTGGTACTCATTAATTGAAAGGTTCACATCTGGTGAAGCCTGGGAAACCAGAAAACTGGTCTAAAGCTAAAATCTCGGGCCTCCCCGGTGGCGCAGCAGTTGAGCGCTGGGTTGCGAAGCTGCCCGCAGCCTCTGCAGCGCCGGTTCAATCCCCGGCTGCTCCCTGGCCATGGGAGGAGGGTCCCACATGGCGCGCAGACCTCTCCTGCCGCCCACTGCTCCCCTCAGCAGTGTTCTTCGGTCCTTCTGCCTGCTCTGTTCCCCGCTCTGGCTCTGGTGAATTCTCTCACCCTCCCGCACTTCTTACTGTACCCAGTGCATGTATAAACAAACAAACAAATAAATAAAACATGCCTCTATAAAAAAAAAAAAAAAAGCTAAAATCTCTCAATACACAAAGCATTGTCAACTAAACTAGAGAAGGAAGTACTCCCTTGGTACCTATCTGAAAACCAGCCACACTCTTCTGAAACTCCAGAGGGACAGTGATTTCTTACCTTGCAGAGGGAGGGTTTGCATTTCACATCCCGTACGTTGCTTCCTGAACTAAGTGAAGACTGGAGCAACCTATTATAACTATCGTTGTACTTCATGAAACATCCTTCTTTTCATTTGCAGAACAGTCAGAAATGCCTAAAATAGGGGATTCCCTGGTGGCACAAGGGGCTAAGCACTGCACTGTGAAGCAATCCATAGCCTCTGCAGCATGAGTTCAATCCCCAGCCAGCCAGGGAGCAACACACATGGTGTAGCAGACCTCTCCTGACTCACCCACTGGTCCCCTCAGCAGTGTATTTCAGTCAGTCTGCCTGTTCTGTTCTCCACTCTCTCTGGTGAATCCTCTCATCCCCTCCCCCAACATCTCTGGCCTGTACCCCAGCTCTTGTATGCATAAATAAATAAATCTTTTTTAAAAATGCCTAAAATATACCCTTAAATGAGGTTTCACATGGAATTTCCCATCTATTTTGACAGAACATTTCACAGGCTGTATTTGGCAATCTGTGGGCTTAGCTGTCATTTTCATGTATTGTTTTTTTCCCCCGATTATCAACATTGAGGATTTGTACATTCATGATTTATTTCATTTATATTTTAACTGGGATTACAGAATAATTGATAAAACATTGGATATCTGGATTTTTTCACCAACCCTTTTTTTTTTTTTTTTTTTTTGCTAGCATCAGTTAGTATTGTATAGTTGCTTTTAAAAAATGGGCACTAGTGGCCTAAAGAAACAGAATTAGTAGCTCATTTTTTTTTCTAGGTGTGACTGAGTGACACTCAATCCCTAGGTTTTTGTGCCCATGGTCATACATAGGAGAAAAACCTCCCCACCACCACCACCTTTTTTGGTAGTGCACTGAGGCTCTTTGTAGGAAATGAGGTTTGACCTATGCTGGGTTTCTACCTGTTATGCCTAAACCCTTCTGTGATTTAGTCATTCTATAGATTTAGGTATTGAAATACATTTTTCTTTGTTTTTCCAACACATTTCCTGTAGAATCAGTAAAAAATCAGGTTTGGTTCCTGTGGAATTCCACAGAGCTTCTAAATAGGATAAGTACTCATCTCAAATCTTCTCTTTCCATGTAAGAAGGTTGAAGAGAAGAAACTTGCAGAGCAGGAATACCAACCATTGAGAATATTTTCATGCCATTGTGAGATTTCATGTCATTGTGACAAAAGAATTATTTTGTCTTTATATGTTCTTCCCAAAACTCATGGCTACAGTATTTTTCAGTAGGATTAGGCAAAAGAATGTATATGCAAAGCAATGAGGAAATGTTATAGGGAAATTAATTTCTAAATATTGGGCCTAAGCACGATTGTGGATTCCTTCCTGGGGTCTTTAAAAAAGAGTAGTTTCTTCTCTGTTCAGAATGGTGTAGAGTAAAGGAAAAAAGGGAATTAACAGGCCCCTTAAGGTCTCCAAGAGCCTCGAGGTTTGTATGTGGCCCATGTCAGTGACAGATGGAACAGTAAGTTCAGCAGATGTCACGTCTGCTGTTCCCAGGCTCTGCTTCCTTTGGTGTGGTGACCTTCTGGGAGCATTGTCCTAAATAGTCTGCTGGAGCGAAAGGAGTATATCTAAACTTCTGGTAAACCTAATGACTTTCTGACTACCTACCTCTACATTTTTTGAGCAAGCCGGTGATCAAAAAAGTTGTATTTCACTCAGAAATTCCAAAATAAGAAAAGAAAGAAAAATAGCCTTTGCTTGTTTTCTAGTGGTATTTTTAAACCTTTTTTATTCTGAAGGAATTTTGTCCAGGTGGCAATTCCCAATGGTACCTTGAAGAATCCTTCCCCTCAGGGACTATGGGTGGAAGAAAGGAGATTAGGTGGGTGAGGAGGGCCCTGGAGGAAATGAAGTCTGATTTGTTAAGAAAGGAGGACTGCTGGAAGAGTGTAGCAAATCGGCTCCTTTTGTTCTTTGCTGCTGCTGTAATCCTTTAGGCTCACAGGATAAGATTGCCAACTAATTGCCAGAAGCCCCTATAAAAGAGGATTGGCCTAAAGTAAAGAATAAATTTAAGGAGTGACTTGGGATTTTTAATTACTTCTTTATTCAGGTCATTTTTCTTTACATATGATTATGTCTTCAAGAAGTGGTTGGATACCCTCTCGAGGTTTTCTTTACAAAAAAGAAAGAAAAATCCCCAAAATTCCAAAGACTCTTTTCCCCCCTCCATTGTAGCATTTATGCGAGAGCATGATGAACTAAGTTCACTGGACTGTAATTTAAATTTTTTTTTGAAAGGACTAACTCATTTTATGGTGGCATTTTTTTTTTTTAAGATTTATTTATATAAGCACTGGGTACAGTCAGAAGTGCGGAAGGGTGAGAGAATTCACCAGAGGCAGAGCAGGGAGCGGAACAGACAGACTGACGAAATACACTGCTAAGGGGAGCAGCGGGCGGCAAGAGAGGTCTGCGCACCATGTGGCATCCTCACCCAGTAGCCAGGGATCAAACTGGCCCTGCAAAGGCTGCAGGCAGCGTCGCAACCCAGAGTTCAACTACTGCACCACCGGGGAGGCCCTCTGGAGGCATTTTTATACAGGTGACTCATTGGTAGAAGTATATTGACCATTTTAAAGTACAGTCTGATCTTTCAGGAGGAGGAGTTTACATTCTGTGAGTACAGACACTGTTCTTAGGACAAATTATTGTGTTTGTATGTTAGTGCCAATCTCAGTCATGTCCTCACTGGGCTCAAATTTTCAAATAATATCTGATCCATCCAAAAACAGTATACTAAAAATTGTCATTAAAAGCATATCAAGTTTTAATAGCAAGCTGTGGATACTTTTATTGCCTTTTATTTATTGCTGGGTGTATTTTATTAGAAGGAAAGGTAAATAAATGTGTTTTCCAGAAAATATGTCACGTAAGTTAAACTCCAGTAGCAGTTAGGTTATTATTTTTTAACTAGATGGCAGAGCATTTACACACTTCGTTTATTAGTGACCTTCCTGTAAAATTTTTAGGAACATAGGGCCAAACAGAGGTCATAAGTTTATCCAAGCTGGCCCTCCAGAGTACTGCTTGGTGACATCAGATAGTTGAAGAACAGCCAAGACACCTTCCCCACAGCTTCGAATTCCAAGTGGCCTTGGCTTCACCTCCCTCCACAGGATTTTATTTCCCTCAGAAAGAATTACAGATGAAATCTGGAAAATTACCTGTGTTAGAAGTGATCAAGTTATACTTTTGAAAAACACATTTCCTATATATTACAAATTCTTATGCTCTGGCTTTTTTAAAAATTTTAAACTGCTTTATTGAGATGGGGTTGACATATAAAAGGCTATACATATTTAATATATACAACTCGATGAGTTTAGAAATAAGAATACATCTGTGAAACCAGCACCACAGTTGATGCTGTTAGCCCTCCCAAACTTCCTGTGGCCATATGTACATATGTATGTATGTCTGTGTATATGTATTATGTAGGGGGGGGTGGAGGGGATGATAAGAACACTTTTAACTTAAGATGTACTATCTCAGCAATGTTTTAAAGTATATAATACAGTATTGTCAACTATGGCACTGTGCTGTACAGTGGATAACCAGGACTTGACTAATATGCTCTGGCCTATAACTTGATACAAAAATGTAATATTTGATACAAAGTTAAGTATTCGTTTCTACTAGTTGATTATACATGTACTGGTTATAGGGCTTTCAAGAGAGAATTCCCCTGGTCACAAGCAGTTCTGGTCTCTGGAGAGGGTTGGGCAGGTCACAGGACAAATGGCTCTCCTGAACAAGAAATATTACCTCAGGATTTTCTCTGCTTTATTTGCATGGTAGCAAGAAAAGCTTTTCACGCTGTTCACGTTAGTTTTCACCAGAAGGATACTAAAGATCTTTATAAAACCAGATTCTTTGCAAGGAAGGAGAGAATACCACCAGCTAGAGTGGCCCCTCAGCCTGAAAGGATGGAGTGCGTGTCAGGCACCATGACTTTGGGACCAGGAAAGCTAACTTCCAGGGGAGACTCCTGGTGAGGGGGCCCACCTTTGCTCCCTACTTACTTTCTGTGTACTCTTGGTCATTCTCTTGCACTAGCTAGATTTTGGTTTTCTAATCTGTGTACCAGAGTGTTCTACAGGGCTGTTTTTAGTTCTAAAGAGGGTTCTAAAGAGGGTGATATTTAGTTCTAAAGAGGGTGCCTGGCACATAGAAGACCGCTCTTTGCGGCTCTCCAACCAGCTCCAACGTCAGATCCCAGGGTAGGACATGAAAAACCTAAAACTACCATTCAAACCAAGGACCTTTATTTCCTTCTTAGAGGACACTAGCTTTAATAAATTTTGCCTTTTCTCATTCCTTCTTTCTTCAAGTCATTAGACCATCCTTGAAATATCAAACCACTCTTCCTCCAAAAATCCTGCAGCACAGTTGAGACTCTGGCTTACTCTGGCCTTTCTGGTAATACCATCATGTATTTACTAGGACCTTATATTCATATATATGTTCGCCTGATCATCACAGATTACTATAAAAGGGATTATTGCCTGCCCCTTCTTCACCACCAAACCACCACAGTCTCTCTTCCCCCCTGGCAAATAATATTCCATCACTCTGTCACATCAAAACACTCTGTAAATCCAGTAAACTCTGATTCTCATTTCCTTTCCTGAGTTCTATCGACTGAAATTCTGGCCTTTTTGTCCCAGGCCATTTGTATGACTTGACAAGGTTCACAGTGCACCGTCTTTGTGTGGATTGGACTCTTCAAAGAAGCCTTTGAACTTCTCACATTTTGCCTTGTTTTTCTGCACTTGCCTTCAGTGCTCTGCTGCTGTCTGAGCTCCTACATGTGCTCTGCCCACACCTCCTCCTAACGAGGCTTCTGGAACTTCATAGGCCACGCCATTTCTCTGTTCCTTTTCCTAAATTTCTACACATCTCTTTTTTACAATTTAAGGTAGCGTTTTCTTAGCATCCACCTTTCCTTTCTTCACATCTTGCCTGGACCATTTCAACCTTAGTAATTTTTGCCTGCCTGTACCATCCCACTTAGTCCAACCCAACAAAAAAATCAGATGTGTTGTTTTCCTTCCTGAAACTCTCAGCTTAGTTTCCCTAGATGCCCTGAAATAGATGTTCCCAGCCTCTGGGTTTGTGCCTCCTCCCTACAAATTCGCCTCCCCTGCTCCCCATCCCAGATACACCTGCTTGTAGTCTCCTTTTAATTGGAATCTGGGGAGAGTTCATGGATATAGCTTTGCTCCCAAGCTCATCTCTTCTTCATGACCCCTCTTCGTTAGTTTGGTTTGGTTTGCTCATTGCTCTTCACTTTATATGAAATGACTTATGCAGGAATCACTGAGAAGCCTCTGGGTTTATATGGAAAAGTCCTGATGGTTGTTGGCGAGCCCCAAATTTCATAATCCTCTCAATGTTTCTGAATTATCTTCTAAGAAACGCTGGAATTACATAAGCTTTTAAACAGAAATTTATCCTCTAAAAATATCTATAACCATTAAAAATATATTAAAATGTTTTTATTCAAATATATATTCAATATGTGTAGCTAGTTATGCTCATTTATAGACATAAGTGGAGCAAGTATTGAAACTGGACATAGAAATTAATTCACTCGACAGATGCGGTCTTTTGTTCGTGTCATGGATTCTTAGTAAGGTTTTATATGTAACAAAGGGTTCTGCATCTGAAGAAAAGATTAGAAAGCCACTGCCCAACTCCTCTCTCACTTTGCCTGATATGATTAGGTTTTTATACATACACTTTTCCCCTTTGATCTTATAGGAGTTTCAAAAATACCCTGATTTTGCAAAAGTAATCTACAAACCTAAAAGTTAGCTCTGATCCCACTACCCTACAAAAGTCAACTCTGCTCTTTGCTCTAGCCTTGTTTTGTGAACATCATGTTTATTTAGAGCAGGTCTTGCTGCTGGTACAGACTGGTGAGATCAGTCTCATTAAACCGTTCTGCTTATGTCAGACATTACATCAGATCCTTTGATCCCAAATATTAAACCCATAGTAACTAGGTATATCAGTGTGCAGACCATAGACAAATGTAATGGTACCATTTATTGATCATTTACCATGTGCTGAGTGCCCTGCTTCATTCTTTATGTAGATTGCCTCATTTAATAATTTGAGGTGGAGACTATTAGTATCCTCATTTTATAGTTTAAAAAGAGAGACTCACATAGGTAAACTGACTTGCCCCTTAAGTAGTGATGCCAAGACTGACTTGGTCTTTGTCCTCAGAACATGAACTCTTCACAGTGAGGTGCCGCCAGCCCTTCCTGTGAAGATACCAACTTCTTGTCCCTCTTTTATTCTCCTGCCCTTCTTGAATTCTTTTTTTTTTTTTTAATTTTATTTTTGTGTAGAATAACTGGCCAGGAATCAAACTCAGGCCATGGCAGTGATAATGCTAAGACCTAACCCCTAGGCCACCAGGGAAGCCCTCTTCCATTCTTAAACATTTACTCCTCTCTCTCCGCCCAGGGCTCCCTGCCTGCTAACTTCCCTTTATTGCTCATGGGAATGGGGTGTGATTGTGGGCTGCAGCACAGAATATCAATCTTCCACAGCCCCCATAATGTCCTCTTGTCTGAGAGGCATGTTCTCCGACTCACACCTTTCTCACCACTGTGCCTCCTCCACTTACCGGGACCTTAACCTTGCCCTCCCCAGCTTACACCACAGGCATTTGTTGTTTTTTAAATCCTCCCTTGAAGCCAATGAGGCAGGCCTACCTGATCATGAGAATCTTCTTTCTAGTGAGAACTCAAATGAAGTGACTTTTGCAGGCTCTAAAAACCAGCACTGGATACACAGGACAGGATTCAAGTGTCTTCACCTTTTCTCTCAAATTAAACAAAATGATACCTTTTTAATTTTTTTAATTTTTTTAAAAATTTTTACATCATTGTTCATTTTTAAACAGTATTTGCTTTCCCCACCCCCTCAGGTGTAGTCCCCATAGAGTTTCCTTCCCCAATGCACCTGTGCACCATCACCTCAGTCCCCTGTGCTCCTCCCTCCCTCCCTCTGATCCCTCTCCCTACTCCTCTCCTGCAGGATGTCTCTGATTTATAATTGTCCATTTTTGTTTTCTTGTGTACAAAATGACATCTTGAGTTAGTACTTGAGAAGTAACTAACTTCTTAATAACTTACTTTGATTTCACACACGTGTTCAAATGTGTTACAATACTCTTCATGCATAGCTTCTTTTAATCCTACAATAATTTAACATCAAAAGTGCTGTCATCCCGATTATACACTAAGAGAGCTGGTTGGAAGAGGCCCCATAACTTGGATAATTCTGTGGATAAGGTCCCTGAGTAGAGCAGGGATCCAAATCCAGGCACTCCTGACCCCTAATAGATATTTCTCTCCCTTCCCTCTTTCACAAAGGTAACCATGTTCATTATGGAAACATTCCAATTCTGATTTTTAAAAATCTGCCCATGTCAATGATGTTAAATCTGGAGTACTTTTATAGTTGCTTAAAATGCCACTAACCCTACCGTGTATGGCCATGAACCTTAATGGTAAGAACTTTCAGTGTTCAGGCTGCTAAGAATAATCCTGTCTTCATGTCAGAGAAGAAGGATGTTTGAAGCTGCCCAACTGATGTCATTTGTATTGAGCTATTTGTGAGGAACATTTCCTCATTTAGATTTGAGATCCTAACTGCTGAAAATGAAATGTATTGTATTAGCAGGTCTACTGTTATTATTCCATTCTTTTGAATTGAACTTAATTTTTTTAGAGTTTTTTTTAAGATGTATTTATTTATGCATACAAGAACTGGGGTACTAGGCCAGAGGTGTGGGAGGTGAGAGGATTCACCAGAGACAGAGCGGGGAACAGAACAGGCAGACTGACTGAAATGCACTGCTGAGGGGAGCAGCAGGCAAGACAGGAGAGGTCTGCTGTGCCATGTGAGTTGCTCCCTGGCCAGGGATCGAACTTGTGCTGCAGTGGCTGTGAATAGCTTCATAGGTTTTGTCTTAACCCTTTGTGCCACCAGGGAGGCCCTTTTTAGAGATTTATTTATATGTACAAGAACTGGGGTATGGGCCAGAGGTGCAGGGGGTGAGAGGATTCACCAGAGACAGAGTGGGGAATAGAACAGGCAGACTGACTGAAATACACTGCTTGAGGGGAGCAGCGGGCAACACAGGAGAGGTCTGCTGCACCATATGGGTCACCTCCCTGGCCAGGGATCCAACTCGTGTTGCAGTGGCTGCAGATAGCTTCATAGTACTGAATCTTAACCTCTTGTACCACCAAGGAGGCCCCCTGAACTTAATGTTTTTATACTTGATATTTAGTTAAGATCAGTTGCAAACCTGAAAGGAAACCATTTATAATCTTTTACTCTCTTTTAATATACCTTTCCAGGAGCTTTATATTCTAACCAGTGATTCTCAAACTGTAACATGCATATGAATTGCCTGGTGGGGGGGGGGGCCTTGTTAAGACGCAGCCTCTGTTTTTAGGAAGTCTTGTATGGGGCTCAGGATTCTGCATTTGTAACAAGCTCCCAGATGATGCCCAAACTGCCAGTCCAGAAGAGTCATATTTAGAGGAGCCACGCTCTAGTACAGTTACTGTTCAAGAAGGAAATTCAAATTCAAAACTCTTGCTTTACAAATGCTATCTACTAAATAAAACTCCATAGCAATTCACTTTTTTTTTTTTAAACCATAAGGTCTTCTCTTTAAAAAAAAAATATATATATATATATATTTATTTATACAAGCACTGGGTACAGTCAGAAGCGCGGGAGGGTGAGAGGATTCACCAGAGCCAGAGCGGGGAACAGAACAGGCAGACCGACTAAGTACACTGCTGAGGGGAGCAGCGGGTGGCAGGAGAGGTCTGCGCGCCATGTGGGACCCTCCTCCGGTGGCCGGGGAGCAGCCGGGGATTGAACCAGCGCTGCAGAGGCTGCGGGCAGCTTCACAACCCAGCGCTCAACCGCTGCGCCACCGGGGAGGCCCGCAATTCACTTTTTTTAGTTTCTTTGTGCTTGACTTTGACTCCCTTCTTGGTTTACTTTAGTGCATGCATCCAGATAAATCACTAGCTTCCCCTCTTGTTTCTTTGTGAGAGAAGGTGCTCATCTCCTACTAGTGTGATGTGGGCAGGGTGTGACTTGAATGAGCCCACATGTCCTTCTTGAAGGATCTGTGGTGAGTTTTCTAAAAACAGTTTTCTCAATCTCTATTGTGAGGAGATTGCTGTGAGGTGGGCGGGACAGGGACAAAGATTCTGAGCCCCAGGATTGAAGATCAACTTGGTCCTATCTGTGTGCATTTATCTGATAAAGTGCAGAAAAGTTTGCCTCTCTTCCACCCCCTCTCTGCCTGCTTTGTGCGTTGGCCATGTCTAGAATGGACTCTGGATGGCAGTTGTGGATGCTTGGAGCACAAAAGGTTTCTTGTTTGCCCAAGGGTCTATCAGTGTTTAAATAGAACTGGCGGAAGCACAGGCACACCATATCAGCGGCTTATCGGGCCAATGGTTTTCCATGTACATTTGCTAGTCCCTTGAGTTTACCCAGCGCCATCAGCACTGAGTTAAAAATGGCAAGGCCAGCTGTACTGTGCTGAGATAGGGCAAGGAGAACCAACCAGTTACTGAGTGTGTGCTAGGAGGAGGAGGGTATTGGGAGGGGATAGGGAGTACCCTTCAGACCTTTGCATTCTGTTGCCGAAGCTGTGGTGGCCTGTGTATTTGGAAGCACCACAAAAACCTGGTTTAGACATGCACCCAGAAGGTGGTATGACTCCAGGCCTTCCTGAGTTGGAAGCATATGGAGACTTCCTGTGAACCTGGCTCCCCTCTTAGCTTACCAGGTCTATAGACAACTCAGGTAGTGGTTAAGGTTAAGTGTCAATTGTGAACCCCTTGAAATTGCATGCAGTTCTGGCATTTGCAAGTATTTTTGAATGCATGTTGCTCTGGGAGCGGATGTATGGCCCAAAGGACCAAATGTTTTTGTGCTATTGGTACAGACTGCATCTGCTTGAAAGGTAGTCTTTTAAAAAAAAAAAAAAAAAAAGAAAAAAGATTTATTTATTTTATTTATACAAGCACTGGGTACAGTCAGAAGCGCGGGAGGGTGAGAGAATTCGCCAGAGCGGAGAGCAGAACAGACAGACTGACGAAATACACTGCTGAGGGGAGCAGCGGGTGTGGCAGGAGAGATCTGCACACCATGTGGGACCCTCGCCCGGTGGCTGGGGATCGAACCGGCGCTGCAAGGCAGCAGGCAGCTTCGCAGCCCAGCGCTCAACCACTGAGCCACCAGGAAGGCCCCTTGGAAGGTAGTCCTAAGGACAGGTGGATGAGTAACCTGCTTGAGAAATGAGTCCTTTCCATTTCTAATCCTTACCCTGCTTTCTAAGCACTTGTCCATGCCAGGTGCCATGCTAAGTATGTTCAAGTATAATAAGTCTTCACTTAAATGCCTTTGATAGGTTCTTAGAAATTGAAACTTTAGGCAAAACAAAAAAAGACAAAGAAAAAAAATGAAAGTGGGTTCACTAATGACATTGTTTCAAGTTTTTTCTTTTTTATAAACATAAAAGAATATTGGGGCCTCCCCGGTGGCGCAGGGGTTGAGTGCTGGGTTGCAAGGCTGCCTGCAGCCTCTGCAGCGCCGGTTCAATCCCCGGCCGCCGGGCGAGGGTCCCTCATGGCTCCCCTCAGCAGTGTACTTTGTCAGTCTGCCTGTTCTGTTCCCCGCTCTGGCTCTGGTGAAATCTCTCACCCTCCTGCGCTTCTGACTGTACCTAGTACTTGTATAAATAAAATCTTTAAAAAAGAAAACAACAAAAAACATGAAAGAATATTAAATCAGCAACACTATTTGAGAAACAATTACCTCATTTCCTTCTCAGAATAATCTTATGATACAGCAATTTTGTTTCTATTTTATGTGAAGAAGTTGAGTCTTAGTTGCATTTTGTCTAAGGTCACAAGCTAAAACACCAAAGCTAGGATCTGAACCTGAGCATGCGGAGTCCATAGCTGTTAGCACCATTGAAGGCTGTCTTGTGCAGAATTGTCCCAAACTTTAGCCATCTAAAAATCAGCTTCATGAATTTTGCCCTATTTATGTATCACCTATATTATGAAATTACTATTCAATCAAAAATTTTATTAAATGTTAGTGAATTTGCTATTCTTAGTCTCATCATAATCAATAACCATGAAGAAACCATTAAATGGGCTAATTTTGTTTTTCTTGAATTCACACCAAAATAAATATTTAATCATCACAATGAAAAATGTTATGTCCCACCTAACATCATTGAAGGCTACCATCTGTGTACTGGTATTGTAACAGGGTGGTCCCAGGAAAGGGGGAGGTTCCCTGCCCCACCCAAGGGAGGGTGGAGCTGAGCAGGAGGAGGAGAAGGAGCAGAAGAGACTGAGGAAGGAAGGAAGCAGGATGGAGCCAGGAGACCTGGAGGAGGCACATGGAGCCTAGAGACACGTGAAGAAACTGCGCTTGTCTTTTGGTCGTGGACTAGGTGACACAGATGTGGGTGAGACCCGTGGGGAGGTGACAATGGCAGCTTTTATTTTGATGTTGATTTTGTTCTTTTCCTTCCGGGCTTGTCCAGTTGTTTGTGACCCTTTTCTGTGGGTCCCCACTGGAAGATGCTTTAGACTTGTAGCAGGCTTTGGGGCCTTGTTCTGGGCCAATCCCATTTGGATGGACTTTTACCCACGAGGGGACGGGTAACTTTGGGTGCTTCATTTAGAAACTAGACTCTTTGCCTTTCCTGTATTGTTTCCTAGTTTTATTAAAGTTCCTTCCCATTAAAGTCTCATGTGTTTTGTGTTGATGCGGCGGATGGCAGAACCCATTTAGAATAGGCAGGTTTGCGGGGCTTGGGCTGCCCCTCTCCCTGTCCTATAACAGTATCCCAATTTGAAACACCCTGATGTAAGATGTAAAGACGACACATCTCTATTGGCAGCAGAATTGTGGGTAAGCTAAAATAGACTTTACACCCCAGGCCTGGAGCATCTCAGAGGGGGCTGGCTTGACTCCATGGGTGATGCTTTTCTGGTGGAGACCATGCCCTGTATCTTCTAGGGCCTGTTTTAATGGCACTGATGAAGCATCAGTCTGCAGAGAAAGAAAATAGCTTGCCTTGAGGGGATTGAATGATTACAGAACTGGGCAAGAATCTATACTCTGTGTGCTCCTGCTGAAGGGAACCGCTGGGATGTTGGGGGTTTAGAAGAGACTGTCTTGCTGGGAGCTGAATTTGGGTGGTAAGGAGTCCCAGGCTCGGTGAAAGAGGCCTCTGACTAAACTCCATTTGTTCCTGTTTGCATTCTAACTGTGTGTTCCTCCCTAAATTCCACTCAAACCTCCCCCCTCCCCACCTACCATGCGGGTGGGACATAAAATGGAAATTTAAAGTCCTGTTGTCTGAAATTGTGTGCTTTTGAGCTACATTGCAGTGTCCTTAATATAAGCAGTGTAGGGTCAAGAATGGGCACAGTGCAGGTTTTCTATGATCCAGCAGACCGGGTGAAGGAGGAGTCAGAGTCCTCAGTGGGTTTTGCAGGTCTTTTATTGGGATTTAGCGGGTACATGGCAGGCAGGGGTGCTGGGGGGCCGGGAGGCTGGCAGTTCTCCCAGCACCCAGCAAATCTTCACTCTTACTGGGCTCTCTGGCGTTCTCGGCTTCTCTCTCGGCTTCTCTCTCGGCTTCTCTCTCGACTTCTCTCAGCTTCTCTGCTTCTCTGTTTCTCTTTCGGCTTCTGCTGCCGCTGGCATTCCTGTGATGCCACCCTTAAAAGCCCAGTCTCGGCCCAAGTGAATCCCATCTACCTATGCCCACAACCTACTCCAGGTGCCCGCCATCAGGCATGCATTCAGGACCACAAGGATCCGTCATCTATCCTGATGGAGGGAGGGCAGAAAAGCCTGACATTTTTTCCTTACCCTACAAGCAGCTAAAGAATAATTCCTAGTTTCCTGACTTTATTGTTACACCAAGAAAGTGCCAAGACTCTCCATAACTCAGCACCTTCATCTTTCTTCCAGTAAAGTCGTGTTTTACATGTAAAACTTCTAGTCTTGGATCTGTAGCAACTTGTAATCAATACAGTAGCTACAGTGTACTGGGAAAAGCAGCTCTGATGAGGCCCACCTGAAGCGCAGCCTAATCTCCTGTGTCTTGCCCACCCCAGACATAGCGATCCCTAGCCTGGGGTGCTTCCACTCAACTGTTACTGTTTCAGTACCAAGATATTAAAAAAAAAGAAAGAAAGAAAAATTCTGCAGAAAGAAAAATGAAAGTGTGAACTGGGCTAGGCAGGTAGCATTCTGCTGGTCCTCATCCTTGTGGCTCAGCAGTAACTGACCTGTGATGCTGTTCTGCAGTCGTCCTGGTCCCAGAAGTAAGATTCCAGCTCTCTGGGGCTGTGGGTCTATAGGGTAAGGCGAAATGTCAGGCTTTTCTGCCCTCCCGCAACAGGATAGATGATGGATCCTTGCGGTCCTGAATGCATGCCTGATGGCGGGCACCTGGAGTAGGTTGTGGTCAAGGTAGATGGGATTCACCTGGGCTAAGACTGGGCTTTTTAAGGGTGGCGTCACGGGGACGCCAGCAGCATCAGAAGCCGAAAGAGAAGCTGAGAGAAGCAAAGAAGCAGAAGCCGAGATCACTGGAGAGCCCAGACAGAGTGAAGACTTGCTGGGGGTTGGGAGGCCCCCAAGCACTCCTGCCTGCTGTGTATCAGGTAAATCCCAATAAAAAGACCTGCAAAAAGCCATTGAGGACTCTGACTCCTCCTTTACCCGGTCTGCATGGGATCAGAAAGCCTGCACCATGTCCATTCCTGGACCCTACAGGGTCCTACTTAGCTGCTTCTTTCTGTAACCAAAGGGAATCACCAAGGACTCCCAGGGATGGTGTTTTTAATAAGGTTCTCGCCAGCTTTCTACTTCATCTCCCCTCTGCCGCTGCCCCTCTCCCTCAAGAGCAGTTGGTGGCTGGAGTTTACAGGAACCCTGGGCACAGATGGAACGCTGCCAGTCACAGGAGATTCCAAGGGAGATAAAAAGCACATCTTTGACCACTTCTTTACCAAACAGACCCAAGATGTATAATTAAAGGCCCCAGGACTCTGCTGGAAATAGGTTTAAACTTGAGGTAATCCCTTCTGGCACTTCCTCTTCCTAATAACCATCAACAAAAATCAAACAAATCCACCTGGCTCCAGCCAGTGTGTCTGTAACCAGCAAAGGTCACAGGAGGAGCGATAAGAGAAGAAAGCGGCCACAAACAGTGTTACTGGAAACACATGTCCCGACGTGTTAGAAAGTGACTCCTGCCAGGACCCTCCTGGACCTGACATGGCGAGCTCTGCTGTCGAGAGCCGGCCGGTCGTATGGCACTGAGAGGGATGTCAGTGACAGCACAGCACTGGGCAAGATGAGTTGGGGGAGCTCGGTGCCTTCATCTCTTCTCTCAATGAGAGGTGACTCAGCCAGAGAGGCTAGAGGTGAGGACGGTCTTATTGTTCTTTTCAAGTTAACTTCCTCCTTTTTCCAAAAGTAATGCGTGACAGTTATTGAAAATACTACTGCTAAGCAAAATGAAGGATAAAATAACTGACCCAAATTCCACCAGGTGGAATGCCTCAGAAAACATCTCCTTGTACTATTTGCAATGTGTGCACGTGAATGTAGGTGTGTCGTATAGAAACACAGACTTTAAAAACTTTTAAGCTGCATCCACTGAGCAACTGTTTTTTTTTTCTTCCACTCAGTCTTGAGAATTTTTTTTTTCAATCTCTTATGTCATTTTAAGTGACTGAATTGTAGTCCATCACCTGACTACATTATTTTCATAATCTCCTGTTATTGAAGTTGTGTGGTGATTCCCGCTCCTCCCCCTCCCCATTGAGCTATTGTTGTGGAAACATTCCGACTCTTGGATGTTTGACTGAAAGGTTGGCGGCTGGTTTGATCCTGCCCAGGTCAGCTCAGCAGCACCTCGACTTGGGAAGGGAGCAGACTGCAGGCTTTTTCAGTGATAGTTGGACCCTCGCTGGGTGGACTCATGCCCAAGGCACCTTGAGCACAGTTTTCAGAGCAAGCCAGGGCTAAGGGCAAGTTAGGTCTGTCCTCTGTGCGGAAATGCTATTGGCTGTGGAATAGGTTAATCCAGGATGACAGTTGTTAAGGGCAGTGAAATGTAGAACCAGATGAGAAGTTTAAGGAACAGGAAGAATATTTATTCCCTTCCTGGGTGTCTGTGATCTTCTGGGCCCTATTTGTGAGTCCGTGTCAGACAGAGGGTCGAATGCTAAACTGTACTTGGGTCACTGGTGAACTTGGCTCCCAAGGTTCTGCAGCCCACCGGAGCAGGAGCAGAACACCTGCTACTATGTGTAGTAGGAGTACCTACTATATGCAGCACTTGTAACTGTCTTCATTTTCCAGGAGAGGAAGTCCAACAAGGGGCTGACCCCCAAGACTGTTACAGGTGGCGCCCCCTGGAGGGGGCTGCTGGTGAGGATGAATAGCCCCAGGGGAGTTATCAGTAGGGGTGGAGATTCTGATAAGAAATGTAAGGGGGGGGCCTCCCTGGTGGCACAAGGGGTTGAGCTCAGGGGTGTGAAGCTGTCCACAGCCTCTGCAACATGAGTTCAAGCCCTGGCCAGGGAGCTACCCATATGGTGCAAGAGACCTCTCCTGACTCGCCTGTGGCTCCCCTCAGCAGTGTACTTTGGTCTACCTGCCTGTTCTGTTCCCCACTCTGTCTCTGGTGGCTCCTCTCACCTCCCACACCCCCGGCCTGTACCCAGTTCTTGTAATCATAAATAAATCTTTTTTTTTTTTTTTTTAAAAGAAATGTAAGGAACTGCAGCCCCTGAGATTCAATATTCAGGAATTTCAGAATCTTCATCAATTCTGGGGGCAGCCATTTCTGCCCCCATCATGCAATCTTCCAGAAGTCTGTTGTGGGCCTCTGAAGATTGTTGAGAGGCTTCCAGCAGCCATCCTCAGAGAAGAAAAGTTTGGAGTGACTAGTGCAAAAGTTTGGAGTGCAGGTAGCTGAGTGACTAAAACTGTTACCAGCTTTGCTGCTGTTATAGCCTGGAAGGAAAGGGCGAAGAAGACCTGGAGCTGGGTGCCTCGCTGAGCTGCATGAGTGTGGCCATTTGTCAGGTTGTTCGGCTGTTGCAGCTGCTGTTTTGAGTGTCGCTTGTCTGGTGCTGCACTGGGGCATCTCAGCAGCTCCAGGAGCATCTACTGTTGTGGCTTCTGCTGTCTCTGTGAGTTGGACCCTGGCCTATAGTCTGGCTGCCGCGTGCTCCAGGCCCTCAGTGGTAAGGAAGACACCATCTTTGGAGCCTTTGCATATAGAAATTTTAAACACTGGACACTGCTTTGGGTGAGGTAAATGGCCATTTTTAGTCTCAGTAACTCTTTATTTTCCCTGGTTTGTTAAGTAAATTCCATTATTCTCTGAATGCGAGTAGTCTTGCAATTATGCACACGGGTGAAAAACTCAGAAGGTGATTAATGAACTATTTGGGCAATTGTCCTTGGCCAATTTTAGTGCCCCTGGCCGCCCTGTATCAGAAGATCATGTGCAGACATGCAGACATGTCAAGTCATCTGCCCATACCCACATAGCTGGGTGTGGAGCTGGATCCCAGCTCAGGCCTGACTCCAGAACTCGCCCCAAACATTATGCTACACTGCCTCCTTAGGAAGCATTCACAAAGTGTCCCAGTCAGGCAGGTTTACATATAAAACTTAATTCCATTAGCAAGACAAAATGTTTACCATTAACAGGACAAAGTGTCAAAATAGGGTTAAAAAAAAAAAAAAGCCCTCGTATTTACACAACTACCTTTGGGTTAACTGCAAAGCTGGGGTCAGGGAGAGGGTAGGTTCTTGTCAGGATGGTTTTGTACGAATTTGTCACAACAGGAAGTGGGACTAATGGGACTCATTGAGCGTTTGTATGAGGTAGGAGGTAGCTTCAAATGTTTATTATTTTGAACTGAATGTCTCTATTCTTGAGTGAATATATATGCCACCTCAGAAATGTTCAACCTAAACTCTGAGTACGTTTTCCAAATACTTGGATGGCAGCTTGACAAACAAAAGCCCCAGGACAAACAAGGATATAATTCAAGTTTTATACTTTTCAAATAATTTTTTAATCTTCAAATTTTGCCCGTAATGGTACTAATGCTGACCTGACTGAAAGGCTTTGGAAGACAAGATATTCTGCAACATGTGAATGCTGTAGGATCTACAAACTGTCAGTGAATAAAGTGTAGCGAAAAGCGCCAAAGAGCCTGGAAATCAAGCAGTGCCTTCTGGGAGAGAGGAAAATGGCCCTGAAAGTGGGGCTCCTCATTATGGATTGTGGGGCGATACCGGCTCTCCTTGCCTCCACCAGGTAAGCACCGTGAGCTGCTGGAAAAGCGGTGATGGTTACGTCTCCTGTCTGCGCCGGAAGTTGCCTCCTGAGGGCAGCCACGCCCCCTGCGCCAAGGGGTTTGCGCGGGAAGCCAGAGAGGGCGCTTCCTGGAGTTCGGCCGCTGCCCAGCGCCCAGGCGGGCCTACAGCCTCTAGGGCGCCACACTGAGCGCTGGGGCTCACCGGGCTTCATGGCCAGGGCGCTAGGCTTTTTCATTTTGGCGCCTGGTTAGTAGACTGGAATAATTCCGTGCGAGCTAAGTAAGCCAGTCATGTTCATCAGCTCATGAGCTAATTATTCGGTTCCAAATGGGCCGATTGGCCTGAAAATGGTCCAGTCAGTCGCTTAAAATTGAAAATGGTCCAGTCAGGCAGATATCAACGGGGGAGCCGGAGGGCCCTGAAAAAGAATATAAGGCAGGACAGGAGCCAGCTTGGGACACGCACTGTTTTCCTGGCCTCCAAGGAAGAAGGGAGCAGTAGCCCACAGCTGACCTCTGAAGAGAAAAGCTGAAGAGCTTCACGGTGACTTGGTGCCTACACCTGCCTCAGGTCCTGCCACTGACACTGCCCGAAAGGAGCACCAGAGGCCCTGGGCCTGGCGTTTTAGACAGCAGTTGGTCGTTTGTGTGAGCCAACACTCACAAAGAGCTGTGACGCTGGTGTTTTTGACACCACCTTTTTGGGACCGGGTGACCAGAACTATTGGCAAGTGCTACCCAGCACTGTTGACAGGCCACAGGCGCTCTGTGCTGGGGCCACTTTTGAGAGCTGTTTATAAACGGTGTACCTGATTGTCTGGCACTGCCTCCCAGTGCCTCTGTGGCTGTCTGGCCCAGCCTCAGTGCCATCCATCCCGACCTTCAGACTGTTGCTGTGGGCTGCTGAAGAGTCCTCTCAGCAACCCAGCCTGCGAGTGCCTCCAGCTAGCACCCTGAGTCTGATCCTGACTCACTGCTAGCCGGTGCACCTCCATCTGCAGGCCCTTGTTGTCAGGACAGTGCCATCTTGAACGAGCAGCCATTTGTTTGGGACTTCTGGACACTGGACACTATCTGGGGTGAGATAGCTGGGCACTCGTGGCCTTAATAACTCTTTGTTTCCCCTGTTTGTATATAAACCCCATTGTTCCCTGAGCCTGAATGGCCTTGCACTTGTGTGTGGGGGGGTGAGTACCCACAGTGACCTGTCTTTGACCAGGCACTGTCGCACTATAGCCCTGTCTTAGCTCTGTTTCAGCACCAAGCCCACCATCCACTGGGAGGGAAATGCCAGCCCCCAAAGCAAGGACTGAGTGTGTAGGAGGGGAGACATTTACTTGGGAGCCACCGCTGTTGTTAAGATTGTGATTTACCCCCTGCCCTCTCAGAAAGTTACTCAGCTCTTGCCCACTAGTGACACTTGGGGAAATCCACATTGGGAGACCCAGCTGTGTCACACTCTGCCATGCCTGAGCTGGGAGGAGTTGCTGAGGGAGCCGACTTGACCCAGGAAACAGTCTTAGAAGCACCACTGTGCGCACAAATGAGGCTTTCTCCTCCTCTGGGGGGCTCCCACTGCTGTCTCTGCCCCTTGTGCAGATCTCAGGGTAGGACTAGAGACAACAGGACCATCTGCCTGGTGAGTCCCATCACCCATAGAGAAAATTGGATGACCTGGCAGTCAGGAGCTGAGGAACATAGGCCCCAGCACTCACTGGGTACCTACTGCCTGAACCAGGCCGGGTTCAGGACCTGCGTGGCCTTGGGCCTGAGTGTCTTTGTGCATGTCAGAAGTAAGTGTGGCCTTCTGCAGTGGGGGAGGAAGCTGAGGACCCTGCGGCACCTGAGATTCCCAGTGACTGGGCGGGGGTGGGAGAGTAGAGAGAGGGCCCCCGGTCACCCCAGGAGGAGAAGGTGGGTCCTCATGGCATGTTCAGTATTGCCTGCACCCTCTCTGTGCTGGCAGCTCTCTGGGTGTTAAGTGTGGACAAGTCAGAAAGATCCTGAGCATCAGCAGCCCGTGAGCACCAAACGGCTGAGGTAGCATCAGCACCATTAGCACCAAGCAGGAGGAATCGAGTGTCTCTGATGTGCTGCTCTTTCTAGTTATGTCCTGTTTCTTAGTGTTGTTCTCACAAATGGCTGGTAAGTGGTTTTAGGCCACAGATGGGGTTTTTTGCACCAGCCTTGCCTGGTTCACAGTTCATGGTAGGTGGCAGTCAGTGCTTTTAAACTGACCAAGTAGCCTTGAACCCTGGGGAACCAGGCCTGGGGAAGGGCTGATATGTTGAGAGATTACAGCCCCAAAGTCTTTGTAGGGGACTAGGCAGAAAGGCTTCCAGGCCTGGTTAACTCAAATCCTGTTTTTTGACGGATCTGTTTGAGATCTGTCACTTATCAGTTAAGCTGCTTTGGGCAAGTTACTTAGCCTCTCTGAAATGGATTCCCTGGCTGTAAGAGTGGATAACTCTCCAGGTGCTGGAGAGTTACCTGAGATTGTGCAGCCTGTGCTAAGCATGCAGAACAAGTCTTGGCTTCTGAGTGGGCCTAGTCACTTGCTCTTTCTAGAAGGAACTTGTCCATATTCTCTGAGCCAAACTCTGTGGAGCTTCAGGTAAGGGTTAGTTCTTGAAGTCTATTTAGAAAAAAGGGGGGATTTTTTAAAACTTAAAATTGCTTTGCTCTCCTATTGGTTTTTTGAAAGATTTAGGGTATAACTCAGAGTAAAGAAAAGGCCAGGTGACAGTGTATGACCAGGGGGATGTCTTTTTTAAGATTTCAAACAAATAGAAAATTAGAAAGAAGTGGTAATAATATAATGAATACCAAAGACCTGTTTTTTATTGTGGTAAATTATATATATATATGTATATATATGATTTTTATGATATATATCATAAAATTGGCTATTTTAACTGTTGGAGGTATAAATGTAACAAAGTATGTTCACAATGTAACCATAACCACCCTCCACCTCCAGAACTTTCTTATCATCCCATAGTATAACTCAGTACCTTGAAACACAAACTCCCTGTTCCCGCCTCTCCCCAGCCCCTATTCTGTTAAGAAACTAGGTATCCACAGTTCTACTTTGTCTTTATGAATTCAACTATTCTAGATACCTTATCAGTTTACCACCTAAATTTCATGATCATTAATGTTTGCTCATATTGGCCTTCTTTTTTTTCACTGAGAGATTTAAAAGTATATTATAAATATCATGACATTTCTCTAAATACTTCCATGTACATCTCTAAGAAGAATGTATTCCTAAATAACTTCAATACTGTGTATCACCACTTGTAAAACTGGCATTTATTCCTTAATATCATCTAACATCAAATACATATTCAAATTTCCCCAGCTGTCCTAAAAATATCTCTTACAGCTGGTTTATTCAAATCAGCGCCACATACTGCATCTGCTTGTCTTTTATTCTATGACTTCCCTTCCTAGCCTACTGCCATGGGCCTGTTGGAGACAACCAGGCAGTTTCCTGTAGCTTCCCACCTTCTAGGTTGGTCTGATTCTTCCCTTGTGCTGATGTCAACTCCTCTCACATCGCCCACATTTCCCATAAACTGAAAGTTAGTCTTAGGACTTGATAAGATTCAAGTGTGACCACACTGCACACTTCCAATTGCCGCGAATCAAGGGTATATCTGGTCTGGTGTTCCTGTAGTGGGGTCGCTCTGTGCCTAGGGCAGAGGTTGATCTGAGGGCTGTGGGTATTCCTTCATGCCTGACCTCTCCAGGGTCGAGTTACTTTTTCACATTCCACATTGCTACCAGCAGACGATTAGCGGGGTGATACTTTGGTCCCTTATTAAGTATGCAGCTCTCTCCAAACCAGTGTGTCCATTGATGATCCCTGCCCGAGAATCAGTTGTCATTGAGGTTGCAAAAAGTGCTTTTCTAACTTTTGTTCCTTCTATGTTTGTTATGTAGAGTTCTCCTGTAAAGAGCACCCTCTCCCTTGCTTAACGCTATCTGATTACCCTAAAACATGGTTCTTCCTGGAAATATGGGATTAATACTAAAGACTATCTCTTTTTAATTACTATTTTTATTTTTAAATTAATTTTAATTTTTTTAAAGATTTATTTATTTATGCATACAAGAGCTGGGGTACAGGCCGGAGGTGCGGGAGGTGAGAGGATTCACCAGAGACAGAGTGGGGAACAGAACAGGCAGACTGATGAAATACACTGCTGAGGGGAGTAGTGGGCGAGTCAGGAGAGGTCTGCTGCGCCATGTGGGTTGCTCCCTGGCCTGGGATTGAACTCCTGCTGCAGTGGCTGCAGACAGCTTCATAGGTTGCGTCTTAACCCCTTGTGCCACCAGGGAGGCCCTAATTTTAATTTTTAGTCTTCAGGGTAAGGAGTTGGGAAAGTGTGTTTGCTCTTTAGGAGAGCAAGGAATGAACATGATAGGGATTGAAGTTTCTTTTCCTCTGTGTGCTCTGCTTTCTCTGTTTCCCTCAACTCTTTAGAAAGGAGGAAGGGCCGTGTCATGAGGATTTCTACATTTCGAAATTTAGGAAGGGCCCTATGTGGGCCAACCACTCCTCAGCTGTGGAGGCTTCACTTAGAATTTTCCTCATTTTAGGCTGGTTCCCTGTGTAGGGTGGGGCAGGAAGCTTCATTTTCAGATTCTGTGAGTTTTTCATTTTGGGGATGAACTGGGAGGGTCACATCATTCCTTCTCAGGGTTCTTCATCTTGGCTCTGTTTGTGGGGGATCATTGATTGCAGCCTCTTCCTGAATCACTAAGTGTTTCAGTATTTATTTTTGCCCTTCTTCATATAATTAGCAAGGAACCAAATGGGAATCAGTCCATCATGGACCTAATATTTATGGTCCGTCACCTGTGGGCCTCTGCAGGCGAACTCCTGAGCAGGAGCCCCTAGGAGCTCACCGTCTAGTTTGGGAGAAAAAACCTGCACACACTGTAAGTGGAACAGAGAACAACATCAGCCTAAAAAAGCTCCTGGAGCTCTTTAGCTCCAGTAGTTTGTCTGGTCTGATAGACAGCATTTATCCAACACTTACTGTGTACTTAGCACTTATCTTTAAAAGTCCTTGGAAGATAATTCCAGGAGATTGTCATCCTAGAGAGGTTATGTAATTTCCCCAAGGCCACAGAGCTCTTCAGTCCAGGACCTCAGTGCATCTGTCTAAAGCCTGTGCTCCTTTTGCCACACCCTGGTGTCCTGTCACCAAACGTTGAAAGAAACAAGCTTAGAGAAGGTGGGAGACTAAATCATCCACAGATAGCCATTACTTTGGAAGTTTTAATTTTTTCCCTTTTACATGTAATTGTGAATATAATATTGTGCTAGCAGTATATTAGAGGTATTATGGCAGTAAAGAAAATCTTCATAGAAAAAAATATGCCCTTAATCTTGTTTAATAAGGCTTTTATTTTTTAAATCTTTTTCCAGTCTTTGCCTGTGGGCATCGGTACCAAATGGGGTTCATCACAGAGCACATCGTTCATCTTTCCTTGTTTGGTTTTACATGTTTTATAAACATTGTTATCAAGTCTTCACGAGTTTAAAGACTAGATGATAATCCATGGAGTGCATACACATCATTTATTTAACCCTGTGCTCTTCTGGGGCTCTTCTCAACAGTTTCTAATTTCTGTCACCTAAACAAAGGTCAAGTGCATTTTTCTTTTTATCCCCTTGTGAATTTTTTTTTTTCTTTAAGAGAATTCCCAGGGGGCTGGTTACCTGGTTCAAAGAAGAGAATGTTTTTTTGGCACATGACACATTTTACTGAATTGTTCTTCAGAAGGACCCTGTACCATCCTTGGCTACCAGCATGGGTGGGCTGCCAGCTTTGGGTAGCCTCTTGGTTTGTGTTTTACTTTGTGCTTATTTAAAAGGTGTAACATAGTTCTTTAGAGTTTTAATGTGCATAACTTTGATTTCTAGCTAGCGTGAATATTCCCCCCCATCTTGCATTTCTCCTATAGGATTGTCTGTTCCTGAGTTTTGCCCATTCCTTTCTTGGGACCTTTGTAATAGTTTTATGTTTTGTGTCAGGTATTTGCATTTATGAATCGGGTCCTGCCAGGAAATAGATGGTACCCTCAGCTAGGTGGTTTAAAGCACCTTCACCTAGAGGACAGTTGAGCCCGTGTGGACAGGGTTTCAGGAACCAACAAGGACAGTGCAGCCCTCTGGCTTCCCCGATCACTCTGATGCCTCCCGAGGCAAAGAGGAGCAGGTGCCAGCCCCCAATAAGGGTATATGGACAGAGCCTCCTGACAGAGGCTGAGGCTGTGAAGGAGGGACACAGGCAGCTCAAGATGGCTCTGCAGGGAGCGAGCCCAGAACATAAACACCCACCTTCATGCTGCCCCCTCCCCAAGTGCCCTGGGCTCAGACCACTGACCCTATACCTGCATTGACCAAATTGTGAGATGATTTTAGGTCCATGGAGAATGATTTCCTAAAGTTTATGTGTCATATCATGAGTTAGAATACACAGGCACATACAACCCAAGGTGCTTATATCTTATTTTTGTATTAACACATTTGTAAAATCTATTATTTGACCAGTGTTTACTTTTGGTATAAGGCTATATGCAAGTTTAAATATGGGCTGGATTTGCTGAACTCTATAGAATAAATGAGTACAGACTCGCCTGCTGCTCCCCTCAGCAGTGTATTTCAGTCAGTCTGCCTGTTCGGTTCCTTACTCTGTCTCTGGTGAATCCTCTCAACCCCCACACCTCTGGCCTGTACCCCAGCTCTTGTATGCATAAATAAATAAATCTTTTTTTCAAAAAAAAGAATAAACGAGTATAGGCGGCATACTAAGAGTGAGGAAACAGGCCCCTCTCTAGGGACTCTCTCTCTCTCTCTCTCTCTCTCTCTCTCTCTCACACACACACACACACACACACACACACACACACACCCCTACCCCTGAGATAACTATCGTGGGGGGGTGGGGTGGTCAAGGATTCTGGGTCATTAATGGAGACTTTGATATCCCCAAGTGACAGAAGGGTGCTGGAAGGCAACATAATTCCCTGAGGCCCCATCCCAGACATCTCCTCACATAACTAATAGGGAGCAAGGGGGCTCAGTGAGTCATGACCCAAATGCCGGTGGGCTGCCACTGAGCCCCTGTTGCCCTGAAATCCAATGCCAGGCTAAAGTGAGTTCCCACAGCTGAGCCAGAGGGAAGGAAGGCAGAGGAACCAAAAGCCTGGGCTCATATTTTGGGTGGAGGTACCACCCCCTTACTTCTTCTACCTGCCTGGGCCATGTGGGAGTGCCCCCAGGATGCTCCATAAAGAGGATCTAACTGGTTATCAGCGGCCAGATTCCCTTCTTGTTCCCCCTGGGAAGTTGGTGAGAGGCCCTGCCTCCCCACCCACACCCCTGCTCCCACCCTCGAAGGAGGGTCCTGCCCTGAACACTATGTAGAACAGGTCACTCAGTGTTATCTCTCCTTGCCTTTGGGAGCATCTGATCCACCCAGAGAATGCCCAGGGCTTGTACCTCAGTGCAGCATCCACAGGAAAAGCTGGAGGATGTTATGCCTCTTATTTTGTTAACTCAGAGGAGTGGCTTGCTGAGATCTCTTTGAGGAGTATCTGTTTCTTTTGGAAAAGTTTGAACTGTGATTCCAGGTTTGGAACTATGCAAACTTCAGCCCCATGGTCAGAAAGACGGCACATCCCATTTTGCCCGGGTCAGGCTCAGTTCATGCCTCTTTGACATCCTTTTCATTAAAACAAAAAAGTGAACTTACTTTTAGACAATAAATTATGGTCGCCTGAACCCCAGATGTGCATGAACTAGCTCCAGAAAGAAAAGAATTTGAGGGCCAGGAGGAATCTCCAGAGGTCTCTTAGTTCCTTCAGGTGCTGGAAGGCAACATGCAGAAGTCCCCTCCCGCTCCAGCTCCCCAGCCCCCTCCATTTAGGATGATCATGTGCCTTTCTCTGCACCCAGGGTCAAGCCCTGACAGGCGTGTCATTGGGAAGGTGTCCCTTTCCCTACTTCTCTCTTCTGCTCAGAATCCTCTTATGAGAAATAAGACAAGGGAGAAGCTGTGACTTCTTGGGGAATGGCTCCTCATTCTGATGGGGAGAAAGCCCGAGAGGTAGCTAGCTTTCCTGCTTCCTTACCAGAAAGGTGATCATGGCGCCCGTTGCGTGGTGGGGGTGGAGGGTGGGTGGGGAGACAAAACTGCAAGCTGCTGGGTGGCCTGGCTGCTGCCCCACAGGGTCAAGGCTGCCACCAGCCAGAACCCAAGGGCCTTTAACCATCTGAGCTTGAACAGCACCTTGGCCATCACTAATGGGTACAGAGGAGGCCTCCAGGACCTTGCCCAGGGTTGTCTGTGGTGTCTCAGCCTAATTCTCACCCTTCTTTCCCCATGTTCACCCTGATGCCCCACCACTTTGTTGGGAGCCAACTGGAAACTAAAATAGGTGTGTCCTCATCTTGGAGAGGAATTGCTTCATTTCACTTAGAGAACATTTCATGTGTTTCTGCTGTGTGGTAGGCAGGTATGTTGTACCTGATCCTGTACCCCCTCCTCTGGAGTATGGGATTAGGGGTCCCATCTCTGATTGAGGTCGCAGAGAAGGGAGCTACTGTTTTGCTTGCCTGTGTGTGTATCGGGGGCTGTGTGCGCATCTGAAGGTGCTTGGGAGGGCAGTGTTCACAGTCCTGGGAGATAAGGGTGCCTTTACATAGTGAGCCAGGAGGCCTTTCCTGGCTAAGTGCTCGAAGCAGGGCAGGTGGTGTTTGAGGGGTGAACAAATGTGGAGGGATTAGAAACTGGAGCAGGTTGCGGTCAATACCGAGAGGTGGATGAGAACTTTCAGGCACCTCACAGACTGCTGGGTGTCTTGGGCAGGTCCTTTCACTTCTCTCAGCCAGTTTCTTGCACAATGGGGATGCTAGAACCTGCTCCCCAGGGTCCCTAGGAGGGTTGAAGGACACACGGCATCTAAATCAGCCAGCATGGTGATACAGCTAATAAAGGGAGGCTGTTCTTTTGTGAAACATACGGCTTGCGTCCCTGGGAAGAAAGCAGGTCTGGACCTGTGATTTCATTTCCGAAGATGCTATCTGGGACAGGATGCTGTGCAAGAAAGCTGGCTTGCTCGGGGCTCTGCTGCCATCTTTCTCTGACAATTACATCAGGCCAGCAGTGTGGCTCTTGTCATTAGTCAATGTGTTTTATGACTACTTTTTAGTCCACAAATATTTTTATGAACCTGTGTGTTAGGTACTGGGTCTAATAAGAATGTGTGGGTGAAGGTGATGGGGAGGCAGACAGAAGAGAGAAAAAGCTCTGTTTTTCCCAAACTAATTTTATAAAATCAGAAATGCATTTGAAGGCCATAATTGAACTGCTTTTTGTTGCTGTTTACCTGGAAACTTGCTGAAAAGAAAAATGTTTGTGTCTGATTCATTTCTTTGTGTCTCAAAAGCAGCCCCCGTAGGACCTGATTTCGTTTGTCCATTTGGTGGCTCACAGATATTTATTGAGCACCTACTCTGTGCCTATCGCTGGTGTGTGCTTAGTGCTGGTTAAGTGCTCTTTGAAGATAGTGAAGAGCTCTCGGGATTATAAAGATTACCTCTACATCATCACTTTTGCTTTAGAAAGAACCCAGCTCGTTTTTGCCCACCTATTCCTTCTAACATAAACTGGGAGGAGAAAGATAGAAACCTCAGGCCTGCACTGCTGTCCTGTTGGAATGAAATGCTACTCAGAGGACTTGGGAGGTCAGGAGTGGGGTGTTGCTCAGCTCTTGTTTGAGAGCAGCTCTCTGTGGGGGTGGAGCCCCTAAAGGACTTCCCTAAAACCTTGTCCTGCACATCACAATTCACTCTCAGCTTACTTGGGGTGGGAGGAGTGAAAGAAAGGGGGAGTGGGAAGCAGGGAAGTGGGGGGTGGGAAGATGAGGGCAGGGGTAGGGTGGAGGGGAGGTGGGGGATGGAAGTGCTTGTGGGGGTGTGGAGGTGCTATAGAGGCGGGGGTTGTGGAGATGGGGGGAAAGGAGGTTTCATCTGTTTATGGAAGGAGCAACTACTTACTCCCACATCACCCCAGCCACACTTTGAAATCAGTCTCTATAGAAGATGGTTTATTTTATTTCCTTAGAAGAAATGGCTGCCTCGGACACATTAAGGAAGAGACTAAAGAGAAATAATGAAACTAATTTAATAGTAACAGTTGCCATCATAAGTTTGAGGACCTAGACTGTTCCAGATAAGCAAGTGCTTTTCATACATTATCCCTTTAATCTTCATAATGACGTTTTTACTACCATCCCCATTTCGTGGAAAACCGAGACCTAGAGAACGGGTAAGTCCATGAGCACACACCTGTGGAATAGAGGAGCTGGGTGGCCAACCTCTCTCTCTTAGATTCCAGGTGCTTCACCCACTTCACCCACATGCTGTTAGGGTCCACTCGCCTCTCCCTTCCCTTTCTTTCCTGTCAGTCCATCCACTCACCCTCCGTCTACCTGCCTGTCCTTCCGTGTACCTGTCTGTCTGTCCGTCCATCCAGTCTCTTCTCTTCCCCTTGCCTTTCTCTTTCTTAATGACTCTTCAGCTAACTAAGCAGAGCTTAGAAGACCCTGATTAGCTTTCTCTGGCAGTGGGGCCCTGTGTAGAGGCATCCCCCTGGAGCTGCAGAGGTTAACTCTGGTGCTTCAAGATGCCTTAGCCTTGGAGGCAGCTATTAGTCCTCCTTTCTAATTAAAAATCGCCATCACTGGCTTTCATCCCCATGCTAACTAGAAGAGTGTGTGTGTGTGTTTGTGTGCATAGTTCTTTATCTCCATTTCCTGTTTCATATTTAATTCGACATTTTTTCCAGTTTGTGGATGTGGAACACGTGTAAGGTTGGGACATGGTCTGTTAGTAATCATCCCCACATTTTGGGGCTGGCTTGCTCCCTCTGAAGCTAAGCAAAAGTGGTGGATCCTAATCTTCCTGCCTACATAAGCCACTTTGTCCTGTCACCCTGGTTTCTGAGGGCACTGCCTCTGGGGCAGCAGTCTTGCCCTGCACATTGCTTGCCAGCAGGTCTGTGATGGTGCTTGTGTAGCAAGAAGAGGGGAGGGGAGATGGAACCCCCTTGGGGAGATAAGATTGAAGGTTCTGGAAAAGACAGCTCCCCATTAGAGGTCAGTTGAGTTGGGGTAAAACCTTGCAACTTTATTGACGAACTTTTGTTCATCCAGGCTGGGTGTGAGTCATGGTGAATACATGTTCATTTTCTACCCTTCCTCTGTGTTATGGGGTTCCCACCAGTCGTGCTCAGGTGGGACTGCCCTTGCTCAGCGCCTCATCTTTTGGACCCTGTCATGAACTATGGGATTGAGGCCTGAAGAGAGGATAATGACACTGAGGAGTAGGGATGCCCCATCTTCTGCGCTGTGGGTCCTCAGCCTAGCACTGGGTCTCATGAGGCAGGTGGAAATTTTGTTGTGCTTTAAGGGCCCTAGTGACCCCTTCTCGCATCAGAGGTCAGGGCGACTGGGGGTTTGGAGCTGCTGTCCAGGGGCTGCCCCATATGCTCTGGTCTTCCCTGGTACTACCTTGAGCTTCAGCCCCTTTTTGGGTGTTTCTGAGCAACTGAGACTTCTGTGATTAGCCTCAAATTGCTAAGAATTATCTCATATGTGGAATGGAAGCAAAACAATTGTAGAAAAAGCTGGAAGGAAGCTCACCAGTCAGTGTGCTCTGGGTAATCCTGAACCTGGAGTGCTCAGAGCCCTAGACTGTGCTTGGTGGGGGCAAAAGAGGGGAGCATTGGAACCCCAAAGCTGCACAAATCTGTGGGCACACACCTACATTTTTCTAGAGAGAGGGTCTATGACCTCCATGAGTTTCCCAGGAGTCTGGGACTTCTCCAAAAAATTAAGAATTATTGGTCCAGTCACTTCCTCTCCTCACCAAAGATTGGTGTTGAAAAAGTCCCAGTGAAATATGGTGGGGCACGGGGGTGAAGTTCAGGGTCATAGAGGGGCATGGGTGTGTCTAAACACATCTAGATCTCATACTTTCAGGGAAGGGGGTGGTGAAACTCTTAGAAGAGTGGATGAAGTAGAAATAGTTTGTGTTTCTTTGCAGACAAGGGTAATCTATTTTTATTATTTGCTCTTAGCTTTGAGGATGTACAGTAAGTAGTCTCAAGTATAAAGAATTATAAGCAGCCTAGACTCCCTGACTTTGAATAATCCATTATAAAAGTGCAGTTCCTTTTATCGCAATATTCTTATCTTCTGTTTGTTTCTGAGCTGAACAGAAATGCCCTAAGCTACACCCCAGCTGTAGAGTTTCTAGACCAAAGGCTACTGTTTTCTTCCTGCAGGAACCCTGGGGTGTTTGGGGGTTAAAAGGCCTAGGCCAGCCATGTGTGTTTAAAAAACAAGGCTGATTCCGCAGCCGGCGGCTCCAGCCTGACTCCATCCTGCTGTTAATGGAGGACAGAGGACCACTTATAGCTTCCTCTTCACCCCATAACAAATAACCCGGTGCTCCCCCAGGCCTTCCTGCGCCCCACCCCCACCGCCCTCCCGGTGGTGGCGGCAGGCCTGTTCAAGTCTGGTTTCTCAGCAGGCCCTTCTGTCAGTCCCCACAAAGTGTCGGAGGCCCAGCTCCTCACTGCGTTGAGAACTGAACTCTCCACACTACCAGGCTGGTTGGCAGGTTCTTCTTGCCTATCTCATATATTTGGCTACTCCAGAGCCTTCTGGGCAGGGCAGAAGGCTTTGCCTTACAAACAAAGCTTGGCACAGCTGTGAGCACTGCTCCTGTGGCAGGCGCCTCCTCTGGAAAGACCTCCCTGACTGCTCCAGTCCAGGTGTGGTGCCTCCTTGGTCTGTGAGTGCCGGGGCTGCATCTAGCAGTGCCTCTCATGTGTGAGGGCTTTTCCACACCAGACTCCAGCTCCCTTGGGTGGGACCGAGGAATTACCAGAAGGGAACACAGGTTTTGGAATGGGACCCACTGAGGTTCAGTTTGTAGGCTACTTGGGAAGTGACCTATCCAATTCTGAACTTGTATAAAAAATGCCTCCCTTCTTGGATTGTTATGAAAATTAGAAATAATACTTGGGCCGATCATGCTCAGTGAAATGACAGCTAACATGAAACTGGCTCATCTTAAATACTCAGGAAGTCAGTGGATTCAATTAAAAAGGCTTAGAAGTCCATTTGTTATCTTTCATTGGATTATAAAACTAATACATGAGAACATACTCATTGCAAAAAAAAAAAAAAGTCAAACACTGCAGAAATCAAAGAGAAATCATTATCCTCCTTTGTCCCCCAAACTCAACGTTCTCCCCAAAAGGAACTCCTATTATTGGTTTTGGTATGTATGCATTTACCTAAATTACGTCTGTCTTACATGAAATAATAGCAGGCATATCATTCTGAAATCTGCTTTCAGTATACTCTATCAGGAACCTTTCCCCCGATAATAATGATAATAAGCATTCAGATTTGGGCCTCCCCAGTGGTGCCATGGGTTGAGCACAGCACTGCGAAGCTGTCCACAGCCTCTGCAGTGTGGGTTCGATCCCAGCCGGCTGGCGAGAATCCCACATGGTGCAGCAGACCTCTCCTGTGCGTGCCCGCTGCTGCCCTCAGCAGTGTATTTGGGTCGTCTGCCTGTTCTGCTCCCCGCTCTGTCTCTGGTGAATCCTCTTACCTTCCCACGCCTCTGGCCTGTACCCAGCTCTTTTATAAAAATAAATAAATCTTTAAAAAAAAAAAAAAACATTCAGGTTTGCTTCAGTCTTAAAGGCTGCACAGCATTCCTGGTCTGGCTGGACCATAACTGACATAACCATTCTACAGATGATGGCCTTGTAAGTTGTTTCCAGTTTTTATCTATTTCAGACAAGATGGCAATAAATGTTTCTGTTACTTATTGCTGAGGAACAAAAATGCAAACTTAGTAACTTAAAATACCGTTTCACCATTTCTCATGTTTCTGTGGGCTCACTGGGTATTCTAAGTCTTCTGTCTCATGCTGGTGCTGGCAAAGAGGTGGGTGTAGTGTGCCCACTCATAGGGCTGAGAGCAGGTGTAAAGTACATACAGGGAGGAGAGGAATTGTTGGGGGCCATTTTTGGAAAGTGGCTACCATACATATAAAAATAAATATATGAGTGTATATTCTTGTTCTCCATAAGTCTTCATAAGCAGGTGGGAGTGTTCTTGTAGGTTAATTCCTAGAAGGAAATTGCTGGCTCAGAGGTTGTGCACATTTCCCAACCCGACAGCTACTGTGAATTTGGCTTCTATAAATCTGTGCCCATACATGCCCCTCAAGGAGAAACAACAGTACCCATACCCTCACCTTCACCAGTGTCGGGTATTATTGATTATTCACTCTCATCTAATGGGTGGCAAATTGTATATTGTATTTACTATTGGTGATATTGAACAGTCTTTTTTTATGTTTTATTCTTCTTTGTAATTAAGAGTTTAATTTGAGGATATAACCTTGAATTTCCTATACTTCTGGCACCACCAAAGGGACAGTGTGATAGCTTGGGGGGGGTGGGCAACGCAAATACCATATGAGGTCTCTGATCCAGGACCTGTATTAGAGAGAGAGGGTTTCACAGTGTTTTTGAGCAAATTATTAACTCTGTACTATCTTCAGGCTCATTGCGTACCATGACAGGTTTTCAGAGGGTCCTGTAATTCTCAGTAAGATGTTTTGTGCTTCACCCTGAACTCAGAGCTCCCAGCTGATAAAGGCCAATTGGGACAGGAGTGGGCTACTGTAGCTTGATCAGAGGGAAAATACTTCTATTTGATGCCCTCCTGTTAATATACTTTTCTCCTCTCGGATTCCTGCTTTCCCGCAAAAGGAAGTTGAGAAGAGATAGGCAATGATGACTTTGAAGGAACAGTTCAGGGTTTAATTCAGACACTGGTCAAGGGTGGTTCCACTGCTTTTCCAGCTCTGGGTTCAAGCTTCAGTCTCCTCAACTTTGGCACTAGTCTGTCAGCCAAAATTATTTTGGTTATAAGAGACAGAAAAGACAACCCACACTTTGGTCTAAGCAGGAAAATAAAAAAGTTATCAGGTCATGTTTGAGGATGTCTGAGGTTGGAAATGGAAATGGATTCTTCAGGGCTCAGAGGTGGCCCTCTTCCGCCCTGGACTCTCTTCATTCCCCGGGGATGCAGGATGCCAGTGGTCTGCAGCCCCTCCCCGCCCTCCAGGCCAGGCCACCTGGAGAGTGTCTGTCTCGCTGTGTATTCCCAGCAAAGGCCTCTGTGGCCCGGTGGGCTCTCCCTTCCCTGGGGCTCCCTTTCTACCCTTGATGCATAAGCCATGTGGCTGGGGAATCTGCGCTGATTGGCTTAGGCTGGGGGGTATGTTCCACCCTCAGGCCTGTTGTTTGGTTTTTTTTTTTAATAAATTTTTTATCTTTTTAAAATTTCCTCCACCAAACTATCCACGCCCATATCCCCGCCTGCCTTCCCCACTTCCCCCACTCCTCCCCTATTCCCTCTGGCAACCACCATATTTCTTTCCCCAGTTCCAATTTTATTTCTTCTATTGTAATTGTTTTTGAGTATCTATATTATGCAGATGAGTGAGACCATTTAAAATATGCCCCCTACCCCCTGACTGACTCCCCTCAACATAATCACTCAAGATCCGTCTGCCTTGTCCCAGATGCCACCAATCCGTCTTTCCTCCCCTTGAACATGCAGGGAGGTGGATGTCAAAAAAGCCCTGAGAGCTGTTTCCTACAGGCAGAGGAGAGGACGCTGGGGTTGTCAAGGACAACAGTCTGTCTCCCCTGGCTCCTCCATGGTGTGCATCCCATGGTCATTCATGCAGGATCTGAGTCTAGGAATTTATGTCTGGGGAGGAAGAGCAGGGCCCAATGCAGTCTCAGGAAAGCTAGTGCCCTTCATCCCAGGGCCCTCGTGGCAAAGAAAACATTGCCAGCAAGATGACAGTGAGCCCAGGAACTGCGTAGGTGAGAGGACCAGAGGTGACCCGGCCCTCTTGTCAGCACAAAGGTGAGAGGGTGATGAGGGAGGGAGGGCAGGCAGGCACTGGTGAAGAGCTTTCTTTTGAAACCAATTAGAGGATCATTGTTTGTAAAATGCTCATCTTTATTGCAGGTTAAAAGTAGGGGGTCAGGTGAAGGGATATACTTTCTTCAACCACAAACAGAAACAGTTTGGAGACATGAAGTGCCCTTCTTTGCCAGACTTTGGTGAACAACCCTGGGATGTGCTAACAGGCCCAGAGGACCCATTAGCCTCCTGGTAATCCTTTTATGGTTGACTTATTTGTTTTGTTTTTTAGAGAAAACTCAGCTGAAATATTTCTTAAACAGGAAAGGAATGTTCCTGCTTCCTCCCGCTTCTCCTGCTTTCTTGCTATTAGTTGTTTAATGGTGTAGCATGCAGAGTATAAAATCTAAAAGGTACAAAACTGTATGTGGGAAAAGTCTGTCACCCCTAGAGTCTCTGCTCCAGCTACCACCCGCCTTCCTATTAGCAGCTTCCACAGCTTCCCAGTCCATCTACTATTCATAGAAAAATGCCCCACATGAACAATACTTAATGGCTGCTTATTCTTTTGTTCTTTAGAATACAATTAGAATTTTCCACCTCAGTGACTTCAAAGCCCCAAGGTTCAGGCTGCACAGTTAAAGAAGCCCATCAGGCCACCCTTCAGTCAGCCAGTGTGTTGGCCGCTCGTTCCAGAGGTTACACACATCTGGGTGATCTCTTTCTGAGGCGCTCCATATTCATAGGGCTTGCACATTTGACTAAAAATAGTTCACTCAGCATTATTTGACAGGCTCCCCCTTGCCTTCTGCCTGTCTGGGCTCCAAATGCCCCATGGTTTCCAAAAATAAAAACCCTCCTCAAAGTCAAAGGCTTGTCACCACTGAGGCAGAACCAAAGCTACTGGCTCTGAACCTGAGGATACCTCTAAAAGGAAAGGGCCCCCCCCCAAAAAAGGGGGTGCGAACAAGGGCCAAGCTCCCCTGGGCAAGCACTGGTATAGCCCCTAGTGTATTGCAGTCCTGTGTTGGGCCTGGGGGTAGAGCAATGACTGACCACAGCCCCCTTCCTGGGAGATCTCAAGAAGGGTTAGGGGCAGGCATGGGTGCTGTTGTGACTTCTGCCCCTTCTGGGGGTCTTGTCCCATAGACAGGACTGTGGATGAGCAACATTCACTTTAGATATAGAAGTTCTGCTGTTTGTTAAAAATCATTCACTCACTCTGTGGTGCCGAGCCTTACAGGGTAGCAACCAGCAATGTGGAAATAGTAATAGTTTCTCATTTACTCTGTGCAGGAGACAGGCCCAGTCCATGATTTGTAAGCTTCTCCCCACCCATGACTTTGAAAGAGCCCTGTCTGGTGGGGTTGTGCTTTCCTCAGGTAAGCACCCGGCCTCGGAGAGAGAAAGTTAGTAGCTCAGCTCACAAAGTGGTTCAGCGAAAACAGTACCCACACCCGGGGCCTTGGATCCTTCAAGCCCTGTGCAAGACCAGTGCCGGCTTCGCCCTGTGAAACCACCAACCCAACCTTTGGCAATTTGTTACAAAATATAATATTTTTTAAAGTGAGTAGTTAACTATTCCTAGAAGAAATCCTTGGTTCCTGGTAGACAGGTTCTTACTATTGAGCCCAATTAATGTTCCATCAAGAGGTAACATTATTTAATAAAAAGAAACGCGTCCATTAGTTTGGAGTAGGGCCACAAATTTTGTTCACACCAGTCTTAGATGTGCAAAGCATTGCTTCTTTATTTAAGGCTGTGACTGGTAGAAGCCTCTGCCCCACCTCTACCTCCTGCATGGCCAGTGGCATGCAGAGCAACCTCTAAGGCATCTGGAGCTTTACATCTGGTCCTTGAGGGATCACTCAGTGTCTTCTCCCTGGTCTGAAAGGGTGTGATGGGAAGGGTGTCTGCGGACTCAAAGACTGGGGCAGCGCACCTCTGATATTATCCCTGCCCTCGGGTGTGAGCTGGCTGTTGTCACAGAGGACTGTCCCACCATTGCCTTGGTGTCTGTCCTTAGCTGTGGGTTCCATTCCTACCGAGCTCAGTGCCTCCCAGGCGCTAGACCATTTTTCTCCTCAGTGGACTCCTGCAATTCTTCCAGGTCCCCAGTCTGGTCCCTGGGCAGGAGTTCCATGCACAGCCTCTGACTCTTAACTCAGCATGTCCACCATACAGAAACTGGAGCTCAGGAACAGGAGAGGGCTCTGGCACATCCCAGACCCTCTCCTCCAGACCAGACCTGGCCCAAGATTCTACTAGGTCCTGTGCCATGTCAGTGACCCTTCCCAAGGCTGTGTCAGAATCTGGACACTAGCCTCCTGGGCTCACTGTGTTCTCCTCACACTCGCTACCTCTTTGAGAGGACGTTGAAATAGCAGGCCTATGTGCTACATCTGGATGCTTCTGATTGCCATCCTCTTCCCACAGTCCTTTGGGTACAAAGGAATAGACTTCTCTCCCTTCCTCTACATCCTGTTTGTTTTTCCAGCTCAACCTGATAGCTAAGTCTTTTTTATTTTTGCATAGAAGAACTAGAGTGTAGGCCAGAGGTGCCGGGAAGGGGGGTGGGTAAGAGGATTCACCAGAGACAGTGGGGAGCAGAACAGGCAGATCTACTGAAATACACTGCTGAGGGGAGCAGCGAGGGAGACAGGAGAGGTCTGCTGTGCCACATGTGGCTCACCTCCCTGGCCGGGGATAGAACTCAGGCTGTAGTGGTGTAGTGCCGAGATTTAATCCCTAGGCCACCAGAGAGGCCTCATAGCTAAGTCTTTTTTTTTTTTTTTTTTAATATATTTTTTTTTATAGAGGCATGTTTTATTTATTTATTTATTTGTTTGTTTGTTTGTTTTTGTTTTATACATGCACTGGGTACAGTCAGAAGCGCGGGAGGGTGAGAGAATTCACCAGAGCCAGAGCGGGGAGCAGAGCAGGCAGAAGGACGGAAGTACACTGCTGAGGGGAGCAGCGGGCGGCAGGAGAGGTCTGCGCGCCATGTGGGACCCTCCTCTGGTGGCCGGGGAGCAGCCAGGGATCGAACCGGCGCCGCTGAGGCCGCGGGCAGCTTCGCAGCCCAGCGCTCAACCGCTGCGCCACCAGGGAGGCCCCATAGCTAAGTCTTAATGGTCAAAAGCAGGCTACTTCTGACAGAGCATGTCACTCCTGACTCCTGAGGGGTCGTGCTGCTTGGCTTGGAGGTGGGAAAGAGTCATTTAGCCCCAAGAAGAGAAAATATTCTTCACCCCACCCCCACCCCTTCTCTTCATCAAACACTCTAGCTCTTCTTTATCAAAACAACTCTGAAAGGAAGAGGAGGGGGCAACTCTGAAAGGAAGAGGAGGGAGCTTCAAGAATTTGTACACTTCCTTCTTTGCCATATTTTGCCATATCCTTTGTATAGACTGCACATGTGATTGCACCCAAATGGGACTGGAATGACAGTTTGCAGTATTCCACCTCTGTTTTGTCATGTAAACCCTTTGGCTAAGGTTTTAGAAATGATAGAAACAACTAAAGCAGGTAGTATTAGCCAAATGAGCAAATTGTAAGTGGTCAAGACTGACCCTCCAAGCCTGTGGGCTGACAGCATTGGTGGCTCAGTAAACATTTAAGGGCTTCAGGAGAGAGCTAGGCCCCATCCCCAGCTATACAGGAACAGCAGATCGGGTTGGGTTTCCCAGTGAATAAAAACAGCCTGAGTGCTTGGGGAGGGGTGGGGGCATGGGTTGGGAGGACTCTGAAAGAATCTATAGATGAGAACAAAATCTTGCCCACCTGGGAAAGACCTCTTGGGCTATATACCACCCTCTAACAGATTTATATGTCTGAGGTATGAAGCCAGCTCTTGGAGAAGCAATACTATAAAAACAAAGCCACAGAAGCTATAAATTTGCAGACTGAATAAGCCATAAATCAGCGGCAAGGGGATCCAGGCCCCTGTAGCGGCCCCCTGCCTGCAGGGTGGGGGAGACCGCAGGTCACGGGTGTCTACAGGGTCCGTCATAGCCACCTTGAAATAACCAAAGATTTCCCTTTCCCCTTCCCCCACTAGTCTGTGTCCTGGGGACCCTGATACTGCCGATAAGGGCCTTTGGTGGGTGGGGTTTGTGCCATTTCTGGAGGCGACCATTGCTTCTCAGGGCTCCTGCTGCCTATCTCCACTGTCTTGAATTCTTTTCTCAAGAATTCAACCATATCTTCAGAGACTGTTGGCTTGAAGATATGGTTGTCTCCTGCTGTCTTTGTATGCTTTGCAGCCGCTTCTCAGTCCTTTGTATGTAATGGATGAATAGTTGACACTGTTGGGGTGTGTACGACCTGCCCATTGATCCCTAGTTCCTAAGGAGTGCCCCCACCCCTATCAAGAATGGGCCCAAGTTCCAAGTTTGCACTGGGTAACCCTCTTGCCTGGTTCTGAGAGGAGGGTCACTGATGGCAGTAGAACAGTCAGATCCTTTCTCCTGGGAATTTGGGACTGAGAACCAGACACGACTTGGTTTCTGCTAGTCTTTGAACAGAGCACATGAAACATGGTCACCATCACTATCTCTTGCCACGTGCTTGGAGAACAGGAGGGATGCCTGCCAAGAAAGGAGAATGGAGCAGGTGGGTGGAGAAGTGCATTGAGCTGTATGTGGCCAGCGAGTAAACAGGGAGGAAGGGGACTAGCCCAGCTGTTGGTGGCCCTCCAGGTCCTGGTTCCTCTTAAGGCCCTTCCTGAGGCCTGTTGCTCCTCCTACTCTGAGAGATATGCTGGAATCCCATTAAATTCTTCTTCTTTGCACAGGCTAGTTTGGATGGGTTTCTCTTTCTTGCAGCCAGACAGCCTTTTTTCCTTTTTCTTTTTTTTTTTTTTTAAAGAGGCATGTGTTTTTATTTATTTATTTGTTTGTTTGTTTGTTTTTGTTTTATACATGCACTGGGTACAGTCAGAAGCGGGGAGGGTGAGAGAATTCACCAGAGCCAGAGCGGGGAGCAGAGCAGGCAGAAAGACCGAAGTACACTGCTGAGGGGAGCAGCGGGCAGCAGGAAAGGTCTGCGCGCCATGTGGGACCCTCCTCTGGTGGCCGGGGAGCAGCCGGGGATCGAAACCGGCGCTGCAGAGGCCACGGACAGCTTCGCAACCCAGCACTCAACCGCTGCGCCACCGGGGAGGCCCTTTCCTTTTTCTTAAAAATGTATTTTTATTTATGTATACAAGAACTGGGATGTAAGCCAAAGGTGCAGGGGGTGAGAGGATTCCCCAGAGACAGAGTGGGGAGCAGAGCAGACAGATCTACTGAAATACGTTGCTGAGAGGAGCAGCAGGCAAGACAGGAGAGGTCTGCTGTGCCATGTGGGTTAGCTCCCTAGCTGGGAATGAAACTCATGCCACAGTGGTTGGCTATAACTTGATAGTGCTGAGACTTTAACCGTTGTGCCACTTGGGAGGCCAGCAACCCAAGAGCCTTGAGTTAGCAATATCAAACATTAATAATCCTTGGTTTTGTTCCCAAGTATTTCATTAGCACATCTTATTGGTTTTGCCTTTAGAATATATCCAGGATTTAACCATTTGGTGCCACCCCCTTGGCTTCTCAATCTCCATTTTCTAACTTGCATCTCTGCAGAGAAGGGGCCTGGCATGAAGGACCGGGGACCCAGCAGAGTGCAGATCATGCCCATGTTGGTGGGGATTGTGCCTTCATAGGAGCTGGAGGATAAGAAGGGCATCCAGGTGAAGGTTGGTGATGACAGATTGATGACATCAGGGAGAGTGGTCAAATAGTAAATATATTAGGACTAATGAAAGCCAGGTTTTTCACTGTCAGAGAAGAAAGTTACAATTGTGGAGAGGGATAAAACTTAAACTCTGTAGTGTTGGATTGGAATTGGAGATAACTATTAGAACTTTGGCAATGGATTGATGGGTGGGTGTGTGGGTGGATGGATGGATGGATGGATGGAAGGAAGGAAGGAAGGAAGGAAATATGGATGGAAATATAGATGGAAATGACCAATGAAGGCCTGGGAATATTGAAAACCCAATAGTGATGATCATAACTACCATCCAAATTTTGGCTTCAGTATACCATTTTCCATTCGCGGAAACTAGGGCCTCTTGGAGAAATGACTGATCCCTACATAAAGGCACAAAAAAGTACCAGAAGAGTCTGGAACATCTTGTTGTGCCAGAAAGCAAGGATGTGCTCAAAGAATGATGGGGAAATGTCAACCGGACATAAAACAGCTTGAAGGAGCACCTACTGGCCAAATCTGAAATAATTTGAACCAATATAAACAATGATAGTGATGGATTATAACCCACTGGCTGAATTAGGAAACCATGACTCCATACTAATATAAATTAACAAAGGAACATTGTCATAGTTTGATATATTTCTCTGTTATAGTGAAGAGGTTTGGCAAACATTGAAAATAGATGCCACTGGTAGGATACAACGAGAATGCACCAGCTGATATTCTTGCAAAAGATGCATAACTAGAATCTAATCTTAAAGACCAAATCAAAAAACATTCTATAAAATAACATTCTATGAAACATTCTATAAAATAACTAACCTGTAATTTTAAAGAAAGTGTCAAGGTCATAAAGGTTGAGGCCATGGTCCAGATTGAGGAAACTGGAGAGACCTGATAACTAAATGCCATGTGGTACCCTCTGGGCCACTGAATTTCAGCAGATTCACCTTGGCTTCAGGCCATGGGCTGAGTCCAGGTCTACGTTGCATGTCTCTCACCCTCTTTGGATCAGCAGGCACCTGAGGCAGAGTCTTTTTTTTTTTTATAGAGGCATGTTTTTATTTGTTTGTTTGTTTGTTTTTGTTTATACATGCACTGGGTACAGTCAGAAGCACGAGAGGGTGAGAGAATTCACCAGAGCCAGAGCGGGGAGCAGAGCAGGCAGAAGGACGGAAGTACACTGCTGAGGGGAGCAGCGGGCGGCAGGAGAGGTCTGCGCGCCATATGGGACCCTCCTCCTGTGGCCGGGGAGCAGCCGGGGATCGAACCGGCGTGAGGCAGAGTCTTTTCATGGCCCAAAACAAGTCAAGCCCAATGGTACTAACATATTTCAAGTTTCTGCTTATTTCACATCTGCAGTGTTTAATTGGAGAATACAAGTCAGAAGGCCAAGTCCAAAGTCACAGGTGGAAAGGCACATTCTGCCTTCCATGAAACGATGGCAAAGGTGTGTTCTGCCTGCTACACGTAGGTAAATAATTGAGACCAATCATTCACCCTACTACATTTGCCATGTACCTTACCCTCTCCTAGATCACTGCACAGGTGGGAATTCCTATGTTGGCATCTCTAGTGCCATCCACATTACTTACCTAAGAAGGTGCTTATTCTGATTGAGCCATTGCCACCAAATGCTTTTCTGTCCTTGCAAGAACTGCAATTTGGAACTACCTGCTCAAATGTAAAATGTACCAACATTTAGAGTAATCAGTTTTACTTCTCTGTCTTGGAGAAATAATCATAGATGTGGGTTAAAGAAAGCAGGATTGGGGGGCATGAACAAGGAAGGGTGTTTACTATAGCACAGTCTGAGAGAGTCACAAGGCAGAACTTCCCCAAGATCCTTCAGTAGCGGAAGAGTTAAATAACACTAGCACTTCCATGGTAGTTAAAAAGAGTAAAGAATGAACCAAGTCTACTTAGTGTTCTCTTCAGTTCAATTAGAGAAGTGGAATCACTAGGAGGTACAACATGTGTGTGTGTGTGTGTGTGTGTGTGTATGAGAGAGAGAGAGAGAGATTTAACTTTACACAGTTGGGGGAAATGGGTCAAAAAGTCTTTGGAAGGCAACTGTCTTCTCATGGATGCTGGAGCTTGAAGTCCGCAGGCAGGAAGAAGAACAGTGTGAATAGGGAGGGAAAGCAAGGACCAGCTGGAGCCAGCCCAAATCCACATCAGTCTCACTGCCTGCAGCTTGTTGACATGAGTACCGTTTGAGAGAAGTCGATGCCCTTGGTCATGGAGCCCCCCTCCCCACAGACACAGGGACCCAGGGGATGGCAAAGCTGAAAGAGGGCACAGGGAAGGCAGAGCAGCTGCAGGCAAGCAGATAAAGGGCAATAAGCATGACCTGCAAAAGTGCCTGGTGACCCTGCTCTCACCTTCTGAGAGCAGAAGGGCATATGGCTGTGCCATTGCATCTGCCTTCCAATCTCCACAAAAATGTCTGGTCGCCCACCCTAACTGGAAACAGACAGGGAAGGGAAATCCACACTTCAGCCTTGCCAAATTGCTGCATTACAGAGCCACCACGCTACTGCAGGGGAAGAGTTCCAGGACATAGTGATGTGTGAAATATGCAAGTTTCAGGGAATGGTGGGCATATGTTTTAAAAAATACTTCCACAAAAATTATTTCCACCTGTACACATGTAGGTATGTGTGCACATAGAGACGGATGTGGAAAGATAAATACTGGCCACGGCCACCTCTTGAAGAGAACCAGAACTGGGGAAGGGGGTGTCGGGGACTGTGAGTTTATCTGGGTTCAAGTGCAATTGAAAGCACGCGTAAGAGAAAAGGAAAATCACCTCTTGTATTAGCCTCTTCTCAAATTGGGGAATTGACTTCTCTCTGAGGGCCCTAATTTTTAGTCCTTTCAAAACAAGCAATGAAGTAGATATTTCAGGACACTCGCAAGTATATATCGATGGGTGATCAAAGGGTTATTCCAGTATCCCATTTCTCTTGATTTTGTGTAACAGCCGAGTGAGGCTTCTCTCCATGTTGGTTAGCCCTTTGCTCCTAAAGGTGAGACCTCCCAGGGCTTTTGTCTGCAGCCAGTGGGGGCTGGAAGAGGGTGTGGTGACCCCTCTTATAACCTCTCCTGGCGGTGATCCTCAGCAGTGATGAGGCCCAATCCGAATACCAAGACTTCCTTGTGGGAGCTGAGGGCTCAGGTCCCTCTCCCATTTTTCAGCAGAGACATCAAATAGCAAGCTGGCACAATTTTTGAAAAGATGTTACTCCCAAGAGCTTTGCTAGTGTTACAGGGTCTGTTCTAGGGCTCATGGGGAGCCCCCTCTCTGTGGGTGGTATCTGCAGACTTCTGCAGGGTTTACATAAGATCAGTAGCCACAGCTGCTTTTCAAAAGAGAAACACACCGATGGCAAATGTGCAGCGTGTCTCATCCACAAAAGGCAACTCTGCGCTGGGTCTCCTGTCCATGTCCTCGGGTCCACCCCCATCCAAGCATCTCACTCTCCTGTTTGCTAGAAAGCCTTCAGGTGCTTTCTCCCATTGAGAAGTTCTCTTCCCTTTTCTTACAGTTGAGCTGCCAACTATATTTCAAATCTTTTGGGAAGAAATTTCTCATCAACCAATGGATTTGCTTCTCCTTCATCACCCAGATGTCCCTCTAGGCCAGACTTGCTGCCCAGCTATGAGGCTATAAGAGACAGCTTCTTGCCATTGGGTCTACCTCAGCTACACAAGCCAGACCACCCCAGTGTCCTGTTGATGCTCTGCAGAGAGATGACTGAGGGCCAGTAGCAGGCAACTGAAAGGCAGGCATGAGGGCCAGAGACCTCTTCATTCATTGTGTCAAGAAGTTCTAATCTCCTACAACAGAGGACAGAGACCCAAATCTAGGATTTAATACTCCAAGTAGCTGATCTTCAGAGAAAGCAAAATGCCCAATTAAGCTGTTGTGTTATGCCAAGATCGAGGCCCTGAGACCCTGACTTGTGGGATGGAGACATCTGTGTGGATGCTCCAGACAACTGTGAGTTCCCAGACTTTGGGGTTTTGGGACACAGAAGTGGCCCAGGCCTCCCAATGCTGGACTGCAGTGCAACAGCTTCCCCCTAAAGGTAACAGGTACCTTCCTCTTGGCCTCTAGGCTTGAAATTAAGGTTAAGTCAGAGCAAAAGCCAGCTGTGGGTGTGGTGGCCCTGATGGGAGAAAAGATACCATCCCACAAGGGTTGCAGGGCCCAGTCAGACAGTGCCCACAGGGGCAGGGGATTGTGCATGGGCCTGGGTCAGAGGATGTGTGTCAAGGGCCCAGAACAGAACATAGGAGAGGGAAGAGTTTGATTTTGCTCTCCTCTCTAAGATAGTACCTGGAAGGTGGTACTAATCATTAGGATGCTTCCAAGAGTTTGGAACAAATGACTGCCCCATGCTGAGCAAAGCTAAAATGCCAAAATGGCTATGACTGATAGTCGAGGAAGGAATTCAAGGGCTGAGGACGAAGGCTGTGCTGAAAGGGACAGGCTAGTACAGCTGGAACACTTGGCTAATCATCATATGTCCTTGGGAGGGCTCAGGGACACACCGGTCACCAAGGGTGTGATGACGGGCTGGTGATGGAACCTCAGCAGCACTAAAAGCTCAGTCTGGCTCTCCCTCATAGGCCGGGGCTGAGGGTAGAGAGGCAATTGCAGAATTTCTCTTTCATAGAGATGATGATGATCAGACTTCCAAAGAAGAGCTCAGGAGGGCAATGCTTTAACCTCCAGAAGGCAGGAGACCACAGTGATGATGGCTGGCAAAGTTGAAGTAGCAGCCAAGAGTGCCTGACAAAAAGTTATGGAGATGGTTAGTAGCTGGGCGAGTCACTGGATAGTTGATGAGGGCTCTGTTCAGCTTGTAGTAGCAAAGAAATCAAGGAGAGAGGAATAGAAGATTGAGGTCCCTTCAAGAACCAAAAGCAATCCCTTACCCAGTTTCCAGACCCAAGCCAGTTTGTAGACTTGAAGCCTCTGATTGAAGAGGTGGTGGTATCTCCAGAAACAAGAATCCTGTGATCCCAAGCATGCGAACGCCCCATCCTTCCTGCAAAGGGACCTTTGGCCATTATTCAGGTCACTCTACACTGGGCATCTGGAAATACTTAGGAACGTGAGGACTTTTGGACACAGGTCAGAATTGGCACTGACATCCAAAGACCTGAAGTATCACCATAGTTCCCCAGTTAGGCGGGGGCGTAAGGGTCCAGGTACTAAATGAAGTCCTGACCCACAGCTGCTTGACAGTGAGTCTACTGGGTTCCAGACCCAAGCAGGGGTCTTTTCCCCATCCCCACCCCTCCTCCATGCCCTCTTGATTCAAAGTTGTTTTGAGATTAGAATGAGTGTCTTTGAATTCCCCTCAGTGCCTGGCATACATCGTGGGGTGGGCCCTTAATAAATATCAAGTGAATTAAGCCTTTTCAAGACCACTCCTAACTAGATAAGAGCCCTACCTCCCCTGGATGCTTACAGCTGCAACAATCTACACATTTAGCTCCTTCTGCCCTTATTACTTTTTAACCTTCTTATTTGGAAATAATTACAGACTTGCAGAAAGTCCCTTGTAGCCCTCATCCAGCTCCCCCAGTGCAGCAACTTACATAACTACAGTGCATTAAAGAACCAGGAGATGGCCCTGGAAGAGTACTGTTAGCTAAACCACACACCTTGTTTGCATTTTGCCAGTTTTCACATGCATGTGTATGCACACGCGAGTGTGTGATAAACCAAATGTTTATCACCAATAGAGATTTGTGTGCCGCCACTGCAACTTAGATACAAAACTGCCCCAGCAGCACCCACAAAACTTGTACTGCTTCTTTACAGGGACACCCAGTCCCCATCCCTAAGCCCTGGCAAGCACTGACCTGCTCTCCATTATCTCTTACAATTTTGGCATTTTGAGAATGTCAGATAAATGGAATCATATCGCATGTACCTTTTGAGATTAGCTTTTTGAATTCAACATCAGGTCCTTGAGCTCTACCCAAGTTGTTGTACTTTTCCTTTTTTATCACCGAGTGGTAGCACATTGTGTGACTATCCCATGCTGTATTTATCTAGCTGCCATTGAAAGACATCTTGTTACTGCTTTTTGGCTATTACTCGTCGCTTTGAACATTCATGTACAGATTTTTGTGTGAACATAAGTTTTTCATTTCTTCAGGACAGAGGCCAGGTGTATGATTGCTGGGTCGTAAGATAAGTGTGTTTTATTTTATTTTATAAGAAAGCACTAAGCTGCTGTTCAGAGTGGCAGAATTATTTTATATTTCCACCACTGGTGTCTGAGTCCAGGGCCCTCACCAGCCACTTGGTAGAATCTGCTTGGGTTTTAGGTACTCTGCTAGGTGTGTGGTAGAAATCTTGGTTTCGATTTGCATTTCCCACTTGGTGAATGATGTTGAGTATCTTCTCATGTGCTAATTTGCCATTTGGTGAAATATCTGTTGAAATCTTTTGTTCCTTTTCTAGTTGTTTATCTTTTTACTGTTGAGTTGAAAGATCTGTTGTTGTTTTTTTTTTTAATATTCCAGATTACAAGTCTTTTGTTGGAAATGTGATTTGGAAATATTTTCTCCTAATCTATGGCTTGTCCTTTCATTCTCTTAATAGAGTCTTTCACAGAGCAAAAATTTTAATGTTTTAAGTTCCAGTTATCCATTTTATGGATTGTGTTTTTTGAGTCAGGTCTAAGAATTCTTCCTCTAACTCTAGTTCATAAAGAATTTCTCACCATGTTTCCTTCTAAAAGTTTTAGATTTAGCTCTGTAGGCCACTTTGAATTAATTTGATGCAAGATTTAGCTTGATTTTCAATCTTTTGCTCATGAATGCTTGAAACAATTATTCCAAAATCATTTGTTGACTACCCTCATTTATTTTTTATTCCCTCCCCCCTTCTTTTTCACTCCCTGAAAGATAAGGCTAAAAGTAATGCTCACATCTTATGCCTCTGGGCATTCTCCCCCAGAAGTTAGTATTCATTCATTCATTTAACAAATATTAATTAAAGACTTATGTGCTAGAATCACACATACTCTAAGGTGTTTAGAGTACATTTGTTCTCATGAAACTTATAACCTAGAGAAGGACAAAAAAAGATCTGGTTAACATTATAATTTGAGCTTACAGAATATAACACAAATGCAGTACATCTGTATCCCCTGACACTCAATTATTGTTCAGTGAAAAGAAAAAAAAAAAACAAAAACAAAAACAGTTTCAGTAAATTATGTAACCTGTACCCCCTGTCTCTCCCATATACCAATCTTTAGTCGCCAGAGTCCTCCAAACCTCTGATTTCTTTCCGTTGGTCCAAAGTTAGTAATGGCAGTATAAAGGCTCCAAGGATTTTTAGAAGGTTCCAAGTAGTATCCTTTGGTCCCGACAGATAAACTAGGTCAGAAACACCTCACCTCTGTTTCCTCCCCTCTCCCCACTCTGAAGTCTCCTTGGAGAAGAAGCAGGTATTCCCACCTCACTGAGTTGGATGGTGAGACTTGGGAGGCATTGGAGTCTGGTAATCAGGGAGTGGCGTCCATCTCCCTGCCCCCACAGGACACAGTTGGCTCCGGCAGAGTCCAGCCTAGCAGGAAGATGCAGGGGCATCCCTGACTTTGGCCTCTTTTGCGATTGGTTGTCTACAGCCCACCGAGGTTTTGTGATTCCCTTTGCATTTTTGGATCTTCATAAAACAAGCTCTCAGCTGCCTGACAGCCATGTGGGTGATGAGACGAGTGCCTTGCTGGGAGGGAGCCTACTAGTTGGCTATCTGGAGAGCTCCCGCAGGCCAGGGAAAGAGACCCAAACTACCAATTCGGGACCTACTGGTAAATGGGGAGTAGGTCAGCAGGTTTGCATAGCCTTGTCCATTTGGAGTTCTCAAAAGAATTCCGAGGATTGCCTTTTCCACTCTGATTCATCTTCTACCCTCCTCCGGGCTGCCCTTGGGCACCCCAGTGCCTAGAAGCCTAGCAGCGCTTAGGACATGCCTGACTGGGTGAACCTCCACCTTTCCTGGGCATTCTCAGCCGAAATGTGTTTAGGAAACTGCAGAAGATTGGGGAGTGAGAATCAAGCAGCTTCTGGGACAGAAACAAAAGTTGTTGCTTTTAGTATGCAGAGGCAAGTAGATCTTTGCTAGAGGAACTGGCAGGGCCTCCCTCACTGGTGGGAAAGGAGCAGTGGAGTTCAAGTACCTTGGTCCTGGTGCTCTGGGGTGGAGCTCTATGGCAGCCCTCTGGCCTCTACTAGTTTAACCAGGTGGTTGCCTTGGTTACACAGGCTGATCAGAGTCCCTTTCCTCATCACCTCTCCCTAGGCTTGGCCTGATAGGAGTGGGCAGCCTCACCTCCTGGCATTTCATCTGCCCACACAGACTCAGTCCTCTAGGGGTATGTGCCCCAACTTCTGCCCAAGACTGACAGGGGAGACAAAAAGGCCACATTAGGTGGAACAGGACTCAGTCTCAAGTGTCAAGTTTCTTGCACTTGACACTTCCTTCAGACTTGTCTCTTGTTTCTTAATACCTCACTGTCTTTTCTGATCCCTTCTCCTTGGAAACCAGAGACCCTAGGATCCCTGAGAATAGCCTACAGGTCACCCATTGTGCTCCAGATACATCATCAGCCTATTTCCTTTTAGCCCCTAGCTGCAGGGACTTTGATCACGAGGGTCCTGCACTGGTACATCTCCCAGAGGCCTGGGGGACACCCCAAGCCTTAAATAAGCTTGAAAATTGACTTTAGTTCCAGACTGCCTGGGTTCCAACCCTGCAGCCATCACCCACTCTGTGATCTTGGGCATGAACTTGGCTGGACTTCATCTCCTTTTTTATATAATGTAATGACAAGAACACTACCACCTCAAAGGGCTATTACAGAGAGCAAATAGGAAATGTATGTATAGTACTTGGCACAGTTCCTGGTACATAGTAAGTGCTCATTAAGCGGTAGTCATTTTTAGCCATCCTTTTCAAATTTAGCCATCTTGTGTTCTGTTCCTTCGGACTCGTCTTCCTTTTCAGTGACAGTGAGTAGGACTAGTAGAGAATTAATTAGCTGGTTAAGATATTAAGAATAACAACAGCAAAGTCTTATGTAGCACTTTCTTTGTGCCAGGCACTGTCCTAAGCTCTTGGTATGTGTTGTTTATGTAATCCTCCTAATGCTTCTCTTAAGTCAGTGCTGCTATTACACCCACTCCAAGTGAGGAAAATGAGGCCAGAGAGGTCAAGTGAGTTACCTCAGGATACACAGCCAGCAAATAGCCAAATCCAGGATTCAGATGCAGGAAGTCTGTCTCCAGAATCCACAGTCTTTTTAACCCTGGCACGCTTGATTTTGCTTCCCCCAGAAAACACAGGGCAGAGGAAAACTAGCCTCAGACGAGCATGGAGTGAGGATCAGACTGGGCTCTTGCCTTTCCTACATCCCCTAGCAGGAAGTCACCACATCTGCTCAGTGCCTGGTGTGTCTGCAGCATCTTGCTGTTTGCAGAGCATTTGTGATCTGAAAGGCATTTTTCACACACCTGCAATTTATCTGCCCCTTCCAGCAATCAGGGTGAGGGGAGCAGGCAGATGAGAGTAATTGTTGTTTCTGTTTTGCTGAGGCTCAAAAAGGTCACCCAGCTAGCACAAAATCACAGGTCTTCAGTCTCTGGACACAAATTCTTTCTTCCCTGTCATCCTATCTTTTGTTGATGCCAAGGGTAATGTAAGTCCCTAGGCCTGAAAACCCGTAATAATAAAATTCTGGAACTAGAGGTCCTTATAACCATGCAGTTGATGTCTGAATGAGCTTGAACACCTCCAGCGATGGAGTGCTCACTACCTGTAAAGAAGCAGCTGGAGAGTAGATTCTGATGGCATACAAGGAGAGGGTGCCGGGTGCACTGCTGGGAGGTGTCTGCCCCATCATTGAAGCCAAGGGACTGGGCCTTTCTGAGGAATGTCCCTACACCAGCCCCAAAGGGCCTCCCTCTCAGTTCTGCCCTTTCAATCCTTCCTCTCTAAACCACAGTCCCTCCCTCGGAAGGGAGCCCTCTCTGCACAGACTGGTTAAAGTTTATTAGCCCTTAAAATTCCTTCGAGATGAGTTGGTATTTATTTGCCTGCAAAGCTTATGTAACCGTAAGAGGATACAGGGGCTGCCAAAGCTGTCTGTGGTTTGGATGGGGCTTGCAGCGGTTTCTTCTGGGAGCTAAATATTATAATGAATGATCTCATACTATCATTTTCTTTGGAACTGAGTCGTGCTTGTCCCAGTGGTACCCAGAGCTACCTCTCAGGCCCCTGCCATTTTGATGCAGGTCGATACCTGTAGGCAGGGTGAAGGGGGCAGGGAGAGTAAAAATGAATCCCTTAGAAGCTGAATTGGCCACTCAGCTTCTTTGAGGAGGCTTGGGAAGCTTCAGCCCTGGCTGAAGATCTGGGTGGCCCACCACAATTGGACTGCCAGGAGATGACCGCCAGCCTTCCAGCTACCAACTGCTCCCATCTGAGCTTTTGTAAGGAGGCTGATTGGGGAGATTGGAGCAGGAGTGGGTTTCAGGGGAGGATAGCGGGGTCTGACTGCTGGGAGATCACAGGCCAGTCCTGAAGAACTGTCAGGACTGGGGCAGCCTTGGATTGGGAGCCTCCAGCAATTGCATTCGAGTTACCGTTAATTGAGCACTTACTGCATGCCAGACACTGAGCTAAGCACTTTGCCTGAATTCACGAGTGAAGGCCATGTAAGGCAGAGGGTAGACTGGTCTAGAAAGCTGGGCCTGGGCCCCTGCTCTGCCACTTGCAGACAGACACTTACTGTCTGTCCTTGTGTCTAAAAACAGGGTGATAGCTCTCCTTAAGGGGTTGTGAGAAATGCAGACAAAGCTCTTAGCACAGTATCTGGCATTTGTAAGGAGCTCAAAAAAAAAGGTTCATAATTACTATCATCATCTAACCGAATTCTCATAACAACCCTGGGTGGGGGAGGATTGTTGTGTGGAGACTCTTGATCTGCATTTTGGGGGAAGAAATGAGGCTTAGAGTGGTCATGTGCTCAAGGTCATAGTTAATGAGCCACGGGACTGGCACATGAAGGCTTCATTCCTAGTGTTCCCTGGGCTGAGGTAAGGTTTACTGCATCCATTCCTTCCCTGGGGAACTTGAAAACTGCCACAATCAGGACTAGAAAAGGGGAAGAGCTGGATTCCTTGGCCACGGAGGTCTGCACTGGGGGCGAATGGCTCATGGACAAGACTTTGAGGACCCCCCATCCTGAGCTCCAGGAGGGCTCAGGGCTCACATTGGTTTTGTTCCACCCCCATCTCTGGTCTGAATGTGGCCGGCACTTGGAGTCCCGCTTCAACAGCTTGCTCTGCGGTGAGCCTTTGGGTGCCATCATTTTACCAAGAGAAGTCTGGCTTCTTTTTTCTGTTATCAGTGACCTCTTTTGACCTCAGTGACATGCTGCTTGTGGCAGCCACTGGGTTGATAAGTCCCCCTGGAAACAAAATGCCTGGGGTAGGTGAGGAGAAAGGAAGAATCTGTGCCCGGGAGAGGAGCTGGCTGGGCCTGAGAGGAGACCACAAGAGGGAAGGCTTGCCTGGGACTTTTGAAGCCCCTGTTAAGTGCCTTGAACTCACTGACAGATACGGATAAACCATCTCCTAGGCACCTGCAATGTTTGGGGGCTGAAGATGTAGCCATGAAGAGATAGTTTATAACTGCCCTGGGGAGGGGTCCAACCTGGTGAAGGGGAAAGGATGGTAATCAAGTGTCATTGTCAATTAAAAATGGATAATTACTCTGAATGCAAAGATCCCTGGGTACAGAGAGAGTAACAGGTGGGTAACACATAGGTGGAATTCCTATTTTAGAGCAGTCAGGGCAGGCCTCCCAAAGGAGGTGACATTTGCGGAAACATTGTATGACCTCAAATAGGATTTGTTCCTCCTGGTGGTCAGGGGAAGTTTGAGGCTGAGAGATGAAGCTGGCTCCAAAGCCTAAGTAAAACCATGCTAGAGTATTTCTAAAGACAGCACTGGAGAAGGAATCTCAGGAGTAAAGGTCTTGTCACACCCAGGGGGCTGGGAATAATTAACAGTGAAGGGGCTTAAAGACAAGCTTAATTAAAGAAAGAAGTGGAAGGACTCTAGCCAATCAGGTTAGAGGCGCCGTCCATCCCTGCTTCCCCAGGGCATGCCTGCATGAGACTTGCTTTCAGGAGTTTCTCATGTTTATCCACTAGGTTTGGGATCGTCTCAAAAAATTTTAAATTTCCCCACAAGATGAAGGCTCTGGGTTTTCTTTTCTCCTTTGCAAACCTTTTCAACCTCTAGCAAGTCTCTCTCACTCTCTCTCTCTCTCAATGCTTTATGAATTTGCATGTTTTCCTTATGCAGGGGCCTTGCTCACCCCTGTTTTTGTCCTGTTTTACTATCTGCCTTGCTGAAAGCAAGCACACAACCTCTGGGTCTCTCTCAGCCATCGATGCGCACACCCGACAGGTCCTGCTGCTTCTACAAAGTCTCTCCTTCGTCTTGCACCACAGCCCCTCCCACTCCAGTGCTGGCCCCTGAGCCCCGTTGCCCACCACCACCTTCCTTACCTGCCGATGCTGCCCTTTCCCAAGCTTGCTTATGGCGGTTTGGAACCAAGTTATACATACGAACCCTTTCCATGTTTGGGAGGCCCCATGACCTGGCCTTGCCCCTCTCTATGTTCATCCTGCACCCTGTTGTCTCTCAAGTTACTCTTCACCCACACCCAAGGCCTAGGCTTCTCCCCTCTCCCCAGGGTTTTGTCTGACTAGATCAGGTCTGAGCTCAAGGGTTGAGTGACCCAGCTAGGTAAGTGCAGCGGGGACTATGATTGACGTGGAAGCTCAGTGCTAAGCAGCTAGGGACAAGGGGAGGCTGTTCCTCTAAAAGCCGGACTCAGGGCCTCCCCGGTGGCGCAGCGGTTGAGCGCTGGGTTGCGAAGCTGCCCGCAGCCTCTGCGGCGCCGGTTCGATTCCCGGGCTGCTCCCCGGCCACCGGAGGAGGGTCCCACATGGCGCGCAGACCTCTCCTGCCGCCCGCTGCTCCCCTCAGCAGTGTACTTGGGTCCTTCTGCCTGCTCTGCTCCCCGCTCTGGCTCTGGTGAATTCTCTCACCCTCCCGCACTTCTGACTGTACCCAGTGCATGTATAAACAAAATGAACAAACAAATAAATAAAATAAAATAAAAAAACATGCCTCTATAAAAAAAAATAATAATAAAAGCCGGACTCAGGAACCACATCTCGGACAGCAGATGTTTAATAGATGTTAAAGTCTCTTTCCTACTTAGGCCGATACATGAGAATATCCCCTTAGTGGGCCTTATACTTTATGCTTTCCAGGGCAGCTTCCATTCATTATCTTATTTAAAGCTGTGGCAGCCTTGCTATATGGCAGATGAGGATGAGACCTGTTTATCCACCAGGAAGGGGACTCGAGAAGTTGAAAGCCCAGCTCAGGGGGACCCAGAGAGAGGAAGGTGAAAGGGACTGTGATGACAGCCGCACTTGACCTCCTGAGGGTGATGGTGAAGACAGTGAGGCTCAAAATCAGTCTCAGGGTGAGGCAGGGAAGAGCCCTGCTTTCAGGGTAACGCCCCCACCCTCTCTGGCTGCCCAGCAGGGACACACTCACTGCAGCCCAAAGCTGGGTCTCCACACCCATTTTTTTCCACAACTTCCACCTTTGCTGTGATTTCCCACGGTAATCTCTCCTGCCCTTAACCTTGGCTTGCCCAACCTTACCTTTCAGTTTACAAGAGCCTGGGATGAGGCCCCTGCAGGTCAACACCCACCACCAAGCAGGGTGGGGAGCTTGAGGCAAGGGTGGGACTTGGTTTTGGGCGGGGTGGGAGTGACCCAGCAGCTTAAGTTGCTCCAGCTTCTCCACAGCCTCCACATTCCCAGGACCAGAGAGTACATTTCCTTAGGAGAGCCCAGTTCATTACCCAGAGCCTTCCAGGTGGGAAGCCAGAGGAAGAGGGGTCTTAAGGTCTTTAACTTCCAGAATTTGCATTCCTGGCTTGAGGACCCTGCCCCTCTGAGAAGCCACAATACTCTTAGGGAAAGCAGCTGTGAAACGGAGGAACACGGTTCCCCCGCTTTCGCTTTCGATACCAACAGGACTCTGCTCAGGGCTGTGGTTCTCATCCTCTCCCAGCTGGCCAGATAGTGGCCTGCTTCCTGGGGATGGGGTGGGTATGGTGAGGAGGTGATGGGCAAGAGGGGAAGGAAGCCTTCTCCAAAAAATGCAAAGGGCTGTGTAGGGTTGCTACTTGGGAGGAAGTTTCGTCTGCACCCGAGCTCTGCCATTCACAGAGGTGTTTGGTCTGGTAAAGTGGCTTAACCTCTCTGAACTTGTTTCCTCATCTATATAAAAGCAGGGATAATACTTTATTAAGCAAATATCTTTTGCCTGTCTACTTGCTTGATTCTGTGCAGTGAACAGGCAGGAAACTGGACCTCTGCTGTCATAGAGCTACTTTGGAGACTGTGGGGAGATAAATCTATAACAGATCAGTGATAAATAAGAGAATTGTGGATAATTCTAAGTGTCAGGTCAAAAGCCAAAAGGGAGTGGGGAAGATGGAGCAGACAAAGCAGGTGTCTCTGAGGCAGTGATGTTTGACCTGAGATCTGGAGGGCAACAAGTCAGTTCAACACAGAAATGAAGGAATAGTGTCCTCGGCAGAGGGAAAAGCATGTGCAAGGGTCCTGAGGTGGGAATGATCTTGATTTGTTTGAGGAACAGGCATTGACCACAAAATGGAAAATGTCATGAGCAAATGGGAGAGTAGCTTGAGTTGGCAGTGGGAGCAAGGTAGACAGATCTCCAGTACTTTAGAGGCCACGGTGAAAAGTTTAGAAACCTTGGGAAGGTTTTAAGTTAAGCTGGGAAAATATATGATTGAACTTGTGTTGGAAAAGATTACTCCCTTGACCTTCTGAGCTTCATTTTCCCCATCTATTAAGATGGGTGGAATAACACATATCTCAGAGGATTATTGAGGATATTAAAAGACATGAAAGCAACAACAAATTGAGTAACACATAAAATGCGCAACATGAGTTGGGGCCATCACATAAAGACCCTACAGGGGATATGAAGCTTTCTGCTTGGGAGAAGGGTGGCTCCTAAGGGGTTAATCCAACCTGTCTTGGGAAAAGCAATCCCATTCTGCTAATATAATGGTAAGGGATGCAATTCAGGCTGTTTATTTTTTAGACATTCGGGACTCTTATTAAGCAATCACCCTGTTTATGTCACTGCTAATTGAAGTAAATTGCTTTCTGCAATCAAATCGGGAAGTTCCCCCTTCCGATCACGAAGGAACTTGGACTCCGGTTCCTGATTTCCAGTATTTAGTCTGCCATGAGACTCGCCCTTTAATTAATTGCATACATTCCGTGATTTCCTTAAACGTGCAGTTGGCTTGCTGTTGGGTCTGCAACGTGTTGGTTTTGAAATTGCCCTCAGGATGGGAAGTGTTTCTTTTCTCTTACCCACTCCCAGAGCCAAGCACAGAACAGCCTTCCAGCTGGGAGGTGCTGGTGAGAGATGGGCTTGTAAGGGATTGTGAGACGTGGAGGTGAGCAGCAGGTATGACCTCTGATGTCTGAAGATCCATTTGATGCCCCTGCCCAAAAGGGGGACTTCTCCACTGCATTACAACCAAAGCACCACCACCACCCCCCACCCTGATCTGTGTGATTAAGGAAATCAGTGGAATGTGCAATTAATTAAATGGCAAGAGTGAAGGCACAAGAAGAAAATGAGGAGGAGGCAGGAAGCAAGTAAGCACTCTTGTGAACCCTGATTCTCCTGGTTGCCACTACATGTACCCCTCCCCACACACACATACACACAAAATTGTGTGAACAAGCCTGGGAACCATAGGTATGTTGAAGGGGTCTTTCACCAAAAGAAAATGAGTGAGGTGAGGCTGAGTCCTGGACCTGGTGGGTTGGTGGGAAGGAGCTGGAGGGGTATCCTGAGGAGGAGGCAGCAGTTCTAAGTGCTGCGGCCCAGCCCCCGGAGGGGCACCCCAGTGCCTGTTCCTATTCTTAGTGGTTTAGGGCTCAGGGTGGGGAGGAGATATTTGATGTTGGACAAAGTCATCAGGTTGGGTACCCTGTGATGTTCTCCTAATTATTGGTAGGTGGAGAAAATAGAGAATATCCCCTATTATTCTTCCTCCATGCCAAAAGGAAAATAGAGGGCATTTTGTATGCTTTCCCTTGTGATGTGGAAGGTATCTAAGGTATCTCTTTATGGACTTAAATCCTGTGCTCCTGCAAAAAGCAGTTTTCAAGGTTCAGTTCAACTGCCACCACCTCCATAAAGTCCTCCCTGATGTGCTCAGCTGGCCTCTCTCCCAGTCTGAGTTGCCATGCACAGTGTGCTACTGGGAAGTACTGCATTCCCTCTGCCCCGTAAATAGTCCTATATTCAAGTTTCTGAGACTCTGCTAGTTCTGGGTCTAAAGACTCAAATAAGACACAGTCTCTGCCTTCAAGGAAGTAATCAGGAGCTAATTACACCGGCTGTAATAAGTAGCGTTTCTTGAGCACTTGCCGCCAGCCCGGCACTGTGCTAAGGGCTTTACGTGCATTGACTCATTCAGACCTCACTCTGCCCAGACAGGTAAAGACTCGGTATATGAGTTTGGAGATGATAAAAATGAGGTTGAGCCACTTTGGAAAACAGTGTGGCAGTTTCTTAAAGAGTTAGCCATCAATTTACTATACAACCCAGCTAGTCTACTCCTAGATTTAAACCCACAAGAAATAAAAGCATAACTCCACTAAAATGTAGACACAATAGCAGCACTATTTGTAATAGCCCCAACCTGGAAACAATTCAAGTGCTATCACCTGATGAATAGATTATATATATAATATGCTCCTTACAATGAAATATTATTTGGCAGTAAAAAGCAATGAAGTACTGATTAATGCTACAGTGTGGGGCAGTCTTAAAAACATGATGCCAAGTGAAAGAAGTCAGACACACAGGGCCACATATTATATGATTCCATTCATACAAAGTGTCAGAACAGGCAAGTCTAGAGAGACAGTAGATTAGTGGTTGTCTGGGGCTGAGGGTGGAAATGAGGATTAAATATAAGTGGGCACAAAGGATCTTATGGAATCATAGAAATGTCCTAGACCTGGATTATGGAGAGAGTTGCACAACTCAGTAACTTCACTAAAATTTATTAAATTGTACACTTAAAGCAGGTGAATTTTATGATATGTAAATTATACTTCAATTAGATTGTTTTTTAAAATGAGGCTCAGTAAGATCACATAACTGGTCTGAAGTAACTGGCTGTTAAGTGGTGAAGCTGGAATTCAACCTCAGGCAGCCTGGTCCAGAGACCACATTCTTAACCATTAGGCAAGTCACTGCCCTAAGATAGCATTTATCTCAGCCTAGTGCGGGGGAAGCCCACACTGGCCTGGGAGGAGGCAGGCATTCCTGGAATGTTTCTGGAAAAGGTGGTAGCAACACTTGGCTTGTGTCTTGAGGTCTCACATACAAGTTCACCTTCTCCACCAGGAAGTCTTCTGGGCTCCCATCTTTGACCCACACTTCCTTTAAGAGCGGGAGCTCTTTGAGTAACAGAAAAGTGAATGCCTATAGAAAGAGGAGAGGGACGGGGTGGATGAGATTAGGACTGGAGAGAAGGAGGAGTAGGAGACCAGTTATTTTCTTGCGTGAGGGAGATCCATAATCTGGTGACAAATGTGGCCTCTGGAGAGGGGCATAGCTGGAGCAGGAGCTGGCCAAAGACTCAGGTTCTAGCTCCACTGGTGTCCCACACTGAATTTCCCATGGGCAGAGATTGTCCTGGGCCCCTTTTCAGGCTGAAGAGGGAACATTTTGTGCCCCTTGAATATTCTTAGCTTTCTGGGGGCTCCTTCCAGGACCACATTTGAATTAGAGCTGGGCAGGCAGAGAGAAACAAAAGCTTTAAAAAACATTTTCAAAACCCTTCTGGTTGATCCTTACTGACTTAGTCACAGTGGTGTCTATATAAAGAGCAGAGTGGTTGGGAGCAGTGCTCCGTTGCAGGCAATAAGAGGGTGCATTGTCTGCAGAGAATGAAAAGTCAGGAATGAAAGTCATGCAGAGGACTGCTTGCCATACACCAGCAATTCTAAACAATGTCAGTGATAAAATATTCCTGGGGGTTGGGAGGAGTGACTGCTTCTCTTCCCTGCCCTGGTATGCTACTATTTGGTCAAGTCAGTTGAGTGACAGGTTACACAGATTCCTTACAAACTGGGTGAAGCCAAAAAGGCAATGCATTGTGAGAACTGGGGTCTTTTAGGGAGAAGACTGTGGAAGGTGCCGCTGTCTCTCGCCAAGACCCTGTGATGCCTGTAGTTTCTCCAAGCACCCACCTTACCTCTCTGCACACTGGCCTTCTCAGATTTACTGAAGTGACATCTCCACAATTCCAGCAATCAGCAGAGACTGACCCACATCTCTTAGTTGTAGTTCCAATTTCCTGGGAGATGGAATCTAATTGGACCGGGGAGGATCAGGTCACTGATCCTAATTCAATGGCCAGAAGAAGGCATCCTGAAAACTGGGAGTTCTAGGGCCCATAGGGGGTTGTGTGTGCTCTCTGGGCACCCCAAGATATGGCTACCGTATTCATCTGAGTGTAGTTTGAGAGGAGCTGGGCAATTCTTCTTTGGGGATTTCCTTGGGTCTTTCTAAATATAGCTATTTTTGTATGATATATTCCTTTCCATCTAATGAATTTTTATTTCTTGCAATAGTTTATTCTTGACAAAAAAAAAAAGCAGACTATAACTTGATAGACATAAGGGACCACATAAGAAAAGCCAACATCCTTGATTGTGAGTAGGAGCTTGCTGGGGTAGGGATCTGAGCTGGAGGGGCAGGGGGAGGAGCAATTCTCTTCTGAATGAAGCACAAGTTTCTATGTTTGAGCTTCACAGTGGGACTTGCTTTTTTCCTCCAAGTATCTGGGAAAATGAGATGTGTGATAACTGTGTGGACAAGACCCTAGGCAGTGTCATCTGCCCGCTTCACCACTTGTGCTATTCTTTCCTATGGATTATCCATTCTCCCATGCAGACCACTCTCAAAAAGAATTCCACAGTCTGGATTTTTCTAAGAATCAGCAAGTGTGTCTCCAGCACTTCCCCACTCTCCCCCCTGGCTGAGGAACTGGTCCCTGATTGGCAGGTGGGGTGCAGGCTCTGAGGGTCACTTGGCAACAAGGGCCTCCTGAGGTGATGCTGCAGGAAGGATCAGCATCACCTGTAAAGCATTCACACCAAAATGTTCAACCTGACTTTTACCCAGCTTCTATGTCCAATTTCAGAAATGGGGAATATAGGAACAATTTAAATGACACCACAAGAAACAATCAGACAAGTCAAAAACAATGAGTATTCAGTAAGAGAGCAAGCCTGTATTCTTCAAAAAGCCAATGTCATTTAATAAAAATTGGGGGATAGCTCTAGATTAACAGAGGCTAAAAATATATAATAATCACACCAGTATACAAACTTCACTTGGCTTCTGGTTAAATGAAAAAAAATAGTTATTTTAGGGAACACTAGAGAAATTAGACTCTAAATTGGTTTGTTCGATTTCAGGAAATTAGTGTAGGATTGGAGGTGGGGGGGGATATCTGTTTTCTCTCTTTCTTAATTGAAGTATAATTGGCATATAATATTATTAGTTTCAAGTATAGACATAATCATTTGATATTTATATGCATAGCAAAATGATTACCACAATAAATCTTTTTCCCATCTGTTCTTAACCATTTTTCAAGTTTGCAATACTTTCTAGTTACTGCCTGTGCACTCATGCTGTACACAATATTCCTGTGATATTTATTTTATAACTGGAAATTTGTTTCTGTTGATTTTCTCCAACCATTTTGCCCACACCACAATTCCCCTTCCCTCTGATCACCACTAATCTGTTTGCTGTATCTATGAGATTGGTTTTGTTTTATTTGTTTAGTTTTTTTTTTTTTAGATTCCATGTATAAGTGAAATCATTTAGCATTTGTCTTTCTGTGTCTTATTTCACTTAGCATAACACCCTCAAGATCTCTTTGTTGTTATGTTACATATGGCAAGATTTTATTCCTTTTTTATGACTGCATAATATTTCTCAGTGTATGAATATACTGCATCTTTTTATTCACTCATGGCCGCTTGCATTGTTTCCATATCCTGATTGTAAATAATGCTGCCATGAGCAGAGGGGTACACATATCTTTATGAACTGGTGTTTTTGTTTTCTTTGAATAAATACCCAGAAGTGTAATTATTAGATTGTATAGCAGTAGTAGGAAGTTGGAGGTAATGTAATGTAATGTAATGTAATATAATGATAGAGTAAGCAGAGTATTATTATTTTGGAAGAAGTATGAAGGAATATTTTGAAACTTATTTTACCTTTTTTTGGTCTAAATAAAAATCTGCTTACTTATAGATACAAATATAGCGATTATGACCAAATAATTATAATTGTTGAAGCATGTATCCAGCACTTCCCCCTCAGCGCCCCCATCCCCAACTGGGGGCTGGCCCCTGGGTGGTTGGTAGATGAATATACATTGTTTTATTTTTTCAACTTTTCTTACTTAAAACATTTTTTAGAATGAAAAATTGGGAAATGAAAATAAAGGCGTAAGATTAGGCTCAATTCCCTACTGCTCTCTTTAACAAGTATGGACTTTGAGCCAATTACATAAATCTTTTGAGACTCAGTTTTCTTATCTATAAAATGGGGATAATTATAGTGCACTCACCTCAGGGGGATGTTATGAAAGTTAAGTAAGACTATTTATGTAATATCTTTAATATAGTGCTTGGTGCATAAATACCCAGGAAGTTGGCTTTATCCATAAATAACAGTAACACAGAACACTAAGTGGCTTCTTTCCCTATTACCTTCATGCTTGGTCAGAGGCTGGCTTCTCAGTCAATCAGCAAATCCTTATGAGAGCTGAACTCTTCTGTTTGCCCCCAGTTCCAGTTTCTCCCTGGTCTGACCTGCTCTGTGACATGAGGGCTACTAACTTTCCCTCTGGTTTCTGCTTGGGTTGGGCCAGAGGGAAGCACCAGTTAAAACTGGAGGGAGGCAGGAGAATCAGCTGGGTTGCCTTGGGTGGGCACCAGTCTCTTATCTCTTCAGACCTAGGAATATGAAGGCTCCCCGCTCTGGCTTCTGTGGGGAAGCTGCACTATCCTTGTTGCTTTTCTTCACCTTTATAAACAGAACCCTTACTAAACTTCTATTGATCCAGTTTGAGTATGCCACCTACTTCTCCCAGAGCTCCAAGTGACATGTGATGTACTATGTGCTGTGGGATGGAAAGAAAATTTCTCCCTAGTCCTCTAGGTTCTTCTCTGACTGGTCAAACTGATGTCAGAGAATAGGAGAAAAGAACAAATTTAACCATATATGTATGGAGACTCCACATGGAGGTGGATTCTGGAGTTACTAGGTCAAAATAAAGGTAAAGAATGGAATAGGGGCCTGGGGCATCAAGGGGAGAAAAGGGTACTCATATCACAAGGACATGGTGACTGGTATGATGAATACTGTAATTAGAGGCTGCCCTGACATATAGGTTCTGTAGGTTCTCCCATAGAAAAGTTTTTTCCTGGTAAAAATCCTAATTCTGGATAGTTACCCCCATCCCTAATTTTTGTTGTTTTTTTTTTTTTTTAACATTTATTTTTCATTTATTTATGCATATAAGAGCTGGGGTCTAGGCCAGAGGTGTGGAGGGTGGGAGAACTCACCAGAGACAGAGTGGGGAGCAGAACAGGCGGATTGACTGAAATACACTGCTGAGGGGAGCAGCAGATGAGACAGATGTCTGCTGTGCCATGTGGGTCAACCCCCTGGCTGGGAATCGAACTCATGCCACAGTAGCTATTGATAGCTTGATAGCGCTGAAACTTAGCCCCTGTGCCACCAGGGAGGCTCCCCAATTTTCATTCTTATAGATAGTTAAGGAAGTGGTAAAAGTTGCTGTTGCGCATTCAAGGCCTTGATTAACCTCAGCTCAAAACAATCCACATGCCAGAGAGACTCCGTTTGGGAAGGCCTGTTCCAAACATTTGGCGGAGGCCTATCCTTCAGTGCCAAGCATTTTGCCAGACCCCAAGGGATATCACAATTAGTAAAACAGACATAGCCCTATCCCTTCTGGAATTATTGTATCTTCACCTCAAGCTTGTCCTCTTGGACAGTCTGAGCTGATCTGAGTTTCCTATTTCAATGCACCCTATTTCAGTGTACAACAGGACAAGCCAGCACCCCTTCCCTCCCTTCACAACCTCTTCATAAGGACAACACACACACACAGAAATGCCATTTGGATCTTGAAATATCTCAGCCCACCCCCAATCTTTAGATTAATAAAGACAAATGCTGACTGTGTGCCTTTCTCTCTATTCTGCATGTCTAGGAGCCTGAGGAGAGACCACTGGCACCCCCTTAAATGTCTGAGACACACTGACAACAGGCAAACAAATGTGGTAACACTTAGCAGGATGCTGTGTGCAGCATGAGGCTTCATTAAGTGAAGTTTGTGGTGAGAAGAACTCAGAAAGCACATTTGTCTAAGACAATAGGATTAGATCACGTTCTCCTCAGATGTTTTCTTGAATCTTTAATTATCTACATAAATGACCCCCAAATAAGACTAGGATTGAACATCTTTGGGGCAGCTGGGGCTTGTGAACTCAGGGAATTGTTTTATATCTAATTTGAGATTGATTTTCCCACCACCACTGCAGATGCAAAGAGGTGGACAGTATAGGCAAGATTTATTTGTAACAATATGGTAAACAGCCCTCCTCCTGGCCCAGATTGTGATCAGTGGATGATTCCCAACATCCTTGGGTGCTCGCCCAACTGGGAGGGTATTCCTAATGGAACCTGTTTTTTTGTCTCAGCACCAAAGCCGTCACTGGTAAGACTTAAGCCATCTGGTTCGATAAAAGGTCCCTCAGAAGGTGCTGTTTTCTCTTCAGTAGCCCAAGGACATTATTACAAACCTTCCTGGGTTGTGATTCTCAAGAACCCCAGAAATCTGAACCATATGGAACGTTCCTTTATGCTTGGGTCCCATCCCCTGGCTCCACGCATTGGCTGCAAGGTTGCGATTACAGCTCCTAAGTACAAGCTCACTCAGAGGTTCCTCTGCGTTTGTGGTGAGCATATGGACAAATGGAAAATAAACAGCCCAAGGAATTTCTAGCTTGGGAGCTGGCTCATGAAAAGATGTTGCAGAAAAGGGAGCAGTAGGGGCAAGTGGGACTTTATGCAAGTACACAGTAAACCAGGGCAAAGATCCTTCCTGCACACAGCGTCCCCTGCCCTTAGCCTCAGGTATGGTCTAATGATGTGACACCTGATGTTTATTGAGCATTTACATCTTATGTTATTGAGCCGAGCCCTCGCCTGCCTCCTCACAACAAAAAACCCTGTGATAGTGACACTTTTCCCTTAGATGATGCTTATCTGTATGCTAAAGCCCCACTTTACAGATGAGGAAACTAAATCTTAGAAGGCTAAGGAAAATTTTCCTTAGGTTATATAATTTGCAGAGGGGGAGAAACAGACCTTGAGCACAGGTCTAGTTAGACTCAAAAGCCCTACTGCTAACCATTGCACCACACTGCTGCGTTCCTGGCCATGTTGCCACATAGACCTGGCACATAGGTGAGAACAGGGAAGGAGGAAAGATTTGCCTGTTAGGATATAAGCTTCATAAGGACAGGAATCTTTGCTTAGTTCATAGGGGACAGCAAGAAGAAGGGGTGTGGGAAGTCTATGGGGAGGAAAGAGGAAGGTGGGAAGACCCCATTATTGCTGCTCCAGCAGGTCAGACAAACTCAAGGCGCCTCCTTCCTTCAGTTCCTTGTTCCATTGTTGGGCCGGCTGAGTGAGAACAATGGGAATGGAATCCTTCTTCCCGCTGCCTGGCAGGGCTGGGCCCACTTCCTCCTCACCCCACCGAAAGGAATGCTTTCTTGTCCTGGCTATGTGGTACCCTCAGGGAAGAATGGCTCTGGGGGCTCCCCAGGGATGGAAGGCTTTGTGGCTTGAGCTGATGACAATTGGGTTTGGAGCAGGGAGGGGGGGTGGGTGTGGAGGATCTTTTCAAAATTCTTCTTGGGTTTCTAACAAGCATTTCTGCTCTTTTTCCTGACTCATTATGGGGTCTCTGTTGTGAGGCACTGGGTCACAGTAAGTCACTTGGGGCCTTTGCTGACTTCTGGAGCAGATCACTCAGGCAGATCTGTGAATGGATGGGGTGTGGGGGAGGGGCAGGGGATTGAGGAACAGCCCCAGAAGCCCTTTGAGACAGGTTAGCTTTGCCCAGTGCCTCCAGTCCTGTGCAGGGCTGCCATCCTCTGAGCTCTTTATTCCTGGCCTCCCAATAGTCCAGAAGCTACTGTGTTTTTGTGTGGAAACGGCTCCATTGCCACACCTCCCAGAGGCCCTTAGACAGACAGGATTTACCCCTAATCTCTGCCATATTGGAGTGGAGTGGGGGCGGGGGAGATGGTGATTTTAATTTCAGGTTTGGAAGATGGAGAAGCTACTCCTTTTCCCCTGCATATGATGTTCTCAGGGCAGTTGTTTAATCTCTCCCCTGCAAGGGGGAGAAGGCACCTATGGGTGTGACATGGAAACTCTCAAGGACAAACCTTGCCATCAGGTTTGTCCTTGCAAATCACATGGCAGATCTGGCTGCAGGGCCCAACACCATTTAGGGACTCTTCAGTTCACCTCTAAATTTTCAGGACCTTGCCCCCTCCCCCAGTGACTTCTGAGGCTGGAAGGTGAAGAAGAAAGAGTAGCACGTGCAGGGTGGAGGCTAGGGGTTGAGCTTAGGTCAGGAAGGGCAGCCTCTCCCTTGACATGTCTGAGGGGACACCAGCTAATTCTTTCAGCCAGTGTTTTTTTTGTGTGTGTGTGTTTTTTTTTAAAGATTTATTTATTTATTTATACAAGCACTGGGTACAGTCAGAAGCGCGGGAGGGTGAGAGAATTCACCAGAACAGGGAGCATAAGAGGCAGAAGGACCGAGGTACACTGCTGAGGGGAGCAGTGGGTGGCAGGAGAGGTCTGCACGCCATGTGGGACCCTCAACCGGTAGTCGGGGATTGAACCGGCGCTGCAGAGGCTGCGGGCAACCTTGCAACTCAGCATTCAACCGCTGTGCCACCGGGGAGGCCCTTAGTCAGTGTTTTGTTGGAACTGGGGACAGTGGCGTGGGGATAGAAGGGTGTGTTCAGGGAGGAGTGTCCACCTGAGCTGAGGGCACCCATGGAAACTGTGAAAGGACATGGACTCAGAAGGCCTAGGTGGGTGTCGCGCTTCCTGTCCAGCCATGCTGCTGTGGAACCAGGAAAAACAGACACACTAGTGACACAGTAATCAGAGCTGACAAGTGCTGAACTCTCCAGGGAACTAACACAACACTCAGCGCCTTTCTTGCGCAGTTTCTCTTAATCCTCACAAGTCTGTGAGGTACTTACTGCCTCTGTGAGAGAGCAAGATGAGACGGGATGCAGAAAAGTAAAGCAAGCCGCCCATTTTCACACAGGCAAGCAGCCCTGGTCAGGGCTGGGGCCAGGGCCAAGCAAGATTCACCTTGAGCTCAGAGAGGGCAATATTTACCCCAGGGGAAGTGAAAAGAATGTAGTTTCTTAGTGGAAACACTGATAATGTTCATTTCTTTAGGTCTTTCCTCCTAACCCAGTTCCCCAATTAGGATCCTCCAGTTTCCTACCTGGAGGGTTTGGCTGCCAACCTTCTGGGAGCCAACCTTCTGGGAGTCAGTGGGGGACAGTGGAATGGTGTTTCAGTACACAATAAGCAAATACTTAATCCCACTGTTGTCAAGTGAGCTGTCCTCCCTCACCCGCCATGAGGCACTTTGTTTCCCTCTGAAGAATAAACTTCCGGTCACCACTGGCCTTGGGGAGTGGACGGCAAGTGGTGGAGGGGAGGGGAGTGGAGTCAGACTGCATCTCAGACAGCCTTTCTACCCTTTCTCTGGCTTATAGGCCCCACACTCACCCCCAGTCTAGAGTTTCCCAGTGCTGTCATCCTGGAGCCCTGGGCAAGGATCTGCATGCAAATCACATGGCAGATCTGGCTTTGGAGTCAACTCTGTGGGGCCTGCTATAATGGTGACCTTGCATCCATCTGCTTTCCAGCTTTTTTTTTTTTTTTTGCTGGATTTGTGTTTGTTTTGTGTTTTTTGCTGCTATCTCTTCTGTTCATGTTGTCCTTCTGAGTTTATGTCTTTAAAAGAAAAGTCCCTTCATCTTATGCTAGTGGCTTTTGGAATGCTAGATGCACACGTTCAGTCTCCCATCTTTAACTGGATAGAATTTATCTATTTAGTAGATTTAGTCCCTTTTCCAACCATGAAAGCTTTCAGGCTTCAGGAATCAATAAAATAGACGTCTAAGTTGTGTTTCTTTAATTCATTGCAATTTGCAAACTAATTTTGCAATAAGTTGGTGTGTATTTTTTTCTTCTCTTGGCCCCCACCACCTTGCCCTACAAATGCGTTCCTCATTTTGGAACCTAGAGTCGAGCACAATATCAGCCTTCTTAGGTGCTTCAAGGCTACGAGTTGATCACTGACTGAGTGACTTATTATATCTTATGTAATCTTTCCTCTGAGAAGAGACACCCAGTACAACAGCTAGGTTAATTTCCACAAACCTATACTTTCTCTGTCAATTAACTTTTATTACAAGTGATATCACAAGATATCAAAAAGTATATAAAAGGTATACATGGAGGGCCTCTCTGGTGTCGCAGGGGTTTAAGTCTCAGTGCTATCAAGCTTTCGCCACCCACTGTGGCCTGAGTTTGATCCCTGGCTAGGGAGCTAATCCACATGGCACAGCAGACCTCTCCTGTCTCTCCCGCTGCTCCCCTCAGCAGTGTATTTCAGTAGATCCGCGTGTTCTGTTCTCCACTCTGTTTCTGGTAAATCATCTCATCCCCTGCACATCTGGCCTACACCCCAGCTCTTATACGCATAAATAAATTTTTAAAAAGATATACATGTAGAGCACAAACAGAATAATGTAGGAAATACCATTGCATCCAGCGCCCAGCTAAAACTCCTAACCTTACCCTTACCCTGCCTGCCTCTTCCTGTCGCATCACCCCTCCTAGAAGGAATCGCTACTTTGCGTTAGTCACCTGCTTTTCTTTATAGCTTTATCACGTATGCATGGAAGTCTAAACAGCTCATTGCTTCCTTTTACCTGTTTTTCAAACTTATGTAAATGGAATCATATATTTGTTTTTTTAAAGATATATATTAAAGATTTATTTATTTATGCATACAAGAACTGGGGGATAGGCCAGAGGTGCAGGGAGTGAGCAGATTCACCAGAGACAGAGTAGGGAACAGAGCAGGCAGATGGACTGAAATACACTGCTGAGGGGAGCAGTGGGTGAGACAGAAGAGGTCTGCTGCGTCATGTGGGTCAACTCCCTGGCACCGGAGGGGCGGCAGAGGCTGCGGATAGCTTCATAGTGCTGTGCTTAACCCCTTGGGCCACCAGGGAGGCTCATATATTTGTTTTTGATTTACTTCCTTCAACACTGTATCTTTTTGAGATTCATTCAGAGTGATCCCTGTAATGGCAGAGAATTTGACTGGATGGAATTTATCTATTCAGTAGATTTATCCCTTTACCAACCAGGAAAGCTTTCAGCTTCAGGAACCATTGTTCAATTGTGAGATAACACAGTGTTTTCACACATTCTACTGTTGATGAACATTAGGATCCTTGACCATTTTCACTCTTCTTCATAACAGGTTTGGGACTAGAGAGAGACAAGAGTGACCCTGTATTATTTTCCTGTGACTCCTATAACAAACGACCACAAACGTGGTGGCTTAAAACAAGAGAAATTCATTCTTTCACAGTTCTGGAGGCCAGAAGGCTGTAATGAAGGTGTTGGTCTTGCTCTCCTCAGAGGGTGTGGGGAAGAGCATATCTTGCCTCTTCTGGTTTCTGCTGGCTCTGTGTGTTCGTGGTTCCTTGATGACTTGTGGCCACATAACTTCAGTCTGTCTTCCAATTCCTATCCTTTTTCTTGTTTCTCTCTTGTGTTTCTGTTTTTTTGGTTAGGATTTTACTTATTTTTTGCGTAGAACTGGGTTGTAGGCCAGAGGTGCAGGGGGTGAGAGGATTCACCAGAGACAGAGTGGGAAGCAGAACAGGCAGATCTACTGAAATACACTGCTGAGGGGAATAGAGGGCGAGACAGGAGAGGTCTGCTGCACCATATGGGTCAGTAGCCTGGCTTGGGATCCAACTCAGGCCATGGTGGTGATAGCACTGATACTTAACCCCTAGGCCACCAGGGAGGCCCCCTGTGTGTCTCATAAGGAAACTTGTCATTGAATTTAGGGGCCACCCAGATTGTCCCAAATGATCTTGTCTCTTGATCTGTAATATCTTAAAAAAGGCCTCCCCCCCACACACAATAAGGTGACATTCACAGCTTTTGGGATGTGTGTGTGTGTGTGTGTGTGTGTGTGTGTGTGTATTGGAGGCTACTCTTCAACCCACTGCAGACACTGAGGGACACCTGGGGATGAGTGCCATTATATTCTGTGCCTTAGGAGCCCCTTTTCCTCCCCTGGGTCCCAGCCCTGATAAACAACCATGTTATGAACATCTGTGCTGTTGCCTGGTACCCTGGGGCAGGAGCATCTTGTGTACATCACACAGGAGTGTAATTGCTAAATGTTAGGAAATGTGCATGTTAATTTTTAGATAAGATCAAACTTTGTTCCGTACTGGTTGTACCAATTTATTCTACTGCCAGTAGTAGATGGCAGTTTCTGTTACATTCTCTGTAGGACCTGGCATTGACCAGCTTTCTGAAGTCAGTCTGCTAGGTGTCGTTGCTGTGTCGGCAACACCACACTGATAAACGGGAGTCGTGGAGCAGGTTGCACAATGTAGGATGCTGCTGAACAAGCAAGATCCTGGCCTTTTCATTGGTAGAATAATCATACAGCATCAGTTACGTGGGGTAGGAGGACAAAGAGGAAAAAATGGGTGAAGCTAACTGTGTTTTTGTCATCTAGGGCTTTGGGGAGACATGAGTGCTGACCAGATAATTTTTATCTGCTTGATGACCAAGAGTCGTTATCGAAACCAGACCCCAGACACTCAGCCATGGTTTCAATCTTATCAACAAGGCATTCCATTGATCAGTTTCTGGGGTCCCTTGTCATACAGTGGTCCTTGGGGCCCCCAGGCGTTCCCGGTCATACCTCATTATGTATAAGTCAGGAGTACATTTTATACATTGGTCATCAGGCCCCCGGGTGTTTCCGGTCGTGCATACCTCGTGATGCATAGCCTTCCCAGAGTGATTCAAGCTTTCTGCTCTTGTTGATTTCAAAGGCATTTTATAAGTCTTGGCTCCTATGACTGATTGGCTGGGTAGTTCTGACCTTGTATAGGAATGCAGAACTACAGGTAACAAAGAATGGTGGCCAAACAAGCCGCTTAAGTCTGGCAGACCCACAGTGGTAAAACTAAGTGTGAGCAAATATCAAGATTTTATGTGTATTTCTCTGATGACCACTGAGGTTGAATGTATTTTCACATGTTGATGGACCATTTTTGTTTCCTCTTCTGTGAAATGCTTTCTTAAGGCTTTTGTTCATGGTTAACATTTATTTTTGCTTTTCTTTTTGGTTTATCAGGAGTACCTATAATAGTCTCTATATTAACCCCTTGTTAAATGTGTTCCAAATATCTTCTCTCAATAAGTTTTCTTTTTACTTTCTCCTTTAAAAAATGTAATTTCACTTATCAATTGTTTCCTTTATCATTTGGACTTTTTTGTTCTTGATTAAGAAATCCTCCCTATCCTTGTGTATATCAAAATATTTCTCCCTTTAAAGCCCTTTAAAGGCTTTATAGTTTTTCCTTTCAAAGTTAAATCCCAGAGTAGATATTTTGGTATATGGTGTGAAGCAGGGATGCAATTTAATTTATTTCTATTTAATTAACCAATGACCTCAGTGTCATTTATTAAGTAGTACAGGCTTTATGCACTGTCTGAAATGTCCACTATTCATAAACCAAACTTACACACACAGAAGGATATTCTATTTTTTCTGTCCTGTTCCACTGATCTATTTGTCCATTGCACATTGTCTTTATTATGATAGCTTTAGTAGTAAATCTTGGTGTCCAGTTGGGTATTCTTTCATAGAAAAATCTTGGCTTTCTTGGACAATTGCTCTACCACATACAATTTAAAAAAAAAAACAAAAAACCTTTTAAGTCTCGTGGAAATGCCTGTTGGGATTTGTATAGACATTGCTTTAAAGATACGGATGAGTTTAACAGAATTGATGTAATTATAATTTTGAATTTTCTTATCTAAGAACATTGTAATTATTTAGATCTTTTAAAATTTCATTTAAAGTTTGAACACTTTTACACAAAATAATTTCATATCTTTTATAGATTTATTCCTAGATTATTTATTTATTTTAAAGACTAATACAATTAGAAATCAGCATTTCTTTTTTTTTTTTAAAGATTATTCATGCATACAAGAACTGGGGTATAGGCCAGATGTGCAGGAGGGTGAGAGGATTCAGCAGAGACAGAGCAGGGAACAGGACAGGCAGATTGACTGAAATACACCATTGAGGGGAGCAGAGGGCAAGTCAGGAGAGGTCTGCCACACCATGTGGGATTCTCACCAACCTGCCGGGATCGAACCTGTTCTGCAGAGGCTGCAGACAGCTTCACAGCACTGTGCTCAATCTCCTGTGCCACCAGGGGAGGCCCTATTTATTTATTTCTTGATAACCTTTAGAGATGGGCATCTCTTAAAGAAAATTGCATATTCAGATTATTGCTGATGTATAGAACAACAACTGATTTTTGTATCCAGCAATTTTACAGACCTCTCTTCCTAATAAAATACTCTATCTGCATATTGTTTTTGGATTTCTATGTAGTCAGTCATTCATCTGTAAATAATCAGTTTCATTCCACTCATCCTTCCTTGAATGTTTGGAATGTTTAATAAGACAATGTAGTCCTGGGCCTCCCTGGTGGCGCAGTGGTTGAGCGCTGGGTTGCGAAGCTGCCCGCAGCCTCTGCAGCGCCGGTTTGATCCCTGGCTGCTCCCGGGCCCCTGGAGGAGGGTCCCACATGGCACTAAGACCTGTCCTGCCGCCCGCTGCTCCCCTCAGCAGTGTACTTTGGTCCTTCTGCCTGCTCTGCTCCCCGCTCTGGCTCTGGTGAATTCTCTCACCCTCCCGCGCTTCTGACTGTACCCAGTGCTTGTATAAATAAATAAACAAATAAAACTTTAAAAAAAAAAAAAAAAGACATTGTAGTCCTGAAAGTGCAGAAAGAAAACATTAAGTAACACATACTGAATTCAAAGTCATCATTTGCCTGTTTTATATAAATTCACTTTAGTGGGACCCTGATCCAAATATGTAACATAGGGCCTCCCTGGTGGTGCAGGTGGTTGAGCGCAGTGCTGTGAAGCTGTCTGCCTCTGCAGTGCCGGTTCAATCCCCGCCAGCCTCAGAGCAACCCGTGGTGAGCAGACCTCTCCTGTGTCACCCGCTGCTCCCCTCAGCAGTGTATTTCGTCAGTCTGCCTATTCTGTTCTCTGCTCTGTCTCTGGTGAGTCCTCTCACCCTCCTGCGCATCAGGACTGTGCCCCTGCTCTTGTATAAATAAAATAAATCTTAAAAAACAAAAACAAAAACAAATATGTAACATAAAATGCAAAATTGGAGCAGCACATCTGACTGCCCTCTTATGAGGTGCACAGGATTCTGAAGAGAATTAGGAAATAACCCATTGACCTAGGTCCTGTGATTATGGCGGTGGATTCCCCACTCAGTACAGCAGGTCTCTCCTACAGTGACGTGTAGGGCCATATTCATAGACTAGCTGCTTGTGACTTCCTCTCTCCGAGAATGGTGGAGCATGGTCATGAGCTTTGGAATCAAGCGGTTCCCTCTGTGTGGCCCTGGGCAAGGGATTTAACCTCTCTGGGCCACAGTTTCCTCATCTATGAAATGATGATGAGAAGCACCCCTCACAGGGCTTTTGAGGGGGACAAATGGGTTAATAAATGGAAATCGAGGTAGACAGCCTGGTGCCATACACCATTCCTGTTGCTGCTTACAAGCTGTGGACCCTTCAAGTCGGACAGGTCTTTTGAGTCCTGTGACTTCATTATCCTTTGCAACAGGTAATAGAACACTATTATGATGGTAGTCATGGACTTTCAGAAATCCTTCAGTCCTGTGTTGTTGTTTTTTAAACCATTCAATAAGATAATTCTTTTTTTAAAAGAAAAACACTTTAAACTTCAGTTTAAAAAATTACTTAGGGCCTCCCCGGTGGCGCAGCGGTTGAGCGCTGGGTTGCGAAGCTGCCCGCGGCCTCTGCGGCGCCGGTTCGATCCCCGGCTGCTTCCCGGCCACCGGCGGAGGATCCCACATGGCGCACAGACCTCTCCTGTCGCCCGCTGCTCCCCTCAGCAGTGTACTTCGGTCCTTCTGCCTGCTCTGCTCCCCGCTCTGGCTCTGGTGAATTCTCTCACCCTCCCGCGCTTCTGACTGTACCCAGTGCATGTATAAACAAAACAAACAAACAAACAAAATAAATAAATAAAACATGCCTCTATAAAAAAAAAAATAAAAAAGATTTAATAAAAAAAAAAAAAAAATAAGTTTAAAAAATTACTTAGGTGCTGGTTCCAGTGAAGGATGGAGCATCAGGAGGCACATTCCCCCATTTCCTCTGCGCTCTCAGAGCTCTCAGCCTCTGAGGAACCCCCTGCCCTATAGAGCATGGGTTCTTCCACCCCCTTTGTGTTAATCACCTCAGGAAGCCATAACTAAACATCACACCCTGGAAGGCTTTAACAACAGAAATTTATCTTCTCACAATTAGGGAGACTGAGAAGTAGAAGATCAAGGTGCTGTCAAAGTTGTTTTCTAGGGAGCCCTCCCTTCCTACCTTGTAGACAGATGGCTGGCTTCTTGCTATGTCCTCATAAGGCCTCTTCTCTGTGTGTGCAGTGGGAAAGCAAGCGAGGGTGTCTCTTCCCTTTCTTCGAAGGACTCTAATCCTATGGGAGTAAAGGCCCCGCCCTCATGGCCTCATTTACCATTATTACCTCCTTAGAGGCCTTGTTTCCAGATTATTTTACATTGGGGTTAGGACTTTTAACATATGAATTTGGGGAAACATCATCTAGTCCATAACACTCTCCCATTTTCCAGATGGAGAAGCTGCGGCTTCTCCGAGGTAAATGATTTCTCCTAGCGCACTTGGGAATTAGGAACTGAGGCTAGACCAGAGAGACAGAAGTTCTGGGAACAAGCACAGGTGCTCTAGATATCTGGTGCCTGGACAAGGTCCAGGGTTGGCAGGGCGCCCTCTTCCTGGCCTCTGCTCAGAGTCTGTGCTCTGAGATGTCTGGAAAGCTCCTGGAGCACCTGGAAATGCTGCTGCCCTGGATGTGGGCATCTTTCCTGTGGGACTGGAGCAGAATAGCTGAGCAGATCCCACATTGTAACTGTGGTCTGTGCACATAGGATTGGGGAATATTGGGAAATTCTGGTGGGGATATTGCTGAGGTGCTGCTATTGCCAGGTTGCAGTGTCTCCAGGGAGCTGCAGGACCTCACATTATCAAGATCTTGCCACATGCTGACTGGGCTAAGTGCTTTATAAACCTACAGCTATGAGACCCCATGACAGGCTGGTGAGACTGGAGTTCAAGTAAGCTCTCAAGGTGACCCAACTGGGAAGTGTGGATCCCAGACACTGGAAATCTCTGGCTCCAAGGTTCATGACCCAAGGCTCTGCTCCAATGCCTGCATTCCCCAACCCCCTCTTGAAGTTCCTGTCCTCTCCAAAGGCAAGAACAGCCTCTTGGTGAGGTGGCTGGGCTGGCCCGGCCTCTTCCCGCAGCTTGGTCAGACTTGGATATTTCTCTCATCTCCAGGAGGAAAAGTAGGGAAGGGGAATGCATGTCGTTCTCCAAGTCCCATTTCAGAGCCAAGCAGATCAAACGGTGGGGGTGGGGGGCAGGAATGTCCCAGCCTGTCTTTTCCCAAGTTGAGGAGCGGAAGCCATGACAGCTAAGGGGATTTGTGGAAATTCCTCTGCGCATTGTTACCAAGCAAAGGAAGTGTTTTAGAGTTGAGCTCTCAATTTCTGCCCTAGGGAGCCAGGGCCAGTTTCCGCTTCTGAAACTTGTTTGTGGGAAACTGAAGGGGCTGTTTAAAGATCCTCAGTGTGGGGGGCTCCAGATAACCCCCTTCCTTCATTCCCAGAGGTGAAGGGGGCAGGGGGTCCAGCAAATCAGAGAAAACAGTTACGGAATTCGTTCCTTTTCTTTTTCTTTCCACTTTGGGGTGGATGGCTCAGAGCCGAGGCAAACGAACAGAAACATTTTTTCCAGGCCTGCTGGTATTTGTTTCTGGCACAGTCAGCACAAGCAGATTAGAGAAATAAGTTGCGTTTTTTGTCGTCTGTGTTGGACATCTGCACTGGACTTCATCATGCTCTGTCTGTGTGGCCCTCCACGGCCACCAGTCCACTCTGGAGGAATGGCCAGGCCTGACATACCTGGCATAGCTGTCCAAACTCTGCCAGCTGGGGATAGATTGCCCTGTCTCTTGGGAAGGTCATAATTAACTCACCAGGAAAGATAACCATGCACCTCTACATGTGTCCACCCACTTCTGCGGGTTCATCTGGGTACTTAGGCATGTCAGTGGTTGCCTGTTTCCTCCCCATTGCCAATGTGGGCTTCCTCTGGTTCCACTCTCTGGTGCAGGCGTACTCTATGGGATCCTCCACAGAATCCTGGAGGAAGGGGAGGTGAGCATGGGTTCCCCCTGCAAAGTCTTACTGGGAGCCAGACTCCAGGGTTGATCTGGCTTCTCCACTCAGGTCCTACCAGATAAACCCTTTCTCAGAAAATCACCTTTAAGGAGTGACAGAAACTTGGGGACAAGAAGGGGCATGCAGGCCAACAAAGTCTTTCTGAGCCACTCAACCCCCACCTCTGGGTGGAAAGTGAGGGTATATTAGCTTGACTGAACAAACTGAGTGGGATTACGTAACCAGCCTGTGAAAGAACTTTTACTAGATGAACTAACCCAGAAGGAGGTGCTTACTTGCCAGCCTTTCTTCTTTCTCCTCCCACAACCTCCTTTTCTTTTCTTTCACCTCTCTTCCTATCCTATCCTCCCTCCCACGACTTCTTTTCCACCCTCCCTCCCTGACTCCTTCTTCCTTGCTCTTTCCTCTTTATTCCATCTTGGAAAGACAGCTGTAAGCATTCCTCCTTGTCATTTCCCAGTGCAAGGACCCAAGTTGGAGGATGTGATAAGGCACAGCCACACACCCACGTCACAGACTCCACCTCTTGGTGTGACTTCAGGATGGCCGGATTTGAACCTGCCTGTATCTCAACCTCCAACTCTTTCCTCCTCCCTTCTACCCTGACCTCCCTTCTCCATGTGGAAAAGGGCTCTCTGGAGCTCAAGCAGCAGGCTGAAGATGAGAATGCCTATGAGAAATGAAATCTGGGGGGTCATGTGTCAAATAGTATATCCCATTTGGAAGAATTATTATTTCAAAGTTGTGTTTTTGTGTGTGTGTGTGTGTGTGTTTTTTTTTTTTTTTTCTTTTTGAGTGGTTTATATCCATAAGACTTCTGGGAAAGGGACAGATTCCCAACGTGTAAAATATGAATTTTTCAGAGTCAACATTCCTAATGCCCAAATACACTTCAGGACTATGAAAACTTCATGTACAATGATAGGCTGTTATGAACTAAATCGTACTGAGCAGTTAGTTGTAAGAGGGCATTTTATGTTTTATTTTTATTTCCATGCGCGGTTTATTTTTGCTCTGACATTTTATTATAATTTCTTCCTACAGTAGGTGAAGTGCTTGGGAAGTTAATTTAAACCAGCCTGACTCTCTGTGTGTTTTTTAATATTTGTTTAAGCTTTTATTGAGCTTGTCAGGCAAGTCAGTGTGCAAAAATGCAGCCGAAAACCCCTTTTTCCTTCTGCGGTGCCTGCCCATTAATACTAGGTGGTGACAACAAGATTCGCACACACTTCAAATGGGGGATTATTCTGGGTTTTCAAGGAAATTTGAGCCACCTGTTTCAGAAACCTCTTAGTGACTTAGCGGGCTGCTGAAGGGTGTCTCCGAGCTTAGCTGTCACTCAGAGTCCCAGTTTCTCTGGCCCCGCCCATCGCCCAGCCCTGTAGGGGCAATTTGCATCACCGGCTGGAGGCCTGGTCTCAAGTTGTCCTCCCAGCTTGTGGCTTGGCCTCAGCCTGGGCCAGAAAAGCAGATGCCATCTATCTGCCTGCGGGGAACTTTCCAGATCCACAGCAGGCTGGCTCTCCCCTGGGCTTGGGCTGCCCAGTCTGGGGCTATTTATCATGGACAGCAGAGCGACATGGGATCACCTTGAGGAAGTGGGTTGTGAGAGCTGATTGTGTGGCCTACGTGTCCAGGAGCCACGCTACCCACAAAATTTGGCTAAGGGTAAAATAGAAAGTCAACATTTTTCCAGCAGACTGGGAAGGTGGCTGGGTATTTCTGGAGTCCAGGACTGGTAAAATGGTCTTTGTGGGTCTTTGCAGAGGCAGAGAAGGTGGTGGTTGCGGGCATGCTCTGATCTCAGCTGGCTCAGGAATGGCCTCCTCCCAGCAAGAGGTTTCCCTGGCAGACAGTCCGAGCTCCCCCTCAAACCTAACTCTGAAAGTAGTGTAGACTCATCATATGTTACTGGAGGGAATCTTAGTAACAAGTCTGACCAGAGGTTATCAAAGTATTGTCCTGGGACTTACAACAGCATCTCCTGGGAACTTGTTAGAAAAGCAGGTTCTCAGACTCCATTCCAGATTCCAGAATCACAAACTCTAAGAATAGAACACAGCCATCTCTGTTTTATCTAGCCCTCTAGGTAATTTTGGTACAGAGTGTAGTTTATTTTTTTTTAATTTATTTATTTATACACACAAGAGCTGGGGCACAGGCCAGAGGTGCGGAGGGTGAGAGGATTCACCAGAGACAGTGGGGAACAGAACAGGCGGACTGACTGAAATACACTGCTGAGGGGAGCAGAGGGCGAGTCAGGAGAGGTCTGCTGCACCGTGTGGGTTGCTCCCTGGCCGGCCAGAGGATTGAACTCGCGCTGCAGAGGCTGCAGACAGCTTCATAGATTGCGTCTCAACCCCTTGCACCACCAGGGAGGCTCCGCAGAGTGTAATTTAAACCATTGGTCTAATTCAGCCTTCGAATGGTACAGAAACTGAGACCTGGGTGGGATGGGAGGAAGGAAAGTAACATGCTCACCAGCACTGTTTGTAGCAGAACCAGAACAAGTCTGCAGGCTGGATTTCTTACTGCCTCTGCTTCTCCTGCCAATCCAGATATAACAAGACTATGGTTTCTGAAATCCTTGCAATTGCCACAGTTTAACTGCTTATTTCTCCTTTGGGCTTGGTCCTCCTCTGACTTTATATCCATCTGCAAACTTCAGGTGAGCTCAAGTACCTTCTTATAGGGGGCATGTTCAACATACAGGTTTTGGATTTTCAGTTAATGTTATGAATAAGAGAGAACTACAGAAAAACCAGATCCCTCATCACTTGATTTAGCTGAGTTCTGGCTCTTGTCCTGGTGCATCTATTCTAAAGGAGGGCTCTGTATACTACCACCTCTACAAAGTGGACTACTTATTCTGCTTCAAATGACAGTGCCCCATGACCAATCACTGATACTGATCCAGGGGTGAGCTCCTGATTGAGAGGAAGGGCAGCCCCAAACTGGTCAGGAATCTCCAAGACCCACAAGCTTGAAAGGGTGATCTGGGCCAATCAAATTCCTCCCTTGGGAGTTCAGAATTGGGAATGTCAGAGGTTGGAGCTATTAGTAATGGAAACCAAAGCTGAAAGACTCTTTGGGATTGTGTGATGTCAGAGGGGTCTGGGTAGCCCTCAGGGACCATGTGCAAGTTAGGGGAGGGCAAAGTAAGGTGAGAAAAGCAGGCAGTGGAAAGAGAACAGACAAGAAACAGAGAAGCAGAAACTCCACAAGAAAGGTCTGCAGTTAGAGTTTTAGTTCCCCTGAGGCCTGATTTCTCTGTGGCTTATATTCCTGGCATCCAGCACATTCCCTGTTATGTTCTGACCACAAACATCCTTTGCTTACACTAACCGGATAGGCCTCTATTCCTTGCAAGCCTAGGTGCTAGATCAGGGGTTGGCACCTTTTTCTTTCTTTCTTTCTCTCTTTTTTTTTTTAAAGATTTATTTATGTATACAAGAACTAGGGTATAGGCCAGAGGTGCAGGGTGTCAGAGGATTCACCAGAGATAGAATAGGGAACAGAACAGGCAAACTGACTGAAATACACTGCTGAGAGGAGCAGCAGGCAAGACAGGAGAGGTCTGTTGCACCATGTGGGTAGTTCCCTAGCAGGCCGGGGATGGAACTCGTGTTCCAGAGGCTGTGGATAGCTTCATAGTGCTGTGCTTAATCCCTTGCACCACCAGGGAGGCCTGGCACCTTTTAAAATAAGGGGCACGGGCCTCCCCAGTGGCACAGCGGGTTGAGCACAGCGCTGTAAAGCTGTCCGCAGCCTCTGCAGTGTGGGTTCTATTCCTGGCCGACCAGGGAGAAACCCATATGGCGTGGCAGACCTCTCCTGCCTCGCCTGCTGCTCCCCTCAGCAGTGTATTTCAGTAAGTCTGCCTGTTCTGCTCCCCACTCTGTGTCTGGTGAATTCTCTCACCCTCCCGCACCTCTGACTGTATCCCAGTTCTTGTATAAAAAAAAAAATCTTTAAAATAAAAAATAAATAAGAAGCAGATAGCAAATATTTTAGATACGAAGAAGTTTAGGCTCGCCACATGGTCTTTATTGAAACTACTCAATGCTGCCTTCATAGCACAAAAACAGTCATAGGCACCATGTAAATCAGTGGGCATGGCTGTGTTCCAATAAAACTTTATTTTCAAAAACAGGTTACTGGCTCACTGACTAAGGTTTGCCAACCCCTGCATTATATTAAAATTTTAGTGTTGCATAGAACTGGGATGGAAGATATTGATTCTTTAGGGAGTATTCCCCTATGCCTCTGATTTAGCCCAGGTCTCATTTGACTATGGATTAAAGTGGGTAGAAAATGACCCCATAATCCCTCTCCACCTTATTTCTCATAGTGTGCTGCCACATTCTCATGTTGACCAGCTACCCCCTGTGTCAGGGAAGGAACCCCTGAAGTTTATAGGAGCCAAGATCACCCAGTTGGCAGATAAGCATGATCACAAGGTATATGCAAAGCAAGGGCTTAAGTGAACTATGCAAAATTTTATAAGAAGGAAGACTTGCCATTTCCGCATATGCATGCATTTTGTAATATTCTAAAAAATCAAATAAAAATTTAAATTAAATTTTCATAATGATTAGTGTAAACATCGGTTATAGGGAGTGGTAGAAACTGTGGCAAAGAAATCTAAAGAGTTGCTTCCCTGTCTAAAGTCAGTGACAGTCAGGGCCTCCCCAGTGGCGCAGCGGTTGAGCGCTGGGTTGCGAAGCTGCCCGCGGCCTCTGCGGCGCCGGTTCGATCCCCGGCTGCTCCCCAGCCACCGGAGGAGGGTCCCACATGGCGCGCAGACCTCTCCTGCCGCCCGCTGCTCCCCTCAGCAGTGTACTTCAGTCCTTCTGCCTGCTCTGCTCCCTGCCCTGGCTCTGGTGAATTCTCTCACCCTCCTGCGCTTCTGACTGTACCCAGTGCATGTATAAAAACAAAAAAAACAAAAAACAAAACAAACAAATAAAAATAAAACATGCCTCTATAAAAAAAAAAATAAAAAATAAAAAAAAAAAAATAAAGTCAGTGACAGTCAGTACCTAGTTCTGTTTCATTGTTCCTTTTGGGGTTGCAACCTATAGGATGGGCTGGAGTTTCTACTTCTTAGATATCTTTTTTTAAAAAAATGAATTTTTTTTTGTGTAAACTAAATTTGGAAAAAATAATTTTTCAAAATATAATTTATACAAGTCAGATTCAACCTATGGGATTCTCAGGGCCAATTAATTGGTCCTTTTACCTGGGCCCACATCAGACTGAGCTCACTTTTCATATTCACCTCACCTCTTGGAGAAGAAAAGCCCTGCGTTTATCTTTGGGCTCTTGAGAAGGAAACCGAGTCCAGAAAATGTGGATAACTTGCTTGTTATTCACTGAATCAGGACCAGAACTGTGCTGAAACCACACAGCCTCCAGCTTTCCACTTGAAGCCTGGCCTGTGTCTCCGAGTTAAGCTGGCCTTAAGAGCATTTTTCTCCACTCACGCTTCCACATCTGGGCTGTGTTCATGGCAGTATCCATCTGTGGTTGCCGCAGTTGGCAAGAGGGGCTCTGAGGAACCAGAAGAGTTGGATATATTTAATAAGTCAGAATATGAACTGGGACCTCAACCTGTCAATGAACAGCTCTTGGCTTGCCCTTCAGCATGTGTTGGGAAAAGGACCTCTTCCTGATCCCTGTGCAGAGTCATTGAGGCAAAAGAAATTAAGGAATATGTTTTCCTCCTAAAGGCACAACAGGAAGAATATGCTGTTTACAAAACATGAGTTATAAATGAGAGTTTAGGGGAGAAAAAAGACTCAAAAATAGGGGCACAGCTTTCAGAGGTGTATGTGGAAAATACTCTTTTCCCAAAGAATTGTAGCAAAGCAGCAGCTCAGGGCAGCCTAGAGGGTGGGGCTGGGCCCAATGAGAATCCCTTCCGTAGCATGTCAGCCCTGGGTACATGTCGGAGCCAAATCCAGATGGTTTGAATGTAGTTGCTCCTCTGAGAGGATGTCTCTGGCTATGCTTCTGAGCCAAATGAAAATGGTTTGTGGATTATCCAATGTTTTGTTTAAATTCAGACTTCATCTTCCTTCCATTAGTCCAAGCCAGTATTGGTTTAGTAATTAGGAATTGTCAGTCTATTTCTCTATGGATACTGGGGGCAGGGCTGGTTTTTGAAGTCAGATAGTCTGGGTTCTAATCCTAACACTACTGTTAATAGCCGTGTCACTTCGGTTATTACCTCATTTCCCAGACCTCAGTTTTCCCACCTGTAGAATGGAACAATCATAGTATCTCCCTCATAAGTTTCCAGTGACCTTAAAATGAGAAATGCCTTCATTCAGTCCTAAAAGTTTATTAAGTACCTGCTTCTAGGTATTGGAAATAGAATAGAGAACTAGGCAGGCTGTGCGTCTGCTCTTGATATGCTAACATTCTTACGTGTGCTCAGCAGCTGTTAGTCGCCATTATTGTTGAGGTTTTGTTGATGCTGTTGCTATTGATGTTCTTACTACCCAACTCATAGGGACAGGGATAGAGAGGGCCTAATTGTAGTTCATTGTTTCCCTGATTGAGTATAGTCTGAAAGATCCAGCCTTCCCTGTATAATGATTATTTCCTGTTGGTGTCAGGGATAAGCTTCCAGAGTACCTGGACATTTAAAAGATGCCCCCAAATTATTTAATGCTCCTCCCTTCAAGAGGTAGTTTCATTATTCCCCTTCTTTTGAGAGTGGGTTATAACTAGCATTTCCTCTCTAACAAATAGAAGTAGCCAAAATGAGGGGATGTATGACATCAAGAGCAGATCATAAAGTGCATTAATTATAGCTGCCTCCTTGCTTGTTCTGGGATCACTTGCCCTGGGGGATGCCGGCTGCCATGTTGTAAGGACACTCAAGCAGCCCTAAGGAGGCATCTTATGGTCAGGACCTTTGGCCTCTTTCTAACAGCCAGTAAGAAACTGAGGCCTCTTGCCAACAGACCTATGAGTAATAACACTCCTGTGAGTCAGTCATCTTGGAAGAATAACCTATTTCCCCAGTGATGCTGATAGACGGCTGCAGCCCTCGCCAGCTTTGTGACCCAACGTCATGAGAGAGCTTGAGTCCGAACCATACTGTGCCAAGCTGCTTCTGGATTCCTGACCACAGAACTACAAGAGAATAAATGTTATTTAAGCCACTAAATTTTAAGGTAGTGTGTTCTGCAGCCATAGATAACCAATAGAATACATTTACCTAGAACAAATCTTAGAGGAAGATTCTTTCTAAATACTGAGTTAGAAGTTACTTACATATCAAAATTTCAGTGGATTTGTGTCTATATGAACAGTAAAGTGGGGGAAGTGTGGAGATCTTTGGTAAATCCATTTATCTCATAATGTCACTGGTGTGGAAATCACTCAGATTGACATCAGAATGCTGCAGAATTTGTGTTTCACAATCAGTTGATCTTAGCAGTATATTTCTGAATAGTTCTATGTGTGTTGGAGTTGTGGAAGAAAGGTTTTCAAAGATTCCATTTCCACAGCAGAAGAGGTACTTACTATAATCCAGCCTTGTTCTGATCCATTTCCTTGATGATAATGCCATCACACCCAGAGAACTCCTTCATAAAGGGAGCCATTTGCCTCAATACAGTTGACCCTTGAACAACCCCGGTTTGAACTGTGGAATCCCACTTACACTCCAGATTCTCTCTATGTGTGAGTTATTCTTTCATGGATTTAACCAACCTTGGATGTTAGTTGGTTGAATCAGCAGATGTAGAACCCAGGAGTTGTATATGAAGGACCAACTGTAAGTTATAAATAGATTTTTAACTGACTGGGACACCCTAAGCTCTCATTGGTCAAGGGTCAGTTTTAGTTGTCAGAGATATATTTTCCCAGGAATGAGGGCAGATAGATCTGGTGGAGAGTGATTAGCTGAGGCAGTGATGCAGCGGCCTTCTCCAGAACAACAGCATCCACCAGCCTCTGACTTCTCTGAATTGGGCTACACAGTTTCTATCTCTTACTGAAACATGAGACCCTTTATGCCCTCCTTCCCTCCCTTACTTCCCATCTGTGACAGTTAATTTCTTGTGTCAACCTGACTGGGTCAGGGGGGTGCCTAGACATTAGCTAAACATTATTCAGGCTTTGTCTGTGATGGTGTTTCTGGATGAGATTAACATTTGGATGTAGACTGAGTAAAGCAGATAGCCTTCCCCAACATAGTTGGGCCTCAGCCAATCAACTGAAGACCTGAATAGAGCAAAAAAGGCTGATTAAAAAGGAATTCCTCTTTCCTCACTGCAGGAGCTGGGATACTGGTCTTTTCTAGCCTTTGTACTTGGACGGAAACAGGCTCTTCTTGGGTCTTGAGTCACTTGCTTTGGACTGGAATTTATGTCATCACGTCTCCCGGTTCTCAGGTCTTCAGACTCAGACTAGAATCACACATTGGCTTTCCTAGGTCTCCAGTCTGGTGATTGCAGCTCTTGGGCTTCTCAGTTTCCATAATCATGTGAGCCAGTCCCTTATAATAAATCTCTTTCCATATATATACATATATCTTATTGATTCTGTTTCTCTGGAGAACCCTAAGATATCATGCACCCAACCTATCCACTTTTCTCATCTGTGGTCACCTTCCTCTGGCAACCTACGAGCATCCCTCATCTGCACAACTGCATTAATTTCCTCATTGATCCTCTGTAGTGGGTTGAATTGTGGCCCCTAGAAGATATGAACAACTCAACCCCTGGGACCTGTGAATGTCACCTTTTTTTAAAAAAAACAGGTCATTACAGATGTAATTAAGGATGACAAGATGAGCTCAGCCTGGCTTAACTGTATGGGCCCTGAGTCGAACAAGTGCCCTTATTTAAAAAGATGAAGAAGGAGAAGAAGGAAAAAAGGAGAAACACAGACACACTGGTGAAAAGACAGTCTCCATAGTGATCATGGCCCTGCTGTTACCTTGGTTCTACACTTCTGCTCTCCAAAAATGTGAAGGAATAAGTTTCTGTTGTCTTAAGCCTTAAGATTGTGGTCATTTATGAGGGCGGCCCTAGGAAACTAATATAGTCCCTCCTTCTACTCTTTAGCCACTGCCATCCTCCTCCCAGCATTCAGAGTGATCTTGGAGAAGTACAGTTCTGAATACAATTTCTGCTAAAAATACTATGGCCTTTTACCACATTAAACTTTTTTCAATTGAATTAATAGTCCGTTGTAACATGAAAGTTTCATGTGTGTCTCATTATGAATCAGTATCTGTATATACTACATTGTGTTTACCACTAAAAGTTTAAGTCTATACTTCATACAATTGACCTGGTTTACCTGTTTTTCTCACCCATTTCCCCCTTCCCTTTTTTTAAACACATTTAGAATAAAATACAGCCCCACTCCCCTAGCCTGCAAAACCCAGTTAGTTCCTTCCCTCCTCCCCACCTCCCTCCTTCCTGTAAAACCCAGCTGGTTCCTCTCCCTCTCAGTCACCAGGCCTTCAGCTTGCCCAGCTGTCTCCAGCCTCAGGGTCTTTGCATCTTTGTGGCTGCCATTCCCTCTTCCTAGAAGCTCTTCCCCACATCTTGTGGGCTTGGTTCTTTGCCATCCTTCAGGTCTCAGGTTGTTACCATTACAGAGATGGTCTCTCTGTCCTGCCTTTTCACCAACCATACCCCCGTACTAACCACGCTATCACCATCTATGTTCCATACTCACTGTCGCTTTGAAACTGACCCATTTTTTTGTTGATTAATCTGCTCTCTGTCCTCACCATGGAAGCAGGGATGATGTCTCCTTTGTCTCCCACTGAGTCCTCTACATCCAGAACAATGCAAGCCAAAACAATGCAGGCGTAGCTTTTGATGAACAATCATAAACGCATGCTAGCATGAATTGCTGCTTTCCATTCACTATTCACTAATGTGTGTGGAGCACTTATTTTGTAACAAGCATGTATTTTAAGCCAAGGTCAGGGACAAATAATAGTTTTTTTCTTTTAAACTTAAATTTTATATACTTTTTAAATTAGATAATAATTTCAGTGAAATAAAATCCCAAGGGTAATCCAGCTATTCAGAGAAAGCCTCTGTGAGAGGTATTAAGTGATTGTCTCTCAGCTCCAAACCTCCCCTTTTACACTTGGCTCTTGGGTGCCAGGATCGGGGCTGAGCGCAGTACGTTTCTGTGTTGTCAGCTGCTTCTTGGGGGAGTCTCACAGTACCAGTGTGAGGACAATTGCAAGGCCAGAGGAAGAAGAAGAAAAGTGCCCCCTCCTGTGGGCTTGGGGGCTGCCTCCTGCTCTGTCAACTCAACCTCAGCATCACTGCTTCACCACCTGTGGCAGCACCTCCAGAAACAACAGCTGAATCCACTTTGTGGTTTTTCTCATATCACCTGCTCTGTGTCCCTCTCAAAGACTCCAGCCCCTGCTATGGTGCCCCCTCTGCAGAGGTCTCTTCCTGGCACATGCTAGGATGTCTTCTCCCTAGCATCTAAGTTTTAATCATTAATTTAATTCCAACTCTTTTCTTTGTTTCTCCCAACCCAAGGCATGGTAGCAGTTTCCTGACGTTGCTACTTTCATGAAACCTTGAAGCATGTACCCTTCTGGTTCCCCGGTTAACAGTTTCGCATCGAGTTAACAGCTCTTCATGTGACATTTTCCCTGACAAGATGGCTCAAGTGGTGTCAGTCTTCCGCTTAGACCTTGGCTGATTCAGCCTCCTTCCACTTCTGTCCCCACTTCCCCATGGAGGCTACCAGTGAACCAATTTCTTGTGTATCCTCCAGAATCAAAGACTAGTTTTTTGGGAGTAACATAGAAACCATCAAACTTGATTAATAAGTAACTCAATTAACTGTGGCTAACTTTGTTGTTAGTACTGGACTGAGAGCCAGTGTGAGGTATTACTCTATATATCCTCACTTCTGTCTCCTGGGATCCTCTGTCTCTGAGCTCCAAACCTTCAGCCAGGAGAACTGTCTCTCCCAATTCCCCCAGTGCCCACCTCAGCTCAGGGGACTCCCTCGTGTTTGTCCAGTTAACTGTTCGTCCGATTGCCTCTTTCCCTGGGCCTGCACAGCCTTTCCTGAACTATACCCGAGGAGTCCCTACCTGCTGAGCTGCAGTCTCACCTTCCAGACATTTGGGACGACTACAGACCAAATGGTGACCTTGAAGGCCCAGCAAGGCACTGTGTAGCAGTTTATAGCATGTGCTGTGGTGTCAGATGATTCTGGGTTCAGAACTAAGCCTTCACATTAACCAGCACTATGAACTTGGGACTGGTGACTTACCCATTTAAAAGCTTTATTTTCCTCCTTCCTCCCTCCCTTCCTTTTTTTCACTAAGAGATGGTACCTGTCACAGTTCAGGTTGCTATAACAGAATCCCAGAGGTCAATTATTTTAAACCAACAGAAATTTGGGCCTCCTTGGTAGCTCAAGGAATTGAGTCTCAGCACTGTGAAGCTATCGGCAGCCACTGCAACATGAGTTTGATCCCTAACCAGGGAGCTGACCCACATGGCACAGCAGACCTCTCCTGTTGCGCCCGCTGCGCCCCTCAGCAGTGTCTATCAGTATGTCTGCCTATTCTGCTCCCCACTCTGTCTCTTGTGAATCCTCTCACCCCCCTGCACCTCTGACCTACACCCTAGCTTTTGTATGTATAAATAAATAAATCTTTGGGAAAAAAAAACAGAAATGTACTTCTCATAGTTCTAGAGGTTGGAAGTCCGAGATGAGGGTGCCGGTATATCAGGTTCTGATGAAGTTCCTCTTCTGGAGTGTAGACTGATGGCTTCTCACTGTGTCCTCGCAAGGCAGAAGGGTCTAGGGAGGGAGTTCTCTGGAGCCTCTCATAAAGGGCACTAATCCTATTCGTGAGGGTTCCTCCCTTATCACATTAATCACCACCCCCCCTCAAGAGCCTCGTCTTCTAATACTGTTACGTTGGAGTGAGGATTTCAAATGTGAATTTGTGGGTTGGTGGGGAGGACACAAACATTCAGACCATAGAATGGCTTTACCTTTGTTTTTAAGTGTTGTTTTGTTTTGTTTTGTTTCATTTTGTTTTGGTCAAAGTACCAGTGCACATAGTTTAGAGTTAGATTCTTTTTTTTTTCATGATTTTTTAAAAGATTTATTTATGCATACAAGAACTGGGGTACTGGCCAGAGGCATGGGGGTGGGGGGGAGAGGATTCACCAGAGACAGATTGGGGAACAGAACAGGCAGACTGACTGAAATACACTGCTGAGGGGCTCAGTGGGCGCAACAGGAGAGGTCTGCTGCACCACATGAGTTGCTCCCTGGCTGGCTGGGAATTGAACTCATGCTGCAGAGGCTATGGATAGCTTCTTAGGTTGCGTCTTAACCCTTGCGCCACCAGGGAGGCCCTAGAGTTAGATTCTTCTACAAAATTTATTTTTAAGTGGTAGATCTCCCCTAGTCCTATTTTCTTTTTTGCTGTTTTTGAGGTTGCTGTCTTTTTAGCTATTTCTTTGGGTGGTTACCTCTGCCTGTGTAAATAATGTACTTAGATTGCTACTTACTGACTTCTCAATTTTAGGCATATTTGGCTTGCCATTATGGAAGAAGACCACTTATCTCATATAAATTTTACATATTTTTCTTTTAGGCAATACTTTCACATGAAATAAAATCAGAAAGTCAAAAAGTGGGGCCTCCCTGGTGGCACGGTGGGTTCAGCGCAGTGCTGTGAAGCTGTCTGCAGCTTCTTCAGTGCTGGTTTAATTCCCGGCCGGCCAGGGAGATCCCCACATGGCGCCACAGACCTCTCCTGTCTCTCCCGCTGCTCCCCTCAGCAGTGTATTTCAGTCAGTCTGCCTGTTTGCTTCCCGTTCTGCCTCTGGTGAATCCTCTCACCCTCCCACACCTCTGGCCTGTATCCCAGCTGTTGTATAAAAATAAATAAATCTTGGGCCTCCCCGGTGGCGCAGCGGTTGAGCGCTGGGTTGCGAAGCTACCCACGGCCTCTGCGGCGCCGGTTCGATCCCCGGCTGCTCCCCGGCCACCAGAGGAGGGTCCCACATGGCGCGCAGACCTCTCCTGCCGCCCGCTGCTCCCCTCAGCAGTGTACTTCGGTCCTTCTGCCTGCTCTGCTCCCCACTCTGGCTCTGGTGAATTCACTCACCCTCCCGCGCTTCTGACTGTACCCAGTGCATGTATAAACCAAAAAAACAAACAAACAAATAATAAATAAATAAATAAGACATGCCTCTAGAAAATTAAAATAAATAAATAAATAAATAAATCTTAAAAAAAAAGTCAAAGTCAAAAAGTTATCTTAGAATTCTAGATTGGAACAGGAGGATTGCTCCCTTTAGCATCTTCAACCTTTCCCATCATGTATGGATTCTCTGCCTGCCACCTGCCTCTCAGTATAGTGACAGCTAATTTTTTTTTTTAAGATTTATTTATTTATTTATTCATGCATACAAGAACTGGGATACAGGCCAGAGGTCTAGGGAGTGAGAAGATTCACCAGAGACAGAGTGGGGAACAGAACAGGCAGATTGACTGAAATACACTGCTGAGGGGAGCAGCAGGAAAGTCAGGAGAGGTCTGCTGTGCCACGTGGGCAGCTCCCTGGCCGGGGATAAAACTCATGCTGCAGTGCTATGGATAGCTTCGTAGGTTGTGTCTTAACCCCTTGCTCCACTAGGGAGGCCTGACAGCTAATATTTATTAGCTCAGTATTTATTATTATATAAATTGATTTATATAATTTTGATTGTGGAATGCTGTTCACAGATGAACCATGTAGTATACAATGAATCTTTTTCCTTTCCTCTCTGTTGTTATTTTCCCTGGATGTAATATTTCTCCTGTTTGCTTAGTATTTGATGTCGTGATCATAAAATCAACTAAAAGGATTCTTAATTGTGAGTCTCCTCTCATTACATGAAAATATATGACACATTCTATCAACCTCACCTTAGAGAAATGCCCACAAATCTTCTGACCATTTGGTCTGACTTGGTTTTTCTTTGGACCTTGAGCACAGCTCAAGGCTGTTTTCTTGGCCTCTTCTGCTGCCATCAGGGTCCTGTCACCTCCTTCTGCTACAGTAGCCAGAATCTCACATGTGCTGGGGAGCACATAGTTCTGTAGTTCTCAGACCCTGTTTTCTGAAAATGCCTTATTCTCTCCTTACCTTTAAGAAATCATTTAGGTGAAGACTAGGCTGGAAATTGTTTCCCTTATAGAAATTTGAAGATATGGCTTCATTTTCTTCTGACTTTCAAAGTTGCTGAGTGATCTGATGTCATTATGATGCTTTGTCTGAAAATTGTTTTTCTTCTCCAGAAACTTTTTTCTGTCCCCAGCTTTCTGAAATTTCACAATGATCTGCCTTGACATGAGCCTATTTTCATCCCTTATTCAAAGAACTCTGTAGAGTCCTTTAATTAAAAATGTCTTTCCATTCTGATACATGTTATTGAGTTATTTCTTATGGTTGCTTTGTACCGTCATGTTGGTTAAGCTGGAACTGTCTCCCGGAGTTTCCTTTTCTGTATGTGTCAGGCTAGTGTGGGCAAGAGGCATCGTGTACTGGATCTGGAAGATACAAATGAAGTAGCAGCTGTATGTATATAGAGGCTGCTATCCAGCCCCAGGCCCTGAGACATTTGCTAGCTCAACTGGTTGGTTTGAGGGCAGCACCTGGACTCTCAGCCCCATTATATCTGTTCTCTCCAACTTCTCCAACTGCTTTGGCCAGTGTGTGTGTGCCTCTGTGATGGTAAAAGAGTAGCAGAATGCGTTGAAGGTCATCTATGGCATTCAAGTTAGAATGGAGGTAGAACATGGGTTCCAGATTGCACTTTTGGGTTCTGCCTTGTTCTTGCCCATGACCAGCTTTCCCTCACATCTGCCAGTCTATACAGACTTTAGACTCAACAGTACTTGCAAAGGCAACAGTCTGTTCCACCAGCTCTACACTTGTATGAAGCCTAATCCCTAAAGCAAATCCCTTCTCTTGTATCACCATTCAAACCCTAAATCATTGGTATTTTTTAAAGATTTATTTTAATTTATTTATGCACACAAGAACTGGGGTGTAGGCCAGAGGTGAGGGGGGTGAGAGGATCCACCAGGGAGCAAAACAGGTGCATCTGCTGAAATTCACTGCTGAGGGGAGCAGCAGATAAGGCAGGAGAGGTCTGCTGTACCATGTGGGTTAGCTCCCTGGTCAGCAATAGCTTGATAACACTAAGACTTTAATCCCTGCACCACCAGGGAGGCCCCTCAGTTAGTATTTATTTTTTAAAGATTTATTTATTTATTTATACAAGAACTGGGGTACAGGCCAGATGCACAGGAGAGTGAGAGGATTCACCAGAGACAGAGTCGGGAACAGACCAGGCAGACTGACGAAATACAATGCTGAGGGGAGCAGCGGGTGCAACAGGAGAGGTCTGGCGCACCATGTGAGACGCTCGCCGGCCGGCCAGCCGGGATCAAACTGGCGCTGCAGAGGCTGAGGACAACTTCACAGCGCTGCGCTCAACTGCCTGCGCCACCAGGGGAGGTCCCCTCAGTATTTTTAATGATTTCCTATTGTTTATTTTTTCTTTTTGGAAACCGTATTAACTGAGCATTGACCTCCTAGATAGATGCTCCATTTCTCTTATAATTTCTCTTTTATTTTCTATCTCTGTCTTTTTACTCTTCTTTCTAAGTGAGTTTCTCAGCTTTATCTTCCAACAGTTCCAGAGAGTTTTTAATTTATGCTACCTAATATTAACTTCCAGAAGATCTTTTTGTTCTTTTTAAATCACATACTGTTCTTTTCTCATGGATACAAAAATCTCAAAACTCCAGAAGTGGTAATGATAATTTTAAAAATAGATTTTTCTTTAATGAACTTTGACCTTTGCTGAGATGCTTTACTTATGCTTGTTTTGGTCTCTGCCTCTCTTTTGGCTTTCAAATGAAATATCTAGTATCTATATCTAGTATCTAGTAACTCATGCCACTGAGTGTCTGGGACTTATTGACTGATTTTTGCCATGTGCTGATCTGACTGACTACTTCATTGGGAAACTCCTGGTTATAGTCTTCTTTATCTTTCCTTTTGGATGGCCCAATTCCCCAGAGAAGGGCTTTCAAATCTCCTGCCAGGAAAGTATAAGACTGACTGCCAGCTTTCTGGGAGCCAAGGAAGGAAGGAGAGCTGGGGTATCTCTGCATTTAGATACATCAGCATTGCTTAGTAACGCTTTTCCCATGATACCCTCACCTCCATTGTAGGGTTATCTCTAATCCAGAGTCTTCCCATTCTACCCTCTCCTGAGCTAAATTCTCAGTTTTCTGCCAAAGTGGGGAAGAGGGAGTCAGATGGCTGATGGAGACGGGGGAAAAGAACTGGGAAGCGTTAGTTTCTTAAATAAACTTTTAACATGTTCCCCTTTTTAAATCTACTCTACTGTCACTGTAGGAGATAATTAGTATTCCCTGTTCTGAGCTGTTGTGGAAGTTTAAAGTATAATTGATCTGCTCCTTGGCTTTTTCCACAGCGGATTTAGGATTCAGCTTTCTTAAGTCTGCAAAGTCCATTAGTATTTATTCCAACTTCCAAATTTTTGTTGGTGTGAGTGCAATGTCCATTTTACTTACCTTTAGGTGTGTTAATTTTTTATGCATAACTTTATCTATCTAGTCAATAAACATTTATGAGCCTTTATTATGTGCTAGACATTGTTTGGAGTTTTTAAAAATTTATGTATATCCAATCCTGGATATACACATTTATGTATATCCAAACTTCCATCTTCACCTGAGTGCAAAAATCTTTCTTGAAAAAAAATCAGTTGAAGAGGAAATAATAACAATATTTATCCAGGGGGTTGGGATAAGATTGAGATCATGCCTGTAAAGTACCTAACAGTGCCCAGAACATGATAAGCACCCAATGTGATTATGTAATCACTATGGTTATTATTTCAGTTTTTACTGGTCTATGGTAGACCCAATCTAGATGTTTACGAATTATATGGACACTTTGTTTTGTTGATGGCAGTTATATCTAAGTAGATTATGTACATGTTGCCAATTTTAAATTTCTGACTGACATCTCCCACTAGGCCCTGAGGAAAATGTCATTTAGGGAGACCCTCATGCAATTTGGATGTTGACTATGCCAAGAAAGGAAACTTTATAAAATGGCCCAGAGTCAGTTAGACAATACTTTGATATTTTTACAACTGGTCCATTCCATTAACATGACACTGAAATTTGTTTCCCAAGTAGCTCTTTTACAAAGCACTGCCACAGTTATTCTCACGTCAGCCCTGACAGATGGGCAGAGCTGGTGGTGCTGTTCTGTTTTATAACTCGGGAAACTGAGGATCCAAAAAGTTATGGGAGCCAACAAGCTATGAATCAAGATTAGAACACAGGGTTGTTGCTTTTTCTCTCCTTTTCTGTTAAATGAGAAAAGCCAGTCATGAAATTCCACTGGGTAGTTGTGATCACATCTAGGCAATAAATGGTTTCTGTAGGTCAACGATTCAGAAGGCCTTGTTTGGGCAATACACACTTGGGGTTTCTTATGCGACTCCAGTCTCATGTCAGCTAGGGCAGGGTCCAGCCAAAGACTTGGCTGAAGCAGGAGCTTCCACATACGCACCAGGCAATTTGATGCTGTTTGATGACTTAGGTCTGACATTTGGCTCTTCTAGTAGTTATCCAATGCTGCATAAGAAACTGCCCCTAACTTTACATATCCCTTCATGGTTTAGAATGGAGTGCGGACATAGGGGCCTTCCTGGTGGCATAGCGGATTGAGCGCAGTGTTGTGAAGCTGTCCGCAGCCTCTGCAGCACCAGGTTCGATTCCCGGCCGGTTGGGGAGAAACCCACATGGCATGGCAGACCTCTCCTGCCTCACCCGCTGCTCCCCTCAGCAGTGTATTTCAGTCAGTCCATCTGTTCTGTTCCCACCTCTGTCTCTGGTGAATCCTCTCACCTTCCATACCACTGGCCTGTGCCCCAGTTTTTGTATGCAAAAATAAATAAATCTTAAAAAAAAGAATACAGTCCAGATGTCCTGAGGAGACCAACAGCACCAAGTGCTGACGATGTGGAGAAATAAGAATTCTCATTCATTGCTGGTGGGATGAAAAAATGTACCTCCACTTTGGAAGGCAGTTTGGCAGTTTCTCACAAAGCTAAATGTACTCTTAACACATGATCCAGTAATTGTACTCTTTAGTATTTGTCCAAATGGGTAGAATACATGTCTGCATGAAAACCTGCACATGAATATTTATAACAGCTTTATTCATAATAGCTAAAAGATGGAAACAACCAAGATGTCCTTCAATAAGTGGACAATAATGTAGTACATCTAGACAATGGAATAGTATATAAAGATTAAACAAAAAATTCGGACCTCCCTGGTGGGACAGGAGGGTTAAATTTTCTGCACTATCAAGCTTTTGCCAACCACTATGGCCTGAGTTCCATCCTCGGCCAGGGAACTGACCCACATGGCACAGCAGACATCTCCTGTCTCACCCACTGCTCCCCTCAGTAGTTTATTTCAGTAGATCCACCAGTTCTGTTCCCTGCTCTGTCTCTGGTGAATCCTCTCACCACCCCCTCCCACACCTCTGGCCTACACTCCAGTTCTTATATGCATAAATTAAAAATAAATAAATGAATCTTTTTAAAAAGTGCTATCAAGGGCCTCCCTAGTGGCGCAGGCGGTTGAGCGCAGCACTGTGAAGCTGTCCGCAGCCTCTGCAGCGCGGGTTCGATCCCAGCCAGCCGGCAAGAATCCCACATGGTGCAGCAGACCTCTCCTGTCTCGCCTGCTGCTCCCCTCAGCAGTGCTTTCAGTCTGTCTGCCTGTTCTGTTCCCTGCTGTGTCTGGTGAATCCTCTCACCCTCCCGTGCATCTGGCCTGTACCCTGGTTCTTGAATAAATTTAAAAAAAAAATCTTTAAAATATTTTTTTTAAAAAGTGCTATCAAGTTGTTAAAACACATGGAGAAAATTTGAATGTGTGTTGTTAGGTGAAAGAAATCAATCTGAAAGAATACACAGTGTATGAGTCCAGCCATATGACTGTGATATTGTGCTTTATGATAAGAAATACATGCTTGACCTTCATCCCATCTCTGGCACAGAGCTCCTAAAACCCTTCAAATTTCCTAAGTGGTGAAAACAACATAAGTGTCTTTTGTTAGTGAGGTGATTTTTTGATCATACCTGAGAATAGGGTGGCTGTTGGCCAGGATAACCAACCATGTGATTAGAAGGTCAGAACTGCAGTCCCATCCCTGTATCTTCCAGGGAGCCTTGTGTTGAATCTATTGCCAATGGCCGATGATTTCATCAGTGGTGACTATGTAAACACTCAAAAGGCTGAGTCCAGATTGATGAACAGACATCTGGGGAGAATGGCAGCGCTCAGAGAGCATAGAAGTTCTCTGCCCTTCCATCATTCCTTGCCCTGTATGGCTTCCATCTGACTGTACTTGAATTATATCCTTTTATAATACACCAGTAATTCAGTAAGTAAAATGTTTCTGTGAGTTCTGTGAACTGCTCTAGCAAATTAATCAAACTTAAGGAGGAGGGGGTTGTTAGGTCTCCAGTTTGTAGCCTGTGAGTCAGAAGCCAGGTGACAACCTGGTTTTGCAGTTGGTATCTGAAATTGGTGGGTGTGCACTTGTGGGATTGAGCCCTTTATCTGTGGGATCTGATACTATCTCTGGGTAGATATGTCAGAATTGAGTTGAATTTTCAACACCTAGCTGTTATCAAAATTGCATCTGTGGCTGCAAGGGTTTTAGGGAGAGGGAGGAAGGAATGAATCAGTGGAGTATAGGGTACTTTTAAGGCAGTGTATGATGCTTAATGGTGTAGAACATAAATCATAACGACTGAGCCCTAATATAAGCTATGGGCTTTCATTCGTTACAACATGTCAATATTGGTTCATCAATTGAACAAATGTACTAAAGCAAGATGTTAACATAGGAAAATAATGTGGAAGAAAGGGAATAGATCGTGGAAACTCTATTTTCTGCTCAGTTTTTCTGTAAACCCAAAACTGCTCTAAAAAATAAAATCTAAAGAACAAAAGATGGGGACTTAGTGTGTGTTGGTTGCAAGGTAAGACCTTTCTAAGAAATATGACCCTGATGTGACATCTCCGAGGGCTTTATGTCGCTAGTTCTCTGAACAAATCCATCTCTAGGTAAAGATGCTCTAAGGATAATGATGTGCTGGGAATAACATCTGCACCACCTTGAAATGAGGGTCTGGTTCGGGTGACTTTGAGATTGGCGTTCTCTATTTTTAATACATCTGAGCCAGAAGAAAAAAGAGAAGCTATTCATGTTCACAAGTTTTCTCCTTTTTTTTTTTTTTTTTGTATTATCATTCCAATATTTTGCTTCAGAACCTCTGCCACAAAGCCCCAGAGACCCAAAGGAGACGGGAAGCCTATTCTAAAAAGACAGTGAGTCACACTCAGTGAATAAGGATTTTTCACAGAGGAGCATTGTTAACAAAGCCAGTACTGATACCCCAGCCCCCACGCCCACCTTGGTGACTCACACTGTCACCTTTAGACTATAAGTGCAGCTGAGGGCACTGAGCCCACAGATTCCTGGGGAGACAGATGATGCCTCAAATAATCCAGCTGGCCATTGACAGTTGGCGCTGCCCCAGGTAAGCCTCAAGGAGGATTATGCCTGGTAGTGGTAGCAAGATCAGCCCTTGGCTAAGGAGGATCTAAATCCCCCTACCTAGACATGGTGCTCAGTGGTTTAAGAATCTCATATAGAATGTTCCTGTTTTCAAACATTGTTCTTATTTAAAACTCTTTCATTGGACACACTAGGTGTCTATGTATCCAATTTGCTAGACATTGGGGTAGAAAGATTCATAAGAAATAGTGTTTATCACCAAGGATTTACACCTTTCTGATGTGCTTACATAGATACATGGAATCCCAGAGTCAGCATGTGAACAGCAGGTCACTCAGTGCTAATCTGGTGGGCAATTTCCTGGTGTGTCTGCAGCAACCACTCCCTGACAGTCTTTTGGCCATGGTCAGACTGGGGCAAAATTGGCCTCCACTCGCTAGTTTCAGGGTTGGGTCCTGTTTGACCTGAATCAGTCAGTCTATCCCACCTGTAACAATGATCACTGTTTAGAGAGGAACATGTGTCTCCAATTCAAGCCAAAAGCAGAGAAGTAGAGGAATCTCGATCTATGTGGAAGACGTTAGAAAAACCCTCTTCCTTTTTTAAGAATGGAGGGTGCAAAGATGTATTATTTGAGACTGTGTTAACCATTTGACGACTACTAAAACCAGTGAGAAAGTGATAGCTCTCTGAGGTTACCCACCATCTATCCTCCTGCCTGTGCTTCAGGGTCCCCACTCTAAGAATTCTGGTGGAAGAATCTACCTTCCATTCCACCTTGCCCCCCTGAAGTTTGGACTGGGGCTGAGTGTTTTTGATGCTATCAATCATGTGCTCCCACTGGCGCTTCAGATCCAGAATAGGTGCTGCAAGGAAGCAGGCAAAGAGAATCCATCCCAGAAAGTGGCTACTCTGTCCAGTTTCCAAAAGCAGCAGAGCTGGTGCCAGTGTCCACTATTGTAGTGACACCATTCATGTCCTCAGTCAGTGGGTGCCTGGTCTGCCTTGATTCTGCTTGTTTTCCAAGCTTGGTTTTTTACCCAACTGGCCATTTTGCAAGGTGCCTAGTAATCTCTAAATAAATCTCTTTTCTGCTTAAACAATCGATTTCTGGTATTTGCAGGTGAGGACCCCATTGAGTAGCTTAGGTGGATGTCAGGTCAGTATTGCTAGGAAAAGAAGGACTGGTGAGGAGAGAAGTCTCCGAAGGTCTCCTGGAGAAAAAACACCTACATGTCAAGTACAAGGGATGTGGGGACAGACATGCTGCCATTGAATCCCAGTTCCGTCCCTGAGTGACTGTGGGCAAGGAACCTCACCTCTCTGATCCTCAGCATCTCATTTGTAAGAAGGATATGACAGAGGGATGTGACTGTACCATTTGGGTGATTACATGAGATGTTACAGATAGAATTCGTAGTTCAGGTTCTGGCACAGAGCTGGTCTACAGGAACGGTAGCTATTGTAATTACCAGTAGCTCGAGTGGTGACCTTGCTCGTTGGGGCTCCATTTCACTCCTTTTTGAGTCTATTTTTCCTCCTTGTTTTACTTCATTCACAGCAGAAATGGAGAAAATGTTCTTGGAGAAATTTACGTTGGATGCAATGGAGAAATTTAAGTTGGATCAAGGCAGATGCGTGCTTGAAAATGTTTAACAATTAGCTTTCCAGGGAAATAAAAGCTCTGATTTGTTGCATTTGCCGATTTCCTCGGTGTAAATACTCTCACCATGGCTGACTTCAAGTCACCAATGTGATATTTTTAGACTTGGAGGTGGGAAGGGATGTGCTCAATCAGCCCTTACGAGCCAGCACAGGACTGGATCCAGAGAAGAATGTCTTTTAAATGCTGAGGAGTTGGGGTAAGTAGGAGAGTCCTAGACCTTGGGGCACACTGTCAAAAGAAACTCCTTAAGTACCGTTGACAGGAGGGGGGAGTGGGTGGACCCATATTATGCACTGGCTTAAAATTTGAAAGTTCTCTTTAAATTATACGCTTTCACCACCCACACTTAAAACAGCCAGTCTGCTTCCAGGCCCTGTCTTTAAAAATCCCTTCCTTCATCTTCCCTTCCTTCTCATGTCCACCATGCCTACTCCAGCTCATGGACCCGGCTGGTCAAATCTGAAACATTATTCCCTAAATTGTAGAACGGTCCAAGTGTGCCACCCCAAAGCCACCTTTCAGGGCATCGTCCCCACACGAGGTTTACTGTCTTATCCATAGGAAATGCTACTGCCGGGGGTTAGTCTCAGATCTTCTACTTACTACAAATCAGAGGATATTCTCCAAGCCGTCACTTCCTTACCTCTAAAATCATTGGATTGTTTTGAAGATTAATTAAAATAATTCTATAGAAGCCTTGATATAGTAACTGGTCCCACTGCAAATGGTGAATTGAATAGTGGCTCATGGAAGATGGCTGCTGCTACTACTGGCAGTAAACGGAAGCGTGTAGAAAGATAATTTTCCTCCCACCTGGAATTCCACCCAGCACTGCATTGCTATTTCAGTGTCACTTTTCCTTCAGCTTTGGTTCTATTTTTTTCTGATAAACCTTGTGCTCATCAGCTCCTTTTCTCTGAGCTTTGGAGGCAGTTACATCCTACCATGGAATGTTTAATTCAATATTGTCCCTCATGTTCCCTGTTGAAGTTGATCGTGTCTTCCTGGCTCCTCTCTAATGGGTTTGCTGGAGAGTGGCCTGTCTCCATTTTCTCCCCAAAGGATTTTGGATCAGCAACCCCAGACCAGCAGCCAAAGCCACAGATGCCATTAATGACCCAGAGCCGTGCCTGGTATTTTACCTGAATCATTTCATTTTGTTGTTTTTTTCACTCACCCAAGATGTCTTTGAGAACCACCTATGTGCTCAAATAAGACAAAAGGCCTCTGACTTGAGTGCTTAGTTTGATGAGAGAAGCTGATCTTAAACACACAAACACCCAAACTAGTGGTGGAAGGTGCCATGGACAGTGAAGGGAGAGGAGAGGGTGGGCCAGGAGATCAAAACAGGGGACTGATTTAGATAGGGATGGGGGCCAAAGCAGGAGCATGTCTGCTTAAGTGGACAGCATTTTCACAAGGGAAGAGGTTTTCTGGGAAGCTGGTACATTGGGGTGCTCGGAGGAATGGCTCAGAATGCTGGGGACCAAGGTAAAATGGAACAGCTGAAATAGCAGGAGGGAGAGAGCAGCCCCCAAGGACAGGCAGGTAGGGAGCCTGGAGCTGCTGAGACTTTCCCAGGCCTGATTGGGTCTTTTGGTCTGTATCATAAGAGTGAGAACCTTTCGTCCTCTCAGAAATCCTATGAAGTCTCTGTTGTTCTCAGCCCGTTTTACGAGGGAGGAAATGAAGGCCCAGAGTGATTAAGTTGCTCAGGGTCACACAGCAGCACTGCCAGAATGCCAGTGTTGCCCAACAGGCCTTCAGCAGCCATCTGCTGAGTGATTGATGGCAGCTCTCACCACTGCAATATCCCCAACCCCTTCCTTCCACCGGCTATTTGGAAAGGCCCTCTAATTGGGGTTTTTCTCTGGGGAGGGCCAGCCTGGAAAGCACTAAACCAGTTTGGTGGGAGTCAAGATGTCAGCAATTGTGATGTCATAGCCGCCTGACTTGGGAGCACTAATTCCCCCTGTAGCGTCCCTTCCCAGGCTCTGCAGAGCTGAAAAGAAACTTTCTGCATTTTGTTTTGCTTCGTTTTGTTTTGTTCTGAGGCCATGGTAGCAAGAAAATAAGTAACATTGAGTATCATGGTCTTCAGGAGTTTAGCTGGGACTGTCTTGGCTCAGAAGCCAGGGCACAAAGGGCCTGAGGAAGTCTCGTGGAGACAGGATGTGCTGGGGAATCTGTGAAATAGGCCTCGTTTGTCTTCCCAACTCTTCTGAGTCCCCTTCAGTCTAAGGCTGCCTTCCTTTCTCACCACCCCCCAGGGAGATTTGGTCTAGGGCCCCCCCCTGTCCTCAGCCTCCCTAAAGCCTCGGGAGTTCCCAGCCTGGCCCCTAAGGCCACTCCCAGAGCATTAAAACTTACTTAAGATGCTAATAGGTGATAATGACACCTCCCAGGGCTGGGAGCCGGGTGGTCGTTAAGGGTGGGAATTTCAGGCACCAAATGGAAGCAACCTTTTGGCCTCCCTGAAGTCACCCATCACCCCCCAGGAGATGACTCCTTTTATTTCCAGAGTCTTCCGTAGTAGGGAGATTTCTTTTCACCTGTCGTTAAAACCCACTTGTTTTGTGGAAAGGAAGAAGCTTGAGGCTCTGAGAGCTAGAGGGGCCATTGGGCCCAGTGAGAGGCGGAAGAAAATGAGGCAATCAAGCCTCTTGTCTGGCTTCCTGCCAAGGAAGGTCCCTTTGTTCTCACTGTGCCTGGCCCTGTGGCCACGACATGACCAAAGGCCCTTGGGTCAGGAGGCTTGCCCCCTTTATGGCCTTCTAATGGACCACCTTCCGGCCACTTGACCAAACGTTGTAGCCTGCTGGGGAGTTTTCCCTCCAGTAGATTTGCCCCAGGACCCCTGCCCCCAGCCTTAAGGAGATGCTTTCTCTTTGTTGGCCATCAGTTCTCAGCTTCTGTGTTGTGTGTTTTAAGTTCTGCTGTCACTTTGTCAGGACAGTTTGGCCCATGGTTTCCATGATGCAGAAATGATGTCAGCTTCTAGATTTTACACACACACACACCCTTCAGTTCACTCTGACCCTTTTGCTTTACTTGTGTCCACTCACCCCCTAGAGGGGCCTCATATTCTTTGCACCTCTTTTTGTCTTTGCTACAGTCTAGACCTGAGCCACTTGGCTAATCTCTAACCTATCTTTTGCCCCTTAGTCCATCCTATAAGTGGCCAGCACATTCATTTTTCTAATCTCAACTGTTACCTATATTATGTACTTTATAATTACAGCTAATATTTAGTGACAATTTCCCGTGACTCAAGAAGTATACTAGAAACTCACATTAAGTTTTCCAATACTGGGCCTCCCCGGTGGCACAGCGGTTGAGCGCTGGGTTGCGAAGCTGCCCGCAGCCTCTGCAGCGCCGGTTCAATCCCCGGCTGCTCCCCGGCCACCAGAGGAGAGTCCCACATGGTGCGCAGACCTCTCCTGCTGCCCGCTGCTCCCCTCAGCAGTGTACTTTGGTTCTTCTGCCTGCTCTGCTCCCCGCTCTGGCTCTGGTGAATTCTCTCACCCTCCCGCGCTTCTGACTGTACCCAGTGATTGTATAAATAAATAATTTTTTAAAAACATATATATATAAAAAAAGAAAACTTTTGAGAAGTTTAAAAAAAAAAGAGTTTTCCAACACTACTTCCATTTTATAGTTGAGGAAACAGACAAACTTTAGTTTCCCCAAAGTCACACAGCTAATAAGCAGTAGAGTCAGGATTTGAACACAGTCAGTCTGGATGTGAAGTCTGTATTCTTAACCATCACTGACATGGAATTTAAGAATATTTTTCCTACAAAAGAAACAACGCCCCAAATTAGATAAAATTATTTTTCCTAAGTGTTAGTTATGGAGGAAGTGTTAAACATGTACACATGAGTACATGAGATCTGCTTCCTCCAGCATTTCCCACCCTGGGGCGCTAAGGTTGTCTGGGAAGGTGAGTGTGACAAGTCCAGACATGACCTCTTACAAGAGAGGGCAGAGTACATGCCATGGAGAAGATACACACAGAGGGCCTTTGGTACAGAGGACAGAAAAGCCACATCCGGTTTGGGGACTCAGGAAGTCAGGAAGAGTCCAGGGAGTGATTAGGTGATTTGGAAGGATAGACAAGGCCTGTGGCAAGGACCTGGAGGTGAAGAAAACCTGACTGGAGCAAAGATGGTGGGTCTGATGCCTGAAAACTGCAAATAAAGGGCGAGAGAATCAGAGCTAAGGTAACAGTACCTGACAATATGACACTGTTCCTGAGAGCTGGACTCTGAGGGCCTGTTTCTCATTTCTTCTCTAGTACCTATGAACTTTGTAATTAAGTTAGAGAACATAACCTTCCCCTGTGTATTGAGTTCCTCATCTGAAAAGTCAAAGCAGAGTTCAAGGCCAAAACTAAGATGAAGTAGGTGAGGTACTCATCTTGAGTATACACACCCCCTCCCTCCAAAAAAAAAAGAAAAAAAGAAAAAACTCAGTAATGAAGATAAATAATAATGCAATCTTTTTAGGGAGTCAAAATCAATGCAAAAAACCCACAATCAACAAAATGACAAAAAGTTAAAGAAGGATCATACTGAGCATACTGGGGCAGAGAAAGGGAAAGAGCAGTAACACCAACCCAGTTCTAAGTTGAGATAAAGTGCCCGGTTCACCTTTTCCTGGCCCTGAGAATAGTGCTAGGCCTTGGGTGGCTGCAGGGTTAAATGAGATAATGCATGGGCCTCCCTGGTGGCCCAAGGGGTTAAGCACAGCACTATGAAACTGTCCGTAACCACTGCAGCAGGAGTTCGATCCCCGGCCAGGGAGGTGACCCACATGGCACAGCAGACCTTTCCTGACTCGCCCTCTGCTCCCCTCAGCAGTGTATTTCAGTCAGTCTGCCTGTTCTGCTCCCCACTATGTCTCTGGTGAATCCTCTTACCCCCCCACACCTCTGGCCTATACCCTAGTTCTTGTATGCATAAATAAATAAATCTTTCAAAAAAAATGAATGAGATAATGCAAGTTGAGAGTTTAGCATGGTTTCTGGCAAGGGGACGCCTCCTAGAGTCTCTGGGTCCCAGGCCTGTGTCTGAACACCTGCTCCACTACTTCACAGCTGTGAGACAGGGCAGGAACCCATTTTCTCATCTACGAATGGTGGGATGAGATACGAGTGTGTCACGGGCAGTGTCAAGGGGTCCATGCTTGTGCTGCTTCTTTGTGGCAGTTACCTGGCAAGCATTCCTGTGTGGGAGGCTTTCTGGTTGTTCTGGCGAGTGATTATGTTTGTTGGCCTTTTTAAAAAAACTGTTTTTTTTCATTTTATTAGGAATTGGGGCGAGAGATTTAGCTTCATTCCATGATCCTAACTGCCAAGCCCATGTCTTGTACTCCTCTGCTGCATTCACTTCTACAAGGAGCTGTGCAGCTGCTCCTGACCACACTGTGAGGGCCCCATGCCCTCAGCTCACAGAGTGAGCTGCTCTGGGCAGCCCAGCCCGATGCTGCGTTTCTGACCAGGCCATGTTCTGAAATGCGTTACTTGAATGACAGGGAGTCTTGGCCTGGCCATTCCTGGCTCTCACTCTCCCCTTCCTGCCATCCACCTGCTCCTCCAGTGGATACACTGCCTCCAGGGTCCTAATGACCCACCTTTGGGTGTCTATGGCCCCAACTTGTGTGGTGCAGTTGAAGGTGTTTTTTGCTGCTACTTAGACCGAACTATTATCACAAATGAACCATTATTGTTAAAATATCCCCTTTTAAAATTAATCCCTGCCATGCCTGCAGTTAGGGCAGGCCCCAGAATGTAGCCAGTAAGACCGGAAGAGCCATTTACTATTATTGTGTAGCTCCCAAGGCCATCTCAGAAACATGGCCTGGAGTCTGGAGAGGACGATAATGTGGCACCTCCCCTACAGTATATCCCTTCTCAAAAGTAGGTCAGACTGGACAGGAATCCAGGCCCTACTTCTTAATAGTCCTGTAACCCCCAGCAAGTCACTAAAGTTTCCAGCCTCAGTTTCTTCATCTGAAAATGATGCTGATCTCAGTGGCTGGCCGTGAGGATTAAATGGGAAATCAACGTTCACTGCCGTGTTATTTAAACTCATTTGGCTGGAACATGAATTCATTCATTCATTCACACAACAGATACTGACTGGGAAAATACTATGTGTGCGGTAATTTTCTCGGTTGTACAAGGAGATACAAAGATAATACACAAGCGTGTGCCTAGCCAGTAGTTAAATGGAGGGGGAGGAACTAGGAATAAGATTGTCCCACAGGACAGAACAGTGAAGCATCCACAATGGGGCTGCTCAGTAAGTGTTGAATGAATTGAAGAGAGAAAACCAGGCAGACATTAAAATTTAGATCTTTCCATACCTCGATTAAACATGGAAAGGCAGATTTTTATCTTGCCAGGGTATCAACATAATTATTAAAAGATCTTTCCAGCAGAAGCTAGAAATACAGCAAAATAGACAACACTTTGCCTTCAAGGAGGCTACACTTTAAAGGGAAGACAAATAACCACAGGTACTTAGGAATACCTAATGACTCCATGTATAAAGTGCCAGGCAAAGGTGCTAGAGGACATCTCCTGCCAGTCAGGAACTGCACTGGGTTTTTCTTTCTTTTCTGCTCTATATCTAAAGCAAACTGAAAGGGAAAAGTTTATAAATTTACAAAAAATTTAAACTTTCTTTTTTTTGAATAGGCATTAGTTGCATGTGGTAGTAAAATTTTAAGGTACAAAAGGGTGTTATGGTGAGATGTGTCCTCACATCCCCTCCTAGGTGGGAGCTATGTTGAGTGGCCTCAGGTACATTCCACAGACGGTCTCACTGCAGTCAAGCGCACGCATGAGTAACTGCATAAGTCAGGGCAAGTCATACTCCTGGCCGGCACTTACTTTTGATGGAGATTGTTCCATAGGCACATGATTTTTATGGCAGGATCGTACTCCACTGTGTGGATCTTTCACAATCCCTGTCCTGTGGTGAGCATGTGGTTTGTTTTTCTCAATAACTTTCTCTTTTAGAGCAGTTTTAGGTTGGCAGAAAGATGAGTAGCAAGTACAGAGTGGCCCCAGAAGACTGCACCCTTTCCCTGTTTCCCCTATAAACATCTTGCAGTAGTGTAATATAGTGTGATAATAGTGATCAATATTACTAACAAAGATCACAGTTTAAGTAAGGTCATTCTGGGTTTTACATTCTCTGGGTTAGAAAATAGATAATGCCATGTATCTATAGTATCATGTGGAATAGTTTCGCTATTCTAAAAGTCACCTGGGGTCCACCTCTTCATCCTTCCCTCTCCCCGTCCCTCCTGGAAAACCCTGGTAAAAGTTCTTTCCCATCCATACGACCTTTCATAACCTGCTTGCAGGCCTTCTTTCTCCCACTCTTCCCACTCACTGTGCTCTGGACAGACCACCTCACCTCTGCTCTGGGACTTGACATATAGTCCCCACCTGGCCTGCACTTCCACTCAGAAGTTCCCTTCTCTCTGAAGTCTGTCACATTCCAATCACCCCTACCCCCAGGAGAGTCACAGTGGGTCCCCTCTTCTGTGTGTTTCTTTAATTTTCTTCATGTAACAGATATGTGGGTACACATCCCCAAGCAGGGTGTGAGTACGGAGGGGTCTGGTGGGGACCATGAATCCCAACTCTCAGATCCAAAAATTCCTTGAAGAAAATAAAAATGTTTACGTGAGTAAAGAGGTCAGGATAGTTAGGGAAGAAGTAGCACTGAAGAAGGGGCTGGGGAGAGTCTTCAAGGTGAAAGAAACACTGATGCAAAGTCATGCAGAATTTTATGCAAACCTGCGGAACACTCATCATGGCTCACTTAACTGCCTCTCCTAACTCTTGGAAGGACACAGCAGTCGTCAGGCAAGAGTTAACCCCTCTGTGCTCAGTGACCAATGGGGTCGGGGCCACAGGGGAGTTGGGGAATGGCAGCTGGCCTGTCTCTGGGCTCCTGCCCTTGCCGGCACACACACTCTCCTCCCCACTCCAGCTGGGCGCTGGTGGCTTTGTTTACTAAAGCATTTGGGCCCTTGATACCAAACCCCAATTACCTCAGCAAAGACTATTGCCTCTTTAAAGAGTTCAAAAGCCCAGGACTTTTTATAAATAGCTCATATCCTTTCACCAACTCTTAAGATAGTGATTTATGGCCCACTTCCCCAGAGGCAGACAGACCCACAGACAGGTTACTTCCCTGGGAGTCCAGGTTCCTACAATTGTGGGATGCTCTACTTCCTCTTTGCATTTTATGACCTCCTGGCTGGCTGATCCTGAAATGGGTTACACGGGAAGGAGGTGAATTGTGCAGAGCTGCAGCTGCCTCGGAAACCAGAGGCCACTCCAGACTCAGGAAAGGGCTGGCAGACCATGGAGAGGCCCGGGCAGTCTGGTCCCTTGGCCATGGCTAGCTCCCCTGCTTCCCAGGGACATTCCACATCAAGATACCCAGACTGGGGCCTCTGTACAACAGGTTCACTGTGAAGTATGTCATAGAGGGACAGGCAAGAGGCAAAACCAAAACACTCCTTTTGTAATCTCATGGCCTAGTGGGGCAATATGACAAAATTAACATATCACTCGCCACATAAAATCATCACTTTCATGTTTAGAGCACATACACGTTCCTTATTGCCTTTAATTTTGTTCTTATAGAACTCCAGTGAAGCAGGTCTTAGGGCATCCTTATGACAGACGAGGAAACTGAGGCAGAGATTAGTGCAGGTTGCACAGCCAAGAGGTGGCAAATCCAATTCTGATCCTGGCTTCAGAGGTAGGGATGGTGCCAGAGGCAGTAGGAGGTCAGGAAAGGGATCTGAGTTTGGCTTTTGGGGTGGGTGGGTCAGCTTTCAATAGACTAAGATGGAAAGAGAGTTCTAGGAGAGAAGGCAGCAGCAGCAAAGACAGAGCCTGCCGTGGGACAGTGATGACTCAGAGGCATTATGGGTTAGGGTAGGCTCCAGGCTTTCTCTGATATTTCTCTGCAGGTCTCTTCCATTGACCATCGGCCTCTCCTTTCCTGCAGCCTTTTCTCTGGTTCCCAGTTCAGATGAGGCAATGACCAGGAGCAGAGGCTATGAGTTCAAATCCTTGAACAGCCATATGTCTTTGGGTGGATGGCTTAACCTCTCTGATCCTCCTTTTCCTCACCTTTAAAGTGAGCAATAGGACTAGGATAAGCACAGGAATGAACAATAATAGCAGAGCTTATGGTATTCTATGATTGTTGTCTCTATTGGAGCTCCTCTTAAGTACTTTAACTCCTAGCTTGTCATTTGTCCTGTTCCCAAAAAAAAAAACCAAAAAAAAAACAAGACTAAACATGCTATGCTGGCACTCAGGGCCCCCTAGGGTCTGATCCTAAACAACTCCCTAAGACTACCTGAATATGGTCTGGACTCCTCAGAGGATAGGAGACACATCGTATTAATTCTTTGTGACACAATGGAAAGAATGCTTGGGGTCAACAAAAGCCAGAGGTCAAACCCTGGCTCTTCCAGCGGTCCCTGTGAGGGGGCACCCAACCTCCCACAGTCTCAGAAGTCCAGCCTACAGGGGGACTCCCTCCCCTCTGCCAGCGGCTCTGAGTGGCTGGTGCCATGCCAGGCTTCCTCTTCTGGAGTATTCATTGTATTTCCCTTTCTTCATTTCAACAAAGTATTCATTTCACATCATCTGTTTAAAGGGGGTCTACTGGAAACCCATAATCAAGGGACTCACCAGCAGAACTTACCTGTGACCTTGCATTCAGCTTTCCCAGCATTTGTGTCTTGCTCCTCCCAGTCTCCCCAAAGATGGCCAGGCTCCCTAACATTAGGCCCCATGTCGGGTTTGCTCATCCTGTCTCTTGGCTTGACAAGTAGTCGGTGCTCAATAAATATTTATTAGATGAATTAATTATTGAAACAGAGACTTGAGCACGCTGCTCACATTGTCCAGGGGGCAGGTTTGAAATGTGTGCTGTGAATCCCAAAGGTGTCACAAAGTAAACGCATGCTCCTAAGAGTATGATGGGAAATTAGAATTAGGGAGTAAGTCACAGCCATGGGACCTGGATAATCTGGTTAAAGTATCTTTGCAATAGCAAAGGGGTCCCTCAGTTCTGTTCTAACTCCTCCTTCCCCCTTGGGTTCCTTTCTCTCTAGGGGAATGAGGTAACGAGCTATGGTGTGCCCACTATGTTCTTTTTCCTTCCTGAATTCCAACAACCACCGTGTAAAGTGAGATTCATTATCCCCTTTTACAGGTGAGGAAATGGCAGCAAAAAAAGGGACAAGTAAGCTGGCCACACTACGCAGTCAGTGGGTGGTGGAGCTGGTATGTGGAGCCAGGCTTGGCCCTGATGCCCATGTTCTTTGGACTCCCTGCTAGTCCTTGCCTGGCCAGGTCAGCCTGCTGTGGCTTTCTTGCTTTTCTTAGTACCCATTTCTGAGGCTAGCAGGGCTATGTTCGAAAGACTGCACCAACTCATCAGAGCTGTTTCCAGCCTCAGACAAGCCCAAACTGCTCTGTGTGCTAGGTGCTGGCAGAGCTTCGCCCAGAGTTTCTGACAGTCCCTGAAAGGGGTTGAAATACAGGGCAAGCGGAAACTTCCCCCAACGTGGCGTTCAGAAATGGAATTTTTTTCCTCTCTCTCCTAATTTTGAAATAGTCCAGAGGATGGGGGGCTGTGGTCTGGGCAGGGCTCCCCTGGGCTTGAGATTTATTCATCAAGTAGCTTGGGTATCTGCCTCCAGAATTTGTTGTAGGGGGAAGTAGCGGTACAAAGAAACCCATGGGACTCAGTACACGGATCCCTAAGCCCTCAACACTCACCCAGAGGTGAACAGTGACAGCTCTCCAGCCCTGCACCCCCACCTCAAGCCGGTTGCTTGATTGCCAAAGAGATAGTGTGGGGCAGCAGGAAACAATTAGCTGCCATTGTGTTATTTAGACTGGGGCCAGAGTGAGGTTAGGGACTTGGGTGGGAGATTTGCAAGTTTATTAGCTCTCTCCCTTTTACACACCAGTATACACTAATCCCCTTGAGCCCTGGGTTGGATAAGCTAATAGTAAGGTCAAGTTGATTTGTTTCATTCCTGCCTGCCTTCCTTCCTTCCTTCCTTCCTTCCTTCCTTCCTTCCTTCCTTCCTTCCTTCCTTCCTTCCTTCCTTCCTTCCTTCCTTCCTTCCTTCCTTCCTTCCTTCCTTCCTTCCTCCTAGTTTGAATGCTGGTTTCATCACTTACTATTTGGGTGGCAGTTTTCTGAAACTTTGAATGTCTCAGTTTCCTTATCTGTAAAATGGCAAAAATAATACCTCCCAGGTTTGTTGTGAGGCTTAAATCAGTGAATCAATTTCAAGTGTTTGTCAACTAGCTGGGCATATAAAAAGGACATATTAAGTATAAGCATTTATTACTATTATTGTTGAGTTAGCAAACAGTGATTACAAAACTATTGTGTGTCAAGTGTTAGATACAGTTTGTCTTCTGTTATTACCCAGTAAGGAGGAGGAGATGGTTACAGCACAGCATGGTAAATGAAGTAACAGGTGAACTTTCTCTATATAAGCCAGGCCCTCCTTCAAAGTCATACTTATTCCATTTTAATCTTCACAAGTGTCATAAGACCGGTAACTCTTATTTTCTCCCCTTTTTTTGATGTGGAAACTGAAGTTCTAAGGAGTGAAATACCCTGCTCAAGCCATTGGCTGCTGGAGGTAGGCCAGGAAGGGTGAGTGAGCAGAGTGATTAGGGGCAGAAGGAACAGCACACAGGGTCGGTCCCCTCTGACGCAGTCTTGTCCTGTGGTGGAAAGTTCACAGCTTGCCCTGGTTTCTTTCTTTTTTTTTTCTTTGAGGTATAATTGACATATCACATTGTACTAGTTTCAGGTGCACAACATAATGATTCATTGTCTGTATATGCTCAGAAATGATCACCACAATTGAGCCTTATTATCATCTGTCAACTTAGTTATACTTTTTGTGTGTGATGAGACTTTTTAAGATTTACTCTCAGCAACTTTCAACTATGCCATAGAGTATTATTAACTATAGTCACCATGCTGTACATTACATCCCCATGACTTACTGGCTTTATAACTGGGAGTTTATACCTTTTGACCTCTTTCATCCATTTTGTTCTCCCCTCTGGCAACCTTGATTATGTTCTCTAGATCTGTGAACTTGGTTTTTTAAAATTTATTTCTTTTGTATTTTAATGCACACATAAGTAATCAGACAGTACGTCTTTCTCTGGCTTATTTGGCTTAGCATGTCCTCAAGGCCCATCCATATCACAAATGGCAAGATTTCATTCTTTTTTAAAGATTTATTTATTTATACAAGTACTGGGTACAGTCAGAAGCACGGGAGGGTGAGAGAATTCACCAGAGCCAGAGTGGGGAACAGAACAGGCAGACTGATGAAACTGCTGAGGGGAGCAACGGGCGCGGCAGGAGAGGTCTGCACGCCATGTGGGACCCTCCTCTGGTGGCCAGGAAGCAGCCAGGGATCAAACCGGTGCTGCAGAGGCTGCGGGCAGCTTCGCAGCCCATCGCTCAACCGCTGTGCCACCAGGGGAAGCCCAAGATTTCATTCTTTTTATGGCTTAGTAGTATTCCTCCTCTGTTTGTGTGTGTGTGTGTGTATATGTGTGTGTATAATATATCCCCACATATCCTTAATCCACTGGCCCATGAATGGACTCTTGTTTTCATATCTTTGTTTTCGTAAATAATGCTGCTATGAATATGGGATGCAGATCTTTTTGTATTAATCTGTTTTCTTCAGATAAATAAATACCCAGAAGTGAAATAGCTGATTCATGTGGTAGTTCTATTTTTAATTTTTTGAGGAACATACATATTGTTTCCCACAATGGTTCTACCAATTTACATTCCCACCAACAGGGAAGGGGATACTCTGTCTTCCTCATCCTCACCAATACTAGTTATTTCTTGTCTTTTTGATAACAGCCATTCAAACAGGTATGAGAAGATAACTCATTGTGGTTTTGGTTTACATTTCTCTGGTGATTGGTGATGTTGAACATTTTTTCATGTGTCTTTTGACCATTTGTATGTCTTTGGAAAATTTTCTGTTCAGATCCTTTGCCCGGTTTAAAATCAGATTGTTTGGGGTTTTTTCCTATTGAGTTATATGAGTTTTTAATTTATTTTGGATATGTGCTTTACAAGTATTTTCTCCCATTCAACAGGTTGCATTTTCATTCTCTGGCTTCCCTTTTTCCTGGGCATTGGGAATATAGTGGTGAACAAGATAACTTACTTTCTGTCACAGGGCTTATGTTCTACTGGTCAAGACAAACAATGAACAAGCAAAAATCTTATATGTAATATCAGAGCAGGTAGTGGTGAAATGCAAAGCAGGCTAAGGGAAGAGGGAACGTTGAAGGGAGGATTATTTTAGACAGTGAAGTCAGATAAGGCCTTTCTGAAATGGTAACCTGAATTAAGTGCCGTGCAAATATACAAATAATTTTCCAGGCCAAGGGGAAAAGTAAATGCAAAGAATCTTAAGGAAGACCATCTGGCAGCAAGGAAGAGGAAGGGGAACTGGAGGAAGTAGTCAGGGACAGATCACATAGGTGGCCACAATGAGGCCTTTAGATATCTTTTAAAATGAAATGAGATGTTAATATAAACATTGAACCAAGGATTGACTTCTGATTTTGTGCTGTTTTTTTTGTATGGTGCTTGTCTTCCTATAACCCCCCAGTCTAGTAGGTAGAGGTAACTTTTCTTTTTTAAGATTTATTTATTTATGCATACAAGAACTGGGGTGTAGGCCAAAGGTGCAGGGAAGGGGTGGGGTGAGAAGATTCATCAGAGACAGAGTGGGGAGCAAAACAGGCGGATATACTAAAATACACTGCTGAGGGGAGCAGCTGAGGGGAGCAGCGAGCAAGCCAGAAGAGATCTGCTGCGCCATGTGGGTTACCTCCCTGGCCCTAGCACTGGGACTTAACCCCTGCACCACCAGGGAGGCCCAGTAGAGATAACTCTGAAAAAATTAGTTGCAACATAGCATAGTAAGTGAATTGATAGACAAATCATAGTATGTACTAGCATTTACTAGATGTTAGTAAGTGCTATTTTTTTTACCTTACCTTATTTTATTTACACAATAGGCACGTGAGGCAGGTAATATTATTTTCTCCCTTAGATAGAGACTGGTGTGCATAAGACTAAACTTCCTAAAGCTGGTAAACAGCTAGTAAATGCTCCTCATGAAGTCTCTCTGATCTCAGTACAGGCCATCAGTGAACTGTGGGGGCTACAGAGAGCATCAAGAAACCTGTTGGGAAACCATTTTGATAATCCCAATGAAAGAAGATGGTGGTGGTGGGAGATGGTGAGAATAGATAAGATCCTGGATATACCTGAATGTAAACCAACGCAATTTGCTGCTGGGTCAGATGTGGGATAGGAACTAGGAAAGCCAAGAATGAGCCCAAGAGTTTTGGCCTGTGCTACTGGGTAAATTAAATATTTACTAAGATGGGGAAAGCTGCAGGAAGAGCAGGTTGGGAGAGAAAGTAAAGACTCTGGTTTCTTTAAAACATGTAAAAATGCATGTTTACTGAATGGATGGAACCGGCTGCCCAGAGCCTACATCCGCCCTTCCCACACTTTTATTGTAGTTGAGAGGCAGCTGTGGTTAAAATGGTTGAAAGTGCTTTTTCTTCAAGTCCTTTTCACACCCCATCCTGCCCCCGGGTTCCCCAAAGAGATGTGCCCATTGCTGTGTGACCTTCCCCTTTGTTTTGACACCTTCCCCTTTGTTTTGGCAGCTTTGACCTGAGGAGAGCAGTTTCAGCTCAACTTGTACTGGGGTCAAGGGAAGGCATGCTGCTTGCCTTGAACTCTTTCCCTGATCCCTCTGCCCTGTGCCCTTTCTCCCCACCAACCTCAGCCCTAAACATTTTTTTTTTTAATATGTAGATTATAGTCTGGTATCCCCTAGGAAGGTGGAGGTGGGTTAGGGACCTGCAGGCTGGAAGTATGAGGTTTCTCTGCTGTAAGAGAAAGCTTGGGTGTTCAGTGAGCTGAGGGTCTGTCAGAGGAAGGAAAATAGTGCACAGCAGGGAGATCTCTATCTGGGCCATTTGTCTGCGACCCCCTCCCTGCCATGGAGGGCTTGGAAGCAGGATAACCTCTTTCTGTGCATGCTTTGTGAACAGGGCAGGTAAGTTCTAAAAAGCTGCACATCCAGTTCATCAGTTCATCCAGTCATATTTTATTTGAGCAGTTTTTGCAGATTTTTCTTTGACTTCCTTTTATGGTTAGTGTGGGTGCACCACGTGAGAACCTGCTCCTCAGAGGGCCCACTAGGGAAGACTTCCTTTATTGCAAGGCTCAGACTTCTAATGTCTGACTGGGTTTCAGCTGGAACATCACTTTCTTAGAGATGCCTTCCCTGCCCACTTCCCTGGGTCATTCTCACTGGGTCACCTGTTTTTTTTTTTTTCCCCTCTAAAGTCACCCTGAACATCTCTTTCTTCGCTGCCCTTGTTTGCTATAGTGTGGAAGTGCCTTCGTGGTCTCTCCTGGTACCAGCCCTAGTGCCAAGGCCTGTGACTGATGCTCTGGGGCCCTTAGTCCTGGCTGACGAACAGCAGGGTGCTGGGGGAGGCCTGGGTCAGCAGGCCCTGCATTACTCTCTTTTCAGATTTCTGCTTGCTGGGAGAGGACCCCAGGTTTGGGGTTTTTTTTCCCCTTTCTGGACTGTGGAAACCTCTGCTATTGTTACCAGGTACTGGGGGTGCTGGGTTGAACACTATTCAAATCCCAGACATACCTGTGCGGTAAGGAGCTAAGGAGCAAGGAGCTTTTCACCAGCAGAGGAGGCGTCTGTCTCTCCTTTCCCCTCAAACTTCCCACGACTCTCTGGGTCTAGGCTCTCGGTCTCCCCAAGATTCCCACTCTCCCTAACTGTCCTTCCCTTTTTCAACTTCTCTATCCCTGTCTCTCTCTTGCTTCCTTTTTTTTTTTTTAAAGATTTATTTTATTTATACAAGAGCTGGGGTACAGGGGCCTCCCTGGTGGCGCAGGCGGTTGAGCACTGCACTGTGAAGCTGTCCGCAGCCTCTGCAATGCCGGTTCGATTCCGGCCAGCTGGGGAGAATCCCACATGGCGCAGCAGACCTCTCCTGTCTCGCCCACTGCTCCCCTCAGCAGTGTATTTCTTCAGTCTGCCTGTTCTGTTCCCGCTCTGTCTCCAGTGAATCCTCTCACCCTCCCATGCATCTGGCCTTTACCTGGGTTCTTGTATAAAAATAAATAAATCTTTTTTTTAAAAAAAGAGCTGGGGTACAGGCTAGATGCGCAGGAGGATGAGAGGATTCACCATTGACAAAGCGGGGAACAGAACAGGCAGACTGACGAAGCACACTGCTGAGGGGAGAAGTGGGCGAGGCAGGAGAGGTGCCGCACTATGTGGGATTCTCGCCAGCTGAGATCAAACCAGCGCTGCAGAGGCTGTGAACAGCTTCACACTGCGGCGCTCCCCGCCTGCACCACCAGGGAAGCCCCTCTTGTTTACTTTTTATCTCTCTCCCCTCCCCCCTTTCTCTGTCCTCTGTCATTTTTCCCTTTACGGAGTTCATACTTCATGGGAAATGCTGTACACACAGATTCGCTGACCCCTGGCAAGAGCCCACGTGAGATAGGTCATTATTGTCCCTGTTTTTCAAATGGGGAAACAGAGGCTTGGGGAGATGCTGTGACCTATCTGTTCACACAGCCAGTGGGTGGCCCAGTGAGATTTGACCCCTGCTCTCTTAATGCTTATACACTAAGCTAGGACATGGTGCTCATACAAAAAACAAATGCTATCTGGTGAGGACATGGTGGTTTCAGGTCCACTGCCCCAGCAGGCTTCTTAGTAGCATGAAAGATGAGCGAGATAGAGAGGAGGCTGGGCTTGTGAGGTACACAAGCCTCTTTAGTCCTGCCCGATAGTGAAGTGGGCCCCTCTGATCTCAGTCCCAGTGCTGCCTACAGGCCTGGTTTGGTTCATTTTTAATCCCAAGGCCAGAGAAAGTTGGAAGAAATTAGAGCTGGCAGGAGAAAGGCAGCTCCACGGCCCCCACTAGTTTCTCGGTGATGGATGCAACCTACCAGAAATATAAGCTCTTCAAACTTCAACATGAAGGTGGAAGGGGCTGGCTGGGATGACCTGAACCATGATCTCCCAGATTGCATTTCAAGAGTTTTTGGGCAACCTTGGAAATGCCCAATTTCCAGCTCGCCTGATCTGTATACTTTATTGCTAGAGAATCTATGTGTGTGGAGAGTGGGGCGCAGGGTGGGGGGGTGCTGATGCACCTAAAATATTAGGCTACTAGCCTCACCCATTGAGTGAGCTGTAAACTTATTTACAGGGCTGGCTTATTCATGGACATTGAAGCTAGGAGAGGCAGGATGGAGACAGAATCTAACAAACGAGTTATTTATATCTACATCCCAGACCTCAGAAGGAAAATTCCCATACTTAGACATTCCTAGATGGCCTGCGACACAGGATATTTAAAGTAACAATGGGCCAAATTCTTGCTCACATTTTTGGCGATGCTCCAGTCTGAAAGTCGCAAGAGAAAGACTTGTCCGGCTGTGTAGCTTTGAGGGGGGTGGGGAGAAGACTGTTTCTAATTTGGGACTTATTTAAGATCTGACTTCCCCCCTCCTTCCTGGAATTACAAGGAAAACATGATTTTGATTTTAGAGACAACATTCCATGTAATCTACTTTGGAAGAATTTAAGAGTTGTAGTTCTGTGGGTCTCCCAACTCGAAAAAAGGGAGATGTTAAATGAACTAATAGGATACACTTTGAAAAACATTAGCACTCCTCGCAAATTTCTTTTACCTGCAGGTGGAAATAGGCACTACCTAGGGGCCATCTAGCAGCCCAACTCACTGAAAGCTGTGGATGGCGTGCAGAGCTAGATGTGGCTCTTTGCAGAACAGTTAAGGGGCCAACTTAAGATGTAACTTAGCTGCATTAGTTCTAAGAAACATCTCAGAAAGGGTTGGAAATGGTGGCTTCTTTACTTGTACAGTTGAAGTTATAGTCACAATGACTTCTTAAAGTTGCTTCCAAGCCTATATTCCTAAACACCACCTGTAGGGTAAAGAAAATGTCAGGGTTTTCTGCCCTCCTGCCATCAGGATAGATGATGGATCCTTGAGGTCCTGAATGCATGCCTGATGGCGGGCACCTGGAATAGGGTTTGGGCATAGGTAGATGGGATTCACCTGGGCTGAGACTGGGCTTTTAAGGGCGGCGTCACGGGGACACCAGCAGAAGCCGAAGAGAAGCCAAGAGAGAAAAGAGAAGCAGAAGCTGAGAGTAGGCCGGAGAACCTAGATAGAGTGAAGACTTGCTGGGGGCTGGGAGGCCTGCCAGCCTCCCGGCCCCCCGGCACCTCCTGCCTGCCGTGTACCGGGTAAATCCCAATAAAAAGACCTGCAAAAAGCCACTAAGGACTCTGAATCCTCCTTTACCCGGTCTGCATGGGATCAGAAAACCTGCACCGTGTCTGTTCCTGGCCCTTACAACCACCCTTATAACAAAAAAAATGCACCAGCTCTATCAGCAAGGTTGCCTTTGACTGCAAGTCACAAAAAACAGCTCCAATTGCCTGAAATTATAAGATTTATTCATTTATATAATAGGTCTCCAGGTATGGTAACTTTAGAAATTGACTAATTAAGCAGCTCAGTGATGTCAGAAAGGACCTGGGTTCTTTCCGTTTTCTCTCTGCCATCCAGCGTTGCCTTTATTCTCAGACCAGCTCCCTTCCTTGTACTAAGAAGGCTGCAGTTCTAGTGCCCAAGACACTACAATATATTTCTTTCTTCCTTGTTTCTCACTTTAAGAATGAAGAAACTTTCCCCAGCGGCCCGTAGATTTACTCTCACATCCCATTATCATCACTGCATCACACATCCAATGCATGAATCAGTCACAAGCCAGGGGACTGGGACCAACGTGACTGGGTTAGACCTTAGGGTTTATCCCTGGAGCTGTGAATAGAGTTACTTTTCTGCCTGAATCTCATGATAAGGGGGTGAACCCTGGAACAAACTTGGAGCAGCAAACAAAAACAGGGAACAGCTATCTACAAAGGCCAGACTACATGCAATTTGCAGCAACATGGATGGAGCTGGAAGGGATCATGCTCAGCAAAATAAGCCAGAAAGAAAAAGAAAAATACTGGATGGTCTCACTCATAGCAGGAATCTAGAAAACTTAAATAAGGGACCAGGAAAAAGAATAACTATAAGAAAGAAAATATCAAAATCAACAAACAACTATGAACCAGAGACACTCTATGGGGGGGGGAGGGCTTGGGATCAAAATAAGGGGGCTGTAATTGTATGGGGAATATAAAAATAAAATTTAAATAATAAAAAAAGAATTTGGAAGCAACTGAAATGTCCATCAGTGGGGGATGGATTCATTTACTTAAAAAAAGAAAATAAGTAATTGATAACCAATGTGCCAGACACTGTCTAGACTCTGCAGATGTAGCAGTGAATAAAACTGTCTTTGATGGAGGTCAGATCTTAAATAAGTAAATGAAAACATGTATATGTTTTCAAATTAAAATAAGTGCCGTGAAGGCAAAGTCCAGGAATGCAACAGGCCTAGGAAGGCCTGAAAGAGGAACATTTCAGCTGAGTACTAGAGGGAGAGAAATAATGCCCACCGAAACAAGAGGCAATGCAAGGTCTTCTTAGCATGTCAAGAAAGCTGGGGGGCAATAGGGTGGGCAGGGTCAGATGAGGCAGGGTCTTGTGGAATTCAGTAAGGAGTTTAAATGTCTTTCATCTTAAGTTCAATGGGAAGAAACTAAAGTGTTTACAGTTATTTTTAAAATATTTTAACTTGGAGGGCCTACCTGGTGGCACAAGGGGTTAAAGCACCACACTATGAAGCAATCCACAGCCTCTGCAGCTCGATCCCCAGCCGGCCAGGGAGCAACCCACATGGTGCAGCAGACCTCTCCTGACTCACCCACTGCTCCCCTCAGCAGTGTGTTTCAGTCAGTCTGCCTGTTCTGCTCCCCACTCTGTCTCTGGTGGATCCTCTCACACCCTGCATCTCTGGACTGTACCCCAGCTCTTGTGTGCATAAATAAATAAATCTGTAAAAAAAATTAACTTGGAAATAGCTTTAGATTTATACAAGAGTTTCAAAGACAGTACAAAGAAATATCCAATATGCATCCCCCAATGTTTTTAAATTTTTCATTGCAGTAACATCAATTGATAACATTATACAGTTTCAGGTGTACAGCATTAGTTCACAGCTTTCCCTAGTTAATGTTACGTAACCACAGTATATTAATCAAAACGTTGGAAAAATGAATTGACAAACTACTGTACAGACTTTAATCCGACTTCACCAGTTTTCCACATATGGGCTTTAATGTTGGCATATTCTCATCACATCTTCTCAGTCTTCGCCAGCCTGTGACAATTTCTGAGTCTTCCTTTGCTTTTCATGGCCTTGACATTTTTGAAAACTACTAATCAGGTATTTTGTGGAATATCCCGCAGTTTGGGTTTGTCTGCTGTTTTCTCATGATTCGACTAAGGCTCTGAGGTTTAGGGACTGGGAGACATACCAAGCCCTTCCTATCACATAGCAGGGGAACATAACGCCAACATGGCTTATCACTACTCATCTTCACCTCCATCACCTAGTCAAGGTGGTATCTGCCAGGTGTCTCCACTGTTACAACTTTCGTCTTCCCAAGATCTAGTCTTTGGAAGCAAGTCTCTACTGCCATTTCACACTCAAAAGGAGGGAGAAACTGGAGAGTTTTAAGAAGGGTAGAAACAAGAAGTGATTGGCTAATAAATGATGGTCACTGAGGAAGCCTCTCTTCTGAGCGGTGAGACTCTGGATCGACATCTTAGTGAAAGCTGTGTATCTTAAAGCCTATTCACATTGCCTCCTGTTTATTTTCGTGGTCACTTTTAAGGTGAATGCCATACCCTCTAGGATTCTGACCTAACTCAGTGATATGCCACTTGGCAAGTATTCTAGGGAAAGAGGTATTTTCTGTAATCCTCAGTGATAGTCCCCACAGGGCTACTTGGTGTGCAGCCCCCCACTTTTGCTCCTATTACTCAAATACCCAGAGACCCAAGGCTCCTGCTTTTGACCACAGGCCTCTTTGGGCAAGGACAACAAGGAGTGTGGCTGGAGTAGTTTGTGGCTGGGTGTGGAGAGCAAAGCAGATCCTAAGGGGAGGAGGCTCGAGGAGGTGGTAAGGTCATAAAATGAAATACCCTGCAACACCAGCCATCAAAAAGGAGAAAGTGGAGCTGTCAGAATAAGAAAGGCCAAGTGTACTGTGTTTGAATAAAACATTTTGTGGAACAGCTTTGTGCAGTGTGATCCCATGTGTGACTGAAAGATGGAAGAGCATAGTGGACACATACCAACACATTAAACTGAAGCTGGGAATGTGGTGGGAAATTTTATTTTTTCTGTTGTGATTTATATATAGCAGTCACATTCTTTTTTTAAAAAATAGACTTTCATACATATTTTTTAAAAATTGTATTCTACCTTGATTTCCTTTCCCAAGCTCATCAGTGATGATTCTTACACTGGCCTGATCTACCTGCTGAATATTCCATACTGACCCTTCATAAACCAAGGAGGACCTAGAGAGCCAATGGCCTGAGCACCTAAGCTAGCTGGCTTTTTTGCTCCTGGGGGATTTTCTGTCACAGACAGGTAGTAAAGGGAGCTGAGTGGGGAGATGCGCCTTATTCCTTTTGCAAACCACTGGCACCCGACTGCCTTCATGGTCCATGCATTATTCTGCCCCCATGAGGCCTGGGCTGCCACTCAAGGCTCCTCCCACACACCACCGTCAGCTGACCCTCTTCCCAGGGTCCATGGGTGAGCACACACAGGTAGGAAAGCAAGGGCTCTGGGGTCAGGTTGGCATGGTCTCAGGCCAAGTTCACCTTCTAGAGCCTGGGTCTCTTCATCTGTGAACAGGGTAATGCAAGCACTAGTGGTACATGAGGGGAAAGAAAACAACAGGTAAAAAGCACTTGGTTGGCATTGTGCCTGCATCTGGTAAATACTCAAGTGTCAGTCACATGTGATGGAAACAGATCCTATTATTCATGTGTTCAGATGATGTGGTGGTGGAAATGCTACATCCTCTCACATGGCTAGCTGTAGGACAGAAATACAGTTTGAGGTCACTTGTCCATTCCTTTGTGACAGACCTCTCACTAGATCGTTGATTAACACAGTTAACAAATATTTATTGACTGCCATTCAGATGCCAGAGGCAGTACCAGAAGCTTCCCAGAGGTGTGAGAAATATGGAAATACTGACCCCTTGAATCAGGGCAGTGGGCGTGGCCAGGGAGGACAGAGACCCTGGGCCCTGCAGTGCTGCTCCCATTAGCAAGTGACCTTGGTGGTTTACCTCAGTGGCAGTTTCTACATGCTGTGAGACAGGCCAGGCAACACCAAGATCACAAACAAAAGAGGCTGAGCTTCCTGCCCTCGTCTTTCTCATCCTCTAACGAGACCAGACAGGCTGTGAACAAGGCAGCAGGCGATGGAGTCACTGCTTATTGCAGGACCGACAGGAAGGAACCAAGAAGACATTAGAGAGAACCAGGGTGATGCTAAGAGGAGGGGATTGCTGATGACATCATTACCACTGAAGTCACTTTGGGGCAATGTTTTGTAGGATATATCAGAGATTGGCTCATACATGCTTGAAAATCAGTTTCCTAGAGATAGAAATCCTGGCTTTACAACTCACACACTGTATGACCTGGGACAAGCCCCTCTGATGGTCTCCTATCCCTACCCATATGTTGGAGGTGAGCAGATGTAGATCAGTGATTTTGAGAGGGTCACATACTTCTCTGACAATCTGGAAAGTCTCTCACAGACAGAAAGCTCACAGAAATTTATCTATAATGCCAAAAGGCTCCCTTAAACCCCCACAAATCCCAGGCTATAAACCAGTGGCCTTCGTGACCTATGGAATCCTTTCTGGTACCGGCTGGTACCTGTGTCTGAGGCATCCTTGGGAAGCCTCTTTGATGTGAGTTGGGATACCATGTTTTAAGTTAAAGTGCCCAAAGATAGTAGACTCAACAACAGCCAGCATCAGTAGGGGGCAGGTAATACAAAAAGCAAGCAGGCTGGGATAAGGGACACCAGGTGCAAATGCCATGCTCAGTGTCATCAGCATTCAGTCCAGGAGCTGGACTGTGGAAGTGGAGGGGATGCTATGAGACCCTGCCCAGTTGGGGAAGGGCAGCTGCTTTTCAGCTCCAGTCAATTGCTGCCATGGGGAGTGGGTGCCCAGATCTTTCTTTTTCAAGAGTAGCTTTAGATTTGGGTTTGAAAACTTCTTCATTTTCAAATAATGACAACCAAGTTTTTGAGAACACACTGGGCCAACAGTTTGTGACTTCCTCCTACAGGGTCCAGATGCCAGGCAGAAGGTGGAGAAACTTGAGACTAAGAGGCGAGGCGACAAGAGCTCATTTATTGTTGCTCTCCCATCTGAATTAAGTTCTCACCTCTAAGGTATGTGTAATGACATCCACCTGAGCTGGGCACTCCACTGTCTACTCGGTCTTATTAGAAAGGCAATGACTCTGCCAAGGTCATCCTAGTGAAGATGGCGGCCGAACAGGGACCTGAGCACTTGGACTGTAAGGCAGTACTCTTCCCACCACATTCCCTCAAGAGGAATGGCCTGTGGAAGTGGCAGTCACTTTTTAGAGTCCCAGGATCCTGCTGTCTTACTCCCGGAACTGGTCCTTCCTTGATAGACTCTGGTTCACTAATCTGATTAGACTCCCGCGTCTCAGCATGCCTTAGTAGTCCAAGGCTGCCTGGAGCATTAGGGTGTCCTGAGGGTTGAGAGGAGCACTGCTGATAACATGGATGTCCCCCACTCCGTATCCCCACCGCCCCCCACCACCACCCTGGTTACTTTGGCTGTCTGACCTCTGCCCCATCCATCTACTCCAAGGCAGGCACAAAGAGGAACATGACTTTGCTCCTGGAATAGCAGCGAGGGGTGGCCTGTACCCATCACCCTGTGTGTACCTCTCTCCCCACAGAGCTGCTGCACGCCCCTGATTAAGCCACCAGACCCCACTTCTGAATTCTCTGGAGCAATTTACAGCTCCCTTTCTCTTCCAGGAAATTCTTGCCTGCCCTTGTCCACCACAGCCCAAATAATTCCTTAGGTCAGGGGAAGGAATTCCTCTTGTGATTGCAGACTCAATCAGGATGGCTAACCAAGAGCAATGTCATTCGTTGATAGAGGAGCTGGCTGCCTGGGGCCTGAATATTTTATATGGGGTTTTGTGGTGCAGTGGTCAGACCCAGGTTCAAGGTCCATCTCAATTAGTCTAAAGGCATCTTGGTTAAAACAAACCACCTATTCTCTAGAACAAGTGGGAAGGAAACCTTTTTCTGGGGACACAGAAAAGCATCCCAGGGAGGCAAAATTTGGGTTGGGTCTTAGAATTAGAGTAGGACCTTGGCATGCATTGCATAGGATTTTGGAGGAAGGCCCATTACTTCAAGGCTGTGTAGCCTTGGGCAAGTGACTCAATCTCTCTGGGCCTGTTTCCTCCTCTGGAAAATGAATATCAACGTAAGTTGTTATCAAGATTGTAAATAATAATACTGAATCTACTCTCAGAAGCCATAGCTTTTATGATTTCATAAGGCCACATGACCTTGAATCAGTAAAAGCTTCCTAGAGTCAACAAAACTGCAGGGATCCCAACAACTGATTCCAGTTAGAGCATTGCCTGGAGCTCCATTCTTTTGCTTTGTGGATGGTGAATTTTTTGTTCTGAGTTCTAAGCCTTTTCCTCTCTGACCAAGTCAGGAGACCAGTCGAAAGTTTACCTGAGTCTCTTCAGATACAAGAAAGAAAGAGGCCAGACCCAAGGGAGAATGTGGGAGAGGAAGGGAACAGGGAGCATTCCAAACCTTGCAACAGTTAATGTTAATATAGGCGTCGGTATAGGAGGTGTCTTCTAATGACAGAAGGAAACGAGGGAGTTTTTCAATCATCTCCTGCTTAACAGATACAGATGTATTCATAATTATCCCTTGCCTCAGGCCTCCAGGCCCAGGTGGGCTCCAGAAGGCCTGTGTTCCTGCCAGACAAGAGTCCTTAAAGAACACCATGTAGACAATTGGAATGCCATTTATCGTGCAAAACACAATAAAACCCCCACGTTCTCTTCCTGTCTCAGAGACCCATAAATTATACCTGCCCCAGGCCATGGACATATTGTTTTATTAAAGTTCCAATGAATAAACTTAAGGCTCTTAAAAACGTCCTCTCGGCTTTCATCTGGCACACACCTCTAGCATGGACCCATCTGCCTGGGTTCATTTGATTAGTTCACAGTCATACTTTAGCAAGTTGAGCTCATTTCCAGGGGCAAGATCAGTAGGCTGCTGGGGCTGCGGGCAGCGGGGGAGGGGGGGGTTGCTTGGGGAGAGCCCCAGGGCCTCCTGATGAAATGACAACGTCACCCAAGGGGTTCCAGGTGTCTGCTGTCAGAGCTGGGGCTTTCCCAGACTCTTTGTTCTTGGGGGGGTGGGATGAATACCAGTTTGAGATACGTGTGTGGCTATGGGTTAGAGGGCTGAAGTTCTGCTTTAGTCCATCCTGTGGTCTCCCCAGTTGGTTACTAAAAGTTCAATTGTCTTGAACTTACCCATCAGTGATGTTTTGGGCATCAGTGTTTACTCTGAAGTTCAGTTTCTGCATCTCGAGTAGGGAGCTAACAATGGCATCTACCATGTATGTTCAAAAATACTAACCATTTTTATCATCCCATAGTCATCTCATGAATGGTAACCAAGAGGAATAGGGATAGTGAGGGAGAGAAAAACAAGTGAGGCACATGTAGAACATTCTCTCTGAACACAGATTAAAAAAACAAGCACGTACATTTAGTTCCCATTTCCTGGGTAGTGAGACTCTCACCCAAGGCCCTGAGATATGTTTTTGGTATATTTTAACATATCTCCACTCATCAACAGACCCCCCCCCACCACCCAAGTCTGGCACACAGTACAATCAGGGCTGAGCAGATTAAGAAAAGCACCAAGCATTGTCCTAAGAAATAGTTACTTACCTTCTCAGGGAAGGAAGACTCTGAAACATTAATAACCCTCCTCCCTCACATAGAAACATGACAAACCACGAGTCCAGCAAAAAGGGAAAGTGAAGACTGTTTAAAGTTCCAGAGCACACAAAACCATGTTGAGGAAGCACATCCATTGTGCCTCTTGGGCAGTGACCCGAGAGTCCTTGGAATGTTTGTTTGGATGTCCCATGTTTGAACCCATGGCTTTCAGTGTTGGGAGACATCATATTGGTGGCTTCTAAAGAAATGAAGACCTGGACCCAGGGCTCTCGCTCATCTCCCCCAATCTCCCTGCCCCCCTTCGTTAGTTGTCTTGCCCCAACTGTTTGATAACAGGAAAAAAGTCTTTTGACTATTATCCAGAACCTCTTCTTTAGAAAAGAAGTGTTCACATGCTCAAAATAAAAGTTCAGGGCTCATTGTGATTGGATCAGTAATTAAAGGTAATAAAAAAACCCCATGAGCTATACAAAGTGAGAGGTGGAGTGGCTGGGTCTCAACCAAGCTTGGGTGTATCCAGGAAGTGGTGAGAGGGGAAGCTGGTGGAAGGTGTATTAGAAGGCAAAGGTGCGCCCATTAGGTGGATGATGGCTAGAAGTTAAAGGAATTGGTTTTGCGCTACATCCACCACTCTAGTGAAAGTCAGGAAACCACCAATAGTGTTGTCGTTTGCCTTCTTGTAGCATGTATACAAACACTTATTTGGGGGGCAGCAGGGCATTAAGGGGGAAGACCTGCAGTATTTGGAGGCAAAGGACAGGTCAGAGTAGTTTTTCTCACTTCCATTGGCAGGACTCTGCTTCCTATAGCTTTCCTCCAGCGGATCCAGGGTCATTCTGAAAGCAGGGCCTCCAAAGCCCTCTCCCCACCCTTTTGTGCTGCCAGCTTGGGCATTTCCATCTGGTGGGTAAACCCCGACAGACTTGGGGCATTGCTGGGTGAGGATGTCAGGGCGCAAAACACACAAATGCATGAGAAACGGCGATCCTGTATATATTTAACAATATATATTTATATATATTTTCTAGATCAGTACATTCAGTTTTTAACTTGTTTTTTCTTCACAAACAGAAGAACTCTTACAATAGTAGACTTTCTAAAATAAATACTATTAAAATAGAGCTTCAAAATAAATATTCTATACAAAGGAAACCTTCTGTGGTAACTTTTGTTGAGGGGTAAGAAGGGGCTACAGTGAAGGGGGGAATGGAGTAGGAACGTGGAGGGGTGGGAACCTTGAACAGCTTTTCTGTTTGTAACACGAAACCAAACTGTGGGGCAGTGACAGGAGAAAGCAAGATTGTGAAGACACCGCATGGAGTCACCCACAGCAAAAAATGGCAGCACAAGATTTGTCACCAACTGTCACAGTAAGCAGAGGGCATGAAAAGATGCTTACCCAAGGCATGAACCAGAAGCTTGCGGGGGCACCCCAGTGAATTATACAGTGCAAAGCTGTGCCACCCCCACCCCCCAGGCAGCTCCTGGGGCAGCATGGGAGAATATGATGGCATCCGGATGCTGGTCCCCACCAACTTTCCATGTCCGGCAACCTGGGGCAAGTCTTCACCTAACTGGGCCTCACTCGATTTACAATGGGGACCCGTGAAGACTCCAGATGCTGAAAGACCAACATATCCCGTGAAGGTCTTCCAGCTCCACCAGCTAAGGGGGCCATTTCAACAGCAGGAATTGGTCTTCACCTCCCTTCCAGCCAGGGGCTGTGAAAGGTCTTGTTTGTGCCCCATCATCTACCCCAGACCCAGTTCCCAGGGAACTTGCTGGAGTGTTGGGGCCTTCACAAACCCTTCCTTGGGGGTGGGGGGGTGCAGCCAAGGCCCCTAGGAACATTGTCCTGGACCCCGGCTTGTGGATCCCAGCCCTAGTTGCAGGAAGAATCACCACCCACCCCAGGATAACCAGAAATGGGAACCAACTGGCACTTTTCAAAAAAGGTCAAGACAAGGCAAAATCCAGCCAAGTAAGCCGCTGGTGACAGGAAACACAACCATTCCCAAGCAGCCACAGAACTGTGCTGTGTTTCTGAGAGTTTGGTCGCTCAGTGGCCTTGAATGGCCCCCGGGGTCCACGGGCAAGCCAACTTTCTTTTGTATTTTGCCAAGATGCCGAGAAAAACATGCTGAGGGATTGCTACACAACAGAGCTGGGAGAACCCACACCGCTTCACTCCTTCCCTTTCCACTGAGCACAAGGGACACTGAGTTCTGCAGACATCCATCTAGCAGGTTAAATGCAAACCAAAGAACAAGCCAAAACAGGAAGACAAAAAAAAAAGAAAAAGAAAACCAAAACCCAGAAAGATCCGTGTTTACAACTATGTACACAAAAAGTCAGGGTTCAGGAGGCTGTTCACCAGGAAATGGGGTCTATGTAGATAGTTAGTGTGGGGCAGGGTGTGTGTGTGTGTGTGTGTTTGTGTGTATACACAGCTTATGTAAATCAATTCTCCACAGAACAGGGGTGTAGAACACCAAGATCACCAAAGTACAACTTGCCACTGGGTCAAGTTTCCTGTGGAGACATCTGAGGGAGGGGCTCTGGGAAAAGTAGAGGCCTCGCCAAGAGCGGACATGTGCCCTCTTTTTGGGGGGTAACCTCTGCACACTTATTGTGAGAAAACATCTCCAGTCCCTTCAGTACACATCTGATACATTCAATTTGTGTTAAGTGGTTGGCTGAATGTGTTTTTCTACCATTCCCTCCAATTTGTGCAAGATCATCCATACATCCTTCACCACCGTGGCAAGGGCAGCTACATGAATCAGCCTTAGAAAACGCAGATGCAGTTTTTCATATTTGCCTTTTACAAGCTAGCAAATGTTATATAAATAAAGCCTAAAATAATAAGACCCCCCCCTCCTGTCCTCCAATCAATAAATACCTATGGTTACAATTAAGTTATGCTAAATCATAAGACGTTATTACTAGTCTTCAGGAAGGAAAAAAAGTTCTTGAGAAGCATTGGGTGCATGCCAATCACAGCTACCTGCCTCCGGGCCTCCTTCCTGGAGGCAGTTCTGTCCTGACAGAACTGGAAATGCTACAAATGCTCCACCTGATGCACTTCCAGTTTCACCTCGGGGAGATTTTCTGACCCAGGCAGCTTCCTCTCATTTGAGGGGGAACACAAAATACCACACAAATCAAACCCCCACACACAACAGCTGGGGAGGAAGGACCAGACACACTACAGCTTTTGCATGCAACAAGTACCTACCCACGGGACGGGCTGCACTTTCTGAGTCCTTTAGCACCTTGAGAGAAAGAGTTGCTACGACTTTGGGGGCTGTCAGGAGGGGTGTTACGGCCACGCACAGAAGTAGGGCTCAATCCCAGGAAGCCCCTCGAAAATCCCCCTCCCACACGCTTGACTTCCCCACCGGGACTTCCTAACACTAAAATAGACGTTTTCCCCCATCACCTGTCTATTTACATTAAAGATACAGACACATCACTGTACATAAAAGGCTATGACAGCAAGCAGCAGAATCAGAGGAGAAGAAACCCACACCCAGCTCGGCTCAATTGTCATTCTGCCAATGGGAGGTGCTGCCTCTCTTCTTTGCTGTTAAAATCCTCTTCTGGGAGGGGGGGGGATTGTGTTCCTTGAGGTTGCTCACCCCCAGATTTTAAAATCAGCCCTTCCTGGGGGTGGCCCAAAAGGAAGCAAGTGTTTTTATTGTTATTTTTTAAAAACACCGTTAGCATCTGGTTTAATTATTCTATAAAAACATAATGACTGGATCCAGAGACCACAGCCTCAGACTCATTGGCAAAATGATATTTGGTCTCGCATTTGCCGCCCTGGGCTTCTCTACCCATAAAATTTCAGGAAGGGTAGAGAGAACTCAGGACACTTAGCGGGCAGGTGAGTCTGTGACTCGGTTAAGAACCGAAGGACGGTGTTATGAGTGGAACACCCCCAAGAGTTAGTGAAGCTGGAAGGGAGAGATGTGCTGTCCGTGGCTCCAGGGAGGCAGAGCGAGGAAAGCAGCAGGGACCCACTGGCGTCCGCTGTTCTCAGAGGGCGCCCAAGTGTATACAACAGGGATCACCAGGGGCTATACCTCCCCAAGATGTCGAGGGCAAACTGAGGAGGGGCGGGGTGGAGGGAGAAGGTATAGACGGGCAAGATTCCAAGGGTCTTCTTCAAAGGTCCCCTGGCAAGTTAACGATTCCTCCCAGGCAGCTGAAGAGAATGGAAAAGAAGGGGGAGTGAGGGAGGGAGGAGGAGAGACTGGGAAGGAATTCAAGCAGCTGCAACTTCCGGATATGTGTCCACATCTGTGTTCCGTCTTCTGAAAAAGAAAAATCTCCTCCCCCTGCCCCTCCCCCCAGCCACAGCACACCCCTGCCACTGTCTGACACCAAGTTCCAGGACCCTAAAAAAAACAAAACAAAACAACCCAAAGTGCTTCTTCATCCTTTTGGGACTAGAGGGTGGGCGACGGTCTGTTTCTTCGGAATCTGGAGGGGAGGATGGGGGACGTAGCAGAGAGCAAGGACAGCCTCAGGAGGTTGAAACCTCTGGCCTTGCTGCGGGTCTTCTCTAGTGTCAGAAGGGAACCAAGTTTCCAGGGGGAGCTCAGGGGATTCGACCCAAAGCGTCAGAAAGGCTTGTCGGGTCTGCTGGCCTTGGCATCTCCGGTGGCTGCCTTGCAGATGACACTGTTCGTGTGCTTGCAGCGGCAACCAGGGCGGCGCAGGCGGTCATAGCCACGCTGGGCCAGCTTCACGCAGCCAGTGGCCGGCAGGTAGCAGAGCAGGCAGGGCAGCACCAGGGAAAGGGCACCCATGAAGGACCAGCGGGCGCAGCAGTTTGAGTGGGAGCAGGAGCAGGGGTGGTCAGCGCAGGAGCCCTCATCGTCCTCATTGGTGCAGTGGTAGAAGATGCCTTGCACCAGGCACATGCAGGTGCCGTAGTTGACTAGGGTCTGGGCTGAGCACAGGCACTCCTGGTTGCAGACCCAGCAGGAGGGCAACGTCCGGGGGGACGCACACTCCTTGCACTTGCACTTCCCACAGGCCTCACACAGCAAGAAGTGCTTGTCCAGCTCTGGTGGCAGCACTGGGCCCTTGAGGTCCAGTGGCTTGCAGTGGATCACCTTGGGTTGAATGCGCACGGCCCTCGGGGAGGCTTGGTCAGCCACGGGCGGTGGTGCCATGTGGTCTAAGAGGCGCTGGTCAGACGACGTGCTGCTGCTGCTGCTCACAGAGCTGGGGCGCCCACTGAAGGAGATCCAGTGGTGGGTGACGTCCTGGTCACAGCGGGCGGGTGTCGGGGCCAGTTCTGGGGCTCCACCCCGGGTCCGCTTGGGACCAGTGGGGGGAGCCAGGCCAGGGTTGTCTATATAGTCGTTCTCCACGTGACTGGTCTTCATCTGGTCGATGGGTAGGATGGTGAGTGGGTGCTGGAGCCGACTGTGGGGCATACGGCTGTCAAGAAGGGGCTGGACCATGACTGAGCTGGGAGTCAAAGGAGCACTCTGTGGGATCGGGGGCTCCATGGGGCTGGAAGTCCTGGACTGCGCTGAAAAACAGGCTTCTAGGGGCCCTGGGGAGGTGGGGAAAAGGAAGAGAGAATGGATTAGAGGCATCAGTAAGTGACCTGTTGACATCCCCAGTCCCCATCATCTCCTCGGGACCCCACGTGAAATGGGAACTAGATTCCCACAGTGGGACTCTCCAGCATCAAGGTTTAGAAAGGTGATTAATAATGACAAGTGGTAGAAATAACATTTATTGAGCACTCAATACATGCCAGGCACTCTCCTGACCAACACCTATAGGTCATTGACTTTTCACAGTAACCCTAAAACACAGGTACTGCTACTATCCCTTTTCTATAGTTACAGAAAACTAGTATCCGAAGTGACTTGTCACAGAAAACTATCAGTAACAGAACCAGGGCTTGAACCTGGGCCGCCCAAGGTCATTGCCACTATCCTATGAAGCATGCTCCTTGGTACAACTCAGTGGTTGGAAACACGGGCCCTGGATTCAGATCCAAGTTCTGAATTCTCACCTCTGCCTAGCAATCTTGGCATGCCTGAGGTTGTTTACCTTAGTTTTATCACCTCTTGAATGGGTTCTTGTGGGAATTAAATGAGAAAATGAAAGGCCAGTACCCAGCATCATGCCTGGCACATAGCAAACGTTCAGTAATTTATCATCATCCCAGAGAGCAAGTTGAGATTTCCTGAGCATTAATAAGCACTGCATGCTATTGTGCTGACTACGACAGACAGTCCCTGTGTACTCCCTAGGAGTTTATCAGTTGGATAAACAAAAGCTTTTATTTCAGATAGTCACAAGAGAAGGGTGGGCCGCACCTGATGCGGCACTCCAGGACATTAACTTATTACCACCGCATCTAAGAACAGCAACCTTCAGCAGCTAATAACCCCTGGGTAGGTGCACTTCTGACAACTTGGATGGGAAATCCTCTCGAGGGGCACTCACATCACCCATTTCTAAGTGCTGAGCTGAACATTCAGTGTAAATGCTATTTACTAGAATAGCTAAGCCAACCCTGGATCAGTTTCTAATTTCACCGAGAGAGTGCAATTTTAAGTTGGAATCTGGCCAGAGATTCAACTGCAGTGCCTGACACGGAACCCCAGGAAGTCACTTAAATCAAAGAGCGGAAACGGCTTGGTTCAAATTTAGAAAGTGCACATTGTTTTCTATTAGAAGTGCCATTTCCTCGCCTGCTGACCTTTACATTCGGAATTCGGCTGGAGATCAATTTAAAGAAATAGCATCAGAAGGCCAAGACCTCTGCCCAAGGGAAAAAGATTTGGAATCTAAGAGAAAGAGTAGACTCTGGGAAGATTCCACCAGGGGGTGGGGGCGGGGCCTAGAACGGGGATGATTTGATAACTGTCTTAAAAATGAGAGGAAAAAAAAAAAAAACACTGAATTACTGTGTCAGGGAGTGGGGTTTTCAGTAAATGCTTTCTTCAAGATACTAATGAAGTTCTAAGTAGGAGTGGCCATAATGTCCTTCTTGCCTGTCTGAGGATAGGTTTCCACTTCCAGTTAATCCCATATCCTTCCAGACTCAGGACACAGGTTGTCCATCCTAGCATTTTCATCACAGGACATCGACACCTCACCCCTAGCAAGGCATCCACACTTACCAGTGTCTACAAGTAAAGAGTGACTAGAGAAGGGGGGAAAAAAAGGCACTCAGGGCAACTCAGTCTTTTTCTTCCCCTGCCTTGAAACAACAGTTTGATCAGAAATGGTTCAATAATTGGGGAAGGGTTTCCCCTAGACTATATGAAATTAAGAGGTAGCACCAGATGCAAAGTGCAGGAAAGGAATTAAGAGAGTTTATCCAGATGAGGGTTATCACCTGTATACTATCTATATTGAGAAATACCAAAAAAAAAAAAAAAATCACTGCATTTTTTCCTACAAGGTTCAATGCTCAGTCAATTGATCTTTCCCACTGGCATAGGGCAAGGGCTATTGGCTTTGCTCCCAAGATTTTACCTACTGAAATGCTGGTATTTCTGTTTTTCCCATTTAAGAGAAAGTCTCTGGCTAGTGGCACCACCTGCTTCTTCATCACCGCCAGCTGAAACTGAGCATCACTTTGCAATGGGAGACTTCCCCGTGGCAGAGTTTGCCTAAACTGCCTGTCAGGTCTGCCACCAAAAAGTAGTCAGGGCAAGATGCGGGGGGATCAAATGAGCATCTATGAAAGGAGTATTTTCCAAGGATCAGGTTGGCTGTGGGCCATGGGAACTTCAGGAAAGGCTACCTCAGCCTTCCCACACAGTCTTTGCAGGATAAATTCCAAAGCCATGCTTCCACAATAAATGGGCTTGGGGTCAACAAACGCCCAGGTTTGGAGCCCCAGGTCCCAGCCCTAGGACTTTGCCTGCAGGATAAGGTGTGACTAGGAGTAAGAATGGAAAATGCTGACAGAGGCATAGGATAAGACTCTCCGGCGCCAGCCAAGAGGTGTCTCAGCCAGAACCCCCACCCCGGACAAAGACAACATGATTTCCTTATTCCAGAAGCTCAGGTCATGATTACTGAAAGTGCTGCCAACAAAATGTCATAAGTTTGAAGGTGGTACTGCCCCCATGGAGTTAGTCTTTTGTTTTGTAGGACCAGGGTCAGGACTTGCCATGCTGTGGGGAAAACGAAAGATCCTCCCCTTCCCCAAGCAGATTATTTGCTTTCCTTTCCCCAATTCTGTTACTGGGGTTCTTTGAAAACAGCCCCATTTTTTGTGGATGAAGCAAACAGCCTGGGCAATGCTCAGGGATTTTAATAAGTCCCGGAACCAGAAGACAGATTCATGGAAAAATCCCACCAGGAAGCCAGGATGGGAGCAGCTCCTGCAGGCAATGGAGATGTTGGCATTAGCAGGCTCCCATCACCCTCCTCAAGAGGCAGCTGTCAACATCTGGGCCTTTAGTGGGGTCAGACAAGAGGGCTGGAGCTTGGTCTATGATGACTCAGCTCTCTTAGGTCGTGCTGCATCCAAGATGGCTCCAGCAGGCATGTTCTAAAAGGCACCTTCTCTATCATAACCCTGATGCAGGATTCCTTCCGGCCACCAGCTCAGCAAAAACCAGCGACTGGCTGGTTGGGAGTTCCATTGCTTCAACCTTTGCAGGCCTCATGGCCTCACCTCCCCATTAGCAGGGATTCTCTCCACAGGAGGGCCCTCTAAGAGCCCAGGATGACACAGAAAAACAACTTTCTGAGCAGCTTGTTTGATAAGCCCTTAGCACAGCTAAATAAAGTCTCAGAAAACGCACCATCCTCACTTGAATTATAAGATCAATCTCTACTCACTGGGACACACCCTCCACCCTCGTCTGAGCAACCCTGACCAACTTGAGTGCAGTTTAGTATGTACTCCTCTCTGCTTCCCCTGCAAGGAAGGAAGACATTTATAATTTAAGTAGGAGAGAGGAGGCTTGCCTCTTCCTTTAGGCTATGTGGAAGACTAATGGTCAATTTTGTAGATGGTAGACAGAGAAAACCAGCTCTCCACTTAGCCAGAGAAGCACCTCTATTGAGTTTTAAGAGGAAGTCTTATGAACTACTAGTATGAGGAAAGGGAACTTTAACTTTAACCTCCACTCAAGACTTCAAATAATAATAAATAACATTCATGGAAGCAGCTACTGTTTGTGAAAGAACATTGCCTGGTATCCAACTCTGCTAACCCTGCAATGATTTTCTCCTTGAATTCTCACCATCACCTTGGAGGAGCACACCCATTGTGCAGAGGAAGAACAAAAGGTTAGAGCTGGCAAGACCAGAGCAGGACTGGAATTCAGACAGCACAGGCTTCTGTTTGCACCCCTAACCATGCAGCCCTGACTTAAAATAACTTCTTCATATTCAAGGAAAGGTATGAAAGCGCCAATCACTTGCAGTCTTCAGTTCTTCCAGTCTCCCCAGTTGGCTACCAGCCCTCAGGGAACCTCATCAAAACTTTCCTGGGCTCTCAACCAAACCAGCAGGGAAATGAAGCCAGAGAGCTTCCACAAGCCTGGCCCCAGTCAGGGGAATTTTCAGTGTAGAGAGTGGCGGCTGGGGGGTTGAAATCTATCACTGAAGGAAGACTCTAGTTATTTTCACTCACAATTCCATTTTCTTGGCCATCCTTCTGTCACCTCACATACTCACTCTGCTTTACACTAAGAGTTTACATTTTTAGTTTTCTTAGAATTTGAATGTGCCTCACTGGTAGCATCTCAGAACAAAGCAGACCATAAAAAAGGAAATCCTGCAGGGGTAGAGAATCCCCTCTCCTCCCACCCAGAAAGCAGAACTTAATGGTCAGGCAGGCCTGTTTAAGGATGGAGCCTCCAGGTCCAGATCTGTGGGGAAGGGAAGGAGGAGCCTGGGTAAGAGGAAGCCAGAGAAGAGAGTTCTAGAATACTGAATTAGCAGGGGTGAGGAGCCTAACACACGCAGACCCGTTATTTGTAGCCTGACCTGGCAGGTCTGACCCTGCATTTTTCCCTGTGGGGAGGGGCAGAGCATTAGACTGCAGATGGCTCAGTACAGCCTGGCTGAAGAGAATCAAGAGGCATGTTAAATATCCATGCCACCCACCATCCCGTCCTCTTGACTTACCCTAGGGAGAGGAGTTGGGAAATATTACAAGAACCTAACAGTTGTACTTTCTGAATGAATGGGCAGTTTCAGCTCTGCTCATTCAGTCTCAGAAGGTTCTTTCAGTCAAGGTTGTTTAACCCTTTAACAACTCAGCAAAAAGATCTCAGGGCTGCTGGAGAACCCACCCGCTGCTATTGCTATCCACGACCTTCGCTTGGTTCATAGTAACAGCATCTCAGTTTAATTATATTCCAACCAAATAATGATTTATTGCTCCTAAAAGACCTTAAGGGGGGGGAGTGGGGAGTGTGTCAGGGATTTGTCCTCCCTGCACCCTGCAGTGGAAGACAGTTTCTGCTGAGAATGGTCCTTTAGAAGAATAAAGCAGTTAGGCAGCTGAATTTGCTCCTCCCCTCTCCCACACCAGCACTAAGGAGTTCACCTCTGGCCAAAATCTGTTAGAGACCACAAAAGAAAACAGCTGCTTTTCATCACTTTGTTCTATCACCAATGATCAGTTCCCAACCCTGTACCTGTTCCAATCAGCTGAACCCCAAAATCCCAGCACAAGGGTGAGCCGAAGTCTAGCTGTACCTTGCTTTGGACAATTCTGATGGCTTCAAATTCAGGCTGCAATATATTACCCCCAGAAGTGTTTTCTGCTCAGATCCCCTTTAAGAGGGATTAGTAGTCAAGAGAGAAAAGAATGGAACTAGAAGAAGCCTGTTAACGACTAGCACAGTTTGGGAACTACTGGGACGCAACCATAGAAACCTAGACCACCAGGGGAAGACCTGTAACTGTCACCAAGATCATTTTAATAATCTCACCACCCTCCAGAAATGACTTACAGTAATAGATTTTAGCTTACTCCTCTGATAGGGGTAGGAAATGACTTTCCCTTCCCCCAGCCAAAAAGAAAGACTGGTGAACAAGAGAAACCTCTCTTCTGCAAATGGCCACCTGCCCCAGAAGGGCCCCTTCCCTCCTCCGATAGATCCAGCACATCTGTGCTCCCTCCCCAGTGCCCTTGCTTCCTCCACCGACTGTCCTTGGAAAGAACAATCAAATCGCAGCTGAACGGTGGAGTCTCTTAAGCCCAGCCACATGTCCCGGATACATCCCCAGCCTTGTCAGCTGTCCGGATCTGCAGGGTGGCCCCAGACCCCTGAGAGCCAAGAATACCCCGCCTCTTACATCATGCAACACCCCATACCTCCTGTGCCTAAAGAGGCTCCCTTCCAATTAGGCCTTCCACTAGGAGTCCAGTAGAAACAAGGCCATGGTCCTGGACACTCACTAGTTGCTCTGCTGACCCTCAGCCCCTTGGGAGAAGCTTCTTTTTCCCCTCTGCAGACAGAGAAACTAAGGCCCAACTAAGCTTAGCAGTTTTATGCAGTGTCACTCATCTGCTCTTCGATGATCCCTAGTTTGGTCCAGAAGGGGTAATATAATTTTCAGTGTGTTGCTCTTCGTCACTTTCTCCCTCTGGCTCTTGTGAAAAAGCAAAAATAAATTACAATGAGTTACTGCTTTCCCTTCTGTCAGGGCTAGCCATGAGATGGAATCCCTTCTGCGCTCGTCATTCCCCTTCCCTTAAACATAGTCATGTCACATCCCCAAATGCAAAAATGTTAGGTATATCCCCAAATTCAGAGGTTTATGCAAGAATCCTCCTCCAAGTTATCCTCACCAGGGAACTTCCACCTCAGAAGGGGCTGGATGATAGGCACTGTGGATTCAGAACCAAATTCAAAGCCCTAAACTCTTAAAGAACACTGAACTTCTCTGTAAAAAGAAGGGGGGCTCCTTGCTACCAACACGTGGGCCTTGCCCTAGAGGATGGCTGAAGGAAAGAAAAATGTAGGCGTGGGGAGATACAAGATGTCACAAGAGATTTTTAGCATCAGAAATTGGAAGCAGAAGGCCCCACAGGTTGCCCCAAAGTGTTAGACCCCATAGCAGACACACCTCATGGGTCACTTCTGGGGCTGCTAAAAATGGGGGTTTTCAATTTTTTAATCACTGACTTTCTAATTTTGCACTGAAAGTTCTTCTTCACTTTCATACAAGTCAGCCAATGCTCTGGACAAAGGCAATGCAAGATTTCCCAGTTATAAGAAAGCAATATGAATCAGACAGAGGTAGAATTACAAAAAGCCTCATCCCTCCACCTATTCTGGGTGGGTGAAAACAAAAGTGACATCCGGGAGCTCCAAATTCTCACCAGTCTCCAGCCTCTGCCCAGTGTTAGCCAGGAATCTTTCTATGTTTTCTGTCTCCTCCTATCAAGCCCAACCAAGGCTTTAAAGAGTCGTTGCCATTGCAGAGGGTAATCTGGAAAAGGTCGTGGGAATAAGCAGGAAAGCATTTCCACTCTACAAAAAGAGGGATGGTTCCTGAGTTCAAATCTAAAAAGGAAGATAACCAAGAGATGTCATTCTAGTCTCCCTCACCCTAGTTGACCAACACTGGACAGTAAGATTTCAGAAATCTGCCACCAGAATGCTTGGGTACTGTACTAGCTCAGTTGGTCAGTGTGCGCACTGCTCACATTAGGATTTGCCTGGAGCCTGCTGGCAAGCAAGGACCCTCCCAAGGGCTGGGAAAGAGGAAATTCGATTTCACACTGGACATGTCTAGAACTTATTTCCCATCCTTCTGCTGAGAGAGGGAGGAAGGGTCTAAGTGCAAGCCCACCCCCCCCCCACCTTCTTGCTAGTGGGCCCCACACCCACACACTGAGGGAAAGAGCTTAAAATTTCAGATATTTAAGCTCCATTCCTGTGAAAATCCAAAGAACTCTAAACATTGTGAAATCACTAGTGCAATATTATGTGGGGCTTCAAGCCACACCAAGCTTATTAAGAGAGTGATAAACCCACATTTCCTAAATGCTCTGGGGCCTGCCTTCACCTTCCAGCTTTGTATCCCTGAGAAGCTGGCTAGAAAGACTGGAGAAGCCTTGGTCAGCTAAGTAGAAATGCACTTGCTCCTGCCCCTCCTCAAAGTGGAGAATCACACCACTGATTTGGAGGCAGGAAAGAGAAGGTTCCCACTGGGTGTGGGCACCCCACTAATCATGCCTTTCCTTTCAGTACTAAACATGCTGGGGGGGCTTCCCGAACCAACATGCGCCAGAAGGCAGGCTCCTTCCCTCAACCAGGCCTGCCAATATGGATGCCCATCCAGCAGCTGGTGAGTGAGACAGCCAGCAGCTTTCCCCCTTTGCTTACCAGCAAGTCCTCTCCAGTCCACTCCCTTCTCCCAAGGACTATCGCTCAGTCTGTCATGCCAAGCAACCATTTTCGCCTCTCTTGCTTCCTCTGCCCACAACCCCCGGCCCCCAATCAAAGAGAATTGAGAAACCATCTTCTTGCACAAGAGCCGCTACTGTCTAAATGCTTTTTGATCGTCTGCATGGAAGGGAAACTGGGCACAGCCTGGCCCTAGTGATGGAGCCAAGCTCCAGCTGCCCAGACTGGTCAAACCCGCCCTTGCCCCCCTTAGTGCCCCCGTGGTCATGGCGATGCAGAATTTTCAGAACGTACCGTCTCTATCCCTCTCGTCTCTATCCTCTCCTCTCGGTGATGTCAAGCCTGGTACCAACAAGGAAGGAAGGAGGGAAAGCAGAAGCCTTATCTCTCCTAGGCATGCAACCTCTTCCTCCAGCTCCCACACGCCTGGCGTTATGTAAACGCATCTTCAGCCCCCACCACAGCCTTAGCACGGTCCGGGGGCCCCTGGGCCTGACACAGCTAGGTGCCGGGGCATGGGGAGGCACAAGGAGGCCGCGGAGCCTCAGGCCCTACAGAGGCCTGAGAAGGGAAAAGCAACTGCAAGTCAATTGCACAGCATAAAATGCGGCAGCAGAGCAAAGGTCAGACGGCAGAAAGCCGCCTGGTCAAAGAGAGGGAAAAGAAATGCCCAGTTCCGGGCCGGCCCCGCGCCGACCATCGAAGGGGAGACAGAAAGGGAGAAAACCCAGTTCGTCCCTGCTCAAAGGGTAAAAAAAAACCTACGTCGAGCATAGGCCGCTGCGGCAGGCTAGAGAGATCAACGGCAGAGCTCACAGGGTGGGCATCGGGCCGGGATGAGCGACCCGGCCAGGGCGAGGGCGCCCGCCGGACCCAAGAGGTGGCTCCTCACGGAGCCCAGAGGTACCCGTTCCAGCGTCCGAAGGGGGTAGTGGCTGGAGGAGTAAAGAGGCCAAGCCACAGACAAACTCCCGGGACACGCACGGGGCTTCCTGAGTCAAAGAGAGCTGGAAAGCCGGGGTTGGCAATGCCCGGGGGGTCGGAAACGCCGGTGCCAGGCTGTGAACACCCCAGGCGCCGTGCCGGCCCAGCCGAGGGCGTCAAGGAGCTGCGGCGCACCGCAGAAGCTCAAGGAGGCGCAGGGAGAGCGAAGGAACACTGAGGCGCGCCTAGAAATAGCGCACCATTTGCCCCAGCCGGAGAGGGTGTCGCGTCGCGGCTCAGAGTGGGGCACTTTCGGATCCCGAAACCGGCCGAAGACTTACTTTGAGGAGCTGCAGAGTCACAAGCATTGCTCCACGTCAGTGTATATCCCCGAATTTGAGCAGGTCAGACGCCGATGTCCTCGCAGACGCCGGCCGGAGCAACCGGCAACGGCTCCCTGCGCTCCACAGCGCCAGCTCTGCGCTGTCAGCTCCTCTCGCAGCCTCCGCGGCGATGTTGCAACCACTGCCTGGGAAAATGGCTTTTTTATGAATGGGAGGGAAGGGAGCTCCAGTGCGCACGCGCGTCTTTCGCGATTCTATGAATGGGTGGGCACAAGAGACCCCGCGCGCGCATGCGCCGCGCTCCTTTTTTTATGAATGGGGGGCCGGAAAAGAACTTAACCCGTGGTTGCTGGGGCTGGCTCTTGCTCCTCTTAGAGCCGTCGTTCTTTTACAAAGAGGGGTGGAGGTTGTTGTTGCCTTTTTTTTTTTTTTTTTTTTTAATGAATGGAGGGCGGCGGCGACTGCTGCAGCTGGCTCAGCTGCGCGGGCTGTACCCCCTCCCAGCCTGCGAGAGGAGGTAAAGGCCACCTTCATGCCACTGCGGGCCTGGGCAGGAACCGTCAGTGTCGCTGGGGGGAAGGAGGGGGGAGACTCTCAGGCCTCTGGGTCCTGGGCCGAGAGCCGGGTTGGGGGAAGACACACCTAGATCTAAGGATCTCTGCTTGTCACAGGCTGTCGGGGTAGGGAACGGAAGATCCCTGCTGGGTGCCTTCTCTTTCTCTATATTAGGGCGTCGTGGGGATGGGTCTGGAAGCAGCGTTTACCAAAAATTAAGAAAATGTCAAAACATTCTTGTCCAAAAAGGGCGTAGTGGGGCTTGCTGAATAAATCTGGTTCTTTCCAGTAGCTGAGTCTCCCTGAGTGCGTGCAGACCACCCCTCCCCCATTTCTTGGGTGTGGACAGCGACAGGGCCGAGGCCTCTTCCGGCTCCAGTACCCCCCGGAGCGATGCTGGTTACTCTGCTAGAGGAGACCTGGTTCTCGCCTAGCAGCGTCCTCTTCGCTCTCCGTCCACCCCCCACCCCCATCCCCAGTGCAATGTCCGCAGTGCCCGGGTGTCTGCCCGAGATGCCACCTTGGGCAGCTGCTCCCCCTCAGCCCATTGCGTTTTCCAGCCCGTATGGGACGCGGGCCTGAGGAGCCTCTGTCCACCAAAGAGCACGGCCCTTTGCTGCTAGGCCTCCTTCCCCAGCTACCCCAGAGCTCCCCTCAGGGGAAGCGGGAAAGACCAAGGATTGTCCAGGTGGATGGGTGGAGCCGGCAGCGCAGAGGATGCTGCGGGGGTGGCCACGGGATTAAATAACAACAGGGTTCTTGAGCCGCAGAGGAAATGGAAATGGCCAGGGATCTTTTCTTTGCAGTTAATGACGGAGGGAGGGGTGGGGGGAAGCTCATCTGGCTAGGCCGGTGAAAAGAAAAGCCCCCGCCATTAGGGCTGACTCCAGGAAGGCGGGGAGCCCTCGCAGCAGGCCCAGCTCCGCCCAGGAACAGAGGAGGCCATAGCCTCCGGGGAGGCCGGGGTAGGGGAGGGGGGGTTCTTTGATTGGGGAGATACGAGCTGGACTTGGGCCTGAATCCCTGTAAGGTTAGCCTTGCTGGTGTTCTGTCTTCACCGGAGGTTGTGAGACTGCCTTTCCCTGGCCCCCCACCCCCAGCCCACTCCACCACAGGACTGCACTTGGCTGTAGTCAGAAGAGAGAATGAAACTTGCCGCCTAGGCCAGAGGTCTGGCCTTGGGCTAGGGCTGGGGCTCTGGAGACCGGCAACCTAAAGGATATTTTGCAAACCCAGACCAGAGGCCAAGGTCACCGAGTCCCAGTCTAAAATGCTTTCTGGCCTTTCTGACTACCTTCCTCTGTGATTTATGTTCTGGAGGCAGAACAGACCCCTTCCTAGGGGATCTCAATCTCCTTTCAGGGTCAAGATGTTCCTCTAAAGTCAAGAGGAAGACTATTAGGACAATAGAGTATCTTACATTTGTTCAGAAAGTCCCTTTATTAATATTGAAGCTTGATATTATTCCCATTTGTCAGATGTAGAAATTGGGGCCAAGAATCCTGCATCTGGTTAATGGAAGATGTGTAGTGTTGATATATGGTAGTGTTAAATGGTAGTGATAAATGGTAGTGTTGATTTTCTGGATCTTTCTGCTTTGCTACCACCCCTTCTCAGTATCATAAACCTAAAAACCTATTTCTTGCAAGTCATTTAAGCATGTTAAACAAGGAAAGTTGGAGCAGTAATTTTCCAGTGAGTGCTAGCTGATGGTCCTTGTTCAAACAATTGAATAAATAAATCATTTTAAGCTATGGAAGAAAATCAGTGTGGTGGGGGTAGGGGAGTGAGTGTTTCCAGTGTCCTGTTTCCTTTTTTAGAGAAATTAGCCAAGAGACATACAGAGTTCCATTCCTGGTCTCTGTTCAGCTTTTCTGAAAGAGGAAGTGAGGAGGTCCCAGCTTTGATGGGACTGTGGGAAAATGGAGGACCCCCTATTCCTTAACTGGGAGGAATTTCAGATGCCTAAGCAGTGTGTGTTCGTCATAGTGTCCAGAAGGGCATTGAGGACCGTATTTTGTCCCTCCTGGGAACCTAAAGAGAGAAGTATGGGGCAACTGTATGAGAATTCATTCATTCACTCATTCATATATAATGTGCCAGGACTTGCCCTAACTCTGGGGACTCTGGTGAGAGACAGACAGCTTTCCTCTCCCTGGTGAAGCTCACAGTCCTTTGGAGAAACAGACAGACTGCAATATGAGCCTAGGATAAGTGCGAGGAGGATAAGTAACTTGGATTCAAGGCTACAGGGTGGGCGTGGGGTAAGGACCTGATTTAATTTGGGCTTTAGGGAGTATCTCGCAGAGGGGTTTATCATTATGAGTTGAGCCCTGAAAACTGAGGAGTGAGTCTGAAGGAGTTTGTGGAGACCTATCAGACAGCACTAGACTAGATGGAGGCCCGGTGTAGGGAAAAGCCTGGCATGGAGGTGCTGTGGCCTCTGTGTAGCCACAGCTTGGCCAGCAAGGTTGAAGTGGCCTGGAGAAAGTGCAGATATTACCCTACTAAAGGTTTTAAGCTGGATCATGGCACACCCTCATTTGTGTTTTTAACCTCTTCAGCAGCCCAAGGGCCAGTGGTTGGGGGAGAGAGAGGACAGAGGGAATGATGGTGGGGAATGCTAGACATTTGCCCCTGAACTGGTTGGCGATGCCACATTTATTCTTTAGGATCGGGTAGCCAGTAGATATGTACTGGATTTTTTTTTCTGCTTCATCTGACTTTGTCCATTCTCAGTCTCTTCCCCAGGTCTAACTTCTTTGCTAAAGGCAAATTCTAAAGGCTTGGCTTACCTGCCTATGTTAATTACAGGCTTTTTACCCTCACCTCAGTATGAAGGGCTTTACCCTACCAGATGGTAGCTAGGGTAATAGAGTGGCTTCAATTCTGGGTTTTCCTTCTTCATTCCTGGCCTTGCCAGGACCTGGGAGCTAAGTTAGTAGGAATGAGAGGAGGCAGGGATTCCTATTCAAGGACAGACATTTATGGAGCACTTGCTGTGCAGGTCCTGTGCGTGGCATGTTTTTGTGTGTAATTTTACTTTAAAAAATTGTATGGCTGTGTTCGGTTTTATTATCACTCTTTTTCAGATAAGTCAGTGGCTCTGTTTTAATTATTTATTAATTCTAAAAAAATTATTATGTACTTCCTGTGTGTCAGGCAAAATGCCAGGTGTTGGGGTTATAGTGATAAAAGATATTTTTGTCCTTATAGTGCTTAGAATTAATAGTGACACAATGATGTGGGATTGGAGGTACAAGTAAGGGGTTGGGGGTGGGTTTACCTTCCTCTATAATCTTCATGAGCACCCTCATTCATTTCTACACTTCATTGCCATTTCTCAGTCTTTTATCAAATACTAAGTGCTGTAAGCCAAGCCCCTGGACTCAAAAAGATTACTTGCCCCCACATAAATAAAAATTCTGGAACTGCTGTTTATAATCAAGTTTATAATCAAGATACACATTAAACAAATAATTGTTCAAGGATGATTTAATTACAGTGAACATCAATGCATTAGAAAGTACAGAGAGCAAAGGAGGGGGGCACATTGGGCCTCCTGGAGAAGTTTCCTTGGAGTTCAGATAGACAGAATGTACATTCAGTGGCTAAAGGCTCAAAAGTAGGACGGAGACTTGGGAATGCTAGAGCAACTGAAGGAGCCATAGAAACCCTAGTCCTTTGAGGAGGGGAGGATGTGTCGGACCCAGAGCTTAGAACTCTGTTCTAGCAGTAGATCCTAGGCATTCTGACTCTCTGGAAAGCTGTGTCAGCCTTGGATGCTGAAGAGCCTGAAGGACTAATATCCAGACACTGACCACAGACTGGTCAGTTCAGTCCTAGGCTACAAGCTCCTCATCATTGGACAAGGTATTCATATTTTATGTGCCCCTGTTTTCTCCTCTGTTATATGGCAACGAGTGGTAGTGCTTATAGTAAAGGGATGGACTTGAATGGAATCACACAAATAATATGCTTTGAGGGCCTCCCTGGTGGTGCAAGGAGTGAAGTCTCAGCACTATGAAGCTATCAGCAGTCACTGCAGCAAGAGTTCTATCCCCAGCCAGGGAGGGACCTGGCACAGCAGACCTCTCCTGTCTTACCCGCTGCTCCCCTCAGCAGTGTATTTCAGTACATCTGCCTGTTCTGCTTTCCACTTTGTCTCTGGTGAATCCTCTCACCACCCCCACCCCCGCACCTCTCTGGACTGCACCCCAGCTCTGGTATGCATAAATAAATAAAGTAAATCTTTTTTAAAAAATACTTTGAATTATAAGTGCTGAATACACATTTGGAAGATTATTCAACATTCCCAGTAATTTTGATACAAGGAATGAGTTAGAATTTTAAAAGGAAACCTCAGCGAGAGAAAGACATTCTAAAAGAACAAGAATGTCTTTATCTATAAATAGTTGAAACAATATAGCACCTATCACTCCACCTCTGCTTAAATGAAGACGATTTTGCAGGGTAAAAGTTGTATTTTCAACTGTGTGGCTTAGTATGTTAAACAGCTCATCAGAGGGTTGGTTTTAACCATGAGCAGCATAGATGCTTGAAGAACTTTGGTGGTGGCAGACAGTGTGATGTAATGCTGAATGTATGTTGAGTGGCAGTTCTCCTATATCAGTACGGGGGAGTGGTAAACTTTTGGAAGACTGCATAATTCCTAATCTCTTCAAGCTTCTATTGTAAAAAGGGAATAGTCATAGTATCTATTTCTTGTTGTGAGCTCTAAATAGAATGATGTTTTTCAAGTAATTTAGCTCAGAGCCAGGTGTGTGGCTATTTTTGTCGTTCTCCTATTGCCCTGTGAAACAGGAAAGTTTTAATGGTTCTAATTTGGTTATGATAATACAGGCCTCTAGCTTCCTCTTCCCCATCCTTCCTCTAGGACCCTTGGTTTTTTACTCTGTTGAACAGGGCAGTGAAATATTATACCTAAGAAACATTCCTGGAGACCACATAATTCAAGAGTGATTTCCTCATAGGTGTGAATGTGAAGTCAGATTTGCATGTATTCAGTAGGTTTATATGGCACCTATTTAAACAGCACAGTTGAAATTTGTAGTAGTTCACATTCACATAAAATGCAAGTACACTATCCATTTTAGATGCAGTAGCTAAACCCAGAACTACCAAGGTAAGCAGTGACCAGGGAAAAAATGGCTAGAACATTTGTTTGCAAGTTTCAGAAATTCCTTGGAAACCTTGAAACCTCAGGTGATACAGTGCTTGGCAAATTTTGGCTTTGGGAATAAACAGACTTTGACTTTGCCTGGAGTAATGCCATGTAATTGTTGATGGATCTCAGGTGAGTTATTGATCCTTTAGCCCCTCAATCTTGTTTATATAATGAGCATGATGATTACTACTCCATTAGGTGGTTCAGTAAACGCCTCATACATATCTGAGTCCTTCATAGAAAAGAACGGGGACCTTGGGAGATGTACAGGGAGAAGAATGGGTATCTGGACTCTGGAGGGGGTCAGGTACTTTCTGAAGCCTAATAGTGGCTTTCATGCTCCAAGAAAGGGCTGAAACTGCACCTTTTTGACTTGGCAGTGATGCTATGGGCCACTTTTTCTTCCCTGGCCTCTATTCATGCCATTTCACGTGGTCATTCATTTAACCAATATTTAAGCACATTCTAGTTACCAGGCACCCTGCAAGGCTCTAAGGATACAACAGCAAATAAGTTATAGGAATCTCCTGCTTTCATATCGCTAAGTTTCAGGTCCTTCATCTATAAAATGGTATAAATATATTATCTCTTATCTCAAATGGTCTTTTGCCTATTTTTTTTTTAATTTGAGAAATGTTTGTGGAGTGCTTATGTTGCCGCGCTCTGTTCTGGGCACTGAGAATTCAGGGATGAACAAGACTGATAGGGCTTTGCCCTCCTGGAATACATGCTCTGGTTAAAGGAGACAGATAATAACAGAGCAGATAAATAATTAATGTAATTTCAGATAGTAATACATGCTATGTAGACAATAAAATAGGAGGCTGTGATTGAGCAATGGGGTGAGCGTGGTAGCAGAGTCTGGTGGGAGGTGACTGAACTGAGACCAGAAGGAGGCAGCCATGGGTGGATCCGACAGGCAGCCATGGGTGGATCCAGACAGAAGGACTAGCTGGCACAAAGGCCCTAAGTAGGAAAATGCTTGGTGTATGTGAGCTGCAGAAAGAACATTGATGTTGCTAGAGCCAAATGACTAGAGGTGGTGGGGGGAGGGCAGTTGATTGAGATAAAGCAACCCCATGGTTTTAATCAGGGACCAACATGATGGTTAACTTTACTAATTTACATGAAAATAAAAAACGCTTATGTATTATAAAAGAGATTATATACAATGTATTATATACGATTATATATATTATAAAAGAGAGTACATACTGTGAAATTATATACTACAACATAAAAGATTGTACATAGGTAGGTAGGTAGATAGATACCTGGCATAGAATGATGTTCAGTAAATGTTAGTTGCTGCTACAGCTATTATTCATGCCTTTAAGGAACCTAAAAGTTTTCATCTTCATCAAGGATGAGAAAGCCAAGGCATAGAGCCATTACTATCCACGTGTAAAGTCAATCAAATCAAAGAACAGGATGTAGATTTTATTAATCGAAGGAAATGCTTTTGGTTCCTTTCCCAAATGGAAGTTTTAAGGCACAGGATTTTCTCTGCGTTTAGCAAATGTCTGGGGTCCATCAAACTGAGCTCCTTCAGCCCCTCTCTGCCAAAATGCCCAGAGTTCTATTGCTTGGGTGCCATGGAGTGTGGCACTGGTCATCACTTAGGGCCCTTGGAAAGGCTCATGATTGCTTGTTTAATCCTTCTGCCTTTAATCTGGATCTAAATGGCCAAGAATGGGAGGTGTTCCTTGTCCTCCACCTTGAGTATCTACCAGGTTTACTGAGATGCCATCCACTGCCCAGGTTTGGAATCTCTCCCACCTCATCCTTGTCCTATAGACTGCCTAGGGAGTGTGTTTATAATCAAGAAAGACTTTAGAAAGAAACCGCCTTTAATTCTTTCTGACACAGAGAAATGGCAAATAAATAATCTGTGAATGAATGAATACAAATTGTGTACTGAAACTAGGCAAAGCTTCCTGGGATATATAACACTTGTTTCTGGACAAATTACCTTTCTCTTGGTAAAGATGTTTTCATTCTTTCTTTAATCAACATTTATTGAACTTTGCTTGATGCCAAGCTCTGTATAGCAGTGAGCAAAAAGATGTCATTCTTGCCCTCATGGATCTCTTATCTAGTGGGACAGGCATTGGTTAAATAATTCCACCAATATAGGTAGAAAATGGCAGCAGTGCTATTCGCTCTGCAGGAGAGGTTTTAATCCCTCAAGGTATAATGAAGGCCAAGGCTTTGGGAAAGTTCCCCAAGAGACTCCTGAGGTGGGAGGGAGCATGTGTGGTGAATCAAGCAAATGAGAGAAAGCCACTGTGACTACAGGACTGAAAATGAGGTGGATCCTGGTCCCAGAAAAAAGATAGGGATTTGACAGAGAGGACAGATCACAAAAGGCTCTGGAGGTTATATAGCTTTTTATTTCTTAAACTATGGGGTGCTTTGAAAAGACTTGAATCTCTCTCTCTCTGTCCCTTTCTCTCTCTCTCTCTCTCTCTCTCTCACACACACACACACAGAGAGAGAGAGAGAGAGAGAGAGAGAGAGAGAGAGAGAGAGAGAGAGAGAGAGAGAAAATATCCTGGCTGCAGTTTGGAGAATGGGTTCTGATACTGCTCCCCCTTCTTTTGTTCTGTCCTAGAGGTGATTATGGAGCCCCATTTTTCCTCGTTCTAGGGCATTATACTCTCCTTATGGCTTTCTTAAACTCTGTCCACATTATTTGCAAATAGTTCCTTTATCCAACTCTCCTCAAATATCCAAATTTTTTCTTGACTTTATGGAGAAGTAAAGCAGGAGGAAACATTATCAATCACTTAACCTAAGTTCTTTATTTTACTTGTAACAGGCAAATAAATTGCTGGATTCTGTTTTCTGCTCTGACAAGCTTTGTCTTTTCCATGCAGAGCAGTACATTTCAGTCTGCAGGTATTTATACAGAACATTAATGAATTATTAGTTAAATTTCTTTATATGGTATTTTATGCTATTTATCTGGGGTTTTTTAATTAATTATATATTTTTTAATATCCAAAAGGACAGATTTATTATTTTAAAAAGGGAAAGGAAAGAAAAGGATGCATGCACAGACATAAGCAGGCAGAAAGAGCTATCTGGGAAGATACAAAGATTTCCCCTATACCCCCCTCTACCCCTACACATTCATCGTCTCCCCATCTCCTCATTTTAATTTTGTTTTCCCTTTTACTTGTTTTAATTTTTCTTTTAATTTTATTTTTGCATAAAGAACTGGGGTGTAGGCCAGAGGTGTGGGGGGTGAGTGGGTGAGATGACTCACCAAAGACAGAGTGGGAAGCAGAACAGGTGCAGATTTACTGAAATACACTGCTGAGGGGAGCAACCAGTGAGACAGGAGTGGTCTGCCGCCCCATATGTGGGTCAGCTCCCTGGCCTGGGATCAAACTCACGCCTTAAACTCCACCCTAAGGGTATCAGAGCTGAGATTTAACCCCTAGGTGACCAGGGAAGCCCCCTCCTTTTTATTTTTTTTGTGTTGTGGATTAAGTTTTCTTAATTATCCCGCTCCCTCCCACAAACCCCATTGATTGTCTAAGAAGTTATAGTCTTTCTGTCTATTCTTTTAGGAGATCCCCTAGATATTTAAAAATTAATCATGATTCTTATTCTCTTAAATACAATAGAAGGGCCTTAAACTAAATTAAACCCTTAAGTCCTTTCCCATCCCTGCCCACTCCCATCTCCACTCACCATTTATATTCTGTCGTGGTCCAGTGTTTTCCTTCTATCTTTTTTTTTAAGGACTTATGAAGCATTATTTTATTCAGTCATCTGTTGTTCATTGGTGGTTCACAGAGGCACCAATCTTTTTGTCCACTGTTTCTTTTGTTAGGAGCGTTTGTCTCGGAAATGTCTTTCTTTTGCTTGAAATTCAACCTTTAGAATTTCCTTCAAGTAGGAGTCTGTTGATAGTAAATTCTGTTGGGTTTTGTTGGCTTGAAAATATTTTTTTTTTACTCTCATATATAATTCTCAAAAAAAAAAAAAAAATGTTGATTGCCAGTTATTTTGTCTCGGCCTGTTGAAGATATCTTCTGGCTTCCATTGTGGCTGCTGAGAAGTGTATGGTCAGCCATGTTGGAGTCCTTGATCTGTGTTTGTTCCAGGCCCTGTGCAGTTTTTTTATAATATATATGGACGAGGACTTTATTTTTCTTTATCCTTCTTGGAATTTGTGGACCCAGAGTTTGGTGTCTTGTAATAATTTGGGAACAATCTTAACTCTGAGGTGCCCTAGACACCAGATTTAAGGAGGTACTCGTTCTTGAGCTTGTGCAAATGCAGGGTGAGGCCTCAGAGTGAATGTCTACAATAAATTTTATGCCCACCCACCTTAATTGCCTTTCTCTGGTCCTAGTGCTCACTCTGTACAAACACCTCCTCTTTTTTATTCTTAATTTTCTCCTGTAAAGACACACACATGCACACACACAACCCTTTTTTTTTTTAAAGATGTATTTATTTTATTTATTTATTTTATTTATTTATACAAGCACTGGGTACAGTCAGAAGCGCAGGAGGGTGAGAGAATTCACCAGAGCCAGAGCGGGGAGCAGAGCAGGCAGAAGGAACGAAGCACACTGCTGAGGGGAGCAGTGGGCGGCAGGGGAGGTCTGCGCCCCATGTGGGACCCTCCTCCAGTGGCCGGGGAGCAGCTGGGGTTTGAACTGGCACTGCAGAGGCTGCGGGCAGCTTCACAACCCAGTGCTCAACCGTTGCACCACCGGGGAGGCCACCCCCCCCACACAACCATTTTATTCTGTCCTCCATTGTCACTTTTGTAGTTCTTTAAATTCTTTGTATCTCTGGGTCACATTCTAGATTTCTTCAGCTCCCTTGTCCAATAAATAAAGTCTGATTTTAAGTTTTAAGTATCTATCTTTTGCTCGCTCATATATTTAAGCCTCACATTTATTTCTTGAAATATTTTCAGTACACTTATTTATATTCCGTAGTTGATCATTTCTGTCTCATTTTTGTGTGTGCCTTATTATGTTATCTGTTGTTCCTGCTGCTTCTCACTTGTTTCCTTGATGTTTTGTGGTTTTTAACTTTAGACCCAATTCTTTTTATGTATTTATTTATTTATTTATTTATTTATGCATACAAGAGCTGGGGTACAGGCCAGAGATGCAGAGGCATGAGAGGATTCACCAGAGACAGAGTGGGGAACGGAACAGGCAGACTGAAATACACTGCTGAGGGGAGCAGCGGGAGAGTCAGGAGAGGTCTGCTGCACCAAGTGGGTTGCTCCCTGGCCGGCTGGGGATCAAACTCAGGCTGCAGATTGCTTCATAGTGCAGCACTTAACCCCTTGTGCCACCAGGGAGGCCCCTAGACCCAATTGTTTTAAAGTCTGTGGGCATTCCTTGAGGTATGGATTGAAACTGGAGTCCTTTAGATAGGATTTGTGTTTTTCCTTTACCAGTTATTAGGATTTATTCCTACCAAGATCCCCTTAAATTAAATTTTCTGCTTGAAGTTTTTTGTTTTTCAGATTATATATGGTACAGGTAGTGTAAAGTCAGGCTACAAAGTTATGTGCAGGCTTGTTTGTATTTATAAATTTTGGAGAGATTTTTTTTCTTCATCTACTGTTAAGGTTGGTCAAAGAAATTTCCTTGAGGCCTCTTTTTTTGCTGTGGATTATTTCTCATTCCCCTTATATAGAGGTTGTTCAACTCTGTAGGTCCTTTGGAGGTAGACTCCTTACCTTCTGTGGGTTTAAACTTTAACTCCTGTTTTTCGCCTTCCTCATATATTCATCACTTAGGGCACTCATATTCCAGAGCTCTCTTTTCATTTCTTTCTTACTTTTTTATGTTTTGACTTTTAAAAAAAAAAAAAGATTTATTTATTTATGCATACAAGAGTTGGGGTACAGGCCAGAGGTGTGGGGGGAGGAGGGGTAAGAGGATTCACCAGAGACAGAGTGGGGAACAGAACAGACAGACTGACTGAAGTACACTGCTGAGGGGAGCAGCAGGCGAGACAGGAGAGGTTTGCTGTGCCATGTGGGTAGTTCCCTGGCTGGCTGGGGATCGAACCTGTGTTGCAGTGGTTGCGTATAGCTTCATAGTGCTGAGTCTTAACCCCTTGCACCACCAGGGAGGCCCTGTTTTTGACCTTTGCCAGTTCATCAGTGCATTTATTTTATTTTACATTTTTGCCAGTTCATCAGTGCATTTATTTTATTTTTTAATTTATTTTAATTTTTTAAAAGATTTATTTATTTATTTATTAAGGATTTATTTATTTATTTTATACAAGAACCAGGGTACAGGGCATTTGTGTGGGAGGGTGAGAGGATCCACCAGAGACAGAGTGGGTAACAGAATAGGCAGACTGACGAAATACACTGCTGAAGGGAGCAGCGGGCGAGACAGGAGAGGTCTGCTGCGCCATGTGGGATTCTCACTGGCAGGCCGGGATCAAACCCACGCTGCAGAGCCTGCGGACATCTTCACAGTGCGGTGCTCAACCACCTGTGCCACCAGGGAGGGCCCTGCATTTTTTTTTAAAGGTGCATATTTTATTCATTGTTTGGAACTGTTCTCATTGGGAAGGTCATCCAAGGTATTTTGGTTACCACACTTCAGAAACTAAACCAATTCCTTTACATTCCTAGAGAAAGGAGTCACAGGGTGTGGTATAGAGAGTTCTGAGACCAGACAATCCTGGGTTCAAATCCACATTTAATTTTTACAAGTACCCTGTAATGTAGGTACCATTGTTTTCTCCATTTTATAGGTCAGGAAACCTATCTGAGGCCACCACCAGAGAGAACCAGGAACCAAACCCATGGGAGAGACTGGAGCTTGTGTTCTTATGCTCAGTGCAATCTGCCTTTCTAGCAGAATAGGCTAGTGAAGGCTGAAAATCCTATACTGAGCTAAATATAAATACACTGAGATATTTAATGTGGGGAGTAGGGGAGAAGAGGCAGGAATAAGAACTGAAACACTGGATGACAGACATAGTGATTTTAGAATTCACTGACAATTCCTAGACTGGTTATGAGGGATGTAAGAGAGGGCAGACTAAAACATGATTCCACAGTTTTTGAATGGTGACAGATGAGTGGTGTTTTTAGGAACAGCGAAGTCAGGAAGTGAGCTGAGTTTGGTTTTTGTTCTGTTTAATACTTCAGTTTCCTCATCTGTAAAGCAAGGTGACCTTCCAGGATTCTGTTGCTCTAGACATGTGGTTCTATAATATGTTCTTTATGCTATATGGTTCTATAATAGGCCTCTCCAGAATAAGGATTAGCAAACCAATTCAGGAGGAATTGTCTGGCAATTCAAAGCTGGGAAACTGACAAGAGTCCATGAGGTTGGGTGACATGAGGTGCTTCAGGTTGGGTCATTTTGCAATTTTCCTGTATGCTTTCCAGAAATGAAGGGGTTGTTCATTCACTCATTCATTCACTGAAAAAAAAATTTTTTTTGATTAAACACTTAATCTGAGTTCGACCCTGTGCTAGGGAAAAGAGGGAGATATCAGTGAAGCAAATAGCCTAGAATAGTTGGCTGCTTATGTAATGCCATGTCCTTTGTTATGCACTCAGTGTCCTGCTCTCAAAGACAGTATAAGGCTGTTGGTGTTGCTTTTGGTTTTTTACATATGGGGGTGGGGTAACTGAAGTTTAGGATGGTGGGTCACGGAGCTCTAAATAAGCATCTTAGACATAGACCAGGGGCACCTTTCTCCTGCTCTAGCTTCACCCTGCCCGTGGGGCTTCTGCCAGAGACAGTAAGCGGCTGGCTTGGGGTCCTGCATGAGTCAGGCTGTGCTGGCCTGCCTTCCATCCTGTCCTTGGCCTGAGAAAGGACACAGCGCAAAGGGACGGATGTGAGCTAGGATAAGAATGCCGAGTCACTGCTGATGAAAGCCCTGTGTATACCTCCTCCCAACTACCTGAAGTCCGTCTCAGCTACTGTCCTTGTCGTCACACTCACATCCCTCCGGCCCCACTGAAAACAGCTGGGCTTGTGTCATGAACCAAAACGTGCTTCCTTCCTTATCTGGGGCTTCCTCGGGGCTACCTGAGAACACAACCAGATTGTGAAATCCTGTTACCCAAAGCCAGGATTTCCCTTATGTTTCCCGAGAAAGGGAGAAACGTGGTTCTGTGAGCTTCTGTTGGGTGGGATCATGAGAAAACACTACATCGACTTCTTCTATTTTGAAGTGAGGAAGAAGGTGGTCACTGATCAGTGAGTCAGTGAGTCTAGGGGCCAAACGCCATGTGTGGTTGGAGATCCCAGAGACAGAACCAAATTTGAAGATCACTTTCATTTCTAGTCTGACAAACAGGGACCTTAAAGTTTTTAGTAGTACACAGACATGCACGCACGCACGCACGCACACACGATGTTCATCACAGTGGTTTACTAGTAGCAACCTAAATGCCCATTTGTCAGGGACTGATGAAATCAATGATGGTTGATTGAACAAAAGGCACCTGTGTTGCTGCTCAGCAGTGTGGTTGGCCTATCAGGTATGGATATAGAAAGATATTCAGGGCTGACTGGTAAGTGAATAAAGCAAGCCACAGAACAGTGTACATATGTGTTACAGTATATGGTTTATAGTCATGCATGGGTGATTTCTGGACATATGAGAAATTGATGATTACTTCCAAAGAGAGGAAATTGAGGTTTGGTTGGGGATTTAGACTTTCACTCTTATACTTACACCTCTTTGTACTTTAAAGAAAAATAATGAGTATGTATTACTTTTACAATAGATAGATAATGATAAAGAAAAAGTTGAAGAAGTGAAGGCTCAAGAAAATTCAAAAACCCAAGGCACCAAAAACAATACAGCCCTGAATCTAGGCATGCTGAGGGAAGAGGGCATGGCAAGGATAGTGTTGCTTGATGAATATCTATGACCACTGCTTGCAGGGATATGCTTTGACCAGCCAAGGGTGGATACAGAGGTAGGGACTGGCAGGAAATCACTGTTTACAAGACTAAGTAACAGAAAGTCTTAAACAAAGTTGAGGCCAAAGTTCAACTCCAAGAACAGGCATTGGAGGGTCTCATAACAATAACTTAACATGTATTCGCTATTTATCATGTACCAGAGCAATGTGCAAATTTCTTTACCACATTTGCTCTTCTCAACAACCCTATGAAAGTAGCACTGTTACTGTTCCAGTTTCACAGAGGAACATCTTAAGGATCAGAGGGTCTAAATTTCTCAAATACACACAGTAATATTTGACAGGGTTGGGGTTCACCAGGTCTATCTGTATGAAAGCAGCTCTCTCATCATCTGTTGAATATTACCATGTGTTGAACATTTAGGGGCCCTCAAGTACAAGAACAGGTCATCCTTTTGTAAAAAAAAGATTGATTTTATTCATACATACAAGAACTGGGTGTAGGTCAGAGGTGCAGCGGGAGAGAGGATTCACCAGAGACAGAGTAGGGAGCAGAATAGGCAGATCTACTGAAATACACTGCTGAGGGCAGCAGCGGGTGAGACAGGAGAAGTCTGCCTTGCCATGTGAGTTAGCTCCCTGGCTGATGATCTAACTCATGCCACAGTGGCTGCCAAGAGCGAAGAGCTTGATAGCGCTGACTTTAACCCCTGCACCACCAGGGAGGCCCCATTCTTACCTCTTTATCATCAAGAAGCACCAGTATAGCTGGAGAAGACCACACTAACTTGTGCAGAGTTTATAGTGTCTTATATAAGGTGCCCTTCCAGATTTAATTGGCCTACAAAGATGATAAATAGTTTTTGGACTTCAAAGCTAGGGAGATCAGCAAAGCTTGAAGTTATCCATGAAGGCATCTTGGAAACAGAAAGATTTAAACCAGGTCTAGAAGGATGGATTGAATTAAGAGAAGAAAACATTCCAGAGAACTCTGCACAAGCTCTGTTGTTTCTGGGCGTGTGAAGCATCTTGCCTAATCAGAGTGAGAGTGGTGTATGTGTGCCAAGCAAGCTGGTGTGTGTAGGGAGGGAAAGCAGATCATTAAAAGTAATTCTGAAGGTTGAAATCTGGCAGAGGAGTTGTAACCTAATGTGAAAGGAAATCAAGAGCTTCTGAAGGTGTTTTGGACAGTGAAGAAACACTTTGATAAGTGGTGCTTCAGGGATATTAATTTGACAGAGGTGTCAAAGTGACTTGGAATGAAGGAGGGAGCCATGTAGAAAGCCTAGATATGGGATGATGGAGGCTTTGATGGAACGCTAGCAAGAAGAATGAAAAAGGGAGAGGGGGGTCTGTTAAAGTATGTAAAGGGAGAGGAGGCAACCAGGACTTGATGACTGGAAAGAAACAGACTATGAGGATGAAGATTGGAGCCAAATATAATACTAGGCTTCCAAACCAGGTAATCTTAAAATGGGGATTGCCTATGTCTGGGGCAGGGAATGTTGAGAAGTTTCTAGTTTGCTATTAGAAGTGTGGTCCTATGGGAAGAGATGATGAATTGAATTTCCATTCCAAATCTCCCTTTTCCCCAAGACTATATGGCAGCTTAGGAATTTTCTCCCTCATAGTTTTCTCAGTGGTATAACACACAGGACACCATTTGTCCATACTGGTTCATTTTCCCAACAGCACTGGTTAAGCTGTCACTGTGGTCAGGTTGATGGAAACACACCACTGAGCAAGGCAGATCTAGTCCTTGTCCTCCTGGAAGGCAGATATTGAACAAGAAATTACACGTGTCCTTTCTGTGTTCCTAGTATCAAGGTGGCATTTCTTCCCTAGACCAATTCTGCTCTCTACTTTGAAATCTGGAGCATTTATCTACTGGTAAATGCATTTGTCAGCTTTTTAGTATGGTTTATGCATTACTGGTAAATGCACTTGTTAACATTTTATTATTATATGTAATAATTAAAAAAAATATCAACAGCACTCATTTATTCCTTTTTTCTGCAAGGACTATGACTGTATTTTCAGCCTTCATGCTCACAAACTAGTGGAGGACACAGACAACTAAACAGGTAATGCCAATATGGTAGAATAATGTAGTGAAGGGGGAAAGTGCTAGGTACTGTGGAAAGAACTAGTAGGGATATCCACCCAGCCTTGGAGGGGCAGATGACTGGGCAGGGAAGTTTCCCTGACAAGAATAATGAGGTATTAGCTACAAAGGGGTAAGAGGTGGGGGCATGTGTTTATGCTAAAGTTCTAGTTCAAAACCCTGGACACTGGAAAGGCCTAGGCTTGTTGAGGATTGATTTATAACCTAGAATTTTATACCTAGCAAAAATACCCATCAAGATATGATGAAAAAATAAAAGGAAAGGCATGTTTCAATACGCAGTGTCTCAAAATATTTACCTCCCCGGTATCTCTTCCTAGGAAGCGAGTGAAGGACTTGAACCAACAAAACCAAGGAGTAAATCGAGAGAATAGACAACTTGGGAACAACTGCATGGATATCATGTAGGTAAGGACAGGCTCAAAAGGGTTTTATAGGCAAAGGAAGGAATTAGAGTTCATTATAGTGACAAAAAAAATGTTAAAGTTATAAAAGATAGTCCAAAATAATGATTTTTATTTTTAATACTATGGACCCTTTCGAGCAACATTGTGATTGACTTCAATCAGAATCAATAGTTTTAATCTGGTTTTCATATTTTGTTTCTCTTTGAGAAGGATCCTGCTTTTTAAACAGTTTGGAAGCCACTGTATCAATAAAACCTAAAACTGTGTATAAGTATTACTTAAGCAACCTTGTGCAATTTGGCAGGCGCCCCAGAAGATCCCCAGGTCAACAAGTTGTAAGAATTTTAAGGTCTATGTAAGTGGCCTTAGGTTATGAATGTGGTTGGAGCAATGCATGGAGGGAGGGGAGAGGAGGTAATAAGGCTTAGCTACCAAATGTCAGCAGGACTTTTTGCTGGTTTTTCTTCCTTCAGCAGCAAAGGTGATCCCTACAAGAACATTTCTACTTGAACAGATCTGCTTACCAGTTAAGGGCTGGAGTTGCCTTCTCCAATGACTTTCAGACTGCCAACAAATAAATTTTTAAAATGCAAACATGGGGTAAGGGAAACACAGCATGACTATAGCTCCTTTTCCTACTGAACTTTGCCACAGCTGGAATAAGGCAGGTGTGTGTGTGTGTGTGTGTGTGTGTGTGTGTGTGTGTGTGTGTGTGAGATCATTGGGCTCAGAAGATATTTATGGACATGTTATATTTTGGCAAATCATGGTGGAAGCCAGAGCAGGAATCCAGGTGTTCTCTAAATCTGAAGCCAAGAAGAACCATTAATTTATGGATTCTAAAGACAGACATTTGTTTTCTTTCCACTATCTGCATTTCAAGTGCAATGGTTAAAGATCAGCTCAGAAACCAAGCAGTATGTTACGATGTTTACTAGTTTTGCTGGCCATAAAAAGAGTGTTCCCCAGATCCCCACCAGTTGAGAGAAATCCTTCCTTACTCTCCGCTGACCAACCTCTCTCCCTCCTCCTAAGCAAATGAATTTTAAAAACCTCTCTAAAGTTGTTGGCTGGTGACCTGGAAAATTCCTTTTGCTTTGTTATGCTGTTAATGGTCCATCAGTTTAAACCTCCTACCCCCAGAAACTTTCTTTCTCCTGACTAGACTGAGGAAGGAGGGAGCAAAAGTTAAAAAAGAAAGAAAAGGCTGCTATTACTAAAAGCTTTGGGAAGATTCAAAGGTGGCTGGATGAATGAAAGGAAGGAATTTCATCTGTTTTTACCTGACTGTACAACAGCTAGCACAAGGGCATTTGTAGAAGGGCCTTCCTGACTTAATAACTTTAGAAGAGAGTGATAATTTTTGAATGCTGTAATAGTAGAATTTTGGTGGACACAGATTTTCTGGGAACCTTCAAGTTCCATAAGTCAGACTTATGTTTGGGATATGAATGCTAGTAAGTGTGTGAATGTTCATAAGTCACTACTTTCCTTATTTTCATTTGTATTGCAGAGTTGGGTCTTGTAGTTGTTAACTGTAAAGATAACAACTATCACTGACTGCATATGCCAGGTACAAGGCTCAAGATTTTTTCTGTATTATTTAATTTCCACCAAACAACTCTGAGGTTAAGCACTATTATTATTTCCATTTTAGAGAGGAAACTGTGTTTTAGAGACAGAGCAGAGAATCCCACATATGTTCCAAGTGTTATTAGTTCATTCTCTTAACCATGACATTATGCTGTTTTATAAACTACACAGATCTAAGAAAACATAGATAAGAGGAAGCATAGCATGGCCAAGCAATTGCTTCCTAGAGCATGACAGTTTGCCTTCTGTTGGGCAAACAGATTAGGTATTTGCTGAGTTATCAGGTCCTTGTTGCGGGGGATAGTTCTTGATACAATTTTTTAAAAAGATTTATTTTTATTTATTATGCATATAAGAGCTGGGGTGTAGGCCAGAGGTTCAGGGGGTTAGATGATTCACCAGAGACAGAGTGGGGAGCAGAACAGGTAGATCTACTGAAATACACTGCTGAGGGGAGCAGCAGGAGAAACAGGAGAGGTCTCCCTGGCCAGGGGTTGAACTCAGGCCACAGTGGCTGGTAATAGCTTGATAGTGCTGAGACTTAACTCCTTGCACCACCAGGGAGACCCTGGATATAATTTTATCAGCAGACCCCTACTCCAAGCTGTTCAGATTTCTGACCACCAAGCACTATTGTTTCTTTTTCAGTCTTGTTCTGTCAGATTCCATTTCTCAGCTTCCAGAGAACACATAGATACACAGGGAAGTCAGAGCCTTTGAACACCAGTGCCATTCCCTTCATCCACCTTTACTACCAAGTAGTCATTTTCCTCTCTTAAGTGAACTTTGCCACTGGAGCTGGCAACTCTCAAATCCATCTTCTGTAACCCAGAAATTGCAAGGAACTCTCCAGAGCTGTAGGGAAGGCAGCCAACCTGGTAAGAGATTGCCTCTGGACTGGCACAGAGGAGAAAGCAAACATGGATGAGTGATGGGATGTTTAACAACAGTTGGAAAAATCTGGAAAGATGACACTGTGTGTGTGTGTGTGTAGGGGGGGTGGTGTATATCCTGAGTAGAATTCCTAGGGCCTGTTTTTATTATTTATAATAGAAATACCTTTATCTTAAACAAATACTTGATTGTTGTCAATGATTTAAAGATTCTGCAGATTAATACAGAGAAAGTGAAAGTATACCATTAAACGTACCACACTCCTTTGCTGTGTCCCCCACCCTCATGCATCTGCACTGTCACTAGTAACAGTTTGGAATCTGCCCTTCCGGACGGTTCGGTTCTGCCAGTTTCCTATGCATGTGTGCGGGAATGGGGGTGAAGGGTGTTTCCATAAAAATCAATGAGAAGATCCCATTCTATACCTGGTATATCACAGGCATCTTTCTGGTCCATCTGCTAAATTCTTTTTCCTTTTAACAGCAGCACAATATTCCACTATAAGAATGGATGCTCAGTAAATGCTAAGCACTACCTTTTCCTCATTTCAGCTTTAACAGATCTTTTGTTTCCCTCAGCAACCTGTCCCAGCTCCCACTTATTACGTCTTCCTCTGGGTTCTGCCTCTGGGGAACTGCACAAATGGGAAAGTGGTCAAAAGGTGAAAAGGGCAGCAGTGGGCCCCATATGGGAGAGTGCATGTGTTTGTTGGGGGTGGTGAGTGCATTGTATCCTGACCATACTGGGGTACGCAGGAAGTTCTTCTCTCTCCTCTTAGCCCTGCCAAATGGTTCCTCTGTCTGGTTAAGGCAAAATGTCACATTTTATGAGAATCATTTTTAAAAACAACCGAGAGGATCAATGTGGAGAAACATAAAAAGGTGTTTTCTTAGAGTTTAACTCTCATTTGGGACCCGTACTCTGAGCATGCACACCTTGCGGCTGTCTAAATGACCAGAAGCCATCCCGGCCAGTCCTCTGTCTCCATCTAAGACATCTGAGCAGCCTATGTATGAGCAGTTAAAGCATCCCTTGCTCTTTTCTGGTAATTGGTAACTTCATTAGGTAGAAATTTGGTTTTTGTCTCTGGAAAACCACTCCAGATTAGAAGATTCAAGCTAGACTACTTATTACCTGTGTGCTCTTGACCAAATTTCATATCCTTTTTGTGCCTCAGTTTCCTCAATGGTAAAATGGGGATAATGGCAGTAACTATCTAATTTGGTGGGGGTTTTCTCTGTAAGTTAAATTAGATAAAATACATACACAACATATTTGGTATAGTACATGGTAGATGCTAAGCACTCAGCGATATGTACCGTTATACTTAATCCAAATAGCTCTCATTGCATTTTAAATGCAGACTTTAGAGATCATCTAAATGATTGCTAGCTGGCTGCACACTCAACTCACATGATGCCTTAAAAAATGCTAGTGCAGGGCCTCCCTGGTGGTGTAAGGGGTTAGGATGCAACCTATGAAGCTATCCCGCAGCCACTGCAGCAGGAGTTTGATCCCCGACTAGGGGGCGACCCACATGGCACAGCAGACCTCTCCTGACCCGCCTGCTGCTCCCCTCAGCAGTGTATTTCAGTAGATCTGCCTGTTCTGCTCCCCATTTTGTCTCTGGTGAATCCTCTCACCCCCCACACATCTGGCCTGTACCCCAGTTCTTGTATGCATAAATAAATCTTAAAAAAAAAAATGCTAGTGCATAGGTCCTATTACCAGAGATTCTGATTCCCTTGATCTGTAGTAGGATGTGTGTTTTAAAATATCTCCCTGGGAAATTCTAATTCATAGTCAGGGTTGAGAAAAACTGGCTGTAGTTCCCTGTTCTCATTTTCCAGATGAGGAACTCTGTGGCCTAGACTCGGGAAGCGCCTTGTCTGATTCTATAGCCAGAGTAGAGGCCATAGGTTCTCTTATCCTGGATGCCAAACTTCAAGGCTGTCCTCAAGAAGGAATCTGCCCCAAGGGTGCCCTTCAGGTGGTCCTGGGATGTGTAGGGGTGCTGCCTACTTCCTGTCTCTTTGGTGATAATGTTGCTTATATGCCTGGACTAATTCTTCCTAGAGCTGGCACTTTTCACCCTTAGGGTCTTAAGTCTGGTCTTCAGAGAGATGATCTCCCTTTATAAAAAGCCCCTTTTCTAGAATATGACCCTTTGATTACAGCAACTATAGATAGTATGTGAAACAATCCTGTTCCTTCATTTATTGACTGAGAACCATTCATTTATTTATAGGGATCTAAGCCACCTGGGAACATGAATCCTGTTAGTCTTGTTCCTGTTCTACCGGGCTGAGAATGGTGACCCGTGCTTATTAAAAAAAATAATAATAAATTAATTGAAAAAAACCCTCCTTAAATGACTGAATGAACGAAATCTCAGGAGAGAGGTTGAGTATTTTTTTATTTTTCTGGCCCTAGCCATCTGATTCTCATTACTTCTACAGCTCTAGAAGCCTCTCTGCTCTAGCGTTTTACAAACCTCGTGTGCATACGTCGACATTTTAACCATAAATCCACAGAGTTCTGGGGGCTGGAAAACTCGAGGCGAGGGAATTGGGGTAAAAATAGGGAAGGGGGTAAAAACTACAAGGAGGTCCGAAGCCAGGTCGTCTCAGCCCAGGAGTTAGGGTGGAGAGCGGAGTCCTCGGGCCGGCGCCCCCGGGCCCCCCGCCCCCCGCCCCCCGCGGGAGATGGCCCCGGGCCGCGACCTCCATCAGAGGGTGCGCGGCCGCCGTCTCCGCGGTCCTGGGGGCGACGCCGCGGGAGGGGCGCGATCTGGGTCGCGGACCCGGGCGGCTCAGGCTGCAGACCCGCATTCCGGCCGCGCACGCCCCCGGAGGTGGCGCCTTGGGGAGGCTGTATTTTTATTTTATTTTATTTTTTTTGGAGCCGCAGGGGCGGGGGCTGTGCCTGTCCCTTTAAGAGCCGAAGCGCAGCCCCCGCCTCGCAGGCGCCCGGAGCCTCACAAAAGAACAGGATGTTGTTGATTTGTCACCAAACCACAGAGAGGAAATGATTGTAAATTTCCTTTAAACATCCCCACCGCGCTCCGGCCGCCCCCGCTTCCGCCTCCGCCACCCCCGCCCGGCCGGGCGCAGCGGGGCCTCAGCGCTCCCGCGGGGCGCCTGCTCCCCGGCCGGCTCGGGGGCGCCTGCGGGAGGACCAGCCCCCGCCCCCCCCCCCCCCCCGCCCCCGCCCCCGCCCCCGCCGCCCCCGCCGCCCCCGCCGCGCCCGGGGTTGCGTTCCAGCCGCTTTCTTCTGGGTATTTTTTCAACAGCTGCAGCGGAGAAGGGGCCTCGGCCGTTGTGGACCTGCGCGCCGTCCTGCCCTCCTTGGGCATTTCCCTCCTCGGGCTAAAAAGACCTTCACTCAGGCGCTGGATTTGGCCTCATAACATCCTTGCTGAGGCAGTAGCCATGGGCTCCAGAGTGTGTGTGTGTGTGAGTGTGAGAGTGTGTGTGTGAGTGTGTGCGCGCGTGCGCGCGCGCACGTGTGTGTTGGGGGAAGGGAGACTGAGGCGGGGTGGGGGGGCGGGGGTGGAGGTTGTGTGAGTAGCGGAAAGTCTCCAGCTCCTGGAATCCCCACTCCTAGCCCTACTCACATCCCCCCCTCCCCCCCCCCCCCCCCCCCCCCCCCCCCCCCCCGGGCTCTTGGCACATCCTACTTAAGTTTGGGTCACTCCAGAGATCTCCAGAGATTACGTTTGTAACCACTGAGAGATACTGCCACCGGAACGTTGTAAAAATTCCAGATCATCAAAGGTTTCCATTGAGAAGTCCAAAGCAACAATTACTTCATCCGCCACTTCCAGCCGAGCACTCCTCTTTCAGGCATCGCCTGGGTCTCAGTTCCACCTGTACCTTTCTGCACCCTTACCTCTTCTGACACTCCCCCGCAATGATTTCTGAAAGCCTCTGGTGGGGTTAATGTTTGCTCCCAACCTGCGGCCCATGGCGGAGTGGTCGAGTCTGGTCTGTGGTCTAGGGAAGGGCTGCCTTTGCTGTACAGAGTGTTCTTTTGGAGCAATTAATGCTTATGATTCTGGCGTTGGCTGCAGTAGGATTCTTGGCTTGAATATTCAAAGCAGCAGCTAATGTCCCAAGCCCTTTGCTTAGCCATATTCTCTCAAGTATTCTTTATAATAATCCCGTGAGATTGGGCTATTGCCTTGTTTGGATTAGAGTACTGAGGTTCAGAGAGGTTGAGGAACTGGAGCAGCTCACACAGTGTCAGGCACGTGACAGCACTCCCTTACCACTTACTGAGTACTAGTGTCCCTCTTTAGTAATTTAAATCTGACTGTAAGGTTAGGGGGACAGGTAGTGGGTAGCAAAGGGAGCACAGTGTCTCTTTGTTGTTGGGTTTTTTGTTTGTTTTTTTGGTTTTTTTTTTGGTCATCTCAACCACAGAGAATCTCTGCGCCAGATCCCACTTTCTGGGAAAAGAGAACTTGACTGGCTGACATTCCCAGACAGGAATCTTCCCTTTCGGGGCCGAATGAGCAAGATCCTGTGTGGCTCAGAGGCAGAAAGGGTCCTGGTGTGGAGTTCTGAGTTATTTCTCTTTTTCTTGAATGGGAAAATGGGATGCTTTACAACAATTATCTGGTGCTTGATTCCTGAGACTGAACAGCCTCCTTCATTTTCAACACTTCAGATTCTGATTCTAAGCTCCTAAGGGGGAGGGTAAGAGATGGCTTGGTGGGGGAGGAAGGGCTGCGTTTGGATATCAGCCATGTCATGTAGAGCAGTTAATGATAATGTGCCTGCTCTGTGCCAGTGGTACCAGGTGCTATATATATGTTTTCTCATTTGATGCTAAGAAGGACCCAAAGAGATAAGAAGTTGGTACCCAGAGAGATTATACACCTAGATGGTGGAGCTGGGGTCCGCATCCTCCTTACAGAGGCCCCTCTGTGCAAAAGGCAATCATCCAGGTGCCCCAGACATGAGACTGCAGTGCTTGCCTTCAGTCAGTAAGGAGAGCCAAAAGGGTCCTAGATGCTGGTGGATTATAAGGGAGAAATACAGTGGCCTTTGGCTCCTTTGTGCTGCAGCTGTCTGCAGTTCCTCAACTCTGAGCACATTTGTTGATGGATTTCCAGAGCGGCTGCCGTATCTCCACCTGTCCTTTTTGCTTTTATAGATTGCCAGTCACGGGGGCATCCGGGTCCCAGCACTTGGGAGGGAGAGCCATCTGCTTAATTGTTTCCATCCCCAGCATGCTGACTGAGTAGGCCAGCTCAGGGCAGAATAGGACACCAGGAGGCAGGGACCCCTGCCCTGCTATCTCTTGGCTTTAATTCCTATCCTGTGAAGAGCTGTGGTCTATGTGGTCTCCAATGGCCCTTCTAGTCATTAGCATTTGAAGAATAGTTTCTATTCATTCATTCAGTTAATTTTCATGAAATATTCAGGTACCTGTTATAGGTGCTGGAGAGACAACAGTCAATAAAACGAAAGTTTTGCCTTCTTGGAGTTTACCTTTCAGGTGATGGAAACCAAAAAATATGTAAAAATATTAACATATATGCACATTCATACATATATATCAATGCTGTGAACAAAAATGAAGAGCATGAGTGTGTCTGTAGTTTGTATGAGAGGAAGGCCTAGTATTTTATGTTATTTTATTTAAGGTGGTAAGAGAAGGCTCACTGATAAGGTGGCATTTGAGAAAGAAGGGAAGGAGTAAGTGAACCATGCAGCTTTCTGGAAGTTTGCTTTAGGCAGTTAGAATGACAAAGAAAGACCCAGGGATGGCAGTATGCTGATTAGTACTTACAGTTTGTCAGACACTGTGCTAAGTGCTTTATGGTATATATTTAATCCTGTTATCATTGAATTTTATTTGATGAAGCCAAGACTCAGAGAGGTTAAGTGTCTTGCCCCAGGCCACACAGCTAGAGGCAGCAGTGCAATTCAAATGCTAGTCATGCTTTTTCCCAATTGAGGACTCAACTTTGGGAGCTGTTGTTTCACCATGACCAGGTTCTTTGGCTTTCTTGGGGATGAAGCTTCAACAGTGGCCAAGGTGACTCTTGGCCCCTGAGTTGCATAATTTTGGGAAAAGCGTTCAGGTCCTGAAGTTCTATTTTGTGAGTGGAAGAAGGTAATATGTTTGCTGCTGGAAAACCCCACGTTGTGTTTATGGCAGAAGAGGAAAAACACCTTCTGATTAGTGTGAACAGGGGAAATGAGAGAATGGGGTAGTCCGATCACTCTGCCCAGCTCCTTAGCTTTCATTTCCCCACGATGGGCCCAACTCAGTGTGTTGTATTATACAGCGATAATTAAACGCTTAGATTAGTGAACTGAGATTTATAGGGCAAACAGGAGCCAGAGGAGAAAACGACAGCCATCTCTTTTATTTGCAGGCAGATATCCAAATTGCCACTTGCTTGCTTTTTCTTCCTTACACTATCACCTACTCTATTTAATTAGATCCTTTCTTTCTTGTGTATCATTTACAGCATCCGCTCAGCCTGCTGCTCAGAAGAAGGTTTGAAGCTGTGTTCTGAATCCTTGCTCCTAGTCCAGACAAGATGAGTCAGGAACATGGCAAACAGAAGCCCAGGGGGGTGCACCTTGGCTTCAGGCTGCCAAGCCTGCCTATCCACCCTGGAGAAGGACCAGGGAAACTGAACTCCAGTGCACAGAGGAAAACCACAAGCAGATGACTGCTCTCAGCACCAAATAGAAAGAGTTAAGTCCTGTCCCCAAATACTCATTGAATTTTTTACTCTATTCTCAGTGTCATTCTAGACCCTGAATGGGGTATAGGATAGGGCACATAGAGATGCATGAAATACTCTCAACGTTTACAATTTAGTAGAAGGCTAGTTAAAAAAACAAAACAACAAAGCTGATGAGACCTTTTAGCCAACTTTATTTGTTCGGTAAATATTTACTGAGTACCTACTGTGTGTCAGTCATTGTTCTCAGTACTGAGGGGACACAGCAATGGAAAAATACCAAAAAAACAAAAAACCCACCCTGTAAATTTGCCATCTACCCTTGGGGGAGGAACAGAGCAGTAAATTCATTATTAAAGAGCATAAGGACTTTGAAGAGAACGTGGGGAAGGTGGCTAAAGAGCACTGGGGCTTGTAATTATAAAAGAAGTGAAAGCAGCCTGACAAAGCCTATTTGGACTGTGGGTTTTGACACCTATTAGCTGTGCAGCCTTTAAGTTTCTGTAATGAATTGATCAAAACCTCATTTTTCTGATCTGTAAAGTGGGGCTAGTCACAGACTCTTATAAAGGGATTGAATGAGACCAATAATACATCCCTAATTAGGGCTTGGTGAATGTTAGCTGTCGTTAGTATTATGTGCTTATAGGCTGATGGGGAGCCGAGGAAGGAGTGACTGATTCAGGTGGAATAGAAGGATCATTATCCATGTCACCTTTGCTTTTGCAGTAGTCACAGTTTGCCTCTGCACGGAAAAGGCAGCAGTGCAAGTGAACTCCCGGCAATAGGATCAGAGAGGATTTAGATAATGGTTTGCTGAGTGGGATGTAGGTGGGAGTGAGACGATTGTCAGTAGTTTTCATTCTCTTTTAAATTTTATTTTCGACATGCTTTTTGTTCACTTATATTCCACAACAAGCCTGGCAGGGACTGGGGCTGCCCACTTAACAAACGGGAAAACAGGCACAGGATGTGAGTGCCTGGCCAAGGTCACCTCCAGTCTCCAGAGGAGATCTCCTGCAGGCCTAGAGATGAGTCATCCTAGAGTGTTCCTCCCTGGGTGAAATCACAAAGGAAGGAAGGTTTGGATTTATTGCAGGCAGCCCTGGAAGTTTCCTGTTCTTGAGAAATCTCATAAACAGTAACTCCTCCACCTGAGGGCCTTTCTTATCTGAGGTCAGTCTTCTGAGTAGCCTCAAAGCCCCCAGAAGATACAGAATCTGATCTGAGGTGAGCCACAGGGCATTAGAAAGCCTTTGGCAAATGCAGAGAAGAAAGGAAGAAGAAATGAGAAGAGTGTATAGTAGTTGAGATCATGGACTCTGGGTTCAGACAGATCTGGGCTTGGTGTTTTTGCAAATCACAAAACCTTCTCTGAGCCTCGTTTTCCTCATTTGTAAGATGCAATAAGTACCTAGGTTGCTGGAAAAGTGAAATAAGAGAACGGAGTGTCTAGTACAGTGCCTGGCAGGCAGAGGCCCTTAGTAATGTGAACGGTTATTATTGGAGAGCTAAGAGGGCTCTGCTGGGTAAAGGAGAGGGGGTGGGGGTAGAGAGGGTCCCTAGATTACTGCATTCCTACTAATTAGATGAAGTTTTGATGAAGCTCTTTCCATCTTAGGCATTTAGGTTCTTTCGCACAGTAGATGCCATCTCAGTCCTCTAGGAGTTTATTCTGGGAACTGCCGAGCATGACCAGACAAATGTCTGCTGTCTTGTGGTCCTCACATTGTGGTTCAGTGACACGGAACCCTGGGAGGGTCCCCCTTTGGTTCCTTCTTTCTCCTCACCTTAACCTTGGCTTCTCTGTTTCAGACTCATCTGCTCTCTTTGTTAATTCCCTATAAATGAAAATAGTCAAGTCCTGCCCTAGTCATCTGCCTCTGATAGAACACACCCCACCTACTGCAAACTCCCTGCCCAGTTCCTAAGCCCAGGCAGTGGGGACCCACAGGCTGAGTCCACATTTCACAGAATAAATGTGCTTTTAAGGGGGAGTGACACCCTGTTGGACAGCCTCACAGTTTTCAGAGGGTGTATGAAGGTTCTTGGAGCAAGGTGCAAAAGCTCTGAGAGCACCCCTAAGCATTTATTCAAAACGTTAATTATTATGTTTTCAAATCATGAATGTGCCCTTCATCCTCCAACTTTACTTCCTCACCGCTCCCTTTGATGTGGAAGATTTCATTAAGAAAACAGATGACAGATGAGGCTGAAGAATTGCTTAGACTTGGGGTGGGAACGATGCAGAGGTTCCATATTTTTCTAATTTTTTAAAAAGATTTATTTATTTATCCGTATAAGAACCGGGGTATAGGCCAGATTCGTGGGAGGGTGATCAGATTCACCAGAGACAGCGGGGAACAGAACAGGCAGACTGATGAAATACACTGCTGAGGGGAGCAGCGGGTGCAACAGATGAGGTCTGCTGCGCCATGTGGGACCCTCGCTGGCTGGGATTGAACCAGTGCTGCAGAGGCTGCGGACAGCTTCAGAGCGTGGTGCTCAACTGCCTGCACCACCAGGGGAGGCCCAGTTTTCTAATTTTTTTTAATAAATTGTACTAAGAGCAGGCCTCATACCTATAGGAGCAGCACTAGGCAGCATGACTGAGAAGGGCAGGGTTATGGATTAGAGAAACTATTTAATTGTATTATTCTAGCCGAAAGTTCTGTTTATGTTTGTATATTTTGTTAAGATATTATAACAATCTTAAATGGAACTAAACAAAAGCCACCCATCCTCTTGTCTCTAAAAGAACCTGCCCTGGGCCTCCCCAGTGGCGCAGTTGTTGAGCGCTGGGTTGCGAAGCTGCCCGCAACCTCTGCAGCACCGTTTTGATCCCCAGCTGCTCCCCGGCCACCAGAGGAGGGTCCCACATGGTGCGCAGGCCTCTCCTGCCGCCCGCTGCTCCCCTCAGCAGTGTACTTCTGTCCTTCTGCCTGTTCTGTTCCCCGCTCTGGCTCGGTGAATTCTCTCACCCTCCTGCGTTTCTGATGGTACCCAGTGCTTGTACAAATAAATAAATAAATCTTTTTAAAAAAAGGTTTTAAATTTAATAAATAAATAAAAGAACCTGCCCGTTTGCCTGGAGTCCATTCTCATCTTTATCTTGCACATATTTCACATATGCTCTTGATGTGAACTCTCTCACTAGGGGCCTGGGTTGTGCCCAACCTTTCATGTTTTTTTCGAGGAATCCTCACAATAACCCTAGGAGGAAGGAATTATCAGTCCCATTACTTTGATGCAGAGACCGAAGCTCAAAGATGTCATGTATGTGCCCCGTTGATAGAAATGGCATTCAAACCCAGATCTGATTCCATCTAAAGTCTGCAAACTTAGTGATAGATACAATTTTTGTGACTGTATTTCCCACTACCCAGATTTCTATTATAAACACTTTCCAATCTTCAATAGTCTTCCTAATTATAGTTTAAATTAACTTAAGATTCCCTGAACCATCATTTCTGGAACTGTTTTCTCCTTTGAGGCATTTGTGCTGTTTCCAGTTTTTCACCGTTAAGGATAATGCTTTAATCCCCATTATGCTTAACACTGCTCCCCCCTCCTTCCCTCCTATCCCTGTGGTGGGTGACTAGGTTTCTGATTTCTTTCCAGGGGGAAGCTTAAAGACAGAAGAGAAGGTAGTGCAGAGAATAGACTTTGCTGTCAGATAGAGTATAACCTTAAGCAAGTTATTTAACCTCTCTTTAGCTCAGTTTCCTCTTCTGTAAAACGGAGATAATAATGCCCATTTCAAGATATATCATGAGATTTATATGAGGGACCTCCCTCGTGGCCTAAGGGTAAAGTCTCAGTGCTATCATGGCTAAGGCCTGAGTTTGATCCTGGCCAGAGAGCTAACCCACATGACGCAGCAGACGTTTCCTGTCTTGCCCACAGCTCCCCTCAGCAATGTATTTCAGTAGATCTGCCTATTCTGGTCCCCATTCTGGTGAATCCTCTCACCCCCACACCTCTGGCCTACACCCCAGTTCTTCTATGCATAAATAGATAAATAAATAAATAGAATTATGTGAGATGATCCATGCAGATCAGCATATTAGAGACCAGTGTATTAGCACATATGAGGCACTGGATACTTAGAAGCTGAGATCTGAGTTTGGTGGACTTGATTTACAAATGTTTCCAGTTTGGACTCTATAGTGTTAAGTTTTTTTTAAGATTAAATTGCTGATATCTTAAAATTGTCAGTGAAACTTTAAAGATGTGCATATCTAGACTGTGTTGAAAATAGTAATATCTGGCAACATTGGACCTGTGTCTCCACATGGTTGGACAGGCCAGGGTGAGTAGCAGCTGACCCCTGTAGATGTGGTGTGAATATCTAGGTATCCCAGGGTAGGGTCCTGAAACAGCAGAAGGGAGAGGGAGAAGCAAGAGAAGCAAGAAAGGAGAGAGCCAACTAAGTGTTGAATCAGGTCAGTCACCTTGAATGGTGAATTTGTTAGTGCATGACTAAGGGGTGCCTAGGGACCCCAAACTGTTAAGGGGTGCTTGCTCTTAAAGGGGTCCGACCATCTGTACACACAAAGGCAAAGAAAGCAGGCTCTTAGTGTGAAAGATTTTTAATAGAATTGGTGTGCATATAAAGTAGAAAGGATATTCCTAATAACACTCTGAAAATCACCAACCCATCCACTTGTGGGCAAATGCCCAGCCAAACAGGCTTAGCCAGAAGTGGGGCCCCTGAGGCCTGAAATCTTGCCACAAATCTAAGTTACCTACTGGTGGGAACCACAAGAAAGAGTTTAGGCATGTCCCAGAGAGCTGGGACAGAAAGTGACTCAAGATTCAAAATATACCAATTAATCTACCATGAAGTCAAGATAACAGCTGCCATTGTTTCTGCCAAGGACCTCCCCATGTGTCTCTTTCAAGTGTCTCTACATGTCTGTCCTCCAAGTACCTTTTCACATGTGTCCCCTTCATTCCACCTCCCTTTATATATCCATCTTGCTCCTTCCCTGCTGCCTCTCATTCAGGAAGTTCAGCTCATGATATACTGAGAATTGCAATCCGAGGTGACTGCATGTAAATGGCACCCATTAAATGCTCCTCCCCCTTTTAAAGAGATGCATCAGAAACGATTTGACATGATCTGAAGGGAATTCTGGAGGGGATATTGTATTTCAAAGTCGTTCTGGTGGGAGGCAAGGTGATTTGCTAAGGGCCATTTGTATCAGCTCTCTGAGTCCTGGTGCCTGCCTTTCTCCTCCAGCTACTTAACTGTTTCTCTTTCTCTGGGTCCTCTTATCTGGACCACTTTTCTTCTTGAGACATGGGGATGTTCCCCCAGTTAGTTAGTACAGGGAAGAGGGTGGTGGAAGACTTGGGCTGTTGATGCAGGAGCCCTCTGAAGCTGAGAGCAGCACAGAGAGCTCTACATCTCCCTGCCTCGTTTTCTGCATTAGGCAAACTCTGGCCTGCTCGATCATCATCACCCATGTATGAGTTGGTGTGGGACCTAGGTCAGGGTGGCAGTAGCTTTCTGCTTGGGTGAGTCTGAGAGGGAAGGACCGATTTTACTCAGGTAGGAGAGTTTTTATTCCCTCTTTTTACAGAAAGGAAACAGAGTCTTAGGGAAATCAGGAGACTTGCCAAAACACAGCTCTGAAGTGGCAAGATGAAGAACAGAGTATCAGCTCTCTGAGTCCTGGTGCCTGCCTTTCTCCTCCAGCTACTTAACTGTTTCTCTTTCTCTGGTTCCTCTTATCTGGACCACTTTTCTTCCTGAGACATGGGGATGTTCCCCAAATTAGTTTCTGTGTGCAAATGCACATTAAATACAGATGTTACAAAGAACCAGCTAGCCCCACCTAGACGGACCCTGTCTAAAGAAGGATAAAGTAGCTGGCAGAGAAAAGCAGAACTTGTTTCCTGAAAACTTTTCCGATAGAAGGTGTGTTTAAGTTTTATTGGTCCAGGACAGAAGTGATGGCTGATATTCCTTCTTTAAATTTTCAAGATTTAAAAAGGCGAGTGACAACATTCAAAAAAGATAAACACATGTAATTTGCAGCAACATGGATGGAGCTGGAAGGGATCATGCTCAGCGAAATAAGCCAGAAAGAAAAAGAAAAATACCGGATGGTCTCACTCATAGCAGGAATCTAGAAAACTTAATTAAGGGACCAGGAAAAAGAATAACTCTAAGAAAGAAAATATCAAAATCAACAAACAACTATGAACCAGAGACACTCTATGGGGGGTGGAGGGCGGGGAAAGGAGGGCTTGGGGTCAAAGTAAGGGGGTTGTAATTGTATGGGGAATATAAAAAATAAAATTTCAATAAAAAAATAAAAAAATAAAATAAAAAGGCGAGTGAGCCTCTGCCCAGGAGTACAGTGCAACTAGAAACACATTTTCCAAGACCAAGCAGCAGTCATTGAATGTTTTCTTCCACAGTGTAAAGACCTCAAGGTCTTTAAAAGTACAAAGTCCCTTAAAAGGGTGTTTGCAAAGGGCATCAAGGTTTTAGAATGACAAGACAGTTAAAAAAAAAAATCATTTATGTCATGCTGCAGCTTAAAGGAAAATGAAGATTAAGATTTATTTATCTGAATAAGCCAATTTCTGGGTTGTTAAAAATTCATATATCGGGTTGTGGAACCATTTCCACATTCACAACAGAAAACAAACAAGAAGAAATCAAGGTCTGCAAAACCTTTCCTGGAATAACCAGAAAAGGAAGGAATCCCTGAAATTGCAAGTTTGTGGTATTAATTTGTATAGTGGCAAAATTCTTCACGTTTTTGAATAGTGCATTGTGGGCTGGGTCTGCCATTACATTAGTGTACCACCTTCTTTTAATGGATGCTTTTTCTCAACCATGTTGTTCTGCATTCACTCTGAGCCAAGCTGGTGGTAACCTGCTTTGCACTCATGTAGCCTTGGTTCCTATAACCTTCCTTTGAAATAAGTTTTTTTCATGCCTCTGTGAACACGCTGTGAGATAAGGCTCACCCTAGAGTTTTGCATTATGGGGGGCCCTGAAAGAAGGATGATGACCAAGCTGTGAAAGGCTCCCTAAGGGGAAGTTGGTGGGGATGGCAGGATTTGAATCTGCATCTGGATGACCCTTAACAGATACTGTTCTCATGACCCAATTCAGCTTTAAATTAGCAACTGTGTGCTGAGTCCCTTCTTCAGAGAAAGGCACCCTGATAGGAAGGGACCTTGGAGGAAATGCTGAAATGAGTCAGATCATTCCTCTCTTCAAAGTACCTGTAATCTGGGGGTAGTTGGCGGTACCATCCTTTACTGTATAGAAACGTTTGTTGACCTATAATCCTCATTTTACAGATGAGAAAACTGAATCAAAGAGGCCAAGGTCATGCAGCTACGATATTACTTTTTCTAGGTGGCTGTTGCCAGAAGCTCTTATAGTTGAGACAGTGTGCCACCTCATTCCTACAGGCAAGGGAGGTAATGGTCAGGAATGCCCTTAAAGGTCACGCAGAGTCCAAGGTGCCAAGTACTCAGACGGTGCATGCTTGGTGCTGCTGAACTGAGCAGAGATTGCAGAACAGATTTATCTCTGAAAGATGCCTCTAGGCTCCTGGCCTAATGTGCAGCTGAGCTCAGGGGCTCACCGACCTGAGTTTTCCTGTGGGGAAGGGTCCCCGCTTTGGCACATAGACTCAGGAGACCTCCTGTCCCTAAACATTCTCCAGTAGGACAGAAGCCGTGGAGGGCCCACTGAGTTAAGTTGTGCCTTATGGAAATAGCTGCTTTGGGCTGCACGGCAGAGAAGAGGGCTGGGGGATGCACTTTGTTCAGAAAGTAGTGAGCCTCAGAGCCTTGGTTTTGCAGGCCCCACTACCTTGGAGCTTTGGGAACTCTCCCAGCCTGTCTGCTCAGCTGGGAGGTGAAAAAGGCATCAGAGTCACACTGTCTTTCTTGCAATCCTAGGAGGATATTCGGGAAATGTCCGAGGTCATTGTTGAACACAGAGTAGATGCTTCAGCCATGTTTCTTTCCTTCTTCTGCCTCCTTGCCTCCCTTCCCTCTTCATTTCTAGCTGGCTAAGATGCCCTGTTGGTTCCCCTGCTGCCTTCACATCGGTAATGACTGCGCTTCCATCTCACACTCTAGGCTACCCGGTGTCTGTCCCGTTATACATGAAGCTCATTGTAGACGTGCACATCAAGAGTGAAAAATGCTGTGGTGTCCACATAACACGGCAGGTGGGGGTACAGTGAGGCCATTTGTACTGGGCCTTGACAGTCACCCAGGCTGGGTGTTCATCCTAGCCTCTGCCACAAGGTATGTTATTTAACTTCTCTGTGCCTCTGTTTCCATATTTGCCAAGTGTGGGTGAGAACAGTATGTACCTCTTAGAGGTAGGGGGAGTATTAAAAGCAGTAGTGCCCTCGAGCCCCTGGCAATGGTGAGTGCTAGGCACCACTACTTAAAACAAACACCGAATTCAACTGGAAGGGACTTCAGATGTCAGATGTTTTTTTAAAAAAACCATTTATTTCAGTAAGTGACAATAGCAATAACTAATAACAATCAGTAACATTTATTAACACCATAACCAGGCACTGTGCCAAATCCTCTTCATATATTGTTTAAAAATGTGAAGGTACAAGTGGGTGTGTCTCATGCAAACCCCCAGATCTCTCCATACAGGCAGCCACTGTTACCAGCACTCCGTGTATATTTAAGATGTCCTCGGCGTATGTACAAATATTAAATCTCTTTTTACCTCTTCAGCTCTAAATGAGGAAACTTGGGCTGAGAGAGGAAACACAGCAGACTGTAATAATAGCTCCTCTTCTGGGCCTCCCCGGTGGCGCAGCGGTTGAGCGCTGGGTTGCGAAGCTGTCCGCAGCCTCTGCAGCGCCAGTTCGATCCCCGACTGCTCCCCAGCAACCGGAGGAGGGTCCCACATGGCGCGCAGACCTCTCCTGCCGCCCGCTGCTCCCCTTAGCAGTGTACTTCGGTCCTTCTGCCTGCTCTGCTCCCCGCTCTGGCTCTGGTGAATTCTCTCACCATCCCACGCTTCTGACTGTACCCAGTGCTTGTATAAATAAATAAATAAATCTTTAAAAAAAAAAAAAAAATAGCTCCTCTTCTGGGTGTGGGGTGTGATTTTGAATCCTCACTGGAACCCTGTAGAACGAGCTGAATGTGTAGGAGAAACACTCCAAGCCTTAGTTTACCTCAGTGGGTTGACTAAGGATTACATGAGGAAGTCCATAAGGAGTTTTTTGGAGTTGCTGGTTCATGATGACTGCTCAGGGGCTGCATGGGTGGATCAGGTTTTATGGGGGTTCCAAGCTTGTACAATTTGAGGTCTGTCTTCAAGAGAAATAATACAAAATTATAAATACAATATTAGAAATGTAAGTGAATATTATTTAGGGTGAGAAAAGAACTCCAACAATTTGCACATTGAAAAACCAACAAGTACCTCAAACATGATAAAATCCAGAAGAATAACAAAATATTTTTATTCATTAACTGCTTACCACACTGCTATAATAATACTTGTTATTCTTAATTATTTGGGCTCCATACTCCTTGATTACTTCTTCATATGATAACAATTTTCTAAAATAATTTTCTCTAGAGAGAATAAAAAATTCAGCCCTTTTCCAGCATGGTTGACCAAAATTTGTTTTTCACTGTAGATATTTTAGATGCAGATAATGAACAAATTCACAGGGTCACATGTACTGTTTGTGGTGTAGCTATGTGTTTCGGTCCCACAAACAGGAATTTTGGCAAACTCTGTTTTGTATAATTTCCATCAAAAATGAAAAAGGAAACAATGGCACACCACAGTTGTGCTGCATCTGATACAACAGGTCCTGGAGTAACCTTTGTTTCATTTAACATGGTTTTGTTATAATGTTTCTTTTTTTTTGTTATAATGTTGATGTAGGGGAAAAAAATCCCAGCTGATGTTGAACAAAATGACCTTATTGGTTATTGGAGGACTGCTGTCCTTAGGGTTGTTTTGCTTAAAGTCACAGTTACCAAGAAACTATGGAGGAAGTTATGGAGGACTTAGTGTATATTTTTTGACAGAAGGAAGCATCTGCTTTCACCCAGATCCTCCACTCATCATTTGACAGATCTGGCCATTCTCTCAGACTGGCAGCTGACGCCATATATTTAAAATCTTCTCCTTTCCTCCCACACACTTCACTATTGGGTACTCTAGGGCATGCTTGTCTCCCGCTGATGGTTTCAGGACCTGGGTGGTGGCACTGGTGTCAGGAGGACTCCTGGGAGCTGGCCTGAACTGAAATGTAGCAATAACTCAGTTGTATATCCTGCTCCACTCAAACTCAGGATACCGCCGACTCGACTCCTGTTTGGGTGTTCCATTACTGTTCGAGGCCACTGTAACATCACAAAACAGGAAGATAGAAGAGACGGAAGGGAAAATGGAATGAAAAGAGACAGGTCTCCTTCCAGGTATGGCTAAGACTTTAACTTTGGCAATGTTAGAGGATTGATGTTAGAGGAAATGATGAAGTTGAAGTGCTGGGGCCCTTGATTGCACCAACCCTTTCCAAGGCCCTGGGAGGGGGTTGGGAAAGAAATGTTTACACAGAAGTCGCCAGGTTCTGCAGGATAGACCTCCCCAGTATGTCCAGAACAGGACTTAACATCATTATCTAGGGGTGAAGAGGAAATTTCCTTCACCCTCTGGGTTCTCACACTAGTCAAAAAATCAAATTAACATCATTCAGATTAGTAGGGGCACAAACTTAATTACATACATATAATGAATCCACATGGATGTAGATGCTAAAGTCAATGGGACCAAAAAAAAAAAAATTAACAACAACACAACAGATAAACTCAAAAGAAGAAAAAGGAAAAATATATAAAATGAAAAAAGAAACAATAAGCAATAAAGGAAAAAGTCAAGAAGAACAAATAAACAACAAATACGAAATAAAATGAAGTGAATGGAACAAAGTGAGGGAATATATCTTAAGCTGAGGAATGGGATGGGGCCTATGGAGGGAGGAGGGTCCACAGCATGAAGACCAGCTTCTCTATAGTTAGATGTTTGCCTTGCCATACAGCTAGGTTTCTCCAGGAGAAGGTTATTTCTGATAAAAACCTAAATTCTGGAATACCTCCGATTCTCATTGTTTTAGGTAGTGAAGGAAATGGTAAGTTTTGTGTGAGGCTGCAGGACCTTGACTCAAACTCAACTCAAAATAATCCACATGCCCAACTGACACATCTTGCAGATCATATTGGGGACATACTGGGGAAGCCTATCCTGCAGAACTTGATGACTTGTGTGTAAACAGTTTCTTTTTTTTTTTTTTTTTTTTTAAAGATTTATTTATTTATTTATACAAGAACCAGAGTATAGGCCAGATGCGCGGGAGGGTGAGAGAATTCACCAGAGACAGAGCAGGGAACAGAACAGGCAGACTGACGAAATACACTGCTGAGGGGAGCAGCAGGCACGAGAGGTCGGCTGTGCCGTGTGGGACCCTCGCAGGCCGGCTGGGATCGAACCAGCGCTGCAAGGCTGCGGACAGCTTCACAGCGCAGCACTCAACTGCCTGGGCCACCAGGGGAGGCCCGTAAACATTTCTTTCCCAGCCCCCTCCCAGGGCCTTGGAAAGGGTTGGTGCAAGCAAGGGCCCTGACGCTTCAGCTTCATCAGCTTCACCGTGTAGCTGGTTAGCTATCTTTAATATTTGTGGCCAAGAGCAGTGGCCTTTGAGAGAGAGAGAGAGCTAAACAGCACACTTAGGAGGTGTGTGACCTGTTGACATATTAATCCCCTCCATAAACCAGGGTTCCTTAGTAGTAAGCATGATACTGTTAATGCTACCTACCCCACAGGGAGTGTAAACTCCAAGAGAGGGGGCACTGGGCTGACTGTTTATTGCTGTGTTAAATGTGTCTAGAATACATAGTTCACACTCAACAGTGATCTGTTTTGTAATTTATTTTATTTATTTATTTTTTTTTATTTTTACGTAGAAGAACTGGGGTGTAGTCCAGAGGGTGCAGGACATGAGAGGATTTACCAGAGATAGAGTGGGGAGCAGAACAGGCAGATGTACTGAAATACACTTCTAAGGGAAGCAGCAGGCGAGAAAGGAGAGGTCTGCTGCACCATGTGAGTCAGCTCCCTGGCTGGGGATCCAACTCAGGCCATAGTGGTGATGGCATTGAAACTTAACTAGTAGGCCACCAGGGAGGCCCTGTTTTGTAAATTTAATGAAGTACAGGGTATTGGGTGTTAAGCTTCAGGCTCTCAGAGAAAAGGAAACTGAGGCACAATGAGCTTAAGTTTACAAACTGCTTCTAGTCAGGGAGATCCAGGATCTCTGGGGGTCCTTTCCTTCCCACTGACCCTCCCATGTGAGCTGAACAGGAAGAGGATGCTTAACTCACTTCCTAGTGCCTGAGATAATTACCTGAGTTATTCCCTCTGTTGTGGACATGAGCCAGAGTTCCTGATTTCATTCCTGGAATTCACTCTGATCCACTGAATCCACTGTTCCAGAAACTTGCCTGTCTTCTCCCCCTCCCCAACCTGATCTGGGTCCCTGGGAATGGTGGGAGGCAAGGAGACAGTTGGAAGAACAAAGGTGAATGGTTTTGAGCCATAAAATAGTAAGCCTGAAAAACAAGTTTGGAAGATGAATGGCTTTGGGGCTTGTGGTATTTAGCAGGGGCAACTCTCAGAATTATTGGCATTCCTGCCTAAGAACTCTGGAGGCCCCCCTCATGGGTCAGAGGTGTCCCTTCTTTTCAGCTCCCCTCAATTCTGAGAAGTCTTCAAGCATAGCTGGAAGTCACCCTGTGCAGCTGAATGTTGCCGGTGAGGTCAAAGGGATCACCTCAGTGAGCAGTCATCTTGTCTTTACATGACAGGAGTTGTGGCTTAGGGAGCCATGTGGCTGAAGACAGTCACTTGGTTTGACACACAAAGCAGGTGACAGAACTCCAATCTGGGCCCCCCAGATGGAACACACCTCTCTGACCTGTTTCTCCTCTGCCTGATGTAGATTTCCAGCCAAGCTGTACACCCGCTTCTACCACTTCTTTTTTATTACAGGCTGCCCTGTTGGGTGGGCCTCTGCCTGGGTTGCTTCTCCTTTCTATAAGCAGGGGCTCCCCCGCCTCCCCCAAATTAACAAGCATAGGATATTGCAGCCTCTGTTTCCAGCCTGAATCTCCCTCCAGCTCTGGGATAATATTTATATACAAATGCTGGCTCTGATCTCTACCCAGGAAAACACCAGCTGCTAGTGGAAATCTTTTCGAGTATGATAGAGAGCAGGCGCTGGGCCTCCTGTGGGCCCCCTCCTGCTTCTCTGGAGGGTGTCAGGGAACAGCAAGTGCATTTTTTTGGGTGTGTTTTTCAAAAGCTTTCCAGAGCTATGGCCAGGGAACTGAAGACCTGTCAGAGTCCAAAAGGTTTCATTCCATTTAGGACAGATAAAGGGATTAGGTAGGACTAACAAATGCATTATTGTTGCTTTTGATAGAAATTTCTTTTAGGGAAGGCAAATGCAGAAATGAGGATGCCCAAGATCTGGGTGGCCAGTGTTGTGAAGATGCCTGGAGACAGGCACTCATAAACTGTTGGCAGTGATGTAAATTAGTGCATCCTTTCAGAGAGAAATTTGGCGATATCTTTCATAAAAACTGAGGGTTGCATCAAAAATATCATTGATGCACCAATTCCAGGCCTTGGAAACTATCCTAGAGTGGATGCTTGCCCATGAATACCAAGACCTCAAGTCCTACTCTCAAAAATGCTCACAGCCACAAGAAATAGGAAATCACCTCTGAGTCTCTCAGCAGGGTTCATGCAAACAATGGAATACTCTGACCATTACCAAAAAAAACAAAGTAGGTAATAATGGCCACCACAATATGGTAATATGTATTCTACACACTGTTCTCAGTGCTTTACATATTTTATAGTATTCACATATTTACAATATGAAGTCACTGAATCTTCACAACAATTCTTTGGTTATTGTTACTGGAATGTTTTAATATAGGAGGAAAGAGATGTTAAGTAATTTGCCTAAGGTCACATAGCTCATAAGTAAGGAGCTGAGCTTCCACCTGTTTGTCTAGATGTGGAAAGATGTCCTTGACTTCTTAAGTGAAAAATTGAAATAGCAGAGAAATTGTTTATATAAAAAAAATGGGTGTGTATATACATATGGGCATATGAATAAATGATCTACATTTGTAAAAGTAAAGATCTGGAAGAATGCAGCAGTTTTCTCCAGGAGTGGAAGTGAGATAAAGAGGAACTTTTACTGTTTTTTTTTTTTAAAGCTTTATTTATTTATTTATGCAAGCGCTGGGTACAGTCAGAAGCACAGGAGGGTGAGAGAATTTACCAGAGTCAGAGCGGAGAGCAGAGCAGGCAGAAGGACCGAAGTACACTGCTGAGGGGAGCAGCGGGCAGCAGGAGAGGTCTGCGCGCCATGTGGGACCCTCACACGGTGGCCGGGGATTGAACCGGAGCTGCAGAGGCTGCTGGCAGCTTCGCAACCCAGTGCTCAAACGCTGCGCCACCGGGGAGGCCCTGAGGAACTTTCACTTTTAACTACATAGAGTTTTGTATTTTCTGTAATAAGTGCTTTTAGAACTTTAGAAACAGTAAGCTGGAGCCTACTATCAAGGTAATAATAATGACAAAATAATAATTTAGTTTCCATTTCTAAATAGTCCCCTAGAAAGGAGAAACTTTCTGTAACTAGTAACTTAGAATAACTCTTGTGATTAACTCCAAAGTAAAAGCTATGACACCAACTCCAACAGAGGATGGCTTGTGACAAATTGGATAAAGATGGTCCAGGAATTGTTCTTCTGATTGGTTGAAAGGCATCCTGGGAAATTACTCTTCTCATTACACTCTATAGTCTTCACCTCCTCCAGGAAGCTTTGGCTCAGACATTAGAAGAGTAATGACCATTTTTTCTTTTTTTGACACACAACTCCTGCACATTCTAACTTCATTGCCCCAAACCCTGCATTTAATGTTTTTCCCCATGCACTGTTGCACCTCATGAATTTACTCCAGGTACTTGAGCCTGCATTTCATCACCCTGCCTTCAGGGTCATCCTGCAGAAATGGACTCAAAATACATGACATTTTTGAGAACTTTGAAATTTGTAAATCTTATCCCCATTCATTATTTCAATTAACTGGGGATGGTGCCTTTCAATGTCTCTTTCATAGTTAAACCAAGAATTGTTTTGGAAGAGGAAACTGAGGGCTATCAAAATTTTAATCCTTATTTTTAAATTCCACTGTTCAAATATTGATTTGTGAGATGTGAGTCATCACAGAGAATATATAAAAATCAAGCCAAACTAAACAAAACCCAAATGGTATCTGCTTTACTTATAGACTTACTGTGTCAGGTTAAAACTTACCTGTGTTTCCATGTGTTTTCTTATTTTATTATTTTTTTTAAAGATTTATTTATTTATACAAGCACTGGGTACAGTCAGAATCCCGGGAGGGTGAGATTATTCACCAGAGCCAGAGCGGGGAGCAGAACAGACAAACTGAGGAAATACACTGCTTAGGGGAGCAACGGGCGTGGCAGGAGAGGTCTGCACACCATGTGGGACCCTCCCCTGCTGCCGGGGATTGAACTGGCACTGCAGAGGCTGCGGGCAGCTTCGCAGCCCAGCGCTCAGTTGCTGCGCCATGGGGGAGGCCCCTGTTTTCGTATTTTAATATGCAGAGCAAGTTTAGGGGATAATTTTTTATCTCTCATTATCTCCATAAGGAGGTTGAGGCTCAGGGAGGTGACATAAAGTCCTCAAAGTTATGCATGTGGAACGCGGGAGTTGGATTTCTTGTCTACGTCTGCGTGTCTGTAAAGCCTGAGTGTTAAACCTCTCAACAGAAGAAATAACAAAGAAGAGAAAAATATTTTATCAAATACAACCTTGTTAATATACTGTTAACAATTTGTCTTACGAATCTCAGCAAAACTAATTAATAAAAACAATTTGGTAATCTGAGTATATATAAAATTTTACCCTGTTTTCATAATCATAACTATCTTCCTATTGCTTCAAGATATTTTATTTTATTATTTATTTATTTATTTTTTTAAAATATTTATTTATTTATTTATTTATTTATGCAAGCACTGGGCACAGTCAGAGGCACAGGAGAGTGAGAGAATTCACCAGAGCCAGAGAGGGGAGCAGAGCAGGCAGAAGGACCGAAGTACACTGCTGAGGGGAGCAGCGGGCAGCAGGAGAGGTCTGTGCGCCATGTGGGACCCTCCTCCGGTGGCCAGGGAGCAGCCTGGGATTGAACCGACGCTGCAGAGGCTGTGGGCAGCTTCGCAACCCAGCGCTCAACCGCTGCGCCACCAGGGAGGCCCATGCTTCAAGATATTTTAAATGGCAACATACTTCTTGTTTAAAAAAAACACACACAACAAAAACCCAAATAATAATACAATTAAAAGTGGACTAAGAACTTAAGTAGACATTTCTCCAAAGAGGACATGTAAATTACCAATAGGCATTTGAAAAATGACCATGACTGATCAATGGAGAAATGCAAGTCAGAATCACAATGAGGTATCATGTCACACCTGTCAGAATGACTGTTATGAAAAGAAAAAAGACAGGTATGGTGAAGAGGTGGGGAAATTGGAACCCTTGCCCACTATTTGTGGAAATGCAAAATAATGCAGCCACTGTGGGAAATAATATGGAGATTCCTAAAAAAAAAAAAATAGAACCAACATTTGATCCAGTCACTTCTGGGTATTTACAGAAAAGAATGAAATCAAGATCTTGAAGAGATATTAGCATTCATGTTTACTCCTGTTCAGAATAGGCAAGATGTGGAAACAACCTAATGTCCATTGGCAGTTGGATGGATGAAGAAACTGTGGTATATACATACAATGGAATACTGTTCAGTCTTAAAAAAAAAAAACCTAAATTCTTCCACATGAGACAAAGTGGATGAACTGAGAACATTATGGTAAAGGAAATAAGCCAACCACAGAAAGTCAAATACTGCATTATTGCACATTATTTTAAAGTAGTCAGATTCATAAAATCACAGAGTAGAATGGTGGTTGTCATGGGCTGGAGGAGGAAAAAAATGCAGAGTTACTAATTGGGGTGCATAAAGCTTTAGTCAGGCAACATGAATAAGCTCCAGAAACCTGTTGTACATCATTGTATCTATAATTTATTATAATGTAGCAATGATAAGTATTCTTATCATAATAGTTTGTTTTTTTTTTTTTAAAGATTGCCTGCTATTCATGACAGTGATGTCTTTAAGATAAAGATTCCTAGACATGGTCAAGAGTATGACTGTTTCATTTATTTTTTGTTAGATACTACCACATATTGCAATCTCTAAAGTGCCTAAAATATTTTTATGGCTTTTGATACATATCACTAAATTGCTTTTCAAAAAGAGCTGTATGAATTTGAACTTCAACCAACAATTTTGAGAGTTATTGTCATCACATTGTTGCAGGCATTAATCATTGTTACAGAATGAAAAGGCACATACAAAAAGACCTACTTTGTTTACTAATAAATAACCGTTCAGAGTAGCTAGTTTGGAAAGTTGGGACTGATGGAGCTTGAGCACTGAGGCAGGGGTCCATTTTTCGCTTTACCTAATGTACTATTTTACTATTTTTATTTTATATATTAAAATAAATAAGTTTTATCGCTTTTATATTTTAAATTTTATTTTGAAATTGTTTGTCTTACAGATAAGTTGCAAAAATAATACAAAGCAATCCCTGTATACACTTTGTAATACACTTAAAAAAATAAACTATTTCCCAAATGTTTGTCTTTAAGTGAACAAGATGCCGGAACCAACAGAAATGTTCATTCCACTGCAGACTCTTAGGACTGAGCAAGATCTCTAGGAAATCAGAATGTTAATGGGTGAGCCTAAAATCTACATTTTAAATAGTGCCCGCTCCTTTATTCCCCCTTCCCTCCCGGAGGCACTCCAAGGGCTGAGAACCACTGTCAAAGTTTCCTCCTTTTGATTTATTTTCACCAGCAATATTGTGGCTTCATTACTTGAAAAGTCCGCCAGAGTGCAAGGGTTGGGAAAAGTGAGTGAAATTTGAGCATCTTTGTTGCAACTTTTCACACTTTGCACTGCTACTGCTCTGCTGCAGCCAAGCTGTCTGTGATTTGTTTTCTCAAATTCTGCTCCCTCGTTCAAGCTAGAAACAACTACTTTCAGGGAGGCCAGGTCCAGAGTGTTGGTGTGGATAGTGGTGGTCCTCACCGTCGCCCCACTTCTCTTGGAGCTTCTAGGCAGTGGCCGCTAGCTACAGGTGTCACTGATTGCGGGCTCCCAGGAAGGAATAGCCCTGCATGCACGTGCGCACATGTACACATGCGCGCACGCGTGCACAGAAAAACGCATGCGCACGCGGCAGGTCAAGCTCTGGAGCTCACAGGTGGAAGAGCTGAGGTGGGGAGGACCCAGGTGCCCCGCCCAGATGCTGCCTCAGGCCGTCTTGCTGTTTCTTTTGTTTGATGCTGATGGTTTCCCAAAGACAATTTCTTTCCCTTGGGCACTCTGGACAGGGCCTTCCCGCCTGTGGGCAACGCAGGGGCCATTTGCCAGGTGGTTTCCCTGGGGGCTGCCGCAGGCCCTCACTGGCCCAGAGCTTCTGCACCCTCTGCCTCACTATCCCTCCTACCTCTTCCCCCGGAGCTGGCCTTTCCAAAGCGGAGATCTGACCACGTCATTTAGTGACTTAGCTTGGTGACTTACCTCCTGTGAAGAAGGAATGGGAAATGCAGCTGGAAGGCGGAGAGCCGAGCTGTGGAGAATTTTGAGTTTGAGGTGAAGGTTTGTTGTTGTTTTTTAAATATTGTTTTTTCCTGAGTTTACTGTTTTCTACATTAAAATAATATGACACACCAAGTACTAGAAGCCTGCGTTACCCTTGAAAAGTTTTTTTTTAAATAACATTAAAAAATGTCGTACATCATCTGTGCAGGCAATTTGGAAAATTAGAAAGTAGAGAGGGAAAGAAGTTGCCAGCAGTTCCACAGTCAAATCAAGCTGCTCTGTACATTTGGGTGTGGTTGCATGTGGAGGATGAGGGCATGAACCTTCCTCAGGCAAATCTGAGATCATTTCTTTCCCCCTTATTAGCTGTGGGCAACTGTTAGGCAGCTTAATTATCCTCTTGGAGCTTCCTTTCTCAGTGGTACAATGAGCATTAAAAAGTGTTCCTAACTTGTAGACTTGCCTTAAGGATTAAATGAGATAAGCATGTAAAAAACAGCAGGATGCTTATTGTTAGGTGGTTTTTTTTGTTTTTTTTACCTTGTTCATTTCCTGCCAGTCTTTTTTCTGTAATGTTTCTGTTTTCATGAAGTTGTGATACCACTGTATATAATTTTCTGCTTTTTGCGCTCAACATCGTAGCCTAAGAACTTTAGTTTTTTATTCATTTATTTTTTCTTACATTGTTGTAGTCCCCTTAGCTCACCCGCCACCCAGTCACCTGTGAACCATCACCATATTCCCCTGTGTTCTTCTCTCCCCTGGTTTGACTACCCTCGCTCCCACTCCTTTCCGTTATGCCTCAGTTCTGTCTTCAGCTTGCTAGTTTTGATTTTTCTTGACGTTTTGTTTGGTTCCTCTATGTTCCACACATAAATGACACCGTCGGTATTTATCTTTTTCCTTCTGACTTTTTTCGTCTAGCATAATCCCCTCCATCTCCATCCATGTCGCTGCAAAGGGCCTCAGTTTCTTTTTTGATTGCTGAGTAATACTCCGTTGTTAAATATACCACAACTTCTTGATCCATTCATGTCTTTTGGGGCATTTGGGTTATTTACATATCTTGGCTTTGTAAGTAGTGTTTCAATAAACAGAGAATGCAGGTTTCCTTTTGAATCACTGTTTTTGTGTCCTTTGTGTAGATTCCTGGAAGTGGAATCACTGGATCATACGGTAGATCCATTTTTAGTATTCTAAGGCACCTCCACACAGTGTTCCGTAGTGTCTGGACTAGTTTACATGCCTATCAGCTGTGCAAGAAGGCTCCTTTGTCTCCATATCCTCTCCAGCATTAGTTCCGTTTTTTTTTTTGTTTGTTTGTTTTTGTTTTTTGAATATGGGCTATTCTCACTGCAGTAAAGTGGTATCTTGTGGTCTTGTTTTGCGTTTCCTTGATTAGTGACGTTGAACATTTTTTCACATGCCTGTTCATTTGCATTTCTTCTTTGGACAAGTGTCATTTTAGTTCTTCTGCCCATTTTTCGACTGGGTTGTTTGCTTTGTTTTTGTTGAGTTGTGTAAGCTCTTTGTAGAGCTTTGATATCAGTCCCTTATCCATCCTATGGTGTGCAAATATTTTCTCCCATCAGTACGCTGTCTCTTTGTTTTGATTATTGTCCCTTTTGCTATCTAGAAACTTTTTAGTTTGATGTAGTCCCAGCCCTTTATCTTCTCCTTTGTTTTCCTTGCGTCTGTGGAAGATTCCTCAAAGATGTTTCTTAGGTTTATGTCATGGAGTGTTTTGCCTATGTTTTCTTCTACATATTTTATGTTGTCAGGTCTTACATTCAAGTCTTTTATCATGTTGAGTTGGTTTTTGTATGTGGTGTGAGATAGTCTAATTCTATTATTTTGCATGTTGCAGTTTAGTTTTCCCAGCACTATTTATTGAAGAGGCTTTCCTTATTCCAGTGCATATTTTTTTGCTCCTTTGTGATAGATTTGTTGACCATATATGTGTGGTTTTATTTCTGAGCTTTCAATTTGATTCTATTCATCTGTGTGTCCGTTTTTGTTCCATTACCACGATGTTTTTATTATAATGGCTTTGTAGTATTATTTGAAGCCTGGGAGTGTAATGACTCCATTCTTCCCCCTTTTAGTCAGGAGAGCTTTCACTATGTGGGATTTTTTTGTGGTGGTAGCCTGAGAACTTTCCATGCTATTTTTGAGTTCTCATAAACGTACATTTTAATGGTGCAACTATTCAGTTGAGTGTATATATATATCGTTTCTTATTATTTGTCATAGGAATTATTGCAGGCTCATTGTTTGAGGTAACACCTGTTTGTGAAAGTATCACCCTTCTCCAATTACTGTCTGTTGTAAGCATTTCCTTGGGGAAAATTCTTAGAAAGGAGATTATAAAGTCAAAGGACATGAACATTTATAAAGGTTTGTTACCTGTCCTACCAAATTAATTCCTATGAAGTCAGCCTGCATTTAAAAGTTCAAGGCAATGAATAAGATTTAGGCTTAGTTTTGTTCTGTAGTGCAGCACTGGGCACATCAGAAATATTGGAGAACACAATCAGATCTGGATTTAGTGGATTCATCTGGCAGCCGGCAGAAGGGTGATAGGGCAGGGTCCATGTTAGAAGGTCATGGTGATGAGGCTCTGCCTGAAGGGCAGCCATAACTGTCCATGAAACTGATTCTCTCCCCATGGCAACTAGGGGCCCCTTCTATAGAAGAAAGCCCCATCATCTTGGTCTTACAATCCCGTTTTCTTTGTGAGTTGCTCCAGATATGTAAATGTTGCCAGTCTAGCCTTCATGTTCTTTTTGTCCTCCATAATCAGAATAACAAGTACTCTTCATCTTTAGGGATCACAGTATTAGATAGTAAGTTGATGGATCCCTGGTGTTACTCTGCCTGGGTTGGGATCCCAACTTTACTAGCTATTATCTGTGGACCTGGATTTCGTTTTCCCCATCTGGGAAATGGTGTTTACCTCACAGAATTAAATTAAACAAGGTTTTGTATATGTAGCTGAGAAAGTGCTGAGTGTTTAATATTTTTCTTGTTTACCTCCTTTTTAAACTAAAGCCTCTGATTGAAACTAATTCATCCTCTAGATTTACCACTTTTCAATATTCTTCCCCTGGTAAAACCCAGCAAGGGATTAGGGAGCAATACCAGGAAGCCCATCTTCCTGAAATGTGTGCCCACTCTGAAACTGGGGGGAGGAGAATGGGGAAGCTGATATGATCGGTGACTTACCATCCCATGATATGGTACTTTCAGTGCTAGAACCGGGATGGTCCCTCACAACCTGGGATGATTGGTCACCCTAGCATGATGGTAGTGGGTGATAGGATCTGGTGAAGTTGTCTGAGGGAAACACGACCTACATATTTGAGAAGGGTTCACTTTTCTGATAATTGTTGTTCGGCAAGCACACTTGTAAACTCATTTTACCTGAAGGTCAGAGAATGACTTGGCTGCCAGAAATAAAACCTACTTCGGGTGGACTTGGGGCTAGGGAAGATAATTAGGTGCCTCTGAGGAAGAGGGACAAGGACGCTTCAGTATCTTTTAAATTTGTAGGGTTGAGTGAGGTGAACATGCCTTGGGGTGAAGGCTGCTATGAAGAGTCTGCACTTTCCAATCCAGTCAGTTTTCTGCTCTCAAGAAGCCTTTCTTAGCAGGAAGATGAGCCTTTGCTCTCATGGTATGTGGGTTGGTTCCCACTTCTGCCCCAGGTACCTTTCTGAGTCTCTGGGTCTTTGTGTATACAGTCCCCCTGAGACAGGGGCCAAGGGAGTGGAAAGTGACCACATTTAGGCTGTAGGCCAGTGGAGGGGGTGGTCAGTAGTTGGTACTTCCTCTTCCAGCCCTTTCAAAGCATTTTCAAATCGGATTAGCTCTTCAACAAACATTTGAAGGTTTGCTCTCCTTGAGCGGCTCAAAGGGCTAAGGACGAGCCTTCATCTGTTTACTTTTCCTTTGTGTGAAAACCTACTTGGGTGGTTTCTGCAACCAACTTGCAAGGAGGCCGGATTCACCAACCACGAGGGCCCTGACCCACTGTGCCTTTCTGGGCCAAGCATTTGGGCTCAGGTAGCTCGCTGTGAGCTGAGAATGGCTGGCTCTGTTGACTTCATCTCCCTCCTGCAGGGAAGCTGACCCAAATGGAGGGAGGAAAGCCTCCTGTGGCTTGCGAAAGATGGAGGGGAGTGTGGAGCTATGCAAACAGATATGTGCATGGATGTCTAACAGAGAAAACAGACTGAAAGTAGGATGTTGTGGAGGTGTGGAAGGGAATGAGGGCAGATGGTGAAGATAGACTTCTATGCTTTCTTCTGTGTATTATATAATTAACAAATTAAAAAGACATATTGTGGCAGAGATTATCTCTGATTCATCAGTATGATGGCTTCTGGGTGTAGGATAGGATCAAGTCTTAGAAAAGTCAGGAATGACCTCTCAGAGAGGGTGGTTGGTAAACAAACTAAGAAACAAGTGGGGGTAGCTAGATCTATACATAGAAACCCTGTCCTTGTGGAGCTTACAGTCTAATGGATGGAGACAGATGATGTGAGGTGGTGTTATAGAAAAATTATTGACACTTGTTAAAATGGTAAGGAAATTGTTTTCCCCTGAAGACTATTGTAGTGAGATTCAACTCTATTGCAATAGGGAAGAGAGGTTAAACTAAAATCTGCATAAAACAAAGACCTAACTGAGGATTTATAATTTACACAGTAAGGGAGTCAGTGGTTGGAAAATTACTAAGAGGAGAATTCAGGGGCCTCCCTGGTGGCGCAAGAGTTTAAGCACTGCACTATGAAGCAATCCGCAGCCTCTGCAGCTCGAGTTCAATCCCCGGCCGGTCAGGGAGTGACCCACATGGTAAGGCAGACCTCTCCTGTCTTGCCCGCTGCTCCCCTCAGCAGTGTATTTCAGTCAGTCTGCCTGTTCTGTTCCCCACTCTGTCTCTGGTGAATCCTCTCACCTCCCACATTTCTGGCTTGTACCCCAGCTCTTGTATGCATAAATAAATCAATCTTATTTATTTTTTTTTTTAGAAAGAGGAGAATTCATGGGTAGGGGGATTCTGGTAGTAGGCAGGCTGAGGTGGGTGTGAGGAACTTGATCAGCTCTCAGTGGGAGGAGATGACTTAGAAGGATTCTCTGCTGAAGGCAGGCCAATGTAGAGGCCTGCTGAAGAAAATGGTTTAGTGGAGCCTGACTAAAGTTTGACCAAGGAGAGAGTCTTGTGATGAAAGATGCTGTGAGGAAAAATAAAACAGGGTGGGATAGAGTGGTTAAGATAGTGCGGGGTAGGGCCTCCCTGGTGGCGCAGGCGGTTGAGTGCTGCACTGTGAAGCTGTCTGCAGCCTCTGCAGTGCCGGTTCTATCCCTACTGGCCGCAGAGCAACCCACATGGCGAGCAGACCTCTCCTTTCTCGCCCACTGCTCCCCTCAACAGTGTATTTCATCTGTCTGCCTGTTCTGTTACCCGCTCTGTCTCTGGTGAATCCTCTCATCCTCCCGCACATCTGGCCTGTACCCCGGTTCTTGTATAAATAAATAAGTCTTTTTTTTAAAAAAGAGAGATTGCGGGGTGTTAGCAAGCTCTGTTTAGGGAGATGTTTTCAGGCAGAAATCTAATTTGAGGGAACCAAACTTTCAAACCCCTCAGGGGAAGATGTCCCCCAAAGAAGGAACAGCAAGAGCAAAGGTCCTGAGGAGCATGCTTGGGGATTTGAACAGTAGCAAGGAGGACATTTGTGGGGAAAGAGGAGTAGGAAACAAGGTCAGAGAAGAGTGGGGTCGGGGGAGATCAACCTTATAGGATGTGATAAGGTGTGAGGCCTGGAAGGAAGTATGATTTGCATCCAGGCTAAGACATCTTTGCTCATTTGGAGGATGGCAGGGGGCAACAGGGGATCCTGTTGCTGAACATGTGCCAAGGAGCATGAATTGGGGCTCAAGTGGGTAGAGGTGAAGGTGTCTGGGGGCAGTGGAGAGGGAGATTAAGAAGCAGTGGCTGGGGGAGGGGCAGATTATGTAGGTCCTTCTCCATCTTTTTAGTCAGGTTTTCATGATCATTTTAATGAGGGCCTCAGTCATTGTATAAAAATCAAGCAATAAAGAGAGGAATGCCTCTCCATTTAACTCCAAGGAGAACTACAGAAAATGGAAAGAAAGGTGGTTAAAATAAAGTTGGAGCTGGTCTAGCTTGGCCAGCTGCCCTTCCTATAAATATCGCCCTCCCAGTCCTGGAAAGGCATCAGTGACGGCTGTCTCGAGCTACTGGGGAACATCCTTCCTGTTCAGATGTCCAGGAGTTGGCTGTGTGTGTACATCCGTATGCGCAAAGTGCCTGGAAAGGGGGTGGGGGTGAGAGCTTAGAACAAGAAGTTCAGGATTCTGAGGCCACCCCTTTTACCTTCAGGTGCAGCTCCACTTCCTCTGGGGGCCCAGGCATCCCTCTGGCATGTCTTTAGCTAAGAAATCTGCAAAAGTCATTGGCAGGGTTTAGAACTAATCCATTGTGCCAAAGGGGTTGGTGGTGTGGAGGGGGTTGGGGAGGGAACTCCTTGCCAGAACTAGGATGTTCACCCCAAGTGGTGAACCCTGCTGCCTCCTGGCCCCATCTCACCAGGATTTTGAGGTTGGGGAGTGGGAAATGGGATGGAGGGGCCAGTGTTATTCGGCAACATGTGAGTTAAAAAGCAGATGAAAACCCACAGAGTAACCAGACATTCTTCTCTTTGCATGCAAGATCCTGCTGAATGTTGGAAAAGGAAGGAGTATTTTTCTTGCTTTTTAGACATTACATCCTGTGAGGGGAAGATTTGGAACAGATGGGGACCAGGGGGGCCTCACTGTATTTGCTTGTTTCCCCTCTCCCCCTCCTCCAACCAGAAATGTTTCATTTTTTTTTTTCCGCCTACTGAGGTTAACTTAGGAAAATAAAGTTCTATGGAGTAGGAAAGTGAGGTATCGGGTCAGGGAGAAAAATCCACAAGGTTCTAGAAAGAATCTATTTTTCGATGCAACGCTTTCTTCTAAGTCCAGATGTATATGATTAATTCAAAATTTCGTTTTAGGATTAATCACTGCTCCAGTGATACCTGCACTAAAGAGAAGGGAAAGAAAAAGAATCCCCAAAATAAGATGGAGAAAGAGACTCTCTTGATTAGTGAAAGGTAAGGAATATTTCTGTAATCTTGGAAGTATATTGTGTGAGAAACAAAACTTAGATACTGTCTCCTGAGAGCAGCTCAAATTTCTGCACGATTTTTACTCCTACTTGTATTCTGTTGGCTTAGTTGCATTAGAGAAGACCGTAGGAGTAGTCAAGAAAATTGTGTCATGATAATATTTAATTGACTGCAGCCACTTCCCCAGTGGAGTGAAGTCCCTGGCATGGCCGGAAGCAGCTGGGTGCCTGGTATGATGTTATCCCCCAAACCACAGCTGGTCCTTTTTGCTGACAAATGTCCATAGCACAATTCTCCTTTCCCTAAAGCCAGAAGGGGGTTCTGCCAGTGGGATATGATGGCATTAATTAGCCAGGGTGGACCTGCCCAACTGCCCCCTGCTGTTTTATCTGTTTCCCAAAGGGAATGTGTGTTGAGTGTATGTGACAAGGAAAGGGCAGGAGAAAAACAGCAGTCTCTGTGTTTTCCTTCTAACTTTGTCCTTCCTTTCTGACTGGTTGGAGCCTGAGTTGGGAGTTGTCTCTTCCTTTTTGGGAGAGGATTATGACCTCCCTAGTCTGGTCAGAGAGATGGGTTACCAGAATCTCATCCATTTTGGTTCCTCTACCTGACTCTTTTTTTTTTTTTTTAGATTTATTTTATTTATTTACACATAGAAAAACTGGGGTGTAGGCCAGAGGTGTGGGGAGAATGAGAGGATTCACTAGAGACAGAGTGGGGAACAGAATAGGTGGATTGATTGAAATACACTGCTGAGGGGAGCAGCAGGCGAGACAGGAGAGGTCTGCTGCACCATATGTGGGTTAGATCCCTGTCTGGGGATCAAACTCCAGAACTTGTGCGACTGTGGCAGCAGATAGCTTCATAGTGCTGAGACTTAACCCCTTGTGCCGCCAGGGAGGGCCTTTTAATGACTCTTTCTGAAGGATGTTTTAGAGAATGAATTTATGAGGCAACAGCAACAAGCTGGCTAGGGAAAAAGAGGAAAGTGCTACTGGCTGTGTGCTCAGGTTCCCGGTTGATATCAGGAGCAATGGGGAGGGAGGAAGCAAATCAGACTCACTGCCTCATCCCAGGAAATATCTGTGTGCTTCTGTAAGAAAGACAGTTAAAATATCTTTTTTTTTTTTTTTTTTTTAATAGAGGCATGTTTTTATTTATTTATTTATTTGTTTGTTTGTTTTGTTTATACATGCACTGGGTACAGTCAGAAGCGCGGGAGGGTGAGAGAATTCACCAGAGCCAGAGTGGGGAGCAGAGCAGGCAGAAGGACCGAAGTACACTGCTGAGGGGAGCAGCGGGCGGCAGGAGAGGTCTGCGCACCATGTGGGACCCTCCTCTGGTGGCCGGGGAGCAGCCGGGGATCGAACTGGCGCCGCAGAGGCCGCGGGCAGCTTCGCAACCGAGCGCTCAACCGCTGCGCCACTGGGGAGGCCCTCTTCTGACTTATTTCACTGAGCATAATCCCTGCTAGCTCCATCCATGTTGCTGTGAATGGCATGAGTTTACCTTTTTTGACTGCTGGATAATATTCCATTGTATATAAATACCACATCTTCTTGATCCAATCATCTGTTTTGGGCATTTGGGTTGTTTCCAAGTCTTACCTATTGTAAATAGTGCTTCAACAAACATAAGGGAGCAGGTATTCTTCTGAATTAATGTTTTTGTGTCCTTTGGGTAGGATCTCTTTTTCAAAGAGCAGGGAAAGAGTGCCATAAACATGAAGCTTCTTGCTTTCTTCTGTAGTCTTTCTTTTGATTGTCATGGTATTTTAAAATCTGCCATTTAATTTTCTAAGTTAAGAAAAATTGAAATGTTAAATTATTAGCATGAATTTCAACATTTATCTTTTTATTATTATTATCTATTGTTATTTTATTATTAAATAGAACAGTTATTTGTACACAAAATTACCAAGTTTGAGCATTCTTTTCAAATGAGAATATTCAAATGATCTTTTTTTAGCAAGCTGTTTTCTTCTAAAGTGCTCAAATTATCTATTAAAAAGCAAAATATGGGCCTCCCCTGGTGGCACAGCGGTTGAGTGCTGGGCTGTGAAGCTGCCGGCAGCCTCTGCAGCGCTGGTTTGCTCCCGGGGCCACCAGTGAGGGTCCCACATGGCGCGCAGACTCTCCTGTTGCACCCACTCACCCACTGCTCCCCTCAGCAGTATTTTTCGTCATTCTGCCTGTTCTGCTCCCCGCTCTGGCTCTGGTGAATAATCTCACCCTCCTGCGATTCTGACTGTACCCGGTGCTTGTATAAATACATAAATAAATAAATCTTAAAAAAAAGGCAAAATGTAATTTATACTTAATGTTAAAGTTTCAAGAAATGTTGAATAGTTGAAAGTCATTCAATATTTTGAAAATTAAATCTTAGTGTTAATTATTTTTTAAAATCTAGTATCTCTAGTTATAGTTTGTGTCTTTCATTTCATTCTAAAATACTGTTGCTTCATGTGTTTATATTTCACATATATGTAAGATGTGTTTCTACATTTATGACACACATGGGTATATATGCAATGCTATAGTCTTCAGCCACCACTTGCATCTGGTGCTAACATCACACTAATTTGTGGCTACCTTTGGAACCATGATTATGAACCTGAAGCAAGAAAATGGATATTCAGCACTCTTGAGCTTTCATACTTCATTTTGCAAGATTATGTTGCATTTGTACTGACAGGAAGAATCTGACAAACTGATTTATTTTTTTCTTACCTAACTGCACTTGCCGCTCACATCTTCCCATAGTCCACAGCAGTACTGGTCTCTGGTGTTGGCTAAAGCATAGTCCATAGCCTTCTTATTTGGACTCAGTTACCCTTTGTTTTGAGGACATAGGGCAGGAGGTGTGAAGTGTCTCTCTGGGGCCTCAACAATGTTAGTCATGAAGGTGGATGGTGAGAGTTGTGGGTTGTGCTGTGTAACCCTTGATGACAGAGGTGCCCATGTATTGTTAACTTTTTTTTTTTAAGATTTATTTATTTATACAAGAACTGGGATATAGGCCAGAGGCGCGGGAGGGTGAGAGAATTCACCAGAGACAGAGTGGGGAGTAGAACAGGCAGACAACTGAAAACATTGCTGAGGGGAACAGTGGGTGAGACAGGAGAGGTCTGCCATGCCATGTGGGTATCTCCCTGGCTGGCTGGGAATCGAACCAATGCTGCAGAGGCTGCAGACAGCTTCACAGTGCTGTGCTCAACCCGCTGTGCCACCGGGGAGGCCCTTACTGACTTTTAATGTGAATATTTGTGATAGTGGGACCCTCTAGCACTTTGGATCCAGAGCAGGGGCCTCTCTTGCTTGGTACTTGAGGGCAGTATGGTATTTTCCAGAAGCTCTCAAAAGACTTCTTCTTACATGTAATTGGCTAATATTAATCATTGGCCAAAAGAAGGTAGGTTTCTGTAACTTATACCAGCTATGTTAGATTCTCTAGGATGAGTACATGGCTCCTGAACAAAATTGGGATTCTGGTAGTGAGGAAGAAGGGAGATGACTGGGTACTCAACCAATGGTTTCTCCCCAGTGGCATTTCCCATTCTTCCCTCCTATTTTCTGAAGGGTAAATTGAAGCTTAGGGAATTTAAAGTCATTGCTAGGAAGGGGTGGAACTGTGGTTTAAACACAGGAAGTCTGACAGTGGAATCTGCCTTAACCACTTTCCTTACTGCTTCCCATGGCCTGATGAGTGGGAGTTGGCCATGCTAGGGGCTGGGAAAGTAAAAGTGGGGAGGGAAAAGCGTTCTGAGGAAATAGTACATGTAGTCTGCAAGAGATGGAGGGAGGCAAAAGATGGCGTGGTTTAGCTCACCATTGACAGATATTGAGATAGCCTTGAGTGTATGGTGTGTTGGGGAGCAATGCGGGATGAGAATGGAGTTTTTGCACAGCTGGGGTTGCTGGGTGGAGATAGGAATTGGCCAGACTGGAAATAGGCGTGGACTAGGAGATTGTTGAAAACTTTTCATAGAAGAGATAGTATGACCTAAAAAGGGACAGGTAAGTAGAAAGCAAAATTAATAGGATTTAGTTATACAAAGGTAAAATAGAAGAAAGAATCAAGGATGGCACCTAAATTTATGACTTGGAGTCAGGTTAGTAGATATGCCATTCAGATACAAAAAGTAAAGGTACCAGGTAAGAGGGTTGGGGAGAATGAGTCTACTTTTTGTAAGTCTGGTTTTGGACATGTTAAATTCAAGGACATACAGAAACCTAGAACAGAAATCTGGACTAGAGAGAGATGTGGACTTCATCTTGTGGAACCTTCTGGGCTGCATCGTGAATGATTGTGTAACATGAGGAAGATTATCTAGGACAGACTCTCAGGACTTTCATATAAAAGGAAAAGGGGCCACAGAGGGAAGGTAAGGCACTGCCTCCAATTCTGCTAGAAGAATTTGGTATCATTATAGCAAAAGAGAGCTTTAATTAAGGAGGAAAGATAAGACCTGATGATTGAAGCAGAAGCATGACATACGGCACTGGAGGGGAGACAGTCAGAAAGCAGTAAATTGACAAAACACTGGGAGGTGGGGAAGTAGATGGACTGTGGATGGAAGGGTAATACTGTTTGCTCTTAGGGGTATGTAAGGATCCAGGGGAAGTTAAAAAAAAAAAAATGCAGTAGATTCAAGCAGGTTTAATTGTTGGTGAGAAGTAGACTTCCTGCAGACCAGAGGTTAAAGATACAGAGAAGAGATGCATAATGAATAATGTGAAGCCCCAAGAAGGGAGAAGAGGGTAGGATGCATTGCTCAGCTAGAAGGGAGCACTCTTGAGGGAGGGATGTGGCTCCCTTTGCATTTGGTGGAGAAGAGGCAAGGAGAATGAATATGTAGGAGAGAGTGTGGACCTGACAAACTGAACTTGCTCTTGGATGGTTTGTTTCCTCTGTAAAATAGCTGATAGAGAGGAGGTCAGATGTTTAATTATCTTTAGTATAGACAGGAAAGCTGAGTGCGGGAGCAGGGCCAGTGTAACTGCACTGGTCCCCACACTGAGAAGGACGTCATGCTTTGCTTAATGCTCTGCTGTCACTGACTTGAAACTTTTAATATTTGGACAAGAAGCCTTTCATTTTTCATTTTTAGTATAAATATATCCCATGCACTATAGAAATACTTACATTTAAGACAATTCATTGTTTTATCTGATATTCAGATTTAACTATTTTATGTGGGACTCTTACTGAGTGGCAAATAATGGTGCTAGTCTTCCCGGGGAGACTCAGGATATTTGCAAGGTGGTGTTGCAGGCCGCAAGATTTCCTCTGTGAAGTATCTGAGAGTGGGCAGGTGGTCGGTGTGGAGTTTGGCTTAGCTGTAGCTGACTTCTGAGGCTGTGGAATGGTCTCCAGAAGGACTCAGCCTCCTGAACGGTGTGGGATGTGTGGGTTGGATAATTTCCTATCTCACTTAGGTGAAAACCTAAAGACTCTACTTTGTGAAGCTCTCCTTTCCCTCCCCTCTTAACCCCCACCCTCCTCCACCCCTGCTCTGTTCGATGTAGCCTCTGGTCAGATTGCTGTTCCTCAAATTTTCCCAGTTCTGTTAGGCCTTGGGGCCTCTCTGCTCTGGTGGTTCTTATGCCTGGAATGTTCTTTTCGCTAGGTAACTGTGAGGATTCTGCTCCTTGTTCCTTTTTGCTCCCTCAGACGCTCTTCCTGACCACTTTATTAAAATTAAAGTGCTCTGGGAATAAAGACTTTATGTAGCTCAGTAATGTAACCTAGGGATACAGAGCAGACTTAAATATTTGTTGAACTGATATATAAAATTATTCAGGGTATCTTATGAATATCTTAGATTATACTGTTGTAGGTGAATTTTTAAAGCTGGTGTGTGTATATCAGTATATACCCATCAGTAAAAAGAGTATACTCCTGATAAATGCACCAACATAGATGAATCTCAGGATGCATTATGATCAATGAAAGAAGTCAGACTGGAAAAGTTACACACTGAGGGCCTCCCCAGTGGTGCAGCGGTTGAGCGCTGGGTTGCGAAGCTGCCCGCGGCCTTTGCGGCACCGGTTCGATCCCCGGCTGCTCCCCGGCCACCAGAGGAGGGTCCCACATGGCGCGCAGACCTCTCCTGCCGCCCACTGCTCCCCTCAGCAGTGTACTTCGGTCTTCTGCCTGCTCTGCTCCCCACTCTGGCTCTGGTGAATTCTCTCACCCTCCCGCGCTTCTGACTGTACCCAGTGCATGTATAAACAAAAACAAAAAAACAAACAAACAAACAAATAAATAAAAAAAAATGCCTCTATAAAAAAATAATATGTTTATTAAAAAAAAAAAGTTACACACTGAATAACTTTGTGATTCTGAAAAAGGCAAGTTGTAAGGACATAAATCCATGGTTGCCGGGGGCTAGGAAAGGAGGGAGGGATTGATTAAAATGGCACAAAGGAATTTTGGGGGGTGATGGAAATTTTCTGTGTTTCGACTGTGGTGGTTACACACTGTGTGCATTTACTAAAATTTGTAGAGCTTTTTACTAAAAAGATTAAACTTTATTGTAAATCATATCTCAATAAAATTTACTAAAAAACCAAAACCCAACCCTGTTCTCATCTAGATTTTTGTAGCAATATTTAGGAATTTCTTGTGAATGTTAGCTAATATTTCACTTTGTGTCGGTGGCAAAGTAACCCCAGCCTTATGGTGTCATTCATGCTTCCCGCTGCCAATGAATGCCTGTGCCAAAAAACTAATTTGTTCTTAAAGTGGAAGAGATTTGTTTACATGGAAATCTGTTGTTGACTTCCTTTCTAGCATCTCCTACTCCCTTCTGGGAAGAGAACACCTTTTCCTGTATAGTTGGATGGGGATGACCTTTGCCCTGTGTCCTGGGGAGTGGGCAGGTGCTCTGAGCTAGTGTAGTGTCCTCCCTGGCACTTATCTGCCAGAGCTCTTGGGAGGATGGTCTGTTTTTGCTAGAATTGGTAGGCTATAAGTATGAGACTGTTGGTGAATATCTTGCTCACTAAATAGAGAAAGAACAGATAGAGCCCTGATGCTTGAGCCTCTGTGTACCTTGGATTCCCTAGTGACATGAGTTAATGAATTCCATTTTTTAAATCCTTTTAAGTCAGGTAGACTTTGATAGTTTCTGTCATTCACAGCTGAGCAAGTTCTGACTCATGATTTTGGTTGAAATATCAGAGCAACTCAAAGTGATAGGATAGTAGCAGATTAGATAGTTAACTGAAATTAATGAGTTGTGAGAGGAAGCCTCTGGAAGCATACCAGAGGCTTGCTTCCTTTTTATTATGGAAGCAAGAGCAGAGCAGGACAGTTCAGGTGGGGATGCATGAGGGAGACTGAAAGATGGACAACCAGGCCCCTGGCCACAGGGGATTGGGGATGCCAGGGTCCCATTCTCCCCTCCTAGGACCCCTGGCCAACTGGGGAGGGCCTAAAATCATTAGACAGATTGGAGACAGCCCAGTTTTGGGCTCTGCCCTCAATTCCTGAGCCTTTCTTTCCTTTTCATAAAACTGCAGTGCTGCCTGCCTGCATGCCTGAGGGGTTGGGGAAGGCTCAAAGGAGGTGGCAGCCTCTGAAATTCATGCTCAAGAGCTTCATTTGTTCAAAAGACTGGGCTGGACAAGGAATGGAAGGACCCTCAATGCCTGTTGTAGGACTTGAGCTGTGATCTGACTTTCTTTGCTTGAATTGCGTACAACAGTCTTGGCTTCAAAGCAGGGTCCAGGGACTGAGAGTTCCTTAGGGATCAAGGAAGTGGGTGTGGAAGAAGTTTTCTGCTAGGCAACTGGACAAGTGGCCTGGGGCAGGCTTTTGGCTGGAGTTATTAGTTCAATGACTTTCACATATTGGAAAGAAGGTAAAGTACTTTTCCCCTCATTTGTTTATTTAAAAAAATAATATGGAGATTTCCTGAGTACAAGAAAATAATTTATCTGTTTAAGGATTTTGAAAGTACTGAAAAGTATACATGAGGAAATAAAAGAAAACCACCTATGACAGGCTACTTCCAGAGGTAACACTGGTAATGTTTTTGTGTGTTTCTTTGTATTAATTCCATTAAGCCGCAATGTATGAGAGATGACATAAATAAATTTTGATTCCATTGTAAAATATTTTTAGTCTGTGTTTTTAATTTTATATGTAATAATTTTCTTGTATCTGTAGACGTTTTTGTAGCCTGCTTTTAAAAGTTTCTATTCCGTCATGTAGCTGTATCCCTTTTAATTGGATAGAAGACTATTTCCAGTCTTTTAGGATTATAAAGCAATCTTGTGGTTAAACCCTTATAGATCTTTGAATAATTTTGTAGGACAGAGCTTTGGAAGTAGGATTAATAAGTCAAATGGGATGTCCACTTAAAATTTTTTGGTCTTCATCTGGACAGCTGCCCCTGTAGGTCAGATCCATACACCATCTACCAGTGGTGCACGAGGATTCAGAATTCTTTGAATTCTGGCCTTTGCTGCCTATTAGGAGGTTTGCAATTGATATGTGGGAGAAGCTATCTCATTTTAATTTTAACATGTCCTTTTTTGATTAGTGATAAAGTTGAGCATTTGATTTTCATAGAATAAATAGTTTTTTGTATGTTTTTGTGAATTGTTTTTCACACCCTTTATTCATTTTCCCTTCGGGATGCTTGGGTTTATTCTTACTGATTTTAAAGGACTTGTTTATAGAAAAATAATATTATCCCTTCGTGGGTACCAATACATTTTCAAGGGTGTGATGAAATTTTGTAATAATGGATTTTTTTTTTTTTTATTGAGGTCAAGGCAGAAGCTTTGATTCTAGGGAGCAGTGGTGGGGTTGGTGTGCAGCTTTCTATTCTGTTCCCTACACATACACCGATAACCTCTTTTATGTTAAAATGTTTGAGACTGCAGCTGGCTTCAGTAGCCCTGAGAGGATTCAAACCTCCATGGAACTGGGGCCTGAACTGGGGCCCCACCCCTGTGCTCAGACACACCACTCAACATTATCTGGATGTCTCTGTCTCTTCTCCCAGGCTTCCACACCCTCCCTGTAGGCATTTGGTGCCTAGTTGATGAGTGTTTTCATACTAGCCACTCTACTAGAAAGCAAAATCTCTTTGAAAGCTGTTACAAGTTTTTCCAGAACTTCCAGTTTTTCTGAATCCACCTGCTCTTTTTGCCCCCAGCCATTACCACTTGAATTTCCCAATAGGCAGGCAGCTTCCTTAGTACCATGCAGTCACTGAGTCCAAAGGAACCTGTCAGGGGATTTGGTTCTGTGGGTGTGGGGTGGGTGGAGCCCTTCCTTCCACTGGCCTCCAAAAGCAGGCTCCTCCTCCATGCTCCTTTCTGTGAAGTAGCAGCAGGTCAGTTAGGAAATGGATTCTCACCCTTTCTCAAAAGTCCTTCAGCAAAATAAGTCAGAAAGAAAAAGAAAAATACCGGATGGTCTCACTCATAGCAGGAATTTAGAAAACCTAAATAAGGGACCGGGAAAAAGACTAATTAATACAAAGTGAAAATCAAAATCAACAAGCAACTATAAACCAGAGACACTTGGTGGGGGGAGGGGAGAGGAAGGACTAGGGTCAAAATAAGGGGGGGTGGTGCAATTGTATGGGGAATATAACCAAAATGAAAATGCATACATTGTGCAAAAATGAAAAATGATGTAAGAATTATATAAAATAAAATATATTTTTTAAATAGTCATCAGCAATTAAAAAAAAAAAGTTCTTTCATTTAAATTTGTTCGTACATTTTCTTCCTGCCTCTCTTTTTCCTGAAAATGAAGTTAGAGACATAGGCTGCTAAATTTAGCTCTTGCTGACGCACTGGCCCTCGTACTAGCAGTCTTCTCATGTCTCAGTGTTTCTCTTAGACTCACATTTTTGCTGGTAGATGAACACCGTCACACCCTACATAATATTTAGCTCCAAGGTCTTTCCAGATGGGAAATGTGTTTCTGTATTTTCATAGCCATGTTCTCTGTGTGAATGAACTGTCGTGAAGCTGGGGGCTGGCAGTCCCAGGGCAGGTAGGGGGCTGGCAGCCAGCCTGTGAGAAACGAAGATCCACAGGCTGGTGGTGGGGAAACCACTGTGGTCATCATCATATATTTTCTTGTGGTGAGGAGGGGAGAGATGGCTCTTGGAGATCTGGGAATGGTATTTGGGACATGAATTGAGAATTTTCAGCAAGAAGAGACCCTGCTGTCTGACACAAGGCTTAGTATTGTTAGAGAAAAAATGATTCTGATACTTGTTTAAATGACGAGGGAGATTTTGTTCATGGCTATTGCATTGGGGGAGAGGAAAGGGCCTCAATTCTGAATACAAGGACAAGTGGGGATTTATAGCCAAGAAGCAGGGGGAGAGGCTGACTGGATGCAACACTAAGAGGAGACATCAAGGATAGGGGAAGTTTGGCTAAACTCATCAAACAGAATTCTTGCTAAAGGTGGGTAAAGGACTTATCAAAGGTGGGAGAATTCTTTCTAAACTGACTTTGTAGGATTATTGCTAAGACTGGTATGAATGACTTGGCAAGAATAATGCTGAGGGCCTCCCTGGTGGTGCAGGCAGTTGAGCGCAGCGCTGTGAAGCTGTCCGCAGCCTCTGCAGTGTCAGTTTGATCCCCACCGGCCTTGCAGATAACCACATGGCGAGCAGACCTCTCCTGTCTGGCCCGCTGCTCCCCTCAGCAGTGTATTTCAGTCAGTCTGCCTGTTCTGTTCCACGCTCTGTCTCTGGTGAATCCTCTTACCCTCCCACACATCTGGCCTGTACCTGGTTCTTGTATAAATAAATAAATCTTAAAAAAAAAAAAAAAAGATGATGCTGAGACCTAGGCCTAGTGGAGAAGTGGCCTAGGGTTCGGAGAAGCCTGACCTCACTTTTGATCAAGGAGAGTCTGTCAGTCCTTCCTCTTGTTCAATGATAGAAGAAACATTCCCTTTTCCTCTGAACAATATAGTTCACTTCTTGTTCATTTTTCTTTTGTTCATTAAGGACCAATTGAGCTATCTGTCGAATGTGGTAGAAGATATTTGCTGGATGATGTGAATTCCTAGGCATTTAGAGGAGGGGGATTCATGATCTGCTGTGGTGATGAGTCCTTGAAGTTTTTATCTAGTTACCTAGCTTCAGCTTGCAGGGCTTTAGATGTTAGTGGGAAATGTCAACCATAGCCCCTCCAGAGTTCTAGTAAGGACCATATCAGGAGTGTAGGAGAAAAGTTGGAAACTACAAGAATTGAGAGTTTGGTAAGGACTGTGAAAATGTGTAAGATGGCAGAAGCCTGTCTAGTTTGTAGGTAAGCAACAGAGTGAAATGTAATTTACCAAGAGGTGAAAAATAGCTCAACCACCGTGAATGGGATCAGAATTTGATATCCCACAATGGTGTGCTATAGTTTTCTACTGAACAAGATTTCTCTCTCCAGTGTCCAGCACTGGTCACTGTGTGGGTGTGATGAAATGTCACCATGGAATATGGCCTTGTGTCAAACAGATCTGGTTCAAACCCTAATCCAGCTGTAAACTGTTGAACAATTTGGTGACTGTCCTAGTGCCTGTTTCCTTGGCTATGAAACAGGAAGAAATCATTAGCCTAACAGTTCTTGAATATTTTTCATGGGTCAAACAACCTGAGGTTCAAATTCTGGTTTCTCCACTTCTTAGCTATGTGAGCATGGGAAGTGACTTAACCTCTCTCTGATCCTTGGTTCCCCCACTGTAAATTGAGGGTGTTGTAACTATTTTGAGGAACTGTGAGAATGATGTGAGAGAAGGTCCCTAAAGCCTTAGCACAGACCCTGGCTTGTGATGAGCAGTGAGTACATGATGACTACTGTGGTTACAGGTGGGCTGCTGGACCCTTTTCTAATTGATCTTGTTGGTCTTTAGGGAGGGCTGACTTTGGAGGGCAAATCCCTCAGACATTATCCATCCTGGGATGTTTTCCTGGAGGCTGTTTATCAGAAATAGAACTACTGAAGGTTAAAAAGACAAGGGGTAGACCAGCAGTGGGTTTTGTATCCCCACTCTTCCTCTTGATGGTGCAGTGGGAGAGGCCAGAGTATGTGCTCAGCCAGGCCTCCTGAAAGATAGCTCAGAAGATGTTGGCAGGGTCTAGAGTAACTGGTGGGGGAGAGGGGGCTCTCAGTGTCCCCCAGTCGTCACTTGAATGTAGAGCCTGTGTTCTTAGATCCTGCCCTCAGAGATATTTCTTCCCACCCCACAAGCCATTATTAGCTGACATAACCTCAACACCCGCTTCATAAGGATGTGTTGAGGGTTCAATGCTGATGTACATAATGCTCTTGACCTCATGCTTTACATGCAAGGGGTGCCCACCTTCTAACCCTGACTGATTCTTTTGTTGATTCCAGCACTGTTTTGGGCTTAGAGATCACAGTTACGAACAAGACAAAGTCCTATTTGAAAACAAATAGATTTGAATGCAGTATTGGGAGTAAAGAACAATAAAGCCATGGTTGGCGGCAGAGAAGTCTTTTGGGGGTGTCTGGGAAGGTGACATGTGAGTGGAGACCCTTGTGAAATGAGGGTGCCAGTTGTGAGAGTTGGGCGGGAGGGGACATTTCCAGGTACAGGCCCCCAATTAGAGCTAAGCCTGGTGTAGCAAGAAGGCCCAGGAGTGGGGGGAGTTGGAGGTGGAAAATGAGACCAGGGTGGAAGTTACCAGATGACATAAGGCCTTATCACCATTTTTGATGTTCTTTGTTTACAGATCTCCACAGGCAGGATTAGCTGCTCTTTCCCCTGCCAGCGTCAAACCTTCATACTGCCTGGTAGCAGTGAGTACACCAAGTAGGACAGTTTGTCACTTTGCTGCCCCGCTGCATGTGCTTTAGGCCAGGGACCATGTCTGTATTGCTTAGACCCAGCACCTTGTATGGTGTGTGTGTTTCACATGTTTTAAAATGAATTTTAATGATAATGGGTGCTGTCTATGCATGGGGAGTGTTTCTTTGTGCCAGTCTCTGTGGTAAGCACTTTGTATTTCATCATCCCATCCAGTCTTTGCAATACCCCATCCTGAAAGTGTTGCCCCCATTTTAGCAGTGTATAAATTCTGAGCCTCTCCTATGCACCACGGATACACACCTAGGGGACCTGATGAGTTAGGGTTTAGTGCCAGGATCTTTAAGGGCCATGCTTTCAACTCTGACAAAGCCTAAAGGGCGGCTGTACCCAGTGGCTTAGGTGGGGGGCAATGTACTGCTGTGACTGCCCTTCCCAGTGCTGTGGTGTATACTGCTAAGGGTCCCTCGGGGGTCACCATACAACCCTGCCTGCCTATAGGATCCCTCAGGGCCTGCGGGGCTCTACCTCAGACTTCCTCATGACTTCATATCCACACATGGAAAAGTGGCACTTAAAACGAATTTATTCAGGTGGGAGCTGTGTAAGACATGAAAATAAGGCTTTGAGCTGCTGCACATAAACTGGAGTGTAAATGAAAAGCTTTTTATTTGGTTTCTGAGCCAGACTCTGAGAAGCCAGTGGGCCGTGTGGTCTGGAAGCACACGTTATGGGCAGTGGGTCGGAACAGGGGCCACTTTAAATGGGAAGGAGAGAGAATCGCTCTTGCGCAGCTGGAACGGCCAAGAGGCCGGGATGTCAATAAACACAGTTGGGACACAGAAAGCCTTTTCGGAAAAGATGGAAGGTGGGGGAGAAAAGGAAAAGCAGTGCCTCACTCCCAGCATATTTGAGAAGGAAAATGCTTGAGGTCACCCATGTTGGCAGTTTTTATAGCTTCCTCCCAATAATGTGCTGGGCAGATCCTGAACAGGCTGGTGTTTTATTTTCATGTAACGAAGTCGAGTGGACCTGGGGCAGCTCTCCAGCAGGAGAGTGAGACAGGAGTGCTTGCGTCCAGGGCAGGGAAATTGCCCTCCTGCCTGTAGGATAAGCTCTGAGGAGGCAGGAGCAGGATTCCAGACCTTCACTGGTTGCTCCTTGGCTTGTCTTAGTGGTTTAACGTAAGGTCCCCTTATGGCTGGTGCCAATGAGGGAGGTAGAGGGTGGCGTGGGAAGGCAGCCACTCCGGGAGGGAGGGCTCTGGTTCTTGATGTCTAAGTGTTGCTGGATGGGAAGTGCACAGGAACCTAGCATGTAGATCTCACAGAATGTTCTTTGTGCCTTTGGTTGCCGCTTGCCAAGGCACTTTCCATGACTAGATTTAACCTGCATTCTTATTCTTTTTTCTGGTAATATGTACATATATGTGTGAAGTATATTTGGACATGGGATTACGTGTGCAGTTAAAAATATATATCCATTACTCGGGACTGGCACAGACGTAATATGCTATGTGTTTTGAGAGCCAAGAGCTGAGAGGGAAAGATCCAACTAGCTACTCTGATACTAGCAAAACTCAAACCTACTAGATAAGGGTATGATCTGCTTTTTTGTTTCTGTTATAAATTCCTCCCTGTTTTTTCCTAGGTACTTTATGGAAATAATATGGGTATTAAAAATTCTTTTAAAATATTTTTTTATCCTAAGGCCTTCAGGTTTTCTTTTAACCCATAGTTATCATGGAAAAGTTAAAAAAATAGCAACAAAAATAAGGATAAAAGTCTTCTACACTCCTGTCATTCAGGATAATTACTACTGCTGTTTTTGGTATTTATATGTTTTTCCAGGCTCTCTCCTAGGGAGCATATATTAGTGTAAAATAAAATCTAATACGATAATAGCTACCATTTGAGAGTTATAGCTTGTCAACACTATACATGTGTGGGCTTATTTATTCCTCAACAATCCAGTGAGAGTGATTTTACTATTAAACCCATTGTTTGGTGAGAAAACTGAGACCCACAATATGTAGGCACCTTGCTTAAGATCACATAGATAAGTTGCCATTGCCAAGATTTCAATCCAGACAACCTGATTCTAGAATCTGTGCTTTAAGCTACTCAGTATGCCAACTTGCAAGTGAGTAGGATAAAACTCTGCATACTGATTGCTAACCTGCTTTTTTTTTTTTTTTTCACTTAATATGTAACAAATTCCTTTTGATGTCAATAATCTTGCATCTGGTACAATATTCAAAATGGCTATGTTGTGGTATATACATCCCACAAAAGGAATACTATTTTCCTCTATGGCCATTTTTGGTAATTATTAATATATATTTAAAAATAGAAAATATCAAAGCTCTGTGCTGGGTGCTAAGCTAAGGCCTCTATGTGTACCATCTAATTTTATCGTCATAATAGCTAGGACTTCTTGCAGGAGACCAGGTTAGTGAGGAGCAGGGTAGATTTTCCAGCATATCTTATTTACATAAAGCCTCAAATTTGGATTCTTGACCTTATCTTCAAATAAGGTTATATATAGGGCCTCCCTGGTGACACAAGGGGTTAAGTACCGCACTGTGAAGCAATCTGCAGCCTCTGCAGCACGAGTTCGATCCCCATCTGACCAGGGAGCAACACACATGGAGCAGCAGACCTCTCCTGTCTCGCCCGCTGCTCCCCTCAGCAGTGTACTTTGGTCAGTCTGCCTGTTCTGTTCCCAACTCTGTCTCTGGTGAATCCTCTCACCCTCTGCATCTCTGGCCTGTACCCCAGCTCTTGTATACATAAATAAAAAAGTCTTAAAAAAATAAGGTTATATATATAAAATAATGATATTTTTGCTAATTTTTAAAAACATCATGTCATCTTGAAATAGTTTGACTCAGAGGAAGTTGTAAATATAGCACAGAGAATTCCTGTGTACTCTTCACCCCACTTCCCCCAGTGACAATCTTATATAACTGTAGTTTACTGTCAAAACCAGGAAATTGATGATAGTATTTCCTATTTGCTCAGATTCTGTGTTTGTTCTGAATGTTAACAAAGTGTTCCCTAAATAAACTGTTGAAAGACATCACATTTGACACTCTGGTTATTTGTTGTTAGATAACATTGTCATCTCTAAATGGTGAAGGCACAGAGAGGTAAGCAGTGTTTTTGCTCCATTGAACAAGGAAGGGATTAGGTCTAGAGTGGTTAAGTCACTTCATGAGGTTACACAGCTATAATGAACCTCATATCTGGGACTAATTCCTTCTGATTCTAAGATCTATTTTCTGAGCCCTCACACTTCCCAGCATCCTTTTTTGTTGCAGTTCAGGGTGAGACTCTTGAGTATAAATGGGCATGTGTTTATATGCATCCGAGCATTCTGTCTCTCTCTCTTTCACCCAGAGTTCCAGAGTTAACTTGTCCTGTACGGGAAGATGCTGGAACTAGAGAGGCCTCTTATGGGAATATAGTGTAAGTTCTGATTTAGCAGAAATCAACCAGGCCAGTGTAGGGGCCCATCCACAGTGTCCTTGCTTGGCCTAGTCCCTTGGGCAATGTTTGTGTTCTTGCATCAACCCTCTCATTTTCTTGGTTACCTTTTGTGACTTGCCTCTAGTTTGTTTCCATGTTTACTGACTTGCTGCCTGGCTCTCCATTCCCTCAGCTCCCCTCTGGAGGCCCTCCTGAACTTCTCTACCCTTACATTTTGCTTCTTCCATCCATCTTCTCTGTGCCTCTTAGCTAGTGGCCTAGATTCCAGCAAAAAAAAAAAAAAAAAGAAAGAAAGAAAGTCATGTGTGTAGGAAAGATTTTCAGGAAATTAAGTTTTGTCTGCAGAAGAAGATTTTCACCTATCCTGGTCAGTCCCTCTTACTGCCTTCTTTTTTCACCTTTATTTAGCGTTTTAGCTGCCAACTCAGTCCACTTTTATAACCCAAAAAGCAGACAGTGGTCACCCTCTTGCCTTCCCAGCCACAGCCAAGGCCTGTCAGCCCAAGCAAAACTGATAGGTGGATGTAACACTTCTATTTTTTTTTTTAAGATTTATTTATTTATGTATACAAGAGCTGGGGTACAGGCCAGAGATGCGAGGGGTGAGAAGACTCACCAGGGACAGAGTAGGGGAACAGAGCAGGCAGACTGACTGAAATACACTGCTGAGGGGAGCTGCAGGCGAGACAGGAGAGGTCTGCTGCACCATGTGGGTAGCTCCCTAGCCAGCTGGGGATCGAACTCATGCTGCAGAGGCTACGGATTGCTTCATGGTGCGGTGCTTAATCCCTTTGTGCCACCAGGGAGGCCCAACACTTCTATTTTTTATAAGAAGCCCAGGGACTTGTCTAGTTGGTCCCTGAAATATCTCTACTCATTCTTGGGTAGAGAAAGACAGTGCCAAGGTAGAAGACAGGTCACTGTCTATGGGTTCTCACCTGTGCTCACAACTGCAAGACCCCTCAGGCTCAGGGAACAGCAACCATGGGGTTTGTTTAATAAACAGGGGAAACAGAATTTCTGAGGCCACAGTGGGCGGCTGTCTCATGTCAGATGGTATCTACAGTGTCTAGAAGCCCCAAACAAAAGGCCTCTCATTCAAGATGGTGCCATCCCATCAACGAGGGCCTGGAGATGGTGGCACACCAGCAAGTAGTGGGCAAGGATTCAACTCAGTGGCAGCTGGAGGTGCTTATAGGTGAGGCCGCTGCAGCAGCCCAAGGTAATAGTCTGAAGGTCGGGCTGGACAGCACTGGACACTGGACCAAACAGCAGTGGAGCTCTGATTGCAATGTCTGCAGTCAGTGCAATAAGTGATGAGGTGAAATACTGGCTTTGGGAAGTGGAGGAGAGATCAACCCTTTCTGGGGGGAGTAGTACTGAATTGTGTCCTACACAAAAGATAGTAAGTCCTAACTTCTAGTCTCTGAGAATGTGACCTTATTTGGAAATAACATAATTGTAGATGTAATTAGTTAAGATGAGGTCATACTGGACTAGGCTGGGCCCCTAATCTACTGTGACTGGTGTCCTTTTAAGAAATGGACACGGAGAAACTCGGGAAGAAAGCAGCATGAGGGTGAGGGCAGCCTAGGAGCGTCAAATAGTGTGGGCACACACAGGAAACCAAGAGAAAGGCACAAAATGCATTTTTCCCTAAATCCTTCAGGGAGAGCAGGACTCTGCTGACACCTTGACTTAAACTTCTAACCTCCAAAAGTGTGAGAGAAAACTCTCCTGTTGTTTTAAGTCACCAAGTCTGTGGTACTTTGGTATGGTAGCCCTGGGAAATGGATACAGGGCTTATGGAAGGTTTCACAAAGAAGGGCAGTCAGTGGGTTTGCTGGGCACCTCCAAGGGCAAAGTCCTTTTCAAAGGCAAAGGGAGGAGAGGGAGAGAGCACAGGCTTGTTCAAATGGTAGGTACTTGGATTGTAGAGCAAGGAAGGGGTAGATTTGCTGTTTGGAAAGAGGATCTGGGCCAAGACAAACCTTCTACTACTAGAAGAGCAGCAGCAAGGCAGTGAGACTGTATAGAGCTGCCTTAGTGCAAACGTATTGGTGCTTTAAAATCACTAAGGTAGAAAGAATTAAGATGACCAAGGATCCCCATCTGCAGAACAGGTAGACATTAGGAATTCTACAAAGCTTTTCATTCTCTTGATAAATAGTTGCTGCATATTGTGTGCCTGCATGTCTGCTAGCAGAGGAGTGTAGCATAAGGTCAGACAAGGTTCGGGCTGTGAGGACCTTAAATTGCCTGGGGAAGGCAGATGATAAGCAGTAAAGACACACACAAAACAGATAACTACTGATAGTGATAAAATGCTTTGAAGGAATAAATGGGGTGATAGGAGAAGGTGATCTTACATAGGGGAGTTAGGGAGGTGAGGTTTAAATGAGATAACCCTGGACAACAATGCCACTGCCATGTGATAGATGCTTGATAAGGTTATTCTTAAAGGATGAACATTTTATCTACTAACTCTTTCTGGGTTTTCAATTCATAGCATTAGCTGTCCCTCCCCACATCCCCAAGTCAACACACAACCTCTCTTTCCTGTAGCGTTTGTCTTATTGTGTTGATAGTGAAGTGGGCTTCCAGCCTCTCATGGCCAAGACTACCTGTGCTGTCCTCCCTGCCTAACACAAGCCAGTAACCTGGGCAAATGGGATTTCAGAGCTCTTCCTATCTCCTCCAAATAATCACCTCTGGTTTCCAGTGTCTGACTAGACTTGGTCCAGTGCTGTGCCTTGCAGAAAGGACTTCCCTCCCTCTCCTGGCAGTGTTTTCTCCTGTCTTCCAGTAGGAGTCCAGTTCCCCTTGCCCCTTCTCAACTGGATGCGTGACTCATCTTGCCACTTCTGCCTGTGCTCGATCACACCAGTGCCTATTAAGTCTCGCCCTTCCCTGACTTCCTGCTTGTGTGTTGAGTGACTGCTGTGTGGTGGGCCCTGTGCTAGGAGCAGGGTATCAGTCTGTGAGTGAAAGAACACATCCCTGCTCTGCAGTGCATGCAGGCAGACTAAAATGCTCCTCACACCGTCAGACACACTAAAGGAATACTCCCTCTGGACCCAGACTGGAAGGAGACAGGTACCTGGATCTGTGAGAGTCCAGAGAGGGAATCTGGCCTGGATAGGAAGGCTTCCCTGAGGAACTGCAGTCCGGATGTTGAGTAGCCCTCACTCAGAGGGAGCAGCATTTGTAAAGGCAAGGTGGTAAGAGAGCCTAGAGAGGGAGGGTGAGAAGTCCCTGCACCCTTTTACTGTGCCTTACAACTCCCCCAAAACCTGTTTGCTGCCTACCATTCTAGGCTCTTGTCAAATCCAACTGTCACTTCTCAGTTCTCATCTTTTATGATCTTTAAGCAGCATTTGGTACAACTGATCATTCTCTTCCCCTTGAAACTATCCTTTTCATTTGCCTCACCCTCAGGTCAAAACTTTGCTGGTTTGCTTCCTGCCATCAACAACTCCTTCGCAGTCTCCCTCTTTTTTTTTCTTGTTCTTGTTCTTCTTTTTTTTTTTCATAGATTTATTTATTTATGCATGTAAGAATGGAGTACAGGTCAGAGGTGCAGGAGGGGTGAGAGGATTCATCAGAGGCAGAGTGGGGAACAGAACAGGCAGACTGACTGAAATACACTGCTGAGGGGAGCAGTGGGCGAGACAGGAGAGGTCTGCTGTGCCATGTGGGTAGCTCCCTGGCCAGCTGGGGATGGGATCGAAGTCGTGCTGCAGAGGCTGTGGATTGCTTTACAGTGCGGTGCTTAACCCCTTGCGCCACCAGGGATGCCCTGCCGTTAGTGAGTTTTAACAGTCCTTGATATATTGTAAATAAAATCCTTTACTAGAAATATATGCCTTTGCAAATATCGCCTGGCCTGTTGCTTGTTTTTTTTCATTCTCTTTATCATATCTTTTTAAAAAAGATTTATTTATTTTTATACAAGAACTGGGGTACAGGCTCAGAGGCATGGGAGGGTGAGAGGATACATCAGAGACAGAGCGGGGAGCAGAACAGGCAGATGAACCAAAATACACTGCTGAGGGGAGCAGCGGGCGAGACAGGAGAGGTCTACTGTGCCATGTGGTTGTCTCCCTGGCTGGCCAGGAATTGAACCCGCACTGCAGAGGTTGCGGACAGCTTCACAGTGCTGCTCTTAACCTGCTTCGCCACCGGGGAGGCCCTCTTTATCGCATATTTTGAAGAGCAAAGGTTTTTAATTTTGATGAAGTCCAATTTATCCAATTTTTGTTTTGTGGATCATGCTGTTAGTGTCTTATCTAAGAAATATTTGCCTAAGCAAAGGTAACAAAGTTTTTCTCCTATATTTTCTTCTAGAAGTGTGAGAGCTTTAGGTTTCACATTTAAGTCTAAGATCCTTTTCTAAGAGGAGGCATTTAGTACATATGTGGGGTAATTTTGTTTGTCACAGTGACTAAAGGAAGAATTTCAATCAGCAATCGGTGGGAAGGGGAAGGGTACTAGAGGTCATATAAAGCAGCAAATACCCATACCATGAAAATAAGCCTCATGTCCAACTGGACCTTCACATGTCCTGCTAAACTTTCCTGTGAGCAAAAATTTGTTTATAAACACATCAGTTAGCTCTTATTTCAAAATACCAAAAACTTTCAGGAATGTTTCAATAATACTAGCTGACCCTTTCCTTACTTCTCTTAAATCCAAAGTTTTCCCTTAAAAGCATCTATTTCATTATGTTTTCTGATCTATTTGGGCCTGTGCATTTACATGTCAAATTACATATTTTATTATAAACTAATTTCCCTTCATTTCTCCTTTTAAATTCAATTATGGTATTAAATTATATTTTTATCCTGTGTGTGTAGCTGGATGTATTATCATACATTAACAACATGATGAGATAAAAAACATTGAGCCAAGTGAAAAAAGAATCAGAACAACATCTATAATAATACCACTTAAATATATTAAAATATTACAGTTATTTAAAAGGTTTAGAAACTTACACACAAATTATCTAGACACACTTTACAAGAATGCAAAGAAAGGGTTACACATTGAATGTGTAAGAACAGTTACCAAGGGGAAGAAGGAGAAAAAGAAGATAGTAACATCACAGGAGAGACACCTAGCACAGAAAGATGAGGCTGACAGGCCATACCACACTGAGGGATGTGCTTAACTCAGTTTCCTGATTCTGGAGTGAGGTTCCTCAGAGGCCAGGTAAAGAAGAGTATGAAATTGCTGAAGAGAAAGAAAGTGGAAAGGGGGGCGGGGAGGGGAATAAGACAAAAATATCCATTCACCACTTTTATTCAACACTGTGCTTGAGTCCTAACTGTGGCAATAAAGCCATAAAAATAAATAAAAAGCATAAAAACTGGAGAAGGGGAAGGAAAACCATCTTTATTTGCAAGCAAAAGGGCTGTATGTAGGAAATCCTTTTAAAATCTATGAAAAAATTGCTAATATTAAGAAGTAATTTTATCAAAGTTTCAGGACTAAACTCAAAATAGTTAATACAGGGTAATCAACTATATTTCTACATACCAGCATCAAGCAACTGGAATGTCAGATATGAAATACCATTTACAATACATTGAAAGAAACTTAAAATGTTAGGATAAATTTAACAAGAAACATGCCTGACGTATACACTGAAAATTATACACCACAGGGCCTTCCCTGGTGGTGCAGGCGGTTGAGCGCCACACTGTGAAGCTGTCCCCAGCCTGTGCTGTGCTGGTTCGATTCCAGCCAGCCGGCGAGGGTCCCACATGACATGACAGACCTCTCCTGCCGTGCCCACTGCTCCCCTCAGCAGTGTATTTCATCAGTCTGCCTGTTCTGTTTCCCGTTCTGTCTCTGGTGAATCCTCTCACCCTCCCACGCATCTGGCCTATACCCAGGTTCTTGTATAAAATAAATAAAAATAAAAATCTTTAAAAAAAAAAAGAAAATTATACACCACAGCTGAGAGAAATTAACGAACACCTAGCTAAATGGAGAGGTACATCATATTCACAGATTTAAAGATTTATTAGTTTTCATTTAAATTTATAAATGATTTCTCTATATGAATTAATTCGTTTGAAAATGTTTTAGCATCTCCTGTGTGATACTGTTCTAAAAGCAGAGGCTACAGCAGTAAAGAAAATAAACAAAATCCCTGCCCCCACAGAGCTTACATGTCAATCAGGAAACAATAAAATTTGGATGTAGTGTTAAGTATCAGGGAGGAAAACAATATAGGAGATGGAGGATGAGGAAGTAAGGAAATTTTAAATACAGTGGACACATCTCAAGACCTGATAGAGATGTAGAGTGAGCAGATATCTAGGGGGATGTATTCCAAGTAGAGGAAATAACAAAAATTCTTTGAGGTGGGAGCAAGCCTAGAATGTTCTAAGAACATGAAGTGCAATACAGCTGGTCAGAGTGAGCAAGTGGAGGGATATAGGAAATGAAGTCAGAGGTGCAGCAAAGAGCCAGTTCAGGTGGGCTTTGCAGGTCACTGTAAAGACTTGGCTTTTACTCTGAGTGACATATGCAGCCATCAGAGGGTTTTGAATGATTCCATCTTAGAAGAATCATTCTGGCTGCCATGTTAAGGATGGAAGGGTCAGCAGCGGGGCCTGGGTAGGGGTTGACCACAATATCTAGACAAAAGACAATGAGAGGTTGTACCAAGGGTAGCAACTGGTGCAAAGAAGGAAAAAGACTCTAGATAGATTTCAAGGGTAGAAAAGACAGGATCTGCAAATGCGCAAAATGTGAGTGGAGTTGGACAGAGGAATCAAGGATGACTCCAAGGTTTGCAGCTTGAATACATTATGGAATAATTAGTCACGCGGGTGGGGAGAGACTGTGAGAAGAACAATTTTGTGGGGAAAAAGCAACAAATTTAACTTGGTTCTTGCTAATTTTAACATACTTATTGGACATTTGAGGGGGAATGCTGAGTAGGTAGTTGGATATGAGTCTGACAATTAGGAGACAAGTGAGAGTTGGAGATGACAAACTGAGAAATAGTATTTAAAGCCAGAGCTGAAGGAGATCACCAAGGGGATCAGATAGAAAGATGAGAGTCAAACCCTGGGACACTTCAACGCGGAAGCCAGGAAGATGAAGAGGAACAAGAGGGAGAGTGGGGCCTCCCTGGTGGAGCAAGGAGTTAAGCACAGCACTATGAAGCTCTCCCCAGCCTCTGTAGCAGGACTTCAATCTGAGGACAGCCAGGGAACTACCCACATGGAGTAGCAGACCTTTCCTGTCTCGCCACTGCTCCCCTCAGCAGTGTATTTCAGTCAGTCTGCCTGTTCTGTTCTCCACTTTGTCTCTGGTGAATCCTCTCACCACACCCCTCCACCTCTGGGTTTTACCCCAGTTCTTGTATGCATAAATAAATAAATCTTGAAAATAAAACAAAACAAACTGAATAACAGCAACCCAATTATGAAAATGAGGAAATGATGTGAAAAGACATTTTATCAAAGAACATATATGGATTGCAAATAAAGATTTAAAAAAATGCTCAACATCACTAGTCATTAGGGAAATTCAAATCAAAACACAGTGAGATACCACTTACAATTGTAAGAATTGCTAAAATTAAAGAGACTGATCATACAAGTATTGACAAAGATGTGAACTGGAAGTCTGATAACATTGCTAGTGAGAATGAAAAATGGCACAAGCCTTTGGAAACAATTTGGCAGTTTGTTAAAAAGTTAAATGTACAGGTCTTATATGATCTAGCCATTCTCTCTTATATATTTGCTCAAGAGAAAAGAAAGATGATTCATATGTTAATATTCATAGATACTTTATTTACAATTGTCAAAACCTAGAAACAATGCAAATGTTTTTCATTCACAGATGAATGGATAAGCCAATAAATATAATGGATATAGGGTGAATTGTATATCCAGACTGCCCCTGGAGTGGTATTTCCCCTCTGAAAACCTGAAGTCCAAATTTCTGAACTTCATATTCAAGTTCCTTTGCAATCAATTGCAATTTCTCTTTCCATCATTGTCCCCTGACATTTCTCTAGATATTCTCCACATTGAGCTCTCTGTGTTCCCTGAACACTCCTGGTGCTTTTGTAAGATGAAGCCTTAATGTCTAGACTGCCTTTTCCCTTTTTATGGCTTTCTTATCCCTTCAAACTCCTGCTGAAGGCACTGCTTCTGTGTTTCTTCTCTGGCTATCTTCATCTCCTCCAAAGTGATATGCTCCTTCATCTTATATCTAGCAGAGCTCTTAAACAGGATACAGAATTCTTTTATGTCTGCCCACTCAGTTGTCATGTCCTCCAGGGCAGGAAATGAGACTTGGTGGATTTTTTTTTTTTTTTCTCTCACTCCTTTAGACTCAGCATAGAGCTTGCTAGACCAGAAGTACTTGAATGAATGAATGAATGGAGGGAAAGAATGTATTAGTGTTCCATTATATGTTTTACTATTGAAAAGCTAGTTATCTAAGTAGCCAGAATGGTTTTACATGTCATCTCAAGCATTTATTCAACTAAAGATATGCACCATTTCAGCAGCAATAACTGAAAGTTGTAGCCCTAATCTTCTGATGGGTCACAGCAACACATCCTGCCAACTAGAGAGTCTTACATTGTGTTTGCCACTTACAGCACTACAAAGAGTAATAACCCAAATGTTCTTCAACAGGGAGCCAATTGAATAAATCTCAGCTCTTGCATGTAATGCATTTTTTTGTGTTGGTAAAAAGAATGAGCTAGCCCTGAAGGTACTTATGAGACAATATGTAAGTAAGTATAGTACTGAGTAAAAAGAGCAGTTTGAAAACTACAGAATATGATTCTGATTTTGAGGAATAAAACAGTATATTTATATAGATCTACATCCACTCTCTGCTAGTATGTTCTTAGAAAAATCTGGAAAGATAGGAAGTTTGAAAATCATTGGGAAACTTGTCTCTATTTTATTTTTCTTTATATGGTTCAGTAGTATTTGAATTTGTTATGAATATGTGTTTTCTTTAGTAATTAAAAAGTCCACACAGATTACAAATATGTACATGAACAGTAAGACTATTTTCAGGAATTTATTTCAGGTTCTTTCAAAAATTAATTCTTTGGGTAATTTTCACAATTTAAATTCATGTTTCTTAAAATTCAAGCTACATTTAAACTCTTTTTCCCCCCCACATTCAGGTATTTTTTGGGGAGAGAAAAAGTGGGAGGATACTCAAGTTCAGTAGGGGTTTGGCTATAACCAAGTCAGTCTCCAGGTATAGACTTTGAGGAGTTTCATTCTCCTACTCTAGCCCTGAGTACATCTTTAAGTGCATTCACTACCACCTGACCAAAATGGGGTGACCTGATTCCTTGAGGTGGGCAAGCACATAGGCTTTGCAATCACATGCCTGTTTTTTTTTTTTTTTTTAAGATTTATTTATTTATTTATTTATACAAGCACTGGGTACAGTCAGAAGCGCGGGAGGGTGAGAGAATTCACCAGAGCCAGAGCGGGGAGCAGAGCAGGCAGAAGGACCGGAGTACACTGCTGAGGGGAGCAGCGGGCGGCACGAGAGGTCTGTGCGCCATGTGGGACCCTCCTCTGGTGGCCGGGGAGCAGCCCGGGGATCGAACTGGTGCTACAGAGGCTGCGGGCAGCTTCGCAAGCCAGTGCTCAACCGCTGCACCACCAGGGAGGCCCACACATGCCTGTTTTTGACTTCTAACTTTACCACCTACTAGCTGTGTGACCTTGGCCCAGGTTAATGACTGAGTGAAGGTTTCCTCATCTCTAACATTAGGGTCCTGGTAGTTCCTGTGTTCTGGGATTATTGTGAGGTTTGAATGTGAAGGGTCTGAAATGAAGGTGGTTTTGAATAAATGTTGTCATTGTTATTACTATTGTAAAGGAAAACCCAGCACCTGAAAGAAATGAGGCCAGGTTAAAGGAAATCAAATGAGGAAAAGCATGATTTTCTACTATGGGTTCAAGCAAGGATTCTATATCCCTAGTACTGCATCTCCATCCCTTTTTAAAATTAATCCTTCTGTTATTAGGTGATAGAAGATGCATTACTGCCTCCTCAGTAGGACTTGTAGGAAGGACTGGAGAAAATGTTTTTGCAGTGTGAGGAAGGATGAGACAGTTGCATGGACTGGTGAAAAGCATTTATAGGCAAGGGATTAGTGGGGCAATTGGTCATGAAAATAAGGTGATGAGATCAATGTAGCAGCTCTGGGATTAAAAACTACATGAATTCCCAAACAGAGTCAAGCTCTCCAGTGGGCTTATTAGGCTCAAAACATCTCAGTGACTTAAAGTACAGCCTGAGAAGGCATCCTGAGCTGCAGCTTGTCTATTGGCAGAGAGGTCCCCAGCCCTCTCTCACTCCTGGAGAGAGAGGAGCCACATAAAGAGAGATAATTGAGGTGCCATTAGCATGCAGTAGCCCAGAATTCTCCTAGGGTCTAGCTGCAGAGTGTCTTTGGGTCCCTGAGGATGACAGACAGATGGTAGCAGAATGAAACTTTTCACACAACCTCTACAACTATATGGGGTTGAGGTGTGTGACCCCATGAATGAATTGGGGATCAGTGTGTCACAGCTAAGGTCTCAAAAGCATTGGCTTTTACAGAACCGTTTTAAGAGAAATGTTTGTTCTGCCTGGTATTTGCAAAAGTAATAATGCTAAAAGCTATAGCTAAAATTTAGGTTGCTTACTATATGCAAGGCATGCACTGTTCTAATTACTTATAAATTATATATACACTTAAATTTACATATATCCACATTTACATCAAATTACATGTATCTTTTATTCCTCACACTAACCCTATACAGTAGGCACTAATATTACCCCTGTTTTCCAGATGAGGAAATGAGACATGAAAAAGTTAAGTAAATTGGGCCTCCCCGGTGGTGCAGCAGGTTGAGCGCAGTGCTGTGAAGCTGTCCGCAGCTTCTGCAGCGCGGGTTCAATTCCCGGCCGGCCAGGAAGATTCCCACATGGCGCAGCAGACCTCTCCTGTCTTGCCCACTGCTCCTCTCCGAAGTGTATTTCAGTCAGTCTGCATGTTCTTTTTTTTTTTTTTTTTTTTTTAAATAGAACTTTAAAAAAAAAAAGTTGAGTAAATTGTTCAAAGTCACTTGTAGGTAAATGGCAGAACTGAGGTTCAAAAACCCAGGTGATCTGTTTAGGAACCCAAACCCCTTTTGTGTCTTAATATGTTTGAGCCAATATTTAAAAACTGAGAGATTGCATATCAGAATCTTGAGAACTGGCTTCTTTTAACCTGTCAGAAGAACTGGGGATACTGGGCTACACCCCTTTGTGGTGACCTTTTCCTGGTGACCTATCAGGCCAGCCTTCTCAGTGGGGCTCTGGTCTCTGCTTCATCCTGGTCTCCACCTGTCTCTTTCATTCCTGACTGAGTTCCTGCTCACCTGATCCAGTTCTCACACCTACTTGTGTTTGTACCTGCAAACATTTCCCTTTACAACCTCTGAGTTAAGACATATATTATTTATAGATATGAATATTTATAAAAGTGTCAGGCACTTTCTCTCCAAGACAGGGAGTGTTTTCCTGTGAGGCCATTTAGGGCACGGAGAAGGCAAATATTTACGTCAATCGTGGAGACAGGATTTGAGTTTTGTCTGTGCTTTGGTTACTGTATTCTTCTTCCCCTTAGGGTCTGGGGGTTCCTCCCACTGTTGTGAGATTCTGTGGTAAAGTTGATAAATAGAGCAGAAGATATTATGGTACCAAAGGAACCAAGTGTGAAAAAATCAGCCTAATAGCCCCACATCTGTTTTTGTCTGTGTACAGAGTAGACAACTATGAGCATATAGCTCATCGTTGAGTGAAAAATAGGACAGAGTTATTCTTGAAGAGAAGAAAAATATAATAAGATTTCAAAAAGTAAATCAGCACCTTAGTGTAAGTTTACAAATATTTTATTCACTCAGCTCATTCCCCTTTATTTCTGAAGAAAATACCCTGCTTTTTCCAGGCAGTATCAGCAAGAATTTTTTTTTTTTTTGTAAGAAAATAACGCAATTCTGGCTCATTTCTCAGGCAAGTTTATTAAAAAAATTCCCAGAATTCTCTTAAGTGGTTTAAGAGTTGAAGTAAGTGATAACATGAGCAGCTGAGAAATGAGGCTTTGGCCTGGTTATTGTCTAACCAGGTGGGTTGGGGTCCTTGAACTTTAAGAAGCTTTTGTATTTCCAGCTGTACCAGGAGGATTAGTGGCTTATTCCTACCTCATGGGAGCAAGTTTTATTGTTACCTTTTATAAGGCTGAAACCATAATATTAGGGTTTTTTACACTGCACCATCTGTTTCAGGATCTCAACATGCTTACTTAGAGCTTTTTCTCCCCTGAAGTCCCTCCCTTCAAATAATTTCAATATCTGGAAGAGTGAATTCACTTTGGACATAGGAACAGATGTACATGGTAATATGTCAGATGCCATTGGTTAGTTATCAATCAGCTAGTGGTTGTTGAATATCTAAAACAACAGGGGAGGCAGTGTGCTAGACTGCTGTGATGGAAACAAGCACAACCTAAAGTGGATTCCTGCCTTGAGGGACTTGGTTGGGGCAAATAAGACAAGAGTGTGCAAAAAATACTTTGTCTATGGGAAATAAAATTAAAAACATGAAGTAGAAGAGAGAATATGCAGCCCATGATTAAATTCCAAGTTAAGACTGTAGATGATGTTAAGTACTAGAGGAAGTCGGTTCTCTTTGATAAGGTTCCTCCTGGAGAAGCAGCAACGTCCAGCATAAATGTGCTCAGTGCAATTAGAGGGACACTTTGAAGGGGAACAAAGCTGCTTGTGTAAGTGCGAGGGGGGATGTTAGTCTCTTCAGCCTAGTCCGGAAATTCATTCTGTAACAAAGAACTGTAATTCCAAGTCAATGACACCTTCTAAATCCTCTCCAACTATGCCCAAAATTATAGAGAAGGAATGGCTAGTCAATTCTGTTCAGCCAGAACTGGATAGCTGTGTACTTTGCTCAAATGCCTGGGATCTAATGGAGATGGGATGGCAGCCAGGAGATAAAGCAAGTCAATACAGGACTGGGAAAACTCTGATGCTGGAGTAGATAATGAGGAAGGGGCCAGGATTTGAAAGCGTGACCTATAAGTCTTCCTGTGTAATGAACAGAAAATAATGGAAGGCTGAGATCTGAGACCGCAGTGCACCTGTGTGTGTAGCTCCCCAGCCAGCAGCCTGGCTGCATCCCTTAATATCTTGCATGAGCTCTGTGGGAACCTGACAGTCCTCAGCCTACCTTTAATACTTACTGAAAAGAGTAGAAAGCAAGAGATTTCCTCTGAAGGAGCTAGTTTTATGGTGTAGTGGATAAGAACTACAAGTTTGGCATCAGAACCTGGCTTCCACATTTACTAGCTGTATGGTCTTGTGCAAGTCACTTACGTTTTCTGGGCCTCAGATTCATGTGTAAAGGGAGAAAAAAAGCTGGGAAACAAGCATTTAGGATTATTATGAAGATTATGTAAGATGAGGGATAAAAAACACTTAGCAGCGTTTGTGGCACATGTGAATGCATGATAAATTGTATCTATTATTGATACTGTTAAAGGAGATGATCATGAAGATAAATATTTTCAATTGTTTATCCTTCTGTAAGTTCTGGCCTTGCATTAGAGAAAACAGTGGGAATTAATCCATTTTTTTCCCGTTAGTTCTTCATCTACAGCTTTTGAGAAAATAAATAATTCATACAATGGGAAGTGAGTAGGATGAAGATTGAGAGAAGGACCCTCATTTTTCTAGCTTCAGAATACTTGAAACTAGGGCCTCCCCGGTGGCGCAGCGGTTGAGCGCTGGGTTGCGAAGCTGACCGCGGCCTCTGCGGCGCCGGTTCGATCCCCGGCTGCTCCCCTGCCACCGGAGGAGGGTCCTACATGGTGCGTAGACCTCTCCTGCCGCTCCCCTCAGCAGTGTACTTCGGTCCTTCTGCCTGCTCTGCTCCCTGCTCTGGCTCTGGTGGATTCTCTCACCCTCCTGCGCTTCTGACTGTACCCAGTGCTGGTATAAATAAATAAACAAATAAATCTTAAAAAAAAAAAAAAAGAATACTTGAAACTAAAAGGGCAGCTGTCTCTGAGGGTATAGGCAGAGGACTGCTTTGAGGGACCAGACTAGTTTCTCTCCCCTTAGAGAATTTTAGATATCCTAGAGTAGTGCATCTTAAACACTGCCATGCATATGAATGAGATTCTGCATTTCTGGCAGGCTCCCAGGTGATGCCATGCTGCTTGTCCTCAGACCACATTTTAAGTAGCAGAGTCCTGAAAGACCTTAGGTCATTCAGTCCAGTTGTAGGGTTGAGGCCTCTGTACAACTTCCCGAAAATGCTCATCCGACATTCGTTCGAATATCTCCAGTGATGACAGGCATTCCTTTCTGTTTCCTGAGTGCGGGCATGGTGAGAATGTGTCTTTTACTGAGTTGATGCTTGCTTCATCATGATAGACGCCAATTGGTCTGATTCATTACTGTGACAGTGGTGGGGATAGAGCCTTTGTACAGTACCTTATCCTGAGGAGGCTTTTAATCTTGGTTTTGGTCTTCTGTGGGGAAAGTCTATGAATTGGTTTCTATGGTGGTGATGGGGTATGGGGGACAGCAATCTTCTAAAAATGTATGCAGAACTTTGTTTGCATGTACATTTTCCTAGGAAAACTTTACTTAGCTTTCAGCAGTTTTTTGGGGTCTGTTGCGTCTGGAAGATTCAAAGCTTTGAATTATTTTTCATGGGATGTCCTGTTCCTCACAAATGAATTTGGAAGGTTAGGCCCTCCCTAATCTCTCTCTGTATCTCTTTGTCTCTCTTTAAATTTGTTTTATATAGTTCTTCATGTAACATGGTTCAGGCACCTTGTTTGTCTGTCAGTTTTTCCTAGTTTGTCTGTGACTCTAAGGTTGGGTCTCAAAAATGTCTACAAGCGAAACTCCCAGGAGTCACATAACCATCAGGAAAGCTAAGACATCTTTCCTTGGTTTGACCAGGATCTCTTCTATTTCTTCCTAGAAGTACAAAAGCTTCTTTGGAAACCTTAGTATACTTGACAGTACTATCAATTTGGAATGTTTCTGTTGCAGATTTAAAAAAGAACTTTTAACCTTTAAAGGGAATTTGTTGGTTTATGTAACAGTGCCCTGTGTGTGTGGGGGGGGATAGGGTGGCATTGCCTGCAAGTGAGGCTTGACCCAGACTCAGACACTTTCACCGGTGACACAGATTCTTGTTCTCTGTTCATAGTCAGCAGAGTCCTAAGTCTTTTCTCGTGTATTACACTGAGCTCTTCATCTTCCATAATGCCTGGTATAGGATTTTGGACCATGAATGTCGGACCTGGTATTTATGCCTATATGTATCTGTGTGACTATAGTCCTGAACCAGCCCATCTTTCCTTTCATTCCTCTTGTCCATTTAGGGTCATCTTTGAATCTGGTCGGTAAGTGAGCAAGTGAATGTGTTGACCCAGAAAGGGTTAAGTACAGAGCCAAGTGAATGCCCCTGGACACTCCTGCCAGCATTGATGTCACATACCCTTTGAACGTAGATGAACATTTTTCAAAATGCATTCTGAAAGACACTAGTCTTGAGGATTGTCCTAAAAAAAGTGGAAGCCCATACTCAAATAGGTTTAGGTCGTACATGCCATAGCCCTTTCGCAAACACTCATGATGTATATAAATAAAAAATCTGAGAAGAGAAATTGTTCGACATAGTTTTACAAGCATTTTCGACCTTTAAATTGTCCTCCTCTACCCCACCATGTAATATCTAATAATAACCTGTAGACAAATGTTCTGAAAGAGCGCAATCTGAGAAATGTTTATATAGTTGTTCAACCAGTTGTCATCCCTTAATTGTCTTATCATGAAGTCCAAATTCTCCCATTGTAGGCCATGAGGGTAAAATGAAAGACATTGTGAAAGTCTTGCTGAAAACCAGTTTATTTTGCCAGTCTATCACCCATTCAGAAGGGAGCCGTTTTTTGTTGTTTTTTTTTTTTTTTTTAATAGAGGCATGTTTATTTATTTATTTGTTTGTTTGTTTTGTTTATACATGCACTGGGTACAGTCAGAAGCGCGGGAGGGTGAGAGAATCCACCAGAGCCAGAGTGGGGAGCAGAGCAGGCAGAAGGACCGAAGTACACTGCTGAGGGGAGCAGCAGGCAGCAGGAGAGGTCTGCACGCCATGTGGGACCCTCCTCTGGTGGCCGGGGAGCAGCCGGGGATCGAACTGGCGCCGCAGAGGCCGCGGGCAGCTTCGCAACCCAGCGCTCAACCGCTGCGCCACCGGGGAGGCCCGGGAGCCGGTTTTTAACTGAACACTATTTACCTGTGGCTTCTCTCATCCTAAACCTGTCATGAAGCCTTGAATGCATGCTTTTTAGGTGTTAAAAACAAAAACCAGACATACCTGGAAGATCTCAGAGAAACCAAAAGCCAGGGGGTGGTCTATCATGTTTAACAGTAATAATAGTAATTGAAATATAACAACAATAACATAGGGCTATTGAATGTTTACTTTGTGCCAGACACACCATTTAGTGCTTCATATGTAATACCTTACTTCACCCTCATAGGAACCACATGAGTTTGGGCAATGCTGTTGTACTTATTTTATTAATGAGGAGCCTGAAGCATCAACAGCATGGAAAAGTGACTTACAGGGACACAGGTAACAAGAAAGGGAGCAGGGTATCAAATGCAAATGTAACTAACTCTAGAGCCCATATGCTCAATTTCACAATTTCACTATATATATATATTTTTTTTTTCCCTTCTTTTTCTTTTTTCCCCAGAATCACATAATCGTTAGACTTATTAAAGACTAGACTTTGGGTATGGAGTGGTGCTTGGTGAAATGGAAAACACTGACAGAATATACACAATCCCCCTTAAGGAACTGACACTTTGAGAGAAAATTTGTAGTTTAATGAAGAGAGGACTTACAAACAAAAAGAACTCTATAGATGAATATAGGTTGTCAAATTCCTTATAAGTAGCCTTCTCAGACCTTGGCAGCTGAATCTCTACCCCTAGCTTTTGCAAACCTACTTGTCCCTGGGTGACTCCCTCTGGTTCTTTTGTGTTATCCATTCTCACAGATTCCCCTTTGAGTCTTCATTTTTCCCTTGTCCTCTTGACCTCGGCTGGTCCCCAAGGAAAACCACTAACCTCTTGGCTCTTCAATTCTCAGTCTGTGGAGAGTTCCCATTCTGACATCCACAGCCCTTGGAGGTGACCTAGTTTGAATGAAATGCTGGCTTTTCAGCTATATCTTCAATAGGCTGAGTTGGCAGCTTGTCAGCAGGCTTATGTCACCTAATGACTCTGTCAATTCCCTCCTTGCCTGACTTCCTGTTAGTAAATATTCTCAGGATGCTCTTGGAACCCAGAAGGTGTAGGAAGCTTGGTTAGAGAGCCAAAAAGAAAAGAGGATAAAGAAAGGGAGAGAGAAGCAGAGAAAGACCTATTCCTCCCTGACCTCCCCCCCCCCCAAAAAAAAAAGTACACCAGGAAAAACACTGAAGAATGTTTTTTAAAAAGAGAATTTTGGGGGAACCTATTCTGAACCCGTTCTGATCTCCTTTATCCTACCCCATCCCATGCCCTTCCTTCCTGTTTGGTTCTTTTGAAATGGTATTACTTCTCTTTCATGATAGTGACCTGCTGGGAGTAATGGCAGAGACCTGTTCCTCTCCTGTGGCTCTAGTTGTTGTTGTAATAACCATCTCCACCCCACCCCCTTACCATTTGCTGTTCTTCCTAAACATTTTTCTAAGGCTAGGTGGAGAAGCTTCAGGTATGTCCATTATATCCCACAAAGGTTAACCTGGGTTTGAGGCTTGAGCTCCCCCTTCTCCAGGAGTGAGCAACATCCAGATGTCACCATGACCTTCCTATTGCATAGGGAACTGCAGCCTTGAGTCTGGATCGCACAGACTCTTAACATCTGAGGGTAATGGTAATTCTGTAATCATCCCCCCAGGAGTTGCTGTAGGGATTCTAGGCACTTCCCAGCATTGTAAACTGGGTTAAAAGTTTCAGGCAGTGATGGGGGATTGCTAGCCTGTCTGGCCTTTCTTGGGGCTACACAAGGTCATTTTGGAGGCCTGGGCAGTTTCATGGTCCTCTGCAAGGACTGCCTCTTTAGAAGGCAAAGTTCATGTTTGCACTCACCACCATAACAGATGAGTTGGTTAGTTGTCTGTATGTCACTTTCTCCCAAAATATGCATTCATAATCCTGAAATTTGGTCTCAAAGTTTTCCACCAAAGTACCATTCCTTTCAGTGAATGTGTATGTCCCAGTGTTGAGAAACCTAAAGTAGCAATCTTTCCCTTTCTTTGATTAGTTAGGTTTTTTTTTTTGTTTGTTTTTTCATTTAGTAAGCATTTGCTTAGTACTTCCTTGCCAGGTGCCGGGTGAACAAAATAGAAAGATCCCTCCCCTCCTATTTCTGATGGTGGTAGTGGTGGGGAGACTGTCAAGATATAGAAATAACCATGTAGACATTCCATGAGACCCCTATTGCAGAGGAAATGGCCAGAGTCCTGCCATGGAGAAGCATGAGGAGATCTGCAGAGGGTCATTATCTGAAATGGTGATGTTTGATCCCAGATATGAAGGAAGTTGGCAGGTGGAGAGCAGGCAGAATCTGCTATGCATTCCCAACAGAGGGTCAGCATGTGTGGAGAGGCCTTGGCAGAAATGAGCTTGGCATCTTCCAGAAACTGAGAAGAGGCCAGAGTGACTAGAGTAGACATAGGGGTGAAGAAGTGAGCTTAGAGAGGTAAGCAAGGCCCAAACATTGAAGTCTTGTATTTTATCTTAAAAAAAAAAAAAAAAAGATATAAAATGTGCAGCTAGCTCCATAACATAACTTTCCTTTAAAGTAATTTTTAAGAAAGACTGCATAATACAATGTTTAAAAGCCGACTACGGTACTAGATACCCAAGTCTGATTTCTGTACCACTTACTGTTTTTACAGACTTAAATCACTTATTTCACCTTTCTGGGCCTCAGTTTTTTGCACCAGAAAATGTGAACAACTAATAGTGCTCACTTAATGGGGCCATTTTGAAGAGTAAATGAGCCTGGAATATAGTAAGTACACAATGAACTAGCTGTTTAGAAGAAGACTTAAATAGATTCTCCAGGAGAGTGTCCCTTTTTTGCCCTGTAGTTTTGTGCATTCTCTACCATAAGCACATGCTTTCAGAGATGTGTAAATCCCATTTTGAGATGGATAGTCTGGAGGCTGGGTTGACTGGGACAGTTGACCAGGCTTAAGATAGCTTTAGGATTGAGTAGTTCTACCTATTTCTTTCCTTGGACATCCTTTTGCTGTGAGCATCTAGATCTAGGACCTCTAAGGGCTAAGTGTGGCCTCTGTTGGAGGTGGGCTCTGTTGGAGCTTGGAGATGGTTTGTTTTTTCTTTTCTTCAGTGTAGAGGCCTGTCAAGCTGAACTTCCCATTGCATTTATCTTTGGAGATTTGAAATTCATTTTCAGTTCAGCAAGCCTTTATTGATCATCTACAATAGTCAGTCTTTGTGCTAGGTATTGGGGAGCAGAACAGGATCAAACCCGCCCAAAATGTGGAGGAAGGTACATCTAGTTGGGAGTCTGGCTCATGTCACATAATTCCATTTTAAACTAGTTAAGCTGGAGACTAGGGACCAAAGGTAAGGTTCTCAGCACAAACTGAGGCTTCAGAGAAACCATCCTGAAGGAAGGGATGTCTGAGTGAGTCTTAAAGAATAATAAGAGCCAGAGATGAGAAGGGCTGTCTAGGAAGTAGGAAGTAGTTAGTAAGATCCTGGAGGGGATGGGTGGGGGAGACAGTGGAGAATGAGAAGGGAAACTATAAGCAGATTGATAAGATGGGGGGAAAGGGTATGGTGGGAGGGCATGGTATGGAAGGGAGGGGGAGATACAATGTGGAGGCTAAAGCATAAGAATGAGATAGACTCATGTGCTTTTCTGGGAGATTGGGGAGGAGCCAGTCTCCCATAAGCCATGGGGCCACTGCAGGATCCTAGGAAAGGAGTTCTGTGATCTGTGAGCATTTTAGATGGACTTTCCTGACAGAAGAGTGGAGAACTGATCTTGGGATGTGTGGGCAGTAGCATGCCATAGCAAGGAGGACCACTGGGAGACTGGCTCTAGTCTTGGTGAGACACAATGAGAGTGCTAATAGACTAAGGTGATATGGCTAAGAGGGAAGGATCACAGAAAAATTTGAAGATGTTATGAGCAGGACTTGGTGGACGCAGATCTCACAGGAGATGGGCTTTCAGGGATGTGTGGACACTGGGGACAAAGGTATTATCCAGAAACTTAGGCACTGACTCTGCCTCCCACCTCCTGGATGATGATATGCTAGATACTGAGTCCACAGACCAGGAGATGCCCAGGTTGGCAAAAATATATGAAATTTTGGACTAAATTCTTCTGGGTTACTGGTATATACATGCATACACATGTATATATACACATGTGTATGTACACTTACATGTACTTACGTATGTAACAGTGATGTACAAAAGACAGCAGTCTTTGCAACTCTGACAGGGCCCATGTCACCCGCTAGGCTTGGGAAAACCTGACCCAGGAGTGGAGAGTGAACAAGAAAAAGATAGGTAGCCTCTGTGCCTACTCTGTGTATCCATTTGTCCCCCAGCAAGTTTCATATCCTTGACTGAGTTCACTATGAACTTCTAGCAGGTATTTGTGTGCTGTCTCTTCTGGTCAAGTCAGTAACCTGGCAAAACCCCCGTCATAGTCTTGGTTTCTGCTTTTTGCAAGGAATTCATTTTCCTGATTCCCTATCGCGGTTTTATATTACGATCTGCTATGTAAAATACATCCTTTACAACATGCTTGGTTATCTAGATTATCTTCTTCGGTGCTACTCACAGTCCCACGAGGAAGATGTCGACAGCCATTCATAGAAAATGGAACTGTGGTTCTAAGAGGTTAAATACCCACCAAACTCACAGGCCCACAGAGGGGAGGAACTGGGAATTCAACCTGGACCATCTGACTGTTAAACCAATGTTTTCCCTACCATGCTGACTTGGCATTACCGTCATGGATACCAGTAGGGTACAGTATCTGTTTGGAATCTTCTTGGGAAGAGATAAAGTAAGCAAAACACCATGCCACAGTCAAATCCACTGAATCCAAAGAATTTGCATCCTGCATATCTCTTGCCCCTCCTGCCACCTGTGAAGCCCATTGTGTTTGTCCCACCCTGGTGAGACTTTAAGCTGATCCCTGAGCTGAAATGAGTGGATGGAGTGAGCAGTGCGTATTATGTTGTTATTATTTAATAAAGTGTGTGTTGTTCCTCGCTTGGCAGTCTGGTCAAGTCGCTTTTCTGGCAGGTGGTGGGTAACTGGACCCAGGCCCCCTGATCTTCACTCAGGAACTCCCTAGTTCAGCCTTTCATATCAGAACAAGAGAAGAAAACAGTGACACAGGACACTTCCTGTCCCAAAGGGGATGTGATACAGGACACCTGAAACAACAGGCACAAGAAAGTTTCACGAGAGCTGCTTCGGTAGAGAGAGCTGGCCTCAGCTTGCCCTCCATGAGTCATCTAAGCTCTGTAGGGAATGAGATTGGACCAACTGTTACAGAGAAATTCAGCATAGTGGCTTATCAAGTGTTCTCTGTGGGTTGGGCACAGGCTCAGCAGTGACATCGCAGCTCTTGTCCTCATGGACTGTGTCAGTGATGAAGACTAACAAGCATGCAGTGAATAAGAATTAGTATGGTGAGGTTTAATTTTTAATAGGGAAAGAAAAAGATTGTGGGAACCCAGATAAGAGTTCCTCAACTATCTGGGAAAAGTCAGGGAAGGCTTCCTGGAAGAAGAGTGTATGCTGGAACTTGGAGTCTGAATAGGATAGGAGTTTAACTAGGCTGAAATGAAAAAGGAAGGCTTAAACTTAAGAATTTTAATAAAAATAGAAAATTAAAGCTTTAGTGCTAGGTTGAATCTGTTCCCCACTCCCCCAGTTCTCTGGCTCCTTACTATCATTATCTAATAAGTATAATTCACCTAGTCTGGGTGGCAGGTAGAAAAGACTGATAGTTGAATGTTTGTCTCAGGGCTAGATGTATGCAAATGAGAAGGCTTTTATTTTATAAGGTAAAATGCCTAGAAGCTTGAGTCCCAGATTAAAATCACTGAATATTGTTTTGATTTTTTAAACTGATGCATGTCCAACTGGTAATTCAGTTCAGGGCCCTGAGAGTTGACCTGGTTGAGATTGTTGTGAATCCACATGAATTGTTTTATACAGTGGAAATTCAAAAAGTCTGGAAATTTGGCAATTTTGATCATAATCTTTACTCTGCAAGAGGCTGTCATCCATATGATCTTGGCTAAATCACTTCAACCAAAAAAGAATAGAACTCATCCATCTGTTTATCAATCTTCTGTCTTTCCCTCCCTCCCTCCCTCCCTCCCTCCCTCTCTTCTACCCCCCCACCAAAGTTTTTACTTTAAAAAAATATAGACCCTACAGAAAAATTGTAAGAATGGAACAATGCTATATGTGGGTGTGTGTAGACACATATATGGAATTGTGTAGACATGCATATATATTTTGCTGATTTGAAAGTAAATTGCAGACATCATTACATTTCCCTCCTCAAGTACTTCAGCATGCATCCTTGTATTCTGCTAAGGGTGGTAAAATGATCAAACTCAGGACATTGAATAGAGGTATCATTGCTCTTCTTTAACATACAGTCCATATTCAGTTTTCCTTATTGTAATCAGGTTCTTTATTATTAGTTTTCATTTTTGATCCAGTTTAGTTGAAGACACATACTGTATATTTTGATCAAGGATGGTTCCCAGCCTTTCATGATTTCCTTGCATGAGTGCAGTTTTCATCCATTGATCGGTCAGCCCTTCCAGACATGCCTAGCACTGTGCTGGTGATAGAACAATGTTGTCATCAATGTACGTGTACCCTTCTTCCTCTCAGAGCGCACAGTCTACCGGAGAACCTGATGATAAATAAACAAATTACAGAAAAGTGAGAAATGCAGTGTGGGACTGAAGAGAATTCCCGGTTGGACATGTATGTGCTCTAAAAAATGAAGAAAATAGGCTTGACGTAAGACAGAATGGGAACAGTGTTACTTCTGATATGGTGACTAAGGAAGATCTTTCTTTAAGGTGGTGATATTTGAGACCCAAAGGGTGAGAAAGTTCCAGTGGAGGGATCGGTGTGTTGAGGAGGTGCTAGAATTCCCTTTTGAGGCAGTGGTATGTGCAGAGGCCTGGAGGCTGAGAAGTGTTTGGTGTTTGTGACTCAAGAAGAGTGAACAGGGCGGTTGATGCCTTAGGCAGGGCTCAGCCTGTGGTGTGGCTTTTCAATATAATTCTAGATGCAGTGGGAAGTCCCTTGAGAGATGATAACAGGGGAGCTTCGTGAACTGAAAGCACACTTAAGAGATGACCAATGCCTGAAGCACCTCTGAGAATGGTTGCCAGATTGGAATGAAATCTCTTTCACAAATTGAAGAGGATATTATGTTCAAGATACTTTTTGCAGGAATTTGGAAGTATCACAAATGATCATTTAAAAATTCTGAAATAATTTGAAATAATGCTTGGTTAATTTCTAAAACCTAGACTTGGCCTCCCAGAGAGGTTGGTGGGGACATGTCTTGTTTCTTCATCTAGTGTTGTGATTGGAGCTGACAGCGTCACACCCTGGAAAGAACAGAGGCCTCTGTTACTGCCCAGGCAGCTTCTAATTTGTTCATGAGTTAGTGTCTCTGGGGAATCCTGCCACCCCTGTCTGTGGAGCTCCTGCCTCCTGCCTGTTCTCCCCCACACATCTTCCCAGAGCCCACCCATCTTTGCTTCAGGTCCTTCAAATCAATCACACTGGAACCAAACCAAAGCTTAAGAGGAAACAGAATAGCAGGCACAGCAAGGCACCCGCCTGTACCTGTGCAAGCTTGCACAGCTGCAGGCACACTGTCATCATTGCCAGATGCTGGGGAGCCTGTCCTCTGAGTGCAGGTGCGGAAGAGCCATAAGGATGCCCGTAGGGGCTCAAAGTTTTGGAACCAGAGAGGGTAAAGAATCTGTTTGCAGAAGATGGTCTCTGGGGTTTGGAAGCACGGAGGTTAAAGTTACTTTGCCAGTTTGCTCCTGCTCCTTACTGGTTCTGTGTATTTAATTCACAGATTTATGAGAAACCTTGCTTATGGGTCCTCCATGAGGTCTTTTCCTGTCTTATACTCATTCAGTCTGTCATTACCAAGTGCTGAGAATTGTATTGGAAGCTGAAGGAAGGTCACTGAAGAAAAACTTACCTGCCTGTAGTCTGGGGGGTGATTAAAACAGCCATTACAGGCAGGGAGGAACTTACCAGATGCAGAGCCTGGCCCCTGCAATCCATACCCGGCTGCAGGAGATGCATCTCAGGTTCTAGAACATGCCATGCTCTCTATTTCTTTAGGATTTTGGGACCTGCTGTTCCTTCTGCTAAAATGCTTTTCCTGCCCCAAACTCAACAAGCCAACTCCTACCCTGGGAAGCCTTCCTTCCTTCCCTGACCATCCTGATCATGCTTGATAACCTTATTATATGCATACCCAGGACTGTTTCTGCCCTCTAGAGTACACCATTCTGTTTTGAATAATGCATGCATGTATGTTTGCCATGATTTGTTACTGCTTGATCCCTTTCTTGGCTGTAAACTTTGTGAGCAGTGGGAACTTGTCTGTGGTAGCTTATCACATAACCCCAATGTACCCCAGGCCTACTCCTTTAAAAACAGAATTCTTCAGAGAACTACTAGAATTCAATTGGAATTGCAGCTTAGGAAGTGTGTATATGGTTGGTGCTCCTGAAGGCTGGAAGGCAGGGCTCTTTCTCCCATATGCATGAGCTGGTCCTTTGTGGACTTCAGAGAATCCAGGAAAATGTGAGCAAGCCGAATGCTCTCATTAGAGGGTATTTGGAGATGCTAGGCATTTCCCCATCTTTCTGAACAGGAGAACCCAGGATGCCTGGAATAATAGCCACCTTTTTGCTGTCAGAGCAGGCCACAAACCATTTCCCTCTGCATTTCATCTCTCTTCCTGACCCCCACCTTTCCTACCTCTCCTTTTGCATCCTGGCTCCCATTCCCCATATTGGGATTTTTCTCGAGAGGAATTTGGGCGTGTATTACATTATTTGTTTTCAGTTCCAAATCTCAGTTACGGAGAGGAAGCCCTATAATAAGAAGGGCTCAGCTGCTCTGTTTAGGGCACTTTATTGCAGACCTGAGCTGGCTCTTATTTCACTTGGATTATGTTCATTCCCAAGTGGTGCTGGGCAGATATACTTTTGTATCCCTTCTTCCCTGTCTTGTTCTGCTGGAAAGCCTTTTCAATTAAAACATAGAATCTCTGTGACAGTGGATGAACAACTTAGGAACAGGGTGGAGACTAGGTTGTTTTGGTGGTTGCCCTGTGTTGGAAGGAGTTCTTCTTGGTTGTCCCCAACTGGGACCTAAGTTTTAGCATCCAAGTAGCCTTCTTCTTCACCTTCCAATTAGAAGAAAATAGGAACAATGTGTACTCAGAGGTCAGAGAATCAAATGTCTACAAAGTTTGGGAAGGTAGAGTTCTCCTGTCATTGAAGACTGTATTCTCTGTTTTGCTGCCAAGACAAAAATGACTTCACATAGGGTTATATGTCCTGATAAGCTCTTCATACATTAAAAATATCATAAATTGAAAATGCATTTAATACACCTCACCTACCAACCAGCAGCTTAAACTACCCTACCTTAAATGTGTTTTGAACACTATATTAGCTAACAGTTGGGTAGAATTTTTCTAGTACAGCACCTCCTTTGTAATGAAATATTAGTTATCTCATGTAATTTGTGGAATACTGTACTGAAAGTAAAAACAGGATGGGAGCTCCTGAGCATATAGAGAGTGTCATGATGTATGTCTCTAGCCCAGGAAATGATCAGAATTCAAGTACAGTTTCTATTGAATGCATATCACTTTCATATCATCAATAATCGTAAGTCAATAACTATAAGTTGAGAACTGACTGTAGTCTTAAAGGAACACATCTTCTAGGTGATCACACATCTTAATTTCTGGTTTGGTTGTTAGATGTTTGGGGTGGAAACTATTGGAGACCAGCAAATTTGTGACTTCCTAAGAGGCAGCTGCTTCTCAAATCAAGATAGTTATTGGCACTTGAGAATGTGGGCCCAAAGCACTAGAAAATCTGGGTTTTCAAGAAAAGCTAGAGACCTGGGATTGTATGTAAACTTTGCTAAAATTAGCAGATTTTGAGAAGATGTTGATAACAAATTCATGTGTTGAAAAATTCCGTGGGGGTCAGACAAACTTATCTGTGAATTTTGCCCCAAAGTTAATATTTCTAGTATGTTGTGGTGGAGGAAAGTAGGCTTTGGCCCAGATAGGTCCCAGGTAAGAGCCCATCTCTCTTCTTCACAGAATTGCAGCTTCTGGTGTGAGTGGGAAAAACAGCATTTGCTTCTTAGAGTGCATCAAGTGTACTGTGCAGCATTCAGTAACTTGCTCCAGCAGGCGTCACCTTGTTCACAATGAACTTCTCTGCATTCCAGGTCTTCCTGTTGGTTGTTAAATAGTCCCACACTCAGCATTCCCTGTTGACTCCTGCTCATTGTCACTAACATGTGCTCTCTCTTTTGAATCCCTCCACTCCTCTTTACTTCTGCTGCCGTCTCCTCAATGTACTCTTTACCTTTTACCTGGATTGTATTGTTTTCATACTGCTAGTTTTGTTTGCTTCCAAACTGCTTGACAGATGTCTATAGGCCATCTTCCTTAGGTGTGGCTCTGCTTGAGGTGAGGGTTGGTTCCCCCAAACCTGTTGATAGAGGTTCCCTAGCCTGACCTTATCAGTTCCCCACCACCTGTGCTTCCATCACTTTCTCCATCTTCTCCCCATCAGTCTCTCCAGGCTCATCTTCTGCCACCCGTGGACTTCCTCACCTCACACCCAGCGTGCCCCAGTTTCTCCTTCTTTCAGTTCCTCACATTTACTTTGTTTTTTCCAGCATACTGGTAGTTGGCATGTTGGTCTTCCCTCTCTCCACTCAGCTAACCCTCAGATAAATTTTTTCTAGCCTTCTGTCTTCTCTCATGACAACCTAAGCTCCTCCTTGCTGTATATCCCATCAGTAATGAACTATTTGTTTATAAACCTGTCTGTCTCTAGCTTTGTCATTAGACTGCCACTCTGGTAAGGTGATACCGGGCCTGGCTGTTATGGGTATGTCTCATGCTCATTGAATGAATATGGAATCTTCATTCACTGATGGCTGCGGAGAAATGGAATGACTTGCTGTTCCCTGCACTCTGAGCCCTTAAATGAATGAACTCTGGCATTGTCTGCCTAGGTTTAAACCCTTCCTAAGCCATTATGAATGACACCATGTTGGACAGGCCACGTTAACTCTTTTGTTTTAATTTCTTCAACTGTGAAATGGGGCTGATAATCGTAACCACTTTGTAGCATCTCTATCCAGCTTGGTTGGCTGTGCTGCCCTGGGCTACTTAATGTTCCTGAGCTTGGGTTTTCCCCATTAGTAAACTATGAATGGTGATGCTAGTATTGTCACCCCCATTGTTGGGTGGATTAAATGGGGAAATCCATGGAAGTGTTCTGCCCAATGTCTGGTGAGAAGAGCTGCTCATTAAATGGTTATTGCCATGATGATTGTTGCTAGTCTGTGGTTCTGGCACAAATTAGAGAGACCTGTATTTCTGAAATGCTTTAGCACCACTGTGGGGAGGTGAGTGGAGGTAGATTCTCCTGGGGTCCATCCTGCAACAGCCTTTACATGGTTCAGTGATGGGGGAAGAGGAGAATGGAAAGATCCTCAGTATTCTTTGGCCTGGTTCAAGCACTTAAACTTTGGGCGTGTTCTTTCTTTGTTTTGTTTCTTTAAAAATAAAGAATTAGCAGAATAGCCTGCTTTTTGGGTAACTGGTGTAGCCTCAGGCCATATATTTTTTTTGCTTCCTGGGGCAGTTTGACTAAGGTTCTGCCCCACACAGAGTCTCCCTGTCTCATCACCCAGTTTAATTCCTTCATAGGACTTTTCTAATTCATAAAACTATGATCTGTCTTCTGCCTTCCTAGACTGTAAGTTCCATGAGGGCAGAGAGTTCTCATTGCTTACTACGAAGAGGAAAGAAGAAGGGAGGTAGGGAAGAAAAGAAAACTCTGTAGAGGTCCTTGAATATATTTGAAAAGTCAAAGATTTTAATATGATGTCAACTCTGATTTGGAGATTGGAAATGCTAAGAAACAGTGAGGCAGTGCTCTATCAATGCAGTTTGTCTCGGCCACTGGAGGATTCTCATTTCACACAGGTCTTTCTTTTTGAGAATCCTGTCAGTCTTCCCAGAGGACACAAAGTCTTCTCATTGCATTCTAGCTGAGCTTTTCTCCTTGGTCAGCTAGTGCTGCTGGGAGCCTGTTAGCTTCGCTGTACTGGGTCATCTCTGGATGACCTAGTCAAAGGGTGGGAATAGAACAGGTAGTAGAATTAATAGCAGCTAACTCAACTTTATTAGCAGTAACTCAATGAGATAAGTATTCTTATTGTTCCTACTTTACGACGGAGGCAACTGGGGTTTAAAGAGCATGTTATTAATCAAAAATCATAAAATTTATAAGTAGCAGGGCCAGTGTTTGAACTATGTCATTTGCCTTAAGAGCAATTGCTTAACTGCTTGTGCTGCTGAAGATGTGAAATCTTCCACGTTTGGCTTTGGGATATGTTGTTTGCAGGGAGAGAGAGGAAGCAGGGGAAGGAAATGTTGCAGATTTATCTTCCTAATTTTACTTGGCTTAGGCTAATATTAAAATTATTTTGAGCACTCCACTGACAAAGGCGGAAGAGCGAACCCAATTTGATATTAAATATTTGCAATGGAAAATTCACAAAGTCTTTTTGAATGGAAGATATTTCCGAGTAATTCCCATGGGACTAATTCAGCCAGTTGTTCCTTCTGCAGCATGCTTCCTGTGGTTGCTTCACTGTTCTCAGAAATGAGCATTCCTGACTTTGAAGTTCTGGGGTTATGCCGGGCTAGATGCTGAACTATGCCTTGGTTTCCCTGGCAATGCATGAATAAAGGGGAGCGGGTTGTGCATCTCAGTTAATTGCTTGAGTTGTAATTCTATGATTTATGAAAATTACATTAAGCCAGGCGCCTCCAGTCAGGGAAGTGGGATACAGCACAATCATAATAGTCAGTAGCTGGTGCTGAGTGAGCATTTGCTGAGTGCCACGCAGAGTGCTAAGCATTTTATGTGCCCTAACTCTTTTAATCCTAACAACTACCCTGTAGTCAAAGACTTATTAACCCTCTTTTATAGACTAAGAAACAGGATCAGAGAGGTTAAGTTCTGTGCCTAGTTGGCAAGTGGCAGAGTTGGGACAAGAAGCCAGGACTTTTTGATTCAAAAGTCGCGTGCTGTGAACCACTATGTTCTGTGCCAGAACAGTCTTCAAAACTTAGAACTGCCTAATGAAGGAGCTGGAGAACATTCCAGACCCTTTACCATGGTGGGCTAGAATTGTCCAATTTGGTTGCCTTTTCACTTCCTGCATCCCCACAGGTGATCTTGGTCTGACATACATCCAAGTAGGTAAGGAACAAGAGTAGCTGCTTGCTTTGAGTTGCGGGTACATGCTGTGAGTCCTTTAAATGAGAAACCCCTTAAGTGTATGAATTAATACTGTCCTTTCCTACATTAGGGCCAGGTAACCTGAGTTGTTGGCATGGCTGCTGGAATCTGGTTTTTGACAAGGTAACATCTGGGAAATAAACTCCAGGATAGGAACTTTGTGTATTTACTGCTGTGCTTCTAGTACTGGGCAGACTTGAGAACATTTATTAAGTCTTTACTCTTAACTTGTCCCCTGCTTTTACTTATGGTCTCTCCTCTCTGTCTTTGCTTCCACTAGTCCTTCTCATATGCTGTTCCTTTTGCATAAAATGCCATTCCTTTCTGACTAGCTCCCTCCCCCCTTCAGGGCTCAGCTTAACTGTTACCTGGATCTCTAGGTAACCCCCTTTACCACTAAGTCCAAATGGTGTGTCTGTGTTGAATGCTCTCATAACACTCTCTACTTGCCCTTAAGGTCTGTGTCCACATTTGCAATTAAACATATATAAGTGGAACTGGTTAACATCTGGCCTCTCACTCAACTGTTAGCACCATGAGCAAAGAGACCCTGTCTTGTTCATTGTTTTCTGTCCAGTACTTAGTAGGCACTCACTTAACACTTATGAATGAGTGAGGTTTTCACCCTCTCCGTTGACTCCAGAATCCTCTGGAGTGATAGGTTCTAATTATTTAATACTTACATCTGTGTGAAGGTTTGTCTCCACATTCCTGACCCTCACAGTATTTAATTAGCTGTCATCACTTGGTGCATCAGGGAGGGGAATGGTTAGTTTCCCTTTGGATCTGAGAACACTCAGGTTCACAGAAGGGTTCTCTGGCCTCACCATCTTTGCCTATCCCCAGGCGAGGTGAAGCAGGGCTGCTGCTTTGAGGACAACTGCTGTATCTTAAGTATTTTAGTATTTGAGTTTCACATATGAAGGGTCTTAGTTCTCAGGCATTTATTCAGAGAGAAAGCTGAACAAAGGTGTGTCTGTAGCCTTACCTGACTAGTTAGCACTTTCCCCTCCTTTTCCCTCCCTCAGTGAGTCTTGTTGGCATTGAAATGGATTCACTAGGGAAAATAGGAGAAGTTGGGAAAAAAAGAAAAACCAGTAATACTTTTTATACAGGATGAATGGGTCTATTACAATCTGGGAGTGAGCAGAGAGCTCTTGTGTTTGAGGCCAGACTAGAGGGAAGATCAGAACAAAACAATTTTGCAGTCTGTTAACTGTTGCTGGGCTCCTTTACCCTTGGCCATTCTTGTAAGTGGTGACTCTGAAAGCTAAGGCATACAAAAAAGACCAGAAATTGTGCTTGGCCCCTATGGTCTCCCTCATTCTTCCTCCCCCCTTTCTTATTGACAAATACAGCTCAGACTCTGCCTTGCTGGGCTCTTCCTCACCAGTATTGGCTTTCAGCTTGCCTGGCCCAACATCCTGTGGAAGCTGCAGTTCAGACAAACAGCAAGATCATCAAAGAGAGGAGCATGAATGAAAAACTGCTTTATGACATGGCTTCAAAGTGTCTTTTTAGAAGTTCAAAGGATGTGGAGAGGAGGCAAGGGAATCAAAGAACATGGGGGAGAGCAATGAACTCCCCAAGGAGCCATTGGGGTTTTTCATTGTATATTTTCTATGACGCTTGTGATGAAAAAAATCAAAAGTGATCCCAGCCCTCAAGGGCTCTCTGTGTAAATTTGATGCAAAGAAGGAAACAGCTCACCTCGAGGGTGAAGGGCTTTCCCCTGGCACTCTGAGTCACTTTTTTTGTACCTGCATTTCCTGTTTAGGCATGGATCGAAAATTTTGATCTGGGAAGACTGTGTCCAGAGATGGAGATTGAATGCTGCTTATGTGGTTCGATGGAGATGAATAATTTAGTCTCTACAGAAATTTCCCATTACCTTTTGCATTTAAAGACAAGCCAGAGTCCAATTGCAGCAGTAGATATGCAGAGCTCAGAGAAGACCTGGCAGAGATGCTAAGATCCCAGAGACTTCTCTTCTGACAGATAGGAGAACTGAGATTTATTGTGCTTTAGCAGGAGCTGGTCCTAACTGATATATTGGTGGGAACATTAGTGATATTTTGATGCAGAATTGTCTTATGCCCAATCCACCTAGGAAGTCTTGGAACCTAACTGTGCCTGGTACATGGAAAGTGCTTGAATGAAAACAGATGAATGATCCATGAACTGTTTTGAACCTTGAAGTAGATTCGTTAGGGTATGTTGCCTAGTCTCCTTGGACCGTTAAGGCCCAGAATACAAGGACTATTGAGGATGAGATCTGAATTACTGGATTAGTCAAGTCTGCCAGGAATTTCAACTGCAGGTGATAGATGCTACAACTTAAACTTGATTACGGGAGAATGGAGAATGATTTTTGTTGATTGATATTGAAAACTCCAAAGGTAAATTTGACTTCTGGTGTGACAAGTAGAATAGACTGAATGTTCAGGCCCTCCTTCCTACCTTTACCCTCCCAATTCATATATCACAACTCAGGAACACTCAGTGTGTTGGTATTTGGAGGTGAGATCTTTGGGAGGTGAGCTTATGAGGGTGGTACCTCATGAATGGGATTAGTGCCCTTATGAAAAAGATACTTGAGACTTTTTCTATCCCTCTACCTTGTGAAGACACAGCAAGGAGATGAGTTGTCTATAAATAAGAAAGCGGGCCCTCACCAGATATTCAGTCTGCTAGCGCCTTGGTCTTGGACTTTTCAGACTCCAGAACTGGGAGAAATACATTTCTTCATTTGCCACCCAGTCGCTGTTAGGGCATATTTAATAGATTTAAAACTTAGTCTCTGCATGTTGCTCAGCAGAAACACTGCTGGGAGACATATTGTAGATAAGAAAAGGGAACCAATGAAATTGCTATAGGAACCAGGCCTTCGGTCCCTATGACTGAGTGCCATCAGAATTTCAAGGAATGTGAAAACAGGGCGAACAGAACTCAGACACCACCTGAGGGGAAAGCTGACTGAAACCTGATGTTCCAGTGGATAACAACCAGCAAGAAGTGACTCCTAGTCATATAAAGCTCATGAAAATAAGATATAAAAAGAATATCAAATACTTCTTTGACAACTCTTCCATCTTGCCTGCTGCTCTTCTCAGCAGTGGACTCAATAAATCCACCTTTTCTGTTCTCCATTCTGTCTCTGATGAATTCTTCCACCCCCATGCCTCTGGCCTCACCCTGTTATTAGAACGCCACAGTCTCTAGTATTTTTTGTAATAGCTACACGGACTAAAACTACCGGCCCATGGAGTTCCATCAATGTCTTTAGGATTGTTTTACTTCTTGTATCTCAGCTTTGCTTTGCTGTCTTAGCACTGATTTCAGGTACCTTCTCCCTGAAAAATGTCTGGGGCACAGCAAGTATTGTTAGATGGCTAAAAACACAGATTCTGGAGCCAAAACAGTCTTGATTCAAGTCCTCATCAATCACATACTAGTTGTACAATCTTAGATGTCCTTTCTTTTTATTTATTTAACCTGTCAGTTTAACATGCCGGTTTTCTGTCTTTAAATTGGAGATGATGGTGTATTGACTTGTGTGGTCATGGTCATGACTGAAATGAATTGAGAATTTGCTGTATTTCTGGTGTTTTTCTAAGTATCCTACGTATATAAATTCGCTAGTCTTCCCAAGAACCTATGAGGTAGGTACTATTATTAGCCCCATTTTATCGATAAAGAAACTGAGGTACAGAATGTTTAACTTGCCAGTTACACACCTAGTAAATGTTGGAGCCAGAATTTAAATCCAGAAAGTCTGGTTCCAGAGTCAGTATTATGGACCTCCAAACGATTCTGCCTCAAATAATAATGTACAACTCATTAATTAAATGAGATAGTGCATGCAAAGACACTGAAGGCAGTTACTCGCACATTTCATTTCATCTTGAAAAAAGCTGCCAACTTATGAGTCTCATCTGCTCTCAGTAACCTCAGCAGAGGAGACCAATTTTCTGTCCCTAAGATTTCTACATGACTCTCAGAATTAGGTCTTTTTGACTCTTTTTTGGGTCTCATACCCATTTTTGAAACAATCATTATGGTCAACATTATACAATGTTCTGATGAGCCATGTTGGTCCATATGCTTACCCTGGTGCTAGAGGTAGAACAGACACCAGCTGAACCACATCAACAAAAAGCAGAGGAAGGTAGGTTCTTCCGAGCATGAGAGTAGTTACTAGAAGTAGATAGAGAAGCAAAAGATGCCCCATATGCCAAGTGAGCACACTGGCAGTAGAGGCTGGCTGGATTTCTTTGCAAGAGCATTGTAGTTGAATGACGTGAGAAGGTGGTCAAAGACCCTACTCCTAAGTCCTAATGTGTCCTTCAGTGTGGAGTATTGAGGGAAGGGTGGGTTTGACAGCAACATCTTTAAGTCCTAGCTTGCGTTATCACTTAGGGCAGCCCTAGGAGAGGTTAAGAAGTCAAGTGCTAGTTTATCTGGATCTGTAGGAAGGTAAATAGGACACAGTTACCCACATGACATGTGGGCAGGCCCTGAGGCCACCTTGTGAGAAATGCTGGGCAAGCATTTGCAACCACTAATGATGCCCCTTAAGGCTCTGTTGCTTCTCAGAGATGGCGCCACCGGCCCCAAACAAAGTGCCCATTCCCATGGTCCTGGGTGAGTCAGGCCTTGCTGAAGCTGGCCATCCCCCTTCAGCCCCCACCATTCGCCAGTCACTTCCTCTTCTTCCTGGTGGTCCCCACCCATACAACCACCACACCCAGGTTAACATTGACCAGTGAGACCAAAATTAGCATCTGAGGCAAAATGGGAATCTTGATCCAAGGTCTTGTGGGTGGTGGATGAATTACAAAGGGACCCAGAAGCATAGATAACAGTTCACCAGTTTCCACTTAAGTCCCTGCTACCTTCCACTTAACTAGGTCATATATCCTTGGATTAGGCATAAAGACAAATTTCCCTTCAGTGACTGCGTGTCAGCCATCTCAGGTTAGGTCGGAAATGTGAGTGCGGTGGATATCATCACCATAAAAATAACTTGATGATTGAAGCTCAGTTGCTGTCTGACAACTGCTGATTTTGTGTGTGTGTGTGTGTGTGTGTGTATAATCAGTTTTGCATATTATTGCTCATGCTGGTTATTCCAGTGTCTTCTACCATACTTGGTCTTCTTCCTTGCTTAATCTTTCATTAAAGAATAAGACACAAGTTGACTAACTTCATCCTTCTCTCTCTGCAGTCCTAGAACCATTTCCTTCTATAAATTCTGGGTTTTTTATCCATAATATTTTCTCTTTGTCTCCCCACCCTCTCACTATATAATTGATCTCTTTTCGGATTCCTTCCTTGAAATCTATATTAAAATGACCCATCTCTAAAAAAAACCACTTCCCACTATGCTTGTAGCTCCCTTTCTCACCACCAAAACTCTTGAAAAAGAAGACTGTTACACACTTCTCAGAAATGATCACGATCTGCTTTCTGCTTCTGCTGTATCACTGAAACTGCCCTTCTAGGCTCTCAGCAACTGCTTAGAGACCTCCAGTGTTTTAAACAGTTCATCCCTATCAATGGAAAATGTTGAACATGTACTTCAAATATGAATTATATACATATGTTAATGTAAAATATGTATATTCTAAAATATAAGCTAAAATATATTTGAAAAAAATGATTTAAATATAGATGTTTGACTATTTTCCCTAGTGGGTAATTTTCTGCATGCTTTGGTCTAATGACTGGTTCCAAGATATTATTTTTTGGTCAATTTTATTGAGAGGTAATTTAACAAAATGAAATCAATTTTAAGTGTAAAACTCAGTGTATTTAGACAAATACATAAATTCTAATATCCATCACTCCAATCTTAATATAAAACATTTCTATCTTCGGGCCTCCCCGGTGGTGCAGCGGTTGAGCACTGGGCTGCGAAACTGCTCACAACCTCTGCAGCACCAGTTCGATCCCTGGACGCCAGCGAGGGTCCCACATGGCGCTCAGACCTCTCCTGCCACGCCCGCTGCTCCCCTGGGCAGTGTACTTCGTCAGTCTGCCTGTTCTGCTCCCCACTCTGGCTCTGGTGAATTCTCTCACCCTCCCGCACTTCTGACTGTACCCAGTGCTTGTATAAATAAATAAATAAATCTTTAAAAAAAGCATTGGCAACATTTAAAAAAAACCCAAAATATTTCAGTCTTCCCCAAAAGATCCCTTATTTTTGCTTGCAGTTTATCCTTCACCTCTGTCCCTGGCACCTTGTGATCACTGACCTACTTTATCAGTGCAATTTTGTCATTTCTAGAATTTCATTAAATCACGTAGTAGGTTTTTTTTTTTTTTTTAAGATTTATTTATACAAGAACTGGGGTACAGTCAGAGGCACGGGAGGGTGAGAGACTTCACCAGTGACAGAGCGGGAGCAGAACAGGCAGATGGACCGAAGACACTGCTGAGGGGAGCAGCGGTCAAGGCGACTTACCATGATACTTTTCTGATTTATCTAAGCTGTTGGATCTATCAGTCCTTCATTCATTTAAATAGATAAGTAGTTATCCATTTTAGAACAATAATACATGTGTACCCATTTACCTGTTGATGGACATTAAAGTGATTTCCAGTGTTTAGCTATTATGATTAAATCTACTATAAGAATTGACATATAAGGCTTTGTATTTGTGATTTATATTTTTATTCTCTTTTGTAAATACCTGGAAGTGGGATTTCTGGGTTATATGCAAAGTGTATGTTTAACTTTATAAGAAACTGCCAAGCTCTTTTATGAAGTAGTTGTGCCATTTTGCAGTGCCATCAGTAATATTTAAGATTTCTAGTTGCTACCACATTCTTGACAACACTTAATACTGTCAGTCTTTTAAATTTTAGCAATTCAAGTGCTTAGGTTGTGTTATCTCATTGTATTTATTTGTCATTAATATGCACTTTCTTATGGAATGTCTGTTTTGCTCATTTTATTTTTATTAGATCTTTTTTGCCTTGTAAGAGTTCTTTAGGTAGTCTGGACATGTATCTTTCATCAGATACATGTTTTGCAAAATTTACTTTCTGGTATGTAGCTTGCTTTTTTGTTTTCTCAACGGTGTCTATGAAGACCAAAGGTGTTTAAATTTGATGAGATAATATTGATAATTTTTTATGGTTTATGTCCTGTTTAAAAAATCTTTGCCTAATTTCAGTTTAGATTTTCTTCTGTGTTTTCCTCTAGAAGTTTAATAATTTTAACTTTTACTTTGAAATTAATTAATTTTGAGCTAATTTTTTTTGTGGTATGAAGCATAGTTTTTGCATCTGAGTGTCCAGTGGATTTAGCACCATTTGGTGAAGAAATGGTCCTTTCCCCATATAATCACCTTGGCAGTTTAATTGAAAATCAGCTGACTATAAAGATATGTATCTATTTATGGATTCTGTTTTATTTATATTGATAATTTTATGCCTATACTACACTGTCATGATATTATAGCTATATAATAAGTTTTGAAATCAAATATTATGATCCTCTAACTTTTTCATTATCAAAGTTTTTTAGATTTTTCTGCTTTTCAGTTGTTTAAATAAATACATCATCTTTCTATCTGTTTATTCCCTCTGTTTCTTGTTGGTTTTTCTTTCTGTATTCTTTTAGACTAAGTGTTTTTCATTTTTTAGCAGTTTTATTGAGGTATAATTTACGCTTCATAAAAACAACTCTTTTAAAATATACAACTGGATGATTTTTGGTAAATTTACAGAATTTTTACAACCATCCACAATCTAGTTTTAGGATTTTCCTGGATCCTCCCTTCCCCCGCAGTCCCTTGAGCTCATTTGCAGTCAGTATGATTCCATTTTATCTTCATTGGTTAATTAGCTATGCTTTTTAATTTTTTTAGAAGTTCCTGTAGGGTCTACAGTATACTTCTTTAATTTACCACAGTGTGTCTTTAAGTAATTTCATACCACTTCACATTTAGCATAAGTACATTATAACAGTATGTCTCTGCCCTTACTCCCTTTGGGCTATTGTTGTTGTTCATTTTGTTTCTACATATGTTTTGAACGCCTCAGAGCTTTGTTGCTATTTTTCTTTTAAACAGTGTAGAAGCAGAGAGGAAATTTCCCCCATCCCTCTGGGTTCTTCTTAGGCTGGTTGAGCAAATTAATGTCAAACAGATTATTAGAAGAAAAGAACAAAATTAATTGTATACTTATGGAGAATTCTCATGGGTGTGGATTCTGAAGACAATCAGGCAAAGTGAGGGTGTATATTCTGAGCTAAGGAATGGGATATGAGCTTGGGACTTCCCCAAGAAGAAGGGCAACTCACATGATAAGGAGAGGATGGTCCATATGGTGAAGAAAAATGCTCTATAATTAAATGTTTGCCCTGCCATATAGAAAGATTATTTCTGGTAAAAAACCTAATTCTGAATAATAACCCCAATTTTTATTCTTCTAAATAGTTAAGAGGAAGGTTGAAGTTTTTCATGAGTCTTCAGGGCCTTGATTAACCTCAACTCAAAATAATCCACTTGGCAAAGAGACATGTCTTGTAAAAGCCTGTTCTGAACATCTTGGGGAGGCCAATCCTTTGATGGTCACTTTTCTTTTAAGGAGTTTTTTTAAAGTAAGAAAAAAGTATTTTATATTTAACCATGTATTTTTCATTGCTGGTGCTCTTCATTTCTTTGTGTAGATGCAGGTCTCATTTGCTTTTATTAATCCAATGCCTTAAAGAGTTTCTTTAACATTCTAATAGTGGTGTATTTTTTTTCTCTGAAAAAAGTAACTTTTGGTTTTGAAAGTAGTTTTGCTGGGTATAGAATTTTAGATTAACAGTTTTTAAAAGCTATTCCTATATTTTGGATTATATTTTCTTTTTTTTTTTTTTTAAAGATTTATTTTATGCATGCAAGAGCTGGGGTATAGGCCAGAGGTGCGCGGGTGGGGGTAGGTGGGGGTAAGAGGAGTCATCAGAGACAGAGTGGGGAACAGAACAGGCAGATTGACTGAAATACACTGCTGAGGGGAGCAGCAGGCAAGACAGGAGAGGTCTGCTACGCCATGTGGGTTGCTCCCTGGCCAGGGATTGAAATTGTGCTGCAGTGGCTGCGGTTAGCTTCATAGGTTGCGTCTAAACCCCTTGTGCCACCAGGGCGGCCCTGGATTATATTATTTCTGACATGAAGTCTGCTGTCAAGTCCATATTCTTTTTTGTCTTTTTTACCTTTATCTACTAAATTCTCCTCATCCCCCACTCCATCACTAATTATAAGTAATGTAATTATGACATGCCTTGGGTGTAGTCTTGTTTATAGTTCTTTTATTTGGGATTTGTTGAGCATTTTGCCTCTGTGGGTTTATAGTTTTCATAAAATTTGGAAAAATTTCAGTCATTTATTCAAATATATGTTTTTCCTCCCACCCCCTTTTTCCTGTCTTTATTTATTTTTTAAAGATTTATTTATTTATTTATACAAACATTGGGTACAGTTAGAAGCACAGAAGGGTGAGAGAATTCACCAGAGCCAGAGCGAGGAACAGAACAGGCAGACTGACGAAATACACTGCTGAGGGGAGCAGCGGGCTCGGCAGGAGAGGTCTGTCGCACCATTGTCATGTGGGACCCCTCGCTGGCAGCCAAGGATCAGACCGGTGCTGCAGAGGCTGCGGGCAGCTTCGCAGCCCAGTGCTCAACTGCTGCGCCACCAGGGGAGGCCCACTGTCTTTATTTTCTTGGACACTAATAATAAGTAGTCTGATTCATGTTGCTCCACAACTTATTGATGATCTGTTTATTTTCTTCCCAGGGTGTTTGTCAACATTTCATTTTCTTTTGCCTTGTGTTTAAATTCATTAATTATTTATGCCCCTGCAATGCGTAATCTTTTCTTAATCCCATCTTGTTTATTTTATGTTCCAGACATGGTATTTTTAATCTCCAACTTGTTTTTGTATCTTCATTGTCTTAATATGCTCATGTTTTCCTCTAACTTTCTTGAACATGTATAGTTACAGTACTGTTTTGATGTTTTTATATGCCATTCCCATTATCTGTGACATATCTGGGTCTATTCCTTTGATTGATGATTTTTTTCCTGCTCACTATAGGGTGCATTTTATTACTACTTTGTTTGCCTGATAGTTTCTGTTTGGGTGCCATATATTGTGAATTTTATATTTTTGAGTGATGGAATTTTTTGTATTATTTAAATATTGCAGGACTTTGTTGTTCTGAGAAGCAGTTGAGGGTCTTGTAATTTGATTCTTTTGAGGTTTGCTTTTTAGCTTTGTTAGGGTGATTCTAGAACAACCTTTAGTCTATCACTGGGCTTTATAAACTTTGGTGCAAATACCAACTGCCTCTTTTGGGAAATTAAGTTTTATTGGAACACAGCCATACCCATCTGTGTACATATTGTGTATGGCTGCTTCTGTGCTCCAATTGCGGAACTGAATAGTGGTGGCAAAGACTGACTAGATCACAACCTATTCAGTACATCATCCTTTAAGGAAATACTCACTAATATCTGGTATAAAGTGTTTGGGTGTAGTATTGATGCAATGCTTTTCTGAAGACCCCACTCCATGCTTTATATATTAGGAGATCTTTCCTAATAAGTTGTTTGCAACATGAACTACTCTTTCTCTTATATGAGCTTCTGAGGACTCTTCCGGCTACATCATAATCCCTCTCTGGTTGTGACCTGAAAACTCTATCTAGACCATAAACTGAAATATTATTGGGGTTTACCTTGTTTACTGTCTCTTAGGGGATTGCTGTCTTTTATGGTCTGTTTTCCAGTATCTAAAAACTTGTTTAATAAATTTTCTAGTTATTGAAGGTGCAAAGTAAATCAGTCTTTGTTACTTGATTATGGCTGGCATAATCAATATTTTCTTTTTAACTCTTCATTTTCCCTCCAAAATAGTATGCGTTCCCAACCGTGTGTTTTCTCTGTGGCATTGGATCTAATTGGCAACTCCTGACTATTTGTGATTATTCCACTTTCAAAATACCTATAATGGCAGCCTAGCATCTGAGTACTCCTTTGGGAGTCTCTCATCTGTGACTTCTCCATTCTATCTTTTGCTGTTGGCTCTGCCTCTTTTAAATATCAGGATAGCTAGTAGTACTAATACTGGTTTGTCCCCTTTCCTTTGTCTCCTGTGGCTTCAACCACCATGGATGAGCATGCACTAAATATTTAGGGAGTTAAAGTACGGTTTGGAGTAGTTCAGTCCTGTATCAACATCTTGTTTCTTCTTTGTTGTGACATGGGCAAACTCAAGTTTTCTGGTAGTTTATAACTTTAAACATTTTTTATACTTTAAAAATATACTCTGTAGTGTGAAGTATTTTAATTTTCCCTAACCTTCAGAAAAAACCCTATCCAGGAGATACTTCTTTTACATCCATTTTGTAAATGGGGAAATTGAGGTTCAAAGAAGTTAAATCATTTTTCCCAGTGGACAAGCTAAAATTTGGACCCTGGTCTGTTTGAACAGACGAGACTAATCAACTGCCTACCTGGTTTCCTTAAGATTCTCCTGGTTTTAGCACTGAAAGTCCTGCGGAAACCAGTGTGTTGGCCATCCTTTTGAATTGTTCTGCCTTCCATGAATGTCTTCTTTGTATCCACGTGATACTTTTTTGTGTAGTGTTCAGTCAACAAATGTTGACCATTTTACATGGTACCTGACACATAGTAGGTGTTTAAAAGTGGAAGCTGTTATTAATGTTACTGTTATTCTAACCCTTCTGAATATATTGCAGTAGAGAGTTCTTAATCTGTTTGGCTGCCTAACAACTGAGTATTCCTTCGGGAGTCTCATACGTTTCCCACTTCAAATATAGTCAGCCAGAGGCACCCCCACCTATAAACCCATCCCCATCCCCTGGTGGCCAGAACTGCTTCTGACTCTGAACATAAAGAAGCAGGGCCCATGTAGAATCCATCCTTGTGAGGATATCTGTGGTGTCCTATCAGGGCACTTGAAGCAATGGCAATGTCCTGGAAGCAGAGGCTGAAATCAGAGCTGGGAACTACAAGCTGTTTGCAGTGGTATCAACATGGGGTTTCTCACTGGATAAGGTCCTGACTGAATTTGGTTCTTGTTCCTGGTTGCAGAGGTGCCAGCCTTGGTTCTCTGACTGTCTCAGTGATTCTGTGAATTGCCAGATATCCTTGAGTAATTTATTTTTTTTAATTTATTTTTTATTTAAAAAATTTTAAGCATTCTTGTTTGTTTTTTCATAGTATAGGTTTTCTTCTGTTAGGTTCCATCACCAAAATTTTCCCACCACCAAAGAGCCCACAGTCCTTTTCTATACTCAACTGCTCTTTCCTCCTTTCTTGTTCTCTACTCCTCTCAAGCCCTACCCTTACCCTCCTGAGTGTGTCAGATCTATGGTATGCTTTCAAAGGCTGGTCTTAGAGTTTGTCTTTGTCTGATACTTTTTTTGTTTGTTTTTCTATATTCCACATGTAAGTGAAACCATTGGTATTTATCTTTACCTTTTTGGATCACTTCGCTTAGAATAATCTGTCCGTTTCCATCCATGTTACCACAAATGGTTTGAGTTTATCTTTTTTGATTGCTGAATAATATTCTCGGGTGTATACTACATTTTCTTGATCCACTCATATGTTCTGGGGCATTTAGATTGTTTCCATATCTTGGCTACTGTAAATAGTACTGCTATAAACACAGGGGTGCAGGTTTCCTTTTGAATTAGTGTTTTTGTGGCTTTTGGATAGATACCTAGGATTGGAATTGGTGGCTCATGTGGTAAACCTGTCTTTATCTCTTTGAATTAACCGGAATTGCTTTCTAGTCTCTGCAATTGAGAGTGCTCAGAACCCTTGCATTAGTCTACAGTGGGCAAGTCATCTAACACAGATCTGTTATATAACAATGCCGAATAACTCATGTAATTTCTTAGCCACCGTGCTAAAAGTGAAAAAGTCTACAGGGTATGGACTGTTTATCCTCCCCATCTCAGTACTGACTGGGAGCTGTGACTCTCACAGAGTTTCCTACTATGTACTGCTAACCTGGGACAAGATCAAAATTCAAAATTCAATATACAGTTTCTACTGAATGCATGTCATTTTCGCACATTTGTAAATTTGAAAACTAGTTAAATGAATTGAACCATTGTAAGTTGGGGACCATCTGTATTTGCTAATTCAGCCTTCATGGTGACTTTTTTTTTTAAGATTTATTTACTTATGCATGCAAGAACTGGGGTACAAGCCAGAGGTGTGGGGGTGAGAGGATTCGCTAGAGGCAGAGTGGGGAACAGAACAGGCGGATTGACTGAAATGCACGGCTGAGGGGAGCAGCAGGCGAATCAGGAGAGGTCTGCTGCGCCATGTGGGTCACCTCCCTGGCTGGGGATCGAACTCGTGCTGCAGCGGCTGTGGATAGCTTCATAGTGCTGCACGTTAACCCCTTGCACCACCAGGGAGGCGCCCAGCCCTTTGATTCTCATGGTGCTTGATATGGAAAAGGGGAAGTGATTTGTACCCCCAAATTAACCGTTTTGGGAAAGAATTATGTCATTCAGATTGAACCAGAAAAACAAAACCAGGAGGCGATATCTATTTTAACATATGTTCTACAAGGAATTGGCTTTACAAAATTGTGGAGGTGGGCTAAGTAGGGCAAACAGACAGGAAGAAATCACAAGCCAGCTGGAACCCCACAGGCATGGTTAGAACTTTGTCCGCAGGCAGTCAAAGAAACAAAATCCATTGAAGGGAAGGTAGTTGTAGATCTAGCTGCTGTTGAAATCTCTTCCTACTCAAAACTTAGTTCCTTTTATTTATTTTTATTTTTAAAATATTTATTTATTTATTTATACAAGCACTTAGTCCCTTTTAATGGTTTACCTCATTAGGTTGGACCCACTGAGGATGATTATAGCCTTTAATCACATCTGTAACATCCTGTCACATTGGCACCTACATTCATGTTTGATTTAATAACTGAGAAAAGAAGTGTGTATGCTACAAAATAGCTGCTATCCTTTTCTGTCTTTGTCATTTAGCCAAGTTGACACAGCTAAAGACCATCAGAATGATGCTTTAAGTGTAAATTTTAATGTAATTTTTTATTTCTAGGAGTTCTGTGAGAATGAAGCAACATTTTAATTGCTATCTTCATATCAAACCAAGTTTTATTCAACCCCCACTCTCTTCTAGGACTGACTTTATTCCAGTGTCTTCCATAGACAAGGTACTTTCACCATTCTCCTTTTACAAATAGAAGGCTGGAGCACAGAGAAGTGAACTGACTCAATCAAGTGATGCAGCTAGTATTAGAACCCAGGCAGTGTGGAGCCAGAGGCTATGCTTTTAACCATCATGCTGGCTGAGTTTCAGTATGGCATTTCTGTTTCAGACTACTGCGGGCCTTGAGAGGGCAGGGTCTGTACAGGGATCACATGGGATATGTGGGCCTTGGATGTCTGACAGCAGAGGCGAATGCTTTCTTCTTGGAGTCATTAGTGTCTTTTGTAAGCCCTGGAGCCTTAGACTCTACTTCTTTAGATTGTAGCTTTGGCCCCACTGATACTTCTTGTGGGGCATGTGTCACCCAGAGTCCTTGAACCATCTTAGCCTCCGAGTCAAACAGATTCCCTACTTGCCCCATACTCAGACCTTATTCCATTGAAACTTTCCCAGATTTGTTTGCTGATGTTTCATTTAAGTCTCCTAAGGATAGACCTTTCCACAGTATTTGCCATAGAGAGGTGCTTTGACCATCCTCATTTTACACTTGGAAACACTGCAGCTTTATCCTGTTATGCTCTGTCCTCTTCCTCCCTCCCTCCTCCCTCCCTCCCTCCCTCCCTCCCTCCCTCCCTCCCTCCCTCCCTTCAGCTATTCATGCATCCAAGCAAGCAGTGAGTAAGCATTTACTATATGGTAGGTAATTTGCTAAGTACTGGGGATGCAGCTGTTAAATGGACCATCTCTTGGTTCCTTCAAAGCTATTACATTCCCAAGTCCCAGAGAAAAGGCCTGGGGAATAGGATTGTCTGTCAAACAAGAAAGTCAGGCCTACTGTGACTTGTATATTGCCTTTCTTCCTCTTTGGGCTGATATTTGTGTTTTTCTTTTTATAGGTGAACACATTAGAACAATTTTATGTCATTGAAAGTACCCCTTCATCATCTTTCTCTCCCCGTTGAGAATTCTCAGAACCTCAAAGGACGCTCTTATGGATTAGTGCTTATGTTTCAGATCTTTCTTCTGTGCAGTTATAAATAGATATGAATATATTATATTTGAAAATACTTATAAATGTACACAATAGTTATCCCATAGTGCTTATTGATGGATGAATGGATGCATGACTCATTTTCACATGTGTTTCTCCTCAGTTTCCTTATTGCCCTCTTTGATTTCCAGGCAGAGTAGATAGGCAGATGAGGAAAGTAAAGGCTCTAGGTGCCTGTTTTTCCCTGTGAGCTACACTGAACTGGACATGGACATAAGAGTTTGCTGTCTTGGTTAGTTGATTGACTGCCATAGCAAAATACAAGGGGCTGGGTGGCTTAGATGCCAGAAGTTTATTTCTCATAGTTCTGAAGGTTGGAAAGCCCAAGATCAGGTGCCAGCATGATTGGTTTCTGATGAAATCTGTCTTCTTGGGTTATATATGGTCACCTTCTGGTTGTGTCCTCACATGGTGGGAGAGATAGCATGTGCAGACACTCATGTGAGCATCAACAAGAATATGAGTGAGCCAGTGAGTACACTCTCTTGCTCTTTTATAAGGCCACAGTCTTACTGGATAAGGGCTCTCTCCTTATGTCTCATTTAACCTTAATTACCCTGTGAAGACTCCATCTCCAGGTATAGTCATGTTGGGGGTTAAGCTTTCAACATACGGATTTTGGGGGACCCCAGTTCAGTCTATAACATTGTCCTTGATGCCTATATCTATAGATATGTCTCAGGGCTACCACATAAGAGCTAGGCTGCTCCAGTGCCTCTGCTCCAGTGCCATCAGTGGGCATGCTGTAGGATGTTTGCATGTGTCTCTAAGAGTAGAACAACTTGCCCTGGGACTTGGGAAAGCTGAGGGCCTCCCAGTGGCCTCCATCCCTAGCATTCCATTTGAATTAGTGGAAATTTCAACCACTACTTTGTGAATGGTTCCAGATGTGCAGGCTTGGGGAAAGAGATAGCTGGAAAGCCAAACTTAAAATTAAAAGTTAAATTAAGCTTGGGGTGGGGGACAGCTACCATCACCTAAGAACCAAGTAGTGGGAACATTACCATTGGGGGATGTCTCAGGCCTACTTAAAAACTGGAGTGGGGGTTGGAGGTGGGGAGGTGCTATGTTGTACTTTGACAAAATCAGTGGTATGCTAAAGCCAAGTAATTAACCTCATTCCTCTGCTCAAGTCCTGGTAAGTTTTTAAGGCTTAGAAGTATAAAGACAGCAACAAGAGAAGGAAATGTAGAGTTCATGTAGAGTTACTGAGAAGAGAGAATAGTTCACTGGGAGATTGAGTACTAATTAGTCTTAGGGAGGCGATTTCAAAGGAGAAACTGTCAAGTGCCCACAGAGATTCTGTCTTGGGGACTCTGAGTCATTGGGGATGGCTCTGAGACACTTTTTGTAGTGGTTCAGATGCTCGGATGAAAGCATATGATGCAGGGTTTTGGGGGGATGGGGTAAATGACATTTGTGAAAGAAATATTGGGGGGAAATGAGCTCCTGGTTTGATGTGGCAAGAAGCTTGTAGGGAAGCTGAACATGAAGACTGTGTGTATTACCCAGAAATGAAATGTCTGCTTGATGTGGCAGAATCTTGTGGGAAAGAGACTACAAAGTTAGAGCTGCAAAAACCAAAGGGTTGGTTAAGGGCCATGACTGTGAGGCTGGTAACCTGCTGCCTTGGTGGGTCAACTGCATTAGCCAAGGTGAACTTGGGTATAGTCCTTTAGCACTAGGAGGTCATGTTGGGTAGCCACAGTGGGGCTTGTCTCCATGCTTCATCAGGTAGTAAGGAAAGAAGGTACCAGAATGGTTTAGATCCTGAACCTTATGATCTGACAGTCTCCAGCACTCATTATAGGCAAGTTATAATCTTTTCAGCCTCAGTTTCCTCGTCTGTAAAGGTAGAAAATAAATAGTACCTACTTATTAGGGCTGTTGAATGGACTAACCAAGGAATGCATGGAAAGGGCTAATTACATGGCAAATGCTTAATAAATGTTAGCTCTAATTATCATAGTTAAGCAATACAACTTGTGTCCTTATGATAAGAAAGGACATTTCTGATCCAGTTTTTCAAGTCAAAGAATAGACATGTTGTGAAGGAAGTAAGTAGAATACAGGTGCAGTCAGATGGATTTTTGGCCAAAGTCATGCCGCAGAGAACAGAGAAGTGTGCTCAAGCTATGGTAGAAGTGTTTATCAAATTAGGAGAGGGGATTAAGTAACATGAGTATGGGAGGGTTAAAAGGAACAAAATGAAATAAAATGAGTGAATCTGTATTCCTGTTAACCCAACTGTCAGCAGCCTGTAAAACACCCACTGTGTGCAGTGTGCCCCATTAGATCTGCAGTTACATGGAAATAGATGGACTGGTCCCTGCTCATGTGTCATTCACAGTACACATTGTGAGGATCAGCAGAGTGAGTGTAGCAGTGTAGAGTTAAACACAGCAAGTGGTCAGGGTTACTAATTTGGCAGAGACCTGATTCTGTCTGACTGAAGGCCCTTGACCTCAGGACTTCTTATGTATTACTGACAGTTTGAGTGTCTTCTACTGCACTATTTGGGTGTTCTGTCCAATAGCAGCATGAGCTCTGACTTTAGTCCCAGTTTGGAAGAAAGTAAGTGGGGAGAACATTCAGGCAACTTTGATGAAATTTTAGGTGAAAGGAGATGATTTCTAGTGGGGGAGGGGAGGGTTGGGTGGGATAGAAAAAGCAGACAGATGCAGATGTAAGAGGTGTTGCATTGGTAAATTTTAGTAGGACCCAACAAGAATGTGGGAGAAGGGCCTCCCCGGTGGCGCAGCGGTTGAGCGCTGGGTTGCGAAGCTGCCCGCGGCCTCTGCGGCGCCGGTTGGATCCCCGGCTGCTCCCCGGCCACTGGAGGAGGGTCCCACATGGCGCGCGGACCTCTCCTGCCGCCCGCTGCTCCCCTCAGCAGTGTACTTCGGTCCTTCTGCCTGTTCTGCTCCCCGCTCTGGCTCTGGTGAATTCTCTCACCCTCCCGCGCTTCTGACTGTATCCAGTGCATGTATAAACAAACAAACAAATAAATAAATAAATAAATAAAACATGCCTCTATAAAAAAAAAAAAAAAAAGAATGTGGGAGAAAGGGATAAACCCCAGGGTTCTGACCTGATAACAGAAAGTCCTGTTAATACAGCAGGGGGGACCCCGGAGGACTAGTGTCCTTACATAGTAGGGTGCTTTAAGAATCAGCTGTGGACTCCTAGGTATTTACCCAAAGGACACAGAAACATCAATTCCAAAGAGCACCTGCACCCCTATGTTTATAGCAGCACTATTTACAATAGCTAAGCTTTGGAAACAGCCCAAATGCCCAAAAATAGATGACTGGATCAAGAAGATGTGGTACATATATACCATGGAATATTACTCAGCATTCAAAAAAGATAAACACATGCAATTTGCAGCAACATGGATGGCGCTGCAAGGGATCATGCTCAGCGAAATAAGCCAGAAAGAAGAAGAAAAATACCGGATGGTCTCACTCATAGCAGGAATCTAGAAAACTTAAATAAGGGACCAGGAAAATGAATAATTATAAGAAAGTGAAAATCAAAATCAACAAAAAACTATGAACCAGAGACACTCTCTGGGGGTAGGGGGCGGGAGGGGAGGGATTGGGGTCAAAATAAGGGGGTTGCAATTGTATGGGGAATATAAAAATAAAATTTATTATAAAAAAAAAAGAATCAGCTGTGGAGGGGCCCCCCTGGTGGTGCAGGGGTTAAAGTTTCAGCACTATCAAGCTATTACCAGCCACAGCAGCATGAGTTTAATCCCCATGGCCAGGGAGCTGCCCACATGGTGCAAAAGACCTCTCCTGTCTCGCCCGCTTCTCCCCATCAGAAGTGTATTGCAGTAGTGGATTTCGCTGCCTGTTCTGCTCCCCACTCTGTGCCTGGTGACTCCTCTCACTCCCTGCACCTCTGGCCTAGATCCCAGTTCTTGTATGCATAAATAAATAAAATAAATCTTAAAAAAAATCACCTGTGGAACTTAATACTCTGCATTTCTTGGATGCACACCAGATGTATTGAGTCTAAATTTCTGGGGTGAGCCCAGACTCTCCCTCTTTAGCAGTTCCCTGAGAGGATTCTGATGCAGGTGATCTACTGTTTGAGAAATGGTAGATTACAGAAAATAAACATTGGAACATGGCCCTACAGAAGGCAGGTCAGAGGCAAGTGCTAAGATTCTTGGCACGGAGGTGAAGTCTCAGCATGGGGAATTTAGTAGTGTACCTTGATGTTCTGTGTGTTCTGCTAACTATTATTTCACCATAGCCATGAAGGATCAAGTAGGTCACCTGGCATGAGGCAGTTTGCAGGCAGGACTCAAAGCTCAGCATAGATGGCCAGAGAAGCAGCAGGGGAAGCTGGCTGTCTCCCTACTCTGCACCAGGACCTGTTTCCCATTGGTGAACATATCCCACTGGGTGCTAACTCCCATGCTTCTCAGAACTGTGTCATCCCTCCCCTCGGTGGCCTCTCAGGTAGCCAGACCACCAGGCCTGGAGATAGAGGGACAACCAGGTCAATTGGGGTACTGGCTTAGCGAGAAGAGAAAGCAGTTGAGAGCATGTACGAAGGTGCATAGCTTTGTTTCCCGGTAGACTAAAGAAGTTTGACTGGAAAAGATAAATTTACAGTTCCCACCTGCACCCCTATGTTTATAGCAGCACTATTTACAATAGCTAAGTTTTGGAAACAGCCCAAATGCCCAAAAATAGATGACTGGATCAAGAAGATGTGGTACATATATACCATGGAATATTACTCAGCATTCAAAAAAGATAAACACATGCAATTTGCAGCAACATGGATGGCGCTGGAAGGGATCATGCTCAGCGAAATAAGCCAAAAAGAAAAAGAAAAATACCGGATGGTCTCACTCATAGCAGGAATCTAGAAAACTTAAATAAGGGATCAGGAAAATGAATAACTATAAGAAAGTGAAAATCAAAATCAACAAAAAACTATGAACCAGAGACACTTTTTGGGGGGTGGGGGCCGGGAGGGGAGGGATTGGGGTCAGAATGGGGCATGTGCAGTTGTATGGGGGAATATAAAAATAAAATTTATTATTTAAATAAAAAAAAAAGATAAATTTACAGTTCCCATAATGAATTAGTTTTTAAGCTGGCTATTATGAAAAAAAGGTTTCTAGGACAATTATCTAGAGTTATGTTAATAATGGTAATATGAGATAATTTGTGTCCATAGTAAATGTCGTTAAATTTCCCCTTATTTGTATTATTATTATTATTATTATTATTATTATTATTTTTGTGGGACCCTCGCCGGCGGCTGGGGAACGAACCGGTGCTGCAGAGGCTGCGGGCAGCCTCGCAGCCCAGCGCTCAACCGCTGCGCAGCCAGGGGAGGCCCTATTTGTATTATTTTTTGCCTCAGAAAAACTTCCAGTGCAAGAAGACACTGATGGTTTTTCCTACACTGAGCAGTACACATGAGCAATTGCAGGTTTTTGCTAAAGGGAGTCTGCATAAATTCAAGCTATCACCTGTTTATTTTGTATCCCAAATTCACTTTCCATCCTCCCAGTCCAAATTTCTAATAAAAGGTTTCACTTGGACTAGAGTGCAGATGAGTTTATGAATCTCATTTGAAGTCCCATACTCTTTTCCATGAAGACCTGTCAGTTCCCAAGATACGCTAAAAAGAATATGAATAATAATTATAATTCTTAAGGGCTGCCACTTGCTTATTGTGTTCCTGAGAATAATAACCTTGATTAATGTTTACATGAAGCTTTCCATCTGTGTGTTACCAGAACTTGGCTAACATTACATACTGACAGATGACATTCATCTGTAATAGAAATAGGGAGAATTTAGTCACAGGAAATTTGAATAACTGATATGTCATGTAAGGAGTTGCCCACAAGTAGGCAATTGGATTTATTTTTCACTGTCATTCTAAATCATTAAAAAATTACAACTGTTTTTAATTTAGTCACACAATTTGTGAGGACAAATAAGAGAAGGATGAGAATTGGTAGGTAACTCAGGGTTTGAGGTATAAGTAAAAGGGTGGAGAAGTGAGCGTGTGTAGTTATTGAGTGCTTATAGGCACTGTAGACTTGATTGAAGACGGAAAGAAAAGGTTTGAGTAACTGAAAAGGTGAAATGGGAATTGGAAGAAATGAGAGGCTAGGGCCTCCCCTGTGGTGTAGCGTTTGAGTTGCAAAGCTGCCTGCGGCCTCTGCAGCACCGGTTCGATCCCCAGCTGCTGGCAAGGGTCCCACATGGCGCGACAGACCTCTCCTGCCGCGCCTGCTGCTCCCCTCAGCAGTGAATTTCGTCAGTCGGCCTGTTCTGTTCCCTGCTCTGTCTCTGGTGAATTCTTTCACCCTCCAGCGCTTCTGACTGTACCCAGTGCTTGTATAAATAAATAAATAAATAAATAAACAAACAAATAAATAAATAAATAAATAAATCTTTAAAAAAGAGACAAGAAATGCGAGCTAGTGTCAAGCAATGAAAAAAGAGAAGGAAGGAGATAGATTGTGTAGGAAGTGAAGGTATTTTATTAAGGAATTAATTTATAACGAGATATTTGCCAAAAGAACAAAAGAAAAGACTGTTTCATCAACTGTATATTTGAGAGAGATTGGTTGTTGGTGACAGGATCTAATGTTCATTGAACAACTATATACAAGGCATTGAGATGGCAATGGGAAAGAGTTTGTCTCTTGCTGACTGTGTGACATCTTTCCTCTCTAGGCCTTCACATACATACCTGTTTAGAAAAAGCAAGTCAGCAACAATGGTTGAACAAGATGCTTTATCCTCTAGGCCTCTTCTACCTCTCGAATTTTTTGATTATGGGTCAAGATCCCTAGGACATTACTGAGGCTGTAGCGAATGTGTTCATTGCAGGCTGGACCTGTTGGGTCAGACAGTTTTGTAACTTCCTTCCTCCCAATCCTATTTCTACCAGATAGGATTATTTTAGTTGGAAATTGACAGAAAAGCTAACCAAATCCAGTTTAAGCATAAAAACAATTTATTAGCTAATAATAGGGAAAATTATGAGTGGATTATTTCAGGAATGGCTTGATCAAGGACCTCAAATGCTATCACCTCTTTATCTCTCTTGGTACTGCTCCCCCTCGGTTTTCTCCCTTTCAGATCTGTTCTTCCATGTGGCAGTAGGATGAATGCCACAGATTCAGAGTCATCTAATCACTTTCAACTCCCAACTTAGATAGAGAACATGTCTACCCAAGTATGACCTCTCAAAACATCCTGGGACTTATGCTGATTATATTGGTTGGGGTCAAATGCCCATCCTTGAACCAAAGGGCCCACTCAGGATGCTCTTTGTTCCATGGATTGTGGTCATTGGTTAGGACTGGACTTCGTACTCCTCCCTGCCAGACCCTTCTGGATAGGATCTCAGACACTGTAGCCATGAGGCAGGAGTGAACTCTGGCTAGCAAAAAATTAATACTGGGCTATCCCAGACTTGGTGAAACCTAGGAAGACATCTGAGATTCTGATCCAAAAAACAACAAGATAAGGCTGGAGGGGCAAGAAAGAATTTTAATCCAGAGATAGTCCTGGGATTGAATGACGTGTCCATGGTGGCAGATCACTGCCCACTCAGGATGCCTTTTGTTCCATGGAATGACCAGAGATTTGGTGTTACCCTGGTACATAGTTACTTTCAGGAGATTACAGGGGGGAAAATACTCTACTTCCTGTTTAGGATTACAGTCTTAACCCTCTCCTCCCACGTAGGCCATATGTTCATTCTAAGCCTCAGCATCCAGCCAGAGAAGCCCTTTGTGTTTTCTTGGCAAATCTAGGGCCCAGTAATTAAAGTCCATATGCAAAGCTGCTACCTCCAGCCCACACCAAGGTCTTTTAATTAGTATGTAATTGGTCAGAGAGGTACTATCAAATAGCTCCCAGTCTGGCCGGCTGGAAATGCGGTGCTTGAAAAGCCCCAGACCAGAGAGGTATAATAAATGCTTTAAGTCCCATCTGTTGGAATGATTTGTTTAAGGTATAAATTTCTGTTCTGTTACTATTTTTAACAATCCTGTTTATACCATTTCTTCAAACACTAACAACTTCCAGAGTATTTGCTGGAAGTAGGAGTGTGAGTAAATGAACTAGAAGAAGGTTTAGCAAATCCATGTTTTTCCCCTTCAAAGAAATACATAAAGTATTGTGGGGGTGTGGAGGAAAATAGATGAGCTGGGCATTTGATTTGAGTGGTTGGTCAGAAACTTTGGGGTTCTGTCCTTTCATGAGAACAACCATCAGGGAAATCAGGCTGTTAACAGTTTGTGGTCTTGACGCGAATAGCACCTATTTTGTTCTTGAGAGAGTCCGTCAATGTGAGGGAGGAAGGTGTGTCATGATGGAAAGCAAGAGTCATCAGCTGTGGAGAAGCAAAGGGTACAAGAAGCACAGAGGCAGAGAGTTCATTGGTCTCTGCAAACCATGTAGACCACAGTGAAACCTGGGCTATTAATCATGATAAATATTACTGTAGTGGTTGTAATAATAATCTCATTGTCATTGGCTGATATTTCCTGTATGCTCACTGTGTGCCTGTGCTGTGCTCAAAGTTTTATGTGAATTGTCTCACCTGATTTGTTGCTGCTATTTCTCCCATTTCCTAAATAAAAAAATCTAAGACTCCAGTGCCTTTTCTGACCTGCTCAAGGTCACAAGCTAGTCAGGCAGAGTAGGGTTTGAACCACAGCTGTCTGACTACAGCTCCTGGGCTCATAACCACCAGCTTAAAGTCTCCTCCAAAGCATCTCTGAGGACCTTGGTTTTGCTTGAAAAAGATGTCATGGAAGTAAAAAGGTAGAAGGCTGAGTCTCTTCCAGTTTCCTATTCAAACTTTGGCTTGTATGCAAAATTTGAGGTTTACAAATGCAGTTGACTTACAATGTGAGCCTCTGAGAGACTGAATCTGAGGTCCCTCTCAGCTCCTGTGCCTTTACAGTGGATCGCCAAATGTGGAAGTATTAGTGCCCTGCCAGGTCCATGCCCAGAGGAGGGGGTGAGAATGTGTGTAGAGAGTTGAGGCATGTGCAGGCTACCTTCAGGCCACTAGAAAGCCCACACAGTCTTATCTGCTCTCCCCTTCCTGTGGGGGAACCTACCCTCCAGGGTCCAAGCAATGATCCCTCCTAGGGACCTCCTTATTCTCTGCTACTTGCGGGATAAAAGATGGGCTGACTCTTCATTTGTTTCCCTTTAGATGGAAATCTTTGAAGAGATGCTTGTGCTGAAAAGTAATTTGGACTGAGGTCTGCACCCAGTGAGAGAATGCTTCAGGAGCTATCCTATTTTGTCTTCTTGTTCTTTTGTCTAGTCAGTCATTTGTTACCATTCTTTTCCTTGAGTGTGTCTACTTTCTCTCCCTTGACTGTAGAGTGCTGAGGGAGGTGGCCTGCGTTGACTCCATTCTGGGCATTGGGTCTGCTGCCTCAGTTTTTTTGGTCTGTTCTCTCTTGTATGAGGTGGTGGTTGCTCTTGTTGGGGGCACAGATTGGGGTTTGGGAATGAGCATCAGCTGCTCATGCTTAGCTGGCTCTAGTGCAAGTCTGCTCACAGCCCAGCCAGTCTTGTTGAAGTGCTGCTCAGCCTGAGGCTGAGCAGCCAGCAATACATTGTTGCTTTGTTCTCTGTGTACCCCTTCCCCCAGGGGCCTCTTGGGGACAGTGGCTGATTTGTGGTAGTACTTGGGTTTTCCTGTGTCCTGGCCAATCCCATCATGATGTATTCTTCTCACTTCTTCAGAATCTGTGGGCACCCAGTCCTTGCCTATGGCATTGGACAGACTCTGTTAGCCAAATAAGATGGGTCAATCTGGGTGAGCAGGGTCTGTCTAGATTGAAGGAGAATGAAAGAATTGCTACTAGTATCTTGGTGCGCTGAACTCAGCAGACTATGCTAGAGATGAAAGCATCGATGTAAAGTAGCATAGAACCAGGAAATAGGGGAGGCGAAGGGGAGTTGCAGGAATTGCCAAGAAAGGGAAGTCTGAGAGTCTGGATTCTACTTGGACGTCCTCTTTGAAGAGAAAACTAGTGATTATTTAAAATACCATGTTGAACATAAAGGGGATTAAGATTCGAAGTAGATGTTATTTGTCTGACACTTAAATTCTTGCTTCTAGGATGCGTCCCCCTTGAAAAATAACAGTATTTCAGGTTTTGGTTGTGATGCCATATTACTGGATCTTGGTTTAGCCCCATCTGAGAGCTATCAGTAGAACCTTTCTTTTGTGTAACATCTAAATTCAAGGTTGGTTTAAAAAAACCTCTGTATATCCATATCTATGTTTATATATCTTTGTAGCATTCCTGATAAAACTAAAGGCCTTGCCTGACATTTCATGTAGTTTTTTATAATCTAGGGATGGTTCCAGCATGCAAGTTTCAAAGTGGGTTTTCTTTGTGGCTTGTCTGCACCTGCCAGGGATTGGTGCACCTATTAAAGTTACAAGGCAGCTATTAGCCACCAACTGACACCAAGATTATAGGTTAAACTCTGAATTGGTTTAAACGGTGTCATGTGTCCACCAGCCAGAGAGTGAGGTGGGGGTGGGTAGTAGAAGAGCAGGAGGTATGTATTTGACAAATGGTAGGAAGTCACTCCAGCCTGGGGAAGAAAGTCTTCATAATAATGATGTCACACCACAAGAAGTGGGGTCAAGCAGGTTTGTTGAAAAAGTTTTGAATCTGGAGGTAGGGAGAATTGTGAGTTTAGACTTTGTGACCCTGGTAAGCCTCAGTTTGTCACTGTTGAAAATGGGAGTGGATAATATGTGACTTACACAAAGTTAGATTTCAATGAATGTGAACCCGCAATTCTTGCTGACAGAAATATAACAAAAATGTTCCTTGAAAACAGCATACCAGCATTGGAAGGAGAATTCTGTAGAGACCTGCAAGTCTGCTGAACAGCATTACTGAGAGAAAGGTTAGGGGTCTAGCTCTGGAGGTTCTCCAGATCAGGATTCAGTTCCTGACTCTGGCTCCTGCTACTAGCTCTTTGACCATGGACAGTCTCTCCAAGCCACAATATCCTGATGAAGACAGTGAACGGGACAGCACACATACACACCTATAAGACTGTTGTGAGGAGGAAATAATACCCTATGGGTAGCCGGGGCTCACAGGATCAGGAAACGCTCATAAATATTACTCACCTCACTCCCTCAAGTAACGCCTTTCCTTCATGCATCACTACTGTTCATTTTGAGTTGGAGCTTGTTTCTCTTCCTGCAAGTGTCCTCAGATGATTCCTGCCAGCATTCCCCACACATCCATAATTGTAGTTCACCTGCCCTATTTTTGCCACCTCTGCATAGCTCCTTTATTATGACGTATTAATATTTTTTCAAGTCAACATTTTTAATAGTTAAATGCATGTAAAGCAAATTCACATGGCTATTATAAATGACAACATGTATTGATCTTAAATGTGAGTGCTTATGAATCACCTAGCGTTTTCATGTGTACATATACACATTACATATTACATGTGCATATTAAGTGTAAACTATATATACATATCTTCAGGCATATACATATATGCTTGGGAAAGCATTGGTTTTGTCCTCTGCTGTTGAAATTCTGGTCCCTGGACTAGGAGCATCAGTATCCCATAAGAACTTGTTAGAAATGCAGAATCTCAGATCTCCCCCTGGACCTACCGAATCATTATCTGTGCTTTTAAAAAGATCCTCAATGATTGATATACCCGAGGTGAGGTTATTCTTTTTTTTTAAATGGAGGTGAACAAAGCAGTGATAGTGAAGGCAAAGATAAACAGCTGGGACTACGTCAAATTAAAGAGCTTCTGCACAGCAAAAGAGACAATAACCAAAGCAAAGAGAAAACGCACTGACTGGGAGAACATTTTTGCACACAACACTAATGATAAAGGACTGATCACAAAAATCTGCAAAGAGCTGATGAGACTCAACAAAAACAAAGAAAATAATCCAGTCAAAAAATGGGCAGAAGCGCTAAAAAGAAACTTCTCCGAAGAGGAAATACAAATGGCCAACAGGCATATGAAAAAATGTTCAACATCACTTGCAATCAGGGAAATGCAAATCAAAACTACAATGAGATACCGTCTCACACCAGTGAGAAGGGCACATATTAAAAAAACTAGCAACAACAAATGCTGGCAAGGATGTGGAGAAAAAGGAACTCTTCTACACTGCTGGTGGGAGTGCAAACTGGTCCAACCACTATGGAAAGCTATGTGGAGATTCCTCAACCTACTAAAGATAGAGCTTTCATATGACCCAGCAATTCCACTCCTAGGTTTTTACCCAAAGGACACAGAAACATTAATTCCAAAGGGCACCTGCACCCCTGTGTTTATAACAGCACTATTTACAATAGCTAAGCTTTGGAAACAACCCAAATCCCAAAAATAGATGACTGGATCAAGAAGATGTGGTACATATACACCATGGAATATTACTCAGCATTCAAAAAAGATAAACACATGCAATTTGCAACAACGTGGATGTTGCTGGAAGGGATCATGCTCAGCGACATAAGCCAGAAAGAAAAAGAAAAATACTGGATGGTCTCGCTCATAGCAGGAATCTGGAAAACCTAAATAAGGGACCAGGAAAAAGAATAACTATAAGAAAGAAAAAATCAAAATCAACAAACAACTATGAACCAGAGACACACTATGGGGCAGGGAGAGAATGGGGTCAAAATAAGGGGGTTGCAGTTGTATGGGGAATATAAAAATAAAATTAAAAAAAATATTTGTTATGATGAAGCTTGCTAAAAAAAATGGAGGTGAAATTCATACATGTGGCTTTTTAAAATTGAAGTATAATTGACACACAACATTATATTAGTTTCAAGTGTGCAACATAATGGGTTAATATTTGTATGCAATGCAAAACGATCACCACCATAAGTCTGTTTCCTGTTTATTCATAGCTACACATATACTTTTAAAGTTTGAGAGAAGTAGTGGTCTTGGGCATCTTTAAAATTCTTTCCAGCTCTGGCAATTAAAGCCAAATGCTGATAGCTCTCTTTTTCCCCCTAAGATATATTTCCAACACAGATATTCTACTTTTTTTTTTTTTTGTGGGACCCTTGCCGGCGGCGGGGGAATGAACTGGCACTGCAGAGGCTGCGGGCAGCCTCGCAGCCCAGTGCTCAACCGCTGTGCCACCAGGGGAGGCCCCAGATATTCTACTCTTAACCTAACTATTGCTGCCAACCTTTCTTAAGCTCTTCATTTTCCCCAACGTTCCCTCCCCTGGAGGGGTTCATCTTTAGCGCCTTCACCTCCTCTCCTTCCTTCCATGTGTGCCTAGCTCTGTCTCCAGCCTTTTTTCTTCTACTCCCATAGCTCCTACTTCCCTATGTGTCCCTCAGCTTCTAGTGCCTAGGAGCCGTTGCCTCAGCTTATCTTTGCCAGTTCAGTCATCATGTCATCCCACTGTTCAGTCACCTTTAGAAGTTTATCTTTCATCTTTTTATCTATTTGGCAAATAATACCCATTATGTTCCAGATACAGACTGAGGAACAGTAGTGAGCATGATGGACATGGTCCTTGCCTTCATGGTGCTCACAGCCATAGTCTGTTATTTGCTTTACTTGCATGATTCTATAAAAGTCAGTATTAGTATTTGCAAATGTCAGATGAAGCTATCTGCAGCAGATAGGTAAGTTTTAAGCTGTGTACTAGTTAATGAAACACTAGCTGCTATTAGCAGATAAATACTGACAGGTCATTGGCTTACTATAAAAAAGTTTATTTCGCCTCAGATTTTCTGGGTCAGTGGGGTGTTCTCCCTTAAGCAGAGCTTTGGGTTTCCATGTTCTTCCCTTCTTGTGGCTATATCTTCTTCAACATGTAGCTTCTGAGGTCAGATAGAAGCAGAAAGAGCGTGGTTAATTGTGCACAGGGAGTTTCAATGGGCCAGACCTGAGGTGGCACTCATTGCTTTTGCCCATATTTCATTGGCCAGACCTCAGTCACATGGCCACACCTAACTGCAAGGGAGGTTGGGAGGTATAGTCTAGTTATGGGCCCAGGAAGAAGTGGAAACCATTTTAACGAATAATGAACCAGTCTCTATAACCATCTGCAGTTTATTTGATCCTGCATCTTTTCACTTGGATTCACTTTCTTCTGTGATTGCAAAGTATTTGAATTTTTTGCATGTAAACATATAGATAAATGATACCCTAAATGTAGTTTGTTACTTTTACTTACTTTGAATGTTGAGCACTAAGAATCACAATTAGTAGGGAGTCCTACTTTCTAGTTTGAATATAGCTGCCTCACTCTTCATATAGCTGTCTAAAAATGTTCAACAGTAACTTAGGAACCACTTATCTCCATCTGGAGGGGGAATTAGAGGAGTGCTGTTAGGTTTGGAGAGCATAAGATTGTTTGGTGTTAGTGTTACCTTTCCTGAACATATAAACAGAAAGGATGGAATTTAAATTCTTCATGACCCAAACCTTCAATGTCTATCTCCATCCTTAATAACAAATGGGGAAGGGGAGCAATAACAGGCTAGTTTTTGAAAGCAGTTAATTTTCTCCTTGATTTTGCAGTGCTCTGAAACATGTTAGGGATTCTGAGCATGGTTCCCCTAAACGTCCCATGGCCCACAGTGAACCAGCCAGAGGCTGGAGTTGGCTTCAGATGGGTGGACAGGTGGCCTTGTAATTAAAACCTTTCCTTCTAACTGTGGGTCTTATTTTGCCAGGAATCAGAGGTGAAGAAAATGTTCTAGTTATATGCCTATAGCAGCTGCTTTGAACGCTTCCTTACAGCTGTCCCCAAACCACAGCAGACAACCACAACTCTACTTTCAAAATCTTGGGGGCTTAGTGTTATTTGAGATGGGATAAGCAGGCGTAGGGATGAGCGAAGATTTCTTCCTGAACTCAAAAGTTCTGAGTTTTTGGGAAGAATCAAAAGAAAGTCTGGAATGCATGCATTTCCTCCTTACATCAACTCTATGAGATAGGGGCTGTTTTTAGTTCTCATTTTGTAAATGAGAGCTCTGAGGCACAGAGGATTTAAGTAACTTGATTGAAGTCACACAGAATCAAGATTCAGATCCAGGTAATCTTGACTCCAAACTCTTACTCTGGTACCTTCTGCTCTTAAACACATCTTAAACACATTATTTTTGATTGTTTTCCAAATAACAGGCTTACCTTCACTTTTCCTCCATCTCAGTTCACTGCCACTTGATCCTTCTGGTTGCTCAGGCTCCAAACCTAGGAGTTGTCCTTGACTTTTCTCTTTCTCTCATACATCAAGTAGAAAAGTCTATTAATTACATCTTTAAAATGTATCCAGAATATGACCCTATCTCACCATTTGCACTGCTACCTACCACCCTTGTCAAACTCAATTCCATTCTATTCTCCATTCTTTAACAGTCTTGACACTGATTTGTTGCCTACAGTCTTGACTATATAGTCTGCTCTCATCACACCTGCCAGAGTAGTCCAGCACTGGTAGACAGCTCTCCTCCACAAGTAATTCTGGAACCGAGGGTCCCTCTCTCCTGTTGTTCACCTTCTGTTAGGTTGCTCTGTTCACCTGTATGATCAGAACTGGCTCAGTTCCATGTCTGCATTTTAGCCCACAAAAAAGAGAATAAGAGAGGAAATCTTGGGGAGCAGTTTCCTTAAATGGATGATACAAAATTTGTACATGTTGGTTCCCCTTACAGTTCACTGGCAGATAAATGGTCATATGGCCAAGTTAGTGGCAGGGGAGACTGGGAGTGAAATGTAGCCTTTGAATGGATTGCCATATTACCAACTCCATAAGAAAAGGAAAATGGATTTGGGAGACAATTAGTAGTGTGCCAGAGTCCAAGAGAGGAGTTGGGTTAAGCCAGTTAGGAGATTGTTCAGGATCTTCAATGAGTGTTGACAGTTGCTTGCCCTACCAAAGAGGCACTGGAGATGGAGACGGTGGACAGATTTAAGATGTATTTTGGAGGTAGAATTGGCCCAACAGGAAATGGATTGGGTGTAGGGACTGAGGAAAAAGGAGGAATTAAGGTTGATTCCGGATATTTTTGTTCTGAGCCAAAGAAATTCTTGGAAATACCTTTCTCTGGAGTGGTTACCTGTGGACCAACCAGTTCATGTGGAACTAGGACCCATCTTGCATCATGGCAGAAACCACCATAGACAGGCTGGAATGGCCCATATTGATCAACTGCATTATGCTTCACTGGAAGGAGGACTTTGATAGACCAAGGTGCTAGGCAATGGGGAGGTTGATTAAAAGGAAGCAGGGGCCTGAGAGTAAAATTTCATGTGGTTGAAGCTGTGAGTAGGTCTGCATAACCGCTTTTGGTTTAAGGGATGGGGTGAGAGGAGGCACTTATTTTTCAGCACCTGGATCAGAATGTGTGGGATGGGGTGAGGATATCATATTCCCAGCATCCTGATGCCCCTTGACTTTGAGGGCTCATAAGTGTTTTTCTGTGTCCTGTTTGCCTGAGTTGGAGCCTAGTGTAGGGAAGTGTGTTTGCAATTAGAGTAATCAAGAGACTGAGGGTCTAGAAGGATGAATCACTGACACAGCTGGGTAGTTCCATGGCCCTGTATGGCTGCTTTGAAAGGCAGTGTGGATGGGGTGGGGGTGTGCAAGGTGCAAAGGTCACATACACCTCTAGCCTGACCAATTCTGAAGCAAAGAGGGAAACTAGGTTCCTTACTCTGAGTCTAGGGGCAAGAATCTCAACCAGAGATGAGCCCAGCTGGTATTGCCACCTATGAGGCTGTGCCTGGGCCACTGCCAATTTTGATGAATGTTAGCTAGTATGAAAACACAGCTTGTCATTAATTTCTAAACCACTCGATACTGTGCCATGTAAAAATATTTAAAAATATTCCTATTTTACACTGACAGAATTGAAGTTAAATAAGTAGTACAGAGTCCCATGGTAAGTCAGGAGAACAAGGGTTTGAGCCCTTATTCATGACTACCTTGGTGTTCAATTCTTACCCTGGCTTTTTTGGTGTCAACAGCTTGTGGCCCCCTTGATGGTGCAGTTTAGGGGAAGGACTTCAGGCATGAAGTCTGAGGCCAGTGGAACCACGCCCCTCGAGGAGTCTGTTTGCTCTTTCAGAAATGGGAAGTGACCTTTTTGCTGCCTACCTGTAGGTGGTGGTGGGAGAATTCCATTAAATGACACCTGGAAAGTCACTTGGAAATCAGTAAACTGCTCTCTGTGGTCTCAAAGAAGTACCCAGAATATAGACATGAGTGCAGATGCTTTAGGTTTTAGTCTGCGGTTACTGTTCGTGAGTAGGAAAAGGTTGTTTGATGTTGGAATACCCAAGTTGTGGTTTTGGTAGGATAAAAGGAAAAAAAATAACCTTTAGATCAGTGTAAATAGGAGTGGAGGGTCAAGCCTTAATTTCCTTGTGGAGAGTTGTGTTATTTGGTGATAATTGAAACTTTGTGATCAATGAATTTGTTTATATAGCCATTCTCTTACGTAAGTGTCAGAGCCACCTATAGGACAGGCATCTATCTCCACATCTGATGGAGGTAGAGCTGGGTAGCAGATGTGCTGGGGGCTCACTTTCAGTCTTAACCTCTGGGGAACTTGGGTACCTTTTCATCTAGCACTGACCAGGCTTGGAGCTCATCTAGCAGCAGCAAGAGCCTGACTCATAGACCTGAGTGCTGACTAGCTTAACACATGAACCAGCACATGAATAATGCAGCCAGGAGGATGGAGAAACCTGTGGTGACTAAATCTGAGAATTGCAATCTCATATTGAGGAACTGAATGGGTTTTAGCGAGCATAAACTCAGCAAAGGAGTTAGTCTTTGTGGGATATGTCCAATTGTTTTAACCAAAGACCTTTTGAACTTTCTTTGTCATTTACCTTTCAAAAGAGCAAAGCTCTCCAGCCCATCTTATGCAGGGCCTCCTGGGTGAACTCCAACCGGGTTTTCTTATAGGATTCTCCCTCTTGAAATTCTCTTTGAATCATTTTCTGTGATCATAAATCCTCCTCTTTCTCATGACACTTTTTGAGGACAGATCTTTTCTGTTGTTAACTGAATTGAAGTCATCCTTTTGAATCAGGCAGCCCAGAAGCCTTTAGGAAGTGGCCTTGTCACATGAGCTATACACTTAGACATCATTTCTTTTTTTTTTAATTTTTTTATTTTTATATTCCCCATACAATTGCACCCCTCTTATTTTGACCCCATCCCTCCTTTCCCTGCTTCCCCCCCCCCATAGTGTGTCTCTGGTTTATAGTTGTTTGTTGATTTTTATTTTTTCTTTCTTATAGTTATTCTTTTTCCTGGTCCCTTATTTAGGTTTTCCAGATTCCTGCTATGAGCGAGACCATCCGGTATTTTTCTTTTTCTTTCTGGCTTATTTCACTGAACATGATCCCTTCCAGCTCCATTCATGTTGCTGCAAATGGCATGAGTTTATCTTTTTTGATTGCTGAGTAATATTCCATTGTGTATATGTACCACATCTTCTTGATCCAGTCATCTATTTTTGGACATTTGGGTTGTTTCCAAAACTTAGCTATTGTAAATAGTGCTGCTATAAACACAGGGATGCAGGTGCCCTTTGGAATTAATGTGTCCTTTGGGTAAATACCTAGGAGTAGAATTGCTGGATCATATGGAAGCTCTATCTTTAGTAGGTTGAGGAATCTCCACACAGCTTTCCATAGCAATTGGACCAGTTTGCACTCCCACCAGCAGTGTAGAAGAGTTCCTTTTTCTCCACATCCTTGCCAGCATTTGTTGTTGCTAGTTTTTTTAATATGTGCCCTTCTCACTGGTGTGAGACGGTATCTCATTGTAGTTTTGATTTGCATTTCCCTGATTGCAAGTGATGTTGAACATTTTTTCATATGCCTGTTGGCCATTTGTATTTCCTCTTCGGAGAAGTTTCTTTTTAGCGCTTCTGCCCATTTTTTGACTGGATTATTTTCTTTGTTTTTGTTGAGTCTCATCAGCTCTTTGTAGATTTTTGTGATCAGTCCTTTATCATTAGTGTTGTGTGCAAAAATGTTCTCCCAGTCGGTGGGGTTTCTCTTTGTTTTGGTTATTAGTCTCTTTTGCTGTGCAGAAGCTCTTTAATTTGATGTAGTCCCAGCTGTTTATCTTTGCCTTCACTATCACTGCTTTGGGTGATGTGTCTGTAAAGATGTCTTTGAGGTGCATGTCATGTAGTGTTTTGCCTATATTTCCTTCTGTATATTTTATGGTTTCAGGTCTTACAGACATCATTTCTTATGGGAGAAAATACGTCCTGCTCTCCCTGTATTATTTTCGTTCTTCTCAGTTTCCATTGCCAGAATGAGGCATCTTTTAATCTGCTCCCCAAATTCTAGGTTACGTTCTCTTCGATGTTGCTGCCTCCTCTGAACTAAATATATTCAATCTAATCAATATTTGTCAGGGGCCTCCTACATGTGTGACTCTGGGAGGGCTTAGCACTGAGGGCTTAGCAAAATTCAAATAATATTTTGGTTAAAAGGCACAGCCTTTCGGATCAGACCCGAGTTCACATGTCAGACCCGCCACTTACTGACTCACCTTAAGTGGGTACCTCAGCTTCAACCCTGTAAAACATGGATCATGAGAGCATCTCCCTTCATGGGGTTTGTGTGAGATTTAAATGAAGTTTATAAAGTGGTTAACTCAGTAGTTGTAAATAAGTGCTTAATAAAAATAAAACTCAAAAATACATATAATGCTCTATGCATTTATTTGTATGTTTCTAAACACATATAATGGTGTTCCCTTCATATGCCAGACTTGTTCAAGGTTCTCAGGATCAACAGCCTTGAAAACAGATACAATCTGTGTCCTCACAGCTCACTCAAGTTGAAGTGTAAATTTTAATCAAATAAATTCATAAATGTAAAGTCAAATAGTGACACGTGCCTTGAGAAAAATGAAGCAGAAAGAAGATACAATGATGTTTTGATGTTTTGATCCTTAAACTGACCTACCTTTGGTGAAACTGACCTTTGGTGATTTTGCATTTGCTGTGCCCTCTGCCTGGAATGTCTGTGCTCCCAATCCCACACCCTTTCATCAAGAAGCGCTCTCATTTCTTTCAGGTGTCTGCTTAAACATCACCTCGTCAGAGAGACAAGCCTTATCTTAAAAATCACACAGCACAAAATACATAAAAAGATTGCTGTTCTTACCTTTCAAGTTTAGTAAGCAAACTTGTTAGTAAATAAAACTAACACTGTAAGATAAATGGAAGTCCTTCCAGATTAAGGTGGTTGCCTTAGGAGAAGTACAAATAAATAACATCCACTTAAGGGATACAAGGAAAGGCTATATTTAAAAAGTCATACTGGAGATGTTGCTTGGTATAAAAAACCAGGGACTTTAGAATCAGAGCAAACTGGGTTCACATCGAGGCTCTGCCCCTCATGACTTTGGTGACCTTAGCATCACTCAGAACACAAAGATGAGGGAAGACACCTACCTCACAGGGCTGTTGCCTGAAATGTACCCATGTAGTGATAATATGTGAGGTCAGCTCTCAGTGCTGCCCTCTCCTCACTAATATCAAATGAATTATGGTGTTTGGTTTGGGTTCCTGTCAACATCCTATTCTCACAATGTGCTGTTGTCTTCTAATTGTCTGGGCATTTGGCTCTGCCAGAGAATGGGAGCTTCCTGTGGACCTGGGCTGCTGCGTCCCCATCATGGGTGGCACCATGCCTGCCTGTCACTCAGGAAGAAACCTGAGTGACACGTGCAGAAACCTTGAGGGATGGTGTCTCCATTTCTGTATCTTAATACCCCGCAATTGTCCCTGACAGATGGGTGTCGAGCATGTTCTTGAAAGAAGAGTCCACATCTCCTCTAGGGAAATGTTGGCTGGGTTTAGCCATGTAATTCAAAACAGGTGAAATGATGTGGGCATACCCACCTCTTTACTCTGGATTCTATTTTAAGCCTCTAGTTTTTAGAAGGAGTTAGAGTATTGATTATTTCTGCATAAGGTCTCTAACCAGATTATTATTATTTTAAAAATCAGAGATAGTTTCTAAGACATGGAGATTTTCACATTAGATAGATCTTAAGTGTTCTAGGGATGCCTACTGTCAAGTTAGTGGCCAATGGAGGCATATTTTTACTTCTGTGCTTTTTTAAAAAAACCAAAAAAACCTTTGTTTGTTTTTGCCTTATAGCAACTCCACCATAAAATAAGATAGGGTAGAGACGATCCAAATAATTATGCCTAGGAAATTTTATTAAAATATTGTAGGAAAATGGAGGAGAGAGGTCATTGCCTTCTAGAGAGCTAGGGATTTCTTGTTGATATTCTGTGTTACCCCTCTCTAGTAACAGAGGTTAGGGTAAAAGTAAATTTAAAGATCACATCTGGAATTGGCTGTCAAGGGGCTTGGGTGTGTAGTTGTGGAAAATTCTTCTTGCTTCTCAGAGCTTCCACCATGAATCATGGAACATGGACCACTGAGGCCCAGCCTCTACTCTTGGGTCTCCAGCAGCCTTGTTGGTATTGCAGCCCCAAACCAGGAAGGGTTTTGTTATGATCAAAGTCTTTACCTCAGTAGTGGGCTGCCAGGGAATCTATTGCCTTGGAATCTGACTGACTTCCTAGGATAGAAAGTTTCTCAGAAAATGCCTCAAAATATTTTTGAATCACTACACATTACTTGAGTGAAATAGTCCCTGAAGGAAGCCTGAAGGCCTTGTATTGAAGAGGCGCCAAAATCTCCTAAGATTCAGAATTGAGTGCCACATAAGGCAGATGGGCCAGCCCTCATTTTCTTTTCTTTCTTTCTTTTCTTTTTTTTTTTTTAAAGATTTATTTATTTATTTATGCAAGCACTGGGTACAGTCAGAAGCGCAGGAGGGTGAGAGAATTCACCAGAGCCAGAGAGGGGAATAGAACAGGCAGACTGACGAAATACAATGCTGAGGGGAGCAGTGGGTGTGGGAGGAGAGGTCTGCGCACCATGTGGGACCCTTGCCGGTGGCCGGGATCGAACCGGCGCTGCAGGGGCTACGGGCAGCTTCGCAGCCTAGCGCTCAACTGCTGCACCACCAGGGAGGTCCAGCCCTCATTTTCTTTATGTGAATTGATGTTAAAATCCTGCCTTGCACACTGTGGCCTCAGTGGGCCTACCTGCGTGAGTGGAAATAGTCTTGGTTATGTCGGTACTCTGGGGTGAGTTAAGTATAAAGGGGCAAGACATTTATCTAGACCAGGATGCACACCAGAGATGACCTAGAGACTTTGTTGCCAGGTCTCTAGTTCAAGGTGCTATGACCCTTCCCCTCTACCCTCACAGTTGATGTCCCCTCTTCCTGCAGGGGGATTCTCATACAGTGTATCCTTCCTTCCCTCTGCTAGTAGGCTCAGTCTCCAGGGCTTGAAAACCAGCTTTGCCTGCCACAATTGCCACTTGTAAGTTGTAGGCCTGTGGTGAGGCCTCCTCACTCTTTCCACCCCACCCCAACCTTCATACCAAATTGGGTACCTGGAAGTATTCCCTGGAAGAGTTATTAAGTTCCCACCTGTGAAAGATCAGTTAGCTTTTGAATTTCTTAATGATCTTGTCTGCCTACATATTTGTCTTCACTTCCTATCTACTAACCCGTCTACTAAAAGTTGTTGGTATATGGTTACTTCCTTGGCCAACTTTTTGGTCCACTTTCTCTTTGGGTGATGGCATCCACAGTCAGGGCTATGGCCACTAGCTAAATGTCACTGACTACCAGATGTATTTGTAACTCAGACCTCTTCCCCAAGATTCTTAGCAGACTGTCAGATGTAAATTCTTTCAAGAACCAGGCAGGTGAAGTCAATGAATGAAAACAATTGTGAGTATGGCAGTCTAGAGAACCTCTTGTTCTAACTAGAGGGATGACAGCTGTTGTACTACAGCCAAGTCTTGACATGTTGTAATGCAAGATCAGTGTCTCCAGATTATCCAGTTTTCTTTTTTTTTTTTTTTTTTTTTTAAAGAAATCAGCTGGATTCTGTATAATTTTTTTTTTTTATTATATTTGTTTGTTTGTTTTGTTTATACATGCACTGGGTACAGTCAGAAGCGCGGGAGGGTGAGAGAATTCACCAGAGCCAGAGCGGGGAGCAGAACAGGCAGAAGGACCGAAGCACACTGCTGAGGGGAGCAGCGGGTGGCAGGAGAGGTCTGCGCACCATGTGGGATCCTCCTCCGGGGCCGGGGAGCAGCCGGGGATCGAACCGGCGCCACGGAGGCTGTGGGCAGCTTCGCAACCCAGCGCTCAACCGCTGCGCCACCGGGGAGGCCCCAGATTATCCAGTTTTCTCAGAGAAACCAGAATATGTATTCGTATTTGGAATTGCTCAATGGTTAAAAAAATATTAATTGGCTCAAAAAAATTTTTAATGTTTGTGTGGACCAAAACCTGTACAAGAACCATGTGAGAATATAAACCACTTCTCTGGGAGAGTGGTTTGACTCATATATTCCACGAATTGCCAAACATTTGTATTCTGATGCCCACAGGCACTGCTCCCCTCCCCCCTTGCATGCTTTTCTTCATTAACAACTCTTGCTTCTTTGTCCCCATTCACCCAAACTGGAAATAGGGAGGAGAATGTCCTTTCTTTGCATCTTTCTCCATATTCAGAACATAACTACATTTTACTGATTTCCTAAATCAATCTGCATTCCTTACCACCATTGACTCTGCATTCCTTACCACCATTGTCAAGTTTAGGCTTCTGGCATCTTGTGCCTGGACTGGTAGCCTCCTAGGTGTTTCAAGTGATGATTCAGAGTAGTTGAGATCCCCCCTGTGTGTAATTATTTTTTTATGCCAAACATATCTTATTTTCTTGACAGTGATTGCTTTTGGAATGGGCTTGTGACCCAACCCAGTGTGGGCCAGTGGGTGGAAAGGAATATTTCCTAGGAAACTTCTGAAAAAAATTTCCTTGCTAAGAAAAAAGCCATGGAAGAGATGGCTCTCTTCTTCTTTCTGTGGTCTTGCTCTTGTATGTGTCATTCTGAGGACTGCTGCAGTCTTTCTCTGAAGATGAGGATATGCAGCCTGCAGGCACAGCCAACCACAGAAAATGGTGGAGTGGAAGAGGATGGGACCTGAATCTGGTGATGTTATTGAGGCACTGGACCAACTACATCTGCTACCTGTCATGTCAGAGATTGCAAGTATGTTGGATGATAAGCTCTTGAGAAATTTGTCCAGTGAGAATGATTCGTGTTTTAGGAAGCCAAAGTCATCCTGACTGGTTTGCTTTCTCCTGCCTCCAGGTCTGTGCTCCATCACTCCACATGACACCTGACTGCCAGGGTGGTCCCTCTAGATGCTAATCTGACTGCATTACCTTCTTCTCATGGGTCTGTTGCTCACAGGATGAAGTCCAAGACCTCGGCAGAATATACAAAAGCCTTCATGACAGGTCCCCTGCCTCTATAGCCAAATCAGTTCTTGCTCCTTAACACAAACCTTATGCTCACTTTAGTCTGATCTGCTTATAGTTCCCTGCATATATGATGATATTTAACTCTTTTATTCAAATTGACAAATACATTCAAATGCCAACTGTGGGCCAGTAGTGTTTATATATATACATCTACTACCCCAGATCCTGTGGTCTGGCCATCACCTCTTTCTGAGTGCCTCCCTTCTGTGTTTATCTAAGCCTTCTTATTTTTTTGTTTTTCCAGTCCAGTGTTTAGCTATCATAGTAGTAGTAATGACACATAGATAGATAGATAGCTATAATTTACTCAGTGTTTTATTTTGAAAAATTATAAACATACAGTTAAAAGGATAATACAGTGAATGTTCTTAGATACGCTCCAACATTTTTTAAAAAGATTTTATTTATTTATGCATACAACAACTGGGGTACAGGCCAGAGATGCGGGGGGTGAGAGGATTCATCAGAGACAGAGTGGGGAACAGAATAGGCAGACCGACTGAAATACACTGCTGAGGGGAGCAGTGGGCGAGACAGGAGAGGTCTGCATCACCATGTGGGTTGCTCCCTGGCTGGCCAGGGATGGAACTCATGCTGCAGAGGCTGTGGATAGCTTCATAGTGCGGTGCTTAACCCTTTGCGCCACCAGGGAGACCCTACTCTAACATTTTTAAAAAAAGATTATGCATAAAACAGCTGGGGTACAGACCAGAGATGGGGGGAGTGTTGAAAGGATTCACCAGAGACAGAGTGGGGAACAGAACAGGCAGACCGACTGAAATACACTGCTGATGGGAGCAGTGGGTGAGTCAGGAGAGGTCTGCTGCGCCACGTGGGTTGCTCCCAGGCCGACCGGGGATCGAACTCATGCTGCAGAGGCTGTGAATTGCTTCACAGTGTAGTGCTTAACCCCTTGCGCCACCAGGGAGGCCCTACTCTAACATTTTGTCATATATGTCCTGTCTTCTCCTGTCAGCCTCCTGTACATACATATGTGCATATACATGGATCTTTCTCCAAATTGCTTGATACTAATTTGCAGATATTGTGACTCCTCAGCAACAAATAGTTGAGCATATGTGTAATTCTAACATAACATACATAACATACATACTTAAGATGTGTCCTTATCACACCTAAGAAATTTAGTATTAGTGCAGTAATACTATTTAATATGTAGTCGCCCATAATTATATTTTCTCTTTTGCCCCATGTTGAAGGCTTTTTTCTCAATTGAGAAACTCTCAGCCTTCTAACAGTTCTTGCAGAGCCCACATTGCATTTCCAGGCCTATCTTAAAACAGAAACCAGGACCCCTTCCAATGAACTTTCAGCCTTTGGTCTGATCATCCCAGGGGGCCTTTCCCTTAGCTCGGAGGCATTACTTCCTTCTCTGGTCTCTACTTTTGGAGTTAGGTCTGAGAAGTCTTCTAAGTACAAGATCCAATATAATTAACATTTAGATCCAGAAACTCTAAATCTGAATCCAAAGAGCTTTTTCAGTTTGCTAGTCACATTTCCTTAACCAAGGAGAGTGTGAAGGTGGGATCAGGAAGGTGCTGTCCATTTGTGGGAAGTGGTCACTTACTATCTTCCTTGGAGAGCTTGTTTTTCGTTCCTAACTGGCCACAATATGTTTTGCTTAGTCTCTTAAAACCCCTGAGTACATTGGGAGGGTTTATTGATGAATTAAAAAATATATGTGTAAGCCATTAAAATACACAGGCAGATAGTCTTTCCAGGCACCACAGGGACTCATCTAAAGACAAGGCAACCCAACCACTTCACTCTGCTGCAGGACGCAACTCCAAGCACCTATGGATAGCTGGATATTATGGGTACAAAGGTAAACAAGCCACTGCCCTGAAGGACTCACTATATGCTGGGGTGGCTGGACACACTAACAGTTTTCAAGTTTATGGGGAATGTAAGCAGGAGGTGTGTGGGGAAAACTACAGACCTCCCAGGAAGGACACCAGTCTAACTTGAGGAGGAAGCAAAAATGGGCCAGCCAGGCTGGATAGGAAATAGGTAGGCCAACTGGGGACATTCTAGGCCAAGGGCATGAAATGAAGCAGTTATGGAGATATTCACTATTGAGGTGATTGTAAGGGCAGAGTAGTCTCTGTGCAGATGATGCGCAGAGTGCTATTTTTGATGTTGTAAGTCGCTAGCACTCGGTAGTCAACTTTGGAAGACTTTGCCTCTCTGGCTTTGGATGATCCTTTCATGTTACTCTCACTAAGGGTTAAAGATGGAACGATTTCCCCCCCTGCCCACAACCCACTCAAAAAAAAAAAAAAAATCAGTGAAGGTAATTATACCACCATCTATTTAGCTGCTGAAGAATTTACCATTCAAGGAGATAGGACCCTGTCTCACCAGAGGCGTTTAACAGTCCAACACTATCACATTACCCAGATTGTATAAAGAGTATGAATGATTTCCGCTCACAGACCTCTAATGGAGGTATCTCTTTACAAAGCCCCCACTTCAGGCCAGCTGAATGCCTCAGCAGTGCCTCCGAAATCCCGCAGCCCTAATCCCTTTAGCAACAAAGATCTGTTTCTTTGCTTAGCATGAAGTAGGCCTCAGAGGCCTGTGTGTGTGTCTTCGCCTGTAGACCAGAAGCCTCCTGTTTACAATTTCCCTATTCCTGTTTTTAATGTTGTTCTGAGAGCAGCCACAAAGGGCTAGTTTTGTCCAGCAGGAACAAGGGAGCTATTAGAGAGAGACGGAGGAAGGAAGGAAGGGCGATCGCAGGGAGGACTCCTCGAGGGATTAGCAGACACAGCTGTTCCCGAAGGGAGAGGAGCTTTAGGCTGTTTATAATTTCCGTCACATTTACATTTTTTAATATTTTATTTCCTTAAAATTTTTTTCTGATCAGTTTCCTATCCACCATTTAAAATGAACATCTTGTTACCACATTGACAGTGTTAGAAACATGTTTTAATATCTTTACTTGGGATTTGGCTTTTCACTTCAGTGTTATGTGGCTTTGGCGTTGTGGTCTTCAGCTTTTTGTGAGCTCACAGACCTCCAGACCACCAGGTGCTTGAGCAAATCATTTGTTAAGGGGACTGGTTTCACTTGTCCATTTGTGAGAACTGTTGGAATTCTTTAGGCCGCATCTGATTCATTTAGATCCCATAGAACCCTGCCTGTCTTCACAGTATCGCAGACCCGCTTTTCAAATGCAACTCATTTTTGTCCTAACGTTATATATCTAACTAGTGTGTAATAAAGAGTTTTAATTGCAGGTCATGAGTCATATTCAATATTACTAAAATAGCTTATTGGAGTCATTTTAAGAAAATTATCCATGGCTTCATCCTAAAAGCAGATAAATTTCTGTTTATATCACCTTTGAGTTCTTGCTATGTACATATTTAATTTTTGCATTTTTATGATGAAAACAGAATTTTAGCCTTAATTTTCCATAATATTGTGCCTTGCATATTTTTCTATCTAGCAGGCTATTTATTCCTCTTGTTTTAAACACTATTTCCTTTGCTTCTCGGTTCCCTGTTATGAATATTAGCAACTTATATATCCTTCCATTCCTAGCTCTGTGCTCATACAATTGTATGGAAAAAACATTTTTTTTTCCTGGATTGGGGGATTTATTGTTTATTACAATAGGATTAGATGTTACCTGTCTCTTTATATCTTGCTTTCCTCATTTGACAATGTAGAGGGGAACTGCATTTAATATAGTATTCTTAACCTAACATGGTCTGTGCTGGTTCACTTTGCCTGTGAACATACTGGCTAAAGTTGCAGAGTCCATGTATATGGCAGTTGCATCTTTACTGTTTTTGTTAAGTTTGATTTTTTCCTGGAGAACTTAAGTCAAGAAACAAATGGCTTTCTCAAATGTCCAGGCAGTCCACTGCTGACCCTTCGGGCTCTTCTTGCCTTGGGGTATGTTTCCAGATTCTAGTGGCTTTGAGATATGGTTGACATGCTACTACTGTTACAGAAATATTCCTCATGATAGTCTCAAAAGTTAAGTGTATGCGGTTTCCTTTTGCAGGGACTTGGGATGTGAGCTAATCTTTAAGTACAGGAGAGAAGGGACAGTGATTAACATTCTCCCAACTCACTCAGGGACAGCTGTTCCAAACCCTTCCTTCCTGCTCAAAGTAGTAACTAGTTTTCAAGAGGAACTTAAAAAAAAAATTTTTTTTTTTAAAGGAAGAGTATGGAGTCCTTCCAGGATTGCTCAATTTTTCTTTCTCTAAAGTAAAATAGTTTAAGCCATGTTCCAGTCCAAATGCACTTTCTTTATTTGGCCTCATTGGAAATGTGGGCCATAAGAATAAGATGCATAGTCTCTAGAAGATTGTTTTTCAGAACTGGCTAGGAAGAAGCCACAATTTCAGCTGCTTTGATTTCGCCCATGCTTCTTAGAGAGGAATGCTAAAGATATTTTAGGGAACATGAACTTCCGCAAGCCCCTGTCATCTACTGCTCCTGTCTTACTGGCTTCTTTGGCAGGATTACAGATTTGAGGTGGTGATTATCATTTTGATGATTGCATGCATTTTGGGAGATTATTTTCTGATGAAAAACATTTTTTAAAGATGTCTTCCCATTCCAAGTATAAATTAGAGGCCCTGTGAATTTTAATAAATGCTTTTATTAAAAAACATAGAATTAACTAATACATGCATATCCTTTAGGTTATGAGTGCTGTGATTTTATTAGCCTGTGCCAAAGACATGCCCTTAGAAAAAGGAAGATTTGTTTGGCAGTGTGTCTTATTTTTTTAAAAAAGATTTATGTATTTATGCATACAAAAACTGGGTTGTAGGCCAGAGGTGTGGGGGAAGGGGATGAGAGGACTCACCAGAGACAGAATGGGGAGCAGAACAGGCGGATCTACTGAAATACACTGCTGAGGGGAGCAGCGGGTGAGACAAGAGAGGTCTGCTGAACCATGTGGGTTACCTCGCTGGCCAGGGAATGAACTCATTTTGCAGTGGCTGATGATAGCCCGATAGCACTGTATCTTTAATTCCTGTGTCACCAGGGAGGCCCGGGAGTGCATTGTCTTTGATGAGAGGTGGTGGACTTATATCATGGAACATACTGGAGAGCCAGGTTCTCTTTCTGGCCATCCCAAACCAGAATTGACCCTGACCATCCGTGACAAACATTACAGTGCAACATACTACACTCACAATTACTACATCAGTGGGAATGTACAGGACATGATGCAGTGTGATCAGTTTGACTAATTCCATGGACATGTGTTATAGTTTGACTACATTATAGGTAAAAGGGAATTTTCCCTTTTACCAATATGCTATCAACTTACAGGAAATATTAAACAACAACAATAACAACAAAAAAGATTTGGTAAAATTTTTATTGTTTTTTAAGGTACATTTTTTGTATCTTCCTTCTTTTGAAAACTGTTTTTGGAAAAAAAATGCTTTTGGGAGCACCAACTAATAAAAATGTAAATAATATAAATCAAGGAAAGTAAAAACAAAAGTCAACTTGCCCAAATTACATTCCCCAGTAGCTACTATTTAATTGAGCTGTTAAAATTAATTTATCATTAGAGGAAGTAAGTTAATGCTCCTTTGACCAAATAAGGACTAACTCTATATGAAGCCAACTCAGTTCATTTAAAAAAACGAAAAAAAAAAATTCACTTGGAAATTTTCTTTTTTTTTTTTTTTGCATATCTATCCAGACAGTCACTAGGGAACAAAGAAGAGTATTGAGGGGATATAGGGATGAATGAGCCCCTGGAACCCTTGCTTTCCTTGAGCTGTTCCTCTTTTTTTGTTTCATATATTCATATTCTGCCCAAGACTATGTGATGTATGTGTTTAGGGAGGATGTAGGGATAAGTGGGAAAGAAGTATTCTGTTATTCCTAAAAACCATTCAAACATAACAGTTTTATCTAGAGAATATCTCATTTTCCCGCATACTGCTCCCCCCCCCCCCGCATAGTGCTGTGCTAGTTTTAATGCTGCATTGACTAATAGTGTTTTATTTGGGGCTTGATTTGGGTAAAGTCACAGTTATGCCTATGAATGGATTTTTGAAAAGGTGTGTGCTTCAGAATCACTCATATTTTGAATCTTGTAGGAAACAGGCGTTTGAGAAATATTTTTCCATGTTGAGTAGGAAGAGAAAAAACAAGCTCAAAATGCCCTAACATCTATCTATATTGCAAATTTCCCAGAGTTTTCTGTAGGAAAAGTCATGGTTAAATTTGAGTTCTTGACAAATGCTACTACACAGCCGTGGTCGAGCAAATTATGTTTGTGGAGTAAAGGAATAGTGGTCTTCCTTCTTATTATTGATTGTTCCCCTTTTCCCGTTCTGATAAAACATTCTTTCCTTGGGTTTTAACCAGTGACATGGTGCAGAATTAGATCCACATGTGCTGATTTTTCCATTCTATCTATTTCCAGTTGTTTTTTCTTAGCGTCTGAAGAAACGGGAACTGAAAGTTAATCCTGGATTGCATATATCAGCTCTGTTAGAGAATCTTTTATATAACAAATACTTTGTCTTTTGTAAGTACAAGTGCTGAAGTTACACTAAAATATCCACTGTAATCCCCATTTTTCATTTCCTTCTAATTTTCCAATAAGGTATCCTTTTGGGCGGAAACTTTCCATGCTTAGATTCAGCTCAAAGGTGAATTTATTTTGGAAAGTTCACACTAATTTAATTCAGGGACTTGGAAGGGATGTGAGAGTAAAAATATACCTTCTTCTACTCTACAAATAAATGCAAGACTTCAGTCATAGATAACTCCAGAGCAGCCAAGCAGTGAAACAATAAACAGGTTTCAGAAAATCTCTGTTAAAGTAAAGCAGGTTGAAGTGATTAACCGCATATTTCCTGTATGCACTGAACAGCTTGGAGTTCCTTGAGGCTCTGTGGTCCCTTCTGAGGGATAGTGGGTACCATGGGGGAATTTTGGGACCTGGATGGAAAAGATGAAAAACTTAGTGTGGATCAAGGCAAATTATTTTAGAGTCTACAGTTTTAAAAAATAATGACTATTGTTGAAGGTGCTTATTTGGAGAGAGGGACTGATGGTACAGAAACTAAATTCCCTAAGCTTATAACCCAATTATCTGTGAGTCTAGGTCTAGAACCAGTAGGATAATTTAATGTCATAGTTTAGAACAAGGTTTCTCAACTTCAGTGTCATTGCCATTTTGGATTAGATAACTGTTTATTGTGGGAGGGAAGCTGTCCTGTCCCCTCCATAGTGCTGTGCTAGTTTTAATGCTGCATTGGCTGATAGTGTTTTATTTGGGACTTGATTTGGGTAAAGTCACAGTTATGCCTATGAATGGATTTTTGAAAAGGTATCCTGTGCATTGTAGGATGTGTAGCAGCATCTCTGACCTCTACCCATTAGATGCCAGTAACAACACACTCCCCTCCCCCACCATTTGCCTCCCCCCCCTCCCCCCGATGGAACAAGCTAAAATATTTCTAGACATTCTCCATAGACTTGGGGGGTGGTGGTGAATAGCCCTCATTTGAGAACAACTAATAAAACTTTGAATTTAGACCCAACTGAGAAAGGTATTTATAAGATAGGGGAATCTATACAGTGGAAAATCTGGCATTTCTAATGACGTCTCGATAGAAAGTAGAGTTAGCTTTGCAAAGAAGCTCTCCCAAACTACCCTCTCTGACTTGTGCCTTCTATCACTTTTCCCTTCTGATGCTTTTGGGATTAGATCCAACAGTGAAATGTCCTAATTTATTTTGTAGCTTGAATTGTTGCTCCTCTAATTAAGCCTTTCCCTGCCTTTAAGCATGTTTAAGAATCCCCATCTTAGAAAAAGGAACTCTCCTGCACTGTTCGTGGGAGTGCAAACTGGTCCAACCACTATGGAGAGCTGTGTGGAGGTTTCTTGACCTACTAAACATAGAGCTTCCATATAATCCAGCAATTCCACTCCTAGGTATTTACCCAAAGGACACAGAAACATCAATTCCAAAGAGCACCTGTACCCCTATGTTTATAGCAGCACTATTTACAATAGCTAAGCTTTGGAAACAACCCAAATGCCCAAAAACAGATGACTGGATCAAGAAGATGTGGTACATATACACCATGGAATATTACTCAGCAGTCAAAAAAGATAAACACATGCAATTTGCAGCAACATGGATGGCGCTGGAAGGGATCATGCTCAGCAAAATAAGCCAGAAAGAAAAACAAAAATACCGGATGGTCTCACTCATAGCAGGAATCTAGAAAACCTAAATAAGAGACCAGGAAAAAGAATAACTATAAGAAAGTAAAAATCAAAATCAACAAATAACTATGAACCAGAGACACTCTATGGGGGGCAGGGGGGCGGGGAAAGGAGGGATTGGGGTCAAAATTAGGGGGTTGCAATTGTATGGGGAATATAAAAATAAAATTTAAATTAAAAAAAAATCTCCATCTTAAAAATAATGGCTGCTCTCATTATTACAATTTTTATTATTTTATTTTTTTTTATTTATACGAGCACTGGGTACAGTCAGAAGCGCAGGAGGGTGAGAGAATTCACCAGAGCCAGACCAGTGGAGAGAACAGGCAGACTGACGAAGCACACTGCTGAGGGGAGCAGCGGGCGTCAGGAGAAGTCTGCACGCCATGTGGGACCCTCGCCCGGCGGCTGGGGATCGAACCGGCACTGCAGAGGCTGCGGCAGCTTCGCAACCCAGCACTCAACTGCTGCGCCACTGGGGAGGCCTCATTCTTACAATTTTTAATGTGAAGAAGCGCATTCACTCATTCCATCAACACAAACTAATACTAATCATAGTGGCATGACTGACAGCATTCCCTATCCCACTCAGCTCTCAGAGATAATGCACCTTTTCCATCTTTACAATGTCACTATGGTTGGTACTATCCTTATCCTTGTTTCTTCATAAGGAACTAAGGCACAGTGAGATGAAATAAGTGGTCCAAAAATCACATAGAACTAGCACAAAGTATATTCAAACCCAGATTCCTGAGCTCACCCTCTTGATTACTGTGCCATTTTCTCTGCCCACACAGCTCTGTAAGTCCTCCTTACCTCATTACATGGCAGAATTTTAAAATATAAATTTAACAATTGAACAAATACTAAGTATTACAAAGGCTTCATACTGTACATTGAGTAATGCACTGATCAGTGCAGTCTGATCTTTTCCCTCAGTGTGGCCAGTGGCTAGAAGATTTAAATAGATGTGAGCACCACAGAACGGTGTAAGATGTGAAATGTTACTATAATAAAAGTATAAAGCAAGGAATATTGGAGTAAAAAGACTGTAGAGACCTTTTAACCTGGAGTAGCATAAAATCAAGCACACAAATTCCCTGGAGGTATAACCCTGTAACAGCCTCCTGTGAGATCATACTTTGTGGCAGGGACCATGCTGTGCACAGGGATGGTGTTTTCAGTTGAGTGCCGTGGCTGGATATATCAGATGATCACACACATTTAGGTGAGTGATGCTGATTATGAAAGGGAACTGGTACTATGAGAGTGTCTGAAAGAGGCTTGGATTACTTTGGAGGGGTGGGGAGAGTAGGGAAAGATTTCCTGAGGAAATGAATGACCTGAGAGCTGAAGCATGAGTATCATTAGCCAGATAAAAGGAACATATGTACATATGAGTATGTGTGTATATATACAATGTACATTGAAGGGAAGGAGGAGATGACGATATTTGAGACAGAGACCAGCATGTGCAAAGGTCCTAAGGTTAAAGATAAGAAAGCACGGGACACTAGAAGCCAGTGAAACTGCAAGGCATAGAGGGAGGGGAAGCAGGGGCTGGAACTTGCAGGTCTGATAGGTCCTGGTAACGATTTTAGTCTTTATTGGAAGAGTAATGGGACATCATTAAGGATTTCAAGGAGAGAGGGGTGACATCTGATTTGCGTTTTCAAAAAATTCCTCTTGCTATAGTATAGAGAGAGGATTGAAAGGAGCCAGAATAGATTTGGAGTGATTGTGGTAGTTTAAATGAGACACCCTGTAGCAGAGAGCTTGTAAGCATTTTTGCTTTTGTTCTCTTTCATTGAAAGATTTTGCTCTTTTACAAGTCAAAAAATTAAAAATCAATAAATAGGATTCTAATAGGGTCCTGCCTTTATCCAGGTAGCTTCATGGCTCTCTACTATTTTCTGCTGGTTGCTGACCATCCTCAGCATTTTTTTGGCATTGCTTAGCTTGAAATACATCATTCCAATCTCTATTTCTGTCTTCACAAATTGTTTCTTTTTGTGTACGTTTGTGTGCCTATGTCTCTACTCTCTTAATAGGCAGTCATTGTGTGACTTCATCTGTATTTATGTAATTACATCTGCAAAGACCCTCTTTGCTCACTTTCGTTGGGTCCAGGTGGACATGAATTTTGAGGGACACTATTTTGCCCAGGGCTCAGACTGTTCTGCCAGTGTCTCAGATATTGTTTATGATCTTATTTTTAATTATGAGAGATCTACAAAGAACTCTTCCAGAAAAGCATTCTTAACTTAAAACCACTGACCAGAGCAGAGAGTGGCCTCTCCCTTTGCAGAGGTAGGGACATTCTGGCTGATGCTAGTCTGCTTTGGTCATTTACATTCTCTGACTGACTCTCATAGATGTTTCAGTTTGAGTCATTGACCCCATATTTACAGTGAAAAATAAACAACAGTATGATGCAGAAAGAACTGGAGGCTCATGGGAAGCATATTAACAAGGGGACCCAATTTGGTAAACATTACTGAATGGTGGAATGATTATTAGAAGAATGCAATAGTGTTGTTCTGGTAACTTCATCTCTAGAAGACCACAATAATGTCTATTATATCCCCATGCTTCAGCCATTACCTTGGAAACAGGCCATCCTGACAGCGTGTCAAGGAAGTTGTTACAGGGAATTATTTCAGCCAGAAGAGATTTCTGCAAAGCAATCTGTTCCAGCCTACTGTGTCGTGGAGTGGTCCCCATGTCCCCAATTTTTTGCTGGAAGTGTAGCAGGAACCAGCATGAAGCCCACACCTGTCATGAGCTAATGTGTGATTCCTGCCAAGGTTTGCACTTGGGTTCCATTAACAGGGTGGAAGAGCTCTTCCAGGGAAGTGTTAGTGTTTAACCCTTTACCCACAAATTGTCTCTCTGTCCCAGAGAAACCTGGCACTTGCCAAACCACCACCAGACTGTTTGGAATTTTTATTTTTAATATTTTTTGGTTTTGGAGACAAACTGGAAAAAAGAAAAGTTAGTAGAAACTTGACCTTTTCAGTGGAAGATCCATAGGCCTTTTAAAAATACCAAGGAAGAGTGGGGCTGAGCCTTAACCTAGAGAGAGTTCACTGGCAGAAATGATAGATACAAAGCTGAGGTGAGAACCAAATCTCATTAGTGTCAGATGCCTCTTTTCTTTCTAGCTGTACCCAGAGCAGAGCCTAGGGATGTCTGGATGGGAGGTCAGCAGATCCCAGACTTCAAAATAGCAATCTACTCTTTCTCTGTATAGCAAGGGGTGGAGGGCAGATTTCAGATGAGGATTTGTGTTTCACCTACTAGGAGACCTAGCAAGGTGATTGGTGGAAAATACCCCTCTCCATTCCTAACCTCTGTAGACTTGGGAGTGCTCCCCATTACGTAAGGGTTGGAGTAGATGTAGTAAAGTGATGCAGAGGCTAACAGTTGTAATATTTGTTGAGGAAGAGCTGAGTACCTGAAAGAATGGCTCCCTGAGGTTTAGGGTGAGAGTTTGGACACCAGAGCTCAGAGAAGGATACCTGGGCGGAAAAGAATTTGGGATTAGGAGATGAGATATGGGGCATATTAGGGGATCAAGAAACTCTTTGGTAGGAGGCTGTCTGCTGGGAGAACTAACTTGCAGAAATAGGATTTTGCGCATCGTAGGCTCTCAGGAAATATTTGTTGCATGGATGGAAAAATGATATTGGCAGTTTCTTGGGGGTTAGGGGAGGAGGGTTACTGTTTTGTGTATGTTCAAGGGGAAGGATTCCATTGCTAAGAAAGATATACCTGGTTTATTCAAACATCTTCAAATTATTTCTAATTATATAAGCAATGCATGAATACATTGTTCTTATAAACAAAGTCAGAAAATTTCAGGTGAGAGGAAGTTTCCTCTAACCAATACCATAAATCCCAGAGGTGTTCTCTATACTCCTCAGAGGATCTGAGGTTTGCAATTTGATGTATGCCCTTGAAGATCTTGGTTTCCCTTTATAAGCATATATGTAACTATATAGAATGTTTAATTTTGCTTATATATTAGGAGTGATGATTTGTAAGTCATATGATATATATTTTGCCATTTGCTTTTGTCACTCACCAAAACAAACAAACAAAAAAAATGCCCTGAAGCCTCTCATTGTTAGTTTATATAGCTCTACCTTGCTGTTTCGAACTGCTGTGTAGTATTACTTGGATTGACTATGCCATACTTTGAGCTATCCTCTTATTGATTGACTTTTAGGTTGTTTTCAATGTTATGCTGTGACCAACAGTGCTCTGAAAAATACATGCCTTTTTGACAAATGTATGAATTTAATTAGCTGTCTGGAGTATGGTTGGCAATCTGAGATGCTTGGCACCCCATTGTGAAGTAATTTTTAAATTTGATGGTTGACTGTGTGCTCTACTATGAAGAACTCTACATAGAAGGGACAAGAAAGAGGTAGACCCTACCTCAATACGAGGGTCTTTTGGAAGAAATAATTTACCCTGGACATTTTCCCTAGAAAATTTCTAGAGGTTGGGGCAATCATGTGTCATTATAGGAACCCTTGAGAGAGCTAGAACATCGATTAATGTTGAGATAGCTACAGAAGAAACTCTGTGGACTTGATAGCCACGGTTCTCAGTCTCTGCTCTCTTGGATCAGGCTTTCGACCAGCACCAATCTGGCCCTTCACCTGTCAGAGGAAGACATTGTTCTCTGGATGACGCATATGCAATATACTTGTTTGCTTTCACTTGCTTATGTGTATCTGTATTGGTTGTATGTGTGTGGGTATGTGAGCATATATCTGTGCATGGGGATATAGTAACCTGCAAACTCAAATCTCTGTTCATGATCACGCATTTGTTGTGGGGGATGACCTACCTGCAGGCAGGGAGTTTCCTGATAGCATTTACCTTCACATTGTGATATGGATGATTTCCTATTTCATCTGACGTAAGTTTGGAGCTTCCATTAGTGGGCTCTAACCCATACCCTCTATTTAATGTCTAAGACTGTGGTTCTATAGTAGATATAGGAGTCACATCTTTTTGGTTATTCTCTTCTCAACCTAAGACATTTTGATTTTCTATAATAATGTCCATACACTTTAATATCTTATGCAATTCAACATTAGGTCTACAAATTAATTTGTGGACCAAATTAATAATCATGTCCCCATCTTCAAAGCATTCTGTAACATGTTACCTTTGTAGATACCAAATGGAAGTGTAGCCATTTTTTACTATTCTCTGTATACCGGACTGCATATTCATGATCTAGTGAGCTTGGTGCTAAAGAGACATGGTGAAAAGGTATTGACAATTAGGATATTTTCTTTTACTGGATCTTTCAAAAGCACTAGGATAAATGCAGATTTGATTATTTAAAAAGATTAATGAAAACTCTTCTGTGATCACTTTTAGCATTACCATTTACAGATTTTTAAAAGTCCTTAAAAATGACACCAAAGGACATATTATTATCAGTTTTCCCATCTTCCTTAGTCATCATTTACACTTCTCTTAGGCAACTCAGTTCAACAGTTCTCAGGAAAACAAAGCTTTGAGTTCCAGGGGAGCCCTTTAATATGCCTCTCATATTTTTATTTGCCTTTCATATTCCTGAACCTTCAAAGAGAAGACTTCCTAGTATTATGTCACTAAAGAAATTAATGGGTTCTTTTCCCATTTTGATTAGTGAACCTATAGTCTTATAAATTTCATACCTTGTTTACTGAAATCCCCTCAAATTACAATAAAAATTTCTGTACCACTGAATCTGGTTTGACTTAGCTTTATATGAAAGTCAAGTTTTCCAGCCTTTCTGTGTATTTTTCTTTGGCATATCTCCTTGTAACCTTTACTTGGTAAATTGAACTGACTTATGCTTTCTGTATTCTAGTTAAGTTTACAGGCCCTGCAGTTTAAAGACATGACTTTGAGTCTTGGCTCCATCACTTACTGTCTGTTATTTATAATTTTTGAGCTGTAGGTTTATCACCTGTAAATGCTAATAATGGTAGCATCTTCACTGTAAGTATATTGTGAGGGTTCTTTAAGCAATGTATAGAAAGTATAATGTAAGGCACAATAGTAAGGATTCAAAAGTGAGGATGATGATGATGATGATGATTATGATGATGATGATGATGACAATGACAATATTGAGTGTTTTGGAGAAATTACCAGGCAGGAAACTTAAGAATCTAAGAGAGGACATTGGGGGTGGGGGACTGGGGATGGTATGCCCCCCAGTTTTGCATAGATAAGCTCTCCTTATATGCCTAGTGATGAGCCATGAACTTGTCCTTCTGTTGATGCTCATAGATTGTTTCCTAGGAATTTTCAAGATCAAGATCTACAGTATACAAGTTTTTCTAAGAACTCAGAGTTCTCTTTATAAATTGGTAGACTACACATTGAACCCCTCCCCATCTTATATTACTGCTGGAGAAACTGAACTTTCTGGGTTTGAGGGTGCTTCCAGGGTCTACTTCAGTAAAACAGATTCATGAGTCCACTGACTGGCTGTTCTGCCCGAAGGTAGGTGTTGACAATAGGTCAAAAAGAGGGATAGCTAAGGCATTTTAAAATGACCAGGAACCTAAGACCCGTGTCATCTCTATTTCAGCCTGAGTCACTAAAAATGTAGTCTCCTGGTCTTTGAATGGTTTCTTTATTTTTTGTATCAAGTGATAAGAATTATTTGAGAAATCACTACATAAATCAAGAGAATAAAAGAGGATGAAAATATCTCCTGAAAAAGACATTTCTCTAGCCCACCCCACCCTGGCCCAAATATTTGGTGACTGCCAGAGTCAACATAATCTGTTGTTAGATTTCAGGCCAACTTCATGTGGTTGACAGCGGTATTGAGGTTGAGTGATTTCCTCTCTTTTTTCCATTTTCGCCTTCTGCCTTGGCACCTGAAAACCAGTGGAAACTATTGTGCTATGCTAGTGGTTTTCAAAGTGTTGGAGTTTTTTTGTTGTTGTTTGTCCTTTTTCCTGATTTGACATTGAATCTATAGGCCTGGAGATACTGGAGCTAACATACATGGAGCACAACTGTAGTACACAGAAAACCAGTGTGATAGGCAGCTTTATCCAAAATCCAAACAGGCAGAAATGTGATAGCATTTGACTATGAGACCAGTGGATTCTTTCTCAAGGCGGATTTGATATACAATTCCACTGATGGCATGCACAGCTTCCCACCTCACAGGAAATAAGTTGTTTCTTACCAAGCAGTGGAATTTTTTAATAGTTATCAGACCGGGTTTCCTTCTGGTCCATTCCCCGTGTTCAAGTTGGATCGGCAGAGCTGAAACTGCATTGCTGCCATCTCCTGAGTCTTTCATGGTATGCCGTATGTGCTTATTTTTTTCTTTTCGCTGTCTAGGAGGAAACTAGTATTCTTCACAAGCATGTTTTGTGGCTGACTTGGAATTTTTGGAGATTTTCTTCCCTGTTTATTTGTAGAACTAAAATATATGCAAAACTTGGATAAGGAATTTGTTTTGTTCACGTTTGAAAACTTTTGGTGCCTGAAAAGATGTAGGAACGGAGGATGTTAAAGGATGAGGGACACCACAGTGGAAAAGAGGTACAGAGACCATGAATTTGGCGAGGAAAGTGATGGAATCTTGGGAATTTGAAAGGAAAGTGATGCATTCATGCAGAGTTGAAGGAAAACAGGAGAGGGCACCTGGAGGCTTACTGAGATGTCACAGGAAGATGAACTAGGAAATCTCAGGAAATTGCTCTTTAGCTAATTGGGGCACTGGATATAGTGTGTTAGGGTCTATTCTAAACACAGCAGAATATCCAATCTGCATTGCCTAAAGCAGGGTATTGGGATCCATATTTGGAGTAGAACATGATTAAGAGTCACTGTATTTCCTTTCACACGCAACATGTTGATTTAATGAGAAGAGAGGATGAGTGAAAATGTCTCATGACCATTTCCAAAATCAGTTCTCGAAAGCTGTTTCTGCCACTATCTTCTTCTTGTTATCTTTTAGCACTCACTGTAAGACTTAGGAGAAACTGCTTTCTGTGTATGAGAAGTCCCTGGCCACCGTGGCAGATCTTTGCTGCCAGCAGTTCACTTACTCAGTTGGTAACACCCTTGGCAATGACATAAGAAGATTTATTTCTTATTCACATTTAGTGAAGATAGCTATTCTCCTGTATGCCACAAATAAATAACTAAAGGAGGGTGGTATGTGGAACAAAGAATTATCAACAAATATGATAAATGTGTTTATGTTTACACATTTCCTCCCAAAATACATACTCTGTGAAATGACTAGATGGTATTTGTCATCATTGGTGTGTGTTTTAATTTCCTCAAATATAGTTATATTTCAGAAGTTCTGCATTTCATGAATGTGAGCCAAAGTCATCTTCTCATGGGCTGATGTGATCTTTTAGAGTAGAGTTACGGGAACATGTTTACAGTATGAATATTTCTTTACTGCAGCCACTTTCACTGTAATTTCTGTGTTTTTTATACCTTTAGCACCCAAAACAGTGCTTCATGAGAAGCTTGTGATAGATGGTGGGAGCAATAGGGAAGACAGAAGGAAAAAAGGGATAAAATGGAGGGAGGGAAAGAGGAAGGAAGGCTTCCACTATAGCATGTGATAGAAGAGTTTTCAAACTTTGGAGTACATGAGAACCACTCCCTCCCTCTCACCCCCCCAGCAGAGCTTCTTTAAAAATGTAGATTCCTAAGCTCCATTCTCAAGAAATTTCAATTCAGCAGTCTGAGAGTCCCCCTTGGTGATTTTGATACACCAATCTTATTCTGAGAACATTATTATAGAAACTCTGAATGTGACTAATCAGTTTTACCTTGCAGAGCATGAAAGTGGGTGTATCAGTCACTATAAATGTTCCCTAGAACTAGTCTTCACTCTCTATGGAGAATGAGAATCCTTTATAGAGTTACGCAGCAGGCTGGTGAGAGGACTAGCTGATTGACCACTTCTGTTTTCAGAGAGACTTAAGGACGTAAGTAATCATTGAAAGATCAGCATTTTCTATCCTACAGTTAACCTGAACCCTGTCAACCTGATGTTTTCCTTTTCTTGAAGTCTTTGCTCTCCTTCAGATTCAAGCATATACATCACATGACCTTATTCAGGGAACAAGAAAATAGAGTATGTCATAAATTTAAACTTTGCAAAAGACTCCACTGCTGGAGTTAGTTTGGTTGCTTACCCAAGCTGGAGATGTTACATAACTGTGCTGTTATTGTTGCTGCTGCTGCTGCTGCTGCTTGCTCCATGCCCCAGCCCTTCTCTACAACTCCTATTTCTTGCAAAGTGGAACCTGCCACTAACTACAGGATTCTTTTCATTTTGATCCCTGGTCTGACCTTTCTCTGCCCTGGCTTTCCCACATCAAATTCTATGGGAGCCCCTATTGTATAGCAGTGCCCATGTCAGCCCCTGTGGTACATGAGGTGGTATTTACTTTATTCTGCATCAACATTTGTAAGGGTTTCAAGTGAAAATAAAGAATTCTCCATCAATTAAGGTGCTTATGCAGTGACCTGCCTTCCGTGTACTAGTCTTTGGCAGTCATAAAAGATCTTTCACCCTGTACCATCCTTGGCTTCTTGACTGAAACAAATGTCTATTGCTTTTGGCTTTTTATGTTTGTTGCTATTAGAGAAGTCAGCAGTCAGCTCCAAATAAGCCCTGTAGTTTGTCCAAATAGGAAACTGAAATGGCTCCTAGGCAGTTTTATTTGGAGGCCTCTTCTGCTTCTGTGAGCCTGTAATTCAGTGGTACTGTAACAGTGGTCTCTGATTTGGAAAGATTCTGCTCAGGATGCTGGCAATTGGATGTGGATGGGGGAAGTCTGCAGAGATTATCTTATTGGAAAGGCCAGATGGCAGCAAACTCTAGAGTTCTAAGTCCCACTTTGCTCAAAGGTGCCTGAGGAATAGCAGTCTACTGACAGCTTGAAGTATGGTGCACTGGATAATTGGCTTCCTTATTTAGTAATTTGTCTGCTTTCTTTCCTCTTCCTCTGCTTCCTCTCTTCTTGTAAACTGATAGCCTCCTGCCTCTTCAATAGACTGATAGAAAGTCCCCAGAGCAATGGCTAAAGGAAAGGGGTAGCCAGAGCCCCAGGTGGAGGGTCATTTCGAAAACTGACACAGAAATAACCATCTTTCCTCCTTGCTTTTCCTCTGGTTACCCTTCTTGATTTTTCCCTCTTTTATTTTCCCCTTATCTTTTATCACTGGCCCTCTTGCTGCTGCATCCTTTTATTTTTCTTTCCCTTTTATGGCTGGGTTTCCCTATGTTTCTCTGATTTTTTTCCCTCCCTCCTATGTGCCCTCCCTCCCCTTTTTCATTCTTCTCATTCTATTCCCTTTGACTTCTTTGCTTTTGCAATTGATCTAATTAAAGTCAGTTCATAAAGGGAAATGGCACCACATTTATTCAGGCTCACCTACTTTTTTCTTTTTTCTTTTTTTTCCTGCAAGGAAGAAACAAATTTAAAAACACATTTCCGGCTCTTTCTGGCACCTTTATCCTCTCAAATGTATTTGTCTTTAGGTGTCAGAAGTCCCAGGACACAACATCTCAGTTTCATTGAAAGTGCAGATGCACTCCTCAGAGCTTTTACCTTTGGACCTGGGGAATGACGTCTGGTTTCACTTAAATGATTTTGTTCTCCAGGTGGAATTCAGATTATTCCATTACAAACTTAGAAGCAGCCCTAACCCTGGTGGCAGAAGAGTTAAGTCAGATGTTTTTGTCTGCCTTCAATCTGGAGGAGTAATATCAATGTTCACCAGCTCCTCAAGGTGTTTTTTTCTCCAGAGGTTTTGTCCTCCTGACAGCAGAGGGAGAAAAGGGGATCTGCTTCTGCCTCAAGGTAGAACAAGTAGGCTCCCCAGTCAGATGCAGCTGAGTGAGCCCTAATGACAGAGAACCTTGCTCAGAGGTATAACGGGGTGGTTGCCACTGTCTCCCACACTTCCCCACTTCTCATCTTTAATTTATAGTTTATAGAGGACAGTGGCTCCCATTATGTTTTAGAGTCAGGATGCTTGAGTTCAGATCTCAGCTCTGCCAATTGTGTATGACCTTAGACAAATGACTCATTCCCTCTAAACCTCAGTTCTCACTGAAGCTTCCTAAGAAACTTTGTCTCTTTTGTTGATAGCTGTGTCCCCAGCATCTAACACACATGACACATAGTAGATGTTAAATAAGTGTATTTCATGATGTAGTGGTTAAGAGCAGGGACTTCATCCACATTGCCTGGTTTCAGATTCCATGTTTGCTACTTAAATGTGAACTTGACTGAATCACTGCATCTTCTCTGCTCTATCTCTATGTCTGGAAAAACAGAAGAGGGCTACCATAACAAGTTACTACAAGCTCAGTGACTTAAAACAACAGAAACTTACTCTCTTAAGAATTTCTAGTTGAGAGGCCAGAAATCCCAGGTCAAGGGTTAGAAGGTCAGAAGACTGTGCTTCCTCTGAAAGCTTCAGGAGGTAATCGTTCCTCTCCTCTTTGAGCTTCTGGTGGCTCCAGATGTGCCTGGGCTTGTGGCTGCATCACTGTAGTCTGCCTCCATCTTCCTGGATAATTCAAGAGGATTTTATCTCAAGATCTTTAACTTAATTAAATCTACAAAGACCCTTTTCCAAATAAGGTTACATTCAGCACACCACAGGGTTGTGGTAAGGATCACCACAGTATGTGTAAAGTGCTTAAGGAAGGCCTTGCCTGTAATAAGAGTGGAGTAAGTGTATTTTTTGACCTTGTAATAATCCTATAATAAAAGCTGAGACAAGTGTAAGTAAAATACTACAGTTCATAATGAGAGCTCAGTGAATGTTACATGTTAATTTAGCAAATTTGAATTGAAGACCTACTGTGCGCCAGGTGACTTATTCTAAGGTGCTAATTGTATAGATACAATTAATTTATAGAAATAAGTATAATAAAAGGTAAAGAACATTGAAAAGGCTTTCCTTTGATTGTGCTTACTACCTTCATCACACCACCATCATAGACACAGACCTTGTAACACCAGGCCTCACCTCACAAGATGCTGAAGAATGAGTTTCCTATATGGAATAAGTCAAAGAAAACAGCCCATACCTGAAAACAGATTTCTGCTTATGATTTCAGAAGCATGAAAGATCAATTTTAGTTTTAGCAAAACTGAGTTCAAAGGTTTGGGGTTTGGTTTTCTAGGGAGCTTTCTTGGTTTTCCTTTCTTTTTTTAATTTGTTGGGATCTGGTGGAGAAGCATCAATCTTCTCTAAAACTCTGGTCGGCTCTTGGTCTTGTGTTAGTGCCAGGCTACTGGGGGTGGGCAGAGTGCAGGCAGTGCTGGCCAGTGCAGGCAAGCCGTTGGAGATGAGGCTGAGGCCTGTGGGCAGCGGGCCACAGGGTGCATTAACCTCAGCGAGCAGCATTGCTGGTCCCTGTTGCTATGACAACAGCAGACCATGCCAGGAGATCCAAAGAACGAATTAAATGGGAGGAAATTGCTGGTTCCCTCAGAAGAAGAAGAAATGAAAGCAGGCTTCTTAGGAATCCTGGGACATCGCTTTGACCTCCACACTCATGTTGAACATGTCAGCAAGGAATGCTCTTGGATATAGGGGTTGGGAGGACCTGCCCTGCCTACAGGATGTCTTTCAGAGAAGGAAGACTGCGCAGATCTGAGACACTAACTTTCCCGGACTGGCCCCACAAGAACCCTGCTCAACATCAGCCTGAAGGCCTGTTTTATCTTCCAGCTCATCCCACATCTGTTGAGTTTGCCCCGATGGGACTCGGTGACCTGGAAACTCACACAGAGCTCTGTTTCGGAATAGACTATATAGAAAATAAACATGTGGGATAAATAAAGCACAGGGCAGGAAGTAATGGTTTTAAAAAGTTACCAGGAAAACCACGGGTGAGGTCAGGTTCAGAAACCGTTGGGCTTTCGGAGGCCCTTTGGTACTGACATCACTCAAATTGCTCAATAGAGACCTCCGAGTGGAGCCTTTGCCTTTGGAGTCTGCCCAGCGCTCTGTGCGCCTGCTACCAGGCAGAAGAGCGCTGACCTACTTTCTTTCTTTTTTTTTTTTTTTAAAGAAAGTTTTGCGCTTGTTGGGAGGCCTCTAACAGGGCAGTGAACTTGAAGAAGTGGTTTTTTTTTTTTTTTTTTTTTTTTTTGGTACTATTTAATATGTCAGATTCCATAGCTCCTTCACAGAGACGAGCCAGTCTTCCAAATGTGGGGGGCTGTGTGGGGATCGGACTAAAGCAAAAGCCTTGGCACAGACCTTTCCTGAGGCTCAGGCCACATCCCAGGACACTGTGATTCTGTATTGAGGATTGTGCTCTGCTGAGAAGAGATAAAATGGTATTTTTGAACATTCAAACCAGAGGGAAGATCATAAAAAAATCTCTTGGTAATTGGATCATGGGTTGTACATCCCCCTGGCTCCCCTCCCAATACACTAGTGGTTTTCATTTGCACTTTGAATAACATGCCAACTTGTCTGTCTCTAAGGTCCTATCTCACCTGGTTGCTGCAGACTTTTCCAATCTGATCTACCAGCACTCTGTCTCTCTCATAACTTTTCAGCTATTCTCATACTCTTTTACTGCCCCTAAAGCACCCCAAGCTCATTTCCTCCCCAGCGTCTTCCCACATGATCCTTACCTTTACCCTAACATCTAAAATAGTGCCTGGCTTAGAGTTGGTAGTCAAATATTTGTTGAGTAAGAATGAATGCTTACCAAAGTTGTGGACTTTCTAAAATGCTGCCCTGGAGTAGAGGGATTGAAAATCCTCAAGTAACAGATTTCTCTTGGCCTGATGATTTCAATTTTAAAAGATGGGGACTGTCTCCACAGAGGCGCTTTTGGCCAAGAACTCATCTCGTGGAATCTGGCGGGTATCATCTGGAGTAGGAGGTACCTGCAGGATAGTTCATACTGTCAGAAACTTCCCAGTTAAAAGAAGCTTAAATATTTCAGACATTTGCTGCTTCCCTTAAACCCTAGGACACGGCTGCTCCAGGATTGGTTCATGATCGTGTTGCTCCAGGATTGGTTCATGATTGTTGACTCAGATTATTCTTATTATTCTTTTTTATTCTGCCATTGTCAGTATATGACTTTCCCCCTTAGGTCTGTTTTCTTATGTCACATAATGGTGGCAGTAGCTAAGGATATCATTTCATACAGTCAATTTTGGGGAACAAATTGAGTTTCTTAGCAGACTTTCTCTCCTGTCTACATTGGCCAGAATTGCAACAATACTCATTCCTAAAACAGTCATTGGCAAGAGGAATCCTACTATATTTGGCCTTGACTAATAATTCATCATCTGAGACAAAGGAGAGACACAGTTTCCCCTGATGTTACCTAGCTTCCAGAAACCTCAGTTAAATAGGAACTGCATCAAATACCTGCATCAAATGCTGGGTTGACATCAAGTCATTTTTACAAAATGAAACACCTACAGTGCTTTTCAAAGCACAGACCTCTCAATCAGCAAGTGATAGACTTGGAGACTTCTTTAGAAGGTTTCTTAGAAACCTGATTAAATAACCTTTGGGACCAAGTTAACAGAAGCATAAGTGGAGGATAACAGGAAAGTGGAGAAAAGGGGGATAAAAATAGAAGTAAAAGAGGACAGAGGAAGTAGAAAGTGTTGTCCATGATGACCTTATTGTTGTGATGATAGAATTTCACATGGCTTTTCTTCTTATTGCCTCAGATGTTTTCTACTGTGACAGCCTTGTGAGTTCAGTAAATACTAACTGAACATCTACTATATAGGTGACTCTGAGTCACAGTTCTTTTTTTCTAGTCAACTTTTCACTTGATCATGACTGTCATGTATTCCAGAAAAGGAGATGCTCTCATTAACCTAATGGCACTTCTCTCATGACTTTAAGGGAAACTTTTTGCCAAGAATATACCCAAGAAAAAATTAGACCCTCAGTGTTTCAAAATAGGATTTGTTTCGAGACCAACCGCTGACAGTCTGTGGCCTGACCAAATGTATTTTTTAGGCTATCTCAAAGGATACCTCAGTTTTCTGGATTTCACGCTAAGTATCCCTATATCTCTCTTTTTTGTTGTTGTTGGTCTTTTCATGATAGATTTATCTAGTGAGAAAAGTATAACCACCTTCTCTCCTATCACACTTGGTTCTTCTTCTTTATTAATTTATTTTTAATTGAGGTAATACTATGATACCCCCATCAGGTATTGCCACCATAATGCACCTACGACCAAATCAACCGTAGTTCGCCACCATAAACCATTGTGCTTCCTTCCCTCTTTATCCTCATCCTCTCTCCAACACTCCCCCTTGGGATGCTTCAGTTCTATAGTCAGCTTTCAAGGTTTTAAGGCAGTATTTCACATGTCTGGGGTTATCAACATTCTCTTCCTCTCTCCACGAGTAAATACCACTTTTCTTACTTTGCTTCAACGAAGAAATCCTTAGGAGTTAGCTCTTGTAAAACTTTTACCATCTCTTCTCCCTACTCTGTTTCTCTGAAAAGACTGATGACCAAGACCCCATGCCACCTAGCTTCTTTCAGTATATCACAGGACTATAATGGACTGTGCTAGTCTTGCGTAACCTAAGTATCATCTTTGTGATTGATTTGGGTTTTTTTCCCCTTGTAATTATGAGATATTTCAGTCTATGCAACTATTATAATAGACATCCTTTTATCACCACTTAGATTTACATGTATTAACATTTTGTCATACTCCCTTCAGGTCATTCTCTTTTTAAGACATGAAACATTATAGCTAATATTCTTCTCCAGAAAAAAAAAAAAACATTAACTGAAAGTTGATGTGCATCATTGGCATGCATACTTTATAGTGTTCATTATATCGACTTGTTCTTGTAGCAATATATAATACTATTTGTGTTAATAATTTACTTAAATGCCATTATTCCATGCATAGTCTTTTGAAATATGCTTCTATTTTGACATTGTTTTGCAGATTTATCCCTGTTAATTCAATAGACCTAACTTATTTTAATTACTAGCTAGTAATCTGTGGTTTAAGTATCTGAGTATAGCATAGTTTGTTTATTCTCACTATCCTTTTGATGGATAGTTTGGCCTTTAAGGAAAATATTCTCCTTATTTTCTAATTTTTTTTAACATATAATCATAATACCAAAATGAACATTTTTGTATACATATATGAAATTTTTTGTTTATATGTCTAGAGGTGTAATTCATTAGGTCCTTAGGTAATACTAATGTTTTGAAAACCAATAATAAGAAATGACTCTCCAAACTGACTGAATTTACAGTGCCATTAAGAATGTCTAAGAACTCTCATTCCTTAGCATTCTCACACTTAATATCAGTTTTTAAAAATTATCTCTCTTGACTGGTATGAAAATATCTAATTTTTAAAATGCTTGCTTTTGCTGAGTTATTCATAACATTGGGCATTTTTTTATTTGTTTATTGGGCTTTTTTCCCCTATGAGTTGCCTATTAAGAGCCTTTCTCATCTCTTTCTATTACTGATTTCCCACTGATTTATAGAAGTTCTTTGTTAAGTGTGGATTGTAATTTTCTATCAGAGCTAAATCTGCCAGATGGTCCAGTTCATTGCATATCTTTATATTTCCAGTCTTTTATGTAAAGAACTTTTAAAGTTTCAGATAGCTAAATTAATGTCATTCCTTTATTCTTTGTACTTTTTGTAGCTTGCTAAAAAAAATCTTACCTAATCACAAATTTTTAAAAATTCTCATATTTTTCCTTCTAAAGGTAAAGAAATGCTGATTTTTCACATCTAGATTTCTCATTCACCTGGAATTAGTTTTGTGTCTGTTGTGAGGTAGGAATGGAGTTTTTATATTTTCACATGGATGGTCAGTTGTCCTGGCTCCTTGTTTTGAACAGTCTCACCTTTATTATGTATCCTTAGTAGCTGCTATGCAGTAACCTTGGCCTGTCTGAAAATAGGGATAAAGGAAATCAGTTTGTTTTATTCCATGAGATTCAACCCTGTAATAGTTCTTCCCATACCCTGTGCTAGTGATTCTCAAACTCTAGGGTGCCTAGGAATCACTAGGAGTATCTTGAAAATAGATACCCAGGACTCACTTCATATCACCAAACCAGAATATAAAGGAGGGAGCCTAGGAATGTGTTTTTTGAACAAATGCCCCAAGTGAATTCGAACAAATGCCTTGCTCCTTAATACCAGGAATTATAACATAGTAAAACACTGCTATGTTCTCCTTTATATACACATATGCATGCATGCCTTGCACACACACACACACATTCTCTCCTTTTTTTTCTTTTTTTTTTTTCTCTCTCTCTTAAACTCACCTGTTAAAGGACCCCAACCCACCCTTTTGATGAAAAAGTGAAGAATCCCTAGTCCAGTACGCTGGGATTGTTACAGGCATTTTGATTCTCTTAAGGGAGCCAGATAATATTTGTTAGGCTGGTAAAAATGAACTGTTTGGAGCCCAGAGGGCCTAAAGAGCCGTAGAACATGCTGGTTTTCTGCTCAATTTGACCATCATGCTTATTTCATGCTATTAACTCCTCTCTCTGCAATTTTGCTGTTTCCTGTAGAATCTTTGCTGTTTACTCTGGTTAGAGACCTGGAAGGAGTTTTACAATCTGCAAGACAATTTAAAATAATAATAATTCACCCACAAGTCTCCACCCTTGGTGGGGTTTCCATTGCTGCTGAAAGCAGGCCCGTCCCAGGGGAGGGGCTGGGTGGCCTATGATCTAAGCCCTTTCTTGAGATACCTAGACTCTTTGGCACCATAGGACCGAGGCAACCTTTCATGTTTTAGAAGCAGGAGGATTGAGTTTCTTATACTGGCATGTATGTGTGGAGGGGGCAATGTGGATGAGTTGCTGGTGGTAACAAAGGCTTGTCTGCTCATTTTGAATGTAAAAGAGGCCAGAGAAGAAACTTCTTAATGAAAGACTAGAGGAGTGCAATTTCCTGGGACAGGGTGTAAAATTAGAATGAACATTCAAAGTCTTACCTGCAATATTATTAGTTTTTTTACTTTAAGAAAGGTACTGTTTTCTCTTTTTCAGTCTGAAGTGTACTATTAGTTTGACCATGGGATGGTTTTGACTTTCGTGATAGCATGCCAAAGGCATGTGAAATCATGAGGAAACATCTCTTCTCCCTCCTTGCTTCATTTTCAAGCAAATTTCAGACCCAGAAATGAGAACAATGGGAAATCTAATCTTTGAATGAATGTCTCAATGTAATTCCTTGAAACCAAATGTTACCACTTTCAGATCTTTTCCTTTGACTTTAGATGAGAAAGCTGATTTTTTTCCATTGGTACTTAGGGTGCCTGGTCTTGTAATAAGTTTCATAGGGAAATGAACTTTTTGTCTTTTTTCTGAATATTATTAGCTCAGATAAGTAAGGCAGAAGGGAAAAGAGTGACTCATGTGGACAAATATGACCAGTTGTTGGAAAAGTGGTAGGAAATCCCAGAAAAGGGGTAATCTTTCTAACAGGTGCATTTCTCTCTGACTTATCTTTCCAGATCTCTCTTGGGAAATGCCTTGCTGTCTGTTTGCTTGGTGTTGATAACACTGAGTCCACCTCCCCAGCCACAGATAAAATAAAGCTGTTCATTATTAACCTCTTGGACTTTGCACGGATGCCTGCTTATGCAATTTAGTGATCCCTGGTGGCCGGAAACCCTGGGAGGTGTGGACTATCTTCATATCTGCAATGCAGATACCGAGTTCAGGGCTCAGGTTGCCTATATTCAGTTTTCCAATGCTGAGTTGGATTTTAAAGTGCTTGTGGTTCATAATACCTACAGTTATATGTAGAGAACAATCATGGAGTACCTGAATGGAAAGCCAACTGTATTAATGGTTCAGGTTAGAAGATACATACATATTTGGCTGGTTATCTATATTTATTATTTTAAAAAAGATGCAGCATTAGAAAGAGGCAGAAGCAGAACTTGAACTTAGTTCTGAGTGATGTCCAAGTCTGTATTCTTATCATTAAACTGTTTCACTCTCTTGGGATTATAGGGATAGATAGATAGATAGATAGATAGATAGATAGATAGATAGATAGATAGATAGATAGATAGATAGATAGATAGAGGAAAAGCCCATATACCTTATCTTTATAAGAATTGACTGTTGGGCCTCCCTGGTGGTGCAGCATTTGAGCACTGGGCTGCGAAGCTGCCCGCAGCCTCTGCAGCGCCGGTTCGATCCCCTGCCGCTGGCAAGGGTCCCACATGGCGCACAGACCTCTCCTGTCTTGTCTGCTGCTTCCCTAAGCAGTGTATTTCGCCAGTCTGCCTGTTCTATTCCCCTCTCTGGCTCTGGTGAATTTTCTCTCCCTCCCGCGCTTCTGACTGTACCCAGTGCTTGTATAAGTAAATAAATAAATCTTAAAAAAAAAAAAAAGAATTGACTGTTCATATTGCCCAGTGAAAATACCCTCACTAGAGAGGGATTTCCTATATATGTAAAGGGCTAAAATTATGTAGTGTTAAAGGTAGAGTTGTTGAAATCAATGAGTACAAGGTGCTATTGATAATTAGGTAACAGGTGGATTTTGTTCCCATTCATAACTACACAGTTAATCAGTCCTTGTCTGAATGAAAGATGGTGCAGAGTATCTTCTCCCCCTCTTTGAGAGTATGTGGAGTAAGAAAAGGGAAGTCAAGAATGGGCAAGCCACATTTGAATCCTGCTATGCTCACACAGCAGAGACATAGTAGATTTTCCCTACCAGTATATAACATGTTCCTGTAACTCCAGAAAGGGAACTTTTCTTGACCAATGTCTTTCTTCAATCACTAACCCATTTCTTACCCCATTCACAGAGTAACTTCTATAGATATTCTCCATAATCATCTTGAGTTCCCCTCCCCCTTCAGTTTTCTCCTCATCCACTTCTCATGGGCTTCACACCCTTATTCATGAGTATCTTTCCATACTGCTAATCTAAATGATGTTCTTTGTTTTCACTTTCTTCAAATTCACAACAGCTTTCAACTCGTTACTTCTTGGAGCACTTTTTTTTCTTCAGGATTTTCCTCCTAGTTTAAGGATACCTTTGCTTTCTCTGCTGCTTCTCCTTCTCTTTTCAACCTTTAAGTTTTGGCAAGTCTAAGGAATTGTTCCTGTGACCACCTCTCTTCATCTTTAATTTCTTCAAGTAAGATAATCCCATTGATTGTGTCATATCTAAACTGAAGTCTCCAGGGGCCCAGAACAGGCTTACAGAACTCAACAGAGCTATCAGCTACGACACACCTGTAGGGTAAACAGAATTTGGAGTCTCAAGTCAGCTGGCCTGCTAAAACCATCAGGTAATAATAGTAAATTCTACTTGAAGAAATATCATAAATTGTAGAGACTACTTTTCATTTTCACTGTCTAGGACACAGTACAAAATTACTAGTCATAGGAAAAAACAATAATGTGATGCATACTCAAGCAAAGGCAATCTTTGTATACCTACCACTAGGTGGCCATATGTTGAATTTAGCAGACAATGATTCCAAAGCAGTTATTATAACTATGTTCAATTACATGAGGAAAATCTCACAATTTATGAACATAAGAACTCAGAGCAGAAAAAAAGAAACTATAAAGAGACCCAAAGTGGACATTCTGAAATTCAAAACTAAAGTGTCTTTAAAAATTCACTAAATGAGGGCCTCCCCCGTGGCGCAGTGGGTTGAGTGTAGCGCTATGGGGTTGTCCGCAGCCACTGCAGCATGGGTTCGATTCCCAGCCAGCCAGAGAGATACCCACATGGTGCGGCAGACCTCTCCTGTCTCGCCCGCTGCTCCCCTCAGCAGTGACTGGTCCGTCTGCCTGTTCTGATCCCTGCTCTGTCTCTGGTGAATCCCTTACCCTCCCAAGCCTCTGGCTTGTGTCCCAGTTCTTGTATAAATAAAAATAAATCTTAAAAAAAAAATCACTAAATGAGTGTAACAGAAGAATGGAAATATAAAGGAAAGCTTTCTTAATTTGAAGATAGATGAATAGAAATCATACAAATTGGATAGTAGACAGGAAAAAGATTTTAGAACCTCTTAGACCTGTGAGCAGTAGAAAAAAGATCTAATGTATGCTTAATTGTAGTCACAGAAGTAGAGGAAAGCAAATGGGAAAAAACATTTGAAGAAATAATGGCTGAAAATTTGTCATGTTCAGTTCAAGTCACATACTTAATAATTTATGAAACCCAATAACCCCTACATGGAATATACAAAGAAAAGTATACCAGGACAAAGCATAGTAAATCTGCAGAAAACCAAAGAGTAAGAGTAAATCCCTTTTTTCTCTGAATTTTTAAAAGTTTTACTGAAAATATAGTTCACATAATTCATACCATGCACACAGTTAAAATGTACAATTCAGTCACTTTTTTTTTTTGAACATTGACAGTTTATTTTTTATTTTTTTTTTTTTTTTTTTATAAATTTTATTGTTATATTCCCCATACAATTGCAGCCCCCCCATTCTGACCCCAATCCCTCCCCTCCCGCCCCCGCCCCCTAAAAGTGTCTCTGGTTCATAGTTTTTTGTTGATTTTGATTTTCACTTTCTTATAGTTATTCATTTTCCTGGTCCCTTATTTAAGTTTTCTAGATTCCTGCTATGAGTGAGACCATCCGGTATTTTTCTTTTTCTTTTTGGCTTATTTCGCTGAGCATGATCCCTTCCAGCGCCATCCATGTTGCTGCAAATTGCATGTGTTTATCTTTTTTGAATGCTGAGTAATATTCCATGGTATATATGTACCACATCTTCTTGATCCAGTCATCTATTTTTGGGCATTTGGGTTGTTTCCAAAGCTCAGCTATTGTAAACAGTGCTGCTATAAACATAGGGTGCAGGTGTTCTTTGGAATTGATGTTTCTGTGTCCTTTGGGTAAATACCTAGGAGTGGAATTGCTGGATCATATGGAAGCTCTATGTTTAGTAGGTCCAAAAATCTCCACACAGCTCTCCATAGTGGTTGGACCAGTTTGCACTCCCACCAACAGTGCAGAAGAGTTCCTTTTTCTCCACACCCTCGCCAGCATTTGTTGTTGCTAGTTTTTTTAATATGTGCCATTCTCACTGGTGTAAGATGGTATCTCATGGTAGTTTTGATTTGCATTTCCCTGATGGCAAGTGATGTTGAACATTTTTTCATATGCCTGTTGGCCATTTGCATTTCCTCTTCAGAGAAGTTTCTTTTTAGCTCTTCTGCCCATTTTTTGACTGGATTATTTTCTTTGTTGTTGCTGAGTCTCATCAGCTCTTTGCAGATTTTTGTGATCAGTCCTTTATCATTAGTGTTGGGTGCAAAAATGTTCTCCCAGTTGGTGGGTTTCTCTTTGTTTTTGTTATTGTCTCTTTTGCTGTGCAGAAGCTCTTTAATTTGATGTAGTCCCAGCTGTTTATCTTTGCCTTCACTATCACTGCTTTGGGTGATGTGTCTGTAAAGATGTCTTTGATGTGCAGATCACGTAGTGTTTCGCCTATATTTCCTTCTATATATTTTATGGTTTCAGGTCTTATGTCTAGTTCTTTAATCCATTTTGAGTTGATTTTTGTGTATGGTGTGAGGTAGTGGTCAAGCTTCATTCTTTTGCATGTAGCGACCCAGTTTTCCCAGCACCATTTATTGAACAAACTTTCTTTGCTCCAATGCATAGTCTTTGCTCCTTTGTCAAAGATTAGTTGACCATAAATCTGTGGTTTATTTCTGGATTTTCTATTCGATTCCATTGGTCTGTATGTCTGTTCTTGTTCCAATACCATGCAGTTTTGATGATTATGGCTTTGTAGTAGAGTTTGAAGTCTGGGAGTGATGCCTCCATCCCTTCTTTTTTTTTTCAGGAGAGCTTTGGCTATTCGGGGTTTTTGTGATTCCATATGAATTTCATCAATAATTGTTCTATTTCTTTGAAGAATGACATTGAAATTTTGATTGGAATAGCATTGAATCTGTATATTGCTTTTGGAAGGATGGCCATTTTAATAATGTTTATTCTTCCAATCCACGAGCAGGGGATGTCTCTCCATTTCTTTGTGTCTTCTTCTATTTCTTTTAACAGTGTTTTATAGTTTTCTTTGTATAGGTCCTTTATCTCTTTTGTTAGATTTATTCCCAAATATTTGATTTTTTTTGTTTCAATAACAAAAGGGATGGTTTTTTTGATTTCTTCTTCTTCAGATTTATTGTTTGTGTATAGGAAGGCTACTGACTTTTGCATGTTGATTTTGTATCCTGCCACTTTACTGAACTGATTGATGAGTTGAATTAGCTTTTCTGTGGAGTTTTTGGGGTTCTCTATGTATAATATCATATCGTCTGCAAATAGTGATAGTTTGACTTCTTCTTTTCCTATTTGGATTCCTTGGATGTCTTTCTCTTGTCTTATTGCCCTGGCTAGGACTTCCAGTATTATATTGAAAAGCAGCGGTGAGAGTGGACATCCTTGTCTTGTTCCAGATCTTAATGGAATTGCTTTCAACTTTTCACCATTGAGAATGATGCTGGCTGTTGGCTTGTCATAGATGGCCTTTATGATGTTGAGGTATGTTCCTTGTATCCCAAGAATTTCAAGGGATTTTATCATGAATGGGTGTTGCACTTTGTCGAAAGCTTTCTCAGCATCTATTGATATTATCATATGGTTTTTATATTTCTTTTTGTTGATGTGTTGGATAACGTTGATTGATTTTCGGATGTTAAACCATCCTTGTGCTCCTGGAATGAATCCTACTTGGTCGTGGTGAATTATCTTATGGATACATTGATGGATTCTGATGGATAAAATTTTATTGAGGATTTTTGCATCAGTGTTCATTAGGGAGATTGGCCTGTAGTTTTCCTTTTTAGTGTTGTCCTTGTTCGGTTTTGGTATTAGTGTAATGTTGGCTTCATAGAACGTGTTTGGTATTGTCCCTTCCTTCTCAATTTTTTGGAAGAGTTTGTGAAGGATAGGCACTAATTCGTCTCTGAATGTTTGGTAGAATTCATTTGTAAATCCATTCAGTCACTTTTAATGTGTCTGGTTTCTTTGACTCAATGTGTTTTTTGGGGGGAGTTATTTTTTAATATAATTTTTATTGAGATAACATTGATTTATAACACCATATATGATTTAAGGGAACAAGTTCACATGTCTTCAGATGTATGTCAGCACACCATACTATACATACCACCAAGCCACCAATAGTCCTTTCTCTTAGACCAGTTGGGCCCCTTACCCATTTGTTCCTACCCCTATCCTTCCAGCCTCTGAAGTGTCTCAACTCTGCAGTCATGTATCCAGAGTTTGTTTTGGTTTAGTTTTGTCATTTCCTTTGTTTCTCTATATCCACATATAAGTGAAACATTGGTATTTGTTTTTCTCCTTCTGATTTATTTGATTTAGTGTAATCCCTTCCAGTTCCCTCTATGTTGGTGAGTTCATTTTTTTTTTTTTTTAAATAGCCAAGTAGTATTCCATCGTGTATATATACTAGATCTTAACCCATTCCTCCGTCATTGCCTCTTAGGTGGTTTCCATAACTTGGCTTCTCATTTTTCATTTCTGATTTTTTTTATTAGAGATTTTTTTAATCCGTTTTTTTTTCCCCTTTGAGTCTTGTTATAGATTTGTCTTCTTCCCCCGCCCCCCAAAGGGCAAGCTTTTGGTTTCATTTTGTTTTGATTTCTATTTTATTTTTCTGTTCTAATTTTTATTATTCCCTTTCTTCTACTGACTCTTAGTTTCACCTGTTCTTCTTTTTCTAGTTCCTTAAGGTGTAATGTTAAAATATTTACTTGAGATCTTTCTTGTTTCTTGATGTAAGCCTGTACTGCTTTATTCTTCCTTGTTTGTACTATTTCTTACTGCATCCCATAGGTTCTACAGGTCATGTCTTCATTTTCATTTGTCTCCAGATATTTCTAAATTTCTTCTTTGAAATCTTCTGTAACCCAGTAGTCACTCAGTAGTTTGTTGTTCAGTATCCACAATTAGAGGTTTTTCCTGCTCTCTTTTTATGTTGATCAGAGAATATACTTGGTATGATTTCAGTCTTCATGAATTTATTGGCGCTTGTTTTGTGACACATAGTGTGGTCTGTCCTGGTGAAACTTCCATGTGTATTTGAGAAGATTGTCTACTCAGCTTTTTGGGGGATGTAGTGCCCTATTAATTCTAGTAGTAGTAGGCCTATCTAAAACTATTTGTTTTAAAACTATTGTTTACTTGTTGATTTTTTTTTTCTATTGATCTCTACATTAATATAAGTGGGTGTTGAAGTCCTCTATCACTATCATGTTGTGGTCACTAGATGTTTTTTACTCTTTCAACTCTTGCTTTTCTAATTACTTCTTTAAAAGAAATCTTTTTTGTTGAAAACAGTGGAGAATCTCACAAAAGCAAATTATAGTTTAATGAGTTTATCTAAGGCAAAAGTCACTTAGGTCAACAAATATAACTGTGCCATTCAACCCAAACTCCCCCTGACCTCCATTCCGATCACACACATCTCGTTTCTCCCAAAGCATCCATTGTCCTGACTTTACAAGTAATCACTTCCTTGTATTTTTAAAGTTTAAACACCCAATATCTAGAGTGTATATGATAGACACTCTAGTTTAATCTTTCCTTCTTAAAAAATAATGTACACACATTTATTCTAGGACTTGATAGATTTCCCACCATTTAAGGTACATGGGGTTGCGTCAACCCCATGGTGCATTTTAGCATGTTCCTCTCTCCTGCATGTTTCCTACAATTTGGCAACTAGTTTAGAGGTTTGACCAGACTTGTGTTTGACCCCTTTGGCAAGACTAAAAGTAATGCTGTATCTTTTCATTAGGAAACATAAAACATATACTATCTGTTTCTTCCTTTTTTTAAAAAAAATTTTTTGGTAATGTTACTAGCCGTTTATGCTGCTGCCTAGATTTTAATTCATTGGTGTTATAGGTTGATGATATTCTAATTACTTCTATACCTTCCTCCCCCTTTTATGTACTGGAATACTTTTATAAATATGTCCTTTATCTTATCTACTTTTTGATCACATAATGGCACAGTCCATATAAGAAAGCAGGATAAATGCTTCCCTTTCTTAAAATCAGGCTTTGTTGGGCCTCCCTGGTGGCACAAGGGGTTAAGACGCAACCTATGAAGCTATCTGCAGCCACTGCAGCACGAGTTCAATCCCCAGCCAGGGAGCTACCCACATGGTGCTGCAGACCTCTCCTGACTCGCCCACTGCTCCCCTCTGCAGTATATTTCAGTCGATCTGCCTGTTCTGTTCCCCACTGTCTCTGATGAATCCTCTCACCCCCCATACCTCTGGCCTGTACCCCAGTTCTTGTATGCATAAATAAATAAATCTTTAAAAAAAATAAAATCAAGCTTTATCAATTTACCATTCATTTGCAAAACTATATCATTTCAGGAATACTGCTTCATACGTCAACTAGTACATTTCTTTCACTCACTGTCAAAGTTCCAGTGCCAGTGCCATATCACACCATATTTATTAAATAGCATCTAAGAGGGGTTTTTGTGTGTGTGTGTGTTTTACTAGTTTTTGTTTTGTTTTGGTTTTTTTTGGTTGATTATACTCAAAAAATGAGTATAATTTTTTACTCAATTGTAATTGTTTTTCACTTTCTGACTTATTTCACTTAGCACGATCACCTCAATTTATGTCACAGAAGACATTTCATCTTTTTAATAGCTGAGTAGTATTTCATTTAAACACACACACACACACACACAACCAGCATTTCTTCTTCTAGCTGTCCATCAATGGGCATATATGTAGATTCATTTTCTTGGCTGTTCTGACTAATGCAGTAATGTAGCTATGCATATATATTTTGGTATTGATTTTTTCATATTCTTTAGATAAATATCTAAAAGTGGTATTGCTGGATCATATGGTACTTTCATTTTTAGTTTTTTAAGGAATTGCCATACCATTTTCTGTGGAGGCAACAAACAGTATATGAAGGTTCTTTTTTCCACACGCTCACCAACACTTATTTCCAGTTTTTGTGATACAGCCATTCTTAACTCTCACTTCTCAGTAAGGTGCTATGTCATTGTGGTTTTAATTTGCATTTCCCTTAAATAAGTGATGCTAAACACTTTTTTTCATGTGCCTTTGGACCATCTGTTTGTCTTCTTTTGAGTTGTGTCTGTTTATGTGTTTTGTTCATTTTCTAATTGGGTTTTGGTTGTTGTCGAGTTATATGAGTTCTTATATATTTTGGAATTAGCTCCTTGTAGAGTGTGTTAGGTGCAAATATGTTCTCCTAAAGTGTAGGTTGCTTTTTTGTATCTGTGGTAGTTTCTTTTGCTTAAAAAAACCTTTTTGTTTGCTGTAGTCTCATTTGTTTATTCTTACTATTGTTTCTTTTGGTGTTGGGGTTGAGTCCCCAAATGCATCTCTGAAGTTGATGTCCTGGAGTATATCACTTATGTTTTCTTCTCTGCATTTTAGGGTTCTAGATCTTATACCCAATTCTGCAACCTATTTTGAATTAAGTTTTGTATATGGAGTTAAATAATGATCTAGTTTCTTTCTGTTCTTCTCTCTCTCTCTCTCTCTCTCTCTCTCTCTTTTTTGTTATGTGTCCAAGTACCATTTGTTGAAGAAACTTTCTTTTCCTTTCTCCACTGTATGATTGTGGCTCATTTGTCACTGATTAACTCTTCCTGTGTGTATGGATTTATTTCTGGTCTTTCATTTCTATCTATCTATTGTTAAGTAGTTTGATGGAGTCTTTAGAGTTTCCTCTATATATTATCATCAACTATATATTATCATGTCATCTGCAAATAGTGATGCTTTCCCTTTTTAAGTCAAGTTTTAAGGATAATGAATTTTTTCCCTATCATCATTGAAAGGTAATTTTAAAAAATGTATGAAGTCAGGGAGATGTGTTATCATTAGGGAGGTGAACCAGGTTGTTTACCAGGTGACAGTGTCCTAGTCTTCCAAGAGCAAGGCTTAACAGTCACATGTCATCACTTCTGCAGTATTCCATTATGGAAAGCAAGTCACAACTGCAGCCCAGATATACAGGGAGGAAGGAGAGACTCTAACTCTTCACAGAATTGGTTGCCTTATTTTATTAACTCTGTTTTTTATGTGGGCATTCATAGAAGTTCAAAGACTCTGCCATCACTACTGTCTTTCCAGAATCCTCACTTTGAAAAATTTATTAATCAACTTAATATTTTTGAAATTAGCTTATGGAATCAAGGAAGTATCTATCAGGTGAGGTAGCCACATTTTCTGCTGCTGCATGTTCTTTTCTTAACTCTTCAGGAATGGTAGACTTTCATAGCTCATTATAGCGCTAATATTGGTGGCTTCCATAAAGGCAGCAGTCCTAGAAGGCCTTTGGGTATTCACATGACTTCTCCATGGGCTCATTGTGTTAGGGTCATTCTGTGTCCTGTCTTTACTTTCATGGGGGCTCAGATCTGGGCTATTAGACCAAGTACCTCATATCATAACATCCTCTCTGTTTTACTAAATATGTTTACTTTTTCCTGCAGATCACCCCCATTACAAGTGATGAACATACAGCTTCTCCCAGAATGACATTGACTGCCAGCCAACTTACAAATAATATATGTTTTATGTTTATTTATATATAACATAAATAATATGTTTGTTTGCTTTTGCCTTCCAACTCACACCAACTGTACTAACCCACCGTTTACCAGTGTCTGAATCCAGTTCAGGTTCAACTGGGAAATACTGATACACTTAGAAAGACTACCCCCACTCAAGATTACTGTCTTCCTACATATTATCACTATTTTCCTATATATTTTTCTGATATCTTCCCACATGACTTCATGTCATAAATTTAAAATTTCAATCAACCTAGAATGTGCTTTGGTACATTATAGAAGTAGGAATAATAATACTAACCAGATATAACTAGACTATCTTGAATGTACTATCTTTCCCCAATGATCTAAAATGTCATCCTTTTTTCATTTACTGAATTCTTGGAGACACGCACACATACATTCTCTTGGTCTGTCTGTGGATTTTCATCTCCATTGTCTTGATCCATATGACAGCTCATATATGACAGCATCATAATGTCTTGATTATAAATTTTTAATACATTTAGTGTCTTACCCAATGCTCTCAGTATTCTTGCTCCCTTTTCTTCCTGGTATCTCTCAATTATTATGTTGTTGTATCTCCTCCCTTTCTCTTGATTTACTCCCCTCCTATAGGCATGGTTTAAGTCTCACAAATTAAAACAGCAGAAAACTCTTGAACCCTTCTATTTGTGCTAACTACCATGCTCCTTTGATCTTTTTATAGGTGAACTCTATCAAGGGATTATGTTCCCTCCATCTCTACTCCCTCCCCTGCCCTGACTTGTCACCATCACCACTGGTGACATCCTAATTGCTAAATTAAGAGAACATTTAATTTCTTTTTTCACTTGATTTCTTTTTGCAGAATTGGACTCTTGAAACTCTTCCTCCCTGATTTCCTCCCTCTGAGACCATTTCTTCTCAAGCTCCTTATCTGATTTTTGTTCTTTGTTAGCCCCTTCAAAGCTGATGTTCTGTGGAGTTCCAGGCACAGCTTTCTTCACACTCACTTCCTCTGATTTCATCTTTACCATGCCTTCAACCTTAAAGTTTATTCTATCTACTATCCCAGTCCCGTCCATCTTTCTGATTATCTTCTGGATGGCCCTATCAGCATGTCCCATCATAAGGTACATCAAGTTCAGAGTTTCTTATCTTTCCCTACATGCCTGTGTGACTTTTATCTTCGTCAATGATCTTACTATTTATGCTGACTGTCTGAGCAGGAAACTTGAGCCTCATGTTCAGCCCTTTTTTCCCTTTCCCTTTCCTTTCATACCTAGAAGAGAAGCGAGACAAATTTGGATCCAAATACTGGTTTTGCTTCCCATTCCTCATGTGCTTTGAGTGAAGTCCTTAACATTTTAGAGCCTCTGTGTCTACTCAATGAAATTGGCATCATATGGTATTTACCTTAAAGAACTATTGAGAGGGATAAATGAGATAAAATATATGACTAACCCTGCCCTGAATGATGATCTGGGGCTCATTAAAGGTTAGTTTCCTCCCTAATCACTACTTCTTAAATATCATCTAAATCAGTGTTTTTCTGTCTATTATGTCTGCTGATATTTGCATTCTGGCCACTCACCTTTTGTTTGGATTCTTCCAACAGCTTCCCACTATTGCCCTTCCTCAGGTCATATCCTCTCTACATACACATGCCACACTTGGATTGATGTTCTCTTCTCCTTTTTTCTCTTCCCCACATTGGGCCTGCTTCTGACTCTTGGATAAAGTGCATCTTCCTTAGCATGACTTTCCAGCTTTGTGGAGCTCCAACTCATCTGACCTTCCATCTTCCTCTCTGCCTCTATCCTGTACACTCCATGCTCCACTTCTGCTCATGGAGCTTGCTGCTCCTCTCATGTCTCTCATAGTTCCCCTCTTCTTGGTCTTTTTTCCCTCTGGACTTATTAATCTATCTGGATTCCCCTCCTTTCTTCTTCCCCTATTCCTGCTGCAGAATCTGAATATCTGGTGAACTCCTGTTGATTATTCTAGTCCTTGCTTAGTCTCACCTCCCAAGTTTCTGAACCTCCCAGAGTGGTGGCTGACCCTTTGAAGTTTTTTCTTTCTTTCTTTCTTTTTTTAAAATAAATTTTATTTTTATATTCCCCATACAATTGCAACCCCCTTATTTTGACCCCAATCCCTCCCCTCCCTGCCCCCTAACCCCCATAGAGTGTCTCTGGTTCATAGTTGTTTGTTGATTTTGATTTTCACTTTCTTATAGTTATTCATTTTCCTGGTCCCTTATTTAAGTTTTCTAGATTCCTGCTATGAGTGAGACCATCCGGTATTTTTCTTTTTCTTTCTGGCTTATTTCGCTGAGCATGATCCCTTCCAGCTCCAATTCCAAAGAACACCTGCACCCCTATGTTTATAGCAGCACTGTTTACAATAGCTAAGCTTTGGAAACAACCCAAATGCCCCAAAATAGATGACTGGATCAAGAAGATGTGGTACATATACACCATGGAATATTACTCAGCATTCAAAAAAGATAAACACATGCAATTTGCAGTAACATGGATGGAGCTGAAGTCTTTTCTTACAGTGAATTCCATGTTATAATCTTGTAAGGAACTCTGTATAGTCATGGTGTGTTCAGTGGTTTCCTATACTTTTCCTCTCTCCATCCCCTCACCCGCATATAACTAGTAACCTTCTTAAGGAAGCAATTGAGGTTAAGAGCTTGGCTATGGGATTGGATCAGCTGGGTTCAAATCCTTGTCTCATTACTTGTTTTCTTGTTGACTTTTGGCAAGTTACTTAATTTATTTGAACCCTAGTTTTCTCATTTATGAAACAGTAATAGTATCTACCTTAAAAAGTTATTTTAGGGCCTCCCCGGTGGCGCAGCGTTTGAGCGCTGGGTTGCGAAGCTGCCCTCAGCCTCTGCTGCGCCGGTTCGATCCCTGAGAGCACCCCAGCCGGGAGCACCCCGGCCACCGGAGGAGGGTCCCACATGGCGTGCAGACCTCTCCTGCCACCCGCTGCTCCCCTCAGCAGTGTACTGCAGTCCTTCTGCCTGCTCTGCTTCCCGCTCTGGCTCTGGTGAATTCTCTCACCCTCCTGCGATTCTGACTGTACCCAGTGCTTGTATAAATAAATGAATAAATAAATCTTAAAAAAAAAACATATTAAAAAAAGTTATTTTAAACATTGAAATAATCCATGTAAAATGCTTAGCTCAATCCTTGGCACATATTAAAGGTTCAATAAACATTAGCAAATGTTGTTTTGCTACCACCACTGTTACTCTTTTTTTCATCACATCATAGTTATTGAGAGCAAAAATGTCTTAGTCCTCTTTATATAGTCTGTCTTTATAGTCTTAACTTCTAGAATACTGCCTGGATCATTGTGAATCATGATAAAATTTTTTTTAATAAAAGGATAGGTTAATAATACCAACTAATATTAATTGAGTACTTGTATTTGAGGCAATACTAAACATTTTAGATGTATTACCTCATTTATTTGTCACATAGTCCTGTAGGTTATAGACTACTGTTTTCTTAGTTTAGCAAGCAAGGAGACCAAGAATACTGACTCAGAGACTACCTGGTTAGATCAAGATTATTGCTTCCTTAAGAAGGTACTAGCTATGTGAGAATGAGGGGATGGAGAGAGGGAAAGTATAGGAAACCACTGAACACACTGTGACTACAGAGTTCCTTACACGATGGAATTCACTGTAAGAAAGGACTTCAAAGGGTCAGCCACCACTCTGGGAGGTTCAGAGGCTTGGGAGGTGAGACTGAGAAAGGACTAGAATAATCAACAGAAGTTCACCAGATATTCAGATTCTGCAGCAGGAATGGGGGAAGAATTAAGGAGGGGGATCCAGATAAATAACAAGTCCAGAATGAGAAAAGACCAAGATCAAGATTACAGTGAGTAAGTATCAGGGCTAGGATCTGAGTTCTGAGCTGCTGATTTTTATCCTTCTGCAGTTGCTGTGTGACCTTGGTATGACATTTTTGCTATGGTATATCATCTTCCCCATTTGAAACTGATTGGGGCAACCTGAACCATCTCCAAAGCTGCTTCCTTCTCTGCTAATCCATTTTCCCATTAGAAGTAGAAGACAAGTTAGAACAAGTGGCATGAAGATGAAAATCTTCTTAACAAAAAGATTTCCCAGTCAGTGTTAGTACTCTGTTTCTATTCTTGTACCAATCATTTTATTGAAATTTCCATTGAATCAAAGAACTTTGGCAGGAGTTAGTTTTTTAGAGTTCATTGCCTGGGTGTTTGGCCAACCCAAACGACAGGGATTTTGAGGAGGCCCTTAGTCGCCAACCCCAGAACCCACTCTGGTTAGCCAGAGTAGCAGTGGAAATTTATTAAAGAATATTAGGTGGTTCACAGTTTCTCTGGCTTGTCAGACTAAGTCCACACAACGAGGTCAAGATCAAATCCACACTAAAGAACAACCCTGGAAAGGTGCTGGGGTTGCCACAGCCAGGCATAAACTACAGCTGACACCATGGCTCCACGCCCTGGATGCCTGAGCCTGCCTCATAGGAGCTTGAAGCACCAAATGCTTGGGATACCATGTTCACAGAAAATGGATTCTGCAAGTTCCTCTTGTGACTATATGGTTCTCTGGCCCTATCTGTTTAGAGGACACTGGTCACACAGCTGCACTTCAACCTGCAAACCTCTTTGATTCAGATACTGAATAGCTGTTCATTTTCATTCTGTGCCAGACTCTGTGCTAAGCTATGTACACACATTTTCCATTTGGGCTTCACAAAAGTTCTGTGAAGTGTCTATTATCATCACCAGTGTGTATTATTATTCCGATCCCTATTTTATAGATGAAGAAACTGAGGCACAAAGAGGTAGGACCATGTCTACATTGCTCAGCTAGTAAGTGGTAGAGTATCACCTTGAACCCAGTGAGCTACTGCACCATCCTGCTTCTGGCAAAGAGGTTGATTTGTTGAAGACCCAGCCCTGATGCTGCTCACCACTAGGGCTGGCCCTCCTCAGGTCAAAATTCAGGGCACTGCCAAAATTAAAGAGAACTTCTTGAGAAAATAAGATTTACCGGGTCATTATGTGTATTTATCAGTGTTTTAGCAGTTAATCCATCACTAGGATGCTCTTACATCTAGTTAATATTGAATATTTGAATATGCTTCATATCTTTGTCTTTCTCCTCTCTACTGTGCTGGGAAGTGGGTTCTCAAAGACCCAGTTATAAACTCAGTTTGCAGACATTCCCACTTAGTACTGTGCTGTTACCTCAAGCTCAGGGTTGCTATAAAGTTCTGGAAACTTTGTGTAGGGAAAGAAAAATATTTTTCTCTACCCTTTTAGGGTCCCTCACTTGGACTAAAAATTAAACTGGCAGATGAACAGGAGAAAATCATACAGATTTCTTTTATCTCAGTTTTATGTGACAGGGAAGCCTTTGTAAGGGAATACAGATATGAAGAAATGGTTAAACCTGTTTTTTTATGTGTTTGATGAGGAATGGACAGTAATGGAGAAGAATGATAGGACAAGAGGGTATGAGCAAGTGTAGTCAATGGGGGAAATTTAGTGAGGTTTGGATTTTTGGATGTTTGGATTTTTCCCAGTGCCCATTGTATTGGAGATAAGGATACGCCTTTCCTCAGATATAACTGGACACTTCTCACATGAGTTTTGTCACCAGCTTCAGAAGAGAAGGGCTCCTTCTGCTTTTTCAAACTCTTTCATTTTAAAATAGTATGCCAAGATGCCGTATACAAGGTCCCACATTTGGGGGTAGTAGATCCTAAACCCTATCACTTGGTAAAACCAGTTCCTGTTCTCTCCCCTTTACTTGTATTCTTTCAGCTTTTCCAGACAGAGTCAGTAACCACTTTGGAGAAATAAATATTTAAAACAAAACAACCATGCCTCCCACCTTGCCATAAATACATGAACATAAACTCTGGTTGTGAAATTCAATGCTTGTTTGGCCTGGAGCTAAATTATAAAGGAGTTTTACAGGCCCCATTCAGGATGGAGATAAATGCACAAATGAAAATACACATAACTTGGGGAACACACACAATTAATGATGGCCTGAGGGAAACACCTTCCCTCCCCAGGAGGACAGCACTCCAGCACGTCCTGTTAGAGCTGGCAGGAGGCAGGAAGGAGGGGATGCTGCTGCTTAGTGAGAGATGACAAGTGAAGCCAGGAGGGAAGGAAGTGGGAGGGGAGACCGGAGCAGAGGGCCATAATTTCATTATGAATTCCTGCCTATTCTGAGCAGATTGTCCCCAAATTTGTCATTAAAAGTGCAATTTCCTCTATGAAAACTGTCTTTCCAAGTATCTCAGAAAGATGATGAGAACAGGAAGTGGGGTATCCAATAATTCATGTTGTTAATGAACTTTATTCTATATTCATTATTTATGAATTCTGCATTCTGTCCAATCTTTGTTTAGTAATAAAGTTAGTATTCCTTTTTAGTCCTTCATTTGTGTGTGTAACAGGCATGTACTGATTGCCCACTGTGTGCCAGACATCATGTTGGGTATTGAGAAGGTCCTGGTTACCACCCTCTGATGCTTTCATTTTATCAAGAGAGACAGACGTTAAGTATCTAATTACAAATGGAAGTTACAGATTATCAGGGTGATGTGTACCATGACAAATCAAAGGATGTGATGAGTGCAGGTAATAAAAGAGGGTCAGGGGAGGCTAACCTGGGGAAGTGACATTTGAGAAGAAAGTAAGGATGAGTAGTGTAGGGAAACGAATGGGTAAAGGATGAGAGAGTAAAAGAAGGAAATAGAAGTGATCAGATGCAAGGGTGGGTGTGAAAAGAGGTTAAGTGGTTTCTCAGCATGGGTTCATCATCATTTTTCTCATCATTTTTACATTTTACATCAAGGATATGAGAGTTTTTCTAGGTGTGGTCTGTGAGCTACCTGCATCAGAACCACTAGGGACATGTTAAAAATTCAGAAACCTGGTTCCACACCAGGCTACTAAGTCAGAAACTCTAGGAGCAGAGCCAGCTAGCTAGTAATATTCAGTCGATACTCCTCCCAGGGTGATTTCTGTACCCAGTTTCATTTAGAGTAAAGGGAACTTTATAATTCTTGGAAAAGCTTCTGCTTACATACTACCTTTGATCTCCACTGCAACCTTGTATGGTACCCAAGAGAAGTATCATTATTCTACTTTTACAGATGACATAACAGGGACCTGGGAAGGTGAAGGGATTGACCCACTCATTGATATGTTTTGTGCCCTTCTCCTGACAGCAGGCTGTCTCTCAGTTACAGTGACCACACCCACTATACAAATGTGATCTAATATACCCAGGAGTGGATTGCAGGCTTGAAGGCATACAGTGACTGTTCTTGGCATAGAATTGCCTACTAGTTTAGCATGTCTGAAGTCAGGCTTTTGTGAAATCTAGCCCTAACTCTGCCACTGACTAGTTGTGGGACCTTGACCAGGTTGCTTCATCTCTCTCTACCTCACTTACCTCATTTGTCAAATAAAGAATAAATAGTCATGCCTACATCATTGAGCTGTTATAAAGATTAAGTGAAGTACTTTATGAATTATAGTGCTTTTGAGCATCTAATAAGTACCAAATACTATAGTATTTAGAACATACTGAATGTGCAAATAGTGTTACCAATTAAAACTCAGATGAAAATCACAAAAGATGTTACATGTGGGAGATTTAAATAAATGCTCTGAGGCATGCAGACACATTTAAGATAATCTGGCATCAACAGGCAAAGCTAATACTCAAATCTTGGTTTCTAAATACCATTTCTCACTAAATAAAACTGGGTATTGACAAATGCTGATTTAAGATCTGGAGAAGGTGAATCTGGAACTTTTTATTGTGTCACAAAGAAGTGCTTAAAGATTGATTGGGCCATGTCAGAAAGATAGATGAGCTAACCCAAACTGACTCCCACTTCTCAAATTTGGGACAGTGTTGATTAAAAAGTGTTAATAAAAAAGATGGGAAAAAACAGGGAACATTTTTTTCTTTTTGACAAAATGCCAGTTTATATGGAAGGATTTATAGAATTAGAAAAGTCAGAAAATAATTATTTTGTAACATCATTGTAATAATGGATTCAGGCAAGGATCATCACTGGATGCTAAAACCTTTTGTGAAAGGTTGTTGAGAAACAACATTGACAGAGTCTTAGAGGTTACTTATATTAATAATATTTTACTTATAATTAATATTATATTTTACTTATAATTAATATTATACAAAGAGAAAAATATGTCTTTCCTATAGGGAGATAATCAATGACCAAATTTAGCATCACTAATTATGAGACAAATGGACAACTTATGAGACAAAAGTACATTAAGTACTTTTTGATGTGGTGCAACAGGAAATATTCATCCTCACCCATGTTGTATTGTTGTCTAAATTGTCTAACCTGAATCAAATAATAGGAAACAACCAGACAAACCCATGAGAACATTGTCTGAGCCCTCTAATCTGTACTTTAAAAAAATGTTACTCCTGTAAAAGATGAAGAAAAGTAAAGACTGTTCTAGAATCTAGATTAATGTTCTAGAAGTGATGTAGAATTGGGTCTCCCTAGTGGCACAAGGAGTTAGGTCTCAGCACTATGAAGCTATCAGCAGCCACTGCAGCACCGGTTTGATCCTTGGCGAGGGAGCTACCCACATGGCACAGAAGACCTTTTCCGCCCCGCCGCTCCCCTAGCATTGTATTTCAGTAGATCCACCTGTTCTACTCCTAGCTCTGTCTCTGGTGGATCCTCTCACCCCCCAGCACCTCTGGCCTGCACTCCAGCTCTTGTGTGCATAAATAAATAAATCTTTAAAAAAAGTAATTGATACAGAATTTATATTAAAGGAAACTAAAGACACGACAATTAAAAGCAACATATAGTCCTTGTTTGGAGTCTTCTGACTTTTAAAAAACTGTGAAACAGCCAGAGTGTCCATTGGTTGGTGACCGGATAAACAAAATGTGACCTACCTATACAATGAATGTAGCGTTATTCAGCCAGAAAAAGGAATGAAGTCTGATACATGCTACAACATAAGGAACCTTGAAAACGTTATGATAAGGGAAATAAGTGAGACACAAAGGTTACATATTTTATGACTCCATTTCTATGAACTGTCCAGAATCGGCAAATTCATAGGGACAGAAAGACTAATGCTTGCCAAGGGCTGAGGGAGGGGAAGCATAGGTGTGGGGGTGACTGCTAGTGAATTACTGGGTTTCTTTCTGGGGGGTGATGGTTGTTCAACCTTGTGACCATATTAAAAATATGAATTATACTGAAGAAGAGACCTCCCCAAAATGTCCAGAATAGGCCTTCCTGACATGTGTCACTTTGGCATGTGGATTATTTCAAACTAAGGTCAGTTGAGGTCCTGCTGGCTCAGGAGAAACTTTTACCACTTCCTCAACTACCTAGAAGAATGACAATTGGGGGTATTACCCAAAATTAGGATTTTTATCAGAAATAACCTATCAGAGAAGTCTATCTATCTGGCAGGGCAAAATATAATTACAGAACAGCTGGTCTTCATCATGAATCCCCTCTCCTTAGCATGTGAGTCCCCCTCCTTTCTCCTTGAAGCCCCAGACCCCTATTCCATTCCTTAGCTCAGGGTATATATTCTTACTTTGCCCCGTTGACTTCAGAGTCTACATCCATGTAGATTGTCCATACATATGTAATTAAATTTATTCATTTTCAACCTATTAGTCTATCTGATGTTAATTGATTGCTTGACTAGCCCAAGAATAACACAGATGGGTAGGGGGAAATTTCTTTTCTGCTCCTATAGTATACTTTTAAGAGAGTGAATTTTATGCTATGTGGATTATATCTTTAAAAAAATCTATAAAGTCATTATGTGGGAAAACCAGGGAAATTTAAATTTGAACTATCAGATAAAACTTTTTCAATGTTAAAATTCTTGGATGTGGTAGTAGTATTATGGCTATCTATAATTACTTTCTATCTTGTGGGAAATAGTTAGCAATGTATTTAAATATGTTGTATTTAGGGATAAAATGACAAAATATTTGCAGTATTTACTTTCAAATGGATAGGGAAAAAGTATTGGGGGAAAGCAAATATGGTAATTTAACAAGTGGTGGTGTGGGTAAAGGATGTACAGAAATTCATTTTATTCTTTTAACATTTTTAAAACTTGAATTTTTTCAAAATAAAAAAAAAAATTGGAGAGTGGGGAAACCATTTAATGAAATCATTACATGCCAGATGTGGGGAATGATAGATTCCTGACAGTTGTGACAGGAAAATTAGAAATGTTGAGCCACAGCTCCCTTTCAACCCCTTTCTTTTCTGAGTGAATTCTCAGTGGAAAGTGACTTGTATGCTTCCTTCAAAACTCTTGGGGTCCCACCAGCATCAGAGACAGATGGTGAGGTTGTTTGCCTTTTGAAAAATCATTTTGTGATTCATAGGTAGAGGGGGGCACACTGACCTTGTCTGACTTAACAGAATTGACTGTGGATTGGGGGTGGGGAGGATCCTTAAAATTTTCCAGAGAACTAATATAAACTTTATCTAGTTTGCAAGTGTGAACTCAAAAAGCTAATCCAAGTTGTTGGGGGTGAAGGCCTAAGAATTAGATGGAAGCTAGGAGTGGGCATGAGCACCTTTTGCTCCAGCATCCAAAACTTGGCTGTTGAGCTGGAGTAATGAGCAGGAAGCAAGGTGAGCCCCATTTGCTGACTGAATAGTAAAATTGATCCATGGAGCTTCCTTGTTCTGACCTGGGGCTCCTGGCTGTTGGGGAGAAAAGGCAGTATTTTGTATACGCTCTCATCCCACCTACTCATGTTACTCCTCTTAACCAAGGAATTGATGTCATCTGTCATCTTTTTTTTTTTTTTTTTTTTTTTTTTTGTCTTTGTTCTTTCATTTTCCTGTCATGAATGCCTGAGAGAGTTTGATATGACAGAACAAATGGGTGTTTGCTTTTGGATGGAGATGGGGGTCTCAGTTTGGAGCAGGTTTGAGGTGTAGAAATGATAGCGCAGCAGCAACATAAGGAAGGTTTTATGAGGCTAACTGGGGAGGGCGGGGAAGACTGGATTTCTGGTTCATTCCTGACCACCAGGGCCTTCTGTTTTTTAAACAGAGGTGCTTCATCCTTCCCAGAGCAGGGGCCAACAATGGGAACTCAAAATGCAAAGTCCCAACTGGGGAAATTAGTCTGCAAGAGCTCAACGCCTGAAAAATATTGACTGTTTCTTTTTTTAAGCTAATATTCCAAATTTCTTATGAAAGTCAACTTAGACATCCAGGACACAGGAAACAAGGCAAGAGGCCACAGCCAGCTGCCTCAGAGGACCCGGGACACTTTCTTAATAACATCCAGATGGTTCCACAGAAATTGTTAACATCTTGAAAAAAGAAATCAGCTGCAGAAGAAATGAGATTCAAGTGGTTTAGGAAGGATAGCCTGGAGGAGAATCCCAAGGGATTTGAGAGTGGGTCTGAAATAGAAACCTTTGTGGTGGGATTATTGCTTCCTATGGCAAGGCTGCAGGGGAGTGTGTGTAAAATCCAGGGCTGCGAGTAGCCATTGGGTTGGCAAGGAAGTCTCAACAGAACTGGCTTTCTGGCCATGTTAATCCATTCACTGACCTGGGTTTGCAATAACTTTTTACATTGCTGCTTTTTCTTCGTATTAGAAAAGACTATTTACCTCCCAGTCTGTTGTATCTATTAGGCTCCATGTGCCCCGGAGCCCACTGGGTTTTAAGGACCTGTGACAATATTTTAAACCCTGAAAAAAATATGTTCCAGATATATTTATAGTCATATATATGATATACGTAGACAGAAAAATAGAAATGTTTTTCGACATATGAAAAGAAACCCACAAACTTAAATTAGTACATGTCTAATGAAATGCTTACAATAGCTAACATCATGTCAACTAAGTTCTTAAGTTTAGTGATGCTCATTAAAAACTATTACATTTGAAAACAATTTGTGTGTTAGATTTTCTCATTTCCCAGTCATTGTTTAAACATCAGTTCCTCAGAGCCAAATAATTTTAAGGGAGAATTTTTAAAGTTCTATAATGTTACCAGGGTGTAGGGTAAGGAAAAATGTCAGGCTTTTCTGCCCTCCCGCCATCGGATAGATGAGGGAACCCTGTGATCCAGAATGCATGCCTGATGGCGGGTACCTGAAGTGGGTACACCTGCGCTAAGACTGTGCTTATAAGGGTGGCATCATGGGGACGCCAGTAGAAGCCAAGAAGCCGAGAACGAACAGAAGCCGGGAGAGAAGCAGAGAAGGCCGGAGAGCCCACATAGAGTGAAGACTTGCTGGGGGCTGGGAGGCCTGCCAGCCTCCCGGCACCCCTGCCTGCTGTGTACCGGGTAAATCCCAATAAAAGCCTGCAAAAACCACTGAGGACTCTGACTCCTCCTTCACCCGGTCTGCTGGATCAGAAAACCTGCTCAATGGCCCATTCCTGACCCTGCACAGGGAAAGAAACATATGTCTTTGATAGGGGGTATAAGTAATTTGTAATATGTGGAGTCCTCAGATGAAGGCCTTAACACAATCCTGGTTTTCTAAAGAGGTGTTTCTTCCTCTTTCTCCTCTTAGTTGCCTTCCCCCAAGGAAGAGGAAATGGCTTGTTTGTGGAATGTAACTGTTTGCACACCAATCACTTATTTGGAACCACAAATGGAAGAGAGGGAAGCAGGAGCCACAGGCACAGGGCTTGATCTACATTCAGCAAGTTTCAACCTTTTTCTACCCTTCACAGCAAGCCTCCCTCACCTGGGTTACTTCAAAGCCTGTTAGAGGCATCTTGCCTCCTGCCCTGTGGAGGGTTATTCCACCCATAATAGGATTCGGCTCCTTTGTCTGACTGTGACAATAGGAGATTAGAGCTGGGGGAGGTGATGAAGGTGAGTTGGTCTTCCTTGAAGTTGCCATAGCATGCAGGAGTGGGCATTGAACAGTAAGGATATATATACATATGTGTCTGTGCTTGTATGTTTATATCTTGGACCTTTCAGTCCGAAATGTTCTGGGTATTTGGTATGAAAAACCTGTGTACAGATGCAAAAAACAAACAAACAAACAAAAAACACAAAACAAAACAACAACCAAAAAACCAACCTCAAGGCACTGAATATAGAAACTAGACTTTTCCATAATAAGCAGTGTTACCCAAGCAAGATGAGCAAAGACAACCTGCCAGAACTGGTTATAGAATGTTAACCAGGTAAACTCATTAGATGGAGCCATCTCTTTCCTTTGGGAGAACACTGACATTTCAGCATTGGCTCCTTGGGATTCAGCTGGAGAACTCCTTGGTGGAATGCTGTGACTCCTTCCTTCCTCTTCAAACTGAACTTCTGGCTATTACAATTCCAAATGGACACAGAGTCCTGCCAAGTTTATAGGAAATTGGAATGACAGTGTAGGTTACCACTACTAGGGACAGCAGAAGCTGAATGCTCAGAGAATAAATAACATTTCCCTTGTGATTCTGAAACGTGTCTATTTTTATTTTAAGGGGTTCTGTATTTTCATTTAGTTTTATGAATGGAGGAATCCATATGGAGTTTTCACCAACTCTACTAAAATAAAAGCATGTAAGTTCTCAGCAGTGCACTGAAATATCCACAAAGATTCAGTGATAAGTCAAGAAAGAGTTGCAGGCATTTCCTTCTGAAGATCTGTGAGAAATCAACTGATTTTCAGTGGGTACTTTAGAAGCCTCATGAAAGACCACAGTATCAATTGCTAAATCCAATTAAAAGGTATTTTGTCTTTAACACAGTATAGTTTATCATTTAAAAGAAGTTACAGAGTCGTTGCTCTGATATGAGCAGCTTGTGTTAATTATACATATTTAAAATACAGAGGTTTTTTTTTTTTTTTTTTGGTGGGGGGAGTGAGAAAAATGACTCATAAGTATGTCCCTGTGCATAAAACACTTGTATTTTTGTTGGTAATTTTAGGTAAGGTTTCTTGAAGAAATATATTATTTATAAATATTTAAAACTCTATTCATGGTATTCTTCCCAGATTCTTCAACTTCCACCTACCCCCATGTTGCCTGTTCCACAAAACAGAAAGCTTACCTATTATCAGTCTCTCCCTCCAGAACTAGAGTAGTGCTTGAGACATGAGACATACTAGGCACTTAGTCAATGTTTTATGCCCCATTCATCTAACAAATAAAAACTTTTCTTCTTCTTTTAATATTTAATAGATTGGTTATGAAAGAACTATGTAATTGGTGAGTTATAAAAAAGGTATCACCATATTTACATAGATGACTGAGCTTTCTGTTGTACTTGTTGCTGTTTATTTTGCCTTATGCTGCACATTAACTAAGCACTGTGCACCATCGTTTATTTTTCAAATATTTGTCTGATCTGTACCAGGCATTGTGTTAGGGGAAAAAAAATCCTTTCTATCTGGAATTGACATTCCAGTGGGGAGAGACAATTAAAATAGATAAATATTCTGTCAAGTGTGGATAAGCATTTTGAAGAAGAGTAAAATAGGATAAGGAGGTGCTGAGAAAGGTTTCTGATCAGGGCACATGAAGAACAACTTGTAGGAAGTGGAGGAGCAGACTTGCAGGTAGCTGGAGTGGGAGTGTTAAGCCTTATCTGGCTAGCTAGTGGAGAGGCAGTGAGGTGGGAGCAGAGCAAAGGGCAGGGTGTGGGAGGTGAGTGGGAGAGGGAGGGGCTGTTGCTGAGCATGTAGAGGCCTGGCATGGACTTGGGCTTTCACAGGAAATGAGGAGACTCCCATAGAGTCTATCACCAAGGGATGCCCTGACTTAATTTAGGTTTTAAAAGGTGAAAAGAAGGGGGCGTGTTGTTGAGAGTGGAGCTGCAAGACCAGTTAGGAGGTTTTGTAGTAATCCAGGTGAGAGGACAAGGGGATAGTCACCTGGACCAGTGGAAATGATAAGGAGTGATCAGATACCAAATAGACTTTAAGAGCAGACTAGTAGGATTTGCAGATGCTTTGTAAGTGGAACGTGGGTGTGAAGATCAGGGAAGGTTCCAGAACTTTCAGATGAAGCACTTGGCAGAATAGATGGAGAAGACATGGAGATGCAAGTTGTAGGTGAACTCAAGAGTTGATCCGGAGCTTATCATAAGTTCGAGCATCTTGGTAGAATTTATAGAGCGAGGCCAAGTAAGTATTGCACCTGAGAGGGGAGTGCTAGCTTGGGACCTTCACTGGCACCATAATCACTGAGCCCCTGAGTAGCCAAAGACCCAAGGATGACAGGCCATCATGTGTGGTCATTGTCAAGCCACACAGGCGCTAAAGCCCAGTGGTGACAAACCCTCCAGTCTGCTGCAGTTCTCTTCTATAGTTACCAGAGAAATCTGTGAAGAAGCTCAAATCTTTGAGCTCCCACCTCTTGGAGTCATCTGCAGGAGCCTTGTTTACTCTGTTGTCTTCATGTTTCTTTATCTTTGTACCTTTATGCTATTTATTAATCAAAGAACGATGAAGTGGCTTTTAACAAGACAGAAGATCACTCCATGGAAGTTAGCTTTAAGGTTTAAACACTTGGCTTTTTACTGCCAGCTGATGGCCCAGACACTAGAATACATAAAAGTACCCTCGTTCTGACTTTCTGTGTCTGGGAACTTCAGGACTTGATAGGTATCGCAGGGCAGGGAGGCTGCAAGTCTCCCTTGTAGAGGTTTACGGAACCACTAGTTTTCGCTAGCTCCGGAGAAGGTGGCAAGTAGGAATGCCTGTCAGTAGCAGAGTCTGGCACAAGCCTTTTAGAGGGTTAGGAAGTCTCTAAAAGTCTCAATTCCTTTGTGGCTGTTAACACTCCTATCCTTGGTCCTCAGGGATCCAGTGTAAGCAGATGGTGAGTTCCTTTTTCCTTGAACCTAAATGTGAAGCCCGATGTGCTTTTCCCATAGCATAAATAGCATTCTATTCCGGTGCATATTGTCTCATTGACAGGAAATAGTCCGTGAATTACATCATAGTCCAGGCCCACTGTATGCTGTTGACATTTATTATGGCACTATTGTGGGAGTGACATGGTTCCTGTCCCCAAGAGCTATGTGTACCATCCTGTGTCCAAGATCTTAGTGCTGGGGGCAGAGATGGGAAGAAAAATAGGCAGGTGAAATTCCAAGGCATCTTGTCATCCTTTCATTGTTCAGTCATAAAACTAAGTGTTTTTCTAAGCTTTTAAAGGTAGGTATATGGAAAAGCAGGATACTTTCCTTTACCTGTCCCATTTGTTGAGATGACAAGCACATTCCTCTTTGCAAAGTAGGTTGGGAGCACAGGGAAGTAAGTTAGATCAGTGTTGCACTGGTCATCTCCCAGTAGCCACACTTTCCTCCTTCTGTGGCAGCCACATAGAATCCTTACTTTAGGCTGTGTACATAGCTAGTTGGTATTAAGACTATAGTGCCCAGCCTCCCCTGTGCCTGGGTAGGCCATTAGACTGAGTTGTGGCCACTGCTAGCAGCTAAGAGCATCTATTGGTAGCTCCTAGAAGTGCTACTTCCCCCCACCCTGCTCTTGAAAAGCATATGTAAGGAAAAAAACCCACAAAACACTACTTATTTAAGGCACTCTTCTTTGAGATTATCTGGTCCTCACAGCTGAACCTAATGAATACAGCTAAATTTCCCTCTAGTCAGAAAACTGTGTCATTCTCAGCTGAGGAGGAGGACTGTGTGTCCACTCCTGCCAACAAGTCACTGAATCTTGATTCACCCCGAGATACTGCACCATGTTTTCAAGAACATTCTTTGTAGAAGCCTGCTGTAGGGATCATTGCTTGTTTTCCTGAATGTGAGAAAGTGAAAATAATGGTTTCATGTATAAGGTGATTTGGGCTCATGGGTCTCCTCAGCCCCTGGCACTTGTCCTAGGTACACCATTGGCATCCACTTTTGTGTTTCTATCTCAGACTCTAGATAAGTGAAGTGAATGAAGTTTCCAAAGGCAGGTGAGAGGAGTACCTACTGCAGCTTGAGGCTGTTTTTATTATTAAAGTAACACATGTAAAAAATTTCAAAAGTTACAACACCTAACATGGCAAAATGTGTCCCATGTTCCCAGTCTCACTGTCTAAAAGTTGCCATGTCAAATGCTTGCAGGATAAACTTCTAGAAATTTTCCATGTGCGCAGAGCCTCTCTTTCAAAAAAAAAAAAAGTACAAGTTTATAAATTTTCACATATATTACACCAATGGGAGAATACTACACATACTGCAAAATACCTTGGGTTTTTTAAAATTTATTTTTAATTAATTTATCTTAACATTTATCTTTTTTTAATTTTTTCTAAACAATATTTGCTTCCCCCAACCCCCTCAGATTGAGTCCTCATAGAATTTCCTTCCCCAAGGCACCCGTGCACCATCACCATAGTCCCCTGTGCTCCTCCCTCTGATCCCTCTCCCTCCTCCCCCAATGCAGTATGTCTCTGGTTTATAATCGTCTGTTTTTGCTTTGTTGTGTTTTGTACTGTTACTATTCTTTTTTTTCCACTGATGTCTTATTTGGTTCTCCTATATTCCTGTTATAAGTGAAACTGTTATAGGACAGGGAAAGGGTCAGCCCAAACCCCGCAAACCTGCCTATTCTAAATGGGTTCTGCCATCCGCTGCATCAACACAAAACATAGGAGACTTTAATGAAAAGGAACTTTAATAAAACTAGGAAACAATACAGGTAAGGCAAAGAATCTAGTTTCTAAATGAAGCACCCAAAGTTACCCGTCCCCTCGTGGGTAAAAGTCCATCCAAATGGGATTGGCCCAGAACAAGGCCCCAAAGCCTGCTACAAGTCTAAAGCATCTTCCAGTGGGGACCCACAGAAAAGGGTCACAAACAACTGGACAAGCCCGGAAGGAAAAGAGCAAAATCAACATCAAGATAAAAGCTGCCATTGTCACCTCCCCACGGGTCTCACCCACATCTGTGTCACCCAGTCCACGACCAAAAGACAAGCGCAGTTTCTTCACGTGTCTCTAGGCTCCATGTGCCTCCTCCAGGTCTCCTGGCTCCATCCTGCTTCCTTCCTTCCTCAGTCTCTTCTCCAGCTTCTCCTCTTCCTGCTCAGCTCCACCCTCCCTTGGGTGGGGCAGGGAACCTGGAACTTCCCCCTTTCCTGGGGACCACCCTGTTACAATCCCCCCTTTTAATTTTTATTCCACCATATCTATGGTGGCACAGATCTCAGGGTGTAATCTTAGGAGACAGTCTTTTTTTCAGGGTTACAATGTGTGTAAGAGAAGCAACAATTAGTCAGCAGCATTGTCCATGAACGTCCAGTATGACAGTTTCATTACTTAAAAATAGTCCATTATCCAAGCCAAAAGAAAAAAATTTGGAGCATTGGCTAAAACAAGATAGCAAATATATCAAAATCACAGGGAAAAAATGTTAAAATGGTTCAACTGATGTAAAACACAAATTTTCTCAACCTTGATCCCAAACTTTTAACAGCATAGCAAAAGTTTGCAAACTAAATCTACTTTTAAACCATTTTTCCTATGTTTGCATAAAATCACAGGGCAGAAAATAACTAACAGCAGTTTTTAGCTGGCTTTGTTGAAATACTCCACACAGGATAAGAGCGAACCGGTGGCATCCAGTCGATGTAGGCTTCAGGTATAAAGTTGGTCTCATCAGACTCCACCTGGGCTTTCCTCTTCTCGAGGGTACCAGGGCATTTTCGTTGGCCGGGTTGTCCAGTCCTGCCAATGGAGGCAAGCTTCCTCACCTTCTTTGGAGGTCTCTGGAACCCTACAAACAAAGCAAACAGGTTCTCCTCTTCTTGGTTCAGCTCTGTTTCAACTTTCTGGAAGAACTCCACACAAAGCCACACAATCAAACTCACGTCCAATTTTTTTGTTAAAACAGGCAAAATCCCTATGTAAGTTATGCAAAAACAGACTCTAAGATAAGTAGCAAAATTACTACCACTATTTGTATGCCGTGTTGGTATCAAGGGGAGAGAAAATGTGACAAGTTAGCTTTGCTGGAAAAAAAAATTACAACCTTGCTGCAGATCCTGGTCACCAAAACAAGAAAACTTTGTGGATTTAGAACAAAATGCAAAAAAATCATGAGTATTATGTCAAGGAAAACTTAGTAAATATGAGGTGTATTTCCAAGTCTATTCAGTCCTTAGTAGAAAAGTTTTACTCTCAACAGTTCCATCAATAGGAATCTGTTGAGACCTTTTCTCCCTATATTTTCAGAAACAATTCCTGTAGATATTAAACAATTGAAGTATACAATATTACAAGGTGACAATCATCATTGACAATTTACATCCATATCAGGTCAAGGTGTTATTACCCGATTTCCCAAGTGACAATGCTTCCCTTCTAGTTTTACTCTACTAGGTGAGCCAAATAGAACAAATTCATCTAATGCCTTTCCCAGGAGGAAAGGGAGAAACTTTGTGGAGTGTCTCAGGAGCTCTACTGAGGATCCACAAAATTTCCTTGCATCAGTCAAATGACAGGCTACCAAATTTGTACTTTAGATTTCTGGGAAGCTTTGCCATAAATATCAGAAAATTAACAGAAACAACAATATTCAATCTCTATGAAGGCACCGGCTTAGTTCAGTAGCACAATGTTGACAACCAAACCATAACTTTTAAGTTTTTCTCATAACAGGAGACTCTTTTTTTTTTTTTCCCCCAACGTCTATGGGCACCATGTATACCAATTTGTCAATCACTGGAGGTCAAGACAGTTAGACACAAGGACATACAGACATACAACATGTAGACAAAGACAGTTTTTTTTTTTTAGTTATGCCACGTGGAATGTTATGTAACTGCAGTTTTACTCCATAGGCTCAGAAAAAAAAATGTCAAAGTCCAAAAAAAATGTGGAGTGTTGCTGGCAGAAAAATTTCCAGTTGTCATCCTGCAAACCTAAGACTTTGGAAATAGGAAGGAAAAGTTTTATTAATCACAGGAGTTACATGACCTTGTTTATCACCTTAGGGTTTTCAGTGTTGAAGACTTTTTGTTAGAAGTCAATCCTGGGGTATTCTGTACAGCAACTGAAAGAATAAAAGTAACAGTTAACTTTTAAGCAAAAGGAGTCATCTCTTGTTAGCCACCAAGCAGGCACTCCTTGGGTTTCCTGGAATAGAACCCGAAAAAGCAAAATCAAAATATCAGTAATTAACTTTCAATTAAAAGGAGTCATCTCCTTACTTCTGTTAGCCACTCTGGAACAGAAGCTGAAAGAGCAGATTAAACATCTAAGAATAGATTACACCTCCCCCACACTAGGGAGGGACAACAACAACACAGTATGAAAACCTGGTACAGTTACATGATGCACCCTAAAGAGTGCTTTCCACAATAGACCTTCCTCAGTAGGAAGCAGAAACTTAGAATCTTGTCTTACACCAGCAATTCAAAATGGCAAACATGCCCAAAACAAAATTGTGTAGACAAAATTCACAGCAGCAAATCCTTTCAGACTCAGACAAGATCTTGTTAATTTTTCTGATCCAGACTTTGCAAAAATTCAAGTTATCTCCAAGAATCCATCAAGGATACCAGCAATTACCAGTTACTGATAAGGCTACTCTTTCCTTAACACCCAGGCATACATTTGCTAATTTAAACACCACTGCTCCACAATTGGCTTGCAAAATGCATCAGGCTAAGAGCAGGAAGTAGCCAAAGACAAAGCAACATACCACTGAAGAACCATTATTGCCTTTAGAAATGCTAATGAGACAGCAGAGATTACAAAAAGAAAGAAAAAAAAGTTCCAAAGTCCTAGCAACAAGAACCTCTGAATTTTATAAAAGCACGCCAAGTGGCCTCAGACGCCATCTTTGATCTGGCCACATGGTCCAATGTACTGCCTAATCTTTTGAGTAAAACTGTTGAACAGAACAATTTCCACAAAATCAAATGTCTTAGCAAGTCACTACAAACAAATTACATACAGACACACAGATCTTCACAAAGCCCAAGCCAGTTTTTCAACAGCAAATCGACATATGAAACAAACACACTGGAGAAACCAAAATCACATTTGCGCTTATGGTAGCCAGTGCCATAGGGAAGCCCAATTTCCCCATGGGGCTGACTAACCACGGATGGCTCTGTCCTAAATCACGTTGGACGCCAAATCTGTTATAGGACAGGGAAAAGGGTCAGCCCAAACCCCGCAAACCTGCCTATTCTAAATGGGTTCTGCCATCCGCCGCATCAACACAAAACATAGGAGACTTTAATGAAAAGGAACTTTAATAAAACTAGGAAACAATACAGGTAAGGCAAAGAATCTAGTTTCTAAATGAAGCGCCCAAAGTTACCCGTCCCCTCGTGGGTAAAAGTCCATCCAAATGGGATTGGCCCAGAACAAGGCCCCAAAGCCTGCTACAAGTCTAAAGCATCTTCCAGTGGGGACCCACAGAAAAGGGTCACAAACAACTGGACAAGCCCGGAAGGAAAAGAGCATAATCAACATCAAGATAAAAGCTGCCATTGTCACCTCCCCACGGGTCTCACCCACATCTGTGTCACCCAGTCCACGACCAAAAGACAAGCGCAGTTTCTTCACGTGTCTCTAGGCTCCATGTGCCTCCTCCAGGTCTCCTGGCTCCATCCTGCTTCCTTCCTTCCTCAGTCTCTTCTCCAGCTTCTCCTCTTCCTGCTCAGCTCCACCCTCCCTTGGGTGGGGCAGGGAACCTGGAACTTCCCCCTTTCCTGGGGACCACCCTGTTACAAAACCATCCGATATTTTTCTTTTTCCTTCTGGCTTATTTCACTGAGCATAATTCCTTCTAGCTCCATCCACGTTGCTGCGAATGGCATGAGTTTATCTGTTTTGATTGCTGAATAATATTCCATTGTGTATATATACCACATCTTCTTGATCCAGTCATCTGTTTTTGAGCATTTGGTTTGTTTTCAGGTTTTACCTATTGTAAATAGTGCTGCAGTAAACATAGGTGTACAGGTGCTCTTTTGAATCACTGTTTTTGTGTCCTTTGGGTAGATCCCTAGTAGTGGAATTGCCGGATCATATGGTAGCTCCGTTTTTAGTAGACTGAGGCACCTCCAGACAGCTTTCCACAGTGGTTGGACTAGTTTGCACTCCCACCAGCAATGTAGGAGAGTTCCTTTTCACCCCATCCTCACCAACATTTGTTGTTGCTTGTTTTTCTGATATGTGCCATTCTTACTGGTGTGAGGTGGTATCTCAGTGTGGTTTTGATTTGCATTTCCCTGATTATAAGGGATGTTGAACATTTTTTCATATGCCTGTTGGCCATTTGCATTTCCTCTTTGGAGAAATGTGTTTCGAGTTCTTCTGCCCATTTTTTGACTGGATTGTTTTTTAAATTTAATAATTCTAAACACCTTTTCAAAACAACATGTGCACATTAGTTTGTCTCATTGTAATAGATGTTCACTGTAATTTGTCTCCTGTTAATGGACATGTTTCCAGAGCTATTACAGATACTGCTGTAAGATTACTTATATATCTTTGTGCATGCATAGTAAGTAATATATCAGTAGGACTAGTTCATGAAATTGAAATTGCTGGTGAAAATGGTAATTTAAATATGTAAGTAGTGTTTTCTCCACTTACACTCCCACCCACAGGCTGCTGTTTTAAACTCAGGTTCCCATCAGGAACTACAGTTTGACATTCACCTTATTTCCAATTCACTTATTATTTTTATTATTTGTGTTTCTGCTCAGAAAAAGCACATCTGACTTTTCAAAAGACAAATGAGAAACAGGTGAGTGATCTGGTTCAGTATAATACTGAATATTGTTTAATGCGTTATGAGCCAAAGCTCTATCTTATTGCTGAAAAGATGCTAGTGTTTATTCCTATTTAGAGTATAGACATATTAAGCTCTCAAATGAAGGAGCTAGCTGAATATCTTCAGGGAGACAGGATAAGGAATGCAACTAGAAGATAAAGGTCTGTCTTCTACATCCCAAGCTCTAGAGAAGTTACAATATTTCACAAACGCAAAAAGGATTTTGAATATCCTTGAAAATAGCGAGATATTTTATGTAAGGGTTGAGATTTAAGACTTTTAAAATATCCTCTGATATCCATCCTTCCATCCTTATTTTTAACACTTCCCCTCCTTTGTCAGAATCTTTTAAAAACAACCTTTGGTTACACATTGATAGTAGGGTGGTGACAGAGATTTTTCCACTTTATCCCCAGGGCTACTTAGATAAATGCCTAGAACAAAGGAAGTAGCTTTGTGTCTGTTCTGCTATTTTCATGCTTCCTAGACTCCTGCTTGTTGTCTTAATTAGAAGAAGAGTTCCTTGTACAAAGGAGGGCTAGGCGTGTTGGAGCCTTTTCCCTTCACTGGCAAAGGGCCGCCCAGAAGGCCAAACACCAGCCTGAGTTCAGGGGACAAACCTTGCGCTGCGTTTTTTTTTGGCACGGCCATCTTCGAAGTAGGTAGCACCCTCTCCTGGGCTAAATCCAAATGTTTTCTATTTGTCCTCAAGTCATCTAGGATAATCACTGGCATTTCCCTTTCTCTGGTTAGTTCTGCCCCATCACTGCCCCCTACTGGCCCTTCTATTTTTTGTTTGTGTGCTGCACTGTTCTAGGCAAATGCAAAGCAGTAACGTTAGAGATTCCAAATAAGAGCGGGATCTTATTTGTGTACTTACTTTGTGCGGGACCCCATGAAAAGAAAAGGAAGCTTGTAATCAGTATAGATAAGGAATATGCAAATTGATCAACTGAATGCACATAAAATACTGCTTTAAACAATTACAAACCAACAAAATGCTTAAGGGACTCAGTCTATGCAGAAATCCTGAGGGCAGTGATGTTTGTTATCTATCAGTCTCTTCGTGAAATGGCAGACACTAGGGAAGGTGTTGACCAAAGGTTGGGGGTAGATCCTCACCCCTGAGGAGAAGTCTCTGGAAATAGATGCACTGGAAGATCTCTTACTGAAGCAGTTAATGTAAAACTGCAGATCATGAGCCTCTTGGACCCCTTCCCACCCACTACTACCGTCTACATTGTATTTTCTTTCTTTCTTTTTTTTTTAAAATATTTATTTATGCATACAAGAACTGGGGTACAGGCCAGAGGTGTGTGTGTGGGGGGGTGAGAGGATTCACCAGAGACAGAGTGGGGAACAGAACAGGCAGACTGACTGAAATACACTGCTGAGGGGAGCAGTGGGCGAGACAGGAGAGGTCTGCTGTGCCATGTGGGTTGCTCCCTAGCCGGTGATGGAACTCGTGCTTCATAGGTTGCGTCTTAACCCCTTGCGCCACCAGGGAGGCCCCTACATTGTATTTTCTTCATCATTATTTCTGTGAAATTGCAGAAAACTAGAGCTTTTAATGGTGTCTTCTCAATTCTACTCAGTATTCTCATTTCTTTTTCATCCTAATTGGCATAAATTCTACCTATTTAACTCTGTGCATGTGGGCATTGTTCATTTTATTTCTTAAGTCCAGGATTATACCTGTTTTGCTTGTTCAATTTTCAATGCAGTTTTACCTTATTAAATGATACTGTGACATCTCTTAGTGAGTCCTTACCTGAAACCAGGCACATAGTAACTTTATATTCTTTCATCTGATGCTCACAGTTACCTGTTGGGGTAAAAATTATCTTCAGTATCCTTGTTTTTACAGATGAGGATATTAGGGTTCAGAGATGTTCACTAACTTGCCCAAGCATCAAGAATGGGTTCTGAATTCTAGCTATAGAGACCTTGTTCTTATCTACCATGTGTATTGGTCACATGGTGTATTGGTCACTAGCATTTGCAAGTAATTAATACGTGTGCAGCTAAAGAAATACTCATGTTACCAGGCTGTGGCTCATTGCATGAAAATTAATGTGATTTGGGCATCAGAAAACTGAACTAGGGAAAAATAAAGCATTTCTGCTCTCTTGGGAGTGTTTTGTTAATAGAAGAGGTTTTGAGAGCACCGTTGACTTACTCTGATGAAGCACGCAGCACAGAGCAGCAGGGTCAAAGCCAAGACTTAGGAATGCCTACTACGGTCCAGGAAGCATATTGTATCCTTTAATCTTCATGACAGTCTTACCTTACAGAAGAGGCTCAGGATGTTTACCACTTACCTAGGGCCATACAGCATGTGCTGAGTTATACACAACGCAGGTAGAGTTGGGACACCGACTGCTCCCCTGGATGCCTCTCAGGTGCCCCTGGGGAGCTTCTGAGAGCTACACTCAGCCTGTGTGGGTACAGTCAGATGTCCCGTGGACCCCTGACCAAATGTCCCATTACCTCCAGAGGATCATGTGTGGGGGCTAGAGGAAGTCCAGAATTTGCCAGAACGCCGACAAATGTGCAAACAGAAATACTTCTGGTTCTGAGGGTGTTGAAGGAGTGTGTCTATTCCAGGCAAACCCAGAATGGGCCTAAAAGAATCATGTCAAGGCCCAGGAGAAAAGTGAAAATATATTGGGAGTCTAAGTCTGTAAAGTAAGTCATCTTGTGGCCCTCAGGGCAGGAGTGGGGCTTGTAATTCCAGGGTACCTGAATTTCAGTGTGCTGGTCACACCATGGTGATATAAAGGAATGAATGATGGGCAAAGGGAGGCAGACTTTGTGTTTGAGTGGAAGTCTACTTAGGAACCTCTTTCCTCCAGATACAAATATAAAATACTAGTTTTGGTTGCTCTTATGAAAAATCTTCTTGAAATAGTTTCCAACTGGATTTTTAGTGTGGGACTCTGGAGACAGAGAGACTGGGTTCAAATTCTTGCTCTTCGACTACTAGTTATTTTTCTGTGACATGTCACTCACCCTCTAGAAACCACAGTATCCACAGCAGGGATGTTGTGAGTTAATGCAGGTGTTGCGCCTGGCCAGAATGAGCATTTGGAAAGTGCCAGGTATGGTAATTGTGATATAGCCAAGCCAGGCCAGCTGGATTCAGTGCAGCCATCATGCTTTAGAACAGCCACAGGGAATTGTTTCCCTCGGCATGTGAGCGTAAAATTCTCAGTCTCAAGTTAAATCCGAATGTAAAGCAGCAAACACCTGGCCCCAAATATAATTTCCTCTTGCAGCTCATTGCAGCAGTGAGGAAATGGCTGGGGGAGCGTCCGGGAGTGCGGCGCGGCAGCCCCATAATTTCCAGAGCCCTTCTCCTAGACTGACACATAATTGTCAGATTGTTTTATGAGAGCAGCTTCCTGCCCCCTTCCTGCCTGCTTCCAAATGTGCTCATTCCCGAGGAAGCCTCACTTCTCCCTCACCCTTAATCACTCCTTTCCTGCCTGCCCCAGCCCCGGGGCTGGGTGATTTCCTAAATCACTTGGAATTGGCTTCCAGTGCTGGCGCCCCGGGTGGGCTGGAGGAGAGGAGAGAGTTAGTTCTAAGTGGCTTGTGACCTGGAGGTCAGAGATGCTTCCATTCTGTTTGATGTCTCTCCCTGGAGGCCTTCACCACCCACCCCTTCTCCTTCCCTCCTGAGTTAACTTTAATTCTAAGGTCAGGAAGAGATTAAGGAATTGAGTACTGCTGCCCTTCCCTACCCAGTGTGAAGGTGTAAGCCTGCGTGGGCAGGGGCAGGCAGGTTGGAGGTGATAGGAGCTGGAGGGCAGGAATCCTGCCTCAGTTCCTCAGACTCTTTAGCTCCTTCCACATCCAGATGTGGGAATTTTAGAACATTCCATTTCAAACTGAGCTTTGAAAGGTACCTCAAGAGTCTTCTCTTTCCAAAAACCCACTTAGCTTAATTTTACTCATTTGAGGATTTTCAGAAGAAACAGTGTGGGGCTTTTTTTGTATCTTAACTATGTATTTTTATTACTAAAGCAATATGTAATCATGGTAAAAATTTCAAACAGAATCATTTCCAGACATTTCCACAGTTAACAACAGCTTTTTGTGTATCCTTCTAGAAACATTCTAGGTGTACAAGCAAACACATCTATCACTATATTTTTATACAAATGGGAACGTATTGGACATCTTGTTCTCCAACTTGCTCTTTTCATTTAGCACATTTTAGATGTTTTCTACTTTAATAAATTCAGATTTGCTCATTTAAAAAATGGCTGCATAGTATTGTCTGAATATATTAAACAAGCTTTCTACTAGTGAATAGGTAATTTTTTATTACAAGCAATGCTACACTAAGTGCTAAATCTGTATCCATATAGTATATTTTTTGAATAACTACCACTTACAGGGTTTTTTTTTTTTTTTTTTTTTTATCAGGATCTGGGAAGTTAAACTTTTGACAGACATTGCAAATTATCCTTCATAAAGGTTATGCCATTTCAACTCCAGAACGAATAAGAGAACGCCAGGTTGCTCACCCCACCCCATATATATGTACTTCTTAACTTTACCAACCTTAAAATGAATGTATTCTGTTTAATATAGCCTTCAAAATTAACTGCCAACTTTATTCCCAAAGAATGACCTTTTTCCCTGTGAATTTCCTGATTATGTAGCTTTGACTGTTTTCCTGTTATATTATCGATATCTTACTGATTGAAAGCTCTCTTTAGATATAAAGGCTAAAAATACCTTTTTCTGTCATAGTATTTTCAGTAGTTCCCCACTTCATCATCATTTGGCTTTATTTCTGATATTTTTTTCTACATAGCACTTGAAAAATGATTTTAATGACTGTTTTATCAAATCTTTCCCTTTTTGCTTTCTGCACATGCCTAGAAACTTCCAGAAACTAAGATTTTTTAAAAAGAATCATGTTTTCTATTTTTTTTTTAAAGATTCATTTATTCATGTATACAAGTACCGGGGCACAGGCCAGATGCATGGGAGCGTGAGAGGATTCACCAGAGACAGAGCGGGGAACAAAACAGGCAGACTGACTGAAATACACTGCTGAGGGAGCAGTGGGTGAGACAGAGAGGTCTGCCACTCCATGTGGGATTCTCGCTGGCCGGGCCAGCCAGTATCAAACCACCGCTGCAGAGGCTGCAGACAGCCTCCACAGTGTTGCGCTCAGCTGCCTGTGCCACCAGGGGTGACCCATGTTTTCTATTGTTTAAATTTAAGTCTTTAATCTAAAATTGGGGGGGAGGAGTAAATCACATAACAGAGGTCAAACTTTATTTCCCAGCTCTCTAATCGGTCCTTCTCCATTAACTAACATACCTTTTCTTGGCACTTATAAAAATAAAATGTCTAATATTAGGAAAATGCTTATTTTATAATGACAACTTTTTCAATATGTGAAGCTTTTTAAAGAAGAAAATAATTTGATCCTTGACTAACTTTAAAGATAGTGAGTCCCATCTTGCAGAAAGAAGCCCAAATTAATTGCTCCTATTGACAAGTCTTTGTAAAATGAATGGCTTCTAAGATGAATTCCTAGGGGCTGTGTTTGCCATTTGGTCAGTTAAGAAATGCTCTATGCCATTATGTATGGTGACCTACATCACAGAAATGATTATAAATAATACTTGCCCTCAGGAAGTTGATAACCAAAAGGGAAATGTCAAGTCTTTCACTTTGTGGAGTACGTGTACTTGTGTGTGTGCATTTAGAACTCACTAGTGGGGCCTTGAAAATGCAAGAAAAGGAGATTCGAATGTATTTGATTCTTTTAGGAAATAAACTATATTGAAAATTGAAAGTTGGAACAGAGTATTCAAAAAACATTATAAGTTGCCAGCATTTTAGGATATATACTTTATCTATGTTTCTCTTCTTTGTCTTCAGGATCAACATCCCATCTGAGGAGAACCCACTTAGATTTAGAATTTCTGAGTTTGAAGATAGGAAGAATAATAATTATTAACTATTCCATTTAACTGAACTTTAGTATAATGTCTCACTCATGGTCAATAATAAGGAGCAGAGGTAGAATTGTGATCTAATTCTTTCCACTCAAGAGTTGTGGAGGATATTGTTGGGTGCCTATCCAGTAACTGTCCCCTGCCCCCTATCTTTCATGGATGAGGAGCTATAGGTTTGTATGGGGTTCTGAAGACAGTCAGGTCTTCCCATAGAGACTTTTTTTTTTGCAGCTAGAGGACCATTTTAGTTTATTAGGACTGCCATACCAAAATACTATAGGCCAGGTGCCTTAAACAACAGATTTACTCCTCACAGCCTGGTAGTTAGAAGTCTAATGATAAATTTTTGGCAGGGTTGTTTTCTCTTCGGGTCTCTCTCCTTGCCTTGTAGGTGGTCACCTTCTTGCTGTATCCTATATGGTCTTTCCTCTGTGTGCATGTATCACTGTAGTAGTCTGTGTGTCCAAGTTTTTCTTCTTTATGGTTGCCTGTCAGATTGGAGATTGGATCAGGATATACCCTAAAGGCTCCATTTTGTTTTAAGCACCTCTTTAAGCAGTGTCTCCATATATAATCACAATCTGAGATATTGGAGTTCAGGTTTCAATATATGAATTTTGGGGTGGGGAGAAGCCATTCAATCCATAACAGAGACCAGACCTGGTTCGGCTGTTGAGATCTAATCTGGGTCCCTCTAGGATGGATTTTCTTCCGAGATCAATAGAATCCTCTAAAGAAAGCTTTTATTCCTCTGTTTGACTTTTAGCCCAGGATGCTGATGATTGGTGCTATGGCAGCTATTTGTGATCATAAAGTAAAAAATATAAGCACAGAAAGCATCTATGCTGGACATGATTGAACAGAAGGCTGGAAAGACCTGCAACTTTGACAAAATTGTTGAGCTGCTGAATGAATCCTGAGATCACCCACTTCCAGACTTCTTGTTAAGTACAGATTAAATGCCCTTATGGCATTTCTGTCTTTGTTAGGTTTTCTGAGTTTTTTTTTTTTTTTTTTTCTAGCTGAAAACATTTCTGGCTAATAAGGAACTTCATTATTTCTTCACTGAACTATACTGAATTCCAGAAAAGGCCTATTGATCTGTCTCATCTTGATTTTAAAACATTGGGATGCTGCTGGTTTAACTTTCTAGCTTCCTTCAATTACTTGTTAGAGCTCATCAGGCAAGATTTCACTGTAAACCTTCCTGAGTGCTTTTACCTTTTCTGTTGATGCCAACTTCCCCAGAGAGTTTAATTGAAACCAGGCAAAACTGAAGGGTATGCAGGAATCCCAAAAACTCATTTTATCCATTATAAGGTGTTGGCTATCCACACACATAAAGGCAAAGAAAGCATGTTCTTAGTGTGCTCAAGGATCTTTTATTGGTCTGAAGTTCAAGGGGCATAGAGAGAGAAATAAAGGATTTCAAATAACAGACTCCTGATCAAACTCCAAAAAATCACCCACTCTCTCATGGGCAAGTGCCCAGTCAAAAATGGTGGACATGGAGCAGGGTGACTGAAACTCAACAGCTTGCCAGGTGTCCCAGAAAGGAACCACAAGAAAGGGATTAGACGAGAACAAAAGGAGAGCCAAAATACACAGTGTGCTACATAATCCACCATCAGGTCAAGATAATGGATGCCATCATCCTGCCTGCCTGTTGAAATACTAAAGTCCCAGGAGCAGCCTCTTTACACGTCTCTCCTTCCTCCTTGTTCCACTCAAATATATATATTTACCCACTCCTCTTTCTCAATTGAACCCCGCCCCCCCTTCAGGAAGTCTGGTTCATGGCATACCGGGAATTGTTGTCCTTGGCACCTGAATCCCTTCAGGATGTCATTCAGGGGCTCAGAGTTTGCCCCTCACTGTTCCTCTGACATTTGTGTAACAGGGTGGTCCCCAGAAAAGGGGGAGGTTCCAGGTTTCCTGCCCAACCCAAGGGAGGATGGAGCTGAGCAGGGAGAGAAGAAGCTGCAGAGGCGACTGAGAAGGAAGGAAGCAAGATGGAGAGCCAGAAGGAGACCTGGAGGAGGCACATGGAGCCGAGAGACATGTGAAGAAACTGCACTTGCCTTTTGGTTGTGGACTGGTTGACACAGATGTGGGTGAGAGACCTGTGGGGAGGAGACAATGGCAGCTTTTATATTGGTTTTGATTTTGCTCTTTTCCTCCCAGACTTGTCTGGTTGTTTCTGATCCTTTTCTGTGGGTCCCCACTGGAAGATGTTTTAGGCTTGTGGCAGGCTTTGAGGCCTTGTTCTGGGCCAGTCCTGCTTGGTGGACTTTTACCCATGAGGGGATGGGTAACTTTGGGTGCTTGATTTAGAAACTATATTCTTTGCCTTTCCTGTATTGTTTACTAATTGTGTTAAAGTTCCTTTTCATTAAAGTCTCATATGCTTTGTGTTGATGCGGTGGATAGCAGAACTTATTTAGAGGAGGCAGTTTTGAGGAGTCTGGGGTGCCCCCCTCCCCCGACTCCCTGCCCTGTAACATTAGGGCTTCACTTCCTACTAAGTAGAATATGGGTTTTGTGTCTTTCTAAAAAGGTCTAAGATCAGGATCTTATATTCGACGGTGATTTAAAAATGTATAATAATCTTTCTATGCAAGAACTCTGATTTTTATGGACCTTAAACATACTCCTCCTTACTCTGATCATTAGAACTAGAGATTGGATATATGGGGATGGTTTTTATTTTCATTTCAGATCCCTTTTATAGTTTTACCATGTTGAAAAATTACTTTCATAATTTAAAACATGAATAAAAATTGTGACAACTTGTAATGAGGGAGAGCAGAGCCCATCTCTCAGTCTTACTCTTTCTATAAAAAAGAGCATTTTTGCATTTATTAGATGTTAGAGGAGCAAAAATCTGGCACCCCAATATGACTTTTTGGCCAAATGCTGATTTCATGGGCGGAACACTGAAGGCTGGGTGGAAGTTGCTTTTTTTTTTTTTAAAGATTATTTATGCGTACAAGAACTGGGGTACAGGCCAGAGGTTGCGGGGGTGGGGGTGGGGTGGGGCATGAGCAGATTCATCAGAGACAGAGTGGGGAACAGAACAGGCAGACTGAAATACACTGCAGAGGGGAGCAGTGGGTAAGACAGGAGAGGTCTACTGTGCCATGTGGTTTGCTCTCTGGCCAGCCAAGGATTGAAACTTGTGCTGCAGTGGCTGTGGACAGCTTCATAGGTTGTATCTTAACCTCTGTGCCACCAAGGAGGCTTTTGATATTTATATGTAAATCTCTCTATGTAAGGGCCTCTCCCAGGAAGACCTTATCTCTTTTCAGTGGAGAAGACAGACCTTAGATTTGCATACCTTTGTTGACTGTAACTTCCCTAGGATCTCACTCTCTCTTCCTCTCTGTCCAAAGTCTCTTGTCTTAGCTAACCTATATGTAAGATGACATCTGAAGTCACATGGATGAGTTACTTGGTCATGCCAGATCTCTCCCATGTATATAGAACATACACATGTTATTATTAAACTTCTTTTTGGCCTTTTCTCTTTACAATCTATCCTATGTTTATTTGTCAGCCTAGAAAAACCCAGGTGATGATTTCCCTTACACTCCCACAGATGCTATTTTCTCTTTGTGAGTTGCCATTCAAGGAAATGCTTCCCCATCATGGATGGGGATGAGATGATGTAATAGTATAAGATATTGTTAGCTTACAGGTTGAGGCGTACCCTACGACCCCCAAACTTGAATGCTCTAAAGCAGTGCAGTCATTCATGCACATGAAGTCCCCTAATGACACATTTCTCAGAATGTATCCCGATCACTAAACTATATATATATAGTCTTGCTTACTATATGTTGATGGAGGTGGAGGGCAGGATGGACATATGTGGGCAGAGTAGCATATCCTAGGTGAAAAGGTATTAAGATGTATTTGTGGTAAGTTTGGTAACTGGTAATTTTTACTTCTCATTTCTGTTGAGTATTGGGAGACATCTGAAGCTCTCCCAGTCAGCCTTCATTCCAAACCTTTTCCCTCAGCCTTCCGGCTACCCCTTCAAGTTCTAGGTGTTCAGTATAAAGGATACATCTCTACAGGGAGGAAAGTTGAACAGATCTACAGCCGTGCACACTAATACCTTTTGGGGCTTAGTACTTTTCCATTCATGGTCATGTTCAGACAGCCCCAGAGGACATCTGAGGCCCATTAAGTCCAGATTTACATTCTTTTCCAACAAATGGCAGTACTTCAGAAAGTTTGTTTATTTAACATAAAGTACAATTTTAAAAAAGTTTTAGCCCCTAGAGTACAGGAGTTTATGTGACTTCATGCCCTTCTTTCTGGGGTAGAATAAACAAAACAGGGAAATGGCAAACTCTATAGGGGTTTTCCTCCCTCCTTGTGGATGGCTAGTCTTTTCTTGTTTATAATACCATGGAGTGAAACTTCTATGTAGGATGAGAGAAAGAAGATTGTTTTCTCTCAAGCAGAATTGTTTGTTTGTTTTTATTTCTGGAAGCTGATTAGTTTTGGAAAACCTAAGTCCTTCCTTATCACCTTTAAGTTAACTTTGTTCTTTCTGCTTGAGGTTGAGCAATTAACTTCATTCTGTGTGCTCACCCACGTGCACACACATATGTACACACTCATATGTGTGTAAATGCGCATGTATGTGTACACACAGGTCCACATATCTGATTTGTCTTCTTTAGGGCTCTGTCACAGCCTGCAGGGTTGATTGGACCAGGCAGGATTTTTTAAGCTAACTGAACCCAGAGTAAGGAGATATCAGCTGGAGTTAGACAATCCTTCCCGAAGTGAATTTCAGAGATCTTCTAGAATCTGAGCTAAGAAATCTCATGTTGGGGTGAAGTAGGCATAACTTTAGAGGGAATGGTGTGGGAAGGGGTGGGCAGATTGGAATCAGAGGACCAGAGATATGACATGTAAATAACAAATGATCTCAGAATATTTAAGAGAGTAGTAGGTTTTGATATTAAAAGTCTTAAAGTGCTATACATTAACAGTCTTTGATGGTATTAGTTTGTAGTAAAAGTTGGTCAATATTTGACTATAGAGTTTTTATCCTTAGCATATTAATTGGTCAAATTCAACATGAAAAGATGTCATGGGATTATCAGACTCTTGGGTTGTACTGGAGATCCATGGTATTAAATATTGCTAGAAATAAGTGGGGCCTGGGAAGAGTTTGGGTTTATTTTTTACTGCAATTATAATTCACTGTAATAGGATTTGGTCTACTGGAACTAAAAGTTCCTGCCAGTAGCTTTGCAAAATTCATAAATCTATCAGAAATTTTAACTATCACTTATAGTTATTATTTTGAAATACAAAAAAATTGACTAGTTCTCATTTTAGAGGTAACACAGCCTGAGAGGCTTAGTTAGTTAGTATCAAGTAATATTGCAAATTGTGAACAGGCACAATTTCTGGCCACAGGCCTTTTAGTGGACTTTGGGAATCCGTATTCTAAGCTCTTTCCTGCTATGGAGCTTGCTGTAGTTTATAAATGGCACTAGGAATGGAACAGAGGACCTAAGGGTCCTGCAGGATGAGCTGTGATTGCTCGTGGAATATATGATCTTGGGGCACGTTAGGTATGCAGAGTTAGGGTTGGTTTATGTAGAAGTGGTCAGCCTCTCAGGGGGACTTGGCATTGTCCATTTTCCCTAAGTGCCCAAGTCCCCATACAGACAAGCACAGAGAAAAGACCCCAGCTTTAACATCCTTCCCCTTTGAGACCCATCATCTGGTTTACATACCGCTTTCTCTGATGTCATCATCATGATTCTAACATCCTTCTTGTCTCAGTATGCTATTTTTGAGAGGAGTTGAGAAGGCATCACTTTGGGAGAATGTTTCAAGACAGAGCAAGGGTGGTTCCCCATCCCACACCAGTCCTAGTGGCTCCTTTTTCTAAATGAGCCTGTTTAATGAGTCAAGAATATTCCATCAACCAAATGGGTGCAGCTGCCAACAGGAATGTTCCAAAGAAAATAAATGAAAACTTGTCTACTTTGCACTGTTTTGATGGGCAATCTTTCTTTTTTAAATCATGGTGACCAGGCTGTTTCTTCTCAGGTTGTAACATATTAGAACAACTTATGCTGAAAACCTGGGAAAGCTTTCATGCAGTAATAATTCACAGGTCAAAATTTACAGTCTTTACATTTCTTGGTGCCTAAGGCACTGTCTGGTAAGAAACTAAACAATTGAAGGAGGCACAGTAATTTGCAGAGCCATTGGTTTGCAAATCTAAGAATTGAATGCAATTATAACAATGAAGCAATAACAACAATTATTATTTTAAATGTGATCTATCAAACAGATTTCATATGAATGCTCTTACATCTGCTTAAATGTCAAGTGAGCTTGAAGGAATGAAGAAAACTCCACCAAAAGACCAATGTCAGTCATTTTCTCTACTTTAGAAGATGTGGCTTTCTCCTGACAGAAACTGAGGATACCAAAGCTGTTATTTTGAAAGGGCTAATGCCCTTCCTTAAACTCCAAATTCTTCTACATGTTATTACCCTAGTTTTCAGATGTGGGACCTGCTTATCTTTAGGTGGCTAGTCAGGAGAGGCTATGTAGAAAAGTTGGTAAGAGTCCAAAGATTGGAATTGAGAATTTGAGGCAGCAAGACAAGATCATTAAGAACAGGCCTGTTGGAAGCCTGAATTGAGGCTCTGGCTGGGAAAGTCAGGACTTCAGATATATAGTCTAACCCAGTATCAGGAAGAAAGCCTGATCTGGGTGTTTTTGTTTATACTCTGCTGAGCCAGAAAGAATAGTTGCTATGAGAGTTTTTGTTTTTGTTTTTAAACCACGTTAGAACCCCTCTTTGTTTTATGTGTTCCCAGGGAACCTATAAATGCTGAGCCCATCAGTTCCCAAAGTTGGGTGATTTGAGAGCCAGTTCCTTGTTTGGCATTTATGGCAGTTGGAGTGCTAGATGTGTAAACATGCTTCTTCCAGGTAGAAGCCTGAAACTTGGTTTTACTAAGGAATGACCCATGGGGAAACAGTGAGGGATGTGCCCTTCAGTTCTTTCAGGCTTCTGGGAGAATGACAGTGAGCTCCAACATCAGGCCGATGAGAAGCTAGAGCCTCAATTAGAGGCTGGGGAAGCTTGCAGTTTCCTTCCAGGGAGGAACTTGGAGATGGACATTTTTGTCTGCTCCCTCTATGCTTGGTGGAATGAGGGTGGGTAGCCATTGCAAGTATTTGTGTACGTATTCAATAACTGTTTCCTTGTTACAGTCCTGTGGGGTTCACTAGAGCTGAGTGATTTGGGGACCCATCTCTCAGTAGGCAGCCTTCAAAGTTGGAGCATTAGATGTGTGAACCAAACCCTTAGTTCTTCAGGAGAAAGCCGGGAGTTCTGGATTCCCTCTCAGCTGTCAGGTGCCATGCCAGCAGTGGGATTTGCGGTGAGAGTTTTCCTCAGCCCTTTCTTCCATTTTGATGTGTTTATTTTTCCAACTTTAGTAAATTTCTTTTGTTTATTTTTTATTTTCTTATATCATCGTTGATTTTTGTACAGTGTTTGATTTCTCCCCTCAGATGTAATACCCCTAAATCTCCCATCATCACCTCACCTGTGAACCATCACCATGGTCCCTTGTACTCTTCCCTCCTCTGTTTTGACCCTCTCCCTCCTCCTCTCCCACTGTATGTCTCAGATCTATCTAGTTTCATCTTTTTTTCCCCTCTGACCCTTTGTTCGGTTTCCTCCTGTAAGTGAAACCATCTGATAGTTTTCTTTTTCCTTCTTACTTATTTCACTGAGCAAAATCCTGTCTAGCTCCTTCCATGTTCCTGCTAATGGCATGAATTTATCTTTTTGATTGCTAAGTAGTATTCCATTGTGTATATATGCCACAGATGTTGTTATTTTCTTAGTCATCTGAAGTGTAGCAGTCACCCAGCTAATTTCTGGATTGTTCTCAGAGGGAATTGATCCATGTGAATTGTATATTCAGTGCATCCATGGGAGGAAGGAAAATCAGAAGCCTCCTCTGTCAACTTTGTTTAATGGGTACAGAGTTTTGGTGCAAAACAGTGTGACTATAATTAATGTCACTGAATTGAACCTTTAAACATGATTTAAAAGGTTAATTTTATGTCATGTATATTTTACCATAATTAAAAAAAATTTTGATGAGCAAAGTATCAAAAATTACCTTTTCATATTACTAATAGTGACTAGATAAACAGAACTGACTTTGTATTTATAATAAAGTATTAATTTTACAGTTCAACACAGTCCAGTTGGTTAGTTTTTCCCCAAATGGGGTGCTTCTCATGTAAAAATCTTTGCCTTCCTCGAGATAATGAAGATCTATTTTGCTTTTTTCTCAAATCAACACCTTTCACATTTGTATCTTCAGTCTATTTGAAATTATTTGTTGATATGGTTAGAAGTAGGGATCAAGACTGATTTTTCCACTTGAATATCCAGTTTATTGAATATACTGTCTTTCCCCTAGCAGTGTGATCTCATATGTGGGTATATTTCACTGGTCAGTTTGTCTATCCTTGTATAAATTAGTAAAACCAGTTAATACCTTAATTCATGTAGCTTTATCATGAGTCTTGATATTTGGTAGTTTAAGTCCCCTAATTTTGCTCTTATTCAAGATTATTTTATTTGTAGCTCTTTTTGTAGTGAATTTTAGAGTTAGGAGACACTTTCTTAAGGAAAAAGAAGGAGCAACTATATGGAGATTTTGTTTGTACTTGATTATGTCTGCAGATCAATGTGTGGTGACTTGATATCTTACAACATTGAACTTCCTTGTCTAGTAACATATCTTTTCATGGCTTCATCCACATGTCTCATTTTTCTCCTTAATGTTTTATGTTTTTTTTTTAATTTAGAGTTCTTACATATCTTTAACTTATTCCTAGGTATTTCATGCTTTTTGATCCTCTTGTAAATGGCATCACTTTAATTTCCTTATGTGTTTATTGCTTGTATATAGAAAAAATTTGATACCAACCTTAGACCACTAACCTTGCTAAATATGCTTGTTAAAACTAATAGACTTTTCTGTATTATCCATATATATATATATATATATATATATAATCTTACATCTCCAAATATTGACAGTTTTTTTCTTTCCTATCTGTAGTCCTTTTTTATTTGTATTTGTCCCTCTTGTTCTAAGTAGAACTTCAAATGCAATGTCAAAAGCAGATATCTTCATCTTACTCCATCTCTTAGGCAGAAAATCTTCAATATTTTATCAGTATATTTCAGTTAGCTATTTCTGGGTCAAGCCACCCCAAAACACAGTGGTTTAAAATAATGGCCTATTATTTCTTATCCTCTTTGAACTAGTTAGGAAGTTCCTCTGCTGATTTCACGTAGGTTCATTCATGTGGCTGCTTGGCTGCTTGCATATAAACTGGGAGATCCAAGATGGCCTCACTCACATGTCTCACAGTTGATGAGGGCTCTTGGCTTAGACATTTCCTTTGTCCTCCAGGAGGTATCTCATCCTTTAGTAGCTAAAACTGGCTTTCTCAGTAGTGACCTAAGGGCAGGTTTCCAAGAGACAGCTTGTCTTTTTAATAAACTATGTCTGATAATTGCAATTAGATGTGGCAACTAGAAAGAGAGAGAAAACAACACCGAAGACTTAGAATTCAGTAGATGATTAGCTTATGAATAATTTAGTGTGAGAATCCTTTAAAAATTTTTAAATATCTGGGAGCTTTGGACGTAACCCTAGGAAAGAGGAGTGAGTGAAGATCTAAGAAATAAAAAGGTACTTTTTTTCATATTGTTAAATTTCCTCTGTAATGAGAGAAGAATGGGATCTTCCCAGTCTTTCACCTTTTGAAAAAGATATTTCTTAGAGTACAGACTAGAAATAAAGCCCTGGTCCAAGCAAACTCCTGACAGTGATTAGTAGGATATTCAAGCAACATTCCATCAGTTCTAAAAGTTGGATGTAAAAAACCAAACATAATCCTTTGGGAAAATGTATTATGACATCTGTATAATTCATGAGATATTGGTTTATAACTCAAATGGTTTTAAAGATAACTTTAGGCTAGTGAGCCATGTGTCAGTTTCACCGCTGCCTGTTTCTCTAAAATCAGATTTCTAAAAAAAATACTTATTGAAAACTTTTAAGGGAAGAAAAGGTGTTCATAAGCTGCCATTGCATTATGAAGAATCAAGGGAGATAGTTTACATAACACTAAGAAACCATTTTGATACCTGGAAAATCCCATCTTTAAAAATTCAAACCTTGCTTAAACCTGAAGACTGTTGTATTTATTTAAGGTTGATGTGCTGAAAGTCCTATGTCTGTGCTTTAAATAAGAATAGTATTGAAGTCAATGTTAAATGTAGAGTGTGTAGAGTAAAATGTTAAATACACTTTCATTTAGAAATTAAAACAAAGTCTCTTAGCAAAATACGGCTCCTTACTGTAATCAAGAAAACCTCAAATCTTTGAACCCAAATGGAAGGAATACTGCAAAGATGTCATCTCTTATATGATATTTCATAAGGGAAGATCTGTTCTTCCTTAATTATTTAAGTAAAACCAAAGGGGAAATTGGGGATTAGGGATTTGGACCAATAGATATACATATTTTTAATTCTTTCTGTCATGAAATGTAAAAGAAAAGAAAGATATATTACAACAGTGAGAGTGATTCTGTCTTTGCTTTGTTTTAGTAGTCTGTAGAGTTCCTGTGTATGGTTACTATTATAACATGGGTTTGCTTTCTTTTTTTTTTTTTTTTTTTTTAACATGGGTTTGCTTTCTATTGGTGCTGTATGTGTCTCGACATGAGAGCTCAGACCTCAAGGCTTGCAAGTGTTAAGGCCCTTCCTTTAAATCCTGAAAGTCAGGCCTCCCCAGTGGCGCAGCGGTTGAGCGCTGGGCTGCAAAGCTGCCTGCAGCCTCCAGCGCCTGTCGATCCCCCACCACTGGCGAGGGTCCCACATGGTGCGACAGACCTCTCCTGCTGTGCCCACTGCTCCCCTAAGCAGTGTATTTCATCAGTCTGCCTGTTCCGCTCCCCACTCTGGCTCTGGTGAATTCTCTCACCTCCTGCGCTTCTGACTGTACCCAGTGCTTGTATAAATAAATAAATCTTTAAAAAAAAAAAGTTAAAAAAATCCTTAAAGTCTTTAATTTTTTTTTTTTGTTGGACCCTTTCCGGTGGCCGGGGAATAAACCAGCACTGCAGAGGCTGCGGGCAGCCCGGCAGCCCAGCACTCAACTGCTGCACCACCAGGGGAGGCCCTAAAATATTTTTTTTGTTAGACTTTCTCATGAGAGGCCTCTGGGAATTAAGGGTGTGCCCAGATGACAGCCAGCAGGGTATCAGGGACCTTAGTCTTGCAACCACAAGGAATTTAATTCTGCCAGCAACTGTAATGAGCTTAATTGCAGGTTAATCTCTCAGCATCTGGAAAGGAACCCAGCCCTGCCACACTTTAATTTTGGTCTGTGAGACCAAGAATAGATGACTAAGCTACCGAGATTTGTGACCTACAAAACTGTGAAATAATAAATTGGTATTGTTTAAAGCCTTAAATTTGTGGTAATTTGTTACAGCACCAATAGAAATGTTCTTCAACACAATATTTTTTTCTGTGAGTATCCAAGGGTTCTCCCAGTTTGCACTGATTATTATATACTCTTCCCACTGCTACCACTTTCCACAAACTACCCTGTCACCTCTTCCAGGGAATCTTGAGAATTGTATGTGAATTTTCAATCTGATAAATATAGTTCTTTTGACTAGCCCCACCAAATGTTGTGGCCTTTTAACATTAAGTTCCCCATTAGGTAAGATTGCATTCTCAAAATTTTCTTTAAAAACCAATTTTATTGACTTACGGTTTACATATGGTAAAATGCACCCGTGGTCAGTGTACATTTTTATTTAGAAGTTTTGAAAAAGTTTTATATCCATGTAACAACCACTGCTATCAAGATAGGCATTCCCATTACCCCCCAAATTTCCTTGGACCCCATCCCAGTCAGTCTTCCCTCTCCTCCTTAACTCAGGCAACCACTGAGCTTGCTTTTTATCACTTAACAATTGATTTATCTCTTCTTGAGGTTCATACACATAATATTACATTTATCTGTTTCTACACACCTGCCTTTCTCTTCTTTTACTTGGTGTAATGTTTTAGAGATTCATTCATGTTGTCATGTATGTAAGCGGTTCATTCCTTTATTTTGTTGAGTAATTTTATCTTGTATGGACTTTATTACAGTTATCCTTTTTCTAGATTAAATGTACTGATCTCTAGATTAGTATCTCTAGATTAAATGTACTGATATTTTGTTAAGGATTTTTGTGTTTATGTTCACAAGGGGTATTGGTCCCTAGGTTTTTTTTTTTTTTTTAATGTAGTACCATCATCTGGTTTTGGTATTGGGGTAAAACAGGCCACAAAAATTGAGTAGGAAGTATTTGGGGGTATTTATTGCTATTTGTTGACCACCTGTTGGGCAGTACTTCCCCATGAGACCCAGAGATGCCCTTTAGAGAGTTTTTTAAAAGGTCCTGGGAAGATGCATAAACCCCTAGCACTGTTCTCAGGGTTTGTGGCTCAGCAGCAATTCCTTGTTCATGTTCAGGGTATGACACATCAGTAGGACACAGAATCTCCCAAACCCTGAACTTCCAGAGAATTCGAACCACCCTCTTGAGTCTGGCCACTTCTCTTCCTTAGCATAAAGCAGTGTACTGCTCATTCTCTGGGATGACCCAGTGTTATCCTAAACCAACAATGCAGTTTATTTCTAAAAGTTGGAGAGAGGGAGAGGAAAGAAGGAAAGAAGAAACAGAAAGGTAGGATGCACAAACCTTTGAAAAAGCAGATCCAGGCCTTGCCTGAGAAAGCAGTGAGAAAGCAGGCACTCTAAATGCCCCATGTAAGTTCCCAGAAACAAAGTTTCAAGAAGAAATTTAGTGTTCTCCTTAAACCTTCTCTGTAAGGCAAACCAAGGAAAATTTAGCTTCATACACTTCTAGGAAGGGAATCTTACACATCATATAATGTCCCTTCTCAGCCTTTTATCTTTTATAAATGTGGAGGCTGCCCCTCATCTTCATTCCTCAGAGATAGCTAACAGTGTTTGAAAACTACTATCTTAGGAGATTTTTGAGAGCCCCAGGCAAATAAAATTCCTGTTGACCTAGGCTGATTCTTCAGAAATCCTGAGTTGGCAAGCAGATTAGATGTTCGAGTTCTGGCTAGCAAAATCAGGACAAGGAACACATTATGTTGACTTTCAGACAGGATTAAGTTTGCTGCATCATGCTATATAAACTTCCATAGTCTTCAAGTGTCTTTTTTGTTGATATTTTTGGCTAAATATTATTTCAAGAATAATCATCCTCAATATGTATTTTCTAATCTTTTTTGCATGAGTGAGTTTGTGTGGGTATAAATGCTATCTGTGTGCAATTATAGTAGTTAGTCATATTAAGGCACTAGTAGAGTATAGCATACACAATTTTGAGAGTCTGTTTCCCTGTGTTATTTGGGAAACTCACTATAGATTCCTAAAGGAACTGGAACAAGATGCCCAAACCATGGTCATTCAGAGACTCAGGGATATCAGTCTCCTGCCAGGAACTCCACTGCAAACCAGCCAACTATTGTAATTAGATGGGAAGCAGGACTGAGTTTGCAGGAAAATAAGAGTTGGTTTGTTAGCAGAGTTGGACTTTGACCTTGAAGATAGCTGGATATTTGAATAAACCAGTTCCCAAGACTCAAGGACATATGATGATGTTAGGAAGCCATGTAATAGAGAACCAGGAAACTTGAACTTCAGGACAGAGAGAAGAATCAAGACAATGTTTATAAGAGTGGTAGTTTGAGTGAATAAAAAGGACATAAGATACAGAGGTAAATCACTTAGTTTGGGTCCCTTGCTTCTGCCACACCATAGTTTAGTTGCCTCGGGCCCTTTCATTACCCTCTCAGCTTTAGTCTCCTATTTATTTATAAAAAGAAAGAGAGGTTGTCTAGCTTTCAGGCCCTAAAAATGCATGTGAGGATATACTGTTCTTTATTTTTTGTTTGCTTATTATTTTTTTAATGTTCTTTATAATGTTAACAGCTGGTTTGAGATACTATAAGTAGAAACAAAGTGAATATTGTCTGTGCTTCAATTAGCAGTGGTCAGGCACAGCAGAACCTCAGAAAGGAGGCAAAAAACAATATTCATCCCTTCCAGACAAATATTCTCTCTCTTTAGAAGATTTAGTATTTTACTTAAGCATGTGGTGATTTTGTTAAAGGAAACTATAAGAGCCCTAACATTCCCAGACTTAAGCAAGTGCTACATAAATCTTAGGATTTTTTTTTAAATTTTACAACCAGTAAGGTAGGTCCTGTAAGTAGTTATATTGAGCATAAATATTGGAAATCCTTGGAGTTCACAGTGGTTTGTTTGATCAGCCTCCCAACTTTTAAGGAACCTCTCCTGTCTCCTGGGAGCTACTCCCTATCACAGTCTGAACTTGCCTCTCCACACACCACATCTCTCTGGTTGCAGGTGAGCAGGCATCCCTGTACAATATGCTCACCACCCTCCCCCAGCTGCCTTCTCCTGGCTGGAAATCTCTTGAAACTAAGAAAGCATCACAGGAATCATTTTGGAGCACTTTTTGCTTCAGAGCTCAGAATTTTCTTGAGTGCCTTAGGAGGAGGAGTAGACTTAAGATTGAGAAAGAGAGAGCTGATGGCTTTCGGGGTGTTTGTTCATATTGTCCCATGGGCACTTGAACATGCTGACCTGCAGCTTCCCAAAGAAGTGCAGATGGAGATTGGTAGTCATCAGGGAGCAGGCTCTCCCCGAAGGTGTAGGACAGCTATAGTCACCCAAGGAGAATGGAGGAGTCCAGGAATAGACCCTTACGTGAAAGAGGAAGAGGAAAAGTCACCAAAAGATTATAAAAGATGATCAGGCTTGTCAGCCAGACTTGTGCCACTGCCCTTTACTCTCAGGAGACAGCCTGTGGCTCATTCATCTGCCCTCTGTTCTGCAAATCACCAGTTTTCGTTATTTTTTGTCTATGATGTCAACATTTCCAGGATGCATTTGTGTTTTGGATTGTCTAGTGCTCTGTCCATATGCCCCATTAATTCCTAACTGGGAGAGATAAAATATCTGGCCTTTCTGTTTGCCTCATTTAACATCCCTTCCATTCTGTTGAGATTGTTGAAGTTACCCATGAAACCTTTTGGAAGGGACCTGAGTGATTGGACAACAATGTCATAGGCCTGGAAGTTACTCTGGACCAAAAGAAATAGGTAAATATTGGAACCTACTTCTTGGTTTCTTGATTACAAATTTGTGATTGGGAAAAAAAAAAAGGCCCTCTGTAACTTTCCTCATGCAGGGACCAATAAAAGAAGTAATTCTTGTGAGCAAATGAGAATGTCATTTGTTCAGAGAAGACCTAGCATTTTGGTTCTAGCCCTTGGACTTCATGAGACCACTTGCAACCATCTCCCTCTTGAAAGCTCACCAAGACTAAGGATAGAGTTAGATTCGATGCTCCTGAAGAGTTTCACACCTTCCTCCCAGTTCCCTGATACCAGAGCTGGACTCAAACATACAAAAATGTTGTTTTGCTTGGGTGAATATTTTTGTGTTTCCGTTTCATCAGTCACTAAAAATAAAAAGACATGGTTCCAGTATGAACAATATCCTTAAGCTTTACTATTTAAAACATAAATTTAGTTTTGCCATTCAATTAAAAAAAAAGCAATAGTTGGGCCCAGTTCAAAATTTGTAAAATGAGGAGATTTTGCAGAACAGTGTGCTTTCAATCTCAAGCTATTTATCCTTAGCGTCTCCCTCAGAGACAAGTCAGGGAACATCTTCCTCTTTATTAGAAAGTCTTGTGAAAAATACAGTACTCATTACTCCTACTCTATTTTCCTCTGGGGAAAGGTGAATATCCCTGAATTTAGTAGCTCTAAGCAGGTCTTCCTGTTCTTGTCATGTCCTTTTTGTTTTGTTTGTTATCTGGCATGACTCTCGTGATCATATGGGGGGCTGTTTTACAGGCACATGGTTGCTGTTTCTTTTTCTGCATGATGTTTCAGGTCAGAACCTATGTAGTAATTCCCGAGACTGCTGCCCTCGACAGAACAATAGTGACGAGGTTAATGAGGTGTCGGAAGATGGCAAAACCAGCTCCAGTGTTATGCTTTCCAACTTTTTAATTAGGAGTACTGATGAATGGCTTGCCTGTAAAATATTCTTTCACTGGGTGACACCCCTGCCCACAAGGAGAGGTGAGGAAGTACATGATGAGATAGAGCAGGGCAGTCTGTCTCATGCTGCTTTCTCCCAAGTTTGTCCGGCTCACATCCAGGGCCTGTAGCTGCCTGTCGTTACCATAATGTCCCAGGGGCTTCCAGAGCCTTGCAAGGCCAGAGCTGCCAGTGCAGCATGAATTACCACGGAAACATGAGAATAGCTTAACATTTTTTTCTCCCAGTAGACAATTGGTTTGGATCCAGAGTTTCCCACAGTCTTTTTTTTTTGCATGTTTATTAGATGGAGCCTTCAATTTAGGCTCTTGTGAGACTGGTTACTTCCAGGTACTCCAGGCATGAACCCATAAGGTTTTCTGGTGCTTGTTATCAAGCAACCTGGGAGACTCTCATTGCGAGAACACAAATTTTGCCAAGTTTGTCCCTTAGAGAAGCACTCTGAGTGTTTACCTCACTGTGTTGTGATGTGTGTTCTAATAATTTCCAGGATCCTGTGGACGTTATCCCTGGGACACAGTCACATTCCTTTTCCCCAAGTGAATAAAGTTTTGTCCAGTAAAGCCTTCAAGGCTGGGAAGATAAATTAATTTATCTGTGTAATTATGTGTAGATGGATGGAGTACAGGGAAAAGAATTCCCTCTAGGAATAAAAATATGGATGCTTCATTTTAATTAAAAAAAAAACAAACAGTTTCTAGACTGTGATCTTTGCATAATTTAAAAGGTAGAGAAATCCCTGGGAAGTATAGAGGGGCTCGAGAGAGGAAGAAGTTATCAGTGTTATAAGAACAGTGATAGCAGCTAGTGCAGTTGCCTCTTCTAGTTCACTTGGCTTTTAAAAACTTTGGTGAGTAGTTCTGATTTTTTAACATATGTCCAGATTCATGTCACCATTGCCACAGTTAGAAGTTTCATCACCCTAATATACATAGAGAACCCCAAAAACTCCACAGAAAAACTAATTCAACTCATCAATCAGTTCAGTAAAGTGGCAGGATACAAAATCAACACGCAAAAGTCAGTAGCCTTCCTATATACAAACAATAAATCTGAAGAAGAAGAAATCAAAAAAACCATCCCTTTTATTATTGAAACAAAAAAATCAAATATTTGGGAATAAATCTAACAAAAGAGGTAAAGGACCTATACAAAGAAAACTATAAAACACTGTTAAAAGAAATAGAAGAAGACACAAAGAAATGGAAAGACATCCCCTGCTCATGGATTGGGAGAATAAACATTATTAAAATGGCCATCCTACCAAAAGCAATATACAGATTCAATGCTATTCCAATCAAAATTTCAATGTCATTCTTCAAAGAAATAGAACAATTATTGATGAAATTCATATGGAATCACAAAAAACCCCGAATAGCCAAAGCTCTCCTGAAAAAAAAAGAAGGGAATGGAGGCATCACACTCCCAGACTTCAAACTCTACTACAAAGCCATAATCATCAAAACTGCATGGTATTGGAACAAGAACAGACATACAGACCAATGGAATCGAATAGAAAATCCTGAAATAAACCCACAGATTTATGGTCAACTAATCTTTGACAAAGGAGCAAAGACTATGCATTGGAGCAAAGAAAGTTTGTTCAATAAATGGTGCTGGGAAAACTGGGTCGCTACATGCAAAGGAATGAAGCTTGACCACTACCTCACACCATATACAAAAATCAACTCAAAATGGATTAAAGAACTAGACATAAGACCTGAAACCATAAAATACATAGAAGGAAATATAGGCGAAACACTACGTGATTTGCATATCAAAGACATCTTTACAGACACATCACCCAAAGCAGTGATAGTGAAGGCAAAGATCAACAGCTGGGACTACATCAAATTAAAGAGCTTCTGCACAGCAAAAGAGACAATAACAAAAACAAAGAGAAACCCCACCAACTGGGAGAAAATTTTTGCACCCAACACTAATGATAAAGGACTGATCACAAAAATCTGCAAAGAGCTGATGAGACTCAACAACAACAAAGAAAATAATCCAGTCAAAAAATGGACAGAGGAACTAAAAAGAAACTTCTCTGAAGAGGAAATGCGAATGGCCAACAGGCATATGAAAAAATGTTCAACATCACTTGCAATCAGGGAAATGCAAATCAAAACTACCATGAGATACCATCTCACACCAGTGAGAATGGCACATATTAAAAAAACTAGCAACAACAAATGTTGGCGAGGTTGTGGAGAAAAAGGAACTCTTCTGCACTGTTGGTGGGAGTGCAAACTGGTCCAACCACTATGGAGAGCTGTGTGGAGATTTCTGGACCTACTAAACATAGAGCTTCCACAGGATCCAGCAATTCCACTCCTAGGTATTTACCCAAAGAACACAGAAACATCAATTCCAAAGAACACCTGCACCCCTATGTTTATAGCAGCACTGTTTACAATAGCTAAGCTTTGGAAACAGCCCAAATGCCCAAAAATAGATGACTGGATCAAGAAGATGTGGTACATATATACCATGGAATATTACTCAGCATTCAAAAAAGATAAACACATGCAATTTGCAGCAACATGGATGATGCTGGAAGGGATCATGCTCAGTGAAATAAGCCAAAAAGAAAAAGAAAAATACCGGATGGTCTCACTCATAGCAGGGATCTAGAAAACTTAAATAAGGGACCAGGAAAATGAATAACTATAAGAAAGTGAAAATCAAAATCAACAAAAACTATGAACCAGAGACACTTTTGGGGGGTGGGGGGCGGGAGGGGAGGGATTGGGGTCAGAATGGGGGGATTGCAATTGTATGGGGAATATAAAAATAAAATTTATTAATTAAAAAATAAATAAATAAATAAAATAAAAAGAAAAAAAATATAAAAAAAAAAGAAAAAAAAAAAAAAGAAGTTTCATCACCCCCCAAAGCTCCCTTATCTGTCTCTTTATAAGCACATTCTTCCCTGCACCTCCTATCCCTGCCAACTACAGATGTGTTCTCTATCTCTGTAGTTTTGTCTTTTTGAGAATATAATATAAATGGATTCATACATGTCATTTTTGGAGAATGACTTTTTTTCACTTAACACAATGTCCTTGGGATTAATCCAAGTTATGTGTATCAAGAGTTTGTTCCATTTTATTATACTTATGGTTGTATACCACAGTTTTTTTTAGCCATGTACACATGTAAGGATATTTGGGTTGTTTCCAGTGATTTGAGACCATCATTTGAAAAAATTGTTACAGAAATATATAACAAAAATTTTGTCAGTTCAACAATTTTAAGTGTACACTTCTATTGTATTAATTACATTTATAAGTTTTGCAAGGACAACTATCAGTTTCCAAAACATTTTTGTCACTCTACACAGAGACCATTTCCCATTAAGTAACGACTTTGCATTCCCTCTAGCCTCTGATAACCTGCATTGTACTTTCTGTCTCCCTGAATTTACCTATTATGCATAGCACACACAAATAGAATTGTGCAATACTTGTTGTTTTGTAGCTGGCTGATTTCAGTTAGTGTAATGTTTTCAAGGTTCATCAATGTTGTATCATAGTCTTTTGTATTACAGTGTGAATAGTTTGTTCCTTTTTATGGCTGAATTATACTCCAGCACCCACATTTTGTTTATCCATTCATCTGTTGATCAAAACTTGTTTGCTTCTGCCTTTTGGCTATTATGAATAACACTGCCATGTACGCGGGTATACAAGTATCTGTTTGATTCTCTGCTTTTGATACTTTTGCCACCCCACTTTTTAATTCAAAATGCTTGGGGACAGGGGTGTTTATGGGATTTCTAGTTTCTCAGAATATGATGTTTTGTCTGAAGCTAGTCATTGTTCTTTGTACTTAATATTTGACCCCATCAGTGTAGCTGTCCTGTGTGTGTGCACCTTTCTTAGGACATAGAAGAATAACTTGTTTGAATCTAAGAGGTCTTTGATAAGTATTTCACATGATCTACTTTATCTGACCTTTGCCATGTTTTACCACAGTTAGGAAAGGACCTATGGATTGGGGCAAAAAGTTCCAAATGAGAAATAACTGTCTTACTCTGAGTGATCTGCTTTTATTTGTGGGGTATATCTTAACCTAATTAGATTCAGATAACTCAGCTAATTCTCCATCTAGAGTAAGTGGCAATAGGGTAACTATAAGAAATGTAGGGAATAGATTATGATTATCTTCAAGAATGTGCCTTTGGAACCAAGATCTTAATAGATTTTTCTTAATTAAGAGATATCTATAATTTATTTTTAAGTAACTGCATTTGTAGATAGTAGGGGCTAAAGTGATTTTAAAATAGTTGTTTTTTAAACACTTTACAGACTAGTGGACATCATTAAATATCCTGTAGGCTCTGAGATTAAGAGAGGGGGCAGGGAGGGAAAGGGACACGGGAATACAGGAGATGCTGATAGGGAAAAATAGTTATGTTCTGTCTGTTCAAAACCAAAACAAACCCTAAGAAATTTTATTGTAGAATTGAGGCTACCAAAGGGGGAGGTGGAATATGGGAAGCAAAAGGGGGAGGGGAACCAATCGACTATGGTGGAGGATTATTGGCGCTTTGATGGTGGGTTGGGTATGATAACATCCATCTGAAGAGGTGTGAATCTGCACTTCTAACTCATATACAGTGTTGTAAATGTTAATTCAATAACAAAAAATAGACTAAAAAAAGTATTTTTAAGCTGTAAAAAGTTTTCACTTTCAAAGTTTCTAGCTTGTTAAATTTCCCTTGATAAACATCAAAGAGATTGTTCATCTCAGCCTTTCTTATCATAAATTACCATCCCATAAAAGCTAAAATAACAAGGTTTTGTTCTGTACATCTGGGTTTGCTCTCTTGGTAGACTGAATATATAGTGCTTTGGGTTTTTTGAAACAGTATTGTAAACACTCTTGCACCTAAAGCTTGACGAACTCTCCCTTTAACGGGCCCCCTTAACAGCTTGACTCCACATTTCAGATTTTCGCCAGTGGAGTGACCTTTTTGGCTTAAACCCATTCATTTCCATGAAACTGTTAATTCTAGAGTGGTGTGTGTGTGTGTTTTCATTCATGGTGGACATTTAAAAAGTACCGATCACCAACAGGTCTATGGAAAAATGTTCATCACTACTGATCATCAGAGAAATGCAAATCAAAACCATGGTGAGATACCATCTTATACCTGTGAGAATGGCCTATAATGAAAAGACTAGAAACAACAAGTATTGGTGAGGATGTGGAGAAAAAAGGAGCTCTCATAACCTGTTGATGAGAATGCAGACTCCTCTCACACCTATGGAAGACAGTATAGAGGTTACTGAAAATATTAAAAATAGATATACCATTTTATCCAGCAATTCCACTCATAGGTGTCTACCCAAAGAATGCAAAACACTTATTTGAAGGGACATATGCATACCTGTGTTCATTGCAGGACTATTTACCATAGTCAAGTTATGGAAACCACCCAAGTAACCCAAGGACATATGAGAGGATTAAGATGGTACATATATATACACAAAGGAAAACCACACAGCTATAAAAAATGAACTCTTGCCATTTGTGGAAACATGGGTGGAACTAGAGGGGGTAATACCAAGTGAAATGTCAGAAGAAGAAAGACAAATACTATGTAATAAATAAAATTATGTGTGGAATATAGAGAAACAAAACAAAGGGTCAGACAAAAACATACCCTGAAAATACCTCAGTGTATTACACTACCCTCAGTGTAGGATTGAGGCTACCAGAGGGTTAAGGGTTAAGGGGAAAATAGAGAGTAAAGTGTGGAGAGGGCCTAATGAATGAAGTTGAGGACTAAGAGTGCCTTGGTGGTTGGTGTGATAACGTACATCTGAAAACGTTTGATCCTATTCCTTTGCATAATTTCAGTGTCCTAAATCATTGTTACCTCACTATTAAAAAATAGTGGAATAGAAGTATAAAGTTTAGGATCAAAAAAGACAAATCATGACAATAATAAGTTATAGAGTCCTATTTATATGTTGGGCATTGAGATAAGTACATTTCTTTTGTTGCATTTTGTCTTCATAACGTCTCTTTTTGAGCAAGTATTTATTTTCATTTAACAAAGGAGGGGTAAAGGCTTAAAGAAGTTAATTTCACTTGCTCAGATGACAGTGGCATTTTAACCAAGGCAGTATGACTCTAGATCAATCACTCTGGACCTCCCTTGGTGAAACAAGAAACACACAACTACATCTTTCTGCTTTTTAGCATAATTATAGTCATGGAATCTCAGCAAAATAGCGTCATCTGTCACATTTACATCAATATTTAGGATATTATTTGCTTTTTAATTTTGTTTTCAATTTCCTTTTTTAAAAAAGATTTATTTATTTTTATTTTTTCAATTAATTATTTATTTATTATTTACACAGGCACTGGGTACAGTCAGAAGCGCGGGAGGGTGAGAGAATTCACCAGAGCCAGAGTGGGGAGCAGAACAGGCAGAAGTACCAAAGTACACTGCCAAGGGGAGCAGCGGGTGGCAGAGGAGGTCTGCGTGCCTTGTGGGACCCTCCTCCTGTGGCCGGGGAGCAGCCGGGGATTGAACCTGCGCTGCAGAGGCTGTGGGCAGCTTCGCAACCCAGCGCTCAACCGCTGCGCCACCGGGGAGGCCCTTATTTATTTATTTATACAAAAATGGGGTACAGGCCAGATGTGCGGGAGGGTGAGAGGATTCACCAGAGACAGAGCAGGAAACAGAACAGGCAGACTGATGAAACACTGCTGAGGGGAGCAGAGGGCAAGACAGGCGAGGTCTGCTCGCCATGTGGGACCCTCGCCGGCCAGCCATCAAACCGGCGCTGCAGAGGCTGTGGACAGCTTCACAGCGTGGCGCTCAAACACCTGCGCCCTGTTTTTAATTTCTTTATAAGCATTTCTTATATATGGAATATATATGACACATATGATGTGTGTATGTATATGTGTGTGTGTGTGTATATATATATATATATAAATAACCTAAATAGTTATGTAAGACTGTAAGCATAAGCATTTTTATCTAGTTTTATTTATTTGTGTGTATTTAAGTAATATAATAAAAATGTCTTAGGTCAACACTGGCAGTACACACTATTAAGTCATTAACACCCTTAACACATTAACACTGTTTACTTTAAATAAAATCCCTTAAGAGTTTCAGAGACTGGACATATTTTGATGGAATAGGAATGAAGAGGTAATAAGGAGGTTCAAAACAGAAGGGGCTGTTTAGAAATGACTGCAGTATGTTACAAGGTACAATGGATGGGATTGACATTGATTTTTCTTTCAGTGCTTTAAAGACCACATCCTCTTTTCTCTTCATCTCTTGTGTTGAAAAATCTACTATGAAGGTAAATGCTACTTTTTAAGCATTGTTCCTTCCAGTTGTGTTTATATGATAGTCTTTGGCATTCTGCAATCTCACAATTGTCTGTTAAGATGTGGATATAGTTTTATTTATACTGCATAGGATTCCATATCCCATATGGATTCATGTCTTTCATCAAAACTGGAAAATTCTCAGTAAAAATCTGTCCATATAACATCTGTCAACATTTCCACTCTTTTCTTTCACAATATCTCCTCCTCTTTTTCTATTTTCTGTGCCTCTTGATTGCTTATTACCTCACTCTGTCACATTCTGTTTTTTTTTTTTAATTAATAAATTTTATTTTTATATTCCCCATACAATTGCAATCCCCCCATTCTGACCCCAATCCCTCCCTCCCGCCCCCCACCCCCCAAAAAGTGTCTCTGGTTCATAGTTTTTGTTGATTTTGATTTTCACTTTCTTATAGTTATTCATTTTCCTGGTCCCTTATTTAAGTTTTCTAGATCCCTGCTATGAGTGAGACCATCCGGTATTTTTCTTTTTCTTTTTGGCTTATTTCACTGAGCATGATCCCTTCCAGCGTCATCCATGTTGCTGCAAATTGCATGTGTTTATCTTTTTTGAATGCTGAGTAATATTCCATGGTATATATGTACCACATCTTCTTGATCCAGTCATCTATTTTTGGGCATTTGGGCTGTTTCCAAAGCTTAGCTATTGTAAACAGTGCTGCTATAAACATAGGGGTGCAGGTGTTCTTTGGAATTGATGTTTCTGTGTTCTTTGGGTAAATACCTAGGAGTGGAATTGCTGGATCCTGTGGAAGCTCTATGTTTAGTAGGTCCAGAAATCTCCACACAGCTCTCCATAGTGGTTGGACCAGTTTGCACTCCCACCAACAGTGCAGAAGAGTTCCTTTTTCTCCACAACCTCGCCAACATTTGTTGTTGCTAGTTTTTTTAATATGTGCCATTCTCACTGGTGTAAGATGGTATCTCATGGTATAAGATGGTTTTTTTTTTTTTAATTTCGTTTTCTGTTTATTCATATTCTCTATTCAGATATGTTTAACATAAACTTTAACCCATCCATTAGGATTTTTTAATGAAAGGGAGAGGTATAGTTCATCATTTACATTTAAACAACTTTATTGAGAGTTTATGTATAATAAGGCACACCCATTTAAATTATGCATTTAGATGAGTTTTCATGTATGTATACACCATGAAACAACTTTCACAGTTAAAATACAGAACGTTCCACATGCCCTTAATGTTTATGGAAGTTTTAAACAACAATTTTTTCAAAAAATTTTCCCTGGTCCTCTCTCCTCTTCCCTTGGAATTTCTTTTTCTTCCCCCCCCCCCAAAGATTATTCATGCATACAAGAGCTGGGGCACAGTCCAGATGTGTGGGGGGTGAGAGGATTCACCAGAAACAGAGTGGGGAACAGAACAGGCAGACTGACTGAAATATACTGCTGAGGGGAGCATTGGGAGAGTCAGGAGAGGTCTGCTGCACCATGTGGGTAGCTCCCTGGCTGGGGATCGAACTTGTGCTGCAGTGGCTGCAGATAGCTTCATAGGTTGCGTCTTAACCCCTTGTGCCACCAGGGAGGCCCCCTTTGGAATTTCAGTTATAATCTTTTCTCTTTCTGTTGTTTGGTTTAGGTACTTCCAACGCTCTACCTTTAAGCTCACTGATTCTTTCTTCTGCCATCACCAGTATGTGGCTGAGTTTATCTAGTGACCTTTTAAATTTTCAGTTTTGTACTTTTAGCTCTAGAATTTCCATGTGTATATATATTTTTAATGTCTCTATTTCTCTATTGGGATACCATATTTCCCTTTAATTCTTTGAACATTTTTATAACTGTTTTAAAGTTTTTATCTCCTAAATTCAACATCTGGAGCCACTCAGAGTCAGCTTCTGTTGGCTCCCTTTCTACTAAGTATAGAGCACACTTTAATGTTCCTTTCTATTTAATAATTTCTGGTTGAAAATTGGGTTTTGTAGATAATGAATTATGGCAACTATAGATTTTTTTTTTATTCTGAGTTTTTGTTTATTTTTGCTCTGTTAGGTAATTAACTTGTCTGGACTCCAAATGCAAATTATATCACCCTATGATATGTAGCAACTACTGTTTCTCATCTTATGACTTCCCAGGGCTACATTTTTTTTACTTGATCCTTTGTTCTTCCTTGTTTCTTTGTAAATGGTGGTTAGGTAAGTATTTCAACAGAGATGAGGGTCATTCTTTTGATTTTCTTGTTTCTAGATGTTCCATTCTCCCTAATTTCTCACTATTTGGCTGGTCGTGGGCTTTGTCTAACATTTCAAGCCTTTAAGAATCAACTTTCTGGCACCTGACTTGTACACGAGTGGGAAGTTCATTTAGTTGGAAAAAAAGACAGCAAATTTACAGATAGGGTTACATATAGCTCTATTATTCAAGAGCAGATTTCTTTCTGGTTTCTGTCTACTTTTCAGCAGGCCCCTTACATACATGCATAGTTTAGTTTTTGGCAGGGATTTGAGTAGAGTTTATGCTCAGAGTTTTATACTCCTTCTGTGGTTTTTCTGCTGCCAGTACTTTTCCTGTAGATTTCTAACTATGTTTTCAGCCTTGAACAATGATCTCTGGCACCTTTGCTGGTAAGGCTGTGGTTTTCCACTGCCTTTTTTTTTTTTTTTTTTTTTTTAACAATGATAACTGTAAAGGTTGGAAATGCCCCTCAGACCAAGAAGACATAAACTCTCAATTCTTATCCCTTTCCTTTAGCAGTTCTTTTTTCATTTTATACTCTCCTCTGCCTCTGTCTGTTTTTGAACTCTCTCCAGGGTCTTTAAATAGTTGTTCTTTAAAAGGTTTTTTAATCTTGTTTTTTTTTTTTAATAAATTTTATTGTTATATTCCCCATACAATTGCAGCCCCCCCATTCTGACCCCAATCCCTCCCCTCCCACCCCCGCCCCCCTAAAAGTGTCTCTGGTTCATAGTTTTTTGTTGATTTTGATTTTCACTTTCTTATAGTTATTCATTTTCCTGGTCCCTTATTTAAGTTTTCTAGATTCCTGCTATGAGTGAGACCATCCGGTATTTTTCTTTTTCTTTTTGGCTTATTTCGCTGAGCATGATCCCTTCCAGCGCCATCCATGTTGCTGCAAATTGCATGTGTTTATCTTTTTTGAATGCTGAGTAATATTCCATGGTATATATGTACCACATCTTCTTGATCCAGTCATCTATTTTTGGGCATTTGGGTTGTTTCCAAAGCTTAGCTATTGTAAACAGTGCTGCTATAAACATAGGGGTGCAGGTGTTCTTTGGAATTAATCTTGTTTTTATCATCATTATTTATGCAGGGTTTCATGACCATTTCATAAAAGTAGTTCACCCATTAGGTTTTTCATTTTAATATCTTCATTTTTTGTTTGAAGTTCTATTGGATTCCTTTTGGAATTAAATCTGCCTAATGTTCATGATAGTCTTTTTATTTCTCACATTATAAGTCTCTTTTGAAAAAATCTATGTGATCACCTTAAATATACTTATTTTGTAGTCTATATCCAGTTCATATCAATAATCCTAGTATCTGAATTTCTTGGGTATTCAGCAAATGCCTTTTGTTTCTGCTGACACTCCCATTCAACTTTTTATAAGTTATTTTTGGATTATGAGTCGTGATTGGTAATGCATTAAGCATGGAAAAACTGCATCCTGATTTGGGGGTTTGCATCTGCAGAGACTTTTGTTTCCTTTTACCTGGTGTCCAAAGACTAATATGGGATGTTGTTTTCTATTTATTTCTAAGACTAGGAGTTCTTAGGCCAGGCAGATAGTATAAATTTGTAACCCAAATCTACCTGAGGATAGGCATATAATTATAAATTCTTAGAGGGAGAACTTTATTCCTCGTGTTACAGAGCTAAAGGCAGTCACATCCTTGGGTCAGTAGATAGACTTTTTTCTTTTCTTTCCTTGATTCATCCCTTCACTGACAGTACAGCTCTTCAAAACTCCTGATTAGCAGAACTCTTTTTTTAAAAAAGATTTATGTATGTATGTATGTATGTATTTATGTATGTATGTATGTATTTATTTATACAATCAGTGGGTACAGTCAGAAGCGCGGGAGGGTGAGAGAATTCACCAGAGCCAGAGGGGAGAGCAGAGCAGGCAGACTGATGAAGTACACTGCTGAGGGGAGCAGCGGGCAGCAGGAGAGGTCTGCGTGCCTTGTGGGATCCCCACCCAGCAGCCGATGATTGAACCGCTGCTGCAGAGGCTGCGGGCAGCTTCGCAACCCAGCACTCAACCGCTGCACCACCAGGGAGGCCTAGCAGAACTCTTAATGGTAGCTTTTTCCCCCTAGATTCAGCTCAAGAGCTAGTCTCCTATGCCCCTTCCCTCTCAGACTTTTAAGGATCTTATTTGCTTGATTACTGTGTGAGGTGAGATGGAAACTAATGCTGCCAGTTCCCATTTACTGTTTTGATGTTTCACTTTCTTCTTTTACTAGACTTTCTACTATGGGAAACTTTGAATAAAAAGTAAAAAGAAGAATACAATAAACACCCATATCGTTAGTTGTTTATTAGTTGTCAGCATTTTATTATTTACTTATACTTACTAATATTTTGTCATATTTGCTTTATTTGCATGTATAATCACTATAAAGTAAATTATATATATATATCATTACATTTTAACACTAAATAGTTTAGCACTCATCTAAAAAAATAAATAAACTTTCTGATACAAAATTACTATTCTCATACCTAACAAATTGTGTTAGTTAGGCTTCTCCAGAGAAATAGAAGAGATGCAAAATAGGGCATTGTAAATAAAAAGAACTGAATAAAAGGAAAGGAGAAAATTATTTGAGGAATTTTATTAAAAACTTCCCTAGAACCAATGTCATGCATTATTAGATTGAATGGTGCCCACCACAAACCAACACAATCAATGAAAAGATCCGTACAAAGGCACATTATTATAAAATTTCAATCATTGGAGGCAGATATTGAAAAGTTCCAGACAGGAAAAGAGGTAACATTCAATTAATCAGGAATCAGAATTGTGTCATACTTCTTCACATCAACACTGCAAGCTCAGAGGATAAAAGAGCAACACCTTCATGTTCCTAAGGGAGTGTAGTTTCCAACTGAGACTTCCATACCCAGCTAATTGTCAATGAAGTGTAAGATTAGCATGAATGAAGGCATGATGACCTTTTAAAAAGTAACTTTCCATATACCACTTATAAAAAAGCTGCTGGAGAAGGTAGCTTTTTTCAAATTGGGGGGCTAAATAAAGAAAAAAAATTGCATATCATCCTGGAAAAATATATCTCAAGTAGAAGAGAGGCATAATGAATCCTCAGGAAAATAGTAGAGGTAAGCCACAGATTATCACTCTGCAGAGAGCCCTAAGAGAAGCCTCACAGATTAGAGAGGTCCAGGAGGGACATCTAATGAAAAACTAAATTGATACATGATGTGGTTGAGAGACTTTTTAAAGTTTGTCAGAATGTTTGGCGCTGAACTAGTGATGAGTAAGTTGAAAATAGAGGAAATAAAAACCAGATAATTGCAGAAGAAAATGCATGTAGTCATTTGTGTGGCTTATATGTAACTCATAATTACCTAGTTTTACTAATGTGAACATTGAAAGTTGAAATATCCAGTGATGTACTATGACTACCGGGAGTATGGGAAGGGGCCCTGGGAGAGGTGGAGTTCAAGTATGTAACTGATTGGTAGATAGGATAACAAGCTAAATCTTTATCTTCCACAGAATGAAACCATCTGCTCAAATAGATAGTACTGTTTACTGCTGAAGAAAAGTCAAGAAGCAAAATATCAAGCTGTTGTTGAGAAATACAAAGTTAAGATTTGTTTTTTTTTAAAAGATTCATTCATTCATTCATTCATTCATTCATTTATACAAGCACTGGGTACAGTCAGAAGCTTGGGAGGGTGAGAGAATTCACCAGAGCCAGAGCGGGGAACAGAATAGGCAGACGGACGAAATACACTGCTGAGGGGAGCAGCGGGCATGGCAGGAGAGGTCTGTGTGCCATGTGGGACCCTCACCACTGGCCGGGGATCAAACCGGTGCTGCAGAGGCTGCAGGCAGCTTTGCAGCCCAGTGCTCAACTGCTGCGCCACCAGGGGAGGTTTCAAAGTTAAGTATTAAGAGAAATGTCTAGAGGAGATGGAAGTGGTTGCCTCTGGAGAGTAAGAACCAGGAATTTGAAGGGAAGGGGACTGCTTTTTTGTGTATAAACAATGTAATATTGTTATAACTTTTAAAACTGTGTACTTACATTAGTTTGATAAAAAATTAAATAAAATTAAAAATTCATTAATTTCAGAAATTTAAATATTGTCTGTAACTAGATTAACTTTGATATATATCACGATGCAGGGTATTCCACCTGCTAAATTTTTACTGTCCAATGCAGTACCAACTAGCCATACATGACTATTGAAATTAGTAAAAATTATATAAAGTTCAAATTTTAATTCTTCAGTTACTAGTCACATTTCCAAGTGTGCAATAGCTGCATGTGGCTAGTGGCTACTGTATTGGATAGCACTATCCAAAATAATTCTCAGATTCATCCCTTCTTTACAGCTTTTTACCCTTTTCTCTGAGACAGTGCAGAGTAGTGATTGAAGTTATTGGCTCTGGTGTCAAGTGTATATGAGCGCAAGTGTGGTTTTCATCACCCACTAGCTATGTGACTTTGGGAAATTTATTTACCCTTGTGGTGCTTCATTTTCCCCATCTGTAAAATAGGGAGGATAATAATAGCATCATTACCTCCTAGAAATTGTAAGGAAAAACTGTGATAGTGCATTTAATCATTATCGCCATACTTGGCCCTTGGTAATCATTCACTAAAGGTTACCTGCTGCAACTAGTGTCATTATCATAGTCATCATGCCCCTCTGCATATCCTTTCTGACACACACACAGCCCTGAGGGACAGTTCCCACCTCAAGGCCTGCCTCTCTATTTCCTTCCCCTAGTACTTCCTTGGGTGTTACAGGAGTATGTTTACTTTTTGGCCAGAGCAACCCACAAGAGCTGGGATTTATATGACCAGTGGAAGCCCTCAACTGGAGAACGATGACACTTTCCTTGTTGGGAGGTTCTGAGGTATCTTTTCCATAAATCTTCAGAGTACCCCCATGGTGGAATTGTTCAGTCATGTATCCTTTATAGGCTCTTTTCCCATCCTTGTTTCATTTTCCCCCTCACTTGAGTTTCTTGGGATCTCCTTCCAGCCAACACCCACGTCATGGTTTCAGACTCTGTTTTGATCTAAGGTCACCACTATCACCTCTCTCCTCTTTCATCAATTCAGGTTATCCCTTATCTTAAGATCAAACTTATGGTAGTCTCTTGAATGTTTTTCTTATCTTTTTTCACACCACAGGGGAGTTATCTCAGTTTAATATCAATGTGGAGTTACTGCTTATCTGCTTAAAATCTCCATTGGTTCCTCTTTACCCACAGGTACAGTTTAAGTTTGGTTTTTCAATAAATAACCTTACAAATTTACCAGACTCTACCTGATCAGCTTCACAAACTCTGTCTAATTATGCTGCCCACATCCTCTAAACATGCCATTCTCATTTGCAGTTCTATACACATGCTCCTAACACATGTGCTTGGGGGACTAACACAAGCTTTCTCCTCTGATTGAAGTAATAATGGTAACAGTAAGTTAATATTTATTGACTGCTTACCCTGTGCCAAGAAATGTTCTTCACAGGTCAGTTCACTCTGCATTAATTAGTTTATTTAACCTTTGCAATAACCTTATGAAGAAAGTCTTACTGTTCTCCCTGTATTAGAGAAGTGGACACCAAAACTTTGGGAAGTCACATACTAAATTGTTTAGCTGGGTATCTCTAAGCTTGTGCTCTGTACTTGGCAGGAAAATGATGCATACTCATCTAGTTAACTTAAAAGAAATCAACTTGACTTGCTCAGGAAATCAAGGGGTAGAAGGTAGCAGAGAAAATAATTGCCGGTCAGTCTATTCTGTGCATATTTGTTCCCAGGGAAATGAAGGGGAGGCAGGGGTCTACTGTTACCCCAGTTTTCTGGTCTAATCTTACCTGGGAGCATTTCACTGGCTGAGTATGATTATAGTGCCCTGTTCACAATGTTCATGTGACAGAGTCCCCCAAGCGCATGCCAGTCACTTGCTTAGAGATGATTATGTCCATCTCCACACAGATTTTCAGGGCTGACTTTGACCGTGTGTGAGTCCCCTTTACAAACTGACTCTGGAGTACCTAATCCAGGAGAGGGGTGAGACACAGACATCGTGATTTGCTGCCCCCCTCCCCAGTTTTCCACCTGGTAGACACCTGCTCATCAATTCTGACACAGGTCCTAACCTCTGAGAGGAACTTATCCTTCCATCTTTGCTCCTAGAGCACCCTTTCTGTCTTTCTGTTAGCACTCTCCTGTGCTGCATTTAGAATGATTTATGTGCCACAGTTCCCTGCTAAATTGTGGAAGCCTCACTAGAGCCCTTTTCCTTTTTTTTTTTTTAGATTTATTTATGCATACAAGGGCAGGGGTACAGGCCAGAGGTGCAGGGGGTGAGAGGATTCACCAGAGACTGAGTGGGGAACAGAACAGAACAGGCAGATTGACTGAAGTACTGAGTGCTGAGGGGAGCAGCAGGCAAGTCAGGAGAGGTCTGCTGTGCAATGTGGGTTGTTCCCTGGCCAGCCGAGGGATCGAACTTGTGCTGCAGAGGCTGCAGATAGTTTCATAGGTTTCTTCTTTTTTTTTTTAATATTTTATTTTATACAATTCTTAAATCATTTTTCATTTTTGCACAATGTATGCATGTTCATTTTGGTTATATTCCTCGTACAATTGCACCCCCCCTTATTTTGACCCTAGTCCTTCTTCTCCCCGCCTGCCCCCCTCGGTAGTGTATTTCTGGTTTATAGTTGCTTGTTGATTTTGATTTTTACTTTGTATTAATTAGTCTTTTTCCTGGTCCCTTATTTAGGTTTTCTAAATTCCTGCTACGAGTGAGACCATCCGTTATTTTTCTTTTTCTTCTTTTTCTTTCTGACTACATCAAATTAAAGAGCTTCTGCACAGCAAAAGAGACAATAACCAAAACAAAGAGAGACCCCACTGACTATCACTGAGCATGATCCCTTCTAGCTCCATCCATGTTGCTGCAAACTGCATGTGTTTATCTTTTTGGATTGCTGAGTAATATTCCATGGTGTATATGTACCACATCTTCTTGATCCAGTCATCTGTTTTTGGGCATTTGGGTTGTTTCCATACCTTAGCTATTATCAGTCATGCTGCTATAAACATAGGGATGCAGGTACCCTTTGGAATTAATGTTTCTGTGTCCTTTGGGTAAATACCTAGGAGTGGAATTGCTGGATCATATGGAAGCTCTATCTTTAGTAGGTCAAGAAATCTCTACACAGCTCTCCATAGTTGTTGGACCAGTTTGTACTCCCACCAGCAATGCAGGAGAGTTCCTTTTTCTCCACAGCCTCGCCATCAAAACTGCATGGTATTGGAACAAGAACAGACACATGGCCCAATGGAGCCGAACAGAAAACCCAGAAATAAACCCACAGATTTATGGTCAACTAATCTTTGACAAAGGAGCAGAGAATATGCACTGGAGCAAAGAAAGTTTGTTCAATGAATGGTGCTGGGAAAACTGGGTTGCTACATGCAAAAGAATGAAGCTTGACTTCTACCTCACACCATGCACAAAAGCCAACTCAAACTGGATTAAAGAACTAGACATAAGACCTGAAACCATAAAATACATAAAAGAAAGTAAAGGCGAAACACTACATGACATGCACCTCAAAGACATCTTTACAGACACATCACCCAAAGCAGTGATAGTGAAGGCAAAGATAAACAGCTGGGACTACATCAAATTAAAGAGCTTCTGCACAGCAAAAGGGACAATAACCAAAACAAAGAGAAACCCCACCAACTGGGAGAACATTTTTGCACACAACACTAATGCTAAAGGACTCATCACAAAAATCTAAAGAACTGATGAGACTCAACAAAAACAAAGAAAATAATCCAGTCAAAAAATGGGCAGAAGAGGGCCTCCCGGGTGGCGCAGCAGTTGAGCGCTGGGTTGTGAAGCTGCCCGCAGCCTCTGCAGCTCCGGTTCGATCCCCAGCTGCTCCCTGGCCACCCGAGGAGGGTCCCACATGGCGCGCAGACCTCTCCTGCTGTCCGCTGCTCCCCTCAGCAGTGTACTTTGGTCCTTCTGCCTGCTCTGCTTTCTGCTCTGGCTCTGGTGAATTCTCTCACCCTCCCGCGCTTCTGACTGTACCCAGTGCTTGTATAAAGAAATAAAAATAAATCTTTAAAAAAAAAAAATGGGCAGAAGAGCTAAAAAGAAACTTCTCCAAAGAGGAAATGCAAATGGCCAACAGGCATATGAAAAAATGTTCAACATCACTTGTAATCAGGGAAATTCAAATCAAAACTACAATGAGATACCATCTTACACCAGTGAGAATGGCATGTATTAAAAAAACTAGCATAGGTTGCTTCTTAACCCCTTGTGCCACCAGGGACGCCCTAGAGCCCTTTTCTTTCTTCATTCTACGTGGTTCTCCATAGCAGGGATTCAGGAACTATCTTCTTTATCTGGTTGTCAGGAAGGTAGTTCTCTGTGCTTTCAAGAAAATGGAATGAGATAAATTCAGAGTGGTTATTATACAGAAGCAGTGAAGTTTTCTCCAGACTCTGGGGGTACTGAAAATAATCCTTCTCTATTCAAGTTCTCTCTCTTTGATTGCTTTGTTCTCTCTATGGGGTCACTATTTGATCATAAGTCCTTAAGAAGCCAGTATCTGAGTGATAATGTGGTCAGTTGAGTTTTCCTCATTAGATATGTGTAAACATGTTTATGTTACCTATTTTCATACCCAGATTAAGATATCGCCAGCCAGTCAAATCCCCCAAACCCTAAAACTGGCACCGTTTCTGAAGAGTTTGCAAGTTGCCTTTCTGTTTTTCTGTCTTGTGAAGGATGTGGTTTTTGGTTGTGCGATTCTTTTTAAGCCGCTTCATTTGTTTTTGGACTGATTAATAGCATAGCTTCCCAAACTTGGACAGAAATGTCAAATTCAGAATCTCTGGAAGCACAGCAATAAGAAGCTAATTTGTTCATGTTTTCCATATGAATGAGACTCAAATACACAATCACTGCTTCCTTGTTCTATCTCTTACCCTTGACGATGCTGGCAAACTTACTTTTCCTTTTGGATGTAAGGGAATTTGTTGGGAACAAAAAATATTTGTCTATACTCCACCTGCTGGATGGAATGACTAAAAACCTTAGGGCAAAATCAAAATATTTAGCAAATATAACCGCAGCCCCCGAAGTTTCAAGTCTGGAATATATTTCACAGAATCTCAAATTTGAACCCAGGCCAGAAACATGCATGTTGATTCTGATTATTTGTGTCCTTTGGCTGAGTGTCTGGAGAAGTGTTGTAATTCAGTTGTGTGGAAAGAGAAAGAATGATTATGTTTATACTGCTTCCACTTGATTATCTACAAATGTGGGGGAATAGAGTCTCCCTAACTTCCCTCTTCTGTCTCTGACTTCTACCTTGCTGGCTGGCCTCAGTTCATATACCATGCCACTTGCTCCTTGCTCTCCTTATTTGAATTCACTGTGTTGTGCTCCCTCATGCCACAGGACCTTAGATCATGGTACTTCCAATTCATATAGCTTAGGAACAGTGGATTTACTTACATGCTGCTGCCTTTCTCTGGAGTGTTTTTTATAACTCAGGTTCTGTGTCTTTCTACATAGAGTCTTTCTTCAGATACTGGCCTCAGGGAAGGTCTTGAGTAAGCTAAACTCCTCCCCTATTATATATTCCGAGTACTCTGAATACTTCTCTGTTGTGAGGACCTGGTTGCACTTGCAATTTTACATTGCTCTATGTGATCTTTTGTGTAAATTGTGTATATGTGTGTGGGAGAGATGATATGTAGGTGTTCAATTTTTAGTTTTAAAGTTATATGTTTATTTTAATATATATTAGGAAAAATACTATATAACTGATCTATTATTATAGCTTATCCTTTTATGATCATTTTTGATTACATTGGGCCTAAAGGAGATGAAACTGTAAATCCACTTTTCAGGAGTCATATGAATTAGAAGTACCATGAACTAGCAGTAGGCATATGTGCACAGATTTTGGAAGCATTATGCAAGTGACTGAAATTCGGGAAGTAGTATGCTCTGAGGTTTCCCCTCACTAGAGGGTAAGCTCCAGGAAAGAGCTATTTTTGTACACATTGTGCCCACTAGACTTGGTGTGTATTTGGCCTTAATAAATATTTTGAAAGACTGAACAAGTGAGTGAATGGAGAATCTAATGACTCAATGAGTGCCCCTCCCAAGTAACCTCAAGCCAGCCATAGGTCAGATGACTTAGGAAAAGGTTGAGATTTCCCTTGATTATTGTCCATATGAACTGTACATGGTGGAAACAGGTTAGAAATATGTAGACTTAGAACATTCAGCTTTAAATGACCAAAGACTGTAGAATCACAGGGCTGTAGGGGACATTTCATTTATTCTGCTGAGAGCAGTGCCTCTACTGTTGTGGACAGGTGTTGTCATGACCGAAGTTTCCTAGGAAGCTGCCTCTGAGATGGAGGTTGGCATGCAGGATGTTAATAAGGGTTCTTGGGGTCAATACATGTAGAGGGAAAGAAACAGACAGGGCAGAGAGGCAGTTTCAACAGAGGCCTTGCTGACCCAGTGAGAAGCTTTGAAGCGGGAATGATCCCTGGCAATTCTGTACCTACACAGACCAACTTGGAGGGGTGGTCTAGGGCAAGGCCACTCTCCTCACCAAGGCCATCTCTGAAGGGTGCTAAGCCCTGTGTAAGGTAAGGGGTTCTCAGCCTCTGGTGAGTCATTTTTGGAAGAAACATAGGTGACACTTCACAGATTCTACCCCAGGAGTCTATCCAGTCTCTGTTTGAAAATCTCCAGGGGTGGCAACTATCCAACATTGCTTGTGGAGATGCTTCAACTGTGGTTGGAATGGCTTTAGAAAGGTTTTTTTCTTCTTATTGCACCAAAACCCACTTCCTTGTCAAGTTTCAAATATCTCATTAACTACTGAGTAGAAAAAACTCAACTGCTGAGTAGAAAAAATAAAATAACCCTTGAACTCTCTGAAAAGGGCTCTAATATCTCATTTCAAATTTCTCTTAACATACCTACTTTCTTCATCTGTTTTTCTGGTCCCTTGCTAGTCATTGGTTACCCTCCATATAATATATTTTATTAGTGAAATGTCATTTAGTGAGCAGCATCTAGGATGAGATACAGTTGCTCATATGTGGCCTGATCAGTTCCAGCTTGAATAGGGCAATAAAATCCCATAATCTGTGCCTTATAGAAGAAAGCTTGGAGTTGACCTGGATTTTTAAATCATTTTCAAAAGAAGTGTGGTGAAGCAAGATCTCTCTAAATGTGGATTCTGCACATTGATCATTGGGAACATAAACAGAAAATCTAAATGGTCATTTTTAGCCCTAATTCTGTTTATTATAAAATAATAGCAAATGTGTATTCAGTTCTTGTAATGTGCCAGATAGTGTGTTAAAAATATTTGAATGCTCCTATCTTAATCCTTCCAACAGCCCTGTGAGGTTGATACTGTTTGTATCCTCATTTTATAGAGGAGATGTCGAGAGCACAGGTGGGTTTGGTACCTTGCCCAAAGTTTCAGAATCAGTAAATGGAGCAGTCAGGATCCCAACTCTGCCAGTCTAGCCCCAGCACTATCTTCTTTTTTACATATATGGTGCATTTGGGTTGATTTAAAGTAGTGAATGACTTAACAATATGTAAAGAGAGTACTTCAAACATACATGATGGTGATCAGAGAAGCTTGGAAAGCTTTAGGAAGCTTAGAAAGGAGCAAAAAAAAAAAAGCCTACAAAAAATTCGATGCTTTTATCTAGGAAATTTTTGCATTTTGATAAGCCTATTAAGGGAAAGGACCACATTTATTCATTTTTTTATACTGTCTCTCACAGAGTGTCTAAATCATGGTTGCTCCCATTATCAATGTATTGCCTGTCTCCTCTGAATCCATTCTTCTTTGTTTTGTGATGCTGGGCTTGAACCTGTAAACATTTCTCCTTTGCCAAATGTTTCAAGTTAAGGTTTGTCAGTAGAGGGCACTGGAGGGACACTGGAAGAGGTAGGGGCTTTTCTCTGGGGTTTTGTGCTTTTCTTCTTGCTCCGTTGGCCCAGTGGGAGCATTCTCTGGGAGTCCTTGTGCTGCATAGCACCCAGTGAGTTTTGCTAGCACCTCAGCCTGTTGCTTCCAGCGTCTCATCTGTACTTCACTGGGGAGCTCCGGGAAACACCTCAGTGAGATCCTCAAATCTTGTGGGCCACAGCCACACCCCCAGCGAAGTCTGAAACTCATCCTTGATATGAGTTTCTTCCTTCCTTCAAGTTTGTTCCTTCTTGGGTACCTGCCTCAGCCTTGGGAATAGGAGCTGCTCTGTGGTCCCAATAGTCTTTAGAAATCTCTTTATCTCTCTCATTTGTTAAACCCTTTTCACTAGTTAATAATTCCTTCCATTTAAATTTCCCCATTCAAATATAGGTGTGATTCCTGTCTCCAGATCAGACCCTGACTAACATAATGCTAGATGCTCGATACAGGATTAATGACTGGATGAGTTAGTGAGGGATCTGAGCAAAGATGCTTCATTTCCCCCTTTTTTGCTGATGCATATTCTTGACAACTAGGCCATACGGGGCAACTCTCTGCCCTATCAAACTCTTTCCAACTGTTCAGTTGCTTGGGAGTTACCCACTTTCAAGCATTCTTTTAAAACTTGTCTTTCTTCTTCACTTGAGTTGAATATTATAGGACAGATGCCCTTAGCACTAAGGATCTAGAAAGAGCATTTTTCTCATTTGTCTTCTGCACAACCACCCTGGATCTGCATTTTGTCCTGTATTATCAGAAATAATCTTGACAGTCCTAAAACTTACACTATTTCCCAAGTGCAGAAGAAAGGTCCTGAATGTAAGTATTCTGTTTTGAGAATGTCAGAGATTCTACTGTTCACTTCTACAGGAAATTACCTACCTCTTATACATACTTGACATTCCCAAACTATGAACAGCCCTGTTTTTCCAACTCACAAAACAAGCCAGTACATAATATTTTTATAACTTATTGTGGAGAAAAAGAGTCTGGGCTAAGGTATATCAATAAAATAATCTGTCATCTTGCTCTTACATATCTCTGGAGCAGAAAAATTTTTTTCCTAAGACAGGAAGACATTAAATATGACCATCACTGAGAAGCTTGTTTCCATGATGATTTGCACAAATGACTTGTCTACACCTACTTCTCCAACACTGTGGCCAGGTGAACCAAATCTTAAGCACTTAAGCACGGCTCCAAACAAGGAGTGCCCAACTCTTCATTAAAGCTGATAGAGAAAGCACTTTAAGGACACAGTAAGGTTTTGCTTGTTTATATAGTAAAATAGACACCAGTGTTTAGCTATTGAATATATAAATTTAGCCTTTGTGACTGTGGGAAGTGAAGAGGGAAGGAAGCAATTTGGGAAATACTTCTCCCCACAGTACCAACGTTTTCAGACTCATCAGAAGACCCAAAATCAAGTGCTATAATATGTGCATATTATAAAGCAAACCCACCTTCTCACTTCAGGTTGTATGTGATTTGGTTCTTTTTAACTTCACAACTAGGATACAAAGCTCATGGAGTAGTGTGTCAGTCAATATGTCAACTGCAAAGTAGGTCCAATGTTATAGAAGATCTCAGTAGTACACTCATTTAGTATACTTCTCTTGTAACCTGAGAGAATGTTAGGTAAATTACTGGGATGGGGTCCAGAGTGCCTACTGTCAGGTCCCTAGTTTTGAGTGCTGCATTTTAGAGTAAATTTTATGTACAGTAATAGGAAGTTTCTTTCTGAGAGTGGAGGAAAGGTTTAGGAAGTGAAATAAGAAAGAGGGATGTGCCACATCATTTCAGTTTTCATGGTTGTCAAACCAACCCTAGTTATTTTGAAATGGTGACTGCACAAGTCCCACTGCTTGGCTGGGCTGAAGTATTCTTGCAGTGTACTACTACTTTTGAAAATAGTTTTTGTTAGGGCCTCCCTGGTGGTTCAAGGGATTAAGCACCACACTGCGAAGCAATCCGCAGCCTCTGCAGCATGAGTTTGATCCCCGGCTGGCCAGGGAGCTACCCACGTGGCACGGCAGACCTCTCCTGTCTCACCCACTGCTCCTCTCAGCAGTGTATTTCAGTCTGCCTGTTCTGTTCCCCACTCTGTCTCTGGTGAATCCTCTCACCACCACCCCCATACCTCTGGCCTGTGCCCCAGCTCTTGTATGCATAAACAAATAAATCTTTAAAAAAATAGTTTTTGTTAATTTGTAAAAATGCAGTTTTAGGCACATCTTTGATGTGTCACCATTATACCAGTTAATTAACAACAACCCAAAAGTGCTTATTGGGATTTCCCTTCTCACTTCTCCCCATGGCAGAAACATCATCACTCAGATAAATATGAAAAGTGATAATTCATTTATATTTTTCTCTTTTCAGTCTACCTCATCTGTAAGATGCCAATTTTTAGCCAACCCAACTAGCCCTCTCAAACTTTAAGGGCATAGAGAGTTCTTTTTTTGAGTTGGTTCAGAAAAGGTGAGAATTTTAAAATCCCATTGTTTCAGTAACAATGACATTTATCTTATGACTGAATCATGGATGGCAAACTTTTTTTAAGTAAGTAGGAAGGTAATTTCTAGAAAGGGATGGTGCTGGGAGAATATTCAGAGGCCCTGGGTTTTCTTGCCTCAGTCTACTTTTCATGTCTTGTTTTGAAATGGTTATGAAAGAGGAATTTATTAGCACAAGAGAAAGGGATGATGGGCACTCTGCAGGAGAGGGGGGTCAAAGTCTCCAGGCTCTGAGAGCAGAAATCTGCTATGACCAGCACTGGAGACAGCAGTGTGTACCTGTGGGGTCAGCCTCATTGCATTTATTTTTTGTGATTAGTAGCAAACCAAGAATTCACCAAGCCCTCACAACAGATGGTTCCTGGGTAACAGAATGTCTCCTTGTCTTGTTTGTTCATGAGCAAACCATGTCTTTGAAAACACTAAAGATATAATACAGGATCCTGATTGGGTCTTGTCTTTGAGAAGAAGAGCAGTTGCTTTAACCGTTGGTTTTCAAACTGTGGTTGTGATTCATTAATGTCATAACCCAATTTAATCTTTGACCAGCATATTTTTAGTGGAATATGATAGAAAAATCTAAGTGCACCTCATATGTGCATGTGTGTTTGTGTGTATAGCCATGTATATTATATATATATTTATATTACTTCTTTTGGTTTCGTTTATGTATATATACAGAGGTATGCTGCATTGTAATGTAGTTCTTACTGTGGATCAGGCTCCAAAAAAGAAAAATACTGCTTTAGGCATCTTTAAAAGGATCAGAAGTGAATGATTGTGGTGTATAATGAAGAGTGAACAAACACTGCCTATTTTTTTTTTAAAGATTTATTTATTTTTATACAAGAACCGGAGTACAGGCCAGATGTGTGGGAGGGAGAGAGGATTCACCAGAGACAGAGCAGGAACAGGACAGGCAGACTGACGAAATACACTGCTGAGGGGAGCAGCGGGCAAGACAGGAGAGGTCTGCTGTGCCATGTGGGATTGTTGCCAGCCGGCCAGGATTGAACCCACGCTGCAGAGGCTGCGGACAGCTTCACAGTGCGGCACTCAACTGCCTGCACCACCAGGAAGGCCCTGCCTGACTATTTTTTAGGTGGTGCATACAAGTGTGAGCATGTGTGTGTTTGTGTACTGACTCTGCCATGATGTCTAGGCAGTAGTGTATTTTTCTTAAGAATAATAAGGCATAAGTAAGATTCAGAATTTTGTTTAAAGAGACATTATGTAATCTGATAATAATTTCTAAAAATCTGATAGGTAGATTCTGTAGCTCCCCATCAGGACTTCTGTGATGCAGGAGATAGATCAGTTGCTGTTGAGTTAAGATTATAAATGAGACCTTAAATTTTTTTCATATGTTTTTCAAAATATCTTTGCCCAAGTACAAGCTGGTTAATGCTCTAATGGTAGTCTAAATTTGTTTGATTTATACTGTGAAGAAAAAGTTTCAACTGAGTTTTTTTGATGCTTGACACTTCAGGGGGCATATTTTCTAAATATATTTCCCTAATAGATTCCTAGAAAAGTAGCAGTGTTGCCCTAGGTTTCCAAGAAAAATAGAAAATGCTTGCTCCCTAGCTTTTCCATTGAAGATTACCCTTTAAGATACCATATCTGGGGCCTCCCTGGTGGCACAAGGGGTAAATTCTCAGCACTATGAAGCTATCTGCAGCCATTGCAGCACGAGTTTGATCCCTAGCCAGGGAGCTGACCCACATGGCACAGCAGACCTCTCCTGACTCGCCCACTGCTCCCCTCAGCAGTGGATTTCTGTCACTCTGCCTGTTCTGCTCCCCACTCTGTCTCTGATGAATCCTCTTACCCCCCCTCCACTTCCCCCGCTGCACCTCTGGCTTACACCCCAGCTCTTGTATGCATTAATAAATAAATCTATTAAAAAAAACCCATATTTGGTGGTAAGTTAAATAGGAAACAAAACAATCGCACCTCAGGTATTTCATGGGAAGTCGTTCCTTCAGAAGATGAGACACCGTGATGGTGAAAAATAAGAGACATATCATCTAGTAGTAGAATATTTATTGATACATATAAGGTGCAAAAAAAAAAAAAAAAGAGACAGTGATGTAAAATGACAGGCATCTTCTTCATCAGATGTCTGCTTGTGGCTTGTGACCTGGACTGGTTTAGGCTAATATGTTCTACAAGGCTGAGGACTTGGGTTCCTTCACCTACCCAGAGCAAGGATCTTGAATTTCCAAAATACATGATGCTCAGTCAGTTTTTTGTTAATACACACTGTTGGCCATGGAAGGCTTTAATTATCTTGCCTTCCAAGGAAACATCACCTCTAACTCCACCACCACATTGGAAACATTCAAAACCATGCACGGTCTTGATTTATATAGAATATCCAGCAGTTCATAACAGTTATCCTGAAAATGAATCCATGCAAAAGGCATATGACAGGTAGTTGGCTACAAGATTTACTCAAGAAGACAAAGTACAACAGGATGTTCCATGTTTGAGGAACTAGAGCATGTTGAAAACGAGGTCGGGTACTGTTAACCCCTTCCTTCTTATGAGATCTGACTGGCTTTCTTTCTGAATTGAAAGTTGTTCCCCTGAGACAGACCCAGTTCTACTGCTAAGTTTGCCTTGTCATGTCCTCTGACATTTGAGTAGGAGTTTATCTGTGTTCAAGCTTGCTAATTCTTCCCAAACCTGGGTTTCTGGGACTTGCTATTTATTCAGAAGGAACCAAAGAAATGTGTTTTTACTTGACTGAAAAAAAAAAAAAATCCACAGCATCTTTCATCATATATATAATGCCCTGGGAGAGAATACAGCAGCAAACCAGACAGACAGGTTCCCAGGGGCCCCAGTACTCAGTACAGTGCCTGGAACATAGTAGCTTCTTACATATTAATTGAACGAATACACCAATGATGACTGGGATGAGGTTGTTGAGGTCACAATAGTGTTCTTCCATAATGCCTTGAGTCTCAGAAACCACAGACTTCCTTCTCATCTACTAGCAATGGCATTTAATTTTTCTTGGCCAATGTTATACTTGAATTTGATTCAGACACTGAAAACTATGGACTATTATCAATATCTTGGATTTCCTTTCTGGGTACCTTTGTCTGGCCAAATTTTCCTAGTAAAGTGATGTTAAGCCACACTGTGCTATTCCCAACTTGCCTACAAAGATTTACTAAAATAAAATGCAGTCGTCTTATCCAAGTTACAAAAACAAGCAAAGTCATGAAATCATTTTTGCTATATGAATGTGGAATAGAATTATTAACCATAACTTTAACTTAGTTCAGTTCCTAAATTGTAGTGTTGTTTTGAACTTTCACAAATTGTCATTTTCTAAATATGGCGGTTTAATTACTTTGGAATTGTTTTTTAATTAACAATCATTTCAGTTCCTTATAAAACATGAGCTAACCTCATCAGTTTTTACCCACAATTATCATTGCTTAACAGTCCCCATTTTCAAAGGAAAATTTGTAACAGTGTAGTGGAAAACAAAGAAGAATCTTTTTATAGATAAGTGTAGTGTAAATAGTAGATAGTTGAGTAGCTTATATTATCCTATTATCACTCTCAATGGCTGAATGTTAATCAGTTTAACTGCCTTTGAGCTATGTATTTTTTAATGTGATTAGAACATAAAGTCTCACAGTAAATTTAAATGGCTTATTAAAGGTCTTTACATGGCAACAGTATCATATGTCAGAGATGAATAGTGTTTCTAATTTGCTAGCCACTTGGGTCAACTTTACTTTAAGCAGAAAGCACATTTATACAAGTAATCGGTACACAAATGGTCTCTTGGGAGGTCTGTTTGTGAGGGTGTAGCATTTTTGCAGTATGCTTTTGTGTCTCTTCTAAATAGGCATTTTATAGGCATTGGGCCAAAGCGCCTTAAATCCACGCTTCTTTAACACAAGCAGAACTGCTGTCCATGCTGCCTGAAGGCTCAGAAGACTCATGGGATATGCATTTTAAAGGTGAAGCTAAAGAGAATTGGGGAGGGGGGATTTGAATCACCTTTCTTTGAATAATGTCTTCAGGACCTTGAGATTTAAAGTATGGTTGGGAAAGGTGGCAGCGTTTACAACACCTGGAAACTTGTTAGACATGTAAAAACTTCACCCAGATTCAGTAACCCAGAATCTACATTAATATGAGATCCCATATGACAGTGAATTCTGCCCTAGGGCCCCAGAGCCTCTGCTCTCCTATGACCAAGTACAAGTCATGGTGTCCCTTTTTTTTTCCTTCTCATGTCTAAAATCCTCTCTAGAGAACAACATTCCCTCTTGCCATCCTGGGATCCAGCATCCAAGGACAATGACATTATCAAGAACCCACTTCTCATGCTCCTCACCTGACATCATCCAGGGGCTGCATGCTGCCCAATAACCTTGGGAAGTCAAGGCCTTGTAGCCATTACTGACTACAAGTAATGACCCAAGTCTTTGAATTTATTCTGCTTTCCTATGGCCAAACTCCCCATCCTTCTTTTATTCTGAGTTGCGATCCCAACCTTCTAAGCTGTCCACCAAAATCCCATCTCCCTTTGCCATTTTAATCTCTTCTATTCTTGGGGTATTTCTTTGACCTTATTTCTACTCATGGAATGCTGCTTTCCTCTTGTCTAGCTATGAGCTTCTCTGCTATTTGTTGGTTATAGATAGGACAAAAGGGAGTCATACCAGCTATTTAGGGGAGATCACAGAGTTTACTCAGTAGAGGGAACTGTATGCAGTTACTCATGACCCACTTGGCAGACCCCTTAACCACACTTCATTTGGCCCTGTCTTTGCATTGAGAGGCTCAGCCTGCAGGTGTCCAGGGGTAACTGGACATCCAAAGGAGACCCAGACTGGCCAGCCACTTGGCCCCTAGGAGCCATTTGTTCCCTCTTTTCCAAACTGTGCTGGGGTAAAGGGCTCTGCAAAAAAGTGAACTGGGCATTAAGAAGCGCATTGTTTACAAATTCAGACTCTGTAGTCCAGGGGTTAGCGCAGCCAATGGTCAAGGGAACAATCTGGGGTCAACTGGGTGAGGACACCTTCAGCCTCCTCTGGAGTGATGGGTACCCAGAACAGATTTTTTTAATCAGAGGAGACTGGCAGGGGGAGAAACAAGATTGCTTTCTGGCCATAGTGAGTTCGAGGACCACGTTTGCAACTTCCATTCTTCTTGAGACCAACGAACCAATTCTTCTCGGCATGCTTCTTGGAAGTGTAGGTGTTGTAATGGTTTTCCTCCAGTCTTTCCAGGAAAAGACATTCCTCATTTGGTGTTTGCTACATAGATAAAACCAAAAGAGAACAGAACTATTAGTGAGAGGTTTTGAATGGAGTTCCTCTGTTTACTAGCAGTGTGACCTTGGCAAGTTACTGAGGTTCTCTGTGCCTCAGTTTCTTCTTGAGGAAAATTGGGATAATAATAGAACATATCTCTGAGAGTAGGAATGAATACAGAATAGGACCAAGCACAGTAGGAGCCTTTATTATGCATCTGCTGTTATTGTAAGCTCCCCCTCCATATTCTGTTCTCAGGAATCAAGAGTTTCTCCTTGGAGGAATTCTGAATGATTATAAGCACCTTAATGATATGGTAAGACCTTTTGTTTCTGAAAAGGCCTGATACAGGGACATGAAAAACTTCCAAAATAGGTAAAACCAGACTGAGGTGCAGTGGGGAATTTTTCAAATTTGGATTAGAAGAATAAACAAAAATAAAATACTACTTTTCATCCTGGTGATTTTCACTAACAATATCAAGATTTTACCTTAGTATCATTCTGAATATACCTGCTCATATGCATTGTATCCAAGTCATAAAAATATTCTGGAACTTAAGTGAGTTTTTTAAGAAATGAAAATAGCTTTATTTTTTGTGACTTTAAAAAAGATGCTACTTATAAAATAATTGCACTTTAAAAAAAATCACAATAAGAAAAAAGAACACCCCAAAGCCCACCAACGCAGACATAGGCACTGTTAACAGTAAATGAACATCTTTCCCTCCATCTTTGTTTGCACATATAGAGAGATGTAGATAAAGCTATGTGGGTATTATCAAAATGGTATGCCATACCTGCTGTTTTTAAAAATGGGCAATAAACCTGGGAAAACATGTACTCTCTCTATCAAGAAAATGCAAACTGAAAATGATTTAACATATGTTGGTTACATTATCTGCAAAGAGAAATAAGATTTATAGGTCTTAATATTGGTGAGAATGTGGGCAATGAGCACTTTCATGCCTTGCCAGTGAGATGAATTGGTGAAAACTTTCTGGGCATAGTTTGGCAATATATTCAATATGTCAACATTTAAAATATGTATTACCTTGACCTAGCAATTTAATTTCTAGGAATGTAACTTAGGAGATACTGTGCAAGTGTAAAACTACTTTTAAGGGTAGTTTTTGAAGTACTGGGTATAATGGCAACAAATTGGAAGCCACCTAGATGTCCATGGAAAGGTGATTGACTAGGTAGGCTATAGTACATCTCTACAGGTGGATCTAATGCAGCTGCAAATGTGTTAAGATGGAAAGAACGCTAACATATATTAAATAGTGCCGGTATTTACCAGCCAGGGCCTCCCCTGGTGGTGCAGCGGTTGAGCGCTGGGCTGCGAAGCTGCCCGCAGCCTTCTGCAGTGCCAGTTAGATCCCTGGCTACTGGCGAGGGTCCCACATGGCGCGAGCTGCTCCCCTCAGCAGTGTATTTCGTTGATCTGCCTGTTCTGTTCCCTGCTCTGGCTCTGGTGAATTCTCTCACCCTCCCGTGCTTCTGACTATACCCAGTGCTTGTATAAATAAATAAATAAATCTTTAAAAAAAATTTAAATTTAAAAAAAAGATATTTACCAGCCACTATATTTTCTTTTTTTTAAAAAAATATTTATTTATTTATGCATACAAGAACTAGGGTACAGGCCAGATGTGTGGGGAGGGTGAGAGGATTCACCAGAGACAGAGTGGGGAGCAGACCAGGCAGACTGACTGAAATACACTGCTGAGGGGAGCAGCGGGAGAGACAGGAGAGGTCTGCAGCGCCAAGTGGCTGGGGAATCACACTCGTGCTGCAGTGTCTGTGGATAGCTTCACAGTGCTGTGTCTTAACCCCTTGCACCACCAGGGAGGTCCCCCAGCCACTACTTTTTCACTTGTAATTCATCTCTTTAGAAAATGGGAGGAACCCTGGTTATTTGAACTTTCTATTTGTCAAGATTTTAAAATACACTTTTATATTTGCATATAAGTTAGGTGTATTAAAAAAGTTATGCTGTATATCAACTTTGCATCCACTCCAAGTTGTGACTTCTCTGTCATCTCTTTATCCACAGTAGTTGGTGATTCTTTTTGGTGTTTACAGTTATATGGTTCCTTATTCTCTCTTTGTGGGCATGTTTCCTTCATAAAACAATAAACTCTACCAAGGGAAGAGATGGAGTCTTGTCAGCCTTGTTTTTACCTCCCAGACACACAGACTTGCAAATAACAGGTGATGAATTTAATTTGATTCTTGAGATCATATAAAGCACTCAGTAAAGTTATTTTTGATCAGCAAGGAACCATGTAATAGGAAATATCCTGCTGCTTATTCATTTGTAGTCTAGTGCAGTGACAACTGGGTGAGATACTTTGGATCATTTTAGAACAGAATGGGACACAGATGCAGTATTTAATTGTGTATCTGGATCCCTAGAGGGACTTAGTCCAGATAATGATGTATATTGTTGGGACTGGGGAAGCAGGGAGTTTTGAACCTGTGTGGGTTGCCCACTCCCCAGCAGGGAGAGCTATCCCTATGACACCCCTCAGTGGGCATTAGGCTTGTGCTCTGTGATGAAGCTAAAGATGGCCACGTGCCTCAGCTGATGTCTCTATTACTCTCTAGCAGTTGACACACAAAATGACTGAGTCACAGGCTGAGTCAGCAGGCCAAATCGGAGGTGCTCCATCCGTCCTGACACCAGGATTTGTCAGCACTTGTTATGCACTTGGTGCAGTGCCAAGGGCATGGGGATTAACAGTTGATTCATACCTGTTATTTTCATTTTTATATTTAGCATGCTTTCCCACTAACTACATAGGTGACATATATCCACTATAGAAAAATTGGAAGGTACAGGATGGCATTCACATAAAATTAGCCATTTGCCATTCCCCAGAGATCTTTATATTAGTGTCGTGGTAAATAGCCTTTCAAACTTATTTTTTTAAATATCTATCTATCTATCTATCTATCTATCTATCTATCTATCTATCTATCTATCTATCTATCTATCTCTTTTCTGCATATACACAAATTTGAATCAGAGGGTTTTAATGCCTGGAATTGGTTAAGACCATGAGACAGAACTGCGTTCACATTCTGGAACTTCTCTTTATCAATGGAGAAATAGAAAAATTATTCAGCATAGTACATTCAGATCATTCTGAGTATTTGAAATAAATTACAGTAATAGTCAGGATTAGGGTGCGAGAAGGGGTTATGTGGAACCTAAAGGAAATTGGATTTGGGGGTGTTCTCCCTCATTTTTTTTTAAAGATTTATTTATATATTTTATACAAGCACTGGGTACAGTCAGAAGCGCGGGAGGGTGAGAGAATTCACCAGAGCCAGAGCAGGGAACAGAACAGGCAGACCTACGAAGTACACTGCTGAGGAGAGCAGCGGGAGTGGCAGGAGAGGTCTGCTGCGCCATATGGGATCCTCGCCAGTGGCCGGGGATGGAACCGGCGCTGCAGAGGCTGCGGGCAGCTTTGCAGGCCAGCACTCAACAACTTCACCACCAGGGGAGGCCCCTCTCCCTCATTTTTATACAAGTAAAAGCAGGTTATAAAACATCAAAACTTATTTCAAGGGGGAAAGCCATATAACTATAATATATAACCTAAGAAATAATGAGAGTAAGGACTCATATGCTGATTATTTGTCTGTAATTACCATTGGTGGAGCCCCTCTGGTGCACTGGTGGATGGGCTGCCTGTGCTGTCTCTCTGAGCACTCTTCAGCCTGAATGCAGTAGTTCCTTTCAATTTCTATGCTCATTTTAGACAAGACTGAGTAAGCCAGTAATTTGCCAACGTGGTAGAGGCATAAGATTCAGTTATGAGATTGAATGACTGGTTAGTCAGTTGATTTTATCACCAATTGAAAGAATCATCTTTAACAAAAAAAATAAGACCTACTCCCTAAGTGTTGTCATTGCCTAACTCCAAACCCCTTCCGGTTGTTCTGGTTGACCCCTATCTAAAGGCTGCCTATTACTCTGAGGGTCTGTCTTTTGACCCCTAGTTAGTACCATGAAAAAACTGAACTTCATTCACATCCTGAACCTTGACTGAGACTCCATAGCTTGAAGAGAGGGCTTGTGCACTGCAACTTGGCAGTAGGACAAAAGTTAAAGGCGCCCCAGAGTAAAATCCTCCTACTTATTGCCTTTTAGTAGACATCTTCATAAAAGGGAAGAAAGGGATTTGGCCTGGACTGTGAATTACAGCCAAACCTTAATTATCAGTTATTAGGATAAACAGAAAGGATCACTGAAATCCAGAAATAATTTCAAAACCTGGACCTGACTTCAACTCTCTTTCCAGTCAAATCTTTTACTAGAGATACTAATGGGGCAAATCAGATTGCCTCTATTTCTGTTCTTTTCTCACAAAGATGATTATATACTGTGTCAAACTATATAAAGTATTGACTTGGAAAGCGAAGGAGTGGAAAGGGAGTGGTGGAGGATTTCGGTTACTGAATAAATTCTTGGACTGTGCTTCTTGAACAGGGATGTGGCTCATTCATGTTTGCATACCTTCAGCACTTAATAGTACCTAGACACAGGAATATTTGATAAGTGTTTGTTGACTAAATTACTAACTTTTTATCCTATAACAAGATGGCTCTTGCAATATTAAAGGTCCGTGACTGAAATGTTTTCCATGTGACATAAATTGCTGGATTCCGGGCTCTGTAACTTTTATGAAAAGTAGAGGATCTAGAGCATGTGGTAGATGCTCAAGAAACATTTTTAGAGTGAATGAAGAAAGTGGAAGTAGGCATTCTGAAAGGAGTAACTAACTGATGAGTTACCAAATTTCAATCAATGTCTCCTCTATGGGATAATATGTTTGAGTATTTTGAGAAAACACTGCAAGAGACTCTCTTATGCTTGTGCTTAAAATAAGGTAGGATAGAGAGTGGGAATCCTACTGGAAAAAATAACAAACAGAGACTAATTGTTGCTTTATAGTTTGCATCATTCAAAGTAACAAGATTTCTGGAAACCTCAAACCTTGGCCGCGTCTGGAAGCATGTCAGCCTCATACTTACTGAGCCGTATAAAAGCCCGTCGGTGTCCATGGCCAAGTACTGGCCAGTCTCCGTACTCTTTATATACACCTCCCCCACACTTTCCGCACTGAGCTGCAGCTGAACTGAAATAAAAATAACATGGGCAAAGTAAATAAACACTAAACTTTTGCCGATAGGGCCTGGCGGCCAGGACAGTTAGCCACGGAAAATTCTGCTCATTCATTTCACAGAGCCCTCAAGGATGAGCCTCAAATTAATCAAAACAAGAAATACAGTTTCTTTTTCTTTGCCCTCCAAAGAAAGCTGTCTGTTGAGAATTATGTTCTTGAGAGGAGAGATGATGGCGGGTTTGCCTACCCCCCTACCCCCTCCACCATGTTTGCTATAAATGACCCCGCATGCACTTTCCCAGAGCCTCACTCCTGTCTCTGTCACTTGGGCGAAAATAACCACAGGAAGAACCAGCATTCACTTCCCTAGGCTCCGTCATACCGGCAACCTTGGGGTGCCGTCAGGTGGGCAGCCTGAGCCTATTTGCCACAGTTACCAACCTGCTTTGGGGGTGGGGGAAATTGCCTTTAATGGCCTGGACCTTCTAGGCATGGGAGATTTTCAGCAACAGATGGTTATTTAAAAAAAAAAAAAATGATAGTGTTATTTTCCCAGACAGAAGAGGTTTCTAGGAAGTTAGGATTGGTTGGCACATGAGTCAACTCCTAAGCTCTATGACAACCAAACTGGGGTACAGCCAGAGGGGAAATCTCCAGCTTCTGACTAGGACGAAGAACCTAGAAATGAAGGGATGAGAGCTGTGGTTCTCACAGGGAGGGAGGGAGGGCAATTTTATTCTTCAGGGCACAGTTACCATGTCCGGACATGTTTATGTGTTTTGTCTCTACTGTAGTAGGGTGGTGCCCCTGGCTTCTAGTAGGTAGAGGCCACAGTGCTGCTAACTATCCTCCAAAGCACAGGGCACCGCTCACAACAAGGAATTTTCTACTCAAAAAGTCATGGTGCTGAGGTTGAGAAACATCAAGGTTGGACACAAGGACATGAGTTACCTGGGTCACCCTCTCCCCACTCATGCTGTTTGAGCTTCCCAGGTATCACTGCTGGGTAGGGGTCTGATACCCATTTCATATTATCCATTTGTTTATTCTCCTCTAAGTGACTCTAGGTGACTCATCAAAGGACATCAAGTGTTTTGATGGTTTTCCTTTGGGAGTCGAAATGAATTCTGGACTCTCCTGGACTATTTCTCTGATCACCTCACTGTCACAGACATTGTTAGGAGTAGAAATGAAACCTAGAGCAGGGACCAGTGAGTGCCTGGTGGTTCTCCCGGCGGCCTCTCTGAGTTGGCTTTGTCTGAGAGCCAGCGCAGTGGAGCTCGAAGGAGCCCCAGGCTTTGGTCTGCAGATCTCAACCCCTCATTACTCCTCCTTTGTTTTCATTTAATTTTTTAAAAATAGAAAATACATGCACATGTTTTAAACTTAGAAACAATATAAGAGGAGATCATGAAAAGTCCCTCTCCTACCATGCCCAGCCCCCTGCCACAGCTGATGGAGATATAGCCATAAACTCGTCAGACCCAATAGTTGCTCTTCTTCCCAGGTATATCCTCCTGGGAGGACAGAGACAAGCAAGTAGCCCCTTCCTAGATGTAAATGTGTGTATCCTCATAGAGATTTTATGCATCTATGAGCAAACGTGCCTTTTTTTTTTTTTTAACACAAATGGTTAGATACTATACACACAGTTCCGCGTCTTGTTTAGTTTTATGCTTAACAACTAACTAAAGATTGTCCCGCATCAGTTACAAAGGAGTTAACCTCTTTCTTTCTGCCAGTTAAACTATTGGCATAATTATGTGGCTATACCATAGTCATTTAACCTCTACCCTGTTAATATGCCTGTGGTTTCGCATTTCCCTTTGTTTTCTCTATTTTCTGTTTTATCCCAATAGTGATAACATAGTTGTATCACCCTTATTAAAGATATAATCCTCTCATCCTTGGAAATCTTTGCTACAGAGATTCAGGGTCTCCTCGAGCTTTCTGTGGTACTTGGAGTTTGTTTATTTCACAGGAAGGAAACTGGAAGCCCCTGATCTGCTTTCCCATGTCCTCCTAACCTCGATTAGCTACAAGAGTGGAGTCATAAGAGAACAGGTCCCCATTCTGACCTTGAGGCCTTTTCTTTTCTGGCCTCAAGTCATATCACTTGCTCACTAGTCACTCTGGTTCACCCCTTAGACTCCCTCAACAACCTACCTCAGCATCTTTGCATGTGCATGTCTCCCCTAAATCTGGTACCTTCTTCCTCTAGATATTCACAGAACTGGCCCTCATCTTCCTCTAGGCCTCATCCTAAATACTCCCTCCTCAGAAAAGCCTTTCCCATCAGAGGATCCCACAACACTCTCTGCAGCAGGTCCTTTCGCCCTCGCCCTACCACCAGTGCCACCCTAGCCTCTCTACATCCTCTTCTTTCTTGGCCTCTTGTTTGTTTTCTTCATGTCCCCTTTATACAAACTACAATTATTTTTTATAATTCAGGGATTGACTTATTTATGCCTCCTAGAAGAATGTGTGCTTGGGAGAAAGGGAAGCGATCTTGTCTATCCTTTGCCCTTCTATGTCCCTTGCTCCTCACATTGCTCTACCCTACAGGGTAGCCAACAAATTTTGTAAGGCTGTAACTGCCATAGATAATGATTCCTCTGATGGATCTGGCCAGAGTCCATTGAAATCCTTCTGAAGAGGATTCACATTCTAGATGCCGTTAAGAGCATTCATGATTCATGGGAGGAACCCAAAAGATCAACAATAATAACCTTGTATGAGTGAATGATGTTCAGTTAATACATGCAGAGATAATCCTGCTGGGCCATCATTAATGGGCTGTGTACTTTGCATTGTTTCTTCATGGGGTGAAGATGGGACCACATTGAGAAAAACCAAGGCTGTGCTCTGTCACTAATCAGCAGGCCCCCTGCTCACCTACTTAAGCTCTAGGTCAGGAAAATGGAGGGGTTTGGAATTCAGTCTAAAAAGTTTTTCCAGCTATAGCAGTATGTGAAGCAATTGAATATATTTACAGTCAATGTTGTAAATAATAGTGTTATTTGGCAATAAAAATAAAGTCCTGATATCTGTTTCGATGTGGATGGACTGCGTAAGCATGCTATCAAAATAAACCAGTCACATAGAACCACATATTTTATGATCGCATTGAAATGAAATGTTTAGAAAAGGAAAACCAAAAAAAGCAGGAAGTAGATTAATGGTAGCCAAGGACTAAGGAGGGATTTAGGGAAAAGGGGAGGGGAAATCATGCCAAAGAGGTATAGGTGTTTCTTTTTTAGGGTGAGGAGAATACTCTGAAATTGCTTTTGGAGATGGTTAAACACTGAATTGAACACTTTAGATGGGTGAATTGTATGATACACAAATTTAGCTCAATGTAGTTTTTTTTTTAAAAATGCTGTATTTTTCATTGGTTATCAGAGAACTTTCACAAACATTTTTCTATCAATTTCTAAGCATAATATTGTATGTTTAAGAGACCAAAGGAAGGGGATAACCGTTTACTGATCACCTCCTGTGTACCAGGCATCATGCTAACTTCTATCTTGGTATAAATCATGTAGAATTAAGGGGTGGGCTCTAGAACAAAACTTCATGAAATCAAATTCTGGCTTGACTATTAGCTATGTAATCACTGAACAAATTATCTGTTTCCTAATCTGTAATGGCAGTACCTACTTCATGGAATTGTGAGATTAATAATGTAACATACAGAAGGTGCCAGTATTATCACTATCATTTTCATAGCACTTAGGGGCCTTCACAGCTTCTCACACATTCCCTGGAGGAAGGTGGCACTGGCTCTGTCCCATAACTGAGAAGCCTGAAGCAGGATGAGAGCATGCTTTACCCAATGTTACACTAGCAGGTGGGCAAAAATGGCTAGAACCAGTTTTGAGTATTGCAAATATCTTGCTTTTTCCCTCTCTTTCATATGGAACCTTGGGCTCTAATTTTGGGAAAACTGGTCCAAATTAAGCATACTCCCCTTTTTAGATGTGTTTAATTAAGCACAGACATGTACAGTATGGCAGATGGTCATCCAGGATCTTACTTGTGGCCATGGAATTAAATGATAATTGTCTGAAGCTTTTTCCCATCTACCACCCTTATATAGATATACTGTGGAGATATTGCAGGTTTGGTTCCAGACCACTGCAATGAAATAAATACTGCAATAAGGTGAGACACAATTTTTTTTTTCCTACTGCATATGAGTTATGTTTACATTCTACTGTAGTTTATGAAATGTACTGGTAGTATTACATAAAAAAATACACAAACCTTAATTAAAAGATACTGCATTGCTAAAAAATAATACCCAACATCTACGCCTTCACTGAGTTATCTTTATGCTGGTGGAAGGTCTTGTCTTGAAGTCGATGGCAACTGATAGAGCAGGGTGGTAGTGGCTGAAAGCTGAGGTGACTGGTCTTAAGACAGCAGTGAACTTTGCGACATCAATTGACTCATCTTTTCACAAAGATTTCTCTGTAGCTTGTGATGCTGTTTTATAACATTTTATCCTCAGTAGAATTTCTCTCAAAATTGGATTCATTCCTCTCAAACCCTGCTGTTGCTTTATCAACTAAGTTTATATAGCATTGTAAATCCTTTGTTGTAATCCCAACAGTGTTTACAGTATCTTCACCAGGAGCAGATTCCATTTCAAGAAACCACTTTCTGGGGCCTCCCTGGTGGCGCAAAGGGTTAAGTGTCAGCACTGTGAAGCTATCAGCAGCCCCTGCAGCAGAGTTCCATCACCCCCCTCACCCCTACACCTCTGGCCTACATCCCAGCTCTTGTATGCATAAATAAATAAATCTTCTTTTTTTTTTTAAAAAAGAAAGAAACCACTTTCTTTGCAACTTCTTGTCCATTGAAGATTTGTCATGAGATTGCAGCAATTCATTTGCATCTTTAGGATCTGCTTCTCATTCCAGTTTTCTTAGTACTTCACCACATGTGTAGTTACTTCTTGCAGTAACGTCTGAACCCCTCAAAGTCATCCGTGAGGGTTGGAATCAACTTCATCCAAACTGCTGTTATAGTTGATTTTTTTTTGATCTTCTCCCCTGAGTCATGACTGTTCTTTTTTTTAAGATTTATTTATTTTTATACAAGAACTGGGGTACAGGCCAGGGAGCAGTTAGTGGCATCCCCAATTACAATAGTAACATCAAAGATCGCTGCTCATACAATGATAATGAAAAATATACTCTCAGAGGGTGAGAGGATCCACCAGAGACAGAGCAGGGAGCAGAACAGGCAGATGACCAAAATACACTGCTGAGGGGAGCAGCGGGCACGACAGGAGAGGTCTGCCACGCCATGGCCAGCCGGGAATTGAACCCATGCTGCAGAGGCTGCAGACAGCTTCACAGTGCTGCGCTTAACCCGCTGTACCACCGGGGAGGCCGTCTTGACTGTTCTTAATGCATCTAGAGTGGTAAATCCTTTCCAGAGGGTTTTCAATTGACTTGGTCAGATCCATCAGAGGAATCACTGTCTATGATCCATGGGCTGCAGAATTGATGCTGTGTTAACTGGCATGAAGGCAACAGTATCTCCTTGTATGTTTCCATCAGAGCTCTTGGGTGACCAGGTGCGTTGTCAATTAGCAATAATATTTTGAAATGATTTTTCAAACTATTGGGCTTAAAATATTTAGTAAACCATGCTGTAAACAGATGTGTTGTTATTTAAACTTTGTTGTTCCATTTATAGAGCATAGGAAAATAGATTTAGTTGCATTGTTAAAAGTCCTAAGTTTTCAGAATAATAAATGAGAATTGACTTCCATTTAAAGTCATCAGCTGCATTAATCCCTTAGAAGAGAGCCAGACTGTCCTTTGAAGCCAGGCATTGACTTCTTTCTAGCTATGAAAGTCCTAGATGGCATCTTCTTCCAATATAAAGCTGTTTCTTCTACATTGAAGATTTTTTTAGTGTAGCCACTTTCTTCACTGATCTTAGTTAGGTCTTCTGGATAATTTACTGCAGTTTCTACATCAGCACTTGCTTCACCTTATACTTTGCTGTTACGGAGATGAGTTCTTAAACCTTATAAGCCAGCCTCAGCTAGCCTCAGACATTTCTTCTATACCTTCCTCACCTCTCTCATGCTTCCTAGAATTGAAGAGAGTTAGGGCCTTGGTCTGAATTAGGCTTTTACTTAGGGGAATGTTGGGGTTGTTTTGATCTTCTATCCAGACCACTAAAGCTTTTTCCTTATCAGCAACAGGCTGTTTTACTTATTGTTTGTGTATTCAGTGGCATGGCACTTTTAATTTCTTTCAAGAACTTTTCCTTTTCATTCACAACTTGGCTAAATGTTTGGCACAAGAGGCCCACCTTTTTTGCCTGTCTCAGTTTTCGACATGCCTTCCTCACTAAACTTAATCATTCCTAGGTTGTGATTTAAAGGAGGGACGTGCAATTCTTTCTTTCACTTGAGCACTTAGAGGACATTCTGAGTTATTAATTGGCCTAATTTCAATATTGTTGTGTCTCAGGGAATAGGGAGGCAGGAGGAGAGGAAGAGGGATGAGGGAATGGCCAGTCCATGGAGTAGCCAGAACACACACCATTAATGGATTACATTTGCTGTCTTACATGGGAGCAGTTAGTGGCATCTCCAATTACAATAGTAACATCAAAGATCGCTGCTCGTACAATGATAATGAAAAATATTATAATATTGTGAGAATTTGTAAAATGTGACAGAGAAATGAAGTGAGCATGTGCTGTTGGGAAAAGTGGCACCGAGAGACTTGTCAGGGCAAGATTGCATCAGACCTTCAGTTTGTAAAAAGTACAATAAAGTGTATGTTTGTAGGTAGGACTTTTGTCAGATGCATTAAAGATGCTACAGAAACCCCAAAGGGTAGATCTTTTTAGGTAATTAAGGACGTTTTAAGAAATAGAATTTAAGCAGTTTTAGGTTCACAGCAGAATTGAGGGGCAGGCATGGAGATTTTCCACATCTCCCTAACCCTGCACGTAGATAGCCTCTGTCATTATCAACATTTCCCACCAGAATGGCACATTTGTTTTAATTGCTGAAACTATATCGATATATCATTACCACCCAGGAAGAATTTTTTTAAAAAGACCTTTAATGTCCTCATTCATCCCTGCATTGTGCCCCCATATTCTCATTTGTCTTTCCATGGGGTCAGTGGAATTGACTTCAACATACGTGGAGTCCTGTCTCGGCCATGTAAAGCCTTGTGGAGGTAAACATGAGCCAGAGCATTTGGCACATGATTCTGTCCTCGGCTCTGAGCCCCAACCCCAGGGTTGTAGCACTGGTGAGAGTTCGTCTCAAGAGTTTCCTCTGTAAATATTATTTCTCCAGGATGTCCAAGTTTCATAGCTCATTTTCACTGGATTTCTTTCTGGCCGAGTTTCCTAAACATATATCCTTCTGCAAGCAGGGTTGGCAGGAAGGAGTAACACCCAGCCCGAGCTGCTCGTGTAACCGACGAGGTGTCCAACTCCCTAGTGTGACTTCTTTCCAGTTTTCCAAACCTACATCCTCCTGCAGCTGCTGCTGAGGAGGAGTGGGAAGCAGAGAGCCTGAGAAAGGGGCCTCAGGCAGAAAGGGAGGGTGGCCACCCAGCCTTGGGAAGCAGCAGTTCCCTGTTAGCAAGGGGCAAAGCCCTCAGAAAGCCACTCAACTCAGATTCATTGACTCTGCTGGGTGTGGCAGCTGTGCGCCATGCCAGACAAGGTCCTTGTCCTCAGGGACTTACACCCAATTAGGGGTACCTATGAATAATAAAGCAGCACAAGAGCAAAAAACCAACTTATTTTTGAGCTAAAACAAACAAGAGTGCAAAAACTACAATGAAAATTATCTCCCCTGTTAGATATTTATATAATTCACATATATTTTCCTTGGGGGGAGGAAAATAATGCACATCGAAAAACTGAGGGGGGAGCAGAAAATAATGCACATCGAAAAAAGCAAATTACAAGAGTATTTATAGTAAATCCTTGATTTTGTAAAAAGTACAAAACTGTGCATAGCTTATGATTCTGTAGGGAGTAAAATACAAAATATGCACTAGCTGTTCTTACAAGGAGCTTCTCTGTGGAGGATAAGAATGACGAAGCCTGAGGAAGGGAGGGGAGGGGAGAAATAAACAGCCAGCTGGCCATACTGGTTATCTCTGGTGATGGGCTGCTGGTTTTGTGGAATTCTCCTTTGTACTTTTTGGGGGTGGTAGTGGATGTCCAAAACCCCATTCTTAGTCAATAGGCAAATGCTGAGAGTAGGCCAAGGTGCATGTTTGTCATTCCCCACGGCCCCTTAGGTGCTCTCTGTCACAGCTCAGGTGTGACCCAGGTGCCATCTGGCTCTGAACATAGGTGCCTGTAAAAGATGAGCCTTCCTGGGGTAGAGAGGGAACCAGGAAAACTGCTGAGGCAGGACAGGGCAAGGGGCCCCTAAAAGCCACACCTTCTTTGTTCAATTTCCCTTTCCAGAGCCTTCCACAACAAATCAGAAGGAATAACTCCTCTTTACCCCATATTGGAAATTTGGGATTTGCTGTCGGTGAGCGGGAAGGTCAGTGGCTCTAAAGCATTCCCAGGATGAAGGGGGTGAGTCTTTTTGAGGAATGAGACAAGTCATTTGGTCCATAGGGTAGTTATTTCTCCTAGTTCTGAAATGGGGGTAGCAGCTCTTGAATCAGCAGAAGTGGAAAGCAACTCTTTAAAAGGTGCTCTAACAAAATACTGACTTTCCCTAGAGACATTGAGATTTACAAAACATTGTAAAAAATGTGCTGCAAGAAGGATTTTTTTTGATGGGTTTGGACCACGGGAACCCCCAATAGCCAAAGCCTGTCTCCTTTACTAGGAGACATTAAGGTGTGCAGGTTTGGAATGATCTATTTCTCAAAAATAAATATCAAATAAGTGAAATGTACAAAATCACCTTTGGGGATTGGACTCCCTTGGGTCTTTCCTTAGAGGAACCTACCTAGACGGGAACCCAGAGCTTTTGGGTGGATATGCCACCCCCAATTAGATGGTCTGTTTTTGTTTTACTGTGTTGCTGTAGGTCTGTATCTCTGGTTTTTCTTCTGCTCCCTAAAGCCTTCCATTAGCTCTTGGTAGTATATTCACTGTAAGGCAGGTGACCTCCACTTTCCAAGGATAGAAAGAAGGGAAAGGAGTTAGAAGCCTGTTAGTGCCAGTGGGAGTGAGCTTTGAGGCACACGTTGCATTTCAGAGTCTCAGCCACCTAGCATCTTCCTAGCCTGTCCGACCCCAGGAAGTTTTAAAGATAAGATTTCAGCTGGAACATTCGGTGGAGATTCTGCTTCTGTGTCTTGTCCATGGCCTTTAAGCTTTCCATCTCTGCTCCAAAGAGAGGCCAAAAGAGATTACGTGCCCGGTTTATTCTGGGTTGGAGACTTCCCGTCTTCAGCCTGTTTACCTAATGTGAGGTCAGCCTCATTCAGAACTCGGTGAGGTGGTTTTATGTCAGTGGCATTTATAATTATAACGTATTCACAAGCTGGGCTCCTTAAAACATTCAAGAAGGATAGAGAAGAAAAAATTTTAGTTTGTGGGGAAAAATCTCCAGTGGCTTGGGGAAACATACCTATATGAAAAGAACTTTCTTAGAATGTGTAAAGCTGTTTCTTTCTTCTGTAGGGCCTGAAAAAAGTGCCTGGAAAATTTTTTGTATAGTCCATGGACTCTGTAATAGTTAAAAAAAAATAGTTTATTTAGAAAACTCCCTTTTATGTAATCAGATAACCAGTGTGGGGAGGCGGGGCAGGGGTTCTTTGGCATCACATCCTGTGTGGTGAGAACACCCTGCAGGGGAGAGCATTCCTGAAGGCCTGTCCCTCTCTCTGACTTCTGGCTGCAGATCCAGCTCTGCCCAAGCAGGCCATTTGAAAAGCTGTTTTGACTTCAGTCCAAGTTGGCGGCAAGCAAAGTGCCTTTACCATTAGATGTTGAGTCACATCAAACCAGAGAATAGAAGTTTGAACTGCCCAAAATCAAGGGAACGAGGGATTTCACTGAAGAGGAGCTTGCTCTGTATAAAAGGCAGCAAAGTAAGATTCTTTGACCAGTGCACTCCCTAGTGCCTTTAGGATGTGGTTTGATTTATAAATATTTGATTGCTCAGGAACATTTCCATTTGTGTGGCGAGCGGTGCCAGTAATCCTGCTCCCTGCGCAGCCGCTTACGAGACTGGGGAGGTAAGGGGATGTGGGTTTAGGAGGGGCTGCAGGTTTGGAATGCTGGTGAGCTTATTATTTTCCAATTATTGTTCATTTATTAATACAGTTGAGGAATAAGTCAGACTCCTTTCACCAGATAGGAAGCTCCGGCAGAAAGAATGGAATTAAACATGGATCTCTGTGCCTTGCCCAAGACAACTTGCTTTGCAGAGAGGTTGGACAGGCAGGATTTGCTGGGCCCATGCCCAGGTACACTATACTCCATGCCAGCCTGAGAGCGCCAAGCCTGGGCAGCCCCAGAGACCTGAGCTGAAGAGTCACCTTCAGTCAGTGAGCAAGCATAGCTTTCATTTAACTTAACAGACCCCAGAGATCAGATGGTTGGAGGAGGAAGGCCACATAAGCCTAGGGGTGCTGCTGCTACTGCTGATGACGTGCTAAATACCATTTTCTGAGCATTTATATGCCAGGCAGAATGTTAAACGCTTTTACAAACACTGCACTTAACATTCCTGCTTTCCTCTGAGGTGGCTACTGTTGTCATCTTTGATTTTAAAATGAGCTCCTTGAGGCATGTGGAGGAGAAGCAACTTTTCTGTGGTGACATGGGACTAGTAAACAGCAGTGACGGGACTTGTGTTGACACCCCCAGATCCACATGACAGATGTGTGAATCCAGCGTTTATTTAATCAGTTTGGGGTGTTGCTCCCATGGGCATTACTGGGATTTGGAAAGAGCTTAAGTCTTGGAAGAAGATGCTATGGGTCTGTGCCAATCTTCCCTATTACTAGCTGGTCCCAGGCCCTCTTAACTCAGTGTTCTTAGAGTGATGATAATTAATAACCTCAGGGGGTTGTGGCTAGACGGAAATGAGAGTCTAACACGATGCCTGGCACACCTCAGGTGCATGGTAGATATTTACTGACTATATTGTTGAGCTTGAATTTATCCACCGTCAATACAGTTCATTCACTCATCAAATTAATGTTTATTAGGCATTAGACTAAGTGCCAGGCAGTGTGCTGGGCACAAAATTTGCAGTGTTCAGCTATAAGAGATAAATTTCCCATCCTCAGGGCTTCCCCGGTGGCGCAGCGGTTGAGCGCTGGGTTGCGAAGCTGCCCGCGGCCTCTGCCGCGCCGGTTCGATCCCCGGCTGCTCCCCGGTCACCAGAGGAGGGTCCCACATGGCGCGCAGACCTCTCCTGCCGCCCGCTGCTCCCCTCAGCAGTGTACTTCGGTCCTTCTGCCTGCTCCCTGCTCTGGCTCTGGTGAATTCTCTCACCCTCCCGCGCTTCTGACTGTACCCAGTGCTTGTATAAACAAACAAACAAATAAATAAAACATGCCTCTATTAAAAAAAAAAAAAAAAAAAAATTTCCCATCCTCAGGGAACTGGGTGAGTGAGAAAATCATTAAATCATCACACAAATGTCACTCCAAGGAGAGCTTCCCAGTACATGAGGTGCTCTTCAAACACTATGTCTGAAGTAGAACCATCTAGTCCTCTTTCAGGATGCACCCTCTCATGATGACTCCCCCATTTATCTGTTTCCCAAAGTAAAGGCCCAGGAGTCAGCATGCATCTCTGCACAGCCCACACCCGTTGCTCCCTCTGGCCGTCCACAGCTCTCACTGTCTGCTTTTGCCTGACACTCGGGTAAGGCAGCGTGACAGATGCACACAGCCTGTATTGATAATCACTGATAGCCGCGGTTGAAGGAGCTGTCAGAGGACAAACTAAAAATACTTTCTCTGCAGGCCAGAAATTCCCACCAGTAGAGACATTTTACTCAAGCCCACTTTACCGTGGCTGGTATGCAGATATCCATCACAGAAAGGCCTAGTGAAGCCCACTTTACCGTGGCTGGTATGCAGATATCCATCACAGAAAGGCCTAGTGATAGGCGCTTGGAAATTTATTCTCCCGGAGGTAGAGAATAGACAAGTTTTGAAAACTTTGCAATTTTACCAGGACAGATCATTTAGTTGGGGACAGAAAGCTATGAGGGGAGTCATTTTTGGCCTCATAAAACTGGAAGGCATACAGTTCTATCTTTACGTAGATTTATTTAAATATTATATAGTAGATTGACTCAAATATTCTTCTTGAAGGAAGTCTTAAGAGGATGGCTCTCTACCTGTCACCACTCTCTAGTCATATTCAAACAAATGACCAAGGGATAAAACCATCCCCTTGGCCAGACGTGCTGATCAGTCAGGAATCATCCTCCCCATACCTGTCTAGGTTGATCTGTTTCTGAATAACCCTTGAAATGCAGAAGGGCTGTGGCAGTACCACTGTTGGGCAGAAGAGGGCGGCAGAAGCCACATTCAGTGCTGCATCCCTGCCAGCGGCTCCCCTCTCCTGAAGCATTTTAGAAGTTTTCAGCATTGTCAGGCACACAGGCAGTGTTGTTACTCCCATCCCACAGGTGAGGAAACCAACCTTCATTATTTTTCTCAAGATAAGACAGCTGGGGACTCTGCAGACATTTACATTTCTAGACGGGAGATGGAGGATTTCTTGGATTGGGAGGGTATGGAGCGAAGGCTAATAGGGCTTTTGCAGAGCTCTTTATGTAGAGAGGCTGGTAATTGTCCAGTGCTGCCCCAGTTAGAAAGGGGCAGAGTAGGAATATGAACTCAAGCTTTCTGACTCTAGGGACCCTGACACTGCAGAGGGTATATGAATTACCCAGTTCTCTTGGCAGTGATAGGTATAGAGGTAGATTTCTGCTTACTAACCACCCCACTTTGATTTCTGTCCTCCTTCACCTTCATTCTTAGTCCAGAGTAAATAAATAGGCCAATATAACAATTCTGAATATTGGCAGAGAGGCATTGAATCAAAATCTAAATCTAGGCCCTTGGCCTTCCTGGAGGGCAGTTTAATAGAAGAGCTGAGTCTGGGATGGTTCATAAGTATGAGAGTGTATTTCTATTGATATTTGCAGGGTTGAATGGATGGAAATCTTGTGACAGAGGCACCTATATTAACCAAGATGTGCTGAGAGCTGTTACTGAGGCAGGCAGTGAGCCAGGAACTTTCACTACATTATCTCATTTAATGTTCCCAAGAAAACTGCGGCAAGTGATGGTTATTATGAAACCAGAAAGGTTAAGTAATTGGTCCAAGTTCACTTGGCAAAGAGTCACTCCAGCATTACATGGACATAGACCTCTTCTTGCTCACTCCTATGGCTGCCTGGCGTCACTCTCCAGGAGCTCCTGACACCTTCGGCAGCTGGGTCCCAGCACAATTCAGTGTTAATGAGGGTATGCCAACAATGAAGTGATAGCCACTCTTACTGAAATTCTAGCACTTGGAAATTATCATTGTAGCCTCCTGCTACCCTAGAATTCAAAGTTTCCCAGAAAAAACAGCTTAACCCTGAGGAACACATTACCAGGATTATCTTTCCCTTGAGAGTCTCATTCCCTGAGAGCATTCCCATTGATTGAGAAAATTGGCAAACTTATTAAAACCCCAGATAACAAAAGCATTCTTCCCTTGTATTGTTTGGGAAGTCCCTCCACCCAACCTACCCCGGCAGCCCAACATCAGCCTTCCTGCTCCTCATCTCAGTGGTCTGCATGGGGAGAGGGACAGAAGGGATCATGTCACCTGGCCCATCAAAACCAGGTTTTCCCCTCCCCACATTACCCATGAACCAGAGGGTACAGCATGAGCACCACGAGGTGTCATTCCTGCTTAGAGTCTGCAACCTTTGGTGCAGATTCCACAAATAATTACTATTATCTGATAAATAAACCAAGATCAGTGTTTTGCATTCTGTTTTAGGGACTATCTACAGAACCTTACTTCCTACCTGTGCTGTTCGATGTTTCCTCATTTCATCCCCAATTTCCATCTCTTGATTCATGGCATGTCATGTTGGCCCTTTTAGATCACTGAACCCCTTAGCAGGGAATAGCGTTGATTTTTGTCTTCTCTCTAACATTTAAAACCTCATTGCTCAGGTCATCCCCGCTAGCATAGCAGTAGACCCAGACACTAACATTCAACATGCACACCAGTGCCAAAAGTGCTCCAGCAGAAGGAAGACATTTCTGTTCTTTCTTTTCTTTAAAGTCATATCTCCATTTATCAGCACCATGTGAGAGCAGGGCTGGCAGGAGCTCCTGGAAGAGGAGTCAGCTTTTGGCTTGAATTACTCTGGCTCTCCAGTTTCTGTAAGGTCTGGAGAATGACTTTACCCCTCCTGGTTACCACAACCACATCTGCATGATACGCAAAGAGAGCAAGCAAGCTGCATAATTTATGACGTGCAAGACTGTGATTATGAATGAGAATTTCGCAAATCAAACTCAGTAGAAACATAACCCGCAGAGTCAGTTAACTTGAAACTGAGGCCCCATCTTTGTGCAGGTTTTACTGCCCCTGCCCCATGTGGTTCATGGAGCAAGCAGGACCTTGGCCAGACTTGGGGGCCAGACCTCTCTCTAGTTACAGAAACCTAGGCAGATGCACAGCCATTGAATACTGGCAGCTACGTCGAATCTCAAAGCAGTTGTGTTAGGTCAACAGAGGGTCCTTTTATAATCTTGAAATTGGACCCCTTCTGGTGGGCTGGAGCCTTACAGCTCCTTGTTTGCCACACCCAGACCCTTTACACGTTTATGTTACCCCTTCCTCTGAGTGTGTCTGAATAGAATCTTGGAGGAGGGGGGTGCCAGTACTTGATGTTCTCCCTTCTCTGCCCTTAACTAAGGAAGACTCCAGAAAGGTGAGAGGATGCAAGAAGGACTGTGCTTACTGTGCTGGTCGCTCCTGTCCCTTGTCCCGTCCACTGTGCCGTCTGGAAGGATTCTCAGGAAGTGGCCCCCGTTGCTGCAGTAGAGAAGCTTGGGCTTCTTGTAATTCCCCAGCGGCAGATTAAACTTCTCAGTCAGGGCGGTGAAGGTTGTGATTTCCCCTTCAGCCATGGCTTAGCTGCTACTGGTTATGGTGCTTCCGAGACTGTAAGAAATTAAACAAACCTGTAGAATGTTCTCCCGGCAAAGGTGCAGCATATACTTTCAAGGAGGGAAGGAAAGGTTCAGGTCACAGGGCTCCTGGTTGATTGGTAACCACAGACTGCCCAAGTGATGGCCACGGCAAATGGGCCTTGTGGTGGCCAGTGGTTAAGGGAAGCTGGTTCCTGAGGGGAGGGTTTTCAGGGTATTTCTATCTTCCCCATTGGGCACAGCTTTGAAGCAAGCTGTACATTTTTTTTAGAACTTCAAATGTAATCATTTGGCCAAAGGGGAGAAATGTTTTGGCCCATCCTTTGAATCCACACATATCCTCAAATTAAACAGTGAAGTTGCTCTAAAATAACACTCAGGATCTGGCTGAAACCCACAAAGGCTGTGAGGCCGGCACTGAGGTTTTGCCCTCTTTCGCCCACTGCCATTACCAGGGACTCAGTGCGTGGGCAGCGGATTGCTCAGGTAGCCTGGGCATCCTGGACCTGTAAGAAGGAGGCACAGGAGGCCTTTCTAGCTTCCTGCAATAGAGACGGCTGGTGGCTATGTGCAAAGGAAATCTTGGCCTTGCTGGTGGGAACAGGGCAGGTAGCAGTGTAAACTGGGGCATTTATTTATTTATTTATTTATAAAAGAATTTATTTATGCATACAAGAACTGGGTACAGGCCAGAGGTGTGGGGCATGAGAGGATTCACCAGAGAAAGAGTGGGGAATAGAACAGGCAGACTGACTGGAAATACACTGCTGAGAGGAACAGCGGGCGAGACAGGAGAGGTCTGCTGCGCCATGTGGGTAGCTCCCTGGCCAGCAGGGGATCGAACTCGTACTGCAGAGGCTGTGGACAGTTTCATAGGTTGCGTCTTAACCCCCTGTGCCACCAGGGAGGCCCTGAACTGGGGCTTTTAAAGGGCAAACACTGTGTAAGAGGAAATGTCATGGGGCACATGGTCACGAAGGATGTGCCAGTGACTGGTTGCTTCCACGCCACCTCACACATAGAGACACCTTCAGTGCTCTGTCACTGGTAGAAAGGCCAATTTCATGCTATTATTTTCTAATGAGACATACTTCTTATGATACCGAAATCACCATATTTCATTTGTTTATCCTCCAATGTTGTATGTACCCACTGTGTGGAAATTTATATCACTGGTTTAAAAATACATTAATCACACCTCTAATGAGTAAAAAGCAAAGTCGACAAACTGAATTTTAAAGCACCTACTTACATCTACCCACCATATAGGTGAATGAAGTGCTGATGACTATATGGACCATAAAAAAAAGAGGGAAAAAAGAGACCGGGAAACGAACTTGGAAACATTATCTTATAAACATGAGTAGGGGCTAGCTAGACACACTGATTATCAAGTGTCGTTATAGTAACTGATGATCATCATCATGAACATATTCTGGGCTATAGGTTAACTTACGGAATTCTCACCCTAACTCTTTGAGGCAGGCACCAATGTTATCCCCATGTTTTTATAAAATGAAACCACAGCTTAGGTTTAATGGGCCTGTCCAAGGTGAATAACTAGTAAGTGGTGTAACTGAGCCTCTAATGGGGTCCATGGTAACAAAGTCGCAACCTTCCTTTAATCACCAAAAAAAGTTAAGTGACTGCACTGATATTGCACTATTATTACTGGAAGTGTTTTTTTTTTTTTTTAATACATTGCCTGATTCATACATCTGTCCCCATGAACTAATAATTCAATGTGTTTTCCTTTGTGACCCAGATACTGGGTATCACCACCAGCAGTCTTAGCCCCTGGCTGACCTTCCAGTCATGTCCTCATTCCCCAAGAAACCCACATCCCCAGGTGTTAAGGAGCACTGTGAGCCCCACAGAAGGCGAGCTTACTTCATGCATTCCCCACCCTAACCATCCATCCCTCCTCCCCTCTCCCCCCCTTTCCTTATTCCTTCCTTCCCTCCATCTTCCTCCCTCACCAGAGCCTTGTGGAGTGGCTCATGTAGAAAGCAAATCTGTGATACATTTGGATAATTTCCTGGTGACTTCAGAATTGGGGTTCATGTTGGAAGCCTCTGTTTCCTTTGGTTTGGGCATTTTAATATTTTTGTACAATACATCTCTCCCAATCTTCAGCCATGTGGGCCAGCCTCTGTCCCCAGTTTCAGCTGTGGTTTCAAGTCCCTCCAAGGACCCACCACGAGAATGTTGTATATACCATATAAACCATATTTAAAGTAATATCATACAGCTATTTTCACATAATACAGCAACAGGAAATTAAATTTGTTTATGTCAGTTCCTAGGGAAGACTGCAGAGTTTACCTTATAGCACATTGTATTTCCTTCCAAAATCCTCAAACCCAAAATCTTTCAAACTCTTTCCCTTCACTCACAAGCCTCTTAATCTCTCTGTGTCCACCCCTGTTTTTCTTACTTTCTCCTGTCTCTCTACTCAGCCCTTTCGCACTCAGCCTCTCCATCTCCCTTTCACTCCATTTCCTCACTCCACCAGCTGTGGAGCCCTTCTGCTGTTAAGCAGTTCAGCAATTTGAAACAAGGGCATCTTTATCCTTACCTCTCCCCAAGCACACTGCAATGACCAGGTACCTTTCCTTAACAAGTAAGACATAATTAATATTTTTTTCCTAATTATTTACTGAGTGACATACTTAATCTGGTACAGAAGACATTTAACTGTACACATTACCATTTGTATTATCAATCTTTTGTGGGGGGAGAATTTTTTTTTTTTGTTTGTTTGTTACTGTGTTTTCTCAGATGGAAGTCCTTGTGTGTCCCTGATTGGGCAGCAATTGAATGTTAAGCAATTGAATGTTCTAGACCCAGCATTAGCAGCAGGGTGTCTCCATTAAGTGTTTTTCCAAGTGTTGGATATGAATTTGGCTCTATCCGTTTGCATTCTTGCTTTCATCTCATTGAGGTGAATAGGAACAGATGCATCAAAAGACTGGCTGAGGTTGGAGGCCCCAGCTCTGGCCAGAGATTAGCCTTATGCTTGCATTCCCTGTGCTGCTGGAACTTCATCAGTGGGGGCTCTTCTTGGTGAAATGACCTCAGCCAGAGGTCCACAGTTCCTCAGAAGTATGAAAAGCTTGGCCCTACCTTGCTTTATTTACTATTTACCTATAGTTCAAGCAGTTCCAGAGTTCCTTGCCCATTTATTTTACTATTTGTTAAAGGAAAGGGATAAAGGAAGTCTGTGACATGATAACACCATTAGGCAGCAGACTTAGCAGGCCTTAGGGATTTACAGAAATTGCTCTAATAAATGAATTCATTAACTACATGAAATCAGGTATTAAGCAGAATGGAAATTTATAAGCTCTGGTCCTCATTATTTTACCTTCTTTTTTGCTGTTGGGTAGGGTTTATCTGTGTGTGTGCTGGGGATGGAACAATCAAGCACAATGGACTCCATGTCATCTATGCGTGCTAAGTCCAGCCCTTTGAGATTCGGGGTACTTGTGAGATTTTGGGAAAGTCAGAAAATTTTCTTGATATACCAGTGATACTAGGTGAGGAACACCAAGCCTATTAGAACATCCATGTTTAGGCCAACATATCTGTCAGCTGTAGCCTCTGGAAGAGAATTTGTAACATATGAACGGGATGTTAAGTGTATAATCTAGCCCAGGAATACGGTAGTCAGTTTTCAATGTGGATGGTGAGTAACACTGTATAGCTCCAGGTATGGACAGATCCACTCTGGGATGAATCACTTACTACTTTTGAAATGTTTCCTTCAACAGCCCCCACCCTGCCTACCCCACAGAGTTGCCTGAATGGTTGAAGGGCACAGTATTTCATAATAGCACCTAGAAAGTACAAAAATGGGATGTGACCTATTGGAGCAATCATTAAGTGGTTATGTTAAACTAATCGAAACCTGGTGTTGGCAAGGAAAAATGTCAGGCTTTTCTGCCCTCCCACCATCAGGATAGATGATGGATCCTTGCGGTCCTGAATGCATGCCTGATGGCAGGCACCTGGAATAGGGTGTGGGCATAGGTAGATGGGATTCACCTGGGCTAAGACTGTGCTTTTTAAGGGTGGTATCATGGGGACGCCAGTAGAAGCCAAAAGAGAAGCCGAGAGAGAAGCAAGAGAAGCAGAAGCTGAGAGAAGGCCGGAGAGCCCAGAGTGAAGGCCTGCCAGCCTCCCGGCCCCCCAGCACCCCTGCCTGCCATATGCCTGGTGAACCCCAATAAAAGACCTGCAAAACCCCTGAGGTCTCCAGAACTCCTCCTTTACCCCGTCTGCATGGGATCCTAGAAAACCTGCTCAGTGGCCATTCCTGCTCCCTACACCTGGCATGGTCTTGATCAACTGCAATTCAATGCTTAATTTAAAATAAAATTTTCAATTGGTGTGAAAACAGAGTTTTTCACTTCCTCTCAATTTGGCAGAAAGTAGCTAAGCCATTTTCCCTGTCCTTTAAACCACAAACAGCAGAGAAGATGAAGGAGCCAAAGTTAGGCAAAGGTAGAGAATCCAGGTTGCTATTTCAGACTATGTCTCAGTTTATTAATGGTTATTGAAGTAACATTTGTGAAGTGCGCTATTTCCAGGAGACATTTATGCTCAGATTGGCCCTGAGATGAAGCTAGAAGGAAAGTCTCAGGGTTGTAAGTAACAAGGGAAGGCAAATACTGATGCTTATTTTTTTTAAAATTTGTTTTCAACTCCTGTCACTGCATAAACAATGCAGAATACCCAAAAAGTAAGATATTTTTCAGAGTGTAGAAGTTAGCTGTGTAGACCTTATTTAAGATGATAATTGAGTATGTATCCTCAAGCCCAGCATATGTAAGAAGTCTACATTTGGCTAAAACTAAGCCCTAAATCCTTGCTCCCTGTCTTTATGAAATGATATCATCCAAAAAACTTAACTTTTATTTAGATATGTTAATTTCCTTTAGATTTTTTGTTAAATGTGGATGTTAAATGGGAAGGATAATTATTGAAAGAAAAGAAATAAAATGTTGTAATCCCATCCAGCAGCTGGTAGGGATAAGAGAAATGAAGTAAAATAAATTTAAAAGATGTGTTTATCCAAAACAATCCAGAAAAGGAATAGAAAATTCCAAAATTGCTCAAAATTTGATGGCAAAAGTAAATTCCAATGTGTTTATAATCACAATAAATGTAAATGGCTAAATTTATAAGCTACTGGATTTTCAGAAAAAAACATTTGTATTTTGATCACAAGAGAAACACTAAAAACATAAGCACACAGAAAGATTAAAAGCAAAAGGATGAAAAATATATAAAGACAAATTTTAAAAATTTAAAGTTGCTGTGACTATATTAATATCAGATAAGGTAGGTCTAAAGCAAAAACAAAGGTCAAGGATGAAAAGTGTAGGGTAAGAAAAAAATGGCAGGTTTTTCTGCCCTCCTGCCATCAGGATAGATGATGGATCCTTGAGGTCCTGAATGCATGCCTGATGGCAGACACCTGGAATAGGGTGTGGGCAGATGTAGCTAGGATTCACCTGGGCTAAGACTAGGCCTTTAAGGGCGGCGTCATGAAGACCCCAGTAGAAGCCAAAGAAGAGAAGCAGAGAGAATGCCAGAGAGCCCAGATAGAATGAAGATTTGCTGGGGGCTGGGAGGACTGCCAACCTCCCGGCCCCCAGCACCACTGCCTGCCATGTACCTGCTAAATCCCAATAAAAGACCTACAAAAAGCCACTGAGGACTCTGACTCCTCCTTTACCCGGTCTGCTGGATCAGAAAACCTACTCAGTGTCCAGTCATGCCCTTAACAATAGGCATAAGTCGGCCATGCAGATGGGTATGGAGCCCTCCAAAGACCTGGAGGGACTAAGGAGTAACAAACTGTGTTTGCCTGGGACAATGCTGGAGGCGTCATGGCGGCACAGGAGATGGACAAGGTCCGGGAGCTGTGGGACGAAACCTCGCGTGGAGGAGACGCCTGAGAGGACCAGCCAATGACCTGTGAGACAGCAAGAGTCTTCGGGGAAGAGAGGACCACGATTTGGAGCTCACCAGTGCTGATGCAGGGAGAGGCCAATGGACTTGGACTGATGGACTTGGACTGACAGTCCCGCCTGAAGGTGGAGGAACTTTGGCAAGTTAAGTTTTTGGGACCCTGGGGGAGAATGCTATTGTTTGTATATCCCAGGAGATGAGAATCTGGGGGTGGCCAGTGGGCCTTGATGGCCAAAAGCAGCCTGTGTATGCCCAGCTGCCAGGCAGAGGAGAAAAGCCAACTGAGAAGGCAAAAGCTGGTACTGATGCTAAGTTTGGGAAGCCCTGAGTGGCTGCTAAGCACTAAGTAAGCTGAGGAAGGCCAGTGAGTCTCTTAAAATCACCTGTGGGTGATGCCCTGCTCATTGTCGAGTGAGCATAAGGAGCTGAGGAACCCATCCTTGGGGGACTGGTAGGGAATGTGGCTTGGGGTGGAGCCCAAGCTGAAGAGGGCACCCGAGAGAGGCCGCATGTAGAGTTTGGATCCCCGACCCATGTGCTTGTGTAGTGGGTTGGCCTGAGTGCAGGGGTCTACGAGTCACATTGGTGGCTATGAAAGCCGAATGTTGGAGCGACCGCAGTCAGAAACCCTGAAGGTTGGGCAATTATCCCCAATCCAGGAGTGAGTGCATCCTGGGGGTGGATGCTGTGTGTGGCTTTCTGGCCAAGACTACAGCCAGAAAAGGCCAGGAAGCCTGACGGCTCCTGGTGTGTTACAGTAGATGCCGTGAGTGGTTCCCCTCCCTCGTATGAGCAGTGCCTTCGGCAGCAGATTTGGTGGCTCATCTGCTGGTGCCAATAATTGTCTTTTGCTACTAGGTTGGGGCCCTGCCTGGACTTATTTGTGTTCTGTTGTATTTTGTTGTTATATCGTGATGTATTTGCTTTTGTGGGCCATGGCTGCATTGTTTGTTTGCTCAGAAACAAAGTTGTATATGTGTAGATTATATGGCAGAAAACCCTGAGTGGGTGGACTGTAGGATAAGGAAAAAATGTCAGGCTTTTCTGCCCTCCCGCCATCAGGATAGATGATGGATCCTTGAGGTCCTGAATGCATGCCTGATGGCAGACACCTGGAATAGAGTGTGGGCAGATGTAGCTAGGATTCATTGGTTAAGGCTGGGCCTTTAAGGGCAGCGTCATGAGGACGCCAGTAGAAGCCGAAGAAGAGAAGCAGAGAGAACGCCAGAGAGCCCAGATAGAGTAAAGATTTGCTGGGGGCTGGGAGGACTGCCAACCTCCCGGCCCCCAGCACCCCTGCCTGCCATGTACCCACTAAATCCCAATAAAAGACCTGCAAAAAACCACTGAGGGCTCGGACTCCTCCTTTATCTGGTCTGCTGGATCAGAAAACCTGCACTGTGTCCTTCCTGCCCCTACAAAAGTATAATACATGGAACAATTCAACAGGAATATATAAAAAGTTTAAGCTGGCATGTCTCTAATAACAACCTCAAAATATATAAAACAAAGATTCACAAATATATAAAGTTGACAGATCCACAATTATGGGAGAGATTTTTAATACCTTTCTGTTATAAGTGATGGGACAAAATATGAATAAGCATATAGAAATACACAAATAATTAAGGACCATAGAGTAGAAGTCTATACCCAACAATTAGTGAACAGCTTTCTTCTCAAGGATACATGAGCATTTCGAAAAATTGACCATGTAGCTGATTATATATAACAAGACTCAACACAAACAGAAGAATCTATTTTGTTTAGACTAGTCTTTGGGTAGGTAGAAATCATTTCCACCCATCCAGTTGATAACAGAGCCTTTCAACTTTGCCTTTCTAATTAGTCTTCCAAAATCCTCTCATTTTCCATTCCCACTGTTGTTGCCTTAATGCAGACTCAACAGTTTCTCTCACCTGGGCTGCTGAAGCAGGTGCAGGGGTCTCTCTCCTCAAGCACAGCTCCCTTGGTTGACCCTGCTGCTAGTGATCTTTCTAACACGTGAATCTTCTCATCACTCTCCTGCTGAAGATCTCTGACTGGGTCAGTAGTTCCCTGATGTCAGGATAAAACCCAGACTCTACCATGGCCTATAAGGCTTTCATCATCTAGTTGCCTTGTAACCTTGTTACCTTTTTTTTCTTATTGGTCTTTTTTCTTGTAGTCCCCCCCACACTCCCACTCACCTAGCAGCTTTCTCTCCCTCTCCCTTTCTCCACCCTTCCACTGAGACCTGGCTAAGTCATGCCTTCAGATATTCATCTCAGATAGTTCCTCTTCCAGAAAACCTATTTGGATACATCCCCAACCCAACCTCCCTACTTTTCTTCCACACCACGCACATCTTTTTAGATTAGCTGAATCCCAAGGACTCCCATAGCAGCAGTTCATCTACTTCATTCCAGTGCTGGGTGTAATTGCCTTGTCTGTTCCCTGATTAAACCCATTCCTCTGGGGTAAAGACAAGACCTTTCCATGTCCTGTAGCTCTCTCTGAGGGCCAGTGCTGGCTTCCTCCTTGCATTGTCTCCCACCACACTTTCTGTCCATACTGGTCTTCCATTTTCTCTTACATTGACCTCCGTTCATTATGTAGTCCCTCCATTGGAGTCTCATTCCCAAGGGCCCTGTGCTCACTGAAAACATGCTCTGCGCTCCCCGCCAACCTAGGACCTTTGCTTATGCCGGTTGCTTTTGCAGCCCTATCCCTTTACCCCATTCACCTGGTTAACTTCTACTTTTCCTTCAATTTTTAGTGCAATAATCAATTCCTCAAGGAAGCCTTTCCTGACCTCCTTTAACCGGGCCAGGTTCCCCAGTTTTTGTGGGTCCATTTCACATTTCTTCAGAGCTCCTACTTCAGTTTTTAATTGCACATTCATTCTTGTGATTATTAAATTAATGTCTCTTCATGATTGGGCTGTCAGCTTGATGATAGTACAAACTCTAATATATCTCGGTCACCATGGTATCCTAGTGCCTGGCAGAATGCCTGGCACCTAATGGGCACTTGATAAATATTTGTTGAATGAGTGAATGAATATAATTTAGCTATGTTTACTTGACTGTCTCCTTCATTAGCCTCTGAGGCCCTGGGACTGAAACTATGTGTTTTCTTTCAAGGCCCAAACTTAGCAAATGCCTGTAGATAATCACTGTCCTGTACATGTTTGTTGATTGAATACCAGGCTTGTCAGTTCTCAGGAGCCTCTGGTAGAAACATGTTATCAGGAACCCTAATTAGAAGGCGGTGCCCTAGAGGTATTAACAGAGAAGCTAAGCCAGGAGCCTAAATGTATTTTAATTGGGTTCAAATTAGGCCAGAACCTCCTACCCTTGATTAAAAGCAGACCTAAACCTCATTCTCATGTTGTAGAAGAGCCTTACTTCTTCAAAAGCAATATTATAAAAATTAAGGATCTCAAAGAAAGGGATCATACATTTTGGGCTAAAGTCTGACTTCCTTATCTGGCCAAGATAAAGTTTGTAGGGCCTGGAAAAAAAATTCTAGGTTTTGTTATTTCTGCCAGGGAGTGTCAGATTGGCAGAGACCCATCTCACATCCTCTGGTGAAGGAAAGTTTGCCTGAAGAAAGGGAGACAGTGTGTTCTCTCTCTCTTTTCCTCTTCTCCACCCTCAGTGATCTGTACCAGGCCTGAGGTAGGATTGTAACATGGCTGATTGTCCAGGGTTGGCATGTCAGCATACTGCTCCCCAGCCAGTCTCATCCATGAGCTGAAATACCATCTTCCAATATTGGCAATAAACTGTGGATGTGTCTATGGGGTGGGTGTGCAGAAGACAGCTCCTACAAGGTTTCGAAAGCAATTATTAAATAGTGAAGAATTTTGCAAGCCAGTTGTTACGCCATTAGTAGCTTGCAGTCAACCCTGGTTAGAATATTTACACAACAGAAATTGGCAAATGCTTTAAGTTCAGGCTTTTTTTTTCTCTTTTCTCCTTCCTTCCTAACAATTACTTTACCAGTACACTACTAGATGTGAATTTGAATCCTGACTGACACTAGCCAATTATCCCTTCTTACAGGGCCTCAGTTTCCTCATTTGTGGCATGGGACTCCATAATGTAGCTGTTGCACAGTCTAATTGTAAGTGTGACATGATACATACAAAGTGCTGAGCCTGGCAATTGAACATTTGCAAGCATTCAGTAGATGTTAGCTGGATTATCATGGTCCATGTGTCTTGTTTAGTTTTACCAAATATCTGTACTATTGATTTAGGATTGAAAAAACTTGATTTTAAACATTTATTAGTATTTTAGCAACATTTTAAAAAACATTTTCTAAGTGACAGGCTAGAATTTTTCTTTACCAGCAATGAAGCCCTCTTCTTGTTTGCTCAGGTGCTGAAGGTGATGAATGTCCTAGCGAGTAGTCCTCAGTGCAGCACAGAGTTTGTGTATGTTCCTGTCCCAGTGACAGAGAACCTCTGGGTCTCATCATTCTCCTCTCCCATTCTTTAATTTAAGAGACTTCTAAAGAATCTACAAGTCACTGAGAATAAACTGCCCTCTGACTTTCACAATCAAATATTATTTGGCAGAGATTAAAATGTCATATATTCTAGATGTCAACCACTTCTGCTCAGCACCTGCCATTGGCATAATGTTGCAGTTATACTGAAAACTTAAAGAAAGAAAAATGAAAGGGGTGGGGAGACCTGAAATCCTTGATCTGCCTTATGAAATGCAAAAGAGACTAATAACTAGAAGTTCTTCATAACTCAAATTGTGAAAAAATTTGACCCAGAGTATCCTGAGACTATTGTAACTATTTTTTTTACTACTTTATGTTAACATTTATATAATCTGGTGCAGAATTAGCAATGTGCTTGATTATAGGATGTTATGCCAGATCACAGTGAATTCATTCCATACTATACAACATAGGCACCATATTACCTTTCAAAAACTGCTAAAATTTCTGAATTCTGGAATGTTTCTAGCTCCAAGACTTTTCAGTTAAGGGATTATGGACCTGTAGTAGAAATCACAGTATCTGCCTTTAAAGAGGTTGCAATCTGGCCATGACTCATCAAGTCATGTTTCAGATACAAGGGACATAGTGTAGCTGGCAGCAAGAGGGACGTCTAATCTAATCCAGCCCTTGCTCTCACACTCCTTGTAGAAGAGTAGAAAATATAAGCAGACACACACATCTCCACGGATCTCCTCCAATATTCTTTATTTCTTCCCTTGAGTCTGGATCTTTAATTCTTTGCAGTCTGGCTTTTCCACCCCCAAAACTCTGCCCTGCAAAGAGCATCATTCAATTGCAGGTCAGGAATTCTTTAAAGTATTTAACAAAAACAGCCTCTACTCCAAGAGGAAAACCAGAGCATTCCCTGTGCTTGGTGGGTCCCAGTTCTGTCTGAACTTTAATGGTACACCTCGGTCCAGAGCATCCTGCAGGCTCTTGGCCATCCTGAAGACCTGCACACATCTTAAGCGGAAATCTCTTTCCTGCACACTGATGCTTTAAAGCCTGGGGCTTCAAGCCAAATGCAAAGTGGTTCTGCAGGAGCTCTGGCCGCCCTTGCCTACTTCCTCTAACCTCCTCTTACTGATGTGTCTCCAAAAATCTTTTGCATCTGTTATGCAAGTTACAATCTCCAGAAGTAGCTCAGCAAGGACATTCCTTTCCCAAAGTCAGCAGACCTTTCACAATCATAGGAAGATGGTCTGTTTGCTGGGTTTCTTTTTTTCTTCTCTCCTGACCTAGAAATTTTGGCTTCTCCAAACTCAGTCTTTTGAAGTATGAATTTGTTATCTCTTTGGAAATGCTGAAAAGCTTGCCCTACCATGTTTCCCAATAGCTTGCTTGGACATACGTACAAATAATAAAATATGTGCATAAATAAGAAAATAGTGACCTCTTCCTGAACATTTACTAGGTACCAGGTACAGGCATAAGCTTTACATATAGTAACTAATATGCCAAAAAATCTAGGGATTGCTTTCTTTCTTCTTCTTCTTCTTCTTCTTTTTTTTTTTATAGACTGGGAAGTAAATGAATAGAGTAATATTTTCTGTGCAATCGTCTACTCTATGTCCTAAAGTTGAATTAACAGAACAGGGAAGTTGCCCTGATGGCACTCAAAACTTGGCTTGCTTGCCTGCTTGCTTGCTTGCTTGCTTGCTTGCTTTCTTGCTTCCTTCCTTCCTTCCTTCCTTTCTTTTTTTAAAAGATTTATTTATTTATGCATACAAGAACTGGGGTACAGGCCAGAGGTGTGGGGATAAGTGATTCACCAGAGACAGAGTGGGGAACAGAACAGGCAGAGTGACTGAAATACACTGCTGAGGGGAGCAGCAGGCGAGACAGGAGAGGTCTGCTGCACCATGTGGGTAGCTCCCTGGCCTGGGATCAAACTCATGCTGCTGTGGCTGTGGATAGCTTCATAGGTTGCGTATTAACCCCTTGCGCCACTAGGGGGACCCAAAACTTGGGTTTCTTATCCCCATTTTGCAGCTAAGAAGTCTCAGAGAGTGTAAATAATTTGTGTAAGGCCACACAGCTAAATAAATGTTAGTGCCAAGATCTGAAGGTAAGGTTTTTTGACTCCAAGGGTCCATGATTTTAATTGCTAATAAGATGTGGGAAATAGAATAAAATACTCTCTGGACTGAGTGAGCTCTAGCTTCTCTTCTTTTGATCCTAGCAGTTGCCATAACATGCTGCCTCCATTGACGGTGTTCTAAAAGAGGTATTGGTTTCCATGGAATGGAGTCTTTCCCCTCTTGACTCAGAACTGTCCCTGAGGTACCAACAGCCCCCACAGCGCCTTCCTGATTGTCATTCTGATACATTCCCCCAAGTTGACCCGTGTCAGTCAAGCCCACCTTGGCCTTTGTCAGTAGGGTCATTTGCTGTTGCTTATCAAGGGCCAGGACGAGGCCACAGACTAACCATGTGGATGGTCCTGTTTCAGCCTGGCTTGGAAACACCATGAAAAGAAGTTCTCCCAACCCCAAAGTCAAACCCCTCAGTTTTGGTTTCTGCATTGTCATTAACTACTCCATGACCAAGCAAGTCATTTAACCTTTCTGAACCTCAGCTGCCTCCTTTGTAAAATGAAACTGATAAAAGTACTACTTTTGTTGGGTCCTGAGGAGAGATAGGCAAGGCCTGGGAGAGGCCTTTCATGTAGTGAGTGCCTAGGAAACAGGAGGTATTATCATTGCTAATAAGACTGAAGTTTTATGTGCTGATCATATTTTCACAGCACTCGGGGTTTCACAAAGCTTTTTATGTGAGTAAACCAGCATCGCTGGGTGTCCAAGACTACACGAGGCACTTTAGAAGCATTTTATATTTGCTCTCCCTTCTATTATATGGGGTAGACAAGTACTTCTCCCTTTTTCTGTAGCCAAGATAATGGTGATACGGAAGCTGTACAGCTTATTAGTAGAGCAAATTTGTGGCTTCGCCAGGAATAAAACCTTCAGCCCCAAGACCTCAGTTCATTATGCTGCCCCTCTGTTGGAATCTCATTTCCAAGGGCCCCTTGCTCACTGAAAACATTAAAAAATAAAAAGAACAAAACTCACATTTCTGCCAGACAGATGATATTCAGGCGTCTCTGGAAGAATCGTTAGCAATCCGGCGTGCGGTTTTGTGTTTTAAGGTGCTTGGATACGAAGGAGGAATGTAAACCCCACGAGCCTGTTTCACATGTCATAGTCTATTCTGGATCTTGAAAGTGGGCCACGGAGGCCCCAGCTATGCCCCAACAGCTACATTCTTGCCGAGGCATCCAGCACCATGCAGGAAGCTGGTGGGGGGTTGGGGAGAGCAGGACCTGGGACTTGTAAAGGGACCCAGTGGGTGTTGTGGCCAAAGGGCAGGAAGAAAATAATCACCTGCCTAGTGCCAGCCTTCTAAGATGTAGTGTTTGCAGAGCCTACATTAAGAGAGTATAAAATTTGTTTCCTTTTGCATTACTTCTTTTTAAGGACTTTGGCTATTTTTAGAGGTCCTATTTACTTGCCAACTTGCTTTGATCCCGCATGAAATGTCCCATTTGCACTGTATGTCTGCAGGCCCTGAGTCCTGTGACCATATTATTGATTTTCCACACACAGGCCCCCATACAACCTAGCACTTTGCAGGATGCAGGTAGGTTTTATGGGATGAAGATGAAACAGGAGATCATCACTAACGACCCTGGGGAAAAATATTGGTGTTTGACAAGGGGTGAGAGTTTGGAAGTGAGTTGAAGTTTTGTATCTAAGAAACTAAGCTAAGAGATAAGCCTGCCCCTGGTATCCAGCATCTCCAAAAAGGTGCACATTGCAGTTGAGATGCCATTTATCAGGAAAATCACAAGGCTGGTAGGTACTGGTAATCATGACAGTTCTCACATCTGTCAAACGTGGCCTCTTGTGGGAGTTTTCTTTAATTTTGGCAGGTAGCTCAAAGTATGGCTTGTTTTCATCCTTTCAACTCCTTTCATATTTTCTCCTTGCTTATTTCTTTTTTTCTAACTGACCTTTCAAAGCCATTTATATCAACTGCTGTCCACTGCTTCTCTCTCATGTTTTGGTGATCAAAGCACTACTCTGTTGGGTGGGGTTTGAAAAATAGAGACTGTCTATGTTATTGGCCCATGAAAGCAGATTAGGCAACATGAGGTAGGAGAGACGTCAGAGCAATTTCTCTGGCCTGCCATATTTTTGCACATAATTCCTCTCAACTTTCACAGATCCTGCATTCCTTGGCTCCTCCCTGGCATTGTCAGGTTCAAGGGGCTCTTCTGGAATTTCATAAAGCTGGTCATTGAGATGGGCCCTTGGGGTGGAGCAGACAGAAGACAGAACATTTTCATGATACTATATTCTTAAACCTTTGATGGTGTGAATAGCTTTTCCATAGATCTATTCATATAGAAAAGTAAAGAGGTGTTGCTTTTCAAAACTGTCCTCATTAAGTGGTCATTAAGTGGTCATTAAGTTGTAAAATTCTTAAGTCTCTGGAGAGTTTGATTTGCCAAAATTCTTATCAACACAGCATTTTCAGCAGCATGACTATTACGCCAAGAAAGGCATCTACTCCCATTATCTCCACCCTCTCTAGGAGAGCGCCCCATACTTCTCTGTCCTCTATCTCAGACCCAAATGTGTTTTCTGCACAACTTTTATGATCATTTATTATTGTATGTGTTTCTATCAGATAATAGAAAATATTGGTCTCTGCCCTAGTTCCTTGTAATTTTCTGAGTGGTAGGAGTGTTTTTTGTGCTAATGAAATGACTCTGAAAGACACTTGATGAGGGCTGGTCATGGAAAGAACAAGCCATGATTAGGAATTTTTAGCGCCCCCCCCCCATTTTCTTGAGAAGGGATAGTGATTGAAATGGAGTTAATGGTCAATCATGCCTACCATAATGAAGCCTCCATAAAAATCCCAAAAGTACTGGGTTCAGAGAACTTCTGAGCTGATGAACTCATAGAGGTGTGGGGATGGTGGCACACCTGGAGAGAACTGGAACCTTCGCGCCCCTTCTCACAGACCTTACAGTAGGCATCTCTTCCATCCATACCCTCTGTAGTAACCTTTCATACTCTATATCTTACATTCTTTTTATAATAAACTGCTTTCCTGAGTTCTGTGATCAGCTCTAGCATATTTATTGAGCCTGAGGAGGGGTCTGGTTTATAGCTGATCAGTATCTGGGGGAGGGCAGCTTGTGGGTCTCAACCCTTAACCACTATCTCTGGATAGGACAGATCAGAATTGAGTTAAATTGTAGGATACTGAGGTGGTGCCACAGAATTTCATCTTTGTGTGTGGGGAAAAAATCCACGCATTTGGTAACCAGTAATGTCAGAAGTATTCTGTGTAGGTAGTAAAGGAGACATGTGGGGGAATACTGAGTTGTACTAACTCAATTTACTTACTTGTTACTGTTTTACCGCAGAGTGCACACTTATGAATGGGGGCGGGTGTGTGTGTACACACACGTAAGCCTCCTGCGGGGCCAGATCAGGTTTGTTTTGCTCACATGATATTGTCAGCACCTAGATCAATTCCTGACACATACTAATTGCTCAATAAATATTTGAGGATGAATGAATTCAATAAATATCTTCTCAAAAGAGCTGTTGGGTTTTAAAAAACTCAACTTTTCAAAAAATAATTGATGTGGAAAGTGATGTTTAAGGTTAGTATCCCTTTTCTGCTGATCCTTTGGAGTGTGGTGAATAGCATTTATCAGAGAATAGTATTTGCCAAGGAGCTGGAATCATTGATTTTCTATATAAGATCTCTAAGGACTAAATCAAGGCCTGATAATTTTTCTTCTCTCATTTTTCCTTCTTTCTCTTTTCTTTTTCCTATATTAATAAATACCAGTCAGGGAATGACAGGCCTGGTAAATAGGGGTAATGCTATGCTTAGCCACAGGATAGTTGTAACGATTAAATGAGACCATTGTGTTTAACAACTTTTTGGCAAAGTACCCTAAATAGTAAAACCTGATAAATGTTAGCCATTCACTTATCATTAGAAATACTTACGGAACAGCTCTTAGATACCTTTTGTCTCAGTCTTCAGATTAAAGAGGAAGTATACCATCTATACTTTACGGGAAGAAGATGGAACAAGGGACCATCACCAAAGATCCGAGGGAAAAAAGACTGGTATTTGACTAGGGGTGAGAGTAACAAGGGTATAGAGAGTAACAAGGGTAAACCCAGTAAAAAGTAAATAAACTGAGTTAGAACAACTCAGTATTCCCCTACGTGTCTCCTTTACTACCCACACAGGGGCCATGTGATGGCTTATGTCATTAGTTTGACTTCCCTGATAACTACTTCAGAGTCAAGGGTTATATGGCGACTTCTTTGTTTTACAGGTGGTCTTTTCCAGATAACTACCTTCATGCAAATTATTCCTTTTCAAGTAGTGCTCTTCCCCAATACTGGCTGGTTCTTATGCACCTTTCAAATGGGAGCTGAAGTGCCTCTCCTCAGGGGTCTTCCCTTCTCGCCATCTAAGTTCTGTCCCTTTTCTTTCTCTATAATTCTCCTTTGTTGCCTTGTTATTTTCCTTCCTGACACGTCCCATCATTTGTAATTAATTATATATCCACCCACTTGGCTGTCTTTCTTCTCCACCATACTGTGAGCTCCTGGAGGACAGACCATGTTGATTCACCATCTCCTCCCAAGTCCCTTGACAATGCCTGGTTCAGATATTTGTTGAATGAATAAAGGAGGGAGAGAGTGAATAAGTCAATCTTCAGTCTGCAAAATCTTGACCTAAAGAATTAGCCACACACCAAGGGATTTTCATGTCCCATTCTGCTCTCAGTCATCATGAACTTTGCTCTTCTAAAGATTCTAGATTATTTTTATAGAAAAAAGTGAAGCAAATATAGAGATAATTATTGATTCTTACTCATCAAGTCCCTGCTCCCTATCCCCAACATCCTTCCGAGAGTCTGTTGCAGAATTCCTGGGAACCACAGGAAATAAGTCCACTAACCACTTGAAATGCTGTTATAAAAATAGACCAGACCTGACCTTCTTCCTGTGGAAGACCTCTTTCCTCAGGGCAAACGTTTCAAGGAAATTTTATCTGCTCTTAGGAACCTCCCATTTCAATCATCCTCCCAGCAGGATTTATCTGGACTTGCTCAGAATCCTGCTCAAAATTGTCCTCCCTTGCCTGGGTCATCACCTGAGCAGATCGCTCATTTATTATTTCTGTGCTATTGTTTTATATTAAAATGACAAAATAGACAGAATTCAAGGCCTGGGGGAGCCATTGGGTTGTTCTAATGCACACTGATATTCCATTAGGGGTAGTTTGACCCTCACTAGAGGTTAACACCACTTCCCTGGGACTTCATTACAGGTGCGCAGCCTTCATTCTTTTGATCATTATCCCCTAACCAAATTCCTTACTTTTAAATATTATTTAAATTACTGACAAGCAGTTTTACTTAAATTTAATTTCCTTATTGGAAGGAAGTCCTATCTCTAGTAAAATTGCAAAAACTTCCCATCAACCGAAAGCAGTCCTGAATATAAACACAGTGAAGGGGCAGCATGTTGTTCACCCTGATCTGCTTCCTGCCTGCTCTGCTCTTTTGGTTACAAAGGGAGAACTGCTGCTCTTCTAGAGCAGTTGAAAACAAAATTGTACCAAACAAAGGCTTTCTCCTTGAATAATCCAGCAGATGGAAGGAAACTTCAAAGGGGCACCCATAACGTAAATTGGTGCAGCCGCTGTGGAAAAACATGAAGGACCCTCAGAAAATTAAAAATGGAGCTACCATATGATTCACTAATCCCACTTCTGATGTTTAACCCAAAGAACATGAAAACACTAACTTGAAAAGATATCTGCTCTGACTAGCCACTGCTGACTTCCTTTCAAAGGCCAATTCCTCCACGATTCTTCACAGATAACTCCTCCACAGATCCAGCAACCCCAGACCTCTCATAAAATCACCTCTAAGTGTTTCAAGTGCATCCCTTTGATGCACTGTAAGTTTGTAAATTTACAGTAAATTCTCCAACTTAGTAAATGTAGGGCTTTTGTGCCTGGCATAAACTGTAATGTGTTGAAGACAGTAAATTCTTGCTGAAATAAGAGCCCACTTAGTCTCCAGCCTGAGATGAAAGATGGCACTGCCAAATAAAAGATGACTGGCAATGAGGAATTATTGCTTGTTGAACATTCCAAATGGTGTCCGTTTTTGTATTTAAGAGACAGGCAAGGCGTTGGATAAGAACTTACTGTGATTCAGACAATGGAGTATCATCCCTGCCTTACAACTTTATAGATATGTGACAACAGGCAAGTCGCTCCACCTCTCTGAGTGTCTTTCTTCATCTGAATCTTATCTATTCACGGAATTGGCGTAAAGATCAAATTTGATAAGAACATGGTAAGTGAGTAGCACAGTAGCCAGCAAGCTCACCACAGATGGTATTATTAATGTCTTTCGTGTTTTGGGATTTCACAAAACAACAAAGCTACTCTCCTGGGTTTCCAGTCTTCCTTGGAGGATCCAATCCTCCAAGGGGATTGGATCGTAAAAGCTGCTTGGCTTTCTCTGACATGCTAGCAGACTCCCCTCTTTCAGGGGAGAGGGGAAATGGTTACTTTGGCTCCATCATTTCTCCTTTCATGTCTCTTGATGTCCCAGGAAACAAATCTTTACCAAATTATTAAAGAGAACGTTATAAGTCTCATCAGGGGTCCCCAGGTTGGTTGCTCTTTGTTTCATAAAGCTGTATAAATTGCACTCATTTTTGAGGTTTTCTTATGCTTTTTCCAGTAAACGTAAGCCTCAGAAAGGCAAGCTTAGGCAATCCTAAGGGAGGTTTGCATTGTAACCTTAGTTTAGATGGGTGTCTGCAGAGGGGTACTCATCTGAGTCTGCACTTACTTGCTGGGTTACCTTGGGCATGTTATTCTACTGTTCCATTAGTGGAGATAATTATACCTCCCAGTGTAGTTGGGAAAGTAAATGATATAATGCATATAAGATGTGGTCAGCTCAGTTAGTGTTTGAAGGGAATAGGACATGTGCCTATGTACCCCACTTCTTCCAGAAGATGCAATCCACAATCTTCCTTATTCTGTATTTCTAACAATAGTTTGTGGGATTTTACTTTGTACAAGGTTCTCAATACCTGACTTTGGGATTCCCAGAGCAGACGTGAGTTTTGTACCTTAGCTGTACCTTTTGTTACTCAGCACTGGGCATAACACTGCCCTCACATCCCAAGCTTGCTTTCTCCACGTGGGATATACCCACATGGGAATCACATGAGGATTCCCTCTCCCTGGGGTTCTGACTCACTGGGGGCCAGGATATGAGAACCTGGGTCTGGATAACGTTTCTCTCTACATCAAAATAGAGGAAAAGAATTCAGCTTCGAAGGGAGTGACCAGCTTGATTATTTTTCCCCTTTTAGCAAAGTCACTAAAATATCTCTACATCTACTCTCCCTGTTTTCTTTAAAAGCAGTAGCCCAGGGGACACTGCCAATTTTGATATGTTTATTTTTTTTCTCTTTCTTTCCATTACTCATATTTCCTCTACTGAATTGTTGTTTGTCCCTGTTGGGGGGAAAGAAATAAAAGAGGGTGAGGCAGAATGAATGAAGGACCCAGCTCCTTCTCCCCCTGTTTCACTGTGTGAGGCTGGGGCAGGAGGCCTTTCTGTCTCTGCAGTGATAGGTATAGGCCACAGCAAGCATACCCTGTCTTGACCTGATTAGGATGGCTTCCAGGCTCTGGTTAGCAAGTCAGGTTGTGCTTGGTAGAAAGGCCTAAAGTCTCTCAACTGGCCAAAAACCAGTTCTGAAGAATGAACTGCAGGCCTAATCACAACATACAGCCCATAGTAAGATAAAACCTGGGGTGAGGAAGGTCCCGGGACTCAGGATTGCAATAAGGTTCTGTTAGGTTCCTGTTTTCTCTGCTTCCTATTTTATAAGGTAAAGTTGTTCCCAGTGGATCAAAGATCTGAGTACTTACTCATTCACCTCACACACATCTGCTGAGCACCTATTATAATGCGCCAGGCATGAGGAATAGAGTGGAGAACAGGTCAAAAAACGATGAGGTTCTTTTAAAATTTGCATTCTGGTGGGGAAGACCTGTTATAAAAGGGATTACAGCAGTGAAATCCAGGGCACTGTAGGAGCCAAGTAATTGGTTACCTACAGAACCTGGGAAGTGGGAAGACTTCCTGGAGAAAGGGGCATTTATCTTTGTAATAATAGGGAGAAGAAAGGAGCAGAAAGAGCATGTGCAAAAGTCCTATTTCCAGAAAGAGCACAAAGGGGTCTGAAGCTAGAGAAATTAGCAGGGCTATCATGCAGAGTCCTGCAGGCCTTTTTCTAAAGAATTATGGACAACCACTGAACAGTGAGGACTGGTGTGTGACACCACCAGACTTGCATTTTTAAAATGTCACTCTGGCTGCTGAGTGGATTATTGGAGGGTGGGCAGGGAAACTAGATGCAGTAACCCAAGTAAGAGGTAGCAGAACCTCATGGTGGTAGGTGTGGATATAGACCCATTGTGCTGTCCACTATTCACAGATTTCTGACCAGGCTATCTTGACCACACTGACTCAGCAACCTTCTCTGAGAAAGGCAGTACCATTTAGCCAGTCCATGGTGCCAGGAGACTAGCTGAACTTGGATTTAAAAAATCTCACTTCCAAATAAATCAGGATATATAATTTCCACATGAGATGGTGCTGCTTTGGGAATGTGAGCTCAGTGATCTTCAGTAGCAGGGTGGTGAAGTGAGGCCCCATGTCATCCTAATAGATGATAGTGCTGGAGAGCTGGAGTTCCCTTGCTGTCTAACCAGCTTCCAGGCTGACATTGAGGACTCTTGGCCTTGCCTCTTCCCTCTCCAGCCCTCACTTACCAGATGACTGGACAGATTGTCGCTCAGGTACTCGTGTGTGACCTCCTGAAGTGAACCTCTTAGTTATGCTACTGTATTCTACAAAATCTATAAGACAGTGTCATCACTGGGAGGTTGAGGGCAGGACAGTTGGAGGGGATGGAGTGGGCCTGCTGGATCTCAAGATGTCTCTTGATCTTATGATTCTATGGGACTTGGTGGGGCTTGGTGACATCAGAGGAGAGGACTAAGGTCATCATCAGGGTGCTTCAGCAAATGGTTATTTTAGAATATTTATGTTCCTGGCCCCATTCTCAGACAATGAGAAAACTGGTGGAGTCCTGCCCCCATGGAGCTTACATTCTAGTCATTTTCTGAGGTGGAACTGGTGACCCTCACTGCTTCCAAACTCCCTTGGTCCTAGTGAGTCAGGAAGGCCCAAGAGTTCCCTGGCATCAAATATGTCAGTGGTCTCTACCAAGAGTGAGCTTCTTCCATTTCAAAAGTATGCCAAACTCCTCTCATCTCTGGGCCTTTAAACTTGTTTTTCCCTTGGCCAATACCTCTTTCTGCCAACATTGCTATCCACTGTCTACCAAGCCCCAGGATATTCCTGCTTCTCCTCAGACTTCCCCTCTGATGTTACTCAGACAAACCTGCTTGACCACTGCCCCTGGCCCAGGCCCTGCCTGGGCCCCTCCCCTTCTAGATTTCACTGGAGCTGTTCTCTGGACTCTTCCTACCCCTTGACTTTGCTTCATTAGAGAAGGGTCCTTGTTTATGTCACTTAGCTTTTTATCTCTAGTATCTTACATGGGCCTGGCACAAAATATGTGCTTAATAAATATTTGTTGAAAGAAAGGAGGGTGGTGGGGGAATGGAGTCTGTGCTATGTATTGTGTCAATTTGCTAAAAAAAACATGCTCTGTATCTCGAAGTCCCCTCATGAACTAAAATCTGAGAAACTATATGAGTTGTCAGTTGCCACACTGAATCCACATATGAGTTTCTAGCTGATTAAATCAATCTGAAATGAGTCCTGTTTATTTTTCTAAGCCATTAATCCTGCCCCACAAAACAGTGGATGATTTTTGACTTTCTAGTGGGGAGGCCAGGATTAGAAAAGGAAATTTGGGATTCACAAAAAAAAGGGGACAGGGCAATGAAGACGTACTGTCATTCTGCTATTATTTTTGTCTTAGTGGTGGTAAATAGATACTGAAAATCATCTCACATGCTCCCATCAATGCTGTATCATGTGTGTTCTTGTTTGCTGTGAGGTTTTTGCTATCTAGTTGGTTGATTGGAGGTTTCTCCTCTTCTTGTGTTTTCTTACTCATTTCTTTCTTTGAGGGGATCTAGGTTTTATGCATACATGCTGTTTTTTTTTTTTAATTTTAATTTTTTTTTATAGAGGCATGTTTATTTATTTATTTGTTTGTTTGTTTGTTTGTTTGTTTGTTTATACATGCACTGGGTACAGTCAGAAGCACGGGAGGGTGAGAGAATTCACCAGAGCCAGAGTGGGGAGCAGAACAGGCAGAAGGACCAAAGTACACTGCTGAGGGGAGCAGCGGGCGGCAGGAGAGGTCTGCGCGCCATGTGGGACCCTCCTCGGGTGGCCGGGGAGCAGCCGGGGATCGAACCGGCGCTGCGGAGGCCGCGGGCAGCTTTGCAACCCAGCGCTCAACCGCTGCGCCACTGGGGAGGCCCCATACATGCTGTTTTGACCTGAATAATCTGGATGTATACAAGTACAGTGTCTTTTTGTTATTAGTATTTTAAAAGTTGAATCAATGTTTACATTAGAATTCATATCAATTGGAAACTTGTTATCTCTACAAAAATGTAAAACTGGTATTACTTGCCGTAGGAAGTTATTGTGAAAGTGATAAAAATAAGGCCATGTTATGAGATTGGAAAATTAAAGGTACGTAAGTGGTTAAATTAGTTTGGTCTAATTAAATATTTTACAGGTTTGTGTTCTCATGTAGTAGCTCTTGAGCATCGATGCTGTTATTCCCTTTCTCACAGACAAAAATCACTGAATCCACGTATGAGTGTGTGCCTTGAGAAACTAATTCCCAGAGTTATGAGGTGTTTTCATTTGAATTATGTTTTAGTTTTTTGTTTGCAACTGGAATATATAAAGAGGAGCTCAAGAATTTCATGGAACTAAAAGTAGAAGAGAAGGTGGGGCTGGAGATTATTCATTTCAAAATCTAATGTATGTATTGTTTAACTGTTTACTTTTGTAAGTAAAGATCACGTGCAGTGAAGCATAGGAAAAAAGCAAGCAAGGCAGCATGAGTATTAAAGAGCTCTGTATGGGGTGTGAGGCAGAGCGCTCAGTGTCATCAGAGGAGCCAGCGGACTCTGGGCAACCTGGGTCACCACACCATAATGCCTAGCAGTGGCATCACCTCCGTTCTAGAGTAGGCATGGCCAGTAAGAAAAGGGTTACATGGAGACAGAGAAGGAAAGAGAGGAACCAGATGTTTTACTTCCCTCTTGGCTGTAACTTATTAACTAAGCTCAAGTTCATTTTCCTCCGTCCCCTTAGACTGGGAGTAAAGTCCTGGTGGAAGCCTGAGGGGATAGTTCTGTGGGGCCTTCTCAGGGTCAGAAAACTCACATGCACACAACTTTGTTTACATCAGCAGATCCAGCTGTGTCCTGCAAGCAGTTGACCGGCCACTGACTCCCAACACAAAACAGATGTCTGGGTTTCACAAAGGGAACACACAGGGCCCCTGAACTGGCAGGATTTTGTCTTGATGAGTTGGGAACAGGAAAGGAGATGGGTGGCACTGGGTGGCTCAAGAGTTGACAGCAGCAGCAACCAAATAGGCCTGGCATTGTGCTGGCTTGAGCCATATGGCCACCAGAGTTGATGTTCAGAGAGCACTGTAAGGGCCAAACTGCATTCTGGCTTGAGAAAGACAAATTACTGTGTGCTTTGGATTGTGGGGCTTTGAACTGCCTTTGGCTGGGATGTGGAAAAGGATGAGGTCCTTTAGGCCAGAGAAGGGGAAGTGGGATCAGAACCAAGATTCCACTTGAAGCTCAGTCCTAGAAACTGCTCGTCTGCTTTTTGTCTAATAATAACGTTGAATGTCATGCATGTGGAAATTTGTGGAATAAATCTCTCCTAATAAATAAGTCTCTACCTGATTAGGTTCATCATTATATTAAACATCTTTCATACATACATTTGTCAAACATCATGCTAACCAGCTAGAGATAGTAATAGTAACCAAGTCTTCAATGAACCAGGCACTTATTTCTACACCATGTCCAGTATACCCCAGCACACCTTATGCCTTTTGCCCACACATTATATATAATGCTTACTCTGTTAACTGATGTTCTTTAGTCTATATGCAAAATTGAATACTGTGATAACAATTCTTCCTTCAGGAAAAAGACGAAATCTAGACAATAACAATTAAGACATTACAAACTTTGATTTCAACAGATAATACATGTGTGTATCTATCCACACAAACATACATACATTGGAAAGAGACTACAGATATGCATGTGCATGTACACACACAGATAAAAACACGCATAGCCCTCAAAATACGTCAGCAGCCATCACTGGGTGGTATGGTTACAGAATATTTTTGTTTTCTCCTTTATATTTTTCCATATTTCCCTAATTTTCTTTTTACTGGCCACATGTGTTGTTTGTATAGTCAGAGAATTTTTTAATCCATTGGGAAAAAACTATACACCTCTCAGTAGAGTTTTGTGGTCAATATCCTGAGTTATTGCTGAAAGTTCCACATTCAGGCCTTCCTCTGAGAAAACAGGGTTTTTCCTCTTGGATGAAATGTGATAGTTTCCCAGTAGGGAGCAAAAACTGACCTTAAGATTCAGATTGGTACCCATGAGAAGGGTAACAGCTTAGGGATTATGCTTATTATGCACTTGGCATAGAAAAAAGTGTTTTTTCCTTCCAAGATGACTGTTTTTCCTCATCTGCCCCTCACTTCTTCATGTCTTCTATCAATGAACTCTTAGTTACAGTAAAGTAGATCTATATTTGTGTCTTAGTGCCACAAACTAATAACCATAGGATCTTGACTGAGTCATTTACCATTTTTGTACCTCTGACTATTGTCTGTCAACTAATAGGCTTATTATGAGGATTTGATGAATTAATGCATGTGAGCTCACATTAACACAAGCAGGAAAGGTTGGCTGTTTTCATTATCCTATTGGCTTGCCCCAATCATAATTTCTAACTCTCATGCAAGAGAACATTTTTCTGATTTAGCTGGACCCTGTAATTTCAATGCATACATTGAGAACCGTGGGCTCTCAGAATGGTCCCAGGAACATTATATAAAAGGAGAGGCTTAAGACATAGTTCCTGCTTACCTGCTGGCACACAGCTTGGTTCTCCACAGAGGCGTCTAAGTCTTTGGTTGATCAGCAAACTTCACTCACTGAAGAAACCCCTTAGTGCCTGGCTGCCTCAATAAGTCAGCACTCCCTTTAAGCTGTTCCTTTTGGTTTCTCTGACTCAGACTATCTTAGGTCATTCTGAGACAGCCCTCTCCTCCCCACCTTCCTCACCTCTACCTGTTATCCTGGACATTGGTCATCCTTTTTGACTGCCCAGCATCTGAATCCCCATTTCATACTTGAGAGCTACCCTCCTCCCATTCCTCTCCCCCACCCTCACCGCCCCCACACACACAGGTCTTGGTCTAACTGGATCCTTCCTGCAGTATAATTTTGGGCCACCACACCTCCCCAGTGATTCTGCAGACAACTCCAGTTCCTCTAAGTTCTGTTTCTGTTTACATCAGTCAAAGTCAGTTTGGTTTGCTTATAATTAAGAAACCTAGCCAGCTCCTACTTGCCCTACATCCCTGCCTTGGCATAAATTTTTCAACTGTTGGTTCCCCAAGCTCTCTGAGCATCCATGTCATATAATTTATTACGCTGGTAGGGATGTTTTATAGTAACTGTCTGCTCATCCTCCCTTAGCCTATTAGCTCCCTGAGGGCAGGACTAAGTTATCAAGACCACTCTAATATTACTATCATGGAACAGAGTTTCTGGCACGTAGTGGGCCCTCATCAAGTGCCACATGAATGAAAACCATCAAAAGCATAGTACATAGGGTGGGACTGGAACTATCACAATAGTTCTACTTGGTCAAACAGTTAACTCGCCTGCTTTCTGATCATCAGGAGCCCTTTCTGGTCTGATTCTAGAGGAAACCAGATTTCCTTCAGGCTCTGGCAAGGAAGAGGATATCCTAGCTGTATCCTGAGTGGGAGGGTGTGATGTTGGCCGTGTCTTGAAGTGGGTGAGTAATCCCCCAGGCAGCACTTAGCCCTAAACCCTGGCTTATAACGTGGTCATCTCCTGCAGCTCTCAGCTTAAAATGGAAAGTGGCATTACTCATGGTGAAGAGCAGACAATAAAAAAACATTTAGGTGGAGCCCGACACAATGAAGTGAGTATTCCCTAATGACTGATGACAGCATCTGTGCTCTGAGCATTGCAGCCCCACAGACAGTTCAGTCATAGCAGGGCTTCTGAATGACACCTCCGAATTAGCTCATCACCAGCATCTTGCACTTTGGGTGTTGAAAGGCATTGCATTCCTCTATCTATAGCAAGCATGGTAGAATGAAATGACCTGGAATTAGCATCAGAAGATGATACTGACTTCTTGCTTAGGCTTTGGCATCCAAAACCATGGGTCTGAATCCAAGCTCTTTAAGTTACTGGCTCCTTGACCCCGAGTAAGTTATTTGACCTCTCTGATCCTCATGTTCCTCATCTCTAAAATGAATTTAATAATAGTACTTACTACAAGGTCATGAGGAAGATAAATCCATCTATATAAAGCCCTTACTGTAATGCTGGCAATTAACCAACACTGTCATCAATAGATAGTAGCTGCTCATATTCATAATGTTCTTTTACCATCTCCCTTCATTGGCCTTCCTGGTTGCTTCATCCTTTATGTTTTTATTTCTTTTTTAATTTTATTTATTTATTTTTTTTTAATAGAGGCATGTTTATTTGTTTGTTTGTTTGTTTGTCTAAACAAGCACTGGGTACAGTCAGAAGCATGGGAGGGTGAGAGAATCCACCACAGCCAGAGCGGGGGGCAGAGCAGGCAGAAGGACCGAAGCACACTGCTGAGGGGAGCAGCGGGCGGCAGGAGAGGTCTACGCGCCATGTGGGACCCTCCTCCGGTGGCCGGGGAGCAGCCGGGAATCGAACTGGCGCCGCAGAGGCCGCTGGCAGCTTCGCAACCCAGCGCTCAACCGCTGCGCCACCGGGGAAGCCCTCTTTTTTAATTTTAGCCTTCCCACTCTTACTGTTTCCAGGAGTCAGGCTTTACCTCCTATACCCTCAGAGCTCAGGTCACACCCCAGGCTCCCGCATGGTCACTGTCCTCTATTTCTCTCTATTTCTTTTCACTTTTCCACTGTCCGTCAGCTTATGTATCAACACCTCACTGTCCCAAATATGATCTGACCTGTCATTGTCTCTTCCCCATATCAGAATCCATGACCTGGCACACTGATGCAAAGATAAATCAACCTAATTTCCATGAAACCTCATGGACAGATTGGGCATAAGTTCAGAAAATGATCGGGACTCAGCATGCATCAGATCCCAGTGTCCCCATGACATGTACGCATACCCACATTAAACAATGTGGACCAATGGCCAGTCTTAGAAAAGCTGGTTGTGGGAAGCATTGGGAAGCAATGTACCCTTGACCTAAAGCAGGCTAGCTGCATTACCATTTAGAGATCAACGATGACAGACATGGATTGAGGCTGTTAGCATTACACCAAGTGGTTCTATCTTAGTGATCCAGGGACAGAGCAATCATCTGTTGCTCCAGGGTTAAGAAAACCTTCCACCTTGATCACTGCTGACTAGATTAACCTCATGCTGTCATCTCAGGACATGTCCTGATCACTCATTTATTCAAGCATTTAATGAGTAGCCTTCTGTGTGCAGGGCACATTTCTGGATGTCATGGAAGATATGATAAAAGAATCGGGTGCAAGCACTGCCCTTCAGAGCTTACAACCCAGCAGAGGAAGTAAATACACATGAGTAACCCATGGGGGATGGGGAGGCTGTGATGACTGTCACAAACAAGGCATCAAAATTTGATGGGAGTCCCTAGGAGACACAGATCACTTATGACAGATACTAGGGAGGAGGGGCTGCTTGAGATGGTTTGTGTAAAGTTATCACTGCAGGTCCAGATTGGCAAGTACATTGGACAGAGGTTATGGTATAGGCAAGAACAGAGCTGGGAAAATGCAAGGTGAGAAGAGAGAACAGTATACTCTGAATTATGGATGGGTCACCCTTAGTAAGTTCACAGGGGAGAGGGGAATGCTGGAAAAATAATTTATAGCCAGATCTTACCCCACTCCCTGCTGAACATTTCCTCTTGAGTGTCCAGCAATTATCTTAAACTTGAGATGGTCCAAGCAGAACTTTGATTCTTCCTATCAAATCTTTGAATATTTTCCTCAAGTATTTAAAATCGTAGTAAATATCCTCAGTTCTGCAACCCCCAAACAGAGATGTAATTCTTTCTCTCCCCCTCTCCTTTACTTAGCCCCCATTCAATTCATCAACAAGTTCTGTTAGTTTCATTTCCGAAATCTGTCCTCAAGTGGACCTCTTCTACCTTCTCTGTGAGCTCCATTCTGTTCCAAGCTCAAGTTATCTTAAACTTAACTTCCAAGCCCCACCCTTTCTTTCCTGCCTTCTTGTTTCAGCTCTTGTTCTCTTCTAGCAGCTTGCTTAAGATCATGCTGCCTTATTACGTAAAACCTTCTAGTGTCGGGCCTCCCCTGTGGCGCAGCGGTTGAGCGCTGGGTTGCGAAGCTGCCCGCAGCCTCTGCAGTGCCGGTTCGATTCCCCGGCTGCTCCCCGGCCACCAGAGGAGGGTCCCACATGGCACTCAGACCTCTCCTGCTGCCCGCTGCTCCCCTCAGCAGTGTACTTCGGTCCTTCTGCCTGTTCTGCTCCCCGCTCTGGCTCTGGTGAATTCTCTCACCTTCCCACGCTTCTGACTGTACCCAGTGCTTGTATAAATAAATAAATTAAATAAATCTTTAAAAAAAAAAAAAAAACTTCTAGTGTCTTCCTGTTGCTATGTCTATGGTGAGATGTGTCCTGCTGGTGTGTGATCATGCTTCTGCCTCTCCCCTCCTTGTCCCTTTCTTCTCTGTCCTTGTTCATCATGTTTCACCTCAGCTGACTTTCCTTTTTTTACTTGAACTCACCAAGCATGGACTTGCCACAGCATCTTTGTATTTGCAGTTCCCTCTACGGAAACACTGTCCTTGGGCCTGAAATGCTCCTATACCTTAGATTTTTGCTTATCTACCTCCTCATGGCTCACAGCTCACATGTCAACTTTTGCGGAAGGGGACCATACTAATGTAACCCTTGTCAGTTTTTCTCTATCTCAGAGCTCCAGTGTTCTCTTTATAGCATTTATCTGAATATTCACCAGTAGTTGTGTTTATATTTCTGTTTTACCACCGCCGTGTCCACTAACATGTCTGTTCCATAAGGGCTTTGTCTTATCACTTTCTCAACAGTTCTTAGCACAATCATAATCCAAACAGGCACTATTCAATAGTTAGGTATGGAAGGCAGATGCCTGGGCCACACATCTAGAAATTCTGATTCATTTGTCTGGGTTGGAGCCAGGCAAAAGAGAAATTATTTAAAAATTTTAACCATGTTTTACCTAGTACCATGCCCAGGTGGTTCTGATTTTCACAGAGAGTTAAGAACCCTTGACCTTGAGAATGAAAGGCTCTCAGCATGTTGCTACTCAAAGTGGAGTCCTAAGATCAGAAACATGAGCATCACCCAGGTACCTGTTCAAAATGGAGACTCTCGGGCCCCACCCCAGGCCAGAGAACGAGAAGTTGCAGTTTAGCAATGTACCCCAGGTGACTCATATGCATATTAAATTGGAGCCACACTGATCTGGCAGAAATGCAGAATCCCTGAGGAATAAATGCTTTGAATTTGGCAGATTGACTTTGCTATGTCTGCAGGACACTGTGGTGGGCCTGTTCCTCAGACAGTTGGCAATGTGGTTCTGAAGCCACAGAAAGGGAACTCGGAGGAAGTAAGCATCTTCACCAAAATGTTCCTTGAGGGCTGGAGGCAGGGGCTCCAAAAGAGACGAAAAGAGTCTCTGGACTGTAGGGGAGCCCCTGTGGGTGTGAGAGAAGGGGAGCTGATATGACAAAGTAAGAAAAGAGAGAGACTGATAGAGAATGCAGGCAGAAATCAGGGCAGAAGACAAGGTCAAGAAAGGAGAGAGGAAAGTGACAGTCTGTAGAGAAGTAAAGAAAATGGCCATAGAGTCCACCCAAGATGGGTGGGTTAGAAGCAGCAGAGGGGAGAGGCTTCATGGAGTATGAGGAGCTGGAGGTGGCAAGTCCATACTACCCTCAAAGAAATGAGGTTATCACTGCAGGAGAAAAGGACTGTCTTGAGGGAGTAAGACTGAAGAGCAACTCTTCTCAAAGGAGAGTTCTGAGAATGTCAATAAGAAATCTACAGGGAAATTGACTGACTAGATTTAAGATCAAAAGAGTTGATAAGACCAGGTCCTTGGGGTATCAGAGAAAATCAGATTAGATTTATATGCTCATTAATGCATACAGTGCTCTAGATGGGACAAAGAAAATAACAGACTGCCTTCAGGGAAGAAAACTGGGTGACCAAGGGAGGTAGGAGCAGCTTGCTTTTTTATTTAAAAAAATAAAAAAAATAATAAGAAACACCTGGGTGCATACTACCCAGCTTGAACAATTGTTAACATTTTTTCCAGAATTCCAGTCTTCTTTATGTAAAAGAAATAACACATTCGAGAGAATGCTGAAATTTCCCTTATTGTTTTCATTTTTTTAAAAGATTTATTTATTTATGCATACGAGAACTGGGGTACAGGCCAGAGGTGCAGGGAGTGAGAGGATTCACCAGAGACAGAGTGGGGAGCAGAACAGGCAGATCTACTGAAATACACTGCTGAGGGGAACAGCAGGTGAGACAGGAGAGGTCTGCTGAGCCATGTGGGTGGCTCCCTGGCAGGGGATTGAACTTGTGCTGCATTAGCTGCAGATAGTTTGTTTCATAGGCTGCTTCTTAACCCCTTGCCCCACCAGGGAGGCCCTGTTACCTTTTTTTTTTTTTTTTTTTTTTTGAAGATTTATTTATTTATTTATACAAGCAGTGGGTACAGTCAGAAGTGCAGGAGGGTGAGAGAACTCACCAGAGCCAGAGCAGGGAACAGAACAGGCAGACTGATGAAGTACACTGCTGAGGGGAGCAGCGGGCGGCAGGAGAGGTCTGCCCGCCATGTGGGACCCTCACCCGGCAGCCGGGGATCGAACCAACGCTGCAGAGGCTGCGGGCAGCTTCGCAACCCAGCGTTCAACCACTGCGCCACTGGGGAGGCCCCCTGTTACCATTTTTTAAAATAACGCTGCTATCCCACTTCCTCCAAGGCAACCACTATTAGGAATTGTGTGTGTGGTTAGCTTTTATTCTCTGAACATTATATGTGATATCTGTCTATTTTGATTCATTAGCTGCAGTACTTGCTGTGTACTAGAAAGTAAAAGTTCAGTAAGTTAGTTCTGATCTTCTAAATAGCCTACATTGATTTGCATCTGTGCTCTAGGTGGGTAACTGACCACTCCCTGTGCCAGGTCCTGTGCTAGGGCATGGCATTTGTTTTCTGCCTTTTAAAGTAGAAGGCAGAGGAAATCCATGGGAAATTATCAAGATGATATGTGCCAAAGGTTCCAAAGGCCATTGAAGATGAACATGGCAGTTAAAAATAAAAGGTTAAGTTGTCTCTTTAGTGACTGTGACCTTGGGAAATCACATAATGTCTCTGAGCCTTAGTTTCCTTATCTGCAAAATGATGACAGGAATAATACCTGATTAATCCAGAACTTGAAACTTATGTAATCACTAAGTGCTGACTATAGTGGTGAGAATGATGCTTACAACTGTTACTGTTCTACTCCTTTTATAATCAATACATTTACTTTTTGGTTTGGCTCATAGTCTCATTATTTAGAACTCTAACACAGGTTTATCGTAACTGGATATTGCTTTAATATCACATTATTGATAGAGATCTTAAATACATAGCCCTCAATCACTCTGTTATTCTCATGGGACAATATAGTCAATCATCTCTGAAACACAGGTCCTACAAGTGCATGTAAGTGGAAAATGGGGAGTTCATGTCTTGTGGGGGAAGGGATGAGTCAGAGAGTAAACATTTTGAACTATAAGCAAAAATACACAGCTTGACATACATGCACATACCTGGTATATATACAACCACATTACTCCGACTGGGGACTGAGTGTGTGTTAATGAGAAGGATGGTGGTGATACAGTGTCCACACCACCCATAATGCCTTTCAAGCAGGACCAATGGCTCAGAAAGATGAGGGGGCCACAGGTAGAAGAGCCCTTGCTCTTCTTCAAGGATTAGGGGACTGTCTGTAGATTAAGGAACACATAGAGTTCACCCAGAGTTACTCAGTGTCTCTCCTCCCTGAGTCTTAACCCACTTTTCTACTGTGCCCTGCTTCAGCCCACAGGAGCCCAGACCAACCCCTGAGACTGAAGAAAATGGACAAGATCCCTGGCTGTGGGTTCAACCACAGCAAGAACTCTACATTTTAGGAACTGTGTCACTGAATCTTTTTTTTCTTTTTAAGTTAAAAAACTTTTTTTAAAGAGAAGTTTAAGGGTCACAGTAAAATTAAGAGGACAGTACAAAGATTTCCCATCTATACTCCATCCCACAAATGTAATAAGCTCCCCATTGTGAATGTCCACACCACCACAATTACAACTGATGAACTTACAGTGACACAGCATCATCACCCAAAACCAGGGTACATTACAATTCACTCCTGGTGGTGTGCATACTATGGGTAAATGTATAATGACATATCTACCATCGTAGGGTCATACAATGCTTTAATTCCTCTGTGCTCTGTCTATTCATTCCTTCCTTCCCACTAACCCCTGATCTGTGTATTATCTCCATGGTTTTGGCTTTTCCAGAATCTCATGTAATCACACAGTGAGTAGCCTTTTCAGATTGACCTCTTTCACTCAGTAATATGCATTTAAGTTTTCTCCTTATCTTTTCTTGGATAGACAGCTCATTTTTTCTTATTACTGAATAATAATAAGTAATACTATGGTAATACAGGGTATGGGTGGCATGGACAGAGAATTTGTAATAAGGATAAGCTTGAATGTTTATTAAGTGCTTGGTACCTGACACTCCACTGAATGCCTCTTTCTCTATGATGTCATCTAGCCAGTCCTTCCTGAACACTGGAATGTAGGTATTACGAGCACCCCCATTCTACAGATCGAGAAACTGAAGTCCAGGGAGGTTATGTCATTATCAAGACCATATATCCTGCAAAGGCTAGGTCTGGGATGTGACACCAAACATTCTCACTCCAGGTCTTAGTTTTGGGGCTCTAACCTCCCAGAAAGGTTCTTAACAGGGTTTGGTACATAGTGAAAACCTCCCATCAAATCTGATCTCTTTTTACTGTTTTTGAAGTAGAGCCATTTTAACCCTAAGGTGTCAGTTCTTTTCTAATGAGAAATATGAGGCACCAAGGTGATCAGAAATGACTTAGTGGCACATAGCGAATGGTTGTGCATCTAGAACTAAAAGTTGTGGGTATTGGGGGCTCTGGGTTGCTCTGGAGAGAGTACTGACTGATTTTCATGCTACCAGATAAGTATGCTATCCTATGACAGCCCTATGATGGAAGTTTTCTTAAGACCTCCATTTCAGGGTGCAGCAGTATCCTAGGAGTCCAGTAGTGCTCCCATCTTCCCAAGATTCTCTTGCCACCATGTTGCCTGTCTCCCTGCTCCCCATCTCAGCCTTGGGTCAACATTTGCAGCCAGGGCCTGCGTCACAGCCCAGAAGTACCTGGGTCTGTCCAGTGTCTAAGCTGTGCGAGCCTGGGCAGCTGGCAGCCCTTCCTTGACATCCGGGCGGTAGCACACAGTGCCCCCCGGGGCAGCCAGTCTCGGCCTGGGCACACCTGCTCACTCCCTGTCCCCTCCACTTCCTTCAGCTCTGGATTTCCAGACAGAGTCAAAAATGGGTTCACATCAAATAAGATTTGTTTTCTTTCAGTGTAATTTTCCATTTATAGTCAGCCTTCTCTCGGGAGGCACTGTTCTCCTTCCTCTGTCTCATTTTTTTTTTTTTTCTGGGTATTTGGGGATAAACTCTTGGTGGTTGTTTTTGAGCCCTGTGGTCAGCAGCCCAGCCGGTCATTCATTCAGAATGTCTCCAGAAAGCCAGCGGTTGCCATACAGGAGCTTATGCTAATTTATGTGGCCTCTGGGACCTTTATGGATCTACAGCCAGTGTGAATTGTTGAAGAGATGGCTGACCGGGGCCGTCTGCAGGCTCATCTTGGTGAGATGAGGAGGAGGTTAGTTCCAATAGTAATAGCAGCTGATAAATACAGCATACCCCTCTGAGCACTGAAAGAGATTCATTTGTTCATACATGCAGTTGCTGCTCTGATCCGATGAGCACACAGAAGTAAAGGCCATGGCTGAGCAGGCCCTGTATGGGATCCCCTGTGTGGGACTTGTCTGGCCTATCCACTCCACCATTGCCCTCCAGCCTGGGTTCTAGTCACACAAGCTTTGGTTTGGTCCCTTTGAAGCACTGTATGCTCTCCTTCCACAGTTCCTTTGCACATCTTCTCCCCTTCCCTCTGCCAGGACCACTATTCCCTCCACTGTATAACTAACTCATGCTGACCCATCTTTGAGGTCTCAACTGCAGCTTATTCAAGGATGTCCTACTAGACACCCCAGTGTAGCCAGACGCCCCATTAAAACTATTTTTGTGCTGCCTGCTTCTCCATGGCGCTGGCCAAAGTTTAAGTTCTATTTTTACTTGTGCACTTTTCCGATTAATGTCTACCTCTGCCTCCAGATGATAGCTCCATGACAGCAGAAGCTTGAAAGTCCTGCCTTATACATAATTCTGTCTTTACACTTAGCATGCTCGACTGAAATGATTTGTTTATTTGTCTGTCTCATCCCTAGGTCTGTGAATTTCCTGAGGGCACAGTACTCAGTTCAGTAAATATTTGGTGAGCTGAACTGAATGAACTGGATTTAATTGAACAGTGTGACTTAGGAAAGGGCACTTGAAAATTCAGAACTTATGATGGACTGAACCATCAATCATTCTGAATTACCCCTTGGAAATTAGGAGTGATTTTAATGAGAATGTTAGCTTTTTCTTCACTTTTAATTTGGATAGCAGAATAGAAGGATCCATGACTTTCCCAAAGATTATCATATTATGGTTATAAATCCAGGAGGAGTGAGGGAGAAAGGACATATGCCTCTTTGAGGTTTGCCTGAAGGTTAATAAAAATTGGAGCATAAATAGCAGGTGGAGTCACTGGAAGCTGTGCTGGGATTTGGTTCCTTGTAGGCCTCGACCTTGCCTCATTCCCTTATCTCTCTTGGATGACTTTGCCTGGCTCATTCCATATGGCTGCCATTGCTGTCTTTGATTCCTTTAATGTTGTGGTCTGGTAGCAAGGAAGCATCTCTTTTTTAGGACTGGCCCTTTCCTGGGCCCGATGCCCCTCTGTCTGGCAAATAGTACCCACTCCTGAATGAGATAGAATGAGAAGGGAGCTTTTCTTCTGTCCAGAGATGAGCAGGCTGAGGACTTAGCAGTGGGTTTTTGGTCCAGTGCCCACCCAGCAGTTTTGTGACGATAGAGCCCACATCCAAACAGTGCCTGTATTAGGCTCTGCCCAACCCAGCTCCAAGGAAAACAGACAGTTACTTGAAAAAGACTTTTTCTTTCATCCTCCTTTCACTGACCTATCATAACAGGTTATAAGCATGTTCCTTGTAGGCTTCAGTAATTTAAGAAATTAAAAAGAAGTCATTTCTAAGTAGAGAGGTTTAACCTAGTTAGCCTTAATAGTACCAGCACATGATGGATTAACATTATTGAGGCTCCAGTAACTCATTATGATACGCTTTGATTTCCAAGCACTTTGCAATAAAAACACCACCTGGTTATCACACATGATTGATTAAAATGACAGTATCCTCATCTTCTCCCTCATGGTGATCTACTCCTAGCACACTCCCTGACACATAATATAGGTGCTTGGCAAATATTTATTAAATGAGTACAGGGATTATAATGCTCACTTAAGGTTCTGACAGCATTGTGGGGTGGGACAGAAAACCTTAACCTTAAACATACTTTATCAAATGCACAGGCAATGACACATAGAACTGTTTGTTGTTCTCCTTTGGCTTCTAGACTTAGTTCCACTTATCCAAAATTATGAATGCATTCCCTACAGCAAACATGATTAAGTGGACTTAACTCAGATCTCAAGTTATTTTTAAAAATTGGTGGGCCTCCCCGGTGGCGCAGCGGTTGCGCGCTGGGTTGCGAAGCTACCCGCGGCCTCTGCGGCGCCGGTTCGATCCCCGGCTGCTCCCCGGCCACCAGAGGAGGGTCCCACATGGCGCGCAGACCTCTCCTGCCGCCCGCTGCCGCTGCTCCCCTCAGCAGTGTCCTTCGGTCCTTCTGCCTGCTCTGCTCCCCGCTCTGGCTCTGGTGAATTCTCTCACCCTCCCGCGCTTCTGACTGTACCCAGTGCATGTATAAACCAAACAAACAAATAATAAATAAATAAATAAGACATGCCTCTAGAAAATTAAAAAAAAAAAAAAAAAAAAAACAAAAAAAAAAAAACAATAAAAAAAATAAATAAATAAATAAAAATTGGTAACCAAGGGCCTCTCTGGTGGTTCAGGGGTTAAAGACAACGCTATGGGGCCTCCCCGGTGGCGCAGCAGTTGAGCGCTGGGTTGCGAAGCTGCCCGCGGCCTCTGCAGCGCGGGTTCGATCCCCGGTTGCTCCCCGGCCACTGGAGGAGGGTCCCACATGGCGAGCAGACCTCTCCTGCCGCCCGCTGCTCCCCTCAGCAGTGTACTTTGGTCCTTCTGCCTGCTCTGCTCCCCGCTCTGGCTCTGGTGAATTCTCTCACCCTCCCGCGCTTCTGACTGTACCCAGTGCATGTATAAACAAAAACAAACAAACAAACAAATAAATAAATAAAACATGCCTCTATAAAAAAAAAAAAATAAAAAAAAATAAAGACAACGCTATGGAGCCATCGCCAGCCACTGCGGCACAAGTTCGATACCTGACTGGCCAGGGAGCTAACCCACATGGCGCAGTATATCTGCCACACCTGCTGCTCCCTTAGCAGTATATTTCAGTAGATCTACCAGTTCTGTTTGGCTCCCCACTCTCTCTGGTGAATCCTGTCACCCCCTGCACCTCTGGCTTATACCCTAGTTCTTAAGACCTAGATTTTTTTTAAAGATTTATTTATTTATTTTTTTATACAAGAGCTGAGGTACAGGCCAGAGGCGCAGGAGGGTGAGAGGATTCACCAGAGACAGAGCAGGGAGCAGAACAGGCAGATGAAAGAAATACACCACTGAGGGGATCAGCGGGCACGACAGGAGAGGTCTGCTGCGCCATGTGGGACCCTTGCTGGCCAGCCGGGATGGAACCCACACTGCAGAGGCTGCGGACAGCTTCACAGCGCAGGGCTCAACCCGCTGCACCACTGGGGAGGCCCAAGACCTAGTTCTCGTATGCATAAATAAGTAAATCTAAAAAAATAAAATAAAAAACAGTAGAACCATTCTTAAAGAAGAGACAAAGTGCCGTGTAGCCTGAAAATATAGCAGAAGTATTAAGAAAGACCATCTTAGGGTTTCAGTGACTGAGGCAGTGGAAATTCAAAGATGTGCTGAAGTTAAAATTGGAGCGCAGGAGCAGCTTTCCAGGCTGAAATCAGATTTGTTCTGCTTGGTGGGCTGGGCCCTGTTGGTCCATGGAGCTTGAGTCCAGAAGAGGGCGCTCTGAGCTAAGGGCATCAGAATGAAGGACCCCTGTGAAGAGGCTGTTTATGCTTCATCTTTGTTTTTCCTGAATGTTTTTGTGTTCTCAGTAGGAATGAGAGAGGGTTTTCCCTCCTCTTTGCCAAAGGGTGATTTTCTGAAAATATAATTAAACTGATGATTTCACAGATTAAACCAAATCCCAGGAGTATGATCATGTTAAAATTTTTTTTTTTAAATGGTCTTCAACCTTTGGTCTCTCTGAAATCTGGGAACAAATTTTCCATGCTGTGGCTCTGTTAACATGTTTAAATGGGCCCTCAGGAATCAGTATGTTTTTTAAATATTAACTCTACACTTCAAAGATAAATGATCAACCAAGAAGAATATGTTGTTATTTCGTCCCTGTAAGAGTTATTGACATTTGTTCCATATTCATCAGCTTTGTGAATAAGTAACCTATCCATAAATACAAAGGTCCTACCTACAACAATTTGAGGAAAAAGGTGTATTTTCATCAAATTGGGCTACCTTAAAGCTTTGTTTTTAATCTATAGGCTTCCTTGGGAATATACCTTCTTTCCTGTTTTCATCCCAGACCCTGTGGAAAGAGCAGAAAGACTCACCAAGTCCTTTGAGGAAATAGTACACTACGTCCAGAGTCTGAGACTGGAAAGCCCAGGACTAAACTTTGTCCTATGGAAGGACTCACCCCACTGCCCAGAAATCAAGGTATGAGGTTCAGGCAGCAAGTTTGCAATAGGAAGAATTTTTGACCCAATGTTGCATCAACAAAGGAATGATAAATTATACAGCCAAGCAGTTACCAGGCAGTCATAATAAATAGGCTAGCTGTAAATGTGTAGAGTTAGTGGGAAAAGAGGAAACCCTCGAGTAATATGTGTGGAAATATCCCATAGCTGATTTTTTTTTTAAGTCTATGTGTATGTTTTGATACATAGAGAAAAACCTGAAAACAGTTTGTGGGCCCCAAGCTCCATTATAGGGTCACCCCCCAATGACCTCTTCCTCACACAGAAACAGAGACCAAGAGGGGCTCAAGTGGCATGAGTGAGGAGGAATTCACATTTTATTTTATTGCCCAGGTATTTTTCTAATTTAAAGGGAAAAAAAAAAAAAAACAACAAAAACAACGCTCATAAAGCCCTCTGAGAAGAGGATGGGCATGCTATCCACTCTCTCTCTCCTTTCAGTCCCAAAACTTGCTAAATCCCTCTCACCTGGGGAATCTTTCCCATATGGGGCTCTCTTGCTGCCACCTTACTGCCCCCAAAGAAAACCAGTACCCCAGCACCTCTTCCTGCTGCTAGAGTCCACCTCCCAACCATCTTCCCACAGAAACTGCTCTTGGAAAATCTCACCCATGATCTCCAATGCCAGGGTTGCAGACTTGTGAGCCAGGAGCAGATGTGGCCTGAGGCTGTATGGCTGTTGAAGTTGCTTATCAGTTGCAATTGTTCCTAATTGATTCAGCATTTACTGATTGGGGGAGTTTACCTAGCATGCCTGTCTCTGGCTTCTCTTTAACCACTGGAAGATCTGGTCCAGTGCACCCGTCTTTCTGTGCGGCTGGAGTTGAGGGTCAGCCTGACCCAGGATCTCTGCTGCTCTCCTCTGTGGAGTTCCCTCTCCCCCTGTACAGTAGAACCTCTAGTCTCATTCTAGACTGTTCTTTTTTTTTTTTTTTTAAAGATTTATTTATTTTTATGTATACAAGAACTGGGTACAGGCCAGACACGCGGGAGGGTGAAAGGGTTCACCGGAGACAGAGTGGGGAACAGAACAGGCAGACTGACGAAATACACTGCTGAGGGGAGCAGCGGGCAAGACAGGAGAGGTCTGCTGCGCCATGTGGGACCCTTGCCAGCCAGCTGGGATCGAACCAGCGCTGCAGAGGCTGCGGACAGCTTTACAGCTCTGCTCTCAACCTCCTGCGCCACCAGGGGAGACCCTAGACTCTTCTTTTTCATATGTTTTCAACAATGGCTCTGGTTTCTGGGTTCTCTTTAACTTGCTGGGCATCCTGTTCTGCTTCTTGTCCTGTAATCAGCCTCCTTTTGGAGTCCAGCATCTCCCAAGGTCTTCTCTCTTAACAACATTAGTGTTCTCCCTGTCTCCATGTCTTGTGTATGCCTCAAGTCCCACTCCTGTCTCCCAAACCCACCCTGCCTGCATGGATGACAGAACAGTGGTTACAGAGTGACCCAAACTACAGAGCTTAGTCAGATGCCCTTTCCCTCACTCCCCACAGGCATGTCCTAGTGATTCTACCTAAGAATTTTTTACATCTTTATTTCTTTCCTTCCTAACCATCCATGTCTTGGGTCAGGCCAGTGAAATCTTGACTTTTATCCAAGGCAGTTGCTTCTGTTCTCCTTTGTAGTGTACTCCTCTTAACCTTGCTCCTAGTATCTCTAGCCTTGTCCTCCCAAATCAGAGATCTGGTCATGCCTCATCCTTCCTCAAACATCCTCCATTATTCTTCACTGTCCACACGCCAAAGTCCAAACTTCTTTGGCTTTTTGTGATCTGGTTCCAATATTTATTCATTTAGGCAACAAACTGAGCACCTACCATATATTAGGCCTTAGAGATACTTTTGTGCAGAGAAACAAGTGTGGCCTCAGTCTTTATGGGACCACATCATACTTGGGGCTTTACAGACAACACACATGCATGCATGCATGCACACACACACATAAATTAAAGGACAAAGAAAGAAAAATTCAATATGAAGAAACCAAGAAATAGAATAAGATCAACTTTAAATGAGTACCCAAGATGCCTTGAGGAGATGACATTTAAACTGAGACCTTAATGAAGAGAGGTTGTAATGATCTGAGGTAGTTCATTCCAAGAAAAATCCCTCCTCTTGCCCATCTCTTATACTCCCTTTCCCTATCTACTTTGCACTCCATACATGCTAAACTGTTTTTAAGTACCCATTTACATTGTGCTGTGGAGAGGCTTCTGCCCCAACTGTGAACTTCTTTTTTTTTTTAAAGAAAATTTTTTTAAAAGATTTATTTTTATTTATTTATACAAGCACTGGGTACAGTCAGAAGCTCGGGAGGGTGAGAGAATTCACCAGAGCCAGAGTGGGGAGCAGAGCAGGCAGAAGGACCGAAATACACTGCTGAGGGGAGCAGCGGGCGGCAGGAGAGGTCTGCGCACCATGTGGGACCCTCCTCCGGTGGCTGGGGAGCAGCTGGGGATCTAACCGGAGCTGCAGAGGCTTCGGGCAGCTTCACAACCCAGTGCTCAACAGCTACGCCACCGGGGAGGCCCCCAACTGTGAACTTCTTAAAGGAAGGGACTGTCTTGTTCATTTGGGCTGCTAGTGCCTGGCATATAGTAGGTTCAATAATTGTGAAATGAAAATCTGGAAGGGGGAATGGTTGGTGGGTGAATGGATAAATGGGTAGTAGATGGTAGATGGATGGGTGATGGGTGGGTGGATGAATGGGTAGATGAGTGGTTGTCTGGATGCATAGAGCGTGATGGGTAGATGGCTAGATGGGTGGATAGTGGATGAATGTGATGGCTGGTTGGTAAATAGATAAGTGAGTGGATGGGTGGAAATATATGTCCTTTGAGCTCAACTGGGTATGATGCCTTTGAGGACACTTATGTAACCAACAAAACTGAGATCTTGAGCTTGTCAGAGTTAGCTTATATTGAGGGAAGAGTATCTGAAAAGAGTTCTCACTTAAGTTCTCCACTACTTTGGCTACATGCCATTTTTCCATTTGACTATCCTTATTATTGTGAAATAGGCAAGTTTTTTTTAAAAAAAAAAACAAAAATGAAATATTTGTATTTTTCTTCAATAAACATCTCTTGATCAGATCTTGCTTCAACTCTAAGGGGACTTTTTAGGCAGATAAATGAGAAGCAGTGTGCACTGTGCTTAAGTGCCCAGGCTCTGTAATTAGATCACTGTGTTCAAATATTGGTCCAATCCTTTACCCACAGTAGACCCTAAGAAGTCTGTCATCAAGCCCTTGGTTTCTTTATAAAATGTGACTAATACTTGGGCTGCTGGGAGGATTCAGTGACATATGTAAGAGTTAGCCCAGCACCGGAAACAAAGTAAGGGCTCAAAAACCAGGAGGAACCACTATTAGTCCTCCAAAACCTTCTGAAAGACTCACAGCCAAAGATGACAGACGACATGCACTTTGAACTGTTTTTCTGGTTGAGGGGGGAACTTCTCTGACTAGATTCCCCATGACTCCCACGCTGGCCCATGGAAACAGCCACAGACTCAGTCACACTTTCAGACTTAGGTCAGATTTGTTCTGTGTCCTGGTCTCCCTGCCCTGTGTCCATTCACTGTTAAGCTAGCCAGTCATAAACAGACCTGGGGGCAAGGGCATCAGTTTCCTCACACAGCATGTGTGTTATTTATCTTAGTTTGTCTATGCTTTAGGCTTTCTCTCAAGACCTTGCCTATTAGGTAGCTAAAAAGCAGCTTCAGTCTAATGTAGTGCCAGCTTTGAACTGTCCTGTTAGGTAGCTCCTCAGCCCCCCAGATTACTCCCTCTTAGGCCCCATCCCTGCTCCTCTAGGAAAGTATCAGCTACTTCTAAAATAAGTGGCAGTTACCACCTCTCACTGGAAGGGAAGAGATGAGATCCCCTCCAGGTCTTCTGGGGCCTGAGGTCTCAGTGTAGAAACCTTTGTCTACCTTGTTACTGCCACCCCATAGCCTTTACAGTTCATATTGAGGTTCTGGTCTCTCTTGACTTGGTCGGGGTTGAGGGTGATTCCTTGGCTGACCTGCTCTTGCTGGTCACTGGCCCCTCTTGGTCTCCACCTCCCTGCCCAGATAGTTGGGCTGCTAGCTCCATACTAGGGTCACCCCTAATGACCTCTGGCTCTCATCTCAGCATCTCCCTCATACAGAAACAGCAGGAAATCCAGAGTGCAAACCATACCTCTTTGTATTCTGATTGCATCAGCTACACCTTCTCAATTCTCTGGGTCTCCCCATATTGCAGGGCCAGCTGCCCTTTCCCGGGGGTTCCCCTCAACTCACTGGGATGTTTCTAAGACCACCCTACCCCCAAAACATGCACACATCCCATTTTCTTTTCTAGTGCATCCTCACAGCCATTCCCTGGCAGCAGATGAGCATCCCCCTGCACAGTGATAGAAGCTCCACAGTCTGTCTGCCAATCCTGTCTCTTGCCATATTAATGGAAACTCAATTTCATAAACCTCTCCACAAATCTTGGCAATTGGGCTGGCTGTCCTCTTTTATGTTCCTCTTTCCTCCCTTTATTCTGTGAGGCTCTGGGCAACAGGCCTCCTGACCCAGCCTCTGGGAAGGGAGGCTCCAAATGGAACATGGTTAAAGACAGCAGGATGGGGTGAAAGGGATGAAAATACATTGCTTCATATTTGCAAAATACTGTCCCTCATACAACCGTCATTCTTAGCTAATGGAAGCATTGTCCTTCAAGGTACTTTGCTTGCTCCACTTTTAGATATATTCACTCAGCAAATGTTTTTGAGTACTTACAACATGCAGGTACTGTGCTGAGAACTAAGTTAATAAGTTGCTTTAGAGGCATAATAAAATGTTCTCATCTCCACATGTAAAGAAACTCAACACTAGCCATCAGGAAAATGCAGATTAAACCCACAATGAAAAACCATTTCATATCTGCTAGGACAACTATAATCAAAAGCCACCCTGTTAGCAAGAATGTGGAAAATAGGAACCCTTATACATTGCTGGGGGGAATGTACAATTGGTCACTTTGGAAAACAGTTTGGCAGTTCCTTAAATGGTAATCCATGGAGTTATCATATGACCTGATAATTGTGGCATCTAAGGATATACCCAGGAGCAATGAAAGGGTTTGTTCATATAAAACATGTATGCTAATGGTGATAGCAGCATTATTTATAATAGCCAAATCATAACAACAGCCTAAATGTCTATCAAAGGATGAATAAATAAATAATGTGGTCTATCTGTACAGTGGAATATTATTCAACAATGCAAAGAAATAAAGTACTACCTTGAAAATATGCTAAGTGAAAGCAACCAATCAAAAGATACCACATTTTGTATGATTCTATTTGGGCAATATCCAGAGTAGGCCAATAGGCAAATCCAGGCATGGAAATTAGATTAGTGGCTGCTAAGGACTGGGAGAGAAGGGAATGGGGAGTGACAGCTTAACAGTGTGGATTTTTTTTAAGTATGGTGAAAACGTCCTGAAATTACATAGTAGATAGTGGCAATAGTTATATAACTATGTGATTATAGGAAAAACTTTCAAATTGTTGACTTTAAATGAGTGAATTGTATGGCATATAAATTATACCTCAATGAAGCTGTTAAATAATGTTCTCATTTCACTTTCCAACATCTAATGAAAAACAGTGGATTTTATTACATTGTATCTTAGCTTTCCTAGAGTGATTGTGAATATGAATTCAACTTTTGATAATTTCAAGACACACTTATTTGAGTGCCATATTAGATGACTAGACACTAATTTAATGATTTTTAAATCGTCATTTTCCATTAGGAGTTAAGCTCTAACAGGGCCAGGGGTTTTGTTTCATTTGCCATCATAGCCACCATGCTTAATACGGATCTGGTACATAGTGGGGGGGGTCAATAAATATTTAGACCTTGAGGGAATTATACTAAGTGAAATAAGTCAAAAGGAAAAAGACATATACCAGATGATGTCACTCATTGTGTCATACCAAGAAAAGCAAAATCACTTAAACAAATACAACAAAACAACAACAAACACTTAGACTCTGACAACAAATGGTGATTACCAGAGGGGCAGGGATAGGCAATAACTTGGTGGTAGGTGGTGACTGGGTATTAGGTCATGGGTGGTGTGATGCATGCAGTGGCTGAGGTGAAAAACGGTCCACCTGAAAACCTACCCAGTGTTGTACACTAATGTTTCTTCAATAAAAAGAAAATATGTATTTGCTGAATGAGTAGGTGCTCTCATGGAGTGCACACCCTAAGTGGACAGGGAGGCCTAGGGCTGACTACTGGCTGCACATATTTACTGTGGCCTCAAGGTGTGTGGCATGAAGGAATGAGGCAACCCTGTCTCTGTCCTGGGGAACCTGTAACGATAGAGTTGACACTTTGAGCAAACACTAAAAACCAATCATATCTAACAATTGGTAGAGGCTTATGTGGATATTGAAAGTGGAAAATGTGCTAAAGTCCCCTTCTTAGGACTTTGTGAAAAATGAAGAAAAAATTAAGCGAAGAAAATGAGAGAACTTCTGAAGGATGGAGGATGAATGAGAAGGTCAATCAAGGGAAAGAAAAGAAAATGGATGTCCTCCAGTAGGATGATTTTACCAGTTGGGAGGCATTTCCAAATTGTAATTTTTAATTTCTTGTTGAAATGGGGAGTATATTGGGATAGGGGAAAGTGCCAAGTACCATCCTTCATCTCCAGTGTCGGGAAGTCTTTGAGAAGAGATGTTAAAGGAAAGAATGACTCAGTGACTGGGAGGGGAGGGAACAAGGGTGTTTCAAAGCATTGTGGAAGATTTCATTAAAGTACAATTGCCTTCTTCAGGCTGGAAAGTTATGGAAGGGAAGCCAAGAGGTCAAGACAGAGAGCAAGAAGATATACAATGATGACACAAGTTGGGAAGCAAAGAAGTTGGCTTGTGTCTTCATAGCCCACAGTGGGTGATGGAGGTCTTAAGGTCAAAAATTTAAGGAAAAAAACTTGTGAAGTTGACTTTTTCCACACATACAGCCTTTTCTTTAACATTTCTTTTGTCCACATTCTTCATTTTAACGCACAGGAATTCTTGAAAACTGTTCATGATTAGGAGATGTGAATTAGGACTCGGAAGTGATGAAGACATGAATAAGGTTCTTGACAAGGCAGGGGAGGTCAAAGAGTTAAGACCTTGGAGAAATGGGAGGAGGCAACAAAGATGTGGGAAGAATAAAGTTCGGGGTCAAAGATGATGCTACAAAATCTGGCACAAATCACCAAGTGCAGTTTGGAAAAAGGAAGAGATGGGTCAGAGAAAGACACTGGATTCAGGAGGCCTGTGAACTAGAAAATAAATGGGCAGAGCTACAGAGATGATCCGAAAGGGGTTGCCAGACCTTGCAACCACAGGACATATCCCAGAGTTCAGGGTGAGCTTGAGACTTGACTCAGTGCCACACTAGGTGAGGATAAGCCTTTTGTGAAAAGGAAAAAGGCAAGGAACAAATGACAGCCATGGCCGGCTCCTTTGGAGGCAGTGTTGCCTCTTGGTCTGGGGCAGGGATTCAAGCATGGGAAGTTACCCAGGACAGACCCAGACTCCATGACTCTCTCTCTGTGTGTGACACAGATTCCCTGCATTAAGCCCTCCTCTGTGAAAGCAGGGGTGACAAGAAAGGGTTACAGTTGGGGTGAAATGAGAAAGTAGAGACGAAAGCTCCTAGCACAGTATGGCATTTAAAATACTTCACTGAGCCTCAGAAGCAGTTTCCTTTTGCAATTTCAACATCTCAGAAATCAGATCGTATAACTTTTTTTTTTCCTTAGTGGTACATAAAATGATGCGTATCTTACAATTTATGGTATTTTAGATGCAATAGAATAGGAGAGCAGGCATTCAGTCAGTAGCAGTTGGGTGTTTTGTAGCTGTTCTACCTGTGCTGGACCCCTAGCTCCGTCCACATGAAGAGGTTTTCTTTTCTCTAGGCTGGTGGTGCCTTTTCCCTGGGGGATGGAAGCCCGGGGTTCTGGAGCCAGCCCTGCTGAGGGCAGCTCTTGACTCGGCTGCTACTGGAGACCTGGGCTGGCCAAAGTCTCCTCTCTGACCTCAGTTTCCCTTCGATAATGGGGATTACAATATTATCTACAGCCGTCTGATTGTTGTAGATGTAAGTCGAGAGATGGTTAAGTAAAGTGCTTACTTAGCACAGTGATTTATTGTATAAACGTTAAATAACGGTGGTTACAATACAAATAAATAACACTGTCTTTTAGAGCAAGATTACATTTTCTAAAAAGTGTTAATATTATTGTTCCTGAGATACGTTGAGAGCTGCATCACAAAACGTCCACCTCAGACTATGAATAGGATGGGATCTCAGCCCCCACATCAGCCCCCACCTTTGTGGGGTGTCCAGTACTGTAATCTCCTATCATCTACCTCCATGAGCACCTCACGCCTCCTGCCCACCCCACTCCCACTCTGAGCCAGAGCTCCCCTCCTTAGGACTTTGTCTTCTCCGGACACAGAACTTCAGCTACTGTTTACCTTGGAGCGAGGGCTAGATCACTCCCCCTTGGAAAAGGTCACCACAAACCCTGACTGGACTCTCACAGGCAATAAATGACCCAAAACTCCCCCCAACAAGGCTCATATCTGCCCCCTCTTCCTGTCTCCTCTGTGCCCTTGCTCACTTCATCCTGCCATCTGTTACTGTCCTTGGTGGAATTCCCTAAATAAACATGCAGTATCACTAAAATGTCCGTTTAGATGGAAATGACATGTTTTACTCCAAGCCTTTGCCCAATAAGTCTGGTTTATCAAAAACAATCTATATTTATGTTTATAACATTAATAACTCACACACCCAGAGCCTGCCCATCCCCTTGGTCTCTCCCGTCCAAAGTGGCCTGAGAACTTGCACAGCCTCTTCTTCAAGTGCTGCACACAAGCTTTTCTTCTGGGGAGGCTGAGAGCTCACGGGGTTTGGCAGTTCCTTTCTTGAGCCCTAATTTTTCTCCTTATTTTTGAGCAGTGAAGATGGAGCTGATGACTTTTCCTCAGGTTATTTCTTTCTCTTTCGACATGAGCCCCCTTCCTGCGATCTGCCTTGTTCTAAAAATGAGCTGCCTCCAGGTTCAGGAAAACCCTGTCTTGCCCTGCTGATGTAATGTGAGCCCCTCCAGCATGATGTTTGTCTCAGATTTTGTCAATGGGACAGTCACTGGCTCCCCGTCAAGGTCTGGTTATCATTGGGTTGGATCTGGAGCAGCCTCTGGGTCCTGGCCCTCAGGGAGACTGGGGAATTGAGGTTTTTCACTGGGTTTTTAAGCTCACAGAGTGACACACATGGTTTAAGGAGTCTGTCAGAAAAGTCCAGTGTCTTGAAACTTGTTTCTGTTCACTTAGCCATAAGGACACTTAGCCATAGGGACATGGTGCAAAATGCTGGGTGGGGTAGGGGATAAGAGTCCCCAAAGTGCAGCGGCAGCAGTATGGCATCACTGAATCAAGCCTAGAGAGCTGTGCATTAGATGGCACTCTCAGTATTTACTAGTCAGTATTTCTGCCTGTCTGTATATCCTCTCACATAGAGAATAACCTGGCCATTTAACCCAGGACCCAGAGATCAAAGTGGCATATAAAGATGTCTACACTGTAGCAGGACAAGCCAAACTCAGCGAGCAAAGGCTACTTACCTTGTCGTCCCTCCAGGGCTAATGGGGAAAGGCAAGAGCAAGGCAGGGGTGGGTATTCTCCCACTGCCAAATGTCTAGACCATACCATTTATTTTTCTTTTGGGGCCTCTGGAAAATCACAGTGCCTGATACTGTCAAGCTTTGGAACCTTGGTTCCCTTCCCTCAGATTCTCTGGGGCCAGTTTCCGACTCTTTCATGCCCAAAGAGGGATGGAGGAAGTGCCCTGACCAGCCTGGTGGTGGCTGCCTATGTGCAGCTCTCTGGGCAAGCAGCCCTTTCTCTTTCCCAATTTTGCTGCCCTAGCTCTCCCCTCTGGCCCTAGTCCCATCAACTCGGGATGCCACAGAGGTCCTGCCCGCCCATTGCCCGCCTGTCACACAAGGGAAAGCATGTCTGGAACTAAGCAGGGCAGGCCCCTGGTGCTCCACACCATTCCCCTTAAGGAAATGGATAGGTCCAGTCCAATGACAAGCGCTGGGGGGATGGAGGGGGCAGTCTCCTTGTTGAACATCGCCTTGCAGGCTCAGACAGAGAAGCAGTGGCAACTGTGTGAAAAAAGAAAAGTGTTTTGTCTGGCCCAATAGGCTGTATGATAGGGCATGTCCCACTCAGATCTAATCATGTGTCACTGAAAACTCTTCCCCTTTCTTTGGAAAACTGGCTCTACTTTGTAGTTAATACTTAAAAGAGTAGATGTGGCCTGTGAACCTTCTGCATTCATCATCTCATCAATAATGACTTGTAGTAGGAGCTTAGTGAAAATGCTTTGGGCTTCACTGTCCCCATTTACTTCACTGAACAACCCCCTGTTAAGGACATAATTAGTAAAAGGGATTTGACAAGGCTGAGTTTGGAAATAAAGGTGAGGTTGTGGTCTAAGATGTGAACTCTGAAGTCAGACTTCCTGGATTTAAATTCAGAAAGTCAACTAACTCACCTTTGTGAGCATCAGTCACTTCATCTGTAAAATGATGGCAGGGATCATGCATCCTCCAACTCCTTTCCCCCCCTTTGCTATAAGGATGCAAAGAGGTAAGGCAAGTAAAGCACTTACCATGATGCCTGGCACCTAGAAAGTGTCTCAAGATTTGAGTTGTTATTTTTATTGTGATGATATTTCAGCATGAATAGGGCAAGCTTCCTGTCTTTGACAGAGGGGAAGAAGAAAAATCTTAAATAAGACAGACTGGGATAAGTGCTGTGATGGAGATGCCAAGGATAAGGGGACAGGGGACCAGGAAGATTTGTGGGAGCTGTGGCAGCTTGGCCACAAGGACAAACAGAGCTTAAACATGTGGACATAGAATGAAGGGAAAGCTTGAGCAAAGGCCTAGCATAGCAAGGAGTGGGGTCTTCTCAGCATGAGTGGAGGGCATGCGGGACACATGGGGCAGCCCACAGCTAGTTTGGGGTCAGGTCACAGAACACCTTGGATGATGCCATTCAGAGGAGTTTACACTTTTATCTGGGCAGCCAGTGGAGATTTTTAAGGAAATTTGGAGGATGCTCTGGTAACATTTTTTGGGGAGCTCTTGGTGGGGCTTAGATTGAGCAGAGGCTGAGGGGCACATTGCATTGCTGTTTTCACCTCTGAAAAGTTCATCAATCTTCAAGTCCATGTTACTGTTCATCTTCTTTACTAGACTGCAAGCTAGTCCTGGGCAGGGGCTATGTGCATCTGCCACACTGCTGTCACTGGTGCTCAGGAAATAGCTGTTGAATTGAAAGGCAGAAGAGTCTGAACTAGAGGTCTGTGAGTTGAAGGGAGAGGGTTGGCTCTAAAGTCACTTGGGAAGAGAAAGAGGAACATTTGGGAAGTAACAGGAACTCTGTAAAGAAATCATCAGAGATAACTCAGGAGTGTGGGCAGTGAGGATAGAGGAATGGGTGGAGTGGACAAAACCTGGAGAAGTCCATTCAGCAGGGTGGATGCTGAGCTCACTTTGGAGTGTGCCACCTCTGGGATGAGAGTCGCCCATCAGTCCAGAGTGAGTGTCAAGCAGGCAGTGAAAGCAGAGATCTGGAGGGAAGCCAGAAATGTATGTAGCTACAGCGGGGGGGGGGGGGGGGGGGGGAGCAGAGGGGAGAGATGATTTGTGAAGGGAGAACAAACTGGAGCCTGAAGAAAGCAGACAGACAGGCAGCCACCCTGGGGATAATCCTGTTCCCAGAAATGCCCAATGCTACCTGTTATCCCAGAGGAGAAACCACAGGACCCTAGAGGCCAAAAGGTTCAGGATCATCGTGTTCAAAGGGGATGTCAGTTCTGGCAACATTGTGCAAAGCTACAAAGAGGTGAAACAGGCAGAAAATGGAATCCAGAGCTTCAGGAAGGGTCTCCTACCTCCCCGCTTTCCTATTCTTTTCACTTCTTCTCACTGCCATTGAGTTGCTTCAAAAGGAAGAATTGCACATACCACACCTTCTATTGCTTCCCACATGCCAGGCATTAGCCCTAAAGTCCTCGGTGAATCGTCAGTGTCCCCATTCCGATCTAAATAGCCTTGCTTCTGACAAAATCCTCCCCATCTCAGGCATCGGGGTGCTCCCTCTCTGTGTTGCACCCTAGGTGCTTCCAGGTCTTCATGAATTGGTTCATGCTTTTCCCTCAGCCCAGAAGACCCTTTCCTTCTAATTTCTTCTAATTAAAAAACTTCTTCAAGGTCCACATCAAATGCTACCCCCACTGCAAAACCTCCCCTCATCTTTGCAGTAAAAAGGGTCCTTCCTTTAATGACTCACTGTTCTGCGCTTTGCCCAGCAAGGGCTTCATTCCCCCTAAGAAACTTCTGAGTTGTTGGTTTATCTCTCCTTCCTCTGGCTTATGACAACATAAGAGCAGAAACACATTTCATCTTTGAATATTCTGCATCATGATCTCTTATGCACAGAAGGCAGTCAACCAAAACCACCAAATTGTATGAAGAAGAAACACCTAAGAGTAGTAGCTGCTGGCAGCTCTACCACTACCAGCCTTTTATTTGATAGTGATGGGGTGCCTTATAGTTCTTTGACTCAGAGGTTTGCCCTGAAATTAATTTCTTGGCCCAACTTTGGGTTGCATCACAATCAAAGGTGTTCTCTGGATCTCTAGAGCCATAGACTATTGAGGATACACTATTACACATATGATGTGATTTTTCTGAACATTTCCCATAGCTAGACAAAATAGGAAAATCTTGGACTGACCATTGAAGTACTTTATCACATGGGCTCCCACTGATGGCAGTATAGAGAAGTCCCTACACAGTTCTACCAGCATTGTAAACATATTTCAAGAGTCATGAATTAGGAGGAAAAAGTTCCCCAAGACTCAACTTATAAATTAAAAAACCATCTGTTTATGTAATCATCTGTCATCATCGTCTGACCCTCTGAGCGGTCACTGACATTATTTAGATGAAATGAATATATCAATAGATTTCTCAACAGCTTGCTGCTTGTACAGGAAACATATATGCAACATGGATTACTGAGCATCTACTACGTGCCAGTAGCGTGTCTGTGTTAACAATTGATATAGGATATGAGTCAGATTAGTTCTTTCTGTGGTCTGGTTTAGGAGTTAGAAATTTTCTCTTTTGTTACAGAAAACAGAGCAATTTAGGATTGATGTAGGCAGTCCTTTTTTTTTTCCCCCTCTTTGTTTTTATTTTAGAATAGACAGTTATAAAACACAGCTGGCCAAATGGGAAGGAAGGCTACATTCCTGATGCAGCTGTGAACAACGAAATTTAAATATATCTATAATCTAGCAAACCTGGTTTTTGGTGAGGAAAGAAAAAAGAGCTAGTTGGTTTTGAGTACTTTAGACTTTAACACACACACAAAATGGCAAAAGGGTAACATGGCCAGTGGGTATGTTGAGTGATTTTTAAATCCATTTTTCTTTTGGTCATACAGTGTAAGATAGGAGAGAGTTTTCCAAAGCACTGAACTTGGGAAGAAACTCTTCCATCTTTATAATAATGATAACCACTATTTTCTATTTTTGTTCCATGCCAGGCAAATGCTAGAAGAACTTTACTGTTTTACTTCATTATATCCTCTGAAATAAGGGCCTTTTATACATGGGGAAACTGAGGCTCAGAACAATGAACTCGCCTGGGGTCACAGAGCTGGTTAGGGTTAGGTTCAGAATTCAAACTCAGTTGTCTAACTTCATGACCCACATTTTATCCACAACTGGGGTATTTCTTCCTCCCCCTCCCCTGTCAAATAATTACCCCAAAAACATACTTGAGAAGTGAGTAATGACCAGGATTGGGAAAATGGAGAGTATTCTAGATGACGTTTCTTCAGCATCAAATGATTTTGAAGGACAAATGCAAGGAACATGTTATTTGACCTAGCCAAAAGAGCCCTAAAAATAAGTCTCTCACTATTGTATTTCAATATGTGATGCCCTTTCCTTGTTAATAGTAATAGAATAGGCATAAATGTTTTTGTAGGAGGATGTTCAACATAGCATTGTTAATAATAGTAGCTACAAACTGAATATCCAATAATAGAGGACTCATTAAATAAATTATAGAGGAATGCTCCACAACCATTAAAAGTTCTATTTTAGAAGAATAGGAATGGAGAATGAAAAAGTTAAGTCTATAAATACAATCTGATTCCTTTTTTAAACATACATATATGCATAGATGGAAAGAAAGGTAGAGAGGGCCTCCCCAGTGGCGCAGCAGGTTGAGCGCAGCACTGTGAAGCTGTTCGTAGCCTCTGCAGCATGGGTTTGATTCCCCGCCACCCAGGAAGCTATCCACATGGCGCAGCAGACCTCTCCTGTCTCACCCGCTGCTCCCCTCAGCAGTGTATTTCAGTAGATCCACCTGTTCTGCTCCCCACTCTGTCTCTGGTGAATTCTCTTACCCTCCTGCACCTATGGCCTGTACCCCATAGGTACATAAGAAAATTTTTATTTTCTTAAAGTTTCTTATATCTTTTTTAAAGTTTTTTTTATCTGGTATTATTTATTACTTATGTTTCATATACTGAAATATATTAGTGAACTATATAAAAATAATTTTTAAGTAACATATACTCATTAACGCAACAATGTCATTAAACTCTTTTAGACTATTCTCTATGTACCAGACACTATGTAGTCAAAATATTTAAAAAAATTAAAAACAAATATACCCATATCCCTGTGCTACTAACATTTTGGATGCTTTTTCTGTGCAGTTTTGCAAACACAGTAGCGACCAAAGCAAACAGCAGCTGGACCGGGCATGTTGTCAGGAGTCCACACGCCTCTGGGTCCTGCTCTGCCACTCCCACCCCAACATCATTTCCCTTCTCTTTCCTCTCAGCTCCAGCTCCATCTCCAGTAGAAAGGATTGTGTGGTACCTACACAGCCTTTTGTGAGAATTAAATGAGTTACTGCAAGTAAGGTGTTTTGAGGTACGCAAGTAATAGTGATTATTGTTATTTTTACTCTGTGTAGAATGGCTGCTCTGTTTCATTTTCCATCTACTTTCTTCTGAAGAGCAATAACACAGTTGTGTTTCTCTGGGAGAGGTCACACAGGCACATAAAGTCGCCTTTGAATTTTGTACATAGATGAGATCACTCAGTCAAAGCCATTTGGCCTCCTATCCCAACCAAAGGAGAGAACTGCCATGGTTGAAAGAAAGACTGGAGTATTTATACACATTTCAGAAAATCTTGCGAGCCAGGGTTGGAGAAAGATCTTACTTAATTGTGTTCGGAGACCTAATTAACTTAGCCAGTTACAGGTGATTGATAGCCACACTCTGTTGCTTTTACTCACCAACTCTATGACCTTGGGCCTTGGTGTTTTTTTCTGTCTTATGAGTGTGGGATCATGTTATATGAGCTCCTTGGAAGGAAACTCCTGGAAGAGCCAGCCTATTTTTTTTTTTTTACTTTATTAAATAACTGAGTTTATTTCACATGTATATTTTTGTCTACCCACCATTTCCGTTTGTCTGACCACCACTACTACTATGTTTCTGGCTGTGGTGCTGCCTCACTCCAGCCTCTGCCACCATTCTCTCCTTTTTGCACGACATTGCTGCCTCCTGCCTCATGAACCTGCCTTTCTTCCTGCCCCTGTAGTCAAGTTTTCCACTCAAGACTCTAGGCTCTCCTGTTCTGGCCTCTGCATGCCTCCCCAGACTCGTTTTGACCACTTTGTCACCTTGCCTGTTCTACTTGAGGTGGACTGGGCTTCTGTTAGGTTTTACATCATATTAAGATCTTGCCCTCTTCAGGGTCTTATACCATGTTCCTCCCTCCACTAAGAATAGTCTTCACCCCTTGTGCTCCTCCTTCTCCTGGCCTTACTTCTATGTCACCTCCTTAGAGAAACTTTCCTTCTCTACCTAATTTGTCACAACTTCTCTTATTTCATGATCTTACTTGTTCCCTTTATAAAGTATATCTTATCACTACCATTTTTCTGCTTTTTTCTTTATTTGTGGCTTCCTGTGTGTGTGTGTGTGTGTGTGTGTGTCTGTCTCTCTGTCTGTCTGTCTGTCCTCAACTCCCTGGCTCCCTTCCTCAATTGCAGGCACTCTATCTCTCCCTTTTTTGCTGTATTCTTGGGGCGGGACCCTCATGGAGAAGGTGCCCACTAGATATCAAAAGGAGGGAGGGGGAGAGAAAGGAAGTCTCTGAAAAGGGGGATACTTTTCCAGGCAGCCCAGTTTCCCACGAATGTGGGCAGTATGTCCTACTCAGCCCTAGCATTAGTGTGCAAGTTTAAAAATAAAACCCCTGGGTGGAGTGAGGCTTTAAAGAGGATGGGGGAGAGATAATGAGAAACATGAGTAGACCAGCGCAGGCCCAGCAGGATGTGGGACTGGCCAGAAAGAGAAAGGGACCTTGACTCTAAGAAAACACTGACTTAGGAGCTCTTTGGGGTTCCTACTTAGTCACCAGAGCTCTTTCTCTTGATCTAAAGCATATGGAAAGAATTTAAAGTAGTCAATTCAAGATATGCATCCATCTTATAGCAAGATATGCTTAGCATTTAAAAAAAAGATGTTCTTAAGAATTCCTAAAACAGGAGCCTCCACACCCCACATCTGCCTGCCATGCTGTCAGGAGAAGAGGGAAAGGCAGGGAGGTAACAGAGGCGATGAGGATTGCTTTGGCTCATCCTCCCCTGACCTTCCCCAGGGCCCATCCCAGCGTGGGATCTGAGCCTCCCACCATAGGAGGGCCCCAGCCAGACATCCCGAGGTGTAGCCGCCCTCCCAAATCTTGGCTCAGTTCTGGGGCAGCAAGAGGCAGGGAGGGTCAGGTCAATGGGTCACTAGAAACAATTCGGACATCACCTTGGAAACACTCTACCCCAACTTGCACTGCCTAGATTTGTATCCACCCTGAACCAGCTGTATGAGAGGTGGAGGCATCTGGGTCAAAGTGGGACAGGAAGGGTTCTGCCTCCTTAATGAGAGACCATCAGTCATCAGGCCTCAGTAGGGAGGTCTGACAACCCAATAAAGAAGCAGGCTCAAAAATCCATATTCTGGGTCTGGCCCCCACAGTGCAAGGAGGGACTTCAGTGAGAGTGGGGACTACTGGCATCCCCAACTCTAGACCATGACCGGGACCCCTACCACTATCCATCTTTCAGGGCTGCTTTCAGAAGACTGCCTTTATGCTAACAGTGCAGGGACTACCTGCAAACCACTGAACCATGAGGATCATGAGCAGGTTTTCCATAGCTACAGCTAGGTGATGGTCAGGATGGCCAGAAGGAGGGAAGGGAATTAGCAAGTGTGGAAAGAGACAGCTGGAACTTTCCACACCACCCTTAATAACTCTACAACCATCCTCCTGCAGAGAAAGAAAACAAAGTATAAGGACTAGGTCTATTCCCAAGGTTACCCAGGGAGGGAGGGCGAGCATTGGGCAGCCTAATAGCAATGTGGCCATTTGGTTTACAGCTGACAGCAGGCTGTCCCTTTCATCTGTGCAGTCAACTTTGAGACGATTTAAACTCAAATCCTAGATTCAGGAAACATGGAACAGAATTTTCAGGGGGTCTGTCCATGCCATGGAGGAACTACATGCCTCTGGATGGGAGGGAATCCTAAAACCTTTTTGTAATTTGAGCAGAAGAAACCTGCTTTTGTCATCTCTTCTTTGTTGGTTGGAAGTGCCTGTAGCTGAAAACTGCTGATGGAGTAGCCTTTGCCTGTTCCACACTTACAATCTTTAAGGGACTTTCTTGGCTAGCTCTAGATTCCTAACATGAGGATTTTAAGTGCTGAAAAAGCAAAGGGTAACAGTCGTCCCTTGGAACAAGGAAGACTGTTGAACATCAGGGTGACCTTCATGAACACAGATAGTTTTTTTAGTTGAAATAGATTCTAATGAAAGTTTTTTAAAAAAACAAACAATAAAACACCATAGCCAAACTGCAAAGCTTGTGAGTGGCAGTGATAATATTTTATTGAGCAAATACCATGTGCTATGTATGCATTATGTACTTAAACATTTTGAGGGCTTTACATGCACTGTCTTAATTCTTAAACCAACCCTATTAAATAGCAACAACTAATGCTAATCACGTAACACTTGAATGCACTATGGACTATTAATTCACATATTCCTGTCAACAATCCTAGGCGATATGTCCCATTATTATCTCTACCTTACAGAAATGGAGAGATTATGAAATTTGGCCAGGGCATGTAACTGGGGAGTGTCAGAGCTAGAATTCATACTCAGTCTTACCCCAGAGTTCGTGCTGTCGACCTCCATCCCCAGTCCCCCCACAGCTGTTCTGCTTCAGATTGCAACCCTGAAGCAATGAAAGGATAGTGAGAGAGATGGGTCAGAATTGCAACCATCAGAATTCCTGGTCTCCCATGTCAGTGGTTTTTCTCAGAAACTTCAGACTCTACTTCCCAAGCCCTCAGCAAAGACTTGGAGAGTGTAATAAGTTTTGTGTGACCAAATGGATATTTTATCCTTTGGAGGAAATCTTTCTGAAACTGGCCTGCATCTCTGCTTCTACAAACATCTTCATTATCACTCCTAGCTTGAAAAACTGATGGAGGCTAAAGGAGGATTGTGCTCCTATAACTTAAACATCACTGATCACTAAAGGCCAGGAAGCCCTAGCCAGCCCTGCCCCGACTCTGAACCAGGGAAGTGTTCTCTGTGGACTTGCTGTGTTGACTTCTTGGGAGAGACTTTGGAGCATCTATTCTCAACTTTCCCCTACTTGCTGTTTCTAAATTCTGACAAGGAATCTGAGGAAGGATGAGGAGAGTCTCATCTTTTAGAAGCTCTTTATGTCCCCACAGGTATTGGTGCAGCACTTTGTACACATTGATTAATCAATGTAGCTGCTTTTACTGCTCCCATCAGACCACCAGCAAAGGGGGAGCTGAGTTGCTCCTTTCTCTCTATGGGTGCAAGGGTTGGAACACACCAGATGGATGTCTCCCTTCTGGGGCCCTGACATCCACTTGTTTGCCTTTGATGCCCATCAACCAAAAGAAATTATTCATCTCTAAGCATGAATAATACAACTAGGCTAGATTTTTCCAAGCTTCCAACATGAGTTCTCTGAAGAGATGAAGTCAAGCGAGCTAAACCTGAGTAGTTGACTGGAAACATGGGGTCTTGGGAACTATGAGAACCTGACCCCTGATCTCCCAAGTCAGGTTCAGAGGCCTTTCCAGAGCTCTGAGGAGCATCAGGGGGTGCTGTCCCACTGTCCTTGGCCTTAACTTTCCCACTCCTAAGATTGAATGATTCACTCATTTGTCTTTGGATCAATATTTACTGAGCATCTTCTGCATGACCAGGCTGTCCTAGGCACTGCGGATACAGTGGAGAACAAGACAGATGACATCTGCCCTCATGTGTCTCATGTTCTAGTGGGGAATATGGGCAATAGCAAGTTCTAAAAGCTTGAAAAGTTGACTACAGACTGTGTGAAGTGCCATGAAGCAAAGAGAGGTAAGATAAGGAGTAACAGGAAAGAAAACTTCTTTAAGTTGACCAGAGAGATGAGGCCTGAAGGTTGAAAAGAGGTCTGCTTTGTGGAGAACTGGGTGAAGCAGTCCAGGCAGATGGAGCAACTATTGCAATGTCTGAGAGGCAGGAAAGGGTACTGAATAGAAAAGGGGCCAGTGGGGCTTGAGTGGGTCGGGAGACCTGAGAGGTGTATTTGGAAGGGGTAGCTTGCTCTGCAAAGTCCTCTTGGCTGTTTTTCACCTTTCAAAAAATCACCTTGCTTCTCCAAAGCATGTGCTACTTGCCCTAAAAACTTATCATTGCTTAGTCAACTCTAGCACCTCTGCTCAAATGGAATTCTCTTTGTGGCAGGTGGGGTGTATGTCAAAGGCATTATATGGAGTTCAGTGATGGGAATGGTGTGTGTGTGTGTGTGCGTGTGCGTGTGTGTGTGTGTGTGGCTGTATCTGTCTGTATCTCTGAGTGTGTGCCTGTGTCTCTGTAGCCAAAACATCCAGTCTCCTTGGGAGGGCTGCAGACACCAAGCTGGAATTCCCCCCGGGCTGTGTGCCCATCTTGTTGCTTCTTGCATAAAATTACAAATAAGGCAACGTTTGACTTCAGATTCTTTTTGCTTCCCCTTTCATTACTCTCTGCCCTCTTTCAGACTTGTCTCTGCCTACTTTCACCCCTGGCACCCTAAGGGGGTTGACCTGGACTTTCTGCGCCCACCTCTTTCCCCTTCACAACTTGAATCTCCACCTGTACCACAGCCCAACCAAATAGCCTCCTGCAGCTTCAGGCAAAGTGTAACAGGCAAAGGAGAGGTTATTCACCAGGCCTGTTTCCTTCAAATGATGCCAAAGAAGGCTGCCTGATCATCCTAGTCTGAGTTTGGCCTGGCTGACAAGCTTGCTAATTAATTAGCCTCACCAACGGAACAAGGCTGACCCTATTTTTTTTTTTTTTTTTTGTGGGACCCTCGCCGGTGGCTGGGGATCGAACTGGTGCTGCAGAGGCTGCGGGCAGCCTCGCAACCCAGCGCTCAACCGCTGTGGCACCAGGGGAGGCCCAGAGCTGTCCCTATTCACACCCTTCCCAATGGGACCATGACAACCACCTAGAGCATGCTCTGTTTAGAGGATCATAGCAAGGACACTATTTGGGGAGTGGCCTGGACCTTCACTCCCTTAAAGTAATGCAGCCAATTCGAGATTTGTGAGCTCAAGAAACCTGAGGTCTTGCTTCAGGGATAAGCCTTTGCTGAACAGTGCCTTCACCCTCTCTGTCCCAGATTTCCTTTGTTGCTATGAGAGTTTGCCCTTTATAGACTCACCTTCTTCTCTTGTTCTCTATAGCTCTCAGTTTAAGGACCTAAATCCTCAACATGGCCCTCATGTTTGGCCCCTGCCTGCTCTTCGGTCTTATGTGTCCCCCTTCCTTTTCCCCTGTATCCAGCCACATTGGCCTTCCCTCTGCTGTTGGTGACACCGTGATTCCTCACACTGTGTGACATGTTCCTTCCTCCATCATATATGCTCAACCCTCACCAAGTTGATGCCTGAAGATCCTCCAGGTCATAACCCAAGTGCCAGCCTTCCCCTGAGCTTTTCAAACCCCTACTGGGTTGGTCCCTTTGCCATGAGCCTCCTAGCTTTTATGAGTGTAGGGTCTGCTAGCTCCAGGTTCTGTTGTGGCTTCTGTGTTTGGCGTGCTCCTTGGCACCCAGGGATGAACTAATTAAGTCTGAAGTGGTCAGACATCACCCTCACGCATACCCCTCCTGGTCCCCACTCTCTTCTTTTTCTTTCCCTAGTTTTCTTTCTTCCCTCTTCATCCTTTCATTCATTCCTTTTTATTTTCTGGGCCTTAGGCCTCCCTATGAACTATCATGAACACTGTTTGAGCCAACAGGAAATCTCTCAGAATTAAAGAAAAGGAAAAGTTGCCATACTTGGTGTAATGTGTTGACCTTCAGCAAGATCACACACAGAGCCTCGAGGGGCACTAGGAATCTGGTGCCTGCTCTAATAGTTTTCTAGCACTGCCATTAGAAGTAGCACGGATAGGAAGGTTTGAACAACAGAAATGCTGTGTCTCACAGTTCTGGAGGCTTCTTCACTGTGGGGGAGGGGGGGCGGTCAGAGGCAGCAGAATCACCTAGGCCCCACTCAGGAAATGGAGATTCCTGGGTCCCTGAAACCCTACTAAAGTAGGACCACTGTGGGTAGGATCAAGGAACTTGATTTTTTAACAAGTTCTGTGGTTCTTATGTACATTATTTAAAGTTTGAATATCCCCGGACAAGACCCCAGGTGCTGGAGGGGCAGAGAGATGACTTGTCCATCAGTAACCCCCACATCTGCACAGCCCTGGTGCACAGTAACCCCCCTTCTCCCTCTCTTCTCCACACCTGTTCCTATCACCAGCAATTCTGGGACAAAGTCCCAAAGATTTGCATAAAACAAATCTCTCTAAGTTTTAAATATGCCATTTAGAGATATTGCATTTGGCAAATAAGTTTTACATCATTGTAAACATCACTATACCCAGACACTAAATTTTGCATCGTCATTCCTCCTATCCATGATTGGAGGCACCAGTCTTGACGCATCTTGGCTCAGCTCAAGATGCTCTGACCTTAAGCTTAAGGCCTAAGGGATATAAGGATTCAGGCCCAATACCCTCCCTGTGCCTCTGTCCTTATTGTAAGGGCCATTTCCTCTTTTCTTGGCTCAGGAAAACCTGGGACTCACCTTGTCCCCAGTGCCTGTACTTGTTCCCAAAGGCCATGGGTCCAAAAAGTGTTTTCATACCACAGCCTAGCTTTTAGGGTCTTCAGATACCACTTATTGCTGAATTCCTGTCACCAAATTCTACCTGCCCCTTAGGACACCCCCAGTGTCACAATTCCCCCCCATCCCCCAATATTCAGCATATTAGTTAGGAGCACAGTCTGACTGTGAAGCTTGGCTCTGCCACTTGGCAACTATGTGACCTTCACAAACCACCTGACCCACCCGAACCTCAATTAGTACAACTAGGGTAGCCCCCATTTCACAGGGTGATTATGAGAGTTCAGCAAGGTCATACATGTAAAGTCAAACAAGTACCTGGCATACATAAGGGCTCAAGAAACACTGGGGACTGACATCGAAGCTCTTCTATTTCTGAAGACTCAGATACAAGCAGAACCCAATGCCAGTGCAAAAGAACCTCCATGCTGCCCAAAGGGTGGCACTGAGGGTCACTCTTAGAGTGCCTCTAAACTTTGGAGAAATGGACTCAGATAGCCTTTTCAGAACTCACCTTTCAATAATAATAATAGTAATAATAGCAGTAAATTTTACATAGTATTCACTAAACACCAGGCACTGTGCTAAAAGTGTTACTCCTTTGATCCTTTCAGTAACAAGGTTGGTTGCCTCATTTTATAGATGAGGACACTGAGGCACAAGGTCACAGGACTAATGAGTAGCAGAGTCTAAATTCAAACCCCAGATTCTGCCTGACTGCAGAATCTGTGCACTTAGCCAGTATGTTATACTGTCTTAAATTCACTTAAGTAGTGAATTTTAGGAATCAAAATAATGCCTATCCCTTCCCTTTCCTCTCTTTGGCCCAGATGCTTGTTCCTATACCTTGGGTGCCTTTCTCTATGTTGAGTTGGACATCCTTGCAAGCCTAGGCCCATTCTCTGTGACCTCCCCACCCAGGCTGGTCCCCTCCCTTCTCTGTGGTTGAGCTGGCTGGATCCAGTCACATCCCAAGAAAGGACACCTTGTCAGTACTGCATGAACATGTGTTAATTAATGAATCTATACGAAAGGAAAAATACTCACCTACAACTTATGTGTCCTGCATAAGGATTTCCCTAGTACTTGTCAATGGTATGTCTGTGGCACAGATCACTACAGATCATTTTTCCAGTAGTCTTAGTCAAGGTGTGTTGCATTTGCCAAGCAACACCTCTTTGGTGTGATGGGAGTTGTGCCTTTCACTCAGTGTGATCTTGGTTCATGGGAACTAACAACAGCAGGACCAGTAGCTCCACAATCCTTAACAGTTTAGTCAAGGTCCCCAGAGTGCCTGTCAACAGAGTGAGCAAATCCACTCTGTCCTGGTATCAGACATTCCTTTGCCAGGTGCTGGTGGAGCACATGGATGTCCATTTACTGTCACCATGGAAACAGCATTGTTGGTGCTATGGCCTATAAAGCCAAATCACTTAGTGAACTTGTCACTGCTTCCTTATAGCCTTCTTGGAAACAGAAAGCTGCTTATGGAAGCCATATATATGGGCACTCCCAACTTGGGCATGGTGGTGGAGAGCTTTGTAAGAAACTGAGTGTTAGGTGAATTAGCTTTGCTTTTGACTAAGCACTCCATGTGCAAAGCCATGGATTCATCCTTAAAAAGGCAGGGTCAGTAGGAGAGTGTCTGCATCTGCCAGCTGCTCTCAGCAGCAGATTTGGTCATCTTGCCCTCAGATATACAACTTTGCCCAGGGAATTTCCTCAGAAACCCTCAGGAACCAACACAGAAAAAAAAAAACAAAGGAAGAGGGAATTTGTGACTGTGAATCACAGACCTCACCAAAATCTGCACTCATTCACAGCCCAGTAAACAGGCCCAGTAAACAGCTGGCCGGCACTTCGCAGGGCAGCACTTTGCAAAAACCAAGCCTATTTCTTTGTAGCCCTTGGCTCGCACTGTGCCAGGATGCTCGTGAGCGTCCTCCCACTGGTGTTTGCAGAGCAAAATCACAAACAATTGCATCCCTGTACTGAATGAAAGGGAAAGTGCTGGTCACCAGAGCAGAAAGAAGGCAGAAAATGGGGGTGGATTTAAATAGTTGGAGAAAATACCGTGTTTGTGTTCTGCTGAACCTGAGAGGTGAGATAAGGTGGCTTTCTCTTGGGTCTCTGAAAAATGGGTACTTGATTAAATGCCTGGAATTTTCACTCCAGCATCTGGAGGCCTGAGTTTTTCAAATGCTCCTTCTAGAAGCCTGGCATACTTTAGGCATGGAATGGTGATGTGGGTGTGGCTAGCAGAAGTGCCAGAGAATGTGCCCAGTGGCTAGCCATTCCCACTAATCCTCTGCTGGTACTTACCTGGAGGGGTCCTGGAATGATGATGTAATTTTCAAAGACCAGAAGGCAAGATAGATCATGCTGGCAATCAATGGGGCTGTAGGAATACCACCTTATTGATCCCACTCCAAAAGTCCTCCATCAATGGTTGATAAATCTAAAGTGCCCACCCAGCAAACAGGTCTTTGGAGGCTGCTGGATTTCCTGGCTACCCAGGTGGGTGAGTGTGACACAGCAGGATACTGCCTGCCAGGGTCACCAAGGCCATAGCTTTTGGCTTCTGTCAAACTGCAAAGTCTGCATACTTGTACATTGGGAATGAGAATGTCCCGCCCCCTCCAGTTCTCAGCAGCCTGGCAATGGGGCAGTGAAGATAAGGGGTAGTAGTGCATGATTATTTGTACAATCTCTAAGGCCCAGGTGTGACTTTTACATGCCTGTGTCACTAACAAACCCTCCCCCCAGGGCAGTCTGTGGCCGCGCAGCTTTAGCTCAGGCAGGGGTGAGCTTCTGTTGCTCACTTGCAAGAGAGCAGGTTCCATTATTATCTGCTTAAAACATTTTACTGCCTTAACTTTCCCCAATTGTTTTCCTCTCTAAGTAGCCTTATACTTGCACTTGGATAGACACATATCACCACCCCCACCCCCACCATTACTACTCCACTCCCCCAGTACTGAATATAACATGCTTTCTGTTCCCTAGGACAGACTCCCTGATTCTTACCTGAAGAAGCTTGTAGGCTGAGGGCTGCGTCTTTCTGGTTGTGTGAGGGGAAAGGGTATCCACTCGGAGTGCTCTGCTGTGCGTTTGTCACTGTCACCACACTGCAGCTGCTTTCCCAGCAGCCCCAAGCTGGCTCTGAACCTCACAAGTCCTGCAGCTCTGTGTGGGGAGAGGGGACGGGCCGTGGCATGCACATCAGGTTGCTGGTCCGCCTCCAGACTCTGTGCCACTGAGCCGGCTACCAGTCCCTCAGGGCTGTGTGGGAAGCAGGGAGGCAGGCTGGGGGCTGAGAATGTCAGCCTCTTAGTCTTGCACTGGCCTTGTTTGTCAGCAGAAGGCACCTGCCCTTTAACAGCTACCCGTACAGACCCTACCGACTGGGATGTACACAGGGCTCTAAGTACCCCCAGCTCTGCATAGCCAGCGTTAGGTCCAGGAACACAGCTATTGGCCGGTAGGGAAGGAGGCAGAGACAGCAGACAGCAGTGGCAACTATCCTGGGTGTTATTTTAGCGTGGTTTGTCTTGGGGCAAATGGCTGAGTCGAATGGACTACTGGCCCGTCTGAGTGGAATCCTGTTTATTTTGAGACCTCAGTCACCGGGGAAACAGCAGGTTGTGGCTCCTCTGGAATCAGAAGGCTGCTGGATGAAAGGGAGTCCTTTTCTGTTCTGTCATCTGGCATACTTGTACAGGGTGTCTGTGTGTGGCAGAGTGTGTGTATGTGTCTGTCTGTGCCATTCCCAGAGCCAAGCCTTGCAAAGGGCATTTTGCAAAGCCGGTCAAGGCAACAGCCCTCCAGGTTCGGTCTGGGGAGGGGCTGCTGAGAGAATATTTCTGCGGTTTCTCACCAGTGGTCAAACCTGTCCCTGTGGAATTAGGTAACCCCTCAGGTGAGTACAGTTTCAGGGAAGGGGTTCTTTTTAATGGCTGCATCTTGATGCCATTGCCAGGATGGGTTAAGGAAGGGAGGAAGCTGCCTGTACAAATAACTCTTTGGCTAGAAGGTGGGAAATGAAGCTGGACTGAAAGGATGCAGATCAGGAGGTGTCTCTGAGAAGAGCAAATAGAAACATGATTAATAGTTTCCTATAATTGATGAATCGTCCCTCCTCCTTAGGCAGGCATTTGTGCCTGGGAGTGTGAGTGAGTGAGTGTGTGTGTGCGTGCACAGGCCCACCCACCTCATGATTCAGATAGAGTAGAGAATGACCTGTCAGAACTAGAAATGTTTTCTGGTCTCTCCCTCCCTTGGGAAGGTAGAGGTGGAGCTTGTTCTCCAAAGTCATCATGGAGCCCCCAGGGGAGCCATTCTCCCCAGTGACCCCCGCCCCCCACACCCAGGGTCCCTCAGGGAGCCTTCTGAAGGTCTCAGAGTGGCAGTTCTCCTAAAAGGCGCTCCAAAATTCAAAAAAGTTGATTTCTCCTAATTATATTAATTGGAATCTCCATGAACTACCACTTCTAAGTATTCAAAAGATAGCGATAATTTGCTTTAAAAACTAATCATCTTCCTGAGTATCCAAAGGGCCTTCTATCACAAAAAGATAAAAATATTATGAACAGCTTACTTCTAAATCTTGGAAAATAATTGTGCTACATAGAGTATGCATATTATTCATTTTAACCACACGAAATGATAGTTTTTAAAGTTAGGAAACATCCTAACTCCTCAGGACAGTGATGTGGCTCAAAGCCCCACCCAGGTTGCACCCCTAGTTAAAGTACCTACTTGTGACTCAAGACAGGTCTCCTGCCTCAGGTGAGCACACTTTAACCTGCCCACTGTGTTGTCAGGCATTCCTGGGCAAGTCAGCTCCTCTGGCTCCTGATCCCCCTCTCCTGAAGGAGCTAAATGAGGCTTTCCTAACCACATCTTCCTTGCAAGCTGTTGGGGTTATCATCATCATCAAATATGTCAAAGTGTGTGAAGGCACCTTGAAAACTGTCAGTGCAAATGCAGGTCATTATTTTTATTTCTCCATTATAACTAGTTGTGAAATGCTGTTTTAAAAAACACAAGCACATACACAGCTCTTAACAAATACAATCCCTAGCTGCTGATATAAACTGATTTCTTTAGTACTTATTCGGGTGTTTGGTAATGTACTGTTCAAGTACTGGGAAATAATGAATCCTCAGTTTCTCAAGATATTTTTTGTAATACAACTCCCCACCCCACCTTGAAATGTTTTTAGATTTCACCTTAACAGCCCTCAAATTCCCTATTTATTTCAACTTCCGTGTAGGTATTTAGATTTGTCTTTTAAATTATATCCATACAAATGTTTTGAGTCATGAGGCATGATAATGTTCATGCCTTTTGACCCCACCGTCATTTAGCGTGGGAGGCGACGTAGACGTTGCCTCGTCTAAAAGTCTGCCCTTAGAATAGCCCTTCAGCACTGGGCCAGGAAGTAGTCCGTGGAAATAATAGCTGTCGAAGCCTCTTATTAAGCATCCACAATACACTGGACCCCATCTAGAGGATGTAACAGAAACCCTAACTTCCCTCAGAGCCCTTAGACCATTTTGAAAGCCATTCTTGTGGTGTAAAAACCATCTGTGTGGCTTACTAGCACTGCAGAGGGGTGGATCTGAGAAAGGAAGAAAATGGCAGATTTGGAGGACAGAAATCCTAGTAGATACCTGGTCAGCTTATCCACAGAGGTGAAGCCAGGGCCAGAGTTACTGATGTGACTAAATGTAGCTAAAATGTAGCTGCTCCTGGAGGAAGATTTTTCCTTCTGAGACCTAGGAGCTGGACTCACTCCTTGGCACTTTGTGGTTGCTCCTGCAGAAAATGGCTCTCAGCCTCTTAGAGTTTTAGAAAGGCGATAAAGGTTGAAAGTGGTATCTCAAGGTTTTACTTATTCTGTGCTCACACATAAAACTATTACTTTTTAACTACACCAGCATGAAAGAAGAACCCGAGGATGATTGCATCAGCAGGGTTCATTCAGAATGTCCCCAATTAGGACAATTTTTCTCTCCCAGCATAACATAGAAGCCCTGGCTTCTTGTCCTTGAATCTTAAGGCTGACATTCAATATTTGCTTGAAAATTTCCCCTTCCTTCATCCTGTTTACTTAAGTGATGCAGTTATGTGAAACACACACCAGGCACACTGCATTTTCTTTCTAATCTCATTTGACCTTGTTTGGACACAACAAATCCTAATCAGCTGACAGGAGAAATCAGAAGCTGCATGTTACTCTCTCTCCCCAGAAAACTATTTGTTTCTGTTTGTGCTCAATCATGCAGTTAAATGATGGGCCTGCTAGTCTCATGCTGGACCAGCTGCCAAGATGACAGAGGGGACTATTGGACAAGCTGAGCTTAGGGAGATGCAGTAGATGTTCAGGGGAAATTGTATTAGTTGCCCAGGGAGACCTGACAACCACAAATGTCACCATAGCTGCGGGACAGAAATGGGGGCAGTTGTTCCCAGTTGGGAAGGTGTCTTTCCCTGACCTCACTGTCTCCCAAGCATGGGAGCTCACCCCACTTTGTTAGCCTGGCTCTCCAGTAACTTCAGGGGAGGATGTTTAGAAAAGGTTGTGAGAGGTGTGCTTCCTCTCTGTGATGTTGATAACCGATCATTTATCTTCTGTTTTAAAATATTATATAAATAAAAGTAATGCTTTGTGTATGTGAAAAATGCACAATATGAAGAAATGTAAAAAATGACCCTCCCTGATCCCCTTCTCCTTGAAGTTAACCACTCTTAACTTTTTCATGTGGAGCCATTCAGGGGAAAATGCCTCCGTACACCTGGATGTGTGTGTGCTTCAAAACAGTCTCCTGTGTGCCACGTCCTACATTGTTGCTTATTTTCCACATAGTAATAGATCTTTGCACATCGGTCTAGTTCATCTAAGCACCAATATTCCTTGTCTAGATAATGCAAAATCTTTCTGACTTCCCTGCTTCCACCTTCCCTGCTTCCACCGGAAGTTCATTCCAGAGGGATGCTGCCACAAAGTAAAACAGATCATGTCTCTATTTGCTCAAAACTGTCCTTGCACTAAGAACGAAGGCCAAACTTGCTACTACCACCTGTCTTCCCAAGTCCATCCCCCACATATTCCTCCTTAATCACTGTGCACGCATCCCACTGCTTCTCCTACAGGACAGTGTGGGTAGACTGAAGAGCCTTTGCATGGCTGCCTCCTCTCTGTCTTTCAATTCTTTGCACAGTTGCTCTTTCTTATCATGCTGGTCTCATATCAGACCAACTCCTTCCTGACACCTCTTCTGCATCACTACCCTTTACACCCCCTGCTTGTCTCTCCTCATACATCTTATTGTATCTGAAAATTTACATTTTCTGTTACTTTTTACTTTCTTGTTTTCTGTCACCCTGAGACACACACTGGAAGGTAAATTCCATGAGGAGAGCAGGTATTTAATGTGTCTTTTTATTATTATTATACTTCTAGCATCTAACTCGTGGAGGGTTTGTTAAAGCACAGATTGCCGGATTCCTGATTTTCTGGACCCTAACTCAGTATGTCTAACCTCGGCAGTTTCATGTGTAACAAGTTCCCAGATGATGCTGATGGTATTGGTCCAGGAACCACACTTTGAGAAACAGGCGTCTAGACAGTGTCCGGCACATGGTGGGAGTTGCATGTATATTTATTCCATTAATCTGCACAGAAGGGTTTGCTGCCTTCCATATAATGGCAGTTCTATTTTCACTTGATTGTTTTACTTACTTATTTATATTTGTTGAACTATAAGCCTTCTCAGATTCTTTGCGACAGGAGGACCACAAGTTGTGTCAGCTAAAATGACTTATCAGCTCCATTGATTTGTCAACAGATGATTCAAAACCTGAAGTTTTATGGACCCAAGGGGAGCCAGTGAGAATCATGTCAGCAAAATATCAAACCAAAAGGTGGTGCAATTCTCACTGACATGTGACAGAGAACTTTCCCCTGGGAGTCATCTCTCACCTCTCCTGGAGTTGTTTAATAACTGCCCTGTCACTCAGGTTCAGCCCCAGTGTGTTGAAACATCGGAATCAGTCTGCCTGGATCCCTCTTTAAGAAATGTAGAGGGTTCGGCAGGTTTTCTGAGAGAGTCACAAACCCCCTTGAGGATCTGATAATATCTACAGTCCTGTTCTTTAGAAAAATAAATGTGCACACACACATGCACACACACACACATTTTTACATTTAATTTCAGGAAGTTACAGAATAAACCAAGTCCATTTCAACCCCAAATTTAAGATTTCTGATCTAATTGTTGACTTGTTATTTGGCAACATAAAATCAAAATGAGCTGGATGGATCTCCAGTTATTTAAATTCCTGATGAATTACATTTAAATGTAAGAAGACAAACCTTAGAAGAAAGCATTAGTTAATAAGATTTATAATAATAATATCCAAATATCAAGTCTTTATGTTGTACACATGAAACTATTATATGTCAATTATATCTCAATAAAAATATAAATAAAATCTATCTCAAGATTTATAATCTTAGAATAGGGAGTGCTTTCTAAAGCATGATTTAAAACTCAGAAATGAACATAGAATTGTGAAATTGATTCCATAAAATTTATAATGATCGATGCAAGAAAGTGGGGAAATAATCTGATTTAGACTCTGGGGAGAAATCTAAGGCTCCTATCTTTTGCATCTCTCTCTTTTCCACTTGGATTGTCTGGGTGGCCTGTGGCCAAGCTCTGTGGGTCAAGACCTAAGCTTATCGCAACAGACAGGGTGAGACCACATCCTTCAGTGAAGCCCTGTCACTGGGATAATTCTTTCATTAGCCATGGTCTGGGTTTTCAAACAACTTTATTGAGATGTAATTCACATTTCAAGTGTACAATTAAGTGGTTTTAGTATATTCACAAAGTTGTGCAACTATCACCGCTGTCTAATTTTAGAACATTTTTATCATCTCCAAAGAAACCCCATACACTTCAACAGTTACTTTCATTCCTCCTTGCCACCAGGCCCAAGCAACCACGAATCTACTTTCTGTCTCTACAGCTTTGCCTGTGCTGGCCATTTCATGTAAATGAATCACAGTTACGGACTTCTTTCCCTTAAGAAGCTTCATGTTTTTGAGTTTTATCCGTGTTGTGGCATGCATCAGAATTCCATTCCCTTTTATTTCTGAATAATAGTCCATTGTATGACTGTGCCTCTTTTTATATATCCACTCTTCAGTTAATAGACATTTGCCTTGTTTCCCCTGTTTGGCTGTTACAAATAATGCTGGTGTGGACATTTGTCTACAAGTTTTTGTGTAAATGTATATTTTCACTTCTCTAGGTCTACTCGCAGTTTTTCTCTTAAACATTTACTCAAATAATTTTCCTTAGCCTATAAAATTCTTTTGGGTATTTTTAATTGTCACCTCATGAGTATCAAGTAAGCTTAGATCCCAAAGACCTCACAGGTCCACCATCCCCACTCCGGGCCCTTCTCTGCTCTCCAGTCTGAGACATATCTCACCTCACTGTGCTGTGGTTGTGAGGACACGAGCTCTCTGATCCTCTCACGGGATACTGTGAGCATAGATGACAAAACCAAATAGCATCTGCTCTTGAGAAGCTACTAACGTGCGTGTGTAGGTTAGTGTGCAGCAGAGAAAGGGGCTCCAGACCATGAGCGCCACCTGTACCACATGTGACCACATCAGCAGAAAACCAGTGGGCACGGACAGTATAAAAAATACTCATCATTTTTTTCCAAGAGTTTGGTTTCCTTTGAGCTCAAAATTGGTTGCTTTCCGAATCCTACAGGCTACCCTCTGAGGAAGGACCTGAGTCACCTGCTCACCCTGGTCAGGTGGCAGGAGGAAGGTCACTGTCATGATGGGCAGTCAGAGGGGCAAGCTTGTATTCTACAGCCCACACTCCAGGGTTTCTCCAAAGACCCTTGTACCCTCATTTCATCAAAAACCACTTCATTCTTTTGAGCCCCAGGGATACCTCGTTTGTGAATCCCCTATGCCCTGACCTTCCTGTTTGCTCTTAGAAAGGGGTGTCACCTCTTATTCCTAGGTGCAATGTAACAAGTGCCCCTACTGAAAACTCAGGTGAACCCAAAGAGGTGTCCAAAATATCTTAGCTTCCTCGTGCTCCCTGACCAATCACCTGTATTCCTTGCTTTTTAAAGGCAGCAGGAAACACCCCCCATAAGCTTATAAATGAGGAATATAATGGGAAATGAGATGGCAGCCTTGCCCGAGTTCTAACTCCCATATCCCCTCTTACTAGCTCTATGATCTAGGACAAACGGCTTAGCACTCAGACTCAGCTTCCTCATGTAATAAATGGGGTAATGGCAGTATTTGGCATATAGGATCACTGTAAGGATTACCTGAACTGATGCCTGTATGGGCTTCAGCATATATTTAGTGCTCAATCCATGTTACTGTATTTCAAAATCAGAATAAAGGACCTCGAGTAAGCTAGCCATCCCTTCTAAGATACTTAGGAGTCTAGCCTTCTGTTGGTCCATTAATGGAAATTACTTTCTCGTCACTTACTATGTACTCTCACCACGAGAGGGCTGGGATGAAGTTTATCCCTCCTATCAGTAGCCTTGAATGAAAATCAGGGCGAGAGAGGAACAAAAACAAGTTCTCAAGGAACAGGTAAGCAGTGAACTATAATACTGAGAGTGAGTGACCATCAGGTTTGGAGAGGGAGGTAGTGGAAAAGGCTGTACTGGGCAGAGAAGGCCTTGTGGGTAGTCAGCACTGAGGCTGACCAATGAAAGGCAAGATGGGTTTACATCAGCAGAGCAGAGGGGGACAGAAGTGGGCAAGGGTGGTGAGGGGAAGGGGAGACCCATGTGAGCACCAGCAGGCTGGGGGCCCAGGTTGGTGGGTGTTCTGGGGAATCAGCCGAAATAAGCCTCCTGTGTCTTTCCCATTGTCAGGGGTCTCTAGGAAGGGCGTACCATGGGGTCTTTAGTTTCTTATTCTATTAATAGTTCCTCTTACTGTGGGGCCTGTCACCAATAAATTTTTGTGGAGGGAAGAGACATAGAGAGGACAAAGGAAGGTGATGTTGGAGGTGTTTTGACTCCTAATCTAAATCATTGCAGAAATAGCATCACGGAGTGGCAACCCTTGACCTTGGCCATCCCTCATGCAGTCCCCTTCTCTTAGGACTTGCACCTTGTTTGTCTGTGGGGGGTTACCCCTTCATTGTTTTCAGTCCTTGTGATTTGGGAATGGGAGTGAGTCACACCTCCATGGCAGGGATGGACACAATGACCACATTGGTTCAGTGAGATGTGACCTTGATGCTTTAGCTAGCACTATTGGGTAAGGGGAGCACCTGTTCTTACAGGGTGATTATGCCAGTGGGTGTCAGCCTGAAGATGCCTTTCCTGGGACTAGAACAACATAGAGGGGCAAAACCAAGGAACAGAAAGAGGGAGAGTCAGGATGCCATCATCTGGCATCTAGATCCCACCCTGGCCTTTTCAGTTTCAAGAGCAAACAAATTTCCTTTTATAAATTTTTTTCCCTAAGTCTCTTCAAACTGGGCTTCAGTTTATTGTCAATAAAAGAATCTTGACTTACCAAGTTATTATCTTGTTCCCACCAGCATTTTCTTTTTAGCATAGATATTTGCAGTCTATAATTTATGCTCAGTGTATGTCAGGGAGTAATGGTGTGTGTGTGCAAATGATGGTGACATGGCCACCTGTCCCTAAATCAGCCCAGGTGCACACCAAGGGCCTGGGCGTGTGCACTTCTGGGCAAACAAGTCTCTGCAAAATGTGTTTCTCTTCTCTAGCCCTCTGCTGATAGAGCAGTCCTTCCCCAAACCTTTGATTTTATCCCTCTTTCCTTTACTCCTCTTGTTCTCAACCTAAGAGCGGAGTCCTTTAATCTGTTGAGTATATTTTGCAGGACTCCAAGAAATCCAGAAAAGATTGAAAAGGGGGTGAGGGAAGGAGACTCTGCTTAGCCCATTTCTGTTTTTTTTCCTTTTGTCCAATGACAAAGAATTGGCTGGCATCCTTTTGTTTATTTCCTATTTCATGCAGCAGTGCTTTTTAAAACTAAGCATTAACTCTACTGTAATAGGATTTGTCTGATGAAGACATGGAAAAGGTCATCTTGAATCTCAAGAAAGACTAATTCACTTGGTAGGAATGGCTTTCTGCTTCCCTGCTAAGAACTAGAGCTAACTAGTTCTTTCTGGAAGCAGATTGGCCTCTGAATGAGAGAAGGGAATACAGGAGTATTTACTCTAGCATCCATCACATACACTCAAGCCTGCCACAGACCAGATCAGGGAGGAGAAAAGGAAGAAGGGGCGGGAGGGGGAAGGGGTACAAGCATGAAGCCACATAGAAAGTCCACAGCAATCTGAGCCCCTTTAAGAAATGGAAGCACTCACCTCTTGGCTTTGGCTCTGAGGCACTTTCTCTCTGGGGTTTCGGCAGCTGCAATAGCCTACAGCTTCCACGCTGACCTACCAGGACCGCTGCAGACAGGCTGCTGCAGGAGGAAGGGAGTTCCCATTCTCCATCAGAAGGGAGTGTCCTTCAGCAAAAGGAGGCGATGCGCTTTTCCCCTGGAGTCCAGGCTCCTGGATCTGCTTGACCTTTCTCTTCTGCTCCCCCTTTGGTGTGAGTGGAGTTGAGGGAACCTTACGAGAAAGGCTGCACGTAAACCACACAGCGCACTGGCCCTGATGCAGGTGGTCTCAGCCTCATGGAACCCAGGGAGGGAGGCAGTGAAGTGCAGCCCCCCTGGGGCCCCCAGCAGTGTGTCTGATGCTGGTGTACCCACGGATGGTGCAAGGACAAGCACTTGTGTATTTACTTCTCCCCTTCTCATGTGATCTTGTTTTTGGACTGGACACAAAAGCTATTTGGGGGCTGGACAGCTGCCAGGTGAAAGGACAGTTATCTCATCCAAGTTGACTCCATTCCTCTTTCTCAACTAGTTCCTGCTACCTTTCCCCGTGTAAGGCAGAAGGCTGGGAGTCTTGCTCTGAACCTTACTTTGAGGACATGGAGCCATTTACCCAGATTACTAACATTTTTCCAACCAGTCCTCATCCCTTTTGAGGTCTCACAAAAGATAAATGTGATGAGGAAAGTCTTTGCTTTTATGTCTGAGGCTGGTGGTCGTGTCATAGAGTTGACATCCACATGACTGTCACATATGCACTATTTTAGGCACAGAGACCCTCTTCTCAGCATTGGGAGGAACAGACCTGGCAGGCACCCTGAACCATGTCCCGGAGTGAGGCCCTAACCCTGAATCGCACTGATTCTGCCTGCCTCTCCTGGCTGTTTCTGCTTCTAACTCTTAGGCTTGTAAAACGTAAAACACTGCAATAGCTTGGTATTTCACCTCTAATTCTTCCTCTTCGAATGCATTTTCAAACACTCATGCCTGACAAAATGCCAATTCAGCATCATGGCCAATTCACTAGCACCACAGATACTTAGTGAGTTCTTGCTAAATGTCATTCATGTGCTGAGTATTTTTCCTGTGCTGTCTCATTTATCCTCGCAGCAGCCCAGGAGGAAGGTGATCTTGTTCTGATGGACCGCCAGGAGGCTGAGGATGGGATAGGAGAGTATAGTCCCTCTGACTCCAAAGAAGGAACTTTCCACTGCTTTCCTCACTGTCTCCTAAAGCTATAAATTATTGAGATTTCAGAATTGTTTTCATTTCATACGCGGTAAAGTTAAGCGTTACTGTTGATTCAGACCCGTGATCTCATTCCTTGATTTCTTTCCCAACTTCAGTTCTTTAAGGCGAGAAAGAATGAGGTTTTTATCTATTTATGGTTCCAGGTCTAATTCTAGGTATAGGGCAGAGTCTCTGGTCTCCATTCACCCTGGAGCTAGTTTTCTACTTAATAATACAAGCTGGTGCAAACAGCACACACCAGAGACGACTGGGCTGGGCAGCCCAGGCTGGCTCCCAACTGTGTCTAAACTAATCTGCCTTTCTGCTTCCCTGCAGGGAAACAGACCATGAGTTTAACAAATTGTCCAACACTGCCCTCTGCAGGCTACTAGGCTGCATTACCCCCAAAATGGTGATCTTCAGAACTTTCCAAGGGCACACTAATGATTATTTCTTGAGAATAAATCTTCAGGTTCTTAATTTCTGTGGATACTCTTTCCAGAAACCGATTTGCCTGAAACCGTGTATGTGTTCATAATAATCTTTCCCTTACAAGAAAGCCCAGACTTACTGAGGCCCATTGCCCCAAATGTAAAAATCCCAAAGTGGAAGTTTCCTTTAATACTTTAAATTCAGCTTTCCTTAATTAAGGATTTTTTTAATTTAAGGATTTTATTTTTTCCCATTCCTTGAATTTAAGGAATAATACTGTGAGGAAATTCAAGAGCAGATTAGAAATAATTTATAAGTATCAACAGATTTATAGGTACATGTAAAAAGTGATGTCATGGTCTCATTTTTAAATTGCAATACTTACAATATGCTGGGAGTTACAGTTATCTTGATGCCATATAAATTTAATGAAGAATATTTAACATCTATTTTTAAATGTGAGTGTATTAAAATGGCTTTTAAAAATCATTTTAGAAAGAACAGGAGCAAAAATGAGTGAAGACTGCTATGTCCTAAGGCTGGCTATTGCTGACAGACAACAAGCAGTCATCCATTGATCCACCCATCCATTCCTCCATCCATCCAACCATCCACTCCTCCACCCATCCGCCCACTCACTTATGCACCTACCCATCTACTCACCCACTCACTCACTCATCCATCCATCCATCCACCCACCTATCTGCCTGCATACCTCCATCTAACCATCCATTTGCCCATGGAGCATTTACTATGTATCAGGCATGGTTTCAGGCACTAACTGTAAAAATGGTGAGCAAAAGCAACCATGTTACAAGGCAAATTCTTACTTGTGGCTCCTTCTAAGGAGTTGAGTGAGGGACAAAGATGAATACTTATTTAAGTAAATTTAAGAATCCAACTTTGATAAAGTACTTCCAAGGAGGGACACTGGGTGATTAGAAAATGTGTGATGGGGAATGACAACATATGGGTAAGGATTGACCTAATTCATGAGGGAGGTGTCAGGGAAGGTACCTCTAGAGAAATGATGTCTGGACCAAGAATAAGGAATCCAAGAGCCTCTATGACAGGACTGTAAAAACCCAGGAAGAAAGGCTATTTTAATATGGGAGGACTGAAGAGAAATAGGAGCAACTTTGTAGAGTCAGTTGTTTTGAAAAAGGGCCTTTGACCTTACCCAAATATAACCCATATTATAAATCAGTGGTTCTTAACCAGGAGTGATTTTTTTACCCCAGGGATCATTGAGCAATTTCTGGAGACATTTTTGGTTGCGCAACTGGGATTGTGCTAATGGCATTTAGTGGATCAAGACCAGGCGTGCTGCTACATGGTCTATAATACACAGGGCACCCCCCCCCCACACACACACACAACAAAGAACGTATTGGGTCCTAAAGTCAGTAGTGCTGAGGGTGAGAAACCCTGTGGGAGATGAGGACAGGGAAGGCCTGACAAGTGTCTACATGGATATAGATTCTTTTGATCACCTACTTTTTCATTTAACAGATATTAATGCCTACTATGTTTGAGCACTGTTTTGGGAAGAATTGAGACATACCAGGCACCCCGTAACCAAAAACATCACCTCTCATGGCCTCCCTGATTGTGTTCCTGTTACCCAGCCTAAAATTTTCACCATTTAAATGTTTACAAACTGGTATTATTGTCTGTAAAAGAGGACATAAAACTATATGGATCTTTTTAGCAAGATGGTCACTGAAACATTGTAATAGTGAAAACAACTCAAGTATCTGTCAGTGGAGACTAATTATACAATTATAGCTAAGAGGGAAATCTCTTTGGAATGACACAGAAAATAACCATGAAGATTCCATTAATTGGAAAAAAATGTTCAGAATAGCAGATAAAGTATGGTTAATCTAATTTGTGTTTTTAAAATTGGCTTGTGTGTGTATGTGTGCATGCATGGCAATTGCTGGAGAAATACAAAATTCTAAATAATGCTACCTTTAGGGCATGGAATCAAAACCCTGTAATATGTTCATTGAGAAAAATTCTCTGCCTGAGTCCCTACTTTGACACAGGCCCTGTTCTCCCCATTTCATTCTCTCCATTACCATGAATACTCAACTGCCCACTGACTTCTGCCCACCACCCATTTCTTCTTGTTAAATCCAGGGTCCTTCCACACTTGCCTCTAGCCTATCTTCATGGGCTCTTCTTGGGAGTGGCTCTCCCTGCCCAGGCCCTGTCCCCCCACCACCTCCCTGAAGTTTAAGCCACAGAGAACTCACCAGGACTGGGGCACACATATTTTCAAGATAGCCTTATCTCTGTGCTGAGAAAATAGTCCTTCTCTTTTGATGCTTTTATTAGTCAAGCTAGACTAGTTTAAGCTGTGTTTGTAAATAACCCCCATACTTCCACTCACATTTCGTTGACCAAAACAAATCTTATAGGCCGTGCCTAACATAAAATGAGGTGAAGATTGTCAATATTATTTCCTTGAAAGGTGGAGAGTCATAAATATTTGAGTAATATGAATTCTATTATTGTTGGATGCAATATTTTACATAGGTCTCCTAAGTCAAGTTTGCTAATCATGTTCATATAATCTATATCCTTAACTCATTTATCTGCTCACTTCTGCTTGTGGTTTTTGTCGATCTTAGCTTCATAATTAAGCATTTTATCACTATTGTGTATCCTTCTTTAATTATAGTACTACTTTTTGCCTTAAAACCCACTTTCATATTAGTTTATACTATTAATATAATATTGGTTAATATTATTTTCACCCTCACTTTCAACATTTTAAAAACTATTGTTTTAGCAGTATATAGATTGTTTTATCCAGTTCAGTACTCTTGGACTTATAATTGAACTATTTTGTTTATTTATATTTAACATAATTACTAATTTATTCAGATTTAAAGCCCATCTAATGAAATATTTTCATCTGCCCCTTTTTTTGTTTTTTGTTTTTATTTTCCTTTTTTTAAGTGCTTGAATATTTTATTTCTCCCTCTATTACCTTGGAACTTGAATACTTTTTTTTACTATCCTTTTAGAGGTTATCATAGAGATTACAATATATATCTTTGATTTATCACAGTCTAATATTACTTGTTATATTTATCTTCTTCTAGAGTAATACTGGGGCTGTAGTTTATTTTCATTCCATTTACCCCTTTATATATATACTTGTTCCATATTTAAATCCTTTTAACTCCTGGACATTGCTTTCTTGTGCAGTCTTTGGAATGTATTGTTCTTCATTTCTTCCTGCATCTATAACCAATCATCTTTTTTTTTTTTTTTAATAGAGGCATGCTTTATTTATTTGTTTGCTGGTTTGTTTGTTTATACATGCACTGGGTACAGTCAGAAGCGCGGGAGGGTGAGAGAATTCACCAGAGCCAGAGCGGGGAGCAGAGCAGGCAGAAGGACCGAAGTACACTGCTGAGGGGAGCAGCGGGCGGCAGGAGAGGTCTGCGCGCCATGTGGGACCCTCCTCCGGTGGCCGGGGAGCAGCCGGGGATCGAACCGGCGCCGCAGAGGCCGCGCGCAGTTTCGCAACCCAGCGCTCAACCGCTGCGCCACCGGGGAGGCCCTATAACCAATCATCTTAAATCAGTTTTCTTCTGCTTAAAGAATACCCTTTGGTATTCACTGCTGGTGAATCTAGCACATTCTGTGTCTTCATCTTTATTATTGGATGCTGTTTTCAGTGAACAAAGAGTTCTCGGTTCAAAGTTATTTTCTCTTAAACTTGAAAGATATTTGAATTCCACTAATTTCTAGCTTCCATTGTTTCTCTCAAGAAGTAAACTAAGTTTCTTCCTTTTTTTTCCCAAGTCATAGTAGCTGCTTTTAACATCCTTGTCTTGTTTTATTTGATTTTCATCTGTTTTACTATGATGTACCTGGGTGTGGCTTTCTTTTCATTTATCTTGCTTGAGGCTCCCAGGGCCTCTGGATTCTATGACTCGATTTTTTTTCTCTTGATCAGCTTTAGTAATTTCTCAACTACTCTTCTCTTCAAATATTGTTGCACCTTATTGTCATTCTCCTCTGCCTCTAGAGCTTCAATATTCACTTTATCTTTATCTTCCATATCTCTTATTCTGTCCACAGTATTTTCCATATTGTTATTGCTCCATGATTCATCCTGATGTTTTCTTCAAACCTACTTCCCATTTCATTCACTGAATCATACCGATTTGACTATATCTAATCTGCTATTAAACTCATCCACTGAGTTCTTTACTTTTGTTATTATGTTTTTCAATTCTAAACTTGTAAATGGTTGTTTTCAAAATCTCCATTCTTTTTTTAACTTTCCAGTTCTCTGCCACATTTTTCAAATTTTTATTTCCTTATCCATAGTCATCATCCTTATTTTAAAGTATGTATCTGATAACTCCCAAACTGGATTTCTTGGGAGTTGTTTCTCTTGTAGTTGTTTCTGCTGGATCTCATTCATATTGTCTTATTTCTCATGTGTCTGGTTATTTTCATGTGTGCTGAAATTGTATGTGAAAAATTGTTGGTAGGTGTAAGCCGTTATGGTGTTACATTTCTCCAGAGGATATCCACGTTTGCTTTTGCTAGGAAACCAAACAGTTTTGTAATCACCTTAATCCAATTTGAAGAATTACACTCACTGGAACTCGTCTAAGGCCCTGCAAAATCTGGTCTATTTCCAGTTTGTCCAGTTATGACATGCAGTCCTTCAGGACCCTAGCTCAAATACGGAGGCATTGGTCCCTCTCTCCTTAGGCTCTACATTCCAACTTCTTTGTCCTTAAGGCTTACAACACTGCTTAGGTGCTGCTCAGCCATTTAGCTTCTTGGTTTTCTCTTCCAGAAACAAATGTCCCAGGGAGATAAGATTTTCCACTTGTTGGACTTGCCTCCCTGAATGCGCGTCTTTTTCTAGATCGTGGCTTGGTGATTCTTCATTATTATTTTCACTCTCTGATGCCTTCAGGTTGACTTTATTTTTATTCAACTTTTCTGTTTTCCTCAGTGGCAGTTCAGGTGTCTGTCGATACCACATGTAGAAATACAGGAAGTGGGTCAGGCATAGTGCACGTGCACACCTTATGTGCATGGTGAGCACTGGGGTTAACAAGAGAACATGAGCTTATTTTTGCCTTATGGGAATGAGAGTCTCGTGTTACCAGATTTTCCAACTTTTTTAAGAGAAGTAGGAAATGCAGGCTTTTTAAATGTGAAATTCCAATTTTCAATGGTGACTTAAACAAATTAACTCTCATCAAGCCAAACAAGACACATCTGGGGCCCAAACCCAACCCATAGGACACAATCCTATGAAATATCTGGGCAGTAGTATATGTTGATAGAAGAAGTGGGGTGAAGGCTAGTTTTCCTTCATGAGTGACCTCTGGCCTCTGGGAGTCCAGGCTGCCTTGAAGAAAACCCCAGCCCTATACCAAATACAACTTTGAGGCCAATTTCCGCTTTTACTGAAATCTCTTAAAAATACCAAGGGGGAGGATGGTTTCTATTCATAATACCAATATTTCTGAAAAATATGTTCTCCCCAGTCATCCTCATAACAGCCCAGCTGCTACTCTAGTCCCTCTTACTTTTGCTCTTGAATTCCCCCAAGTTCAGCCCATCCCTGCCCCTTCTCTCAGTTATCTTTCCTCGCACCTGCTGGTCTATTCTGCTATCTCTGGTAGGTAATCTCCTACCTTTTCTTAGTGGCCCCATCAAGCCATCCCATCCACAACACGTCACAATTTAGAATACCTTCCTGCATGGCCCTCTGTTTGGTACAAGAAGGCCCTGGTACTTAGATGGCCAAGACTAAATCATCCTTCTCAGGAAATGGAGATGGGGAAAAGTGATGCTGTAAATACTCTAAAATATGTATTGTTTTTTGTGTTCCATCAGCTTTGCCATCTGGGATGGAGTAAAGCTAGGATGAAATGTCATCTGCAGAGAAGGCAGAGCCCTCATCCGGGGGTCTTTGGCATCAAGGTAAGTTTTCAGATGGTTGCCATTTCCTTGTCATTTACCTACAGTTGAAAGGACAGGGCCCTGCCCAAACCACCACCCCTCCCACAGAACAGGGTGGGAGAAGCCAGAAGGGAGCGAAATCAATGTGGACTTTTCTTGATTTGTCCAATAATAGAAAGCTGCCGAAGCATGTTGTGGAATAGAAAGTATTTGATAAAAATAGCATCTGTTAAGCTGGGAACTCAAACTGGAGATGTGTGGAAATGAAATGTATTCCTTCTTTAAGTGTTTCCTTACCAGCATAATAATTCTGTCTCTCTTATTAATGAGAGAACTTTAAGATTCTTCTTCTATGACCAACATGACTTCTTTCCCAAGGTGTGAGGGGGGAGGAGGTATTGGCTGAATGAAGGACACCTCAAGATTGAGATGTCCTTTGGTAGGTCTTGGGTGTGGCTCCCCCGTCCTCACATCCACCTTCAACTTTAAGCCTTGGTGTGAGGGGCCCTGTTACTTCAGCTTGTGAGAGGGAAGATCTGGGAGGTTTTTCAGGCGAGCCAGTGTGGCTGACTCACATGGCATGAGTTAGTAATAATCGGGAATAACTGGGTAGTATTATTACTTCACCAGGGGGTGCCTCTCCAGGTGACCATCAATAAAAGGGCAACAGGACACAAGCTGGTGTGTCCCCTTCTCCTTCAAGCAGCTCCTCAAGGAGTCTGGGGCTTTCACATTGTCTTGATACCCCAGAAGGTGTCCCCCTAATTCAGGACGGGAAGCCAAGCTCACTGAATTACTGTCCCTGTGAATCTTGTCTCTGTCACTGTGATCCCAACCCCTTCCTGTCCTGCACCTTGCTCTTCCATTACTCAAAAGCAAAGCTAGGCTGAACTCATAACAGATGATAATGAGTGATCAAGTGACCATTTTATCTGTGATAAAAGACATGACATAAAATATGCCATCCTAACTATCTTTAAGTGTAGTTCAGCAGATCCATGTTGTATAGTAGCCATTACCCTCCATCTCTATCTCCCTTCTAAAGCAAATGCACGTTCTGTCTTGCAAAACTGAAGCTCCATGCCCATTAGATAAGCCCCTTTGCCTCCCTCCCTGCAGCTCCTCTTCATCTCTGAATTTGGCTGCTGTCGGTACCAAATATGGGTAGAATCACTCAGTTTTTGTCGTTTTTCCTGACTGACATGTTTTACTTAGCATAATGTCTTTGAGGTTCATCCCTCCCTATTGTACCATGTGTCAGAATTCCCTTCCTCTTTAAGGCTGAATACTATTCCATGGCATGTATACCCCACCTTTTGTTATTCATCTATTAGTGGACACTTGGGCCACTTCCACATTTTGACCATTATGAATAACATGCAATGAATGTTGATGCTATTGTCAAGATGATTTTGACTTATTTGTATTTTAAATTTTGATGATACAATATAGTAAGGTAACCAAATGATGGAATATTTCAAGGACCCAAGAAGGCTGGTGACAATTGTTTTAGGTGGAAACAGACCAACATGTGCCTTGTACAGATATACTTGCATGTGGGGCTGCCCTGGATATGTGTCTGATACCATACATTTTGAATTTCTTCGCTGAAAAGCACAAGAGTTTTGGCCCAAGAAGGAGAAAATGTTTCTGACAATAAACACCTGACTTCCCAAGCCACCTGGTCATGGGAATCTTTGACAGTGATTGATTTTCAGGTGGTGGCAGTGGGCGGTGATAGTGATGTCTGCACAAGAAGGCTTTAGCGCCAAACCAGAAAACATGTTCCCCTCCATGGGCTTCAAAACTCTTCCTGTAGACTCTTTAGGGTCCTTGCTGTTTCAGTATCTACATCCTCTCTGAACTCTCCTATATCTTCAACTCTTTTTGCCCCATCAGCATTGCAAAATGCTGGAGGCTTTAATGAAACAAAACAAAGCAAAAGCATAATCCCTCCCTGAGTCTTGTCTCCCTCAAGGGGCTCTCACCCTTTCTTCCTTTGTTTCCCCTGGAGGCCAGTCCTCCCTCTCCACTTCCTCTCCTTCACTCCTCCCACTGGGGCCCTGGCTCCTGTTCTAATGTGACCCTGTTGAGCTTCCTAGTTTGCGCTCCAAACAGACCCAAGTCTCAGCCCCTATTCAAGCCAAGAATCCTGCATCCTCAGACATCCTGGCATTTTGCTTCCAAGGCAGTCCCTAGAATAGCAGGAATACATAGATTTTTTTCTTGCCCTTGAAGAGCAGGCCCCGGGAAGGTATATAATGTATGGAACCACACCCTTACAAACTCAGAAATGGGAGCAACATTTGCAAATCATCTTTCAGACAGTGAAACTTAGAGTTTAGGAGGTCTGCTCCGTTGCCAAACATTACTCCATATGATTCCAGCCCTGATGGTTGCTAGCCGGGAGACCTTGGGCAAGTTACTTAAGTTCTCTGTTTCATATCCCTTCTCATCCCCTCACCTCTAAAATGATCATCATAATAGCAGCTACCGCATGCAACTATTAGAAGAATAAGGAAATAAGATGACATGTGCCAGGTGCTGAGCAAAGTGCTCACTTCACTGTTTGTTATTGGTACAAGTTGTACTTGATTTTCTCCCCTGTACAATTTGAAGGAACAAACGTGGCCAGACTTGGGGTTGTGCAAAATACTCTAGAGTGATCAGAAGCTTTTAATCAAGATGGCTTGAGAACTAAAGGTCTGAGGGTGGAGGATATACTGGCTGAATGAAAGACACCTCAAGATTGAGATGCCCCTTGGCACATCTTGGGTGTGGCTCCCCCATCCTCACATCCATCCTCACTTTGAGACTGAGAACTATAGAAGGCCTGCTAAGAAAAGCAGAATCTGCTAATGGAAATGAACATTCCTAGTTGGGAGATAAACCAAAAGGCACAGGAGTATAATTAAATGTGTGTCTGGGTGATTAGCATCTGATAAGATGAATGATCTCTGCTATATACGTATAAACACAGACTGTGTGGGAAAAGAGCCACTGGAAAACACTAGAACTAAATTTAGATAATAGTCAACAGTCTGGTTACCAGATGAGATATCCTGTTTGATAAATTTTATAAAATAAGTAGAAATATTCAAAGGACAGATTGCAGAGTCCATGAATAGGTGTGTCCATCTGATGAAATGGCTGACATGCAGGCAGAACCAAAGGACACTGGCATACACTTGGCTTATGCCCTGCCACACACAGCCTGGAACGTAGCTGGGCAGAGATGAAGAGTCCACACTCAGAGGCTAGGCCTGTGCAGCCAGAGGGGCAGCCAGCAGCACGGGTGGCTCTTGGGGATCTGAAATATGGTGGGTGCAAATGGAGATGTGCTCTAAGTGTAATAGACACCCACACCACACAGATGAAACATAAAAGAACATCAGATAGAGCAACAATTTTTAAAATACTGATTACATGTTAAAATGACAACAGTTGGGATATAAATGTTAGATTAAACAAAACATACTAAAATCAATTTCACTGTTTATTTTTACTTTTTAAATGTAGTTTCTAGAAACTGTAAAATGATGCAGGTGGCTGATAGTTGTGACTTGCTTTGTATTTTTATGGGACAGAGCTGGTCCAGCCAGCCCCACTCTTTTGACTTCACTCAGATCCAGCTGGTGTAAACGACTTCAACATGTTATTTAACCTATGGAAGCTTCAGTTCCCTCATCAGTAAGGATAATTTTGAGAATTAAAGGGAGTAATTAAGCTCTTTTTCTGTTATTGAAACACAAAGAGCTGAGAGTTTGCTTTATGTCAGTACTGTTATGTATTTAAGGTAATACCTGAAGATACCTTCACTGTCTACCAAATGGGGGAGGAAAATCTGACCATCTTTTAGAGCTTAGATTCTCAGCTGGGTTAGTTTCCTCCTACCCTCCCCCCACAGGATCCTCTGGTGATGCTTGAGAGAGGTTTGATTATCATAATCTGGGGTTTGAGGGCTGCTGCTGGCATTTTGTTGAATAATCTACAGCACACAGCATAGCCGTGTGTCTCCCCATGACACAACAGGGATTATCAAGTCAGAATACCAGTAGTGCCAGTCTGAGAAGAGCTAATTAGATAGAGATGCTTGGTTATTTACAGATTTTGACTAATTAATACTCAGACTCTAGAAATGTGTGGCACAAGTAGTACTGTGCTCTTCAAAGTGGCACAACCAACTAGCAACATCACCACCCAGGGAGTTACTAGAAAAGCAAAATCTAGAAAACACCAATTCTGATGAATCAAAATCTTTGGGGATAGAACCCAGAAATCTGTGGTTTAACAACCCCTCCCGGAAATTCTTTTTAAAAAATTTTCTTGCATTTTTGTACAATAAAGTCTAATGCACCCTGAAATCGTGTGAGAAGCCTGCTTAGCTATTTACTAATGCCTGCACATTCCTGACCTGAGCAGCAGGTGGCACCAAATCCTATAACACTATTTCCTATAACTCCCTCTCTCTCCCCCTCTCTCCCCCTCTCTCCCCCTCTCTCCCCCTCCCCCCCTCCCTCTTCCCCCCGCTTCTCCTCCTCTCTCTCTCCCCCCCTTCTGTCTCCCCTCCCTCCCCCCTGCAGGGGCAGGAAGGACACTGAGCAGGTTTTCTGATCCAGCAGACCAGGTAAAGGAGTCAGAGTCCTCAGTGGTTTTGCAGGCTTTTTATTTAGATTACCAGGTACACGGCAGGCAGGGGCCCTGGGGCCTGGGAGGCTGGCAGGCCTCCCAGCCTCCAGCAGGTCTTCACTCTGGGCTCTCCTGCCTTCTCTCAGCTTCTGCTTCTCTTGCTTCTCTCTCGGCTTCTCTTTTGGCTTCTGCTGGCGTCCCCATGACGCCGCCCTTAAAAGCCCAGTCTCAGCCCAGGTGAATCCCATCTACATATGCCCACACCCTACTCCAGGTGCCCGCCATCAGGCATGCATTCAGCACCACAGGGTTCCCTCATCTACCCTAATGGCAGGAGGGCAGAAAAGCCTGATACTTTTTACCTTACCCTACACTCTCTCTCTTGCACACACACAACCAGGAAGTTGCACACTTGTCCCAAATCAATGATGACAGAGCTAGACACAAGGGTGTTTTTGCATTAGACAAAATTAATAACACCAGCTTTCTAATTTCAGGAATGTTGGGGTGGTGGGGAAAACCCGACTTATGGTCATTTCAAGGTTTCTTCTCTGTCACATAGTGCTTCCAGGGCTTTGAAATTATTTCATTCTAACTTTGGATTATTCTCCAAATAAGATTTTAAAAAGTGAGTAATATCGTTTGGACTATTCTCCTAAGGCACTTCTTACCTTGTAAAATGCTAAAACCCCGAGAATCAATCAATTTCTGCTGTTTGGGACAAGTATTTGAGCCATCACACACCTGAATGGAACCCTTGGCCCCTCCTCTACATGGAGACCAGATCTATGAATGATGAACATCTCATCTTTCCCTAGTTCTTTTGTCAGGCACATAGAATTAAGTCTGTTCCCAAACTTTGTTAAGGGTAAGAGGTTGTTTTGCAGTTCTGGTGATTTTCTGTCGAGCCACAAGGGGGCACCTTTCTCCTCATGACACCTAGGGTCCTTGTGAAAGGCATTGAAGGGGAAGGTGGGATGTCCTATTAGATAGTGAAGGGAGGAGGGGAAAGGGGACTGTTATTTTTCTTCTGTAAAGTACCTGGCTTCAGAGTTAGACCTCAGCCCTGGATTCTAAGCCATGGTTCCCAACTGTGTTCCCTGGTCCAGTGACATCAGCATCACCAGTCCAAATTCTTGAACCCTTTTGCAGACCAAGTGGCATTAGAAGCACAGAGTGGGGCTCATTGATTTCATTTTAACAAGCCTCTCTCTACTCCCCCACCCTCCCGGATGACTGTGCTACAGACTCAGGCTGTGAGCCACAGGTCTCTAGTCAAGAACCTCTTCCAGGTTATTGGCCAGGACACAAAACACCCCACTATCTGATCTCATCACAGTTCTGCTAGGAGGAGAAATCTAAGAGCCCACATTCTGGGTGCCCAACATCATCTTCAGGTCACTTACCTGAGAACACCTGAGGACACTAAGGTCAGTCATTCTGCACCAACCTGTGCAGCCACTGGGCCCTGCAGGATATAAAGGGCCTCTAAGTAAGGTGTCAGCTCTCACCGAGCTTCCTGTAGAAGAAGGTGGCCTTGCCACAGGGACCAGAAGACCAAGGGGGCCTGGATAGTATGTGGGAGCAGAATGGAAGCAGTGGAATTCCCTTCCCTGACTGGCTCCTTCATTCTCCCATAGGCAGCTGCTGCCACAGCTCCCTCCCTCTCTCCTTCCCACTCAGCCACCCACTGTAGGTGTGCCCTGATTTTCTCTTCCTTTTCCCTTTGCCTTCCACAACTCTAGTCCTGTTTCCTTTACCCCTGCCCCATTCTGATTTTGACTTAAATCACAAGAGTCCAGGAATCATATGGCAACATCAGGGACCCCAGAGGGCAGGAGGAATGAGAAAATACACTGGCCAAGGGCAGATTTCTGTTCAGGGTGAAGATTGAGAACATCCAGTTACCTTGAATAACTGTTGCTCTGGTCCCCAGCATAGTGCAAGCCCGGGGAGACTATCCTAGCTGCAGAGTGCGGGAGAAGCTTGCAAGGGTGAGTGGACATGAGCTGATCCTTGGCAGGTGAGGGCCTCGTGAGCAGAAAGGAGAGAGAACCCTCCCTAAGCTGTGCCCCATGGCAAGGCAGCCTGTCAGAGACAGACAGTGTGATGGGGAGTCATGGGAGGTGAGGCTTCTAGGGTCCTCAAATTGAGGAGGGAATAGTGAGCTTGATAATGGATAAACTAGCAAGAGATACTGTTTCTTGAGCAGAGAACTGCTCAAGAATATATTATATTTGCATTGAGAAGGCAGTCTACAGTGAGGTTCACCAACTAAAATGCTATACAGAAAGTCCTTACATGACATTTCATTTAGTGTTGTTTTGTGATAATGTGGAAAAGCAAATGACAATTGGCTCCCACCTGGGGCCACTGTCTGGGTTGGTGCATTCTCCCTGTGTCTGTGTGGGTTTTCTACTCTCCTCCGACACCCCAAAGATGTGCATGTTAGACTCATTGACTGTTGTCGCAGTCAGAGTGATAGAAGGGGTCCTGTACAGGCCTGGTTCCTGCCCTGTACCCCAAGTTGCCTGGATACACGCTGGTCACCTGTCACTCTGAACAGGAACAAGCAGATTGAAAAATGAGTGAATGAATCCAAATGAGTATTTCATGGAAGTTTTTTTGGTCTTTATTTAGACATTTGGTGAAGCGACCAGAAATATGCCAGAGGAACTCAACTGTTATTTCTATCAGTTCACCTGTGGTAAAATTGGCTTCCAAGTTCCTTAGGTGATGTTAAGCCAAGACTTACTGCAGAATGAAGTGGGCCACATCAGAGGCAACAGGGCCCAGAGGGGCAGTGGTGAGCTAGGGGGCCTACTAGGAAGGGGCAGTTACTACAGTTTTGCACGATATGTCAGAATTACACCTTTTTTCTCCTTAATGTGAGTTATTTTCACATTTCTTTTAAATAGGGCAGCTAATTGAAAATGTGAAAATTATGGGTATCTGGTCAGTAACTTCTTTTTTTAAAAAATATTTATTTATTTATTTTATACAAGAACTGGAGTATAGGTCAGAAGCGTGGGAGGGTGACAGAATTCACCAGAGCCAGAGTGGGGAGCAGAACAGGCAGACGGACCAAAGACACTGCTGAGGGGAGCAGGGGGCGAGGCAGGAGAGGTCTGCTGCGCCATGTGGGGTTCTCCCTGGCTGGCAGGGAATCGAACCGGTGCTGCAGAGGCTGCAGACAGCTTCGCGGCACGGCGCTCAACTGCTGCGCCACCGGGGAGGCCTTCTGGTCAGTAACTTCTGACCTGCTTTTTTTTTTTTTTAATATATTAGAATTTTTTTTTTTAAGATTATTTATTCATTTATTTATACAAGCACTGGATACAGTCAGAAGCGCGGGAGGGTGAGAGAATTCACCAGAGCCAGAGCGGGGAGCAGAGCAGGCAGAAGGACCGAAGTACACTGCTGAGGGGAGCAGCAGGCGGCAGGAGAGGTCTGCGCACCATGTGGGACCCTCCTCTGGTGGCCGGGGAGCAGCCGGGGATCGAACCGGCGCTGCAGAGGCTGTGGGCAGCTTCGCAACCCAGCGCTCAACCGCTGTGCCACGGGGGAGGCCCCTGACCTGCATTTTTAATCTGACTTGGGGGTTTGTGCTATACTCTCATAATACTGTAATTATTGTTTCTTCTTAGTTTCTTCCCTCACCCTTTTCAATGAAATCCATTTATTATGCACCAAAAAAATACAATATTCACTGATCATTAACAGTGTACTTTTTTAAAAAGTGTTTTAAATGTCTCATTTGGATTATCTCATTTAATCTTCAAATATCCCTATAGGATTTGTTACTCCTATTTTATGGATGAGGGAACTTAGACTCAGAGAGACAGATTAACTTACCCCAGGTCACACAGGTATAAGAGGGGATCGCAGAGCAGGGGGCAAGTGTCATGCACAGGCCATCAGACTCCTGAGTGCTGTTTAGACCTGGGAGTTACATCCTTTCCTGTACAGCTCAGTTCCTGTATTTCAGTCATGTGCTTCCCTCTTCCAAGTTTGAATAGTATTTATGAGTTGTGTTGACCTACTTTTGTTAAAAACCTCAGGTTTGGGCCTCCCCGGTGGCACAGTGGTTGAGCGCTGGGTTGCGAAGCTGCCCGCAGCCTCTGCAGCGCCTGTTCGATCCCCAGCCACCAGGCGATGGTCCCACATGGCTTGCAGACCTCTCCTGCCTCACCCGCTGCTCCCCTCAGCAGTGTACTTCGTCAGTCTGCCTGTTCTGCTCTCCGTTCTGGCTCTGGTGAATTCTCTCACCCTCCCACGCTTCCGACTGTACCCAGTGCTTGTATAAATAAATAAATAAATAAATCTTTTTTTTTTTTTTTAAATTTATTTATACAAACACTAGGTATAGTCAGAAGCGCGGGAGGGTGAGAGAATTCACCAGAGCCAGAGCGGGGAGCAGAGCAGGCAGAAGGACCGAAGTACACTGCTGAGGGGAGCAGCGGGCGGCAGGAGAGGTCTGCGCACCATGTGGGACCCTCATCCGGTGGCCGGGGATCGAACTGGCGCTGCAGAGGCTGCGGGCAGCTTCGCAACCCAGCGCTCAACCGCTGCGCCACCAGGGAGGCCCAAATAAATAAATCTTAAAACAAAACAAAACAAAACAAAACAAAAAAAACCCCAAAAACCTCAGATTCACTTTCTTTGTTGCCCGTCTTGCCACATACATCATGTGAGTCAGTTCTGGTTGGTTTGACAGTTATTGAGTTTCCACAGTGTGTTTGCTGTATGTAGCCTTATCAACTCTGTGAAGCTGTTTTGATAGGAGACACTGACTAATAGAAATGCTTATTTCTTCAGTAGGAGGTATTGTGTTAGGTAAAGGTGCCTATGCAATGATACCATACAGGAGTCAGGAATATGGGGAAATGGTGGGTCAAGGATACCTTCCTTGGGAGAAATGACCTGGGGGTGGAGTGTCAGAGAAGCGGCTAGTGTGGCTGGTTATTTGAACATGCCCAGCATTAAGAAGTTAACCACTGGAAGCATCGGAGGCACTTGGGGGAGATGAAGAGAGTGGTGGCAGGGCATCCAGGAGACAGCAGGGGTGAATCTCCCTGGGAGATTTAGTCCTCCTGGAAGGACTAAAAGGAGGAAGAAGAACCAGAGCCAGAGGAGGCAGGTTTGATAGGCTGAGGGGCCAGACCCCACAGAGAGAATGAAGGTTTGCTGGTAGAGCGAATGGATGAGATGAGTCAACCAAAAGGCAGTAAAAGGGCTTTGCCTCTGGCACACAGAATGGATTGACTGACCACCAGACTACTCTAACTCTTGTTGGTTATAGGACCTCAGGCAGCCGGCTTCCCCTCTCTTATCTTCAATTTTGTCCTCTGTAAAATGGAGTCTTATACAGAATTTGGTGAGCTTTGCCTAAGACACCTGTGCCAGGTCACACACAGCACCTGGTCCAGAGTGGTCACTCAGTGAGGGTGTTATTGTCGCAGGCACTCAGTAATGTTTGTTGAATGAAGAAAAGAGAGCAATGACTTCATTTCCCTAGGGATGCTCACTGGAGTTAAAAAGTCAGGGCAGGAGCATAACTTAGGTCTTAAACTTAAGCTTTGGCTCATGATTCCTTTTGGTTTTTGGAGGACTGGAAAAGAAGGGTTACATTCATTTGAACGAGGCTTCAGCTGTATTATAAACTCCGAATGAAGCCATCTGGTCCCTCTGAGAAGCAACCTGCCCCAACAGGCAGGTCTGACCACAGATCCTGCAGTTGAATTTGCTATAATTTGGTGCTGAAGCTGCTGCTTTTTCCCAGAGGGCTTGTCTGCACTCAGGCAAATCCAACATTCCTGCAGGTTACATCATCCCCTCCAGGTGCAGACAGCCTGGCTCAGAGCACTGGCTCCCCAGGCATCGGCAGCAACCTGTCACCTGCCATGGCGGAGCTATCTGCTGGCTGATATGCAGCGGTTCAGGAAGCATGCCAGCCCTTGGATACTGCTGCCTCCTTACCTCCCAAATAACCTGAGTAGTTGTGTCTCAGGCTAGTTGGGTAGCTCCTGGCAGCCGCTTTCACTGTAGGAATTCCCACCAGACCCAGAAAAGGAGGGAAAAAACCCTGAAAATGGTTACACCATGCTTTCCATTTCTGTAGTCATTTTAGTTTAGGGATCTCAGCTGCTGGGACACATACGAATTTTTCTCAAGGTTTCTGTGCCAGCCACTGTGTGTCTTGACTTTGAGGTGGTGATGAGAGTCTCAGGAGGAAGGAACCTCAAAAATGAAAGTCCGGCTTATTTTTTCTGAATGAAATCACTTCTGAGCGCGAGCTGAGCTATGCTGTGCTTTCCTCATGTGGAGTAGGGCACTCAGAGGCCTCTAGTTCTGAATCGGTAGGTATGTGGCCAGACCTGGACATGTGTGTCACAGGCTGGCAGCTCCTTAGATTTATTGCTCACGGAGTCTGCAGGCCGCTTGCATCCCATCACCTGCTGTTTAATGGGGCTTTCCAGTTTAGTGGGACTCCTCCTTGGACCCACTAAATAGCAACTCTAGGGTATGGGCAGCTTCATTTTTTACAGATGACTTTAACCTCAAGTCCCTGGTTGATTCTTGAACACATTTAGACCGAGAACTGTTGCAAAATGATTCTGACGAACTGAGACACTTGGAAAGCCACTGCACTGGAACAATTCAGCTTTAATTTCCGACTTACAGATTCTAGATTTTTTTTTCCCTTCACTCAACTAGACTTCCCTCAGCAACAGAGGGAAGTGTTGGCCAACATAACACAAAGAAGCAAAGAAAGAAAGTGATGTAATCTGGGGCCACGTTAAGTCTGAGGCCAAGAAACTGTGATGGAAAAACAGTGGTCTGCTCATCTTGACTGTGACAGAGCCCTGGAGGGTAAGAGGGGGTGTGTGAAAACCTGAAAGCTGTCAGTGCTACTCAGGTTTTGGTGAAGGGGCTGGTTGTAGTTAGCAACCTTCTCCCAGAGGTGAAGCTGTGGTGGCTGCTGTTTCCAGACTTGCATGGCCTTTTCTTCCCCTTGGCAATGGAAATTTGGACTCCCAAGGTGAGACACCCCAGGTGTGGCCTCTGCCTGTGGGTCCAGCCTCCAGCAAGCAGAGTGATGAAGGCTGCTTGCCGATGCGGTGTTAAAGGGCAGGCTTTGCTGCAACTCACGGAGCCACCCCCTCTGTGTCCTCTCTCCTGGTGGTCAGTGCAAACAGTGTGAGTCCAGGGGGCAACAGCGCTGAGCCATTTTCTAGGAGCCTAGACGGCCAGACAATGACCACTCTGTTGCTGAGTTCTCTGACACCGAGGCTGTTAACCCAGAAACTGCCCTTGTGCCCTTTGGGGCAGGCAAATTTAAAAGCTCTCCTTTCAACTTTCCCCCTATATCTCATTGGCTGGGAAGATGCACTTTTTCTCCCTCAAAGTACAATTTTTCCATACTCCTTCAAGAAGGTCTCTTTTCTTCTGTGGCAGCTAATACTTCCTGGGAGAATTTATAGATCTTAAGAAGAATTTCCCAGAGACTCCTAAGACAAGGAAAATCTATGTCTCCCCAGCAGAATGGACTGGGAACACTCACAGTCTCCTTCTGCCACCCCCATGACAGCCAGAGATCAAACGCCATCCCAGAAGGCTAGACAGTAGAGACATTTAAAAAAAAATGTGAGTCCATTTCTTTATACTTGATGCCTTTTCAAGAATTAAAACAGCTTACCAAATTGTACACAGTATATCACAAGAAGAATAGAAACAAAGGGAAATAAAGTAAGAGGAATCAATAAAACCAGGAAAGGTTTATGTAGAAACCCCCTGGTTACTTACTAAAGACAGCACACAGATTTATTCTGAGATCTTTAGCAAGGAAGGATGTGATCAGTCTTCAAGGTTGCCCAAATGGCTTCAATTCCCTCACCCTTTCCTTTATTTAAAAAAAAAGTGACCATTTATTGAGCTGCTGTGTGCCAGTCACCATCCTAGGCACTGAGGATAGAGCCATATGAACACAATAAAGTTCATGTCTTCTTGGCACTACTATCCAGTGGAGGGAGATAAATGACATACAGGTTACCAATGAGACATATGATGGTAGTATTTCAGGTGATGCTAAGTGCAGAAAGAAAAAATTAATAGTGTGCAGAGATCTATCTATTTTAGACAGCACAGTTAAGGACATCCTTTTAGGATACTTCTGAAGAGTGAGGCAGTGAGGCATGTGGGTGTGAGGGCAGAGTGTCTGAGCGTAGAGGGCACTATGCCAAGGCCATGAAGCACCAGGGCAGCTGGTGTGTCCACGGAACTGCCAAGAAGTCAGCGGGATTGGAGCACAGTGAAGGGTGGGAGGGGGTTGGTTGTGTGTGATGCCTTTGGGAGGTGTGCCACGTGGCATCCTGGGAGGACATGAGGTGAGGAAGAAAATGGCACCATATGGGCCTTTGGCTTTGACTCTGAGTGAATGGACATGAGAGCATTTAGCAAAAGTATGATGTGATTTCAAAAGAGCACTCTGGCTGCTGAGTTGAATATAGGCTGTAAGGGGTGGCATTTTGCTAGCTTGCTAGAGTTGCTGTAACAAAATACCACTGACTGGGGGGCTTAAACAACAGAAATTTAATTTATTTTCTGTTCTAGACAGAAAAAGTTAACATTTATTTTTGTTCTGAAGGCTAAAATTTCAAGAATAAGATGTCCACAGGTTTAGTGTCTTCTGAGGCCTCTCTCCTTGGCTGGTACATGCCTGCCATGTCCGGGTGCCCTCACCTAGTCTTTCTCTGTGTACCTGCATCCCTGGTGTCTCTGTATGTCCAAATTTCCTCTTCTTCTGAGGACATGTCATCATAGGTAAGAGCCCACCCTGAGGACCTCATTTTAACTTAACCACTGCCTTAACAGCCTAGTCTCCAAATATAGTTTAGTCACATTCTGAGGAACTGGAGGTTAGGACTTCACTTTACTAATTTCATGGGAACACATTTCAGCCCATAATGGGGAAAGGGTAGAAGCAGGAAGATCAGTTAGGGGCTAATGTCATAGTCCAGGCAAGAGCTGATGGTACTTGGAGCAATTGTTGAGAAAGCTTGAGTAGTGGTTAGAGTCTATAAATGTCTTAAAGGTTGGATAGGACTTACAGATGCATTGGGTGTGGGGTATGCAATTTCTGACCTGAACAACTGGAAGAATGGAGTTGGCATTTATTGAAATGGGGGGAGGGAATTGGGAGGAAAAAATAGAGATTAAGGTGTTCAGTTTGGGACTTAAGTTGGAGCTTTAAGTGGAAGTGTTGAGTAGCCAGTAAATCGTAATCTGGAGTTTAGGTGAGATATCAGGGTTTACTGACATACCATCACTCTTTTTTAGTTCTATAGTTTCTTTTTTTCAAATTTCAAATTTTTCAAATTTCAAATTTTTCAAATTTTTTCAAATTTTTTCAAATTTTTCAAATTTTTTTCAAATGTAATATATATATATTACATCATTGTTCATTTTTGTACAATGCATGCTTATATGCTTTCTTCTTTCAGGTATATTCCTTGTAAAATTCCCACCACCAATTTGCCCATGAACCATCATCATAATCCCTGTGCTCTTTTCTCCCTGGTTTTGATTCCTCTACCCACCACCCCCTTGCAGAATACCTCTGATTTATAGTTGTCTGCTAATTTGGTTTTTGTTGTTGTTGTTTTATTGTTATTTTTCCCCCTGATTCCTTATTTAATTCCCCCATATTCCTCCTATAAGAGAAACCATCTGATATTTTTCTTTTTCCTTCTGGCTTATTTCACTGAGCATAGTCCCTTTCAGCTCCATCCATGTTGCTGTGAATGGCATGAGTTTATCTTTTTTGATTGCTGAATAGTATTCCATTATGTATATGTACCACATCTTCTTGATCCAGTCATCTATTTTTGGGCATTTGGGTTGTTTCCATATATTATCTATTGTAAAATCCTTTGGATAGTTGAATAGTTTTGTTTTATGTCAACTTCATTGAGCTGTAATTCACATAGTGTAAAATTCACCTTCTACAGTTTGCTGTATATTGTGTCACCATTACTGCTCTTTAATTTCAGAACATTTTCATCACCCCCCAGAAGAAATTCATAGCTATTATCAATCACTCCTGCCTTCTCTCCCCTCAGCCCTTTGTCCACCACTAGTCTACTTTCTCTTTGGATTTCCCTGTTCTGGACACTTCATAAAAATGCAATCATGTTCGTGACCTTCTAAGTCTGGCTTCTTTTACTTAGCATAATGTTTTCAAAGTCTATCTATGAGTTCAGTATGTCGTTTCTTTTATAACTGAGTAATATTCCATTGTATGAAAATGCCATATTGTATTTATTAATGCATCAGTTGATGGACATTTGAGTGGTTTCCACTTTTGGGTTATTATGAATATTGCTGCTCTGGACATGTACGTGCAAGTTTGTGTGTGAAGATGTATTTTCAGTTCTCTTGGGTATATATACTTAAAGTGGAATATGAGGTCAGAGGCTAATTCTATGTTTAACATTTTTGGGAACTCCAAAATTGTTTTCTAAAGCAGGTGCACCATTTTGTATTCCCACAGAAATGTATAAGGGTTCTCATTCTCTCCACATACAAGAATCCTTATTATGTCTGTCTTTTTTGATTCTAGCCATCCTGGTGGGTGTGAATTGGTATCTCTTCTGTGGTTTTGATTTGCATATCTTGGAAGAATAATGATGTTGAGCATTATTTATGTGTTTATTGTATATCTTCTATATACACTTGTATATCTTCTCTTTTTAAATTTGGGTTATTTGTCCATTTATTGTTAAATTCTAAGAATCGTTAATATGCACTGTCCAATATATGATTCACAAATATTTTCTGCTATTCTTTTCTTGATGATATCCTTTAAAGCACACAAGTTTTGATGACTGACAAAGAAATTTGAGAGTCATCAGCAGATTGATGTTATTTTTTTGAGCCATACTTCAATTTATTTAAGGCCCTTGAGGCACAGAGGCCAAGATGGCACTGTGCAGGCACCCAGGTTTTCTTGGCTGTAACCTCCATGAAAGATCAGGTGACAGAAAGCAGGAGCAGTCAGAGAAAGCTGTCAGATGGCCCTGCAGGTGTGGCACCTATGCAAAGAAGGGGAAAAGGAGAATTGGCAACCAGAGCTTAAGTCTACAGTGCAGTTCTGAGAACATGTCAGCAGAAGTCCAGGTTCCAGGTTAAAGCTTGCCCACTTAGAGGTTCATGCTGGCCACAAATGGCCTGGCTCTAATACTTCTGCCAGCAGTCACGGCCTGGAGCAGCTTGGGGAGAGTGTGGCCTGTGCATGAACCCTGAGTGGATTCAAAGATTCTGTAGCTGGAGACGGTCAGCTAACCAAAGTCCTCATGGCAGCCTCCTTCCTGAAGAAGATCTGAGTGGTTCCCTCCAGGGCTTCCACAGTCCATCCCTAGTGCACAGGGAGAACCTGCTGCATACAGGTTCCCCTGGCAGAGATCACAGGTTCAGTCCCACACTATCGCAACAAAGTAAATATCATAGTAAAGCAGTATTTTCTAGTTTCTCAGTGCACATAAAAGTTATGTTTACTTGAGACTGTAGTCTGTTAACTATGCAATAGTATTATGTATAAAAAATTACATAGCTTAATTAAAAAAATGCCTTATTGCTAAAAATGGCTAATTATGAGCCTTCAGTGAGTGATAATCTTTTTGTTGGTGGAAGGTCTTGTAAAAAGTGCAGTATCATAAATCTGTGGGTTTATTTCTGGATTTTCTATTTGATTCCATTGGTCTGTGTGTCTGTTCTTGTACCAATACCATGCAGTTTTGATGATTATGGCTTTGTAGTATAGTTTGAAGTCTGGGAGTGTGATGCCTCCATTCCCTTCTTTTTTCAGAACTAATATTTGACAAAGGAGCAAAGAATATGCCCTGGAGCAAAGAAAGTTTGTTCCATAAATGGTGCTGGGAAAACTGGGTCGCTACATGCAAAAGAATGAAGCTTGACCAGTACCTCACACCATGCACAAAAACCAACTCAAAATGGATTAAAGAACTAGACATAAGACCTGAAACCATAAAATACATAAAAGAAAATAAAGGCGAAACACTACATGACATGCACCTCAAAGACATCTTTACAGACACATCACCCAAAACAGTGATAGTGAAGGCAAAGATAAACAGCTGGGACTACATCAAATTAAAGAGCTTCTGCACAGCAAAAGAGACAATAACAAAAACAAAGAGAAACCCCACCAACTGGGAGAACATTTTTGCACACAACACTAACTATAAAGGACTGATCGCAAAAATCTACAAAGAGCTGATGAGACTCAACAAAAACAAAGAAAATAATCCAGTCAAAAAATGAGCAGAAGAGCTAAAAAGAAACTTCTCTGAAAAAGAAATACAAATGGCCAATAGGCATATGAAAAAATGTTCAACATCGCTTGTAATCAGGGAAATGCAAATCAAAACTACAATGAGATACTATCTCACACCAGTGAGGATGGCATATATTAAAAAAACTAGCAACAACAAATGTTGGCAAGGTTGTGGAGAAAAAGGAACTCTCCTGCACTGTTGGTGGGAGTGCAAACTGGTCCAACCACTATGGAGAGCTGTGTGGAGATTTCTTGAACTACTAAACATAGAGCTTCCATATGATCCAGCAATTCCACTCCTAGGTATTTACCCAAATGACACAGAAACAGTAATTCCAAAGGGCACCTGCACCACTATGTTTATAGCAGCACTATTTACAATAGCTAAGCTATGGAAGCAACCCAAATGCCCAAAAATAGATGACTGGATCCAGAAGATGTGGTACATATACACAATGGAATATTACTAGCATTCAAAAAAGATAAGCACATGCAGTTTGCAGCAACATGGATGGAGCTGGAAGGGATCATGCTCAGCGAAATAAGTCAGAAAGAAAAAGAAAAGTACTGGATGGTCTCACTCATAGCAGGAATTTAGAAAACCTAAATAAGAGACCAGGAAAGAGACTAATCAATACAAAGTAAAAATCAAAATTAACAAGCAACTATAAACCCGAGACACACTACGGGGGGAGGGTGGTTGCGGGGGAAAGGAAGGACTAGAGTCAAAATAAGGGGGGGGTGCAATTTTATGGGGAATATAACCAAAACTAAAATGCATACATTGTGCAAAGATGAAAAAAGATGTAAGAATTATATAAAATAAAATATTTAAAAAAAAACATAAAATAAAAAGGAAAAAAAAAGTGCAGTATCTAAGAAGCTCAATGAGACGTGGTCTGCCTGCATACATTGAGAAGCAGCTCCTCCATATTCTCATGAGTTTCTCTCCTGGGAGCAGGGTGCAGCCCCCATGGCTACAGTAGGTCTCAGGGCTGCAAGTGACACTCAGCCACATAAATCTCCCCACCCTTAGTTATCACGTCTGCAGGTCTTTCTAATTTACTTGGTGGTGTGACTCAAAGTGTCACTCTTGAGGCATCTGAGTCTCAGCCTTCTTCACTGGGGTCACTGTACCTGTGTCACATCCCCCAGATTTCACATGAATGCCTCTATGCCTCCATTATGTACAGCAGCCCTTCCTTCTCCTGCTGACCAGAATCAGTTACCCCTGCCAGGTCTGTAACCCCTTTTCCTCACCTGCTGGCCCTTAGACACAAAGAGTCCCAAGTTTCCTGGCAGCAGCTCTAGCTTAGTGGGGCCCTTGCTGTGTCATCTGGCAAGGGTGCACCCCCTTTGAGAGTCATGACTTCAACCCTACGGAGCCTAAAGTTGTGGAGACAGGACATTCAGAATCTGTCAGTGGGTTATTAAGAGTAATGGTAAATGTGACCACTCGTGCTATTGCTCCTTGGTTCCCTGACGATGTGTTCACCTAACTGGGGACACAGTGACATATTGAAATCTCTGATTTAATGCGTATTAGGAATCCTGACATGTGGTACCTTTCCTGTGCTGTTCCTGCAGAAGGCTGTTCTAGCACTCAATGAGGCTAGCACTCAATGATACAGACAGTGCCTCCCAGGTTAATGGGCCACGTCTGCACTTCCTTTTCTGTGAAGTGTCCCCTGATGAGATGCCTTTTTGGGTAGGATCCCATGCCGGTGGATCAGATGTTTTATAAACCCCTGGAGAGTGGTGCTGACTAAGGAGAGGCAAACCTGTGCTCCAAATAGTTATCTTACTTTGAGAATGAACCGTTGGCCCTTCTAAGATAGAAACAGCTTTACTTGCTACCCAGAAGGTAGGTGGCTCCTGATATCACGAGTATTTTATTTTTCTAGGATTGTTAGCAGTCCACTAATGGCTGGGTAACCAAAAAACAGAAATTTATTTTCCCATCGTTCTGGAGGCTAGATGGTGCCAGCAGAGTTGGTACTTTCTGAGGGCTGTGAAGGAAAGATCTATTGTATTCCTCTCTCCATGACTTGCAGACGGCTTTCTTCTCCTGTTGTGTTCATATCATCTTCCATCTTTATGTGTCAGTGTTCAAATTGCCTCGTCTTATAAGGACACGAGTCATATTGGATTAGGACCTACCCTAATAGCCTCATTTAACTTAATTGCTTCTTTAAAACTCCAGCCTCCAAATACAGTCACTAGGAGATCTGAGTCACTAGGAATTAGGAGGTAGGCTTAAACATATGAATTTCAAGGAGTGCACAGTCCAACCCAAAGCAAGGGATCAGGACTGGTCTTTGTTGTTTCGGGTGGAACAATCAAAGGAATCAGTAGCTACATCAGCCATGGATGTGGAAGTGGGGATAACAATTGGCTCGTGCATAGGCTCCTTTTCTGCTATCAAGACCACTTGGTGCATGTGGCTGATGTCAGCCAGCTATTACGGAGGTCCGGACTATCTGTCCAGACAGTTTGCTCCCAAGTGCTTGAGAATAGGGGTCATCCCTGTGGATATGAACAAGCCCCACTATGTGACTATCCCTCTGGCCTGCAGAGAAAAGTCACCACTTGATTCTTACTCTAGTTAGTCAGGTCCTGAGGGCCATAGATAATGTTGTGTCCTATGTGCCCTCCACTCTTGGAACAGAATTTTTAGATCCCCTGGATTCTCACTTCCTTCAACTTTATTCCTTCCTCTAGTGTCTTTTATTTTTTATTTTTTTTTTTCCTTTTTTTTTTTTTTTTTTTTTTTTTATAGAGGCATGTTTTTATTTATTTATTTATTTATTTGTTCGTTTGTTTCGTTTATACATGCACTGGGTACAGTCAGAAGCGCGGGAGGGCGAGAGAATTCTCCAGAGCCAGAGCAGGGAGCAGAGCAGGCAGAAGGACCGAAGTACACTGCTGAGGGGAGCAGCGGGCGGCAGGAGAGGTCTGCGCACCATGTGGGACCCTCCTCCGGTGGCCGGGGAGCAGCCGGGAATCGAACCGGCGCTGCAGAGGCTGCGGGCAGCTTCGCAACCCAGCGCTCAACCGCTGCGCCACCGGGGAGGCCCCTCTAGTGTCTTTTAAAACAAAACAGACACTTCTATTTTGTTTAGCATGGGCCATCCCTTTTTTTCAGGCTTTTGAGAGCTATTGGATTTGCTGTCTGTTACTGTAAACTAAAACCTCAAAATCTGTTTGCTTATAACAACAAACACATAATATCTCACAGTTTCTGTGGATCTAGGGAGAAGTGGCTTTGCTTGGGGATTCTCCTGAGTGGTGGCCAAGATATCAGCCTGGCTACCTTGAGTGAAGCCTTGATTAGTGTTTGAAGGACTGTCAGCAAGAGGGCTTACTTGCATAACTGGCAAGTGGTGGTGCCTGGGATGCCTCAGTTTTCCACATGAGCTTTCATCTTCTAGAACTCTCTTCTCTGTGTGGTTTCTCCAACAAGACGGTCCAGGACTTTTGTACATTATAGCTGGGCTCTGTGAGAGACAGAGAGAGAGAGAGAAGAAAGGCGAGGGGAGCAGAAGAGAGGGAAAGAAAGTACCAGTAGGAATAAGAACACTGGAAAGAGAGAATGCCTAAGACTTAAGCCAACCTAATTGTGGAAGTTGCCCATAACTTCTGCTTGACAGAAGTGTAAGTCTAGCAATACATGGTGGCAAAGATTATACTGGCGGCTTGAATATTAGGAGGCAGTGGTCCTTAGGGGATGCTGGCTACCAAAGGTGTCCTAGAAGTAAGTTTGCCTCAACTGAGATCTTTGACAGGGGTGTTATACCCATGTCCCAACAAAGTGCTACCAAGTCAAAGAAAGCACTTTGGGCTTTATGCTCTTGCCCCTTGATCAAGAACTCTCAAATGTAGTCCCTAAGGTCCTCCTCTAACTTCCGCTTGCTGATACACACTAGATATAGCCTTGTGTCAATTAACAACAGGTATATATTCTGAGAAATGTATTGTGTGATTATACAAACTTGGATGGCCTGGCCTACTACACACTTAGACTGTATGGTATAGCCTGCTAGGACCACCACCACATGTGCCATCTGCCGATGACTGAAATATTGCTAAGTGATGCATGACTGTAAAACTCCCCTCATTGTATAGCCTTTCTTCATCATCAGGTCCAGTATGTCCTGGAATTTGATCTTAGTTATTTGAAGGCCACTCTGGAGAGACCTTGAGAGCAGCAGCCAGAGCCAGAAAGTGCTAAGTCTTACTAAAGAGTGGTGGGCTACTACTGGAAAGCCTCCTCAGGATAGAAAGATGACCTGTTATTTTGAACAAGCCTGGAATCGCCATCCAGATGTCCCCATTCCACATTTCAGGTTTTCCTGCTTTGACCTTAGCATGACAACAAGTATAGGCCGAGCTTCTGAATGTCTCTGGAACTCTGAATATAGAACAATCAAGTCCTTCCTCACTTTCCCAAGAATAAAATGCTTAAATCTCAAATGCTCCTATATGAACTCATTTTCCTTGGCCCTTTCTGAATCACAGGACTAACATGGCAGTTATGAATGCCCTGGAGAAATGCACAGTGAGGTGGAGAGGGTAGGGTGGGCAAATGGGACAGCCTTCCTAAGAAAGTGATCCAATGCTTAACATCGCTGTTCCTGCCGGGAGGGAAAAATGGATTTTATTTTTCTCTGTGGTTCAGCTACTTTACATGTCTGCAGGTATTCTGCTATGGGATCTTTGTGTCTTTGAGGCAAGAAAACAACCCTAATGTTATGCGGTGGTTGGGCCAGGAAAAGCATAATATCAGTAGGCATTGTGGAGAGGGGAGGACGTCAAAGCTTGCTCACTCTGCCTAGACTCTTTCATGTAATCTCTGCAGAGCGAAAATTATCCCAGTCTAAACCTCTGGAGGAAAGTGATATGCCTTCTGTCTCCCCGCAGCCTTGCAGGACAGAACACCTTGTTCCTTCAGGAGAGCAGACTGCTGCGATTGTTCTCTGCAGACAGGCAGGTGGCCTATGCTTGTTTCCAGCAGGAAGACAGAACTAGTGCAGAACGACCTAGTCTGGGGATTGACTTTTGATCACCAGTTCTTCACATTCCTCGCAGGTGGAGGGGGTAAGGGCAGAACAGCGGGTGTTAAGAGGAGTGAACTTAAGTGGAGCTGCTGTCTATGAGTGATGAGGGGTGTGTGAACCGGGAGCTGGTTGCCAAGACCTTGACTTCTAAATCTGTTAAATGATAGACAGACACAGACAGACAGGTGGATGGTTGATAGCTAATAATAGTACCAACCCACATAGCTTGTTTTGAGGTTTGGGGGAGTAAGGTACAAGCCAGGCTTGGTAAGGTCTTAATAACTGAAAACTGCTATAAATGTGGGTGTTTGTTTCCATAGTAGATACTGGAACAGCAAATGTATTCTGCTTATGTATCCTGCTTCCAAAACTGAAGTGTGCAGCCACTTCCTTATTTTAAAACAATCAAATGGAATCCAACTCTAACCCCTAACCCTATTTTATCAGACTTTCAGAAAACTCAATATCAATTATTATTCTAGCTGTTCCATCCCCAGGTTTTATAGGGTGTGCAGACATTGGGGAGACACCTGTAGTTGACACAGGTTTGTGATGTTTGGGCCTTGTGCAGCCTTGGATGAGCACCTGAACCTACTAGCTCTGCACTTCTGTGCCTTCCAGGGCATTGGACTTCCAAGCCAGGCTCCCAGGCCCACAATCTGCCTTGCTGAACCCATCACAAAACTTTCTCTCTGTCCTCCATCCTGCAACTTCCCAAGTTTCCTCATGACTCCAAGGACCTGCAAGGGGCATCTCCAAATCTCTATCACTCCCCAACCTGCAGATCTTTCTCTGCTAAAAGATCCTGGCCACCCCCGCCCCCCTCAGTGGAAGTCAGGTCCCTTGACTCCTATTCTGCTGAGCCCTGTACCATACTATGTGCTCTTCAGTTGGTAAGATCTCCATAAAGAGAGGACAGGCTGACTTCAGGTAGCTTCTGCTTTTAGCTCTGTATCACAAACTCCTCCAATTTGGCCACTCTCCTCTAGTCCCTGAGAATCAGGAATACTTTCCTTCTGTCAGAAGCTCACATCCTAGTCAGAGAGTCAGATAACCACTCATAAACCAGCATAGATGGCGAAGTTGTCTAGTGTTAAAGTAATAGAATGAGAGTCAAAGACAGTGATAGAGTATGGGGCAGGAGGGTTAACATCCAGTTGTGGGGTTGGTGAGGTCTCTGCAAGGAGATGATGTTTGTCTGAACTGAGACTCACATGCTGGGAGCCCAGCTATGTGACGATGCAGGTAAGGATGGTCCAGGTAGAGGGAACAGTTCTGCAGTGGGAATGAAGTCGGCCTGTTCTGAAATTATGAGCAGGATGTGGTCTAAGATGAGGCTGGGGAAGTTGTCAGGGGCCAGATTATGGCCTTTCAGGCTGTGGCAGGGAGTTAGGGCTTTATTTGAAGTCCACTGGGAAGATTAAGAGGATTTGAAAGACAGCAGTAACATAATCTGACTTATATTTTTGAAAACGTAGTCTTAGTTGATGGGTGGAGAATAGTTTGTGCATGGGCAAACATGAAAGCTGTCAGTGCCCACAGGGGAGTCATGGCTCTTGCTGTTGGTAGGAGTAGTGATGCATTCTCGCCCCCACAGCACATCTAGTGTTTTAGTATCACCAGCAAAAGCAGTATGGTCGATTTCGTACTAGCAGAGGCTTTGATTATATTCTTTCTTATTTCCCTTTTTGTTTAGGAATAAACATAGACTGACCCCTACTAAGTTATTTTCAAGGTTATACTCTGTCATAGTCACATTAACTCGTGTTTATGAGTAGGAGTACATTCTTTTGATGGGCTCTTTATCTTTTCCGCACTTCCATTCCTATTTAGTGTTTCTGAGCCTTATTCATTCTCTCTCCTCCTCTCTTTTTGTTTTCTTGTAAGATTTGGATTTGGTCAAGCCCTGCCCTCATTTTTGTATCAATTCCTCTTCATACTGATAAGAGAAAAACTGAGGCATGTTTAAAAAATTTTAAAGTTTACCTAAGCAAAATTGATTTGGATTGGTTTGTAGCGCTCCACCCATAGGAGCCCAGAATTTGAGAGAAGAGGTTAAAGTATACAAAGGAAGTTATTTAATTGGCTATGACTTCAAGTCTTGTTGGCTGATTGTGATTAGTTAGGTTTTGAGACACTTGCAGGCTTAGGTTTTGGTTTGCTTACATAAGCCACCATGGCATTGAAGCCACCTTAGTCTAATGGCCCTCTTGTTTAACTAATTTAACAGTACCCTTTACTGTTCTGAAGTGAAGAAGGATATCATGGACTTAAAAAGATCATTACAGTGAAAATCAGCCATACTTAGTCATAATCATGCATTTCGTAAGCCTTTACTACATGTCCAATAATAGTTTGTCTCACTTAATTTTCTTGACAGTCCTATGAAGTAGATATGTCTATTGTCTGCATTTCACAGAAGTAAAGCTCTGGAATACTAAACAACTATCCCCAGTTTGCATCCTACATTGAATGGGAGGACCCACATTCAGCCCCTAGCCAGAGAGTCCAAGATGTGCCCCCATTATCCACCTCACCCCTTCCTGTCCCCGTGGTGCTTCTTTTTAAGTTTAACTAACCCAGTTTGAAATGTGTAGCATGTGGAGCTTTGTGAGCCTAGGTTGCATTTTCTGCACCTAAGCCAAGTAAACAGCAGGCAGAACTAAGTTCTAATGCAAATGAGGATCTAGTTGTTTTCAGAGTCAACGTTCAGGCATTTTATCTCGTAAGTTTGTGACTCCATGGGTAAGAATTGGCCTTGATTAAATGGGGTGTGCCTGGCAGTCCAGGTTTGTGTTTACAATCCTGTGACAGTCCCTGGAGGCCACATGGTATTCAGTTGCAGCCCAGCAGTGGCTCCTGCCCACTACATCTCCAGCTGAAGAACGCAGAGCTGGTGCCACTGCTCAGCCTGTCCTCGCCTGTGACGTTCTTCTTTTTTGTGCCTGACCATTGTTAATGACATGTGGCTGTCACACACACCCACACTAAACAGAATTAGGATAAGCTGGCAAATGTGACTGCTGTATAGGAAGTTGAAAATCTAAAAACTGCTTCTGGACTTTGTGTGTTCTTATACAATAAGACAGCTTCTCCAGACAGCACATTTGGGGGAAAACGTGGCAGTGTCATCTGCAGCTGGCTTCCTCTCCATCCTTCCTACTCCCAGCTGCTGAGACCATGCCTTCCTTGTTCTCTGACTGTGACTGCCATCAGGCCAGGACACTTCTCTGTGTCCCTACTCATGCTGCCATAAAGGCTTCTTCTCCCTCCTTTGGAACCTAAATGAAACCATCTTCTAAAAATGTCTGACCCCCAGTCTCTGCATAGACAGCTCTTTAATTGTTCATATTTTTTATGAACTACAGCTACCCCAAGGAAATAAATAAGAAGACAGTAAGCATAAGCTCTCACTAGATGCTGAGCTTTACAACTACTACTATTACTGCTGAATTGAGGTTTTTGGGAGCAGCCCTGGAGTCTGAGGACCCCAGGCAGGCTCTTACTCACTTCTTGTCTTGGCAAGGAAAGAATTCAACATCGAGACAGAAGTTATAGAAAAGCAAGAGATTTATTGATAGATAGGAGTAAGGGCAGTTATTGATAGATAAGGACAGGAAAGCTCTCAAGGGGAGCGGGGTCCTGAGTGCATAGCCCCTGAGATGATGAGAAGTAGGTTCATATATGGGTATAGTGGGCAAGGAGAGGGGTTTGGTTGGTGGGTGTCTCCTCAGGGTTCTCCTAGGCTGCCAAGCTCCACTGAGTTTGCCCATGTTACCTGCCCTACCTTTCCAAAACTAACTTGGGTGGTTTGCTTTAGCATTGTGTTATTGTTTTGGTGTTCTGGACATTCCAATCTTTACTGGGTTGGTGGGGGGGCACCTTCCTGGCCCGTGATTGTTCTCCAGTCAGACTGATAAATAGACCTCAGGCTTGGGTGAAAGGGCACCCTTCTGGTTCCAACCAAGTGTTTCTCAATCAGGCTAATAAATGGACTTTAGGGCTTGGGGCACCCTGTTCTTAACTGACCGCCTATACCCATTTCCTGATTTCCTCCTTCACTACCATTACTACTTATAATGAAATCCTTGATTCAGGGTTCATGCCTTCTAAGTCTTCTTGTAGAGTGCTGGGTATGCAATAGACACTTAATTGTTAAACACCCAGTACCCTGTCTTTATGCTTTATTTTCACCTCCTATAAAATATCCATCAGTGTTTCCCACACCTCAGTCATTTCCCCATTACTTTTGCATATTGAGGTGCTATCTGTATAATTATTTTTTTCAGTAATCTTCTATAAATCTGTAGATTATCTTCATTTTACTTGAATTCTTTTCTAATCTATTTATCATTCTGCACATGGAAAACCATCACTTTATGCATTGACTAGAAGAGACCTTTAAACCGAATTTGTAACTATTTAAAAAATTGTTCATGTGTCATCAGAACTGCTCCTGGCTTATGTATGAAGTGGCCTTTAATGTTTCTGATCTTTACTTGAAAGGGATTGTGGCAGACTGTAAGTACCCTTTAAATCTAACTGCTTCCTCGTGCTCTGGATCCTTTGAACTGGCAAAAGCTGCCTCTCTGTATCTGAGGGTTTGTTCCAGATCTCTGGAAGACCCCTCAGCCCTCTGCCATAGGCTGCCTGGAAATGAGCATCCCCAAGAGTAGCCTCCACCAAAGACAGAGTTTCTCTGTAGGCTTAAGTTTGAGTCACATGCTTTTACTGCTCCCTTACTATCACGTCCTCTCGGTAGGCCGCCTTTCTTTCTTCTTTCACCTCCTCAGCCCTTTACCAGTGCCTCCGTACCTCCCAAATGAACTACTTGTTCTCAAATCCTTTTTCCAGGTCTGCTTTAGGGGAGAGTCCAAACCAAGCCAGGGACTACTTTCAAATCAGGAGACAATGGTCATTTTTGTACTCATGCATTAAGGTTTGTATAAGGTAAGCTCTGCTTAACTGTGAATTGTCTATGTAAATTTATTGAATAAGTAGGAACAAATACAACCACACTTTGATAAATATTTTATCTAGATAACATCTTCCTACTAAAGTAAAAATTTAAAGATATTTTCCAGTTAAAACAAAAATTGTACTGTGTCTAAACAGTTTCCAGTAGTTATGGCTCCTTCCAACACACACAAGTAAACATGAGACAGAAGTTTTATTTAGATAATGTTCTCCTGAGGAGGAACATCAACATACTTAAAGCTGAAAGTGATTAAACAGTGAAACTGGTTATAAATGCCAACAATTACTCTGAAAGAATATTTGAAGGAGATATTCACCAATTATTACTATCATCATAGTAGTGACCATGATAATTAATTCTAAAATTCTCACAATTTTATTCTTTTTATTTTCATTTAATTAAACCCTCTCAATTAAAGCAATATCATTGTCTCCTGTAAAAACTTAGTCCGGGGAGTAAAATAACAACCCAAACAACTTGGGTCCAAAGGGCAAATTTATTTTCTGCTTTATTGATATGATTGTCTCTTCAGAGACAAATGTCATCACGTCCTTGGGTTCCTTCTGACTTTCTGGTCTGCCATCACTAGAGATGGTCTGTGACCTCAGGCTTGATAGAAGGCTGCACGATGCCATTCATCACAATGGAGGTCCAGGCACAGGCAGGAAGAAGGGCCAAGTGCAAACAAGGCTTGCTTGCTAGCTTGTTGAATTGGCCTCTTTTTCAGGGAAAATTTCAAAAGTACAATCTTACAGCTTCTGTTCACAACTCACTGGCTTGAAATGTGTCACATGGCCACCCTCTGTTGCAAAGGAGACTGGGAAATATAGCATTTTACATGGAATTTTATCTTCACCAAAATCAGGATACTGTTAAGAAAAAAGGGAATATGGATATTGAATAGGCAACTAGCAATCACTGCCACTAAATGAAGTTAGAGGGAAGTTCTTCAAGGAAGTGACATCTAAGCTAAGACCTAAAAGTGAAGAATGATGCCTGCCAACAGTAGTGGGTGGGGTATAACAGGAAGAACAACAGCAACATAAGTGGGTGGTGGGGAAGAGCTGAGCTTGCCAGGTAGAGCACCCCATGATGAGCAAGGTGAGAGCATTCCAGACCTTTCCTGGCCTGCATTGAAAGGCACAAGGGCTGTAGTCACCTAATAAACAAATGCCAAGTAGGGATTTTCAATGACTATGCTCAGAAAGAAAATGTTATATATCACCATTCCTTCATGACTCATCTCTCCCCAAATATCTTCCATTTTGAACACTTAGTACTTTTTCCATTGAAAGTATGAAATGGTGGTCCCTTCCTGCCAAACTCCTCGTCAGCTTTGTTCTGGTTGTTGGAAAAAAGAAATCCTGTTTCCTGTCCTTTGTTTCCTGGCTGCAGCCTCTGGTTCCGCCCCCTTCTTGGTCTCACAATATCTATTTCCGCCTCAGGCTCGCTAACATGCCTATAGATCACTTTTCTCTCCCACAATAACTAGTTAGTCACCAGGGTTATCTAAGAGGAAAACAACTTCTTTCCCTACGTGGGGCTTTTTTTCCCCCTTGAATCATTTTGTTTTGTTTTTTCTTGGGTTTATTTCCCAGACTTGTCTCTGTGAAGGCAGGAAGAAAGTAAGCAGGTGTTGATGGTCTGGTTCTCAAGGGGAATACACTGGATCAACATTGGTTTGAGACCAGAAATGATGTAATCAGGTCACTGGCAACAGAACCAAGATGAGAAAAACTCGAGGATTTTACACCTTGGCTGTGGATCGAGATACAACCCAGACGAGGGTGTAAAGGGTGCCTGGTTTAAGATTGCAGCTCCTGGGTTTGCATTAATTTCTCCAGCTTCTAGGCTCACTGACTATAGGCAAGTTATTTGACTGTGCTAGCTGTGTTGTTTCATCCGTAGAAAAGGAGATGACAGTTCCTACCTGTTATTTTAAGATTAAACAAATGGATATGAAGGTCTCGATAGAGTTCCACCTAGAAAGCACTCAACAAATGATCCTTATTTGTATTACTAGTGGAATATAGATCATTTTTTAAAAATTAAAATAAGGAATGACATTTTTCATTCCAGCTATGAGAAGAAAGTGTGTGGAAGCTCACTGATTTCTTCATGGAGAGGCTGGTTGCTGATAGGCATCCACTAGTTTGGTATCCACCCTGAGCCCTTCCTCTGGGAACACTCGAGGAAAAGATCATAAGTGCCTTAGAGGAAGGGCTACTCAGGATGGATGATATATCCCTAGGTGTTTTCAGTGTGAGGTCAGCCCCTGCTCTCCAACTCACCTAGAGAGTGCTTGAGGCTGAGGGAGAGAGAGCCTGCCCTGGCTTCTCTCTAGGGTGTCAGTGAGGAACACACATTGGGGATCATATTTTGAGCTCTCAAGGAGCCATTGAGGACTATCTCTTTGACTCCTCCCACCAGTCTGTTAAAACTATTCTGACATTGATGTTAATTCACAGCTCCATTTCTCTGTCCCACTAACCACTTAGCTTTGGAAATTAGTTGTTGACCAAGATGAGAGGATTTAGGTGTAGTCACCTTGAGTGTGTCTGTTATAAATGCCAACTGCATTTATATCTTAGCTGAATCAGTCAGGATAGGTTATTCTGTAGAAACCAATAGCCCATAAATGACATAAAACAATAGGAGGTTATTCTGCTCACACTACGTGTTCAGATCACTGTCAGCTGTCCCTGGCAGGAAGAAGGGAGACACATGAAATCCTCTTCTGATTATTTTAGACTACTGACCACATTCCAATAGCCCAAGCAGGTCCTATGGCCATATCTAATTTTAGCAGAATTCTGTTGTTACTGTGTTAGCATCTTTTGCCTTCAAATGAACCTGCCTATAGTTTGTGTGATCTAATGGGCATCTTGAACCTTTGGAATCACCCAGTTTGAAACTGTAGAGGACTGACCAATGAGCCAATGAAAATGGGGCAGCCTGGGATTTTGAAATGCCTGCTAAGTCTCTTTTGAGAAAGGAGTCATATTTCATCTCCTTGCTACATTCAAGTCTTAAAATAGAAACAAGGGAGTGAAACTGTCCAGGTATGTATAATAGTGATGTTGATTTTCCTTGACAATATGTCAGATTATCTTTGTGAAAACATAGATTTCATTTTTTGGACCTCTCCCAAGAGAGAAGTGTCCTTTTCCAAAATGACGGAAGTGTTATAAGTGTGTCTACCTAACTGCATTGCCTTATTCACATTAATTCTGCTTACAAGTTTGAAGTTGAGATGACAGGTGCACTGGTGGGACCTGATCCGACATGCTGCCTCACAGAAACTCCACACACACACATGTAAACTCCACACACACATCCTGTATTCCTCACTTATATCACTGCTTCTTGTTAGCATGGAAATCAGCAGTTTTTATTTATTTTGCCTTAAAAAATAGAAGTTGAGAAAGTAGTCTGCATAATTGAAGGATGATTTCTGATCATACCCATCACTTGAGACACCAAGATCACTTAGTGTGTTGGACTGTTCTGGGTCAAATATGTTCAGGGATGCCAGCATAGATATCACTATGACTAAACCACCATTTACCGCCTGCCTATCCACATACCTACCACTGGGCTAAGCATCCTAAACACATCATCACATTTTACCATCCTCCCAACAACAGGCAAGGCTGCTAAGGCTTTGAGAGTTTCCAGTGATATGCCCAAGGCTCTGGGCTGGTATATGACACTGCCAAAGCCTGATCTCAGGTATGCCTGAATGTAAAGACCAAACTCTGAACTAATAGCAGTAAATAAATTAAACTTCACTGAGGGGACCCACAGCCGTGGTGGGAAATTTTGATTGGTTGTGTATGTCCTTATTTGCCTTTTTCCATGTGGAAGGAACTGAGGCACAAAAGGAATCCATCCAAGGATATGTAGCAGATCTTCTGTCAACCCAAGATTAGCTCCACTTCTGAGAGTAATAAAATAATGTTATACTCCCAGTCCTTGTGGAGAGCATGATAGCTGTACTTTAGCATTTTGTGAACTGACTAGCTGATTGTATTTTAGCCTATACGTCCACCATCAGATTTTTAGATGCTTCTGCTCTTCCTAAACGCTTCTGCTCTTAAATCATAGTATGATTTGATGCTTCTGCTCTTAAATCATAGTATGATTTGATGGGGCAGTGAATCAGGAAAAAAAAAAGAGTTGCCCAGGACCCCAAGTTCAGAATCATGTCATGCTATTTAAAAACTTGGCCAGACTTCAAAGTTGGCTGAATTATGTCGGCTAAGCTGGAATTTCTGTTTGACACTAACCTGTTTGACTCCTAAGCCTGCCATGAATCATAGATTTTAGGACCCTACAAAATAGCCATTGATTCCACAGCATCTTTTGAACACCTTGCCTGTTCCAGGCAGGTATGGTAATACTGTGGTGGACAAAAGATAGTTCCTGTCCTCAAGGAGGTAATAGTCTAGTTAGGGAAACAGAGCATGATACATGCTTTGAGTCCAGTTGGCACTTTGAGACACAAAACCGCATTTAATACCCGTTCCAGTGAGGCCTTAGACTAAGCAGACATTTTCTATTTAAGGCATGAGGGCTAGTGGAAGGAAGTTTGGAGCCACGTGAGGACACAGATAACTGATTAAGTGATTCCATTGCCCTATTATTTGCCATCACTGAATTCTGTAAAATTGAACTAACTTAGAAGGGCCATTGTACGGGATAAATGAGGTAATGCATGTAAAACACCCAGCATCATTCCTGTTTCATAGGATGTGCTTCACGACTGTTAGCTAGGATTATAATAATGAAGATGTCAACAATGGCAAGACATAGTAATAATGGTAAAAATATGGTGGGAGTAGAAATAAAGTCAAGGTTGCTAAGAGGAAATGGTTCAGTCCTGAAAGTTATTCCCTCTGCATTAGTCATTTCTTAAAATGCATATTTGGGGAAAAATTCATATATGGATGCAATTTTCAGTCCTTTTTTAAATACTTAAAGAGTAGACCTTTTCTTAAATTTGTATGTAGATCGTGGGACGCAGATAAGGGGGAGCTGGATTAAACTGAATCTAAACTCTTTTTTCCTTTCCTGAGGTCCAGAACAACGAACCTCATTTAGAAAAGGAATATTTACCTAAAGCCTATTTCCATTTAAGATATTTCAGTGAAACAAAGGATCATCTCTTATCCTATTGAATTTTTTACTGTCTGTTATTGCTGTAACAAAGATGTCATTATTAAAATAAACTCTTGACTTCCCATAGAATGGTTATTTTTATTATAAGATCATCATTTATACTGACTTAATAAGATGGGAAGCTATGACATCATTACTATATACATTTCAATTCTGAAAATCAGAATTGTGAGCTACAGACTGGGGCCCCTGGGGGCTGTCCTGACCATCTATGGAGTGAAGGGGAAGAATCAGATTATTTGAGTAGATTACCCAGGTGCTAAGATCTGGACACAGAAAAGGATTGTGATACAGGCCTAAATTGGCATAGACAGGAAAAGTATAGGTTACCTTTATCTTTTTATCTTACCACAACTGATGAAGACAGTGTAGCCTCAGCCTTAACCAACTTGGGGGATGGAGAAGAAAGAATGCTAGTCTTCCATTGGGGAGCCACATTCCTCCGCCTTTAATCTGGTTAATTGTCTCCATCCTCAGGCCCTTGCTTGAATGTCACCTCTACAGAGATGCTTTCCTAACCCCCCCCCCCCCCCCCGATCTAAACTAGGTCCCCTGTTCTTTCTCAACTTCATGGGCACAAAGCCTGTGCCACCACACAGAGTCCTTGCTCAGACCTCCATGGCTTAATTTAATGCTCGGCTGTTGCACCTTAAAATTCTTTTTTAACAAGGGACTCTCCATTTTCATTAAGCACTGAGTTCTGCTGATTATATAGCTGGTCCTGCTGTTTCCCTTCCTTAAACTTTGCACCATTTAATTGTAATAGTCATAACTTCTAACCCCATGCTTTGCCACCTTACTAAAGCCTGGATAACTATTAAACTTAATTATTTGGAATTATTATTTAAAGTAATTGTTATTTAAAAAATTATTAAAAATAACAAAAATTGAACACAGTGGTTTGCTGATCCAGTATCTATTTAGCTATTTCCTTCCTAGTTCTTTTTTTTTTTTTTTTTTGTGGGACCCTCGCCAGCGGCCAGGGAACGAACCGGCACTACAGAGGCTGCGGACAGCCTCGCAGCCCAGCGCTCAACCACTGCACCACCAGGGGAGGCCCTTCCTAGTTCATTCTTGACACTGATTTTAATCAAAACTCTGCCATTTCCCCAGGGACTCAGAGGAGGAGTTTTCACCTCTAATTCCAGTGTAGGACCTGGCCAGCTTGTATCTTCTCTTTCCTAAGAGCAATCATTCTTACTCTGGACATTGTCAGGTTTGAATAAAATTCCTGGAACTACTGCAACCATCTTGCTACTGACATAACAAAGACATCAACCCAAAGCAGGGAGCAGAACCAGAGGAACTGCATAGAATCAGCACCTGGTAATATTGTGGATTGATCTTGATCGTCCTCTAAACTTCTTATTATGTAATACAACATATCTGTATTGTTTGTTCTGGTTATCTATTGCTATGGAATAATTACTCTAAAGTGGAGTGGCTTAAAACAGCATCTGTTTTGTAATATTTCACAGTTTTATGGGCCATGAAGTCAGCCAGGGTCGGCTAGTGATTCTCTGTTCCCTGTAGCATTGACTGAGGCAACTCAGTAGTATTCAGCTAGTAAGTGGGCTAGTCTGAAGTGTCCAAGTTGGCTTCCATCATATATGGGGCATCTTGTTGGAGGCCTGGTAATCTCTCCAGCAAGTCCATCTCAAGGTAGTCAAAGTACCTACATAGGGTGCCTGGCTCTGAGAAAATGTCCAAAGAGGTAGGAGGTAGAAGCAGTTAGTCTCTTTCGGCCCAAGCCTGAACTGGAACAGAATCACTCTCTCTATATTCTGTGGGTCAAAGTAGTGACAAAGCCTCATCCCCCACATTCAAGGGAAAATGACATAAAGTCTACCTCTTAATAGGAAAACTATCAGTTTATGTTTCTTTCTAATCTTCCACATTACTTAACTGGAAACAGGTTTTTGGTTATTTCCAGGCAAAATATAATAAATAATGAAGGAAATTCAAGGTTCTCTCAAGCCTGGGAAGGAATTTCTTCCTGTTTCTCTAATAATGGGGTCTGTAAGCTTTTACCACAAAAGGCCAGATAGTAAATAGTTTAGCCTTTACAGACCACATGGTCTCTGTTGCAGCTATTCAACTCTGCCAGTGAGGCATGAAGCCAGCCATAGAAAGTACAAAAATAAGTAAGCAGGGTTGTGTTCTAATAAAGATTTTTAGTCACTGAAATTTTAAGTTCATGTGCTACAATTTTTTTTTTTACCAATTAAAAATTTAATATCCATTCTTAGTTTATGGACTGTGTAAGAAGAAAAAGCAGGTCGGTTTGGTGCCTGGATTGTATCTTACTGACCCCCACTTCAACACATCAAGCTTGCTTCAAGCTCAGGGCCTTTGCATATGCTGACCCTCTGCCCAGAATGTTTTACTCTGAGAGTTCCATGTAGCTTGTACCTTCTCTTTGTTTGGGTTTTAAATTAGATATTATCTCCTCAGAACAGCCTTCTCTGGTCACTCTATCTAAAATAGTTCCCTTAGAAACCAAAGCAAAAATAAACAAACAGGACTACATCAAACTAGAAAGCTTCTGTACAGTAAAAGAAATGATCACTGAATGTTGCACCTTACCAAATGAGAGAAGATATTTATACATTATATATTTGACAAAGAATTAATATCTAAGATCTACAAAGAACTCACATAACTCAATAAAAAGAAAACAAAGAAGCCAATCAAAAAATGGGCAGAAGAGTTTTCCAAAGAAGGCATAAGAATGGCCAATAGGCACATCAAAAAATGCACATCATCACTTACCATCAAAGAAACACGAATCAAAACCACAGTGAGATAGTACCTCATATCTGTGAGAAAGGCCTATATCAAAAAGACCAGAAACAACAAGTACTGACAAGGGCATGGAAAAAAGAACCCTCATGCACTATTAGTGGGAATGTAGAGTTGTCCAACCCATGTGGAGGTTGCTCAAAATAATAAAAATAGATCTATTGTAAGATCCGGCAGTTCCACTCATAGGTATCTGCTCAAAGACTGGAAAAGTATTAATTCAAAGAAATATATGCACTCCTATGTTCATTGCAGTACTATTACAGTACTATTTACAGTACTGGTGGCTCAGTTATCAAGTTATGGAATAATTTGTAAGTGCCCAGGGACAGATAAATGTGAAATGTGGTATATATTCACAATAGAATACTGTTTAGCTATTAAAAAGCTATAAATACAATTCATGTGACAACATGAATGGAACTGGAGGAGCTATGCTAAGTGAAATAAGTTAGGAGGGGAAAGACAAATACCAGACAAGTTCACTCATGGAATATAAAGAAACATAACAAAGAACGTATAAAACTGAACTAATGCAAGCCATAGAAATCTGACTGTAGAATTGAGGCTATAAGAGCAGGAGGGTATGAGGGTGAGAATTAATTAGGAGAGGGACCTCATGGTCTATGGTGGAGTATTATGGGTGCTTTAGTGGTGGGTGAGATAACATACATCTAGAGAGGTATGACCCTATACCTGTAAATTATATGCATGTAAACTATTAGCTCATTAAAAAATGATGTAATTTTAGGGCCTCCCTGGTGGTGCAGCGGTTGAGCGCCGTGCTGTGAAGCTGTCCACAGCTTGTGCAGCGCCGGTTCGATTCCCCGCCGGCCAGGGAGAAACCCACATGGCAGAGCAGACCTCTCCTGTCTCGCCCGCTGATCCTGTCAGCAGTGTCTTTGGTCCATCTGCCTGTTCTGCTCTCCACTCTGTCTCTGGTGAATTCTCTCACCCTCCCGCACTTCTGACCTGTATCCCAGTTCTTGAATAAAAAACAAAACAAACAAACAAAAAAAAACATAATTTTAAAAAGTCCACTTACTCCAAAACACATATCCCTTTACATTTTCTTGATAGCACTTCTTACTGTCTGAAGCTTCATTTATTTACTTGTTTTATGTTTATTTGCTGCCTCTTTTCTACCCTCACGGGCCTATAATCTGAATGAAGCAGGGATTGTGCTTCATTCATTCCTCTGTATATTCCTACCCAGCACAGAGCCTGACATGTAATAGATGCTAAATTAAATAGTTATTGAATTTAAGTTGATTGGTTACCATTCAGTTTTCTGGGCTTTGACAAGAACATAGAAAGCTACTCTATTTTTACTTACTTAAAGAGAGAAAGATAATAAAAGCAGAGAAAGGAGAGCAACTCATCATCTACATTCAAGGGAGTGTCGATCCCTCTGTTATTTCCCTGTGTTTCAGGCAAAAGCTGAAGGCAAAATTCTTCTCCTCTTGTGCAGTTCTGAAGATATATTTCCTTTTTTGGCAAATCTGAATGATTGCCTTACCTGTTTGGTAAGGAGGGAGAATGTCATCATGGTGGCTGGGAAGTGGGATTTGGAAGGTAGATTCCTCTAGACCAGTAAAATAAGATTTCACAGAAATTCCCAATATCCTTGAGGGGAAATGACAATGTCCCAGGTGGCACAGCAACTATATAGAGATGACAAAGTTGAGAATAACATCAGTTGAAACGTCAGGAAGGAGCGGGGGAAAGCAGCAGGTAAGACATTCAGGAAAAGAAGGCTTGAGCTTGAACAGAGTGTTCCATGGTGTTGGGTGGTGGCCAGAGCCCAACAATTTGCGTTGGGATTTCCAAGCCTGGGGACAGAAGTGGCTTCCGTCCAGTCCTGCCTCTAGTTGTTAAAACAAACAGATCACAGGAGAGAAAGAGCCCGCTGTAAGTGAATACAATAAACAGGAAGTGTCCATGGGAAGTGAGACAGCCACTGCTTAGTAGACCTTCGAATTTTGAATTTTGTGAGTTTAGATGAGGAACCAAACTTTGGGGCACAGAGAGAACAAAGTAGAAACCTGGAGTGAGGCTGATACAGAGGTGACAGGAGGCTGACTTGAAAGTGCTGAGCATAATGAGGAATGCATTCACAGGCTAGAAGGGCTAAGGAAGTGACTGATTTTTGACAGTTGATTCCCTGTTAGTGAATAACAGAAAAAATAGAGATGAAATTATGTCTCTCATTTGGACTTTTTGGTTGCAAAAGATGTAAAAGCTAACAAAATGTGGCTAAAAATTGTAAAAGAAACTTGTTGACTAACATAATTGAGATGTGTAGCTGTATGCTAGCTTCAGTATGGCCATCTTGGATCTCAGACAGGGTACTAAAGAGGTAAACTCTTTAGTAGGTAACTACTCGCTTTCTTTTCATTTCTCAGCTCATCCTTCCTCTGCATTAGCTTTATTCTCAGACAGGCTGTTTCCATGATATAGTAACTCACGTCAGCTCCTGGTATATATCAACCCAGCTTCAAAATTCAGCAGAATACTTTTGGCCTGGTTTCTCTGAGAACTCTATATCATTGCTTTTAATTGGGTCAAATGCCCACCCTGGAGCCAGTAAATGGGTTCAGGGCCTTTCCATGTTTTATTGATCAAGTCTGGGTCACATTCCCTCCCTTTGAGGTCCAGTGCAGTTAGCTCCACTGATATCACCTGGATTAGGAGTAGGGAAGAAGTGGTTTCCTGAGAGAAACTCAGGTACCATTACTATAAGTTTGGGGTACGTATGCTGGGTAGGAAACCAAACAACCAAACAAACAAATAAAACCCAAAGAAACTAAAACTCAGATGTCTGCAACAAGCTATTATCACACTCACATGGAATAGGCCAGAAGCCACGCTCTCTCACCAGTGCATATCATACTAGTTAAATGCTGCATTCCAATCTTAGGCATTCAGTTTTCAGACTGACAAGAATAGAAAATAATCATCAGAAATGACAAAAGTTATTCAAAATGCTTTAAAGCAGAAGCCCAGTATAATACAAATTTGGGAACTGAATTTGATAACTAGAGATGCAACTGTTGCCCAAACAATCCTTGGATTACAAGGTGACTCTAGGAACAAAAAAAAAAAGGGTCATTATTTTGGCTCATTGTCTAAAGATATTAATTTTCTACTTAAACATCATTCATGAAGAAATTTTAACATGAAAGAAGGCTCAGATTTTTAAAAGCTCATCTGATACCTGATAATAGATGTGTACTTGGTTCCTATATCTCGCTTACTTTTTTTCCATGACACCAAACCCTTCCAGTCCTTCATCTTTCAGATCACTCCATTTCTGGATCCTTTATCCAACCCCGGAACATTGGTATTTTTCAGAGTTTCGTTGTCTGTCCCCTGCTCCTCTCTTCTTACATTCCCTCACAGGGTGACTCTTTAGTTACAGGTTCCCACAGGTAGTTTTCTTTGTGCCAGCAACTGTGCCCGTCCTGCTGGTGCTTTAGCCCCAGATCATGCACATCCTAATGATATATAGCTCCTTGAAGTCCAGTCCTATCCCTTCAAATTCACACTTACACATTTATAAGGTAGGTACTGGATAAATAGTTCTTGAATACATGGATAAATGAATACTTTTCCCTCAGTTTCAAGTTCAGCATATGAAAATGAAATCTTCCTATCTCATCCTATTCCTACTTGTGCTTGGTAATATCCTCAAGGATAGAAATTTTAAGGTTATCCTTGCCTCCTCCCTCACATTAAGTTCCATTAATTTTTGCTCAATATTTCTTGAGAGCTTGTTTGGAGGTTCTAGCAGGGGAGCGCAGCTACTCGTATACCCTCGACCGAAGACCGGTCCGTCTCTATTCGGGGAAGGCCGTCCTCTTCGACCGAGCGCGCAGCTTCGGGAGGGACGCACATGGAGCGGTGAGGGAGGAAGGGGACACCCGCCTAGCCAGCCAGATCAGCCGAATCAACCCTGGTGATCAATGGGGTGACAGATGTCGCAGCCAGATCGCCCTCACATCCTGCTCAATATTTCTTAAGTTTGCTCCCCTATCTCCTATCTCCACTCCTGTATCACCGACTACTTGGATGCCACAGCCTCCCTACCCACTTGCCTGCCTCAAAGTATGTCCAGTCAGCAGTCACACTTTCCTGTTTCAGTGACTTGCCATTGCCAATGGAATAAAGGTCTCTGTCTCTGTCTGTCTGTCTGTCTGTTCTCTCTCTCTCTCTCGCTCTCTCTCTCTCTGATGTGTATAACATTTTTTGTCCTAAAGTCAACCAGCTACCTTGTATTTCCCCTTTTCCCACCCCTAGAAATTCTGGTCTGTGTGGTTCATGATTTTCTCTGGTTCTCTTTTCCTCTTGTGGCAGCTACAGGGTTAATTCATCTTTCTCTCTACACTTTTAAGGAAAGCCTGAAGCACTGAGCATCTGCCAGATCTGCCCATTTATAAAATCATTCATTCACTCATTCATTCACAATGTGCAAGATACAGCCATGAGCCACATACTACTCCCAGCACCACCCTTTCCAACAGAGAGTTTACATTCTCGTGGGGTGGAGAGACTAGAAGACAGGGAACCTATGTGTGTGTGTGTGGGGTCAGTAAACAAAGTAACTTAAAATCATTATGTATATGCACTGAAAAAAATACTCAGGGGTATAAGATATAGAATAACAAGGGGGCTTATTGGGTGTCTATTTAGAAGCCTCTCTGAAAAGTTAGGTCCTGATGTCTCCAAAATAGCGAGCAAACATTTTTTTCTTTTTAGAGTCTTGACTTGAACCTGTGTGCCTAGTTCCTGGAAACAGGCTTTTGGTTTCCTCCTGGCTTACTAGAACAATGGAGGAAATCTGCTTCCAGTTCTGACTTCATGTGAATACCCACTCTTATAAAATTACTCTAAAAAATCAGCTCTCATATTTTATCTAACATCTGTCAGAGGAAACAGAAGATTATGCAAATGGAATATACATCAAGGTTCATCTTCCAGGGTCTCCCTGGTGGCACAAGGGGTTAAGACACAACCTATGAAGCTATGAAGGTATCTCCCGGCCAGCCAGGGAGCTACCCACATGGTGCAACAGACCTCTCCTGCCTCGCCCACTGCTCTCCTCAGCAGTGTATTTCAGTTAGTCTGCCTGTTCTGTTCCCCACTCTGTCTCTAGTGAATCCTCTTACCCCCCCAACAACTCTGGCCTGAACCCCAGTTCTTATATGCATAAATAAATAAATCTTTTTTTTTTTAAAGGTTCATCTTCCAGTAACACAGTTAGTTACCATTTAGCTTGCTTACCTTTCTTTCTTTCTTTCTTTCTTTCTTTCTTTCTTTCTTTCTTCTTTCTTTTTCTTTCTTTCTCTTTTTTTCTTTCTTTCTTTCTTTCTTCTTTCTTTTCTTTTCTTTCTTTCTCTCTCTCTCTCTCTCTCTCTCTCTCTCTCTCTCTCTTTCTCTCTCTTTCTTCTGTTAATTATAGGACAGATGTTGGTCTAAGTAAGTGTTTTAGTATATACTAACATTTAATCTTCACAACATTCCTGTGAGGTAGGGACTGTTATCGTCCTCATTATACACTTGAAAAACCTGAAGTTTGGAGAGATTAACTATCCAAGGTCACACAGCTAGCAGGTGGAGAGCTGTGGTTAAAATCCATGTTTATCTAATGGTCAAATTTTTGCTTTCTGCTTTACTTTGAAAAAGAAAAATACAAGGACATTCCTAGCTATGTCCTTTAAATACTACATTCCTTATCTTCACCAAATTATTATCAGGTAAGAAATGAATATGCAAGTTTTTTAGTTTCTAGGATTTTTGAATAGTTTTGGGGGGTATTTCAGTGACAAACCTGTTTTAGTGGCTTAATCACGTTCCATCTTAAAGTGATAGTGTTTCAGTTTGTACTTTCAGGTTTAAAAGCAGCTACATTGTCTTATAAAAATACTTGAAATAAATAGAAATTCAAGCAAGTGGCTGACCTAATAAAGTTAAAAATGTTTGTGTTAGAATATCAACTATTTGGGTTTTATTTCTTAGCTCAGCTTAAAAGCTAATGTCAAGATTTTGTAGTGAATATGATAAATTTTGAGATTTTTGTAAGTTCATTTAATAGTAATAAAAGTTATAATTTATTGAATGTTTGTTCTGAGCCTGACAATGTAGTGTGCATATTATTTTACTACTTAATTATAACTCTGTGAGATATTAATTATCATTCTGGTTTTTAAGATGACGTCTTTACATTCAAATGACTGACTAACTTGCCTGATATTCAAAGCCATTGTGTCAAAGCCAGTATTTGAACTAAGGGGTTGAAACTCTATGTATTGTTTTCACTACCACCTTATTTCTTTTTCAGGCTTCAGAGGATATCTTTTCTTACTATTTTCTTCCCCTAAGTGAGTGACTTTGGGGAAGTTTCTTTTTTCCTTGCTATTCAATTCCCCTGCCTTTAAGACAATGTGACTGAACTGGATGTTTACCATGATCTCTTTTAGCTTGAAAGCTCTATGGTTCTGTGATTTTTCCAAATAGCTCAATTCAAACATAATTCATGTTGTTCATTGAGACTATTGCTCTCATTTATGTCTCTTGGAAACAGTAAGAAGTTGAATCTTTGGAATCAATTTAGTAAATGCATCTACTGTTTGATCTGTTATATTCATGGATATATTTTTTGGTCTTTCCTAGTTGTAAAATGTTTCCTCACTGCCATATTATTTCTCACTAACAACAGCCTGCAGAAATGGGTTTGAATTATTCTCTCTAACTTATACTCAGAAATTATTTTGGTGTCTCAATTTGGCTCTCCCAAGGTCACTGTCACTCAGTGTTAAGGAGGGATTAGGACCTATACCTCTGAAATTCTAGTCTTCCTCTTTCTATTTTAGTCCTGAGGTCAGCACACTATCTAATCTGCTATTTTTTTTTCTCATGGCTCATAAACTAAGAGTACATGTTATAGTTATAAATGGCTGGGAAAAATAAAAAGAAGACTATTTTGTGACACATGAAATTATGTGAAATTCAAATTTCAGTGTCCAGAAATGAAGTTTTTGAAACACAACCACCACACTCACTCATTTACGTCTATGGCTACTTTCCTGCCACTGCTATACAGCTAAGTAGGCATAACAGAACTTATGGGGCCCTGGGGTTAATTTCTGTTAAAGTTATCAAAAGTAATCAAACAAGGAGGATATGATGCCATGGCAATCTATTGGGTTGTCAGAAAAGTCATGACATTTTTTGTATGTTTCTCAAGCATAAATGCATCATGACTTTTCCAACAACCTAATACATAAGTAAACCCAAATGTAAGCCCAAGTCAGTGACTGAGAAATGAAATTTAAGAACAACAAATCACAAATAGCCAAACAGATTTGTGCAAGTAAGGTAACTGCTTAAGTTTTAACCAGCTAAATACTTTTCTTTCCTTTTAAATCTTCTCTGCAAACACCTTGCTCCTAGCTCCTGTTGATGGAGTAGTTCTAACCACTCTCTTTGGCAGTGTCTGGTAGGACTTAACAGTTGCTCAGAATAAAGTCCTGAAAATTTTAATGTGCCTCAGTTTATCTTTTAACAGCTGTCAGATTGTACTACTGCTTACTCTTGCTAGGCACTGTACAAACCACAGGGAACACAGCAGTAAATAAAACCCATGGGTTCCCTGGGCCCAAGGAACTGTGAAACTATTGAATGAAAACTAAAACAAATAGCAAAGTTGCAGGGACATAGGACTTTCAAATTTTGATTTTGCCAAAGGATATTTTTAAAAATTGCTGCTTTATTCATCATTTTATTTAAGGAAAAAGAATGTTAATACAAAATGTGAGTATATTAATACCAAGCATGTAGCAAGGACATAATCTTTTTTTTTAAGATTTATTTATTTATGCATACAAGAACAGGAGTGCAAGCCAGAGGTGTGGGGTGAGAGCATTCACTAGAGACAGAGTGGTGAGCAGAACAGGCAAATTGACTGAAATACACTGCTAAGGGGAGCAGTGGGCAAGACAGGAGAGGTCTGCTGTGCCATGTGGGTAGCTCCCTGGCCCAGGATTTAACTTGTGCTGCAGTGGCTGTGGATAGCTCCGTAGGCTGCTTCTCAACCCCTTGCGCCACCAGGGAAGCACAGGACATAATCTTAAATGTACTTTTTCACATGGAATACCTGTAACTTCATGAAAAACATACTACACTGTCATTGTTTTTCTCATTTCATGTGTGAAAGAGGGAAAACTTCTTGGACTGGCTTAGGTTATCAGACCAGCATTGGAAAGCTGGGTACTTCACACTGTTAGTTTTCAGGCAAAACAGCCTTTCAAAATTGTTTATTTTTAAAAATTTATTTATATATATTTTACATCATTGTTAATTTTTGTACAATATTTGCTTTCTCTTCTCAGGTGTAGCCCCCATAAAAGTCCCACCACCAATTCACATGTGCACCATCACTATAGTCCCTTGTGCTCTTTCCTCCTCTGTTTTGATCCCTTCCTCTCCCCTGCAGAATGTCTCTGATTTATAGTTGCCTGTTAATTTTGGCTTTTTATTTATTATTATTTTCCTGGTCCCTTTTTTGGTTCCCCTATATTCCTCCTATAAGTGAAACCATCCAAATATTTTTCTTTTTCCTTCTGACAATTCACTGAGCATGATCCCTTGCAGCTTCATCCAAGTTGCTGCAAATGGCATGAGTTTATCTTTTTTGATCACTGAATAGTATTCCATTGCGAATATATACCACATCTTCTTGATCTAGTCATTTTTGGGCATTTGGTTTGTTTCCATGTCATAGCTATTGTAAATAGTGCTGCAATAAACATAGGGATGCAGGTATCCTTTTGTGTTCTTTGAGTAGATTCCTAGGAGTGGAATTGCTGGGTCCTATGGTAGCTCCATTTTTAGTAGTTTGAAGAACTTCCACACAACTTTCCATAGTGGTTGGACCAGTTTGCATTCTCACCAGCAATGCAGGAGAGTTCCTTTTCTCCACATCCTTGACAGCAAAAATGTCTGTTTTTAAATTGGGTAATGATAGTACTTTAAGGATAGAACACTTTAGCTTTAGAATATTATAGCTATTCATTTTGTAAGTCAACTTTTCTGTAAATGAATGTTGGGTAGTAGAAATATAGTGATGGGAAATTACCAAAAAAGAAATACAAAAGGAAGTGGGAAAGCAAAAAAAAGAAATTTGCCAACATCTGCAGTATCCCAGCAAACATCATGTCCACATTATCCTGAGTCTAGATTCCAATAACCCATTTTAAAACTGCTTTTTCTTATTGGCACCTGCCTGGAAGAAAGTAACAGCAGACTTACTACTCTATTGAAACATTGTTCTCTTCTACCCCCACCAGGTCACCTTCAACCAGACACAGGCATTGCTAGAATCCACAGCACTGCTACCTTAAATCCAGACCCTCCTGAAGAAATACAAACACAGAGGATGAAAAGAACATCCATTAATGAGGATTTGAAATTGGGTAAGAGTTTTCCTGTGTTAGAAAATTGGTAAATTCCTCACAATAAATTTTCTTTTTTTTTTTTGCAGCAACTGAAATGACAACTAAAAGGCTAGAAGTTACACATTTCTTCTGTGGGTCCTTATTTCTGCTGTCTGTGCTTTTGCTCATTTCCTGAATGTGTTTCATAGAGCACTGACTATGGGTTGTAACATTGGGGAAAGAATGGGAGTCTGTTCACAGAGAAATATAAGAAATACTGGGTTAAGCAAGATTTCTCACAGGAGAGTTCACTGCAGGTTTCTTAGGTACTCTAATATGCTAAAGTGCTTATAAAGCATACATATACGGGTAAAAGATCCAAAGGCAAGAAGAGAGCAAGGTGTAAAGGGCTGCTTTAAGTTAGGTTACTTGACAGAAGTAAGTGAATCTTATTTGGTCATTTCTGTAGCGACAAACAGGAAAACGACCAGTTATTTTCAGTGACCCATATAATCCCCATCTCTACTGAAATTGCCTTAGACAGTTTACTGGTTTCATTTCTATCCTTGAGCAAGTTTCTTTTTCTCAGTGTGCATTCTTTTTTCTAAACTCCTGTTCTCATTTACTACACATCCCTGTGCTATAAATGCAGATACTGTCTTTATATGTTTAAGAAGCCATCCTTAAAACTAATGGCTTTCCATTATGAAACTACTTAAGGACCATGTATTAATACAGATAACCAAAATTCTGAAGAGGGTGAAACAACAGGTTTTGTAACTAGCTGATTCTGGTTTTGTGATTTAACAAATTATTTCAGTTAGAGGGCTATGTTTGGTTTTGAGTAACAGAAAAATACCATCAATGGTCCTTAAATATGTTAAGATTTTCCCTCTTCAAGTGGTGAATAGTGGGGAGTCAGGACTTTGGCCTGGATATTGTGGCTCATGGATGTCACCAAGGTTCCTGCCTCCTGCCTCCCATTGTCTTCCCATCCTACAATCCTTATCATGGAATGTTTATCCTCATTATTGCAAGATGGCTGTTGCTCCTCTTTGCATATCACCCATATTCTGAACAAAAAGAATAGGGAAGGAAGGTGGGCAAAAGGTATGTGTCAACTGTTCCGTTATTAAAAAATCAAAATCTTTTCCACATTTCTACCCAGTAGATTTCCAGTTATATTTCAATGGCCAGAAAAGTGGCACATGGTTGCCACCAGCTGTGTGAAAGCCTGAGGATGTGATTTCTTTAGCTGGGTATATTGGGGGGCTAGGAACATAGGAACTGGAAGCTAGATTACCAGTTAGAATCTCAGTCTCAGCTCTACACCTCAGTGGGTATGTGACTTTTGGTTATTCATTTTCAGTTTCCTCTCCTCCTGTAAAATAGAGATACAATAATAATAGGGTTGTTAAGAGATTGAGTGAATTTTTGTGAAGGTTTCAGGAGAGTATCTGGTACACAGTAAATGTTATATTTATTTCAATTAATAAGAAAGGAGGAGAGGAGAATGGATATTGGGTGGAAAAGTAGCAAGGATGAATTAAATAATAAAAAATAGAAATAGAAATATTGCTAACCTATGAAACAGACTTATGTAGTATAAGTAATAAATGTCTTTCATGTAGATATCTTATGGAGATAGTTATTTAAGACAGATTTGAATTCTGAGCCTTGTTCCACCACTAACTATGTGACCTTCTGTAAGTCTTTTTGCCTTATTTAGAAAATAAGGAGGTGATATACCTACTCCCAGGAGTCTAGGAAAGGTTAACTGAGGAAGTATAATAAAGTATGTAGCCTAGATCCTACTGGACAGCAAAGCTTAATGTCACCACTAACAATGCCGTACATAATTATTTTTTAAAATCAACTTTATTGAGGTATAATTTATATTACAGCCAGAGCAGGGAGCAGAACACATGAATTTCACTGCAAAGCGGGCGGCAAATGTCCACTCCTGTGGAGCAACCTCGAACCGGCACCAGACGCGCGCAGCTTCGCAACCCAGCGCTCAACCGCTCCACCGGGGATCCCCATAATTATTTTTTAAAACAACTTTATTTCAAAATAGCAGACATGAAACTGATGTCTTAGCCACTAATAATACAAAGGAGAATTCACTATGTAAAGAAACAGATGGTATCAACTATAAAAATAATGAATAGGTGCTAGCTAGAATTACAAAATCAGGGGAAAATAGCTGAAGGAGCATTCATTTTTGAGGGGGTTGGGGAACTGGCCAGGTACATTATATGTCATTGCTTCTGCCTATTCAGCAGCAATTCCCTTTTCTCCTGTTAACAGCGCTTGGCTTGTTCTTTTGGGTGATGACTCCTCCCCAATGCTTTATGTTTTAGAAGTGGGGCTGTTTCCCCTTTGGCTCTGGAGTAGTAATTTCTGCTCAAATTCTTGGAAAGAAAATTCTTACTCCTAATATTGCTGGATGTAATTTTGGAGATGCAGAGAAAGCCACTGAGAATGAGGGCCCCACAGAGGAAGGTCAGTTGGAGGGCGGGAAGGAGGGAGAAACCTTTTGCTGATGTCTGAATCCCTGAGGCAACATCTATCCTCAGCCCACAGTTACATGTGGACCTTCATCATGGATCAGCTGTTCTCCAGCTTGTTCAGGAACCAATGAATGAGTGGCCTGTGGCTGCCTCTGATTATGTGGGCTCAGAGATAACATATAAGAGTGTATTTTCCCATTTTCTGCTAATGGAAGGTAATTATATGGCAATTGTAAAGTTAATTGGACAATTGAAGTCTATTCTCCACAAGTAAAGAAATAATAGGAGTATAAAATATACTGATACTTAAAGTAGAACTGTTTAGACTAGTATTTGAGTAATTTGATGGAATTCAGACATTAATCCAAAGAATTTAGGCTAGATTTCCTAAATTATTTCTATATTTCATAGGAAGGTGATTTCTGGGACTTAACTCTTTGCGTTAATGGCAACAACCTGTGTTGTCCATTGATTCATTGTTTTGTGCTTATTAGATACTTGTCCCTTCCCTTGGCATGTTCCTTTGAAGTACTCTGCTGTCTGAGAGCTAGGCTGTTGTGGTGGCAATGAGCAACACAAAATCTCTACCTCACAGAGCTTATTTTCTAGGAGGAGAGAGATGATTGCACCCTCTATGTACCAGTTTCTGTTCTCAATACTACTGTATTCTGATTCTCTTTTTGCTGATAATGTTGTTTGGAAGTCTTCTGTGAAAATTCTGCATCATTCGTAGGAAATTTACCTATTATCCATATATTAACGTATTTGTATATAATTGGGTATATTAAGATATATGTTTATGTGTATATGTGTACCATATACACTTATTAGCTAGGTAACCTATTCAGGTTACAACCCTGAATCTCACTTTGTCACCTGAAAAATGGGGATTAGCACAGTATCTATCTCACCTTATAGGGATTGAATGTTTATAAAGAAATAATTTAGTATAGTATCTGATACAAACAAAGCACTCAACAAATGATAGATAATATGGTATTATTTGTGTATATATAAATATTACTTTATATGAATTGATTCAGTTTCCCTCAGTAGGATAAAAAAATAATTGTGGACCTTATTTTGTTTCACTCAACATTTTTTGAATCCTTACCATATGCCTGACCCACCAAGGCTGACTCCTTTTTTTTTTTTTTTTCCCAGAAATGACTACAACAGTATCTCTTGTTTTGTCACTCCCCCATCTAGAGGTACGGTCTAATTTCCATCCCTTTGAATCTCTGTGGGCTGTGACTCGCTTCTCAGTGGCTCCAGTCTAGTCATTTCTGCTGGAATTCTTGGGAAGAAAATGAAGCCAGTGAAGCTAATGAAAGTGGTCGAAGTGTATGACTTTCAAGGTTGGGTCATAAAGAGGATGCAGCTTTCCCCTTGTGATCTGGAACTTGGATTTTTGAGGCCACCATACAGTGATGGAAGCCTACTTAGGCCACGGAGAGGGAACATAGGGAGAAACCTTGAGCCCATCTAAAGAGAAGCCCATCATGACTAACCAAGACTCCAGGTCTTGTAGCCATCTATCGAATGATACACCAAAGACACAAAGCCAGAACCACCTAGCCAAGTTCTCCTCAACTTCCTGACCCACAGAGATCACAAAAGAAAAAAAAGTGTTGGTTGTCCTTTCAACCCATTAAGTTTTGGTGTGATTTGTTATGTATCAGTAGAAATCTAGAATGCCTACCTTTAAGTGCTAACACAGTATGAAACAGATTTACTCTCATTAAGTTTCCATTTGAGATCTTTCTCATCCTTGGTCAGTGAGGGCCAAGAATATTTTCAGGGTTTTCATTATCCATTAGATAGCTGTTTGCACCTGCTGTTAGGTCTAAATTTGTAGGTATAACTAGCAAGTAGATTACAGTCATTCACTCACTTTTGCATTAAATAAATCAATTTCTTAACATAGGGACTTTCTCTCCTCCACTAAGTAAGCAACCCTTTCTCCATGTGCCTACCCACACAGATTTCTCCTATCCTAACTTATGCAGCATTGCTATTGCTTGTTTGCTTCCTTTCCCCTCTGGCCAGTGACAATGAAATTCATTGTGTTAATCATCTTTTTATCCCTAGGCTAGCCTAGTGCCCACACATAGCAGATCTACTTAAAAACAACAACAACAACAACACAAAAATCCCACTTAAGAAAAACTGCTAGTTCCTTGATGTACAGATAATTTATTCATAATTCAGTACTAGACCCTGTGGGATCTAGTCTGGTATCTGCAGAGTGAGCTGCCTGAATTGAGTTCTATGTTTGAACTACCCAGCAAAGCATTGGGGGTGGAAGGTGGAGAGGGACAGGTAAAGGATCCATTCATTTATTCGGTATTTATCAATCAATGTAGCACACAGAGCATACGGGCAGCATTGAGTATCTTATTAAATGCCAGTCACTGTGCTTAGTGTTGGGCATGCAGCAGCTCACAAGAAAACTGCTGTGGCCGGTGCCCTCCTGAAGCTCAGCCTTTAGCGAAAGACGAGAGGCGGTGAGTGTAATTATGTAAAATTGTGCTAGGTGTCGGGCAGAAAAACAACAGGGGGCTGAAACACACTGAGGATGTTCGCTCCTTTGCCTGGGGGCGGGTTTTGAGCAGGAGTGGCCGCGAGGGGGACGGACTGTAGGGGGCGGGAAGACTGCAGGCAAGAAGAGCTGGTGATTTTAAGATGCAAATGTTTTCTGCCGAATGAGAAGCCGGACCCTGTGCCTAGAGTCGACAGGGTCTCTCGGTGCGGGCAGGGCCATGCCCGGCCAGGGGGCTGCGTTTTGAGTGCAAGTTCGATTGCCCAGCAGCTCAGCGTGAGGTCGCGGGGAACGGAGCCCTAATTCCTAGTTTCTTTTCGCCGAGGCCCCTCTGCCCTCCAGACCGCGATACACACCGTCTGGGGCTGGGGCTCGGAGGCGAGGTCTGAGGAGGCGAGCGGCCCTCGTCCGGCCGCTCTCGCCCTGAAGCGCGGGGTCTGCAGCCCGGCGCGGACTCCGGGGGGCGGAGCTTGTGCTGCGGACCCGGGCGGTGGCGTGAGCCCCGCCCCCCCGCCCAGCCTCCGCCTCCGGCCCTAGCTGATTGGATGAAAGCCGCGGAAGGGCCGGGCCTCCCGGGGAGGCCGGGGGGTCGGGCTGAGGCGGGCGCGCTGATTGGTGCGGCCGGCATTAGGTCATCGCCAGCACGTTTGGGCGGCCCGGACGCCGGTGGGGCGGCGAGGCTGCTGTGAGAGGGCGCCCGGGGTTGCTGGCGAGCGCAGAGCCAAGGAGGCGGGGAGGCGGTGGCCGCGCTCGCTTGCCCGCCCGCTCGCTTCCCGGCGCCGCTGCGGGTCCGCCGCTGCGCTTCCTGCTCGCCGGCCGCCGGGCTGCGCTTCGCCGGGGCAGCCGCGCGCCCGCCGCGTCCCAGCCCGCTCGGGGAGCCTTGCGCACCGCGGACACCGCGCCGAGGGCGAGCCGGCGCCTCACCTGTGGAGCCGGCGGCGTCGGGGTGCCGCCTGGGGTCCCCTCGCGTGCGGGCCGAGGGCCACCCGGGCCCTGGGGGAGGCGCGCCCCCCGGCTGGGCGCCGCGGGCACCATGGGTCTCCCCGCGCTCGAATTCAGCGACTGCTGCCTCGACAGCCCGCACTTCCGAGAGACGCTCAAGTCGCACGAAGCGGAGCTGGACAAGACGAATAAATTTATCAAGGAGCTCATCAAGGACGGGAAGTCACTCATCACCGCGCTCAAGAGTGAGTGGCCCCGGCCCGGCGGGGACGGGGGTTCCGGGCGGGAGCGCGGCGCTGGCCGCTTTTTTGGTGCCCCTGGGGCGCCGAGGGACGGCTGCGGATGCTGGTCATGAGGCGGGAAGGGTATGTAAAATGGGCGAGCCAGCAATACTATGAGGAAGAAAGAGACCCGTCGCCTGCTGTTGGCATTCCGGGATGGCTGGGAGGTGGCCGAGCGCGAGAGGTGCCGTGGGCGCCGCGGTGGGGGTGCGCGGCACACAGGTGTCCCGGGAGTGGCGCGCTGGCGCTCGGCGCGCCGCAGCCTGTGGGGGAACCCCCGAGCGTCCACGACGCGGGTTCCTCTTGGGGAAGAGTTGCTCACCCCTGGGCGCCCAGCCTTGGGAACGGATTGTGCCGGGCCAAGGGTGCGCTGCCTCTCCTCGGGAAAAGGCGAGTTGTGCCTGCTCGGCTCCGAGGACGCAGCCCCGTGCTGCTCTGCGCGGCTGGGTGCTCCGAAAAGCACCGGCACAGCCCAGAGAGGGGTTGGGTGGCGTGGTCGGCTAGCCTCGCTCTCCATTCTTTGGAGTAGGGCAGCCAGTAACCCCCAAGTCTTGACTCAGGATGATGTACGTGTGCAGGTTCTGATTCTTGGATTTAGCAGAAGGTGATAGGGGTGGGAGTACAGAATCAGAGTGTTCTTTTACTCTAAACTGTGGGCGAGGGTTTAAAAATAGAACGAACATATCCTGACGCTCTCCCTCTCTGGCTCCCTCGCTCTCCCTTTTACCTCGCCCATTATCCTTGAAAACGCCAAAGTCTGAAAGGAATGTCGTCTGTCCACTGAAAAGTTTAAACTCATGCTTAAACATTTTCGAACCTTTTGCTTATTTCCCTTTGCTTGGGGAGAGATGAAATTTGCATTCTGGGGAGTGGCTTTCCCTTGGCTTTTGCAGAGCTAAAAAATTTCTTCCTCTGGTCAGTTAACCTGCTCAGGGGATGACCACCTTGGATGGTGAAAGCATTTTTTGGTTGTCTTGTCAGCCTACCTATTTAAAAATAGTTCGGTCTATCTTAGTTTTCAGAATCAGGACTAACATGGGGGTAGATAGTGAACTGCCTTTGACTTTAGTTTTCTTGTTGCTGGGATGGATTTCTTATCTTTTCTCTAGGTAAGGTTTCATTGGCAGAGGAAGGTCCTAAGTGTGAGACTTGTCCCCAGGCCTCTTTTAAAGATTTACAGAAGTCAAATGCCCGTGGTGTCATTTTGGGAGCCTGTTGTTTCTAAAAAATGAAGAGGAGAGATTGTGGAGCCCCAGGGCTGTCAGTGCCAATCTTTTGGGGTGAAATAGACTTAGAGCTGTGACATGTCTAGAGGCTTCTCAGAGGCAGTCTTTCTGGAGGCTGGGACCTAAAATATAAACAGATTCTTTTTTGTCAGTGATAAGGGACATCTTTGGTTCAGTAAACACATCCCTGGTTTGGAGTAAGTTAGGGGCTCACATTTAGGTAGGGACCATGAATTTTTATTGGGCCTCTGCTTTATTCAGCTAATGTTTGGAGTGTGCGCTGTGTGCTGGACACTCAGGATAGGCACTGCTTCACCCATGAGTTATCTCATAGCCCTTACTCATTTTACAAATGAGAAAGCAGTCTTGGGTGAATCACTACCCCAGAGCTACACAGCTCTAGCAGGTCTTAGTTTTGAACCCCCACATGAGCTGAGCTAGAGATGCAGTGCCTGGCGCTGCAGAGCTCTTAATTCTGCCATGCTGCTTGTCCAGAATGGATCCTTGGACCATGCCCACGGGAATTTGGACTTGCATTTAGTATGCTGACCTTGAATCTGAAGAGGGTGCATTTGAGTGATAGACAATTTGCTTGATACTATTTTTTTGCAGGAGTGCTAGGGGATTTGGTAAGAGTTCTCTGGGTAGGAATGAGAGGGTTCAAATGTTATTGAAGTTATGTAGTGCACTGGAACAGCCTATCACTTGGGGAGGAGACTGATGGAGAACTAGGTTTTCTAATCTCTGTAAGTCCATTTCTTACTACTAAGTCTTCCATTGCTACTAACTACTAATTGAACTGGTCATTTAACCTCTTAAAATAAAGAGGGTAGCGTTCATGCCCCAGACTTTAGGCATTCTATTGTCATTAGTACTTGGTGCGTTGAATGCCTCTCTATTTGTACGTGCTTTTTATTTTTCTCCATATCATCCTTGTCACTACTGTAAAGCCTGTGTTTTAAAAAATGAATATATAAAACAGACATGTAATTATTTAAGTAATATTTGGTTGATTTTCAGTCTCTTCAAGCTCTAAAATTTTATGATTTTATTTTTAATTAGTATTGACAGATTGTTGGGCTTAAATTTGTGCGTTAAGGCAATAAAATTGGCCTCCAGGGGTTGCCATAGTTCAATTAGGTTATTGTTATTGCTGCTTCCTTTTATAAAGGAGGAAACTAAACATCAGGGAGGTCAGTAACCTGCTGAGGGCTACACAGCAATTAAATATATATAAGCACACATTGTCTGATTCCAAAGCTTGTGGACTTAAACCCTGAAGTAAAGTTGTTGTCTACATTAGTTGTCTCTTGACTTGCCTTGTGAATCTGATAAACAAGAGTCTGGACTCATGAGAGTAGTAAACTAATTTGGGTCCTACATTTCAAAAAGTCCTGATTTTTGTAGAAAATTCTTATTTGATGTGGAGTAGAGTCTTGGTGACTCCCAGGTGGGTTTTTTCTGTGCTGATTTGCGCCAGACCTTTTCTGTGGATACCCATTTAACCAGGGCTCTTTTTCCTTGACCTGATCAGTCGGTGTCCCTGTCAAGAGGATTGTGTATGTAAGGGCTCTTTTTCCTTGACCTGATCAGTCGGTGTCCCTGTCAAGAGGATTGTGTATGTAAGGGCTTTTTTTCTTTCAGTAGCGATTGATAGGGCCTGGAGATGAAGTTCAGACTGGAAGAATTAAAGATTTTCGGGATTCCTTGGGTTTGAATCTTTATCCCATCACTTACTGGTTGACTCTGGGCAAGTTACTAAAGCGGAGCTCCTCTGGCATGAAAAGGGAATAGCCACTCTGACCTCCTAAGGTTGTTTTGGGTATCAGTGCATATCAAGAAAGCATTTAGGGGGAAATCTGGTGCAGAGCTTTGCTCAATGAATGGTAGTTGTTTCTATTTATCAGGGTTATCAAGACTTGGAGCAAAAGTCTCTAAGAGCAGAGAGACATTTTTCGGTTTGGGTGCAAGGAGCTATTTAGGCAGTGCCTCCTTCATGTCTGTTATTGGCAGCTTAAACACTTGTGTGTGTATTAACAACTGGGGAAGAGTCCTGATAGCCCTATGTGTATAAAGTTGTGATTATTGTTAAAAAGAAAAGAATTCAGTCTCTTGACATCTTTTTTTTGTTCCCAAATAGCATTCTGGTAGCTTCAGTTTTCAACGTTCTTGCTGAATTAACTTCCCTCCTCAGTGGCTGGGCTGGTTGCTTCTCCGTAGGAAAAGCTTGCAGAATACACTGGATACATTGGACTTCATGTCTGACTGTCTCACAGACTCAGTGGCAAACCAAATGTGGTTTCATAGAAATGAAAATGAATTAGGCTGTTGATTTTGAGTGTTGTTGTTGGTTTTTAGAAACTGTATTTCTTTCCCTCTTGACTATTTATGGACTTGTTGCTGGGGATAGCCCCCTTTGAATTTGATTTCTGGTTTCTGAGAGAGTGTGAGAAGTGCAGTTTTAAAAATATCAACTTTGTTGAGATATACTTCACTTCACCATCTAGGTCATCCATTTACATCATCCAGTTACATAGTTTTTAGTATGTTGTACAATCTTAGAACATTTTCATTACCACCAAAAACCCCATTCCCATTAGCATCACTTACCCCTTTCTCCCAGCTCTTCTTTCTCCCCACAGCCTGAGTCAACCACTCATGTATTATCTGCTTCTATAGATTTGCCTACTCTGGAAATCCAAAGTACAATTTTAATCACTTTATCCTAGATAGTGGTAACCAACTTTAGGCACACATTTCTTGATTCTAATTTCAGCTGGAGAAACCTCAAATTAATAAGTTACTCTCCTTCAGATTGGAGGGAAGCTGCTTATAGAGATGCGGTCCTAAAGAATAGACCATGTCCCAGGGTCTAGAAAAACTCAGGTGTGCCTTTGTGTTTCCAACCAATGAGAGGGGAGTGGATTCTAGTTTATGGTACATTGATGGGAGCAGAGGAGATAACTGAAGTGATACTAAGAACCCAGTCCCTTCTCTCAGTGAGCTTTCAGTCAACTTGGGACATGTGGGTGTGATTCTGAATAGAGCCTTACTCTGTGGTCTGTCTGCTTGCTTGCTTGCTTCCTTCTTTCTTCCTTCCTTTCTTTCTCTTTCTTACCTTTCTTACCTTTCTTTCTTTCTTTCTTTCTTTCTTTCTTTCTTTCTTTCTTTCTTTCTTTCTTTCTTTCTTTCTTTCTTTCTTTCTTTCTTTCTTTCTTTCTTTCTTTCTTTCTTTTTTCTTTCTTTCTTTCTTTCTTTCTCTCTCTCTCTCTCTCTCTCTCTCTCTCTTTCTCTCTCTCTCTTTTTTTTCTTTCTTTTTTTCTCTCTCTCTCTTTCTCTTTTCTCTCTCTCTCTCTCTCCCCCCCCCTCTTTCCAATCTGAAGGAATTGTGTTTATATTTTTCAAGTTAAGCCCATCATTTTTGTCTTTTTGGAAATGACCTGTCTTTTTCATTGCATTCTGGTAGTTAGTAATTCTCTCTCCTGTACATCTTCCAGGCAACCACAGTGAATTTTAACAGGTAGAATAAGAAATAAGTAGATAGTCTAATAAGAATGCTAGCAGCTCTTGATTACCGAGCATTTAGCAAGTGCCCAGTCCTATGCTAAGTGCAATTATTGTTTCATTACCCCTTACCTCCATCCTGTGAGATGCATACTCTTGTTTTTCTGAATTTTCTAGTTGGGAGAACTTGTAGAAGGTCACACAGCTAGGAAGTTGTGCAAATAAGTTTTGATCCTGGCAGTAAACTGTAGGGCCTTGGTTAAATATAATCCTTCAGTGCCTTCCATAAAGATGCTGGAGTGAAAGATGCCAATTCTTCATAGATACAGACCTGAGAATGGAGAAACTTACAGCAGGTGCTAGATTAAGTGAGAATAATCTCCCAGTTGTTTTTCAGACTCTGGGTTTTATATAGCAAAGAATTGATAATATTTTGTAGTGTGCTCTGAAGTTTTGTCTCTCCCCATCAGAGGACTGAAGAATCATAGGCCAAAAAGGGGCAAGTGAAGTATCTCTTGGCTTGGTGAAACAACAGTTTCTCTTGGAATGATTGAATCACTAAATGATTACTAGTGATTCTCTTTCAACTGGGTAATAAACTGTTGAACAGTCAGGCCAAAACCCCTTTCCTGGGCCTGTTTGGCAAGATAAATGGTTCATCCTCTTACTCAGTAAAACAAGAGTGAAAAAAATTAGACATCAAAGAGTTTCTTGCTTTAAAGTATATCACCATTTTGACTCTAGAATTTGGTTTAGGCTTTTGACAATAGCCTAAAAGGGAGATGAGCATTTATTGAATGGCATAAACTCCCAAAGGATGTTCAATGCCAACCTGCTTTGTTTAGGAATAATTACAAAATCTTAATGGAATAAATGGATATGGAACTAGGTAGTAAGAAGTTTTTCTTAGTTCCTTTGCTTTGCTTTTGCAGTTTGTGAATAAAAGGGGACAAAGGAAATTTCCCAATTATTTATAAACGGTAATTTGTAATACTGACATTTGGAGTATTACTCATACAAATATAAACAACAGCAAATTAAATCCAAACAAGATTTGGTAGCTTTAATGTAACACTTTTTAAAATCCTCCCACTTTAATCCATTCTTCTTGACTGGATTGAATAAAGGGCATTTAATGGGTAGTTTCCAACCCACTAAGACCTAAGCTCTCTTCCCACCCTTTTTTATAATAAAGACTATTTTTTTCCTTTATAGAACTATTGAGTGGAAAGTATAGGGTTCCCATATAGCTCCTCACACCTTTTCTTCCCTTTCCTCCCTATTATTAACATCCTGCGTTGGTGTGGTACATATGTTACAAAAGTGATAGTGTTAAGCCTATAGTGTACCTTACTTAGGATTAACTCTTCTAGTAGAATAGTTTGTGAATTTTGACAAATCTATACAAATAACATGTATTTGCCATTTACCATATCATACAGAGTAGTTTCATTGCCCTTAAACTTCTCTGTGACCCACTTATTCACTCTTCCTTCCCTCCTTGGCAGGCTTTCATCCAAGCCTTTTTACTGCTTCCCTAGTTTTGCCTTTTCCAGACTGTCCTATTTTTGAAATCATACGGTATGTAGCCTTTTCAGATTGGCTTCTTTCATTTAGCAATATGCGTTAAAGGTTCCTCCATATCTTTTTGTGGCTTGACTGCTTTTTATCATTGACTGAATTGTCTGGATGTACCACAGTTTGTTTATCCATTCATCTATTGAAGGACATATTAGTTGCTTCCAAGTTTTGGCAGTTATCAATAATGCTTATATAAACATTTGTATGCAGGTTTATATGTGGACATAAGTTCTCAGCTTATTTGGGTAAATACCAAGGAGTGCAATTGCTGCATCATATGGTAAGAACATGTCTAATTTTGTAAGACACTGCCAAAGTGTCTTCCAAAGTTGGCTGTACAATTTTGCATTTCCATTTGCAGTGAATGAGAGTTCCTGTTGCTCTGCATCCTCACCAGCATTTAATCTGTGTTTTGGATTTAACCATTATAATAGGTGTGTAATGGTATCTGATTACTCTCTTTTAGTTTGTAATTCCTTAATAACGTTATAGTGAACATTTTTTCACATGCCTATTTACTATCTGTACAACTTCTTTGATGAGGTGTTGGTTCACATCTTTTGCCTATTTTTTAATTGGGTTGTTTGAGTTTTCTTATTGGTCGGTTTTTTCTTTATTGTGGTCAAACACACACAACACAAACTTTACCACTTCAGCCACTTTTAATTGTACAGTTCAGTGATGTTTAGCACATTCACAATGTTTATAATGATCAGTCGTATCTATTTCCAGAACTTTTTCATCTTCCCAAACTGAAACTCTGTACTCATGAAATAATTCTCCATTTGCCCCTCCTCCTAACCCCTGGTCAGCTTTATTCCATCTTTTGCCTCTGTGAATTTGACTACTGTAAGTACTTCATGTGAGTGGAATAATATAGTACTTGTCCTTTCATGTCTGGTTTATTTCACTTAGCATAATATTGTCAAGGTTCATCCTTATTGTTTATATCACAAGTTCACCCCTTTTTATGATTGAATATTTTGTTTCTGAGGTTTAATTGCAACAACTATCATTAAGACTATTCTTTCTCTTTTAAGGCCATGAAAAGATATTTTTCCCCTTTTTTATCCTGCTGTCCCCACCTCCCCTAACATTAACCCTTGGAATTCACATATCAGTGTACTATATAGCTGTTTCAATAGATATATTCTTTTTTTTTTTTTAAGATTTATTTATTTATGTATACAAGAGCTGGAGTATAGGCCAGAGATACTGGGGGTGAGGGACCCACCAGAGACAGAGTGGGAAACAGAACAGGCAGACGGACTGAAATACACTGCTGAGGGGAGCAGCGGGCAAGACAGGAGAGGTCTGCCGCACCAAGTGTATTGCTCCTTGGCTAGCCGGGGGTTGAAATCGTGCTGTAGAGGCTACGACCCCTTGTGCCACCAGGAAGGCCCAGGAGGTGTATTTTTTTCAAAGTAGCTCATTATGTAGCTTCATTTTATAACTTTATTGTAAAATTCACCAGTTTTAAGTATACAAATTTGCTTGCAGTTCTTTTACAGATTTATACACCTACCATCCTAATCCCATTTTAGAGTGTTTCTTTCATCCCCAAAATGCACTCCCCTTCTCACCTCAAGTCTTAAGTCTGTTGCTATAGACTTGTCCTTTCTGAAATTTTAAGCTAAATGGAATAGCCCTGTATGTGGTCTTTTGCATTTGACTTCTTTAACTGTGCGTACTTTTCTTCCATTCATCCATGTTATTGCGTGTGTGAGTAGTTTGCTCCTTTTCTTTGCTGAACGGTATTCCATTTTGTAAATCATACTGTATTCATTTACCAGCTGATGGACACTTGGGTTGTTTCAAGTTTTTGGCTCTTGTGAACAATGCTGCAATAATCATTTGCTTACATGCTATTGTGTGGATTTATGTTTTCTTTGTTTCTTAGAATAGAATTACTTTGTGGTACGATGAAGTTACATTTAGTTTTTTAAGAACCTGTCTGATTGCTTTCCTCAGAGGAAGCATCCTTTTAAATTACTGCCATCTATGCATGAGGGTTCCAGTTTCTCCATGTCATTGTCAATACTTGTTATTCTGTCTTTTTAATTGTAGCCATCTAGTGGGTGTGACATGTTACCTCATTGTAGTTTCAATTTGCATTTCCCATGACTAATAATGTTGAATGTCCTTTCGTGTGCTTACTGGCCATTAGTACATTTTCTTTGTTGAAATGTCTATTAGTATCTTTCTGTTGGGCAGTATATCTTGGATTTTCCATCTTTGTCTTATAAAATTTGGATTAAATAAATAGCATTCAGTATATTTTCAGTATATTTTGTACATTTGCTTCTCTTTTGGGGACTTTTGGCATCCATTTACTTTAACCTCAGATGCATTTGACCCATCAAATTCAGGATCCCAGGGCTTAGGAAGTAGTTCTTATGAGATCTACCTTCAGGTCTATGCTCCGTTTTGCCCAGTGAGTGTCCCTCTGAATAGATGCTCAGGACTGGACTTTGCCCCCTTGAACTGACAAAAGGAGGATGGCCCAGGGAGGAACCATTATCCCATTTAGCCACTGGGGAAAGCATTTCATGAAGGTGACTTAAAAAAAGGCCATTGCATTTTTAAGTTAGCCAAGGTAGGGATACCAAAATGCAGCCAACAGTCAAATTTGGTGTTTCTACATTTAAATTTTAGACTGAACCTCATTTTAATTTTTAAAATTATAACCCATTGTATTTTAAATGATCTTTTTTTGGTTATCAGTAGAAAGCTATGGATAAATAAATAAATATGGAACCCTGCTCTGCTTTTATGATGTCTTCCAAGTCCTAGACCACAGTAAGTACTTTAGGGTAGAGGTAGCAGGTATAGAAGTCACCTGTCACCTGAGGGGAGAGGGAGAGTGTTTGAGGATTAGCAGAGAGATGAGGAAGGCCAGATTGACTGGAGCAGACTGATGGCAAATGAACAGGGAACGTCCAGAAACTGGGTCATAGGGTCTTCAGCCCCATAAAGGACTTTGGGTTTTATTCCAAGTGTGATGGGCAACTATGGGAAATTGTGACAGGATCCTACTTGTGTTTTTAAGAGATCATGGCAACTAATGTGTGTAGAATAGTGTAACAGATGGAGAGAAGGATAGGTGGGAGTTATAGCAGGTGAGGTGAGAGGCAGTGGCACCTTGGGCTAGAGTGGCTGCACTGGAGATGGTTCAGATTCTGGGTATTTTTAGTAGAGTCCAGAGTATTTGCTGTTTGATTGGGTTTGGGCTATGAAAGGAAATGAGAGAGTCAAGAATGATTCAGATATTTTTTTTTTGTCGTAAGCAATTATGTACATGATGGTACTGTCTTCTGAAACAAAGTTAGAAGGGAAATAAGGAGGGGGGGTGGTGGGAGGGAATGAACAAATGACCTAGCTTTATAGTGCAGAGACAAAACTATGCAGCTAGTTCATGAAAACATTCTCAAAAGAGAATAAAAGTGTATGGAAATATATAAAGCACCCCCTTTCCTGAGTGAACCACTGTCAATAGTTTCATATATTGTACATTTTTTCTTGATTTATTACCATGCATAATTGTTTGTTTGTTTTGTAAATGGGATTACACTTTATGAGTTGTTCTGTTTTGCTTTTCTGATTAATACTCAGTCTTGAGATCTTCCATGTCAGTTCATGTGCATAGTACATTATTTTTAATGACCACAAAGAGCGCTCCTATGTGGATATACCACAGCTCACTCAGTCTACTGTTGAAGGACATAAATTTTTCACCATTAGAGAAGTACTACAGTGATCCTTCGCATACCCACCTTTGTGTGTAGGTCCCAGCATTTCTGTGGAACAGGTTCACCTAGTAAAATTGTTGATAACCTCCAATTTCTACAAGCTCTTTGACATGTGCTGTTTAGGTCCTTTGCATTGCTATAGGCAGTTGATATTTGTCTGGTGCTCTTTTGAGTATTTTAACTCATGTTTCTATAGCTTAACCTTTTGCTTAAATTGGAAACAACAGAATAAACCCTTCTGTTAGGCACTGACACAGATTCTGAAAGAACCAGAGGATAAGAAAAAAGAAAACAAACAAATTGGCATGTGTGTGTGTGGGGGGGTGGTGGTGGGGGGAGTGGGAGAGAGAGAAGGAGAGAGGTTACACTTAATTGGCTATATTCTTACTAGCTTTGGACCTGTCCGATATCCTTGCTGAGCTGCAGGATTTTACAGATAAAAGGAGAGATGGGATGGGGCTGTGTCCATATCTAACAGGTATACTGACCTCATATTTCAGGGACCAGAAAGGAAGTCACATTTGTTAAGGTGAGAAAAACAGCATTAGTGTCCAAAGGAATGTTTACAAATTAGAGTCACCAGGGTTTACACATTTTTACAGAGACCCAGAGTGGAGAAAGAGAGGAAGCAGTAAGGAAAACAGCTTGGCAGTGTGGGCCTGAGCTGTCACGGTGTGTTTACATCTGGCTCATTTCACCTTGGTTGGAAGGCACAGAATGGTGTAGAGGGTGAGTTTGGAGACTGGACAGTTGCCTACTATATTTAGAAAGAGGAGATTCCTGGGGTGTGTGTTTGTTTTCTTTGCTAGATGGAAAAAGGTTTAAGGGGCTTGGGAATTCTGCAGCAATCCTAGCTAACTGACTGGCTTCTGTGGGGCAAACCAGTAGCTACGTTTTGATGCCTGCTGCTACCACACAGGAAAAGCCAAAATCAAACCCCATTTTGAAATACAGGTAGGTTTCAAAACTCATCTGATATAAATATCAAATGTGCTTTTAAGTTTATTCCACGCCAATTTGAACCTTTTGAAAATATAAACAGGTTCCTCCTATGAGACCTTGGGTAGATTTGTAGGCAGACTGAGTTAAATTTGAGGTTGTTTCTGTGCCACAGAGACTGTCAGCTAGCACTAAAACCTTAGCAGATTCTGACTGTCTTCTTATTGTACTTCTGGTCAGGTGCAAAACTGCGTATGAGCTGCGCACATAAAATTAAGTTTAAAAGACATTTTTACTTTAATTCATATCTGTATTTCTTTTAAAATAGTTTAAGTAGGTGATACCTATAAATGCTACACAATTCAAAATGGACAAAAGGAATGTGAGTATCCCTGTAATTCCTCCAATCACCTGATCCCTAGTTCTACTGGAAGCAAGATTTACCAGTTCTTAAGTATTCTTCTGATATAATTAATGTGTGCCAGCAAATACATATTTATGTATTTTTTCAGTAGCATGCCACATGTACTGTTTTGCATACATTTGCATATTGTACTGTTTGAATGTATTTTAGATATTCCACATTGGCACATATAGAGATACTTCATCTTTGACCTTGCATTGTACTCCATTGTCTGGCGATAACAGCATTTCTTTATCCAGTCCCCTCATGGTAGACACTTGGATGATTTACAGCCCTTTACTGTTGCACACAATGCTGCTGTCTTCAGTTTGTTACCTGACCCTGGTACCCCAGTGATCACATCTGTGGGATGAATGCTTAGAAATGGAACTTTAGGGGAAGGGTGTGTACATTTTTCATTGCAATAAATATAGGATTGTATCTGAAAAGCTGAGTAAGCGGAATTTTATAAAATCATGATTTTAGAGTAGGAAGGAAACTCACTAGTTTATTACAGAGTGGTTTCTATAATAAAACAATGATTAGCATTTTCTCCTTTTCCTACTCGCCAGTTTGTATGTATTGTTAGTTCTGGGATTAAAAGTTAAAATAAAATCATTCCCTAAAATGAGACATAGCGGTACTAGGAATCCATTGAATGCAGGTCCCCAGAGAACTTGTTTGTTGTCCTAGTGAGGATTTTTATCTTTGTGCACCTATGCATAATTCAAGAAGTTGGGCAGGTGTGAAAGGAGGGCAGTCTCTTACATCCGTGAAAAGATCATGACAGGACCAGGGGGCATACCTTTCTCTTTTTTTTTAATTTTATATATTTTTTACATAATTTTTCATTTTTGTACAATGTATGCATTTTCATCTTGGTTATAGTCCCCATAAAATTCCCACCACCCTTGTTTTGATCCTACTGCCTTCCCCTTCTACTCCCTATAGTGTGTCTCTGGTTTATAGGTGCCTGTTGATTTTGATTTTTAAATTTATTATAATAGGTTTATAGGTGCCTGTTGATTTTGATTTTTAAATTTATTATAATTAGTCTTTTTCCTGATCCCTTATTTGGGTCTTCTAAATTCCTGCTGTAAGTGAGAATTCTTTTGAAGTGATGAGGAAGCAGAGCATTTTGTTGAATATCTTTCTTTTTTTTAACATTTAGTTTTTGTATAGAAGAACTGGGGTGTAGGCCACAGGTGTAGGGGAGTGAGAGGATTCACTAGAGACAGAGTGGGGAGCAGAACAGGTGGATCTACTAAACTACAATGCTAAGGGGAGCAGCAGGCAAGACAGGAGAGGTCTGCTGCACCGTATGTGGGTCAGCTCCCTGGCTAGGGATCAAACTTAGTCCGTAGTGGTGATGGCACTGAGACTTAACTCCTAGGCCACCAGGGATGCCCTGTTGGACATCTTTCTTCTGCCTGCCTCCCCTGAAGAATTTAGCATTTCCCCCTGATGCAGTACAGGACCATGCCATGTCTGTTTTCTATTCTAGTGCTGGTGACATACATGCTGGAGGGGAAGGTTTCTGGTGGTGGTGTTTCTGGAATGGGGTAGCAATTGTACATTGCTAGTACAATTGACTCGAGCAATTTGGGGGTCAGGAGTGCCTAACCTCCCCCGCAACATTGCAGTCAAAAATCTTTGTATAACATTTGGGCCTCCCCTGGTGGCGCAGGTGGTTGAGCGCAACACTGGGAAGCTGTCCACAGCCTCTGCAGCGCCGGTTCGATCCCGGCGGGCTGGCGAGGGTCCCACATGGCACGGCAGACCTCTCCTGTCATGCCCGCTGCTCCCCTCAGCAGTGTATTTCATCAGTCTGCCTGTTCTGTTCCCTGCTTTGTCTCTGGTGAATCCTTTTACCCTCCTGCGCATCTGGCCTGTACCCCAGGCCAGAAAAAAATTTCAATTCTTGTATAAATAAATAAATCTTTAAAAAAAATTCTCTGTATAACTTTCAACTCCCTCAACTTCTCTCAGTGAAATCATTAGTTGAGCAGTCAAACAAACGCTGACAAAATATAGAGGAGATTGCAGAATTCCATGGCATTTTTCAGAGGTGTGCTGGGGTGGGTGGAGAGAAGAACGTGTAGTCAAAGGCTAACAAAGGAGAGAGCAGTCAGGTATATCACCAGAATTTCTGTCTTGGGTCTTGGGGAGAGGTGGCTGAACTGTGTGCAAAGGAAGACCATGGTACATGATGGGGGATATGGAGCTCAGTAAGGATTGTCCTTGCTGAATTGTTCCTGTGAGACATGCAGGTGATAACTCCTACCAGGCACCCATCTGGTGCTGTGGAAAGAGATGGAGCTACCAGTGTTGGCTTAGTTCTCCCCAGGTGCTACCAGAACTAGTCAGTTGTTCTCAGCTTCCACTACTCATTGAAATCACTGAAGGAGCCTGGGACTCATTTCTAGAGATTCTGATGTAATTTGTACAGGTCATTCTAATGTGTGGCCAAGGTGGAGAACCACTGATGTGAAGTGAGAGAAGAGAACAGAGAGGAAGCTGAAATCTGGGGAGGATCAGCATTCATTACAAAAGGTGGGTCGAAGGGCATGGGGGAGACTTTCACTTTGATGATGAGGTGTTTTATCCTGGTCAGTGTGGTGAGGACTTGGCCAGAGGTCTTTGGATTTGACCTTTGGAGGAGAAACTGAAGAAATTGAGGAGTAAGAGTGAAGGTGAGCAATAAATATCCACCTTAAAATAATGTTGTGAGGAATAAATGAGATAATTGTATGTATCATACTTAGAAGGGTAAGCAGGCTCACACTAAGTGCCCTAGAATTGGAACATGCCCTTACTGTTATTCTAGATTGTTGTTGTTAGCTGATAGTTGTTAAGTATGAAAGTAAGAATTACCCTGACTGTAGATTCCCCAACTCCTCCAAGGAGATCCTCATGTGCTTGCTCTGGGTGAGATCTGGAAGTCTGCATTCTTCCCAGGACCCCCTGATAATTTTCATGAAAGGGGCTCTAGACTATACCTTGTATGAATGGGCCAGAAGAGAGCCTGCATAAACCTCTTCTTAAATTCTCTGTCCTCCCCCCTCCCAAACCCTCTCATTGCTCCCCTAATGTTGGGGTGTCTCAGGTATCTGAAGGAATGTTGGCACAGTGTTTTAGAAGTATACAAGTTCTAGTGACTTCAGAACACCTCGGCCCTGTGTCTCCACTCCTGGGATCCAGTGGTTCTGAGCTTGACCTGTGGGTGGGTCATCTTCTGTAATGCTGGGAGGCTGAAAGTTCCTGAAAGGAAATTTTATGCTCCTGGGCTATCATGGGCATACATTTTTCCACAATGAGACTTGGGTGCCCTTGTCAGGATTAAAGTCATTTGGGGTTAGAACCTGTAATTATGTTGCACATTTTTTTCTTGAGAAACAATCAGGATGCATAATAAGCTGGCTGGGCTGTTACACAGCCAGAGGGGACTCTGAGTTGGGGAGAGTAGGAGACTGACTGGTGGTTCTGGAGGTTGAGGTGCCCCAAACCCAGGGAACTAGTCTCTCCTTCTGCTCTAAGATAACTCATTTCTGGCAACCACTCCGCCTTATCTTTCTATTGATCTTAGCTGGTTTTTAGCTCTTTGAAGAGGTCTAGTTGACAGAGCAGACCACAGCCACTGCTGGTGGGAGGCTGAGGTGTTGCTACAAGACCATTGCTGCCATTTGCTTAAGAAATTCTTTGGGCTGCTCTTTCAAAAATGGGGCTTCTTGCATTTGTATCTGCAGTGTGCTGAGATGTTTGCCACAGTTCCCACCCTGGGGTGCTAAGCTGGAAGATGATTAGCCTTCCAGCTCCTGCTGGAGTTGACTTGGAGGCCGGCAGACACTGGAGATGGGGAATTTAGCACCTGCAACCTTTGCCAGCTTTGGCCCTAGCATCTGGCCCAGGCCTTGAGACTACTACACAGCTGAGCTCAGGGTGCAAGGTCAGCAAGCTACCATGTTGTCAGCTCCATTTACAGCAATGAGATGTTTCTCTCTGGAAAGAAATCCTGCGCCCTCTTTACATAGCCTGCATGCTTGTAATCAGTTCCCTAGAGGGGCAGCTCTGCTCCATTGCTTAGAAAATTGGAGTAGAAATGAGAATTTTTGGCTTCAGTGTCCTTTGGGATATGACTTTGGCCTGCTTCTCGCCTCACCCACTTAACAGCATAACTTCACACCACACTGCAGTGAAAAGGCAACACGACAGGACTTGAGGTTTTGTTGTGAAGCAATACATAATTTATTGTGAGGAACACCAACTGAAGATAAATGAAAAGTTGCTTTTCGAAAGTCAAGCCTGGGTTCTGAATGTTGGAGTCTAAGCTCCCTGCTACCCTTCAGGCTGGAGAACTGAATCTCTTAAAGAAGACTGAGGTGTTTTTGATTTTTCTCTTAAATGAAAAACTTGTGAAACTAAGATGCCTCATGCCTCTTAATATGACACTTGAAGCAGTCATGTAGCTGAACACCCTAAATGTGCCAGTGTGAGGTTAGGCAGTGTGGTGGGTAGAGACCTTGGAGGTTCTTCCTTGGAATTTTTTGAAAAACAGCTTTATTGAGATAAAACTCACCACCACACAATTCATGGCTTTTAGAGTTTCTCATCCATGTCCATGATTACATTTTAATTGGTTTTCATCATCCCTCAAAGAAACTCTCAACTTCTTAGTGCCCCCCTTAATGCTCCCTCCGCCATCCCCGCCCCCAGCTCTAGGCAACCACTTCCTTAGGATTTTCAACTCATGACCCACAGTGTGGTGTGCTCCTGTCTCCTTTGTCTCTTGATCTCCTTAAGCGACATTTCCTTTTCCTTCGGTGTATCCAAGCAATTTCCAGTTCCCTAAAAGCTGCCATCTCAATACCAGGATGTTTGGATCTAGCACTCAGTTTTTCTTTATTCTGTTCACTTTCTGATAGATTGGTTAGTGCAACACGGCTAATTCACACTCATTCCTGAGTACATGTAGGTCTCTTTAACCGTCTCTCTGCCTTGGTTTTGATCTTGTGTGAGAGCAATTTCCTGGTGAGAATGGGAAGGAAGAGCACACCATCCTGTAGGTTGATGCATTGTTTTGAGCAGAAGAAAGGAACTTCTATGGAGGAAAAAAATTCCAGTAATATTCTGATTAGGATAGTTGCATTTGGAAGGGTTCAGCTTTAACCATTTTAAGAACGATTGATAAAGAAGTAAGGTACTTGGGCCTCTCTGGTGGCTCAAGGGGTTAAGTCGCAACCTATGAAGCTGTCTGCAGACTTTGCAGCACAAGTTCAATCCCGGCCAGCCAGGGAGCAACCCACATGGTGCAACAGACCCCTCCTGACTTACCCGCTGCTCTCCTCAGCAGTGTACTGCGGTCAATCTGCCTGTTTCTGTTCCCCACATTGTCTCTGGTGAATCCTCTTACCCCCCACACCTCTGGCCTGTATCCCAGCTCTTGTATGCATAAATAAATAAATCTTAAAAAAAAAAGAAGTTTCTTCATCTGAAATGATGATGGCTTGAGGGTGTTGAAGGTCTTAACAGGAAAGTCCTTTTTCCTTACTAAAGACCTTATTCTAAGAAACTCCAAGTATGTAGATTACATGTTCCCTGCTGTTTGTTTTCTCTTTCATCGATTTTTCTTCTTTTCTCTCTCATTCTTTCAGTGTTGTCTGCCCTTCCCCCATTCTATCTTGTCTTGCCTCCAGGACAGAGAAATGACGGATCTCTGACCACTTGATTATGGAAAAACAAAGTCTTTTGTGAATGGGAATGACCTGCCTCTGATTTCTGGAATTTTAGGATTATAGTTCAGAAGACTCCCAGATTTGAGAGGACAAGTGAATCTGTAGAACCAAGAAGAAATGTGAGAGGTCACATATTATAAAAAACACTGGGTGCCCTTTCCTGTGAGGCTTCATGCACTGTCTTCCAGAGGTGAGAGGTCATGCTTAGAACCAGAGTGGGTGCAGAACGAGCAGAACTGGATAGCTGCTCTGATGGGGAGCATTAAGGAGCCACATTTTGCTTCTCTAATGGGACCTGATATAAGCCTCAAGTTTCCCATTTTTATTATTGAGTGGTGGTGGCAGGGGTGTGCTATTCAAATTGTCTTAACAAAGTAGGTCAGTGATTTATAGTTCAAGGGGATAAATTTGGGGACATGGAATGAGAACATGTTATTTGGGTTAGTTGAACAGCTCCAGATATAGTTACATCTTTATAATGTCAATTAGGGACCTGGAAACCTATTTGGGATAGGTCAGGTGTGAAATCTGAGTCTTGGCAGGCACTCCATCTAGAATCTCGAGGAAGAATACATTTTTAACATATTTAATTGAGACCTGGATAAGATGGCTAACATCGCCCTCCTCCTAACTGCCAGCCCCATGGTTCACAAAACCATTAACACCAAAATAACAGGATACCCTTTCTGCCTTCTCCTGTGGCTCATATTCCCCAGTCTTTCTCATCATATGGGCTTGTCATTAAAAACAAAAAACAAAAACAAACAATCAGAAAAAACTTTTTTCCCCCTCAATTATACAGGTAATACATATTTATTAGAGAAAATTTAGAAATTACAGATGAATAAAAGAAGAAAATGCAGTTTGTACCAGTTGTACTGATTAGAAGTACTATCATTTTTGTTTTATAGTCTTTTCTGCTTATCTTTCCAGATTAATAACCACTCCGTAAAATTATTTTTAGTAGCTACATAATATTCCAGGTTTGCTGTGTTGGACTAATGGCCTGCTTTTGGACAGTTAGGTTGCTGTTTCTCTTAACCCAGTTGGTAATGAATAACCTTACAAGCATGCCATCATTATTTTTTAAAAATAAACGTACATAGGATGCTCTTGCATTTCGTTCCCTATCTTTTAAGGGTCAGCTCCTATCTCTCTGTTTGTTCCCTTCTTTCCTGCCAGTTGAGCAGAACTTTGGAGACAAAGAGTAGATGTATTTTCAGAGTGCGACAGTATGAGGAGGCCCATATGTTGCAAGCATGATGTTAAATTTATTTGGACCATAATAATAGTCATAAAATAGCTGCCGCCATTTAACTGTTTCCAGTGTGCCAGACTCTTTTTATTAAAATGCTCGACAAACTTTATTTTACTGACAGTTCACAACAGTCTTATGAAGTCTGCACTACCATCCCCTTTATAGCCTGGACCCTTGAGGCGGAGAAAGCTAAAGTGACTCCAATGATGAAATAGAGTTGGAGCCATATTTGAACACTGATATTAGGTTATCCCTTTAGCTCTTAACCTGTACTATGCTACTAACTATATAATCTTAGCCCAGACCCTTACATGTTCTTTCCTTATTTATAAATTGGGAATGATAGTGTGCACTCAAGTACATTGTAAGGGTTAGATCCAGTAATATGTATAAAGTACCTGGTACAAAATCACAGTTGCTAATTTTTGCTATGAAAATTATAAACTGTTTATTTTATAAAATTAAATATAAAAATGGCTGGCTTTACCTTCTATAAGGTAGGAATAATACAGGAATTTTCAGGTTTTTTTTGCTGGCTTCCTCATTTCCTTTAAACTTGACTGGGCCTCACAATCTGATCAGTATTAGAATTAACTTAATCCATATGTTTTGGTTTTAAACACATCCAGTCATATGATTCTGCAGCCTCTTGAGGACTGTTTGACATGCTGACTTGTCAAAACTATTATAAAAGTTACACATCACACAAGTGCCCCTCTAGTACAACCCCAGCCTTAGTGCCCAGAGGTGAACACCGTCAGTGTTTTGAGCACCACCTGACATCTAAAGGGACTTCTTCCTTGAGTCTAACATTAGTATGAGTTGTAGTACGAAGATAAAGTTGGCCTTTTATGTAAGTGTTAGTGTTACGTGAAGGGTGGTGATTTCAATCCTCTGGTTGCGAATTAGCCCACTTCCCAGCTATAGGCATTTTTTATACTTCCTCTCTGGCCCCAATTACTCTGTCTCTCAGCAGACTTGAACCTTGAAGACTGGACAGTTGTGAGGAAAATAGTAGCCCAAGGTATTTTGATAACATATGTCTAAGCTGGGTTATTGTGGGATCCAGGACAAAGGACCACACCTCTTTCCTATGTCTGCACACTTTCTAAAGTCATTTTAGACTTAGCAACCCTTTTGAGAAGCTGATTGTTCTAGAATGGAATCCAGGATTGGGGACTGGTAGGATACTTTATTTCTTCTGAGTAGAAATAAAGATAGGGTCTTCACTAGCCCTGTCAACAAATATTTATGGGACATCAAGCTATGTTCTAGGTTTTGTTTTAGGAATTGGGGGGCACAGCTCTCAATTCTAACTCTGATGGAGTTTTTATTTTAGTGGGCAGACAAATGAAACCAACTTTTGGGATACTTTTAAAGAGTAAGAAGTGTCACTGTTAGAAATAAAGTAAGGTCACATGATGGATCATAGAGCGTGGAGGCAAGCTGAGATTACTTGTCAGGGAACACTTCTCTGAGTTGCCCAATGACTTTACACCCTTGGCCTACACATGGGAAGTGTGGCTTTCACTGTTGGTCAGCGCCTGATGTAGACACACCATGCTGCATCATATTTTTTTCTTTTTGTATTTCCCATTCTGTTTCCATGGTCAGAACCATTCTTGCTCACTGCAATGATGACTATCCAGAGTTGTGGTTAGAGAGATAGAATCCCTTCTCTACATGGTAGGTGGACAATATTTATTTACTTATTTATTTTAAAGATTTATTTATTTATTTATACAAGCACTGGGTACAGTCAGAAGTGCAGGAGGGTGAGAGAATTCACCAGAGCCAGAGCAGAGAGTAGAACAGGCAGACTGACGAAATGCACTGCTGAGGGGAGCAGCAGGCAGCAGGAGAGGTCCCATGTGGGACCCTCCTGCGGTGGCTGGGGAGCAGCCGGGGATCGAACCGGCGCTGCAGAGGCTGCGGGCAGCTTTGCAACCCAGCGCTCAACCGCTGTGCCACCGGGGAGGCCCGTTGGACAATATTTATAGAAGACATAAACCTTATCAGATATCTCTCACCCCAAATTCTCAGTTACTTCCTGTGTCATTCAGAATACAAGTTTAGTTCCTTGCTATGGTTTATGTATGATCAGGCTTAGACCTACCTTTTCAGTCTTTCTGACCATCCTCTTTCTCCCTCATTGTGCTTAAGTTTTGCCTGATTCCTTTAACATACTGAGCACTTTCTATTGCTGTTCCTTGCAACATATTTTCATGTGGTTGGCTGCTTCTTGTCCTTCAGGTCTGCGCCAAAGGTACCCTCAAGCTACAGTTTTTAAATGACTGTGCCTGCCTTCCCCTTTCTATGCTGTCACCTGCTCTGTGGCCTCATCAGACTTTCCAGGCTCTAGAGCCTCAGTGTGTTGTAAGTAAATGCTGTTGAATGTTTCTTCAAAGAGCCCATCCTGACCAATCACCTGCCTGTTATAAAAAATAAGTCAGGTGTTCACTGCTTCAAATACCCTCTGGTTCTTTTTAGATTTTATTTTGTTAATATTCTATCTTGGGTATATCAGGTATGAAACTGCTCTGATTGGATGACTAGTCTGCCTTTTGGGATGGTACAAGAAATAATGACTTTAAAACTAGAATCAGAGGTAAGAGTTGATTAATGCTGTTACCAGCCTCCATCTTGCTTCCCATTCCATTGCCTTTGTTCGTTTTCCCCCTCTTAGATCTCTCTCTCTCTCTCACATTGGAGTATGTGTTCTACTCCATTCCCTCCCTTTCAAAGGTGTTAAACTTTAGTAATCATTTTAGTTGTAGTAGCACTAATGGACAGGAACCCTTTATAATCCTCATTTTCCTCTAAAATAATCAAAAAACATTTCTCCTGCTTTTGTTCCTGTTGTAGGCTTGGTATGTTGTTTGCTGACAGTGTTTCCATGCTGGGACCACGTCTTTTATTCTTCTACTGGATACCCCCAAGACAGACTTTCTGTGCAATTTTTTTCTGAAATCCTGTGGTGACTTTTTTGAAGATTTAATATCTGTTCATTTGGATAGTTTCATGTGGGCAAATGGATCTTAACAGGGATTCAGCCAACAAGAGGTGGTACTTCCCTTATGACTGATTCATTTTTAGAACTGGAGTCTTGCTAAATGGAATTGTGAGAGTCAGTTTCTTCTATGTCTGTGTCTCAGGCCCTGCTCTCTGTTTCCTATGGAAAGTCACTGTTCTCAGGTAGTTAATTTAGGAGCGGGCAGGGAGAGGAACACCGTCACTTATCTTTGCACACACAGATGCCCTGTTTGGCAACATCTAAACACTAGAGACTCGTTGACCCACATTCATTTCTTTTCTTCCGCGGTACTTACTGACTGTGCAGGGATCTGGTACCACAGTTACTTCTAAAATCTGTTGCCAAATGCAGAAATCTCTGTCCCCATTGACTTCCCAGTTGTTGGAAATTAGCTCATGACCTAGAGACAGAGAGTGCTGTGGCTGTGCTTCCAGTGTCAGAGTGCTTGGTGGTGGCAGCGAAGTGAACAGGGTTATGGAGAATCATCAGCTTCAGCACAAGCTGGCCTGCATTTTCCTGACTGTGTGTGCCTTCCACTCCCTGCTGATTTCTTACTGTCTTAATAATTAATAAAATTAAAGTTCCTTCTATTTCTTTTTTGTTTTTTTTCTATCAATCTGTTTTTGAAAGTACTTTTCATCTGTTTTGGGGAAATATCCACAGCTTTTGTTTATCGGAAGCAAAGTTGAATGAACTTTGGCTGGTATAGGAGAGACAAATCCTTGGGGAGCCCCTGAAATGGTAGGTGCTGTACTCTGCCCACTTTGTAGAACAGCGTGAACCCGCCGCTGCCCTGGAGTCACAGGTTTATAAACAGGACATGCTGCATGACCTGGAGGCCTGACTTTCATTCCTCTGCTTGTCCACTGGAATGAGCAGGCTGAGGCTGGTTGCCAAGCAACCCTGGACATAATAGAAGCAAGAGAACTCGCCCACTGATTGTCATATTCCCTTTGCCTGTTTTCCCTTAGAGGCTTGAGGGATACTCGTATCATTTGGGAAGAGATAAAAGTAGACTAATTTGAAATATTGATTTTGTGAGTCTTACTGTTTTAGTCTCACCATTCCCAGCCCTAGTCAGATAATGGTGGTGTTAATTTAAAAGGCTTTGACATCACTAAGAGAGCCTTATATTCCCAGAACAGACCTGGAGGGGAGAGGTATGTTGAGGGACTTTACTGACAGTAAAGGCAGCTTTGGTTATTGCCATCCTCTCAGTCAGTTCTTAAAAAGCATATTTGGGGGCCTCCCCGGTGGCGTAATGGGTTGAGCGCCACGCTGTGGAGCTGTCTGCAGCCTCTGTAGTGCCGGCTGGCGAGTATCCCATGTGGTGTGGCAGACCTCTCCTGTCAGGCTCGCTGCTCCCCTCAGCCGTGTGTTTCTGTTGTCTTCCTGTTCTGCTCCCTGCTCTGTCTCTGGTGAATCTTCTCACCCTCCCGTGCCTCTGGACTGTACCCCGGTTCTTGTATAAAAATAAATAAAAAAATCTTAAAAAAAAAAAAGCATATTTGTAGGTATGGTGCCTCTATTCTGTTCATGCCCCATGGACTGCTTTCTGTAGTGAAGGTAGGAAGACTCAATCCAAACTGCTTAAATAGAAAAGGAATTTATTGTGGTATATAACTGGAAAGCCCAGGATGTCCCAACTTCAGACCAGCCTGCCTATGACATACGCAGACCTTGAAGGTCTCTGCATCTCTCAACTCAGCCTTCTTCAGGCTGACTCCATTCTCAGGGGGCCTCTTCCTTCACCTTCTCAGGGTGACCTGTGGCCAAGAGTGCAAACCAAAGCCTTAGCATGGTTCTCATGGACTTTTGTTGAATCACATGCTCATCCTTGAGATGGTCCTGGAACTGCCCTAAGCCCCGTGTGGAGTAAACAGCATAAGAAATAAAAGTTCCAAAAGTCAGGAACAGATGGTTTCCCAGAGGAATATTAGGGTTCTATAAATACAGAAGGGGAGGGGGGGGCAGCTGCCAGGCAGCCAAGGCAACAAAATTCCTCCACACTGGCCTAAGTAAATTGAACTTGGTCATCCAGGGAAGAGAAAGGATGGTGTCTCCCAAATATCTCCTGGCTCTTTTCCACATTTGGATGAACTAATTTGGTCTATCAGGCTGTGTTTTCATAACATTACCCTGGCAATCCAAATTTGGAGGGGGGAGAAACCAGAGATGATTTTGAAGTATTGGGGATCCCCAAGGTCGGGCATTCTGGACATACTGAGAAGAGTTTTGGGAATTAAGTGCCTAGTGAGCAGAGAATGGGGGTGTCAGAAGGATAGGAGGGAGAGAGGTCATTGTGCCTTCTAAGTCAAATTATAAAAAATAAAAACCCAGTGCTGTATGAGAACAGTTAAGTAATGCAGCAGAGCTCCATTACCTCTCTGAGCGGTGATGGCTGTTTCATAGCCTGGTCAGTATGAGGAATAGTTCTCCATCTTCAAGTTTGATCGCTTGCCCCTATGATATTTGTTTGGGAAACAAATACATCCAGAAGAATTCGGTTTGAATCTTCGGATAGCTAGTGCAGTGGATTAGACTACAAAGGGTCAGCAAACTTTTTCTGTGAAGGACCAGGTAGTAAATATTTTCAACTTTGTAGGACATATAGGGTCTCAGTCATAGTTGTCTTTTTTGGTTTTGTGTTCACAACTCTTTAATGCTGTAAAAACCTTTCCTAGGTGATAGGTCATTCAAAAGCAGTCCAGGGGCCAGAGTTTGCTGAGCCCCAGTATGTACTCTGCAGTCAAATAGCCTTGGACTCCAGTTCTGTCTGTGTTGTTTGTGAACCTTGTGGGTTTTTTTAACCTTGCAGGGACTCAGTTGTCCCAGTTTTCTCAGCTGTGAAGTGAATCGAACAAAAGGACCCACCTCATGGGATTATTGTGAGGCTTGCTCTTCGTAATAGTGGTGTTGGCTCACTAACACTGCACAGTGGGAAAAGGGGCAAGCAGTCTCATCTCCCTTGTTCTTCCTCTTTTGATACCCTTTTTCTCTGCTCTGAGCAACTCTTCATCAGGTTTTGGGAACTTGGTGCCAGTCTCAGTTTCATTTCTGGTGTGTTCAGGAAGTGACCCACATTTAGCCATATTTGGCAGTGACCAAAATAAATTGGCTTGGTTCATTATCAAAATGCAGAATATGTACTTGCTTTGCTTCTAGCCTGACATTCCCTCGTTAGCCACTTTTTCATTACATTCCAATTTATCAGCCTATCAAGGCCTATTATTAAAACCAGAAGGAGAATTTTTTTTTTTAATTAGAGAGAATGTTAGAATTGTGGATTTTTGTTTGTTGAACTCGCTGGGTAGTATCAGCAGGCTTAGAAAAGGGCTCCATTTCTCCCTGGCATCTTAGTTTTATTACCTGTACTTTGTTCAGGTAAGTTCTGATGGAATGGATAGAAATCACACCACCTTTCAAATCTTTAGTATCCTGCAGGCACTCGCCTGCTCTATGTCTTTGCTCAGTTGTCATTTTCTCAGTGGAGTCTATCTGACAACCTTCCAATCCCTCTTGTCCATCCTATTTTTTTCTGTAGTACTTTCCTCTTTCTAGCATACTGTGTAATTTATTTTTTTATGGTTTCTTTTTCTTTCTGCCTCTCCCTACTAGAATGAAAACTACCAGAGCAAGAATATTTGTCTTTGTTCACTTCTATATTCTCAGTGCTTAGAATGGCATCTGGTACAGAAATAAATATTTGTTGAATGAGTGAATGGATGCTTTGACTCCTATATCTGAATGTTTACTATGCTCTGTTCTCTTTGGTCTAGAAGTTATGAGACTTGGGTTGATACAGAGTCTGCCACAAATTGCCTCTGTCTTTGAGCAAATCATTTAATCTCTTAGGACTGTAGTTTTCTTATCTTTAAAATAAGAGGTTAGGGTAAATGATTGCTAACGTTCCTGCTAGGTCTATAGTTCTGTGATTATAATCTCTGGTTAAAAGAGACAATGTACTGCTATTAAGATTGCCACAGATATTTCCTAAGAACAGTTTGAAATTCATTGGTGGGCAAAGTAAATTGTAAGAGAGTTTCAGAAAAAGTTTTTGGAAGTACCTTCTGCTTCTCTAAAAACTGTTCTCAAGGCTTACAGTATATTTGCCTTCAATAAGCTTTTCACTAGTGCTTTTAGGATAAAGTCCAGATGCCTTGATGGGGCTTTCTGTGCCCTGTGTACTCTGGCACCTGCCTGCCTCTCCACCCTCTCATTGCCTCTCTTTATAGGCTCTGTGTTCTAGTCCTTCTGAATTTGTTTCAGTTTCTCCAAGGGGTGACGTACTTCCCAGTTTCAGTCCATTCACTGTTTCTGTTCCATTTACCTGGTGTCCTTGGTACCTTTCCTGTTCCACCTTGGCCAATTCCTGTTCAGACTAACCCTTGACACACAGTGATTGTGGATTTAGGGAGAGATGAATAGTGGGTTCCGGTTTCACTGGGACTCTCACTACCTAAAGAGTGGAGACAGAAAAAGGCCGAGTTTACTTCGGACTGACTATTTGAGTTGACAGGAGTATATTTGCCAGAGGCCTTCCCATCTATCTGCCTTTGCCTGGCCTCTTTTGCAATAAGAATCTATGGTTTGGAGAAGTACATTATCAAAGACTTGGTGCCATAGTAGAATCTGTCTTCATTCAGGACATGTTGGGAAGGTACTGTAAGTTTTTTTAGCAGCTTAGTAACATAATCAAAGCTTTATAAAACAGGTAGCACAGACACCACAAAAAGAATTGAAAACATCATCCCCCTAGTCACTAAGAACCCCTAAGAATGCTTTTGCATTCTTTGGGGGAAGGTATATGCCAGGACTCCTATTTTGTAATTGGACAAAAGCTGGGGACATCTGATGATTTAACGACTTATTTTAGGAAACACAGAAAAGCAGTGATGGAGACAAGTATTTTTAATCATTGGATAGAATTGTGATCTGTAAGAATGTTGCAAGTGGGTTGCAAGTGAAGAGTTAAGTAATGAGAGGCTGTTCCTCAGAGGTGACTGACTTGTGGATGGTTCTGGAAGCTTTGATGGAGACTTGGATTCTGTTTAGGAGTTACCTGGATATTTTGGGAGATGGATTAAAGATGATTCTCTACATTGTGGCTGTGGTTGCCATACACCTAGATTTATCAAATCAAGGAGCTGATTTCCCTTCCTGGCTGGTTTAGGAAGAGAGTTCTTTCATAGTATGCTTCATCTGAGATCCCATTCACTTGAACTTTAAGGCGGGTTTTTGGTTTTGCACTTCTGTTACAGACTTTGTTAAATTGTAAATGTAAAACTTGGGTGGTATAATTGATGCTCTCCAAAAACTCATTCCCACTCTGCGTTGAAGCAGTGCTCCTCAAACTCTGATGTGCATCTGAATTCTGCAGTGGGGCTTGAGAGTCTGCTTTTCTTACAAGCTCCCAGTCGAGGTTGATAATTAGAACTCAGTTTTCCTTCACCTGATCCATTTTTCTTTACTCTTTGCCCATCCTTTCTTTCTTATGTCTCAGATACTTCATCATGTCTGCTAATCTTCGATACCAGGATTCATTGTTAGCTTATGACTACCTCTGCAGCTTGCCCAGTCATTTTAAAATGAAAATCTGAACATGTCACATTACTGCATAAAACCCTGTAGCGGCCTCCCTCTATTCTTAGAACAATCCCATGTCACGGTCTGACATGTTTGCCTCTGTGGTTTTATCTTGTACCATTGTTGCCTCTCCAGCCATGGGGCCCCTTCCTGCTTCTTTGATGCCTTGTCTGCCTACCTCAGAGCCTTGGTGCACACAGTTGCCTCTGATGCAACCCTCCTCTACCTCATGGCCCTCACTGTTCCTTCTTCAAATCTCAGCTCAAAAGTTACTTCCTGTGGAAAGCTGCTCCAGGCTTCCCATCTGTCTGCATTTGCCTGACCTCTCCGCTGTACAGGGGGGATCAAAGCAGAGAAGTGAAGGGAGGCATTGGTGGGAGGGAAGGGAGAGAGAGGCTTGGTTGGGGTTTGGTGGATAGTGTTCTAATTGTCCCCTAAGTGGAGGATTGTGCATCATTTTAGGAAGTTGTAGATTGCCCAAGAGGTACCTTTCAAAAGCTACTCTTCCTGGAAGGGTGTTGATGGCGACAGTGCACTTCATGGTGTGTGGGAGGAAGAGGAAGAGCAAAGAGTTTCCGTTTAGGGACCGTCTTGTCGTCCGAAGCTGGCTTTGGTGGCTGCTGCTTGATTTTGTGTATGCCCTTGGTGACCAGTCCTAAGTCCCTCTTTGTGCTCCTATGTATCTCCTTTTTCTATTGTTTTTGCAGTTTTATAAATGCAGAAACTGCTCCAAAGGAAGGACTTGACTAGTTCAGGACAATAGGAAGGAAGACTGAGCTGAGAAAGGTTCCAGGTCAGATTGCAGCCTGCGGCCTCCTCACCCAGAGACTCTGCTCACTGCTCTACATTTGAGTAGCATCTTCGAAGAATGTGAACTGCCCTGTTGAGATGACGCTATTGCTCCACAAATTGGAATGCATTCAGGAGAAACCCCTGAATCTGCTGTGCCATCAACCAGCAGACCTCACAAATTAGTCACCTCTCCTGCTGTGCTCACAACTCTGACAACAGTGAATACTATCAGGAGTGACAACTATGGTGTGCTTTAGAGGTGTATTTTAATGTTTTCTTCTCCTCCTTTTGGGGATTTGTCATGTGCATTTCAATCCTTCTGGTAATATTACAAAGACTGTAGAACCCCCCTCTAGCTTGTAAAGTCCCCGAGGACAGGCCGTTGACTGTACTGTATGGGTCACTCATCTGCACAGTGACAGGCACATAATGGCCATAAATGCATGTCAGGAGATACTTCCTAGTTTTTAATTTGGTGGGAACCACCCTCCCCTCTTCTTTCGCTAGTCCTGCAGTGATGCTTCAAGGGTGAGGATCTTTATACCTGTGTATTCCTCAGCAAGATTTGTTTCTTGAGCTGTAGGAGCTGTAGGGAGTGATGTGAGCTGTAGGGACCCCGTTTTAATTAACATTACAACCGCTTATTTGCTTGCTTGCTTCACCAGCCTGAGGCAGTGGGGTGCATGCTCAGTGATAAATGAAATGACTTCATTTGTTGGGGGCAAATCTGACAGTGGTACCTGGTTATCTTATTATCCTTGAATGCAAGCTCTCAGAGGAGCCTGCTTATCTTCCCATTGTCTGGTATCATGAACCAGGCCACTGAATGCAGAATAAATAGCTGTGAAAGACCCCACAGACTTCAGCAGTTGAACGATGAATACGTTTGTCCTAACTTATCATGGTTGGCATGCAGGGCTAGGGAGGCCCAAGGAGACATTCAACTTAGTCACTTTTGTTAGTTATGATTCACTGGAGTTTTTCTCTCTGTCTCTCCATTAAATTGCCACCAGAAGGCCAAACTGTCTTTTCTTGTCTAACTCCATTATTGGTGCCACATGAATAGACCTGTTTATGGTGTTAGTTCAGTAATTTCTTGACTTTTTGTGACTCTTTCCGGGAGCCTGGCAGTATGTTCTCATGTGTGCCTCCCAGCTGTATGGCATCTACCAGCTGGAAGGTGCTCGTAGCTAAGGCATCACCTTGGGAGGAAAGCAGGGTCCATGGCAGAGACAGATGGAAATGATGCCACATTTATGTCTGTTCTAGTCTAAGACAGTGTTCAGATCTCCACATCATATGTGTGCCAGTCCCTTACCAGCTCTCTGCAGGTGCTGTTGCCTGTGCTGAGGCATCTTAATCACGTGATGGATGGCTGTGTGGCTTATTTGGTTGGGACACAGGGCTGATTGCGTTTTATTTCTTTAAAAAAATTCTTTCTGGGTGTAACTGATTCTTTTTGTTGGTCTTGAGCTGAGGAATTTCTGTAGGAGCCTTTGGAATTGTGTTTTGTACATGATCCCAGTTCTGCCTTCTGTCATCTCCTAAGTTAATGTCAGTGTTTCAGGGTCGCCTGGGGACTAGTAACAGTGAAGACTAGTATCTATGGACAGTGTCCTATGTGACAGACCTTGTAAATTCCTATCCACGCTCTCAATGAAGCCTCAAAATAACCTTATAAGACAGTGATACTATTACTGTCACCACCCTCTCCATTGTATGAATGAGGGAAGACAGGAGACGCACAGGGTAAGATATTAGATGCCTCTTTTGGGTAACACAAATAAACAATACAAAACACCTAAACATCCTTTTGAGAAAAGGGAATGGGCACCTTGCCTGAATGACAGGCATATTTTCTAGGCTGCCTGCTAAGATTTAGTAGAGGTTTTTTTTTTTTTTTTCTTTTTCTTTTTTAGAACTGTTTCCAAGGAGATATGGGTTGCCTTCCAAAGGCAAATATGATGAAGAATCCCACCCCCACCCTAGCGTCACCCCACCTCCACCCTGCTTTTGGCTACTTTTGTGTTTGAAAAATGTCACCATACCCAGTTGCTTTCCTTAAGAGGAATAAGGATGAAAATGCCTTGTCCTGAACTCTTGTGATCAGAGTAGCCCACACCTCTTATGGAAATACTACATTTTTGGGGAAATGATTTTAAATCCACCCATTCATGTTCATCTGTAATGCCAGGCATTGGTTAGTGTGCCCATATAAGCAGCTGCCTTCTAGCTGGTGAGACTAGAGTGGGTGAGGGTCAGATGCAGAAGCCTCATAGAAAGAGGATAAAAATGGACTGGAAAGAAGAACATTAAAGATCTCTTCCCTCTTAAATCCCTGGCAGCTCCAGAGACTATGGGAGCTGAGATGGGAAATATTCTGTGGTACCTTCTGTGTGAATGAGGCATTTATTTACAACACGTGTCCAGGGGCTTATCTTCTTCTTTTTTTTTTTTTATGGTAAAATTTACGGTAATGTCTACAATTTAGAAAATTGCTTGTTATTAGGGGTCCACAAATGGACATGTTGAAGTTGACATTTTTTCAAATTTCCTTTTGATTCTGATTTTCTGAGCATCCTTTAACAGAGCTATACCCAAATGGCAGGATTTAACTTGCTTTGGATTTAGTCTCCTTTGTTTTTACTGACCTTGATTTTAATGGGAAGGCTCATGAGAAGTGAACTTGCTGAGCTCTGGTGATAGAAGAGGTGAAAGAAAAAACAGTGATAATCCTCATCCTCGGTTGATGTCTATAGAGGGTTTTGTGGATTGAAGTTTCTTAGTTTTATTGATAAAGAAGTAGGTATTAGAAAAACAATTTTTAACAGTTTCATTGAAATATTGTTTCTATATAGGAAGTTAGAAATTTTGAGTTAGTGGGCCTCCCTGGTGACGCAGGTGGTTGAGCACAGCGCTGTGAAACTGTCCACAGCCTTGCAGTGCAGGTTCTATCACAGCAGGCTGGGGAGATACCCACATGGCACAGCAGACCTCTCCTGTCTTGCCCGCTGCTCCTTTCAACAGTGTATTTCAGTCAGTCTGCCTGTTCTATTTCTCGCTCTTTCTCTGGTGAATCCTCTCACCCTCCCACACATCTAGCCTGTACCCCCATTCTTGTATAAATAAATAAATCTTAAAAAAAAAATTGGAATTAGCTCCAGGACACCTGAATGGACAGTAGACTGAGTTTGGGGACTCCGATGAGTTTTTGTTTTAAATTTGAGTGTGACCTCTACCTTCTGTAAGCCTCAGTTTTTGTCACCTATAAAATAGGCATGATAGTATAGATATATCATATATATATACACACACACACACACACATATATATATCAGCTTAATATAATTACCAGATAAAATGAAGGATGTCCAATTAAATTTCAGAGGAATTTTAGAGAAACAATAAAACCTCTGATGAATAATTAGATCCCCAAATATTTGTTATCTGTCTTAAATTTCACTAGTTGTCATATACTTTAATTTGTGAAATGTGAAACCACTAATGTAATCCCATTGTTACCCCCATTTGGAGTCTTTGAGCTACCTTTCTGATCACTACAAACAAATTGAGGTAGTTTGAATAGGTATAGAGGTATGATTTTATTTGCACCTCTCCTATAGCTGCCTGCCTTTGTCATTGCTAGTATAGAAACCATGCCTTTCAAGAAACACCCCATCTATCCATTAAAACACTGTTGAATAGCAGCCAGACATATTTATTGAGAAATCAGCCAGAAGGAAATCTCTCTGATAGCACTTCCTTTACTGCATGGTATTGCTGAGCTTGTGTAAGGAGGACATTGGGAATGGAATGTGACCCTACTATGATGTTGGAAGTTCACCTTGGGGCTTCATAGACAGGGACTTTGGCATCCAGGGAACTCTGTTTCTCAGGAACTGTTTGGAAGCCTTACCTATATAGGACTCAGCCATTTAGTATCCTGTCTGCAGGTCTAGGGAACCCATAAATACAAAAATAAACAAATGATCCAGTCCTTATAATTAAGGGCTGTATTATTTTGCAGAAGAGGATCAACAAATACCAATAATTGCTATAATTTACTGAATACCTCCTTCATGACTTTGCCTCAACACTGTAGATGTTTTCTTTGTCGCAGTAGTCCTCACAGCAGCCCTGCGAGCAAGGGTCTCTGATCTTATTTTCCTCAGGAGGGAATTGAAACTTTGGTGTGTGATGGAGCCTGGAGCCACATGTACTTTGACCTGACTTAAAAATTTCTGTTCTATATTGTCTTGTGCATCTTACATTGCTTAGGGAATCGCATGAAATTACCAATAATCTTTTTAGACCTCCAGAAATGACACTTTCTTACACTTCAACCTAATCCAAAGAATTAGGCCTGATATATTTATACCCACCCACTGTTATCACACATCTCCCTGTGGCTGACAGGAGTGAATGAAATCTGTGGACTAGTTAAGGCTTAGCAAAGAGGCTTCTGGGAATTTGGTTTTCATTTGTTCATTCATTCTCTCACCTACTCAGTGGCTCACTAGCTGAACAGAATCTCATTGAATTCTGCCAACCATCATTTTAAACATAATTTTGAACAATTTAAAAATTATTTTTATTATGAAAAATTTTGTTTCTGCCCATTTGTAAGTCAGTCCTGCACTTAACTCCAAATAACCACTGATTTATTTTCTGTATGCTGATCTCTTTTGGACATTTCATAGAAATGGAATTATATATATATATACTATGTAGTCTTTTGGGTCTATTTTCTTTCACTTAGTGAAATCTTTTTTTTTCAGATTATTTGTGTTACAGTATATATCACTTGTATTTTATTCCTTTTTATTGCTGAGTAGTATTCCATTGTAGATATGTACTACATTTTATTTTTTCATTCACCAATTCATGTATTTTGCTGTACACAACATAGTGTACAAGTTTTTGTGTTTATGTATGTTTTCATTTCTTTTAGGTAGGCAACAAGGAGTGAAATAACTGTGTCATATAGTAAATTTATGTTTCACTTGAGTAGATTTTTGAGGAAGGAGAGTAAAAAGTAGATTTACATGAAAGCTCAGAAGTGGGGATGAGGTTAGGATTAACCGCAGAGAATGGTGACCTGGACTCAAGTGCCGGAACCCAGATAGGTAAGCCAGACACATTTTAAATTGGGAGAGTTAAGAAGGGCAGCTGGAGTTAGCTAGAGAGATCCTGAAGTCCATGAGTATCCATGTGACTTTTCTTTTCAGAATCAGCAGTGTTTTCCACTGTAAAATACTGTGTTTTTTGACACAGGTATTGAAAATCATTTTGTAATCTTACAACGAGGAGAGATGTTAATAGGGAAGTGGTGCTGTTACCTTCCAGAGCATCAAGTGCTCTAGAAGATTTTCAAATGCCGAGACCCAGAGTTTTTGTTGAGAAAAATGTGGATAATTTAAAGAGTTTTTCACATTATTCTCTTATTTTGGAGTGTATCTTTCTTAACTGTTTTAGAATGGTTGAGAATGTTCTTTTTATATTAAGTAATGGTGATAGACATTTTTTAAGACTCGTGCTTGGCATAATAAACTATTGGTAACCAAGTGGGTGTGTGTGTTTGTAGATGTGTGTTTCCATCTCTGTGTGTGTATGCATGTGTGCATGCGTGTCTGTGTATGTGCTCCAGAGCAGGTTTGGGGATGCCATCTTTTGGCATCCATGGCGACTCTTGTGTTGTACCTCCCTCCTCATTTTCTTACATAATCATGGAGTGTGGGCAACTGGAGCTCTGCCAGTGTAAGGCCAAAATAAAAGGTTAGTGAAATCAATAAGGGACTAAACCAAACATGTAACGCCATTACTTACGCATCTGACTATGGATTTATGCTGTTGCCATCTATCTTCCACCACTGTGGCAGTGTAAGGAAGCCAGAATCAACTTGGATTGCTTATGCATGCTTTGGGCTAACTGACATATTCTGTTGAGGGCAAGTGGCTGTTTTCTCTGGGTGTTCTGTAGAGACTGGAGGCTCTACAGGAGCAGCACTGTGGTGAGGCTGTGGACAGAACAGCAGCACTGGACCTGCCGGTGAAGGAGCTTCCATTTCGCTGCAGAGTGCTTATTCTCTAGGTTGGGGTTAGGGAGTGGAATTTTTCTGTGATATGATCCTGAAATACACATGGTCCTTTTTTCCAATGAATAAGGATGATGGCGATGATGGTATGCATGAAATTAATGAGAGTGAAGTGCACTGAGACGAACCCTGTGCTAAGTGCTTTCAGGCACCATGTAATTTGACCCCAGCAACAATTGTTACAGAGGTACAGTTACTCTATTTTTGTGTGAAGCACTTAGGGTCAGGAATGTTTAGTAACTTGTTCACTTGCCACAGGATGAGGAACACACCATCCGTTGCCAGTAAGGGACCAAGCCCCGGGAGTCAGACCTAGCCAACCTGCTCTTTAAAAAGCTGAGTCTCTCAGTTTCACTAGTTTCTACCCCATTCTCATTCCCAGAGGCCCAGCACTTTGGTTCAGCTTTACTGCAGAGGTCTTCGGCATGAAAAGGAAACTGGGGCTCTGGATTCCATGGGACATCCTCAGCAAGGCCCCCCCGCTGCCCCCAGGCAGCCCACATAGCTGTGGTGTGTCTAATACTTTATTTGCTGCCCCTGTGTCTACAGATGGCTCCATTGATTTAGCCTTGGGAAGTCTTTGCTCTGGCTGCCCTCCTTACCCCTTTTGTTGATACATCCCCAGAATGTTCAAGTGCGCACCGAGTTGCAAGCTCCTCTCCTGGGACCGAGGTGGGTGTGAGACCTTGCCCTGGTGTTCATCAAAGTCTGTGGGACAGGGGGTTCCCCCTTGCCTGCCCTTGGAAACTGAAGTCTTTATGTAGTTCTGGCAGGTCATCTATTTAAATGCTTTGCCATTGCCTTGTGAGGAATAAAGTGGACAGAAAATGGGATATTGGAAAAGTTCACTCCGGTTTTTAAGAATGTTTTATTTTAGGAGAATGTTGGGCTGAAAAATAGTAGAATCTTTTTTTTTTTTTTTTTTTTATTTTCTTTCTTTCATTGAAGTAACATTACTTGAGAGCAATATTTCAGGCCTCATCATCATTGAGTGTCAACCTGTATATACTACCTTAAGTTCATCACTAAAATTCTGAATTATCCTTTACAATATCACTGCTCTCCTTTTCTGAGAAAAGGAGAAAAGGTTACCTTTCTGGTAACCACCAATTGATCTTATAGTCCAAAGGTTTTTATTTGCTTTATTTAGTTCACCTATTTGTTTTCTATATATTATACATGACTGAAATCATACAGTGTTTGTCTTTCTCTGTCTGGCTTATTTCACAAAAGATAATTCCTTTTAGGTTCATTTATGTTGTAAATGGCAAGATTTCACTTTTTTTTTTTTTTTTTGTAAGAGAGCAGTACTCTGTTCTCGCTCTCTCTCTCTCTCTGTGTGTGTATGTGTGTGTGTGTATGTGTGATCTTTATCCATTTGTCAGCCAGTGAGTCCAGTATTCCAGTTCTTAGTTATTGTAAATAATGCTACATTAAACATGGCGATGCATAGATCTCTTCAAATTAGTGTTTTTGTATTTGGGGGGTAATTACCCAGAAGTGGGATAACTGGATCATATGGAGTTTCTATTTTTAATATTTTGAGAAACCTCCATATGTTTGCCATAATAGTTGTACCAATTTACATTCCCACCAGCAGTGTTTAATGCTTCCCTTCTTTTCATATGCTCTCCAACACTAGTTTCTTGTCTTTCAGAAATGGCCATTCTCACAGGTAGGAGGTGATATCTCATTGTTTTGATTTGCATTTCTCTAATAATAAGTAATGATGACCATCTTTCTATGGGCCTGTTGGCCAGCTATATGTCTTCTTTGAGAAGTATTTATTCTCTCTTTTTAAGGAGCTTGTTTTTTTCCACTGCTGAGTTTTATGAGTTCTTTGTATATTTTGGAATACCTTTTGTTAGATGTATGATGTACATATACATCATATGTATGATGTATAAATATCTTCTCCCATTCAGTAGGATTTGTTTTGATGCAAGTTCCTTTCATTATGCAGAAGCTTTTAGTTTGATATTGTTCAATTTGTTTAATTTTGCTTTTGTTTCCCTTGCCATTGGAGTCCAGTCCCCAAACACATTTCTAAGACTGTTGCCAAGGAGCATATTGTCTGTGTTTTCTTCTATTTTTTTTTTTTATAGTTCCAGGTCTCTTCTGATTGTTAAACTTAATCCACACTTTGAGGTAGTGAAACCTCATTTATCAAATTAGAATCAAATTTTGCTTAGTGGAACTTAAATGATTTCTTGCTTTCCTTTCTCCCACCTCCAGTTTAATATTTACCTTAGTTTTCTTTTTTAAAGATTTATTTATTTATGCATACAAGAGTTGGGGTACAGGCCAGAGGTATGGGGGGGGGTGAGAGGATTCACCAGAGACAAAGTGGAGAGTGGAACAGGCAGATTGACTGAAATACACTGCTGAGGGGAGCAGGGAAGCAAGACAGGAGAGGTTTGCTGCACCATGTGGGTCACCTCCCTGGCTGGGGAGCGAACTTGTGCTGCAGTGGCTGTGGATAGTTTCATAGTGCTGCAACTTAACCCCTTGTGCCACCAGGGAGGACCCTGCCTTAGTTTTTATCCTCAAGAAAACTGTGAGATATCGCTGGTGTTACTAATTTGACATAAGTAACTACTGTGGCATGAAGCTGAGTTGTTGAGTTGTCCAGGGTCTGGCTAGAATTGGATTAGAAATGAGGCCTTTTGATGCTTAGCCCAGTTGCTTTCCTTGTTATCACTGTCTGATCATTGACATTGAGATTAGAAATGGTGGCTTTTCTTAGCTGTTGCCTGAGCTGTTAGAGCTTGGTCCATATGCTTGGGTCTTTTGAACTCCAA